>NC_137128.1:30481429-33336429 GCF_949319135.1 Squalius cephalus | reverse complement strand
TGAAACCAGTGATCCATCCCCGTATCTCTTCTGGTACCAGCAAAAGATGAATGGAATCCCCAAATACATGATGATGATATATGCTACAAATGTACAAAATGACAAAGACTTTGTGGAGACGAGATTTACTGCAAATCACACCAAAACTTCAAAATCGGTTCCTCTGACAATCCAGGATGTGTGTGTGTCTGACTCTGCTGTGTATTACTGTTCTCTGAGGCCCACTGTGACTCAAACACACTCAACACTCATACAAAAACTCTCATGGTCTTGAGTTACACTTTCTGATGGTTGATGATATTTGCAACCTTGTAATAACTCTTGCAATGCAGAAGAGGGCGACAAACAGTTACTCTACAAATTATTTTGAAGTAGTCTTGAGCTCACCTTTGACAAAAACTCCCTCTCTATTTTCATAAACAATGCTCTTTCTAGTGATGATGCTTCATTCACTGAAGATCATTTAACCACTCATTACTATAACACCATATACACCAAATACTTTTGCATTGGCTGATTTTCTCATTTGAAACATTAAAATATGAACTGATCTGTTGTGTACCAACATTAATCTGCCAGAAAAAGACCTTTGAGTCAGATTTACAAAACAGGTATAATAACTTTAAATGAAACCATTGCGATGTTCCAGAAGATGTGCATAAACAGTAGTGAGCACAACACATCTCATCCTCATATGACATGCACTTGATTTAACAACATGGTAAGATACTCCTTCCCGGTGGGCGGAGCTCAACTTTGTTCAAAGCAACCAAAGTCACCTTTTACAGTACATGAGACTTTTCTTTGCTTTTTTGAGACCAATATTAAAATTATAGCTAAGTAACCGTTACAGAATGTCTACTTGGATCAGATTTTCACTCATTCTTTTCTCATTTTCTTTAGGTATGTAATCAGTTCTATATTCCATCATCTCTATTTCATGACTTAGTTTTAGGCTACTTAATAATTTACAAATATTTCGTTATTGATTTTAGATTGCCGAGCAGAGGATAGTGTTACTCAGCCAACAGAAGTTCAAACTGCTACTGTAGGTCAAACAGTGACTATGGACTGCACATACAAAACCAGTGCATTCCCAACACTTTTCTGGTACCAGTATAAAGCAAATCATTTTCCAAAATATATGCTGAAGAGATATGCTGGATCGAGCGATGAGGATGAAGATTTTAAGGAGAGATTTCATGCAAATCTCAACACCTCTTCAACATCAGCTCCATTGACAATCCAGGATGTGAGTGTGTCTGACTCTGCTGTGTATTACTGTGCTCTGAAGCCCACTGTGACTCAAACACACTCAACACTCATACAAAAAACTGAGCTTCAAAACATCCACTATACTCATATGTAATGTAGCACATAGAGATTGAACATAGTTGAATAGCATAATAAAACCATATTTTAAAATTAAGATGTCTATTTATCTAAATGATCATTATAATAAATAGGCTAGTTTAACATTCATAAACAAATATAATTATTTAAATAACTTAAATAAAATATATTGAGTTTTTCAGATAAAGAAAAGCTGTGAAATGGAATGTGTTTTCTCTCCTTTTACCTTATGCAATTTACAGTATATTAAATAGATGCATAGAAGATAAGACAATATATATTCTATATATATATATATTTTTTTAAATTAAGGATCCTTTGTGCAGAAATAAAGTGATATTGCAACCTACATAATAGAATTTACAGAACACATTGGACATTAAACACTCCAGCTGACCTCAAAAGAACCACTCACAGTGCAGAGTTAGAAGAAACAAAACTTTCATGCAGTTGAAGAGCACAGATATTTATTTATTTTTGTCCTTAATCAGTCTTTTTGTCTTTGTCACAATTGAGCAACGATTGCAGATCACCAGGCATATATTATGTTTTTATTCATTGTTGTCCTTAAGTAAGTTAATAAACCTAAAATATTTGACCGCATGTCTTTTCTAATGTTTGCTACCAATTTAAATGACACTGATAATATATTTATTTTAAATGCATTATGTTCTTATGTCTTCACATGATGCTTTAGCAAGGACACTGTTAATCAGCCAAATGAGAAAAAAACTGCCTTTTTTGAAGGAGAGCAGGTCAATCTCAACTGTGAATAAAAAACACTTCAACTAACTCTATACCTTTACCGGTGCATTCAGCGCTCTACTGGCCTTCCTGAATATATAATGATGAGATACAAATTTGGATCAAGCAGCAGCTCTAAATTTGAAGACAGATTTGATGCCAGACTGGACTCAAATTCAGTTCCACTGACAATCCAGGATGTGTGTGTGTCTCCAACGCTATCTCACAACCAATTCGTACAAATTTATATGATTTGTCTAAACCCCAGTGATGGGTAGGTTTAGGGGGCGAGGTCAGGGGTAGGTCATTCATACGAATTGGTAAACTCGTGAAATATGTACGATTTAGCAAAAATCGTACAAATTCATACGAGTGAGGTCGTATGAATTGGTACAAATTAGCCACCTCGTAAAATACGCACGAATTGCCGTGAGATCGGGCTGGTGTGTTTGACTCTGCTGTGCTGTGCTCTGAAACCCACTGTGAAACACCTCCAAATATTACACAAAACCTTGACAACTTGATACATAACTACTGTATTTATGTCAATTAAACCTCTGCTAAACAAAACAGTTTTTATAAATCAGGCCAGTCATTCTGTACTACTGGATTTTATGACACAATGTGTAAAAATTTGATTCATTCACAGACTGTCACTACAACAAACTCACTGATCTGCAATCAACTTTCTGCTTTTAAAGCCAGTCAAAATAAATCCTATACAGAGATACTTGAAATTCATACTTTAATTTCTTGATACCTCCTTTGACCGTGAAACCCAATGGTGCTCGTAGAGTAATACCTCTCATGAGACTGAAACGCTCTAGAGGAGGAGGAGTAAACAGCAGCTCTAAAATTATGACATAGGGCCTATAGGAAATGCTTGTTTCAGCAAACCTGCACTTTTCTCCTGACTGGTAAAGCATCATGCTGATATTTGCTGTACTCCTGTTAATAGAATCACTCCTAATGACTTTTAGAGGTAAGATTTAGAATAATTGTTACTTTAAAGAGGTTTCCCTGTATGCAATGCAGAATCCTTCTTGTAAAACCTGCTCATTGTTCTCCTAATTGTTTTCAGGTGTTACTTCTGCAGAAGACATCATATTCTCCTACAATGATACAGTAATTGCTAAAGCAGATGAAAAAGTTATCCTGTCTTGCAGTTACACTGGCACGGTTTACGATTTACTATACCGTCAATTCCCTAGTTCAGCACTTCAGTTCCTCAGAATGGATTCGTCTGGATTCATAACTCATGCTACTCCTCAGGTTCCTGGGATAACAATGACCCACAAAAAAGACATCAGACGCATGGATCTGGAGATCTCCTCTGCTTCAGTGTCATATTCCAACACATTCTCATACCTAAGGCATCACTTTTTGTCACTTTCAACCATGCTTCAATATCTGACGCTCAAAGCACCCTTTAGCGTCCATATGTGACGCTTCGGTTATGGGTAGGTTTAGGCGTCATGTAACTGACGCTTTCGGAAGCGTCAATATCTGACGCTCAAAGCACCCTTTAGCGTCAATATGTGACGCTTCGGTTGGGTAGGTTTAGGTCTGTGGTAGGGTTATGCGTCTCATATGGACGCTAAAGGGTGCTTTGAGCGTCAGATATTGAAGCATGGTTGAAAGTGACGCCTTGGGTATGAGAACTGCTCTGTACTACTGTGCTGTGCGGCCCACAGTGAAAGGAAACACTCTGACTCCATACAAAAACCAGAGTAATCTCAATAGACACAGAACAGAACAGATCTTCTCACTCTCCTTCTATTGAAGATTTTGCTAATTTGAATTCCATACTTCGTGTTCACATTATGATTGTTCCTTAGAACAATACTATTTAACAAAAACAGTCAGGATTATAGCTCTACTTTTTACACATACTGTACTTACATTATTATTTCATTCAATTTAAATATGAACATCAATGCGCATGTGCACAGTCAATTGCTTTCAAATGGGCTCAAGGTATAGCTTGTTTCATGGACATTAACACGATCATTATTTTTCTGGAAAACCAAAAGGTCAGGAGTCAGGACCACTATCAACAAAGATGATTGACATTTAGCATACAGTTAGGATTGGCGGTATGGTTCTGTTCTGGGCAAGTACTCAGATATCATTAATCCAATATTTGAATGTAAAACATAATTAGAGAATTTAGTCTGATTCAAAGGGGAATCAGAAGGCCAAATCCTGACTGGACGAGAGGAGGAGCTGGGGATGGAGGAGGGTAATTAGCTCCTGAGAAACGTGATTGCCGTTGATAATACGGAAGGAGCTTATACATGGATGCTGTGATAGGCATAATATTCGAAGTCAGCTGATGCAAGCTTGACTGACGTGACCTGCCAGAACTAACCCTACAGGTCTTAATTATTTAGATTTATTACAGAATTTGTACTTAGACACTTATTTTTTAATGGTTTTTGCTGTTCTTAAATGATGGTTGTTCATTTTAAGATGTTTTTTATTGCATAGGGACAATATAACTGTCCTGTAGCTACTCCTCAGCGGTTAGTCTACAATGGTATCGACAATATCATGGTTCAGCCCCTGAATTTCTTTTAATAATATACAGGAACAGGAAAAGTTTCACAAAAGTCTCAAATTGTAGATCTAGATTCCCAATTTTCTGGAAAAGTGAATGAAAAGAAACCCATGTGTATCTGGAGATCTCCTCTGCTAAAGTGAGAGACTCTGCGATGTATTACTGTGCCCTCGTGCCCACAGTGACAGGAACACAAACAAAACTTACTGTAGAATTATATCTGAGAAAGATGAAAGATTAAATTTTGTTTACAATTCTTAACAGGCAAATTATAACAACAACAAAAATATATATAAAAATAAATAAAATCAATAACATTATTTTTAAGTAAATGGACAAAATATGCTGTTCTGAGTTTCAACAGAAGGAGGCAACATAATCTCACAAATTATGCTTAATCCACATTTTACAAGCATTTCCCTGATGTTCTCTGAAGATGACTAGAAGTGAACTGAATGTGGTGAATGTCAAATAATAATTAATAAAGTATCCCCAAGTGAAAGTCTATAAATTTACTTTATTTGCATTAGATATATTAAATCTGTTTTAAAATATGGTTAGAGGGTAAGCAAAAAAGTCCAATAGGTCAATATACTCATTGATGTCTATAAGACATAGGCTAATGCTTACCATTTAATTTTAAAGCAAAGACCATGTTTCATATTTCACTAACCACACCCACATTATCAGTATACAGCAGAACTTCACTCAGTGCTTCATTCATCCATCAGCTACTCATACTTTCATTCATTAAAGTGTTTTAATTAATTTAATTTAATTTAAGATTTCAAATAAATCAATTTGATAATATTATAAATTAACAGTTTCAATATTTAAAGTGGTCTTGGGTGGTTAATATGGAGGACAGACAGATACTACTCATGATACTTATCACAGTTTCAGGTAAATATACTTTTAATCACTAACTAACCCCTAAAAAGTTCCTGTATTAGATAATGTTATATAAAAATGTTTATTAATATATTTAAAATATTTCAGGTGGATTTGCTGATAGAATTGGGCCAAGTGAAGGACATACTAATGTTATCAGAGAAGAAAGAGAGTCTGTGACACTGAGCTGCACATATGAAACTAACAGCAATAATATTTGGCTTTACTGGTACAGACAATATCCAAACAGAGAACCAGAATATGTACTGTATAAAGGTGCTCGATCACAGAGTAGTGATGAGGATATACCTGATGGATTTCAGTCGACTACATCACAATCATCCACTGAACTCATTATTAACAGTGTAACTCTGTCAGATTCAGCTCTATATTACTGTGCACTTCAAGCAGCCCAGTGATACAAAATGCCTGAGAAGCTTTACAAAAACTCATACAAAATTAATTCTTTGAAGTGCCTTTAATCAATTTGTATAAAAACACATCAAGGTTTTGTAAACCACAAACAGAGAATGTGGTAACAGCTGTGAATTTGGGAGGTAAAAAGGTTACATAAGGGCGTTTGTACATCATTTATTATGTATTTTATATGCTTATGACATCTTGTTAAAGTTATCTCTTTTCTCATATAATGTTGTATGAATTTCTAAAGATTCCTTAAAAAAAATTAGAAACTCACATGTATTAGCAAAATGGTAATACAATATTGACAATGAGTTGCAAAACGAAAAACAAAGCAAAAGCAAAGAATTAAAAGAAATAACCGTACATATTATAACAGCTATGCTCATTTGATCTTTTCTTAGGTGTCTTGTAGTTCAGATTCAGTGTCATGACAGGAGGAGGAGTTTAGCACAGACACTATACAGCTGTGTAAAGATGAGCTGTACAACACTGTGGAGCAGCTTTAGTGAATGAACATGTTGATCTACATTATGATACTGCTGTCATCAACTGAAGGTATACTATTGTGTAAATGCATTCTATAGGAAGTGTTAGAAAACTACATTTAATGGCACTTTAATTTGCAGGCTCCAGAGCCACAGAAGTCATCACTCCAAAAAGTGAGAGAGTATTTGCACTTGAGGGTGACAATGTGACACTCTCTTGTAACTACAGCGGTTCTGTTCGTGGAGTTCACTGGTATCGCCAATACGCAGGCTCACCACCACAGTTCCTTATACTGGAATATTCAGGGGCAACTATAGAAGCTATTCCACCCGTTCCAAGAGTAACCATCAATCACAGAAAAGGAGAACGGCATGTGGATCTGAAGATCTCCTCTGCTACAGTGTCAGACTCTGCTCTGTATTACTGTGCTCTGGTGCCCACAGTTACAGGAAACACAGTAACACTGTACAAAAAAAACAGTTTTCATCTACTTATCAAGCCTTAAACTGTACAAACCACAGTTGGACTCAACAACACAAATGTCAAAAAAAGACATAAATCTTCAACTGATGCTATGGAATTGTCAAGTGCATTCATTGTTAATGTAAGCTGGCTTTACTACACTGCAAAAGTTATTTTCCTATTCTGTATTTTTGTCCTGGTTTCACAGACAGAGCTTCGATTAAGCCAGTATTAGGCTTTAGTTCAATTAGGACATTCAAGCTAGTTTTTTAAACATGCCATTGAAAAAAACATACTGGTGTGCATCTTGAGACAAAACAATGGCACTGACATATGTCAGTGCAAGCAGCTTTCAGTGAAACCAGTGGTTTGTCTTTTCCAGTACAAATATCTAAACATTTTTATACCAAGATACATTTACTTGATTTTTTCTTACCCTATTGGCAGGTATTTTTTCTTGTTTTAAAGGGATAGTTCACTTTGAAATTAAATGTTGGTATGTTTTAGCTTACCTCAAGGGCATCCAAGATGTAGGTGTCTTTTTTTCCGCAGTAGTTTCAATTTTGATATTTTTAGGTCAAACCGTTCTTGTCTGTCAGTCATATAATGCAGGTATATGGTTACTGTCTCAAAGAGCATGCACAGAGTCCAAATTAAAACAATTCCCCGTCGTCCAAATTAAACAATTCCCCATCGTAAGTACACATTGATGGCCTAAGACACGAAACGAGCGGTTTGTGTGAGAAAACAAACAGTATTTATATCGTTTTTACCTCTTGAACACAGCCGCGTCCAAGTGATCTGAGGGTGCGGGCGGGTATAGATATATACACTAGCTGTCGCCTTGGCTACTGCAGTTCATTGGAACGAAACCGTAGCCAAGGCGACATCTAGTGTATATATCTATACCCGCCCGTGTAGACATAATTACATTGAGACATAATTACGTGGACCTTAATAGAAAAAAACATTTCAAGTCAACAAACACAATTATTATAAGTAAACTAAATATAAATATATTATGTAAAGTGCACAACCTTCCTAGTTCATTTTTTTGAGTGTGATCAGCTTCATAACTTCAGAACTTAAGGGGAGGAGCAAGCTGGAGAAACTTCTGCTAGATGAATTTACTTCAGTAACACTTTGTCCTGCAGATGAACTAAGACAACCTCCTGAAAATGATGATGTTTGTTTTGGCTTTGTTCTGTTGTCTGGCATGTAAGTATTTTCAACCCTCAGGCCCAGTTTCCTTTTTCTACTTATTTGTATGTCTTAGCTGTCAAAATGTTGTCAAATGTTGATCATTTCATCTGCAGGTGTGAGTTTTGGGAATGACATCACACCAGTTGAAACTCATATGTTTAGGACAGAAGGGGGGATTATAAGTCTCTCCTGTAGTTACTCCTCAGCAAGAAGTTTATTTTGGTATCGCCAATATCTTGGATCGACTCCTGAATTTCTTTTCATCATTCTTCACGGCACTGGGGAAGTTTTACAAAAATCTAAAATTGTGGAACAAGATCATCGATTCTCTGCAAAACTGAATGAAGAGAAAACCCATGTGTATCTGGAGATCTCCTCTGCTAAAGTGACAGACTCTGCGATGTACTATTGTGCCATGGAGCCCACAGTGGCAGGAAACACAACTACACTGTACAAAAACCTCACTTACTGTTAAAGCATTTACCATATAAAGCATACTGGATATTTCTACTGACATTTTACTTTTCAATATATAAAAAGAACATCCAGCGAACCAAAAAGATAGAAAAAAAAACGAATTAAAATGTATTTGCTTCATTTTATAATATATTACAATTTATATAATTAGTCTTCATTTCAAACTTAATTGTAAGCAACAAAAATACACTTTCTGCAAATCTATATCATGTTTAAGTTTATTCCCAATGTTACTGAAATATGTTAGCTTTTCATCTATCTATCTATCTATCTATCTATCTATCTATCTATCTATCTATCTATCTATCTATCTATCTATCTATCTATATTCTTTTAAATGTGTAGCTGTGTGAATAACATTACAAAAGTCTTGTCTGTCATATATTGTGTAAGATGAATGGTGTAAATCTGAGTAGGAGGAGTTTAGACAGTCATTGTCAGATACAATAAAGGACTGTCAACATTTCACAAGTCTCTTTGGATAATCTGATGTTTCTGTGTGTCTCCTGTTCAAACCTGATTATTGAGCCAACATGTTCATCTATATAATTATATTTATATCATCAGCTCAAGGTAGGAGCAAAGGCTGGAGCATTCTTAAAAACATCTTATAAGTATAGAACAAATTTAGTTTGTGTAATTTACAAATAAATAATGATTCTCTTATTTAAGCCTGATTACTATCTGAGAAATGCTTTTTTTATATAAACAAGCTAAAAAACAATATTGCATTATTAAGTATATACATTTGATTGCATTTGGATGGAGAATGTACATTTGAGAGAGGATGTAAATTTCACTTACATTTTTCTATTCTTTTTTACGCATTAACTGCAGGTTCCAGAGCCACAGAACTCATCACACCGTACAATGCTTATGAATTTGCTGTTGAGGGTGACAGTGTAACACTCTCTTGTAGCTACACTGCTTCTGTTCGAAGTCTTCACTGGTATCGACAATACGCAGCTTCACCACCACAGTTCCTCATAATGGATTCCTATGGGTCAGTTACTAAAGCTGTTCCTCCAGTTGCTGGAATCTCAATCCATCCCAGAAAAGACAACAGCAGTGTGGATCTGAAGATCTCCTCTGTGGCTGTAACTGACTCTGCTGTGTACTACTGCGCTCTGGAGCCCACAGTGAAAGGAAATATAGTGCATGCTGTACAAAAACTGCTTAAATGGGAGAAAGAAAGCGAGAGGTGGGGTCGGGTTATGTACGGTGAAAAAAATCACACAGATTACAGATATTACATCCAGATAGCCTATTCTTCTGAAATTCTTATAATATAGTTAAAATATTGTTGCTGAAAGAGGAAGAAATACTGTACATATCAGTTTTATGAGGACATAAAACATAAGTGTTTGTGCACGAGTGTGAGCACAACACTAAAGTGTTTTTATATAAAAACAAATGTCAATAAATGTAACTCAAACACAGACAGCACATTTTTATTTGTGCTGCATCCAAAACATGCTGTTCTTAGTTCCAACATCAGAGGGCAACATAACCTCACAAGCTATGTTTTATTCACATTGGACAAGCACCTGATGTCGAAACTCATTTTAAAGCACAGCGCATCCATGTTTCACTAAACCACACCCACATTATTAGTACAACAGAACCTCACTCAGTCTCAGTGCATTCATTCATCCATCAGCAACACTTAAATAATTTTATAAAGCCACTTCCAGCATATTTCTTAACTTATAAATCAACAATCAATAAATGAACGACTGAAATCTAACACTTTAATTTAGAGGACTTCAGTTAAGATGGAGGAAAGGTGGATGCTACTCATAATGCTCATCACAGTTTCAGGTAAATAAATATATAGCAAAATAATAAAATAAAATAAAAATTAATAATAAAAATCCTTATTCGCTCATGATATATTACAATATGATTGACTGTATTTCAGGTGGATTTGCGGATAGAATTGAACCAAGTGAAGGAAATACAAATGTCATCAGAGAAGAAGGAGAGTCTGTGACACTGAGCTGCACATATGAAACTAACAGCAATAATATTTGGCTTTACTGGTACAGACAGTATCCAAAAAGTGAACCAAAATATTTACTGTATAAAGGTGCTCGGTCACAGAGTGGAAAAAATATACCAGATGGATTTCAGTCGACTACATCCCAAACATCCACTGAACTGATTATTAACAGTGTAACTCTGTCAGATTCAGCTCTATATTACTGTGCACTTGAAGTAGCCCAGTGATACAAAATGCCAGAGAAGCTTTACAAAAACTCATACAAATGTATTGCTTTGAAGTGTCTTTAATCAATTAATATCATGCTTTTGTAAACCACAAACAGGGAATGTGGTAACAGCTGTGAATTTGGAAGGTTATAAAGGTAACATAAGGTCATAAGAGTTCTCATATTATTGCTTTTATGTTTTCTCTTTCCTCGTGTTGTATTGTATACATAATGATGTCATTTAACATGATCTGAAATCAATGACAGTCTTGTAAACACTCGAAAAAAAAAAAAATTTTGCATGCATACTTCAGGTGTCACTTTTCTCATCACACTCGAAACTAAGGTTAAAAAAAAACACATAAGAAGGATTCTTAAACCGTAAATTGGACAGGGTTGAGCTTGGCCAGATGGAACACTAGCAGGGGGGTGTCACCCTTAGGTCTGTGTGGGTCCTAACGCCCCAGTATAGTGATGGGGACACCATACTGTAAAAGGACACAGTCCTTCAGATGAGACATTAAATCGAGGTGCTGCTGACTCTCTGTAATCATAAATACAAATCTCATGGCAATTCTCATAAAGTGTAGGGGTGTAACCCCGGTGTCCTGGCCAAATGCTGGCCCTTATCAATTACGTCCAATATTCCCCTTCCACTATATTGGCTCTCTATCTACTCTCCACCTATAGCTGGTGTGTGGTGATGGAGCTGCCATCACATCATCCAGGTGGATGCGGCTGCACACTGGTGGTGGGTGAGGAGAGAACCCAACTCCATTGTAAAGTGCTTTGAATGTACAGTTGTATCTAAAAGTCCTATATAAAATGCTTCATTATTCATTGTAGGATCAGATAGATATGATCTGCTTCATAAATTCCGGGTTGTAGCTTTAAGGGGAGGTGCTAGCTATAGAGACACCTTCTTCTAGATGATGAATAAATGTTTATTTCAGTAAGACTTTGACATGCAGAGGAACTAAAATATCATCCTGAAACATTATGCTTTGTTTTTTGCTTTTGCTTTGTTCTCTTGCTTGTAAGTATTTAATCTAAACCCTTCAAATTTGTCTTAATTTGGTTATTTCTTTCCTTTATGAAATTTAAAAAAATGATGGTAATCTCATCTGCAGGTGTGAGTTTTGGGAATGTCATCACACCAGTTGAAACTCATATGTTTGGGACAGAAGGGGAGATTATAAGTCTCTCCTGTAGTTACTCCTCAGCAAACCGTCTGTTTTGGTATCGCCAATATCTTGGATCGGCTCCTGAATTTCTTTTTGTTATTCTTCACGCCACTGGGGCAGTTTTACAAAAATCAAATGTTTTGGATCAAGATCCTCGATTCTTTGCGAAACTGAATGAAGAGAAAACCCATGTGTATCTGGAGATCTCCTCTGCTAAAGTAACAGATTCTGTGATGTACTATTGTGCCATGGAGCCCACAGTGACAGGAAAACACAACTACACTGTACAAAAACCTCACTTACTGTTAAAGCATTTACCATATACACATATTTTCATGTGCCATTTGGAGGATTTACTATTCAATATGAAAAAAGTCCAGTAAACTAAAAAACCTTGTACATACATGTTTTCATGTTATAATTTATAGTACTCTTCTTTACAAACTTAAAGGTAAAATGCTTTCTCTGTGTAAAATATAAGTAATTTTGTAAAATCCAAATAAGCTTTACAGATCTTTATTGGAAAGGGTTTAAACAATACTTTTCATGCACCTGTGCAATAAACATCACAGTTCCAACTTAGGACACTGAAGAGATCTTTCCACTGACTCTGAAAGAGAGGAGAAAGGGTCCTGAATGTAACTGGTCCTACTCGAGACGCTCCAAGCGGGATTCAAACCAGGGTCTCTGGCGTGGGAGTGCTACTGCTTACAAGGACCATATCCTCTAGTGTCAGTCGCTAGCGCACCTCTTGAGCTCAGGGGAGTGAAGTTTACAGTACACACACAGCTCTTACTGGCCTACGTCCGTTACACTCACCCGTTACACTCACCTTGTACAGGACTGTAGATGTGGACAGAGCAATAAACTGCAATGTCCATATTGTAAGACGCCTAAGACTACAGTGCTACAGGGAGACTTGAAGGACAGCTGATCGTCCTTGCAATGCCTAGTTGCAGTGAAACCATATGTCCCCTCAAGACGTGGTCAAGACTTGAGAACTTGCAAATGCCTTGGTGGAAGAGTGGGGTGATCTCACAGCAAGAACTGGCAAATTTGGTGTAGTCCATACATTTGATAATGAAATGCTGTCATATTGTGAGATGCCGTCTGAAGCAAGGTGTAGGAAGTGCATAGCTCAAGTTTTGTGAGATACAGTAGAACCATCAACATTTACAGTAAGTCATTAGTATTACTATAAACCGCACATTGCAGAGAGGCAACTGAACAAAACATGCTGTTCTGTGTTTTAGCAGAAAGGGGGCAGCATAATATCACAAGTGAGGATTTCCCTTCCATTGGTGAAACACTTCCCTGACATACATGCTCCTGCCAGGTCTCACATGTATTTGTTTGGAACACTTTTTTCTCTCCTCATCTCAAGTCTGAAACGCATTTAAAAACCCAATTTTTTTCCAACACGGTTACTCATTTAGCCCGGCTTCCAGAGAATAAATATGTACTTGTTTTGTAATTAATTTTAATAAATTGTAATTAATTGAGTTATATTTTGTAGAAAGAATTGTCAGTTTGAACTCAATTGTGGATATATGAGGATATATTTTCCTGTTCTGTTCTAGTGAAGTCCTGACAAAAACTTTTATCTAATTATGCTTGCAGCGGTTGTTTATTATTTTTAGAGGCATATATATGCCAAAGGAAAAGTCTCCAGGAGAGTTTAACAGTGGCACAGATTAAACGAGTCTTTCCAGAATTTATGACTCCCCTGTGAGTGACCCATACCAAAGTTGCTTATGTAATACATTGACACCTGGTTTCACAGACAGGGCTTAGATTAAACCATGATTAAGCTTTAGTTAAATTAGGACACTTAAGTAGGTTTTTTTATAAACATGCCTTATAGAAAAACATTACTGGTGTGCATCCTGAGACAACGCAATGGCGCTGACATATCTTAAAATATGTCAGTGCAAGGCTACAAACTGCTTTCAGTTAAAACAGCTCAAACATGCATTTTAGTCTGGGACTAGGCTTAAACCTCATCTGTGAAACCAGGGGAGAGTGTCAAAGATAATGTCTTCCACTGACTCTGAAAGAGAGGAGAAAGGGTCCCTGATCCCCTGTGTGAATGTAACCGATTAAAAGATTACGAGGGCACATGAATAAAAAAAATAATAAAAAAATAAAAAGAAGAAATGCTCATATAAATCATGTATTATAAATGATGGAATATTCCAGTTTAAAAAAAAAAAAAAAAAAAAGAATTATCCATTTTGAGTTTATGGTGACTTAAGCCTATAGCTGCTTCTCTATCTTAAAGTTAACATCTGTGGTTTTGGCTCCTCAAGCCTTGTCCAAAAAAGTTTTCAATTTTGAAGACTCCTGATATTCAGACCTTCAGCACATACTGTATTCTACTCTACAACAGGCTCCAGCACACCTCAATGTATTTTAATACCTCTCCCTGTATGAGATCCTTCTGAGTGGCCAGTAACACTATCACATTATGCTCTCTTGAATTACAGAAACTGTGCAGCTTTAAAATTGTATGCTACACATTTCACAGTTAGGATATACACACTGAGCGAGTGGGTAAGTTAATCCAAAAACACTTTATTGGTCACACAGCAGATGCAGAAACAAACAGTTGAGTAAATACTGGTCATTGCAGTTGATGGATGATGGAATGATATTAAGGAAAATCTTTCTCTTACAGATACTGGCTGGGGAATAAACTGTTGGAGCACACACACCTCAGTATTGTGGTGGAGTATGGGATGCTGGTGAGTATCGCAGGAAAAGACAACGCACTTGGAGAAACATGAGAGAGAATAGCAGTTAGCCATATGGTGAAACTAATTCACAGGAGATTACAGTAATAGGCCTGTTTCCTAGTCCAATGATAGACAAGTGACTGAACTGAGGTGTGTGTTTTTATGTGGTGGTTGATGAGGTACGTTGATGAGTGACAGGTGCCGGTGATCAGAAATCTGGTTATTGTGATCGTTGAGGGGTGGTGGTGAGAGAGCCTGGTGAACCTGTGACATCACTAACCACACCCACAATATTAGTGTACAATGGAACTTCAGTCGGTGCATTAATTTACTGCTGAATATAATGAACACACCAGTTTCATTCACAATATAAAGCAATATTCAGGTAAAAAAAAATTATAAATCCAACAGTAATAGAAATACAGACTACCTCTGGACTGCCAACATGGAGGGTCTACTCATGATTATCATTGTAGTTACAGGTAAACTAAGTACTAAATATAATCTGGACAAACAATATCCCATTTTTATATGAAAGCAATTATCACGTGCTGTTTTTTGTTTAATATTTATCTATTTTCTAACTGAAAAGATGCATTTGTAACAAGTTTTATTTAAATATAATCTGATCAGAGATTACAGAACAAATCTTTTAATTTAATTTCAGGTGTGTTTGCTGACAGCATTGGACCAAGAGAAGAAAATACAAATATCATCAAGGAAGAAGGAGAGTCTGTGACTCTGAGATGCTCATATGAAACTAACAGCAATTATGTTAGACTTTACTGGTTCAGACAGTATCCAAACGGAGAACCTCAGTTTTTACTGTGGAAAGGAGCTCGATCAGAGAGTGGTGGTGGGCATCAACCAGACCGTCGGTTTCAGTCAACAACATCCCAATCATCCACTGAACTCATTATTAATAAAGCAGATATGACATATTCAGCTCTCTATTACTGTGCTCTAAGAAATGTAGCCCAGTGATACAAAATGCTTGAGACGCTTTACAAAAACTCAAATGTGCTTTAAACAGTCTTTAATCTATTAGCATCAAACCACAATTTATAATTGTTTGTAAACCACAGCTCTGGATATAACAGTGTGGCAACACCTGTGAATATGGGAAATTATGAAAGGTTACATATGTGAAACTATCATTTAGCATTGTTTTTTCTAAGTATGTTATTTAAAAACAACTCTAAATTCAAAATTCATTCAGTAAACAAAAGGAATGGAATTTGTTAAACTAAAAATTGTACAAAAACATACACACAAGAAAATTATTCTGAAATATGTATAGTTCTCTGTCCATTATCTTCTATAGAATAAGCGGATCTGCATAGTCGTCATGTATAATGGAAAGAGGAGGAGTTTAGCACAGACATAAGTGCATCGATACATGTAGTTAACACTCAAGCAGCTGGTCTTTGTTTAGCTTCCTGCCACTTTGTTGAGTGAACATGTTCATCTATATTATGATACTGATGTCAACAACTGAAGGTATAATATTGCAATATTTAAGAAATGTGTCACAATAAGGAAATCCAATGAAATGCATAATTTAATTTAATTGTGCTCTTTTTAATGAGTTTTGTTCCACATTTAAATACACTATATAAAAGATTCATATATTAATGTTGTGTTTTTACAAGATGTGTGTATGTGCTAAACTTAATGCCACTTTAATTTGCAGGCTCCAGAGCCACAGAAGTCATCACTCCAAAAAGTGAGAGAGTATTTGCACTTGAGGGTGACAATGTGACACTCTCATGTAACTACAGCGGTTCTGTTCGTGGAGTTCACTGGTATCGCCAATACGCAGGTTCACCACCACAGTTCCTCATACTGGAATATTCAGGGGTAACTACTGAAGCTGATCCACCCGTTCCAAGAGTAACCATCAATCACAGAAAAGAGCAAAGTCATGTGGATCTGGAGATCTCCTCTGCTGAAGTATCAGACTCGGCTCTGTATTACTGTGCTCTGGTGCCCACAGTGACAGGAAACACAGTAACACTGTACAAAAAAGCATCACAGCATCACTGTTTAGCTAGCCTGCCAATGATAACACCATCCAGGAATGTAGGAGTACTGTTCGATGACCAGCTGAATGTCTGCTTTTCCCTAAATTGGATGAATTAAATTCCATGTATCATCAAAGTAGCAAGATAGGAAAAGAAACCTGTATATGTGTCTATCTGGTGAGTGATGTCACTAACCACACCCACTTTACAAATACACATTAGAACTTCTACATTCAAACTGCAGTGTCAGTGAAAAGTATCTTCTTCTTCATTCACATGAAATACAAGGATTCCCTGAAGTCCTTCATTGTGATTTCTCACAGTGTCACAGTGTCTCTTATCCCTGTGAACATAATTTGGCTTAAAACAAAATAAATCACTCGGAATATTAACATGGACAGATGCAAACTGCTGATTCTCATGACAGGTACTTTTTTTATAAAGTGTAATTGCTAAAAAGTTATCAGTAAGTTTTGTTTTTCCAAAGAAAATAATACTTTTATTCAGGAAAGATACATGAAATAGATCATAAGTGAGATTAAAGACATTTCTGATATTACAAAATATTTCTATTTCAAATACATGCTACACAAACATCAGCATATTACAATGATTTCTGAAGGATCAATGAAGACTGGAATAATAATGGCTGCAAAAATAAATAGTAATTTTAAACTATTATTATATTTCACAATATTATCGTTTTACTGTATTATTGATTAAATAAATGAACCCTTGGTGAGCATAAGAGACTTCTTTCAAAAACATAAAAAAATCATGCTGACCCCAGACTTTTGAATGATAGTGAATATAAATTATTTAATTAGTATTTTTTAGTATTTAAGTATTTTTCAGGGTTATTTTTATTATCGTTCTAAAGCACACCTTTTCTTGTAGGTGTATTTGCTGACAGCATTGTGCCAAAAGAAGAAGGTACAAATAAAAACAGGAGAGAAGGAGAGTCTGTGACACTGAGCTGCACATATAGCAGAAATAATGTTTACCTGTACTGGTACAGACAGTTTCCTAATGGAGAACCTCAGTATTTGCTGTTTAAAGGTGCACGCTCGTCCGATGAAGGGGATGTATCGGACAGTCGTTATAAGTTAACTATATCCCCTACATCCACTTCACTCACTATTTACAATGTGAATCTGTCAGATTCAGCTCTCTATTACTGTGCTCTTAAGAGTAGGAGCCCAGTGATACAAAGTCCACAGACGCTTTACAAAAACACACACAATTCGTGTCTCAGTTATCCACCACATCTCTGTGTCTTAAACCACAAGACAACAGGATGTGGTCACACCTGCTGAAGAAGAAGAAGAAAAAAAAAACTTACAACTTTTATTGGTTAGGTCCACCTCTTCAGGCTTCCTCAACTTAGCTGTTGTGTGAACTTAAAGCAATTAATAACAAAACTGTATGGTGGCAATAAAAGTATTTATTTAGTGGCATCTACTGTACAACTATGGAAGTGCATTTCTCAGGGAGTTTAAAATAAGAAAATAAACTTTTTATATTTAAAAATGGGTTTCCATATTTTGCAGTTTGTGAGCTACAGCTTTAAGGGGAGGGACTAACTAGAGATGAAAAGATGAAAGATGAAATGCTTTCTTCAGTAACAGATGTTTCAGATTAACTCGTATATGTCCTGAAAAATGATACTCTTTGTTTTTATTGTGCTCTTTTCCCTTGCAAGTATGTATTCTGTTCTAGTCTGTCAGGATTTTTCTTTATTACTTGTTTGTCCTTTTTTCACTTTTAAGATTAATATGTTAATTTTTAAACAAGCTAATTTGTTTTTTTCTTTCTACAGGTGATATTTTTGGGAATGTCATCACGCCGGTTCAAACTGAAGTATATAGAGCAGAAAATGAAATGATATCCCTGTCGTGCAACTACTCCTCTGCAGTGAGTCTATATTGGTATCGGCAATATCCCAGATCAGCTCCTGAATTTCTTTTCGTCATTCTGCATGCTACTGGGAAAGTATTACAGAAGTCTAAAGTTGTTGATCTAGATACTCGATTCTCTGGAAAACTGAATAAGGAGAAACCCCATACGTATCTCGAAATCTCTTCTGCCAAAGTAACAGACTCTGCGATGTACTACTGTGCCATGGAGCCCACACTGACAGGAAAACAAACTACACTGAACAAAAACCCTCCCTAGGGTAAACCACTGTAAACAGTCAACCGGCAGAAATATTGGGAAAAAATGTTAACCATAGGAACATATTTATACTGTAGTTTATAGAGCAACCATTAAACTAGAGAGGAACAGCATTTCATCTTCAACTGACAAAATACAGTTTATTTGTCAATCCAATTCATCCATGTGCGCTCCAGTCCAGTTTGGTTTGATCCAATACACATTTTCAGTCTCTTGTGAATGTAGTTCAAAACACCTATTTATTCTGCCTTCCAGTGGGGGTCAGACACTTTCTCCACTGCTTTCCGCTTCCAGTGAAAACTAAAAATAAATTCAATCAAATGTTTCTGATATACATCAATTTTGCTTGGTTAATCACATGCAGTATTTGCGGATGGGTTTCAGAACGGAGGCTGCTTGTGTCTAAAAGAATCTGCACCATGAAACTACTAAATCAACACATATAGGGTTAGGTGATATTTCCAAATATAATTTTTAAAATGTATTAAGACACATATGGGCTACCTAACTACAAAATCCTAATTTAACCTAATTAAGAAAAAAATAAGTGAGAATGGTAACAGTAGCAGTGGTCTTCCCTCAGTGAGATTAGATTGCCATCTGGTGGGCTAGTAAAATAAAAGCCATTAGCGATTCACTCATTTCAAGTTCTAATTTCAAAATTAGTCAGATTGATTCCCAGCTGGTGAATTTAACTTTTTCAAGAAATCAAATGTTATTATAACTATAAGCTAAAAAGTGTATCTTTTATTTTTATTATTATTATTTATATTATTGTTTTAGTTATGGAGGTATAGAATATTGATTCATCAATAACCTTTGGCCATCTAATTAAACCAAATATGCCAATTTCTGTCGAAGAGTTGTTCTGGTGCAACTGCAAGATAAAAAAAAAATAGAAAGAACATATTAAACACAAAATTAGCAACATTTGCATGGAGATTTTGGTTAATTTCTCCATTCCTCAAGTGTTTTGGGGTTTAAATTTTTAATTTTATGTCAAGAGGCGGAGCTTAACACAGGCCTGTAAAACACAGACTAGTTCAGTGATCATCACAGATCACTGAGGGAAGCAGAAACATGTTCATCATGTTCACTTGTGTACTTATATTGCTGACTTTAACTCAAGGTAAAATCTCACATGTATCATTATATCACAATATCTCATTTTAAACATGCTGAAATAGGTTTTTGTTGCAGGTAACAGAGCTAAAGATGCCATCACTCCACACAGTGAATCAACATTTGCCACTGAGACTGAGAGTGTGACACTCTCTTGTAACTACAGTGTTTCTGTTGATAGTCTTCACTGGTATCGACAATACGCAGGTTCACCACCACAATTCCTCATACTGGACTACTATGGATCAAAGACTGAAGCTAATCCTCCAGTTTCTGGAATATCCATTAGTCAGAGAAAAGAAGCCAGCAGTGTGGATCTGGAGATCTCCTCTGCTAAAGTGACAGACTCTGCTGTGTATTACTGTGCTCTGAGGCCCACAGTGACAGGAAACACTCGACACACCATACAAAAACCTGAAAAACTTAAAGCACAAATTTGCAATGATGTCTAGCCATCATATATGTAAAGGCATATATTTAGAATATATAATAGAGCTATTGAATAACTATATGATTATTAATTTACTGTGAGCTTTACTGTCTTCTTGAAATTATTTGTTTTCCCATGAAAGGCAATATAGTGTAAACCTGGGAAAACATTTCTGTTTTGTGACAACAAAGTTTAAAAATTATGAATTTATAAATAATAAATTCCTGTCCACTGTTTAGTTGAAGCAATTTAGCATTTTTTGTCTCCATTATGAATGCATCAGTTTTGTAATATGTGTAAATGTGTGTCATTTGCCACTAGAGGGTGAAGTTGGAACAAAAAAGATAGATGCAACTGAGTGAATGACTATTTCCTTTCAAAATGCTCATGGTATTTTTACCTACATAAAGAATTGAGGACAAAATAATCAAAGATATCAAACACACAAGACATTAACTCTGAGCTGTATATAATAGATCAAGTACAATAGATCAAGAAAACAATACTATTAACTGACAATCTCAGTTTTAATGTGGCAAGACAGAAGGTGGTTTAAATATCAGAAACCCAAACCACACCCACATTTACAGACAATATAACTGCACAAATGACTCTCCGTTACATTCATACACTTACCTTTCAATTTAAAATCATAAAGCATATACTGATAGGGCCATGGAGAGATGTATCCTACTGTTTCTTGTAACAGTACCAGGTAAAGTGCACTTCATATATCAGCACTAGACTAAAATATATTGAGGATTCAAAGTGTTAATTATGCACATTATGTAATAGATAATGCTGACATCATTGTTCAATTTAATGTTGTTCATTTATAGCACTGTTACTGTAACAACAGAAAGGACAGGGAATTGTTCAATATAATTAATTCTCTTGCAGGTACATTTGCTGACAGCATTGAACCTAAAGACAATGCTAATATGCTCAGAAGAGAAGGAGAGTCTGTGACGCTGAGCTGCTCATATGATACAAGCAGCAGTTATGTTATGCTTTTCTGGTACAGACAGTTTCAGAACAGAGAACCTCAGTATTTACTGCGGAAAGGTGCTCGATCATGGAGCCATATTGAAAATATACCAGATCCTCACTTTCAGTCGACTACATCCCAAACCTCCACTGAACTCATTATTAAAGGAGTAACACTGTCAGATTCAGCTCTCTATTACTGTGCTCTAAGAGTTGGAGCCCAGTGATACAAAGTCTATGTGAAGCTGTACAAAAACTGAAAATCATTTTTCATTTGATCTCAAGCCACATCAAACCCACAATCTATAATTCACACAATATAATTACACTTTTGAAAACACCTGTGTGTGGTTACGGAAGAAAATTTAGTTCAAGTTATAAAGGCAAATTAGCCTAGATAAAAATGAAAAGAGATCAAAATAAAAGAAACATAATACATATTCTACTAGAACCTTCCTGAATAACATTTGTACATCACAATCAGCTTGATAAATGTGACTTAGCATTACATTATTATTATTTATACTACACATTTCATGTAGTGCCCCAGTAATACAAAGTGACTGAGAGGCTTTACAAAGACTTACATGAAATCACACACAATTATTGTTTTAAAGTTGAACAGTATCTAATAATCTACAAATAAAACCACAGCTGTTCTTTACATTAGCCACAAAGGCTCTGTGAATAGCAGGATATGGTAACACCTGTTCAAATTTAACTGAGATAAAAGTATTTCATAGGGTAATTATTGATATAAAAAGTGACTGTTATTTAGTGTTCTTGCTGGTGTTTCATAAATGATAAACTGCTCCTTCATTTGACTTTCCCTGTCAAAGTGAATCAATGAATAAGCAATTTAAACATGTTTAGTGTCATTGATAAACTTAAAGAACAATAATAAAATATCACTCTTGCAGAAGATTATTTGAACGTGAAGAGGAGGTGCTACAGCTGAAGACATCCTCTGCTAGACAATGAATGAATATTTACTTCACACTGTCCTGAAGATGAACTGAACTAAAACATACATAATGCATTTTGTTTTGGTTTTGCTTTGTTCTCTAACATGTAAGTATAGTCTATTCCAAAGTTCCAGGCTTTGTCATATTTCTTTGTTTGCTGTTCTGTTGTGGCATGAGAAATGTTAATTTACATTTTAAACTATCTTCCTGCAGGTTTGAGTTTTGGGAATGTCATCACACCAGTCCAAACTGAGATGTCTGGCACAGAGGGGGACAATATAACTCTGTCCTGTAGCTACTCCTCTGCGGTTAGTCTGCCAGTATCCCGACTCATCTCCTGAATACCTTTTAGTCATATTTCATGCTACAGTGAAGGTTTCTCAAAAGTCCAAAATTGTAGATCTAGATTCTCTGGAAAACTGAATGAAAAGAAAACCCATGTGTATCTGAAGATCTCCTCCACTATAAAGTAACAGACTCTGTGATGTACTATTGTGCCCTGGTGCCCATAGTGACAAGGAAAATGAAAGATTTAGCATAAGTTCTGCCGGGAAGACTCAATTGTTATGTCACTTATTACCTTCTCATCTATCCAATCATGTTCTAATACTTGTAGTATAAAAGATCTGTACTTAATCATGTCTGAGTTCGCAGATGCTGACACTTTTATTCACCTCCATCCTCCCCACCACCACCAAGATGGTTCCTTCCTTCCGCTCCATCCTCCCTACCACCACCAGGATGGTCCCTTCCCATACCTCAGGGGCTGTGCCCCTGCCTTCGTCTTCAGGCAGGAAATGCAGAGTCTGGACCCTCTGATTGCAAGCTGGACGGGGCCTACGCCAAAGAACTGTATATCATAATATTGCTTGCCGGGCTATTAATAAATTTTATAATTGTTACAGTATTTATTCTCCCGAGTCAGCACACATCATATCCCAGTTTAATGCTGCGTTCCATGCAGGTTTTTGAGCACGTAAATCACGACTTCAAACCACGACTCACGACTTTGTAGCGTTCCAGGCCAGTCACGCCAAACTACCATGATCAATGCTGTCAAGTTCAGGTTTATGTCACCTTAACATTTCCATGCGGCAATACACTTTCACGACATACTTATTGTTTCAGATACATAACATTGTAATACATAATCGTGTGTGTATTATTATCATTATTATTATATTATTATTAATTTGACTGCAACGTTATATTGTCCTAAAGTGTATTCTCACCGTGTACCGCCTGCAGAAACACTGCATCCGTAGGGGCTGCCATTGTTGTTGTGTATGGTTTCGCGGGCTATGTGACGTCAGAGCTCGTAACTGGGAGTACATCGATCTAGTACGAGTTCACGGGTGGGAAGTCACGGGTTTGACTGCCGTTCCAGTGCACTTTCACGGGTATAAGGTTGGAAAAACACGGGTTACAGGTTGCCTGGAAAGCACCATAAGTACATTAAACATTTGAGAAATGACATCAACAGATCAACTTGAAAAATAACAAGTGCAAGATAATTAAGGTATTTATCCTTTATAATATATGTTAATTTCTGTGCTTTATAAGAGGGTTATGGCAGAAGGCGGAGCTTAACACAGGCCTGTAAAACACAGACTAGTTCAGTGATCATCACAGATCACTGAGGGAAGCAGGAACCTGTTCATCATGTTCACTTGTGTACTTATATTGCTGACTTTAACTCAAGGTAAAATCTCACATGTATCATTATATCACAATATCTCATTTTAAACATGCTGAAATAGGTTTTTGTTGCAGGTAACAGAGCTAAAGATGCCATCACTCCACACAGTGAATCAACATTTGCCACTGAGACTGAGAGTGTGAAACTCTCTTGTAACTACAGTGTTTCTGTTGATAGTCTTCACTGGTATCGACAATACGCAGGTTCACCACCACAATTCCTCATACTGGACTACTATGGATCAAAGACTGAAGCTGATCCTCCAGTATCTGGAATATCCATTAATCACAGAAAAGAAGCCAGCAGTGTGGATCTGGAGATCTCCTCTGCTAAAGTGACAGACTCTGCTGTGTATTACTGTGCTTTGAGGCCCACAGTGGCAGGAAATACTCGACACACTATACAAAAACCTGATGATGTTAGTCTTACAGTAAGATATCAAAAACAACAAATTTCCTACAGATGAAAGTGACAGTTTGATTCTGATGTTACATTCAAATTCATATAAATATTAAACATTTTTGGCTGGTTAGTATTTCTGTAACTTTATGTACATGCACTGATAGATTCAAATTATTGTATTGGAGCATTTCAATGAACATTGATGTAATAAACTATATTCTCATGAATGTCTCATCATGTTTAAAAATATATATAAATAAATAATCATCCATCACATTTATCATCCATTATCTTTTCCAGATTCACAAATGTTTCATCCTTGTTAGACTTGGGGACATTGTCAATGAGTGAATAAATATTTGTTACATCACCACTGGGGGGTGCTGTGTACATTAAAACATTTCAGAGAGGATACCCAACTGTATCTGTAATGAATTCACATGTGCAAGGAACAACAGAAGACGGTCGCTTTGCCCTCTGAATACATCTTGAATTTGGTGAAACTGTGCTTAACTGTCATGAAAATAAATAATGCCACAATGCTAAAAATCCTACCGTAATTGTCTAAACATGTCCTCAATGCATAATATAATTACCTGGGTAAAATATAAACATGTTTCACATAGGATAGTGAAATTTACTGAACTGAATCCTTTTGTGACCAATTTAAAGGTATGGGTATAGGCCTAGGCCTAAAGATTTAGTTTTTCCTCACTCATTGCACTTGATCAATCATTTATAAAGATATCAATCAACACACCATAACAAAATGTGACACTAGACTGCATTAATGCTACAAGCACAAACCAATTATTAAATATTCTAACTCCACTAAATAGCTTCTTTTGTTTAGCTTTGAATAAGTCTTATAGTAAGATAATGAACATAATCAAGTCACACTTGCTGATTAAACTGAATTAGTGGAGAAAAATACTTATTCAACAAAAAGCATTGTTAGTTTTTGAGCTATTCATACACTGAGGGAAAGACATAAGGAAAGACAGAGAAGGAGGTCTAACTAAACCACACCCACATGAAAGCTTCACAATACACTACTACAATCATACATTTACTGTTTATCTTTAGTTTATAAAGCTAGTTGGTAAATCTTCTCAACATGGAGAGATGTTTTTTGATGATTCTTATATCTGTGCCAGGTATAAAACTTTTAATCTAAACAGACTCAAATATAATGTACATTTAAAAATAAATAATAATTCTATATATTTTGTTGAAGAAACCATTTTTGGTATTATAATTTTCATTTATAAATGTTAATGTTTGGATAAGTAGACAAGCCTTCTGACCTGTCATGCAATCTGTCTAATTCTCTTGCAGGGTTTCTGTCTGACAGCATTGAACCAAAAGACAAGGAAACTAATATAAACAGAAATGAAGGAGAGTCTGTGACACTGAGCTGCTCGTATGATGCAAGCAGCACTTACATCTATCTCTACTGGTATAGACAGTATCCTAATGGAAAACCTGATTTTTTACTGTGGAAAGGTGCCCAGTCATGGAGCAATCAAGAGAATATACCAGACCCTCAACGGTTTCAGTCGACTACATCACAATCATCCACTGAACTCATTATTAACAGTGTAACTCTGTCAGATTCAGCTCTATATTACTGTGCTCTAAGAGTAGGAGCCCAGTGATACACAATGCCTGAGAGGCTTTACAAAAACTTACATACAATTTTTGCCTTGATTCAAATAAGAATGAAACCACAACTTTATCTTGTGTAAACCACAACACAATACTGTGACACCTGTTGGAAGAAAAACTTGTGCTAGCAGGAAACTATAAACTAAGATTTTAATTGTTTGTCATTCCATAGTAATCCTTTCCACAAAAGAGACTCTGAGAATAAATGTTCCTTGCTAAAATCCCAATAAACCTTATTTGCCCAAGCATAAATATATATATATATATATTACAATTAAACTGTGTATTTCAGTTTTTAATGCTATCACCATCAGTAGGCATTCACTGACTAAAATAAAGAGACCAAAATAGAGAACAACAAATGTTTCCATGTTTCTCTAATACCTTCTGCAGCAAACACTTAGTGGTACTACAGTAAAACTCCTGACCTATGTGTTCATATCTGACACAGGTATCAAATGCTATTTGATTATTATTATGATTATGGATTCAAAGCTGTATGGACTGCAGCTTTAAGGGGAGGAGTTCATTTGAGACAATCTCCTTTACTTGACAAGGAATGAATGATTAGATGAACAGCAGTTTGTGCTGAATGTATTATTGTCTGCTTGCACATTTTACTTTGCTTT
Organism: Squalius cephalus; assembly: GCF_949319135.1. Lineage (NCBI taxonomy): Eukaryota > Metazoa > Chordata > Actinopteri > Cypriniformes > Leuciscidae > Squalius > Squalius cephalus. The sequence continues at coordinate 33,309,600 of NC_137128.1, read as the reverse complement.
GTGTGTACATTTTATGGATTAAATACTGAATTATTGTCATTACAACTTTAAACTAACATCATAAGTGTTATGATGTTTCAATTAATGATTGCATGATGTTGTATGAAGTTTGACTCTTGCAGGTGACACTTTTGGGAATGTCATCATCACTCCAATCCAAAATGTGATTTAGTGGTATTGCCATTATCCCGGACAAGCTCCAAAGTATATATTTTTCATTATACATGCTACTGGGAAAGTTACACAAACATCAGAATTTGTTAGTGTAGATCCTCAATTTCCTGGAAAACTGAATGAAAAAAAAAAGTGGATCTGAAGATCTCCTCAACTAGTGACGGATTCAGCGATGTACTACTGTGCCATAAAGCCCACAGTGACAGGAAAACAAACTACACAGTACAAAACCTCCAACAAGGTCACACATCACATCTCTATCAAGACAATATCAGAATATTACTGCATTTGAAACACTATCAGACAACTGGACATTACATATGGAAGCATATGGGTAGCAAATTTCAATTTGAAATGTAATATGCAAAATGACAATGCAATATGTAAAATGGCAATGCATTTCTGTATTTAAATTTAAATTTTCCAATATATTTGTGCAACGTTTGGTGCAAAATGAAAATGAAAATTCAATTATATAATTTACATTTGCCATTCCATACACTAGTTTTAATATGCAAATTGAATACTTATTGTAACGCTTTATAAGTTGCAAAATTAAAATTAAAATGTATTACATCAATTATTAGATAAGTTTAAAATGTTCAAGCAAAAACTGTAGCAAAATTGTAATTTAAATTGCATTTACACTCAGAGTTAAGACACTTGCGATTGCATTTCCATTAAGTGTCACGCAATGAATGTAGCAAAATTCAATGTGCAACTTGAAAATGCATTCTGAGCCGATCACGTGTCCGCCCCGCCCCGTCAATCAACTGCGTTGCTCGGCAACAGGTAAACATACGCTATGGTGCGTATTTTGAGGTGTTGGAAGGAAACACGGCGGCGGCAGATCTGATACGAGTGTAACATTCACTAGCAGATGAAGTGGAGCGTGAACAGAGAAATTGTAGTGTTTCCGAAGATTATTACGAGTCTGCAGGTGATAGAACCAGTACGATGTTGGACCGTCTGGGTCTGGGAGAATGTTCAGGCGTCAACATTATGCTGAGCTGCTGTTGTCTGATGCTGGACTGTGTTGATGGTTTCATTTTGTATAAAATATTATCATTGTCTGATACATGCTTATCTTTATTCTTATTACTATTAATTTTAATACCCAATAATGAGATCCTATAGTTTTTCCTTACAAATGCATAGGCCTATTACTCTGTGATCACATAATATGACAAAGCTCCATTGGTATTCGGTATTAATAGCTACCGAAAAACGTGACCGCTTTATAATAACTGACTGTAATGTTCAATAAAGTGACGAATGTGATGTGTGTGACCATCTCTGTTTGCATCTGTATAATCATAAAATATGAGGCAGACATGCGAATCCCCTTTCTATTTTATAAAGCATATTGAAGGTATTAATACACAGGGTCACGGAATCTGACGGGTCAAATTCATCGACCTAGCCTTTTTTGGGTGAATGTGGAGCAGGTCGAGGGCTGGTGACGTCATCGTCTATAATTCAGTGTCTAACAACGAAGCAGCACAAAGTAACAAAACTTTAACCGGCACAAACGATCGCACAAACAAACGAGACTATTTTGGGTGAATGTGGAGCAGGTCGGGGAGCTGAGTGACCTCAGAATTACCAATAAATATTATTTTAATATTTAAGAAACCGAAGCAGCACAAAATAAACGTTTATCGGCGAAAATTAGCACAAACATGAGAATTTTGGGTGAACGTTGAGCAGGTGACATCATCGTCTATAATTCGGTCTAATATTTCAAAAACTGAAGCAGCACAAACAAAACCGGCACAAACCGAACAAGATCTATTTTATTTGGAGCATGTGGCGGCCTGGGTGACTGAATTACCTATAAATATTATTTTACTATCTAAAAAACAGAAGCAACACAAACAAACAAAAATTACAGCACAAACGAAGTAAAAACGATTGAGCCTATTTTGTGTTGGGGGCGGGGCCAACTTCACGCAGGGCGGGCACGTGATCGGCTCAGAATGCATTTTCAAGTTGCACATTGAATTTTGCTACATTCATTGCGTGACACTTAATGGCAATGCAATCGCAAGTGTCTTAAGTGAGTGTAAATGCAATTAAGAAAAAATAACATTTAAATTACAATTTTGCTACAGTTTTTGCTTGAACATGTTAAACATAGCCTATATAATCATTTCTGTATACATTTTAATTTTAATTTTGCAACTTATAAAGCGTTAAAATATGTATTCAATTTACATATTAAAACTAGTGTATGAAATGGCAAATGTAAATTTTATAATTGAATTTTCATTTTCATTTTGCACCAAACGTTGCACAAATGATGGGAAAATTTAAATTTAATTACAGAAATGCATTGCCATTTTACATATTGCATTGTCATTTTGCATATTACATTTCAAATTGAATATTGCTACCAATATGCTTCCATAATTACAGAGTCTCCTAAGGAGTGAGTGTCATAAGCTTTAACTTGTGTTTTACTTCAGACAGCCATTCTGATCAGCTCTACAACATAACTTCTGACCTGTGTGTTCATGTTGACTCCACTCTATACTTCCACTCAGTCTGTTTTTCAATGCCGTTTCAATTGCAGCTTTAATGGGAGGAGCTTGCTTGAGACATCTTCTGTTTGACAAGGAAAGAATGCAAAGTTTAGCAGAACAACAGAACTACAACTTCTTCATGCTTATCAACATGTTGCTCTTCTTAACTGGTCTGATTTATTCTCTTATATGTAAGTATTCCATTGCAGACATAATATCTGTTTGTCTCTTCTATTACTTTTCTTGTTATTAATGAGTATGTTGTTTGTTTTTATATACATTTTATTTCCATGAATTTTGATTCTTGATTTTGAAGACGGCAGTTTTGCAAATATCACACCAGTCCAGACTGAAGTTTATGAGAAAGAGGGAGAAAATGTTACTCTGTCCTGTAACTACTCCTCAGCATCAACACTACAGTGGTATCGACAATATCCCGGATCAGCTCCAGAATTTCTTCTGGTCATTATAGAGTCCACAGGAAAAGTTTTACAAAAGTCAGAAATTGTGGATCGAGATCCTCGATTCTCTGGAAAAGTGAATGAAAAGAAAACCCATCTGCATCTGGAGATCACCTCTGCTAAAGTGACAGACTCTGCAATGTATTACTGTGCCCTGCAGCCCACAGTGACAGGAAACACAAGAACACTGTACAAAAACCCTCTCAACAGCAACAGGTGAATGTACAATGCATTGCATGTCTTCATAAAATATCTGCAAATAAATAAAAAATAAAATAAAACCTTGTCCATATATTAAATACATGTTTTTAGAAGCAATCAATAAATCAATAAAATAGTTTTGTCATAATAAAATAGTTTTCATGCAAAAAACTGAATCACAAGAACACTACTCAAATACAATAACACAACAACTACTAGATTTTTTAGTAATAGGCTTTTATGTACAAGAGGAGTTGCTCATAAGTATAGTACTTGTATGATATTAGCTCGCCACCTGCTGGAAATCGTAGGAACAAATAACACATTTCAATTTTTTTGTTCTTTGTAGAACCTACAAGTCTTAGAGAAGTGCAGATGAATCATATGACAAACAGATGACATAATTTGTACTTCCTGCTTTTGCATTCACCCCAAGACATTTAAAGATCAACATCTCAAGAAACATTAAGACTCATCTGATGTGATCATGGAAAGAGTCCAAATGGCCAGTCAACAAATAGAAAAATATCTGGTGATTCTCCTTATAGTATCAGGTACAATCCACAGTTCCAATACATCATTTGCATGCTTTTTCAGATCTTTAAATATCTATACATATCTTAATTTAAACAAATGTATCTTATTAAAACAACTTCCTTCCAGGTGTTATCTGTCAGGATCGGATTGGACCCAGTGGCCAGAGGACCAGTGTTATCAGTACAGAAGGAGATTCAGTGACACTGGAGTGTACATACGATTCAAGCAGCAACAATGTTTTCCTTTATTGGTACAGACAGTTCTCTAACACACAGCCACAATATATACTGCTGAAAGGTGGGCGATCACAGACATATGAGAATATACCAGACCGTCGATTTGGATCAACTACGTCCCAGACATCCACCACACTGACCATTACAACTGTAACATTGTCAGATTCAGCTCTGTATTACTGTGCTCTAAGAGTAACAGCCCAGTGATACAAAATGCCTGGGAGACTTTACAAAAACTCACTCAGAAAACTTGCTTTGAACAGTAAGTTATCAAATGAATATAAAACCACATTTTTTTCTTTATAAACCACAGAGCCAAACTGCAAGATTTGGTAACACCTGCTGGAAATAAACAAAGAGTTGCATGTGGCCTACAGTAAACACGAGCTCAAATGTTTAAATCAGGTAATTTTAGTGATTAATTTGATGAATGCTTTATATATTCCAAGCATGGTTCTGAATCTTAACAGCATGTAAATACTGAGTAACTTACATTTTAGAAACAATATTGCAGTTTTTTTTTTGCTCCGTCAACGCAAATAATTCAATACAAAGCAACAGAAGAAACGTGGAATCTCCCAGCAAACAAACTGTGTTTGAACGAATCGATTGAGTGAATGATTCAGTGAATCCAGAGGTCTTGTAACCACTCTTTACTCCATAGTGGTATTGCCAATATCCAAAATATGGACAAGCTCCAAAATATCTTTTTGTCATTCTACATGCTTATGGGAAAGTTACACAAACATCAGAATTTGTTAGTGTAGATCCTCAATTTCCTGGAAAACTTTTGAAGTTCTCCTCAACTAAAGTGATGGATTCAATGATGCACTACTGTGCCATTAAGCCCACTACGTTTACATGCAACCAAATAATCCGTTAGTAATCGGACTGACGGCTCAATTGGACTGAAAAGCCTTCATGTAAACACCTCAATCGATTCGTTTGAGCTTGATCTGAGTGAAATTTCGATTGGTTTAGGCCTATTCTTTTCCTAATCCGATCAAGAGAACATGAAAACACTTGATCGGATTGAAAACCGAAACTGAAAGGACTGCGCTTGTGCAATGACATTGAAATAGCATAATGCCATTCACAAAAATACAATGACAGACACAAAGTAGTTGCACTTATTCTTTCATTCACGTTCGCAGTACAATCACAATTAGGCACTTGCAACTTCTCAAATCTGTCACTGCAATTTCAAATTTCACACCTTGACTTTTGCAACCATTTTCACGATATATAAGATGCACCATACAAGATGTGCACTTGCAAACTCAGTGGCGGCGAGAGAGAAAGGCGGGGCAGGGCGCAAAAGAGTCATTTTATTGGTTGGTGCCTAGTCAATTAAATGGGACTTCTTTTGTATGCAATGATGTCACGGAACGTGGCTTAATGTATTAGACAGTGATATAAAAAAACATATTATCAAACTCAGTAAACACCATACTATGTACAGAAAAGCAGATAAGCCCAGAATATGAATGCAACACATTTAATTACGTTAAGCATTTTCCTCCCATAAAACGCTTAACGTGGCTTAATGGATTAAGACAGTAGTATTAAAAGACCAAAGTAAGTAAACACCATACTACGTACAGAAAAGCAGATGAGCCCAGAAGAAAGAAAGAAAGCTAATTTGTGTTCAGGATGTCACTTAATTAAGGTTGCGAGAGATGGAATAGTTGGAATAGTTCTCCCTCTGTGTTTATGACAATGGGTCTCATTCATGAAACATTCGTAAATATACGAGTAAATATGTGAGTGATTTGCGCGTAAAGAGACATTCCCGAAAATTCTTCTCCTGATTCACAAATACTTCGTAAACGTCAGATTTGATAGTGAAATGTGTGTGTGTGTTAATGAATTCCAATCAGTCGTAAATGGGACGCGCGTGCACGCTCATTCGCAATTACCATAAATCCCACCCATTAAAACCGACTGACAAATATATGGGCATCATATTATGACACCAAACGAAGGATTTCAACATGTCTTCTCAAAAGCGAATGAAGAAGATAAATTTCTCAGATGCAGAAATTAAAGTTTTATTATTTTATTTTCAAGCGTAGTGGCGTATCAGGTCTTAAAAAAAAGTTTTTTTAGGTAATAATGCTTTTACCTAAATGCTTTAGGTAAAAATGCTTGGCAGCATATTACAGATTAATGGAGTTTCATCTGTTAACCGAACAGTCCCAGAAGTGAAAAGAAAATGGTTCGACATGAAGCTTGACTGCAACACTTGTGACTTGCTGACTTGTAAAAAAAAAAAAAAAAAATGAATAAACACCTTGAATATATATATACATGTATATATATATATATATAAAACACTTGGGACTTGTGTTCCGTTTGCAGATGCTATTACTGGCTCTCGTAATAAAAGTAAAAAGAAAACCCGTATGTAATTACTACATATAATATTTTTTTTCAAAATACTGTGTAAATATGTAGCCTACCCGATTTAAGGTGAATTAAAATGCATCCTTATTAATGAGCAAAACGTTCGAATGTTAAACGCACTATTTACGCGTGGCTGGGAGCAGGTGTAGATTTCTTTCGTACCAACTAACATTTGGAAAATACGAACATTTTAATAAATCTGAAAATTTACGCCAGAACCACTTTACACACGATTTACACAAAAATTCGTTCTGCTCGTGTTTCATGAATGAGACCCATTGCGTTCATATTCTGTGCTCATCTGCTCTGCTGTAGTACATAGTGTGGATTATTAGTATGGTGTTTACTGAGTTTGATAATATCATTTATTTATTTTAATATCATGTCTAATCAGTGGTTAAAGTGTGATTTGCCAGGTGGGGGAACCCTCACATTTTGTGTAGGTGCAAAAGGGAAAAATGACTCACCGTGGGACAACATATTGAGTATTGTGGTATAGCAATACTTTTTGGGACAAGAGTGTCACTGTGGCACCAAGTATCACAATACTTATTTACTTGATATTTTAATGGTTTTATTTTGGTCCATCTACATCTACACTGATATGATGACGATACTATGTTAAAATTGCTGAACACCACAATATGGAACAAAATCTCAACTTCAACTTCAGATTTTTATTTTAAAGGTTTTCACATTGGAACTGTGAGTGTAAATTTTAGGGTACAAGTACGAATATTTATTGTACAAGTTCTCAAATTCTCATCTACATGCTCTTGAGTTCTGCTACTCTTTTACCTTCATAATACTGTCACTCAGTCTGTTTTTCAATGCTGTTTCAATTGCAGCTTTAAGGGGAGGAGCTTGCTTGAGACATCTTCTGTTTGACAAGGAAAGAATGCAAAGTTTAGCTGAACAACAGAACTACAACTTCTTCATGCTTATCAACATGTTGCTCTTCTTAACTGGTCTGATTTGTTCTCTTATATGTAAGTATTCCATTGCAGGCAGAATATTTTTCTGTCTCTTCTATTCTTCTATGTCTTGTTATTAATAAGTGTGTTGTTTGTGTTAGTTAGTGTTTTTGTTTTTATGTACATTCAATTTCCATGAATTTTGATTCTAAATTTTGAAGGTGGCAGTTTTGCAAATATCACACCAGTCCAGACTGAAGTTTATGAGAAAGAGGGAGAAAATGTTACTCTGTCCTGTAACTACTCCTCAGCATTAACACTACAGTGGTATCGACAATATCCCGGATCAGCTCCAGAATTTCTTCTGGTCATTATAGAGTCCACAGGAAAAGTTTCACAAAGGTCAGAAATTGTGGATCGAGATCCTCGATTCTCTGGAAAAGTGAATGAAAAGAAAACCCATGTGCATCTGGAGATCTCCACTGCTAAAGTGACAGACTCTGCAATGTATTACTGTGCCCTGCAGCCCACAGTGACAGGAAACACAAGAACACTGTACAAAAACCCTCTCAACAGCAACAGGTGAATGTACAGTGCATTGCATGTCTTTATAAAATATCTGCAAATAAAAAAAAAACAATAAAATTAAACCTTGTCCATATATTAAATACATGTTTAGAAGTAATCAATAATTCAATAAAATAGCTTTATCATAGTATTAAAATATTTTTCATGGGAAAAAACTGAATCACAAGAATACAACTCAAATACATAACTCACCAACTACTACAACTTTTAGTAATAATAGGCTTTTATGGACAAGAGTACAAATTATGCTCAGAAGTATAGTACTTGTATGATATTAGCTCGCCACCTGCTGGAAATCATAGGAACAGTTAACACATTTAAATATTTGATATTTTTGTTCTTTGTAGAACCTACAAGTCTAAGAGAAGTGCAGATGAATCATATGACAAACAGTTGACATCATTTGTACTTCCTGCTTTTGCATTCACCCCAAGACATTTAAAGATCAACATCTCAAGAAACATTAAGACTCATCTGATGTGATCATGGAAAGAGTCCAAATGGCCAGTCAACAAATAGAAAAATATCTGGTGATTCTCCTTATAGTATCAGGTACAATCCACAGTTCCAATACATAATTTGCATGCTTATTCAGATCTTTAAATATCTATACACATCTTAATTTTAACAAATGTATCTTATTAAAACAACTTCCTTCCAGGTGTTATCTGTCAGGATCGGATAGGACCCAGTGGCCAGAGGACCAGTGTTATCAGTACAGAAGGAGATTCAGTGACACTGGAGTGTACATATGATTCAAGCAGCAACAATGTTTTCCTTTATTGGTACAGACAGTTCTCTAACACACAGCCACAATATATACTGCTGAAAGGTGGGCGATCACAGACATATGAGAATATACCAGACCGTCGATTTGGATCAACTACATCCCAGACATCCACCACACTGACCATTACAACTGTAACTCTGTCAGATTCAGCTCTGTATTACTGTGCTCTAAGAGTAACAGCCCAGTGATACAAAATGCCTGGTAGACTTTACAAAAACTCACTCAGAAAACTTGCTTTGAACAGTAAGTTATCAAATGAATATAAAACCACTTTTTTTTTCTGTATAAACCACAGAGCCAAATTGCAGGATATGGTAACACCTGCTGGAAATAAACAAAGAGTTGCATGTAACCTACAGTAGGGTGAAATGTTTACATCAGGTAATATTAGTGATTACTTAGTGAGCTTTATATTGTCAGCATGGTTCTTAATATTATTAACAACATGTCAATACTGAGTTACTTACATTTTAGAAACATCGCCAGAACTTTGTTTTTGCTCCGTCAACGCAAATAGTTCCGAACGAAGCCGCGGAAGAAACGCGCCATCTCCAAGCAAACAAACTATGTTTGAACGAATCGATTGAGTGAATGATTGAGTGGATCACTCATTTGTTCTTGAATGAATCACAGTTCTGGACGAATCAGTTAAATGAATCAATTAATGACTCACTGGATAATATTGATTGGATATACATTAATATTCTGAATGTTCCAGTCTGACTTCTGACCTATAATGCTGCCTGAATTATAATCATACACTGTTCGGTCGTTGCTGAGCCCTCGACTGAGCTTGGTTTCTTGGTTCTTGGTTTCCTAAGGTTTTTTTTTCTCCATTTGTCACCTGATGGAGTTTTGGTTCCTCAGCCACTATCGCCTTTTTCACCTTTGTCGCCATTGGCTTTTGGCTTGCTTTAAGTTTGCAAATTTTGTTGCATTATTTTCCTGTTATCTCTGTAAAGCTGCTTTGAAACAATCGCAATATAAATAAAGGTGTTAATTCTGTTTTTTTAATGTCACTTACAGTGTAAAATAAGTCATTGTATGACTTAGAATAACAAAAATTATAACAAAATAGGCCTACATGATTTACTTTAATGCTGTGAAAATGTATAATATAATATAATATAATATAATATAATATAATATAATATAATACTACAGATGATTAAACACACAAAAAATATTTTGTAGGAAAGTAATACCTTTGACTAACTTAATGTACTTTACAACAGTGTTTTATATTCTTTGGCAAAATGTTATTGAAATTTTAACTGCACAATTATTGCATTTATCTCAAATAATTGCTATTAGATCGAATAACTGCCATTAGACAATTAATAAATAATTGCTACAGGTCTATGGCTGGCTTGTAAATATAAAAAGTAGAGAAATACTTCAAACAACATAAGATTGTACAAATGTCATGCTAGGCGGAGCTTCCAGAGGAGACTTCAGACTTCAGATTTGTCACTGGTCTTGTTACTTTATTTTGCTCTGCTTAGGCTCACAATGTTGCTGTACATAGTCATTTGGATCTTAACCGTAGCAGGTAAATATATTTTTTCTTTTTCCAGTTTGTGTGACTGTATTACTGAAAATATGCTTCTTTAAATGCCAACTGAGCTGTGGAAATCAACATATTTCTCCTATTTTTTTATCTTTAAGATGTCACTCTTGCAGATACCATTACCTCAGAACACACAGAAGTGCATGCAAATGAGACCGAGAACCAGTGGCGGCTTGTCCATAGGGGGCGCTGGGGCGCCGCCCCCATCAACATTTCAGAAATTAACATGTGTAAAAACATTATAATAAAATGAAATAAAAAAAATAAAATAATAGTTTACTCATGTGCCGGCTGGTAGTAAGAGCCTCAGAATGTAATAAAAACTGTCTTAAATCGATTAACTATTTACTATGTTTTTCAATACGTTTCGGACACATGGGTGTCTATGTGAGTACACAAATTCTCTGGCAGCATGTGACCTGAAGCTGGTCTCTGATTGGTTTCTTAAAGATCCTCCTCGGGGCGCAAGTCGTTGCGTCCCTGGCCAATCATAATTGGATACATGTTATTTTATCCAATCTGATTGGTTCTCGTCACCTGTCATTCAACTGTACGCGGCGGAAAATAACCAACCTTGCTCGCTACTACGCTGATCACTTTTTATTACGCAATGGCAGCAGTTAATCCAAAATCTGTTATTTATTTACAAAAAAAACCTTTCTCAATACTTTCGCTTGAAGAAAAAAAAAAGATTAAGGATCTCGGACCGGAACAACCAGATTTACACATCCAGCAGCAGGCAAGTGACAGAGGACGAAGCATGGTAACGTTAAGTGTGTGCGCCATGGTGATGCAGGATTGACTGACAGCAGATGAACTCTGACACGGTGGGCATCGCAGTACAACAGCCACGTTACAACAAACAAATGCTAACTTATGAGACGTTGAAGAGAGACAGGAATATGATGGCAGACATCGCAAACATATGTTTCAATGTGCAGTTTTTTTACATATAACGTACGTCGTCTTTTTGTCTGGTACTAATAATCTTCACTAAGTTAGCTAAACACTAAGTTAGCATGAGTTTTATTTATTTAATATTTATTTGACAGGGACAAATGCATAGAACATTGCTTTATGAAGAATACAAAGTAGATGCCATGCAATTCATAAAGCTTGTCTGCTGAAGGAAGCATGAAGTGCTCTAATGTCCTGGAAGTCTAGAGTCAATGCAGCCGTCTACCAGGACATTTAGAGCACGTCAGGCTTCCTTCAGCAGAAAAGCGTTATGAAGATGAAGATGATTTTCAGCAGGATTTTCACCTGCCCACACTGCCAAAATAACCAAAACCTGGTTCAATGACCATGGGATTACTGTGTAACTACTACAGTGTGATTTCATGTAATATTCAAATTTTCAAAATTTTTGATTTCGTGGGTTCCATAAGCTGTAAGCCATAATCATCAAAATTATAACAAATCAATGCTTATAATATCTCACTTTGCAAGCAATCAGCCTTTTTTATAAAATTAGTTTCACATTAAAGAATTCCTAAAATAATTTAACTTTTCCATGATATTCTAATTTTTGGAAAGGGTCTGTATAAAGGAGAGCAACATTATGTTCAAGTAGGAAACATGCTTTTTGTTACTACTTTGTTGGTCTGAAATGTAAGTAAAAAGAGATCAAAATAGCTTTTTAGTTTCTGCTTTGTATTTTGCCCCCCCCCCCCCCCCCAAAAAAATGCGCCCCCCCAAAAATAATTATCACCAGCCGCCACTGCCGAGAACATAACACTATCCTGTAGGTATTCCTCAGCATACAGTCTCTTTTGGTATCGGCAGCATCACAGTTCAGCTCCTCATTTCCTCATGCTCATCCTTCAAAGCTCTGGAAAAGTAATACAGAGTTCAGACGAGCGCCTGTCAGGAAAACTGAACGTGGAGAAAAATCGTGTCGATTTGGAAATCCCCTCTTCCACAGTACAAGACTCTGCACTGTATTTCTGCGCTCTGCAGACCACAGTGACAGGAAATCAAACATTACTGTACAAAAACCTAACAGCATGAGAGTTTATCATGCTCATTATTCACTCTTAGTTAGGGGGAGGAGCTTCAAGCTGCTTTAAGATCTCAAGTGCCATCACAGACGTGCCATTTCAGCATAATGCTGCTCATCACAATGATCCTGCTCTGTGCTGTTGGGAGTGAGTATAACTCAATATTGCTTAGTCAACTTTATTTGTTTGTCTTAATAATATACCCTATTTGAATATAATTCCACTGTAAATTATGTCAGACTTATGCCGAATAAAACCAAAATGTGTTTTATAGTTCAGAGTACAATATTTTTCTAATTGTTTTTATCATCGTTTTCAGGTGGAAGGTTTGAGAGTCTCATTACATCAGACCAAACTGAGGTCTTTCATGAGGAGGGTGACATTATCGCTTTGTCCTGTAGCTACTCAACAGCAGTCAGTCTGCATTGGTACCGCCAGTATCCCAAATCAGCTCCTGAATATATTTTATTAATTCTGCAAACCTCTGGACGGGTCCAGAGAGCAGAGAATCTGGACTCTCGGTTTTCGGGGAGACTAAATGAAAAGAAAAACCGTGTGGATCTCATCATCTCCTCTGCTAAAGTGTCTGACTCTGCACTGTATTACTGTGCCCTGGAGCCCACAGTGACAGGAAACACTAGAACACGCCACAAAAACCTGCCTAAGCATAGAAAAGATATAGACCCATAATAAACAGTTCCTTTCCTTTCATTCTAATTTGAGGACATTGCAAAAAGGCAAAGATTTTATGCTCAACTGTAGATAATATTCTGATTTCAGTTTCTCCAAGCCAAACAATTGCTAATAATGTTCATCACTGTCTCATTTATTTTACGAAAACAAATGTTTTCCAGACTCTGAAAAACAAACATGTTCAACTCCTGTCATATAATCCTCCTTCAACCACTTAAGATATCGTATCACTCAAACAATGTAACAGTGTAATAGCCCTAACAATATGTACGGTAGAAAATATAAAGACTATCATTATGAAAAAAAGACAATATCATAAAGTTCATAAATTTTAAGATTAATCTGCCATCTAGTGGTCCATTAGGCTCACGACACTGGGCGGAAAAACTTGTGAAATATGTTTTTGAGGCTTTATGATATCATATCAAACAGTGAAAATCTAAAATATCACTGTCATCAAAGTGGCACAAAATTTGTTTATTTATAAAAAATAAGATTTTAGATATTGCATGTATTCATTTCTGTTCTCCATTTTGGTGGAAGGCCACCAAATATTATTTGTGATGATATTTATTCTTTTAAAGACTACACAAACATGTTTTATATGAAAACACTGAACATTGAATGAAAGAAAACAAAAGCAAGAACCAGTTCGATATGCATAAAAACATATTTCAGCACATTTCAGCACTCCAATGTAACTGTGATTGTCACTGTGAACATAATTTCTTGGTTTCTGAAATGAATAACTTATGTTTAAATATGTTTAAACTTTTTTTGTCTTTCTAAGCTTTCTCTTTGGTCCTAAGTCTGGTCCTGAGAAAAGTTCATGAAATGATCATGAGAATGATTCTGCATTTTTATATTTTACCAGCAGGGAGCACCCAGAGTTTTGATCTACACTGAAAGTCGGTTATGTTGTGTGAAAGGATCCTCAACCCTGATAGTTCAGAGGCTGAACAGACTGTGAGAGCGGGTGTAAGGTCTACGTTTAGCTATTGTTTTAGTTTATAGCAGATTGTTTTTGGTCAATCATGAGAACTTGGCTGAGGGATATCCTTATTCTTATATTCTGTCTAGGTGATGTTGCACGTTTTTATTAATTTCATTCTTTTAGGAAAATGCTGTTTGAGAATGTGTTGTGAGGCAGTATGAGTTAAATAATGTTACAGTATGTGCTCTCCACAGAATGCAGAGGACAACATACTGTACGTCAACCAACAGCAATAACTTCAGCTTGCATTGGAGAGACTGTAACCCTGAAGTGTGAATATAATACAACAGACACAATGCCTGCTCTGCTGTGGTACAGGCAAACTAAGCATTTACCTCCAGAATATATATTAGTAAGACACAATCTTGGAAATGGAAGTGTTAGATTTTGGTGTATTTGGCCGAGCAGTGGTTTGGGTGGCTCGCCAATGTATTAGATTTCTCCAATACATAAAATAAGTAAGCTTGACCAGAGTTCTTGTGGGGAGAAGAATTTATTGACGGTTTGTAGCAGTCCTTCAGCAGCGATGTTATCATGTCACCCTTCAACAATCTTAACCCAAAGTTCTGTCTGTATGACTGAACTTTATACATGAAGACAAAAGGGCTACAAACAAAGGAAAACTGTTGGGGCCTCCCACAGGAGATCGATCTAACTTGCTAATCCACTCTGAGCAATGCTGATTCTTTTTATTCATTCACACCAATCAGTTTCTATGGGCCATTCATCTGTATGGGCCATTTGACACACACCTTTGCAGACACAGACAGAGTGGATTACATCTGATACACAGTCACAATGTAAATGAATCTGATGACTGAAAATACAAAATCTATCAGAAGTAATTCCAAAGACTTCCCCTACAAGCGATTTCAGTCCCTGCTGGATTCTGCAGCAAGAAGAACTACACTGACTGTCCAGAACCTTCATCTGTCTGACTCTTCTGTGTACTTCTGTGCTTTGAGGCCCACTGTGAAAGCAGGATATTGAGTTTTCTAACATAAACCTGAACTTCACAGCCCACATATTACAATTTATTGCCACTCTCATGTCTGTATACACTCTAAAAAATAAAGGTTCCAAAAGGTTTTCTTTTCTTCGCATTGATGCCATTGAAGAACCATTTTTGGTTTCCCAAAGAACCTTTCACTGAACAGTTCTTAAAAGAAGTATGTTTTCCTTTGAGCGAAGACATTTTTAATAATCTGATGAACCTTTTTTTTTTTTTTACTGTAAAGTAGCTTTTGTGCAATGGAAAGTTTACATGAATGTTTAAGGTTCTTAATGAGACCATCAATGCCAAAAAAGAACCTTCATTTTCAAGAGTGTATGATAAAACACTGCTGATATATATATATATATATATATATATATATAAACAGTATTTATAAAATGATATATATACTTTTTATACTTAAAATGGTTTCATAAAACAATGGATCATACAATAACAAATACATACAATATATAATTTTATATAAATAATATATATATTTTTTTTTTAAATCAACACAATATCTTAAGATAATATGTATAATAAATCTTAAAATGTTCTGGATCAGCATAATTACACAAATTTTCCATGGGAGAAAATGATGAAAATAAAATATACTTTTCCACAGATTAAAACTTCTGTCTTCTGCTCTACCAATGTGATATAACCTAAAATGACAGAGGCCAGTAACGCAACAATTAGAAATCTTTCATCATCTGATTGTGATGTTTTGCTATATGGACAGCACTTATAGAACGTTATTGAGCTGGTAAACATACATCAGCTATATTAATTTACATAATGCCCTATTTTAAATGAATTGCCCTAACACCTGTGAAGAGATGACTTTAACTCCTGCGAGGATAACAGATGATGCAAACTCTGAATCAGTGCTAAATTTCTATATAATCATTATTTTCACAACTTGTAATAATGACTTAAATGAGCTCATTGTTTCTGCCATAAATTAATACATTGTTAGCTAACAGTGTGATTTGTATGTACTTGAACACAGTAACCTCTGATAACTGATCACTCTAAATTGTAATGTAGACACATGCATTTTCTGTAAAGCTGCTTTGAAACTATATGTATTGTGAAAAGCGCTGTACAAAATTAATATGAATTGAATTGAACATTTACTTTAGACCACTGGAGATGACAAGAACATCAATTTAAGAGTTTGTAACAGTCCTATCTTCCGGTGACACCTGCCAGTGACATCACTGCACTGTGATTGGTTGTTGAAAGCACTGCCACTGACTGGGAGCTTCAGTTGTCTGAAGGATTCTGTTATGGCAGTTCTGCGAAGCTCAGAGAGGAAACCATCATTTAAAACAATGTCTTTCTGTTTGTTAATAGTTTTAATGGCATTTATTGGTAAGATTTCTGTTCTATATCTACATGCATTTACTTTCTTTCCACATTAGCAGTGCATATTTGATGCTAACTTTAGTGGCTTTGCAACATAGACATGAATGAACTGAATTAAATCAACAGTGAATTAAATTGAGCTGAATATAGTGATACTATTGCCTTCTGTAGAGCTGCTTTATAGCTGAATTGAAGTAATTAAAATTTTGCAATGCTGTTATTTTGCTGTTTATTTCTGTAAAGCTGCTTTGAAACCATGTAAAGAGTTTTACAAATAAATGTGACTTGATTTGCTTTCAAATGCTAATTCAACATTCTTCCCATTCAGGTGACAGTATACAAGACACAATTGATCCAACATCTCCGGCTGTCCATACTAAGGTCAAAGAAAAAGTGACTATTTCTTGTAAATACCATTACACCGTGTCAATGAATAATTTACAGTGGTATCGACAACACCTCCACAACACCCCACCGGAATTCCTGATTCTAATCATGGAGTCGGGACAAATGCAGAACGCTACACCTCCTCATCCTCGGCTGACAGCCTCAGTTAATAAAACAAACAAGATAGTGAATCTGGAAATCTTCCCTGCAGATGTGGCGGATTCTGCAATGTATTACTGTGCACTGCAGCCCACAGTGGCAGGAAACACCATGAACACCATACAAAAACCTGCTCAAAGGTTTAGATATTAGAAACCATGAGCCAGAGAGTCTGCACACACACCACAAGAGGGCAGCACTTTTCATGACTCTCAACAACATAAGCGTCTGTGTGCATAAAGCTGAAAGTTATACTATCAACCACTTGAGACTACACAGAAACAAATCAACACCTCAAGAGATTGTGAAGAGAAGCACACAACTGATCATTACATTCAGGATGAGGAGATCGCTAGTACTAATTCTCATTGCTACATCAGGTATTTGATGGCCTATATATGAATTTTTAATATGAATGTACAATTGTAAAGCTTAATACATCAGAATTTATCACAAAGCTTTTACATAACAATTTTTAATTCCTTTCCAGTTGCTCTTGGTGATCACATTGGACCAGATGAAGCTGTTATTATTAGAAATGAAATGGACCGGGTGACATTAAGATGCTCATATGAAACAAGCAGTGAAAATGTTGATCTTTATTGGTATAGACAGTTTCCTAACAGTGAGCCACAGTATTTACTGTGGAAAGGTGCGCGTTCAAGAGACGGCAGGAGTAATATACCAGATCCTCATTTTGAAGCATCTACAACCAGAACATCCACTGAACTGATTATCAAAGCAGTTGCTCTGAAAGATTCAGCTCTTTATTACTGTGCTCTTTGGAAAGACCCAGTGATACAAAGTTTAAGAGAAGCTGTACAAAAACACACATACTTTGAACTCAAAAACATCAAAGTATTAGCCAAACCAAGACGAATTATCAGCCATAACCATTACTGTACGTGGGAACACCTGCGACTGATACGGTAGCCAAAACCAAAAGAATAATAGATTTAATGAAGCAGCATTTGTACTGTGAACACAGCAAAGTGTAATCACTCTGGAAGATGCAATCCTTGTGGTTAGTATTAAAGTTTGAACCCACAATAAGCTAAAGGTATGAAACATATGCTAGTAAAACATATAGTGTCTGTCTCCTGAGGTTAGTCATATTATGTTTCAAAATTTAAGACTAGATATCCTATTTTGCATATAAGTTTGGGCTTTGGGATGTGTTTGTTTGCTGTAAGTTCGGTATAAAATAAAATAAAAAATAATACAAAATAAAATCAGAATGTTCACCTTAAATTTCTAAAGTTTGTTCTGTTAATATTTAGGGGCTGTCTTCAAAAGCTGGACCCCCAACTCCTAAAACATGTGCGTTTGGGGTCAGAAGGAGGGGGTTTAGTGTTCTGACACCATCTAGGCCATCCTGAGGATGTGGTTTTGAAAAAGATTAACTACAAACTGAGCTGTCAGTCAGAGCATCAGCCTGAACAATGTTACTCTATTTACTTAGCTTTCTATCTACATTCGGAGGTGAGTAGCTCAAAATTTGATTATATTTAATAACTTCCATTTTGCAACCACAAACTTTTCAGATTTTTCATTATGAGATCTTTATAATCCCTGCATGTACAATAAATCCTCCATAGGTCAGGTTCACAAAGATCAGCTAAAATACAAGACCACAATGAACCTACAAACACTATTTTCTCTTTTTCAGGTGGCAGTTGTGAAGATGTCATCACTCCTGTCCAAACTGAGGTTTATAGGAAGAGTGGGGATAAAGTCACGTTGTCTTGCAACTACTCTTCAGCCCTTTCTTTGTACTGGTATCGTCAATATCCAAGGTCAAGTCCACATTTTCTTCTTCTGATCCTGCAAAACAGCGGGGAGTCTGAAATCATGCAGTCTGGCATGTCAGTGAAATTAAATGAAAAGAAAACCTCTACGGATCTGGAGATCTCCTCTGTGAAAGTATCCGACTCTGCAGTGTACTACTGTGCGTTGAAGCCCACAGTGAGAGGAAACCCGTCAGCGGCGTACAAAAACCTGAATCTGGCTTGACAAAGTGTTTTTAAGAACTGAAAAATATACTAATACTATACAAACACTGCATTCTCTTGATTATACATTTTTACCACATCTGTTCTGAATCACACTAGCACTATGTGGGGAACATTTCACAATAAGGTTCCATTTGTTAACTTTAGTTAACCACATTTTTTAACATAAACTATAAAGTACTTCTAAAGCATTTATTAATCTTAGTTAATATTTAAGCATTTACCAATACATTATTAAAATCAAAAGTTGAATCTGTTAATATTATTTAATGGACCTGAGCTAATGAACTAACAATGAACAGTTGTATTTAATTAACGTCAAATTTTTTTTAATAAATTAACAAATGTATTGCTAATTTTTAATTTTTTTTTCATCTATTCGATATTTAGTGGTGAAATTAGGCAGACCGAAGTGAATTAATTGCCAGTATTAGATTAAAATGATGTATAGAGAATCATTACCGAAGACCATTTGTTTGTGTATTTTTTAAGAGAGGTCAAAATGTATTGACTTTAAACTAGGGGTGCAACGATATCTTCATGTCACGATTCAATACATATCACGATACTGAACTCACTATACGACATTATTGCGATACTCCAAGACATTTGATAAAAGGTAAACAAAATATTTACTGTTGATTAAAATGCTAAATTTTATATTACATTGTGGGTGTAAATGAATAGGCTTGGACTTGGTGCTGCTAATCCCAATGCCATAATGGATATAGTGACACCAAAATAAAAAATATTCATGATTCTGAAGCTGAAAATACATAATTATTTTAGACAAATATGCTTGCGCTCTGATATATTTAAAATAATGTAGGCCACTTTTTACTGGTAACATAGACATTTTGTATTTTCAGGACCCACAAATTATCCTCCATTGCATTATTATATATTATATTCAACATTATATGCAGTATAATGTAGTACAGACACTATTTAGATTTTCTTCTCACACAGTAATTTTGATTTTGGGTGAACTATCCACAATACATATTGTCACTACCCATGATACATATTGTTGCATTTTTGTATTGCGATATATTGTGACACGATTTATTGTTACACTTGAAAACTAATTGTTTCGCTGTTCATTTCTCTCTTTGTGCACAGCTAAATAATAAATCTGACAATGATATTCAGATACATAAGCAGAGATTTTAATTTCACAGAGCCCAGTACACATTTTAAAATATCTGATGAATGAAAATAATACCTATGCCCTCAATGCAGGATTTAAATTTACAAATGAATAAAAACAATGTGCATGTGCATTGTTGCTGC
The DNA here is from genome assembly GCF_949319135.1 of Squalius cephalus. Classification (NCBI taxonomy): domain Eukaryota; kingdom Metazoa; phylum Chordata; class Actinopteri; order Cypriniformes; family Leuciscidae; genus Squalius; species Squalius cephalus. The sequence goes on along the minus strand of NC_137128.1, from coordinate 33,289,292 downwards.
TTTTTTCCCCTTTCTACTTTTTTTTAACATTAACCTGCCCCAATTCTTGTTTGTTTACACTGAATATATCGCAATATGTTGCAAGTTTTTGTAGTTATATACAATGTGGTTTATTTTTAGTGCTTAGTCTAAAAATCTCCCTATTGATCTTTATATTCTGTTTTAACAATGGTGAATCTGATTGTCATGGTTAAAGAGCCTGTGCATTATGGGGCGCCGTTTGTAAAGCGGCTCACGCTGAAAATAACAGCATCATTTTGTCACATTTAGCTTCAAACAATGTTTAAAAAACTGGTATGAATTTTTGACGGTCACTTTTTACCACATTTACAACAATATTTGTCAACTTAGAGATATTTTAAATTGTTAAATCTAAATATTAAATGTTACACCTAAATGTTAAAGCTACACTGTGTGATTTTTACCCCCATCTAGCGGTGAAATTGTATATGACTACCCAGTGAATATTAGTTTCTGTTCCTCTCAATTCCGAGGGCGTTTTAACTCCTACGGTGGCCGTATTATTCCAAGATTAACATGGCTTCCAGTTATCGACTTCATCCATGACAATAATAAACAATACGTCTAAAATGAATAAAACTACAGGACAGATGTCAGGAGGTAAACGTCACCCTTGGAATCGGCTATCCCAGCATAATCAGATTAGGCTAACGTTACAATGTGTACAAAGTAAAAGCAATTAAAAATAACTAAAATTTACAGTGTCCCTTTTTTTATATAGCTTAAAAAATTGCGCCTTTAAAACTATTCATCACCTGTGATCCGTCGCAGCACAGATTTATGTTACAAGGTAAACAATACTTTTTCACCATTGACGCGAGGATGAAGTTATAGCCTACTAGAGGTCGTTCTGGCGTTATGCACAACCATGCTATGGTTAGACAAGCTAAAACTTCGAATTTACACAAATGAATTACAACAGGCTGAATTACCTGTCGAGAAGAAAGCAGGCAACCTCGCGGTGTCCGTTTTAAAATCTTTTCTCCTCATGAGCTCTTTCCATCTGGGAAAAGTTATGGTCTTGCTGATTTGTCTGTCGCGTTGACGTTTTAATTCTCTCTTTCAAATGTGAGTACGCACGCACGCGCGCGCACACACACACACACACACACCACACTATCTTTCAAATCTGCCGGCACTCGCGAGCTCGCGAGTAATCTCCCCCTCGCATTCGTCACGGTGTCACTGAGTGAAAAACGCAAAAGGTGAAGCTTGAATTTACAGGTATGTCCCTCTTTGGCTAATGTAGTTTCAAGATGGAGGGGCAACATGGCGACCGGCATTCGAACCCCTCACCCGTATGTACTTTCAATGGCAGATTATAAACTTAAAGGGGGGGTGAAATGCTATTTCATGCATACTGAGTTTTTTACACTGGTAAAGAGTTGGATTCCCATGCTAAACATGGACAAAGTTTCAAAAACTAAGTTGTACGTTTGAAGGAGTATTTTTGTTCCAAAAATACTCCTTCCGGTTTGTCACAAGTTTCGGAAAGTTTTTTTCGAGTATGGCTCTGTCTTACGTAAGATAGGGCGGAATTTCCTTATATGGGTTCTAAGGGCACTTCTCCGGTAAGATCGCGGCCGCGCGCGCACTCGTAGACTAGAGCAAGAGAGTGAAAGCAGTTTGCCATCAAAGCGCCCTGCCCGGCTTTTGGGAAGTCAATGTCACCAAAGAAGTGTGTTTTTGGTTGCCAGGGCAAGACAACCCTGCACAGATTCCCAAAGAACCCAGCGTTAAGGAACCCGTGGATGGAGTTTGTTTTCCTGAGCATAAACGGAGTTGTGTTGTAAGACTGTTGTTCCCTGCATTTCGACGATGATTGTTTTATAAACAAAGCCCAGATCCACGGATTTGCAGATCGTCTAATGCTTAAGGATCGAGCAGTCACAATGATAAAGTTTCGCGGTCGTGCGTTGGAACCGGGCGGTGAGTAAAACTGTTTGTTGAACAAATGTCTCTGTGTGTTGTCACTAGCTTGGCGCGTTAGCACAGCTAAGCTTCGCCCACACGGCCCGCCCCCAGCCGCTCGGTTTTTTCCGGAAAGACTCGGTACAGCCTATCTTTCTGTTAAAAATTTAATAAAACAAAAGACTTTTTGGAGATATGAAGGATGCAATATTACTCTATAGGTACTCAAGATTAACAGGAGATTGAGTGAAAATGAGCATTTCACCCCCCCTTTAAGAGAATACTTTATTACTTGAAAGAAGTAAATATACATTAATGAGCACATATATTTTTGAAAGAACTAAGTGTTTTTTGCTAAGAATCAACTAAAAAAGTTACACAGTGTAGCTTTAAATGTTAAATCTAATCTGGTTTTTATTCGTTATTTGACACTATAAACCATGCTATAAACACACACTGACCTCCTTGAGCTTTTATTTTGGCACTTCCGGTTACCGGCATTTTGAATTCGCATATTAGCAGAGAATGTCTGATATTAGTTAAATATTTAGTTTCACTCGAAACATTTAGATTCAACATTTAGATTTAGATTTAACATTTAGATTTAACATTTAGATTTAGATTTAACATTTTGGTGTAACATTTAATATTTAGATTTAACTATTTAAAATATCTCTAGGTTGACAAATATTGTTGTAAATGTGGTAAAAAGTGACCGTCAAAAATTCATACCAGTTTTTTAAACATTGTTTGAAGCTAAATGTGACTAAATGTTGCTGTTATTTTCAGCGTGAGCTGCTTTACAAACAGCGCCCCATAGTGCATCAGCTCCTGTCACACATGAATGAAAACTCAACATTAGGATCATTTCAGTATCAATGTTTTTTTCCCTCCCAGTAGGTACAGTACATCATTGTGTCAAGAGGTGGAGCTCTCTGATTAGTTTGACTTGACTTTGCATGGCTTGTTTTCTGTTGTAGAATGGAATCACATCATTGTCACTCTCTGTAAGAGCATCAACCAACATGTGCCTTGCTGTCTTTGTAATTTTGGTTCTTCATATAGGTGAGTATTGATTAATTTCTCAGAATTAATTACTTCAATTATATAATAATTGTATTGATCAGAATTGCTTTTAACAGATATTTAAATTAAATATGCTTCTTATTTTACTATGCAATTTTACATCTTGTTTGTTTCATTTTATTTCATTGGTTCTCACAGGGAACATCCTGACAAACATGATAACGTCTCATGACTCACAAACACAAGTTTTAGAAGGTGAAAGCGTAAATCTCACATGTAACTACAGCGGAGTACCTGATACTCTCCAGTGGTACATTGAATATCCTGGATCTACACCAAAGTACCTCCTCTACATCTATGAAAGTGGCTTGAAAAGTGACAACATACCAGAGCGTTTAACGCCAACAATTAATAAAGATACAAAACGTGTGGATCTGGAGATCTCCTCTGCTGAAGTGTCAGACTCTGCTCTGTATTACTGCGCTCTGAGGCCCACAGTGACAGGAAACACAACTACGCTGTACGAAAACTTCAAACAGAGAGAAATGTATTTAACAAGTGGAGCACTCACTGTACTCCATATTTTTAAACAAAACAGATGCTGCAACGTGATCTCATGAGAATACGTTTGTATTTTTACGTAAAGTGTAGTTCTACCATACGTACATTTATTTACGTTTTATATACACAGAAACGTACAATACTGACGTATTTACAGCACTAAAACGTATAATATTTACGTATTGACAGCAAAAAAACGTAATTTATTTACGTATAAACAACTTTACCGACTTAGGCTACAAATTTGTACACATTCCTATTTATCTTATGCATATTAAAATCGTGGCATTAATGTTTTGACTCTAGTCTATTGCATTCAATTGTCTTATCAATTAAATTTTCAGTCGCATTTATTAATAGTTTAACGTTACTCATAAATAATAACATTTCGCTCGTTCGTGCCTTCTGCTGCAAACTCGTTTCGGAGGATTAGCCTACATGGTGTTAAACAAGAATACACTTTAAAACCTTAAAATACCTTCTTTAATCGTTTAACCATTTTGTAATATTTGGTTTATCTACCGTGAGACACAAAAGGCGTTTTCTCCTATAGACCCATAATACACTAAAACACAACATAAATTCACAAAAGACATCAATTTTATTAGCTTGATGTAATCCAAATCTTTAGAATCCATACGTTTGCAAGAAACAGATCCAAATTCAGACCTTTATCCAGTGATCTTCATCTCCATTTCTCAGCAGAGACCGTAAACGTCAAATCCCGCGCTCGTGGTGAATTCAAATTCAAAAATTGCGCCCGAAGCATTACGACATATTTTACGGCAGTGATATCAAACGCTCATTGGCTCTCGCATGCTTCGTCACAGATTGCGACATGCCGTGTTTAAGTTGGTGTGCTACATTCCCAATGGCTACATTTGAAATGGAGAAGCGCGCGCGCCTTCACGTATGGCCTTCACAGAGCGAACAGCGAACCGAAACCGGATTAACATTTTCATGGATTAATAACTTAAATTCTGCTCTGTAACGTTATCTCATACAAAACTATACTGCCAGAGAAGACTGCGACACATCGTCATGTGAACGACTTTTGGTACCGGTTTTGACATTTTCTCAATAAATAAATTATTGTGATTAAACGTGTATGTCTGTTGTTTTTCTTTATAATTGTAGCCTACGTAGTTTTAAGAAATTGTTAGGTTTAGGGGTAGGGTAGGATTAGTGGCTCAAACTATCTTTTAATGCTATATTGTTAATAAAACTGCCATTTCCATACATAGGTCCATTACGTTTTATCCTTTTTATATTCTGTATAAAATGGGTATGTTTAGTTGTGGGAGTAAGGGTTAAAGGGATCTTACATTTATAATCTATAAAATGGTAAAAGGGAAATTATACAGATATCTCTATGATATGAAATATTCGTAAATAGTTTACGTTTTTTAGCTGAAAAAAACGTAATAATGTGACGTTTAAACGTTGCAGATACGTCCATATTATACGTTTCAGCATATATCCAAACGTACAAAAAAAGTACGTTTTCTATTTTTGAAAATTACGTATGAATACCTATGTATTAACAATGAGACCAGGCTGGATAAACATGTTTCTCTGAAAAAAACTCTAATTATTGTATTTTGTGTTTTGCATATTAACCACTGTCAAATCAATTCAGTTGAATTTGTGCATTGCTGTGCTTTCATTTTTTTTTTATTGATTGATTGATTTTATTGTACAAAGTAAAATGTTGTAAAGCTGCATCTCCTAATAAGTTTAGGTTGTCACTGTGCTCCTTCTTGTTCAAGAATAGCCTATCTTATTTTTAGCGTTCTAGTTAGAACTGATATCCATCTCTGTCTATATTAGTGCTGTCTTTGAAGAGCAGAGGAATCACCAAACCTGATTTGGGTTACAGATAAATTAGGACATGATGAGTTTTTGGTAACACCTGCAGGTGTCTGAAACTAAAATAGACATGTACGTTAACGCTATACATCCGCTATATTTCAAAAAGAGATAACTTGAGATAACGTGATTAGAAATGTACTTATATTTTTTTTTTAAGAAAAACATTTACTACTGTAAAAAATCAAAAAAAATATTGAATCTATATAATAGCAAACTTTTTTTTGTCAAATTTTGTTCGATTAACAATGCTTCATTAACCTGTTTAAAAGGAATTAAGAAAGGAATTATCTAATAATCGGATCTATAGCATTATCTAAAGCATATAGTTATTACTACAATAAGGAATTTATTTATAAATGTTGGTTAAAAAACAGTGATGGTGTCTAATTTCACTGAAAAAAAATAGCTATTTAAATGTCTTCTGTAGTTTTACTTTGATCTCAGAACAAAATAAATGTAAACCCAAAACAAGAATTACTTATGTAAATCCGAATGTTTGTGGTTTGACATTTTATATCAGTTTTATGTTTGTCTATTTTTTTGCAAAAGTGCTAAATTTACATTGTTGAACTCTCTACAGAACATTTTTAAGAAGAAAGTCTAACGGAATGTGATGTAAAAAACAAACAAACAAAAACCTGTATACTTCAAAATATTCAGCATTGCATGGTTTCACAAAGTGAATAAAATCATGCATTCTTTTCTCATAGTTTCTCTCCCATTCATTTCTCCTGGCCAATTTCATTTAAAGCTACACTGTGTGATTTTTACCCCCATCTAGCGGTGAAATTGTATATGACTACCCAGTGAATATTAGTTTCTGTTCCTCTCAATTCCGAGGGCGTTTTAACTCCTACGGTGGCCGTATTGTTCCAAGATTAACATGGCTTCCAGTTCGACTTCGTTCATGACAATAATAAACAATACGTCTAAAATGAATAAAACTACAGGACAGATGTCAGGAGGTAAACGTCACCCTTGGAATCGGCTATCCCAGCATAATCAGATTAGGCTAATGTTACAATGTGTACAAAGTAAAAGCAATTAAAAATAACTAAAATTTACCGTGTCCTTTTTTTATATAGCTTAAAAAATTGCGCCTTTAAAACTATTCATCACCTGTGATCCGTCGCAGCACAGATTTATGTTACAGGGTAAACAATACTTTTTCACCATTGACGAGAGGATGAAGTTAGTTAGAGGTCGTTCTGGCGTTATGCACAACCATGCTATGGTTAGACAAGCAACTATAAAACTTAGAATTTACACAAATGAATTACAACAGGCTGAATTACCTGTCGAGAAGAAAGCAGGCAACCTCGGCGTCGGTTTTAAAATCTTTTCTCCTCATGAGCTCTTTCCATCTGGGAAAAGTTACTCCAATATTGATTATGGTCTTGCTGATTTGTCTGTCGCGTTGACGTTTTAATTCTCTCTTTCAAATGTGAGTACGCACGGTCGCACGCACGCGCACACACACACACACACACCGCACTATCTTTCAAATCTGCCGGCACTCGCGAGCTCGCGAGTAATCTCCCCCTCGCATTCGTCACGGTGTCACTGAGTGAAAATCGCAAAAGGCGAAGCTTGAATTTACAGGTATGTCCCTCTTTAGCTAATGTAGTTTCAAGATGGAGGGGCAACATGGCGACCGGCATTCGAACCCCTCACCCGTATGTACTTTTAATGGCAGATTATAAACTTAAGAGAATACTTTATTACTTGAAAGAAGTAAATATACATTAATGAGCACATATATTTTTGAAAGAACTAAGTGTTTTTTGCTAAGAATCAACTAAAAAAGTTACACAGTGTAGCTTTAAATATTGAACCCTCAGAAGATGAGATGTGTGGGTGGAGCTTTCAGAGACATTCAAGAGAAATTGTCATTTCTCAATATTCATTGGGGTTTTACAGTGCAGTCATGATGTTCCTGTTCTCTCTGCTTCTGCTTCTGCTGACAGTAATACAGGGTATGTAAGAGACTGATTTAAATATAAATATATTTAGAACTATATAACTATAATGCACCTGTTAATGTCAAATATCTGATTTTGAGATTCACCAATTTTCCATGACTTTTGACAATTATCATTCTTTTTGATGAATATGTTCTACACATTTTGCAGATGAATGTTTTGCACAGACAATAACACCACTGCAGGGCAGAACACAAGTTACTGAAGGGGAAACAGTCATTCTCTCATGCAAATATGATGTCAGTGTACAGAATTTACTTTGGTATCGACAATATCCTGGATCAGGACTGGAATTTCTGCTCCTTGTCGTTGAGTCATCCAAGAAGACTGTAATATATGCAAATCCCCCAATTCCTAGACTGGATGGCAACATGAACATGGGAGATAAGAAAGTGTATCTGGAGATCTCCTCTGCTGAAGTGTCAGACTCTGCTCTGTATTACTGCGCTCTGAGGCCCACAGTGACAGAAAACATGATAACACTGTACAAAAACCTCCAACCACACTCCATATAATAAATGAATAATGTTGAAATTAAATCACTTTCAAACCATTTCTATCTTCTTCTAATTAAACTCCATGGCCCTGCTTTAAATATGGTAATTAATTGCTTATTGGCAAGGCAAGGCAAGGTGAGTGTATTTATATAGCACATTTCATACACTATGGCAATTCAAAGTGCTTTACAGAAAGGAATTAAAATAATCACAAAATAAAAGCAAAGAAAATTAAAACAGTTATAAAAGAAATTAAAAGAGATATATGATACAGTTATAAAATTAATTAAAAGAGTAAAAAGATGATAGATAGATAAACTTCACCGGTGTATCATATTTTTCACAACTCCCAGTTTTACTCTGAGATTTTCCCATGGTGATTACACTGTGTCTGTGGTGTTCTTTCTTTTGGCGCGCCTAAGAAATCTATTGGACGTCTCCAATGGACCCAATTTTCCCCTAAAATCGGACAGGAGGAGCTCTAGGACTGACTCACGGGGTAATTTCGGGTTCTCTGCCCCATCAGTCCGCACCCCAAAAACCCATTTGTTCGGAAGCTCTAGGAATGGAATCAATCCAGTCCGCACCCCACAGAACCTCGAGTTTAATTACACATCAAACTCACTACTCCAACACAGACTCTACAGATTATTGTTTTAGTGCAGGAAATATTTATTATTTCTTTATATAAAATATATTATACAATAGTTTGCCTTCTCTAAAATATAAATGCTTGCTAACTAAATGAGATTAAAGCATTTAACAGTTACATGCAGTTGAATCTTTTTTTATTAGTATATGAACTGTAAAGTGCAATTAATAATTTATCAAATAAACAAAACAATAAATAAACTTAATAAACTTGCTTAAAATAAACCAATAACCACCACACAGTATGCACTATAATGTGATGTAATATGTGGTACTAACTGGAGTCAGCTAATTTTCTGGTTCTTTAAAAGCATCGAAATGAGAAAGTTCAAATATGCACAAATATTTTACTGAAATGTTTTTTCATCAAGTCAATGTGAAATTTTTATACTTGGCACCATAGAAAACTGTGATGTGGTGTCTGAAATTATCCACAAGTAGGCGCTCTTCAACCAAAAATGAAAATAAAATGAACCAAATCTTCAAAGGCACGTAAGAGGAGGAGATACAAGGTAATTACTTCAGGCATGCAGAGGTTTCAGAGATAGTTCAATATAGTGGCTCTCATTTGTTCCTCGTCAGAAATGATATCCCTTTTTTGTCTATGGCTTATCTCAATCTTAACAGGTAAGATAAATGCAATTAATCAAATAAGCATAACTGAGAAGAGAAAACAATTCAAAGTATACTTCACTTCATCTCCATTCATTATTCCTATCTTTCTTCCCCTCTTTCTCTTAGGGGATGCTTCTAGTGAGGGAATAGCACCAGTCTCTCCTAATGAAGAGGTCTCAGAAGGTAAAACAATCACCCTGTCCTGCAATTACACTGGATCAGCTGCTACAGATGCTCTCCATTGGTATCGTCAATATCCGAGATCCAGGCCAGACTTCCTGTTTCTGATTAATGAAGCTAACTTTAAGCAATCAGCTGACCCTCCAATTCCAGGAATATCTGCTAGATTAAATGAGGAGAAGAATCGTGTGGATCTGGAGATCACTGGCACTGCATTAACTGATTCTGCTCTGTATTACTGCGCCCTGCAGCCCACAGTGACAGGAAACATACATGCACTGTACAAAAATGAGACACATTGAAAATAGAGGCTGGAATCTGTGTTCATTGTCTCTACTCAATGGCTGGAAGTATTGAATGATTATCCATGTTTGCATTCAAGCATTTTGATCTAGCAACTTTAAAGGTATAGGGTTAGCAATTTTCAGAGTGGCTAGCAATAGCAAGCTAGCTTTGAAAGCATGAGATCCAGCCCTCACTTCAGAGCATCTACAAAGCCACGTCTCCAAAAGACATGAACACACAGCAGATTCTGCAAAGAGTCACGAGACGGCATTAAATTACTTCATAACATTACAATACTAATGAACGAAAGCAACTTACAGAGCTCTTACTTGTACCACCTGACTGCTTCAGATTAATTTCAGCATTGATAGTGTTGACATAGAGACACATAAATCCGAGTATGAGCTCCGGGTAGAACGTCACTGGTTGCCATCTTGTAATTATGGATATGAAATGGCGTGAACAGCATAAGCTCATTGTTTTGGCTCAGGAGGAACTGTAGAAGGCGGCTGCTGTTTGTTTATGGCGCTCTGTGACTGACTGTCTACAACTGTGCATCGCTTTACAGAACGTGCTGATGTTGTGTGATGTCTGCTCGAGCAGGGTGCAGGGAGGTATGGAAAAACATGCACTATATTGTCAAAAGTTTTGGGACGTCTGCCTTTACATGCACATGAACTTTAATGACATCCCATTCTTAATCCGTAGGGTTTAATATGGAGTCGGCCCAGCCTTTGCAGCTATAACAGCTTCAACTCTTCTGGGAAGGCTTTCCCCAAGGTTTAGAAGTGTGTTTATGGGAATTTTTGACCATTCTTCTAGAAGCGCATTTGTGAGGTCAGGAACTGATGTTGGACGAGAAGGCCTGGCTCGCAGTCTCTTCTCTAATTCATCCCAAAGGTGTTCTATCTACCAAACTCGCTCATCCTTTATGGACCTTGCTTTGTGCACTGGTGCGCAGTCATATTGAAACAGGAAGGGGCCATCCCCAAACTGTTCCCACAAAGTTGGGAGCATGAGATTGCCGGACAGAGAAGCGTGACGTGCTTTACACCACTGCATCTGATGCTTTGCATTGCACTTGGTGATGTAAGGCTAGGATGCAGGTGCTCGGCCATGGAAACCCAGTCCATGAAGCTCTCTACACACTGTTCTTGAGCTAATCTGAAGGCCACACAAAGTTCGGAGATCTGTAGCTTTTGACTCTGCAGAAAGTTGGAGACTTCTGTGCATGCGCTGACCCCGCTCTGTGATTTTACGTGGCCTACCACTTCGTGGCTGAGTTGCTGTTGTTCCCAATTGCTTCCACTTTGTTATAATACCACTAACAGTTGACCGTGGAATATTTAGTAGAGAGGAAATTTCATTATTGAACAGATGGCAACCTATCACGGTACCACGCTTGAATCACTGAGCTCCTGAGAACGAGCCATTCTTTCACAAATGTTTGTAGAAGCAGTCTGCATGCCTAGTGCTTTATTTTATACAACTGTGGCTGTGGAAGTGATTGGAACACCTGAATTCATTCAATGATTTGGAGGGATGTCCCAATACTTTTAGCAATATAGTGTATGTTGACAGACAGGTAAGACATCTTTGCATTCGGATCGAATTCAATGATTGGGCGGACATTTTTTGGTCCTGAGACTTCCACAATAGACATCTTCTATTCATGGGCGTAGTTTGTGGGGGTGGGGGGCTACTTTGAGATTCTGTTGATAAACATGTTTATAGTGCATGTTTTCACATGTTTTCAACATGTTTATTGCAAGCCCTGCAACAATAGACATAGTGCAAGTCGATTCATGTGAGATGTATCTGGTTGCCATGACAATCTCACGCTTGCTCTATGCAATCAGTAAAACTATTTAAATGATACAAGGAGTGCGAATTTGTAAGTTTACTATAGAAAAGCTAAAATGTATTTAAAAGTGACTGACCAAATCGACTGCTTTAAAGCTAATGATTATTCTTGAGATTCTGAGTTTTGAAGAATTGTCTTAGTATTGTCTCCTTAACAGCTGACCTTGTGTTCAACACAGAATATTTCTGTCACTGTGAACTATCTATCTATATAATCATATATATAGCCAAAATGTATTTCACATTCTTCCATGTATGACATGTTTTGTGTAATCATAATCACACTGAGATATGTGGGTGGAGCTTCAAGAGATTGAGTTGGCATTCATCTCTTATGATTTCAGTCTGTTCTTCAGCAGTGCAAAAATGAGATCGCTTTTTTACCTACTTGTACTATTAGCCATTCAGGGTGAGTAGGATTGAGTAACTTCTTCATTATTTAATACTATTTGAATTCTTGTATATTTACAAAAACATTACTATTTATTTATGTAAATACATAAATAAAAAATAATAATAATTCATAACTGTTCAGATTATAGATAATGATAATGGCTGAATATTTTTTTTATTTATTTTCTATTTTTCTCTATTTGCAGAATCCTTTGGCCAGTCAATAACACCATTGCAGACCACAAAACATGCCACTGAGAGAGAGCAAGTCCTTCTCTCATGCAAATATGATAGCCAAGCACGTACTTTACAGTGGTATCAACAATATCCTGGATCCAGACCTCAGTTTCTGCTCCTTGTTTATGAATCAGGCAGTGTAACACACGCAGAACCCCCTTTCCCAAGACTGAATGCCAGTGTGGATAAGGTGGAGAAGCAGGTAGATCTGCAGATCTCTTCCGCTGCAGTCACAGATTCAGCGCTGTACTACTGCGCCCTGGCGCCCACAGTGACAGGAAGAACAGCCACACTGTACAAAAACCTCTATGAGGAGTAATGTTAAACTAATGTTAAAGTCAGCATACAACTTTTCTTCCCTATTGAGACGCATCTCTGAGTGATGTAGCTACTTAAACAAGAAAAAATGTAGGGCGAGATTTGATTTTGTCCATTGGAAATTGACTGGATCTTTGTGGTTTGCTATTGCTGTGATCTCATGTGAGTGACAGGTTGTCCCGCCTTCACGTCGGAAAACAACTCATCAGAGATGGCAAGAGATCTTGCCAAGAAGGCGAAGTTATTTTGATCAAAGATTATGAGGACACATAAAAAAAAAAATGATGTGCACAGTTGAATCATATATACTAAATATTGCAATATTCAATTAAAAAAAGACAGAATTGTCCGTTTTGATTTTATGGAGACTTTAAATGTCCTGTAAGAATATAATAGAATTAAAATGAAAGACAATATCATGTGTTCTTAACCTTCCATATAATCTAATAGTATTGGTTTAACGTCACTGTTGTGATCATACACTTAAATAAAGATTTTGGATCTTTGACTTAAACAATATAATACTTTAATATATTGCTTTCTCTTCTTTTGAAGTTTGAAAGAAAGGTAATATATATATATAAAAAATAAATAAAAGTTTTGCTTTCAAACAAAAAAAGAGGAAGATTTTACACTTGCAAAGCTTGGCATTTTCAGAAAAGTTTAATTTAATTATAGAATTCTAGCCTCATTTTTTAATATCATTCTTCAGTTAATGAAATAGTATTTGTGTCAATCTTATTTCAAGACCAAACTAAATCTGATAAAGATAGCGCTATGTCTCTGAATGCTTTCACTGATTGTTATGGGTGGAGCTTTGAAGGATCTCACAAAAATCTCACAATTCTGTCTGCAGTTTTCATTCGTGGTTCAAGATGATGCTCCTGTGCTCTCTGCTTGTGTTTTCAGTAATGCAATGTAAGTAGCTTTGTTTAAAACTGAAATAGAAATTAATTGTATTTTATGCAAGTTCATAGTATTCATTTGCTATTTGATTTACATTTTCTGAACGTCTTCATCTTGTTATTCTTCCTAACTGAATGTTTTCTATTCTATGCAGATACATTTGCGCAGTCAATAACACCATTGCAGAATAATATGCTTGTAACTGAGGGGAAGCCGGTCACTCTCTCATGTGAATATAATGGCAGTGCAAACAGTCTGCATTGGTATCGACAATATCCTGGATCCAAGCCTGAATTTGTGCTCCTCGTCCTGCAGTCATCCTCAAACCATGTAACATATGCAACTCCCCGTATCCCTGGAATGGATGGACAAATGAGTATGAGTGAAAAACGTGTGTATCTAGAGATCTCCTCTGCTACAGTATCAGACTCTGCTGTGTATTACTGCGCCCTGCAGCCCACAGTGACAGGAAACACTAGAACACTGTACAAAAACCTAAAGAGAGAGAAAGAACATAATATCTGTCTTTTATCATAGACTCATGTTTGTTTGCAGATTGAGCAGATTAAATTGATTGAACAGATTGGAATTGTCAAAATGCTTGAGTACTTTCCATAAATAAGAAATTCAAAAAAAAAAAAAAAAGCTTTATAAATAATGTAAAAAAATAATGGACATTTTAACATTAACATGGTAAAATGAATAGATAATACTTCGTGGGCAAGATTATAGGTTTACATTTACATGAGTGAATAAAGGGAATGTGAATGTATTTTGTCCTGTAACTGGTCACCCTTTTATTTTGTCTCTCTTAATTTTTAATCTCTTTCACGTCATTTTAAATCTCTTTCACTATAAAAAGAAACATAGCTAAACTTTCTGGACAAAATTGTGCATTTAGTGGTCCAGTAAAGTAACAGTGTTCTTTGTGCCCAACAACTTTATTTTATATAAATTGGTTGCCCAAATTCAAAACCCTCATACAACACCCTTACACTCTTAAAAATAAAGGTCCCAAAAGGGATTTTTGCAGCAATGCCATATATAGAACAACCATTTTTGGATTCCCCAAAGAACCTTCCAGTGAACAGTTTGAAAAAAAAAAAAATAAATAAAAAGTCAGTGTCAAGAAAATTACAGAGCCCCAAAAGGGACATGGTGGTTGAAAAAATATGGGATGGGAGGAAAGAATATATTTCAAGGCTTTCACATTCACCCAAGACACTTTGCGTGGGGTCACAAAGAACTAAAATGTTTTGAAAGACCACGTTCAATTTCTTGGGGGAACACGAACATTTTGCGTAAGAATGCAAAGTTTGTTTGGGAAAGCAAAACATTTAAGATGTCCTACAAAATATGCTGTACCTTGAATTACATTGTTCTCTCACAGCTGATTGATTTAAATTCATTATTGCAGCCACAAGGTGGCATTATGTCCATACATAAGTCTCATAACACACTAGCCTTGCCATTAGTGATGCTTATGTTTCATCTATAGCACTGATATAAACTGGTATAAAATCAACAGTAAAATATACCTTTTACATCAGGCAAACTACTTGTCCTTAAATAGCTACTGAAATTAGTAATACATACTAATCAGTAATCTGTAAAGTAATAGCATAAAATGTACAGCAGATGGCAGCGTTCACTCAGATTACAGAAGATTTGAACCTTGGTGTAACAGTGCCCAGAATCAGCCAAAATCTCTTAGTTATAAAGTTTGGGCTGCTTGAGGATCCATGATGTTTCTATGCAATGTCTGGTTCATTCTTCTCTTTTCAGGTAAGCTATCTGACATTTTTAAGTAAACCTTCCAAAAATAAGTCATCATTAGACATCAATTATTTGTGTTGAATGGGTAATAAACTGCCATGCTCTGCCTGTTTCAGGTGATATAAGTGGAGAAGGAATAGCGCCTCTCTCCTCATCTGAATTTGTTAGCACTGCTGACTCTATCACTTTGGCCTGCAAATACAATGGGTCATACAGCAGTGATTCTCTCCTGTGGTATCGTCAATACAGCAGCTTTAAACCAGAGTTCTTGTTTCTGGTTAGTGAAGCCAATCTTGAGCAGCCAGCTGACCCTCCGATACCTGGAGTGTCTGCTAAATTAAATGAGGAGAAAAATCGTGTGGATCTGAAGATCTCCTCTGCTTCAGTTACGGACTCTGCAACGTATTACTGTGCCCTGCAGCCCACAGTGACAGGAAACTCAAAACCCCTGTACAAAATTAAGATGAAACATCTAAATAGAGCACGATGCTCTATATATATATGCGTAAAACTGCAACCACAACATGTAGCCTACATAACTGGAAAGCTAAGCAGAAGGTCGAGCGGTTTACCGTTTCAGGTGAAAACAAATATATCTAAAATATATCATATTTAAATGCTCTGAAAGTTGATGTGGCAATACAGTACATTCCACTATCATGCATTTCTAGTGATTAAACTGTTACTTGTCAATCAAGTGGCAATACAGATGCTTTTTCTCATCTATTACTGAAGTGACAGACCCTGTTCTGAAAGATGTTCCCCCAATTAAATCTTATGTTGTATATGATCTCTTTTGTATAGCTATAATCCTATAAAAGATGCATATTAATGAACAGATACAATTACTGAAGGTGCCCTAATATTCTTCTTCTTCTGTGAAAAGTTATTAGTAAAAGCAACAAAAGAAAAACTTTTTTTTTTATTTAGAGCTCCTGTAATGAAGTGAAACACCCCGATCTAGACCTGGAGTGGGACAAGAAATGCAGAAACATTCATCTGACTCAGAGGGTGGAGTTTTGTGTCTCTGAATGGATCTCACTAAAGTGCAGTTGCCCATTTTATGTGATGAAACAGACATCATGATTTTGGCATCCAATACATCAACCATTATGTTTATTTACACACTTATGACTTTATGGATCCATCTGGGTGAGATAAACTCATGCACACACATTTTGCCTTCCTCTAAATTAATATAAGTAATGTTGAATTAAATCTGAATCTTATGTAATTTTATTTAATGACTCCAGTCGAGCTGCTTCCCTATAACCAAACTATTTTATTTTGTTAGGTGAGACAGAGGCAAATGCAATCTTCCCACTATCACCTATAAAGAGCACTGTTGTAGGTGGAAATGTAACTATATCCTATAGTTACAAAGGATTCAATGGAAGTGTGCTAAATGTACAGTGGTACAAACAATATGGAAGATCAAAACTAAAGTTTATTGTCTACAGCTATCCACAGGGAGGTCCAGCCTTACCCATAACCATAGCGTGTCATGATCTTCTGCCAAATTTGATCAAGACCTTCAACAAGTGGATCTAAAGATCTCAAATGTTGCTTGGCCAGATTCAGCTGTGTATTACTGCGCACTGCAGCCCACAGTCACAGAACACTAAGAGCTTACCATACAACAACATCATATACTTTAGATTTAAGGCATTACATGTCAGAGGTGTTTTTTTTTTTTTTTGGGAGATTTCAAATTCATACAGGACATGATTTGGAGTCAATCCCAGTAGGCTACCATAACAATTCAAATGGTTGATAAATGAAAAACAACATTTCTTCACAAACTATGTAGCAACACACTTCTCCTTAATTCACAGATGCCCTTATGACACATTTAAGATGGATATTATGTGGATGTCTTTACTTGTTTGTTGGAATGAGTTGTTTTCAATTACCAATAAATATGAGAACATTTTCAAACCAAACCAAATCTTTTTCTTTTTCTCTTTTTTTTTTTTTTTGCAATTGCAATTGCAATAAAGAAGTGAGAGGTAATTTCGGTCATTTCTAAGAATCAATAGACTAGAGGGTCCCACAATCCATTGGGTGGAGCTTGGTGAGAAGGGGTACAGCAGAGGGCAGTCCTGTGTTTCCCCAGAGCTCATTTTGTATGTCATCTCCACCAGTCATAATGTTTTTGTTTTGCTTCACCATTTTTGCACTTCTTACAGGTACAGTATTTACATTTGATATTTACATTTGTTAATATATCTATATACCTCTATAAAAATATACTAATGAAGAATTAAAATACTGAATGTTCCCCAATAATACTATTCCTCTGTTGTTTATATTTTCCCAGAGAGTGTTTTTGCAAATGCAATTACACCCATATCTCCTGAAAATCTTGCTTTAGAAGGAGGAAAGACGACTCTTTCCTGCAACTACAATGGAAGTAATATACAGAGTTTGCAGTGGTACAGACAGTATCCCAACACTGCCCCTGAATATCTCTTGCAAGCTATTGAAAATCTGGGTCCCGTGGAGAAGGACCGCTATGCCGCTGAAGCGCTGAAGGACAAAAAACAACTAAATCTGGAGATCTCCAAAACTGAGATAGCAGACTCTGCAATATACTACTGTGCCCTGGTGCCCACAGTGACAGGAAACCCTTCTACACTGTACAGAAACATGAGATGATGAAAAATTAATAACGTCTTGAGCAAACTTTCTCAAATTTTAAACAATATCAGAACAACAACATCTGTCACCAAACAAAATGTTTATCTCTTTGAAGTCTTGTCACATATACAAGTACAAGTCCAGTATTTATCAGAGAAAAACGACTCAAGACCTCAAAGAGGGTGGAGCTCTCTCACTAAGAGGGTGATACAAAGTTTCTCTATGTTTACTGTCATCACTCCAAAGATCACCCATCATGTTTCTCTTTTGTTGGATATTTTCATTATTCATCGGTAAGAGATGTTCTAATTTTCAGGGTATCATCCCCCAATATGCTAAAGAATGTGAAGTAAATTTCGAGCAACCAATGCTTGAGTTTATGATGACAATATCTAATTCCTGTTTTATTAACAAACTTGCATTTCTCTCTTTTTTTTTACAGGAATTTCTTTTGCAAACACAATATACCCATTATCCTCTGAAAAGCAT
The DNA here is from genome assembly GCF_949319135.1 of Squalius cephalus. Classification (NCBI taxonomy): domain Eukaryota; kingdom Metazoa; phylum Chordata; class Actinopteri; order Cypriniformes; family Leuciscidae; genus Squalius; species Squalius cephalus. The sequence continues at coordinate 33,271,069 of NC_137128.1, read as the reverse complement.
GTTTTCAGAGGTGAAAATGTGATTCTTACTTGTAACTACAGTGTTGATGTAGATAATCTGCAATGGTATCGCCAGAATCCTGGATCTCGACCTGAGCACCTCATTCTCATCACAGAATATTCAGATCCTGATCCTTCACTTCGTCTGTCAGCAAAAGCTAAAAAAGACATAAAACAAGTGAATCTTACAATCTCATCTGCTGAAGAAACAGATTCTGCTCTGTACTACTGCGCCCTGCAGCCCACAGTGACAGTGACCTGGGAACACTGTACAAAAACGTGGGATGTATTACATTTGTGTTAGCATTGATTTTATTATTATTTTTTTTTTTTTTAAAGCAGAAACTATTAAAGACATCATAGACTAAAAATATATTTCCCAGACCAGTTCATTTCAAACCATTTTAATGTGTTTGTTTGGTGTTTCAAAAGTAAAGTCACTCACTCAGCCCAGAAGAGGGCGCTGTGCTCCACACACTGTAGTCCTCATGCATATCATGATCACACAAGTCTTTGACATCCAGAAGCAAGCCAGTTATTTCCTCAGAGCATAGCATTATAGTCAATGATGATTATAGAAATCTAAATCCTGATCCATTCATCACTATTTTTTAAATTGAACAATTTTGATATTCAGATAAATCATAAAAATATTGCATAGGCCTACTGTATATATATATATATGTGTGTGTGTGTGTGTGTGTGCGTGTGTGTGTGTGTGTGTGTGTGTGTGTGTGTGTGTGTGTGTGTGTGTGTGCTTAATTCAGATTAAAGTAAAAAACTTTTAAATTGCCAAAAGGTGAAGCTCTAGACTCAAATCATATTGTTTTAGTCAGTCAGAGTCTGTCATATCATGCTGCTCTGTGCAGTGTGCACTTAATATATTTTTGGAGCTTGCAGATGAAATTTATCCCAACATTAATTAATAAATAAAGTGATACTGCTTTGCAGGCGTGATACAAAATAGCCTAAATAATTGACTCAAAATAAAAATCCTGTATATTTACTCACTCTCACGTTTCTCCAATACATCAGACACTCTACAGTACACCATATAAGGAGAAGAAGGCGGAGCAGAAAACAACAGCACACAAATCTCATATAGATTTCACTTAGATTTGAATGTAGGCCTATGAAAGTGAATAAGATTTGAGAACTTACAGTAGAAAAGTCTCACAGGTCACAGGGTGTGGCTACAAAAGAAACACAGAAGGCACTTGCTCTTTTTCTATCCCAGTATTAGAATGCTGTTTTTTTACTTCACAGTCATGGCACTTCTTTCAGGTGATTGATTTATATTTATTTCAAAGCTATAAATGTTGTCTTTGAGCATATACAAATATTTTTTCCCGATGCTGAATTAATGTTATTTTTTTCTTCTGTTGTTGTATTTCCAGACAATGTTCTTGCAAATGCAATAACATCCCAGTCAACTGAAAAGCCTGCTTTAGAAGGAGAGAAGACGACTCTTTCCTGCAACTACAGTGGAACCACTATTAACAGTTTGCAGTGGTACAGACAGTCTTCCAACACTGCCCCTGAATTTCTCTTGCAAGCTTTTGAAAATCTGGGCCCCGTGGAGAAGGACCGCTATGCCGCTGAAGCGCTGAAGGGCAAAAAACAACTAAATCTGGAGATCTCCAAAACTGAGATAGCAGACTCTGCAATATACTACTGTGCCCTGGTGCCCACAGTGACAGGAAACCCTTCTACGCTGTACAGAAACATGAGTATGATCCTCATTTCAGAAAATATCTGAACAACAACACCTCTCCCGCAACCATGCAAAAGATTCAAATATGATACTGCAAGTTTATATCACAAAACTGTCTCATTCTGCTGTGATCAACAGCATTAAACTGACCCTTCTGTGTTCTTAAACTTGCAGGATTTGTTTTCTTCCACAGAATTATTATTTTATTACTTATGTTTTCTTTTCCATTTTGACAAACTACACAATGTGTGTCTTATGTCTTTTATTACCATAGCATAGTGTGCAAGATGTCCTTTTTAATAAATGGAAGTGCATGTTGCTTTAAAAAACAACAACAACACTAACCATTACCCATTTATAAATGTATTCTAATAAACTTTACATCTAATAAATTAGCAATCAAAATGTATGTGTGTGTGTGTGTGTGTGTGTGTGTGTGTGTGTTTGTGTGTGTGTGTGTGTTTTCAGGTAGAGGAAAGACACATGGGACAGAGGGTGGCGCTCTCTCACAAAGTGTTTAATGTGCAAGAGGCTGTCTCAGAGTCACTCGAATTTGCCATCACTCCCTCATTGTAGACCATCCATTATGCTTCTCCTTTGTTGGATATCGTTTTTATTTATAGGTAGGTGTTTTCATTTTTAAAAGCTTGATAAAGATTTATAAAATGAAAATGTAGTATATGTAGCAGCATTAAGTGGAGCAATTTATACATGTATTAATGCCTAAATAAGTTTTCTGTTTAATGAATAAAGATGCATGTCCCTTTTTTTTTACAGGAAATTCCTCTGCAAACACAATATACCCATTATCCTCTGAAAAGCATGTTTTCAGAGGTCAAAATGTGATTCTTTCCTACAGCGTTGATGTAAATAATCTGCAATGGTATCGTCAGTATCCTGGATCTCGACCTGAGCACCTCATTCTCATCACAGAGTATTCAGATCCACCTGATCCTTCACTCCGTCTGTCAGCAAATGCTACAAAAGAAATCAAACGTGTTGATCTTATGATCTCCTCTGCTGAAGTGTCAGACTCTGCTGTGTATTACTGTGCCCTGCAGCCCACAGTCACAGGAAACACTAGAACACTGTACAAAAACCTGTGATATATTCAATCAGATTTAACATGCATTTGAAAGCCTTAGCATTAAAAACTTGCTGTTAAATACTAAATAAAAATTTTCAGTTGTGAACATTTGTCCAGTGTCTTTCAATCAAACAGCAGAAACACCAACTAAAAATGACCAAATAAATACAAGTGAACAAAAAAACACAGAGGCATAATGTATTATCAGTATTACACAGTGGTGTCAAAAAGTCTGAGACGCTATAGTGAAAATACCTCTTTTCCATTTTTTGTTTAATTTAATACAGTTATAATAATTTTTTCAGTGATGTCCAGCATTATTTGAGAATATTCCAAAAAGCACCATACTTCAGTGGAAACAGGAAAATCTGATTTTTGCATGGTCAGTGTCATAAATCTGTTTTTTATTTATTTATTTATTAGTGACCCAGAAATGTATTTATTTTTCAGATTCTTGGAGCCTATAGTATATATAATGAAGCTGAAACGTTTGAAGCAGTCATTCAGAAGCAGAAGCTGCTTCACTGTATAATTCATGACTAAACTATTCCACCTGCTACTCAATCTTTGAAGTTCATCTTACATTAGTCACTGAAAATAACTGTATTCATATTTATACAGTAAATCTTTCACCATAGAAAACAATTTCCTTATGAATAGTCTCAATAGAATATAAGTCTGTTGTTGCTCACTTCCTTGCCACAGGGTGGAGCTCTGCAGAATGTTGTTAGAAAGCAGCTCAAGTTAAATGTGATTGACTCAAGGTTGAGTGTAACACTTAAAGCATTCAGTGACTCGAGTCTCGAGGTTGAGTGAATTCTACTGAACAATGGCCAGGTTTACTGTAGTCTTGTTTGTATTTTCACTGCTTAAGGGTAAGTAATACTTTTAATTCTGATTGTTGTATTAGTGTCAACAGCATGCTGACCAAACGTACACAATCTGTATCAAGTATTTAACAGTTCTGTTGAAGAGTAATTACTTTAATAGATTTTCTCTCTTCTTCTTTTACAGAGAGTGCTGATGCATATGCAATAGAATCTCTCTCACCAGAAAAGCATGTTTCAGTTGGAGAAAGTGCTATTATCTCTTGCAAATACAGTGGACTTGGGCCCAGCTTCCAGTGGTATCGCCAATATCCAAGATCCAGACCAGAGTTCCTTATTTTTCATACAGAGACTGATGTTTCATCCGAACCCACTTTACGTCTCACAGCGATACCCAAAAAAGAAATGACAGAAGTGTATCTGGAGATCTCTTCTGCTGAAGTGAAAGACTCTGCTGTTTATTACTGCGCCCTGGTGCCCACAGTGACAGGAAACACACCTGCACTGTACAATAACATAAAACATTAACACATCTTGTATTATACAAAAATTGTGACACGCCAGCATCCAATCACCTACAATAAATTATTGATGAATAAAACGCTGTCGGGTCTTTTCATTTTGAGAAAAAAACAGCCCATCAGAGAAAATAAAGTCTCAGCAAGAGGGTGGAGCAAATTCACAAAGACCTGAATGTGTGAAAGGCTGATTCAGTTGAAGTATTCCTGCTTTGTTCTTTACAATCACTCTTCATCAGAAACCATCATGTTTCTCTTTTGTTGGATACCACTGTCATTATTCATAGGTAAATCATTTCTTATATTATTTTTGTTTATTTAAAAAAAAAAAAGAGTGGTATATTTTATATAAAATGGTGACTTTAGTATCAGTTTAATAAATATATATATGCCTTTTGTCCATTACAGGAAATTCCTTTGCTGACACAATACAGCCATTGTCTTCTGAAAAACATATTTTCAGAGGTGACAATGTGACCCTGTCCTGTAACTACAGTGGCTTTGTATATAACCTGCAATGGTATCGGAAATATGTGGGATCAAGACCGGAGTTCCTGATACTTGTAAATGAAAATTCAGAGTCTTCTGAGCCTTCACTTCGTCTGTCAGCAAAAGACTCAAAAGACAAAAAACAAGTGAATCTTACGATCTCTTCTGCTGAGGTGTCAGACTCTGCTCTGTACTACTGCGCTCTGAGGCCCACAGTGACAGAAAGCCCAGAAACACTGTACAAAAACCCTGATTCCAGTCATGTGCCTTTGTGCTCTTACTGATTTTACAGTTCAGTTTGACATCTCAATAAATAATCCAAAACCTTCTTTAAGTTTTATTTGTGTGGAAAGCTTTAATATGATGTTTGATTTCAATTTCTTAAAATGGAGAAGAAATATGCAATGAATCTTCACATGAGGTGTTCCAGTAATTTCCATGTGCATACACACATTTTAGTTTGTCTCATTTATAAGAAAGCTTCAATAACTTAAAATGAATGTTTTCTAATTTTTTACAATTTTATTTTCTTTCGTTCATTTTTTCTAAAAACCAACAACTGAAAAATCTATAAATCGTGACAACAGCTTTAAGATGGATGCATGCAAGAACCTTCTATTGTGATCAAAGTCTTTTTTAGAGGGTAAAAATACAAAAACTGTGCAAGTCTTTGGTGATTCATGAAGGCCTGAATGTGTTTGTTTTCACCCAGAAGAGTGTGTTCTCCTCATTTCTGTAGTCCTCAAGTACACAAAGAGTTCAAGACTCACCATGGAAGATCAAATCTTGCCACAGGGTGGAGCTCCAGACTTAAATCACAGTGTTCCAGTGAAGAAAAGGCACATCTGAGTTTGTCACTTCATTCCATCATGCTGCTCTGTGCACTTGTAATATTATCAGTACTAGCAGGTGAGATTCATTTATTCTATTCACCACCACACTTTTCATTTAAACATGTTAATATTAAATTTATCTGATCACAATAGTGAATTTAGTATGTTTTTTTCTTCAGGATATTCTCTTGGTGATCTAATAACTTCTCATGGTCCTGAAAAAGAAGCTCAAGATGGTAACAGTGTTACTCTCTCCTGTAACTACAGTGGTGCTGTTTACAATCTACTGTGGTATCGCCAGTATCAGAGATCCAAACCAGAACTCCTTCTCTACATGACTGAATGTTTGTAACGTTTCTTTCTGTTCATGTTTGCAGGAGTGATAGCTGAGGATCTGATTTGGCCAAATATGGGTTCAAATCTCATCATGAGAGAAGGAGAGTCTGTGACTCTGAGATGCTCATATGAAACAAGCAGCAGTAATGTTAGACTTTACTGGTACAGACAGTATCCTAGAGAGCTTCAGTATTTAATGATTCAGGCGGCTGTATCCCAATCATCCAGTCAACTCATTAATAAAGATCTGGCTCTGTCAGATGCAGCTCTATATTAGTAGAAGCCCAGTGATATAAAGTCTATGTGAAGCTGTACAAAATCTCAAATTCATTTTTCACTTTGAACATAACTGCTACCCATAATATTTCATGCAACACCAGTGTATGGTATATGTAAGAGATTATTACTGCCTACAAAGCATTATAAAAGTGCACATTCAAGTGTAAAACTGATCATCAGTGTTGATGAAGATCTGTGGCTTCTGTTCTGTTTTGAACTGTGACACCTGCTGATTTATTTCATTTCTCTGTATTTCCTCAACCGACTGCAAACAGCATGATGTCACAGTCATGTTCTAGGTGTGTTCGACTTGAAGCGGCGCTGGAAAGACTGATCGGTGTATGACATCAAAGTACCGCGAGAGCGATGAGAGAGCAGACAGCTCTGTATGCTTTTGAAACGCTCTCGCGGTACTTAGAGGTCATACACCGATTGTTCTACGCAGTGATGCTTTAAGTCGAACATACCCCTTTAGTTTCTAGTCTTAGATTTCATTATCTGTATTTGCCTGTGTTTGAGTCATTCATTAGTTGTCGTGGTTTTCTCATTTTTTCCTCACCTTTTCCCGTTTCTTCGATTGCCAATGCCATCCTCCTAAGCCCTCTGGGTCTCCATTTCATTGTTAAAGTTACATAGTTATGTCTAGGCTATGCTATCGCTCTTTGTGTTTATTAAAAGTCTATTATTATCGTTCATCCTGCACCATGCATTATCCTTGGACTTAACTACACCCAACCCATGACAAGTGACTCTTTTGAAAAGGGCAGATTTACTAAACAAGGCCAAAGACCACAATTCTATTAAAGAGGATATGAGACTGGAAAGTTCCGGGGTGATTTACTGACAATGCGCAAATTTAAAGGTACACTGTATAGGAATTTCTCCCATCTAGCGGTGAAATTGTATTTTGCATTCAAATGAATAGTGCTGTCTAGCGCCTCGCTTTTCAAATGCGTGTTGCATCTACGGTAGCCGTTATGTAGCCTACCAATAAGCTATGACAGCATGTCTTACAATAGCATGCCATCGAGTTTAACTATATGTTCTACTGTTATGCTGCCTATATAATGAATTACACAACCAAGCAATGAAAAAAATGCTTGTAATTTAGGCCGCAACATTGACTTGCCTGTCGAGAAGAAAGCAGGCAACTTCAGCGTCCCTTTCAAAGTCTTTCTCCTTCATTAGCTCTTTCCACCTGGGAAAAGCTATCCCGATATTTTTTCCCTCTTGTTTTTTGAATTCGCTTTAGTAAATCACCTTGCATGATTTATTTAAATGCTCTCCCCACATTTTGCGTCGGAAAGGAAAGCTCCCCTAAAAGCACATGCAGGGTTGCCAACTCTCACGCATCTGGCGTGACACTCACGCTTTCAGCATCAATCTCACGCTCTCACGCACACGCAAGAAATGTCACGCCAAAATCCATTTTTCTCCCCTCTCAATCCGTTAATTTTCTGTTGATGACTAGACCACTGCGTATTAATTACAGTAGAGGAGTTTAAGGCCCACAGCTGTAATATCTGCCTTCAACGTTCTCACAGCAGTATTCTGATCGTTGATTCGCTGAAAACCTTGCACCTGATACGTCAGTTGCGTGTGAGAAGTTCAGAGAGGGTTCAGAGCATAGGTTCGGAGTCGGAGCCACTGATGCGCGTTTTAAAGTTTGGATGACAATCAAGGAAAAGCAGGTAAGCCTTTCACTCACGGGCGTAATTTCCTATGTGGACAGGGGGGACATGTCCCCCCCTCTTTTCGAAATCCCGTTCGTCTCCACCCGCCAAACTGCCACTGTGGCACAACAGGCCTAATGTGTGAAACTTGTGTGTTGTGGTTTTCTGGAGAGGTGGAGTAACTATTATGTGTCTCTTTTGTTTTGAGATTTTTTTATTGTTTTGATGTTGTTGTTTTACATGTTTGTTATTTAATCACCTCTATCTTTATTTATTTTTATAGTGCAATCAATAAATTAATTGTACATTTTGAAAAAACTTTTTTTTTCCATAAATCAGGGTTTATACTAAGTAAACAAGGACTGATGTTTTTAAAATTAGGGTTAGGGTTACGCGTGCGCACTGATGTTTTACAGAGTCTCACTCCAGCCAAAGTCCCAAAGTTGGCAACCCTGCACATGCAATGAGGTCAGCTGCAAAAATAACTGTCCACACCCTTTCATTGCTAATTTTTCACTGCATGTCTTAGGAAATCCTGACATTTTTTAACACCAAAAGAGGGTTTGCGCTAGACTAGTGCACGCTGTTAGTAAATCTAGCCCTATGCCATTATTTCAAAAAGTGTGTCGTCTGTATGCACTGCTACAAAAAAAGTATACATAAAGTGGTTATGTGTTAGAGATACATAATTTCACCACTGGGGGGCAGCATCCTTTAAAAGTGCCATCAACTGTGCATGTGAGGACCTACTTGAAGACTTGAAATATCAAGAGAAGAGCAGCAGAGAGGAAACAGAGAGCTACAGTAAAGACAGAGAGACACATTCATTAGAATATATTAAAATAATCTCTTTATCTCAGCAATGCAAAAACTGATTATTATTACTCTTTTCTTCACAACACAGGACTTTGGTAAGAAAGACAATCAATTACACCTCAGTATCTGTTTTAGTTACAGTACTCAATATATGTAAATTCTAAATAGTTAAATCTTTTTTCCAGTGTGCCAGGGACAAGACAATGTTGAACAGCCTTCAACAGAAATGAATACAAATGAACAAGATCAAGTTACTATACTGTGCAATTATTCTACCACAGCTACAAATGCTTATATCTTCTGGTACAAACAGCTATCAAACAGATCACCAACATTTATTCTGAGTGTATTTTCCTTTGGTGAAGGAACTACAGAGCCTGAATTTAAGAAGAGATTTTCTGCAACATTGAACTCCACATCAAGATCTGTTCCTCTGAAAATCCAGGATGTGTGTGTGTCTGACTCTGCTGTGTATTACTGTGCTCTGAGGCCCACTGTGACTCAAACACACTCAACACTCATACAAAAACATGCCAAAAAATAAAAACTCTCCAACTTTGCCAAAGTAACACTAATCCATTAAAAATTATATTTCAGAAAGTAAGAATCCTATCAGTAATAAATAAATAAATAATGAGAACTTGTATAGTGTAATAATGTGACGTTCTACTAAAGCAGAGCAGATCAGTGTTTAAATTATTTTCATTATTTTTATCTCAATTTTTTTATCTATTTATTTATCTTTTCTTTTTTTTTTTTTTACAGAGTGCAGTATATTATCCATGGATGTGTTGGTGTGTCTGGTTTTTAATAAGCACACATATGTCTCCATCACACACGTTCTGAATGCTTTCTTTTAAGGCTTGTGCTCAAAACTGTCACCTCCAACCAATCACCTGCGTCTGAAACCAAAAAAGGTCTGAAACACACCTCTTCTTTGAGCACTGAACTAAAGCATTAGCATCTGAGCACAGAGAACATTATTACACTGATATGACAGTAAACATGGAAAAACAACTGTTTCTAATTTTAATTCTGACTTCAGGTACAAAATGACTCCCTTTATTCATTGTAGTGATGTAGAAGAACAAATCATTTTGTGCAAATTGACTGAGTAATTTTCTTTTTTCTTTGTTTTAGGTGTGATGACTGCAGACCAGATTGGGCCAAATAAAGAAACTCTCATCATAAAGAAGGAAGATGAGACTGTGACTCTCAGCTGCTCATATGATACTAGCAGCAATTATGTTAGACTTTACTGGTACAGACAGTATCTTAATGAAGAACCTCAGTATTTAATGTGGAAAGAGGCTCGTTCATGGAGCAGTACTGGGAACCCCTCTGATCCTCGCTTTCAGTCGACTACATCACGAACATCCACTGAACTCATTATTAAAGGAGTAACTCTGTCAGATTCAGCTCTCTATTACTGTGCTCTGGAGCCCAGTGATACAAAGTCAATGAGAAGCTGTACAAAAACTCATATTAATTTTCCCCCTTTGAAGTCAAGCCACATCAAACCCACAATCTATGATTCACATAATATAATTACACTTGTTGAAACACCTGTTTGTGGTTACTGTAAGGGAAATGATAAGTAAAAACTTAATATAGTAGAATACTTACTGAATTACAGTTATTTATCGCAACCATTTTGATAAATTTGAGTAAATATTACAGTTTTTTTTACAATCACTTTGCTACTATTTTCAGAATCTTGATGTACAATACACATAAAACTTAGATCATTTGTTAATTCAACAAAAATCACCTGTTCAATATGACACAACTTAACATCAAAGTACTACTATTTCAAAAGGCAATTCACACATTACATTTCAAATGAGTGTCTATTCATTTCCTTACAATGATCTAACTATCAATTGATACAACTGCTCAAAATGATAAGAAACTGTTGCATTACTCTTAATGCATATGTATGCAAACAGACAAACAATCTTCCATGTTTACTAAATCATGAAAGTTTCAAGATAACGAGATTCATTGTCACCAATTAGCGTGGAGCATGAACCAATTAGACTACAATATCCATGGATGTAGCCTAATATTTTATCATAATGCTTCATCAGACACTGTGTCTATGGTCCCAAATACTGTGCACCTTTTCAGCCTATTTACAGTATTGACAGCACTGCACTGTATAGATAATCACTCCTGTTTTGTTTCTTACAGTACAAGCAAGCAAGTTGAGGAACACTGCATTTGATGTTTTACAGTACTGTCTTTTCTTTTCTATTTCATAGCTAATTATTTTTGCTTTGATTCAAATAAAGCTATGTTGTGATTGTACTGTAGTGTTTTGCATCAATATATTACAAACTTTGTTCAATGATTCCACTGTCTGTAGTATCATGTAGTACTTTTACAGAGATGTATTTACTGTACATGTAGTACCATAATGAAACCTGTATCACATTTTGTTCTACAATATTTAATGATTGTATGAACAATGACACAGTGAAACTATCGGTTGCTTGTGTGTGGGTGATCTATAGTTATGTTTCAATGGTATTTCACAGTAAATTTGTTTTTTGAACCAATGATTGTGCAAGTGCAAGATTTCTTTAAAGATGTGAATGCACAATGCAATGTTTTGAACATTAGACAGCCATTAGATAACCGTTTTGAGTTTTGTGTCTAGAGTTTTGAAAAATGACATCAAGGTTCTGAAAACAGTAGCAAAGTGATTGTAAAAAAAACTGTATATTATCATCTGATATCTCCTCTGCAAAGTCTCTTGTGTGAAGTCTGCCTAAAGTATCTTCATATGCAAACTAACATGTCCAATAAAATGGTTCAGCTCAGCAAACTCTATTCAAACTCACCACAAGGAGGCATCATTCCTCAAATTCTTATATAAGGCTGAACCTTATGAAGAATCTGAGACTTTAAAGAGAAACAGAGACAGAAAATACTTCTGGAAATTTCTGTTAAAATAGTCTCCATTTTTAACTTGAACTGACAATGGCAAAATGGGTGATTATTTCTCTTTTCATTTTTGGTAAGAAATATTTCATAATTCACACTGCTATCTGCAAAACTATCTGTGTGAAATACTCAATATATATGAACATGAATAATGTAAATCTATTTTCCAGTGTGCCGGGCACAAGACAATGTTGAACAACCTTCAGGAGAAATGACTGCAAATGAACAAGATCAAGTCACTCTACTGTGCAATTACTCTACCATATATACAAATATATCATATCATACCATATATATCAAACATATATATCAAACATATCTTTACTGGTACAAACAGCTATCAAACAGATCACCAACACTCATTCTGAGTGAATTTACAGTTGGTGAAGGATCTACTGAGGATGAATTTAAGGGGAGATTTTCTGCAACATTGGACTCCACATCAAGATCAGTTCCTCTGACAATCCAGGATGTGTGTGTGTCTGACTCTGCTGTGTATTACTGTGCTCTGAAGCCCACTGTGACTCAAACACACTCAACACTTTACAAAAACCTTGTGTGCGCATTCACACGCCTCAAAGTATTTTGTAATTTTAGATTTTTGTCTACTATTGATACATTTGCTTTAATTGGTGTTTAATTCTATTTATTAATTGATTCATCTCTCTTTAATTAATCTATTTTTCCTTTCTGTTTGACAATAAATAAATCTATGCGTACCGTCAGCATGTCTTTTTTGCTTTTAAAATGCAATTGTTATACAGGCTAAAAATCCAAACCTTCACAAAGGTGAAGACATTCCAAACCTTCACAAATATTGACATTGAATCAACATTTAGCATGATGCTTTACATCCACAAGTATTTATTTCAATTTATTACATGGCTTGGTTGAGTTCTAATGTAGAATGCGTTTCTAATGTAGAATAATTCTAATGTAGAATTATTTCTTGATAACAGACCGCTGCTAAGTATAACACACCGTTGCCATGAAAAACAGAGCGTTGCTATGGACGCAGGATTCTAACCGTAGAGACGGAACGGACTATTTCCTTTAGCGGAAGCAATACAATCGTTTTTAAATCAATAAACTCCTTTTTAAATCAATATTTTGTGTCAAATTATTGATTTATTTGGTAGGTAGCCATGTAATAAGCGGGTAAAGCCACTTCACGTCGGGGTCCTGATCAGCCGGTTGGGGTTGTATTTGCTATAACAACCGCCTCGCTCTACATTAACCCTTACATAAAATATAGAAATATATAGAGTGATAAAAATATTCATATATTCATAGCGTTGAATGTGTGTGTTGAATTGTTTTCAAATGATCAAATTCAGCACTGGGGGGCAGAATCCCTCAATCCCTCAACAGACTTACCTACTTGAAGACTTGAAATATCAAGAGAAGAGCAGCAGAGAGGAAACAGAGAGCTACAGTAAAGACAGAGAGACACAATTATTAGAACACACACATCAAAATATTAATTTATCACAATAAAAAAATGGGTGATTAATTATTAAACTTTTCTTCACAGCACAGGACTTTAATAAGGAAGAACACTATATTAGTGTAACACAATTACAGTATATAATTTGTTTATATGTGAGTTATTTGATAAATGTAAATTATTAATAATTTAAAATAAACTATAAACTGGGGGCAAGAGTTGAACAACCTTCACGAAAACTGACTGCAAATGAAGAGGATCAAATAACTTTAATGTGTAATTAATTACACTACCAGAGCTGCAAATACAGATGTTTATCTCTTCTGGTACAAACTAACAGCTCCCAAACAAATCACCAACATTCATTCTAAAAATTATTCTTTTTTTTTTTTTTTTTTTGAAGGATCTACTGAGCCTGATTTTAAGGAGAGATTTTCTGCAACATTGGACTCCACATCAAGAACAGTTCCTTTGACAATCCAGGATGTGTGTGTGTGTCTGACTCTGCTGTGTATTACTGTGCTCTGAGGCCCACTGTGACTCAAACAGTATTTAATGTGGAAAGATGCTCATTGTTTGGAAAGCTGATCCTCGACTTCAGTCGACTACATCACATATTGTACATGGGCTCTAGTGATACAGTCTATGTGAAGCTCTAGAAAAACTGAACTTCACTTTGATCTCACATCAAATCCACAATCTATAATTCACATAATATAATTACACTGGTGGAAACACCTGTGTGTGGTTACAAATGAAATGTTATTCAAGTTTAAGCTAAATGAAATAAAGTGAAAGAGATAAAAATAACAGATAAATAATACATATTCTTCTAGAAATGTAACATCCCATGACTTTATACATCACAGCTTGACAAATGTGTGACTAAACATTACATTATCATTTGATATCTACATCTGCTTGAGTCTGTCTGAAAAAGTATGATTTATCCAATACAGTGCTACAGTATGCATAAGTTTAGACACCCATGCTAAAGTTGACTAAAAAGAGGAATAAAAAATCATCTTTTGGAAATTGAACTTAATGCCTTAAGAACTTTTTATTTATAGAACATTTATTTATTTACGATACATTATTCATTCACAAAGAAAATTGGTGTCCTTAAAGGTTGGATTTTTCCTAATTTTTTTTTAATTAAGGCATTAAGTTAAATTTCCAAAAGATGATTTTTTATTCCTCTTTTTAGTCAACTTTAGCATGGGTGTCTAAACTTATGCATAGCACTGTAAATGTATTAAGAGTAATGTATAAGTCCTAAAATTCGTTTATAAGGCTAAAACCTTATGAAGAATCTAAAACTACTAAGAGAAACAGAGATGTTTGACTGGAAATCACATGATCTCACCTGATTACTCATCTTGATTCAAATACACAGAAATTGATTATATGTGTATATCTGTCAAGGACATTGCACTCCATGGTTTATATAATAAAAAAAATACAATACAAATTATTTCAAAGGTTACAAATTAACTTCAAAAGTGAGGTGTTTAATTAAATGAATTCACCACCAGGGGGAACCATCCCTTACAATCTTTCTTGTGTGACTGAGCAGTTGCTGAAAATATCAAGAGAGATTCGCCATAAGGAGAGACTCAGATGTCGGATCAGTTGTTTTTCTCTTCACTCTCTTAAACTCAAGCGCAACAATGTCAAAATGGGTGATAATTACTCTTTTCTTTACGGCACATGATTTGGGTAAGAACAACTTTTCGTCATTTACACTTTATTTGAGTATCTGTAAATGATTATTAATTTATGCTTCATCTCCTCCAGTGTGCCGGGCACAGGACAGTGTTGATCAGCCTTTAAGAGAAATGACTTCAACTGTGGGAAATCAAGTGACTTTATGGTGTAATTATACACTCACGAGTTCTGCAAATGCTTATCTCTTCTGGTACAAACAACTACTAAACAGATCACCAACATTAATTCTGAGTAAATTTACAGTTGGTAAAGGATCTACTGAGGATGAATTTAAGAAGAGATTTTCTGCAACATTGGACTCCACATCAAGATCAGTTCCTCTGACAATCCAGGATGTGTGTGTGTCTGACTCTGCTGTGTATTACTGTGCTCTGCAGCCCACTGTGACTCAAACACACTCAACACATACACAAAAACCCTGTGTGAGGATCTGAGTGTTGCTTAACCTCCTATGAGATGTGACTACTTCCACTGTTATAAGGCCTATGTGAGCCTAAATACTTATTACCCTAAAAAACACAGATGCCACAAATGCTATGCTTTGCCAATTGCTACGTAATATATTCTTTACTTTATGGAAACCTCTTAAAACAACATAAACGTACAGTACTATTTAAAACTTTTCTTTAATTCATATTCAGGTGTACTTTCAAGTCAGCATTGACAAACAAAACAAAAAGCAATTGAGAAGTCATTGTTGCTTTTTAGGTGATACTGTGATCTGATCTATACTAACAACTGCTGTTTATTTTATTTTATTTAAAAATGTTTTTGGATTTTATGTTACAATTCTGCTGGAATTTGGAACACAGAAGGTATATTTTTTAACCTGAAGATGGCGATATCTACATACACAGGACATCACCTCATATTTACAATTGTAAGCCTTGATTGAAAAGAAAATCTGCTGTTGAACATCATCACTACATCAACATGACAAGCAGGAATCAAAGCTTCTCCTCCAGCGCTGGAACACTGCTTTCAATGACATTTTCTATTTCCTCTAAGATAAACAAAGATGACTCACAGAATGCCCATTTTATTCATTTTGCCTATAATTTCTATGGTAATAATCAAACCTTTGTTGTTGTAAATAACTGCATTATTAAAATGACATTGCTTGTATAATTATGCTATTATGCATTCACAGGAAGCTTTGGGAAAGACACTGTTAATCAGCCAAGTGAGACACAAACTGCCACCGAAGGACATCAGGTTACCCTGAGCTGTGAATATGAAACGCTTCAGTCTGCTCCATATCTTTTCTGGTAGATTCAGCGCTCTAATGGCCTTCCTGAATATATACTGATGAAATACAAATTTGGATCAAGTAGCAGTTCTGAATTTGAAGACAGATCTGATGCCAGATTGGACTCAAACTCAGTTCGACTGTCAATCCAGGATGTGTGTGTGTCTGACTCTGCTGTGTATTACTGTGCTCTGACGACCACTGTGACTCAAACACACTCAACACTCACAAAAAAAAAAAACCCTGCATAAGCACCTGAATAGTGTTTAATTACTAATTACTTCCACGATTATAATGCCTCTATGAACCTAAATGCTTAGTACACTTAATGAGAATGAGAAGTTATTGCTTTAACACATGAAAGTTTTGATTACATTTAGTTATTAAACTCTGAATTAAAAAGGAATAAAGATATTCATGAGTTAAACAGACATTGTTCCTGGTTATATTTTACAATATCGGGTTGTGTATTGATTGTGAAGTCACTAACTACACCCACACTATTCATAACAGCCCCTCCCACTGCAGTCATTTATCTATCCAATCATTTTTATCATTTATTACATTTAGTTTAGTGCACATGTACCTCAAAGAAAGACACATAGCTAACCATAAAACCATTATCAAAACCCATTTAAACTGAGGAATCAACATGGACAGATGTCTACTAGTGATCGCCATAACAGTTTCAGGTGTATATAATAAACACTTTTAACATTACATGGTGTTTTTGGCAATAGGAACTGGCTGATGGTTTCATGTTCTTTATTATGATGTCTCAAATTTTATTTCAGGTGCATTTGCTGATAGAATTGGTCCAATCAACAAGGATACTAATATAATCAGAGGAGAAGGAGAGTCTGTGACACTGAGATGCTCATATGATACAAGCAGCAATTATGTCTATCTTTACTGGTACAGACAGTATCCAAACAGAGAACCAAAATATTTACTGTATAAAGGTGCTCGAGCATACAGCGGACAGTCTCTTATACCAGACCATCGGTTTCAGTCAACAACATCCCAAACATCCACTGAACTCATTATTGGTAAAGCAGCTCTGTCAGATTCAGCTCTCTATTACTGTGCTCTAAGAGTTGTAGCCCAATGATACAAAATGCCTGAGAGGCTTTACAAAAACTCACACACACTATTACTGCTTTGAACAAAAGCAATCACATGAGTACCAAACCATGGACATATCTTTTGTAAACCACAGAGATGATAATAAATGAGAGGATATGTAAACACCTGTTGAACATCAAAAAGGGGTTCCCCACAGTACAGTATACATTTACCTATAGTATATCCACTGTTTATGTTTTATGCTGTATTAATGGGAATACATTTTAATTGTAAATTAAGGAAGAATTATTAACTGATCGTGAAAAAACAGACATTAAAAATAAATAATGAAACGGTGTCAAATTATATGTTGATTTATGTTTCAAATAACATTCTGGAATAACTTCTGGTTTAAGTATGGCCTATCATTGACCTACAATTCATTAACAGTTTTCATTTTATTATTTAAATATTTATGTATTTATACAAAACAATGGAAAGTGTAATGTCCATATGTTTTATTATCTGACTGTATTACATTCAGTCCCATATGTTGGAAATCCTCCCTGGAAACCAATCATTTTCAAAGGTAAAGCAGCTATCAGTATTAATATGTGATGTGTTACCAAAAATAAATAAATTAATAAGTAATGTCACAGTAGGGACATGTTTACAGTGAGAACATTTCAACCTTTTGCAATATACCATAAAAACCCAGGAGAGGGTGCACTCTATAATAATATTGTTAACCATGTGCATCTGACAGTGCAATGAGATCCTCCTTGCTATCAGTAACAAAACCAATGCTTTGAATAACAGACTTCTCTCTCAGACCTATACTGGAACAAACTGCTTGGATACCACTCTATCAAACAAAGCAAATTGTTGGAAACGTTAATATTTGCATTATTTATTCTTGGTATGTAAACTTACTTCATGTAAATTTATTTATTACATTAATATTTTAATGAATAATACCATTTTTGTAACATTATTATCATATATTTTCAGAATGCAGACCAGAGGATACTGTTAATCAGCCAGATAAACATGTAACTAAACCTGAAGGAGGATCAGTCACAATACAACAACACCAGACCTTTTCTGGTATCAAGAGAGCAAACAACATTCCTAAATACATGATGAGGAAAAACAAATATGACGGAGATCAGGACATTGAGTTGCAGGAAAGATTTCTCTCTAAAGTGTCATCAGAATCATTTCCACTGACAATCCAGGATGTGTGTGTGTCTGACTCTGCTGTGTATAACTGTGCTTTGAGGCCCCGGGTCTTTTATCACAAGCCACACCCACATTATTAATATAAAGCATATCAGTTCTATAGGGCATTCATACCTATTTATATACAGTATAAAGTATGGTATACTTTATCATTCAAAACAACAAAGTACAATTTTCCACACTTTCAAAAACAGTTCAGATCTGAAATATCAACATGGAGAGGTATTTATTGATCCTCATAATTATATCAGGTAAATCACACTTTTAACAATTCTACATGTTAAGCAGTGCATCATATCAATGAGTACAGAGTAAATTTTACATCAGTTATATGCATGTGTGTTTGTATGTCTCCTTTTTAGTTTCATTGAAATAATTGGATTTGTGAAGTGTCTTATATTACTTCCAGGTGTGTTTGCTGACAGCATTGGGCCAAGTGACGAAGATATGAATATAATCAGGAGAGAAGGAGAGTCTGTGACACTGAGATGCTCATATGATACAAACAGCAATAATGTTTGGCTTTACTGGTTCAGAGAGTATCCTAATAGAGAACCTCAGTATTTACTGTGGAAAGGTGCTCGATCATTCAGCAGAAATGATAATATACCAGACCGTCGGTTTCAGTCGACTACATCCCAAACCTCCACTGAGCTCATTATTGACACTGTAACTCTGTCAGATTCAGCTCTCTATTACTGTGCTCTAAGAATTGGATCACAGTGATTGAAAATGCCTGAGAGGCTTTACAAAAACTCTCACAACACAATTCTTCAAATGTGTATTATTCCACATGTACCACTGAGACTGTAAATATCAGAATGTGGTAACACCTGCTGAACAGTTTAGGAGTGTGTTGAAGAGAGAATTGGTGACATGATAATGAACTAGAACAAGTTGTTGTACATGCGCTTTACAGCTAAATAAATTAGACATTTACAACCTTTACTTTTGTTTTTAAGTTTAAATTAAAAACATACAATGAATCTATCTATACAAAACTAGCACTGTGTTATCTGACTTCTTATATTTGAACTAATATATAATAAATAAGAAAGGGGAATTATAGAAGCTGTTTCAAATTGATTTAATATGAACTGCAGGGAAGAACAATGATTGTTCAATAAAAACTGGAAGACAGCCATTTGCCTTGTAGATTATTCTAAGATCCACAGTAAGAAAATATTGCATTAAAGAGTCACCGTATCATAAGATTGATAAGTATTGATTACATTTACAGTAATTCACATTAGTTAAAATGACACTTGCTCTGTATATTTGCATTATGAAAGAAAAAGGGATAGATGATTGGCTCTGATGTCACTGACTACACCCACACTATTCATAAACAGTAGTATAAATCCATGCATCCATCTATATCATTTATCAAAAGTTTATGGGTGTGCAATGCATATGTATGAATCTCAAAAATGATAAAAAGCAAAACCTCCTAAAGCTGTGATCAAATCCGAGACATATTTAAACTAAGGTACAGTATTAGCATGGAGGCCTGTCTGCTAGTGATTCTCACAATTTCAGGTGAATATATTTCATGCTTTAAAGATCAAATGGTGTTTTTAACTAGAATGATTTTTTGATTTATGGAAAAGGGCTGATGGTTTCGTGTGCAATTGCTCTATGTTATTGCAGGTGTGTTTGCTGACAGCATTGAACCAAATGACAAGGATACTAATATGATCAGAGGAGAAGGAGAGTCTGTGACACTGAGATGCTCATATGATACAAGCAGCAGTTATGTCTATCTTTACTGGTTCAGACAGTCTCCTAATACAGAACCTCAGTATTTACTGTGGAAAGGTGCTCGATCATACGGAGGAGAGGATAAAACAGACGATCGGTTTCAGTCGACTACATCCCAAACCTCCACTGAACTCACTATTAATGGTGTAACTCTGTCAGATTCAGCTCTCTATTACTGTGCTCTAAGAGTAGGAGCCCAGTGATACAAAATGCCTGAGAGGCTTTACAAAAACCTTAAAAGCCAGCTATCAAATGTTTATCACACCACATGTATATTTTGTAAACCACTGAGACTGTAAATAACAGAATGTGGTAACACCTGTTCAACAATTTTAAAGAACAGAGTTGAGAAGAGAGGATATACTATAAGAACTTGCCGTATGGGATGTTTATCCAACTTTTTTTGCAATGTGGAATTAAGCTTTTTTCTGTAAATGTGTGTAAACTTCCAACGCTTTAGCCACTGTAGATAAATAACTGGAAAACAAACAGAAATGCTTTAAATGGTCAAATAATTTGCGCTACAACCTAGCATTTATGATTATGATAACAAATGAAAATAATATTATAACAAATAGCAGTTTGCAATATCAAGCAGCATAACTGTCACGGGCAGGTTGAAGCAGGGAAGGATGCATGATCTAAATTGCAGTGTTTATTAACCAAACTCAAAAACTCACAAACAGGCTCAAAGAAACGTGAACAGAACAACCTCAAATGCAACGTCGACAGACTGAAACACAGGGCTTAAATACACAGAGAACAGATCAGGGAAACGAGACCCAGCTGACGAGACGAAAGGGATACAGACACAGGGAAACTCGAACTGAACACAGGGAAAACTGTGGGCCAGAAAGTGCATTTTTTTCTAAAATATCTCTTCATATCTATAGTAAGAATATTATTGGACCACTTGTGATGGACTGACTTAATAGAAATAATAAAAAATTAAAAAAACAGCAAGCAAATCATCTTTGCTTTAAGAACTTTGTTGAGAATGACTTGAGAGAATAATTAGTTACATTTGAAACATTCTTAATCTTAATCAATATCTGTGATGTACACACTTTTCCAGAAAGATTAAATAACTAAAGGAAGATGTATGACCTCACTGCACCTCCACCAAACAACTCCCAACATTTGTAAAGAAGTGCTCTCAGTGCTGTGTTAGGTAATATGAAGACACATGACAAAAATAAATGAAACTTCTATTTGTAATTCCAAAAAGAAACCAGGAGAGGGAGAAATGGACTCTCTTCTGATACTGATAACATTGAGCATCTGACAGTGTTTTGAGCTCCTCCCTTCCTTATATAATAATAGCTTTGAATCACTATTTTCTCAGTTACTCTGTTTTTGCAGATTGATTTGTCTGTTCTTTGGGAATCACTCTATCATCTTGAAGAACAATGAAACAATGGCTCAAGGAGACATTCATCATTTTTGGATTAGTTATTCTTGGTATGTGAATGAAATATGTTACTCTTTGACTGTTTGGTTTTATTTCTACATGATACCGCTGATTGTCACAGAATTATTCTTGTTTGTTACCAGGATGTCAATCAGAAGACACAGTTGATCAGCCACTTACACATGTTACTGGATTTGAGGGAGAATTGATAACATTAGACTGCAAATATACTACAACCTCAACATCACAAGAGCTCTTCTGGTACATACAGAGAACAGATGAATCTCCTAAATTTGTGTTACAAAGGAATTCATATGGAGGAGGAGTTAATGGATCAGAATACCAGGAGAGATTTTCCTCTGAATTGAAAGCATCAAATTCAGTCCCCTTGATAATGCAGAGACTGCGAGTGTCTGACTCTGCTGTGTATTACTGCGCTTTGAGGCCCACAGTGTGAACAGGATGTCTCTCTCTCACACAAAATCAAAAAGAAAGAAACCGTATAGGGGAAACAGGCGAGTGAAACAGTTTGTGTTGTATCAATTTAAAAAATGAGCTACTGGAGTGAAATCACTGTGATTTCCAGCCCAAAAAATAAATAACAAATCAGATGTAGGAAAATAACATTTCATGTCTGGTTTAGTTGTGTTGTGACCATGTTGATGAATGACAGAACTGGTCTCTTTAAATCAGCAGATTCTCTAGTTTAATGTGATATACACCGGGAAAAAACTGGTTTGGTTTGAAACCATTTTCACTCAGGAATTGCTAGTAAATTTCACAATTACAAAGAAAAAGTAAGTAACACACTGAATTAATTAAACGTGACATTTTGAAGTAAATAGACTGAAATAGTGTTTTCTTGCAAAATACTCGAATAATCTTTGTATTATTTACAACTTATACACAAGCTTTTCACCTACTTAAACACAGTTGTTGTTGTTGTTGTTGTTGTTGGTTTTTTTGGGGGGGGGTTTTAAGCATACTTTGTATAATGTATTTGATTAATGTACAATAAATTAATGCAATAAATGTTCCATCCATATTTTGCTAAGTGTTACAACTCACCTACATTTCATCAGCTACAGTATATTGTGATTGTGTGTGTGGGAGGGGGGGGGGGGGGGGGGGGGCTGATGTCACTAGCCACACCCATATTATTAATGAACATCAGACCACCTCTCCAAGTATAGTAATTCAGCAAGTAAAACTCAAAACATAAATCTGAACAGATCAAAGCATGAACATGGAGAGACATCTACTACTGATTGTCATAACAGTGTCAGGTAAAGCACTCTTTTGATTATTTAAGTCAAAGTCAAAATTTCACATTTTTAAGCAGTGTTTTAAGCAATGATAAACACTACTTCAAGCTATACAATTACAAAAATACACTTTGCTTCAGCTTTATTAAATGGACTGTTTTGTTGTCTGTATTTATATCCAGGTGTATTACCTGACAGCATTGGACCAAAAGACAAGGAAGCAATAATCAGTAAAGAAGGAGAGTCTGTGACACTGAGCTGCACATACAGTACAAACAGCAATGACATCTTGCTTTACTGGTTCAGACAGTATCCAAACACAGAACCGCAGTATTTACTGTATAAAGGTGCTCGATCATGGAACCGTGCAGAGAACATACCAGACCGTCAACGGTTTCAGTGACTACATCACAATCATCCACTGAACTCACTATTAATGGTGTAACTCTGTCAGATTCAGCTCTCTATTACTGTGCTCTAAGAGTAGGAGCCCAGTGATACAAAATGCCTGAGAGGCTTTACAAAAACTCACACACAAAAATGAACAAGAGTAATCAAATTATTCTCCCACAAAGCCACATTTATCTCTCAAATAACCCAGTACATATACAGTACACCACAATATGGTAACAGCTGCTTTAATGAGAGCGAAAGAGGATCAAAAGTAAATAATAATAATAATAATAATAAGATTAGTGTATATATCTTATTGTTCTATATATAAGGGGGGGGGGGGTATTATAATGAGGAAAAACAATAAAATATAAGATGTGTATATATATATATATATATATATATATAGAGAGAGAGAGAGAGAGAGAGAGAGAGAGAGAGAGAGAGAGAGAAACAAGTTTGAAACAAGTTTTTTTTTAAAAAGACAAAAGTCCATAAAACCATAAAACATGACTAAAACTTAAACGATAAAATTTTATAAGGTCTCATTTGTTACTGCATTAACATGAACTAACAATGAGCAACATATTCTTAGTAATGTTAGTTACATGTTTATGTTCGTTCATTAACTAATGTTAACAGATGCAACTGCTAATCTATAAAAGGTATTAATAAATGCTGAGATTAACATTAACTATAAGATTAATAAATTCAGAAGAAGTATTGCTCATTGTTATTTCATGTTAACTAATGTAGTTAACTAATGTTAACTGATGAAACCTTATTGTAGTGTTGTTAAGTATTACCCCATAAACTTGAATTAAACTAAAATTAAAAAAAAAAATCTAATTCAAATTATTTATAAATATTTATTTTAAAACGTATATTTAAAAAAAAAATATATATATATATATATATATATATATAACACAGAATACACAGCAGGAGGAGTCTTAATAGCACTAACCACACCCACATTATAATATCAGCAAACTACCTCTCCGGTGCATTACTTTATCCAAGTCAACATTCAAAATAACAAGTGAAGTAAGTGCATATTCACAAAAACTCCTAAAAGTAAACAAAAAGAGCATTGATTCATAAATCTGTAAACATAAAACTATTTAAAACCATTATGATCAACATGAAGAGATATCTACTGCTGACTCTTATTGCAGTATCAGGTAACTTACACTTTTTAGATGCTTTGGTTCAAAATTTCAAGTACTATAGTGTTTTTTTATTATTTAAATGCAGGTGTGTTTGCTGACAGCATTGGACCGAATGACAAGGATACTAATATGATCATAAGAGAAGGAGAGTCTGTGACACTGAGCTGCTCATATGATGCAAGCAGCAGTTATGTTTTGCTTTACTGGTTTAGACAGTATCCTAATAAAGAACCCGAATATTTACTGTATAAAGGTGCTCGATCATGGAGCTATAAGGAGGACATTTCAAATGATCGGTTTCAGTCGACTACATCCCAATCATCCACATCACTCACAATTGATGAAGCAGCTCTGTCAGATTCAGCTCTTTATTACTGTGTTATGAAGAGTCGACTATACAGCCCAGTGTTACAAGTGCCCGAGAGGCTTTACAAAAACTCACACACAAAAATATTGCTTTGAAAGTCAGTAATCAAATGTGAATCAAACCACTTTTGGAAAACCACAGAGACTGTAACAGAATTTGGAGACACCTGCTGAACACACAGGACTGAAGTGAATGTAATCCTGTTGTTATGTTATGCAGTGCAAATATTTGAACATATGAAATACATCTAGGTTTTGACAAGGGTTGCATTCATAAATACTTGACCTCTCATACAGTGAGGAAAATAAGTATTTGAACACCCTGTTATTTTGCAAGTTCTCCCACTTGGAAATCATGGAGGGGTCTGAAATTGTCATCGTAGGTGCATGTCCACTGTGAGAGACATAATCTAAAAAAAAAAATCCAGAAATCACAATATATATATGATCTTTTAACTATTTATTTGTATGATACAGCTGCAAATAAGTATTTGAACACCTGTCTATCAGCTAGAATTCTGACCCTCAAAGACCTGTTAGTCTGCCTTTAAAATGTCCACCTCCACTCCATTTATTATCCTAAATTAGATGCACCTGTTTGAGGTCGTTAGCTGCATAAAGACACCTGTCCACCCCCTACAATCAGTAAGAATACAACTATCAACATGGCCAAGTCCAAAGAACTGTCCAAAGACACTAGAGACAAAATTGTACACCTCCACAAGGCTGGAAAGGGCTACGGGGAAATTGCCAAGCAGCTTGGTGAAAAAAGGTCCACTGTTGGAGCAATCATTAGAAAATGGAAGAAGCTAAACATGACTGTCAATCTCCCTCGGACTGGGGCTCCATGCAAGATCTCACCTCGTGGAGTCTCAATGATCCTAAGAAAGGTGAGAAATCAGCCCAGAATTACACGGGAGGAGCTGGTCAATGACCTGAAAAGAGCTGGGACCACCGTTTCCAAGGTTACTGTTGGTAATACACTGACGTCATGGTTTGAAATCATGCATGGCACGGAAGGTTCCCCTGCTTAAACCAGCACATGTCAAGGCCCGTCTTAAGTTTGCCAATGACCATTTGGATGATCCAGAGGAGTCATGGGAGAAAGTCATGTGGTCAGATGAGACCAAAATAGAACTTTTTGGTCATAATTCCACTTAACGTGTTTGGAGGAAGAAGAATGATGAGTACCATCCCAAGAACACCATCCCTACTGTGAAGCATGGGGGTGGTAGCATCATGCTTTGGGGGTGTTTTTCTGCACATGGGACAGGGCGACTGCACTGTATTAAGGAGAGGATGACTGGGGCCATGTATTGCGAGATTTTGGGGAACAACCTCCTTCCCTCAGTTAGAGCATTGAAGATGGGTCGAGGCTGGGTCTTCCAACATGACAATGACCCAAAGCACACAGGCAGGATAACCAAGGAGTGGCTCTGTAAGAAGCATATCAAGGTTCTGGCGTGGCCTAGCCAGTCTCCAGACCTAAACCCAATAGAGAATCTTTGGAGGGAGCTCAAACTCCGTGTTTCTCAGCGACAGCCCAGAAACCTGCCTGATCTAGAGAAGATCTGTGTGGAGGAGTGGGCCAAAATCCCTCCTGCAGTGTGTGCAAACCTGGTGAAAAACTACAGGAAACGTTTGACCTCTGTAATTGCAAACAAAGGCTACTGTACCAAATATTAACATTGATTTTCTCAGGTGTTCAAATACTTATTTGCAGCTGTATCATACAAATAAATAGTTAAAAAATCATACATTGTGATTTCTGGATTTTTTTAATTATGTCTCTCACAGTGGACATGCACCTACGATGACAATTTCAGACCCCTCCATGATTTCTAAGTGTGAGAACTTGCAAAATAGCAGGGTGTTCAAATACTTATTTTCCTCACTGTATATACATTCTCAACCAGGGGAGTGCAATATAAACTTTGTATTTAAATGATCCCCTATACCTTGCTATAAGATAACAGACTACTAAAATGTTATTCAGAGGAAATACTGACAAAAACTGTAACTCAAACAGAAGATAAATTTAAATGATAGATAAATTAACAGTTCTGTGTAAAATATATATTATAAATAACAAACTAAATGAATTTAAAAAAATCACACTTACTGAAACTAAAAAGAAATCAATAAGGAAAGAGAACAACATGTGCCGATTCAACAGATCAAGCTCCTCCCAGACGATATATGTGTGACAGTATTAAAACAGTTTATCAAAGACAAGCTGAAACAACTACACACTCTCCAGTGGATTGAAATATTTCAGTCATTAACACAGAACAGTTATTATAATGGCTCACTGGGAAAGACATTTTATCTTCTTTATAATGCATTTCTCGGGTGAGTAGGATCCTTCTGAGTCTCTAAATTTGTCATAAAGATATTAAAACATGCAGAATATGAATTGATAATGCTTATTCTTTTCCAGTATGTGACTCTCTGGAGAGTGTTGACCAGAATACAACAGTTCAAACTGCTTTTGAAGGCAGATCAGTAACGATTAACTGTACGTATGAAACCAGTGATCCATCCCCGTATCTCTTCTGGTACCAGCAAAAGATGAATGGAATCCCCAAATACATGATAAGCATATTTGCTACAAATGTACAAAATGACAAAGACTTTGAGGAGAAATTTACTGCAAATCACACCAAAACTTCAAAATCGGTTCCTCTGACAATCCAGGATGTGTGTGTGTCTGACTCTGCTGTGTATTACTGTGCTCTGAGGCCCACTGTGACTCAAACACACTCAACACTCATACAAAAACTCTCATGGTCTTGAGTTACACTTTCTGATGGTTGATGATATTTGCAACCTTGTAATAACTCTTGCAATGCAGAAGAGGGCGACAAACAGTTACTCTACAAATTATTTTGAAGTAGTCTTGAGCTCAGCTTTGACAAAAACTCCCTCTCTATTTTCATAAACAATGCTCTTTCTAGTGATGATGCTTCATTCACTGAAGATCATGTGACCACTCATTACTACAACACCATATACACCAAATACTTTTGCATTGGCTGTTTTTCTAATTTTAAACATTAAAATCTGAACTGATCTGTTGTGTACCAAAATTCAGAATTGCCAGAAAAAGACCTTTGAGTCAGATTTACAAAACAGGTATAACTTTAAGTGAAACCATTGCGATGTTCCAGAAGATGTGCATAAACAGTAGTGAGACACATCTCATCCTCATATGACATGTAATACTTGATTTATCAACATGGTAAGATACTCCTTCCCGGTGGGCGGAGCTCAACTTTGTTCAAAGCAACCAAAGTCACCTTTTACAGTACATGAGACTTTTCTTTGCTTTCTTTGAGACCAATATTAAAATTATAGCTAAGTAACCGTTACAGAATGTCTACTTGGATCAGATTTTCACTCATTCTTTTTTCATTTTCTTTAGGTATGTAATCAGTTCTATATTCCATCATCTCTATTTCATGACTTAGTTTTAGGCTACTTAATAATTTACAAATATTTCGTTATTGATTTTAGATTGCCGAGCAGAGGATAGTGTTACTCAGCCAACAGAAGTTAAAACTGCTTCTGTAGGTCAAACAGTGACTATGGACTGCACATACAAAACCAGTGCATTCCCAACACTTTTCTGGTACCAGTATAAAGAAAATAATTTTCCAAAATATATGCTGAAGAGATATGCTGGATCGAGCGATGAGGATGAAGATTTTAAGGAGAGATTTCATGCAAATCTCAACACCTCTTCAACATCAGTTCCATTGACAATCCAGGATGTGAGTGTGTCTGACTCTGCTGTGTATTACTGTGCTCTGAAGCCCACTGTGACTCAAACACACTCAACACTCATACAAAAAACTGAGCTTCAAAACATCCACTATACTCATATGTAATGTAGTACTACATAGAGATTGAACATAGTTGAATAGCATAATAAAACCATATTTTAAAATTAAGATGTCTATTTATCTAAATGATCATTATAATAAATAGGCTAGTTTAACATTCATAAACAAATAATTATTTAGGATTAAATTTAAATATATTGAGTTTTTCAGATAAAGAAAAGCTGTGAAATGGAATGTGTTTTCTCTCCTTTTATGCCATTTATATTAAATAGATGCATAGAAGATAAGACAATAGCCTATATATTCTATATTTTTTGTTTGTTTGTTTTTTAGCGCAATTTTCCTACGGACAAAATTGCGATTGTTAACTCATGATTTCTGTTCTGTCTGTGCGCACCAATCTTGCACTTCTATCTCCTCCTCAACCAGACCACCTAGAGACTTCGGGTTTTCGGCATTATGTTAAGGAAGGTCTAATCTCGGGAACGCACACAAAAAAAAAAAAAAAAAAAAAACATAAAAAGATTTACTATCTCTTAGTGTTGTGATCCCATGACGTCAGAAAATTGCGCTAAAACACTCACTAAGTTTTTATTACTTGTTTAAATTAAGGATCCTTTGTGTAAAAATCAAGTGATATTGCAACCTACATAATAGAATTTACAGAACACATTGGACATTAAACACTCCAGCTGACCTCAAAAGAACCACTCACAGTGCAGAGTTAGAAGAAACAAAACTTTCATGCAGTTGAAGAGCACAGATATTTATTTATTTTTGTCCTTAATCAGTCTTTTATATCTTTGTCACAATTGAGCAACGATTGCAGATCACCAGGCATAGGCTATATTATGTTTTTATTCATTGTTGTCCTTAAAGGTGCATTGCGCAACATTTCATGTTAAAAATACCCGTTTTTCTAACCCATACATGCTTAAACAATTGCCTGATGGGCTGAATGAGCCCTTCTCTGATCACTGCGATTGCCTCTATAATCCTGTACAGTAAAATAAATAAGAGGGATTCGGGACGGAATGAGCGTGCACACCTCTGATTGCAGTTTCGCTTGTCGCCAGAGGGGGCATAGTTCTGCAAAAACTCAGAGACTTGCGCAATGCACCTTTAAGTAAGTTAATAAACCTAAAATATTTGACCGCATGTCTTTTCTAATGTTTGTTACCAATTCAAATGACACTGATAATATATTTATTTTAAGTGCATTATGTTCTTATGTCTTCACATGATGCTTTAGCAAGGACACTGTTAATCAGCCAAATGAGAAAAAAACTGCCTTTTTTTGAAGGAGAGCAGGTCAATCTCAACTGTGAATAAAAAACACTTCAACTAACTCCATACCTTTACCGGTACATTCAGCGCTCTAATGGCCTTCCTGAATATATACTGATGAGATACAAATTTGGATCAAGCAGCAGCTCTAAATTTGAAAACAGATTTGATGCCAGACTGGACTCAAATTCAGTTCCACTGACAATCCAGGATGTGTGTGTGTGTCCACTATCACAACACTATCTCACAACCAATTCGTACAAATTTATACGATTTGTCTAAACCCCAGTGATGGGTAGGTTTAGGGGGCGAGGTCAGGGGTAGGTCATTCATACGAATTGGGAAACTCGTGAAATATGTACAATTTAGCAAAAATCGTACAAATTCATACGAGTGAGGTCATATGAATTGGTACAAATTAGCCACCCCGTAAAATACGCACGAATTGCCGTGAGATCGGGCTGGTGTGTGTGACTCTGCTGTGCTGTGCTCTGAAACCCACTGTGAAACACCTCCAAATATTACACAAAACCTTGACAACTTGATACATAACTACTGTATTTATGTCAATTAAACCTCTGCTAAACAAAACAGTTTTTACAAATCTGGCCAGTCATTCTGTACTACTGGATTTTATGTGTAAAAATTTGATTCATTCACAGACTGTCACTACAACAAACTCACTGATGTGCAATCAACTTTCTGCTATTAAATCCAGTCAAAATAAATCCTATACAGAGATACTTGAAATTCACACTTTAATTTCTTGATACCTCCTTTGACCGTGAAACCCAATGGTGCTCGTAGAGTAATACCTCTCATGAGACTGAAACGCTCTAGAGGAGGAGGAGTAAACAGCAGCTCTAAAAAGATGACATATAGGAAATGCTTGTTTCAGCAAACCTGCACTTTTCTCCTGACTGGAAAAGCATCATGTTGACATTTGCTGTACTCCTGTTAATAGAATATCTCCTAATGACATTTAGAGGTAAGATTTAGAATAATTGTTACTTTAAAGAGGTTTCCCTGTATGCAATTCAGAATCCTTCTTGTAAAACCTGCTCATTGTTCTCCATTGTTTTCAGGTGTTACTTCTGCTGAAGACATCATATTCTCCTACAATGATACAGTAATTGCTAAAGCAAATGAAAAGGTTATCCTATCTTGCAGTTACACTGGCACGGTTTACGATTTATCTTGGTACCGTCAATTCCCTGGTTCAGCACTTCAGTTCCTCATAATGGATTCGTCTGGATTCATAACACATGCTACTCCTCAGGTTCCTGGGATAACAATGACCCACAAAAAAGACATCAGACGCATGGATCTGGAGATCTCCTCTGCTTCAGTGTCATATTCTGCTCTGTACTATGTGCTGTGCGGCCCACAGTGAAAGGACACACTCTGACTCCATACAAAAACCAGAGTGATCTCAATAGTAAAGACACAGAACAGAACAGATCTTCTCACTCTCCTTCTATTGAAGATTTTACTAATTTGAACTCCATACTTCGTGATCACATTATGATTGTTCCTTAGAACAATACTATTTAACAAAAACAGTCAGGATTATAGTTCTACTTTTTACACATACTTACATTCTTATTTCATTCGATTTAAATATGAACATCAATGCGCACGTGCACAGTCAATTGCTTTCAAATGGGCTCAGGGTATAGCTTGTTTCATGGACATTAACACGATCATTATTTTTCTGGAAAACCAAAAGTTCTGTCAGGAGTCAGGACCACTATCAACAAAGTTGATTGACATTTAGCATACAGTTAGGATTGGCGGTATGGTTCTGTTCTGGGCAAGAACTCAGATATCAATAATCCAATATTTGAATGTAAAACATAATTAGAGAATTTAGTCTGATTTGAAGGGGAATCAGAAGGCCAAATCCTGACTGGACGAGAGGAGGAGCTGGGGATGGAGGAGGGTAATTAGCTCCTGAGAAACGTGATTGCTGTTGATAATACGGAAGGGGTTTATACATGTGTAGCAGGAAGGGTTATGACCCCTCCTACTTGTCATGGTTTGGCCAATGGCCTGGCATCCGGTGCGTATAAGAGCATGGGTTACTGGTTCCTTAGTGGGCGTCACTATCCGGGGCCGTGACGTTACCCACGCGCCCTGCTGCTTTTTGCTGGAGTGCAGTGTCATGTGTTGTTGCTCGTAAAAGATCGCTGAAGCTGCTTATCCACTGTCGGTGCTGTTTGCCGGTCTGTGTGTTTTCTGGAGAGTTCAATGTGGACATTTGAGACGGGTGAGGGAAGCATTTGTATGCAACGGTGTTTTTTAAATGAAGTTTCTATGGATTGCTTTGGCTGAGCGGGTAATCTGACTAATCTGTGTATGCTTAACGTAGTGTAAGATCTACCTGCGCTTCCTGCCAACGAGTTTTGTCGGAGACATCTGGCTCCATCCACCGCATAGTTTGGGGATAGTAATCCCGGGACAGCATGTTTTGTTGTGAGTATACTGCTTGAGCGTGAAGCCAAGGGAGAAGGAATCGCAGTGTAACACCTTTGTTTTGTTTTTAGGCACGCGATAAGGTCAATAGCGGCGTTCTGCATGAGAATTATCTGCCCTGTGCTTCATCGTAAAGTGTTTGCTCTGTGCCTCATCGGCTGCTGTTCTGTCTCGAGTGAACCGTCTCGAGTGAACCGACTCGAGTGAACTGACCCGAGTGAACCGTCTCGAGTGTTCTGTCTCGAGTGAACCGTCTCGAGTGAACTGTTCCAGTGCACTGTTTCCAGTGAATTCTGTTCTCAGTGTCAGTGATATGCTTTGAGTTTCTTTTGTTTGCCTTTTCTTGTTTATTTCTTTTAATTGATTTATTTTTTAATTTGTATGTTTATTTTGATTTAATTATTGTATTAGCGAATTTAGGTATTGCTTTCATTGAACCATTATTATGGTCAAACTATACTGTTGAATTTATGTAATCATTTGTTTATAGTGGGTTTTTGCTTTTGTTTTTTGTTTTTTTGTCTTGATTTGTGACGACCGGGTCGGGACCAAGTAGTGTGTTCCTTCCGGGAATTCTATTAAGTTATTCATCATATTATTATATCATTTTGTTTTTGCATATCACTGTTTGATAATGTCTTTCTTTTGTTTGTTGGCAGGGCCTGGGCACCCGGGGGCAGACGAGTGACCAATTAGGTGGTGGCGTCCTCACTGTGTGTCGTGGTCTTCTCTGACATGAGTTGTTGAGTGTGTTAGTGTGTGAGTGTGTGCACTGTGAATAGAGTAATTTTCATAAGGGTGATATCTTGAGACTGCCCCTGTGGGTAAGCCCAGGTTCCTCTGCTGCCAACGATAGAATTAAACAAATAGATGAGAGTGATTGCTGGTCAATGCTTTTTATAACCATTATGTCTTTTAATAATTAATAATCTTTTTCATTACCCATGTCTCTGATTCCAACAGTGATTAGAACCTGTGTGTGCCAGTAGTTTAGAGGTTGTGTTAAATTCTTGGGGTGAAATTCCCCAGGTGGCGTAGTCGGAAATAATAATCTAAAATTGAGGGGGTGTATAATTTGTTGCTCTGCCCAACTCCACATATAATAGAGTTGCCCTCTCACTAGTGCTTCGCTACACATGGATGCTGTGGTAGGCATCGTATTATTGGTAGAAGTCAGCTGTTGCAAGTTTGACTGACGTGACCTGCCAGAACTAACCCTACTGTACGCTTAATTAATCAGATTTATTACAGAATTTGTACTTGGACAATACTTTTTTTTTTTTTTATGGTTTTTGCTGTTCTTAAATGATGGTTCATTTTAAGATGTTTTTTATTGCATAAATAAAATATTTTATTTCACATTTAATTTACTAAATTAAGTCGATAATTAACCAGTCCACTGAGATGTATGGAACAA
Organism: Squalius cephalus; assembly: GCF_949319135.1. Classification (NCBI taxonomy): domain Eukaryota; kingdom Metazoa; phylum Chordata; class Actinopteri; order Cypriniformes; family Leuciscidae; genus Squalius; species Squalius cephalus. The sequence continues at coordinate 33,237,426 of NC_137128.1, read as the reverse complement.
AGGTTATAAGTGAGACTATTTTAGTAAATTCAAGTTCAGAAATTGTTACAGTTTGAGAGAGTTTGAAAAGATTCAAAAGTATCATTGTTTTAATAGGAGTCCTCCTCTGCTACAGTGAGTGTTTGCTGTCTGAGCAACAGTTTGATCAGCAGAGGAACTAATTCTGCAAAATGGTGCTCTGTTTTTTGGTTTTGCTCTGTATTTTTCATATAAGTATTCAATATTTTCATTCATATATTACATGTTAGTCTACAGTGGTATCGCCAATATCCTGGTTCAGCCCCTGTATTTCTTTTAATAATATACAGGGACAGGAAAAGTTTCACAAAAGTCTAAAATTGTAGATCTAGATCCCCGATATTCTGGAAAAGTGAATGAAAAGAAACCCATGTGGATCTGGAGATCTCCTCTGCTAAAGTGACAGAGTCTGCGATGTATTACTGTGCCCTGGAGCCCACAGTGACAGGAAACACAAACAAAACTTACTGTAGAATTATATCTGAGAAAGATGAAAGATTATATTTTAAAGTAAGCTGAAAGTTTATAATTCTTAACAGCCAAATTATAACAACAACAAAATAATACAAATAAATAACATTATTTTTAAGTAAATGGACAAAATATGCTGTTCTGAGTTTCAACAGAAGGGGGCAACATAATCTCACAAATTATGCTTAATCCACATTTTACAAGCATTTCCCTGATGTTCTCTGAAGATGACTAGAAGTGATCTGAATGTGGTGAATGTCAAATAATAATTAATAAAGTATCCCCAAGTGAAAGTCTATAAATTTACTTTATTTGCATTAGATATATTAAATCTGTTTTAAAATATGGTTAGAGGGTAAGCAAAAAAGTCCAATAGGTCAATATACTAATTGATGTCTATAAGAAACAATGTTTACCATGTCATTTTAAAGCAGAGAACGTTTCATATTTCACTAACCACACCCACATTATCAGTATACAGCAGAACTTCACTCAGTGCTTCATTCATCCATCAGCTACTCATACTATCATTCATTAAAGTGTTTTAATTAATATAAATTAAGATTTCAAATAAATCAATTTGATAATATTATAAATTAATAGTTTCAATATTTAAAGTGGTATTGGGTGGTTAATATGGAGGACAGACAGATACTAATGATACTCATCACAGTTTCAGGTAAAAAAAATAATTTTAATCACTAACTAACCCCTTAAAGAATCTGTATCAGATAATGTTATATAAAAATGTAATATATTAATATATTTAAAATATTTCAGGTGGATTTGCTGATAGAATTGGGCCAAGTGAAGGAAATACTAATGTTATCAGAGAAGAAGGAGAGTCTGTGACACTGAGCTGCACATATGAAACTAACAGCAATGATATTTGGCTTTACTGGTACAGACAGTATCCAAACAGAGAACCAGAATATTTACTGTATAAAGGTGCTCGATCAAGGGATGGTGAAGAGGATATACCAGATGGATTTCAGTCAACTACATCACAAACCTCCACTGAACTCATTATTAACAGTGTAACTCTGTCAGATTCAGCTCTATATTACTGTGCACTTCAAGCAGCCCAGTGATACAAAATGCCAGAGAAGCTTTACAAAAACTCATACAAAATTAATACTTTGAAGTGCCTTTAATCAATTATTATCAAAACACATCAATGTTTTGTAAACCACAAACAGAGAATGTGGTAACAGCTGTGAATTTGGGAGGTAAAAAGGTTACATAAGGGCGTTTGTACATCATTTATTATTATTATGTATTTTGCTTCTCATTACATCTTGTTTAAGTTATCTCTTTTCTCATATAATGTTGTATGAATTCCTAAAGATGAATGTGAATTCTCATTTTTTAAAAATTAGAAACTCACATGTATTAGCAAAATGGTAATACAATATTGACAATGAGTTGCAAAACGAAAAACAAAGCAAAAGCAAAGAATTAAAAGAAATAACCGTACATATTATAACAGCTATGCTCATTTGATCTTTTCTTAGATGACTTATAATTCAGATTCAGTGTCATGACAGAGGAGGAGTTTAGCACAGACACTATACAGCTGTGTAAAGATGAGCTGTACAACACTGAGGAGAAGCTGCTGTTCTTGCCAGTTTAGTGAATGAACATGTTGATCTACATTATGATACTGCTGTCATCAACTGAAGGTATAATATTGTGGAAATGCATTCTATTGTAACAGAAGTGTTTGAAAAATACATTTAATGGCACTTTAATTTGCAGGCTCCAGAGCCACAGAAGTCATCACTCCAAAAAGTGAGAGAGTATTTGCACTTGAGGGTGACAATGTGACACTCTCTTGTAACTACAGCGGTTCTGTTCGTGGAGTTCACTGGTATCGCCAATACGCAGGCTCACCACCACAGTTTCTTATACTGGAAGATTCAGGGGTAACTACTGAAGCTGATCCACCCGTTCCAAGAGTAACCATCAATCACAGAAAAGGAGAACGGCATGTGGATCTGGAGATCTCCTCTGCTACAGTATCAGACTCTGCTCTGTATTACTGTGCTCTGCGGCCCACAGTGACAGGAAGCACAGTAACACTGTACAAAAAACAGTTTTCATCTACTTATCAAGCCTTAAACTGTACAAACCACAGTTGGACTCAACAACACAAATGTCAAAAAAAGACATAAATCTTCAACTGATGATATGGAATTGTCAAGTGCATTATTAATGTAAGCTGGCTTTACTACACTGCAAAAGTTATTTTCCTATTCTGTATTTTTGTCCTGGTTTCACAGACAGAGCTTCGATTAAGCCAGGATTAGGCTTTAGTTCAATTAGGACATTCAAGCTAGTTTTTTAAACATGCCATTGAAAAAAACATACTGGTGTGCATCTTGAGACAAAACAATGGCACTATAGTTTAAGATATGTCAGTGCAAGCAGCTTTCAGTGAAACCAGTGGTTTGTCTTGTTTTCCAGTACAAATATCGAAACATTTTTATACCAAGATACATTTACTTGACTTTTTCTTACCCTATTGGCAGGTATTTTTTCTTGTTTTAGGCTTAAACTGAGTTGAACTGAATTCACTGAATTTTGATATATTATTCAGAAGACAAGACTTTTTGTTGACAAGTCGTTTTGCTTCTCAAGTAATGTTTCTTGATTTAAGAATGTTAAGATATTTGTACTGGAAAACAAGACTAAAATGCGGAGTAAGAAAACCACTTTTTTTCAATGTAAAGAATAAAGTGAACAATTGGTTTCAGTCAGTAACATCAAACATAACTACTGAAATGTATCTCATATAAAACTCAGAACAACTGTAATATTATTATAGCCCTTGATGCAAACTCGCAGATGTCTTTTTAAACTAACCTTAAAAAGATTTGTGCAATCTTTGCTAAAATGTATTTAAAAATGTATGTAAATAAATAATTAGAGGGTAAATGATCATCATGAACAGTCACTATAGCATCAGAGAGATATGATCAGCTTCATAACTTCAGAACTTAAGGGGGAGGAGCAAGCTGGAGAAACCTTCTGCTAGATGATGAATTTACTTCAGTAACACTTTGTCCTGCAGATGAACTAAGACAACCTCCTGAAAATGATGATGTTTGTTTTGGCTTTGTTCTGTTGTCTGGCATGTAAGTATTTCAACCCACAGGCCCAGGTTCCTTTTTCTACTTATTTGTATGTCTTAGTTGTCAAAATGTTGTCAAATGTTGATCATTTCATCTGCAGGTGTGAGTTTTGGGAATGACATCACATCAGTTGAAACTAATATGTTTAGGACAGAAGGGGGGATTATAAGTCTCTCCTGTAGTTACTCCTCAGCAAGAAGTTTATTTTGGTATCGCCAATATCTTGGATCGGCTCCTGAATTTCTTTTCATCATTCTTCATGGCACTGGGGAAGTTTTACAAAAATCTAAAATTGTGGAACAAGATCATCGATTCTCTGCAAAACTGAATGAAGAGAAAACCCATGTGTATCTGGAGATCTCCTCTGCTAAAGTAACAGACTCTGCGATGTACTACTGTGCCTTGGAGCCCACAGTGACAGGAAACACAACTACACTGTACAAAAACCTCACTTACTGTTAAAGCATTTACCATATAAAGCATACTGGATATTTCTACTGACATTTTACTTTTCAATATATAAAAAGAACATCCAGCGAACCAAAAAGATAACTCAAATGTATTTGCTTCAATTTATAATATATTACAATTTATATAATTAATTAGTCTTCATTTCAAACTTAATTGTAAGCAACAAAAATACACTTTCTGCAAATCTATATCATGTTTAAGATTATCCCCCCTAAAATGTTACTGAAATATGTTAGCTTTTCATCCATCTATCTATCTATCTATCTATCTATCTATATATCTATCTATCTATCTATCTATACATCTATCTATCTATCTATCTATCTATCTATCTATCTATCTATCTATCTATCTATATATCTATCTATCTATCTATCTATACATCTATCTATACATCTATCTATCTATCTATCTATCTATCTATACATCTATCTATCTATCTATCTATCTATCTATATTCTTTTAAATGTGTAGCTGTGTGAATAACATTACAAAAGTCTTGTCTGTCATATATTGTGTAAGATGAATGGTGTAAATCTGAGTAGGAGGAGTTTACACATTGTCAGACAGTAAAGGACTGTCAACATTCCACAAGTCTCTTTGGATCATCTGATGTTTCTGTGTGTCTCCTGTTCAAACCTGATTATTGAGCCAACATGTTCATCTATATAATTATATTTATATCATCAGCTCAAGGTAGGAGCAAAGGCTGGAGCATTCTTAAAAACATCTTATAAGTATAGAACAAATTTAGTTTGTGTAATTTACAAATAAATAATGATTCTCTTATTTAAGCCTGATTACTATCTGAGAAATGTTTTTTTTATATAAACAAGCTAAAAAACAACATTGCATTATTAAGTATACATTTGATTGCATTTGGATGGAGAATGTACATTTGAAAGAGGATGTAAATTTCACTTACATTTTTCTATTCTTTTTTACGCATTAACTGCAGGTTCCAGAGCCACAGAACTCATCACACCGTACAATGCTTATGAATTTGCTGTTGAGGGTGACAGTGTAACACTCTCTTGTAGCTACACTGCTTCTGTTCGAAGTCTTCAGTGGTATCGACAATACGCAGCTTCACCACCACAGTTCCTCATACTGGATTCCTATGGGTCAGTTACTAAAGCTGTTCCTCCAGTTGCTGGAATCTCAATCCATCCCAGAAAAGACAACAGCAGTGTGGATCTGAAGATCTCCTCTGTGGCTGTAACTGACTCTGCTGTGTACTACTGTGCTCTGGAGCCCACAGTGAAAGGAAATATACTGCATGCTGTACAAAAACTGCTTAAATGGAGAAAGAAAGCGAGAGGTGGGGTCGAGGTTTTATGTACGGTGAAAGAAATCACACAGATACTTACAGATATTACAGGTAGCCTATTCTTCTGAAGTTCTTATAATATAGTTAAAATATTGTGGCTCAAAGACAAAGAAAAACTGTACATATCAGTTTTATGAGGACATAAAACATAAGTGTTTGTGCATGAGTGTGAGCACAACACTAAAGTGTTTGTATAAAAAAAACAAATGTCAATAAATGTAACTCAAACACAGACAGCACATTTTTTATTAAAGCACTTTAAAGAAAATGGACAAAAAATGCTGTTCTGAGTTCCAACATCAGGGGGCAACATAACCTCACAAGCTATGTTTTATTCACATTGGACAAGCACCTGATGTCGAAACTCATTTTAAAGCACAGCGCATCCGTGTTTCACTAAACCACACCCACATTATTAGTACAACAGAACCTCACTCAGTCTCAATGAATTCATTCATCCATCAGCAACACTTCATTAATTTTATAAAGCCACTTCCAGCATATTTCTTAACTTATAAATCAACAAGCAATAAATGAACGACGGAAATCTAACACTTTAATTTAATAGCAAACAAACGCTCTGATCTTTGAAGAGGACTTCAGTTAAGATGGAGGAAAGGCGGATGCTACTCATAATGCTCATCACAATTTCAGGTAAATAAATATATAGCAAAAAAATAAAATAAATGAAAAATTCGTATTCGCTCATGATACATTACAATATATGATTGACTGTATTTCAGGTGGATTTGCTGATAGAATTGAACCAAGTGAAGGAAATACTAATGTCATCAGAGAAGAAAGAGAGTCTGTGACACTGAGCTGCACATATGAAACTAACAGCAATGATATTTGGCTTAACTGGTACAGACAGTATCCAAACAGAGAACCAGTATTTTACTGTATAAAGGTGCTCGGTCAAAGAGTAGTGATGAAAATATACCAGATGGATTTCAGTCGACTACATCCCAAACATCCACTGAACTCATTATTAACAGTGTAACTCTGTCAGATTCAGCTCTATATTACTGTGCACTTGAAGTAGCAGCCCAGTGATACAAAATGCCAGAGGAGCTTTACAAAAACTCATACAAATTTATTGCTTTGAATTGTCTTTAATCAATTAATATCATGCTTTTGTAAACCACAAACAGGGAATGTGGTAACAGCTGTGAATTTGGAAGGTTATAAAGGCTGCTGCACACTGCGGTGGGTGAGGAGAGAAACCAACTCCATTGTAAAGTGCTTTGAATGTACAGTTGTACCTAAAAGTACTATATAAAATGCTTCATTATTCATTGTAGGATCAGATAGATATGATCTGCTTCATAAATTCCGGGTTGTAGCTTTAAGGGGAGGTGCTAGCTATAGAGACACCTTCTTCTAGATGATGAATAAATGTTTATTTCAGTAAGACTTTGACATGCAGAGGAACTAAAATATAATCCTGAAACATTATGCTCTGTTTTTTGCTTTTGCTTTGTTCTCTTGCTTGTAAGTATTTAATCTAAACCCTTAAAATTTGTCTAAATTTGGTTATTTCTTTCCTTTATGAAATTTTAAAAAATGATGGTAATTTCATCTGCAGGTGTGAGTTTTGGGAATGTAATCACACCAGTTGAAACTCATATGTTTAGGACAGAAGGGGAGATTATAAATCTCTCCTGTAGTTACTCCTCAGCAGACCGTCTGTTTTGGTATCGCCAATATCTTGGATCAGCTCCTGAATTTCTTTTTGTTATTCTTCACGCCACTGGGGCAGTTTTACAAAAATCAAATGTTTTGGATCAAGATCCTCGATTCTTTGCGAAATTGAATGAAGAGAAAACCCATGTGGATCTGGAGATCTCCTCTGCTAAAGTAACAGACTCTGCGATGTACTATTGTGCCATGGAGCCCACAGTGACAGGAAACACAACTACACTGTACAAAAACCTCACTTACTGTTAAAGCATTTACCATATACACATATTTTCATGTGCCATTTGGAGGATATGAAAAAAGTCCAGTAAACTAAAAAACCTTGTACATACATGTTTTCATGTTATAATTTATAGTACTCTTCTTTACAAACTTAAAGGTAAAAATGCTTTCTCTGTGCAAGAGATAAATAATTTTGTAAAATCCAAATAAGCTTTACAGATCTTTATTGGAAAGGGTTTAAACAATACTTTTCATGCACCTGTGCAATAAACGTCACAGTTCCAACTTAGGACACTGAAGAGATCTTTCCACTGACTCTGAAAGAGAGGAGAAAGGGTCCTTGATCACCTGTATGGCAACACATTCTGTAACCGGTCCTACTCGAGACGCTCCAAGTGGGATTCAAACCAGGGGCTCTGGCGCAGTGCAGAGGTCTTCAATCCTGCTCCTGGAGGACCACTGTCCTGCAGAGTTTAGTTCCAACCTGCTTCAGCACACCTGCCTTTGAATATTCAAGCGATTCTGAAGAGCTTGATGAGCTGATTCAGGTATGTTTGATTAGGGTTGGAACTAAACTTTGCAGGACAGTGGCCCTCCAGGAGCAGGATTGAAGACCTCTGCTCTAGTGTCAGTCGCTAGCGCACCTCTTGAGCTCAGGGGAGTGAAGTTTACAGTACACACACAGCTCTTACTGGCCTACATCCGTTACACTCACCCCCCTAAACCTCACTCCCATCAGGGTCAACAGCACCAAATAACCGATCCTACTCAACCCGCTCCAAGCGGGATTCGAACCGGGGTCTCTCCGACATGGGAGGTGGGCGCAGTAACAAGGAAGCTAAAAACCACAGTTTCTAGCATCAGTCGCTAGCATGCATCTTGAGGACAGCGGAGTGAGGTTTACATTCACAGCTCTTACTAGCCTACGTCCATTACATGAACATGCCATTGGGTGGTGCAGGGAGGCATGAGGACTGCAGATGTGGACAGAGCAATAAACTGCAATGTCCATAATGTAAGATGCCTAAGACTATAGTGCTAACAGGGAGACTGGAAGGACAGCTGATCGTCCTTGCAATGCCTAGTTGCAGTGAAACCATATGTCCACCCAAGACGTGGTCGGGACTTGAGAACTTGGGTGATCACACAGCAAGAACTGGCAAATTTGGTGTAGTCCATACATTTGATAATGAAATGCTGTCATATTGTGAGATGCCGTCTGAAGCAAGGTGTAGGAAGTGCATAGCTCAAGTTTTGTGAGATACAGTAGAACCATCAACATTTACAGTAAGCCATTAGTATTACTATAAACCGCACATTGCAGAGAGGCAACTGAACAAAACATGCTGTTCTGTATTTTAGCAGAAAGGGGGCAGCATAATATCACAAGTGAGGATTTCCCTTCCATTGGTCAAACATTTCCTTGACATACATGCTCCTGCCAGGTCTCACATGTATTTGTTTGGAACACTTTTTCTCTCCTCATCTCTCCGCATTTCAAGTCTGAAACGCATTTAAAAACCCAATTTTTTTCCAACACGGTTACTCATTTAGCCCGGCTTCCAGAGAATAAATATGTACTTGTTTTGTAATTAATTTTAATAAATTGTAATTAATTGAGTTATATTTTGTAGAAAGAATTGTCAGTTTGAACTCAATTGTGGATATATGAGGATATATTTTCCTGTTCTGTTCTAGTGAAGTCCTGACAAAAACTTTTATCTAATTATGCTTGCAGCAGTTGTTTATTATTTTTAGAGGCATATGACCAAAGGAAAAGTCTCCAGGAGAGTTTAACAGTGGCACAGATTAAAAGAGTCTTTCCAGAATTTATGACTCCCCTGTGAGTGACCCATACCAAAGTTGCTTATGTAATACATTGACGCCTGGTTTCACAGACAGGGCTTAGATTAAACCATGATTAAGCTTTAGTTAAATTAGGACACTTAAGCAGTTTTTTTATAAACATGCCTTATAGAAAAACATTACTGGTGTGCATCCTGAGACAACGCAATGACGCTGACATATCTTAAAATATGTCAGTGCAAGGCTACAAACTGCTTTCAGTTAAAACAGCTCAAACATGCATTTTAGTCTGGGACTAGGCTTAAACCTCATCTGTGAAACCAGGGGAGAGTGTCAAAGATAATGTCTTCCACTGACTCTGAAAGAGAGGAGAAAGGGTCCCTGATCCCCTGTGTGAATGTTACCGATTAAAAGATTACGAGGGCACATGAATAAAAAAATAAATAAAAAAATAAAAAGAAATGCTCATATAAATCATGTATTATAAATGATGGAATATTCCAGTTTAAAAAAAAAAAAAAGAATGATCCATTTTGAGTTTATGGTGACTTAAGCCTATAGCTGCTTCTCTATCATAAAGTTAACATCTGTGGTTTTGGCTCCTCAAGCCTTGTCCAAAATAGTTTTCAATTTTGAAGACTTCTGATATTCAGACCTTCAGCACACATACTGTACTCTACTCTACAACAGGCTCCACCACACCTCAATGTATTTTAATACCTCTCTCTGTATTAGATCCTTCTGAGTGGCCAGTAACACTATCACATTATGCTCTCTTGAATTACAGAAACTGTGCAGCTTTAAAATTGTATGCTACACATTTCACAGTTAGGATATACACACTGAGCGAGTGGGTAAGTTAATCCAAAAACACTTTATTGGTCACACAGAAGATGCAGAAACAAACAGTTGAGTAAATACTGGTCATTGCAGTTGATGGATGATGGAATGATATTAAGGAAAATCTTTCTCTTACAGATACTGGCTGGGGAATAAACTGTTGGAGCACACACACCTCAGTATTGTGGTGGAGTATGGGATGCTGGTGAGTATCGCAGGAAAAGACAACGCACTTGGAGAAACATGAGAGAGAATAGCAGTTAGCCGTATGGTGAAAATAATTCACAGGAGATTACAGTAATAGGCCTGTTTCCTAGTCCAATGATAGACAAGTGACTGAACTGAGGTGTGTGTTTTTATGTGGTGGTTGATGAGGTACGTTGATGAGTGACAGGTGCCGGTGATCAGAAATCTGGTTATTGTGATCGTTGAGGGGTGGTGGTGAGAGAGCCTGGTGAACCTGTGACATCACTAACCACACCCACAATATTAGTGTACAATGGAACTTCAGTCGATGCATTCATTTACTGCTGAATATAATGGACACACCAGTTTCATTCACAATATAAAGCAATATTCAGGTAAAAAATTTTATAAATCCAACAGTAATAGAAATACAAACTACCTCTGGACTGCCAACATGGAGGGTCTACTCATGATTATCATTGTAGTTACAGGTAAACTAAGTACTAAATATAATCTGGACAAACAATATCCAATTTTATATGAAAGCAATTATCACGTGCTGTTTTTTGGTTAATATTTATCTATTTTATAACTGAAAAGATGCATTTGTAACAAGTTTTATTTAAATAATCCCCCTGATCAGAGATTACAGAACTATTTTTTTTATTTAATTTCAGGTGTGTTTTCTGACAGCATTGGACCAAGAGAAGAAAATACAAATATCATCAAGGAAGAAGGAGAGTCTGTGACTCTGAGATGCTCATATGAAACTAACAGCAATAATGTTTGGCTTTACTGGTTCAGACAGTATCCAAACGGAGAACCTCAGTTTTTACTGTGGAAAGGTGCTCGATCAGAGAGTGGTGATGGGCATCAACCAGACCGTCGGTTTCAGTCAACAACATCCCAATCATCCACTGAACTCATTATTAATAAAGCAGATATGTCATATTCAGCTCTCTATTACTGTGCTCTAAGAAATGTAGCCCAGTGATACAAAATGCTTGAGACGCTTTACAAAAACTCAAATACGCAATGTGCCTTAAACAGTCTTTAATCTATTAGCATCAAACCACAATTTATAATTTTTTGTAAACCACAGCTCTGGATATAACAGTGTGGCAACACCTGTGAATATGAGAAATTATGAAAGGTTACATATGTGAAACTATCATTTAGCATTGGTTTTTCTAAGTATGTTATTTAAAAACAACTCTAAATTCAAAATTCATTCAGTAAACAAAAAAAATGGAATTTGTTAAACTAAAAATTGTACAAAAACATACACACAAAAAAATTATTCTGAAGTATGTATAGTTCTCTCTCCATTATCTTATACTGTAGAATAAGCGGATCTGCATAGTCGTCATGTATAATGGAAAGAGGAGGAGTTTAGCACAGACATTAGTGCACAGATACATGTAGGTAACACTCAAGCAGCTGGTCTTTGTTTAGCTTCCTGACACTTTGTTGAGTGAACATGTTCATCTATATTATGATACTGATGTCAACAACTGAAGGTATAATATTGCAATATTTAAGAAATGTGTCACAATAAGGAAATCCAGTGAAATACATAATTTAATTTAATTGTGCTCTTTTTAATGATTTTTGTTCCACATTTAAATACACTATATAAAAGATTCATATATTAATGTTGTGTTTTTACAAGATGTGTGTATGTGATAAACTTAATGCCACTTTAATTTGCAGGCTCCAGAGCCACAGAAGTCATCACTCCAAAAAGTGAGAGAGTATTTGCACTTGAGGGTGACAATGTGACACTCTCTTGTAACTACAGCGGTTCTGTTCGTGGAGTTCACTGGTATCGCCAATACGAAGACTCACCACCACAGTTCCTCATACTGGAATATTCAGGGGTAACTACTGAAGCTGATCCACCCGTTCCAAGAGTAACCATCAATCACAGAAAAGAGCAAAGTCATGTGGATCTGAAGATCTCCTCTGCTGAAGTATCAGACTCTGCTGTGTATTACTGTGCTCTGGTGCCCACAGTGACAGGAAACACAGTAACACTGTACAAAAAGGCATCACAGCATCACTGTTTAGCTAGCCTGCCAATGATAACACCATCCAGGAATATAGGAGTACTGTTCGATGACCAGCTGAATGTCTGCTTTTCCCTAAATTGGTTGAATTAAATTCCATGTATCATCAAAGTAGCAAGATAGAAAAACAAACCTGTATATGTGTCTATCTGGTGAGTGATGTCACTAACCACACCCACTTTACAAATACACATTAGAACTTCTACATTCAAACTGCAGTGTCAGTGAAAAGTATCTTCTTCTTCATTCACATGAAATACAAGGATTCCCTGAAGTCCTTCATTGTGATTTCTCACAGTGTCACAGTGTCTCTTATCCCTGTGAACATAATTTGGCTAAAAAAAATAAATAAATAAATCACTCGGAATATTAACATGGACAGATGCAAATTGCTGATTCTCATGACAGGTACTTTTTTTTTAAGTGTAATTGCTCAAAAGTTATCAGTAAGTTTTGTTTTTTCAAAGAAAATAATACTTTTATTCAGGAAAGATACATTAAATTGATCATAAGTAAGATTAAAGACATTTCTGATGTTACAAAATATTTCTATTTCAAATACATGCTACACAAACATCAGCATATTACAATGATTTCTGATGGATCAATGAAGACTGGAATAATGGCTGCAAAAATAAATAGTAATTTTAATCTATTTTAAACTATTATTATATTTCACAATATTATCGTTTTACTGTATTATTGATTAAATAAATGAACCCTTGGTGAGCATAAGAGACTTCTTTCAAAAACAAAAAATCATGCTGACCCCAGACTTTTGAATGATAGTGAATATAAATTATTTAATTAGTATTTTTTAGTATTTAAGTATTTTTCAGGGTTATTTTTATTATCGTTCTAAAGCACACATTTTCTTGTAGGTGTATTTGCTGACAGCATTGTGCCAAAAGAAGAAGGTACAAATAAAACCAGGAGAGAAGGAGAGTCTGTGACACTGAGCTGCACATATAGCAGAAATAATGTTTACCTGTACTGGTACAGACAGTTTCCTAATGGAGAACCTCAGTATTTGCTGTTTAAAGGTGCACGCTCGTCCGATGAAGGGGATGTATCGGACAGTCGTTATAAGTTAACTATATCCCCTGCATCCACTTCACTCACTATTTACAATGTGAATCTGTCAGATTCAGCTCTCTATTACTGTGCTCTTAAGAGTAGGAGCCCAGTGATACAAAGTCCACAGACGCTTTACAAAAACACACACAATTCGTGTCTCAGTTATCCACCACATCTCTGTGTCTTAAACCACAAGACAACAGGATGTGGTCACACCTGCTGAAGAAGAAGAAGAAAAAAAAAACTTACAACTTTTATTGGTTAGGTCCACCTCTTCAGGCTTCCTCAACTTAGCTGTTGTGAACTTAAAGCAATTAATAACACAACTGTATGGTGGCAATAAAAGTATTTATTTAGTGGCATCTACTGTACAACTATGGAAGTGCATTTCTCAGGGAGTTTAAAATAAGAAAATAAACTGTTTATATTTAAAAATGGGTTTCCATATTTTGCAGTTTGTGAGCTACAGCTTTAAGGGGAGGGACTAACTAGAGATGAAAAGATGAAAAATGAAATGCTTTCTTCAGTAACAGATGTTTCAGATTAACTCGTATTTCGTCCTAAAAAATGATACTCTTTGTTTTTATTGTGCTCTTTTCCCTTGCAAGTATGTATTCTGTTCTAGTCTGTCAGGATTTTTCTTTATTGTTTGTTTGTCCTTTTTTCACTTTTAAGATTAATATGTTAATTTTTAAACAAGCTAATTTGTTTTTTTCTTTCTACAGGTGATATTTTTGGGAATGTCATCACGCCGGTTCAAACTGAAGTATATAGAGCAGAAAATGAAATGATATCCCTGTCGTGCAACTACTCCTCTGCAGTGAGTCTATATTGGTATCGCCAATATCCCAGATCAGCTCCTGAATTTCTTTTCGTCATTCTGCATGCTACTGGGAAAGTTTTACAGAAGTCTAAAGTTGTTGATCTAGATACTCGATTCTCTGGAAAACTGAATAAGGAGAAACCCCATACGTATCTCGAAATCTCTTCTGCCAAAGTAACAGACTCTGCGATGTACTACTGTGCCATGGAGCCCACAGTGACAGGAAAACAAACTACACTGAACTAAAACTCTCCCTATAGAGGGTAAACCAGTCAACACATCACAGTCAACCGGCAGAAATATTGGGGAAAAATGTTAACCATAGGAACATATTTATACTGTAGTTTATAGAGCAACCATTAAACTAGAGAGGAACAGCATTTCATCTTCAACTGACAAAATACAGTTTATTTGTCAATCCAATTCATCCATGTGCGCTCCAGTCCAGTTTGGTTTGATCCAATACACATTTTCAGTCTCTTGTGAATGTAGATCAAAACACCTATTTATTCTGCCTTCCAGTGGGGGTCAGACACTTTCTCCACTGCTTTCCGCTTCCAGTGAAAACTAAAAATAAATTCAATCAAATGTTTCTGATATACATCAATTTTGCTTGGTTAATCACATGCCGTATTTGCGGATGGGTTTCAAAACTGAGGCTGCTTGTGTCTAAAAGAATCTGCACCATGAAACTAAATCAACACATACTGGGGTTAGGTGATATTTCCAAATATAATTTTTAAAATGTATTAAGCCACATATGGGCTACCTAACTACAAAATCCTAATTTAACCTAATTAAGAAAAAAATAAGTGAGAATGATAACAGTAGCAGTGGTCTTCCCTCAATGAGATTAGATTGCCATCTGGTGGGCGAGTAAAATAAAAGCCATTAGCGATTCACTCATTTCAAGTTCTAATTTCAAAATTAGTCAGATTGATTCCCAGCTGGTGAATTTAACTTTTTCAAGAAATCAAATGTTATTATAAGCTAAAAAGTGTATCTTTTATTTTTATTATTATTATTTCTATTATTGTTTTAGTTATGGAGGTATAGAATATTGATTCATCAATAACCTTTGGCCATCTAATTAAACCAAATATGCCAATTTCTGTCGAAGAGTTGTTCTGGTGCAACTGCAAGATAAAAAAAAAAAAATAGAAAGAACATATTAAACACAAAATTAGCAACATTTGCATGGAGATTTTGGTTAATTTCTCCATTCCTCAAGTGTTTTGGGGATAAAATTTTTAATTTTATGTCAAGAGGCGGAGCTTAACACAGGCCTGTAAAACACAGACTAGTTCAGTGATAATCATAGATCACTGAGGGAAGCAGAAACCTGTTCATCATGTTCACTTGTGTACTTATATTGCTGACTTTAACTCAAGGTAAAATCTCACATGTATCATTATATCACAATATCTCATTTTAAACATGCTGAAATAGGTTTTTGTTGCAGGTAACAGAGCTAAAGATGCCATCACTCCATACAGTGAATCAACATTTGCCACTGAGACTGAGAGTGTAAAACTCTCTTGTAACTACAGCGGTTCTGTTGATAGTCTTCACTGGTATCGACAATACGCAGGTTCACCACCACAATTCCTCATACTGGACTACTATGGAACAAAGACTGAAGCTGATCCTCCAGTTTCTGGAATATCCATTAATCACAGAAAAGAAGCCAGCAGTGTGGATCTGGAGATCTCCTCTGCTAAAGTGACAGACTCTGCTGTGTATTACTGTGCCCTGCAGCCCACAGTGGCAGGAAACACTCGACACACCATACAAAAACCTGAAAAACTTAAAGCACAAATTTGCAATGATGTCTAGCCATCATATATGTGAAGGCATATTTAGAATATATAATTGAGCTATTGAATAACTATATGATTATTAATTTACTGTGAGCTTTACTGTCTTTTTGAAATTATTTGTTTTAAAGGCAATATAGTATAAACCTGGGAAAACATTTCTGTTTTGTGACAACAAAGTTTAAAAATTATGAATTTATAAATCATAAATTCCTGTCCACTGTTTAGTTGAAGCAATTTAGCATTTTTTGTCTCCATTATGAATGCATCAGTTTTGTAATACGTGTAAATGTGTGTCATTTGCCACTAGAGGGTGAAGTTGGAACAAAAAAGATAGATGCAACTGAGTGAATGACTATTTCCTTTCAAAATGCTCATGGTATTTTTACCTACACACAGAATATTGAGGACATAATAATCAAAGATATCAAACACACAACAAGACATTAACTCTGAGCTGTATATAATAGATCAAGTACAATAGATCAAGAAAACAATACTATTAACTGACAATCTCAGTTTAAATGTGGCAAGACAGAAGGTGGTTTAAATATCAGAAACCCAAACCACACCCACATTTACAGACAATATAACTGCACAAATGACACTCCGTTACATTCATACATTTACCTTTCAATTTAAAATCATAAAGCATATACTGATAGGGCCATGGAGAGATGTATCCTACTGATTCTTGTAACAGTACCAGGTAAAGTGCACTTCATATATCAGCACTAGACTAAAATATATTAAGTATTCAAAGTGTTAATTATGCACATTATTTAATAGATAATGCTGACATCATTGTTCAATTTAATGTTGTTTATTTATAGCACTGTTACTGTAACAACAGAAAGGACAGGGGATTGTTCAATATAATTAATTCTCTTGCAGGTCTATTTGCTGACAGCATTGAACCAAAAGACAATGCTAATATGCTCAGAAGAGAAGGAGAGTCTGTGACACTGAGCTGCACATATGATACAAGCAGCAGTAATGTTATGCTTTACTGGTACAGACAGTTTCAGAACAGAGAACCTCAGTATTTACTGCGGAAAGGTGCTCGATCATGGAGCAATAGTGAGAATATACCAGATCCTCACTTTCAGTCGACTACATCCCAAACCTCCACTGAGCTCATTATTAATAGTGTAACTCTGTCAGATTCAGCTCTCTATTACTGTGCTCTAAGAGTTGGAGCCCAGTGATACAAAGTCTATGTGAAGCTGTACAAAAACTGAAAATCATTTTTCATTTGATCTCAAGTCACATCAAACCCACAATCTATAATTCACACAATATAATTACACTTTTGAAAACACCTGTGTGTGGTTACGGAAGAAAATTTAGTTCAAGTTATAATGGCAAATTAGCCTAGATAAAAATGAAAAGAGATCAAAATAAAAGAAACATAATACATATTCTACTAGAACCTTCCTGAATAACGTTTGTACATCACAATCAGCTTGACAAATGTGACTTAGCATTACATTATTATTATTTATACTACACATTTCATGCCCCAGTAATACAAAGTGACTGAGAGGCTTTACAAAAACTTACATGAAATCACACACAATTATTGTTTTAAAGTTGAACAGTATCTAATAATCTACAAATAAAACCACAGCTGTTCTTTACATTAGCCACAAAGGCTCTGTGAATAGCAGGATATGGTAACACCTGTTCAAATTTAACTGAGATAAAAGTATTTCATAGGGTAATTATTGATATAAAAAGTGACTGTTATTTAGTGTTCTTGCTGGTGTTTCATAAATTATAAACTGCTCCTTCATTTGACTTTTTCTGGCAAAGTGAATCAATGTATAAGCAATTTAAACATGTTTAGTGTCACTGATAAACTTAAAGAACAATAATAAAATATCACTCTTGCAGAAGATTATTTGAACGTGAAGACTGTAGCTTTAAGAGGAGGTGCTACAGCTGAAGACATCCTCTGCTAGACAATGAATGAATATTTACTTAACACTGTCCTGAAGATGAACTGAACTAAAACATCATACATAATGCATTTTGTTTTGGTTTTGCTTTGTTCTCTAATATGTAAGTGTAGTATATTCCAAAGTGCCAGGCTTTGTCATATTTCTTTGTTTGCTGTTCTGTTGTGGCATGAGAAATGTTAATTTACATTTTAAACTATCTTCCTGCAGGTTTGAGTTTTGGGAATGTCATCACACCAGTCCAAACTGAGATGTCTGGCACAGAGGGGGACAATATAACTCTGTCCTGTAGCTACTCCTCTGCGGTTAGTCTACAGTGGTATCAACAATATCCCAACTCAGCTCCTGAATACCTTTTTTCATATTTCATGCTACAGTGAAGGTTTCTCAAAAGTCCAAAATTGTAGATCTAGATCCCAGATTCTCTGGAAAGCTGAATGAAAAGAAAACCCATGTGTATCTGGAGATCTCCTCCACTATAAAGTAACAGACTCTGCGATGTACTATTGTGCCCTGGTGCCCACAGTGACAAGGAAAATGAAAGCTTTAGCATAAGTTCTGCCGGGAAGACTCAATTGTTATGTCACTTATTACCTTCTCATCTATCCAATCATGTTCTAATACTTGTAGTATAAAAGATCTGTACTTAATCATGTCTGAGTTCGCAGATGCTGACACTTTTATTCACCTCCATCCTCCCCACCACCACCAAGATGGTTCCTTCCTTCCGCTCCATCCTCCCTACCACCACCAGGATGGTCCCTTCCCATACCTCACAGGGGGTCGGCTGCGCCCCTGCCTTCGTTTTCAGGCAGGAAATGCAGAGTCCGGACCCTCTGATTGCAAGCTACGGACGGGGCCTACGCCAAATAACTTTATATCATAATATTGCTTGCTGTGCTGTTAATAAATGTATAATTGTTACAGTATTTATTCTCTCGAGTCTTTCTGGTAGAACTGAATATTACTGTGCAAAAACTGTAGAAAACAGCACACATCATATCCCAGTTTAAGTACATTAAACATTTGAGAAATGACATCAACAGATCAACTTGAAAAATAACAAGTGCAAGATAATTAAGGTATTTATCCTTTATAATATATGTTAATTTCTGTGCTTTATAAGAGAGTTATGGCAGAAGGCGGAGCTTAACACAGGCCTGTAAAACACAGACTAGTTCAGTGATCATCACAGATCACTGAGGGAAGCAGGAACCTGTTCATCATGTTCATTTGTGTACTTATATTGCTGACTTTAACTCAAGGTAAAATCTCACATGTATCATTATATCACAATATCTCATTTTAAACATGCTGAAATAGGTTTTTGTTGCAGGTAACAGAGCTAAAGATGCCATCACTCCATACAGTGAATCAGCATTTGCCACTGAGACTGAGAGTGTGAAACTCTCTTGTAACTACAGCGGTTCTGTTGATAGTCTTCACTGGTATCGACAATACGCAAGTTCACCACCACAATTCCTCATACTGGACTACTATGGAAAAAAGACTGAAGCTGATCCTCCAGTTTCTGGAATATCCATTAGTCAGAGAAAAGAAGCCAGCAGTGTGGATCTGGAGATCTCCTCTGCTAAAGTGACAGACTCTGCTGTGTATTACTGTGCTTTGAGGCCCACAGTGACAGGAAACACTCGACACACTATACAAAAACCTGATGATGTTAGTCTTACAGTAAGATATCAAAATCAACAAATTTCATTCAGATGAAAGTGAAAGTTTGATTCCGATGTTACATTCAAATTCATATAAATATTGACATTTTCTGGCTGGTTAGTATTTCTGTAACTTCATGTACATGCACTGATAGATTCAAATTATTGTATTAGAGCATTTCAATGAACATTGATGTAATAAACTATATTCTCAGATGTGTCATCATGTTTAAAAATATATATAAATAAATAATTTTTGTAAATAAATACATAAATAAATAAATAAATAAGTAAATAAGTAATAACTCATAAATAAATAAGTAAAAATTGAGATTTATACGTCATCTGAAAGCTGAATACATAGTCTTTCCATTGATGTATGGTTTGTTAGGATAGGACAATATTTGGCCGAGATACAACTATTTGAAAATCTGGAATCTGAGGGTGCAGAAAAATCGAAATATTGAGAAAATCGCCTTTAAAGTTGTCCATTTCTGTTGGCGATAGTGCTGCATTCACTCACAAAAATAAATGTTTTATATATTTAAGGTGGGAAATTTACTAAATATCTTCATGGAACATAATCTTTACTTAATATCCTAATGATTTTTGGCATAAAAGAAAAATCTATAATTTTGACCCATACAATGTTTTGTTGGCTATTGCCACAAATATACCCGTGCAACATAAGACTGGTTTTGTGATCCAGGGTCACATTTATCATCCATTATCTTTTCCAGATTCACAAATGTTTCATCCTTGTTAGACTTTGGGACATTGTCAATGAGTGCATAAATATTTGTTACATCACCACTGGGGGGTGCTGTGTACATTAAACATTTCAGAGAGGATACCCAACTGTATCTGTAATGAATTCACATGTGCAAGGAACAACAGAAGACGGTCCCTTTGCCCTCTGAATACATCTTGAATTTGGTGAAACTGTGCTTAACTGTCATGAAAATAAATAATGCCACAATGCTAAAAATCCTACCGTAATTGTCTAAACATGTCCTCAATGCATAATATAATTACCTGGGAAAAATATAAACATGTTTCACATAGGATAGTGAAATTTACTGAACTGAATCATTTTGTGACCAATTTAAAGGTATGGGTAGGCCTAGGCCTAAAGATTTAGTTTTTCCTCACTCATTGCACTTGATCAATCATTTATAAAGATATCAATCAGCATACCATAACAAAATGTGACACTAGACTGCAATAATGCTACAAGCACAAACCAATTATTAAATATTCTAACTCCACTAAATAGCTTCTTTTGTTTAGCTTTGAATAAGTCTTATAGTAAGATAATGAACATAATCAAGTCACACTTGCTGATTAAACTGAATTAGTGGAGAAAAAATACTTATTCAACAAAAAGCATAGTTAGTTTTTGAGCTATTCATACACTGAGGGAAAGACATAAGGAAAGACAGAGAAGGAGGTCTAACTAAACCACACCCACATGAAAGCTTCACAATACACTAATCATACATTTACTGTTTAGCTTTAGTTTATAAAGCTAGTTGGTAAATCTTCTCAACATGGAGAGATGTTTTTTGATGATTCTTATATCTGTGCCAGGTATAAAACTTTTCATCTAAACAGACTCAAATATAATGTACATTTAAAAATAAATAATAATTCTATATATTTTGTTGAAGAAACCATTTTTGGTATTGTAATTTTCATTTATGAATGTTAATGTTTGGATAAGTAGACAAGCCATCTGACCTGTCTTGAAATCTGTCTAATTCTCTTGCAGGGTTTCTGTCTGACAGCATTGAACCAAAAGACAAGGAAACTAATATAAACAGAAATGAAGGAGAGTCTGTGACACTGAGCTGCTCGTATGATGCAAGCAGCACTTACATCTATCTCTACTGGTATAGACAGTATCCTAATGGAAAACCTGAATTTTTACTGTATAAAGGTGCCCAGTCAGGGAGCGATTATGAGAATATACCAGACCGTCAACGGTTTCAGTCGACTACATCACAATCATCCACTGAACTCATTATTAACAGTGTAACTCTGTCAGATTCAGCTCTCTATTACTGTGCTCTAAGAGGAGCCCAGTGATACAAAATGCCTGAGAGGCTTTACAAAAACTTACATAAAATTTTTGCCTTGATTCAAATAAGAATGAAACCACAACTTTATCTTGTGTAAACCACAACACAATACTGTGACACCTGTTGGAAGAAAAATTTGAGCTAGGAGGAAACTATAAAGGAAGATTTTAATTTTTTGTCATTCCATAGTAATCCTTTCCACAAAAGAGACTCTGAGAATATATTTTCCTTGCTAAAATCCCAATAAACCTTATTTGCCCAAGCATAAATATATATATATTACAATTAAACTGTGTATTTCAGTTTTTTAATGCTATCACCATCAGTAGGCATTCACTGACTAAAATAAAGAGACCAAAATAGAGAACAACAAATGTTTCCATGTTTCTCTAATAACACAGGTTATTAGTGGTACTACAGTAAATTTCCTGACCTGTGTTCATATCTGACACATCTAGGTATCAAATGCTATTTGATTATTATTATGATTATGGATTCAAAGCTGTATGGACTGCAGCTTTAAGGGGAAGAGTTCATTTGAGACAATCTCCTTTACTTGACAATGAATAAATGATGAGCTGAACAGCAGTTTGTGCTGAATGTATTATTGTCTGCTTGCACATTTTACTTTGCTTTGTGTGTACATTTTATGGATTAAATATACTGAATTATTGTCATTACAACTTTAAACTAACATCATAAGTGTTGTGATGTTTCAATTAATGATTGCATGATGTTGTATGAAGTTTGACTCTTGCAGGTGACACTTTTGGGAATGTCATCATCACTCCAATCCAAAATGAGATTTTCCATCTAGAGGTCTGGTCTTGTAACCACTCTTTACTCTATGGTATTGCCATTTTCCCGGACAAGCTCCAAAGTATATATTTTTCATTCTACATGCTATTGGGAAAGTTACACAAACATCAGAATTTGTTAGTGTAGAATAGATCCTCAATTTCCTGGAAAACTGAATGAAAAAACAAGTAATAAAAACTCAGTGAGTGTTTTAGCGCAATTTTCTGACGTCATGGGATCACAACACTAAGAGATAGTAAATGTTTTTTTTTGTTTTTTTTTGTGTGCGTTCCCGAGATTAGACCTTCCTTAACATAATGCCGAAAACCCGAAGTCTCTAGGTGGTCTGGTTGAGGAGGAGATAGAAGTGCAAGATTGGTGCGCACAGACAGAACAGAAATCATGAGTTAACAATCGCAATTTTGTCCGTAGGAAAATTGCGCTAAAAAAGTGGATCTGAAGATCTCCTCAACTAGTGACGGATTCAGCATTGCACTACTGTGCCATGAAGCCCACAGTGTCAGGAAAACAAACTACACAGTACAAAACCTCCAAAAAGGTCACACATCACATCACTATCAAGACAATATCAGAATATTACTGCATTTGAAACACTATCAGACAACTGGACATTAAAGAGTCTCTTAAGGAGTGAGTGTCATAAGCTTTAACTTGTGTTTTACTTCAGACAGCCATTCTGATCAGCTCTACAACATAACTTCTGACCTGTGTGTTCATGTTGACTCCACTCTATACTTCCACTCAGTCAATTGCAGCTTTAAGGGGAGGAGCTTGCTTGAGACATCTTCTGTTTGACAAGGAAAGAATGCAAAGTTTAGCTGAACAACAGTTTGTGCTAAACTAGAACTTCATCCTACTTATCATCAACATGTTACTCTTCTTAACTGGTCTGATTTGTTCTCTTATATGTAAGTATTCCATTGCATACATTATATTTGTTTGTCTCTTCTATTACTTTTCTTGTTATTAATGAGTATGTTGTTTGATTTTTTATATTTCCATGAATTTTGATTCATGATTTTGAAGATGGCAGTTTTGCAAATATCACGCCAGTCCAGACTGAAGTTTATGAGAAAGAGGGAGAAAATGTTACTCTGTCCTGTAACTACTCCTCAGCATCAACACTACAGTGGTATCGACAATATCCCGGATCAGCTCCAGAATTTCTTCTGCTCATTATACAGTCCACAGGAAAAGTTTCACAAACATCAGAAATTGTGGATCGAGATCCTCGGTTCTCTGGAAAAGTGAATGAAAAGAAAACCCATGTGCATCTGGAGATCTCCACTGCTAAAGTGACAGACTCTGCAATGTATTACTGTGCCATGGAGCCCACAGTGACAGGAAACACAAGAACACTGTACAAAAACCCTCTCAACAGCAACACTGTGTAGATTAATGTACAATGCATTGCATGTCTTCATAAAATATCTGCAAATAAAAATTAAAAAACCTTGTCCATATATTAAATTCATGTTAAGAAGCAATCAATAATTCAATAAAATAGTTTTATCATAGTATTAAAATATTTTTCATGGGAAAAAAAATGAATCACAAGAATACTACTCAAATACATAACTCACCAACTACTACAACTTTTAGTAACAATAGGCTTTTATGTACAAGAGTACAAATTATGCTCAGAAGTATATATAGAATATTAGCTCGCCACCTGCTGGAAATCATAGGAACAGTTAACACATTTAAATATTTGATATTTTGTTCTTTGTGGAACCTACAAGTCTTAGAGAAGTGCAGATGAATCATATGACAAACAGTTGACATCATTTGTACTTCCTGCTTTTGCATTCACCCCAGACATTTAAAGATCAACATCTCAAGAAGCATTAAGACTCATCTGATGTGATCATGGAAAGAGTCCAAATGGCCAGTCAACAAATAGAAAAATATCTGGTGATTCTCCTTATAGTATCAGGTACAATCCACAGTTCCAATACATCATTTGCATGCTTATTCAGATCTTTAAATATCTATACACATCTTAATTTTAACAAAATCTTATTAAAACAACTTCCTTCCAGGTGTTATCTGTCAGGATCGGATTGGACCCAGTGGCCAGAGGACCAGTGTTGTCAGTACAGAAGGAGATTCAGTGACACTGGAGTGTACATACGATTCAAGCAGCAACAATGTTTTCCTTTATTGGTACAGACAGTTTTCTAACACACAGCCACAATATATACTGCTGAAAGGCGGACGATCACAGACATATGAGAATATACCAGACCGTCGATTTGGATCAACTACATCCCAGACATCCACCTCACTGACCATTACAACTGTAACTCTGTCAGATTCAGCTCTGTATTACTGTGCTCTAAGAGTAACAGCCCAGTGATACAAAATGCCTGGGAGGCTTTACAAAAACTCACTCAGAAAACTTGCTTTGAACAATAAGTTATCAAATGAATAATAAAACCACATTTGTTTCTGTATAAACCACAGAACCAAACTGCATGATTTGGTAACACCTGCTGGAAATAAACAAAGAGTTGCATGTGGCCTACAGTAAACACGAGCTCAAATGTTTAAATCAGGTAATTTTAGTGATTAATTTTTATGCTTTATATATTCCAAGCATGGTTCTAAATATTAACAGCATGTAAATACTGAGTAACTTACATGTTAGAAACAATATTGCAGTTGTTTTTGCTCTGTCAACGCAAATAATTCAATACAAAGCAATAGAAGAAACGCGGAATCTCCCAGCAAACAAACTGTGTTTGAACGAATCGATTGAGTGAATGATTCAGTGAATCCAGAGGTCTTGTAACCACTCTTTACTCCATAGTGGTATTGCCAATATCCCGGACAAGCTCCAAAATATATTTTTGTCATTCTACATGCTAATGGGAAAGTTACACAAACATCAGAATTTGTTAGTGTAGATCCTAAATTTCCTGGAAACCTGCATGAAAATTCATCAACTAAATTGATGGATTCAACGATGCACTACTGTGCCTTTAAGCCCACTACGTTTACATGCAACCAAATAATCCATTAGTAATCGGACTGACGGCTCAATTGGACTGAAAAGCCTTCATGTTCAAACCTTAATCGATCCGATTGAGCTCGATCCGAGTGAAATTTCGATCGGATTGAAAACCGTAACTGAAAGGACTGCGCATGTGCAATGACATTGAAATAGCATAATGCCATTCACAAAAATACAATGACAGACACAAAGTACATAGTTGCACTTATTCTTTCATTCACGTTCACAGTACAATCACAATTAGGCAGTTGCAACTTCTCAAATCTGTCACTGCAATTTCAAATTTCACACCTTGACTTTTGCAACCATTTTCGCAATATAACCTATAAGATGCACCTACAAAACTAACTTATGCACTTGCAAACTCAGTGGCGGCGAGAGAGAAAGGCGGGGCCGGGCGCAAAAGAGTCATTTTATTGGTTGGTGCCTAGTCAATTAAATGGGACTTCTTTTGTATGCAATGATGTCACGAAACCCGCGTCCCCGGGGACGTTCTGAACGTGACTTAATGCATTAGACAGTGATATATAAAAAAATAAAAAAACATTATATTATCAAACTCAGTAAACACCATACTATGTACAGAAAAGCAGATAAGCCCAGAATATGAATGCAACACATTTAATTACATGTAGGGTTGCAAAATTCTGGGAATTTTCAAAGATGGAAACTTTCCATGGGAATTAATGGGAATTTAAGGGAATTAACAGGAATTTATGGGAATAAACGGGAATAAACTGGGAATTTTCAAAGTTGAGGGTTGGCTCTTCATAGGGAACTTAAATATAGTTGAGGAAAGTATATTTTAGCATAATCTTGACTAAAACAAAAAGATGCCATTCAAATACACTTGAATATCCATGCCATTCCTCAATCACATGCACATAGCACTCTGCTTACTGCATGGCTATTGAGACCACACCCCTACTGGCACTGTGCATGCCTCCATCACATGTACAGAAGCCCAAAGCACAAGACTATTGAAGGCACACATTTGAGCCTGTGGACTAAACAAAGTGAAGTAAGTTTTGATGATATTATGGGGAAATATTTTTATTAAATATTTAAATTGCAAATATCACATACAAATGTATTCATCTAGTAGATAGCAAGCTGATAAGTTAGATGCTAAATAAGCTAGCATAACTTTATTTACCACATAAGTAGGGCTGGGCGGTATGACGGTATATATCGTTACCACAGAAGAAAATGTCAACCGTAACAGATTGTTTTATTCCGTGTATACCGCGACATGTAAATAAGTAACTCACGTGCGCGATACTGAGACACTGATATTTGTCAAAGAAACATGAAGAAAGACTAAGAGGATCCACAAAAGGAATTACGTTTTCAAAATTAACGTGATATTTTCGGGGGGGAAGGTGCACACTGCAGAAGTCAACTACAGCAGTGCAGCACACTGAAAGTTTAGAGAGGGCACATGCTCGCAACGGGGCTTACTTGACAACAAGTTCATATATCAATATTCTAACGAATAGAAATAACCTTAAATAATGTATCCGTCTCTTATGTGTACAGTTACTTTCAGAGTGGATGCGCAAGCGGTTGCCCTGGTAATGAATATTTCCAAAATTCCCCAGCTTAACTTCCCATGGAAATTTACCGGAAACTTTCCGGAAATTTACCGGAAATTTTCCGCCCCTTTGCAACCCTAATTACATGTTAAGCATTTTCCTCCCATAGAAAACTCTTAACGTGGCTTAATGCATTAAGACAGTGGTATTAAACGACCAAACTAAGTAAACAACATACTATGTACAGAAAAGCGGATGAGCCCAGAATATGACGAAAGAAAGCTAATTTGTGTTCAGGGTGTCACTTAATTAAGGTTGCGAGAGATGGAATAGTTGGAATAGTTCTCCCTCTGTGTTTATGACAATGAGTGTGAGTGTAGTGACCTTTACTCCATTTAAACTCACTTCTTGGGTTCACTGGGGAAATTTTAGACACCTCTTTGTTGATTCCTTGATATCCATAAAGTCCAGGAAAATGAAGTTAATCACAGCTCGTTTATTAATCTTGAATAAAAATAAACTAATGTAACATAACGTTGTAATTTAAGTACAAAACAATTAAAACTGTAAATTAAAAGAGCACCAAAAATGTTGAAGACTGCGTGACACAATTAAACACATTGCGTTCATATTCTGTGCTCATCTGCTCTGCTGTACATAGTGTGGATTATTAGTATGGTGTTTATTGAGTTTGATAATATAATTTATTTATTTTAATATCATGTCTAATCAGTGGTTAAAGTGTGATTTGGCAGGTGGGGGAACCCTCACATTTTGTGTAGGTGCAACAGGGAAAAATGACTCACCGTGGGACAACATATTGAGTATTGTGGTATAGCAATACTTTTTGGGACAAGAGTGTCACTGTGGCACCAAGTATCACAATACTTATTTACTTGATATTTTAATGGTTTTATTTTGGTCCATCCACATCTACACTGATATGATGACGATATTATGTTAAATTTGCTGAACACCACAATATGGAACACAACCTTGTTTTTCACAATGTAAATTCAAACATAAAAGTGGCTGAAGACAACTATAACATAAATAAATCACAACCACAATTATGTAAATTTGACATTAGCCTACTTCACCTTTGACTTTTAACTCCACTGCAATACCCACTTGCTCTGGCTAGAACAGCAACTGTCAGGGGCGGACTGGGACAAAAATTCAGCCCTGGCACTGTAGCCACACCAGCCCACATTAGAAATTGAAGAATTTTCGTCTATGTCAGTGAAGAAAGTAAACATAGGCTCAAATGATATTTATATGTTTTATGAATCATTTTCTTAGACAAGTTAATTTACGCAAGGCTACCAGGGAAGCTGTAGCCTAAGTCAGTATTGCCAATTGCTCAACCACCATGAGTGCATTTCACACATTAGTAATCGTTGGCATTCAGCGGGAAGGGGAGGAAGAACTTTGTCTGCATACGTGAACCGGCGTAGATGCACTCAAATCAGACAGGAGAACCGTGACTTAGAACATAACGTCGGGAAGCGTGTTTGTGAAGGCATTAATTAATCTATTTTTTTAATTTATCTGATGTGCCGGAATGCAGTTCCAGACCGTTCCGGCCCACTTTAACCCCTGTTCACTAGTGAAATGTCACCATAGGCTGCCATTCAAATTCAATTGTTGATATCAACAATTGATTTCTTACTAGTTGAAATTCCAATTTCACATATCAGAAATACAATTCTTTCTAGTAAATCCTTTATTTTCGATATCAAGAATTCAATTGTCACTAGTTGAAATGTCTATTCTTGATATCAACAATTGAATTGCTTCTAGTAACAATGTTAATTTTTACTACTTTTTCAAGATTTTCATAATTCGATCATCATAAGTTGGTGTCTGTGCCAGACACGGTGATGTCCGTGCCAGTGTCTGTTCCGAAGAAGTTGGTGTCCATTCTGGAGAAAGTGGTCTCCGTTCTGGAGACGGTGGTGTCTGTGCGAGAGACGATGGTGTCCGTGCCGGACAAATTGGTGTCCGTGCCGGAGAAGGTGGTGTCCGTGCCGGAGACATTGGTGTCCGTTCCGGAGAAGGTGGTGTCCGTGCAGAAGACGTTGGTGTCCGTTCCGGAGAAGGTGGTGTCTGTGCCGGAGATGTTGGTGTCCGTGCCGGAGATGTTGGTGTCCGTGCCGGAGACTTTGGTGTCTGTTCCGGAGAATGTGGTGTCCGTGCCAGAGACGGTGTTGTCCGTGCACTTGTCTGTGCCGAAGATGGCGGAGACGTGCCAGAGACGGTGGTGTCTGTGCCAGAGACGATGGTGTCCGTGCCGGACAAATTGGTGTCCGTGCCGGAGAAGGTGGTGTCCGTGCCGAAGACTTTGGTGTCCGTTCCGGAGAAGGTGGTGTCCGTGCCGGAGACGTTGGTGTCCGTGTCCGTGTTGTCCATTCAGGAGACGCTGGGGTCCGTGCCGGAGATGTTGGTGTCTGTGCCGGAGACGTCCGTGCCGGAGGCGTTGGTGTCTGTGCCGGAGAAGTTCGTGCCGTAGACGGTGGTGTCCGTTCCGGAGACGATAGCGTCCTTGCCTGAGACGTTGGTGTCCATGTCGGAGACGTCCGTGCCGGAGACGTTGGTGTCCGTGCCAGTGGTGTCTGTGTTGGAGACTTTGGTGTCCTTGCTGGAAACGGTGGTGTCCGTGCACTTGTCCGTGTCGGAGATGGCAGAGACGTGGCAGAGACGTTGGTGTCCATTCCGGAGACGGTGGTGTCCGTCCCGGAGACGGTGGTGCCCGTGTCGGAAAACATTGGTGTTCGTGCCGGTGGTGTCTGTGTCGGAGACTTTGGTGTCCTTGCCGGAGACGGTGGTGTCCGTCCCGGAGACAGTGGTGCCCGTGTCGGAAACATTGGTGTCCGTGCCGGTGGTGTCTGTGTCGGAGACTTTGGTGTCCTTGCCGGATACGGTGGTGTCCGTGCACTTGTTCGTGCCCGAGACGGTGGAGACGTGCCAGAGACATTGGTGTCCATTCCGGAGATGTTGGTGTCTGTGCCGGAGACGTTGGTGTCAGTGTCGGAGACTTTAGTGTCTATTCCGGAGACGGTGGTGTCCATTCAAATTACAGACATGGCCGATTCGCACATGATTAAGATCACAGACAACCTCCGCAATTATTACAAATTACTAGAGGTCACCAGGTAATACTTATCCCGTGCGAATAGGGCTTAGGTAGTCCAGAACGCGCTCCCCACTGAGTCTCAAAGGGGAAAGCACTGCATTTTTTGTGAACGTACGAGGAGCGTGACACCTTCGAACACGAATCTCGGGAAGCGCCTGTGCTATCTGAATGTGAAAGTATATGCGTCTTTCAGATCCATCGCTATAAACCAGACCAGTTTAGCTTGTTTTATTAGCCTGGTTAAAACCAGACCATTCTCAGTAGTAACTGAGTTATGGTCTGGCAAAGCTCCTTTAATAACTCATTTCCAACGGACGTCGCTCAAATGCCTCTGGGCAAGAAAATGTATTTACTTTTGAATGTGTAGCAAAAAAGTAGGCAAGCTTTGGGACACACTACTTCGTCATCTTTATCGGACGGATCTGTCGCGTGCATCCTGTCACGTAAACTGCCCTGTCAATCATCTTGTCACAGTTAAAATCCTCTATTAAATTTAATTTCCTACCGTTACGGAGAGAAATGTAGTAGCACGTTCATCTGCCAGTGGGTCTTTCATGGAGACTGTCCTCATGTGTTTGCAATTTGAATATAATAATGCATTTAAAAGTTGGTGCGCTTCACCAACGGAGTGGACGTCGCTCAAATGCCTCTGAGCGCAATTGGATAGGCTAGACCTAAAACCAATCAGAGCGATCGTCATCTTGTAAAGCCCGCCTCAACGTTTCTGATTGGTGCTGCGATTTCGAGGCCACGCCAGACTAATGGAGTTCTTTGCCAGACTACTTGCAGAGCAAATCTAAATTTGCCAGAAGTTGTCTGGGTTTTCCCAGGCTATTGTTTTATGCCACTCGGTACCAATTGAAGATACTCTTCACCACTATGGATTTTGTCATGTCTAATGTATTAGTAATGCCATCAGAATGCAACCAAAGCACAGGATAGCAATGAGTGGATGGCTATAAGTAATTGTAAATCATACAAAATAAATTCCATGATCACTAGATTTTATACAGGTGTTACTATAATGATTTTGTTAATGGTGATCAGCAACCAAATATTGATAATGTGGAAGTTACTGCCTTTTGCCTTGGTATGACTTCTCACTTTTTGAATACAAAACAAAGGCAGAGTACAGTAACTTTAAAAAAGTAACTTTCCAAGGTTTTCCAAGGTTAAGGTTTTTCCACACTCTAGCGATTTTAGGTCGTTTGCCTTTGTAGGGCAGAATATTTGAGAGAAATGGGCCTTTACAGTTTTAGATCTTTGAGTTTAGCTTATGAAAAATGGGGGCAAAAAGAAAAGTATTGCGTTTATAATTTTGTTCAGTGTAGTATATCGCGAGAATAGTTGCAAAAGTCAAGGTGTGAAATTTGAAATTGCAGTGACAGATTTGAGAAGTTGTAACTAAGTGCCTAATTGTGACTGTACTGCAAATGTGAATGTAAGAATAAGTGCAACTATGTACTACAAGTTTGTGTCTGTCATTGTATTTTTGTGAATGGCATTTTACACATTTTTGACTACTTGTCTGCAACTGCAAATTCAGAATACAGGTTTGAGACTAATGTCTGCGAGTGCAAAATCTCAACATTCAACTTCAGATTTTTATTTTACAGGTTTTCACATTGGAGCTGTGAGTGTAAATTTTAGGGTGCAAGTAAATATTCATTGTACAAGTTCTCAAATTCACATTTACATGCTCTTGAGTTCTGCTACTCTTTTACCTTCATAATACTGTCACTCAGTCTGTTTTTCAATGCTGTTTCAATTGCAGCTTTAATGGGAGGAGCTTGCTTGAGACATCTTCTGTTTGACAAGGAAAGAATGCAAAGTTTAGCTGAACAACAGAACTACAACTTCATCATGCTTATCAACATGTTGCTCTTCTTAACTGGTCTGATTTATTCTCTTATATGTAAGTATTCCATTGCAGGCAGAATATTTTTTGTCTCTTCTATTCTTCTGTCTTGTTATTAATAAGTGTGTTGTTTGTGTTAGTTAGTGTTTTTGTTTTTATGTACATTCAATTTCCATGAATTTTGATTCTAAATTTTGAAGGTGGCAGTTTTGCAAATATCACACCAGTCCAGACTGAAGTTTATGAGAAAGAGGGAGAAAATGTTACTCTGTCCTGTAACTACTCCTCAGCATCAACACTACAGTGGTATCGACAATATCCCGGATCAGCTCCAGAATTTCTTCTGGTCATTATAGAGTCCACAGGAAAAGTTTCACAAAAGTCAGAAATTGTGGATCGAGATCCTCGATTCTCTGGAAAAGTGAATGAAAAGAAAACCCATCTGCATCTGGAGATCTCCACTGCTAAAGTGTCAGACTCTGCAATGTATTACTGTGCCATGGAGCCCACAGTGACAGGAAACACAAGAACACTGTACAAAAACCCTCTCAACAGCAACAGGTGAATGTACAGTGCATTGCATGTCTTTATAAAATATCTGCAAATAAAAAAAAAAAAATAAATAAAAATAAACCTTGTCCGTATATTAAATGCATGTTTAGAAGTAATCAATAATTCAATAAAATAGCTTTATCATAGTATTAAAATATTTTTCATGGGAAAAAAAATGAATCACAAGAATACTACTCAAATACATAACTCACCAACTACTACAACTTTTAGTAACAATAGGCTTTTATGTACAAGAGTACAAATTATGCTCAGAAGTATATATAGTACTTGTATGATATTAGCTCGCCACCTGCTGGAAATCATAGGAACAGTTAACACATTTAAATATTTGATATTTTGTTCTTTGTGGAACCTACAAGTCTTAGAGAAGTGCAGATGAATCATATGACAAACAGTTGACATCATTTGTACTTCCTGCTTTTGCATTCACCCCAGACATTTAAAGATCAACATCTCAAGAAACATTAAGACTCATCTGATGTGATCATGGAAAGAGTCCAAATGGCCAGTCAACAAATAGAAAAATATCTGGTGATTCTCCTTATAGTATCAGGTACAATCCACAGTTCCAATACATCATTTGCATGCTTATTCAGATCTTTAAATATCTATACATATCTTAATTTAAACAAATGTATCTTATTAAAACAACTTCCTTCCAGGTGTTATCTGTCAGGATCGGATTGGACCCAGTGGCCAGAGGACCAGTGTTGTCAGTACAGAAGGAGATTCAGTGACACTGGAGTGTACATACGATTCAAGCAGCAGCTATGTTTTCCTTTATTGGTACAGACAGTTTTCTAACACACAGCCACAATATATACTGCTGAAAGGCGGACGATCACAGACATATGAGAATATACCAGACCGTCGATTTAGATCAACTACATCCCAGACATCCACCTCACTGACCATTACAACTGTAACTCTGTCAGATTCAGCTCTGTATTACTGTGCTCTAAGAGTAACAGCCCAGTGATACAAAATGCCTGGGAGACTTTACAAAAACTCACTCAGAAAACTTGCTTTGAACAGTAAGTTATCAAATGAATATAAAACCACTTTTTTTTCTGTATAAACCACAGAGCCAAATTGCAGGATATGGTAACACCTGCTGGAAATAAACAAAGAGTTGCATGTAACCTACAGTAGGGTGAAATGTTTACATCAGGTAATATTAGTGATTACTTAGTGAGCTTTATAGTCAGCATGGTTCTTAATATTATTAACAACAAGTCAATACTGAGTAACTTACATTTTAGAAACATTGCCAGAACTTTGTTTTTGCTCCGTCAACGCAAATAGTTCCGAACGAAGCCGCGGAAGAAACGCGCCATCTCCAAGCAAACAAACTATGTTTGAACGAATCGATTGAATGAATGATTGAGTGGATCACTCATTTGTTCTTGAATGAATCAGATTTCTGGACGAATCAGTTAAATGAATCTATTAATGACTCACTGGAACTGGATAATATTCTGAATGTTCCAGTCTGACTTCTGACCTATAATGCTGCCTGAATTATAATCATACACTGTTCGGTCGTTGCTGAGCCCTCGAATGAGCTTGGTTTCTTGGTTCTTGGTTTCCCAAGGTTTTTTTTCTCCATTTGTCACCTGATGGAGTTTTGGTTCCTCAGCCACTGTCGCCTTTTTCACCTTTGTCGCCATTGGCTTTTGGCTTGCTTAGTTGGGGACATTTAATTTAATATTCAACAATATTATTGATCTGCCTGCATTGACACCATTGATGAGAACTGAACTGTGCTGGACGATGACATCACAGTTTTCTCCAGAGCGGCTATGTATATATAAATTAACTAAATTAATAACTTTTTTACAACAAAAATTAAACATCACTTAACTTAATTAATCTGGACTGTGAAGCTATTTTCTTCTGGAAACAAACTTTGTTGAATTATTTTCCTGTTATCTCTGTAAAGCTGCTTTGAAACAATCGCAATATAAATAAAGGTGTTAATTCTGTTTTTTTAATGTCACTTACAGTGTAAAATAAGTCATTGTATGACTTAGAATAACAAAAAATTATAATAAAATAGGCCTACATGATTTACTTTAATGCTGTGAAAATGTATAATATAATATAATATAATATAATATAATACTACAGATGATTAAACACACAAAAAATATTTTGTAGGAAAGTAATACCTTTGACTAACTTAATGTACTTTACAACAGTGTTTTATATTCTTTGGCAAAATGTTATTGAAATTTTAACTGCACAATTATTGCATTTATCTCAAATAATTGCTATTAGATCGAATAACTGCCATTAGACAATTAATCAATAATTGCTACAGGTCTATGGCTGGCTTGTAAATATAAAAAGTAGAGAAATACTTCAAACAACATAAGATTGTACAAATGTCATACTAAGGAAGGAGGCGGAGCTTCCAGAGGAGACTTCAGATTTGTCACTGGTCTTGTTACTTTATTTTGCTCTGCTTAGGCTCACAATGTTGCTGTACATAGTCATTTGGATCTTAAGCGTAGCAGGTAAATATATTTTTCTTTTTCCAGTTTGTGTGACTGTATTACTGAAAATATGCTTCTTTAAATGCCAATTGAGCTGTGGAAATCAACATATTTCTCCAATTTTTTTATCTTTAAGATGTCACTCTTGCAGATACCATTACCTCAGAACACACAGAAGTGCATGCAAATGAGACCGAGAACATAACACTATCCTGTAGGTATTCCTCAGCATACAGTCTCCTTTGGTATCGACAGCATCACAGTTCAGCTCCTCATTTCCTCATGCTCATCCTTCAAAGCTCTGGAAAAGTAATACAGAGTTCAGACGAGCGCCTGTCAGGAAAACTGAACGTGGAGAAAAATCGTGTTGATTTGGAAATCCCCTCTTCCACAGTACAAGACTCAGCACTGTATTTCTGCGCTCTGCAGACCACAGTGACAGGAAATCAAACATTACTGTACAAAAACCTAACAGCATACCTGCATACCAGCATACCTAACACCATAACCTAACAGCATGAGAGTTTATCATGCTTATTATTCACTCTTAGTTAGGGGGAGGAGCTTCAAGCTGCTTTAAGATCTCAAGTGCCATCACAGACTTGTCATTTCAGCACAATGCTGCTCATCACAATGATCCTGCTCTGTGCTGTTGGGAGTGAGTAACTCAATATTGCTTAGTCAACTTTATTTGTTTGTCTTAATAATATACCATATTTTAATATAATTACACTGTAAATGATGTCAGACTTTTGCTGAATAAAACTAAAATGTGTTTTATAGTTCAGAGTACAATATTTTTCTAATTGTTTTTATCATCTTTTTCAGGTGGAAGGTTTGAGAGTCACATTACATCAGACCAAACTGAGGTCTTTCATGAGGAGGGTGACATTATCGCTTTGTCCTGTAGCTACTCAACAGCAGTCAGTCTGCATTGGTACCGCCAGTATCCCAAATCAGTTCCTGAATATATTTTATTAATTCTGCAAACCTCTGGACGGGTCCAGAGAGGAGGGAATCTGGACTCTCGGTTTTCGGTGAGACTAAATGAAAAGAAAAACCGTGTGGATCTCATCATCTCCTCTGCTACAGTATCAGACTCTGCACTGTATTACTGTGCCCTGGAGCCCACAGTGACAGGAAACACTAGAACACGCCACAAAAACCTGCCTAAGCATAGTAGAAAAGATATAGACCCATAACAAACAGTTCCTTTCCTTTCATTCTAATTTGAGGACATTGCAAAAAGGCAAAGATTTTATGCTCAACTGTAGATAATATTCTGATTTCAGTTTCTCCAAGCCAAACAATTGCTAATAATGTTCATCACTGTCTCATTTATTTCATGAAAACAAATGATTTCAAGACTCTGAAAAACAAACATGTTCAACTCCTGTCATATAATCCCCCTTCAACCACTTAAGATATCGTATCACTCAAACAATGTAACAGTGTAATAGCCCTAACAATATGTACGGTAGAAAATATAAAGACTATCATTATGAAAAAAAGACAATATCATAAAGTTCATAAATTTTAAGATTAATCTGCCATCTAGTGGTCCATTAGGCTCACGACACTGGTCGGAAAAACTTGTGAAATATGTTTTTGAGGCTTTATGATATCATATCAAACAGTGAAAATCTAAAATATCACTGTCATCAAAGTGGCAAAAAAAAAAATAGATTTTAGATATTGCATGTATTAAAGGAATAGTTCACCCAAAAATGAAAATTCTGTCATCATTTACTCTCCCTCAAGTTGTTCCAAACCTGTATGACTTTCTTTCTTCTGCTGAAGACAAAAGAAGATATTTTGAAGAAAGTCGGTAACCAAACGACTGATGGACCCCATTGACTTCCATAGTAGGAAAAAAAATACTATGGATGTCAATGGGGACCAGCAACTGTTTAATTACCAACCTTCTTTAAAATATCTTCTTTTGTGTTTAGCAGAAAAAAGGAAATCATTTGGAACAACTTGAGGGAGAGTAAATGATGACAGAATTTTCATTTTTGGGTGAACTATCCCTTTAATTTCTGTTCTCCATTTTGGTGGAAGGCCACCAAATATTATTTGTGATGATATTTATTCTTTTAAAGACTACACAAAACATGTTTTATATGAAAACACTGAACATTGAATGAAAGAAAACAAAAGCAAGAACCAGTTCGATATGCATAAAAACATATTTCAGCACATTTCAGCCCTTCAATGTAACTGTGATTGTCACTGTGAACATAATTTCTTGGTTTCTGAAATGAAGATGTTTTAACTTATGTTTAAATATGTTTAAACTTTTTTGTCTTTCTAAGCTTTCTCTTTGGTCCTGAGTCTGATTTAGAGAAAAGTTCATGAAATGATCATGAGAATGATTCTGCATTTTTATCTTTTACCAGCAGGGAGCACCCAGAGTTTTGATCTACAATGAAAGTCGGTTATGTTGTGTGAAAGGATCCTCAACCCTGATAGTTCAGAGGCTGAACAGACTGTGAGAGCGGTGTCAGGTCTACGTTTAGCTATTGTTTTAGTTCTTTAGCAGATTGTTTTTGGTCAATCATGAGAACTTGGCTGAGGGATATCCTTATTGTTATATTCTGTCTAGGTGATGTTGCACGTGTTTATTAATTTCATTCTTTTAGGAAAATGTTGTTTGAGAATGTGTTGTGAGAGGCAGTATGAGTTAAATAATGTTACAGTATGTGCTCTCCACAGAATGCAGAGGACAACATACTGTACGTCAACCAACAACAATAACTTCAGCTTGCATTGGAGAGACTGTAACCCTGAAGTGTGAATATAATACAACAGACACAATGCCTGCTCTGCTGTGGTACAGGCAAACTAAGCATTTACCTCCAGAATATATATTAGTAAGACACAATCTTGGAAATGGAAGTAATTCCAAAGACTTCCCCTACAAGCGATTTCAGTCCCTGCTGGATTCTGCAGCAAGAAGAACTACACTGACTGTCCAGAACCTTCATCTGTCTGACTCTTCTGTGTACTTCTGTGCTTTGAGGCAGTGGCATGCACAGACCTCTTCAGGGGCAGGGGCGGAAGGACCAAAAAGGGCACTTTAAAAGAAAAAAACATTTATTTTTAAAATAAATCACCTGTATTTAAAGCAGTAGGCCCTACCCGTCTGTCTGTTGTGTTTTATATATTTTAATGACTTCCTCACAATTATTTGGAATATCTCACTCGATGGAGAGCAGCAGTAGGTCAGAGAGCCTCTCTCGGAAATGATGATAATATAACTAAATATTATTTACTTTACCAAACAAAACAGAGAATCAAGTCGGTAATTATGAGGAATTCATGTTTAGTTATGTTGATGTTATAAATTGTAGGCCTATGTATTCAATAAAGTGTTAGCTATCATGAAATCAGTAACACTTTACAATAAGGTTTCATTAGTTAAATTTGTTGACATGAACTAATAATGAACTACACTTCTACACAATTTATTAATCTTAGTTAATATTAATTTCAGCATTTACTAAAACATTATTAAAATCTAAAGTTGTATTTGTTAACATTAGTTAATGCACTGACTGTGACATAACATGAACAAACAATTAAAAGTTGCATTATTATTAAATAAGATTAACAAATAGGCCTATACCGTAGCCTAACAAATGTTTAGTTTAGTTTAGTTTCAGACACAGTTAAGCTAACAAACAACAGCACAGTCTGAAACAGGTGTAGGCTGAAGCTCTTGCTTATAATGCCTACCTTTTTAAAACATCTCATATTTTAATACCATTGCACAATCCAAATACAAAAGCAGCTTGTTAATTTATCATTCTTTAAATGGTTTCATATAGTTTCAGTGCATTATTTTTTAAATAGTTTCTTTAACTTATTAAGTGCCCCACATATTTTTAGTTCCTCATGACAGCTATTCCATAGATTTACACCTTTAACTGAAATACAATGGTATTTTGCATTGGTCCTAAGTTCTTTTTGAATTGTACAAGTTCCCCTTAAGTCATGTTGGCATTCTCTTTCTGTGAACAACCCTTGGATACTTTCTGGCAATTGATGATTTTTTACTTTGTACATGATCTGTAATGTTTTTAGTTGTTTTGCATGATTAGTTAATGTTAGTTAATATGAATAATAAACAAATAAACATCATTGTAAAGTGTACTATGAAATCAAAGATATAAATTCCTTACAATTTAGAGCTGGACATGGACTTTTCCTTGGACATGAAATTTCCTTTCACTAGATGCATTTCCCCAAGCTAATTACACTTGCTATGGCCTGGACAAAAACGAATGACATTGTCAGACTCAGAATGCGGCTGAAATTGAGTTATACTTTTATGATTGTTAAGCATAACTCACATGCTGCCGCAACTTTTACAGTAGCATGGTAGGATAAATGTAACTTTTCCGTATTAGCTTAATGTTCTCTTACGAGAGGTCTCTCGTATTGCGTAAGGTTAGCTTACGCATCGGGAAAGTCTTCTTTCTTCGAGATCTGAAGCCAAAAAATTATCCTTAATTTTGTATACATTGTCAACGCAGTGCAGCAGCCGACAGACCTAGGCAGGCTGTATAAGCGTGCTCATTGGCTGCTCGGCGGCAACTGCTTAAGCCTATCGGTGAGCGCTCTGAACGCGGCAACCAATGAGGGCGCTTCGCGCCCTCCGCACCCTTCTAACCGTCAGAATGGGTGTGGCCAGCGTGTATATATTCAGCGCTCATAGGCTAAAATTCTGATTTTCTTGTCTTCAGCGACGCTCTTCGCATCGCTGGATCTTGAGAGCCGCCGCCGTTGAAACCAGCGACCAGCAAGCTTAGGACAGCGCCTGAAGAAGCCGGCCGTCTTCGCCGCCTTCAGCCATCCGTGCCTGCTACGCTATCCGGCGACATATCCTTTACATTATTACTGTTTCTGTGTGTACTCTAAAAGAGCACGAGGCGTTTTTGTAAAAACGCCTCGTTTTTGCGGCTCGTGCCGCGCCCCGCTCAGCAACGGAGACCGCCACCTCTCTGCG
This sequence comes from Squalius cephalus, assembly GCF_949319135.1. NCBI lineage: Eukaryota > Metazoa > Chordata > Actinopteri > Cypriniformes > Leuciscidae > Squalius > Squalius cephalus. Next base: position 33,197,300 of record NC_137128.1, on the reverse strand, counting down.
CTCTCCACCTGGGCCGCGGGCACGCCGCCACCGCACTCTCCGAGTGCGAAGAGCTTTCAATGTCGACCCTGCGGGCTCGACTTGAAGCTTTCGACCAAGCTGTCGCTCCGCCTGTCCCTGCCGGGCCGCGCAATAAGAAGCGCCGCTCGCAGCGACCACCGGAGACTGTTGTGACTGAGGAGCTCGCCGGAACCTCTCCCTCGAGCTCTCTCTCGCCCTCTCCCTCCCGGCCGCTCAACCGCCGGCTCTGCCCGCGCCGCCGCCGCGTCAGGAGATGAGGCGAATGTGATAGATACCCGTACTCTCCCTCTGTTCGAGCCGTGCAACTACGCCGCTCACAAGGGATGGCAGAAGCGGACGGTCTCGGAGCGAGTTTCCTCTCCCTCTGTTCGAGCCGCGCAAACTGAGCCGCTCACGAGGGATGGCAGGAGCGGACGGTCTCGGAGCGAGTTTCCTCTCCCTCTGTTCGAGCCGCGCAAACTGCGCCGCTCACAAGGGATGGCAGGAGCGGACGGTCTTGGAGCTCTCTTTACGTTACAAGAAAGCTACTCCGTCCTCGCGCGTCACTCACCGGTGAAAGGGGAACAGAGTGTTTTCGTCCCGCCGTGGCCTGGACTATAACCTCCATTCTCACACATTTCTCAGTCCCCTCTTAAGTTCAGGCGACTGGAATTGTTACTATTGCAGTATACGAGCCTGTTATAAATACACGCTCGCCTGCAAGCAAACGCCGTCACAAGACATGATGACGCTAACCGAGTACTAATGTATTCTCCCCTGTGGCTCAGTGGCGGAATCCTAGACTGTCAAGCTAGAGACCGGGGTTCGATCCCCGCTCTCGCGGCAGTTAAAGTTTATGCTGTTCGCTTCTCCGAGCTCGCGGCCAGTTTTTCTTACATACAGAAAACAAGCCCGCTCTCTCCCTCGTTGGGCCGCGCAGATTGCGCCGTTCAAGGGATGACAAAGCGGACGGTCACGAGCAGCGTTCAGCGTGCGCGCCTCACTCGCCGGCGAAAAGAGAAGAGAGTGTGTTAGTCTCGCTACGGCTGGACAACCGCCAATCCTCACACATTTCTCAGTCCCCTCTTAAGTTCAGGCGACTGGAAATATTACTATTGCAGTAAACGAGCCTGTTTTAAACACACGCACGCCTGCAAACAAACGCCGACGCGACACATGAGGTCGCTTTTTATATGCTCGCGCTAACTGAAAGCTTATGTGTTTTCCCCTGTGGCTCAGTGGCAGAATCATACGCTTTCATGCGAGAGATCCGCGTTCGATCCCAGCTCTCGGGGAAAATAAAAATTTATGCTGCTTGCTTCTCCGAGCTCGCGGCCAGTCTTTCTTACTTACAGAAAGCGAACCCGCCTCTCGCACCACACCTTCTCAGGGTGCTCGAGTATTTTTGAGCGTCTAAACACGAGAGAAGAAAAGACGGTTAAATCCCGCAGCCCTGCGGCTGGACCACCGTCGAAGCTTAACGCTGTCAGTCCCCGTTGCCACGGCTACTGCAGCTGTTTACCCCGCAGTCAACGAGCCGGTATCTACCCGCTCGCCTGCGCGCATCCGCCGTTCTCACGGCAACCCAGAAAAATTTCAAAAGAGCATATGTCTGGTTGCACGGCTGACGCCGTATGTGTTTCTAGTACAGTGAATGTGCCCACGTTCTGTGCTCACCCCTGTACACAAGCACTATACATCCCGTGTCTCTCACAGAGCCCACTCTCATGAAGCAGGCAAAAGCCGCTTTAGTGTTAAAAGTAGGTCACGTGTCCACTTCTCCGTGCCCACACCTACTCACTGCCCGCTCTGTCACACGGCCTCGCACGACCGGTCATGTTTTAAATGTAAGTCCTGTGCCCGCCCTCGAGCGCTCACACATACTAACTACATTTTCGCCCCGACGCCGACATCGCGCGTCGCGCCTCACACTATATGTTCCCCGTCCAAAGCCACCGGGACACTGTGTGTAAAACGGCCAGCTATCGCTACGTGCGATCCGCCGTATCTAACCACCAAGAGCGCGCGCGCCGCGCCCGCCCCTGAATGTAAGTCCTGTGCCCGCCCTCGAGCGCTCACACATACTAACGAACATTTTCGCCCCCGACGCCGCCATCGCGCGTCGCGCCTCACACTTTATGTTCCCCGTCTAAAGCCACCGGGACACTGTGTGTAAAACGGCCAGCTATCGCTGCGTGCGATCCGCCGTATCTAAGCACCAAGAGCGCGCGCGCCGCGCCCGCCCCTCCGTTTCGAGCTCTCGAGCCCGCGATGCGCGGCGATCGGAGCCCGGAGGCCATTCTGCCCCTGGCTGCACACGCAAAAGCGTGGGAAACTATTCCAGGCGCATCAGAACGGGTGCTAAGCACAGTAAAACAGGGCTATACTCTGCAGTTCGCTCGCCGCCCTCCGCGCTTTCAAGCGCGTATCGAGACCAGAGTGAATGGGGAAGTAGCACATCTACTTCGAGCAGAAATAGCTACACTTCTGTGCAAAAGGGCTATAGAACCGGTTTCCCCTTCCATGAGCGAGTCGGGCTTTTACAGCCGTTATTTCCTCGTTCCCAAGAAGGACGGAGCTCTCAGACCAATTTTGGATCTGAGACGTTTGAACAAGGCTCTTATGAGAAGACCGTTCAAAATGCTCACAACCAGACAAATTCTCGCGCAAATTCGCCCGAGGGACTGGTTTATATCTCTCGATCTAAAAGACGCGTGCTTTTCAGATCCTGATAATACCCCGTCACAGGCCATTCTTGAGATTCGCCTTCGACGGTCAGGTATACCAGTACACGGCCCGCCTGTCGACACAGCGCGCGCGCTGCATTCGACGCCTGGCCGCGTCCCTCCGGCCGGGCAGCACCGTACCTCTCAAAACATTTCAGAGGTTACTAGGTTGTATGGCCTCAGCCGCAGCAGTGCTTCGGCTGGGTCTTTTACGAATGCGCCCGCTACAACGCTGGCTGAATGCCCGAGTGCCTCACAGAGCATGGGCTTCCGGCGGTATCCGCATCAGAGTGACTCAGAGCTGCGTTTCAGCTCTGAAGCCCTGGTTAGCGGCCGACTGGTACCAGCGGGGAGTGACAATGGGAGCTATCTCACACCGCAAAGTTATCTCGACGGACGCTTCCACCTCAGGCTGGGGCGCTCTGTTCGAGGGCAAACCGGCTTTTGGCCTGTGGTCAGACCGGGAAAAATGCCTCCACATAAACTGTTTGGAGATGATAGCGGTCGAGAACGCGCTCAGGCGCTTCCTCCCATTCATACGGGATCACCATGTGCTAGTCCGCTCGGACAACACGTCCGTGGTATCCTATGTGAACCGACAGGGCGGTGTCAGATCCAGGAATCTGTGCAGGCTGACAGAACGCCTTCTCGTGTGGGCTTACCGCTCGCTGCGCTCGCTGAGAGCCGCGCACGTGCCGGGCCACCTGAATGTCGGTCCAGACAGACTGTCCAGGGACAACATTCCCCCGGGAGAATGGTCTCTGCACCCCCAGACAGTCCAGTTTCTCTGGCGCCTATTCGGCAGAGCGGAAATCGACCTCTTTGCGTCGAAAGACAATGCTCAATGCCCGAAGTTTTATTCGAAGAGCGAGGACGCGCTGTCCCAGACATGGCCCAGCCTCCCGCTGTATGCTTTTCCTCCGATCTCCCTGTTGCCACAGGTCATTTCGAGGATCAGAGAAACGCACCACTCAGTGCTGCTTATAGCCCCGCGATGGGAAAACCAAACTTGGTACCCAGAGCTAGTGAGGCTGTCGCACTCACCCCCATGGCCGATCCCGGTGAGAAAGGATCTCCTCTCCCAAGCCGGTGGATCGATCTGGCATCCCCATCCAGAGCGCTGGTCGCTGCATGCATGGGTGATCAACGGATACCCGTTGACCTGTCAGAAGGGGTCGTGAACACGATCACACAGTCGAGAGCCCCCTCCACGAGACGGCTCTACGCGTCTAAATGGTCGGTGTTTTCTAAATGGTGCGCTACTAAAAACTTGGATCCGCGCGCATGCGGGGTCCCGCGGGTGCTCTCCTTCTTACAAGAGCTGTTGGAAAAGGGCAGATCCCCTTCCACGCTCAAAGTATATGTGGCCGCTATTGCAGCGTTCGCTGAGACGACGCGCGGCCGGGCAATGGGAAGGAATGAGCTCATTATCCGCTTCCTCAGAGGAGCTAGACGGATGAATCCCCCGCGGCCCCCCTCGGTTCCCTCGTGGGATCTGTCCTTGGTCCTAGCGGCCCTAGAGGCTTTTCCCTTTGAACCGCTTGAATCCGCGGATCTAAAGTATCTGTCGCTTAAAACCGTTTTTCTGATAGCTCTGTCTTCAGTCAAACGAGTGGGTGATTTGCACGCGCTATCTGTTAGCCCTGCATGTCTTGAGTTCGGGCCGAATGACTCGAAAGTCATTCTCAGACCGAGACACGGTTACATCCCCAAAGCGATTGGAACCCCGTTTAGGCACAAGTTATGTCCCTCTCGGCTCTGCCAGCATCCGACAGTGGGGACAGTGATAACCTCCTATGCCCTCCGGGCGCTGAGAGTTTACATCACGCGCTCCGCCGCTTTCAGGCGTTCAGAGCAGCTCTTTGTTTCCTTCGGCGGACGCACCAAGGGTCTTGCCGCCTCGAAACAGAGCTTGTCCAGGTGGATAGTGGACGCGATAGCAGCAGCTTATGCCTCCAGACACCTGCAGTGCCCTCTGGGCATCAGAGCCCACTCCACTAGAGGCATGGCCTCGTCGTGGGCCTTGTCCAGCGGAATTTCTAATCACGGTATTTGTATGGCGGCGGGCTGGGCCTCCCCATCAACATTCGTGAGGTTTTATAACCTGGAAGTTCCTGCCCTACAGGCAAAAAGACTGTCAGCATAAGTGACATGTATGCTCTGCCCATTTCTCGTGTGCAGACTACGTTCATATGCTGGCGCTATTCTGGTACTATACTCAGGGTGAAGTGTTTGACTCAGACCGGCTGATCCGCTCTGTTTCCTATTTCCCGTTACGCGCTGTTGTCGGTGCTGGCCCGCGCTGCTGGCCGCCCGTATTATTCTCTGTCGCGCGGGAATTTTTCCCTTCATGTGAGACCGACTATGTCGTTTTTCTCCTACCCTTATGAGTGCTTATGTACTGTATGGGCTCGCTCTGCCGGCCCTACTGTTTGTACTGTTATATGTTTATAGACCGGCCGCGCCGCTCTATTTCATATGCTGCATGAAGTGCCTGTACTGCGCTGGCCCGTCTCTCCGACCGGCCACATTTCCCAGCAGAGTGTTTTCCCCGGTTTCCCTGGGATTCATGGGCTGGATGCTCGGCGCACACGGCGTTGACAAAGGGTTCCCGATGCGTAAGCTAACCTTACGCAATACGAGAGACCTCTCGTAAGAGAACGTACTCGGTTACTAATGTAACCTCGGTTCTCTCTAGAAGAGGGAACGAGTATTGCGTAACCTGCCGTGTCGCGCCACGAGCTTTTGCGCTTCAGACTGCGAAAACCAGAATTTTAGCCTATGAGCGCTGAATATATACACGCTGGCCACACCCATTCTGACGGTTAGAAGGGTGCGGAGGGCGCGAAGCGCCCTCATTGGTTGCCGCGTTCAGAGCGCTCACCGATAGGCTTAAGCAGTTGCCGCCGAGCAGCCAATGAGCACGCTTATACAGCCTGCCTAGGTCTGTCGGCTGCTGCACTGCGTTGACAATGTATACAAAATTAAGGATAATTTTTTGGCTTCAGATCTCGAAGAAAGAAGACTTTCCCGATGCGTAAGCTAACCTTACGCAATACTCGTTCCCTCTTCTAGAGAGAACCGAGGTTACATTAGTAACCGAGTACGTTACCTGCTGCCGTGCAGTTTGAAGACTCGCGGCGAACTGCTGCGTACATAGCGCTGAAAAAAAGAACTCCGCCTACTGCCACTTCACCTCCGCCAAATGCTTCCGCCAAAAAAAATAATATTTAATATTTGTTTGTATTATTATTGTTCGTGGCAATGGTGTATAAGTGTATTGTTATTTATTATAATATTTATTTTAATAATAATTATTATTTACATTTATCAGAGAGGGGCACAATACATTTTGAGACAAAAGGGGCAGGGGCTTGAGCCCCCCCGGCCCCCCCCCTGTGCACGCCACTGCTTTGAGGCCCACTGTGAAAGCAGGATATTGAGTTTTCTAACATAAACCTGAACTTCACAGCCCACATATTACAGTTTGTTTCCACTCTCATTGTCTGTATACACTCTTAAAAAATAAAGGTTCCAAAAGGTTGTTTTTTCTTCGCATTGATGCCATTGAAGAACCATTTTTGGTTGCCCAAAGAACCTTTCACTGAACAGTTCTTAAAAGAAGCATGTTTTCCTTTGAGCGAAGACATTTTTAATAATCTGATGAACCTTTTTTTTACTGTAAAGTAGCTTTTGTGCAATGGAAAGTTTACATGAATGTTTGTGGTTCTTAATGAGACCATCAATGCCAAAAAAAGAACCTTCATTTTCAAGAGTGTATGATAAAACACTGCTGATATATATATATATATATATATATATATATATATATATATATATATATATATATATATATATATAACAATATTTATAAAATGATATATACACTTTTTATACTTAAAATGGTTTAATAAAACAATGGATCATACAATAACAAATACATACAATATATAATTTTATATATAAATAAAATAAAAAAATCTTAAGATAATATATAATAAATCTTAAAATGTTCTGGATCAACATAATTACACAAATTTTCCCTGGGGGAAAATGATGAACATAAAATAGACTTTTCCACAGATTAAAACTTCTGTCTTCTGTCCTACCAATGTGATATAACCTAAAATGTCAGACAGAGGCCAGTAACGCAGCACCAATTTGAAATCTTTCATCGTCTGATTGTGATGTTTTGTTTTGCTATATGGACAGCACTTATAAAAAGTTATTGAGCTGGTAAACATACATCAGCTACATTAATTTACATAATGCCCTAATTTAAATGAATTGCCCTAACACCTGTGAAGAGATGACTTTAACTCCTGCAAGGATAACAGATGATGCAAACTCTGAATCACCAGTGCTAAATTTCTATATAATCATTTTTTTCACAACTTGTAATAATGACTTAAATGAGCTCATTGTTTCTGCCATAAATTAATACATTGTTAGCTAACTGCGTGATTTGTACTTTGACACAATAACCTCTGATAACTGATCCCTCTAAATTGTAATGTAGACACATGCATTTTCTGTAAAGCTGCTTTGAAACTATATGTATTGTGAAAAGCGCTGTACAAAATTAATATGAATTGAATTGAACATTTACTTTAGACCACTGGAGATGACAAGAACATCAATTTAAGAGTTTGTAACAGTCCTATCTTCCGGTGACACCTGCCAGTGACATCACTGCACTGTGATTGGTTGTTGAAAGCACTGACTGGGAGCTTCAGTTTTCTGAAGGATTCTGTTATGCAGTTCTGCGAAGCTCAGTGAGGAAACCATCGTTTAAAACAATGTCTTTCTGTTTGTTAATAGTTTTAATGGCATTTATTGGTAAGATTTCTGTTCTATATCTACATGCATTTACTTTCTTTCCACATTAGCAGTGCATATTTGATGCTAACTTTAGTGGCTTTGCAACATTGACATGAATGAACTGAATTAAATCAACAGTGAATTAAATTGAGCTGAATATAGTGATACTATTGCCTTCTGTAGAGCTGCTTTATAGCTGAATTAAAGTAATTTAAATTTTGCAATGCTGTTATTTTGCTGTTTATTTCTGTAAAGCTGCTTTGAAACCATGTAAAGAGTTTTACAAATAAATGTGACTTGATTTGCTTTCAAATGTTAATTCAACATTCTTCCCAGGTGACAGTACACAAGACAGAATTGATCCAACATCTCCGGCTGTCCATACTAAGGTCAAAGAAAAAGTGACTATTTCTTGTAAATACCATTACACCGTGTCAATGAACAATTTACAGTGGTATCGACAACACCTCCACAACACCCCACCGGAATTCCTGATTCTAATCATGGAGTCGGGACAAACGCAGAACGCTACACCTCCTCATCCTCGGCTGACAGCCTCAGTTAATAAAACAAACAAGATAGTGAATCTGGAAATCTTCCCTGCAGATGTGGCGGATTCTGCAATGTATTACTGTGCACTGCAGCCCACAGTGGCAGGAAACACCATGAACACCATACAAAAACCTGCTCAAAGGTTTAGATGTTAGAAACCATGAGACCAGAGAGGCTGCACACACACCAAAAGAGGGCAGCACTTTTCATGACTCTCAACAACATAAGCGTGTGTGTGCATATACTATCAACCACTTGAGACTACACAGAAACAAATCAACACCTCAAGAGATTGTGAAGAGAAGCACACAACTGATCATTCAGGATGAGGAGATCGCTAGTACTAATTCTCATTGCTACATCAGGTATTTGATGGCCTATATATGAATTTTTAATATGAATGTACAATTTTAAAGCTTAATACATCAGAATTTATCACAAAGCTTTCACATAACAATTTTTAATTCCTTTCCAGTTGCTCTTGGTGATCACATTGGACCAGATGAAGCTGTTATTATTAGAAATGAAATGGACCGGGTGACATTAAGATGCTCATATGAAACAAGCAGTGAAAATGTTGATCTTTATTGGTATAGTTTCCTAACAGTGAGCCACAGTATTTACTGTGGAAAGGTGCGCGTTCAAGAGACGGCAGGAGTGATATACCAGATCCTCATTTTGAAGCATCTACAACCAGAACATCCACTGAACTGATTATCAAAGCAGTTGCTCTGAAAGATTCAGCTCTTTATTACTGTGCTCTTTGGAAAGACCCAGTGATACAAAGTTTAAGAGAAGCTGTACAAAAACACACATACTTTGAACTCAAAAACATCAAAGTATTAGCCAAACCAAGACGAATTATCAGCCATAACCATTACTGTATGTGGGAACACCTGCGACTGATACGGTAGCCAAAACCAAAAGAATAATAGATTTAATGAAGCAGCATTTGTACTGTGAACACAGCAAAGTGTAATCACTCTGGAAGATGCAATCCTTGTGGTTAGTATTAAAGTTTGAACCCACAATAAGCTAAAGGTATGAAACATATGCTACTAAAACATATGGTGTCTGTCTCCTGAGGTTAGTCATATTATGTTTCAAAATTTAAGACTAGATATCCTATTTTGCATATAAGTTTGGGCTTTGAGTTGTGTTTGTTTGCTGTAAGTTCGGTATAAAATAAAATAAAAAATAATAAAAATTAAAATCAGAATGTTCACCATAAATTTCTAAAGTTTGTTCTGCTAATAATTTAGGGGCTGTCTTCAAAAGCTGGACCCCCAACTCCTAAAACGTGTGTTTGGGGTCAGAAGGAGGGGCTTTAGTGTTTTGACACCATCTAGGCCATCCTGAGGATGTGGTTTTGAAAAAGATTAACTACAAACTGAGCTGTCAGTCAGAGCATCAGCCTGAACAATGTTACTCTGTTTACTTAGCTTTCTATCTACATTCGGAGGTGAGTAGCTCAATATTTGATTAATAACTTCCATTTTGCAACCACAAACTTTTCAGATTTTTCATTATGAGATCTTTATAATCCCTGCATGTACAATAAATCCTCCAGAGGTCAGGTTCACAAAGATAAGCGAAAATACAAGACCATAATGAATCTTACAAACACTAATTTCTCTTTTCAGGTGGCAGTTGTGAAGATGTCATCACTCCTGTCCAAACTGAGGTTTATAGGAAGAGTGGGGATAAAGTCACGTTGTCTTGCAACTACTCTTCAGCCCTTTCTTTGTACTGGTATCGTCAATATCCAAGGTCAAGTCCACATTTCCTTCTTCTGATCCTGCAAAACAGCGGAGAGTCTGAAATCATGCAGTCTGGCATGTCAGTGAAATTAAATGAAAAGAAAACCTCTACGGATCTGGAGATCTCCTCTGTGAAAGTATCCGACTCTGCAGTGTACTACTGTGCGTTGAAGCCCACAGTGAGAGGAAACCCGTCAGTGCCGTACAAAAACCTGAATCTGGCTTGACAAAGTGTTTTTAAGAACTGAAAAATATACTAATACTATACAAACACTGCATCCTGTTGATTATACATTTTTACCACATCTGTTCTGAATCACACTAGCACTATGTGGGGAACATTTCACAATAAGGTTCCATTTGTTAACTTTAGTTAACCACATTTTTTAACATAAACTATAAAGTACTTTCTAAAGCATTTATTAATCTTAGTTAAAGTGTCAGCATTTACCAGTACATTATTAAAATCAAAAGTTGAATCTGTTAATATTATTTAATGGACCTGAGCTAACAACTAACAATGAACAGCTGAATTTTATTAACATTAAAAAATATTAATAAATTAACAACAGTATTGCTAATTTCTTTTTTTCTTTCTTTTTTTTAATGTTAGTTATTGCATTAACTAATGTTAACTAATGAGAGCTTATTGTAAAATGTGTTACCATTTTTTTTATCTATTCGATATTTAGTGGTGAAATTATAGGCAGACCGAAGTGAATTAATTGCCAGTATTAGATTAAAATGATGTAAAGAGAATCATTACCGAAGACCATTTGTTTGTGTATTTTTTTAAGAGAGGTCAAAATTTATTGACTTTAAACTAGGGTTGCAACGATATCTTCATGTCACGATTCAATACATATCACGATACTGAACTCACGATACGATATTATTGCGATACTCCAAGACATATGATAAAAGGTAAACAAAATATTTACTGTTGATTTTTAATCTAGATTTTTAATTTTATGCTAAATTGTATAATACATTGTGGGTGTAAATGAATAGGCTTGGACTTGGTGCTGCTAATCCCAATACACCGGATAATAGTGACACCAAAATAGAAATATTCATGATTCTGAAGCTGAAAATACAGAATTATTTTAGACAAATATGCTTGCACTCTGTCACTGATTAGATATTTTAAAATACTGTAAGCCACTTTTAACATAGACATTTCCCATTGCATTATTATATATTATATTCAACATTATATGCAGTATAATGTAGTACTGACACTAGATTTAGATTTTCTTCTCACACAGTAATTTTGATTTTGGGTGAACTATCCACAATACATATTGTCACTATCCATGATACATATTGTTGCATTTTTGTAATGTATTTGTATTGTATTTTGTATATTGTATTAACACCCCACTTAAAAACTAATTGTTTCACTGTTCATTTCTTTCTTTGTGCACAGCTAAGTAATAAATCTGATGTTCAGATACATAAGCAGAGATTTTAATTGGCCGCCCTCAATGCAGGATTTATATTTACAAATGAGTAAAAAAAATGTAGGCATAGCTCTCAAAAATCCATCTGAATGGGTGAAGACTCATTTTTTGCATGTGCATTGTCGCTGCTTTTTTCCCCATTCTACTTTTTTTAATATTAACCTGCCCCAATTCTTGTTTGTTTACACTGAATATATCGCAATATGTTGCAAGTTTTTGTAGTTATATACAGTGTGGTTTGTTTTTAGTGCTTAGTCTAAAAATCTCCCTATTGATCTTTATATTCTGTTTTAACAATGGTGAATCTGGTTGTCATGATCAAAGAGCCTGTGCATCAGCTCCTGTCACACATGAATGAGAACTCAACATTAGGATAATTTCAGTATCAATGTTTTTTCCCCTCCCCGTAGGTACAGTACATCACTGTGTCAAGAGGTGGCGCTCTCTGATTAGTTTGACTTGACTTTGCATGGCTTGTTTTCTGTTGTAGAATGGAATCACATCATTGTCACACTTTGTAAGAGCATCAACCAACATGTGCCTTGCTGTCTTTGTAATTTTGGTTCTTCATATAGGTGAGTATTGATTAATTTCTCAGAATTAATTACTTCAATTATATAATAATTGTATTGATCAGAATTGCTTTTAACAGATTTTTAAATTAATAAATATGCTTCTTATTTTACTATGCAATTTTACATCTTGTTTGTTTCATTATATTTCATTGGTTCTCACAGGGAACATCCTGACAAACATGATAACGTCTCATGACTCACAAACACAAGTTTTAGAAGGTGAAAGCGTAAATCTCACATGTAACTACAGCGGAGTACCTGATACTCTCCAGTGGTACATTGAATATCCTGGATCTACACCAAAGTACCTCCTCTACATCTATGAAAGTGGCTTGAAAAGTGACAACATACCAGAGCGTTTAACGCCAAGAATTAATAAAGATACAAAACGTGTGTATCTGGAGATCTCCTCTGCTGAAGTGTCAGACTCTGCTGTGTATTACTGCGCTCTGAGGCCCACAGTGACAGGAAACACAACTACGCTGTACGAAAACTTCAAACAGAGAGAAATGTATTTAACAAGTGGAGCACTGTACTCCATATTTTTTGTTTCTCTGAAAAAAAACTCTCATTATTTTATATAACACAGTTTTGTGTTTTAACCACTGTTAAATCAATTCAGTTGAATTTGTGCATTGCTGTGCTTTTATTTTACTTTTATTGATTGATTTCATTGTACAAAGTAAAATGTTGTAAAGCTGCATCTTCTAATAAGTTTAGGTTGTCACTCTGCTGCTTCTTGATCAAGAATAACTTATTTTTAGCACAGTTCTAGTTAGAACTGATATCCATCTCTGTCTATATTAGTGCTGTCTTTGAAGAGCAGAGGAGTCACCAAACCTGATTTGGGTTACAGATAAATTAGGACATGATGAGTTTTTGGTAACACCTGCAGGTGTCTGAAACTAAAATAGACATGTACGTTAACGCTATACATCTGCTATATTTAAAAAGGAAAGGGGGGTTAAGAAAAACATGCACTACTAAAAATATATAATAGCAAAAAAAAATTGCTTTGTTTGTCAATTTTTTTTGTTCGATTAACAATGCTTCATTAACCTGTTTAAAAGTAATTAAGAAAGGAATTATCTAATAGTCGGTTCTATAGCATGATCTAAAGCATAGTTATTACTACAATAATGAATTTATTTATAAATGTTGGTTAAAAAACAGTGATGGTGTCTAATTTCACTGAAAATATAGCTCTAATGTCCTCTGTAGTTTTAATTTGTTCTCAGAACAAAATAAATGAAAACCCAAAACAAGCATTACTTGTAAATCAGTAAATCAGAATGTTTGTGGTTCGACATTTTATTTCAGTTTTATGTTTGTCTATTTTTTTGCAACAGTGCTAAATTTACATTGTTCAACTCTCGTCAGAACATTTTTAAGAAGAAAGTCTAACTGAATGTGATGTAAAAAAAAATATAAAAAAATAAAACTGTATACTTCAAAATATTCAGCATTGGTTTCACAAAGTGAATAAAATCATGCATTCTTTTCTCATAGTTTCTCTCCCATTCATTTCTCCTGGCCAGTTTCATTTAAATATTGAACCCTCAGATGATGAGATGTGTGGGTGGAGCTTTCAGAGACATTGTCATTTCTCAATCACAAGCATCATTTGTGTTTTACAGTGCAGTCATGATGTTCCTGTGCTCTCTGCTTCTGCTGACAGTAATACAAGGTATGTAAGAGACTGGTTTAAATAAATATATTTAGAGCTATATAACTATAATGCACCTGTTAATGTCAAATATCTGATTTTGTGATTCACAAATTTTCCATGACTTTTGACAATTATCATTCATTTTAATCAACATGTTCTACACACATTTTGCAGATGAATGTTTTGCACAGACAATAACACCACTGCAGGGCAGAACACAAGTTACTGAAGGGGAAACAGTCATTCTCTCATGCAAATATGATGTCAGTGTACAGAATTTATTTTGGTATCGACAATATCCTGGATCAGGACTGGAATTTCTGCTCCTTGTCGTTGAGTCATCCAAGAAGACTGTAGTATATGCAGATCCCCCAATTCCTAGACTGGACGGCAACATGAACATGGGAGAAAAGAAAGTGTATCTGGAGATCTCCTCTGCTGAAGTGTCAGACTCTGCTCTGTATTACTGCGCTCTGAGGCCCACAGTGACAGAAAACATGATAACACTGTACAAAAACCTCCAACCACACTCCATGTGCAATAAATGAATAATGTTGAAATTAAATCACTTTCAAACCATTTCTATCTTCTTCTAATTAAACTCCATGGCCCTGCTTTAAATATGGTAATTAATTGCTTATTGGCAAGGCAAGGCAAGTGTATTTATATAGCACATTTCATACACTATGGCAATTCAAAGTGCTTTACAGAAAGGAATTAAAATAATCACAAAATAAAAGCAAGGAAAATTCAAACAGTTATAAAATAAATTAAAAGAGATATATGATACAGTTATAAAATGAATTAAAAGAGTAAAAAGATGATACATATAAACTTCACCAGTGTTGGTATTTTTCACAACTCCCAGTTTTACTCTGAGATTTTCCCATGGTGATTACACTGTGTCTGTGGTGTTCTTTCTTTTGGCACGCCTAAGAAATCTATTGGACGTCTCCAATGGACCCGATTTCCCCCTAAAATCAGACAGGAGGAGCTCTAGGACTGACTCAGGGTAACCTCGGGTTTGCCTTCTCTAAAATATAAATGCTTGCTAACTAAATGAGATTAAAGCATTTAACAGTTACATGCAGTTGAATCTTTTTTTATTAGTATATGAACTGTAAAGTGCAATTAATAATTTATCAAATAAACAAAACAATAAATAGACTTAATAAGCTTGCTTAAAATAAACCAATAACCACCACACAGTAATATGCACTGTAATGTGATGTAATATGTGGTACTAACTGGAGTCAGCTAATTTTCTGGTTCTTTAAAAGCATCGAAATAAGAAACTTCAAATATCCACAAATATTCTACTGAAATGTTTTTTCAACAGGCCAATGTGAAATTTCTATAGTTGGCACCACAGAAAACTGTGACGTGATGTCTGAAATTATCCACAAGTAGGCGCTCTTCAACCAAAAATGAAAATAAAATGAACCAAATCTTCAAAGGCACGTAAGAGGAGGAGATACAAGGTAATTACTTCAGGCATGCAGAGGTTTCAGAGATAGTTCAATAGTGGCTGTCATTTGTTCCTCGTCAGAAATGATATCCATTTTTTGTATATGGCTTATCTCAATCTTAACAGGTAAGATAAATGCAGTTAATCAAATAAGCATAACTGAGAAGAGAAAACAATTCAAAGTATTCTTCACTTCATCTCCATTCATTATTCCTATTTTTCTTCCCCTCTTTCTCTTAGGGGATGCTTCTAGTGAGGGAATAGCACCAGTCTCTCCTAATGAATTTGTCTCAGAAGGTAAAACAGTCACCCTGTCCTGCAATTACACTGGATCAGCTGCTATAGATGCTCTCCATTGGTATCGTCAATATCCGAGATCCAGGCCAGACTTCCTGTTTCTGATTAATGAAGCTAAATTTGAGCAATCAGCTGACCCTCCAGTTCCAGGAATATCTGCTAGATTAAATGAGGAGAAGAATCGTGTGGATCTGGAGATCACTGGCACTGCATTAACTGATTCTGCTCTGTATTACTGCGCCCTGCAGCCCACAGTGACAGGAAACATACATGCACTGTACAAAAATGAGACACATTGAAAATAGAGGCTGGAATCTGTGTTCATTGTCTCTACTCAATGGCTGGAATTATTGAATGATTATGCATGTTTGCATTCAGGCATTTTGATCTAGCAACTTTAAAGGTAGGGTTAGCAATTTTCAGAGTGGCTAGCAATAGCAAGCTAGCTTTGAAAGCATGAGATCCAACCCTCACCTCAGAGCATCTACAAAGCCACGTCTCCAAAAGACATGAACGCACAGCAGATTCTGCAAAGCGGCACGAGACGGCGTTAAAATACTTCATAACATTACAATACTAATGAACGAAAGCAACTTACAGAGCTCTTACTTGTACCACCTGACTGCTTCAGATTAATTTCAGCATTGATAGTGTTGACATAGAGACACATAAATCCGAGTATGAGCTCCGGGTAGAATGTCACTGATTGCCATCTTGTAATTATGGATATGACATGGCGTGAACAGCATAAGCTCATTGTTTTGGTTCAGGAGGAACTGTAGAAGGCGGCTGCTGTTTGTTTATGGCGCTCTGTGACTGACTGTCTACAACTCTGCATCGCTTTGCAGAACGTGCTGATGTTGTGTGATGTCTGCTTGAGCAGGGTGCAGGGAGGTATGGAAATACATGCACTATATTGTCAAAAGTTTTGGGACGTCTGCCTTTACATGCACATGAACTTTAATGACATCCCATTCTTAATCCGTAGGGTTTAATATGGAGTCGACCCAGCCTTTGCAGTTATAACAGCTTCAACTCTTCTGGGAAGGCTTTCCACAAGGTTTAGAAGTGTGTTTATAGGAATTTTTGACCATTATTCTAGAAGCGCATTTGTGATGTTGGACGAGAAGGCCTGGCTCGCAGTCTCTTCTCTAATTCATCCCAAATGTGTTCTATCGGGTTGAGGTCAGGAATCTGTGCAGGCCAGTCAAGTTCCTGCACACCAAACTCGATCATTGTTTATGGACCTTGCTTTGTGCACTGGTGTGCAGTCATGTTGGAAGGGGCCATCCCACAAAGTTGTGAGCATGAAATTGTCATGGGTATGCTGAAGCATTATATTTGGCAGACACTTTTATCCAAAGCAACTTGCATTGCATTTCAGTACACATTTACATTCTTATCAGTTCTTGCTTTCCCTAGGAATCGAACTCATGACCTTGGCATTGCAAGCGCCAACACTCTACTGTTTGAGCTACAGGAAAGCTACAGCATTAAGAGTTCCTTTCACTGGAACTAATGTTGTCTTATTATAATTGTCTTATTATTGTTTCCTTAACAGCTGACCTTGTGTTCAACACAGAATATTTCTGTCACTGTGAAATGAAAGCTTTAGCATAAGTTCTGCCGGGAAGACTCAATTGTTGTGTCACTTTACGTTCTCATCTATCCAATCACATTCTAATACTCGTGGTATAAAAGATACGTTTGAGTTCGCAGATGCTGACGCTTCCATTCACCTCCATTCTCCCCACCACCTCCAAGACGGATCCTTCCCTCCACCCTCCCCACCACCACCAGGATGGCCCCTTCCCATACCTCACAGGGGGTCGGCTGCGCCCCTGCCTTTGTCTTCAGGCAGGATATGCAGAGTCCGGACCCTCAGATTGCGAGCTACGGATGGGGCCTACGCCAAATAACTTTATTGCTTGCTGGGCTGTTAATAAATGTATAATTGTCACAGTATTTATTCTCCCATGTCTTTCTGGTAGAACTATCTATCTATATAATCATATATATAGCCAAAATGTATTTCATATTCTTCCATGTATGACGTGTTTTGTGTAATCATAAATCACACTGAGATGTGTGGGTGGAGCTTCAAGAGATTGAGTTGGCATTCATCTCTTATGATTTCAGTCTGTTCTTCAGCAGTGCAAAAATTAGATCACTTTTTTACCTACTTGTACTATTAGCCATTCAGGGTGAGTAGGATTGAGTAACTTCTTCATTATTTAATACTATTTGAATTCTTGTATATTTACAAAAAAATTACTATTTGTTTATGTAAATACATAGTAAAAAAAAAAAAAAATTCATAACTGTTCAGATTATAGATAATGATAATGGCTGAACATTATTTATTTTTATTTATTTTTTTATTTATTTTTATTTATAAATAAAAAAAATAAAAATAAAAATTTCCTGATGACTATTTTTCATGCTCTATTTGCAGAATCCTTTGGCCAGTCAATAACACCATTGCAGACCACAAAACATGCCACTGAGAGAGAGCAAGTCCTTCTCTCATGCAAATATGATAGCCAAGCACGTACTTTACAGTGGTATCGACAATATCCTGGATCCAGACCTCAGTTTCTGCTCCTTGTTTATGAATCAGGCAGTGTAACACACGCAGAACCCCCTTTCCCAAGACTGAATGCCAGTGTGGATAAGGTGGAGAAGCAGGTAGATCTGCAGATCTCTTCCGCTGCAGTCACAGATTCAGCGCTGTACTACTGCGCCCTGGAGCCCACAGTGACAGGAAGAACAGCCACACTGTACAAAAACCTCTATGAGGAGGAATGTTAAACTAATGTTAAAGTCAGCATACAACTTTTCTTCCCTATTGTGACGCATCTCTGAGTGATGTAGCTACTTAAACAAGAAAAAATGTAGGGCGAGATTTGATTTTGTCCATTGGAAATTGACTGGATCTTTGTGGTTTGCTATTGCTGTGATCTCATGTGAGTGACAGGTTGTCCCGCCTTCACGTCGGAAAACAACTCATCAGAGATGGCAAGAGATCTTGCCAAGAAGGTGAAGTTATTTGATTAAAGATTATGAGGACACATAAAAAAAATTATGTGCACAGTTGAATCATATACACTAAATATTGCAATATTCAATAAAAAAAACAAAAAAAAAAAAAAACAGAATTGTCCGTTTTGATTTTATGGAGTCTTTAAATGTCCTGTAAGACTATAATATAATTAAAATGAAAGACATTATCATGTGTTCTTTGCCTTCCATATAATCTAATATTGGTTTAACGTCACTGTTGTGATCATACACTTAAATAAAGATTTTGGATCTTTGACTTAAACATTATAATACTTTATTACTTTCTCTTTTTTTGAAAGTTTTAAAGAAAGGTAAAAATAATAATAATAATAAATATATTTTTTTGCTTTCAAAAAAAAAAAAAGAGGAACATTTTACACTTGCAAAGTTTGGCATTTTCAGAAAAGTTTAATTTAATTGTAGAATTCTAGCCTCATTTTTTAATATCATTCTTCAGTTAATGAAATAGTATTTGTGTCAATCTTATTTCAAGACCAAACTAAATCTGATAAAGACAGCGCTATGTCTCTGAATGCTTTCACTGATTGTTATGGGTGGAGCTTTGAAGGATCTCACAAAAATCTCACAATTCTGTCTTCAGTTTTCATTCGTGGTTCAAGATGATGCTCCTGTGCTCTCTGCTTGTGTTTTCAGTAATGCAATGTAAGTAGTTTTGTTTAAAACTGGAATAGTAATTAATTGTATTTTATGCAAGTTCATAGTATTCATTTGCTTTTGATTTACATTTTCTGAACGCCTTCATCTGGTTATTCTTCCTAACTGAATGTTTTCTATTCTATGCAGATACATTTGCGCAGTCAATAAGACCATTGCAGAATAATGTGCTTGTAACTGAGGGGAAGCCGGTCACTCTCTCATGTCAATATAATGGCAGTGCAAACAGTCTGCATTGGTATCGACAATATCCTGGATCCAAGCCTGAATTTGTGCTCCTCGTCATGGAATCATCCTCAAAACATGTAACATATGCAACTCCCCGTATCCCTGGAATGGATGGACAAATGAGTATGAGTGAAAAACGTGTGTATCTGGAGATCTCCTCTGCTACAGTATCAGACTCTGCTGTGTATTACTGCGCCCTGGAGCCCACAGTGACAGGAAACACTAGAACACTGTACAAAAACCTAAAGAGAGAAAGAACATAATATCTGTCTTTTATCATAGACTCATGTTTGTTTGCAGATTGAGCAGATTAAATTGATTGAACAGATTGGAATTGTCAAAATGCTTGAGTACTTTCCATAAATAAGAAATTCTAAAAAAAAAAATAGCTTTATAAATAATGTAAAAAAATTATGGACATTTTAACATTAACATGGTAAAATGAATAGATAATACTTTGTGGGCAAGATTTTAGGTTTACATTTACATGAGTGAATAAAGGGAATGTGAATGTATTTTGTCCTGTAACTGGTCACCCTTTTATTTTGTCTCTCTTCATTTTTAATCTCTTTCACGTCATTTTAAATCTCTTTCACTATAAAAAGTAAGATAGCTAAACTTTCTGGACAAAATTGTGGATTTAGTGGTCCAGTAAAGTAACACTGTTCTTTGTGCCCAACAACTTTATTTTATATAAATTGGTTGCCCAAATTCAAAACCCTCATACAACACCCTTACACTCTTAAATATAAAGGTCCCAAAAGGGATTTTTGCAGCAATGCCATATATAGAACAACCATTTTTGGATTCCCCAAAGAACCCTCCAGTGAACAGTTTAAAAAAATTAAAAAATAAATGTCTTAGTGTCAAGAAAATTACAGAGCCCCAAAAGGGACATGGTGGTTGAAGAAATATGGGATGGGAGGAAAGAATATATTTCAAGGCTTTCACATTCACCCAAGACACTTTGCGTGGGTTCACAAAGAACTAAAATGTTTTGAAAGACCACGTTCAATTTCTTGGGGGAACACGAACATTTTGCGTAAGAATGCAAAGTTTCTTTGGGAAAGCAAAACATTTAAGATGTCCTACAAAATATGCTGTACCTTGAATTACATTGTTCTCTCACAGCTGATTGATTTAAATTCATTATTGCAGCCACAAGGTGGCATTATGTCCATACAGAAGTCTCATAACACACTAGCCTTGCCATTAGTGATGCTTATGTTTCATCTATAGCACTGATATAAACTGGTATAAAATCAACAGTAAAATATACCTTTTACATCAGGCAAACTACTTGTCCTTAAATAGCTACTGAAATTAGTAATACAAACTAATCAGTAATCAGTAAAGTAATAGCATAAAATGTACAGCAGATGGCAGCGTTCACTCAGATTACAGAAGATTTGAACCTTGGTGTAACAGTGCCCAGAATCAGCCAAAATCTCTTAGTTATAAAGTTTGGGCTGCTTGAGGATCCATGATGTTTCTATGCAATGTCTGGTTCATTCTTCTCTTTTCAGGTAAGCTATGTGACATTTTTAAGTAAACCTTCCAAAAATAAGTCATCATTAGACATCAATTATTTGTGTTGAATGGGTAATAAACTGCAATGCTCTGCCTGTTTCAGGTGATATAAGTGGAGAAGGAATAGCGCCTCTCTCCTCATCTGAATTTGTTAGCACTGCTGACTCTATCACTTTGGCCTGCAAATACAATGGGTCATACAGCAGTGATTCTCTCCTGTGGTATCGTCAATACAGCAGCTTTAAACCAGAGTTCTTGTTTCTGGTTAGTGAAGCCAATCTTGAGCAGCCAGCTGACCCTCCGATACCTGGAGTGTCTGCTAAATTAAATGAGGAGAAAAATCGTGTGGATCTGAAGATCTCCTCTGCTTCAGTTACGGACTCTGCAACGTATTACTGTGCCCTGCAGCCCACAGTGACAGGAAACTCAAAACCCCTGTACAAAATTAAGATGAAACATCTAAAATGACGAACTACACTAAATAGAGCATGATGCTCTAAAATATATATATATTTGCGTAAAACTACAACATGTACATAACTGGAAAGCTAAGCAGAAGGTTGAGCGGTTTTAAATTGTGTTTAAACAGTTTCAGGTGAAAACAAATATATCTAAAATATATCATATTTAAATGCTCTGAAAGTTGATGTGGCAATACAGTACATTCCACTATCATGCATTTCTAGTGATTAAACTGTTACTTGTCAATCAAGTGTCAATACAGATGCTTTTTCTCATCTATTACTGAAGTGACAGACCCTGTTCTGAAAGATGTTCCCCCAATTAAATCTTATGTTGTATATGATCTCTTTTGTATAGCTATAATCCTATAAAAGATGCATATTAATGAACAGATACAATTACTGAAGGTGCCCTAATATTCTTCTTCTTCTGTGAAAAGTTATTAGTAAAAGCAACAAAAGAAAAACTTTTTTTTTATTTTTTTTATTTAGAGCTCCTGTAATGAAGTGAAACACCCCGATCTAGACCTGGAGAGGGACAAGAAATGCAGAAACATTCATCTGACTCAGAGGGTGGAGTTTTGTGTCTCTGAATGGATCTCACTAAAGTGCAGGTGCCCATATTATGTGATGAAACAGACATCATGATTTTGGCATCCAATACATCAACCATTATGTTTATTTACACACTTATGACTTTATGGATCCATCTGGGTGAGATAAACTCATGCACACACATTTTGCCTTCCTCTAAATTAATATAAGTAATGTTGAATTAAATTGGAATCTTATGTAATTTTATTTAATGACTGTCGAGCTGCTTCCCTATAACCAAACTATTTTATTTTGTTAGGTGAGACATGCAGAGGCAAATGCAATCTTCCCACTATCACCTATAAAGAGCACTGTAAATGTAATATAGTTACAAAGGATTCAATGGAAGTGTGATAAATGTACAGTGGTACAAACAATATGGAGGATCAAAACTAAAGTTCATTGTCTACAGCTATCCACAGGGAGGTCCAGCCTTACCCATAACCATAGCACGATCTTCTGGCAAATTTGATCAAGACCTTCAACAAGTGGATCTAAAGATCTCAAATGTTGCTTGGCCAGATTCAGCTGTGTATTACTGCGCACTGCAGCCCACAGTCACAGAACACTAAGAGCTTACCATACAACAACATCATATACTTTAGATTTAAGGCATTACATGTCAGAGGTGTTTTTTTGTTTGTTTTTTTTTTTTGTTTTTTTGGGGGAGATTTCAAATTCATACATGACATGACTTGGAGTCAATCCCAATACCATAACAATTCAAATGGTTGATAAATGAAAAACAACATTTCTTCACAAACTACGTAGCAACACACTTCTCCTTAATTCACAGATGCCCTTATGACACATTTAAGATGGATATTATGTGGATGTCTTTACTTGTTTGTTGGAATGAGTTGTTTTCAATTACCAATAAATATGAGAACATTTTCAAACCAAACCAAATCTTTTTCTTTTTCTTTTTTTTTTTTTTTTTTGCAATTGCAATTGCAATAAAGAAGTGAGAGGTAATTTCGGTAATTTCTAAGAATCACTAGAGGGTCCCACAATCCATTGGGTGGAGCTTGGTGAGCAGGGGTACAGCAGAGGGCAGTCCTGTGTTTCCCCAGAGCTCATTTTGTATGTTATTCTCCACCAGTCATAATGTTTTTGTTTTGCTTCACCATTTTGGCACTTCTTACAGGTACAGTATTTACATTTGATATTTACATTTGTTAATATATCTATATACCTCTATAAAAATATACTAATGAAGAATTAAATACTGAATGTTCCCCAATAATACTATTCCTCTGTTGTTTATATTTTCCCAGAGAGTGTTTTTGCAAATGCAATTACACCCATATCTCCTGAAAAGCCTGCTTTAGAAGGAGGAAAGACGACTCTTTCCTGCAACTACAATGGAAGTAATATACAGGGTTTGCAGTGGTACAGACAGTATCCCAACACTGCCCCTGAATTTCTCTTGCAAGCTATTGAAAATCTGGGTCCAGAGGAGAAGGACCGTTATGCCGCTGAAGCGCTAAAGGGCAAAAAACAACTAAATCTGGAGATCTCCAAAACTGAGATAGCAGACTCTGCAATATACTACTGTGCCCTGGTGCCCACAGTGACAGGAAACCCTTCTACACTGTACAAAAACATGAGATGATGAAAAATACATTAATAACATCTTGAGCAAACTTTCTCAAATTTTAAACAATATCAGAACAACATCTGTCACCAAACAAAATGTTTATCTCTTTGAAGTCTTGTCACATATACAAGTACAAGTCCAGTATTTATCAGAGAAAAACGACTCAAGACCTCAAAGAGGGTGGAGCTCTCTCACTAAGAGGGTGATACAAAGTTTCTCTACGTTTACTGACTTTGTCATCACTCCAAAGATCACCCATCATGTTTCTCTTTTGTTGGATATTTTCATTATTCATCGGTAAGAGATGTTCTAATTTTCAGGGTATCATCCCCCAATATGCTAAAGAATGTGAAGTAAATTTCGAGCAACCAATGCTTGAGTTTATGATGACAATATCTAATTCCTGTTTTATTAACAAACATGCATTTCTCTCATTTTTTTTACAGGAATTTCTTTTGCAAACACAATATACCCATTATCCTCTGAAAAGCATGTTTTCAGAGGTGAAAATGTGATTCTTACTTGTAACTACAGTGGTGATGTAGATAATCTGCAGTGGTATCGCCAGAATCCTGGATCTCGACCTGAGCACCTCATTCTCATCACAGAATATTCAGATCCTGATCCTTCACTTCGTCTGTCAGCAAAAGCTAAAAAAGACATAAAACAAGTGAATCTTACAATCTCATCTGCTGAAGAAACAGATTCTGCTCTGTACTACTGCGCCCTGCAGCCCACAGTGACAGGAAACCTGGGAACACTGTACAAAAACATGGGATGCATTACATTTGTGTTAACATTGATTTATTTTTATTTTTAAAGCAGAAACGATTAAAGACATCATAGACTAAAAATATATTTCCCAAACCAGTTCATTTCAAACCGTTTTAATGTGTTTGTTTGGTGTCTCAAAAGTAAAGTCATTCACTCAGCCCAGAAGAGGGCGCTGTGCTCCACACACTGTAGTCCTCATGCATATCATGATCACACAAGTCTTTGACATCCAGAAGCAAGCCAGTTATTTCCTCAGAGCATAGCATTATAGTCAATGATGATTATAAAAATCTAAATCCTGATCCATTCATCACTATTTTTTTTAATTGAACAATTTTGATATTCAGATAAATCATACAAATATTGCATAGGCCTACTGTGTGTGTGTGTGTGTGTGTGTGTGTGTGTGTGTGTGTGTGTGTGCTTAATTCAGATTAAAGTAAAAAACTTTTTAAATTGCCAAAAGGTGAAGCTCTAGACTCAAATCATATTGTTTTAGTCAGTCAGAGTCTGTCATATCATGCTGCTCTGTGCAGTGTGCACTTAATATATTTTTGGAGCTTGCAGATGATATTTATCCCAACATTAATTAATAAATAAAGTGATACTACTTTGCAGGCGTGATACAAAATAGCCTAAATAATTGACTCAAAATAAAAATCCTGTATATATACTCACTCTCACGTTTCTCCAATACATCAGACACTCTACAGTACACCATATAAGGAGAAGAAGGCGGAGCAGAAAACAACAGCACACAAATCTCATATAGATTTCACTTAGATTTGAATGTAGGCCTATGAAAGTGAATAAGATTTGAGAACTTACAGTAGAAAAGTCTCACAGGTCACAGGGTGTGGCTACAAAAGAAATACAGAAGGCACTTGCTCTTTCTCTATCCCAGTATTAGGATGCTGTTTTTTTACTTCACAGTCATGGCACTTCTTTCAGGTGATTGATTTATATTTATTTCAAAGCTATAAATGTTGTCTTTGAGCATATACAAATATTTTTTCCCGATGCTGAATTAATGTTAGTTTTTTCTTCTGTTGTTGTATTTCCAGACAATGTTCTTGCAAATGCAATAACATCCCAGTCAACTGAAAAGCCTGCTTTAGAAGGAGAGAAGACGACTCTTTCCTGCAACTACAGTGGGACGTCTATTAACAGTTTTCAGTGGTACAGACAGTCTTCCAACACTGCCCCTGAATTTCTCTTGCAAGTTTTTGAAAGTTTGGGACAACAGCAGAAGGACCGTTATGTTGCTATAGTTCGAAAGGACGAAAAACAACTAAATCTGGAGATCTCCAAAACTGAGATAGCAGACTCTGCAATATACTACTGTGCCCTGGTGCCCACAGTGACAGGAAACCCTTCTACGCTGTACAAAAACATGAGTACGATCCTCATTTCAGAAAATATCTGAACAACAACACCTCTCCCGCAACCATGCAAAAGATTCAAATATGATACTGCAAGTTCATATCACAAAACTGTCTCATTCTGCTGTGATCAACAGCATTAAACTGACCCTTCTGTGTTCTTAAACTTGCAGGATTTGTTTTCTTCCACAGAATTATTATTTTATTACCTATGTTTTCTTTTACATTTTGACAAACTACACAATGTGTGTCTTTTAGACTTTACAATTTTGCAATTTTTTAAAAAAAAATTTGCAATTGCAGTAAAGAAGTGAGATGTAATTTCCTCATGTCTGTTGAGGGAAATCTGTAATTTCTAAGAATCAATAGACTAGAGGGTCCCACAATCCATTGGGTGGAGCTTGGTGAGAAGGGGTGCAGCAGAGGGCAGTCCTGTGTTTCCCCAGATCTCATTTTGTATGTTATTCTCCAACAGTCATAATGTTTTTGTTTTACCTCACCATTTTGGCATTTCTTACAGGTACAGTATTTACATTTGTTAATATATCTATATACCTCTATAAAAGTATACTAATGAAGAATTAAATTCTGAATGTTCCCCAATAACTATTCCTCTGTTGTTTATAATTTCCCAGAGAGTGTTTTTGCAAATGCAATTACACCCATATCTACTGAAAATCTTGCTTTAGAAGGAGAGAAGACGACTCTTTCCTGCAACTACAGTGGAAGTAATATAAGGGGTTTGCAGTGGTACAGACAGTATCCCAACACTGCCCCTGAATTTCTCTTGCAAGCTTTTGAAAATCTGGGACCCGTGGAGAAGGACCGCTATGCCGCTGAAGCGCTGAAGGGCAAAAAACAACTAAATCTGGAGATCTCCAAAACTGAGATAGCAGACTCTGCAATATACTACTGTGCCCTGGTGCCCACAGTGACAGGAAACCCTTCTACGCTGTACAAAAACATGAGTACGATCCTCATTTCACAAAATATCTGAACAACAACACCTCTCCCGCAACCATGCAAAAGATTCAAATATGATACTGCAAGTTCATATCACAAAACTGTCTCATTCTGCTGTGATCAACAGCATTAAACTGACCCTTCTGTGTTCTTAAACTTGCAGGATTTGTTTTCTTCCACAGAATTATTATTTTATTACCTGTTTTCTTTTCCATTTTGACAAACTACACAATGTGTCTTTTAAACTTTACAAAGGAACAAGCTATGTCTTTTATATACCATAGCATGTGCAATATGTCCTTTTTAATAAATGGAAGTGCATGTTGCTTTAAAAAAAAAACAGCCCGGTCTCACCCCAAAACGTCACATACTGACGCGTCTTGACCAAACGGCAATATACGACGAAAAGGGTACCCCTAAAACGTCCATATGAGACGAAGACATAAGCGCACCAGCAGCGCCTCTTAGCGGTACCCTAACGCATACCTAAACCTACCCATAACCCGAATAGTCACATACGGACGTTTTAGGGGTACCCTTTTCGTCGTATATTGCCGTTTGGTCAAGACGCGTCAGTATGTGACGTTTGGGGGTGAGACTGTGTTGAAAAAAACACACACAATAACCATTACCCATTAATAAATGTATTCTAATAAACTTTACATCTAATAAATTAGCAATCAAAATGTGTGTGTGTGTGTGTGTGTGTGTGTGTGTGTGTGTTTTCAGGTAGAGGAAAGACACATGGGACAGAGGGTGGAGCTCTCTCACAAAGTGTTTAATGTGCAAGAGGCTGTCTCAGAGTCACTCGAATTTGCCATCACTCCCTCATTGTAGACCATCCATCATGCTTCTCCTTTGTTGGATGTCGTTTTTATTTATAGGTAGGTGTTTTCATTTTTAAAAGCTTGATAAAGATTTATAAAATGAAAATGTAGTATATGTAGCAGCATTAAGTGGAGCAATTTATACATGTATTAATGCCAAAATAAGTTTTCTGTTTAATGAATAAAGATGCATGTCCCTTTTTTTTACAGGAAATTCCTCTGCAAACACAATATACCCATTATCCTCTGAAAAGCAAGTTTTCAGAGGTCAAAATGTGATTCTTTCCTGCAATTACAGTGTTGATGTAAATAATCTGCAATGGTATCGCCAGAATCCTGGATCTCGACCTGAGCACCTCATTCTCATCACAGAATATTCAGAACCTGTTCTTTCACATCGTCTGTCAGCAAATGCTACAAAAGAAATCAAACGTGTTGATCTTATGATCTCCTCTGCTGAAGTGTCAGACTCTGCTGTGTATTACTGTGCTCTGGAGCCCACAGTCACAGGAAACACTACAACACTGTACAAAAACCTGTGATATATTCAATCAGATTTAACATGCATTTGAAAGCCTTAGCATTAAAAACTTGATGTTAAATACTAAATAAAAAATTTCAGTTGTGAACATTTGTCCAGTGTCTTTCAATCAAACAGCAGAAACACCAACTAAAAATGACTAAAAATGACCAAATAAATACAAGTGAACAAAAAACACAGAGGCATAATGTATTATCAATATTACACAGTGGTGTCAAAAAGTCTGAGACGCTATAGTGAAAATACCTCTTTTCCATTTTTGTTTAATTTAATACATTTATAATATTTTTTTCAGTGATGTCCAGCATTATTTGAGAATATTCCAAAAAGCACCTTGTAGTTCAGTGGAAACAGGAAAATCTGATCTTTGCATGGTCAGTGTCATAAATCTGTTTTGTTTTTTTAGTGACCCAGAAATGTATTTATTTTTCAGATTCTTGGAGCCTACTGTATAATGAAGCTGAAACATTTGAAGCAGTCATTCAGAAGCAGACGCTGCTTCACTATAATTTATGACTAAACTATTCCACCTGCTACTCAATCTTTGAAGTTCATCTTACATTAGTCACTGAAAATAACTGTAGTCATATTTATACAGTAAATCTTTCACCATAGAAAAAATTTCTGTATGAATAGTCTCAAAAGAATATAAGTCTGTTGTTGCTCACTTCCTTGCCACAGGGTGGAGCTCTGCAGCCTGTTGTTAGAAAGCAGCTCAAGTTAAATGTGATTGACTCAAGGTTGAGTGTAACACTTAAAGCATTCAGTGACTCGAGTCTCGAGGTTGAGTGAATTCTACTGAACAATGGCCAGGTTTACTGTAGTCTTGTTTGTATTTTCACTGCTTAAGGGTAAGTAATACTTTAATTCTGATTGTTGTATTAGTGTCAACAGCAGCTGACCAAACATGTAACAGTAACTTAGTTTGTTACACAATCTGTATCAAATATTTAACAGTTCTGTTGAACAGTAATTACTTTAATAGATTTTCTCTCTTCTTCTTTTACAGAGAGTGCTGATGCATATACAATAGAATCTCTCTCACCAGAAAAGCATGTTTCAGTTGGAGAAAGTGCTATTATCTCTTGCAAATACAGTGGACTTGGGCCCAACTTCCAGTGGTATCGCCAATATCCAAGATCCAGACCAGAGTTCCTTATTTTTCATACAGAGACTGCTGTTTCATCCGAACCCACTTTACGTCTCACAGCGATACCCAAAAAAGAAATGACAGAAGTGTATCTGGAGATCTCTTCTGCTGAAGTGAAAGACTCTGCTGTATATTACTGCGCCCTGGTGCCCACAGTGACAGGAAACACACCTGCACTGTACAATAACATTAACACATATTGTATTATACAAAAATTGTGACACGCCAGCATCCAATCACCTCCAATAAATTATTGATGAATAAAACGCTGTCGGGTCTTTTCATTTTGAGAAACAACAGCCCATCAGAGAAAATAAACTCTCAGCAAGAGGGTGGAGCAAATTCACAAAGACTTAAAAGTGTGAAAGGCTGATTCAGTTGAAGTATTCCTGCTTTGTTATCTTTACAATCACTCTTCATCAGAAACCATCATGTTTCTCTTTTGTTGGATACCAATGTCATTATTCATAGGTAAATAATTTCTTATATTATTTTTGTTCATTTAAAAAAAAATGATGTGGTTTATTTTATATAAAATGGTGACTTTAGTATCAGTTTAATAAATACAGATGCCTTTTGTCCATTACAGGAAATTCCTTTGCTGACACAATACAGCCATTGTCTTCTGAAAAACATATTTTCAGAGGTGACAATGTGACCCTGTCCTGTAACTACAGTGGCCTTGTATATAACCTGCAATGGTATCGGAAATATGTGGGATCAAGACCGGAGTTCCTGATACTTGTAAATGAAAATTGAAAAAGAAGCTCAAGATGGTAACAGTGTTACTCTCTCCTGTAACTACAGTGGTGCTGTTTACAATCTACTGTGGTATCGTCAGTATCAGAGATCCAAACCAGAACTCCTTCTCTACATGACTGAATCTGGAGATCCAGTTAAAGCAGATCCATCAGCCCACTGGTTTTCTGCTGAAGTTGACAAAGACAGAAAGCTAATGGAACTGAAAATCAAGACCGGAGTTCCTGATACTTGTAAATGAAAATTCAGAGTCTTCTGAACCTTCTCTTCGTCTGTCAGCAAAAGACTCAAAAGACAAAAAACAAGTGAATCTTACGATCTCTTCTGCTGAGGTGTCAGACTCTGCTCTGTACTACTGCGCTCTGAGGCCCACAGTGACAGAAAGCCCAGAAACACTGAACGAAAACCCTGATTCCAGTCATGTGCCTTTGTGCTGTTACTGATTTTACAGTTCAGTTTGACATCTCAATAAATAATCCAAAAGCTTCTTTAAGTTTTATTTGTGTGGAAAGCTTTAATATGATGTTTGATTTCAATTTCTTAAAACGGAGAAGAAATATGCAATGAATCTTCACATGAGGTGTTCCAGTAATTTCCATGTGCATACACACATTTTAGTTTGTCTCATTTATAAGAAAGCTTCAATAACAAAAAATGAATGTTTTCTCATTTGTTACAATTTTATTTTCTTTTATTATTTTTTTCTAAAAACCAACAACTGAAAATCAATAAACTGTGACAACAGCTTTAAGATGGATGCATGTAAGAACCTTCTATCACGACCAAAGTCTTTTTTAGAGGGTAAAAATACAAAAACTGTGCAAGTCCTTGGTGATTCATGAAGGTCTGAATGTGTTTGTTTTCACCCAGAAGAGGGTGTTCTTCTCATTTCTGTAGTTCTGTACACAAAGAGCTCAAGACTCACCATGGAAGATCAAATCTTGCCACAGGGTGGAGCTCCAGACTTAAATCACAGTGTTCCAGTGAAGAAAAGGCACATCTGAGTTTGTCATTTCTTTCCATCATGCTGCTCTGTGCACTTGTAATATTATCAGTACTAGCAGGTGAGATCCATTTATTTTATCACCACATCTTTTGATTTAAACATGGTAATATTACATTTATCTGATCACAATAGTGAATTTAGTATGTTTTTTTCTTCAGGAGACTCTCTTGGTGATCTAATAACTTCTCATGGTCCTGAAAAAGAAGCTCAAGATGGTAACAGTGTTACTCTCTCCTGTAACTACAGTGGTGCTGTTTACAATCTACTGTGGTATCGCCAGTATCAGAGATCCAAACCAGAACTCCTTCTCTACATGACTGAATCTGGAGATCCAGTTAAAGCAGACCCATCAGCCCACTGGTTTTCTGCTGAAGTTGACAAAGACAGAAAGCTAATGGAACTGAAAATCAGCCCTGCTAAAGTATCAGACTCTGCACAGTATTATTGTGCCCTGGAGCCCACAGTGACAGTAAACCCTTTTCCTCAGTACATAATCTTCCTGCAGATTAGCCATGCTTTTCATTGATGTTTAACAAGCACAAGTATTCTGTGTGTTTCTGTGACTGCATTAGCCATCAGTAACTGTAAGATCTCTTAATGAATCCACAAGTAGGCCTGCCAACACAACACATACAGTATTTCCATAGAGAATACACACACACACAAGTGGGGGCAGTGTCGGCGCCATGAGTGGACCCTGGGGGCCCTTCAGTCACTGTGCCCCCTTACTTCTAATCTTGAAAGTAATATATCCACATAATCTAGCATTTCCAACCCTCCTTCAGATTTCTTACCAGACAAATTTATTTGAAGATTGTGATGTTTATTTTTCAACAAAAATTAGCCAACAAACTATTAATTTCCTTACAAGTGGAATCCTGAACACATAAAGAAAGGCCATGGAAAATAAATCTAGTTAAACCTTCTTCCTTCAATAATAGGACTCTACAAATCTCTCTCTGTAACCAAATATCAAAAATGTATTTTGTTGTCTTAACTTTCTCCACAGCAGACTTCTACCTGACAGTCAAACCTGCATTACGTCACGAAAGTGTGGACTCGGAGGAAGACTGCAAGGGATTAGGGTTCCATTTGGGACAGGGTATAAAGACTACATTACAGAAGTAAATCATATTGCCAGAAGGCGGAGCTTAATATCATGATGTAGAAGCATTTTCATCTGAAGGAGGTTGTCAGAATTCAAAGGCATCCAGTCTGTATGATACTCAATCATTCAGATTCTTCTTCAGATATCTGCTATCATGATTATTTTCTCTCTCCTCAGTTTTTTGTGGACATTTATTGGTAAGATAAAGTTTTTTTCTCTCCAATCTAGATCAGTTACTTTTTACTTATTTACTGCTATACTTTTTACGGTTAAATTACTGTTTGATTTATCTAACCAGGTGTTTATTCTCTATTTATAGGCCACACAGAGGCAGATGGAATAAACCCCTTGTCAGGGGATGAAAATAAACTTGTTGGTGACACTGTTACTCTGTCCTGCAGTTACAAAGACTATACGGGTCTTGTAAAGAATTTACAATGGTACAGACAATATCCCAGATCCAAACCGGAGTTCCTCCTTTACATCTTCCCAGGTGGAGATATGGGTGATAGACCAGACAGATTTTCTGCTAAAGTTCAAGAAAAACAAGTGGATCTGAAGATCTCCTCTGCTGTACAGGCAGATTCTGCCATGTATTACTGTGCCCTGGTGCCCACAGTGACAGGAAATCTAACAGCATCATACAAAAACCTCCCATGCCATCATTCAAGATGAAGCTCTAAACACTTGCTTCATCTGGTCTTAAATG
This sequence comes from Squalius cephalus, assembly GCF_949319135.1. Classification (NCBI taxonomy): domain Eukaryota; kingdom Metazoa; phylum Chordata; class Actinopteri; order Cypriniformes; family Leuciscidae; genus Squalius; species Squalius cephalus. The sequence goes on along the minus strand of NC_137128.1, from coordinate 33,164,599 downwards.
CCAGTGCATCATCACCACAATAGTCTGTCCTTTTGCTGAAACAAGTCATAACATATACATTAACATAGTCAAAGGTTTACAGACAGTGGCGAAACTAGAGTTTTATACATGGGGTGGCCACAGGGTGGCCACTGCTACTTTCGGGGGTACACAGTGCACACACACACACAGTGGAAAAGCTTGTGGAAGGAACTGGGTGACTCTGTTTGTGTCTATAAGTGTTGAACATCCAAAATATTTGCAGAAAACAAAGCTGAAGCACCAATGAGATAAGATACCGCATGTGTCTGTTATGAACTGCTGCGTTTATTTACTTTTTTTTTTTTTAAATTAGATATAGCAGGCATCAAGCAGACATGTCCTTGAAAAATGTAAACAATTTTATTGCCCATCAATATAAAATCTTATCCTAGGAAGATTTAATACAACATAATTATTTCTTTATAATAATTTATAATAATTCTTTCTTATTATAATTATTTAATTTATAATTTTTTTTTTTTTTTTTTGAGTTCATTTTGGGGTGAACTTTCCTTTTAATCTGGCAAAATCATCTAAACTTAAATTCCTGAATTGGGTATGTGACTGCCTGTGTCTGGTAGATGCTCTGACCTGTTGCTGGTTCTGAAGTCTGACCACACTGACTCTTACTAGCCAGTGGTGATGCAAGGGCTGGGGTCTGTTTGCACCTGATCTGCCTGTTAGTCCAGTCATTTTAAGACAAAATGGGGGTCAACCTTGAACAAATTGCAACAGAAGCAAACTCAACTGATTTTGTATCCTCAATATGTCCTGAGTAAGGAAAAAAAAGTTCAGAAGAATCCCATTAGGGGAACAGATCTAAACATTGGGTCTAGCCAGGTGAACATGTCTTGTTGAATCTTGTTGACACATAACAGTAAAATACTTAATGTTAAGGTCTGAATGGAACCCATTTAGGCTACCCATGAGCATTAGAGGCAGGAAGAAGCACTTTAGAAACCAGCCTTTATTAATTATTAAGATGGGGTTTGGGGCTGGGTCCGTGGGACTGTTTCTGGGGGACGAGTCTGAGGGAAGAACAGAAGACAAGGGTAAGGAGAATGCAGAAGACAAAAGGCAGGTAAAATAAAAAGTGAATCCCCAGAAACAGTTTTCGAAACTTTCCCCTAATGGGATTCTTCTGGACTTTTTTTCCTTACTCAGGACATAATGAGGATACAAAATTATTTGAGTTTGCTTCTGTTGCAATTTGTTCAACCTTTTTTCATAAAATGACTGGACTATGTTTGTGCTTATTTAAAAAAAACTCTGATATCTCTCCCTTTCTTTTCATGTTTAATTGACCCTGTTCAAAAATATGACAAATTTAAAATATGATCATATTCATATTCTAATCATCATCCAATTACCAACATTTTTATCTTAACTATTCTCGCCAGTGTAAAAAAAAAAAAAAAAAAAAAAAAAAAGTGTTTTTGGTCATTTTCACAATTTTATGGTGTTCAACAATTTCAATAATGTTTTATTCTAGCTTCGTGCGTCTTTTTTTTTTTTATCAACACTTGAATGTTGGCAAGTTTCATAAAATGCAACATAGCAAAAAGCTGAGAAAATCGCATTTTTATCAAGGACTACATCTAGATCAGATTCATAATGATGATCAAAACACAGTAGATCGAGTCCATCAACACCCTACACCCATAAAGCTTCATAGTCCTATAGTGATCGCATTATGATATCGCTTGTTTCTGCTCTTCTTTGCCTGCGTTTTGATCTCCTATCCTCTCATTAGCTAGAACATTTGTATACTGTAACGTACACACGGCAAGTACTGCATATGCGTGTATTAGGCCTAATGTAGGCTATTCGGAGCAAACCACCCTGATGCTAAACCTTAAAAACTTACTTCAAATATGATGTTTTCTTTCGTCTTCTGCTCGTCCGTTTGAAAACTGCGCGCGTGCCGCGCTGCTGGCGAACGTAATTTTTTTTTTTAAATCAGCATCAGCAACTGCCAGTAGCAAATAAAATTTTGGGGTGGCCAATCACATGTCAGGGGTGTCCAGTGACACCCCGGACCCCCCTCTGGCTCCGCCACTGACTGAAATGTTTTTTTCATCAAGTCAATGTGAAATTTCTACAGTTGGCGCCATAGAAAACTGTGATGTGATGTCTGAAATTATCCACAAGTGGGCGCTCCTCTATGGGATCAAATTCCCGCCAAATATATAGCGGTCACGTATAAAAAATAAGCGTGAATCAAAAATTTAAAAACACATGTAAAAATATATTGCACAAACTGAAAAAAAGAATGCAAAATGATCAGAATAGCAAACAACGTGGTCACGGATGAAAATATAATAAGTGTGAATAAAGAAATAACAAGCATGAATAAAAACTTTAAACAAATTAAAAGTTATTTTGCACAAAACTTAAACTTGTGGTCATGCTTTGTTAAAAAGTATGGTTTTATTACTGTGTACTTTGTGCTTTCTTGCATTTTCTGCTCATATTTTACTCTTTTGTACGCTTGTGATGTTTTTCTCTTCGCTCTTCTTTCTATGTTCTGTGCTTGCTCTTCCAAATGTTGCAGTTCGAGTTTCATGTAAATTAGGGCGGGCTTAAGCGTCACCATTGGTCCACTAGTTCTAAATTGACAGATACTCCTCTAGCCAATCAATCGAAGAGGGGAGTTGACGTCACACTAATGCGACTCGTGGTACAAGCTGTTTATGTTTGTACAATTTCTTCAATTCCATTATAATATACTAAAATGTTATTTTTCTAATACTTTTATATACTGTTCAATTTCTTATTTGTGCTTTGATATGTGCATTTATGAAATTAATTATTAACGCTTGGCATACCAGCGTGATTGCGTCACCGCCATAGACTGTAAAAAAATAGGTCACCGCACACTTCAGTGGGTGGTGCGCGCCCGTGATGCACTTCATTCTGAGTAAATATAACAACAAAGAAGCACTGCTGCACTCTCTTTTATTTCATTTTTACATTTTTATTTCATTTTTATTTTTACAGGAGTGCTACACTTACAAGGGAAGACGGCAGTTCAATTTAACTTTACAAAGACTTTCAAGCAGTAAAGCTATCTGAACTCTGGACATAAATAATTAAATTCATCTTTTTTGAGATACATGAGAATGTTAATGTGCACACTGTAATTGGTGTTAAACAATATTACTTGGCTCATGATGTCAATATGCTAAGGCTGCTGTAAGTAAAACATCCTGCAGTTATGAAACGCTACAATTCGTCGCAAAAACTAAGTTAAAAACGGCCATTGTCTGAAGACTTTAGGACTTTGACCTGTCGCCGCTACGCATTGCCTACCTTTTTTTTTATTAACCTCGCCAAAATTGACAAGATTATTGAAAATGATTGTGTTACAGAGAAGATATAGAGAAACCAGTTGAATTTAATACAGTGATTTATCACAAACTTACTGTGTTTACTTACATAGCTACATAATTGCATATTACTTTAGGATTAATGTTTTAAATATAGCTTAAAATTTGAATACAGCAACATCTCCATCAGCGATAGGTAACGTTGTTTCTAGAGTGCCGCTGTCCTGCAGAGTTTAGAGTCAACTCCGATTAAAAACCTCACCTGTCTTAAATATCCTAAAGACGATGATTAGCTGGTTCAGGTGTGTTTGATTAGGGTTGAAGGAGCTAAACTCTGCACTCAGGACCGACATTACCCATCCTTGTTATTGATTAAATATGAAAGTAAAACGGCCAGTAGGTGGTGGTTACTGCTCGGAGAAGATCGACGCTCGCGGTGCCAGGTCCAGTGCATTAGAGGTGAATGATGGATCATCAGACAGGCATAACTGTAACAGGTCGTCGTTAGGATGACGAATTTAACTATAGCGTGCTACCATATTGCCAGGTATGTATACCGGCAACAGTTTGAGTTGCAGGCACACATGCAGTTTAAAGGTGTCCTGTTGATGGTCGTCTTCATAGATATCATATATAAACGATATATATGATATCTATGGTCGTCTTCCCCTGTATAACAAGTAAGCATCAGTAGCCACGAGTCGCATTGGTGTGACGTCAACTCCCCTCTTCGATTGATTGGCTAGAGGAGTAGCTGTCAATCTAGAACTAGTGGACCAATGGTGACGCTTTGAAAGCACAAAGTACACAGTAATAAAACCATACTTTTTAACAAAGCATGACCATAAGTTTAAGTTTTGTGCAAAATAACTTTTAATGTGTTTAAAGTTTTTATTCATGCTTGTTATTTCTTTATTCACGCTTATTATATTTTGATCCGTGACCACGTTGTTTGCTATTCTGATCATTTTGCATTCTTTTTTTTCAGTTTGTGCAATATATTTTTACATGTGTTTTTAAATTTTTGATTCACGCTTATTATTTTTTTATACGCGACCGCTATATATTTGGCGGGAATTTGATCCCATACTCCTCAACCAAAAATGAAAATAAAATGAACCAAATCTTCAAAGGCACGTAAGAGGAGGAGATACAAGGTAATTACTTCAGGCATGCAGAGGTTTCAGAGATAGTTCAATAGTGGCTCTCATTTGTTCCTCGTCAGAAATGATATCCCTTTTTTGTCTATGGCTTATCTCAATCTTAACAGGTAAGATAAATGCAATTAACCAAATAAGCATAACTGAGAAGAGAAAACAATTCAAAGTATACTTCACTTCATCTCCATTCATTATTCCTATCTTTCTTACCCTCTTTCTCTTAGGGGATGCTTCTAGTGAGGGAATAGCACCAGTCTCTCCTAATGAATTTGTCTCAGAAGGTAAAACAATTACCCTGTCCTGCAATTACACTGGATCAGCTGCTACAGATGCTCTCCATTGGTATCGTCAATACCCGAGATCCAGGCCAGACTTCCTGTTTCTGATTAATGAAGCTAAATTTGAGCAATCAGTTGACCCTCCAGTTCCAGGAATATCTGCTAGATTAAATGAGGAGAAGAATCGTGTGGATCTGGAGATCACTGGCACTGCATTAACTGATTCTGCTCTGTATTACTGCGCCCTGCAGCCCACAGTGAGAGGAAACATACATGCACTGTACAAAAATGAGAGACACATTGAAAATAGAGGCTGGAATCTGTGTTCATTGTCTCTACTCAATGGCTGGAATTATTGAATGATTATCCATGTTTGCATTCAAGCATTTTGATCTAGCAACTTTAAAGGTAGGGTTAGCAATTTTCAGAGTGGCTAGCAATAGCAAGCTAGCTTTGAAAGCATGAGATCCAACCCTCACTTCAGAGCATCTATAAAGCCACGTCTCCAAAAGACATGAACGCACAGCAGATTCTGCAAAGCGTCACGAGACGGCATTAAATTACTTCATAACATTACAATACCGATGAACGAAAGCAACTTACAGAGCTCTTACTTGTACCACCTGACTGCTTCAGATTAATTTCAGCATTGATAGTGTTGACATAGAGACACATAAATCCGAGTATGAGCTCCGGGTAGAACGTCACTGGTTGCCATCTCATAATTATGGATATGACTTGGCGTGAACAGCATAAACTCATTGTTTTGGTTCAGGAGGAACTGTAGAAGGCGGCTGCTGTTTGTTTATGGCGCTCTGTGACTGACTGTCTACAACTGTGCATCGCTTTGCAGAACGTGCTGATGTTGTGTGATGTCTGCTCGAGCAGGGTGCAGGGAGGTATGGAAATACATGCACTATATTGTCAAAAGTTTTGGGACGTCTGCCTTTACATGCACATGAAGTTTAATGACATCCCATTCTTAATCCGTAGGGTTTAATATGGAGTCGACCCAGCCTTTGCAGTTATAACAGCTTCAACTCTTCTGGGAAGGCTTTCCACAAGGTTTAGAAGTGTGTTTATGGGAATTTTTGACCATTATTCTAGAAGCGCAGACAAAGGCAGGGGCGCAGCCGACCCCCTGTGAAGTATGGGAAGGGGCTATCCTGGTGGTGGTGGGGAGGGTGGAGGGAAGGATCCATCTTGGAGGTGGTGGGGTGCCTTTGTCTTCAGGCAGGATATGCAGAGTCCGGACCCTCAGATTGCGAGCTACGGATGGGGCCTACGTCAAATAACTTTATTGCTTGCTGGGCTGTTAATAAATGTATAATTGTCACAGTATTTATTCTCTCGAGTCTTTCTGGTAGAACTATCTATCTATATAATCATATAAATAGCCAAAATGTATTTCACATTCTTCCATGTATGACATGTTTTGTGTAATCATAATCACACTGAGTTGGTGGGTGGAGCTTCAAGAGATTGAGTTGGCATTCATCTCTTATGATTTCAGTCTGTTCTTCAGCAGTGCAAAAATGAGATCGCTTTTTTACCTACTTGTACTATTAGCCATTCAGGGTGAGTAGGATTGAGTAACTTCATTATTTAATACTATTTGAATTCTTGTTTATTTACAAAAAAAATACTATTTGTTTATGTAAATACATAGTAAAAAAAATAATAATTCATAACTGTTCAGATTATAGATAATGATAATGGCTGAACTTTTTTTTTTTTTTCTGATGACTATTTTTCATGCTCTATTTGCAGAATCCTTTGGCCAGTCAATAACACCATTGCAGACCACAAAACATGCCACTGAGAGAGAGCAAGTCCTTCTCTCATGCAAATATGATAGCCAAGCACGTACTTTACAGTGGTATCGACAATATCCTGGATCCAGACCTCAGTTTCTGCTCCTTGTTTATGAATCAGGCAGTGTAACACACGCAGAACCCCCTTTCCCAAGACTGAATGCCAGTGTGGATAAGGTGGAGAAGCAGGTAGATCTGCAGATCTCTTCCGCTGCAGTCACAGATTCAGCGCTGTACTACTGCGCCCTGGCGCCCACAGTGACAGGAAGAACAGCCACACTGTACAAAAACCTCTATGAGGAGTAATGTTAAACTAATGTTAAAGTCAGCATACAACTTTTCTTCCCTATTGTGACGCATCTCTGAGTGATGTAGCTACTTAAACAAGAAAAAATGTAGGGCGAGATTTGATTTTGTCCATTGGAAATTGACTGGATCTTTGTGGTTTGCTATTGCTGTGATCTCATGTGAGTGACAGGTTGTCCCGCCTTCACGTCGGAAAACAACTCATCAGAGATGGCAAGAGATCTTGCCAAGAAGGCGAAGTTATTTTGATCAAAGATTATGAGGAAACATAAAAAAAAAGATGTGCACAGTTGAATCATATACACTAAATATTGCAATATTCAATAAAAAAAATAAAAAAAACAGAATTGTCCGTTTTGATTTTTATGGAGACTTTAAATGTCCTGTAAGAATATAATATAATTAAAATGAAAGACAATATCATGTGTTCTTAACCTTCCATATAATCTAATAGTATTGGTTTAACGTCACTGTTGTGATCATACACTTAAATAAAGATTTTGGATCTTTGACTTAAACAATACTTTAATATATTGCTTTCTCTTCTTTTGAAGTTTGAAAGAAAGGTAAAAAATATATATATATAAAAAAAAATTTTTTGCTTTCAAACAAAAAAAGAGGAAGATTTTACACTTGCAAAGTTTGGCATTTTCAGAAAAGTTTAATTTAATTATAGAATTCTAGCCTCATTTTTTTATATCATTCTTCAGTTAATGAAATAGTATTTGTGTCAATCTTATTTCAAGACCAAACTAAATCTGATAAAGATAGCGCTATGTCTCTGAATGCTTTCACTGATTGTTATGGGTGGAGCTTTGAAGGATCTCACAAAAATCTCACAATTCTGTCTTCAGTTTTCATTCGTGGTTCAAGATGATGCTCCTGTGCTCTCTGCTTGTGTTTTCAGTAATGCAATGTAAGTAGTTTTGTTTAAAACTGGAATAGTAATTAATTGTATTTTATGCAAGTTCATAGTATTCATTTGCTATTTGATTTACATTTTCTGAACGTCTTCATCTTGTTATTCTTCCTAACTGAATGTTTTCTATTCTATGCAGATACATTTGCGCAGTCAATAAGACCATTGCAGAATAATGTGCTTGTAACTGAGGGGAAGCCGGTCACTCTCTCATGTCAATATAATGGCAGTGCAGACAGTCTGCATTGGTATCGACAGTATCCTGGATCCAAGCCTGAATTTGTGCTCCTCGTCCTGGAATCATCCTCAAACCATGTAACATATGCAACTCCCCGTATCCCTGGAATGGATGGACAAATGAGTATGAGTGAAAAACGTGTGTATCTGGAGATCTCCTCTGCTACAGTATCAGACTCTGCTCTGTATTACTGCGCCCTGGAGCCCACAGTGACAGGAAACACTAGAACACTGTACAAAAACCTAAAGAAAGAGAAAGAACATAATATCTGTCTTTCATACACTCATGTTTGTTTGCAGATTGAGCAGATTAAATAGATTGAACAGATGCTTGAGTACTTTCCATAAATAAGAATTAAAAAAAAAAAATAGCTTTATAAATAATGTAAAAAAATAATGGACATTTTAACATTAACATGGTAAAACGAATAGATAATACTTTGTGGGCAAGATTATAGGTTTACATTTACATGAGTGAATAAAGGGAATGTGAATGTATTTTGTCCTGTAACTGGTCACCCTTTTATTTTGTCTCTCTTCATTTTTAATCTCTTTCACATCATTTTAAATCTCTTTCACTCACTATATAAAAAGAAAGCTAGCTAAACTTTCTGGACAAAATTATGGATTTAGTTGTCCAGTAAAGTAACTCTGTTCTTTGTGCCCAACAACTTTATTTTATATAAATTGGTTGCCCATATTCAAAACCCTCATACAACACCCTTACACTCTTAAATATAAAGGTCCCAAAGGGGATTTTTGCAGCAATGCCATATATAGAACAACCATTTTTGGATTCCCCAAAGAACCTTCCAGTGAACAGTTTAAATAAATAAATAAATAAATAAATAAATAAATAAATAAATAAATAAATAAATAAATAAATAAATAAATAAAATGTCTTAGTGTCAAGAATATGAAAATTACAGAGCCCCAAAAGGGACATGGTGGTTGAAATATGGGATGGGAGGAAAGAATATATTTCAAGGCTTTCACATTCACCCAAGACACTTTGCGTGGGTTCACAAAGAACTAAAATGTTTTGAAAGACCACGTTCAATTTCTCGGGGGAACACGAACATTTTGCGTAAGAATGCAAGTTTCTTTGGGAAAGCAAAACATTTAAGATGTCCTACAAAATATGTTGTACCTTGAATTACATTGTTCTCTCACAGCTGATTGATTTAAATTCATTATTGCAGCCACAAGGTGGCATTATGTCCATACATAAGTCTCATAACACACTAGCCTTGCCATTAGTGATGTTTATGTTTCATCTATAGCACTGATATAAAATCAACAGTAAAATATACCTTTTACATCAGGCAAACTACTTGTCCTTAAATAGCTACTGAAATTAGTAATACAAACTAATCAGTAATCAGTAAAGTAATAGCATAAAATGTACAGCAGATGGCAGCGTTCACTCAGATTACAGAAGATTTGAACCTTGGTGTAACAGTGCCCAGAATCAGCCAAAATCTCTTAGTTATAAAGTTTGGGCTGCTTGAGGATCCATGATGTTTCTATGCAATGTCTGGTTCATTCTTCTCTTTTCAGGTAAGCTATGTGACATTTTTAAGTAAACCTTCCAAAAATAAGTCATCATTAGACATCAATTATTTGTGTTGGATGGGTAATAAACTGCAATGCTCTGCCTGTTTCAGGTGATATAAGTGGAGAAGGAATAGCGCCTCTCTCCTCATCTGAATTTGTTAGCACTGCTGACTCTATCACTTTGGCCTGCAAATACAATGGGTCTTACAGCAGTGATTCTCTCCTGTGGTATCGTCAATACAGCAGCTTTAAACCAGAGTTCTTGTTTCTGGTTAGTGAAGCCAATCTTGAGCAGCCAGCTGACCCTCCGATACCTGGAGTGTCTGCTAAATTAAATGAGGAGAAAAATCGTGTGGATCTGAAGATCTCCTCTGCTTCAGTTACGGACTCTGCAACGTATTACTGTGCCCTGCAGCCCACAGTGACAGGAAACTCAAAACCCCTGTACAAAATTAAGATGAAACATCTAAAATGACGAACTACACTAAATAGAGCATGATGCTCTAATATATATATATATATATGCATAAAACTACAACATGTACATAACTGGAAAGCTAAGCAGAAGGTCGAGCGGTTTTAAATTGTGTTTAAAACGTTTCAGGTGAAAACAAATATATCTAAAATATATCATATCTAAATGCTCTGAAAGTTGATGTGGCAATACAGTACATTCCACTATCATGCATTTCTAGTGATTAAACTGTTACTTGTCAATCAAGTGTCAATACAGATGCTTTTTCTCATCTATTACTGAAGTGACAGACCCTGTTCTGAAAGATGTTCCCCCAATTAAATCTTATGTTGTATATAATCTCTTTTGTATATCTATAATCCTATAAAAGATGCATATTAATGAACAGATACTGAAGGTGCCCTAATATTCTTCTTCTTCTATGAAAAGTTATTAGTAAAAGCAACAAAAGAAAACATTTTTTTTATTATTTTTTTTATTTAGAGCTCCTGTAATGAAGTGAAACACCCTGATCTAGACCTGGAGTGGGACAAGAAATGCAGAAACATTCATCTGACTCAGAGGGTGGAGTTTTGTGTCTCTGAATGGATCTCACTAAAGTGCAGGTGCCCATATTATGTGATGAAACAGACATCATGATTTTGGCATCCAATACATCAACCATTATGTTTATTTACACACTTATGACTTTATGGATCCATCTGGGTGAGATAAACTCATGCACACACATTTTGCCTTCCTCTAAATTAATATAATTAATGTTGAATTAAATCTGAATCTTATGTAATTTTATTTAATGACTGTCGAGCTGCTTCCCTATAACCAAACTATTTTATTTTGTTAGGTGAGACAGAGGCAAATGCAATCTTCCCACTATCACCTATAAAGAGCACTGTTGTAGGTGGAAATGTAACTATATCCTATAGTTACAAAGGATTCAATGGAAGTGTGTACAGTGGTACAAACAATATGGAGGATCAAAACTAAAGTTCATTGTCTACAGCTATCCACAGGGAGGTCCAGCCTTACCCATAACCATAGCATGATCTTCTGGCAAATTTGATCAAGACCTTCAACAAGTGGATCTAAAGATCTCAAATGTTGCTTGGCCAGATTCAGCTGTGTATTACTGCGCACTGCAGCCCACAGTCACAGAACACTAAGAGCTTTCCATACAACAACATCATATACTTTAGATTTAAGGCATTACATGTCAGAGTTTTTTTTTTTTTTTTTTTTTTTTTTTTGGGAGATTTCAAATTCATACATGACATGATTTGGAGTCAATCCCAATACCATAACAATTCAAATGGTTGATAAATGAAAAACAACATTTCTTCACAAACTATGTAGCAACACACTTCTCCTTAATTCACAGATGCCCTTATGACACATTTAAGATGGATATTATGTGGATGTCTTTACTTGTTTGTTGGAATGAGTTGTTTTCAATTACCAATAAATATGAGAACATTTTCAAACCAAACCAAAATTTTTTTTTTTTGTTTTTTTTTTTGCAATTGCAATTGCAATAAAGAAGTGAGAGGTAATTTCGGTAATTTCTAAGAATCAATAGACTAGAGGGTCCCACAATCCATTGGGTGGAGCTTGGTGAGAAGGGGTGCAGCAGAGGGCAGTCCTGTGTTTCCCCAGATCTCATTTTGTATGTCATCTCCACCAGTCATAATGTTTTTGTTTTACCTCACCATTTTGGCACTTCTTACAGGTACAGTATTTACATTTGATATTTACATTTGTTAATATATCTATATACCTCTATAAAAATATACTAATGAAGAATTAAAATACTGAATGTTCCCCAATAATAATATTCCTCTGTTGTTTATATTTTCCCAGAGAGTGTTTTTGCAAATGCAATTACACCCATATCTACTGAAAATCTTGCTTTAGAAGGAGGAAAGACGACTCTTTCCTGCAACTACAATGGAAGTAATATACAGAGTTTGCAGTGGTACAGACAGTATCCCAACACTGCCCCAGAATTTCTCTTGCAAGCTTTTGAAAATCTGGGTCCAGAGGAGAAGGACCGTTATGCCGCTGAAGCGCTAAAGGGCAAAAAACAACTAAATCTGGAGATCTCCAAAACTGAGATAGCAGACTCTGCAATATACTACTGTGCCCTGGTGCCCACAGTGACAGGAAACCCTTCTACACTGTACAAAAACATGAGATGATGAAAAATACATTAATAACATCTTGAGCAAACTTTCTCAAATTTTAAACAATATCAGAACAACATCTGTCACCAAACAAAATGTTTATCTCTTTGAAGTCTTGTCACATATACAAGTACAAGTCCAGTATTTATCAGAGAAAAACTACTCAAGACCTCAAAGAGGGTGGAGCTCTCTCACTAAGAGGGTGATACAAAGTTTCTCTACGTTTACTGACTTTGTCATCACTCCAAAGATCACCCATCATGTTTCTCTTTTGTTGGATATTTTCATTGTTCATCGGTAAGAGATGTTCTAATTTTCAGGGTATCATCCCCCAATATGCTAAAGAATGTGAAGTAAATTTCGAGCAACCAATGCATGAGTTTATGATGACAATATCTAATTCCTGTTTTATTAACAAACATGCATTTCTCTCTCTTTTTTACAGGAATTTCTTTTGCAAACACAATATACCCATTATCCTCTGAAAAGCATGTTTTCAGAGGTGAAAATGTGATTCTTACTTGTAACTACAGTGGTAATGTAGATAATCTGCAGTGGTATCGCCAGAATCCTGGATCTACTGGATCTACATAGACTAAAAATATATTTCCAAACCAGTTCATTTCAAACCGTTTTAATGTGTTTGTTTGGTGTTTCAAAAGTAAAGTCACTCACTCAGCCCAGAAGAGGGCGCTGTGCTCCACACACTGTAGTCCTCATCCATATCATGATCACACAAGTCTTTGACATCCAGAAGCAAGCCAGTTATTTCCTCAGAGCATAGCATTATAGTCAATGATGATTATAGAAATCTAAATCCTGATCCATTCATCACTATTTTTTAAATTGAACAATTTTGATATTCAGATAAATCATAAAAATATTACATAGGCCTACTGTATATATATGTGTGTGTGTGTGTGTGTGTACTTAATTCAGATTAAAGTAAAAAACTTTTTAAATTGCCAAAAGGGTGAAGCTCTAGACTCAAATCATACTGTTTTAGTCAGTCAGAGTCTGTCATATCATGCTGCTCTGTGCAGTGTGCACTTAATATATTTTTGGAACTTGCAGATGATATTTATCCCAACATTAATTAAATAAAGTGACACTGCTTTGCAGGCGTGATACAAAATAGCCTAAATAATTGACTCAAAATAAAAATCCTGTATATATACTCACTCTCACGTTTCTCCAATACATCAGACACTCTACAGTACACCATATAAGGAGAAGAAGGCGGAAAACGATACTCGGTTACTCACGTAACCTCGGTTCTCTCTAGAGAGGGAACGAGTATTGCGTAAGGAACTTACGCTACGGGAAAAGTCATCTTTTCTCGAGATACTGAAGCCAAAAAATTATCCTTAATTAATTTTTCATAATTTGTCAACGCAGTGCAGCAGGCAGCACAGCAGAGCTAGAGCGGGCAATACTGCGTGCTCATTGGCTGCCGCGCGGCAACTGCTTAAGCCTACCAGTGAGCCCCGCGTGACGTCACGCCCAATCAGGGTGCGCGCGCCCTCGCGCGTCACAGCCCGCCAGAAGGGGCGGCGTCAGAGCGTATAAAAACAGGGCTCGGAGGCTTAATTCTCTGGTTTCTGTCGAATGAAGCGACATGAGCTCGAGGCGCAAGCACGGCAGGGAACGCAATACTCGTTCCCTCTCTAGAGAGAACCGAGGTTACGTGAGTAACCGAGTATCGTTCTCTTACGAGAGGTTCTCTCGTATTGCGTAAGGAACTTACGCTACGGGAACCCTTTGTCAACGCCGTGCGCGCCATGCATCCACACACAACTCCAGGGGGAGGGGACCCGGGGAGTGAAGAGTGGGGAGAGAGGTGGCCAGCAATGCGGGCCAACACATGTACATAAGCACCCGTAGGGAGAAACAGAGCGGCGCAGCCGGTCTGTATATAAAAGCTTTCCCTGAAAGTGCGGCTCGACCAGAAGAGTCAAATCTAATATCCAGCCTGCGAAGAGCAGGGCATGAACATGATTTTAGACTGCAAGAAGTTTAGCCTGCAGGGCGGGAACTTCCAGGTTATAAAACCTAACAAATGTAGACGGGGAGGCCCAGCCTGCTGCCGTACAAATGTCATAAATGGAAATCCCACTGGACCATGCCCACGATGAGGCAACGCCTCTGGTGGAATGAGCCCGTATGCCCAGAGGGCACTGCAGGTCTTTGGACGCGTATGCTGTCGCAATAGCGTCCACTATCCATCTGGATAGCGTCTGTTTCGAGGCGGCGAGACCCTTGGTGTGCCCACCAAACGAAACAAAGAGCTGCTCTGAGAGCCTGAAGGCTGCAGAGCGCGTAATATAAAGCCTTAACGCCCTGACAGGGCAAAGGAGGTTATTATCGACCTCGCTGGCTGCCGGCGGCAGGGCTGAGAGGGAGATAACCTGTGCTCTGAAAGGAGTACCCAACACTTTAGGGACATAGCCATGTCTAGGTTTGAGAATGACTAACGAGTCGTTAGGTCCAAACTCGAGACACGACGCGCTAACTGATAGCGCATGCAAGTCACCCACACGTTTTACTGAGGCGAGGGCCAGCAGAAAAACGGTTTTGAAAGTGAGGTATTAGAGACCCACAGAGTCTAACGGCTCGAAGGGAAAAGCTTTAAGGGCCTCCAGGACCGAAGACAGATCCCATATCGGAACCGAAGGTGGCCGCGGAGGGTTCAGCCTCCTGGCGCCTCGCAGGAAACGGGTAATGAGTTTGTTTCTTCCTAGTGCGCGGCCGCGCGCCGAGTCGGCGAACGCAGCAATCGCCGCAACATACACCTTGAGCGTGGAGGGGGACCTGCCCGCGTCCAAGAGCTCTTGGAGGAAGTTCAGAACCTGTGGAACCCCACAGGACTGAGAGTTCAAACTCTTCCCTGCACACCATTTGTTAAACACTGACCATTTAGACGCATAGAGCCGCCTCGTCGAGGGGGCTCTGGACTGCGAGGTCGTGTTAACTACCCCTTCTGGTAGATCAGCGAATATTCGTTGATTACCCACGCATGCAGAGACCAGCGCTCTGGATGGGGATGCAGAATTGACCCTCGGGCTTGAGAGAGACGGTCTCTCCTCGCCGGAATCGGCCACGGGGCTGTGTCTGACAGGCTCACCAGCTCCGGGAACCAGGGTTGGTTCTCCCAGTGCGGGGCTATGAGGAGCACTGCGCAGCGCGTTTCCCTGATCTTTGCTAATACCTGAGGCAGCATTGAGATCGGGGGGAAAGCGTACAACGGGACACTGGGCCAAACTTGGGCCAGCGCATCCTTGCTCTTCGAAAAGAACCTTTTGCACTGAGCGTTCTCGCTTGTGGCAAAAAGGTCCAATTTCGCTTCGCCGAAGCGGCGCCACAACGTCTGTACCGTCTGGCTGTATAACGCCCATTCCCCTGGGGTAACATTGTCCCTGGACAGTTTGTCCGGGTCGTCGTTCAGGTGCCCGGGCACGTGCGCGGCTCTCAGCGAGCGCAGCGAGCCCTGAGCCCAGACCAAAAGGCGTTCTGTTAGAGCGCGCAGGGCTCTGGATCTGAGTCCGCCCTGGCGGTTCACGTAGGACACCACTGACATGTTGTCTGAGCGAACTAGCACGTGGTGTCCCCGCAAGTATGGGAGAAAATGCTTCAAAGCCTTCTCGACCGCTAACATCTCCAGACAGTTTATATGGAGGTTCCGCTCTGGGCCCGACCAGGGGCCGCAGATTGGTCTGCCCCCGTAAAGCGCTCCCCAACCCATGTTGGACGCGTCTGTCGAGACCACTTTGCGGTGTGAGATGACTCCCATTGTCACTCCCTGTCGGTACCATTCGGGCGCTAGCCAGGGCTGCAGGGCTGAGACACAGACCTGAGTCACGCTGACTTGAGCGCTGCCCGAAACCCACGCTCCGCGGGGTATTTTCGATTTCAGCCAGCATTGAAGCGGGCGCATTCGAAGTAAACCCAGCTGTAGGACCGCTGCGGCTGATGCCATATGGCCTAACAGCTTCTGGAAACGTTTCAGAGGGAGGTATCTGCCCTTTTGGAAGGATGCCGCGAGGTGTCGAACACAGCGCGCGCGCTGTTCTGACAGCCTGGCCGTCATCGCCACCGAGTCCAGTTCTATTCCTAGGAAGGAAATTGACTGACTGGGGATAAGTGAGCTCTTGGCCCAGTTCACCGAAAGACCCAGGCTTTCCAGATGACTGAGAAGCGCTATCTTGTGAGAGATGAGTTCCTCTTTTGACTGCGCTAGTCTTTCAGATCGAGAGATATGAACCAGTCCCTCGGGCGAATTAGCGCGAGGATCTGCCTGGTCGTAAGCATTTTGAACGGCCGTCTCATGAGAGCCCTGTTCAAATGTCTCAGATCTAATATGGGTCTGAGCCCACCGTCCTTCTTGGGCACGAGGAAATAACGGCTGTAAAGCCCGCCTCGGTCAGAGAAGGAGGAACTCTCTCTATCGCCTTTTTTTTTTTTTTTTTTTTTTTTTTTTTGTAGCAGCTTCGCTATTTCTGCATGAAGCAGATGGGCTGCTTCTGCGTTCACTTTCATTTCGGTCCGGGCTTGAAAGCGCGGAGGCCGACGACTGAACTGTAGCGAATAGCCCTGTATTACCGTGTCCAGCACCCATGTCGACACACCCGGAATAGCTTTCCATGCATTCGCACTCATAGCTAGGGGTCGAATGGCCTCTGAGTCCTGCCCGCTGCATAGCGCGGGACGAGGGAACTGCAGTGGCGGGCGCGCGGTGCGCGCCGAGACAGTGCTGCGAGACGGGGACTCGCTGATAGCAGTGACCGGCCGGATTGCGCTGAGAGAGCGCGCGTGAGTGTTTATAGCAGAGTGTGAACGCAGGGGAGCGGGCACAGGACTCTTTATTAAAACACGGCCGGTGGCAGTGGCGATATCTGAACCCTGAACGTGTGAGACAGAGCGAACAGCGTGTGGTTGTGAGCACTCGTGAGCGGGCACCTTTCCTACACTTAACACTCGAGCGGCAAGTGCGCGCTTTATGTGAGTGTGCTCTGTGGGGTACACAGGGGGAATTGTGCTTGTGTGTAGAAATGAACACTGGGTCGTGGGCATATTTACTACACTCAAACACCGTCGGCGTGAGCCGAATAACCAGAATTAACACTCTTTGCCAGATTTTCTGGGCCGCTGTACGAACAGCGTTTGTGTGCAGGCGAGCGAGTTGTATAACTGACTCATTGGCTGCAATACACACACTTTCTGCGTGTGAGAAGCTGGCCGCGAGCTTGGATCAGCGAACAGCATAAAAAATTTTGCTGCCAGAGCCGGGATCGAACACGGGTCTCTGGTGTGAAAGCCTGTTATTCTGCCACTGAGCCACAGGGGAAGAGTGCATAGGCTATCGGTTCGCTCGAGCATAAGAGAGTGCGGGTCATGTTTTTCGTCGGCGATAGCGTGCAGACGTGCGTGTATTATAACAGGCTCGTTGCTGCAACATTAACATTTTCAGCCGCCTAAACTCAGAGGGGGCTGAGAAACGTATGGGAATTGGAGAATGGCCCGGCCTCAGCGGGGCTACAAACATCTCCCTCCTCATTCCGCCGGTGAGTGAGGCACGCGGGGTGCTGAGCATTACTCGTGACCGTCCGCTCTGACATCCCTGAGAACGGCGCAGTTTGCGCGGGAAGCGGGGCGAGTAGCCGGAGCGTCGTCATGTTTTGCAGGCGAGCGTGTAAGGTAACAGGCTCGTTTACTGCAATATTAATATTTCCAGCCGCCTGAACTTAGAGGGGACTGAGAAATATGTGAGAAAGGCGAAAGCCAAGCCTCGGTGGGACTCGAACGCTCTCTTTCCTCCTATCACCGGCGAGTGACGGACGTGGGGACAGTAGCTTTCTTGTAACGTAAAGAAAACTAACCCCGCGACTGTCAGCTTCTGCAATCCCTTGTGAGCGGCGCAGTCCGCGCGGCTCGAACAGAGGGAGAGAGTGCGGGGAGAGCGAGTAGCCAGAGAGCGTTATCATGTTTGCAGGCGTGCGTGTGCTGTGACAGGCTCGTTTACTGCAATATTAATATTTTCAGCCGCCTGAACTTGGAGGGGACTGAGAAATATGTGAGAAAGGCGGTAGCCAAGCCTCGGTGAGACTCGAACACTCTCTTTTCTCCTATCACCGGCGAGTGACGGACGCGGGGACAGTAGCTTTCTTGTAACGTAAAGAAAACTAACCCCGCGACTGTCAGCTTCTGCAATCCCTTGTGAGCGGCGCAGTCCGCGCGGCTCGAACAGAGGGAGAGAGTGCGGGGAGAGCGAGTAGCCAGAGAGCGTTATCATGTTTGCAGGCGTGCGTGTACTGTAACAGGCTCGTTTACTGCAATATTAATATTTTCAGCCGCCTGAACTTGGAGGGGACTGAGAAATATGTGAGAAAGGCGGTAGCCAAGCCTCGGTGAGACTCGAACACTCTCTTTTCTCCTATCACCGGCGAGTGACGGACGCGGGGACAGTAGCTTTCTTGTAACGTAAAGAAAACTAACCCCGCGACTGTCAGCTTCTGCAATCCCTTGTGAGCGGCGCAGTCTGCGCGGCTCGAACAGAGGGAGAGAGTGCGGGGAGGGCGAGTAGCCAGAGAGCGTTATCCTGTTTGCAGGCGTGCGTGTGCTGTGACAGGCTCGTTTACTGCAGTATAGATATTCCCAGTAGCCTGAACTAGGAGGGGACTGAGAAATATGTTATAGATGGAGGTTAGAACGGCCTTGGCGGGTCTAGAACACTCTTTTCTCCTTTCGCCGGGAGACGGCGGGCGGGGGGGAGGGGGGTAGCTTTCTTGTAACGTAAAGAAAGCTAGCCCCGTGACCGTACGCGTCTGCGATCCCTTGTGAGCGGCACGTTTTGCGCGGCTCGAACAGAGGGAGAGAGCGAGCCCCGTAATCATCCGCATCTCTAACACACCTTGTGAGAGGCGCAGTTGCGCGGCTCGACAGAGGGAGAGAGAGAGCGGGGAGTGCGAGGCATTTGAAACAACGCCTCGTGTAAAGATACATCAGTGAAACACATAATGAGAAAGGATATATCGCCGGATAGCTGAGCTGGCACGGCAGGCTGAAGGCGGCGAAGATTCGTCCGGCTTCCTCAGGCTGTCCTAGGCTGGCTCGTTGCTGGTTTCGACGGCGACGGCTTCTCTCAGAGAGCAGCGATGCGAAGAGCTTCGCTGAAGAGACAGAAATCAGAGAATTAAGCCTCCGAGCCCTGTTTTTATACGCTCTGACGCCGCCCCTTCTGGCGGGCTGTGACGCGCGAGGGCGCGCGCACCCTGATTGGGCGTGACGTCACGCGGGGCTCACTGGTAGGCTTAAGCAGTTGCCGCGCGGCAGCCAATGAGCACGCAGTATTGCCCGCTCTAGCTCTGCTGTGCTGCCTGCTGCACTGCGTTGACAAATTATGAAAAATTAATTAAGGATAATTTTTTGGCTTCAGTATCTCGAGAAAAGATGACTTTTCCCGTAGCGTAAGTTCCTTACGCAATACGAGAGAACCTCTCGTAAGAGAACAACAGCACACAAATCTCATATAGATTTCACTTAGATTTGAATGTAGGCCTATGAAAGTGAATAAGATTTGAGAACTTACAGTAGAAAAGTCTCACAGGTCACAGGGTGTGGCTACAAAAGAAACACAGAAGGCACTTGCTCTTTCTCTATCCCAGTATTAGGATGCTGTTTTTTTACTTCACAGTCATGGCACTTCTTTCAGGTGATTGATTTATATTTATTTCAAAGCCATAAATGTTGTCTTTGAGCATATAAAAATATTTTCTTCTGATGCTGAATTAATGTTATTTTTTTCTTCTGTTGTTGTATTTCCAGACAATGTTCTTGCAAATGCAATAACATCCCAGTCTACTGAAAAGCCTGCTTTAGAAGGAGAGAAGACGACTCTTTCCTGCAACTACAGTGGAACCACTATTAACAGTTTTCAGTGGTACAGACAGTATCCCAACACTGCCCCTGAATTTCTCTTGCAAGTTTTTGAAAGTTTGGGACAACAGCAGAAGGACCGTTATGTTGCTATAGTTCGAAAGGACGAAAAACAACTAAATCTGGAGATCTCCAAAACTGAAATAGCAGACTCTGCAATATACTACTGTGCCCTGGTGCCCACAGTGACAGAAAACCCTTCTACAACTGTACAAAAACATGAGTACGATCCTCATTTCAGAAAATATCTGAACAACAACACCTCTCCCGCAACCATGCAAAAGATTCAAATATGATACTGCAAGTTCATATCACAAAACTGTCTCATTCTGCTGTGATCAACAGCATTAAACTGACCCTTCTGTGTTCTTAAACTTGCAGGATTTGTTTTCTTCCACAGAATTATTATTTTATTACCTATGTTTTCTTTTCCATTTTGACAAACTACACAATGTGTGTCTTTTAAACTGTAAAATTTTGCAATTTTGAAAATTTTTTTTTGCAATTGCAGTAAAGAAGTGAGATGTAATTTCCTCATGTCTGTTGAGGGAAATCGGTAATTTCTAAGAATCAATAGACTAGAGGGTCCCACAATCCATTGGGTGGAGCTTGGTGAGAAGGGGTGCAGCAGAGGGCAGTCCTGTGTTTCCCCAGATCTCATTTTGCATGTCATCTCCACCAGTCATAATGTTTTTGTTTTACCTCACCATTTTGGCATTTCTTACAGGTATTTACATTTGATATTTACATTTGTTAATATATCTATATACCTCTATAAAAGTATAGAATTAAAAGAATTAAAATACTGAATGTTCCCCAATAATATTCCTCTGCTGTTTATAATTTCCCAGAGAGTGTTTTTGCAAATGCAATTACACCCATATCTACTGAAAATCTTGCTTTAGAAGGAGGAAAGACGACTCTTTCCTGCAACTACAATGGAAGTAATATACAGAGTTTGCAGTGGTACAGACAGTATCCCAACACTGCCCCAGAATTTCTCTTGCAAGCTTTTGAAAATCTGGGTCCCGTGGAGAAGGACCGCTATGCCGCTGAAGCGCTGAAGGGCAAAAAACAACTAAATCTGGAGATCTCCAAAACTGAGATAGCAGACTCTGCAATATACTACTGTGCCCTGGTGCCCACAGTGACAGGAAACCCTTCTACGCTGTACAAAAACATGAGATGATGAAAAATTAATAACATCTTGAGCAAACTTTCTCAAATTTTAAACAATATCAGAACAACAACATCTGTTACCAAACAAAATGTTTCTCTCTTTGAAGTGTTGTCACATATACAAGTAGGCTACAAGTCCAGTATTTATCAGAGAAAAACGACTCAAGACCTCAAAGAGGGTGGAGCTCTCTCACTAAGAGGGTGATACAAAGTTTCTCTAATTTTACTGTCATCACTCCAAAGATCACCCATCATGTTTCTCTTTTGTTGTATATTTTCATTATTCATCGGTAAGAGATGTTCTAATTCATCCCCCAATATGCTAAAGAATGTGAAGTAAATTTCGAGCAACCAATGCATGAGTTTATGATGACAATATCTAATTCCTGTTCTCTTACGAGAGTCCTCTCGTACTGCGTTTTTGTAAAAACGCTACGGGAAAAACTCTTTTTTCACGAAATACTGAAGCAAAAAATTATCCTTAATTTTCATACATGTAAAGCGCGTTGCAGCAGTACACAGCTATGGCGAGACGGCTTGCTCGCTCATTGGCTGCTCTGCGGCAACTGCATAAGCCTATCGAGCGAGACCTGAAGTGACGTCAGGCCAATGAGGGCGCTTCGCGCCCTCCTTGCCACTTCCCGCCGAGACGGGTGTGGCTAACCTCTATAAAAGGAGCTCGAAAAGGCTGATTCACTTGATTTTCATCTCTTCAGCGAAGCGCACGCATCGCTGGATCACGAGGAAGCACGCGTCGTCTGAGGCAAGCACTTCAGCGGGACGAGCCCTCGAAGCCGCTGGCCAACGCCGCCTTCTACAGCCGTACCTGCTGCGCTTTCCGACGCCATATCCTTTACTATTATTACTGTTCTTGTGTGTGTGTGTGTGTGTGTGTGTGTTCGCCTTGCAACACTCACCCCCTAAAAGAGCTGCGTCTTTTTAAAGATGCCTTCATGCGGCTCGTGCCGAGCCCCACTCACCGAGGGAGACCATCATGTCATCTGTGTCTCCTGTTTGGGTGAGGACCATGCAGCGCTCGCGCTCGCTGACGGCGGCTGCCCTCACTGCGAGCTTTTGCCGATGGTGACTCTGCGGACTCGCCTGGCATCTTTCTCAGAGCCTGCATTCCCCGCCGCGCTGCCGCGCCGTAAGAAGCGCCGCTCGCAGCGGGTCCCGGAACCCGCTCCAGCCCGACTAAGCTCGCCGGTTCGCCCGCCTGCTTCACCGGCTTCTCCTGAATCACTTCCTGATGCTCAGCGCCCGCAGTCTGCCGCCGCTTCATCAGAGGAAGT
The DNA here is from genome assembly GCF_949319135.1 of Squalius cephalus. Taxonomy (NCBI): domain Eukaryota; kingdom Metazoa; phylum Chordata; class Actinopteri; order Cypriniformes; family Leuciscidae; genus Squalius; species Squalius cephalus. The sequence continues at coordinate 33,141,920 of NC_137128.1, read as the reverse complement.
CGTTTCCGAAGCCGCGTCGGGGGAGAAAGATTCCTGCTCTCTGCTAGCTTCAGGCAGCGAGGACTGGGCGAGCTCCGAGGATCTCGTGCCTCCTGCCCGTAGGCCCACGACGAGAGCTAACATCGAGAAGGAGCTCATGCGAGTACTCGCGTTGGCCGCGGCGAGCCTCGGCCTCAAGTGGTCTGCACCGGAACTCCCCTCTCGCACCCGGCTGGATGGTAGCTTCCTCCCTGGTGAGCGCACCTCTCCGGAATCAAAGCCCGCTCCTTTTCTTCCTGAGCTTCATGAAGAAGTTGCGAAGGCCTGGAACGCTCCCTATTCTGCACGAACGCGTTCGTCTGTGTTGCCAGCATTTTCCTCCCTGGATAATGCGAAAGACCGAGGCTACCTTTCACTTCCGCCGGTGGAACAGGCGATAGCGACCCACCTTTGCCCGCCCTCTGCTGGACGGCGGACTAAACCGGTGTTGCCTTCCAAAGCCTGCCGCATGAAGTCGACGCTGCTCGCGCGAATTTTCTCCGCCGCTGGGCAGGCCGCGTCAGCACTACACACCATGGCTACGCTGCAGATATTCCAGGGTGATCTCCTCCGTAAGCTGGACGAGATGGGACCTGACGCTATCTGCATCGCGGATTTGAGAAGCACTTCAGATCTCACCCTCCGCGCTACCAAGTCTGCTGCACAAGCCATGGGACGGTGTATGGCTTCCGCCACTGTTGCTGAGAGGCATTTATGGCTGACGCTCACGGAGATGGCTGATTCCGAGCGCACCGCGTTTCTCGACGCCCCGCTGTCTTCCGCTGGCCTTTTCGGATCTTCTCTCTCCGAGTTCGTGGAGAGATTTACCGAAGCCCAGAAAGCGTCTCAAGCCTTCAAGCACTTCCTCCCGAAGCGCTCCGGTTCTGCAGCGAGTCGAGAAAAACAGACCCCGCGTAGCTCTCAGCCTCAGCCCCCGCCTTCGGCCGCCTCTTCACAGCAGCGACAGCAGCGCAGCTCGAGGCCCCACTCTCGCTCTAGCAACCGACGCCCCACTCAGCGCGGGCCGCGGCCGAGGATTGTGGTGAAGCCGGAAGCCCCGAAGAAGTCCTAGCACGCCTAGGAAAGCGCAGGTGTGTGAGTCCCGTTGCGGCCGGTCTCTCACCCAAGCGCGCCGCTGTTTCAGTCCCAAGATTTGCGACTGTTCCAGCGTTTTCTGCAAAGCGCAAGCCTGCACAGTTGCCCGCTTGCCTGCACACAAAAGCCGTTCTCACGGCTGCCCAGATATATCCCGAAAAGAGTGTATTTTCTGGTGTCCCGGCCACGGCCGATGGTGCTATAAATGTAGTGTCGATGCCCACTCCTCAGTGCCCATCCCTACACACAAGCACAGCCCTACACTTAGGGCTCGCGCACATAAAATCGACTCAGGTCGATTGCGCTTCCAACATAGTAAAAGTGCCCACTTCCCAGTGCCCACGAACACTATGTCTCACAGATCACAGGCTCTCTGTAAAAACGGGACCTGTGCGCGCTCGCTCTGCTCAGGCAGGCAGCGCGTCCAAAGCAGTGAATGTGCCCGCTTCCCGCCCACATTTACTCGCAGACATGAGTCCCACGAGACTTTCTCAGCCCTCCCTCAATCAGTTAAGCACTGTAGTAAGGTCGAGGACGAGAATTCTGCCCGCTGTAATAAGCGCGCTCCCCGCCTCGAATGCCACAGGCGTAACGCCTATGTTATTGCCCCCCGAAGCACCTCTGTCGCACGGCGAACAGAGCGCGCTTCGCATCCAGCCCTTAGCCAGCCATGCAGAGGCATGGGCTGCGCTTCCAGGGGTTTCGGACTGGGTGCTAGGCATTATAAAGAGAGGCTTCTCGCTACAGTTTTGTCGACGCCCTCCCCGCTTCACAGCGCGCGTCGAAACTACGGTGACTTTAGAAGTAGCACACCTACTTCGCGCCGAAATATCAAAACTGATGAGCAAAGGGGCGATAAAGCATGTATCCCAAGCTCAAAGCGAAGGGGGGCTATACAGCAGATACTTTCTAGTCCCCAAAAAGGACGGTGGTATCAGACCCATACTGGATCTAAGACGGCTGAACAGAGCATTAGTGAAACGCAGTTTCAAAATGCTCACGACCAGGAAAATCCTCGCGCATATTCGCCGAGGAGACTGGTTTATGTCAATAGATCTGAAGGACGCGTATTTTCAAATACAGATAGCGTCACATCACAGGCGATACTTGAGATTCGCCTTCGAGGGTCAGACATACCAGTATACAGTCCTGCCGTTCGGCTTGTCCCTGGCACCTCGTACATTTACGAAATGCATGGACGCAGCGCTCGCCCCTCTCAGACTCAGAGGCATGCGAGTGCTGAACTATTTGGACGACTGGCTGATCCTAGCTCAATCACGATCACAGCTCGTGGAGCACAGAACCATTTTACTCGATCACCTCGAGAATCTTGGTATCACGGTCAATTGGACAAAGAGTTCACTGAACCCCAGTCAAGCGATTTCGTTTCTGGGTACCATTCTGGACTCACAGTCTATGACAGCGCGGCTGTCGCCACAGCGCGTGCTGCACATTCAGCGCGCGGCGAGATCCTTCCGCTGCGGCGCGACTACCCCGCTCAGGACGTTTCAAAGGATGCTGGGTCTCATGGCCTCAGCATCACCAGTTCTTCAGCTGGGCTTGCTCCGCATGCGCCCTCTGCAGTTCTGGTTGAAAGCGCGAGTACCGCGCGGAGCGTGGGTGTCCGGCCGGTTACGTCTCAAGGTCAATCAGAACTGTGTGACAGCCCTGATACCTTGGTTGGCGGACGACTGGTACCGATCAGGTGTAAGCCTGGGGACTTCCTCGGGAGTGAGGATGGTGTCGACAGACGCATCCACCTCGGGATGGGGAGCGCTGCTCGAGGGCAGACCGTTCTTCGGCCTGTGGTCAGAACGAGAAAAGCTCCAACACATCAACTGCCTGGAAATGCTGGCAGTGCACAACGCGCTGACGCGTTTTTGTCCCCAAATCAAGGACCAACACGTCGTAGTCCGTTCGGACAACACGGCCGTGGTGTCCTACATAAATCGCCAGGGCGGTCTGAGATCCACATCCCTGTACAGGCTGGCGAAACGCCTCCTAATATGGGCTCAGCACAATTTGCGCTCGCTGAGAGCAGTGCATGTGCCTGGGCTCCAGAATGTGGGCCCAGACAGACTGTCCAGGAACAACATTCCCCTGGGCGAATGGTCTCTACACCCACAAACAGTCCGGCTGTTGTGGGAGAGATTCGGCAGAGCGGAGGTGGACCTATTCGCGTCCCGCGAAAACGCTCACTGCCCCGTGTTCTTTTCCAAGAACGACAGCGCGCTGTCCCGGATGTGGCCGCGCTGCCCGCTATACGCTTTTCCCCCCGTCTCCCTCCTGCCACAGGTGTTAGAGCGGGTCAGGGAAACAAAATGCCCAGTACTGCTTGTAGCACCGTTCTGGAAGAACCAAGCATGGTTTCCAGTCCTGATGCAGTTAGCAGACATCGCTCCATGGCCAGTGCCATTGAGGAGAGATCTCCTCTCGCAGGCCGGGGGCTCGATTTGGCACCCACACCCGGAGCTGTGGTCCCTTCATGTGTGGGCGCTCAACGGATATCCGTTGATCTCGCAGAGGGAGTGATGAATACCATCACTCAGGCCAGAGCACCGTCGACTAGGCGGCTTTATGCCTCAAAGTGGTCGGTTTTCTCCGGCTGGTGTACAGCTCGGGGCCTATCACCCCTTGATTGTGAGGTGACGGAGGTTCTCTCCTTCCTACAGGAGCTGTTGGATAAGGGCAGATCCCCTTCCACGCTCAAAGTTTATGTGGCGGCTATTACAGCGTTCTCTGGAACAACGCTAGGTCAGTCACTAGGAAGGAACGATTTAGTCATCCGCTTCCTCAGGGGAGCTAGGAGGCTGAATCCTCCCAGACCTCCTTCAGTCCCTATGTGGGACCTTTCTACAGTTTTGGCGGCCATGAAAGGTGCCCCTTTCGAGCCTATCCAATCTATTAGCCTCAAACATTTGTCTTTCAAAACAGTGTTTTTGATGGCTCTCGCTTCGGTGAAGCGCATAGGCGACCTGCACACGCTCTCCGTGAGCCCAGCGTGCTTAGAGTTTGGACCTAATGACTCTAAAGTCATACTCAAACCTAAGCATGGCTATGTGCCAAAATCCCTCAACACGCCGTTTCGGGCTCAGGTTATCTCCCTGTCTGCCCTGCCGGGATCAAGTGAGGAAGGGGACTCAAGTTTTCTTTGCCCCATTAGGGCTTTAAGAGCTTACGTGTCCCGCTCTGCTGTCTTCAGACAGACTGAGCAGCTCTTTGTCTCGTTCAGTGGACGTTCCAAGGGAATGGCTGTTTCGAAACAGAGCCTATCCAGATGGATAGTTGACGCCATAGCGCTGGCTTATACTGTCAAGGGCCTCCAGTGCCCGTTGGGAGTTAGAGCGCACTCCACGAGGGGCGTTGCCTCCTCGTGGGCTTGGTCCAGCGGGATTTCCTTACAGGATATATGTACGGCGGCAGGCTGGGCCTCGCCGTCTACATTTATTAGGTTTTACAACCTAGAGGTTCCCGCCTTGCAGGCTAAGCTACTATCGGTGTAGTCGATTCAGCTGTCTAACTAGAACACTGAAATCGTATGCGCAGCGCGCTACCGACTGTCTTATGGGCAGAATTGTGTAAGACCCACATTTCCCACATTAGTTCAGGTTCCCCACCCTGTCTATGTGATGTCATATCCGCGTCTGCGGACGCGGCCATATAAGGATGGAGGGAATCCCCTCTTATCTCTAGACTCTCTCTGTGAGGTCATGTTTTACGTCTGCGGACGCTACAGTATAGGGAATTAAGGTCCCCCCTCCCTTATTCCCAGACTCTTTGTGAGTCTATCTGGTGGTTATGCACTGTATACCTGCATTAGCTTCCAGTGATCGGTGTTTTTATCCCAGCACGCACGGCGTTTTACAAGGGGTTCCCTTAGCGTTTTTACAAAAACGCAGTACGAGAGGACTCTCGTAAGAGAACGTACTCGGTTACTAACGTAACCTCGGTTCTCTCTAGAAGAGGGAACGAGTACTGCGTTCTCTGCCGTGCGTACGGTTCACTCTGGTTCGCTTCGGCGATGAAAATCAAGTGAATCAGCCTTTTCGAGCTCCTTTTATAGAGGTTAGCCACACCCGTCTCGGCGGGAAGTGGCAAGGAGGGCGCGCAGTTATGCAGTTGCCGCAGAGCAGCCAATGAGCGAGCAAGCCGTCTCGCCATAGCTGTGTACTGCTGCAACGCGCTTTACATGTATGAAAATTAAGGATAATTTTTTGCTTCAGTATTTCGTGAAAAAAGAGTTTTTCCCGTAGCGTTTTTACAAAAACGCAGTACTCGTTCCCTCTTCTAGAGAGAACCGAGGTTACGTTAGTAACCGAGTACGTTTTATTAACAAACATGCATTTCTCTCTCTTTTTTTTTTTCAGGAATTTCTTTTGCAAACACAATATACCCATTATCCTCTGAAAAGCATGTTTTCAGAGGTGAAAATGTGATTATTACTTGTAACTACAGTGGTAATGTAGATAATCTGCAATGGTATCGCCAGAATCCTGGATCTACTGGATCTACATAGACTAAAAATATATTTCCAAACCAGTTAATTTCAAACCGTTTTAATGTGTTTGTTTGGTGTTTCAAAAGAAAAATCACTCACTCAGCCCAGAAGAGGGCGCTGTGCTCCACACACTGTAGTCCTCATGCATATCATGATGCAACCCATGATCACACAAGTCTTTGACATCCAGAAGCAAGCCAGTTATTTCCTCAGAGCATAGCATTATAGTCAATGATGATTATAGAAATCTAAATCCTGATCCATTCATCACTATTTTTTAAATTGAACAATTTTGATATTCAGATAAATCATAAAAATATTGCATAGGCCTACTGTATATATATATATATATATATATATATGTGTGTGTGTGTGTGTGTGTGTGTGTGTGTGTACTTAATTCAGATTAAAGTAAAAAACTTTTTAAATTGCCAAAAGGGTGAAGCTCTAGACTCAAATCATATTGTTTTAGTCAGTCAGAGTCTGTCATATCATGCTGCTCTGTGCAGTGTGCACTTAATATATTTTTGGAGCTTGCAGATGATATTTATCCCAACATTAATTAATAAATAAAGTGACACTGCTTTGCAGGCGTGATACAAAATAGCCTAAATAATTGACTCAAAATAAAAAATCCTGTATATATACTCACTCTCACGTTTCTCCAATACATCAGACACTCTACAGTACACCATATAAGGAGAAGAAGGCGAAGCAGAAAACAACAGCACACAAATCTCATATAGATTTCACTTAGATTTGAATGTAGGCCTATGAAAGTGAATAAGATTTGAGAACTTACAGTAGAAAAGTCTCACAGGTCACAGGGTGTGGCTACAAAAGAAACACAGAAGGCACTTGCTCTTTCTCTATCCCAGTATTAGGATGCTGTTTTTTTACTTCACAGTCATGGCACTTCTTTCAGGTGATTGATTTATATTTATTTCAAAGCTATAAATGTTGTCTTTGAGCATATACAAATATTTTTTCCCGATGCTGAATTAATGTTATTTTTTTCTTCTGTTGTTGTATTTCCAGACAATGTTCTTGCAAATGCAATAACATCCCAGTCTACTGAAAAGCCTGCTTTAGAAGGAGAGAAGACGACTCTTTCCTGCAACTACAGTGGAACCACTATTAACAGTTTTCAGTGGTACAGACAGTCTTCCAACACTGCCCCTGAATTTCTCTTGCAAGCTATTGAAAATCTGGGTCCAGTGGAGAAGGACCGTTATGCCTCTGAAGCGCTAAAGGGCAAAAAACAACTAAATCTGGAGATCTCCAAAACTGAGATAGCAGAATCTGCAATATACTACTGTGCCCTGGTGCCCACAGTAACAGGAAACCCTTCTACACTGTACAAAAACCTGAGTACGATCCTCATTTCAGAAAATATCTGAACAACAACACCTCTCCCGCAACCATGCAAAAGATTCAAATATGATACTGCAAGTTCATATCACAAAACTGTCTCATTCTGCTGTGATCAACAGCATTAAACTGACCCTTCTGTGTTCTTAAACTTGCAGGATTTGTTTTCTTCCACAGAATTATTATTTTATTACCTATGTTTTCTTTTCCATTTTGACAAACTACACAATGTGTGTCTTTTAAACTTTACAATTTTGCAATTTTTAATTTTTTTTTTGCAATTGCAGTAAAGAAATGAGATGTAATTTCCTCATGTCTGTTGAGGGAAATCGGTAATTTCTAAGAATCAATAGACTAGAGGGTCCCACAATCCATTGGGTGGAGCTTGGTGAGAAGGGGTGCAGCAGAGGGCAGTCCTGTGTTTCCCCAGATCTCATTTTGTATGTCATCTCCACCAGTCATAATGTTTTTGTTTTACCTCACCATTTTGGCACTTCTTACAGGTATTTAAATTTGATATTTACATTTGTTAATATATCTATATACCTCTATAAAAGTATAGAATTAAAAGAATTAAAATACTGAATGTTCCCCAATAATATTCCTCTGCTGTTTATAATTTCCCAGAGAGTGTTTTTGCAAATGCAATTACACCCATATCTACTGAAAATCTTGCTTTAGAAGGAGGAAAGACGACTCTTTCCTGCAACTACAATGGAAGTAATATACAGGGTTTGCAGTGGTACAGACAGTATCCCAACACTGCCCCAGAATTTCTCTTGCAAGCTTTTGAAAATCTGGGTCCCATGGAGAAGGACCGCTATGCCGCTGAAGCGCTGAAGGGCAAAAAACAACTAAATCTGGAGATCTCCAAAACTGAGATAGCAGACTCTGCAATATACTACTGTGCCCTGGAGCCCACAGTGACAGGAAACCCTTCTACGCTGTACAGAAACATGAGTACGATCCTCATTTCAGAAAATATCTGAACAACAACACCTCTCCCGCAACCATGCAAAAGATTCAAATATGATACTGCAAGTTCATATCACAAAACTGTCTCATTCTGCTGTGATCAACAGCATTAAACTGACCCTTCTGTGTTCTTAAACTTGCAGGATTTGTTTTCTTCCACAGAATTATTATTTTATTACCTATGTTTTCTTTTCCATTTTGACAAACTACACAATGTGTGTCTTATGCCTTTTATTACCATAGCATAGTGTGCAAGATGTCCTTTTTAATAAATGGAAGTGCATGTTGCTTTAAAAAACAACAAAAACACTAACCATTACACATTTATAAATGTATTCTAATAAACTTTACATCTAATAAATTAGCAATCAAAATGTGTGTGTGTGTGTGTGTGTGTGTGTTTTCAGGTAGAGGAAAGACACATGGGACAGAGGGTGGCGCTCTCTCACAAAGTGTTTAATGTGCAAGAGGCTGTCTCAGAGTCACTCGAATTTGCCATCACTCCCTCATTGTAGACCATCCATCATGCTTCTCCTTTGTTGGATATCGTTTTTATTTATAAGTAGGTGTTTTCATTTTTAAAAGCTTGATAAAGATTTATAAAACGAAAATGTAGTATATGTAGCAGCATTAAGTGGAGCAATTTATACATGTATTAATGCCTAAATAAGTTTTCTGTTTAATGAATAAAGATGCATGTCCCTTTTTTTTTTACAGGAAATTCCTCTGCAAACACAATATACCCATTATCCTCTGAAAAGCATGTTTTCAGAGGTCAAAATGGGATTCTTTCCTGTAACTACAGCGTTGATGTAAATAATCTGCAATGGTATCGTCAGTATCCTGGATCTCGACCTGAGCACCTCATTCTCATCACAGAATATTCAGAACCTGTTCTTTCACATCGTCTGTCAGCAAAATCTACAAAAGAAATCAAACGTGTTGATCTTATGATCTCCTCTGCTGAAGTGTCAGACTCTGCTGTGTATTACTGTGCTCTGGAGCCCACAGTCACAGAAACACTAGAACACTGTACAAAAACCTGTGATATATTCAATCAGATTTAACATGCATTTGAAATCCTTAGCATTAAAAACTTGCTGTTAAATACTAAATAAAAATTTTCAGTTGTGAACATTTGTCCAGTGTCTTTCAATCAAACAGCAGAAACACCAACTAAAAATGACCAAATAAATACAAGTGAACAAAAAAACACAGAGGCATAATGTATTATCAATATTACACAGTGGTGTCAAAAAGTCTGAGACACTATAGTGAAAATACCTCTTTTCCTTTTTTTTGTTTAATTTAATTAGGGCTGGGTACCGAGTTCGATACTTTTTAGGTACCGACCGAATTGCCTCGGTAGCAGGGACGTCACTAGGTTTGGAAGACAGGGGGGGCTTAGCCCCCAGGGTATTTGTAACTTGCGTTTATAGAAAATCTTACAGTGAATTTGAGCAAAAAACAACTATGTATATGTTTAGCTGTATTTGTCTCTTCAACCCTGTTACCATCTTCAACCCTGTTACCCTAGTCTCAACCCCGTCACACCTATATATATATATATATATATATATATATATTTTTTTTTTTTTTTTTTTTTTTTTTTTTTTTTTTTTTTAGTTTATGAATAAGTAATTTAATGTTTGTTGAACTTAGTCAGAAATGTTCAGAGCAATCATAAGAATACTGATTTTAGTTCAAATTCTGAAGTTAAGCCACTTTGATCAAAAATGTTAGGGTTGCTGTCACAAAAAGTGCCCATTTCAGGCTTTATATAAGTGTAAAATAATATGTAAATTTTATGGTGCATGGTACAATTTCTGGTAAGCTACGCTTTTTTATTATTTCAATTCAATTCAATTATTGTAATTTGATTTAATATTGACTCATTTGGATAAATATTAGGTACATAGGCGTTATTTTTTCTCAAGATAAAAACTCACCCAATACTGTAAACATACAGACAGCCCTATCAGCTGGTATTATTTAAGGTTAAAAATAACTCAAATTAAATATAATGCGTTTTTTTTATTATAATAACAACAACTTTATTTAATGATATAAGTAAAAATATAATAAATATGTAATACAGAACACATATTTAGCAAAATACTCTCTATAGCTCTTTTTTTCTTGCCAACTACATGCTATAGCCTATATTATGTTCATTAAAGGGCTTTCCTGAGGTAAATGTGACATAATTATTCTCCAGCTATGTTATTGAGCTCTTCACGCTGATAAAAAACACTGATTGATCGATATTATGTATGAGGAATATACATTTTGGTAAGTTGCAGCCTACTACTGTATCTTTCAACAGTGTTCGTGTTTTTTTACTATTAGCTAGTAGAGATGATCGGTTCACGTGCGCTAGGGATCTGTCACGTCACATTTACAAGCGCCAAAATTGTTTGAATTTCGTAATAAAATTGACAGAATCTGAGAGTTGAGATTCTTTTATATCATAAAGTAACCTGCTCTGTCTAGTCTGTCGGTCTCCGTGTCCTCTTTGCTTCGCGATTTTTCTGTGCGTGAGAAAATGGATGTGAGAGCGTGTGAAAAGTGTCAATTGCGTGTGTCTCACGGTGAATGCGGGAGAGTTGGCAGGTCCAACTTCCGACTTTTCGGCTATTTTTTTGTAGCTGGATATATATCATTTGTTGCGTCTAAATATGAATGAGGATACGGTTATTGATAAATCGAATTGTTATTGTTGTTCTTATTATCATTTAGGGGGGCTTGGGAACATTTTGGGGTAGCTTCAGCCCCCCTAAAATAGGCCTAACGACGTCCCTGCTCGGTAGTATCGAAAAATGACTTGTTTTTCGGTACCAGATTTCGATACCTAAGGGGTTAACTCGTCAACGTCAGTGCTCAAACAAATACATATGAAATGCACGACACGCCTAAAGTCGCTTACGCACATACACGCAAACTCTACACACACGAGACGCGCGGAACTGTCCGCGCACATACTCATATGAGACGCGAGCACACACACACAAACTCGCGCACATACTCAATGAGACGCGAGCACACACACTCACAATACTCTAAAGATGTGGAAAAGTCGATCAAAAGTGTGGCTGCATTTCTCCAGGCTCGATGCCAACAGCGCGCGATGCCGTATTTGCGGTAAAATAATTGCTGCAAAGACCGGTACCTCGACAGATATGATGAAGCACTTGACAGTGCACGGAGTAAACATAAGAGCAGAAAGTGGCTCCGTCTTTGACTGGTAAATGAAGAGATACCTTGTTGATCACTCTGACCGTGTTTATATTGCAATGACCTACTGCCGTTCAAAAATGTGTTGGTTGGTCAGAATTTTTTTTTCAGTAAGAATTAAAGTGATCAAAAATGACCTTAAAACGTGTAATGTTACAAAAGATTTCTGTTTCAAATAAATGCTGTTCTTTTGAAATTTTTATTCATCAAAGAATCATGAAAAAATGTATCATAGTTTCCAAAAACTGTTTTCATATTTCTGAAGGATCCTGTGACACTGAAGTAATGATTTTGAAAATTCAGCTTTGACATCACAGGAGTAAATTACATTTTGAAATATTCAAATAAGATTTTAAATTGTAATACTATTCCACAATATTACAAGTTTTGCTGTATTTTTGATCAAACAAATTCAGCTTTGGTGAGCATGAGCTCTTTATAAAAAAATATGTTGTTCCTTATGTATATGTATAAGGAATATTTTGTTCCTTTGTGCTTTTTTTGTTCCTTTGTGCACTGGCTAAGGAGCATGAGTCAAACTGAAAAAATAAAACCAAAGTTTTTCTGAGGTAATGTGTTATGTAATCTTGTTAAAATGGATTTCATAAAATTGGTATCGAAAAAAGTATCGTTCAGGAACCGGTATCGAAATCAAGGTATCGGTATCGAAATTTTTTGAACGATACCCAGCCCTAAATTTAATACAGTTATAATACTTTTTTCAGTGATGTCCAGCATTATTTGAGAATATTCCAAAAAGCACCAGAAGACCAAGAAATGTATTTATTTTTCAGATTCTTGGAGCCTATTGTATAATGAAGCTGAAACGTTTGAAGCAGTCATTCAGAAGCAGAAGCTGCTTCACTATAATTTATGACTAAACTATTCCACCTGCTAATCAATCTTTGAAGTTCATCTTACATTAGTCACTGAAAATATTTATAAAAAATATTTATACAGTAAATCTTTCACCATAGAAAACAATTTCCTTATGAATAGTCTCAATAGAATATAAGTCTGTTGTTGCTCACTTCCTTGCCACAGGGTGGAGCTCTGCAGAATGTTGTTAGAAAGCAGCTCAAGTTAAATGTGATTGACTCAAGGTTGAGTGTAACACTTAAAGCATTCAGTGACTCGAGCCTCGGGGTTGAGTGAATTCTACTGAACAATGGCCAGGTTTACTGTAGTCTTGTTTGCATTTTCACTCCTTAAGGGTAAGTAATACTTTAATTCTGATTGTTGTATTAGTGTCAACAGCAGCTGACCAAACATGTAACAGTAACTTAGTTTGTTATACAAGTATTTAACAGTTCTGTTGAACAGTAATTACTTTAATAGATTTTCTCTCTTCTTCTTTTACAGAGAGTGCTGATGCATATACAATAGAATCTCTCTCACCAGAAAAGCATGTTTCAGTTGGAGAAAGTGCTATTATCTCTTGCAATTACAGTGGACTTGGGCCCAGCTTCCAGTGGTATCGCCAATATCCAAGATCCAGACCAGAGTTCCTTATTTTTCATACAGAGACTGATGTTTCATCCAAACCCACTTTACGTCTCACAGCGATACCCAAAAAAGAAATGACACAAGTGTATCTGGAGATCTCTTCTGCTGAAGTGAAAGACTCTGCTGTATATTACTGCGCCCTGGTGCCCACAGTGACAGGAAACACACCTGCACTGTACAATAACATAAAACATTAACACATCTTGTATTATACAACAATTGTGACACGCCAGTTTCCAATCACCTACAATAAATTATTGATGTATAAAACGCTGTCGGGTCTTTTCATTTTGAGAAAAAACAGCCCATCAGAGAAAATAAACTCTCAGCAAGAGGGTGGAGCAAATTCACAAAGACTTGAATGTGTGAAAGGCTGATTCAGTTGAAGTATTCCTGCTTTGTTATCTTTACAATCACTCTTAATCAGAAACCATCATGTTTCTCTTTTGTTGGATACCACTGTCATTCTTCATAGGTAAATCATTTCTTATATTATTTTTGTTCATTTAAAAAAAAAAGATGTGGTATATTTTATATAAAATGGTGACTTTAGTATCAGTTTAATAAATACAGATGCTTTTTGTCCATTGCAGAAAATTCCTTTGCTGACACAATACAGCCATTGTCTTCTGAAAAACATATTTTCAGAGGTGACAATGTGACCCTGTCCTGTAACTACAGTGGCCTTTGTATATAACCTGCAATGGTATCGGAAATATTTGGGATCAAAAACCCTGATTCCAGTCATGTGCCTTTGTGCTGTTACTGATTTTACAGTTCAGTTTGACATCTCAATAAATAATCCAAAAGCTTCTTTAAGTTTTATTTGTGTGGAAAGCTTTAATATGATGTTTGATTTCAATTTCTAAAAATGGATAAGAAATATGCAATGAATCTTCACATGAGGTGTTCCAGTAATTTCCATGTGCATACACACATTTTAGTTTGTCTCATTTATAAGAAAGCTTCAATAACATAAAATGCCTGTTTTTTCTCAATTTTCTTTTCTTTTATTATTATTTTTTCTAAAAACCAACAACTGAAAATCAATAAACTGTGACAACAGCTTTAAGATGGATGCATGTAAGAACCTTCTATCACGACCAAAGTCTTTTTTAGAGGGTAAAAATACAAAAACTGTGCAAGTCCTTGGTGATTCATGAAGGCATGAATGTGTTTGTTTTCACCCAGAAGAGTGTGTTCTCCTCATTTCTGTAGTTCTGTACACAAAGAGCTCAAGACTCATCATGAAAGATCAAATCTTGCCACAGGGTGGAGCTCCAGACTTAAATGTGTTCCAGTGAAGAAAAGACACATCTGAGTTTGTCATTTCTTTCCATCATGCTGCTCTGTGCACTTGTAATATTTTCAGTACTAGCAGGTGAGATTCATTTATTTTATTTATCACCACATCTTTTGATTTAAACATGTTAATATCTGGTCACAATAGTGAATTTAGTATGTTTTTTTCTTCAGGATATTCTCTTGGTGATCTAATAACTTCTCATGGTCCTGAAAAAGAAGCTCAAGATGGTAACAGTGTTACTCTCTCCTGTAACTACAGTGGTGCTGTTTACAATCTACTGTGGTATCGTCAGTATCAGAGATCCAAACCAGAACTCCTTCTCTCCATCACTGAATCTGGAGATCCAGTTAAAGCAGATCCATCAGCCCACTGGTTTTCTGCTGAAGTTGACAAACACAGAAAGCTCATGCTGAAAATCAGCCCTGCTAAAGTAACAGACTCTGCACAGTATTATTGTGCCCTGGTGCCCACAGTGACAGGAAAGCCTTTGCCTCAGTACATAATCTTACTGCATATTAGCCATGCTTTTCATTGATGTTTAACAAGCACAAGTATTCTGTGTGTTTCTGTGACTGCATTAGCCATCAGTAACTGTAAGATCTCTTAATGAATCCACAAGTAGGCCTGCCAACACAACACATATTTCCATAGAGAACACACACAAAAGTGGGGGCAGTGTCGGCACCATGAGTGGACCCTGGGGGCCCTTCAGTCACTGTGCCCCCTTACTTCTAATCTTGAAAGTAATATATCCACATAATCTAGCATTCCCAACCCTCCTTCAGATTTCTTACCAGACATATTTATTTGAAGCTGGTGATGTTTATTTTTCAACAAAAATTAGCCAACAACCTTATAAACTGTATTAATTTCCTTACAAGTGGAATCCTGAACACATAAAGAAAGGCCAGGGAAAATAAATCTAGTTAAACCTTCTTCCTTCAATAATAGGACTCTACAAATCTCTCTCTGTAACCAAATATCAAAAATGTATTTTGTTGTCTTAACTTTCTCCACAGCAGACTTCTACCTGACAGTCAAACCTGCATTACATAACGAAAGTGTGGACTCGGAGGAAGACTGCAAGGGATTAGGGTTCCATTTGGGACAGGGTATAAAGACTACATTACAGAAGTAAATCATATTGCCAGAAGGCGGAGCTTAATATCATGATGTAGAAGCATTTTCATCTGAAGGAGGTTGTCAGAATTCAAAGCCATCCAGTCTGAATGAAACTCAAGTCTTTCAGATTCTTCTTCAGATATCTGCTATCATGATTATTTTCTCTCTCCTCAGTTTTTTGTGGACATTTATTGGTAAGATAAATTTTTTCAATCTCTCCAATCTAGATCAGTTACTTTTTTTTATTTATTTACTGCTATACTTTTTACTGTTAAATTACTGTTTGATTTATCTAACCAGGTGTTTATTCTCAATTTATAGGCCACACAGAGGCAGATGCAATAAAACCCTTGTCAGGGGATGAAAATAAACTTGTTGGTGACACTGTTACTCTGTCCTGCAGTTACAAAGACTATACGGGTACTGTAAATAATTTACAATGGTACAGACAATATCCCAGATCCAAACCGGAGTTCCTCCTTTACATCTTCCCAGGTGGAGCTATGGGTGATAGACCAGACAGATTTTCTGCTGGAGTTCAAGATAAACAAGTGGATCTGAAGATCTCCTCTGCTGTACAGGCAGATTCTGCCATGTATTACTGTGCCCTGGTGCCCACAGTGACAGGAAATCTAACAGCATCATACAAAAACCTCCCATGCCATCATTCAAGATGAAGCTCTAAACACTTGCTTCATCTGGTCTTAAATGTCAATGCATCATCACCACAATAGTCTGTCCTTTTGCTGAAACAAGTCATAGCATATACATTCATATAGTCAAAGGTTTACAGATCTCCCATCTGACTTAAATTGTACAGAAAACTTTGAACTGTTTTGCCAGGAGGTGGCGCTGTATGACTGTATTCATTTTGTGAGTTTTTCCAAAATAATTATCTTGCAATTTGTGAGTTTTATCTTACATGCAGATTAATTTGCTGTCATTTTAGTTTTTGCACAGGTCAGATTTTGCCTTAAGACTGATTCTTGTCTGCTCAAAGGTCAGAGATTGACATGTTCATTGGAGCTGCAAGATATTGTTAGTTTGCTTTAGATTTAAGTTTACTTTTGTTCATTTAATTGGTTATTCCCATCAATACTGCACATTTTTTGCCTACAAGGTACATTTCTTTAGAAAATGTTTTTACTAAATGATAAAAATATACCAGATATTGTATTCTGCCAGAGGGAGGAGCTATATCAATCACGTTTTTTTTTTATTAAGGGGGGGTGAAATGCTATTTCATGTATACTGAGTTTTTTACACTGTTAAAGAGTTGGATTCCCATGCTAAACATGGACAAAGTTTCCAAAAATTAAGTTGTACGTTTCTGTGCCAAAAATACTCCTTCCGGTTTGTCACAAGTTTCGGAATGTTTTTTTCGAGTATGGGCATGTGTGACGTCAGATGGGGCGGAATTTCCTTATACGGGTCCTAAGGGCACTTCTCCCGGAAGGGCGCGGGCGCACCCGTAGACCAGAGCGAGAGAGCAAAAGCAGTACGCCCATCAAAGCGATGTGCTCGGCTTTAGGGAAGTTCAGTTCGACGCCGGATTTGCAGATCGTCTAATGTTTAAGGATGGAGCAGTCCCAACGATAAAGGTTCATGGTCGTGCGTTGGAACCGCAGGCGGTGAGTAAAACTGCTTCAAATGTCTGTGTGTTGTTAGCTATCGGCGCGTAAGCACCGCCCACACGGCATGCCTCCAGCCGCTTGTTTTTTTCCAGAAAAACTTTGAGAGAAAAACAGCCCATCAGAACAAAATGAAGTCTCAGCAAGAGGGTGGAGCAAATTCACAAAGACTTGAATGTGTGAAAGGCTGATTCAGTTGAAGTATTCCTGCTTTGTTATCTTTACAATCACTCTTCATCAGAAACCATCATGTTTCTCTTTTGTTGGATACCACTGTCATTCTTCATAGGTAAATCATTTCTTATATTATTTTTGTTTATTTAAAAAAACATTTGATGTGGTATATTTAATATCAAATAGAGGCTTTAGTATCAGTTTAATAAATATATATGCCTTTTGTCCATTGCAGGAAATTCCTTTGCTGACACAATACAGCCATTGTCTTCTGAAAAACATATTTTCAGAGGTGACAATGTGACCCTGTCCTGTAACTACAGTGGCCTTGTATATGACCTGCAATGGTATCGGAAATATGTGGGATCTAGACCGGAGTTCCTGATACTTGTCAATGAAAATTCAGAGTCTTCTAAGCCTTCTCTTCGTCTGTCAGCAAAAGACTCAAAAGACAAAAAACAAGTGAATCTTACAATCTCTTCTGCTGAGGTGTCAGACTCTGCTCTGTACTACTGCGCTCTGAGGCCCACAGTGACAGAAAGCCCAGAAACACTGTACGAAAACCCTGATTCCAGTCATGTGCCTTTGTGCTGTTACTGATTTTGCAACGTGATCTCATGAGAATACGTGTGTATTTTTACGTAAAGTGTAATTCTACCATATGTACATTTACTTACGTTTTATACACACAGAAACGTATAATACTGACGTATTTACAGCTCTAAAACGTAAAATATTTACGTATAAACAGCAAAAAAACGTCAATTATTTACGTATGAACAACTCTACCGACGTACATATTTGTACGTGTTGGCGCACATTTAAGTCGTTTTTGCACGCGTGCTTACCGGCGTGCTGTTTCCTTGTAGCTTAAACTATAAATAATACACTTTCAAAACTGTGAACTTAAAGTTGGATATATCAATCCATTTAATAAAATAACAAAAAACAAACAATTCAATCTACAATTCGCCGTGTTTCACGGCTCACGCATGGGTTTCACGGTCAAAAACCATATGCCTCGCTGTACGCCACACCTGCACTAATTAACCTCAGTGTTAAATAGACCTGTGACAGAAACAGCGCCATCCCATTCCATTACTCAGAATGGCTCCAACACAACCGGCCCCTAATTGTTCATGGCACTTTAGGACATAACAATTATAAACATATTCATGTATGGAGACATTCATACAACAAAAAACATTTTGCAATAAAAATAATAATCAAATAAACAAACAAATAAACCCCTCCTTTGGTGTATTCGTTCACTTTTATATTGACTGCTCTACCAATAGTCCTAGTTTTGTAACTGGTCTTTCAATTACATTTGTTTTGGTTTTGATTTGCACAGATCTAACTAGGCCTGATTTGTCTGGAAAGCATTTAATAATCCTTCCAATTATCCAAGAATTTCGGGGTGCTGTAGCATCTGCAATAAAAACAATATCTCCTGCTGTAAGATTACGTTTTGTTTTGTTCCACTTTTGTCTTTTCTGTAGAGTAACAAGATACTCTTTTGTCCACCTCTTCCAGAATAAATCTGAAAGATACTGAGCCTGTTTCCATCTTCGTCTTACGTATTGGTCCTTTTCATCAAACAGACCTGGGGGCAAAACTGGCTTCCTTTTCAAAGTAAGAAGATGATTAGGTGTTAGTGGCTCTAAATCGTTAGGATCCTCAGAAACTCTCGTAAGTGGTCTATCATTTAAGATTGCTTCAGCTTCGCATAAGACTGTAACTAAGGTTTCATCGGTTAAAGTCTGTAGATGTAACACAGATACCAAGACCTTCCTGACCAGTCTGATCATGCTTTCCCAAGCACCGCCATGATGGGAAGCTGCAGGTGGGTTGAACGTCCACTTGATGTTATCATGAATTAGAGCTTTCTCAATTGATTTGTGGTTTAATTCTGCAATTGCTCTTTTTAGTTCCTTTTCTGCACCTGTGAAATTTGTGCCATTGTCGGAGCGAAAGTGTGCTACAGGTCCTCTTCTGCATATGAATCGACGAATAGCACTGATGCAGGAGTCTGTGTCTAAGGAGTGTGCCACTTCTAAATGAATAGCCCTGCTAGCCATGCATGTAAAGATAACCCCATAGCGTTTCACATAAGAACGTCCTTGTTTTACCTCAATGGGCCCGAAATAGTCCACTCCCACGTTAGTAAATGGAGGTAAGTCTGGAGTAATCCTTTCTTTGGGCAGATCAGCCATTTTTTGATCGCACAATTTTCCTTGGTGACGTCTGCAAAAAGCACAATTTGACAAGATTTTCCTTGCTGCTGCATTGGCATGAGTGACCCAGAACTTTTCTCTCAATTTGGAAAGGATGTAATTTCTCCCACCGTGCCTTGTCTGTTCATGAATATTTTTAAGAATTAACATGGAGATGTGCTGATCTTTACACAGGATGACTGGATGTTTGCTCTCTTCGGGCATTGCAGTCCTGGACAATCTTCCACCAACTCTTACCAGTCCATCCTCAAGAACAGGATTAAGCTTGTAGATAGGGCTACACCCTTTTACAGGTTTTCCTGTAGTTAGTGCACAAATCTCGGTGTCAAATCTTTCTCTCTGACAGAACTGAAGGATAGCTTTTTCTGCTGCTAATAGATCCTCAGTTGATACACGTTCACGTTTCAATGACTTTCTGACTTCCAATATTTTCTTGTTAACATCAAGATTAGGCATTCCATCTTTCACAAGTTGCTTCCTTCTTTGACTCAACTCCAATAGAGTCTTTTTTACCTCGAGTAACCATGCAACTGCGACCTTCAACTTTTTCCAGTCAGAGAAATAGGTGATGAGTTGGCTGGTCGCATTATCCTCTTGAATGGTTATTGTGTTTGTAGAGATCTCCATTTTGACCTCTGGATCATCCTCCTCCAATGTGGGCTCTACTTCATACTGTAACCATGTTTCTCTTGCTCTCCACAGGAATTCTGGACCTGATAGCCACGTTTTGCTGTTCAGAAGCTTATGGACTGTCAGTCCTCTAGATGCGTCATCTGCAGGATTTTGTTTTGTGTGAACATACCGCCACTGTGCTGGGTCTGAATCTTCCCTAATGATGGCTATTCTGTTGGCCACAAATGTTCTAAACCTTTTGTTTTCATTGATGATATACTTCAAGACTGTACTACTATCAGTCCAGAAACAGGATTCTGACAAAGAAAGCTGTAATTCTGATTTTACCATCTTGTCCACACGAACAGCCAAAACAGCAGCAGTGAGTTCCAAACGAGGAATGGTTACAGGTTTAAGAGGTGCCACTCTGGACTTTCCAAGAAGAAATGAAACATGAACTTGACCTGCTTTGTTCTGTAACCTCAGGTAAGTTACCGTGCCATATCCCCTTTCGCTGGCATCAGCAAAGTGATGTAACTGGGCCTGGACTGGTGTTCCAAAGTCGTGTGGTTTCAAGCACCTACTCACTCTGAACTCTGAGATCTCTTTCAGGTCAGTTAACCACTTTATCCATTGCTGTTTTAATGTTTGTGGAATTTCTTCATCCCAGCCATAATTCCTTCTGCACAACTCTTGTAATATGTGCTTAGCTGGAAGAAGGACTGGCGCAACGTACCCTAAGGGATCGTACACTGAACTAGTGACCGATAGAATCCCTCGTCGTGTTTGCATCCGTTCTTTGCAGTTCACATGGAAGTTAAACTTGTCATTTTCCAGACACCAATGTAGCCCCAATGCTCTTTCAACTGGAAGTTGGTCTATATCCAAATTGAGTTCACTCACACTTTTAGAATGTTCTTTCTCAGGAATTGTTTCAAGGACTTTGTGTCAATTACTTCATCTGAATAATTCTTCCGATTGTCGTCTGCAGTCTTCCTTAAAGAATAACATGCACAACTAGGCGACGACACTGCTCCAAAGAGATGTACAGTCATTCTGTATTCTTCTACTTGCTTGCACAGATCTCCATTAGGCCACCACAGGAATCATAGAAAGTCTTTGTCTTCCTCAGCCACTCTAACTTGATAGAACATAGATTTCACATCAGACATAAAAGCAACTGGTTCTTGCCTGAATCGTAGAAACACTCCTATTAAGGAATTTGTGAGGTTCGGACCCTGCAGAAGTTGTTCATTCAGAGAAGTTCCTTTAAACTTAGCTCCACAATCGAAAACAACTCGCAACTTGCCCTTTCGTGAGTGATATACTCCATGATGAGGAATATAGAACAGGTTATCTTCTCCACAACGCAATTCATCCTGTGGTACTATTTCTGCATAGCCACTACTGATGACATTTTCAAGAAAGCTTGTGTATTCTTGATGGAACTTCTCATTTCTTTCCATTTTCCTTTTTAGTCCAATGAGGCGCTGTTGAGCAATACAACGATTGTTTGGCAGAGTAACCTCTTGGGCTTTGAATGGCAACTTTAAACTGTAATGTCCGTCCTTTAACTTTACAGATTGGTCCATTATTTCAATAAATCTTGCCTCTTGCCTTGACATTTCTTCTTTGTCGTCTGCGATTTTTTCATTGAAGTCACTTTGGTACTGCTTCTCCAATAGCAGCTGAAGTGATTCTACAGATAATCGGTTTACAGTAACAGTAGGATAACCAATGTCATTCATGTTGTCTTTGGAATCCTTTCCTGAGCCATTGATCACCCACCCTAATAGGGTTTTAACAGCAAAGGGACCCTCACCTTGGCTATTCACAATGTCCCATGGTTCTAGCAACTTTGAAGCATTAGTACCTATTAATAACTCCACGTTAGCATCAATTTCAGGGATTTCAATGTGATCAAGGTAAGGCCACTGAGTAATGTCCTCTTGTTTTATGATGTTTGCTGTATCAACTGGCATCGTTTTCTGTGTGTAAACATCTGGAAGACTGTAGTACCTTGTTCCATTAAGGCTTGCTACTTCAAGTCCATTTACAATGTAGGTTGACACTGATGTTTTTGGGCTCATCGTTAACAAACATATTTTTGACTTTGTCCCAGTGAGATTAAGTCTACGCATAAGAGCTTCAGAGCAGAATGTGGATGTTGAGCCATTGTCCAGAAAAGCATAAGTCTGAATGACCTTGTTGCCTTTTTGTGCTTTTACCTGAACTGGGAGGATGGAGAGCATTCCACTACTACCGGCCCCGGTCTGGCTCCCAAATGTCTGAGCTGACACAAGTGTATGGTTTACAGCTGGTTTAGGTTCATAGATGTTACCGCTGATGTTCATCGATTTGTCTTCTTGTTTGACGTAAATGTGTAAAGCTGTTGGATGGCTCTGTTTGCATTTTTTACAGGTTTTACGCTTATCGCAATTTTTGCTCAAATGCCCAATGTTGAGACATCCAAAACATACCCCTTTTTCCTTTAAGAAGTTGATCTTTTCACGATGTTTGTTCTTTGCAAATCGTTGACACTCATCCATACTGTGATCTTGTAAACAGAATAAACAATTGATGCTGATGTTGTGGTCTCTTGGTTTACCTTCTTGTGTGTCCTTGTGTTGCACTTTGCTAACAGCACAGACGTTTGTAGCAAAGTTATCTCGCTTCAACTTAGACTTGGCTGTATACACATCCCTTTTAACCTGCTTTTCTCTTTCAGTAGTTTGAATATCACCAAAAATAGGATCAGACAAGATTTTGACTTGATATTCCACAAATTGTACAACGTCTTTAAAGTTAGGTTTGCGGAGGTGTCGCTCCCGAATATCACATGCAGAACTTCTAAATTTTTCCCTCAATTTAAAAGGAAGTTTTGAAACAATAATTTTGAGGTTAGCCGGCAAGTCCAGCTCTTTCATGTCCTCCAAATCTGACATTGCATTATAGCATCCACGTAAAAATAATGCATAATCCTGTAGTAACAAAACACTTTCAGGCTTCACCACAGGCCAGTTGAGAACCTTTTCCATATATGCTGCTGTAATCTTGGTTTCATTACCGAAGTGTTCACGTAGGAGAGCTTTAGCTGTTTCAAAGCCTCTCTCTGCACTCATATGTAAACAGCTTTGCACAAGGTCGTGAGGGCGCCCCCTGGTGTACCTTTCTAAAAAATACATGCAATCACCTTTAGATGCAGCTTTCTCCTCCACACAATGCTTAAAGGCTTGCATGAACATTTCGAACTTCAGTGGATCACCTTCAAAAACAGGTATTTGTCTTGGTGGCAGTTGGCTTGCTTTGTGTTGTTGTAAGAGCAGCTCGGATATTTCATTTTGCCTTTGCAAAATCTGTTGTGTAGAATTGTCATCAACTGCATGTGCAACATTAGCAGTGGATCTTGCAACTGCAACAGGTACATTTTTACTACTCATCAATCTGGTAGATTTCTCAAACTTTACATCAGAAATGTCAGATTTTTCTTTCAATTTTTGCTTCTCAAAGTAAGATTCCATACCATCCTGATCTGAAAATGTTTGCAGTACTGCCAACTCTGCATCTGAGGCTTCAATCTCAGCATCCATGTCCACTTGTTCCAGTTTTTTACGTATTGACTCCGCCTCCTCTTCCAATTCATGCTTCTTTTTTAATGCTGCTGCACGTGCTATGAGTGCAGCCTTCTTGGCTTTTGCTTGTGCATGTGCAACTTCCAATGCAACTTTGCTTGATCGACTTGATCTTTCACTGGTGCGGCTTTTAGTGCATGATGATGTTTCAACATTTGATACACTGTCCGTTGGCTTTATATCATCCACAAGGGAAACAGTTTCAGTAGTACCATTTGTACTCTCAAAATGATTTTCTACACACTGGCAAAATTCATTCACACTTAAAAGCTTTGCTTTGAACCAGGTTTCATGCTTTTCTTTTTCATCCGCAGGTAGCAACTCAAGCAGCTTGTTATGTGCAACTTTTGCTTCTTTAATCAAGGCTTAATATTTGCTGAAGCTACTTTTTATTTCAGTTTTATAACCAGACTGAACAGTTTGTTTTATGTTGGCAGCTTTACTTAATTTAGATTTTCTTAACGTCTCTAAGTCACTTAGTTTAGAAAGCAGTGCTTTTGCTGTCAGTTTTATAGATCTTTTCCTCACAGAGGCTTCATCCTCATTAACTTTTTGTAAGTCAGCTGAAACCACATTTGTTACCTCAGTACTTTGACTATTTTCATCTATTTTACCTCGTTTTTAAATCAACAACCCAAAAACAACAGCAATATTTCAAAATATCATGGAAACGAGCATCAGAATCAGAAATAAAGCATAAACACTTTCATCATTTTTTTTTTTTTTAAACACAAATGTCTCTTATTTCAAGTCCTCGTTTGAAAATGTCAAGTTCAATAAATCAAATGTCAATGCATTGTGTTCTTGTCACTCTTGCCGTTTACTTCAGTAACTGCAGGCAGTTCTGGTTCATGTGTCTTCTTACGTGTGTGTGTTATCTGCTCATACCTCATTTACTCGTGCAGGTCCAACAGAACTTTCCTTCACTTGGTGATGTGTCCAATCCTCACTGACCAATGCGAGAACGCTCACCAACCTCCGTCGTGACCGTGTCCAATCCTCGCTGACCAATGCGAGAACGCTCACCAACCTCCGTCGTGACCGTGTCCGGACAGCCACACCATCCACTGTGAGGCTCAAAGCGTTTTAATCCGTCATCCGCTACCGATCACCGCTCATCCGTCACCGACCTCCGCCCATCATCACTGCGTGGCTGCCTCACTGTCCAGTGTGAGACCCGCTGCGCCAGTAGTATAGGCCTACTATATCCAATGCACGCGCCAGCGTTTCCACTCAGCCGATCGCCGTCAAAG
The DNA here is from genome assembly GCF_949319135.1 of Squalius cephalus. NCBI lineage: Eukaryota > Metazoa > Chordata > Actinopteri > Cypriniformes > Leuciscidae > Squalius > Squalius cephalus. Next base: position 33,117,256 of record NC_137128.1, on the reverse strand, counting down.
ACAAGGTGCTCACACCGCACAAGGATCGTGTCGTTAAAACTTGATCAGTCTTTTTCTCTTACAGAGGTGGTTTTTGACTAATTGTTGGCGCACATTTAAGTCGTTTTTGCACGCGTGCTTACCGGCGTGCTGTTTCCTTGTAGCTTAAACTATAAATAATACACTTTCAAAACTGTGAACTTAAAGTTGGATATATCAATCCATTTAATAAAATAACAAAAAACATAAACAATTCAATCTACAATTCGCCGTGTTTCACGGCTCACGCATGGGTTTCACGGTCAAAAACCATATGCCTCGCTGTACGCCACACCTGCACTAATTAACCTCAGTGTTAAATAGACCTGTGACAGAAACAGCGCCATCCCATTCCATTACTCAGAACGCCGGTTACTGGTGTAACCTTGGTTCTATGAATAGTGGAAGACCGCCAGAGACGGTCAAACATAGTGGAAGGAGTCGCGTCTCGCGAGCCATATCGAGAATCTCGTATTGATTTGTCACCTGTGACCCTGACCGATGACGTGTTGGAAGCTATATCCGCTTCATTCGCGTCACGGTCGTTCTCTGAAGTCATTCTCTCAGTCCGAGTGACCAGAGACTCTGGCGGTCTTCCACTATTCATAGAACCAAGGTTACACCAGTAACCGGCGTTCTATTTCACTGTTACAGACCGCCAGAGACGGTCAAACATAGTGGAAGACGAATACAACCAAGTCACGAGGGCCACCCACCTAGATACTGTCCACTAACACAGCAGAACTGATCAAAGGAATAGGGGCCACATTGATCCTGTAGAATCTTATGAACGTGCAAGGTGACGTCCATGTAGCTGCTGCACATATTTCGGAAAGGGGCACCCCACGTAGAGCTGCCCAGGAAGTAGCAACTGACCGAGTTGAATGGCATTTAATAGACGTTGGAACTGTCTGACCAGCCGACTCATATGCCTGTACAATGGTATCCACCACCCAATGAGACAACCTTTGCTTCGACAAGGGTGAGCCTCTCTGACAGGCATCAAAACGGACAAACAGCTGATCAGTAGTGCGCCACGAAGCAGTTTTCAACACATACTGTCGCAATGCTCTCACTGGACACACAGCTGTCTGGGAAGCCTCCTGATTAAACGCTGCAAGCTGAATGGGTTGATTCACAAAGCGATCAGACAACACCTTAGGTCGGAAAGCTGGATTCGGCCAGAGTGTAGCCTGATTGTACTCGGGCCCCCATCTAAGGCATTGTGGACTCACTGAGAGGGCATGAAGCTCACCTACTCTTCTAGTTGATGTTATAGCCAAGAGAAAAGCAGTCTTCATCGAGAGACTCTTAATATCAGCTTGTTCAAGTGGTTCATAAGGCGGTAAACGCAGGCTGTTAAGCACCATTTGAAGATCCCACTGAGTATGCATTATCCGTGCCGGTGGATTAAGACGTACTGCTCCCTTAAGGAAAGCCGCCACCAATTTCTCTGCACCAATCGATATCCCCCCCAAAGGATTCCGATGTGCTGACAAGGCTGCCACAAATACCCTTAGAGTTGCTGGGGACCGCCCAGTGTCTAATAAATGCTGTAAGAACTCCAACACTGAACTGATGGAACAAGTGACTGGGTTGACAGACCGATCTGTACACCATGAAACAAAAATCTTCCATTTACTGGCATAAGTGCGACGTGTTGATGGGGCTCTTGCATTCATGACAGTGTTTCTCACATCTGCGGAGCACTGTGAGAGCTCCTGCTCAACCCCAGGGGCCATACACATAGGTTCAATTTGTTCGGTGAGGGGTGCCAAAGCTCCCCGTTCATCTGTGATAGTAGGTCCCTCCGAACTGGCAATGGTTGTGGTGGACCGGTCGTAAGGGTCAGCAGCAGACTGAACCACGGTCTTGCTGGCCAGCAGGGTGCCACTAGAATAAGCCTGTGTTGTCTCTCCTGCACACGCCTCAGCACAGGCCAAAGAAGTGGAATTGGAGGAAAGGCATAGAGGAGGAGGTCCGGCCAGTTGTGTGCCAGGGCATCCTGACCTAGTGATCCCTGCTCCTCCTGTTCTGTGAACCAGAGCGGACAATGTGTCGTCTCTCTGCTGGCAAAGAGGTCGACTGCTGCGGTCCCATAAAGTCCCCAAATTGACTGAACTACCGCCTTGTGCAGACACCAGTCCCCTGGCTTCGGACCCGATCGAGAGAGTGAGTCTGCCACATTGTTGCAGTGACCGGGAATGTGTGCTGCCCTGATCGACAGGAAGTGCTGGTCTGCCCACAACAGCAGCACTCGTGAAAGACGAAGGCAGGGTAGAGACCTCGTGCCCCCTTGGTGATTGATTAAAAACACCACTGTGGTATTGTCGGTCCGCACCAGGATGTGCTTCCCTGACAACTCCTGTCTGAAGTGCCTTAGGGTGAAAAGCACTGCCCGCAGCTCCAGGATGTTGATGTGAGATGACATCTGCTGCAAGGTCCAGCTCCCTTGAACACCCCGGTGTTGCCACAGCCCTCCCCATCCGGAGAGAGAGGCATCTGTTGTCACCACTTCTCTGCGTGATGGGGGTGGTCCCATCGGTACACCCCCTTGTAGAAATTGTTCCCGTCTCCAAAGCCTCAGGGAGACAGAACAACTGGTTGTCACCAAAACAAGGACATGACGGTTGTGAACCGCTGACAACCGTCTGGCTATCAACCAACGCTGAAAGGGACGAAGGTGTAAAAGCCCCAAGTGAATGGCTGATGAGGCTGCCGTGAGAAGGCCCGCTAACCGTAGGAAGTGGAGATAAGGTAGCTTGCGCTGAACCTGGAACCTCGCTATGGCTCCCCGTATAGCCTGCGTCCTGCGTGCTGTGAGGGTAGCCCTCATTACTCTGGAGTCCAGCTGCAAACCCAGAAAGCATATTGACTGGCATGGAGTAAGGCAGCTTTTTTCTAGGTTTACCCTCAGTCCTAGAGCAGTAACATGCTCCAGTAGGCACTGTGTGTTGTTGGCCACTTGCTGAGGTGATCTGGCACAAAGCAGCCAATCGTCCAGGTAAGGGAGAATCAACATGCCCTCCCGTTGTAGAGGTTCTAGTGCCGCTTGCATACATCGTGTGAACACGCGGGGAGAGAGGGAGAGGCCAAATGGCAGGACTCGATATTGGTATGTCTTGTCCTGGAATGTGAACCGAAGAAACCGTCTGTGATGAGGTGCAATGGGGATATGGAAATAGGCATCCTTCAGATCCACAGACGTAAACCACATGCCGGGTTCGACTACTTGTAGGACATCCTTGACACGCAACATGCGGAAAGGAAGGTGTTTGAGACTCCTGTTCAAGCGTCTGAGGTCCAAGATTGGCCTGAAACTCCCATCTTTCTTGCGAACTAGGAAGTACTTTGAATAAAACCCCTCTGGATGGACCTGGGGGTTTACTAGCTCTATCGCACCCTTTTCCAGTAGCTTCTGGACCTCGAGAGATAGAGCAAGAGCTTGACGAGGGTCCCGAACCACTGTGGGCCGAGTGTGTGTACATAATTGGGGTCTGTGACGGAACTGAAGACAGTAGCCCTTGTCGAGTGTGTCGATGAGCCACTTGTTGTCTGTAATCCCTCTCCAAAGCTGTAGTTGAGAGGTTGAAAAGTGTCCCATCACAGACCCTGGACCATCACCGACGATGAGGAGCGGTTCCCTTATCCCTGGGGGGGCGACGATGAGTTGCCACAGGGCGAGCAGGTGGTCTACGAGCACGGGATGCCTCCCTTCTTGAGTCATACCCAGGTCGAGTTGCCTGCTGTACAGGCCTGCTGTAAGACTGTCCCTGCCTGTGCTGGAGTGGATTTGCCTGACGAACAGGCATTCGATGTGAAGGCGGTCCATAACTCACACTGCGCTCAAAGTGCTGGGACCGAGATTCCACTGCACGAACTCTGCGCTCAAGAGCTTCTTGGGCGGCTGGACCAAAAACATGCCCAGGTACCAGTGGTAGTTGACGAAGATTGTTACGGCAAACCTCTGGAAGTTTAGACTGTGCCAGCCAAACCTGTCGCCTAGCCTGTGTTGTAAGCCCAAGAGCCTTTCCGCTAGAGAAAGCGATTGAACCCAAGGCCTGTAAGGAGGCCTCAAGTAACTCTGATGCAGTACCATCCGGTGGATTAGTACTCAAAGCGGAATGAAGTGCCAACAGAAGATGAGCCATGGAATTCCCCACACGACTCAAGCCTGAGACAGTATTATAAATCTTCACCAATAGATCATCTGTGCGTCTACACTCTGGGTTAGGACAGCGAAGGTTCTGTCTAAGAGCCTCATCTGGTGACACTATCAGTGAAGAAACGCATGGCTCAACTGGAGGCATGTTACCAAGGCCCTTCTCCTCAGCCTCAGCCATTGCTGCTAGTGTACGAGCCACACGATCAGGTCTGGATAAAGGAGCTGACCGAAACGCAGAAGAGACAACATCTGTGAAGTCCGGACAACTCGGCATTAGGAAATCCTCTTGACGGGAAACTGAGCGACGCAAGAGGTTTGACTGGCCTGGCCCAGGACATGGAGGATCCAAATTCCGCTTGGCAAGCGCCATCTTGAGTGTGTCCTGCAGAGAGAAAACCACTGAAGAAGGCGCATCCTGAAGGCTAGAACCCTCATCACTATGAGAACGCTGGAACTCGGAATGTGAGGGTATGGTCTCCTGTATGGGCGTATAATAATCCTGTTCCTCCCGGTCTAAGGAGTCAGAGGCCGCAATAGATAAGGTGTCCGATTCTCTTCTGGAAAAGCTGGACGCCGGCTCACACCTGGGCAAGGGAGGAGCTAAGACACCCATATTCCCCTCACTCATATTCTGACGGGTAGAGGGTACAGATAATAAGGCCTTAATACCCTGAACAGCGTTCGCAAGCTCAGCCACTTGCTGGGTCAACGTACTAGACTCCGAAGAGGTTCTCATCTTCTTCGAAGGCCTTCCAGTCCCACTGGCCACACGCTTGCTGGCCACACGCTTGCTACTCACATGTGACGCTGCCCCAACTGATGGAGCAGAACCCTGAAATTCAGGATCTAATTCAGCCAGCCGATGTCGTCTCATCTCCAAGGACATCAAACCACATTCAGGACACGGGTCTACCAAAGCCTCTCGAAGATGATCAATGCCCAGGCAAGTGGGACATTGCATATGAGCATCCATGAGATCCATTGGACCTGAGCAGATGGAACATGAAGCTGCCATAACCTCCAGACCAGTAGTTGGAAAAAATCCCTGGTCAACCAATGGGATTATAATCACAATACAGGCAGAAAGACAACAGCCACTCAAAACAAAAAAGGCTTTGCAGTTGCTACGATAAGCCTTGTCAATGTATCACCCTGGTTAACCAATGAGCATACACATAGCAGTCATTAGACAATAACAATGCTACACGCAGTCTGAATGAACCCTGGTTAACCATTAAGTTCACATGAGTACTCACCTCAACACTGTTAGTAGTGATCGTTTCCAAACAAACCCTGTTTAGGCAATAAACAATGCTACACGCAGTCTGAATGAACCTTGGTTAACCACTAAGTTCACGTGAGTACTCACCTCAACACTGCTAGTAGCGATCGGTCCAAACAAACCCCTGGTCAACCAATGGGTATAATGTTATGGTCCGATGCACGCGATCCAAATATAATCCAATATAATCCAAATATTTCTCCCGAGACACAGCCGTAGCGGGGAGCAGTTGCTCACCAAAAACGCTGTGCACGCTCGAGCGAGATCTCTTCGCGAGAATGACAAAGAGAACGACCGTGACGCGAATGAAGCGGATATAGCTTCCAACACGTCATCGGTCAGGGTCACAGGTGACAAATCAATACGAGATTCTCGATATGGCTCGCGAGACGCGACTCCTTCCACTATGTTTGACCGTCTCTGGCGGTCTGTAACAGTGAAATAGAATGGCTCCAACAGTACGTATTCTTATTTATGCATATTAAAATCGTGGCATTAATGTTTTGACTCTTTTGCATTCAAATGTCTTATCAATTACGTTTTCAGTCGCATTTATTATTATTAAATGCAGTTTACTCAAGAAATAGGCATTCGCTCTGTTCGTGCCTTCTGCTGCAAAGTCGTTTCGGAGGATTAGCCTACATGCAGTTACACAAGAATACACTTTAAAACCTTAAAAATACCTTATTTAATCGTTTAACCATTTTGTAATATTTAGTTTATTTACAGTGAGGCACAAAATGCGTTTTCTCCAATAGAACAATAATACACCAAAACCCAACATAAATTCACAAAAGACATCAATTTTATTAGCTTGATAATCCAAATCTTTAGAATCCATACGTTTGCAAGAAAGAGATCCAAATTCAGCCCTTTATCCAGTGAGTGATCTTCATCTCCATTTCACAGGCAGCAGCGCAGTCCGTAACCGTCAAATTCCGCGTTCGTGATGAATTCAAATTCAAAAATTGCGCCCTCAAGAAGCGTTACGACATGTTTTACGGCAGTGATATCAAACGCTCATTGGCTCTCGCCACAGATTGCGACATGCCATATTTCAGTCGGTAAACTATACATTTGAAATGGAGAAGCGCGCGCGCTTGCCGAGCGAAGACGGATTAACATTTTCTTGGATTAATAACTTAAATTCTACCTCATTCAAAACTATTATACTGAAAGAGAGGACTGTGACTGCAACACATCGTCATGTGAACGACTTTTGGTACCGGTTTTGACATGTTTGCAATAAATAAATTATTGTGATTACACGTATGTTGTAATTTTTCTTCATAATTGTAGCCTATGTAGTTTTTAAGAAATTGTTATGGGTAGGTTTAGGGGTAAGAGTAGGATTAGCTGCTAAAAAATCTTTTAATGCTATATTGTTAATAAAATTGCCATTTCCCACACATCTCTGTACATTTTGTCCTTTTTAAATGGGTAATGTTTAGGTTTGGGAGTGGGGTTAAGGGATCTTCCATTTATCTATAAAATGTACGTTTTCTATCTTTGAAAATTACGTATTAAATACTACGTATTAACAATGAGACCAAGGCTGTCATGCATTTATGGATATACGTTGAATCTATACGTATTTTAAGTTGTAATACGTACATATAGATACGTATCGAACCTGAAATAACGTCCATATGATACGTAAAAGTCACTATAATACGTAAATATATATACGAATTGGATCGTTTTTATTTACGTCTAAATATGTACGTTTCGTGTGTGAGATCAGGCTGGATTTTACAGTTCAGTTTGACATCTCAATAAATAATCCAAAAGCTTCTTTAAGTTTTATTTGTGTGGAAAGCTTTAATATGATGTTTGATTTCAATTTCTAAAAAGGGAGAAGAAATATGCAATGTATCTTCACATGAGGTGTTCCAGTAATTTCCATGTGCATACACACATTTTAGATTGTCTCATTTATAAGAAAGCTTCAATAACTTAAAATTCATGTTTTCTAATTTTTTACAATTTTCTTTTCTTTTGTTATACTTTAGCCCTGCTAAAGTATCAGACTCTGCACAGTATTATTGTGCCCTGGTGCCCACAGTGACAGGAAAGCCTTTGCCTCAGTACATAATCTTACTGCATATTAGCCATGCTTTTCATTGATGTTTAACAAGCACAAGTATTCTGTGTGTTTCTGTGACTGCATTAGCCATCAGTAACTGTAAGATCTCTTAATGAATCCACAAGTAGGCCTACCAACACAACACATATTTCCATAGAGAACACACACACAAAAGTGGGGGCAGTGTCGGCACCATGAGTGGACCCTGGGGGCCCTTCAGTCACTGTGCCCCCTTACTTCTAATCTTGAAAGTAATATATCCACATGATCTAGCATTTCCAACCCTCCTTCAGATTTCTTACCAACCATATTTATTTGAAGCTTGTGATGTTTATTTTTCAACAAAAATTAGCCAACAACTCTGCTTTATTTTAGTCTGTTCTCCAGCTCCTGTTTATTTTAAGTTTTATCTTATGAAATAATTGTGCAGTTTTATTCTGTAGGTCTTTTTTATATATATTTGTGCAAATCAGATTTTGACCCTGATATACTTAAACGCATTCTCATCCTACTTTGTCCACTTCAAGGTCAGAGATTCAAACGTTTGACATTTGATCTGTAAGATATTGTCAATTAGCTCAGATACTAGTTCAGGTTCAATAGCCTTTTTTTTCATGTGGATTTTAGTTGATCATAAAAACTTTAAACTCTCTCTTTATCCATCTAAAAGCACTGAGTAAACTGAGTTTAGCTAAGAGTCTAGTCTGATTGTTTCTTCCCAAGGTTAGGCCTACTATAAAAACATAAATGTTTATTTTAGACATATTTGTTGATGATAATAATATTCCAAGTTCAACTATATATTTCAATCTATAGTCAGTGTTAAGTATTTAATGATATTTTAGCTTATGCTCGTTTTTAATTTTACACTCATTCCAAACTGTTGGGATTCGGTTGATTATTTTTTATTTTTTTAAGTAAGGATCATATCACTCACACTGTTATAATACAATCAAAGGTTCTCAGATCAATGATCATTAAACCCTTTTCTTACCCATATTCTGCTGTAGGGAGGAGCTACATGATACACATTTTTATTACTCAGCTCCTGTACTATTTGAGTTACTTCTTAGGAAGAAATGTGCAGCATTGATTCACATAGTCATTTTTGTCCCTTCACTGGTCAGAGGTTTTTTCTGGTCTTCATCATTATTTCTCTGCTCAAAGGTCAGTTATTAATTTTTTTACAGTTAATCCAATGATTATGTAAATTCTGTGTGAACAACATGCATCTTAATTTAAGAAATAATCTAGCATTGTTGTTTCTTCTTTCACACAGAGAATGCTGATGCAAATACAATAAAACCACTAATCCCAGAGAAGCAAGTCACAGCAGGAGATAATGTTACCCTCTCCTGCCAATACAGTAGTGTTTACATCTCGCAGTGGTATCGACAATATCCAGGATCTCGACTAGAGTACCTCATATTTGCCACTGAGCTCAGTGGCCAGTCAGAGCCTGCACTTCGGCTTTCATCTGTGGCTGAGAGAGGATACAAACTAGGGATGGGCATTTTTCAAAAATATTGCATTCGAATATTCGGGCTCATAAAATTCGAATATTCGTTTATTTAAATGACATTTAACGAAAAAGACGTTATTTTTTAAGTGTTTTTTTTTTTTTTTTTTTTTTTTCACCATTTCTGAAGAAGCTTACGATTAGGCAATATACACAACAAGCTTACAATATATGTTAAAGTTTTCTTTTAATTGAAAACATTAAACAGTAGGCCTATGTGTAAACAAAAAAATATAAAGAACAAAAGGATATAAGCTCAAGCAGCGCGAACGGAAAAAACGTTCCTAATAAAGCAGTATAGCCTAGCAGATTGCGCCAGTAACAGTTATCGTACAGAACGTACACATACACTCGAATCAGCATATGATTATCGTGTTTCTTGTTTCACGTTTATGTTGAGAAAAACAATAATATCCACATGCAGGTGTGCCGCCAGCAATTTATGCTCGCTGCGCTGACAGACGTTTCAGAGAAACAAAGATAACGGTGTTCTAGTTCTAAGTTTCTAACAACACTTTGCGTTTTCTGTTCTTAAACCTCTCTCTCAACGAAAGTTAAAGGAAGAATATGTCTCAAAATCAATTTGCTATTAGATAAGTTATCATCTCGGATCACTCGCACTACAGCTGCGCTTACCTGCAGTCGTGCAGTGATAGACAGCTGTCTTTCCGACTGCTGTTTGGATTTCATGTGATTTCTCATTGTGGTGATGATATTATAACTCCAGATTAATTAATTAATTTGATCAAATGTAACTCCATTTTGTAAAAATCATTTAGTAACCTCATTTTCGACTAGTAATTACAAACTTCGCGAGGCAGACGACGACATTATGATCAAATACAAACAACTGGTTAAACACGCGCCACAGTGCCACCCAGTGCATTTAATTATAACTGCGAGTTAGTGCTTGGGATTTATCAGGGATTCACTGCATTTACAACCCGCAAAGTATTTACGGCTTCATAAATTCGATAAAATTCGAATAGTATTTTATTTTTCGATTAATAATTACAGATCGAATATTCGAAAATTCGAATATTCGTGCACATCCCTAATACAAACGTATGCATCTGAGCATCTTTTCAGCAGAAATGGAAGATTCAGCATTGTACTACTGTGCCTTGGTGCCCACAGTGACTGTAAACACTCCAACACTGCACAAAAACCTGACATCATTATCAGCAGACATAGATCAGATATCAGATTCAAACAAACATTAAGTGTGATCACTCCACTTGAATCAAGTAATAATGAGGAAAGTATGTTTCAAAATATACATTTAAATGTATAAATGAAATAAAACTGAGTATGTGAGTATGAAATGATTGACAATAGGCAATGGCTGAAGAAATTAAGTAAATTGATTAATCACAATATTTCTCAATATTCAATGAAATAAAAACATACAATCTGTGTAGTTTGATTATGGAACAAATGACACATATGAGCGTTTTTTTTTTTTTTGTAGTGAATCAAAAATGTACAATCAAATTAGTCAAATTATTTGACAAATGAGTCCTTTGTAGTTAATTAAGCACATACATCTAACTAACTGAGAGATTAATTTGAATAAGCGTCATTAAATTCATTGTGATTCCCAACTGTACTGTTGGAGGTAGAAAATAAAACTTCATATTTCGTAATCCTTCAAAGCTGCCAGAAGGAGGAGCTCTATGATAGTGTGTTTTTTTTCTTCATTTTTCTGAGACTGCTGTCATTCTGTGAGTTAAAACAACATTATGCAGGTCTATTTTCTTTTGTTCCTTTCAGCACTCGCAGGTGAGACTGTTTTACTTTCCATTTTAATTCTTCATTTGAATTTGCCATTCATTAGCATTTAAAATGATTTAAGGATTTAACTTTAAGTGACTACATTTTTCTTTGACAGGATACTCTCTTGGTGATATAATAACTTCTCATGGTTCTGAAAAAGAAGCTCAAGATGGTAACAGTGTTACTCTCTCCTGTAACTACAGTGGTGTTGTTTACAATCTACTGTGGTATCGCCAGTATCAGAGATCCAAACCAGAACTCCTTCTCTCCATCACTGAATCTGGAGATCCAGTTAAAGCAGATCCATCAGCCCACTGGTTTTCTGCTGAAGTTGACAAACACAGAAAGCTCATGCTGAAAATCAGCCCTGCTAAAGTAACAGACTCTGCACAGTATTATTGTGCCCTGGTGCCCACAGTGACAGGAAATCCTTTTCCTCAGTACATAATCTTACTGCATATTAGCCATGCTTTTCATTGATGTTTAACAAGCACAAGTATTCTGTGTGTTTCTGTGACTGCATTAGCCATCAGTAACTGTAAGATCTCTTAATGAATCCACAAGTAGGCCTGCCAACACAACACATATTTCCATATAGAACACACACACAAGTGGGGGCAGTGTCGGCACCATGAGTGGACCCTGGGGGCCCTTCAGTCACTGTGCCCCCTTACTTCTAATCTTGAAAGTAATATATCCACATAATCTAGCATTTCCAACCCTCCTTCAGATTTCTTACCAGACATATTTATTTGAAGCTAGTGATGTTTATTTTTCAACAAAATTAGCCAACAACCTTATAAACTGTATTAATTTCCTTACAAGTGGAATCCTGAACACATAAAGAAAGGCCAGAGAAAATAAATCTAGTTAAACCTTCTTCCTTCAATAATAGGACTCTACAAATCTCTCTCTCTGTAACCAAATATCAAAAATGTATTTTGTTGTCTTCACTTTCTCCACAGCAGACTTCTACCTGACAGTCAAACCTGCATTACGTCACGAAAGTGTGGACTCGGAGGAAGACTGCAAGGGATTAGGGTTTCATTTGGGACAGGGCATAAAGACTATTACAGAAGTAAATCATATTGCCAGAAGGCGGAGTTTAATATCATGATGTAGAAGCATTTTCATCTGAAGGAGGTTGTCAGAATTCAAAGGCATCCAGTCTGAATGAAACTCAAGTCTTTCAGATTCTTCTTCAGATATCTGCTATCATGATTATTTTCTCTCTCCTCAGTTTTTTGTGGACATTTATTGGTAAGATAAAGTTTTTTCTCTCCAATCTGGATCAGTTACTTTTTTCTTATTTACTGCTATACTTTTTATGGTTAAATTACGGTTTGATTTATCTAACCAGGTGTTTATTCTTAATTTATAGGCCACACAGAGGCAGATGCAATAAAACCCTTGTCAGGGGATGAAAATAAACTTGTTGGTGACACTGTTACTCTGTCCTGCAGTTACAAAGACTATACGGGTACTGTAGAGAACTTACAATGGTACAGACAATATCCCAGATCCAAACCGGAGTTCCTCCTTTACATCTTCCCACGTGGAGCTATGGGTGATAGACCAGACAGATTTTCTGCTGAAGTTCGTCAAGATAATAAACAAGTGGATCTGAAGATCTCCTCTGCTGTACAGGCAGATTCTGCCATGTATTACTGTGCCCTGGTGCCCACAGTGACAGGAAATCTAACAGCATCATACAAAAACCTCCCATGCCATCATTCAAGAAAGACGAATATTCAGACATTTACTTCATCCTCTTGCTAAATGCTAAATGCCTGAATAGCCTCACTGGAATAGCATCACTAGCCACACAATAGCCTCACTTTTACTGGAACAAATTGTATCATGCATATTCATGAGGTTTACGTCTTCCCAGAAAGGCTCAACTTGACCGTATTTTGCCAGGAGGTGGCGCTCTATGACTTACACTAGACAGAAAAGATTTTATCACTTGATTATTTTAGTCTGTTCTCTAGCTCTTGTTAATTTTAAGTTTTATCTTATGAAATAATTGTGCAGTTTTATTCTGTAGGTCTTTTTAAAAATATTTGTGCAATTCATATTTTGACCCTGATATACTAAAGGTCGGTGATTCAAATGTTTGACATTTGATCTGTAAGATATTGTCAATTAGCTCAGATAGTTCAGTTTCAATAGCATTTGCTTTACATGTGGATTTTAGTTGATCATAAAAACTTTAAACTCTCACTTTACCCATCTAAAAGCACTGAGTAAACTGAGTTTAGCTAAGAGTCTAGTCTGATTGTTTGTTCCCAAGGTTAGGCCTACTATAAAAACATAAATGTATATTTTAGACATATTTGTTGATGATAATAATATTCCAAGTTCAACTATATATTTCAATCTATAGTCAGTGTTAACAAGTATTTAATGATATTTTAGCATATTCTCATTATTAATTTTACACTCATTCCAAACTGTTGGGATTCGGTTGATTATTATTTATTTTTTTAAGTAAGGATCATATCACTCACACTGTTACAATCAAAGGTTCTCAGATCAATGATCATTAAACCCCTTTCTTACCCATATTCTCCTGTAGGGAGGAGCTACATGATACACATTTTTATTACTCAGCTCCTGTACTATTTGAGTTACTTAGGAAGAAATGTGCAACACTGATTCACAGTCATTTTCGTCCCTTCACTGGTCAGATGTTTTTCCTGGTCTTCATCATTATTTCTCTGCTCAAAGGTCAGTTATATATATTTTTTTAATTTAATCCAATGATTATGTAAATTATGTGTGAACAACACGCATCTTAATTTAAGAAATAATCTAGCATTGTTGTTTCTTCTTTGACACAGAGAATGCTGATGCAAATACAATAAACCCACTAATCCCAGAGAAGCAAGTCACAGCAGGAGACAATGTTACCCTCTCCTGCCAATACAGTGGTATTGTTAACACCTTGCAGTGGTATCGACAATATCCAGGATCTCGACTAGAGTACCTCATATTTGCCACTGAGCTCAGTGGCCAGTCAGAGCCTGCACTTCGGCTTTCATCTGTGGCTGAGAGAGGATACAAACGTATGCATCTGAGCATCTTTTCAGCAGAAATGGAAGATTCAGCATTGTACTACTGTGCCTTGGTGCCCACAGTGGCTGTAAACACTCCAACACTGCACAAAAACCTGACATCATTATCAGCAGACCAGATATCAGATTCAAACAAACATGTGATCACTCGACCTGAATCAAGTAATAATGAGAAAAGTATGTTTCAAAATATATATTTAAATTTATATATGAAATAAAACTGAGTATCTCTGAAATTATTGACAATAGGCAATGGCAGAAGAAATGAAATAAATTTGATTAATCACAATATTTCTCAATATTCTCTGGTTCCTTTTAATGAATTAAAAACACACAATCTGTGTATTTTTGTGAATCAAAAATGTACAATCAAATTAGTCAAATTATTTGACAAATAAGTCCTTTGTAGTTAATCAAGCACATATCTGCATCTATAACTGAGAGATTAATTTAAATAAGTGTCATTAAATTCTTTATGATTTCCAACCCTGCTACTGGATGTAGAATAAAACTTCATATTTCGTAATCCTTCAAAGCTGCCAGAAGGAGGAGCTCTATGAGAGTGTGTTTTTTTTCTTCATTTCTGACTTCTGAGACTGCTGTCATTCTGAGTTAAAACAACATTATGCAGGTCTATTTTTTTTTGTTGTTCTTTTCAGCACTCGCAGGTGAGACTTGTAACCCAGGTTAAATAAAGGAGATCAAGTGTAATTTATTCACAATTTATTAACATCTAATTTCCTTAATAAAGGTTTAAAAGTGATGTGTAAAAGCGATTTAGGTAAAACTGTTGAAGTTTTAAATTATTATTAGTTGATTTGTGATTGACCAATGAGAATGCTCCGTCATCACGCGCTGTGTGTGTGTACGCGCGCGCGCTTGTGTAACGAGAAAAGAGAGAACTGAACGTAGAGAAGAGAAGACGTGAGTTGATCTCCGTGATCGAAGATAACATTATATAGTTAAGAGAAAAGTAGAAACACCCGTTAATTTGATTCATTTCATATCGTGAAGTGTATGGAGAAGCTGAGTGAATGTTATTGAGTCACATTTTACTCCGGTGAGTCAGCATAACCTTATAAATGGAAAAAGTTAATGTATAAACTTAATAACACGATGAAAAAATATTAATTTGTTCGATCAAACAATGCTTAATTCCATTTTCATGTCGCATTTCAACCGTCTGTGGGTATAGTGAACCGCGTGGGTGTTCCTCGTTCACTGACGCCATTGCTGGCCGTGCGTTATCGAAAGCCAAATGGGTCAGAATTCGCGTGCTTTTGACCGCCGTATCAATATTAAAACGCCGTCTTCATAACGCCGGCAGGCGTTAAATAAGCGCCGTCAGGCGATAAGTTAACGTCACACGCCGCCACGCGTTAAAATAACGCTGCTCGCCGATAGATGTTAAATTGACGGCAGACGCCACACAAAATGAGCTCATCTACATGGCCACTCCTCTATTGAGGTTGTGGACTCTACGGCAAGTCGGAGAGGACAATCTTTGGAAAGAGCGCTAAATGCGCCGCAGCACCGGATGTAGTCTGGCTCGTACCCGTTATCTGATAATTTACCAGAAAAAATGTCGGTAGAGACAAATAACGTTAATTTCAGAAGACGTCTAAATGCGATTAGGGATCGAATAAATAGCCAACTTGATAGTTTGCTGGAAACATCGCCACAAGGGCATGGGGAACAAAGTCTCGTAGACAGGTAGGTGAGGAACAGAGTTTATCTCCAACCCCGCTGAAACACACCTGAACCAGCTAATGTTAATGTTAGAGACAAGTTTGAGCTGAATGTAGAGGTGAATTTGAGAACTTGTACGCTAAAATTTACTCGTACAGCTCAGAGGTGAAAACCTGTCAAATTAAGCAATAAGCCCCGCGAAGCCGTGTTTTGGATTTAGAACAGCTAAGGGGCGTTATGGAGTGGAGGGGCTTATACACGGCTTCAAGGGGCTTATATTACCTTTATAAAACGGTTACTCCATAAAATATTAATTTTAATATTTATTTTAGGCTATTCATAAAATAAACACCAGCAGCAAAAAGTATAACGTTAACACATGTAACCTTATTCTGCTCTAAACAATGCCGCGCTGCCATGACGACGACTCCGGTTACCTACTTCCGGTTCGTAGCTTGAACGTTTAACATCATTGAGAGGTAAGTCATCTGCTAACGTACTGTTTACAATCAACATGATAATTCCATGAGCAACATAGCCTAATAAGCAGAGTTTGGTTATATTGAATTGATGACGGCATTGCACACTGTTGCCCAATAGATGCCATTGCCAGTCAGAGGCTTGTAGTGCAGAGAGAGAAAAGTGAGAGTCAGTTTGCAGAAGCTCTACGGAGTGCATTCCCACAGCTACAAGGAAAGGAGTTTGTGTTGTGCAGGGTTGATGCTCAGAGGCAGGTTTCTTGTTTGAGGCCTTGTCCACACGGACACGGGTATTTTTATAACCGTGACTTTTTTTACGCGGTTCGGCCGTTCGTCCACACGGAAACGCAGTATCAGGTCACTGAAACCGCACATTTTTGAAAACCCCTGCCAGGGTGAGGATTTTCAGAAACGCCGGTTGCAGTGTTGTCGTGTAGACAGTAAAACCGGGGTTTTTGCTTCTGATTCAGGCTTCTGATTGGCCAACGTGGCTTAACGATCGCCGCCTGCTGGTGTGGCATGCTCTTGACAGCGTTTGATAGCGTGTTTTTTGCATTTTCATGTAGGCGGAGATTTCTTTTAAACCGAGCATGTGTGGACGGGATTTTTTTTTAAAACGCAGGAGGAAAAACTCCGGTTATAAAAATACCCGTGTCCGTGTGGACTAGGCCTGAGTCTGGAGTCAAAAACCCCAGCAGCAATTAGTGCAAGTGGGCAACTTGGAAGATCAGCACTTTATATACAGGAAAAGGTAATCTAACATAACAACAACAATAATCAAAGTGTCGGAAATTCTCCTTTGTATATAAATTGTGTTTCCAGTATTTGATATGTTTCATTACAGTCTTCCTTTTCCTTTTCATTTGATATGTAGGCAGCATCTCATTATTTTATTACTTACATTGTTTTATGTATAAATTATAGTTAATTTAAATGAAAGCAGTTACAGTTGTTCAATTTTACAGAGTACTTCTGCACCAGTGGCCTCCTCTCCAGCAGCACCAGTGGCCTTCTCTTCACTCAGTCCAGTTGCAGATATATATATCTCAGACGAAGATGAGGATGAGTAAGTGATTTTATATTGTTGTTAAATGTATTTATAGTTACAACAAAAGATGAAGTAACATTTTGTTTTATTTCTTGTTTTCAGTGTTGACCTCAAAGCGTTATTAACTACAATGCTAAGCAAAGTGGATTTTACATTTACACCTGCTTCCAACCAAATCAATACCACAAGATGCAACATCCTAGAAAGTGGTATTAGAGCTTTTCGACGTCAACGATTTAACCCTGAGGCAAAATTGGACGTTGTGTTTAGAGACGCTGATGGAATTGGCGAGGGGGCGGCTGACGAGGGTGGTCCTTCTCGAGAATTTTTAACTTTGCTGATGAGGGAAATTCACACATGCGAAATATTTGATGGAGAAGACTGGAATAAAACGCTTGCCTGCAATTCCAAAGGTACCGGTAACCTAATGTTTAATGTTTATTTTTTGTGTTTTACATTAAACATAGTGGAAAAAGTGTTTACCTCATTGATTATTTTCCTGTAATTCTGCACATTTTTACACAGAGTTATTAAGTCTTTAAAGGGATAGTTCATCCAAAAATGTCAATTCTATCATCATTTACTCACCCTCAAGTTGTTCCAAACCTGTATGAGTTTCTTTGTTCTGCTGAACACAAAGGAAGATATTTGGAATAATGTTTGTATACCAAACAGATCTCGGTCCCCATTGACTACCATAGTATATATTTTTCCTACTATGGTAGTCAATGGGGACCGAGATCTGTTTGGTTACAAACATTATTCCAAATATCTTCCTTTGTGTTCAGCAGAACAAAGAAACTCATACAGGTTTGGAACAACTTGAGGGTGAGTAAATGATGATAGAATTGACATTTTTGGATGAACTATCCCTTTAAACAAAACCTGTTTAAGTTAACACCTAGTTAAGTTAACACTTTATAAGCACCATTTACAGACATAATAATGCTTCTCACATTTGCATTACAGCATTGTACAATGGAATGTACAAGCTAGTTGGACAAAGGATAGCCGTATGCCTGGTACATGGTGGCGTGGAGCCACATTTTTTTTCACAAAGACTGCTCTGTCAGGTGTGCAACCTTCAGCCCCCAGTACCAGACCTTCAACAGATTGTAGACTATGACTTCAGAGAAAAGATGATCAAGGTATGTATTAGGCGACAGTTGTAATATCTTAGAATGCATGAATTGCTAACCTTAACTTTAAAGGGAGCGGATGGCAGTGTGAGAGAACCTCTGGTATATTGAGTCAAAGTGCACTCTTCGTTTGTTTTATGATGTTCCCTTAGGTGCAATTATAGCATTACTATAGTTTTTTGGACACAAAAACTTTTACATTTTAGTGATTTATGACCTGTTCCCGACCTGTTTCTCATCCTCTGATTCAAACAGTCTGTTTTGGGGTGTTTCCCCTTTAAGAGTTCAGTGTTAATGCCCACTGCTATCAGCAGGAGTTTGCAGAATTCGTGACTTCAACTGATGAAGAGCCTCAAAAAAACGATGCGTTTTTCCATGGGATGCAGCCAACTGTAAGTCCCATGCTGTGTTCATGCAGAACAGTTCCAATAACATACAGTGCACAATTTGCACATTATTTAGTTTTTGCCATATAATTATAATTATAAGTATTTATATGATAATATAATATTGCCATTAACTAATTTTACTGTTCTTTAACCTTAAATTATTTCAGGGAAAATAATAATTATTATTCTTTCTTTTTTTTTTTTTTTTTTTTTTTTTGCAATTTTTATCAGTTAACATTTCCCTTTGTTTCTCTTGAAATTAATTTCAGACACGCTGGCACTGTAATAATCATTATATTCTGGAATAGGTGCAATATATTTAGCCAGAAGGTGGAGCTCTAGGAAACCTTCTAGTCACAGTTCTATTGTTTAAAAACAGAGCAGACATGTTGAGTCACTTATACTTAGGAGGGAACTGTAAGTCTTGACTCTCAAAGTCAATTGTCTCTTATTAGTGCAGATGTTGCTCCTGGTATTAATTATATGTTCTCTTCGTATTGGTGAGTTATTTATAATTACTGTAGAAGTGTTTTTTCTCTTTTTCCTGTTGACAATCTGAATTAGTCCATAATAATATATATTTTTCTTTTTACAGGGAATGCTGCTGCAGACGTGATAACACCATTAATCACAGATATGAAGGTTTTGGAAGGAAAAGATGTTACACTGATCTGCAACTACAATGGAAGAGTTACAAATTTGCAGTGGTACCGTCAGTATCCCGGATCCAAACCTGAGAACCTCATTTTGTTCATTGAAACCATCCCCAAATCAGAGCCCTCTCTCCGTCTGTCCGCTGTAGCTGATAAAGACGTCAAACAAATGAATCTGACTATCTCTTCTACAGAAGTCAAAGACTCTGCCATGTACTATTGTGCCCTGGAGCCCACAGTGACAGGAAACACAACTGCACCCTACAAAAACTCAATCAGAAATTATATTCAAAATAGAAATTCATGATGCTCAATTTAAAAAGAGTTTGTAAACAATATAATACGCTCTATAGTATTGCTTTTCACTGAGAACTACCATTTTAGCAAATGTTAGTGCACCTTTTACTTGTTAATTATTGGTCATTTAAGGCCACTTTTATGAGACAAAACACAATATAATTTACAATTCGCTAAGTTAACCAGTACACCGTATGAACTCACATGCTAGAAAAACATTTCTTTAAGCAAAACCTAGAACTAATCAAGAGGTCTCTGACATCAGCTTGTAAACAAATACAGTAGATTCTAAGAATGAAATGAATTAGTATTAAGTATACAAAAATTTATAAAAACAAAATAAATAAAACAAAAGTTTCTTAGGTCTTTAGACAGGACAACATTCTGCAGACGAGACTTTGCTTAACTGACTATCATAACTTTGTTACTTGATTTCTTTGCACAGTAAACATAAATTGTGCAATCAGTCAGATCTCTCTGGACAGTGAAAGTCCTTATATTTAGGGAAAAGGTGTTATATACTTTTTGAAAAAGTCAGTTTGTTCAAATAATAATTTTCAGTGCATAATTTAATATGCCAAAAAAGTATTCAATAAGATCTTGTTGTTTAAGATACATCCCATATGAAATGATGAGATATTGTAGCAAAAGTGATCTCACCTGCATTCTTCCAGAAGGTGGAGCTCTAAGAACCAATTGTAGTTCAGTCTCAGTTCAGATTAAAAACAGAGCAGACAAACTTACATTGAGTCACTTTTATAAACTGTTACTGTAAGGAAACTGTAAGTCTTGGATCGCAAAATCATTGTCTCTTGTTGTGCAGATGTTGCTCCTGGTTTTCATTATATTTTATCTTCTAAAAGGTGAGTTATTCATAACATTTACTGCAGGAATGATTTCCCCCTGTTTATACTGTTCACAATTTAAATTTGTCCATTAGAAATTATTAATTTTTGTTTGTTTATTAAACAGGGAATGCTGCTGCAGACGTGATAAAACCATTCTACACAGATATGCAGGTTTTGGAAGGAAAAGACGTTACACTGATCTGCAACTACACTGAAAGTGTTCGAAATTTGCAGTGGTACCGTCAGTATCCCGGATCCAAACCTGAGCACCTTATTTTGTTCTTTGAAACCAGCCCAAAATCAGACTCCTCTCTCCGTCTGTTTGCTGTAGCTGATAAAGACGTCAAACAAATGAATCTGACTATCTCTTCTACAGAAGTCAAAGACTCTGCCATGTACTATTGTGCCCTGGAGCCCACAGTGACAGGAAACACAACTGCACCCTACAAAAACTCAATCAGAAATTATATTTATATAATTATATCTACCAAAAACACTCAATATACATGTGCACAGCTTCAATGTTTTAGTTACATCCAACAAAAATCAATGGGAAACTTAACCATTGGTTTACCATTCTCCAGTCTCTCTGTAGTTTTTTATTACATCAGATATAGGCTACACCAGAAAGCCCTAGTTTAGCATGAGTTCTGCCAGAAGGTGGAGCTATCATTTCTGTAATTAACAGAGTGCACAGATATAAACTGAGTCAGTTAGGAGGAAACTGCAAGTCTTGACTCTTAAAGGCCTTTTTTCTCTTGATGATGCTGCTTCTGGTCCTCATGATATTTTCTCTTTTTAATGATGAGTGATGAATAAGAATCATTTCCAAAGGACTTCTTTTTTCTCTGCTGTTTAAATGTGTCAGTAAACCAACTGATTACATAAACTTACTTAGTCATGAATTGTAATGTTTGCTTCTTGTTTTTTTTAAACAGAGAATGCTAATGCAGATGTGATAACCTCATTATCCATGGAGCAGCATGTTTTAGCAAAAGAAGATGTTACACTGTCCTGCAACTACAGTGGCAATATTCGCAGTTTGCAGTGGTACCGTTAGTATCCCGCATCTAAAGTTTCTCATTTTTTACAGTGAGAACACTGGTCATTCAGAGCCCAAGCTTCGTCTGTATGCAATGGCCAATAAAGGAATCAAGCGTATGAATCTGAGAATATCCTCTACACATGTAGATGATTCTGCTGTCAGAAACTGGAAGTAACAGCAACATAACAAATCAATTAGCAAATGTCTCAAACATTTATACGCTGTTCTTATCAAGAGGTAGTCTCATAATGATGATTAGTATTTCAGATATTCAGGACCAATTTTAAATGGTTTCAAAATCTATGTTCCAGTTGTGCCCACACATAATATCAAATCACTCTTTGACACAACATTAAAAAAATATGAAATTAACAAGAAGAAATTAAATGAAAGTTTAAAAAAATAACGTAAGAGAGCTTGGAATTATAAAACATTCTGTCCAAAGATCTTAGAAACATGTGCTACTTAACACAGTATATTCCACATATAGTTCTTAATTGTAATTCACAAGAAAAATATTTAGTTTATTTCTGTGAAACCATTAAACATGATTTTGTGAACAGCCATTCTGTTGTGAAGTTTTATTACGCTGGACTATAGCTTATTCATTTGCTGTCTTTACTTGTATGAATGATTTGACTGCACTGACACTATTTGATGAGAAGAGAACGTCTCGGTTACAGATGTAACCCTCGTTCCCTGAGTAGGGAACGGAGACGTTACGTCGGATGACGACGAATGGGGTTTCGCTTAGAAATCCTATCATCTTCGAGTATATAAAACGAGCCAATGGCAATGAAATGCCATGGGTCTGCGGAATTTGCATAGCATAACTCCGCCCCACCCTGGGGGTATATAAGGAAGTGCGCTGGCAACATGCAGATGTGTCTTCGCTGAGGAGCCGAGACTGAACTCAGGCGTTCCAGCGGTACAGCGGAAGTGGCAGGGAGACGTAACGTCTCCGTTCCCTACTCAGGGAACGAGGGTTACATCCGTAACCGAGACGTTCCCTTTCGTTGTCACTCCGAGTTACGTCGGATGACGACGAATGGGGTTCCCAGTGTAATCACGCCACCTCTCGACTGTCTTCCAGTGCCCTGCGTAAGTCTGAGCTCCCTGTCGTGAGACTAGCACGGACGAAGGAGTCCTACTTAACACAGGAATACCAAGGTACACTGGGAAGCATATCCAGTGGAAATATGCAATCATGCCCAACCCGAAGGGGGGGACTTGGAATACACATATGACCCCGAAAGGCTGCATACGGAATAACACTGGGGTGTCCAGCCGCAGGTGGAATATTTCAACCCCAGGGATGGCAAGGTGGCTTGCCAAGGGAAAGACACATGCTCAAAGAGGCTTACAGTGGAATACACATGTGGGGGTCGCCCGGAGGGGAACCATGCACATGGATGCACCTAGCCAAGCGCGAAAGCTGCCGGTGGCATAACTCTGGCGTTGACGTCGTCAGTGCTGGAGGAGACTCAGGGCTTATCAGGCTCACCTGAGGAGAATATCGCACGTATCCCGTCCGTGGAGAGGAATGGCGAGCAAGCGAAGACACCTGAGCAGAATCTCTTACCGTCTAGTTGAAGCGAGTACATGAGAAGAAACTGGCTCCACTCGGAGATTATAGAATCTCGCAAATGTGTTAGGTGTCGCCCAGCCTGCAGCTCTGCAGATGTATGTTAGCGAGGCGCCATGCGCTAGAGCCCAAGAGGATGCCACACTCCGGGTGGAGTGGGCCGTCACACCAAGGGGGCATGGTCGACCTTGCTGCTGGTATGCCAAAGCAATGGCGTCCACTATCCAGTGAGACAACCTCTGCTTGGAGAGAGCCTTTCCCTTCAGCTTCCCACCATGACAGACAAAGAGCTGGTCTGAGGTCCTGAAACACTGCGTTCTGTTTACGTAAGCACGGAGGGCGCGTACTGGACAGAGCAGTGCCAAGGCTGGGTCTGCCTCCTCCAAAGGCAGCGCTTGCAGGTTCACCACCTGGTCTCGAAAGGGTGTGGTGGGAACCTTGGGCACATATCCAGGCCGGGGTCTCGGGATCACGTTAGAGTTAGCCGGCCCGAATTCCAGGCACGCTTCGTCAACCGAAAATGCCTGCAGGTCCCCTAACCTCTTGATGGA
Source organism: Squalius cephalus (assembly GCF_949319135.1). Classification (NCBI taxonomy): domain Eukaryota; kingdom Metazoa; phylum Chordata; class Actinopteri; order Cypriniformes; family Leuciscidae; genus Squalius; species Squalius cephalus. The sequence goes on along the minus strand of NC_137128.1, from coordinate 33,093,610 downwards.
GGCCAATGCAACCAGGAGCGCTGTCTTCATTGACAGGAACTTAAGCTCCACTGATTGCAGAGGCTCAAAGGGAGCACTCTGCAGGGCAGTTAAAACCACTGAGAGGTCCCAAGAGGGTACGAGGGGAGGACGAGGAGGATTCAGTCTCCTGGCTCCCCTCAGGAACCTGACGATCAGGTCGTGCTTTCCTAAGGACTTACCATCAACTGCGTCGTGATGTGCGGCAATGGCGGCAACATACACTTTCAGGGTGGAGGGAGACAGCCTTCGCTTCAACCCTTCTTGCAGGAAGGAAAGCACAACACTGATGGGGCATTTTGTGGGTTCTAGATTTTTAGAAGAACACCAGTTGACGAAGAGGTTCCACTTCAACGCATAGGCATGTCTCGTGGACAATGCTCTAGCAGAAGTGATGGTAGCCACCACCGCTGGTGGTAGGGTACTCAAGCCTGCCTCATCCCGTCCAGGAGCCACACGTGGAGGTTCCAAAGATCGGGACGAGGGTGCCATAAGGTGCCCCGTCCCTGAGAAAGCAGGTCCTTCCTCAGAGGAATTGGCCAGGGAGGTGCTGTCGCGAGGAGTACTAGTTCTGAGAACCAGGTGCGGTTGGGCCAATACGGGGCAACCAAAATTACCTGCTCCTCGTCCTCCCTGATCTTGCGCAAGGTCTGCGCAAGAAGGCTCACTGGGGGAAACGCATACTTGCGGAGGCCCCGCGGCCAGCTGTGCGCCAGTGCATCCGTGCCGAGCGTACCCTCGGTCAGGGAATAATACAGGTCGCAGTGGGACGAGTCGTGGGAGGCAAACAGGTCTACCTGTGCGTCCCCGAACTGATCCCAAATCAGCTGAACCGTCTGGGGATGGAGTCGCCAATCTCCAGCGAGAGGCCGAAGCCGAGACAGCTTGTCGGCCGCCTGGTTCAGGTCTCCCGGGATATAAATGGCACGAAGCGACCTCAGATGCTTCTGACTCCATATGAGGAGGTGGCGGGCGAGTTGTGACATACGGCGGGAGCGCAGACCACCTTGACGGTTGATGTACGCTACAGTCGCGGTATTGTCCGATCGGACCAGTACGTGTTGACCCCTGAGCAACGCATGGAAGCGGTGCAGGGCAAGACGTACAGCCAACAACTCGAGGCAATTGACATGCCAAAGGCGCTGGGGTCCTGTCCAGGAGCCCGCGGCAGCATGTCCATTGCACATGGCGCCCCAGCCCGTGGTGGAGGCATCTGTTGACACAACAACATGCCTGGACACTCGTTCCAAGGGCACTCCGGCCCGAAGAAAACTGAGGTTCGACCACGGGGTGAAGGTCTGACGGCAGGTTGGAGTCACTGGAACTCGGAGCGTGCCGTGGTGCCATGCCCACCTCGGGACTCGATCGCGAAGCCAAAGCTGAAGTGGTCTCATATGAAGCAACCCGAGCGGCGTGACAGCCGCTGCGGATGCCATATGCCCCAGGAGCCTCTGAAATAGTTTCAGTGGGACCACACTCTTGCCCTCGAACTGACGAAGGCAAGTCAGCAGTTATTGCGCGCGCTCGCTCGTAAGCTGCGCGCACATGGCGACCGAGTCGATCTCCATACCGAGAAAAGAGATTCTCTGCACGGGGCAGAGTTTGCTCTTCTCCCAGTTGACCCGAAGGCCCAGACGAGCTAGGTGCCGGAGCACAAGGTCCCTGTGTTCGCAAACCTGGTCTCGAGAGTGAGCTAGGATCAGCCAGTCGTCAAGATAGTTCAGGATGCGAACCCCATGTTCCCGAAGGGGAACAAGGGCTGCCTCGATGACCTTCGTAAAGACGCGAGGAGACAGGGCTAGCCCGAAAGGGAGAACCGCGTACTGGTATGCCTGCCCCTCGAAAGCAAACCGTAGAAACGCTCTGTGTCGAGGAAGAATGGAGACATGAAAGTAGGCGTCCTTCAGGTCGATCGCTGCAAACCAATCCTGCGGCCGTATGCACTCGAAAATGCGCTTGGCCGTGAGCATCTTGAACGGCATCCTGTGAAGGGGGCGGTTCAAGACGCGCAAGTCGAGGATTGGCCGTAACCCACCGGATTTCTTCGGTACAATGAAGTAAGGGCTGTAAAAGCCGGACCTCATTTCGGCTGGAGGGACGGTCTCGATCGCACCCTTCGCCAGTAAGGTAGCGACCTCCGCTCTCATAACCGGGGCATTGCCACCGACCATAGTGAAGCGGACTCCCCTGAAGCGGGGAGGAGACCGCGCGAACTGAATCGCGTAGCCGAGCCTGATGGTCCTCGCGACCCAGCGGGACAGCCTGGGAAGCTCTAACCAGGCTTCCAGGAACTGTACCAGCGGGGTCATACGGACCACAGACGTACCCTCGATGGTGCAGCGAGGCGGAATGACCGGCCCAGGCGTGGGTGGCATAGCGGCACGTTGCGGGGGCATGGTCATTAGCCGCGTCCTGCCAGAGGAGGCCAGGGGAGGACCAGCGTCCCACTGGGGCGTGCTCTGGCAGGGAACTGGCGACAGAGGGGGACGAGAGTGGCGAGGCTCGAGAGTGGCGAGGCTCGTGAGCGGCGCGCACTGTCATCCGGACACTCTGTGTGCTCAGAGATGAGGGAGTGAGTTCTTTCTTTGACCACAAAAGGGTGCTGCCCGTCGTGGGAAGAGCAGCGGGGTGGGAAAAACCAAGGATTCTCCCCCGGCCCTCCACCGGGGGAAGGAGCGGCCCTGCTACCGGCTCCTGGGAAGAACTCAACGCCATCTCTGAGCAGCCCGTCTCAGGAGCGCCGCTTGGCCTGGCGTTTAGCGGGGCACGGGGCGGGAGAGGGCTGTGGCGCCTTCCTACGGCGTCCTCCACGATGCGACCCGGATGGAGGCTGCTGCTGGGGCCGTGCGGGAGGGGCAGGAGCCGTAGAAGGGTGCCCTCGGCGGCGAGCAGACTGAGGCACCTGTGCCGACAGCTGGGTGGAGGCAGCAGCTGGCCGTCGGGGCAGGACGTGTCTGAGAGCCTCAGTCTGCTTCTGGGCGGTCGGGAACTGCTGGGCAAAGTCCTCAACCGCTCCGCCGAAGAGGCCAGCCTGGGATATGGGAGTGTCGAGGAACCGGGTCCGCTCGGCCTCACGCATATCGGCCAGGTTGAGCCACAGATGTCTCTCCTGGACCACGCAAGTGGACATCACCTGACCCAGGGAGCGTGCAGTCACCTTCGTCGCTCGGAGAGCAAGGTCGGTGGCGGCACGCAGCTCATCAAAGAGCGCTGGGTCAGTCCTCCCCTCGTGCATGTCACGCAACATCTGGGCCTGGTAGACCTGGAGTGTCGCCATGGCATGCAGTGAGGAGGCCGCCAGCCCCGCAGCTCTATAGGCCTTCGCCACAAGCGTGGAAGAGAACCTACAGGCTTTGGAGGGGTGCTTTGGGTCACCACGGGAAGAAGCACTCTGAGGACACAGTTGCATCGCAACAGAGCGTTCAACCTGGGGAACCCCAGTGTACCCTTTGGCGGCCGCCTGATCGAGAGGCGGCAGGGCGGAGGAGGTCGCCGAGCGATCACGAGAAGACAATGGTGCCTTCCAGGACCTCGTGACCTCCTCATGCACATCTGGGAAGAAAGGCATTGGGGACGCACGCTGACGAGGATCAGCGGCGGCACCCAAAAACCAATCGTCCAGCCGCGAGCGCACCGGACCAGGTGGCGGGGACCACTCAAGCCCAATGGCCGCGGCTGCCCGGGAAAGCATGGCAGTCATCTCGGGATCAGACTCGGGCAATGCTGGCACACCCGAAGGTGGCAGCACAGCCGAATCCTCACTTCCCAAGGACTCTCGCCCACCCTGTGCTGCAGCGATCGACATTGAATCTTCCTCTGGAGCGCCAAATGAGATCCGCGGCAAGTCCGAGGACTGTACCGCGGGCTCATTTGAACCACTCGCGGGTTGCACGGCACTAGAGGACGGTGTGGAGCATGGAATAGTCGGCGCTTTGTCCCACACCGTAACCCTCAGGTCACGCTGGCCGCCAGCCGAAGTACTAGCTCTCGCGGAGCCCGTAGATCGGGGTGCGGATGAGGGGACTCTACCATGAAGGTCATTGAGTCTCGACCGTAACCGTGCGATGGGCATGTTCCCGCAATGGGAACATGACTCATCCACAAACGCTGCCTTAGCAAGCTCTAAGCCCAGACACACAAGACAGCGATTGTGCCCATCAGAGTCAGAAACAAATAGACCGCAACCAGAAGTGCACGGGCGAGGCATCTTTAAAAAGACGTGCCGCGTGCAAGCTCTTTTAGAAAGGAGATTTCTCCACAAATGCTGAAGCGACCAGGGAGAGAACACACAAACACTGGCAAATCACTGCACAGATAAGCAGGGAATGTGCACTCGCTGGAACTCGCTGTCACACCAACACTTGGAGAGAGGCTCGTCTCGAAGAGAAATGAAGAGATGAATCTCAGGATTGGCTGTGGAGTGAAGTACATCAACTTGGCTCCGAAGCGAAAACATATCTGCATGTTGCCAGCACACTTCCTTATATACCACCAGGGTGGGGCGGAGTTACGCTACGCAAATTCCACAGAGCCATGGCATTTCATTACCATTGGCTTGTTTTATATACTCGAAGATGATAGGATTTCTAAGCGAAACCCCATTCGTCGTCATCCGACGTAACTCGGAGTGACAACGAAAGGGAACTGAACTGAGCTGGACCATGACATCACTGTTTCACGCAGAGCTGCTTTATAGCCGAACTGAACTAATTTAATACATGATGATCTTATGAACAGCAGAATAATGACACTTTTCTTTTTCAAGCTGCTTTAAAGCCGAACTGAACTCTGCTTGCATCATTCAATCATTATTTTCCTGTTGATCACTGCAATCTGTTTTGTATAAACCGAAATAAAAAAATAAAGATGATTTTACTTGATTTGATGGTAAAATGAAAAGTAGTATGTGTGGGAGGAGCTCAAAGGTTTGTAAACTTCAGAAGAAATCAAAAAGACAACAGTGACAGACCAACCTTCATACAGATACTGATAGAAGTCTGAACTCGAACTACAGAAACATGATACACATCTTGTCTGTTTTCATTTTTATCCTCAGTTACTGTAAGTACTATTAATCATACACATTTTAGACTGTATTCCAGAACATCACTAAAATAAATAAATCAAGTTTTAATAAATCAGTTTTCTTTTTCTTTTTTAAAATCTATTCTAAATTGAATCCATTATTTCTTCATTCTTTAATGTTTTTGCAGGTGAAGCGAATGGGAATGTCATCAGACCAAACCAACCATCTGTACAGTAGTTTTAACTGAAGGAAGCAGCGTCACTCTGTCCTGTACATATGATGTATCAGCTTACAGTCTCCACTGGTACTGGCAGAAGCCTGGATCAAGACCAGAGTTTCTGATAAACCATTAGAATTCATGATAAACTTGTGGATCTGGAGATCTCCTCTGCTGCTGTATCTGACTCTGCAGTGTATACTGTGCTCTGGAGCCCACAGTGACAGGAAAATCATCTACACTAACAGGTTTCTTGTATATTGTATAGTCATATTTCAAAGAGGGAGGAGCTTCTTTCCATGCAGTGTCTAAGTCTTTTCCCCTCTCTACTTTCCTCTGCTGTGTAGTGTTGCCTTATTCTGAGAACTACTGTATTACAAAAATGTTAGCACCATATTTCTCGTTAATTACTGGTCACTTAATACAAGTTATATTCAAATACTTTTTGAAATAGTCGTTCAAATGATCATGTTCAATCTTCTATATTCCATTAGGCCAAAAATGCTTATTTGTTGTTTAAGATGCATGCCATATGAAATGATGAGATATTGTAGCAAAAGTGATCTCACCTGCATTCTTCCAGAAGGTGGAGCTCTAAGAACCAATTGTAGTTCAGTCTCAGTTCAGATTAAAAACAGAGCAGACAGACTTACATTGAGTCACTTTATACTCTAGGAGGAAACTGTAAGTCTTGACTCTCAAAGTCATTGTCTTTTATTGTGCTGATGTTGCTCCTTGTATTCATTATATTTTCTCTTATAAAAGGTGAGTGATTTATAACAATTACTGTGGGAATGTTTTCCCTCTTTTATACTGTTAACAATTTAAATTTCTCCACTAGAAATTATAAATTTTAGTTTGAGTGTTTGTTTGTTTGTTTATTTTAAACAGAGAATGCTGCTGCAGACGTGATAACACCATTAATCACAGATAAGCAGGTTTTGGAAGGAAAAGATGTTACACTGATCTGCAACTACACTGGCAGTGTTCAGAATTTGCAGTGGTACCGTCAGTATCCCGGATCCAAACCTGAGAACCTCATTGTGTTCATTGAAACCATCCCCAAATCAGACTCCTCTCTCCGTCTGTCCGCTGTTGCTGATAAAGTCGTCAAACAAATGAATCTGACTATCTCTTCTACAGAAGTCAAAGACTCTGCCATGTACTATTGTGCCCTGCAGCCCACAGTGACAGGAAACACAACTGCACCCTACAAAAACTCAATCAGAAATTATGTTCAAAATAGAAATTCATGATGCTCAATTTAAAAAGAGTTTGTAAACAATATAATATGCTCTATAGTATTGCTTTTCACTGAGAACTTAGCAAATGTTAGTGCACCTTTTACTTGTTAATTATTGGTCATTTAAGGCCACTTTTATGAGACAAAACACACTATAATTTAAAATATGTTAAGTTAACCAGTACACCTTATTTACTCACATGCTAGAAAAAAATTCTTTAAGCAAAACCTAGAACTAATCAAGAGGTCTCTGACATCAGCTTAAACAAATAGGTTCTAATAATGGAAATGAATTAGTATTAAGTATACAAAAATTAATTAAAACAAAAGTTTATTAGGTCTATAGGACAACATTCTGCAGACGAGACTTTGCTTAACTGACTATCATAACTTTGTTACTTGATTTCTTTGCACAGTAAACATAAATTGTGCAATCAGTCAGATCTCTCTGGACAGTGAAAGTCCTTATATTTAGGAAAAAGGTGTTATATACTTTTTGAAAATGTCAGTTTGTTCAAATACTCATTTTCAGTGCATAATTTAATATGCCAAAAAATCTTCAATAAGATCTTGTTGTTTAAGATGCATGCCATATGAAATGATGAGATATTGTAGCAAAAGTGATCTCACCTGCATTCTTCCAGAAGGTGGAGCTCTAAGAACCAATTGTAGTTCAGTCTCAGTTCATATTAAAAACAGAGCAGACAGACTTACATTGAGTCACTTTATGCTAGGAGGAAACTGTAAGTCTCGACTCTCAAAGTCATTGTCTTTTATTAGTGCAGATGTTGCTCCTGGTATTAATTATATTTTCTCTTCTAAAAGGTGAGTGATTCATAACAATTACTGCGGGAATGATTTCACCCTTTTTATACTGTTGACAATTAAAATTTGTCCATTAGAAATGATTAATTTTTGTTTGTTTATTTATTTTAAACAGAGAATGCTGCTGCAGACGTTATAACACCATACTTCACAGATAAGCAGGTTTTGGAAGGAAAAGATGTTACACTGATCTGCAACTACACTGGCAATGTTCGAAATTTGCAGTGGTACCGTCAGTATCCCGGATACAAACCTGAGAACCTCATTGTGTTCATTGAAACCATCCCCAAATCAGAGCCCTCTCTCCGTCTGACCGCTGCAGCTGATAAAGACTACAAACATATGAATCTGACTATCTCTTCTACAGAAGTCAAAGACTCTGCCATGTACTATTGTGCCCTGGAGCCCACAGTGACAGGAAACACAACTGCACCCTACAAAAACTCAATCAGAAATTATATTTAAGGCAGATTGTGACGAAGGACGACCTTTTTCAGGCAGATAAAACTGGCTGCTTGAGAATCAGCCAATCAGGAGCCACTGCGCTCTGCGGCCCGCGGAAGCAGACTGCTTAAAGGGATAGTTCACTTTGAAATTAAATTTTGGTATGTTTTAGCTTACCTCAAGGGCATCCAAGATGTAGGTGTCTTTTTTTCCGCAGTAGTTTCAATTTTGATATTTTTAGGTCAAACCGTTCTTGTCTGTCAGTCATATAATGCAGGTCTATGGTCACCCCCTCAAAGAGCATGCACAGAGTCCAAATTAAAACAATTCCCCATCGTCCAAATTAAACAATTCCCCATCGTAAGTACACATTGATGGCCTAAGACACGAAACGAGCGGTTTGTGTGAGAAAACGAACAGTATTTATATCGTTTATACCTCTTGTAACACAGCCACGTCCAAGTGACTGGTGCATAGATCTATACACTAGATGTCGCCTTGACTACGGCATTCGTTCCAATGAACTGCCGTAGCCAAGTGTCTTAGGCCATCAATGTGTACTTACGATGGGGAATTGTTTAATTTGGACGATGGGGAATTGTTTTAATTTGGACTCTGTGCATGCTCTTTGAGACAGTGACCATAGACCTGCATTATATGACTGACAGACCAGAACGGTTTGACCTAAAAATATCAAAATTGAAACTACTGCGAAAAAAAAGACACCTACATCTTGGATGCCCTTGAGGTAAGCTAAAACATACCAAAATTTAATTTCAAAGTGAACTATCCCTTTAAATTTCAGTTTCGGAAACGTTTGGAAGAGAGCGCTGGCGTTGAAAGACTGTGTAGTTTATATTTATATAGATAATATAAGCTAGTGTTGCTGTACTTATTTACAAGTTCCTAGTATTGTGTGCGTGCAACTACCAATAACATAAGTATACTGAAGTTTGTTGTTGTTTTTACCTCACAATAATGTCGTGACATGTTGCTGCTCGTTGTCATATAATGGCGGAGCTTCGCACTGCTCGTGTGTTTAATTGAGAACGCTGTTAATTAATGGAGGTGTTGCTCTGCAAGCCTTACGTGTCTCAATTGAAATAATGTCTGTTGTTCTTGCACAATGTGTAACGTTGTTTAATTTAAGGAGTAATTCTGCAGCTCATTGTTATATGTTTAGCTGAATTTAGCATGTTGTATATTGATGCAGTTAATGTGAGGCAAATTAATCTTTAAACAGGGATATAGTGTACTACTGCATTTCTAAGTTTGTATTTGCTTAGTAATTAGCATTTATTATAACACTGCATTTAAGTCATACATAACAAAACTATAATTTAATCTCTTGATTGTATTTGTTTTATTATACCTGCTAGGCATTTAATAACTATTTGACATTTATAGAGAGTCTACATTTACTGATTTATGCCTGTATCTCTGTTTTAGAACCACACACATTTAAACCTTTATTTCAATAAAACACCTAAACGGAACATATCTTGTCTGCATTCTAATCGATGCCCCCTGGTGGTCACAACCTTTTAAAGACCAGTCAAATTATACAGTCCTTTCCAATCACCAAAACACAGATGATCATGATGCACAATGTAGATTTAAAAACAATGACTCATACAACTATCAAATGTCTCAAGCATTAATGCTGTTCAATCTGTATTAGTCCAATATTATTAATGGTTTATACTTTAGAGCAGGGATAGACAACTCCAGTCCTGGAGGGCCACTGTCCTGCAGAGTTTAGCTCCAAACCTAATTAAACACACCTGAACAAGGCAATCAGTGTTTTCAGGATTACTAAATAGATATAGGCAGGTGAGTTTTTATCAGGGCTAAAGCTAAACTCTGCAGGACAGTGGCCCTCCAGGACCGGAGTTGTCTATCCCTGCTTTAGAGAATCAGGACACAACAGTTAAACATGCCTTTAAAACTTATTCCAACATACTGAGTGTCCATTCAATAAATAGTGTAATAAATGAATCAGACTGACATAATGCCAATTTGAGGTTGTTGACTACAGCTTCTTCAGTATTTGTAGAGTAAGATGAGCAAGGACGTACAGTATGTGTGGGAGGAGCTCAATGTTTAGTCGACTCCTTCAGAATAAATCAGAGAAAACTATGACTTACCTTCATACTGATGATACAAATCTGAACTCAAACTACAGAATCATGTTACTCATCTCTTCTGTTTTAATATTTATCCTCAGTTACTGTAAGTAGCCTAATACTCATGTACATTTTGCTATGTTTGCTCTGTTTTTCAGAACATCACAAAAAATATACAGTAAAACAAATTTCCATTTGCTTTGCTCTAAATTGAATCCAGTACATTGCTTGAATCTTTAATGTGTTTGCAGGTGAAGCGAATGGGAATGTCATCAGACCAAACCAACCATCTGTAGTTTTAACTGAAGGAAGCAGCGTCACTCTGTCCTGTACATATGATGGATCAGCTTACAGTCTCCACTGGTACCGGCAGAAGCCTGGATCAAGACCAGAGTTTCTGCTGCTGATTGTTGAGTCTTCCAATTATGTCATCAAAGCTGAACGACCTCACCCGCATATGTCCATTAGACTTCATGATAAACGTGTGGATCTGGAGATCTCCTCTGCTGCTGTCTCTGACTCTGCAGTGTATTACTGTGCTCTGCAGCCCACAGTGACAGGAAAACCAAATACACTGTACAAAAACCTTCTTATCATTTTTCTATTGCATAGTCATATTTCTAAGAGTTATTATCTCTCTCTCTCGTCTTTCCTTTTCTTTGCTATATAAATTGTTATCTTTCTCTATGATCTATCTGTGATATTGCATTATGTTGCTAAAACGGCATTTAAATGTACATTATTAGCCCTTTGAGATTGTTGACCAGATTGTATTTCTTTTTTCATTTTACGTTTTATTTAGCAAGGACATCCCTCAAAGAAAAAAGTCATTTACAACTGGCAAAGAATTGTAATCAATACAAAAATTGACTGAAAAAAAACAAGACAATCAATCACCATCCATATAAGAAATATATTCTGTTCCTTGAAATTCAAATTCAAAATACTTTAAGAATTTTCTAACCATTCCGTGTCCAGTTAAGTTTTGACAAATTTCACTTTTTAAAGGTCAAAGCACTGTCTTTCCAGGCTTGAGTTGCTGAAGATACATTTCTCTACGAAAAGTTACTCTACGAAATGTTTTACTCACAGCTTAATATATATATATATATATATATATATATATATATATATATATATATATATATATATATATATTTTTTTTTTTATATATATATATATATATATATATATGTATGTATATATATATATATATATATATATATATATATACCTAAAATATTTAAATATAAATATCTTGTCACAGGGAGGTTTTAACCCTTATCACCCACAAAATGATTTTACATTCTCAGTTATGACCTCCACCTGGACTAGGCTGCTGATTTCCTTTGAACATTACTAATTAGATGAATGGTTATTTTTGTAGATAGAGATGTAATCTGTTTATTGCTGTACAATGACTGCAATACATTGACCAAAAACACTCAATATACATTTGCACAGCTTCAATGTTTTAGTTACATCCAACAAAAATCAATGGCAAACCTAACCATTGGTATACCATATACACATTCTCCAGTCTCTCTGTAGTTTTTTATTACATCAGATAAACGCCAGAAAGCCCTAGTTTAGCATGAGTTCTGCCAGAAGGTGGAGCTCTCATTTCAGTTATTTTAAAACAGAGTGCACAGATATAAACTGAGTCAGTTAGGAGGAAACTGCAAGTCTTGACTCTAAAGACCTTTTTTCTCTTGATGATGTTGCTTCTGGTCCTCATGATATTTTCTCTTTTTAATGGTGAGTGAATAATCATCATTTCCAAATAGGACTTATTTTTTTCTCTGCTGTTTAAATGTGTCAGTAAACCAACTGATTACATAAACTTACTTAGTCATGAATTTTAATGTTTGCTTCTTGTTTTGTTTTTTTAAACAGAGAATGCTAATGCAGATGTGATAACCTCATTATCCAGCAGCATGTTTTAGCAAAAATAGATGTTACACTGTCCTGCAACTACAGTGGCAATATTCGCAGTTTGCAGTGGTACCGTCAGTATCCCGCATCTAAACCTGAGTTTCTCATTTTTTACACTGAGACCACTGGTCATTCAGAGCCCAAGCTTCGTCTGTATGCAATAGCCGATAAAGGAATCAAGCGTATGAATCTGAGAATATCCTCTACACATGTGGATGATTCTGCTGTTTACTACTGTGCCCTGCAGCCCACAGTGACAGGAAAACTGTCTATGCCTTACAGAAACTGGAAGTAACAGCAACATAACAAATCAATTAGCAAATGTCTCAAACATTTATACGCTGTTCTTATCAAGAGGTAGTCTCATAATGATGATTAGTATTTCAGATATTCAGGACCAATTTTAAATGGTTTCAAAATCTATGTTCCAGTTGTGCCCACACATAATATCAAATCACTCTTTGACACAACATTAAAAAAAAAATGAAATTAACAAGAAGAAATTAAATGAACGTTTAAAAAATAACATAAGAGAGCTTGGAATTATAAAACAGTCTGTTTAAAGATATTAGAATAATGTGCTTATTAACACTGTATATTCCACATATAGTTCTTAATTGTAATTCACAAGAAAAATATTTAGTTTATTTCTGTGAAACCATTAAACATGATTTTGTGAACAGCCATACTGTTGTGAACTATTCTTTTTTATTACGCTGGACTACAGCTTATTCATTTGCTGTCTGTACTGATTTGACTGCACTGACACTATTTGATGAGAAGAGCAGAGAACTGAGCTGGACCATGACATCACTGTTTCACGCAGAGCTGCTTTATAGCCGAACTGAACTAATTTAATACATGATGATCTTATAACAGCAGAATAATGACACTTTTCTTTTTCAAGCTGCTTTAAAGCCGAACTGAACTCTGCTTGCATCATTCAATCATTACTTTCCTGTTGATCACTGCAATCTGTTTTGTATAAACCGAAATAAAAAAATAAAGATGATTTTACTTGATTTGATGGTAAAATGAAAAGTAGTATGTGTGGGAGGAGCTCAAAGGTTTGTAAACTTCAGAAGAAATCAAAAAGACAACAGTGACAGACCAACCTTCATACAGATACTGATAGAAGTCTGAACTCGAACTATAGAAACATGATACACATCTTGTCTGTTTTCATTTTTATCCTCAGTTACTGTAAGTACTATTAATCATACACATTTTAGACTGTATTCCAGAACATCACTAAAATAAATAAATCAAGATTTAATAAATCAGTTTTCTTTTTTTTTAAATCTATTCTAAATTGAATCCATTATATTTCTTGATTCTTTAATAAGCCCACCGGCAACTATATTTGCCGCAGTGTATAATTGTCATTTCCTTTAGTAAGTATTTTTCTAGATGTTATCCATGTTTTGTCTCAATGACATGCAAGCAAACAACCAAATAAAGGATTTCAAGAAAAAAAAAAAAGGTATTCACTTCCTTCCTGTCACATGAGGCTGTCAGCTTCCTACCCCTACTTCCAGGAAGCATGGTGAAGGCAAACCCTCCCGAAGAAAGGTCATTTTCATGTTACTAATACGTTTTTTTTTTTTTTTTTTGACATATATCTACATAATCATGAAGGTCTCTAGAATCATCCAAACAAAACAAATCTTACAAGAGATCTATAGTTTTTTGTAAACTTAGTCAAAAGTCCAAATGGCAACTATTTGCCGATGGGCAAATACGTTGTAAGTACATATCTCAGAGACCCCAGGCAACAAAATGTAATTTTGGAATGTAAGTTTTTTTTTTAAAACAAATGTAATTTTACTCAGTTTATTAATGTTTTTACTCCACATTTGGACATTTTTACTCCACAAAATGTATATAAATGAATTTTAAAAAATCTTTTAAATAGGTTTTTATAAAAAATATTTGGATAATTTGACATGGTTTAGTGTAAGATTGTTTGCCCATATTTTGGAAAATGCAGTTTAAAAAAAAAAAAATCACTTTAACCAGTAGAAGTTTTTCCAGTTAGATTCATATCTACATATTATGAAATCACAATTATAACAATAAAAGTTACTTTTTGTCAAAGTTTAGCAGTTTTTATACTGAAAGAAAAAATCTGTTTTTCAATAATGTTACATTTTGATTAGAATAAAACCTGATCAGGATGTTACAGAGAAAAGTTGGCATCTTTAGAGTTTATCATTTATTTAAAACATCTGTTTTTCATATAATTCTACAAATTTAAAGTGTGCCACTTAATTTCTGTCTACTCTGTCTGTCTTTCTGTGTGTTCTGTGTTGTTTCTGATTTTGAGGATGAATTTTGTCCATTGACAAAATTCATTTGATCCTAATCATAATAACATTATTGAAAATCTGATTTTTTTTTTCAGTACAAAAAAAGCCTAAAATGTTGCCTAAAAAATGTTGCCTTATTCTGAGAACTACTATATTAGCAAATGTTAGCACCATATTTATCGTTAATTACTGGTCACTTAATACAACTTTACCAAGACAAAACACTATAATTTACAATATGCTAACCAGTACAGGTTGAACAGGAAAAATTCCTACTATCATAAGTTTGCTACTGGATTATTTTGTACTGGACAGTCCTTATTACTTACAACCAAAAAAAGTTATATTAAAATACTTCTTGAAATAGTCGTTCAAATAATCATGTTCAATCTTTTATATTCTATTAGGCTAAAAATGCTTATTTGTTGAAGATACATCCCATATGAAATGATGAGAAATTGAAGCAAAAGTGATCTCACCTGCATTCTTCCAGAAGGTGGAGCTCTAAGAACCAATTGTAGTTCAGTCTCAGTTCAGATTAAAAACAGAGCAGACAGACTTACATTGAGTCACTTTATACTCTTGGAGGAAACTGTAAGTCTTGACTCTCAAAGTCATTGTCTTTTATTAGTGCAGATGTTGCTCCTGGTATTTATTATATTTTCTCTTCTAAAAGGTGAGTGATTCATAACAATTACTGTGGAAATATTTTTCCACATCATTTTTATACTGTTGACAAGTTAAATTTGTCCATTATAAATTATACACTTTTGTTTGTTTATTTATTTTAAACAGGGAATGCTGCTGCAGACGTGATAACACCATACTTCACAGATAAGCAGGTTTTGGAAGGAAAAGATGTTACACTGATCTGCAACTACACTGGCAATGTTCAAACTTTGCAGTGGTACCGTCAGTATCCCGGATCCAAACCTGAGAACCTCATTGTGTTCTTTGAAACCATCCCCAAATTAGAGCCCTCTCTCCGTCTGACCGCTGCAGCTGATAAAGTCGTCAAACAAATGAATCTGACTATCTCTTCTACAGAAGTCAAAGACTCTGCCATGTACTATTGTGCCCTGCAGCCCACAGTGACAGGAAACACAACTGCACCCTACAAAAACTCAATCAGAAATGATATTTAAGGCAGATGATCATGATGCACAATGCAGATTTAAAAAAAATTACTCATACAACTATCAAATGTCTCAAGCATTAATGCTGTACATATCTGTATTAAGAGGTAGTCTAATATTATTAATGGTTTATATTTTAGAGAATCAGGACACAACAGTTGAACATGCCTTTAAAACTTATTCCAACATGTGCAACTGAGTGTCCACTCAATAAATAGTGTAATAAATGAATCAGACTGACATAATGCCAATTTTAGGTTGTTGACTACAGCTTCTTTCTATATATTGAGTATTTGTAGAGTAAGATGAGCAAGGACATGTGTGGGAGGAGCTCAATGTTTTGGCGACTCCTACAGAATAAATCAGAAAAAACAATGACTTACCTTCATACTGATGATAATCTGAACTCAAACTACAGAATCATGTTACTCATCTCTTCTGTTTTAATATTTATCCTCAGTTACTGTAAGTATTACTCATTTGCATTGTGCTATTTTTTTCAGAACATCACAAAAAATATTAAAAAAAAAATCCATTTGCTTTGCTCTAAATTGAATCCAGTACATTGCTTGAATCTTTAATGTTTTTGCAGGTGAAGCGAATGGGAATGTCATCAGACCAAACCAACCATCTGTAGTTTTAACTGAAGGAAGCAGCGTCACTCTGTCCTGTACATATGATGGATCAGCTTACAGTCTCCACTGGTACCGGCAGAAGCCTGGATCAAGACCAGAGTTTCTGCTGCTGATTGTTGAGTCTTCCAATTATGTCACCAAAGCTGAACGACCTCACCCGCATATGTCCATTAGACTTCATGATAAACGTGTGGATCTGGAGATCTCCTCTGCTGCTGTCTCTGACTCTGCAGTGTATTACTGTGCTCTGGAGCCCACAGTGACAGGAAACCCAAATACACTGTACAAAAACCTTCTTATCATTTTTCTATTGCATAGTCATATTTCTAAGAGTTATTATCTCTCTCTCTCTCTGTTGTCTTTCCCTTTCTTTGCTATATAAATTATATTTCTCTATACCATTATGATCTATCTGTGATATTGCATTATGCTGCTAAAACGTAATTTAAATGTACATTATTAGCCATTTGAGATTGTTGACCATGGTCAGATTGTATTTCTTTTTACGCATTATTTACCTGAGACGAGCGGAGAGGAAGGAGCGCAGTGCACGTAGCATCATGTCAGAATCACATGTAATAAAAAAATCTAACTTTATCATTATGAATATAAACAAATAAGATGTATTTTAGTAGCCTACTCACTACTAAATCTAAATAGCTATCATATCGATATTGGTAAAGTTTAAAATATATATTTTTTGATTCGCTAACGAGCTAGTTATATAAGGCAAAGCTAAAAACAGGTTGCATTGATGCACATTTTTCCATTTCCATTAGTTGCACTGTGATGAAGATGAATTTCGTGTAAGATTCATAACATATAACGTTAGGCCTACTAGCTGTTAAACATGTATTTTGTTATGTAAAGTTCCCCCCACAGCGGAGCCTGCCGTGAACGCGCAGGCTAGTAAACATGCAGAGTCACCGATGACGACGGATAAACAGTTATGAAACATTCACTGGTAGGGACAAAATGCTTAACATTGACTGGCCTGCCCATACTTTGACTACAAACTTGGTCCTCAAATCATTACGTATTATGCAATACATGTAATGTAACTTTATAACGTTGCACTCTTTCTATGAGTTATAAATAGCTAGTAAGATAATATAACGGTAACTAACGTTGCAGTAGGCTATGTAAATAATTATTCTAGCGATATGTAATGCTAAATAAGGTTTGCTAGTACATTATTTTAGCAACATGACAAGCCAGTGAATTAGCAGGTTTCAATTGTTGCTTTGCACAGTGCGTGACATTTTATCTGTATGCTATGCGGCTAGAGTTTTAACACTGAGTCAATGGGCTCCGACGGGCTTGTTTATCGTCATCGGTCTTTTTCCGTTTACCTGTCTTTGTTGTATGAGCAGCAGTGGCGTGCACAGGGGGGGGGCCGGGGGGGCTCAAGCCCCTGCCCCTTTTGTCTCAAAATGTATTGTGCCCCTCTCTGATAAATGTAAATAATAATTATTATTAAAATAAATATTATAATAAATAACAATACACTTATACACCATTGCCACGAACAATAATAATACAAACAAATATTAAATATTATTTTTTTTGGCGGAAGCATTTGGCGGAGGTGAAGTGGCAGTAGGCGGAGTTCTTTTTTTCAGCGCTATGTACGCAGCAGTTCGCCGCGAGTCTTCAAACTGCACGGCAGCAGGTAACATTAAGCTAATACGGAAAAGTTACATTTATCCTACCATGCTACTGTAAAAGTTGCGGCAGCATGTGAGTTATGCTTAACAATCATAAAAGTATAACTCAATTTCAGCCGCATTCTGAGTCTGACAATGTCATTCGTTTTTGTCCAGGCCATAGCAAGTGTAATTAGCTTGGGGAAATGCATCTAGTGAAAGGAAATTTCATGTCCAAGGAAAAGTCCATGTCCAGCTCTAAATTGTAAGGAATTTATATCTTTGATTTCATAGTACACTTTACAATGATGTTTATTTGTTTATTATTCATATTAACTAACATTAACTAATCATGCAAAACAACTAAAAACATTACAGATCATGTACAAAGTAAAAAATCATCAATTGCCAGAAAGTATCCAAGGGTTGTTCACAGAAAGAGAATGCCAACATGACTTAAGGGGAACTTGTACAATTCAAAAAGAACTTAGGACCAATGCAAAATACCATTGTATTTCAGTTAAAGGTGTAAATCTATGGAATAGCTGTCATGAGGAACTAAAAATATGTGGGGCACTTAATAAGTTAAAGAAACTATTTAAAAAATAATGCACTGAAACTATATGAAACCATTTAAAGAATGATAAATTAACAAGCTGCTTTTGTATTTGGATTGTGCAATGGTATTAAAATATGAGATGTTTTAAAAAGGTAGGCATTATAAGCAAGAGCTTCAGCCTACACCTGTTTCAGACTGTGCTGTTGTTTGTTAGCTTAACTGTGTCTGAAACTAAACTAAACTAAACATTTGTTAGGCTACGGTATAGGCCTATTTGTTAATCTTATTTAATAATAATGCAACTTTTAATTGTTTGTTCATGTTATGTCACAGTCAGTGCATTAACTAATGTTAACAAATACAACTTTAGATTTTAATAATGTTTTAGTAAATGCTGAAATTAATATTAACTAAGATTAATAAATTGTGTAGAAGTGTAGTTCATTATTAGTTCATGTCAACAAATTTAACTAATGAAACCTTATTGTAAAGTGTTACTGATTTCATGATAGCTAACACTTTATTGAATACATAGGCCTACAATTTATAACATCAACATAACTAAACATGAATTCCTCATAATTACCGACTTGATTCTCTGTTTTGTTTGGTAAAGTAAATAATATTTAGTTATATTATCATCATTTCCGAGAGAGGCTCTCTGACCTACTGCTGCTCTCCATCGAGTGAGATATTCCAAATAATTGTGAGGAAGTCATTAAAATATATAAAACACAACAGACAGACGGGTAGGGCCTACTGCTTTAAATACAGGTGATTTATTTTAAAAATAAATGTTTTTTTCTTTTAAAGTGCCCTTTTTGGTCCTTCCGCCCCTGCCCCTGAAGAGGTCTGTGCACGCCACTGATGAGCAGGTTCCACTCCAGAAATTGGCAGTTTTGGTTGTTTGTCCGCCATTAGCACAGCTGCTCGGCACACCGGCAATCTTGATTTTGAATGACGGTACGCGCTGTGCAAGAGAGGGGCGATCAGTGCGTACGCGAACTTGATTGACACTGCTAAGACACTCCTCCTGGCTCTGAAGGCATCTGATTGGCACTCGGACCGAGTGGCAGTGATTGGTCAGAGTTTTTACTGTCCTGCAGCTGCTACAGAGGTCTGATTGTTTTCATTCCTTTTTCTGAACACATAATGTATTGACTACTCTCAGGATGGAAGGACCATTTCACCCAGTATAAAAAAAGTGTTTCTGAACAGGATTACCTACCCTAGCTTTAAGTTTTGACAAAGGTCAACGCACTATCTTTCCAAGCTTGAGTTGCTGAATATACATTTCTCTACGAAAAGTTACTGGCCATTATTAAAAGAAATGAAGTACAAACTGAAAAAATGGTGTAGAAACAATAAATATATATACATATACATAGTGTACTTACAATATTTAAATATAAATATCTTGTCACAGGGAGGTTTTAACCCTTATCAACCACAAAATGATTTTACATTCTCAGTTATGACCTCCATCTGGACTAGGCTGCTGATTTCCTTTGAACATTACTAATTAGATGAATGGTTATTTTTGTAGATAGAGATGTAATCTGTTTATTGCTGTACAATGACTGCAATACATTGACCAAAAACACTCAATATACATTTGCACAGCTTCAATGTTTTAGTTACATCCAACAAAAATCAATGGCAAACTTAACCACTGGCTTACCATACACATTCTCCAGTCTCTCTGTAGTTTTTTATTACATCAGATATACACCAGAAAGCCCTAGTTTATCATGAGTTCTGCCAGAAGGTGGAGCTCTCATTTCAGTTATTTTAAAACAAAGTGCACAGATATAATCTGAGTCAGTTAGGAGGAAACTGCAAGTCTTGACTCTTAAAGGCCTTTTTTCTCTTGATGATGTTGCTTCTGGTCCTCATGATATTTTCTCTTTTTAATGGTGAGTGATGAATAAGAATCATTTTCAAATAGGACTTCTTTTTTTCTCTGCTGTTTAAATGTGTCAGTAAACCAACTGATTACATAAACTTAGTCCATGAATTACTTACTTAGTCCACATCTTGTCTATTTTCATTTATATCCTCAGTTACAGTAAGTACAATTAATCATACACATTTTAGACTGTATTCCAGAACATCACTAAAATAAATAAATCAAGTTTTAATAAAATATTTTTTCTAAATCTATTCTAAATTGAATCTATTACATTTCTTGATTCTGTAATGTTTTTTCAGGCGAAGCGAATGGAAATGTCATCAGACCAAACAAACCATCTGTAGTTTTAACTGAAGGAAGCAGCGTCACTCTGTCCTGTACATATGATGGATCAGCTTACAGTCTCCACTGGTACCGGCAGAAGCCTGGATCAAGACCAGAGTTTCTGCTGCTGATTATGAAGTCGACTAAAACTGCAAGTTCCAGCTTCTCCACCTCTCCCGCATATGTCCATCAAACTCCATAATGATAACCTTGTGGATCTGGAGATCTCCTCTGCTGCTGTATCTGACTCTGCAGTGTATTACTGTGCTCTGGAGCCCACAGTGACAGGAAATCCAAATACACTGTACAATAACAGGTTTCTTGTATATAGTCATATTTATAAGAGGGAGGAGCTTCTCTCCATGCAGTGTCTCAGTCTTTTCCCCTCTTTCCTTTCCTCTGCTATATAATGTTGCCTTATTCTGAGAACTACTATATTAGCAAATGTTAGTGCACACTTATTTTGCATATTTCTTGTTAATTAGTGCTCATTTAAGACAACTTTTACCAGACAAAACATATAATTTACAATACGTTAAGTTATGAACATATAAACAGGACAAATTCCTATAAATTTGTTACTGGATTATTTTGCACTGGACAACGACAGTCCTTATTACTTACACATTTTTTTTTAAATACTTTTTGAATTTTTTTTTCAAAGAATCATGTTCAATCTTCTTAAAAATTATCTATAAGGCAAACAATTCTTATTTGTTCTTTAAAGCTGCCGTCGGCAACATTTTTTTGATCAAATTCAGTGAAATTGACAGTATAATCCGACAGAACAACATAAATAAGGTGGTTTTAGAAAAAAACCCGAGCTTCTAACTCCACCTGGAGTGTGCGATCTGACTGTCAATCACAGTTCGTGCACACGCCACAGATCCCCCCTCACTCGCGCAGGCGCGCACATTACAATATCACATGCACACGACATGCCTGAAGTTCGCCTGAAGATTGTACGAAGCGTGATGGCGGAGAGAAAATCTACTAACAAGCTTCCAATTCCTCGGTTATTGCTATCTATGGATAGATTAGCCAGGGCAGCCTACCTCCGAGTCCATGGTGTTGATCTGCTGAAGAGACGGACGCGTCCACAGAAAATCAGGTACACACGCACTGACGATGGGCGGGTGCTCGTTGGTAGTGGGGGAGGGGCATGAGAGTTGTAAACATTCAAAATTTTGGCTAAGTCCACTCAATCTGCCAGACTTGCTGACTGCAGCTTTAAGATACATCCCTTATGAAATGAGATATTGTAGCAAAAGTGATTTCACCTGCATTCTTCCAGAAGGTGGAGCTCTAAGAACCAATTGTAGTTCAGTCTCAGTTCAGATTAAAAACAGCAGACATACTTACATTGAGTCACTTTATACTCTTGGAGGAAACTGTAAGTCTTGACTCTCAAAGTCATTGTCTCTTGTTGTGCAGATGTTGCTCCTGGTTTTAATTATATTTTCTCTTATAAAAGGTGAGTGATTCATAACAATTACTGCGGGAATGATTTCACCCTTTTATACTGTTGACAATTCAAATTTGTCCATTAGAAATTATAAATTTTAGTTTGAGTGTTTGTTTGTTTGTTTGTTTATTTATTTTAAACAGAGACTGCTGCTGCAGACGTGATAACACCATACTTCACAGATAAGCAGGTTTTGGAAGGAAAAGATGTTACACTGATCTGCAACTACACTGGCAATGTTCAGAATTTGCAGTGGTACCGTCAGTATCCCGGATCCAAACCTGAGAACCTCATTTTGTTCATTGAAACCATCCCCAAAACAGAGCCCTCTCTCCGTCTGACCGCTGCAGCTGATAAAGTCATCAAACAAATGAATCTGACTATCTCTTCTACAGAAGTCAAAGACTCTGCCATGTACTATTGTGCCCTGCAGCCCACAGTGACAGGAAACACAACTGCACCCTACAAAAACTCAATCAGAAATTATATTAAAAATGGAAAATCATGATGCTAAATTAAAAAACTTAATATAAAACAAGTTCAGCTCTGATAGTGCAGTTGAACATAATTATGAACATAGAACCGCAAACTCTAATTACACCATTTCAGTACGTCCAAAGCAAACCCTGTCTAGACCCATATGTTTTTTCTAGTTTATACTGAAAAGGCAGTATTCTCAGCAGATGCAAACTAGGCTATATCAAGAAATGGCTATGCCTTATTCCAAAGATGATTCTCAGCATACAGTATACTGTATATTAAATTACATACCTGATACACTTATGCTGACTATTAAACAATGTAGCTTTGTACCAAACTTTGCACAGAGGAAGAACATGGAGAACTTCTGAAGTATGTGTGAAGCTGTGAAAGTAATATATGAGAATAAGTAGGTGGAGCTAGCTGAGGAGAAAGTCACTGCAAAACAGGAACGGCACAATGCCTCCAAAGACAGGAGAAAGATAGCAGTTATCTTGAGAAATATTCACAAAAACAATGTTGCTCTGTCTGTTCATACTTTTCTATTATTTTGGTAAGAAATTGGCTTTTATTGCTTTCTATTTTTATTTAGTTCTTGTGTTTGGGTAAAAAAGACAACTACTTTCTGTTGTTGTTGTTTTTTTTCATTCAGTGCTATATGTACTGATATGTCTTTACAGGTGAAACTACTGGGTATGGAATCAAATCAGATAACAACACCATAGTGTTAATGGAGGATGAAAACATTACGCTCTCATGCACATATGAAGGCTCAGTAGACAGTTTGCACTGGTACCGACAAAAACCTGGATCAAGATCAGAATTTCTAATAATGATTGATGAAGCTTCTGAATATGTGACAAAAGCCAATCCACCTGACCCACGTCTGTCAATCAAACTTCATAAAGCACAAAATCGTGTTCATCTGGAAATCTCCTCTGCAGCAGTTATGGATTCTGCAATGTATTACTGTGCTTTGAGGCCCACAGTAACAGGAAACACACATACACTGTACAAAAACCCCTCTACTGTCTATAACAATTCAGAGGGATTAAATGTAAACATATTTCAATGTAAAAAGTAAACTGGTATTTTTATTTTGTGATGCTGTCTTCTGTCTTTTTAGTTCCTGTAAGTGCAATTTCCATGTGTTATTACGTCCAGAGGGGATCTTCGGCACGGAAGTTGAATTTTGAGAACAACAATACAACTTCAATGTCAACCACCATATTCACATTCTGGAATCCTGCAACCAGCATAATGTGACAGCAGCTATGAGTGGGGGGATTTTTATTACACCAAGCTCATACTATACTGGGGCATTAGACCTACACAGACCACAAGATGAGCACCTGCTGGACTCACCAATACCCTTTTCTAAAGTCACCATGAAATCAAAATGGACAGTTCTTGTTTTTTTGTTTGTTTTTTTAAATGGAATATTTTATGGAGTGTTTATTATAAATTATTTATCCATGCATATATATATATTTTAAGTCATGTGCCCTTGTAATCTTTAAAGCCTAGGTTGGGTGCGAGCGCAGCATGGGGTCAGAAAAATGAAGTGACTAATAGACCGGCATATTGTGTCAAGGTATGCGCTGTCTTTGCCACCACAGGAACGGGAACAGTACCATAAACTTGTTTTAGCTAATGGCGATTATCTGCCTGATCCCGAGCTCGTAACAGAATGGGTAGACATTAGCAAGTGGCCAGATATTCACTGGTACTGCTGTCTATTCAGATAGATACTGTTATCTGCTAAGTCCATGACACAGGTCACAATTAATGCCAGATATCAAACTTCACCTAACTATTAAATCAGTCTACAGTTTACAGAAAACATTTGTTTACTAACCATGGCTTATAACTACCGTTGTTGTCACAATGTTGGCGCTAGCCTGCGGCTAACTACTAGCAGCTGGCTATGTCTGTAGCATGACACAGGTCCATGACATTTACAAAACTTAACCAGCATAGCTTAACGTTATAGGCTAGTGTACAGAAAATTGTGACCTGTGTCATGCTACAGACTTAGCAGATAGCAGTATCTATCTGAACAGATGTTGTTTTGTTGAACAGATGTTGTCATTTTCACAGTCCACAACGCAACAAGTAGGCATGTTTTTCTTGAGAGAAATTATCTGGTTAACACACAATTCAATGGGATGGAATGAACTTTCTGAGCCCGACCTGCGTACTGCAAATTTTCCCGTGATGTCAACTGTGAAGGGGTCTATAATCCAATCAATTCTTGATGGACAAAATCAAGTCCCGCCCTACATTTTTTTCTTGTTTGTGAAGCCTTTTCACTTGAATATACGTCACACAATAGTAATGAAATCACTATCTCAACTTCCGTTTCATGACTTAAAGGGAGGGTAGGTAGGAATTGTCTAAAAAACTTCTTTTCCAAATTTGTTTAAACTTTATTTATATATCAATACATAATTAAAATGTAAGTACTCTGAAAAAGAAAGTATAAAAATCGAGTGTCTGTAGACCTCTCACGACTGTTTTAAAGACAGCTCATTATTTCCATTCAGTCCACCCTCTCCCTTCTGGGGTCCTTCCAAAGCCACGCCCCCAAAACACATGAACGCGCGACTCCGACAGCTGAGCTGGAACTGGAAAACGCATTATTTACCTGAGACGAGCGGAGAGGAAGGAGTGCAGTGCATGTAGTGGCATCATGTCAGAATCACATGTAATAAAAAAATCTAACTTTATCATTATGAATATAAACAAATAAGATGTATTTTAGTACTCACTATCAAGCTAGCATATTGATATTGGTAAGTTAAAAATATTTTTTTTTGATTCGCTAACGAGCTATATCTATAAGGCAAAGCTAAAAACAGGTTGCATTGATACACGTTTTTCCATTACCATCAGTTACACTGTGATGAAGATGAATTTCGTGTAAGATTCATAACATATATGGTGTTCTGCATGTAAGAGTTTCCATGATGAAAGCACTTGTTGACTCTGATGAGGACTACACTCCAGAGACAAATACTGCATCGTCAGCTCGAGGACAGGTCCGGGGTCGAGGGCGAAGCAGAGGAGGTCGTGCAAGCGGCCGTGTGTGCAACTAGGGTCCGAGGAAGTAGAGGCCGAGGACGGGGTGGTCGAAGTGCAGGGCAAGGAGCACTTCTTGGACACTTCTAAGGACCTGCATCGAGTTTTGCATCTCCTATTCCTAGGTTCCGTTCCTCTTGAATTCCTCAAATCAAACGGGTGCGCGCAGCCGCGCACGTGGGCAGATCCTTAGCAAAAGGGTGGTTGCCATGGTTGCGAGAGAGAGTGACAGTCGCCTAAGCCAATCCTTTGTTTCGTCCCAAATGGAAATAATGAGCTGTTTAATGCAGATTAAACGGTCTAGAGTCACTCGATTTTTATACTCTTTTTTTCAGAGTTGAAACAAATTTTGAAAAAAGTTTTTTATAAAATTCCTACCTACCCTACCTTTAATATATTATATTGATATAAAATGTTACAGAATCAAATTACAAAATACCATGCATGCTGATAAACCATGCAAAATATCATACCATATACAATTATACAATTCTGTGCTGCTGGTTTATGTATTTTTAAAGGGATAGTTCACTTTGAAATTAATTTTTGATATGTTTTAGCTTACCTCAAGGGCATCCAAGATTTAGGTGTCTTTGTTTCCGCAGTAGTTTCAATTTTGATATTTTTAGGTCAAACCGTTCTTGTCTGTCAGTCATATAATGCAGGTCGATGGTCACTGTATCAAAACACAAGCACAGAGTCCAAATTAAAACAATTCCCCATCGTCCAAATTAAACAATTCCCCATCGTAAGTACACATTGATGGCCTAAGACACGAAACGAGCGGTTTGTGTGAGAAAACGAACAGTATTTATATCGTTGTTATCTCTTGAAAACAGCACACGTCTAAATGATCTGACGGCGCGGGCGGGTATAGATGTATACATAGATGTCGCCTTGGCTACGGTTTCGTTCCAATGAACTGCAGTAGCAAAGGCGACATCTAGTGTATACATCTATACCCGCTCGCGGGCGGGTATAGATATATACACTAGATGTCGCTTGGCTACGGTTTCGTTCCAATGAACTGCAGTAGCCAAGGCGACATCTAGTGTATATATCTATACCCGCCCTGACGTGCACTGACGTTCGCATTTGGTCCGCTTTGTAACGTTCGCTGACGGACGTTCTGAGGACGTGCACTGACGTTCGCATTTGGTCCGCTTTGTAACGTTCGCTGACGGACGTTCTGGGGACGTGCACTGACGTTCGCATTTGGTCCGCTTTGTAACGTTCGCTGACGGACGTTCTGAGGACGTGCACTGACGTTCGCATTTGGTCCACCTTGTAACGTTCGCTGACGGACGTTCTGGGGACGTGCACTGACGTTCGCATTTGGTCCGCTTTGTAACGTTCGCTGACGGACGTTCTGAGGACATTTGTCCGGGCCAGTTTACGAACGTCCCTTTTTCGTCCCTCTCCTGCCATTTCCATGACAACACTTGCAAAATCCAGTCACCTTGCAACTCAGACAAAAGAATAATTAAGCTAAAATATAAATGCAAATAAACTATAGTAAACATATTGAATTAATTGTAAAATTAAGTTCATGTTAAAAATATTAGTGTTTTAATGTTAATGTTAAGATAATAACTACTTAGTAACTTCTATCACTAATTAAAGATGTAGCCTAATCAAATCACGAGTCTGTTTTCAGCGTTATAGCCTAATTTAAACATCAAAAACATGATACTTGATTCTTTAAGCTACAATTTACATAGGCTATGCATGAAGAAAATAAGGTTGAATACCAGGACGGAGCTCTAAAAGAATGCATCGACTTCAGAAAACGTGAAGACTGGAAAAGCACATTGCTGGGAAGAAAGTGGAAAATAACACAGGTAAGACAAATAAAATTATCCTAACTGTCCTATCCTAAATTATCAAACTGTTGGTCAGGCGAAGGTGACGGGTTTTATTCAAAAGAAGTTATTTTAGGAAAAATATTATTCCAATTATTGCACTTAAGACTGATAGCACATGCAGCTCAAATAACCAAAAAAAGTGTAATATACACTGGGAGAAACAAGCAAGTGACGATCAAGTGCACCTAAGCGAGTGACGTCATTCCTTATGTTATGGTACGCAGCATGTATCCATGGCAACGCTCAGCTGACAGTTGACGGTCCTCCTCAGACGCAGCCTTGTGTTTTCTCTTTCGTCTGTCTAAAAGGTATTTTTAATTTTTAGATTAGTATACATTAGTTACCGTAACCACTGTCCATCTTTAAATTATATGAAAATGTTATCTTTTAAAGCGTTTGCTGAAGTTGTCCGCCGTGTACCGCTGCTAACCGTTATGCTAACACTACGAAGCTAACGTTATCTGTTAAGATGAGATGAGACGACTTTATATTTCACATGGATATATTATAGACATATAAAATCATAACACTACTGAATGTGTTCATTTTGTTGTTTTAGGTAGAAAGCCAAGGGGAAGAATTCCCATCGGACTAACCCCACAGCTGACCGACAAACACACTGCCAGCGCGTTTGAAGACACACACACACACACACACACACACACACACACACACACACACGGAAAGAGCACAACACCTTTACAATTGTTCAAATAAAATACATTTACTTTGTTCCTTACAACGTGTCTGTTTTCTTTGGTTAGCCAGAAGTAGAATAAAATAAAATGATATTCAGGGGACTAAACGCGAAAGTCCCCTAAACGTTCCGAATGGCCGCTGGTGGTCCTGTGAATGTCCTCTTGAACGTACGGAGGACGTCTTTGCGAACGTCCGCGGGACATCAAGCGGACTCCACATGGGGACGTTCGCACAGGCCATTTAGGGGACGTTCTGGGGACCTTTTTTTGTTAGCTCGTTAGTCAGCTAGAAAAATTAACTCTAGAGAGGAGCATTTTGCTAAATATATTAACCATATTACATATTCATTATAATTTTTAATGTTCTTATATTTTTAATGCATGTTTGAATAAATCTGGCAGGTTTTTATGACAGCCACCATTAAAATGTTTATATTTCATATAACTTCATTATTATAAAAATAAATAAAAGTGTAATTTAAGTGTTTGTATACAAATCATTAATTTTGACCTTATTTTTAAGCTATATTATAGTAGGCTAATGAAGCCTACAGGCTAACTGACTCCCATAGTTAACAGCATTAGTTAAGAGATTTGTTTTCCTTGAGAAAATTTGCCATGTATTGAACCTGATATCCAAAATAATCGATATTGAATCGAATTGAATCATAATCGAAATCGAATCGAATTGTGAAATTTGTGTCAATACCCAGCCCTATTACACGCATATAAATTGACAGCGGCTTAACTCTTGTGTTATGTTGCGGGTCAATTTGACCCGTTTAGATTTTATAGTTGTTGGAAATACTGCAGTATTAATTCTGACCATCTGTACACCTCTGAGGAGCTGTTTGGAAACCATTGTCAGTCAACAACATTCTTTTTTTGCAAGGATGTTTGAAATAGTTCGGCAGAAAAGCCTACTTCATTTGTAGGGCAATATGATTTTCGTTTGTTGCTTAGAAATTTGAGTGATAGACTTTGTCCTATTTAATTTATGTTATTTATATTTCAAAAAAAATTTCTGTGGCATTTTTTTTTTCTCTGACAGTAGGCTACAATGTTAAAATAGCCTAATGCTGACAGTACAATGTTAAAATAGCCTAATATTTATATTGACACTAACACAATTTTTGTATAGCATTTATAATTATTATAGGCAACTTAATCTCCTTCTTTCCGTTAGAGACATTTGAATGTGAGATTCTGGAAACGAGATCTAAATTTTGCGGACCCGTCAGGTCGGGAAATAAAGCGGGTGAACACAGAGTGTATTTTAAGCGGTTGCTGAATAGAACCTTGTGGGAGCGGGACGGAAAAAAAAAAACAGTCCCGCGCAGACCTCCTTAAACCTTAGGTGTGTATGTGTGTGTCCCGAATAAATAATAATAATAAAAAAGGAATAAAAGTCGGACTGTAAGCGAATGAGGCATGATTGCTATTCACACCTAAAATGGCTGTAATCTGTTACCACAATAGTACTTGATCTGTTTAAAATGATTTCCTTGATATATGCCTAGCTGTTAAATTCAAAATTAAAATTTGTCTAATCCAGTAATTCATTTTTTCTATTTTTGATCTGAGCACAATCAGAAAATCAGAAAACCTGTCATTATTCGTTTTTTCATTTTAGTTCAGGAAATAAATAATGGAAAAACAAGTAGTTTTTCATCTTTTTTTTTTTTTTTTTTGGTTTTAATTTGAAAAAAACGATTGAACGAATGATCCATGGACGGTGACGGACCCATCATATTCCGCGATCATAGGCCTATATAAGAGTATTTAATTTGTATCCATAGACCTACTCTGTGTAGCTGGCCCGCCATCTACTGGCTAAAAAAAATATTGGCCCGCGGCCAAAGTTACTTGCCGACCCCTGCTCTAAGGCAACTGTACGGACCCAAAATAATAACATTTCTTGGTTATACTTTGTTATTTTATTTTTTTACTACCTTATGAAGCTAAAAAATGAGGTTTTCCACACTTATTTCAATACAGAAAAATATTTTGTCAGCCACAGATGGTAAAAATTACGCTATCTCACGACCAATTCGTACGAATTTGTACGAGTGATAAAAAAGTGGCTAATTCGTACGAATTCGTACGACCTCACTCGTACGAATTTGTACGATTTGTCTAAACCCACGTGATGGGTAGGTTTAGGGGCGGGGTCAGGGGTAGGTCATTCGTATGAATTCATACGAATTGGGCAATTCGTAAAATATGTGCGATTTAGCAAAAATCGTACGAATTCGTACGAGTGAGGTCGTATGAATTCGTAAGAATTAGCCACCTCGTAGAATTCGTACGAATTGCCGTGAGATTAGGCTGAAATTACCTAACATTTATTTTTTCAAGCTACCTGAAATAATATTAAATCTTTTTTTTTTGTGTGTGTGACTTTTTCGCATTTATCATCATGAACATGCATGCAAGCAAAGTTTCAACATGCTGTTTTTTTTTTTTTTTTTTTTTTTTTTTTGACATATACAAACAAAATTGCTACGTTTGTGATGTTCACAGGTCAATTTGACCATCATACATTGCTATTCAAAAGCAACTGTACAGACACAAAATAAAAACATTTATTTTATTTATTTCAGGGCATCAATTCCAGTTCTAAAGTGTAAGTGTATCTAAAAGCGCTCTAACCCAAACCAAACACACTTGAAAAAGCTAAATCATGGTGTTCAGAATTAATTGCAAATTACAAATGAAAATCTTTGACAGACAAAGATAGTAAAATAAGCTCTCATTTATATATTCAAGATATCTGAAATATCTTGAGACTTCGACATAGACAGCAGGAAAAATGAGCTCAGATTAATTGATTAATTGTTCAGTT
This sequence comes from Squalius cephalus, assembly GCF_949319135.1. NCBI lineage: Eukaryota > Metazoa > Chordata > Actinopteri > Cypriniformes > Leuciscidae > Squalius > Squalius cephalus. The sequence goes on along the minus strand of NC_137128.1, from coordinate 33,062,821 downwards.
ATGTTCTAAGCAACAACAAAAAAAGTAAAAAAAAATGTATATGCAAATATATATATAAATATAATGTATATTCAAATTTTGTCAAAACAAAACAGTTTTTAAAAATGGTTAAAAAACATTTTCTTTAAATCATATCTTCAGATATATATTTTTTTGGAATATTTGACAAATGTTGATTAATATTAAAAGTTTACAGTTTGTACCTGAATCTTTGTTGTTTTTCATAGTGTGATTTTTGAGGAATTGTATTGAATCCAATTAGGATCAATTTACCCGACCCGAGTGCACAGAATTCCAACATAACACAAGGGTTAAGAGAGAAGAACATTTGAGTTACGCGCGGACTGCAAAACTGACCGAGCAGCAGCGGTGGATGGCAGTGAAACCTTCAGATGACACCAGAACATTTCTCCATTTCTGTAAGGTAGGCGACGGACACCACATGAAATACAACGCGTTTGTATGTGCATTTTAACAGACTAACTAGTCCAGGGGTGCGTTTCCCGTACAACTATATAGTTCGCTGCTTAACTACCATAGTACGATGCATCGTTGGAGAAATCAACTAGCTAGTCACGACTGTTTCCCGAAACCGTCTGTCGCAAAGTATCGTTCAACCACGTTGGTTTATGACGTCTCGTCTTCATCTGTTTGAGATCGACTTAACGCTAGATTTTGTCATATAAGTTACAGACATGGCATCTAAAGACCATTTCTAATTTTTCTCAGTTATTTTGCTTTATTACCAGACTCAATATTTGGCTCGTTCTTACATAGTAGAGCACGTTCGCACATGCGCAGTCTTCAAAAACGGTGCTTTAAAGTGTAAGTTGCAGGTTAAATTTTTCACGAAGTAATGCAATGTGTTTATTAAACATAAAGATAAGAACCGCCCACCATTGTTTTTTATACCAAAATGCTGATATAATATGAAAAGTTGGCACTTTTAACAGTGGTTTTAACCGCTCCCGCTGCCTTCCACTAGATGGGGCGTGACGTCATAAGAGGAACTCACTAGTAGAGTGACCGTACGCTTGCAGCTATATTCGCCTTACATAACTTCAGAAAAGTTGGTTGTATGTTTTATTTGATAAAAAAATTATGGATAAAATAACTCCATTGTAAACATACTCGTGTGTGCTTGACTTCAAGGGGACCGTGATCCTGCCTGAAATGAGAATAAGCTACTCGCAAAACAAACGGGTTCAGGCACGTCAGATCAGCCGGTCGCAGGTCGAGCTGTTGCACTAAACTCCAAACCGCTTTCACCTCACGGCAGCACACACTCTCCACTGCTGATAGCCCACACAAACACAGTGATGGGGACATCGATCTCTCTTTTTCTTTTCTGACAATAAACATCGCTAATTAAATCGTGAGAAATTGATAACGCGTGGACTGAGGAAGGGTATTACATGACGTTTGAGGCGTCGATGAGACTAGCGATTTGTGCAGTGTGTGCATCTCTAACGTTGCAGGCTTGCAGCTCTGATTTGGACTGACTTACTGTAAGTAAATAATGTCTTCAGTCGTTGTCCCTCCTTGCTATTCTACATGACGGCAATATTTTGAAAAGACTCGCTTGTTCCGTTATATTATCCGGGTTAAGTTTGCACCAGGCTCTAACGTAGCTAACGTTACTCACCTGGCCAACCCTCCACTCATTCTCCTCACACCAAGCATTAATAACTCTTTGAGTGCCATGGCTCCCCTCTCTCACGCCTGACCAGTTAAAAATTGTAGGGCTGTGGTCCATAAAGAATTTGATGGTTTCACACATCCTCAGTCATTCTCCAAATAGCCATAATACAGTAGGAATCTAGCAGAGTATGGGTTGCGAGTTCCTCTTATGACGTCATCACCCAGTAACTGAAAAAACACGCTACCTTTGAAGAAACCCCAATAAATGTTATTTTAACGCATTTTAAGACAGAAATAATTAAATATATACATATAGAGCACTTTAATTTACACATTAATTGACTGTGGTGGTTAACCTGCAACTTACACTTTAAATCTCTTGACAAACTAAAAGACGTAAATTACATTTATGTATTCTAAATAAATAACACGGGTCCTACTGAATGTCAGCTTGCTTATTTTGCTAAAGATAAGGATTTATTCAGTCTACATCTCATGTAAACTAGAAACTATGCTTCTAACGACAGCTCGAGAGCTGTCGTTCCAACCACACAAGTTTGCGATGCTGTTTGCGAACGTTCGTTGGAACGATGGTTTCGGGAAAGACCAAATCGTTGAACTATGCTGATAACGACGGAACTTGCGACCATAGTTGGCTAACGATGCTTTCGGGAAACGCACCCCAGTACGGTTCCGTCCACACATGAGTCCTTAAAACTTAAGTTCGGATACAAACTACGGTCTACGGTAATAGGCCTACGGTCACTCTCCTAACGATGACTTTCATATGACTGGCAATTCTGCTTCTGTGTGTATTAAAATGTAAAGACAAAAGTTGTATTGACTATTTATTGACTATTTATTTAATCTAGAATGGTTCTGTTAAGAAAGTTCTGTTGTCTAAGAAACCAAAAAGACATTATTTTTCTTTACTGAAAACCATGCCCATATCTATCAAGCTGAATATTTATTCTTAAAAAGGCCAACAGCACCACCTTTCGTTTAAAAGGCTTTGGTGCAGGGTTATTTTTTAAATTACCCATAAACATTTTCTTCTGTTCTGTAAACCGAAATGTGGGATACTTTACCATCAGAACAAAATGTATTAATAATAATAATAATAATAATAACAACGTTATAATTATAATAACATTACTAGTGTTATATAATGTAATAATATCTTGTTAATAAAGTCTAATTAAATGCACGCACTAAATGTAATTATTAATATTAATATTAATAATTATTGCAGTTATTTCTTTTGTATTTTTAGTGTAATTTCTGGACTATTTTCTAAGTGACGTGTTAAATAATGCTTTGGTTACTCCACCTTGCCACAATAAAATAACTTAATATAAAATGTAACTGAAAACATGTACATTACAACATCCAATGCACGTTGATAATATATCATGTACAATGTCATGTACTTTTGGTTGATGATACTTCTTACTTTCAGTATTTTACAAAAGAGCAGATTGTTTCTCGTAATGTTTTAAAGCAAAGTGAAAAAGCTCTGTTTTTCTTAAAGGTTTTCTTAAAGGAATAGTTCAATTAAAAATTCTGTCTTCAAACAGCAACTGTTTGGTTACCGACATTCTTCAAAATATCTTCATTTGTGTTCAGCAGAATAAAGAAATTCATACAGGTTTGAAACAACTTGAGGGTGAGTAAATGATGACAGAATTTTAATTTTGAAGTGAACTATTCATTTAAATGGGATGTCTAATGCTATTTCATGCATTCTGACTTATTTAAACTGTTAAATAGTTGGTTGGTCTCATGCTAAACATGGCCAAAGTTTAAAAAAAATGAGTTGGACATATCACAGGAGCAGTGGCGTGCACAGACCTCTTCAGGGGCAGGGGCGGAAGGACCAAAAAGGGCACTTTAAAAGAAAAAAACATTTATTTTTAAAATAAATCACCTGTATTTAAAGCAGTAGGCCCTACCCGTCTGTCTGTTGTGTTTTATATATTTTAATGACTTCCTCACAATTATTTGGAATATCTCACTCGATGGAGAGCAGCAGTAGGTCAGAGAGCCTCTCTCGGAAATGATGATAATATAACTAAATATTATTTACTTTACCAAACAAAACAGAGAATCAAGTCGGTAATTATGAGGAATTCATGTTTAGTTATGTTGATGTTATAAATTGTAGGCCTATGTATTCAATAAAGTGTTAGCTATCATGAAATCAGTAACACTTTACAATAAGGTTTCATTAGTTAAATTTGTTGACATGAACTAATAATGAACTACACTTCTACACAATTTATTAATCTTAGTTAATATTAATTTCAGCATTTACTAAAACATTATTAAAATCTAAAGTTGTATTTGTTAACATTAGTTAATGCACTGACTGTGACATAACATGAACAAACAATTAAAAGTTGCATTATTATTAAATAAGATTAACAAATAGGCCTATACCGTAGCCTAACAAATGTTTAGTTTAGTTTAGTTTCAGACACAGTTAAGCTAACAAACAACAGCACAGTCTGAAACAGGTGTAGGCTGAAGCTCTTGCTTATAATGCCTACCTTTTTAAAACATCTCATATTTTAATACCATTGCACAATCCAAATACAAAAGCAGCTTGTTAATTTATCATTCTTTAAATGGTTTCATATAGTTTCAGTGCATTATTTTTTAAATAGTTTCTTTAACTTATTAAGTGCCCCACATATTTTTAGTTCCTCATGACAGCTATTCCATAGATTTACACCTTTAACTGAAATACAATGGTATTTTGCATTGGTCCTAAGTTCTTTTTGAATTGTACAAGTTCCCCTTAAGTCATGTTGGCATTCTCTTTCTGTGAACAACCCTTGGATACTTTCTGGCAATTGATGATTTTTTACTTTGTACATGATCTGTAATGTTTTTAGTTGTTTTGCATGATTAGTTAATGTTAGTTAATATGAATAATAAACAAATAAACATCATTGTAAAGTGTACTATGAAATCAAAGATATAAATTCCTTACAATTTAGAGCTGGACATGGACTTTTCCTTGGACATGAAATTTCCTTTCACTAGATGCATTTCCCCAAGCTAATTACACTTGCTATGGCCTGGACAAAAACGAATGACATTGTCAGACTCAGAATGCGGCTGAAATTGAGTTATACTTTTATGATTGTTAAGCATAACTCACATGCTGCCGCAACTTTTACAGTAGCATGGTAGGATAAATGTAACTTTTCCGTATTAGCTTAATGTTACCTGCTGCCGTGCAGTTTGAAGACTCGCGGCGAACTGCTGCGTACATAGCGCTGAAAAAAAGAACTCCGCCTACTGCCACTTCACCTCCGCCAAATGCTTCCGCCAAAAAAAATAATATTTAATATTTGTTTGTATTATTATTGTTCGTGGCAATGGTGTATAAGTGTATTGTTATTTATTATAATATTTATTTTAATAATAATTATTATTTACATTTATCAGAGAGGGGCACAATACATTTTGAGACAAAAGGGGCAGGGGCTTGAGCCCCCCCGGCCCCCCCCCTGTGCACGCCACTGCACAGGAGTATTTCTGTGCCAAATACACTTCAGGATTCGTATACTGTAAGTTTTGGAAAGTTCTTTTTTTTTTTCGATTATGGCCCTGTATGACTTCATAAAGGTCTGAATTCATTGTATGGACACTTCTGCCGGAAGAGCGAGAGCAAGAGCATGCCCACCAACGTGCAAGTTCGGGTTACAGTGTGGTCAGAGCCTTATTAGACATTCTCTGGTGTGGTGAAGAGATGGGTCTAGAGATGAGACCAATCTTACGAACCCAGTAGTATGCCTGGTAGTAGCTGTTCTCACAATAACTTGTAGCTAACATGAGCTGTTTTAGTTTTATGTGGTAGCTTTATGTAGCATGCTAAATCCCGCTGTCATGTACAAAAACAGTTTGTAAAAACATTTTAAGCAGGTAGTCTAGCAGTCTGCCATCAAGTGTTATATTTATAGCGCTTTTCACATTACACACAGCTTTACAGAAAGACAGACAGCTATTGTATAGTAATTGAATTGTAGCCTATACAGTATGTAAGCTAACAAAAAAAAAAACACTAAGAACTAGAAATGTTTAATTTCACAGTCTATGGCTTCGGTTACATTCTAGTATGAAACATAAGTAGGCCTACATTTAAACATTAAGTTAAAAGACATTAATGGTCGTTATAACGTAGTTCAAATGACTCATATAATAAAGTGATTTTGTCTGATTTGTAACCAACCAGGCACTAAAAAAATTTGGATTGCTTGGGTCCTAAGGTGGGACTCATCTCTTCACCACAACGGAAGCCATTGCTGCACAGCACGCCTCCAGGAGCTCGGCTGTTTTCGGAAAGACTCGGTACAGCGTATCTATCTTTTATAAATCTGATAAAACTAAAGACTCTTCGGAGATATGAAGGATGCATTACTACCCTAGCTATTCAAGATTAACATGAGATTGGCAGAAACTGCGCGTATTATGTCCCCTTTAAGCGAAAATTTCTTGAAATGGCTAGAATGATCCTAGAGGTTTTAAGGACTACAATCTGATTAATCTCTCATGTCATTTCCTGATCACCCCAACCCCTTTTATTTGATGCTGTCTAAATTGACAAAAAGGGGAGGGGGTGGTGGGATTATACACATATCATTTAAATTTAGTAACAGTTTATTTTAGACCAGTTGAACAATACAAGGATAGACATGAAATTGCTCTTTTAATTCTTTCAAATAAATATAAAATTGCATTAATTATTCTTGAACTGACCAAAGTATTTAAAAGGAGAATGTAACATTAAAAACATATTTTTTAACACTAGACATAAAATTTTGGATTTAAATCCAGCATGTTTTAGTACATTACATTTTACATTTAGTCATTTAGCAGACGCTTTTGTCCAAAGCTTACAAATTAGGACTAAATTAAGCGAGTCATCGTGAAGAGGCAAAAACAACGCAAGAAGTGCTCAAAGTACAAAAAAAGGAAAGAATTTTAAAAAAAAAATATTATGAGGTTAAATGCTCACGGAAGAGATGAGTTTTCAGCTGTCTTTTGAATGTTGTCAGGGATTCTGCATTCCGGATGAGGGTGGGGAGAGCGTTCCACCAGCATGGAACTGTGAATGAGAATGTTCTGGAGAGTGATTTTTTGGCTCTCTGTGATAGTACCACGAGCCGTTGCTCATTGACTGATCGTAGGCTTCTGGTAGGGATGTAGACTTGTAGGAGCGAGTGAAAAAGTAGGAGGGAGCTGAGCCTGTGGTAGATCTGTAAGCAAGCGTCAATGCCTCGAACTTGATGCGAGCAGCGAGAGGTAGCCAGTGCAGAGAGATGAACAGAGGAGTGACGTGGGCCCTCTTGGGCTCGTTGAAGACAAGGCGAGCTGCAGCATTGTGAATCATTTGTAGAGGTTTAGTTGCACATGATGGAAGTCCGGCCAGAAAAGCATTGCTGTAATCAAGCCTAGAAATGACCAGGGCCTGGACGAGAAGTTGTGTTGCACGCTCAGTTAGGCAGTGCAAACCTGCATGATCAAGCTGTCTTTGAAATTTGGTCTGTGAAGTTCAGCTGGTCATTAAATATCACTCCAAGATTTCTGAACAACCTTGATGGGGTGATTGATGATGAATCCATCTGGATAGTGAAGTCGTTTTGTAGAGACAGATTGGCAGGGAGCTCAGTCTTTTATAGAATTTTATAGAATTGTTCTATAGTCTATACAGTATTCAATGCAATTACATTATAAGTAACTGATTAAATTATAGAAAAATGAAGAGTAATCCCTTACTTTACTTTTTCATGGTAAAAGTAATGAAATTACAGTAATTAATCACTTAGTAATGCATTACACCCAACACACAACAATAAAACCAGACACTGTTAAAGCTTAAGGCCAATATGATGTTTCTTATTACAGAGCATGAAATGACCTTTTAAAGTCACAGATAAATCAGAATGGACAATTCTTACTTTTTTTATGGAGTATTGCCGTATTTATCAGTGCAAATCATTCTACTTTTTTTTTTTATTCATGTGCCCTTGTAATCTTTAAGCAAAATAACTTTCCCTCCCTCTTGCAGCAATAGCAAACCACAAATCCAATGATAAAATCAACTCCTGATGGATAAAATCAAGTCCCGCCCTACATTTTATTCCTGTTCTAGAAGCCGTTTCACTCAAATAAACATCAGAATCGGGAAGAAAAGACTATCCTAACTTCATTTCATGCTGACTTTAAGGTTAATTTAAACAATCTGAATTGCTTTCATAAAAGCATAAAAGCTTTTATGCAAAAAGCATAAAAGCTTTTATGTGATCATAAAAGCTGCATGTCATTGCATGCAATCAATAAACTGTGCTATGCAGGCTAGTTATATTAAGTTGTCTAATTAATTGATTTGAAAATATATTAACTAGGCTACATTGAACTATAAGACAATGATAAGAATTTTCACACAATGCCAATATAAAATCTCTGATTCAAGTAAACTCAGTTATGTTTTTAGGTTAACACACAGGTGTGATTAATGGAGCAATGGCGTCATCTAGTGTTCATTTTTAAGTAAACATATGATTAAAAGCACAGAACTGCAGATTACAAAAATGACAATAGGTGTCAGTATGTACTTAGATTTGTCTGGGAGGATGATCTTGCTGTAGGCCCTCTGCTGGAGGCTTCTGTCACTGTCTTCACTTCAGCAGTCCTGCACATTTACTGAGGAATTAGTCCAAACCACTGATGCATGATGACACTATAGAGATCTGTTGATCTGCACAAGACTTCATGAATGTGTTTTGCACATAAATGTGCGTACACATACAGCATATCATGAAATACTGATGTGCATATTATAGACTAATGATTAAAATAAATACAAACAAAGTATATATTTGACATTTTTGTACAAAACACAATGCAGTGCAAAATGGGAATGAATAAATAATGAATTTAAAACCGCAACTCAGTTTATCCTTTATTCACACTTATACATGTGTGCATCTTGTACTGGTACTTATTTAACTAAAATGAGCAAGATGTTTATCATGAATCATACTTTTCAAGGAAAGCATAAAGGTTAAGCATCGGAAAAAAATATTTACAGTAATGATTAAATCTCTCTTTCTCTTGCAGTGTCTTTTCTGTGATGCACATTTGATGTGCTTTTATGACTAATCACACCCTCTGTTTCAGTTATGAATAATTTTTATGAACAATACAATGAAAGTATAAAGTAGGTGCAACAGTGGAAAAATCCTAATGATAGAGGAAGTGTGTTTTTTAACAGTATTTAACAGTAAGTACTGTTGGTAAACTAGGCCTACATGATGACAGATTATAAGGTTCATATTGTAGACCAAAGTCGTGCATGTGCTACATTTCTCTCTCTCTCTGCAAGCTGCAAAATGTGCAGATATGCATGCATCAGTCTTCCTGTCCTCATTTCTGTCACCCACCCACACACACATGCGCAAACACACACATCCTGTCTTGCTTGCCTCACACAAGAGAAAAACAACCACAGACGTCTGTGACGTAGGCAGGAAGTTAGGCATCATGTCTTATTTCTGCACAGCGCCCGCTTCCTGTGGAAAATAATACTAACCCTTGATTCAAATCATCCCACTTACCTACTTTCAAAATGATGCCAGAGGTTAGCTTTAAGACGTTTAAGGTGACATACATGTAATTACTGTATAACTAGAACTGTACAGTAACTGTTTTTTAAATCACATTTATTTTACATAATTTATAGCGTGGGTTCTTGCATTATTACAGCACCATCATCATGAAAAATGTATGTTTCTGCATGTAGTAAAATAATTATTATGTGAACTGCACAATAAGAACAGCATTATATCACCTGCTGCAGTTTTAAACTGTTCACTGCAGTCCTTTAAATAGAGCTTACAGCATTCATGCATTTCATTATATCGTGCAATTGATATTTAGATGCATTCAGGTCAAAGCAACATGCATGTGACTGTCAAAGACACATTGAAGCGTAAAACTTATATTTATTTGAAATGCATAATTCAAAACTAAAACATTTTCTGATGTTTTACAACATATAGGGGTGGATAGTATCAGGACACATATTTCCATTTGTGTTTCTCCGTTACTTTTGGAAAAAGATTGTAAGATTTTTCCACGTGGTTGTTCAACAATTGAATATTGTTTTTGTTTTTTGCTTTGTACTTTTCGTATAATTCAGGTTGCCAGATTTAATGTAGAATCCACCTATATTTCATATGTTTTCAATTACTACCCTTGATTCAAATCACCCTACTAACCTACTTTCAAAATAATGCCAGAGGTTAGTTTTAAGTCATTTAAGGTGACTTTTAATAATGCAGATACTATTTTTTATCACTTTTATTTTACATAATTATAAAATAATATAATATAAAATAATATTTTTACTGTTTATACTCTTTTTATCATTACATCACAAAAATGACTTTACATACAGTAAACATTCATTGATATATGCAACTGAAGGTAATGCTACATAATTAAATAAAATTTTCAATTTTAGTTCAAAATCCCTCTACCTAATCTTCACAGATGGACTTGTCAAAAATAGCTTTAATAAAATAAAAGAATAACCTAGTTAATGTTCTGTGTAATTTATATTTCCTACAAATAAACACTTCAGCTCCAGTTAAACATTATTTTGATATTTTCTCTGCAATAATTATCTCTGGTGTGGTATGAAATGTATTTATTTAATTTATTTAATACCATACTAGTCAAGTTAGTAGTAGTCTGTTGCTGTTGTTTAACAACCAAGTTTAACCATTATGGGTTACATTTTATTGGTAACACTTTATTTTACAGTGTCATTGTTACATATGTTACATGTAATTACTGTAATAACTATAAATTATGCATAATTGCATGCAATCAACCTTAAACCAAACCCTCATCCTAATCCTAACACTATAGTAAGTACATGACGTTAATTAGGATTTGGGTTTGTTTGAGGGTTAGTTGCATGTAATTATGCATAATTTACTGTTATTACTATGGTAAGTACATGTAACATATGTAACAAGGACACTAAAAAAAAATGTTACCCAATTGTTTTAAATTGCAGTCTGATTTCTGATAAATTCCTAAACAATGACACATTAATAACATTTATTACTACGTACTGTAGGAACTATTGGCAAACTATATTTCACAATTATTATATTTTAATTTTCATATTTACTTGCAAAAGCTTTGAAACCCTTAGTCAGTTTCTCATCCTTTCTAATTTCAGATCTGAAAAAGGGACAGTTAAGGGCCTTAGAGCAGTCTTATTTATCTTGACTAAATATTAATCAAATATTGCATTATGTCACTAGGTCACTGATTAAGCTTGCATTTAAATAGATGTCAGTTTGTTTAAAGTTTAATAAATTAGAGGACAACATTGTGACAAAGTTTTCACTTGATCAAAGGTGGTTCTTGGCCAACAGAGTAATCATTGTCCTGCCCCTAAAATGTCTCTTCACATTGGACGTTTTTTTTATTTTGCAAAAGGCGTCATCCTGACCTCATGTACAGTATTTAAGGTCACAAGACTATAGTGCTCACCACTGTGTGCTAATGGGGTAGACCTTGTATGAGAATGAACTTGAGACACAATGTTGATCTGTCTTTATTCAGAAGACCATATCTTCATCTGCTATACTTAATGAGGATAGCCTAAAAAAAAATATCTGGACTTTATTACAAAAAAAATTGATTTAAAAATACACACACACTTATTTTGATTGTTGAATTGATTGTTCCATGAAGAACCTTTAACATCCGTGGAACTTTTCCATTGCACAAAAGGTTCTTTGAAAGATCACTGAAAAGCTCTTTGGGGAACCAAAAATGCATTAAAAACATTAATAAAATGTTATTGTCATAAACTCAATTTTAAAGTTCTTTTAGAATGCTGTACAATGCAAACAAATATAGACAAAAATATGAGATTGCATAAATAGTCTTTACCAACCTTTAATCCATTAAGAACCTGCATGCTCATACCTTGCGAGATAATAATAATATATTTACATTTAAATGTTAATATTTATTTTTGCAGATAAAAGATAAGATGACACAGAAAAACATCAACAGGAAGTGTGAGTGATTTTGTTTGCGTGGAAAACAGGTGTTGTGGATGTGGGGTTTACAGGCTTAGATCTGACAGCTGGTCTATCTCGAGAGCTCGGTTTTCCGCTTCACACAGCTCTGGTTTTTAACCATGGAAAACACAACACACTTCCCGGATGATGTGGATAAGTTTAGAAATTTGGGCGTGTACTTTATTTGCCCGTTATTTACAGATGTTGCTTTTAAAAATGTGTTTTACATACATGCTTAGTACTTGTGGTTTTTCAGTACACCCCCAAAATTGTGGTAACTTTCACATTTTCATATTCTTAAAAACATTGACACTTTATATATTTTTAAAGGCATCAACAATTATACATTGTGCTGTTGCATAACATATACAGTGTGTATAAATGTTAACAGACTATTCCAGCAACGTATAAGTCACAAAGTCCCATGCAAAATTCAAAATAAGTCTGATGCTGAATGTGAAACCTGTTCTCAACACACCAATATAGCCAAAACATATGCAAGGGTAACACTTTATTTTGATTGTCCATTTTAGACATTCTACTAACTACAGTATAATAACTTAATGTCAACTATAAGTCATTACATTATTAGTAGACTGTCTGCTTAATGTCTGCTAACACTTTATTTTGATGGTCCCCCAACAGACATTATACTGACTTCTTTGCAATCACACGTCAACTTCTTTTACTAAATAACCTAACAGTCTATTAATACTCTAATGGGAGTTAGTTGACATGTACTGTAGTTGCAAAGTTACTTAGATTGTCTAAAGTGAACCATCAAAATAAAATGTAACCTATATGCAAGGCCCAGAGCGTTGGTCTTAGAATATTGAGAACATATTTAGATCTGTCAATTTTTACAAGAATCCTTCAAATTATTTTTCTTAAAAAGCATGTATTTAGGATGCTTTCCCATAGGTGAATGCTATTTTATTTATGACCAAAGTGTTCTTCACAAGTATGTGAGACTCAAGATCGTACATCCAAAATGAAATAATGCTACAAAATTGTACAAAATTAAATATAATTTAAAATATTATATTTTAAAACCGGTAAAACCCCCTTAAGTCAGTTGGACCTGTCAAAAAAAATAAATATGTCGAAAGATCAAGAGAGCAGAGTATCATAATATACTTCTGTTTGATTTGTATTTATGAGCAAATCACTACAACTCCAGTTAAACATTTGTCTATCACTGCACATTTATTTTATATTATTATACATATATTATGGAACAACAAGACGAAATTACACATATCACTTCCAATCGGAAGTGAGCATCCCTATGCACTCGAAAGGGCAGAGCCCTTGAGGTGGGGACTTTGGAATGACTTGTGTCATAATGTAGCCGTTTGTAATGCACTTGGTGAAGGAAGCAATTAAAAACAATGTAATATCCTCATTATCTTCACCTGGAATGTTACCATGACATGGATATGCGTGGTGTCCATCAGCCCATTAGATGTTGTTCATAGAACAGGAATTGCTTATTATTGCTTGAAGACTAAAATGTTATTGTTATATATTATTTTCAGTGTTATTATTATTTAATGGTATTAATAATCAGTTGTGTTATGTATTTAGTGAACCAGAATGTAGATGAAAATGTGTGTGAGGATTATAGACATGGGATGAGTTATTTTAACCGAATGTATGCAATATTGCAAATGTTCTCCGATGATGCATATGTCGACTGAAGTATTGTCTATAAGGAATGAGGATTGTGTAGCATGATGAAACATCGATTTTAAACATGAACAAAACGTTTGATATTTCTCTACATTGTAAGGATAATGTAAGTTCCTTTGGTCAGCATATAAACGCCAACCTTTCTTATCGCTACTTTTTCAAAAAATAATTGTTACTTTTTCAAAAAGAATTGCTACTTTTTCCAAAATGAATCACTAATTTTTCCCAAAAAAATCGTACTTTCCAGAAAAGTAATCGCTACTTCTCCTAAAAAGAATAGATACTTTTCAAAAAGAATCGCTAATTTTCTCAAAAAGAATCACTACTATTCCTAAAATGAATTGCCACTTTTTCTAAAAGAATCACTATTTTTCCTAAAATGAATCGCTACTTTTCCTAAAATGAATTGCTACTTTTTCCAAAATGAATCGCTATTATATTCAAAAAGAATCTATATGTATATTCAAAACTAATAGCTATATCCATCTGAACCGCATAACTAAAGCTAAATATCAGTCAGCCTGAAGGGGAACATCACTCCAATGCTAATACTTTTGTTTTATTTTAATTAATTTATTTAGTTAGTTAGTTGTTTTTTTTACCTATAATTGTATGTGTTTTGTGTGGCAATGAAACCTCCCATCCGTATTCACAACAGGTCTCCTGCAGCCACCTATATTCATCAGCATGTGGCCATGCAGGGAAGGCCCCACCACTAGTCCCATGTGAAGGGACTCTAGAAGAGACTTAAAACCTGTTACACCTTTCAGCCATAATTAGTGCTATTGTATAAGTGCACAATTCAGTGTGAGCCATAACTGGGTCATTCATAAAATATGGCCTACACATTTCACTTGAATTTTCTGTCATGAAAAGCTTTCAAATATTCAAGAAACCCCCTATATAGGACATAATTAACCTAACATCTAATTAAACATATATATTTTTTACATATTTTAAAACATTTGCTTTATCTATTTGCTTGTTTGTAGCTATTCCTTTAGTGCTAAAACTGAGTGCACAAAAACAAGACTAAAATAAGCAATTAATAATATAAATAATTTAAAAAGAATGCTTGTCCCTCAATTTCATGTAAGTAGTTGTATCAAAATCTTGTAATTTGAAAATACAGAAAAATAATTGTATAGTAGGCCTATACATATGAAAAATATACATATACCAAGGTCAAAGTTCAGAAGAAGAAGAGGAGACTTTTCAAATGTTCAGTTTTTTTTTTTACACGAATCATTGGTGTTTTGTTTGGAAGAAAAAAATGGCGGTAATGCGCAACAAACTTCCATTTTTTTCTTTAAAACAGGTCGCATCGCTTCCGGTTCTCAGGTCTTATGGGCTCCGCTCTAATATAGAGCCGTTTTACTCAAGATACCTTCAAAGGAGTGAGCAAAGATAAGCATAAGTGATATCCATAGCATATGCAGATTATTATCTATAAGTTTTTTTAATTTTCTCCTTCTCACTAATATTTTAGCAAAATTAAAAAAAATAAAAAAAATAAAAAGAACTAGGTTAGCTGATTACCTTAAAAGTTCATAGATATTGCTGTCAGTTCGTACTGATAACATGACAAGCGGGTGCAATGAGACCTGTTTTCCTGTTTGTTCATGTCACGATCGGCATATAAAGCCTATTATTCAGAGATATAATTTAGACTGATCAATGATACATGTTGTCAGATGCTATTGACAGCATCTTGGAAAATAATATTTTATGAGAATTTGTCTCTGGTTTTAATGACTGACAGTTAATTTATTTCTCAATCAAAAGTGTTCATAAGACTTCTTAAAATACTTTAGTTTTGATCAGATTGACATAGCCTACTTGTGAGTTAGATACACTGATTAGATGCATGGATGGAATGAGTGAAAGTGAGTCGAAAGAGAAAAAATATTCCAAATTAGTTCATGAATTGACAACTTGACCTGGAAAAAAGTGTCTGAGGGTAAGTAATATTTGGTTGATCATGTGATCATGCGAGTTCCTCGTGGAGTGGTACTCTACATGTAAAATAAAACAGCTTTTAAACATAGTTTTCAAAAGTAGTTTTTTTATGTGTAAAATGTTTTTTAAAATTACTAAGTGAATCAACATCCACCAAATGCAAGTAAAATATCAAGCAAGTTTTAAACGACAATTTAAATGAGACAATTTAGAATCCATATTTGGAGTTCAGTGCAGGTAGAGTAAATCAGCAACAGGTTGTTTATCTTTTTAAGCACTGAATAAAAGAAAAAATTACAAGTCATGACAGAAGATCATGAAGTATCTCAGTCCTGAACAATCTACATTTTAATTTTAAATTAAAATACATAGCATAGCACACAAGTCTCTATATATTTTAAATTATTTATTTTAATGTGTGTATTTTAAATCTGCATTTTAATTAATTTGATGTAATATGACAGATAACAAAAAACAAGGTGAAAAAGTGTCCTAGTTTACATTAGTTATGACTTGAGGAATAAACAATGAAGGTGTCAGGTGGCCAGGATGTATGGGTTTCACTCCTTTCCATCCTAGATACATGTAGGTCGATTAGGTCAAATCTGTGTTTTTATTGTGAGTGTCATGAACTAGGGCTTAAACAAAATAAGAAAGTGAATTAACGTTGTAGTGTAGAACTGGACCAAGGGCACTGTTTCAGAGAGTACAAGCTATCCTGATTATTGAAACCAAATTCCTGTCCTGTCAATACCTAAACATTGATATATCTAAAAGAATATATCCATAGAACAATGTATTTCTAATTGTGGATGTTTTTTAGAAGTCAAAAATCATTTTATACTCAAGATTGTTGTCTCCAGGCAGCTGACTTCCTCTCGATATGTGGTTTTGTTACCATTGAAATTAGGTCAACAACCAGTGTGATCTCATCTGCAAACTCAGAACAAAGTGAGATGCATAGTCATTAGTATAAAGGAAGTCATGCATGAGAAACTGAGCACATCTGTCTGTGCACTACTGAAATTGAGAAAATCATGTGCAGTTAAAGTAAAAACAAATAAAAAATACAAATAATCATATGTACAGTATGTGAGAGCTCCAAGTGATAGTATAAGAAAGGAAGACATTTATGTTTACTTAATTTTTTTTTTTTTTTAGTTATGTCAGTGCTTGGTATATTTGAATGTGCTATTTGGCCTTGTGCAGTGAGACTGTGTTGTAAATGTGTTGCAGTACAAGGTGACATTAGCATTATACTGAGCAACAGCATTAACTCAGGAGCAAAAACACTGGCTAAGAGCCAAATAACATGTCTTTTTGTGCATGGTCACATACTTTATTCCTGAATGTCTTAATAATGAATTGCTTGTTCAATTTACTTAAGTCAATTTCTTGTCAAAACCTAATTTTATTCGGTTCAATCCACTTACATTTATAATGTCACATTGAAAAAAATAAATAAATAAGGACATTTTTTTAAATAAATTACACATGTATGGAATTAAGTAAAATCTACTTAACTACGTTATGTAAAATTAACAAAGAGAATAAGTCAAATGAACTTGGTCAATTAGAGTTTGAGTAATTTTTCATTTTAACTTGCTCATTCAGTTTACTTTGCAATACTCTGTTTCAAGTACATTTTACTCACTTATTGTTTGTACTGTAAATTGTATTCAAACAATGTAGTGCTGAATTAAGCCATGATTGTGAGGTGGATGGTTATAAACATTTTAGTAAACAACACAATAGATTTACACTTTGTAACATATCTCAACATGTCTCATAGGTAATGAACCGAACACTGAGACCTCAATAACGGTAACATTCAAGGGATATAGTTTTTGACCATGAATGGGTAATTTTGAATAGAAAATGAACTCCAGATGTCACAGAACAGCAAGTTAAACCTAACAGCAAATGCAACAAAAAAAATTTGACAAATGCAACCTTATTTATTATTCATGCCCATTCATGCCATGATGGGAACATCAGTATCAGAAAGTTGAGTAGGTTTAACTAAATCTTATAACTTTGATACTTACTCAAAGAATCATTGTAAACATAAACAATTTCAAGTAAAATACACTGTGCAGCCGAAACGCGTAGATCTACGCGTTTTTTAATGATTTAGCCCACAAATTGAAGGTTTTTTACCTCACCACTTGAGTGAATTGGAGTATTTCGTCTTCATAATATAAATTACTTTTTATAAATCTTTGTCCTTTTCACCAATAAGCTGGTGTGTGGTGGGCGTTCTGGTGCAATATGGCTGCTGTCGGATCATCCAGGTGGATGCTGCACATTGGTGGTGGTTGAGGAGATTCCCGCTTCCATTATGTAAAGCGCTTTGAGTGCTAAGAAAATCACTGTATAAATGTAACAAATTATTTTAATTCTTGCCTGAACTAATTTATTCAATGTAGAATTTTTTTTTTTTTGTATTTAGGCCTACTGCACAGAATAATTTTTATCAGTGTACATAAAAATGAATAAATAAATAAAATAAGGAACATTGTAGCATTTTGCATGATGCTGTGTAATATTGCTGGTTAGGCTCAAAGATATATTTGTTCAATTAAATTAACCTCAATAAATTAAACTGAGGAGTTTTTTTTACACAATTTAGGTTTATACAACAAGACTGAACAAGTCCATTCAAACAGTTATTTTTTGTTAATTTAATACACACACACACACACATTTTATATACTTTATTTGATCCCACATTACAAGTCAAATTTCATTAGGAATCAAATTTAATTGTTATAATTGTTCTGAATTAAAACAGATCAGCACATTGTTATAGATTAAACCTGTTCTAAGGGTACAGGAAACATCGCCTCTTCCAAACAATCATGCTTCCTATAGTTGCTGAGATTGAACAGTACTTTGCCAAGTGTTTGGCCCTTGTTTTAGAAATCCCCCCAATGCAAAGTCCACGGATCGCCAGCCTGTGTACATGACCTAGACTACCAAACACCAGCACAATAAGATGGCATTTGTACCCAAAGTTCTCAATCATCGATACCAATGACTGATACTGTATTTTAGACACACACACACACACACACACACACACACACATACACACACACACACACACACACGTACGTCCTAGTCCCGGACTTAAATGCATTTTTGAGCTGTTTTAACTGAAAGTTGCACTGACATATCTTAAAATGTGTCACTGCCATTGTTTTGTCTTAAGATGAAATAAATAAATAAAAATTCTAAGGCACGTTTATAAAAGCGACTTAAATTCCCTAATTTAACTAAGGCCTAGTTTCTGAGAAACCGGGCCTAAAAGTGTTAAATGTGCAGTTTATTTGGAGATTTAGAAGAATTCATGTTGTTTATTTTCTGTGGTTACCACTTTGCAGAAGAGTGGAGATTATGAATCGGGTGTGGGTGGCTGCAGTTTAGCTTCTGTTGTGTATTGTTGTGTATTGCATTCACTTAATGAGAAATAACTGAGACAATTACAGAAACCTTATAATTACTTGCTCATTCCATACATTAGTTAAACTATATTTAGCATGCTGTCATTTTACTAGTGCAAGTACTAACTGGCACACTCAAAAATATTTCTGTGGCTTCATTTTATTCAGCTGTGGGCAGTGGTTCCACATTGCAAATGTGTTTTCTTAACATAAAGTTAAGAAACTTAAAATCACAAATCAAGTACCATTTTCAGTACACCTTGTAAGTGTTTCATCTATACTTGCATTTCATTTAAAGTCATTGCTTTTCATAGTAACATAAACCATATCATTTAAATCTGTTCTCATTCATTGTAATACAAGGATAATCAACATTTAGTATATACATTTTGCACTGCTTTGATTTTGTAAAGTATTGCAGTGCTGCTGGGTACCCAGAATGCTTTGCGACTCAGTGAGTTCTGACCAGTTTTGAATCTGAATACCCAGGGTTTGCAGATGTGTTATTTGTTAGTTAAAGGTCCAGAACTGTTACCATTGTTGCACTGTCTAGCTCCAAAAGTGCCAGCTTGCCTAATTAGCTACTCAGAAGTTCTGTCTGCAAGAGGTCTATTTAAAAAGTCTGTAGATGTAGTTAGTAGATACTCATCACCATTTTTTTTCTTTGTCTTAATATATGAGATTTTGAGATGTGATTAAAGTTCTGTAATCGTGTCATGTGACCTTCTTTCAAGCAAAGATTTAGAAGTTGCAATTCATGCATTTGTAACATCACGATTAGACTATTGCAACTCTCTTTATTGTGGTCTTCCTCAATCTTCACTATCTCATTTACAAATTGTTCAAAATGCAGCTGCAAGACTTTTGACTGGGTCTAGAAAGAGGGATCATATTTCTCCTGTTTTGGCATCCCTTCACTGGCTTCCCATTAAGTTTCGAGTTGATTTTAAGATCCTTATGTTTGTTTATAAGGCGTTGTCTGGCTGTGCACCAGGGTATATTTGTGATCTTATTGTGCCATACTGTCCTGCTAGGGCACTTAGATCTTCAAATCACTTGCTTTTAAATGTGTCTCGATGTCGCTACAAATTAAAGGGTGATCGGGCCTTTTCTGTGGCTGGGCCCAAGCTTTGGAATAGAGCATTATTCCCTTATCATGTGAGGTCTGCTCCTTCATTGGACATTTTTAAATCTACTCTGAAAACAAATTTTTATTCTTTAGCTTTTGGAAACTTGTAATTGTTGTTTTTTTAGTGTAGTCCTGCTATGCACTAAGTACAGCACTTTGGATCAATTTGTATTGTGTTAAATGTGCTTTATAAATAAAGGTTGTTGTTGTTGTTGATTATAATCAACAGTAACATGGGAATTTCAAAAGTAAAGTTTTTACTTTATACCAAGTTCAGTAAAAAAACATGTGAAAGGGCATCACAAATAATAGAAATTTATTGCATGTTCCTCCTTATTTGTATTATTACACACTAAACTATGCCTTGTGTTATTTCCCCTTTATCAGCCATTTGTTTTATGGCAAAGGAGGCAGGCCTGTAAGAATCTAAGTAATGGTAGTCTGCATATTCGATAAGTTCATTTTGTAAACACAACAAAACTTCAAAGTTAGTAATTTTGAGAAAGATGATCAGTATTTTCTGGTATTTGGGGATTTACAAATTTGTTTAAAAAAAAAAAAATCATAATTTTTCCATTGTGTGACACACAAAATCCACCATTTCCAATAAACCTATATGTGTTTCATATCAGAGTTAAATTCTAGGTCATTGCCTTTCTTAATGCAGTTAACAAACTGCTTAAACCAAGTGTTTTAAACTTTAATATACCAACATTTAAATTAATCATTTGATACAATGTACTTATCGTGTACATGTATGTTTTTACATTATACATTTAAAAAAATACCTGCATATAATTACAGCTGTAATTAATTCCACTGTTGCACTCTTGATTACATATGGAAAGCTAGACACTGCATACTCATTTATTTGTAATTACACTGTTGACCTTACACCTTAACCCACACTTAAACTAAACCATCAAACCTGACTAAACCTGTCCTTAACTTTACCCATACAGTATGTACAGTATATCCCATCTCAACAGCAGCAAAAGTGTTTTGCACTACGGCATGAACATTGAACCTCATTTTTTATGCAAGTACATATTTAAAGACTCCTAATATAAAGTGTGACCACAAAACTTTAATCCATTCTCATTCATTGTAATACATTTGATTATCATTTAGTTAAAGTGATCTTAAGGGTCAATCAAGGTTCCATTGAGTGTACTTGGATTTTGTGTGTTTATAATACACAGAAGCCCAGAGTTGGTTATTTATGCATTTTATTTTCATATGTTTTGCACAATACACAGTCATTATTGCATGAAAGTCAGTCATTGTGGAAGGAAGCACAAGTCCACTTAATTGTGGATGTAAATATGTTGCGAAAAATTAAAGGTATATAGACAGAATTTTGCAGATGTAATCCAGCTTCAAAGTAATTTAAACTTTTTTTTTTTTTTTTTTTTACAAAATAATATTTTTTTAGATAATAAATGTAGAAATCATTAAAATAAAGAGAAATTAAATATGAACTACATCTAAGTTGCTAAATTAGAAACTAAATTGCGGCATATGTCTATTGCATCCTAAACTAGAATAGTTGAGCCCATATTATAAAAGCCTATAAACACATTACATTCAAATGTGTACACAGTATATGATTCTTAAAACCATAAGCACTATAGCATAACTGAGGGTGGTTACATAATCCCTTGATCATCATTTAACAACAACGGTGCAAATCTACTGGCTCTCAAATGTGATGCAACATTTTCTGTTGTCTTCGGTGAAGGCACTGTGATAAATCCAACTGATGATAAACGACTTGGATTTGTGAGACCTGCAAGACAAATAATAGACCA
This sequence comes from Squalius cephalus, assembly GCF_949319135.1. Taxonomy (NCBI): domain Eukaryota; kingdom Metazoa; phylum Chordata; class Actinopteri; order Cypriniformes; family Leuciscidae; genus Squalius; species Squalius cephalus. Next base: position 33,041,022 of record NC_137128.1, on the reverse strand, counting down.
ATTGTAATTCTTCAAACAAAACAGCACATATTTTATAGAGTTCGCTAATGAAATATTGGGTCTCATTCACTAATGATTGCGTACAAGTTGCATACTTACTGTATGTTTGCAGAAAATATTCTGAGAAAATTTGCAGCAAGATCTTCGAGTAAAGCCATGTGAGCCATTCTCAATCAGTTGACTTGATACTTATTAAAGATCAAAAGTATAGAACCTATCCCAGTTTGTGCACTATTTGTGTTAAATGACTATAATAGAACTATAATTTAGTTCGCCGGGAGTCTTCTTTTTTCCTCTGAGTGTTTATTTACACCAAGTGCAAATAGCCCACCTTGTAGGCAGAGGCTATTTACACTAACTCCGCCCACTATTGTCTAATTGAGCCAGACAAAATGACAAAAGAACTCCTGCTGATAACCGGAGTAGTGGTGTGGAGAGTGAGGTGGGTGGCGTTAGCTTGTGATGAATCTGCCTTTTTTACGAACACATTCTTCTCCGTTTTCCCATCACATATCAACTCGGAGAAGCGTTTATTTTAAATAAAGATTACGGAAATATTCAAAAAGTGGAAATAAAGTGCCAAACAGGTATTTAATAGTGTGAATAAAGTGATTATCTGATAAAGTTAGGGGTAGGTGTAGGGTAGTCAAGTGTACTTTTGTTTTTATCATATAGTCAACCTTGTTCTGTTTTTGTTTAGTTTTAGTCGACAAAATGTCTGAGCATTTTAGTCAATGAAAACCAAGTCACATTTTTGTCATGCTACATAATGGTAAAATTGATAATTCTGATTATTTTGCTCAAACGATTGTTGTCAAAGGTAGCACAAGTGCATTTATTTAACAACCACAATCGCAAATAAAGTCGAGATCTATGTTTGGATTTATTACAGTTTATCACTGAGAAGGTTTGATCGCAGATTTAGTCGCAGCAACAAAGTGGCAGAACAAAGACTGACTGGATGACACTTTTTATTTAAGAAGAATATCTCATTGGAGATTGATAAACTCCAGCTTACTTGTTTGTCGGTTTACAGGTTATCCGCGATCCAAAACGCATGGTTGCCAGATTGCAAAGATTAAGCAAAAAACGTGGTTCTTTTAACAGAAAAGCTCTGAATGAGGGAATTCAATTCTTAAATTCTGGCAACCGTAAGCATGAAAGCATTTTTTTTTTTTTCAAAAACAGTGATTTTGGTCAAGTTTTTAATTTTTTTTAACTTTGTTTAATTTACACTAGTGTAGGGTAGAGCTTTCAAGACAGAGACAAGTAATGTCTCAATAAGATGGCATCCATTTATGATTTTAATAAGTATAATCATATACGCTGAAAATGTTATTTTTGTTATTGTTTTATAAAATACCACAATACACTGAGGTGCAAATAGTATAAATAGCATTTAACATTATTTGCGCTTAGTGCAAAGAAAATACCTTTTGTTAATGCAAATGAACACAATGCAAATAGCCGCTGTCTTATTTGAATGTATGTTTCAGTTAGTTCTAAATGTTATCTTAAACTTATAATAAATCTAAATGCTTAACTTAAAAAAAATCATCATTTCTGCATGAAAATGTTTTTACGAACAAATGTTAACACACAGTTAGTGAATGAGACCCATTGTCACAAGATATAACATCGTCACTCACGTTAGCTCATCCATGCTTTGAAAGTCATCAAGACGTTGAACACAACAGTCTTCAGAAAGAGAATTCTCAGCCAAAAGAGGCCCAGTGACAAGAAGTTGATTTTTTCATCTGCAGAAATAAAAATACAATTAGTATGTCTTTAGGGTTTACCATGTATTTTGCATAATCCAGCATGTGCGATCCAGCACTTTCATACAGTTTTCAAATTTGTTTAATGTTTATTAAAATGATAGTAACCTTACAATCTGAAATCTATGGGAGTCTAAATAAAAAATACAGTAAAAAGAAAGAAAGAAAGAAAACACTTACCTTTTTCTATATCACTACTTTCACTGGATGATCCTTTACAGACGCCTGAATGTGGAATAAAGTAGATTAATCTAATGCAACCAAATATTTTATTAATTAAGATGACATTTTTTTTTATTATTGTATATGTGGTAATTCCTACCTTCTTCTGGGCAGTCGTCTCCAGATCCAAGGGCAAAGCTACTGTAGTAGTTTTTGTATTCTTCGCCTGAATATCTCACTGCTGGACTGTCCTTGAATTTTGCAGCTGTATTGTTCGTGAAGTCAGTTGCCAGACACGAGTCATCAAGTTTGTAAAATTCTGGGGTTTTTTTTTCTTCTGTAAAAATATAAGAGAAAAAAAAAATCAAACACATTAGTTTCACAAACATGAAGTATGTGTTTGATGCAGACAAGAATTTGCCAATTACATTTCGTCATATGTAATTAGCTTTTATGGCAGATTTACTGGATTAGAAAGTACATTCGCTGACAAGAAACATTGTAATTTTACATATGTGAAACCATTTTTCCAAACAGACATTTCAAATTAAAATGGAAAAAAATCTTATTGTCGATTCAATGAATAGAATAGAAGAATATAGAATAGAATAGTATATTTGCCTCAAATCAATGACACCAAAGTCCTACACATTTCAAATATTGATAATATGTTAAATTCTCACCTCATACTTCAAAAGTAATAACTGATTTTTCTAGGCCCACAGGCTGATACCTCACCTCAAAAACTCATTCAGTCTTTCAATACGTAAACCAGTAGTTTATTATATATTATGAAATGTAAATTTCACATTAACAATATAACACTGTATCGGAAAACATATTTTTAAGATATTTAGGACTGTCTAGCTTTGTGTTAGTTGAATTTATACCACAATGATCACAAGGCCTTACAGTTTCAATCTTATTCAAGATCCGAACTCTTACTGACGTGATCTAGCTTGGGTAATACAATGCTTTTAGTAATTATGCTGAGATGTAGATGGCTTTTAATTGTATCAACACAATTCGCCTAATGAATAGACTACTTCATAATGGTATGGTAATATATTCTGCATCATATAATATTTAATATTCAATAAATACGAAATGTCAGGCTTAAACTCTAAATTGCTTTTTTTTATGATTATACTGTATTTCTGTATTTCATTCTTTCTTTATTTGCTGTAATGGGTAACGATTACAAGTCCTGCTACTAGTCCAAGTTTGGATGTTTTTATTATTAGAATATTCTGCCATGCCAGACCATGTTTAAATTAAACACAAATAAATGTCAATTAAATGTGACACTTGTTTAAACTGGAAAATCCATGTCAAAAATGTTTTTGTACTAAAATTAACATTGTACTTAAATTATAACAAATAAAATATTCAAAACGATATAATGTAGTAGATTCTTATCCATAGGTTGCTACTTACTTGGGTGCACAGATAAGTGTGTCCCTTTCCCAAATATGATTTTGTTAGCAGTGTTAGTCACACAATGATTAGCACACATATCATAATCCTATACATGTGGCCAAAATTACACATGCTTGATGCTCTATATACAGTACAATACGTATAGTTCCTAACAAAATCAAAAACAATATCAAATTTAGTTTATTTTAGAATACTAAAAAACTGATAGTCGGCCTTTTTAGACACTTAACAAACTAACCAACTCAAAAGATGTTTGTATATCTATTCAGTAATGCTAAAAAAAGAAATCGAATATAGTCTTCGATCATTACATGACGAAATATGTGCCATTAAGATTAGAAAGTGAATTTTTACTGAGAGTTATTATATGTTGGGGAATTTAGGCTGTCAAATGTCTAGCTGATTGATTATAATGCTGATCAATTTCTTAATTTAGCTATTTGCCTTATACTGTACATGACTGAATTTATGAAAAATCTTTACGAGTTACAAAGGTTACTTGGTAAAACAATAATTGCTGTTTACAGTAAAATCAAACCTCTCTTTGTGTTCTTTATCTAACTCTATTTTTAAATACCCAATCAATCTAGACAGTTACACAACATTATCAGAGTTCTTTGATTAAAATAAATTATTCTCTTACTTGATTGTACTGTTAATTTTGTCCCTCCACCAAAGACTATTTTAACACTAGAAGTCACACAGATTTATATATCAGTACAAAAACCATTTGGATGGTACCTGTATACTGGATCAAATAGATAAAACAAAGTAATTATAGATTTCCGATAATATCTGTAAGAAAGAGATATGGATAGTATCCTTAAATGAAAGATTTGTACTACTGTACTAGTGATTCTTATTACTGCAATTTATTTAGCTAATTATCTGTAGCAATTCTTTATTTATTTTATTTAGGCATAAACATCTGTTGTGTAAAAATCATATTATTACATATTTATTTGTAGTACTGTGTGACAAAGGTGGAAACTCATGTAGTTCTGTTTAAAGCTCATTATTAAATTACTTAATTTCCTTATTTCATTGTTTTTTATCTGATGTCCAGATGAATTATTTCCAAACAAAAGTAAGGTTTTACTTACTTGACTGTACAAACAACTGAGTTCCCTTCGCAAATATCATTTTGCCAAAGTTGCTAGTCACACAGTGTCTGTCAGCGTTATAAATACTTCAATAAACGGCAAGTCAAAACTTCAGTGTTCATTTTAATTGTTAGAGCCTCTCAGTAATGCAGTTAAAATATTTGTCAAATTAATAATTGCATAGATTACATTTTTTAGAAAACTGAAATAAATATTGTAAATAAATAAAAGGAGCTGTGAAAATCGAATGTATAAGTCTACCTGTCCTATTGGTGGATTAGTGAAAAGAGCTTGAGTAATATCAATTGGAGTAAACTTTAAATCCATAACTTACTGGATAACACAATGAGCTGAGTCCCTTGCCCAAAGATCAGTTTGTATCCATTTTGAGTCACACAACTACAAAGCTCAACACAGAAATACATTGGATACTCTTTCCTCTGATAGGGATAAATTCTATTAATAATTCGATTATTTAATCACTAATGTCTGTGAATGAATTGGGTTTTAAAAACATCTGAAAACGGTATTTGGTGGTACTGTAAATTTAATAGTAAATTTCACTACTCATGACACTAAAATTAGATACCAATTCCTATGAAAATAATATGCTATTATTATATTATAATATTTGAATGGTTGTACTCACTTGCTTGTACATAGAGTTGTGTCCCCTTCCCAAATAACACTTTACCAATATTGTTATTCACACAGTGGTTAGTAGTGGGATAATAACTTCCATGAGTAGCAGGGACAACCTCCATCATGTTATTTAACATCAACTTAACTATGTTTTTCTTCTACATTAAAGGGATTTATAAAGAATCATAATTTTAAAAAAGCATTTATGCTTATGGACTGGTGGCACAAGTGCAACTTTTATATAAATGTGCATCCCTATAAAGTACTTTAGATGCACATACACATCTGTCTCTTTAATGTCCTCAACTTTTTTTGAGCGGCCATCTTTTAATGTGCTTGACAAATGAATATATACTGAATATATTGAACAATTAGTGAAAAAATTTAAAACAACTTACTGGAATTTATTATTATTTTGGTCCCTGCCCCAAATATGACTTTGTTGTTGAACCCAGTATTCACACAATGGTTTTGTCTTGCACTTTTATCCTTTTTACTCAAGGCCCATTATATTTGTCAGTTTTTTTGGTTTAGTAACACCAAAGTGCAACATCACTGAACAGAACTGTTTGACATCTAAATCTATTGTAATGCATTTTGACAAAAGTAATTCTACATTTAAAATACAATCAAAGTCACGGTTGGTTGATGTTATAATGGGTTACACAGTATAAATTATCCTTGAATTAAAGATTACTGTACCATCATGCTTATAGAAATTATTTAGTCCAGTTAATTGGACTACTGTGTGACAAAAGTGGACACTCCTGTAGTTCTGATTAAAACTCAAGATTTCCTTATTTCGTTTTTTAATCTGATGTCCAGATGAATTATTTCCAAACAAAAGTAAGGTTTTACTTACTTGTCTGTACAAACAACTGAGTTCCCTTCGCAAATATCATTTTGTCAAAGTTGTTAGTCACACAGTGACTGTCAGTGTTATAAATACTTCAATAAACGGCAAGTCAAAACTTCAGTGTTCATTTTGATGTCAGAGCCACTCAGTAATGCAGTTTAAATATTTGTGTCAAATTAATAATTGCATAGATTTATTTTTTAGAAAACTGAAATAAATATTGTAAATAAGTAAAAAAGCTGTGAAAATGTCATGTACAAGTCTACTTGTTCAATCAGTGGATTAGTGAAGAGAGTTTGAGTAATATCGATTAGAGTAAACTTTAAATAACTGAATCCATAACTTACTCGATAACACAATGAGCTGAGTCCCTTGCCCAAAGATCAGTTTGTCTCTGTTTTGAGTCACACAACTACAAAGCTCAACACAGAAATACATTGGATACTCTTTCCTCTGATAGGGATAAAGGACAAGAGTTTTGTAATTTGACATTAAAAATTAGATTAATACCTAATGTCTGTGGATGAAGTGGGTTTTAAAAACATATATGATAATAACTGATATTTGGTGGAACAGTAAATTGAATATTAAATTTCACTACACATACACTTCTGTCTCTTTAAGGTCCTCAACATTTTTGGAGCGCCCATCTTTCAATGTGCTTGACAAATGAATATATACTGAATATATTGAACAACTAATAAAGATAAAACTTACTGGAATTTATTAGTATTTTGGTGCCTGCCCCAAATATTGTTGAGCCTAGTATTCACACAATGGTTTTGTTTGGCACTTTTATCCTTTTATATTTGTCAGTTTTCTTTTTTTGGTTTAGTTAGCCCAAAGTCCAACATCACTGAACAGAAGTATTTGATAGTTTACATGATAAATCTATTGTAATGCATTTTGTTTACATTGTGACATGTCATTCTCATTTTACAATACAATCAAAGTCACGTTTGGTTGATGAAATAATGGGTTTATCACAGAATAAATTCAATACTAAGATTAAAGTACAACTTACTGCTTAGTACAAGAAGTTTTGTCCCCATCCCAAAGAAAAGTTTTTGTCCAACATTCACACAGCCATTGGCCATATACTAAAAACTAGCAATATCCTGATATCAAAAACACTGCAAGAAGTTCTGTCACAATCGCTCTTAAATAAGATTCAGTGTGAAAACTTTAAAGAAGGAACCACATCCATTTATATCAAAGTTTAGTGGTAGAATAAAAATCTGTTTTTAACTGTTATGTTTCGAAGACAAAAGAAGAGTTGATGTTCCTAAAGTTAACATCAAGCACCATACTAATTTCAAGTCATGTGAACTTTTAATATTATACTCATCTATATTATCCTCATAATAGCATTCTATTATAGTAAAATTTTAAATATCTAAATTAACATTGTTAAGCAATGCCAGCCATTAAATACCAAATGAACGCCCTACAAGAATATGGACTTATGATCTTTTGAAAAGGCAATTAACTTACTTGAAGTAATTGTTAGTTTGGTGCCTGTCCCAAATATGATCTTGGTGCCTCCAGGATTCACACATCAGTAAAGCACAGTACATTTATTCTGAGTACAATGTGGACTGTTATAGGGTGGATACATTTATATTAAATTCATTTTTTGAGATATTATTCATTTCTACAAATAAACAAAAATACAGACTAAACCCTATAAAATTCTGTTGAGTTCCGTTCTTTGACTTGATGTTGACGGTATGTTTTTGGTGGTTTTTGTTTGTATTTGTTTGTTTTTTTTGCATAATTAAAATGTCAATTCATTAGTTGTGTTTACTAGCAGTATAACATAAATATGAGATAACTAGCATTTTTAAATAAACATTTTATGCATACAATTCAATATTGGTACGAATATTGGATATAACTTACTTGACTGGACAATGAGTTTTGTTCCTTTGCCAAATAACAGTCTAATTTGATCATTCACACAGTCATTCATCATGTATAAAAAAGTATTGACATCCTGATGGCACTGAACAGCATAGAGGAGATACAATTTTACAACAATGGAAAGAAAAGTTCCCTTAAAACCTAAATAGTTCATTGTTTTTCCAATTTTAACAAAAAAAATTGGGTATTTTTTAGTGTTGGGCCCGAGTCCACCTTGTCGAGTCCGAGTCGAGTCTAAGTCAATTGAGTTTTAGTGAGGAATGTTTATTAATGTCTTTTTGTCTTCATTTTATGTTTCTTTCTTGTTTCTTATTTTTCTTTCATGTTACATGATGTGGATTTGACTGTCCAAGTTCACGTCAAGTTTGAGTACAAGTCCACCCGAGTGCGTCCAATTCCAAGTTCATTCATTATTGCAGTCCAAGTACCCCAACTCTAGTATTTTTTTTCTTTTACTATTATCTAAGTATTTTTGAGGAATGATGGCCATCAATATATTCAGGTTCAGTCACTTATATGTTCAAACTGTAAAACAGACTTGACATATTGCCCTTATATATATTCAAGCATTCATACTAAGATTAAAGTACAACTTACTGGTTTGTACAAGAAGTTTTGTCCCCATCCCAAAGATAAGTTTTTGTGCAGCATTCACACAGCCATTGGCCATATACTAAAAACTAGCAATATCCTGATATCAAAAACACTGCAAGCAATTCTGTCACAATCACTCTTAAATAAGATTCAGTGTGAAAACTTTAAAGAAGGAACCACATCCATTTATATCAAAGTTTAGTGGTAGAATAAAAATCTGTTTTTAACTGTTATGTTTCGAAGACAAAAGAAGAGTTGATGTTCCTAAAGTTAACAACAAGCTGTAAGTTTCGAATGTTTATCTGGGAATTAAGTAGGATATTACAAGAAAAATTATGATCAGGAGATCACTGTTGATGTATTGTTCTAATCATAAAAAGTACATATTTCATAAAAAGCTATGCAATATTTGAGAGAACTGAGCCACACTTACTTGAAAACACAGTTAGTTTAGTGCCTTTCCCAAATATAATTTTGTATCCACCTTGATTCACACAGCTGTTGACCATAAACACATAACTGCTGCTGATAATCATCCTGGATAAGGTATGTTTTCATTTCTTCAAATGGGATAAATGTGATTATTATCATCTAAACTCTAATTTAGAAATAATTTAACTAATGTATCAGTTAAATGTCAGCTTTATTCCAAAGATTGTATTGATGCTGTTTGGATGTACTAATAAATGGCTATTATTGTTGATGTTACATAAACTGATGATGCCAAAGATTTGTATTACGGTTAAGAGGAGGGTAATCCTAAGAACTTGTTCATTTGTTCTTTTTACATGCAATCTACACAGTCTGAAGTTATTAAAATAAAAAACACTTTTAAACTCCACTCTCAAGTCTGTCTTTTCCAAAGCCTTGCACATCAGTACAATTATCTGATCTACTCATATTTTACAGTAATAGTATTTTTCCACTATACTCTTTCTTTTTTTTAAATTAGAACGTTATATGATGATAATGTCTGTAAGAATATTTAGAAAATGAAAGAAAACCTATCATCACGAACATATTATCTATTGCATAAAATATACGTTTTTTTCATGCAGCAGTTTAATAAAATATTTTAAGTAAAATAAATGAGTGATTATTACAAGAGATAAAACTTACTTGCTTGGACTATAAGTTTGGTCCCCTTGCCAAAGAACATCTTAAATTGATTAGTCACACAGCTATCGACTCTGTACCAAAAACCAGTCGTGTACATGGATTGTATGTCTTTCAGTCTTTAAAAAAATAACTTTAAAGATCATACTTTTAAACATCATAAATGAGAAATATTTTACTACTTTTATCACGATGCTTAGAATTATAACTAAATTTGTTCTGCAGTGTTTGATTTTGTTCCCGAGTCCACCTTGTCGAGTCCGAGTCGAGTCGAGTCTAAGCACTGAACCAATTGAGTTTGAGTGAGAGATGTTTATTATAGTTTTATCGTAATTTTATGTCGTTACTTATTTTTCTTTCATGTTACACATGATGTGAATTCAACTGTACTCGGAAAGTCTCTAAAATCTAAAATATATCAATGTATCAGTCAAATTAATGATTGCATAGATTTAATTTTTAGAAAACAAATAAATTATATTAAAAAAGTCCACTCAATCCACTCAGTGGATTAGTGAAAAGAGTTTGAGTAATATCAATTACAGTTAACTTTAAATAACTGAATCCATAACTTACTCGATAACACAATGAGCTGAGTCCCTTGCCCAAAGATCAGTTTGTTTCCATTTTGAGTCACACAACTACAAAGCTCAACACAGAAATACATTGGATACTCTTTCCTCTGATAGGTATAAAGGACAAGAGTTTTGTAATTTGACATTACAGTAAATTCTATTAGAAATTAGATAAATAACTAATGTCTGTGGATGAAGTGGGTTTTAAAAACATCTTATGATAATTGCTGATATTTGGTGGAACAGTAAATTGAATATTAAATTTCACTACACATACACTTCTGTCTCTTTAATGTCCTCAACTTTTTTGGAGCGGCCATCTTTCAATGTGCTTGACAAATGAATATATACTGAATATATTGAACAACTAATAAAGATAAAACTTACTGGAATTTATTAGTATTTTGGTGCCTGCCCCAAATATGACTGTTGTTGAGCCCGGAATTGACCAAATGCTTTTGTTCGGCACTTTTATCCTTTTATATTTGTCAGTTTTCTTGTTTTGGTTTAGTTAGCCCAAAGTCCAACATCACTGAACAGAAGTATTGGATAGTTTACATGATAAATCTATTGTAATGCATTTTGTTTACATTGTGACATGTCATTCTCATTTTACAATACAATCAAAGTCACGTTTGGTTGATGAAATAATGGGTTTATCACAGAATAAATTAAATACTAAGATTAAAGTACAACTTACTGCTTAGTACAAGAAGTTTTGTTCCCATCCCAAAGAAAAGTTTTTGTCCAGCATTCACACAGCCATTGGCCATATACTAAAAACTAGCAATATCCTGATATCAAAAACACTGCAAGCAATTCTGTCACAATCGCTCTTAAATAAGATTCAGTGTGAAAACTTTAAAGAAGGAACCACATCCATTTATATCAAAGTTTAGTGGTACAATAAAAATCTGTTTTTAACTGTTATGTTTCAAAGACAAAAGAAGAGTTGATGTTCCTAAAGTTAACAACAAGCACCATACTAATTTCAAGTAATGTGAACTTCTAATATTATACTCATCTATATTATCCTCATAATAGCATTCTATTATAGTAAAACTTTAAATATCTAAATTAACATTGTTAAGCAATGCCAGCCATTAAATACCAAATGAACGCCCTACAAGAATATGGACTTATGATCTTTTGAAAAGGCAATTAACTTACTTGAAGTAATTGTTAGTTTGGTGCCTGTCCCAAATGTGATCTTGGTGCCTCCAAGATTCACACATCAGTAAAGCACAGTACATTTATTCTGAGTACAATGTGGACTGTTGTAGGGTGGATACATTTATATTAAATTCATTTTTGAGATATTATTCATTTCTACAAATAAACAAAAATACAGACTAAACCCTATAAAAATCTGTTGAGTTCCGTTCTTTGACTTGATGTTGACGGTATGTTTTTGGTGGTTTTTGTTTGTATTTGTTTTTTTTTTTTGCATAATTAAAATGTCAATTCATTAGTTGTGTTTACTAGCAGTCTTATCTGAAATACTTTTACATTACATTATTTGCTTTTCTATAACATAAATATGAGATAACTAGCATTTTTAAATAAACATTTTATGCATATAATTCAATATTGGTACGAATATTGGATATAACTTACTTGACTGGACAATGAGTTTTGTTCCTTTGCCAAATAACAGTCTAATTTGATCATTCACACAGTCATTCATCATGTATAAAAAAGTATTGACATCCTGATGGCACTGAACGGCATAGAGGAGATAGCATTTTACAACAATGGAAAGAAAAGTCACCTTAAAACCTAAATAGTTCATTGTTGTTCCAATTTTAACAAAAAATTTAGGGTATTTTTTTAGTGTTGGGCCCGAGTCCACCTTGTCGAGTCCGAGTCGAGTCTAAGCACTTAACCGATTGAATTTTAGTGAGGAATGTTTATTAATGTATTTTTGTCTAAATTGTATGTTTCTTTCTTGTTTCTTATTTTTCTTTCATGTTACACTTGATGTGGATTTGATTGTCCAAGTTCACGTCAAATTTAAGTACAAGTATTTTTGAGGAATGATGGCCATCAATATATTCAGATTCAGTCACTTATATGTTCAAACTGTAAAACAGACTTGACGTATTGCCCTTATATATATTCAAGCATTCATACTAAGATTAAAGTACAACTTACTGGTTTGTACAAGAAGTTTTGTCCCCATCCCAAAGAAAAGTTTTTGTCCAGTATTCACACAGCCATTGGCCATATACTAAAAACTAGCAATATCCTGATATCAAAAACACTGCAAGAAATTCTGTCACAATCGCTCTTAAATAAGATTCAGTGTGAAAACTTGAAATAAGCAACGACATCCATTTATATCAAAGTTTAGTGGTACAATAAAAATCTGTTTTTAACTGTTATGTTTCAAAGACAAAAGAAGAGTTGATGTTCCTAAAGTTAACTACAAGCTGTAAGTTTCGAATGTTTATCTGGGAATTAAGTAGGATATTACAAGAAAAATTATGAAGTAATTCCCAGATAAATACCTTCAAATCTTTTTAAGAAGATAGAAGGTCACTTGATTTATTGTTCTGATAATAATCATATTGCTCTTATAAGCATTATAAAAACATGCATATTTCATGAAAAAGCTATGCGATATTTGAGAGAACTGAGCCACACTTACTTGAAAACACAGTTAATTTAGTGCCTTTCCCAAATATAATTTTGAATCCACTTTGAGTCACACAGCTCATGACCATAAACACATAACTGCTGCTGAACATATAATCATCCTGGATAAGGTATGTTTTCATTTCTTTAATTGGGATAAATGTTATCATTATCACCTAAATCTATTAAGAAATAATACTATAATTTATCTGTTAAGTATCAGGTATTATTCCAAATTTTGTACTGATGATGTTTGATGTTCTACAATAAATGCCTATTATTGTTGATGTTACATATTGATGGTCCCAAAGTCAAAGTTATGTATTAGGGTTAAGATGATGGAAACCCTAAGAACTAGTTAAGTTTAGCTGATTTAAAAATAATAATAATAATAATAAAGTCCAATTATATGATCTAATCATATTTTACTTACATAAATGGTAATTTTCCACTATATTTAACATAAAGAACTTGACATCTTGCCCTGATATACTTGGAAGAGATACATAAAAGGCCAAATTGACTGTATACAACTATTACATTTTAGACTACTAAAGTAATAGGCTATCACAATTCTTTTCATCAATTTACTTTCGATAATTGTTTTTTTCCCCTGTGCAATTTTGCGTCATATGAATGTTAAGTGTACAATACTCATTAATAATGGGAAAATAATGGGAGCACAATTTTAAATTTAACATTGGTTTTAAAATATAAAATAAAAAAAGACAAGCTTGATCTACACTTACTTGAAAGGACAGTGAGTTGAGTGCCTTTTCCAAAAATAATTTTGTTAACTCCTTGAGTCACACAGTGGTTTATCCGAACATGTAAACATGTTGCCTATACTCTCCTTGCTTTGAAGCCCAACAATAAGGGCTATATTTATTTAGAATACTTTATTTGGAATCTAATTCAACTGTTTATTGGTGACTTTCATTTAAAAGTATAGATATTTGAAAGCATACTATAAATTGTACAACTATAAAGGTCATACAAACTACAGTAGCCTTAAATATTGATTGGAATAATAGGGAATCTATATCATCTATAGCCTATCATAGTTACCTATTATTATACAGACGTATAAGGATGTTAATGCTCTTTGTGAATTGTATTTCTCTGAAGTAAGCATTTCATGGAGGCAGTTATGGTTTAAAGTCATATAAAAGGTTCTTATTTTTCATGTGAAACAACAGTTTTAGCTAAAGTATATCAAAATGAAATTGAAGCCATTTTGTATCACTACTAGCTATCAAGTACTTTGATTGGTTTGATGAATATATCAGAATTGACAAACTTTTTTTAAGTTTTAACATTATTACAGCTCTCTTTCTTAGCTTACTGTAAGTAGCAGAAAACATACTTGAATCAACTGTTAGTCCAGTGCCTTTTCCAAATATGATCTTTTCATAGCCAGCATTCACACATTAGAACAGCATGGTACATTTACCCAGAATTCACTCTAGCCACTCTTGTTTGGTGTTTATTTCATAGTGCATTTTTGGATATGACTGTAAATAAATAGATTTTGAATATCTACTATTACCATTTTTTATCCAACCAAAAGTAATTTAACTGTACAATTAGGAAAAATCTTGACTTACTTGATTGTACTATGACTTTGATCCCCTTACCAAAGAAAATCTTATATCCATCATTCACACAGCCATTGACCATATAGCGAAAACAAGTAGCTCAATACATGAAACACTTTAAACTATAATATATTAATATTCAATGTTACTGTAGCTGGTCTAACCTTTATAGTTGTAAATGTATAAGTTTTCAAATATATACTTTAACTGAAAGTCACTAATAAACTGTTGAATTATTGAATATATGTATTTGGGAGGCACTTTGATTCATGCAAATATTACAATTATTTTTGTGTTTTTTTATGATGAACCTTTCTCTTCATCTTGTTTAGGTTTAAAATAAATATGTTAAGGATCATACTTTTTATTATACTAAACTATTTATTTGATGAAACAAAATATCTTACTTGAAGTAACAATGAGACTGGTGCCGGTTCCAAATATGATCTTGTTGTCCCCTCTATTCACACATCAGTATAGTATAGTACATTTACCCTTAGTGCACGTTTAGCCAGTGAGGTTCCATCTTTTGGGGGTCATTATATTTTATTTTTAGCTATGACTTGTTTGATTCGTTTGGAAAAATATAGCTAGAATCTAGAAAAGAATAATGCAAGTGTGATAACGATAAGCTAGTAATTTAGTTTTTTAGAAAACTAACCATTATCAAATGTATTTTTGCCAACTTTAAAGAATTTCTGGTCTTGACCATTTATCAACATCACATATACTTTTACAACATCACAAACATTCTTCAAGTTTGTTAAATGATTCCGTTCCATTTTAAAGAAGTGGGGAAAAAATCTAAATATCACAACACAGATTTGATCTTTTCTGGACATCAGTTTGAACTGACCTCTAAAAGGTTAGTATTTGTTCATGTTGACTGTCAGAAATGCATTACTTACTTGTTTCCACAACAAGTTTGGTTCCTTTCCCAAAGATAATCTTATTCATATTCACACACCCATTGACTATGTGCCAAAAACTGATGCCTTCCAGCTCTTTATACAATCTCTACAAACTACAGTAAAGCAAGTCCAATCTAGCTAATGAATTCACTAATGATGTCCAAACTGTTTCAGTATCAGCATTTATAAAAGCTAGATTATAATCAGTACTAATTTTATACTCACTTATTTCAACTGTCAATTTAGTTCCTTCTCCAAACACTACTTTCCATTGTGTTGATGTCACACTGTAAACTTTATCTACACAAAAACATTGCCCTCTACAGAGTCCAACTGTTTAATATGCTGTATGCATTTAATGCTTATATAGTGCTTATAAAAGTGTCAGGGTAGTGCCAATATTACATTTTGATGATTAGATAAATCTATTGTATTAAGTTAATCTGGTTGGTATTTAAGTGGAAATTAAGAGTAAATTCAATACATTTGGAATATGATATATAATGTCTATTTCAATGTAACATTTTCAGGCATTGATGTAAGCTTACTTGTTTCTGTTATAAGTCTTGTCCCACTCCCAAATATAATCTTGTTGGCAGCATTCACACAAGTGCTGACCCCATCACAAAAACCTCACTTACTTAATATCGAAAATATTGAAAACTTTTCCCCTTGCTTTGTATTGTGTTATTTTGTATAAATGGGTTTGATTTAATGAGAGAAAGAGTTCATTTTATCACTGTCTTTTTCAAGAAAGACATTAGTTAATTAATTTGCTACGAATATATTCAATTGTCTCAAGTGCCAGTGAATTTTTTATTATATTTTGATAATGGAAAGGGTTTGTTTTTAGGAGGATGTCAAATTGTTTACAATTTAAATAAGATTTGATCAAAATATACTGTGATTAAGCTGCAATGTGAAAACTATATTATAAAACTACATTATAAGACTGATTACAAAAATCACTGAGCATAACATCAAGTAGACTACTTTTGCATATTAGTGATACTTTGATATTCAGTATTTATCTTTTTACTTAAATACTGGCTTTTCATTTATTAAACAATGCAAACTTACTTGTTTCTACAGTGAGTATTGTCCCCGTCCCAAAGATTAACTTTTGAGTGTTAGTCACACATGGGCCGGGTCCATAACAAAAACCATCTAGCCTGAAGTGTTGTGAGCTTTTAAGTATTATGTAATTAATTAAATAAATGCAAGTACTTTAACAACATTTGTCAGGTTTAATCACACTGGGGCTTTTGTTTTGCAATAATATTTCACTTTGAAAAGACTTTTCTGCTAAAGAGTGACTTTCTTTAGTACTATTTTTATGTTAATGTAAAACAATGAAAAAAATTAAAACTCACTTGAATGAACAGTTAATTTTGTCCCAGAACCAAATGTCAGCTTGTCAACCCCTTGATTCACACAGCATATACACTCATTACCGTAACTTGTGTCTGCTATTGCTAAGTTATCGTGTATGAACACTTGATATTTACTTAATACTGTCATTTTCCATAAACTTTCAACAATACAGTTTGTGCATTAACGCAAGCTACTTTTGATAAGAATTATATTACCATACCTTACTTTCATACTTCAAGATTCATATTTGTCAAACCAAAAACATTTTTACCTGTAGCTGTCATGAAACATATTTAATCGAATTTAATAGAATTTTTGTTAAATTTATACAGCTGGTGTTTCTTCATAATTGAACTAATATGCAAATGAATGATTAGCGACATTAATATTTTTGTGAAGAATGACAGCATAATTTTGTCAATAACTAAGATTATTTGCATTAATAACAAACTACCAATAGCATTTAAGTTTTCAAATGTTCAGAACTTACTTGCTTCTATGTTGAGTTTTGTCCCTTTACTAAAGAAAATCCTGTTGGCATTATTCACACAGACATTGAGCGTGCACCAATAACTTGTGTCATATTTAATAGGCCATAATTCACATAACACATTATATATGATTTTGAATTAATCTTTTTAAATGAAAATCTGATTAGCTTAATTGACTGATTGAAGTAATTTAACTGTATAATATGAAAAAAAATCCTAACTTACTTGATTGTACTACGACTTTGGTCCCCTTACCAAAGAAAATCTTCAATCCATCATTCACACAGCCATTGACCATATAGCGAAAACAAGTAGCTCACTACATGAAACACTTTAACCCCTATTACAATAGTATAATAGATTAATATTCAGTGCTACTGTAACTTCTATGACCTTTATAGTTGTAAAATTTGTAGTATACTTTGCAAATATGTATCCTTTTAAGTGAAAGTCACTAATAAACTGTTGAATTAATAAATATATGCATTTGGGAAGCACTTTGATTCACACAAATATTAATTACAGATTTCTTTGTTTTTTATTATTAAACTTTATCTTAATTTTTTAAGGTTTAAAAGAAATATGTTAAGGATCACAATTTTTATTATTACAATTCTATCTGATTAAACAAAATATCTTACTTGAAATAACAATGAGACTGGTGCCGGTCCCAAATATGATCTTGTTGTTCCTATTCACACATCAGTATAGTTCGGTACATTTACCCTTAGTGCACGTTTGGCCAGTGAGGTTCCATCTTTTGGGGGTCATTATATTTAATTTTTAGGTATGACTTATTTGATTAGTTTGGAAAATTATAGCTAAGCTAGAAAAGAATAATGCAAGTGATTATGATAATGATTAGTAAGTAAGTAATTTAGATTAAAAAAAAACTAACCATTAGCAAATGTATTTTTGCGAACTTTAAAGAATTTATGATCTTGACCATTTGTCAACAAATAAGTAAAAAAAAATCTAAATATCACAACACAGATTTGATCTTTTCTGGACATCAGTTTGAAGTGACCTCTAAACGGTTAGTGTTTGTTCATGTTGACTGTCAGAAATGCATTACTTACTTGTTTCCACAACAAGTTTGGTTCCTTTCCCAAAGATAATCTTATTCACATTCACACACCCATTGACTATGTGCCAAAAACTGATGCCTTCCAGCTCTTTATACCATCTCTACAGACTACAGTAAAGCAAGTCCAATCTAGCTAATGAATTCACTAATGATGTCCAAACTGTTTCAGTATCAGCATTTATAAAAGCTAGATTATAATCAGTACTAATTTTATGTGATGTGTATTATGATGAATGATATATGAAGACAAATTTTAAATAATTTAACACAGCAAGTTTTAAACTTAATAAATTGAAAGGAAAGATCAAAATATATTTCAAGTAACTTACTGTTTTCTATGATAAGCTCTGTCCCTGTTGCAAAGATAATCTTATTTCCCACAGTCACACATGGACAGACTTAGTTACAAAAACGTACTGACCTAATCTTTCTCGTGAAACTGAAATTAAATGAGAAATAACTGGTTTGATCATGTAACATTTTTGTCTATTATCTTTAGAAGGGCATATTGCAACTGTAATTTTGGAGCGTTTAGCCCTACATTATATTTTAAAGCTACTCATAATGGCGTCCAAAAAATCAATAATGTTTAGTAAAAAAAATAAGATAAGACAATAAAAGTTTGGCCCCTTTTGATACCCAACATTCACACAATCATTTGCCATGAACTAAAAATTCTAATTCTTACACTATTGAAAAGCTACTTTAAAAATTCCAATACAAACTTAAGGTTTTAACTATAAGTATATGACCATTTAGGATGAACAAACACTTGTTGAATTTTTAATTATATTTTGATAATGGAAAGGGTTTGTTTTTAGGAGGATGTCAAATTGTTTACAATTTAAATAAGATTTGATCAAAATATACTGTGATTAAGCTGCAATGTGAAAACTATATTATAAAACTACATTATAAGACTGATTACAAAAATCACTGAGTATAACATCAAGTAGACTACTTTTGCATATTAGTGATACTTTGATATTCAGTATTTATCTTTTTACTTAAATACTGGCTTTTCATTTATTAAACAATGCAAACTTACTTGTTTCTACAGTGAGTATTGTCCCCGTCCCAAAGAATAACTTTTGAGCATTAGTCACACATGGGCCGGGTCCATAACAAAAACCATCTAGCCTGAAGTGTTGTGAGCTTGAAGTATTTTCTTTTTTAATGTAATAAATTAAATAAATGCAAGTACTTTAACAACCTTTGTCAGGTTTAATCACACTGGGGCTTTTGTTTTGCAATAATTTTTCACTTTGAAAAGACTTTTCTGCTAAAGAGTGACTTTCTTTAGTACCATTTTTATGTTACTGTAAAAGAATGAAAAAAATTAAAACTCACTTGAATGAACAGTTAATTTTGTCCCAGAACCAAATGTCAGCTTGCCAAACCCTTGATTCACACAGCATATACACTCATTACCGTAACTTGTGTCTGCTATTGCTAAGTTATCGTGTATGAACACTTGATATTTACTTAATATTGTCATTTTCCATAAACTTTCAACAATACAGTTTGTGCATTAATGCAAGCTACTTTTGATAAGAATTATATTACCATACCTTACAATAGACTTTCATACTTCAAGATTCATATTTGTCAAACCAAAAATATTTTTACCTGTAGCTGTCATGAGGCATAATTAATCAATATAATTTTTGTTAAATCTATACAACTGGTTTTTCTTCATAACTAATATGCAAATGAATGATTAGCTACATTAATGTTTTTGTGAAGAATGACAGCATAATTTTGTCAATAACTAAGATTATTTGCATTAATAACAAACTACCAATTGCATTTAAGTTTTCAAATGTTCAGAACTTACTTGCTTCTATGTTGAGTTTTGTCCCTTTACTAAAGAAAATCCTGTTGGCATTATTCACACAGACATTGAGCGTGCACCAATAACTTGTGTCATATTTAATAGGCCATAATTCACATAACACATTATATATGATTTTGAATTAATCTTTTTAAATGAAAATCTGATTTAACTCAATTGACTGATTGAAGTAATTTAACTGTATAATATGAAAGAAATCCTAACTTACTTGATTGTACTACGACTTTGGTCCCCTTACCAAAGAAAATCTTCAATCCATCATTCACACAGCCATTGACCATATAGCGAAAACAAGTAGCTCACTACATGAAACACTTTAACCCCTATTATAATAGTATAATATAAGTGCTACTGTAACTTGTATGACCTTTATAGTTGTAAAATTTGTTGTATACTTTGCAAATATGTATCCTTTTAAGTGAAAGTCACAAATAAACTGTTGAATTAATAAATATATGCATTTGGGAAGCACTTTGATTCATACAAATATTAATTACAGATTTGTTTTGCTTTTTATTATTAAACTTTATCTTTATTTTTTAAGGTTTAAAAGAAATATGTTAAGGATCACAATTTGTATTATTACAATTCTATCTGATTAAACAAAATATCTTACTTGAAATAACAATGAGACTGGTGCCGGTCCCAAATATGATCTTGTTGTTCGCTCCATTCACACATCAGTATAGTATAGTACATTTACCCTTAGTGCACGTTTGGCCAGTGAGGTTCCATCTTTTGGGGGTCATTATATTTTATTTTTAGCTATGACTTGTTTGATTAGTTTGGAAAATGATAGCTAAGCTAGAAAAGAATAATGCAAGTGAGTATGATAATGCTAAGTAATTTAGATTAAAAAAAAACCTAACCATTAGCAAATGTATTTTTGCAAACTTTAAAGAATTTATGTTCTTGACCATTTGTCAACAAATAACTTAAAAAATCTAAATATCTCAACACAGATTTGATCTTTTCTGGACATCAGTTTGAACTGACCTCTAAAAGGTTAGTATTTGTTCATGTTGACTGTCAGAAATGCATTACTTACTTGTTTCCACAACAAGTTTGGTTCCTTTCCCAAAGATAATCTTATTCACATTCACACACCCATTGACTATGTGCCAAAAACTGATGCCTTCAGCTATTTTACACACTGTCTGGAATTATACCATCTCTACAGTAAAGCAAGTCCAATCTAGCTAATGAATTCACTAATGATGTCCACACTGTTTCAGTATCAGCATTTATAAAAGCTAGATTATAATCAGTACTAATTTTATGTGATGTGTATTATGATGAATGATATATGAAGACAAATTTTAAATAATTTAACACGGCAAGTTTTAAACTTAATAAATTGAAAGGAAAGATCAAAATATATTTAATGTAACTTACTGTTTTCTATGATAAGCTCTGTCCCTGTTGCAAAGATAATCTTATTTCCCACAGTCACACATGGACAGACTTAGTTACAAAAACTTACTGACCTAATCTTTCTCGTGAAACTGAAATTAAATGAGAAATAACTGGTCTGATCATGTAACATTTTTGTCTATTATCTTTAGAAGGGCATATTGCAATTCTAATTTTGGAGCGTTTAGCCCTAGATTATATTTTCATAATGGCGTCAAAAACATCAATAATGTTTAGTAAAAAAAATGAGATAAGACAATAAAAGTTTGGCCCCTTTTGATACCCAACATTCACACAATCATTTGCCATGAACTAAAAATTCTAATTCTTACACTATTGAAAAGCTACTTTAAAAATTCCAATACAAACTTAAGGTTTTAACTATAAGTATATGACCATTTAGGATGAACAAACACTTGTTGAATTTTTAATTATATTTTGATAATGGAAAGGGTTTGTTTTTAGGAGGATGTCAAATTGTTTACAATTTAAATAAGATTTGATCAAAATATACTGTGATTAAGCTGCAATGTGAAAACTATATTATAAAACTACATTATAAGACTGATTACAAAAATCACTGAGTATAACATCAAGTAGACTACTTTTGCATATTAGTGATACTTTGATATTCAGTATTTATCTTTTTACTTAAATACTGGCTTTTCATTTATTAAACAATGCAAACTTACTTGTTTCTACAGTGAGTATTGTCCCCGTCCCAAAGATTAACTTTTGAGCAATAGTCACACATGGGCCGGGTCCATAACAAAAACCATCTAGCCTGAAGTGTTAGCTTTTAAGTATTATGTAATAAATTAAATAAATGCAAGTACTTTAACAACCTTTGTCAGGTTTAATCACACTGGGGCTTTTGTTTTGCAATAATATTTCACTTTGAAAAGACTTTTCTGCTAAAGAGTGACTTTCTTTAGTACTATTTTTATGTTAATGTAAAAGAATGAAAAAAATTAAAACTCACTTGAATGAACAGTTCATTTTGTCCCAGAACCAAATGTCAGCTTGTCAAACCCTTGATTCACACAGCATATACACTCATTACCGTAACTTGTGTCTGCTATTGCTAAGTTATCGTGTATGAACACTTGATATTTACTTAATACTGTAATTTTCCATAAACTTTAAACAATACAGTTTGTGCATTAACGCAAGCTACTTTTGGTAAGAATTATATTACCATACCTTACTTTCATACTTCAAGATTCATATTTGTCAAACCAAAAACATTTTTACCTGTAGCTGTCATGAAACATATTTAATTGAATTTAATATAATTTTTGTTAAATTTATACAGCTGGTGTTTCTTCATAATTGAACTAATATGCAAATGAATGATTAGCGACATTAATGTTTTTGTGAAGAATGACAGCATAATTTTGTCAATAACTATGATTATTTGCATTAATAACAAACTACCAATAGCATTTAAGTTTTCAAATGTTCAGAACTTACTTGCTTCTATGTTGAGTTTTGTCCCTTTACTAAAGAAAATCCTGTTGGCATTATTCACACAGACATTGAGCGTGCACCAATAACTTGTGTCATATTTAATAGGCCATATTCACATAACACATTATGATTTTGAATTAATCTTTTTAAATGAAAATCTGATTAGCTTAATTGACTGATTGAAGTAATTTAACTGTATAACTAACTTACTTGATTGTACTACGACTTTGGTCCCCTTACCAAAGAAAATCTTGAATGCATCATTCACACAGCCATTGACCATATAGCGAAAACAAGTAGCTCACTACATGAAACACTTTAACCCCTATTGCAATAGTATAATATATTAATATTCAGTGCTACTGTAGCTTGTATGACCTTTATAGTTGTAAAATTTGTAGTATACTTTGCAAATATGTATCCTTTTAAGTGAAAGTCACTAATAAACTGTTGAAATAATAAATATATGTATTTGGGAAGCACTTTGATTCATACAAATATTAATTACAGATTTGTTTTGTTTTTTATTATTAAACTTTATCTTCATTTTTTAAGGTTTAAAAGAAATATGTTAAGGATCACAATTTGTATTATTACAATTCTATCTGATTAAACAAAATATCTTACTTGAAGTAACAATGAGACTGGTGCCGGTCCCAAATATGATCTTGTTGTTCGCTCCATTCACACATCAGTATAGTATAGTACATTTACCCTTAGTGCACGTTTGGCCAGTGAGGTTCCATCTTTTGGGGGTCATTATATTTTATTTTTAGCTATGACTTGTTTGATTAGTTTGGAAAATCATAGCTAGAATCTTGAAAAGAATAATGCAAGTGAGTTTGATAACGATAAGCTATAATTTAGTTTTTAGAAAACTAACCATTATCAAATGTATTTTTTCCAACTTTAAAGAATTTCTGGTCTTGACCATTTATCAACATCACATATACTTTTACAACATCACAAACATTCTTCAAGTTTGTTAAATGATTCCGTTCCATTTTAAAGAAGTGGGGAAAAAATCTAAATATCACAACACAGATTTGATCTTTTCTGGACATCAGTTTGAACTGACCTCTAAAAGGTTAGTATTTGTTCATGTTGACTGTCAGAAATGCATTACTTACTTGTTTCCACAACAAGTTTGG
This sequence comes from Squalius cephalus, assembly GCF_949319135.1. NCBI lineage: Eukaryota > Metazoa > Chordata > Actinopteri > Cypriniformes > Leuciscidae > Squalius > Squalius cephalus. Next base: position 33,016,846 of record NC_137128.1, on the reverse strand, counting down.
TTCCTTTCCCAAAGATAATCTTATTCGCATTCACACACCCATTGACTATGTGCCAAAAACTGATGCCTTCCAGCTCTTTATACCATCTCTACAGACTACAGTAAAGCAAGTCCAATCTAGCTAATGAATTCACTAATGATGTCCAAACTGTTTCAGTATCAGTATTTATAAAAGCTAGATTATAATCAGTACTAATTTTATATGATGTGTATTATGAGGAATGATATATGAAGACAAATTTTAAATAATTTAACACGGCAAGTTTTAAACTTAATAAATTGAAATATATTTCAAGTAACTTACTGTTTTCTATGATAAGCTCTGTCCCTGTTGCAAAGATAATTTTATTTCCCGGAGTCACACATGGACAGACTTAGTTACAAAAACTTACTGACCTAATCTTTCTCGTGAAACTGAAATTAAATGAGAAATAACTGGTTAATAAAGGGCATATTGCAATTGTAATTTTGGAGCGTTTAGCCCTACATTATATTTTAAAGCTACTCATAATGGCGTCAAAAACATCAATAATGTTTAGTAAAAAAAATAAGACAACAAAACTCACTTGTTTGTACAACAAGTATGGTCCCCTTTTCAATGAACTAAAAACTTTACTCAAATTCTTATACTACTGAAAAGCTACTTTAAAAAGTCCAACAATAAACAAAATTAGGGTTTTAACTAGGTTTATTAACATTTAGGATAAACAAACGCTTGTTGAGTATTTAATTTAATTTAATTTAATTTAATTTCGATAATGGTTGTTTTTAGGAGAATGTCAAATTGTTTACCATTTAAATAAGATTTAATAAAAATATCCAGCAATGTGCAAACTATGATAAAACTATATTATTTAAGACTAATTAAAAAACATTGCAGAGTATAACATCAAGTACTTTTGTGTAACAGTTTTAATCTTTTTTTTTACTTTAATGCCTTTTAGCACCGCAACTTACTTGTTTCTACAGTGAGTATTGTCCCCGTCCCAAAGATTATCTTTCGAGCATTAGTCACACATGGGCCGGGTCCATAACAAAAACCATGTGAGCTTGTGTTGAGAGCTGTAAGTTTTTATATTTTATCTAATACTGAACATACTGTACTTTAACAACTTCTAAACAGTGGCGATTTTCTTACTATTTTAAGATAATGTAAAAGAAATGTAAAATGTAAAACTCACTTGAATGAACAATTAATTTTGTCCCAGAACCAAATGTCAGCTTGCCTCCTTGATACACACAGCATATACACTCATTACCGTAACTTGTGTCTGCTATAGCTAAGTTATCGTGTATGAACACTTGATATATATTTACTTTATACTGTCATTTTCGATAAACTTTTTAATACTATAGTTTGTGCATTAATGCAAGCTACTTTTGGTAAGAACTATATTAACGTAATAGCAGAAGTCACTTACAATAGACTCTAAGTTTCATATTTGTCAAACCAAAATAATTTTGTAGGTGTAGGTGTCACGAAACATAATTAATATAATTTTTTTAATAAAGTTATGAAACTTTTGATCCCTTAAAAAATTATACAACTGGTGTTTAATTATAATATAATAGTAATATATGAACATGAATGATTAGCTATTAAAGTTTTTGCGAAGAATGACAGTATAATTTTATCAATAACTATGATTACTTGCATGAATTACAAACTACCCAATAGCATTTAGGCTTCCAAATGTTCAGAACTTGCTTGCTTCCATGTTGAGTTTTGTCCCTTTACTAAAGAAATTCATATTGGCACTATTCACACAGACATTGAGTGTGCACCAACAACTCGTCATATGAGTCATAATTCACATAACACTACATATGATAGTGAATTCGTCATTTTAAATGAAAATGAAAACTTAAAGGTTTGATCCTTTTGCCAAATACAACCTTATTGGAATTTGCGCAACCTCTATTTTTGTTTTATTAATTTGGAATCATATTAACGAAAGGAACAAAAAGGGATAATTAATGAATATTATTTTTGTTGTTTTTAAATGCAACTTACTTGATAGTATGACAAGACTGGTTCCACTGCCAAAGAAAATCTTATACCCAGTATTCACACAGCCTTTAGACATGCAGCAAAAAGTCTTGCATTTTTCAGATGCTTAATGTTCCATTCAAATCTGACTAAATTTAAGATCTAAAACACAAAACTGCTGATTGGAATGCCAAACAACATATTAAATAAGTTATTTTTAAATAGTTTTTTTTAATGCTACAAAAGATGTCATAACTGAACACTCACAAACACATATAAAACTAGCATACTTTAATAATATCTAAAGAAAAACATAAAATATGCTCTGATCAATACTCACTTTGCTCAACTCTCAGTGTAATTCCTGAACCAAAAATGACCTTCCAGTTTGTGTTCACACAATGAAAGCAGTGTACACAAAAACTGTACCTAGCACAATTGCCATATAAATTATTTTCCTATTTTTTTGCTGTGATTTCTACATTGCTGAGCTAATTAAAACTCTACAAAAAAATAAAATTAAATAAAAAATAAATATATAGAATACAACTAATTGATTGCAGAATTTGAATGCACATCATTAGTCTGAAAATGTTAACGTTAAGATGAATTCACACTTACTCGGTTGTATTTTGAGTTCTGTTCCTTTGCCAAATATTATTCTAACTCCATCAGTCACACAAACTCTGACTCCATTCCAAATACCTAATGCTAACTTTCTTGTTCTTGGGGACATTGTACTTTACAGTTTCAAGTTCAAGTTTTTTAGAGTTGTTAAGCAATTGAATATTATAATAATATATTTTAATATTATAGTGTTAGTACAAAAACCTGTATAAAAAGGTAATAAAATAACTTAATTGAATGAACAATTAATTTTGTCCCTGAGCCAAATGTGATTTTTTCAAAATCCATCATTCACACAGTATGTAGTCATTACTGAAAAAAATTATTCATTGAATTTAATCAATTTTTTTATGGTAAGTGGTTGCACACAATTGATTTTAGCTACATTTTAACAAATGCATTAAGTTGAACTTATTCAATTTTAGTTCAACTTAATGCATTTGTTTAAATCTAGCTTAAACCAATTGTGTGCAACCAATTACCATAAAAAAATTGATTAAATTCAACGAATTTTACCACTTATCACTTACCATAAATCTTACCACTTACCATAAAAAATTGATTAAATTCAACGATCATTTTTTTCAGTGTATATTGAATAGTACTAAAGTAATATCTTGTCATTTTAAGGTTTACACTGAATTTGCGAGATCATAGTTAATCAGCAAGCGCTGTATTTCCAATTTCTTGAATAAATAAACTGTTATTTTAGTTAATTCATTAGTAGAAGACAACGATTAGGATTAGGAATAAAAATATTGGTTTTCATTACTGCTCAGACTTTTGTTGGCACGTTTGGTCATTTCTTTAAAGGACTCTAATTGTCTGTACTAAGAAACTACAAATTTAGTGTTTGAAGTCAAATCATAATATGACTTACGTGCAGCGACAACTACTTGGGTCCCTCTTCCAAATACGATCTTATTGCCAGTATACACACAGCAATTAACCACAGCACAAAAACTCAATGAATGAGTTCTCAATGTCAAAACCATAAGAGAGAAATACACTGCACATCATGTGAAGGAAAACTTTAAATAAACATTAAGATACTAATATGTTGGGCACTATACTCACTAATTTGAACTTTCAATTGGGTCCCGGCTCCAAATATAACTTTTCCTATTCCAGTTGATGTCACACACTGACATACACACTATCAATAACTTATCATTCTTATGTAACTGACACTCTATGATACTATCAAAGTTTTTTGTTATATATAGTACAGTGTAGATGTGTAGTGTTGGTTGATGTGTGTTTAATATATGTTACATATTGTGTATAGAAAAAGGTTGTTTTTTAGGTAGGTTTTTTAATGTATTATTGATGTTGTGTATTTGTCTGACTTGTATGTGATGGTGATTTTCCATGCAGAACAAACTGCCCCAAGACAGGTTAAAGTCTAAAGTGTAATTTGTGCTATACTGAGTGAATTTTTGGTGATTTTAGATTGAATGATTAGTATTTAGATATAACAAATTATTAACAGCAGTGTGGCATTAATTTACATTTAAAATAATTTAATTTAATTTAATTTGAAAGTAAATTTGATTGGGAAAAAAATATGTTTCTTACTGGATTCCACTGAGACCAAAGTTCCACTTCCAAAAATGACTTTGTATGTCCCATCATACACACATTGCTAAAGCTCTCGACAAAAAGGGGGTCCCAAAACACATTTAAAGTTCCAACTCTGTTTTTTGATATATGGGGATATATTATAGGGCTTATTATGTGGTGAAGTGTCATTTCTGAATGTCAGTTCAATAATGAGTGTTTTCAATATATTACTTAAAAAAAACCTACAGTACATGCTTCACCTGTAGACATGCAAACTTATAAAAATCCATATTGATAAATTTCTAAAACGACAAAGATAAAAACTGCCCATTTGCAAATGAACATTATTTTCAATTTAAAAATGTAGTAGTAAAACTTTAAGGGGAATAAAGTTAGTTTTAATTTCAGCCTTTTTAAATTTTTCATGATAATGCGATTTCTCCAAAAAGTAGATAAGTTGGACAAAATCATGTTTTTTTTCCCAGAGAATGAACTGAAAAAAAGATATACCTTGAATGTGATGCAATGTAAATCACTTTGGATAAAAGCATCTTCCAAATGCATATATATAAACATATAACAAATAAGATATTTAAACCAACTTAAAAGAAAGCATCTATACAATATATAAACGGTAAAGCTGTAACTCACTTGCTTCAACATGCACTTGTGTTCCTTTTCCAAAGATTAACTTGTAACCACTAGTCACACAGACACTAGCTACATAGCAAAAACGTACAACTTCCGCAACTAATCAAAAAAAACTGTACTCACAAATGTTTTTTGACTATAAATTACATTTTCTGTAACTCAATGAGTAGAGCATGGCGCTCGCAACCCCAAAGTCATGCGTTCGATGCCCAGAGAAATCAAGAACAGTTAAAAAAATGTGTACCCCGATTGCGAAGTCACTTGGAGTAAAAGCGTCTGCCAAATGCATTAATGGAAATGTGCCGCTATAAATAATACGAATTTGGTCTTTCCTGATGTGTAAACGCATATTAATGAAACATAGCTAAGGTTACAATGAAACTTCAGTGAAATTAAAGGGATTACAGTACAACAGCCCTAAATAGAACATAATCATTTTGACTGAAATATATGAATACTCACTGGCTGAAACTGTCAGTTTAGTTCCTTCTCCAAAAATGATCTTTCCTGCTCCAGTTCCAGTCACACATTGCTATAGCCTTACACAATAACCATCCTAAGGTTATGTATAACACGTATAGTACATATGAAAACTGTATTTTTGACATCAAATAGAGTGTCTATTGCAATTGTACCTTTTTAAAGTATTGAGCTTTCATGCATATTTGAATCAACAAATGTGCCAACAGATATGAGACTTTAGATCTAGCATTTTTCTTTTAAAATTAGATTTAAATAGTGTCTTAACATCCCTAAACAGTACTCCACATTGAAATTTGAATGTATACATTTTGGATTGTCTTAATGAAATATAAATTAATCGAATGAATTTCTGGATTTTGTAAATTTGATCAAATTGAACATTATAAAAATAGTAGATTTGAGTCAAAAGGAGGAACAAGTTTGATTAAGTAATTTCACTTACTTGACTCAACAATAAGTTGAGTACCACTTCCAAATATTATCTTTACTCCAGTTGTCACACAGCTATCTGGTTAACTACAAAAACTTGGTACATGACTTGGAAATTGTTCTGCATTTATTTTGGGATCATTATTAATAATAATAATAATAAACATGTAAAAATAGATTATAAAAGATTATATTAGTATTTATTTTTCAACATGTCTAAAACCTACTCATTTAAATGTTACATTACAAAATATGTTTTGCTACTCCATTTTGTCACATAAGAAAGCCATGACCTTATCCCTTCTGTTTTTATTCATTTGTTTTTACTAAGTTTCCTGGTTTAAGAGAATATGTAACACTTTTTTCAAATTTTAAATTTGGACTGTTTGCGAAGAGTATTAATATTGTAAGAAGCGTTATATGAATTAATACTGTATTAATAAGATGAATTCATAGAAATAATTTGTTTGGTCTTACGTGTTTCCACAATTAGCTTGGTTCCAGCTCCAAATGTGATCTTGTTATAATTCACACATTAAAAAAGGCCTCAGCAAAAACTCTCTAAGCACATAAACAGGGCCGTGATAACATCGGGTTTTGATTATCTTAGTGCTTAAGTTCTAAAATTCATAAATTATTTCCTGTTTTGATTCTTTTTTATGATTCGTCAGATTTACTGACATTTTTAATTATTTATTCATGACTTTGACTTTGGTATAGAATGACTTAGGACATCACAACAGTAATAGATATTATTCATACTTTTAAGTAAAGAGGATATACTGGTCTCACAATTAGAAAGCCATTTTGCATTCCAAATTATTTCATTCTTTACCGATTTAAGCTGACAAGATATTCAAATATATATTTTTCATTATAGATTTATTAATATAATTTCATTATGAAAATGCATTATACTTACTGGAATAAACATAAAGCTGTGTTCCCTGACCAAATATGATCTTGTTGCCATAATTCACACTGTGTTGAATATCAGAGCATCAACCTCTGGAGTCAACTGCAATGCCTTGGCGACATTATTTGTACTTTTATTTTGCCTTAAATTCTTACACCTAATGAATTCAGTTACAATCTACAAATGCTGTCCGCTGGACACAAACAGAGGTTTTAAAAAATAATGAATCTTGATCAGCCTCTTACTTGCTTCTACATGCAACATCGTCCCTTCTCCAAAGATGATCTTGTTTGCACCAAAAGTCACACATTACAAACGTCCCTCACAAAAACTACCTTTGTTACAGTTTGGTATATAGATCTAATACTCGAAAAAGTTCTTCATTGAAAACTTCACTTACATGTTCAATTGCTTCAATTGTAAAGAGAACATTATTAAATATTTTATTTTAACATAGTGATTTATACCAACACTGGTTGGTAAAAGGCCTAGTACTTTCAATCATTGTTTCAGCAAAAATGTATTTAATATACTAAAATATATAATTTATGTCAAATTTGTACAATTAACATGACTTGTACATTTTTAACACAGGCAGGTTGTTTATTGTAACCATTTTACTTTGTCTTAAGGTAAGACAGATATTTTGTGGTATAAACGAAGACATTATTCCAATAATGGATAATGACTTTATGGTCTTTTATGCACATCTATGAAATACTGATGAAGAAAATTTGTCTTACGAGATTCAATGGTCAGTGTTGTTCCACTTCCAAAAGTGATCTTGTTGTTCCCATAATTCACACAGTAACAAACACTAAGACAAAATGTTCACGAGGACGCCCTTCATAAAGTACTGTAGTTCAAATTATGTGTATGTGATGAAAGACATCAAGACAAGACACATCTTGATTGCCTATTAATAAATAAATGATGAATACATTATTCTTTTAAACGTTTTCAATGTTAGTTGTTCAATATTAATCGCATACTATTATTGCAGAATTTATGTAAAAACATTCAAATATTCTTACTTGATTCAACTATTAAAGTTGTTCCTTGACCAAAAATGATCTTTCTCCCTCCAGCATCCACACAACAGAAACAACCACTACAAAAATGGGACCAGTTTACCAAGAATTGGGGCTAAAATATGTATATGATTGTCGGTGTTGATGATAAACTGTAAAACTAAATATAGTGTAAATATATTTTAGGAACTGAGATTTCATTTAGAGTATTAATTTCAGTATTTAATCTATAATTATTTTGTTTACTACTGACTGAGCATTCGAAAAATACGTCTGAATGTTTATAATTTTGAGGGGTTAAAAACTGCTTGTATTATTTTGAATGTGACTGAAAACTGCAACATTATCGACGTTCATGTAAATGAAAGTATTTTAAGTATTTTTTTTTACCTGCAACAATATGATACTCAAAACAATTGCATTACTAACATAAATACTGAGAATGTCATTAATCAATATCCAATTAACGTACTTACTGGAATAGACATATATTTGTGTTCCCTGACTAAATATGAGTTTATCATACATCACACTGTATCTAGTAACAACCTTTAACCTTTTAATAAGCTACCAATAAAAACAACATTAATGGGAATCTTACTTGCTTCCACATGCAGCATTGTCCCTTCTCCAAACAATATCCTGGAAGCCCCCATATTCACACAACAGAAACAGCCCTCACAAAAACAAGCTTGTACAAGCCCTAGTACTATTTATCTTCCTATGTACAATAACCATTACTGTTCCATCCGTTAGGACTATAACAGGAATCATCTAAATATTAATCAAAACAGAGATAATAAAAACATGGAGATGTGTTTGTACTTACTGGTTTCAACAGTTAACTTTGTCCCTGTTCCAAAAATGATCTTAAAATTTGATGTCACAGTCACACACTGCTTGGACCCTCAACAAATTCATGTTCCCTGTACTGGATTACTGCCATGGTCGTTTTTTATCACTGAATTATATCAATTAGAAATTACTGTGAAATATGTTCACAGTTTAAAGAGTACTGTAACTATACATAAAATGGATAAAAATATTGTCTTACGTGGTTCAATGAATAGTCTTGTCCCTGATCCAAAGATGATCTTTTGTGTTCCATCATTCACACAGTAACAAACATCTCTTCAAAAAACTCTTCCTCACAGGCAACAAGGACTCTGTTGTACATCATTATTTTCAATGAAATTATCTTATATATCATTGGTGATGTTACTTTAAAAGCCTTAGCTTTGTTTATCTGTGCTGATAACTTGTAGTTTAAATTGTGTGTTGAAATACTAATGAATATTACGATCTGTGAGCATGAAATACTTGTTAATAAAGTATTTTTATGTTTTTTAAATGAAACTGGTATTTGAATAAATTAAAAAGCAGCATTAACAACAGGAGCTAAAAGTCTCTTACTTGATTCAACTCTTAAAGTTGTTCCTTGACCAAAAACAATCTTTGTCCCAGCACCAGCATCCACACAACAGAAACAATCACACCAAAAACATGGCCCGTTTACCATGAACTGTACGTGTTGACAATAAATGATCATTTTTAAAATATATATACATATAAATATATATATTACAGTTTGAATATTCATTTGAGATTACATTTAGTTTGGTCTTTTAGACATTTAGCCTATTATTGTTAAATTTTAAAGGTTTTAAAGTTACTTTGACTTAAGCTAAGACAGATATTTTGTGGTATAAGCGAAGACATTATTCCAATTATGGATGATGATTTTGTGTTACGCACATCTATGAAATATTGATGAAGAAATTGTGTCTTACGAGATTCAATGGTCAGTGTTGTTCCACTTCCAAAAATGATCTTGTCGTAATTCACACAGTAACAAACACTCAGACAAAATGTTCACGAGGACGCCCTTCATAAAGTACTGTAGTTCAAATTATGTGTATGTGATGAAAGACATCAAGACAAGACACATCGTGATTGCCTATTAATAAATAAATATCATTTGATGAATAAATTATTCTTTAAAGGTTTATACTGTTTCAATGTCAGTGGTCTGATGGCAATATTATATATATATATTTTTTTTTTTTTTTTTTAACATGGTATTAATCACATCCCATTATTGCAGAATTGATGTAAAAAAAAAAAAAATAATAATAATTTAAAGACTCTTACTTGATTCAACTATTAAAGTTGTTCCTTGACCAAAAATAATATTTCTCCCTCCACCAGCATCCACACAACAGAAACAATCACTACAAAAAATGGGACTGGTTTACCATAATTGGGGCTAAAATATGTACGTATATGATGTAGGTGTTGATGATAAACTGTAAAACAAAATATTGTGCAAAAAATATTTTAGAGTATTTATTTCAATATTCAAGGTTTAGTTTTGATTTTTATCATTTTGATCTTAAAATTTGACGTCGCACACTGCTTGGACCAACACATTCCTTATACTGGATTGCTATCATGGTCATTTTTATCACTGAATTATATCAGTTTAAAGAGTAGGCTACTGTAACTATATAAAATAGAATAAAAATGTTGTCCTACGTGGTTCAATGAATAGTCTTGTCCCTGATCCAAAGATGATCTTCCGTGCATCATTCACACAGTAACAAACATCTCTTCAAAAAACTCTTCCTCACAGGCAACAAGGACTCTGTTGTACATCATTATTTTCAATGAAATTATCTTATATATCACTGGTGATGTTACTTTAAAAGCCTTAGCTTTGTTTGCTGATAACATGTAGTTTAAATTGTGTGTTCTAATACTTATGAATATCACCATCTGTGAGCATGCATGTGATGAAATACTTGTGAAATGAAGTATTTTTTTATGTTTTTTAAATTAAATTGGTATTTGAATAAATTAAAAAGCAGCATTAACAACAGGAGCTAAAAGTCTCTTACTTGATTCAACTCTTAAAGTTGTTCCTTGACCAAAAACAATCTTTGTCCCAGCATCCACACAACAGAAACAATCACACCAAAAACATGGCCCGTTTACCATGAACTATACGTGTTGACAATAAATGATCATTTTTAAAATATCTATACATATATATATTACAGTTTGAATATTCATTTGAGATTACATTTAGTTTGGTCTTTTAAACATTTAGCCTATTATTGTTAAATTTGAAAGGTTTTTTTAAAGTTACTTTGACTTAAGGTAAGACAGATATTAAGCGAAGACATTATTCCAATTATGGATGATGATTTTGTGTTACGCACATCTATGAAATATTGATGAAGAAATTTTGTCTTACGAGATTCAATGGTCAGTGTTGTTCCACTTCCAAAAATGATCTTGTCGTAATTCACACAGTAACAAACACTCAGACAAAATGTTCACGAGGACGCCCTTCATAAAGTACTGTAGTTCAAATTATGTGTATGTGATGAAAGACATCAAGACAAGACACATCTTGATTGCCTATTAATAAATAAATATCATTTGATGAATAAATTATTCTTTTAAAAGTTTATACTGTTTCAATGTCAGTGGTCTGATGGCAATATTATATATATATATATGTATATATATATTTTTTTTTTTTTTTATTAAAACATGGTATTAATCACATCCCATTATTGCAGAATTGATGTAAAAAAAAAAAATAATAATAATTTAAAGACTCTTACTTGATTCAACTATTAAAGTTGTTCCTTGACCAAAAATAATCTTTCTCCCAGCACCATCCACACAACAGAAACAATCACTACAAAAATGGGACCAGTTTAACATAATTGGGGCTAAAATATGTACGTATATTATGTAGGTGTTTATGATAAACTGTAAAACAAAACATTGTGCAAAAAAATATTTTAGGGATTGAGATTTCATTTAGAGTATTAATTTCAATATTCAAGCTTTAGTTTGGATTTGTATCATTTTTATCTTAAAATTTGACGTCGCACACTACTTGAACCAACACATTCATTTTCCTTATACTGGATTGCTACCATGGTCATTTTTATCACTGAATTATATCATTTTAAAGAGTATGCTACTGTAACTATATAAAATGGAATAAAAATATTGTCTTACGTGGTTCAATGAATAGTCTTGTCCCTGATCCAAAGATGAGCTTTCGTGCTCCATCATTCACACAGTAACAAACATCTCTTCAAAAAACTCTTCCTCACAGGCAACAAGGACTCTGTTGTACATCATTATTTTCAATGAAATGATCTTATATATCACTGGTGATGTTACTTTAAAAGCCTTAGCTTTGTTTATCTGTGCTGATAACTTGTAGTTTAAATTGTGTTCAAATACTTATGAATATCACCATCTGTGAGCATGCATGTGATGAAATACTTGTGAAATGAAGTATTTTTTTATGTTTTTTAAATGAAACTGGTATTTGAATAAATTAAAAAGCAGCATTAACAACAGGAGCTAAAAGTCTCTTACTTGATTCAACTCTTAAAGTTGTTCCTTGACCAAAAACAATCTTTGTCCCTCCACCAGCATCCACACAACAGAAACAATCACACCAAAAACATGGCCCGTTTACCATGAACTGTACGTGTTGACAATAAATGGTCATTAAAAAAAAAAAATAATAATAATTTTGAATATTCATTTGAGATTACATTTAGTTTGGTCTTTTAGACATTTAGCCTATTATTGTTAAATTTTAAAGGTTTTAAAGTTACTTTGACTTAAGGTAAGACAGATATTTTGTGGTATAAGTGATTCAAGCGAAGACATTATTCCAGTCATGGATGATGATTTTGTGTTACGCACATCTATGAAATACTGATAAAGAAATTTTGTCTTACGAGATTCAATGGTCAGTGTTGTTCCACTTCCAAAAATGATATTTTTGTTCCCATAATTCACACAGTAACAAACACTAAGACAAAATGTTCACGAGGACGCCCTTCATAAAGTACTGTAGTTCAAATTATGTGTATGTGATGAAAGACATCAAGACAACACACATCTTGATTGCCTAATAATAAATAAATATCAGTTGATGAATAAATTATTCTTTTAAAAGTTTATACTGTTTCAATGTCAGTGGTCTGATGGCAATATTATTTGGATAAATGTGTGTATAAATATATATATATATATATATATATATATATATATATATATATTTTTTTTTTTTTTTTTTTTTTTTTTTTAACATGGTATTAATCACATCCCATTATTGCAGAATTGATGTAAAAAAAAAAAAAAATCAAATACTCTTACTTGATTCAACTATTAAAGTTGTTCCTTGACCAAAACTGATCTTTCTCCCTCCACCACCATCCACACAACAGAAACAATCACTACAAAAATGGGACCAGTTTAACATAATTGGGGCTAAAATATGTATGTATATAATGTAGGTGTTTATGATAAACTGTAAAACAAAACATTGTGCAAAAAAATATTTTAGGGATTGAGATTTCATTTAGAGTATTAATTTCAATATTCAAGCTTTAGTTTGGATTTGTATCATTTTTATCTTAAAATTTTACGCCACACACTACTTGAACCAACACATTCATTTTCCTTATACTGGATTGCTACCATGGTCATTTTTATCACTGAATTATATCATTTTAAAGAGTATGCTACTGTAACTATATAAAATGGAATAAAAATATTGTCTTACGTGGTTCAATGAATAGTCTTGTCCCTGATCCAAAGATGATCTTTCGTGTTGCATCATTCACACAGTAACAAACATCTCTTCAAAAAACTCTTCCTCACAGGCAACAAGGACTCTGTTGTACATCATTATTTTCAATGAAATTATCTTATATATCACTGGTGATGTTACTTTAAAAGCCTTAGCTTTGTTTATCTGTGCTGATAACTTGTTTGTGTGTTCTATGTTCAAATTGCTATGAATATCACCAACTGTGCACATTAAACAGGTCTTTGACGAAATTAAAAACTGGTATTAATTACAGGAAATAAAAGTCTCTTACTTGATTCAACTCTTAAAGTTGTTCCTTGACCAAAAAAGATCTTTCTCCCAGCATCCACACAACAGAAACAACCACACCAAAAACATGGCTAGTTTACCATGAACTGGGGCTAACGTGTTTGTTTTACATGTTGATTATAAATGGTAAAAAATAATATAAATAATACAAATATTATATAAATAATATATTTTAGGGTTTGAATTTTCTTTTGAGATTACTATTTGGTCTTTTAAACATTACTGTTAGGTCTTAAAGTTCATGTTTTAAAGTTAATGTAAGTCACTGTATAATGCTATAATGAGTATAATGTATAATGCTATTGTGATGTATTTCTCTACTTAAAAATAAAAGATTAATCTCTTACTTGACTGTACATTCAAAGTTGTCCCTTTTCCAAAATGAATCTTCCCAGTTCCATCATTCACACACTACCTAACCTCACAGCAAAAACAGTTTCATTTCTTAAAACCTGTTATTAAAAGATACATATATGTTTACTCCGTTTTTTTAATATTTAATATACATTTTTATTCTTATATTTCTCTCTTTTTATACATAGTCATCTACACTGTTGATATTAATATTTAGTATTATGATACTAATATTTTAAATGTTTTTATGTAATGTTTAATTAATGAAATTGTTTTGAGACAATAATACTACGATATTAAATATCAGCAACAATTTTAACGTGCACTTTATTAACCCTACTTTATTGCTTATATCTGTGGTTATTATAGATTGCAATGTATTGTTAATTCTTACTTCCAAAGTACATTTTGTATTATCCAATGTTGGTTTGTGCTATTGCACTTTTCAATATATATATACATGTAATATGAGCCCCGGTGTTTGTTTTGTTTTTGTACATTATATGTGTTGTTACAGTCAGACATGTGATGTACATTGTTGTGTAAGTGTTCAAAATACAGTATTTAAAATTTTAAAAAAATTGGCAACGATAAATGTGTAACACAGACAACTATCATGATTTAAATACTCATTGTAAACTTAAATACAAAACCACTTACTTGTGTGAACAAGCAGATTTGTACCTCGACCAAAAATGAGTTTCCCGCCATAGGTATTAGACACACAGTACTGAACTTCATGACATTTTCTGACTGCTCTTCTAATGTATATCATACTTACTGGGATAGACATACAGTATATCTTTGTTCACTAAACATGAGTTTATCATACATCACACTGTATCTAGTAACAACCTTAAACCTTTTTATAGGCTACCAATAAAAACAACATTGGAATCTTACTTGCTTCCACATGCAGCATTGTCCCTTTTCCAAACAATATCCTGGAAGCCCCCATATTCACACAACAGAAACAGCCCTCACAAAAACAAGCTTGTTCAAGCCCTGCCCTATAGTACTATTTATCTTTCTATGTACAATAACTATTCCATCCGTTAGGACTGTATTTAGGACTAATAAATATGAATTAAAACAGAGATAACCAAAACACCAAAGATAGTTATGCTATGTATAACTGGTGATGTTATGAATATCATTAGCATGTCATGAAAGACTTATTGATAAAGTCTTGTTTTTTAACTAAACTGGTCTTTGGATAAATTAAAAAGTGGTATTAAGAAACTAAAAGTCTCTTACTTGATTCAATTCTTAAAGTTGTTCCTTGACCAAAAATGATCTTTCTCCCAGTACCATCCACACAACAGAAACAACCACACCAAAAACATGGCCCGTTTACCATGAACTGGGGCTAACGTGTTCGATATACGTGTTGATTATAATTGGGAAAATGTTTTTTTTTTTAATAATATATTTTAGGGTTTGAATTTTCATTTGAGAATATTGTTTGGTCTTTAAACATTTCGACGATTATTGTTAATTCTTAAAGTTTAGGTTTTAAAGTTAATATAAGTGTGATGTTTTGTAATGACTATTTTTCACTTCTTAAAAATAAAACTAGATCTCTTACTTGACTGTACATACAAGTTGTCTCTTTTCCAAAATTAATATTCCAATTCTCATCATTCAAACACTACCTGACCTCACAGTTTCATTTTTAAAACTTGCATATGATTATTTCTTTTTTTATCCAAATATTTAATATTATTTTTTAATTTAAGTTAATTTATCTATTTTAATACACAGCCTGTATGTGCTCATTTTCACTGTGTCAAACAATATTTTTATTTTTTTTTATGTAATCTTTAATTGTTATATTGTTTTAATATAATGGTACTTAATGTCACTAATGATAAATGTGTAGTGCAGACAACTATGATTTAAATACTCACTGTAATCGACATTCAGCTTTGTCCCCTGACCAAATATAATTTTGTCAGCAAGTGTCACACAATAGTGCAAACTTTGACAATATCTATTATACAGTTTTGGTAATATAATAAGTCCTTTTGATTTAATATCTAGTTACAAATCATGCATTTCAAAAGATACCCCTAATATAAAGCAGATTTGAAGTTTTTAAAGTGTTTTACTGACATAGAATAACTATGCAGCACTCATATAGTGTTCTTGAGTAAAATCCTTAACTTTAGGGTCAGAATCACATTGTGAAAACATGATGCAAGCAAATTTACTGTTATAAACTTTTTACATTGCCAATTAATTGTAATAGCTTATATACACTTACTTGCATGGACAGTCAATGATGTTCCAGAGGCAAACATTATTTTGTCCCCTGAATAAGTCACACAGTAGCTAACACCTTAGCAATTACTTAGAGTGCATTAGAATGAATAAAATCTAGTAAATCATATATAGCTCACACAGTAGAGCATAATGCTAACAATGCCAAAGTCAAGGGTCCACAATTCCCGGGGATATAAGAACTGATCAAATGTACACCTTCAATGTCAATCGCTTTGAATAAATGTGTCTGCTAAATGTGAACGGAACTTTTAGTATGGTTTAAAAAAGAATGAAATACTAAATGTTTAAGTTAAAATGTGTCAAACATGCAATCTTCTTTTTATATTTGTAATTAGATACTTTGTATGTTGGTCTACATAAAATGATGTCTATCTCTGCATAAGACAGTAGTAAAGCTTGCAAATATCAAGAATATCTAATATCTATACTATTAATTGAACTTTATATTTTGGTTCAAATCAGATAACATTGATCTATACACTTACTTGAAACAATTAGTAATTGTGTGCCTTTTCCAAAAATGATCTTCTCCAATCCCACATTCACACATCAAGAAACATCATTTCAAAAATCTCAAGAGAACGTTTTTTTTGAGATTGACTATACTTTCGAAAACTAATCCTGATCTCCAAACATAATTTGAGACCAAAAACAAATTTATCAAACAAAACTTGTCAGAAGGCAATAAACTTACGTGACTGTACTATCATTTTAATTCCTGTTCCAAAGATAATCTTCTCATATCCCCCAGTTTTCACACAACCAAAAACTACACAACAAAAACTATCCAGAATGAGGCTATAGAAACGTTTCAAGATGACTAAAGATAAACAATAACTAGTTGAACTGACTGGTTGAAATAAAAGGATAATGGAAAACATAATTACTACTTTGTTAAAAAAAAATAATAATAATAATTTATATAAAAAGCATATGAAAATGCTGTGATGATAGATTTTAGCTTTACCTGAATCGACAGTAAGTTTTGTTCCTTTCCCAAATATTATACGTCCTGCTGAGTTAGTCACACACAGTTTTATGGCTTTACAAAAACGTAAGATTATTATTAATACAGTAATGAGTAGCTCCGGTTAATAAGAACCTATATAAGAACTCACAAAGGTTTATGTTGCACTATTGAGAACTTTAAATCTAATCTATTTGAAAAGGCAAATTCTGGAAAGAATACAATCAAACTTTAATTAACAGCAAAGACTGTTCACTTACGTGTTGCAACTATTAATTTAGTTCCTGTTCCAAAGATAATCTTCCCCAGTCCCGCATTATTCACACAATGAAAAACTTTGCAACAAAAACTAAGAAATTATAAACTGGCTACGTCAATATAAGATGTTCAGGTTTGCTAGTAAATTTACTGGTGATTGTACTGATAAGCGCTTAATTTGGTTCCAAAACCAAATGTTTTAATTTTTGAAACGAGAAATCAATTGAGAGAAACAATTAACATATATGAATCTATAATTAACCTATATAAATCAACTCTATTTCATGGTTAAACGATTGTTTTAAATGTTGCCGTACAATTTTTTTATAATCAATAGTACTTTTTTACATTTTAGTTTTTTCATGTTTGTTTGCTTTTTCAGAAATGTAACTGAAATATTATAATTATATAAAGCATTTAATGTTTCTTTTTTTCTCTTTAAAAATATTGGTTCATGAAAATAACCATTTATGAAAAGCATTATATGAGCTGACATAAGTTTTGTTCTTTTTACAAACTTTTCATGTTATATGACAGCCCTAAAACATACAACTTATGGGATACATCATAAACTTTAGACCTTGCGTGGGTTAATGCGTTATGTCTAAAATATTATTTATTTTGTGTAAATGTCAGGTAACAAAAATCTTGGCAAGTTTTTCTTTTTAAACTATACTCAACAGAAATGAACACTTACTTGTTTCAATGATTAACTTTGTGCCTGTCCCAAAGATAACTTTATTCACTCCACTTCCATAAGTCACACAGTATAAGACTGCGCAGCAAAATCTATCAAACCTGAGAAACAAGTCTTATAGAACTTGATCCACAAGTGAATTATATTAACCCAGGACATTACTATTATTATTTTGCATGGTCCAAATATATGAGAGACCTGACATTTTGGGTTGAAGGCAGCCAGAAAACAGACACTATACATCAAATAATAAATGAATAACTCCGACTGGTTTGTTTTTACTTACTTGGATTTATGATAACCTTTGTTCCTTGACCAAAGTATATCTTATCAGAATATGACACACAGTGTTAGCAACCATACTAATTACTTGCTATGGTTATTTCCACAATGTACTGCCTGGGGAAATTATTTAAGTTTTGCAATCAAAATAAAGTTATTGTGTAATAGTACTCTGTTGAAATTAAAGTTTGTTTGGTTGGTTTTTTAATATTGAAATCTCTGGAAGCATTATATTGTGTTAAGTGCTTACATTTTTTTAACAACAAACATGCTAACTACTTATGGCAAACTTCCTAAACTACTTATGGGAACTTCTTCAACTTCATACCACAAACATCATGTGGATAATATTCTACTGAGAAACTAAAGATTATATATAAAACTGAAATTATATTTTGATGAATATTTTTCGTCTTAATTGAAACAAGTAAGTTCAAAATTAATTTTGTTGCATATGGTGACAATAGCCTACTAAAAGTTTTTTTCATGTTCGTTTTGGGACAGGTACAATTTTGTTTGGAATTACAATTCCATGTTTGTCAATGTATTTATCACTTACTTGTTTCAACATGAAGTTTAGTTCCAGAACCAAAATAGATTTTGTAGTTTCCAGTTGCAGTCACACACTGCAGTTCACCCTTGCAATTACTCTACATCCACATAATGCGTTATCTGTGTTCGACTATAGTGTGAGGTTTCTTCATTTTTGTAATTACATAATAGAAAATTCAAGACTTTTTAAAAACTATATATATATATAAAAAAAAAAAAAAAACAGTTATCTATATTTTATATAAATGAGTGCTGGATTGTGAAAAATTCATAAGAAAAATATAGCAGCTAGTACTCTTCCTTGCCTACAGTGTTTCAAGATACTTTTCTCATTTACATTTAGAGCTTCATCACATTAAATAATATTGACTTACTTGATTCAACAGTAAGTCTGGTTCCAGAGCCAAAAAATATTTTCCTGTTTCCAGATCCAGTCACACACTGAATTTCCTCTCAGCAATTACTCTACATGCTCACATAAAACAGCCTAATTCTACAAACATCTGAATAAAAAAATTTACAATTCCACTTGGAAAATTATATATTTACATTATATAAATGAACCTGCAGTTAATGATTTTTAATAAAACAAAACAATAGTATTGTTATGACTAAAATTATGACACAAAAAAGTTTGAAACAATATATAAAATATGAATAGATGGGATAAGGATCTGGATACTCACTTGTGTGAACTTCTAATTTTGTGCCAGACCCAAAGATTAGCTTTCCGTAAGAACTTCCAGAATTCACACAGTGCTAAACCTGATAACTAAAACTCTCTACATTAGACTGCTTGACTCCAAAACATTTAGCAGAATATGTATATGTATTAAGTATTTAAGGCCATTGATAGGTGTTTTTATCATTCCTGGAAATCTACCAGGGTGAAAAAAAAACTACCTTTTATTATACTTCAAATAAAATTGTGCAGATTAATCATACGGTAATTTATAGCTTTTCAGTGACCAATATCTGTAATTTCATTTCTTTCTCATGCATTCATTCTTTTTCTACATCATTTCACTCTAGTTTTTAGTACTTCCATTACTTTTTAAAATATTTTCTGTATGTACTACTGTATATCAAATAATGGATATTTTAATATGCAATACTTAAATACAAAACCACTTACTTGTGTGAACAAGCAGATTTGTACCTTGACCAAAAATGAGTTTTCCTCCAAAGTTATTAGACACACAGTACTGAACTTCATTACATTTTCTGACTGCTCTACTAACATGCTCTCAATCACCAAGAGCAGATATCAGTTTCCAACTATGCTGTTCTTTCAAATTAAAGTTTTACAGTACAGCTTCATCTGAGAAATAAATTATAATGAACTTGCTTGTTTTGATATTCAACTTTTTCAAAAATAAGTTTGTACATGCCGGATGTAGTCATATAGTGGATTGCCACACAAGAAAATCTCCTTACCAAAAGTTTAATATACACAACTAAACTAAACCTGATGTTAAACCCCCAACATTTTACTTACTATTATATTCTAAATACCATTATATTACACTCACTTATATTAAGCATTAGTGTCTATAATCACATCTTCCACATCAATGCAGAACATGAACTGTATATTTATCTGATTTGAGGTTTGGGATTTTAGAGACTTACTAGAATAAATATGTAGTTTTGTGCCGGACCCAAAGATGAGCTTTCCAAATCCAGCATCCACACACTGCTAAACCTCATACCTCTAACTTCTATTATGGTGTATTGGGATAATGCATCACTTAGTTTGAATTTGTTTTTAAACTTTCAACAATGCATGTATATCCATAATATCAATTATTGTTGTTGACTATGAATTGCAATTGCAGGCACTTACTTGTATCAACAACTAGGTTTGTTCCTTCGCCAAGTACAAGTTTCCCTCCATAGTTTGTTAACACACAGTGCTGAGCTTCATTACAATTTCGCCCTGCCATTGTTTCCTCATCTAAAGTTCTGCTAATTGTTTTTTTGCAATTACAATCAGACTCTTTCTTATGATGATATATTTCAGTTGGATATCTTGCAGGATATTTTAGAGACAGGGAAAACAAATTGAGGAATAAACTATTTTGCCATACCTGACTGTACAGTGAGCTTTGTTCCAGTCCCAAATATCATTTTAGCACCTCCAGTGTTAGTCACACAGAATTATATAGCTGCACAAAAACATCTCTGACTTCAAACCTCTGTAAGAACATGTATCAAATGTTCTTGCCACATACCACCTTAAAGTGTAGTCAGTTACTTATTCTTTTCTTATTACTCAGATTATCTTAAAACACACATGGGAATTGTATGCATTGATACCTAAATAGGGATCCTAAGATTTACCCATCAGGCTCAAAATCAATAACTTTCATAATATAATTATTAAAAGTAAAAGAGTTAGTTTTTTTTCTTACTTGTTCCGATTATCAATTTCGTGCCTGTCCCGAAGAATAGTTTATTGACATTAACTCCAGTAGTCACACAGTACCTGACCACAGAGCAAAAACTATGTGCCTTAGAGACACAAGACTATTAAGGTCCATGATGATTGTGTGTGCCTTAGTCAAGATATTTTGCAGATTAAAAATATACTGAATTAATGTGAATTTGTTGAATTTAAAAAATACAAGAAAATTCAATGTTCTCCAATCTCCAGCTAAATTAACACTAATACTGAGAAACAGATGCAGCTGCATTGAAACATGGGAAGTTCGCTTAGTTCTTGACAGAAGAACCAGTAGGGCCATGCCAGAAACTACTATACTGGCCCATAGACAATAAATCACGAAAATCTCCTTGAATGTGAGATTTGAATACCAACATCATTTACCCTGAGATAAATGTACCTTGAGAAGTTCTCAAGCAAAAAGACAAGCAATTCTTAAAATCGATTTAGAATCGTTCTTTTCTTTTTCAATGGTAAACAAAAAAAACCTCTCAGAAGTCGAAATCTTTAAAAATATACCATCACGCTGTAAAAATAAAAATAACAGAATAAAACTTACTTGTTTGAATTATTAGCTTTGTGCCTGTTCCAAAAATAAGCTTTTGTGCACCTCCAAGATTCACACAGTACGAAACAGCACAGCAAAATCCCTCAAACTATAATTACCATTTAAGACTCGGTTATATCTAACCAAAATAAAACAAATCTTCATGCATACTATTAATGTTCTCCGATCTTCATGCATACTATGAATCTGTTAAAAGTTATAGCACAAATTGTATGATCCAATATGTTTAATATCTATTTATATCTAGTTAGTGTTTCTATACAACTATAAAATGTACTGTTTAATACTTTTGACCAATCTATATTTTGGAGGAAATAATAATTTGCAAGATTTTTTTACAAATCACTTACTACTTTCAACGGTCAGTTTGGTTCCAGAGCCAAAATGGATTTTCCAGCTTCCAGTTTGAGTCACACACTATATTTCATCTCTACACTAACTTCCTCAACAATTTGTGATACCTCTGCCACTGAAATGATAAAAGAAAGCTTATAAATTGAACTTCATGTACCTGTTGTATTCATTTCTTAATGTAAAGCAGGGTAATTGGTACCAGGTGAAACTTTAATATCCTAAAACTGTGACCATTCCAGTTTTAACTTCAAGCCGAAAAAATAACTGATACCTTGTTAAATGGCAGATCTCAGATAAATTATAGAGTTACAATCGTTATTATGTTTATTTCAGAAACATTCTCTCTGGAACAAGGGAACAAGATTAAATAGCAGCAAAAAGTAAATCATTAAAACATTAAGTAGCACTAATAATCATGAACTTACTTGTTTCAACTATCAACTTTGTGCCTTTTCCAAAGATAAGCTTGTAAGTTCCACTTCCATCAGTCACACAATGTAAGAGCACTAAACTAAAACTGCCTGACCTGAAACTTAACTCTCGGTATTGAATCTCAATGATTAATAATGACAACTTGTAATTGTAAGGTGTATTAAATGTGCATTTTAAAGTGCAGTAATGAATGACCATTCGTAAATTACACTTTTTTGGTATACGTGTGACTAAATAAGCAAAAGTTCTCTTTAACTTATTGATATGCATTCCTGATATGTATAAAAATGTGTTGTTTTATTCCTCTTTACTAGCCTCAAAATCACTTACTTGTTTCAATTATCAACTTTGTGCCTTTCCCAAAGAAAAGCTTGTAAGTTCCACTTCCAGAAGTCACACAATGTAAGACCACAACGCAAAAACTGCCTGACCTGAAACTTAATTCTCCTCAGTTAATCTTAAATATTAATATGACAAGATGTAATTATAAGGTGTATTTTAAAGCAATGAATAACCATTAGTCAATTACATGTGTAAATAACCATTTTGGTCTGGTATATATGTGATTAAATATGCATCAGTTTCGTTTCGGAAATTTCCATATTGATATGCATTCCCTATAAAAAAATTGTGCTATTTGCTATAGCCTCAAAAACACTTACTTGTTTCAATTATCAACTTTGTGCCTTTCCCAAAGAAAAGCTTGTAAGCTCCACTTCCAGAAGTCACACAACGTAAGACCACAATGCAAAAACTACCTGACCTGAAACTTAATTCTCCTCAGTTAATCTTAAAGATTAATATGACAAGTTGTAATTATAAGGTGTATTTTAAAGCACAGTAATGAATAACCATTAGTCAATTACATGTGTAAATAACTATTTTGGTCTGGTATATATGTGATTAAATATGCATCAGTTTCGTTTCATAAATTATATGCATTCCCTATAAACGATTTGTGCTATTTGCTATAGCCTTAAAAACACTTACTTGTTTCAACTATCAACTTTGTGCCTTTCCCAAAGAAAAGCTTAAGGCCACTTCCAGAAGTCACACAACGTAACACCACTAAGCAAAAACTACCTGACCTGAAACTTAATTCTCCTCAGTTAATCTTAAAGATGAATATGACAAATTGTAATTATAAGGTGTATTTTAAAGCAATGAATAACCATTAGTCAATTACATGTGTAAATAACCATTTTGGTCTGGTATATATGTGATTAAATATGCATCAGTTTCGTTTCGGAAATTTGTATATTGATATGCATTCCCTAGAAAAAAATGTGTGCTATTTGCTATAGCCTCAAAAACACTTACTTGTTTCAATTATCAACTTTGTGCCTTTCCCAAAGAAAAGCTTGTTAAGGCCACTTCCAGAAGTCACACAACATAAGACCACTAAGCAAAAACTACCTGAGAGACTCTCTCATACAGTCAATGATTAAGGTGATAACTTGTCATTGATAAAGGGAATTAAACATGCATTACAAAGCGTAGTAGTAAATGACTCTTGGTATAAAAGTAATGAACCATTTTGATAGTATTTTAAATGTGCGGTCAAATATTCATTAGTTTCTCTTAAAAACTATAAGATTGACTTGTTACATTTTATCTTAATATGTAATGTTGATATGTATAAAAAACTTTTTTTTTTTTTTTTTAACTAGCCTCCAAAACACTTACTTGTTTGAACAATCAGTTTGGTTCCAGAGCCAAAATAGATTTGCCTGAGACCAGATGAAGTCACACAATGCAGTTTACCAAACAAATAACGCTAACACTTTACAATACGGTCTCATTTGTTAATGCTAGATAATGCATTACCAAAAATAAACTATCAATTATAGCAGTATATTTTTTACAGAATTTACTAATCTTTCACAGTATACAGTGCATTAACTAATGTTAACAGATATAACTATTGATTTTAAAGATATAGAAGTAAAATGTGTTACCCCAATAACTTCATACTCATGAAAAAACTGATATGTTTTGAATAAAAAGTGATTTCAATGTATTATATATTTTATAAGCAATAAAAGCTATAAGGATTTTTTTTTAAGTTCAATCAACTTGGATGTATAAGAAATTTAAACTTAAAAAAATATGACCGTAATGTAAAAAATATGACTTATTGATCCTATAATTTTTTGCAGGTACAATAAAGCAAATAATAGCTCATAATACACAGTGAAAATGAATGAATATATACGCCTAAGAACACCACTAGCATTAAAAACTTACTTGTTTCAACTATCAGGTTTGTACCCGTGCCAAAGACAATCTTATATCCAGTTCCAGTCACACAATATAAGAACACACAACC
Organism: Squalius cephalus; assembly: GCF_949319135.1. Taxonomy (NCBI): domain Eukaryota; kingdom Metazoa; phylum Chordata; class Actinopteri; order Cypriniformes; family Leuciscidae; genus Squalius; species Squalius cephalus. The sequence goes on along the minus strand of NC_137128.1, from coordinate 32,991,688 downwards.
AAAACCTTCTAACACGTTCATATGAATATACTTTCATGTATTTTAAAGTTTAATAAGAAAAATACGTTTTAGCTCCTGCTATTATATAATTTACATTCTATTTTGTGGAACAACCTTTTACTGTTGCTTCCCATTTTTATGTAAAGTTAGCAACAGTAGTAATAACAATAAAAAACAAATATGTGGGATTCTGTGTACTCACTTGCATTAACATATAATTTTGTGCCAGAGCCAAAGATCAGCTTTCCATATCCACTTGCATCATTCACACAGTACGAAACTTCATAACTCTAACTGGTTACTACTTATACGCATATCATGGTTACGATGTTAGACATTAAGAATGTTTGTCTTTACACTGATTTTCTAAAAAAATCCTCTTATGCCACTCAATTATAATTAAATTTCGAATTCCATATTGTTATACAACCTTGATCCATTATTTTTATGTGCACTATACTGTAAGTCCTTTTAAAGTGAGTCGATATGAAAAAAAGGAGGAAAGAGTTTTACCTGCATTTACAAAAAGCCTTGTGCCTTTCCCAAATATTATTTTCCTTACTCCAGTGTCAGTCACACACAGTTACATAGCTACACAAAAACATACTGAATGCTTAAGGGAAACACAAATTCAACTTAAAATTTAATACAAAAATATTAAGCTTCAGAAGAAAAATTATTATTTTAGGCTTTAAAGCTGCTCTCATGCTAACAGATATTGTGCTATTAATTACTTAAGTTTTATTCCCGTAAAGAAAAAACAAGGCTTTTCATAAAACAATGCTGTGTCAGTGATGTTTTGGTGTATAGTGTGTAATAATTAACTCACTTGTTTCGATAATCAGATTTGTGCCTGTCCCAAATGTAATCTTATTCAATCCACCTCCAGTCACACACTACAAAACCAAACAGCAAAAACTAGGGATTCCCAGGATGCTATAAAACGTAGCCTCTGATAATAATGTTCGACCGACAAAGAATCCGAATGTAACTCATATTATAACATTGAATTTAGTTGCAATGTGAGTAACTGTAGTATTTTGCTTAGTGCATTTCTGCCCATAAGATCCAACATTCCCATTGGGTCGAAAGTCTAAATTAATTTTATAGTTAAACAATTTATTCTTTAAACATCCATTATACAGTATCTGCCCTAAAGATTACATGCTAGCTAAACCTTAATTTTATATTCTTAGCTTATGAGTAAAATGTCACTAATATCCATCCCGAGAAATGCCATCTGGATTAACTTTGACATCTGACATGCAACTTTACATCTAACCTTATGCAATACTTTCTTTCCACTCAGATAAAGACAATTATAGAGAGACGAAATCAAATACAATGAATTCAGTATACATAATACTGAATAATAATCTTGAACTTACTTGTTTCAACAATTAACTTTGTGCCTGTCCCAAAGATAATCTTATTGCCTCCACTTCCATAAGTCACACAATGCAAGACTACCAAACAAAAACTATCTGGCCTGAGTAGCTCAATCAATCTTTCATAAATTAATAATTAGCAATGATTGGTTTTCACTTACAAAGAATTTTTATAATCTTATTAAGCAATCCAGTATTTTAAAGCAAATCCTGCCCAGGATGCACCATTTTTGGCATACTTTATACATGTGTGAATTCATTTATTTTTAGAACTAAATCAAATTATTGAACATGTATAATAAACCCAATTAATTTTATATCATGACCTAGATACCTGATATGAAATGATTTTGAATGACAAATTTCCCATTTAAGAATGTCTAAATTATCTAATCTTTTTAATGCACGTTTATTCTTATGTCCATGTTCTTTTAAGAATGTGTACGAGCTATAAAACTTGGTGTTTACCTGCATTTACAGTGAGCTTTGTGCCTTTCCCAAATATCACTTTCTGTAGTCCTGTCTGAGTCACACACAGTTATATAGCTACACAAAAACATGCTGGAAATGATGCAAGTTTTAAAGTTTGTTCGATAAAAGTATGTGTATGCAAGTGTGTCTTATTATGCAATTGTTAACATTAGGTAACGCATTAGTCATCATGAACTAACAATGAACAATACTTTTATTACATTTAATAATCTCTAATATTTATTTATACATAACATCATTGTGTAAATAACATCTATTGTGAACCTAATAAGTACTTTAAGAAATGTCATAGTTTATTATGCATTAATGCATAAACTAATGTTAACAAATTGAGCGCATTGTAAAGTGTTACCATATATACTTTTACCCATGCTCTCTTGAGAACATGTGAATTGTAGAGAAGTGCAAAAATTTTACCTGCATTTACAGTGAGTTTTGTGCCTTTCCCAAATATTACTTTCTGTACTCCAGTACTAGTCACACACAGTTAAATAGCCACACAAAAACATGCTGACTGCTTATAGAGTGTGCCTATAAAATACTCATACATTTACTCTTAACAAATACCTTTTCCCAAAACCAAGGTCTCTCTTAATTTAACAAACCTGGGACAATGTCAACAATGTCAGGAATTTAGTGTACTCTAAATAAAGGTGATTACAACTAACTTACTTGTTTCAATGAGCAGCTTTGTGCCTGTCCCAAATATAAGCTTACTGAGTCCACTTGTAGTCACACATTACAAAACCAAACAGCAAAAACTATTGAGACAGCCAAAGAGCCCTCCATCGCTCTGTTAAACTTTTCTGTGTAACCGCTACATGTTAATATTGCTTAATGCATTTCGGCTGAATAGAACAAGTATGTTTTAAATAATTTTAACCTGATTTAGATTTTTCAGAGATGCTTTAGTCAAGGGTTTTTATTTATTCAAATGTTATACTATCTATCCCAAAACCATTTTGATTTGTCTCAAATGTTGTGAATTAGATGTGCATTTTCTATTTTGGTTCAAAAGATAACCAGAAAAGTCAGTTAAGTTACGCAAGTAAAGTTTAACTTGATTGCACTAATTAAACTCAAAAATGACATTTGCATGTAATCAAGCCGAAAAGTGTAATTTAGTTCTTTTTCAACAGCAAAAGACATGTTTGGAATTGATAAAAGCCTTAGTTTTAACTATTAGTGCTATTTACCCAATATCAGATAAAGTGTTCATGTCAATGTGAGTAGCGCTAAACATAATGAACTTACTTGAATCAACTGTTAATTTTGTGCCTCTCCCAAAAACAAGTTTTCCTGCACCTCCAGTATTCACACAATGTCACACCACACATCAAAATCCCTTGTCACATGCAACACAAATCTGTATCCATATAAAACTCTGTCAAACACACATATAACTATACAGTCTGTTCTGTATAAACTCTAAAGACAATTCTATTTAAACTTCAATTATATCTGACTAAAATATTCCATATAATGACTTTGTGCACATTGCCTACATTGTGTCAAATGAATTGTTCTTTTTATGCTATATCCTATGTTATATACTATAACCTTCCAAAGAAATGACTTTTTATTTCTTTGCGTTAAATTTACAGCCCACTTTCATTCCAAAGAATGCATTTTTATACTATAGAACAATGTGTGGAATTTCTATATTGGCAAACACTTACTACTTTCAACGGTCAGTTTGGTTCCAGAGCCAAAAAAGATTTTCATGCCTCCAGATTGAGACACACACAATATTTTGCCTCTACAAAAACTTCCTAAATGCTATTATTTAAGATATAGAAGCAGTAACACTTTACAGTAAGGTTCAATCTAGTTCAATGTTAATTTTTACATATACTAATGCATCTTTAAAAATTAACATTGATCTAGATTGAACCTTACTGTAAAGTGTTACTGCTTTACAGTAGCTTAGATGCATTAGTATATGTAAAAGTTAACATTGAACTAGATTGAACCTTACTGTAAAGTGTTACTGCTTTCTTCTAAATCTTAATAGCATCGAGGAAGTTTCTGCGAAAAGCTTAAGAAAGCTTAAGCTACTAAGAAAGCTTAAAAATCCCACATTTTCCAAGTTTTCATCCTGTAAGACAGGGTTTATACCAAGTAAAAGCATCCGATACCTACTGTTCGTCAACAGCACTAAATTTGACATTTGAAATGGAGCTAACCTTTTCAATATTAAATGAAAAGTAGATATTTCAATCATGGCTTTTCACAAATGAACAAAACAACGAAGAATTCAGCACACCGTAAAGAGGCACTGATAATCCAATATAAACAAACTTACTTTTTTCAACTATTAACTTTGTGCCTGTTCCAAAGATAATCTTGTAGCCTCCACCACCAGTAGTCACACAATACCAGATCACTGAACAAAAACTGTCCTGAAAGACCAAAATCAACTCACCTGCCAATATATTTATGTCAAGTGAAAACTAATCATTGCTAATTAAAAGCATTTTGAACTTCGTATTGAACTAGGAAAAAAGTAAACAGAAGTATTGTGGCAATGGGACTATGAATCTGACTAAATTACAGCAATTTCACAACTATATCATGATCTGGATATAGAAATGGTTTGTGATGTTTCTACTTCTCAACAGACACTTACTTGTTTCAACTATCAGTTTGGTTCCAGAGCCAAAATAGATTTGATAGAGTCCAGATGAAGTCACACAATGCAGTTTACCATCACAATAACTTTCTACATGTAAGCCAATGATCTAAACTAATGACTAAGATTTTGAAAATGTACCCTTGCAAACAGTTATAACAACTGTTATTGTTTAAAAACAGTGAGGTTATAAGGATAAGGACAATGATGAATATAGAATTTCTAAGACGTTTCCAATAAACAACATTAAAAAAAAAAAACATTTTTACAGTAAAATACAGGAAACATGTTAATTGGTTAACTACGTTACCTTATATACGGTGAACATTTTTTTGGTTTAACATCACAGTATGTGTAATTTTACTGTAAAATATGGTCAAATGTATGATTTTTGCAAGTAAAAAGTAAGAATTACTATTCTGGTGGTTATCAGTACATTTTAAGGTAAAAAGGCAGATTTGGGCAGTTAAAGTAGGTAGATTAACAGTATATCACTTAATGAAATATACAGATATACGTTGTAAAACTGGAAACATTGTCAGTGTTTTTTTCCGGTGAATTTATGACTATCACAGCTGCCAGTTTTATACCGTAAATTTAACGGGATTTTTTTTTTACAGTGTATTTACTGGCAATACTTTTTCAACTTTGTTTAGTGATAAAAAGGCACCTTTTTAGCATCTTTCCATTGGCTCTGGCATAATCGGCTTGATTGTTAAAACAGTAAATTTAAAGTGTTCGATGTCTAGGTAAAGACAAAAATGTATCTACAAACAAACAATAGCTTTGTAAGCAAATATGATAAAAAAAAGAAAGTCATGCAATTTTTAAAGTACTGCTGAAATAAATAAACTTACTTGTGTCAATTATCAACCTTGTGCCTGACCCAAAGATAATCTTATAACTTCCTCCAGTAGTCACACAACATGACAACACACAACCAAAACCTTCTAACACCACAGTCACAAATCTGCTATTTGATTAAGCTGCTTTCACATAATAAAAAATCTAAAGACAGATATTGTTAGTTTTATGACCGGTCATTAACTGGCACATTCTGTTTGATAAATTCCTTTTCCACAATCACATGCCATGCCAAAATACTTAATCTCCTGCTGTCCATTATAGGTCAATGTAGGAAAGTTGGTAACAGTAGAAAAAAAGGTGGAAATATATTTGACTCTGCATACTCACTTGAACTAACGTGTAATTTTGTGCCAGAACCAAAGATCATTTTTCCATATCCATCAGTCACACAATGTGAAGCATCATAACTATAACTGATTATAGCACACTAGATGAGTGTTTCACTGTAACAATCAAAATTCTTCATAAACATTTCCCTTATTTAAACACACAATAATGCTTAGAATTATATAAATACATTACTAGTAATATGTCATGTATTACTAAATGTACTGTTTTCTCACGCTACCTAAAATGTACATCCAATATTATATAAAGTATGTGCAATATTAGTAATAATGCAAGTGGAAACAAGATTATTCTTGTTTGCATTTTAGCTTGAATCTAAAGTGCAAATAGAAATGATTTACCTGTATTTACATTGAGCTTTGTGCCTGTTCCAAATATTAATTTCTGTGCTCCAGAAGTCACACACAGTTACATAGCTACACAAAAACATCCTGATTGTTTAAGGGAAAGCAAACACCAGCTTCAAAATAGAATTGTCTATAAACATATAGAACTTAACTGTAGAATGATCAGGTTATTAAAACAGGTTTCATATTATGTGTCAGTTTCCCCTGAAGACTACATCAACATGGAATATACTTTATTTAAATATTCCTTTTAAGTAAGCATGGCCAAGAATAATAAACTTATGGGCATTGACTTAATTCAATGCATCTCCCAAAGATAATCTTCAGTGTACTTGTAGTCACACAAAATGAGATGGCTGCGTTATCTGATGTCTTATTAATGTCTAACTGCATTATAATTAAAACCACTCAATTCGTAATCTAAGAAATGCAAAATAAAACAATTTAAAGTAAGCATCACTAATTCTTATGAACTTACTGCTTTGGATTATCAGTTTTGTGCCTTTTCCAAAGAACACCTTTCCTGCGACTCCAGCATTCACACAATGTCAGATCACAAATCAAAAACCCTATTACTATATCTAATCTAGGGAAGTCTACAGGTTCTGTTCCACACAGAAAAATGTTTAAAAACAAAGAAAAATATTAATTTAATAATTTTCACTTGTGCTAGCCTAGGTATTAAGCACTATATTTTTGCATAATATCGCAATCAATGACACGCTTAGTTTGTTGAAACATGTTCTGCAACTTGATATGTATTGCTTTATAAAAACAATTGCTAGTAATATGTTATGCATTTATGCAAATACAAAGCACTTACTGGTTTCAACTGTCAGTTTAGTTCCGGAGCCAAAATAGACTTTCAAGTCTCCACTAGTCACACACCAATTTTGTCTAAAGCAAAAACTCCCTCCACTCTCAAAAATATAATCTTTATCAATACTGTGTGAAATGCACCCAACAGTTCATGAATTTTCTAATATCTATGATTTTTCTCTTTTATTGGAAACATCATAATAAATCCATGGCAAACGATTCGGTCAATAATTTAGATTTTACAAGTAAATGAATCTAATGAGTTGGTATGTAACAAAAGGCCAGCAGGGATCACGTTTTGACTTGTTTTCAATTTAGCCCTCTATAGAAGGGAATATATTCATGTGCTGCATAGAAAAGGAGTGAGAAATATGAGAAAACTCATAGCACGTGACTAAACTAAATGCAAACAAATACCTAAATCAAAGCTTTTTAAAGGGTTTTCAACTTCAAGAAACAAATACTTGCCTGGTTCAACAATGAGTTTTGTTCCGCCACCAAATACAAGCTTATAATTTCCAGTATTCACACAGAGATACAACCTATACCAAATACCCCATGCACTATCTCTGAGCGCAGATAACTGATGTTCGCATAGAAGTGTTTAATAACTAAAGATGCGATTAGAGAATAGTGATTCCTCTTACATATGCATTTTCTGTTGTGCAGTATTACAATTATATAGATATTTGGTACATGTATATTAAAAACAACAGGTCAGTGATGGTAAAGATTTAACCAGTGAGCTGGATTTTTATTTGGAAAAAGATATAGTTTTCTTTCCACTTTGCTAAAAAAAAATCATGAACAAAGTTTGGTTTGATTTAATAATACAAATGTAGAGGCTTTGAAAGTTTGAGGCTTCATCAACCTGATGAAAATATCAATATAAATTAATCCTTATTTGGATCCAATTGAATATTTTAGCCAAGCCTTTTTTTACATTGCAATGTTGTCTAAAGGTGTGATGAGACTGGGTATGTTTGTGTATTTATATTTAAGATTTATACATACCTGAATTTATTATGAGTTTTGTTCCTTTTCCAAAAATAACCTTCCATGTTCCCCCACTACTAGACACACAGTGTTTTGGGCGATAACAAATACATGCCAACTGTCATGGCATAACAAAGCAAAGATGCACAAATATAAATACCTGACAATACTAATTAAGAATTGCTTTTATGCAATTTATTTATTCTTTTCATGCAATTTCTTTAAGTGCATCTAACATTTATCTTTGCATCTTGTCTCATGCTTCCTTAAATATACTATTTGGTTGCATGACTTTTCACAATGAACAAAATAATGGTGTATTCTGATATTAATTTTCAACTTTGGTGTTGACTATGATTAAAATAAAGCTAACGCACCTTAATTTCCTTGTTGAAGGTTTTTTTTCTTTTTTTTTTTTTAGATTTGTAGTGCACATAGAAAAAACATCCTAAATGTAATATCTTAAAGAGATGTTACGGTATCACTCACTTAACTGAATATGTAAAGTTGTGCCTGACCCAAAGAGCAGCTTGTTATATCCACCTCCAGCATTCACACAGTGCAAAACACCTAAATATTTCAGTCTATTAGTTCTCAGCCTCTAAAACTTAAGTGGCTACAGTAAATAAATATGTTGTGTTTTTATGATAATTTCATGTAATGTCCACCTATCATACTGAACTACCACACAACTAAACCAAGTGAACAACATACAACTGACAATTACAAATGCTATTTAAATGTCAAAGATCTAATGAGATGAAAAAACATTATGGCTTTAGCTTGCCTATAGCAACACATCACTATCAAATAATACAATGTGAACATAGTGTTCTGTTGTAAATTACTCAAATACTTGCCTGATTCAACTACGAGCTTTGTTCCATTGCCAAAAAACAACTTGTTAGTATTTGCATCCACACAGCACTAAAGCCTGTATCAAATACTCAAGCTACTAGCCACTGCAGAAGAATAAAAGATATAAACTTTAAAGGTAGAATTTTTAAATCAGAGTGTCTAAGACAATGTTTTACACATTACAGTGTTGTGTAATATTACACCCGTTGTGCCATTTCAAACTCATTTCATAATTGGTGAAGCTTGATGAAAAGCACTATAGAAATATAGACTTGACTTTTTCCATGGACAATAATGTCTTTTAAAATTTCATTTTTTCTCTTTTTAAACTCTTTTTTCTCTTTTTGCAAACCTCATTGTGATTCCCTCACTGGATATTTTTAACAGTTATATTCAGTGCTAAATTATTTATTGCAAAAATATAAAACAAAAATGTAAGTTTAAGTCTTAGCACATGATAATGGCCTTGGTAAAGCTAGTAATGTATACAAATTCTAATAGTGCAACACATTTAATCTGTATTTCTTAATTGTTTCTATAACTGACATACTTTTACAACTCTTACTTACTTGATTCAATGATGAGATTGGTCCCTTGACCAAAAATCAGCTTATTGCCAGCACCAACATTCACACAGTACACTTCCCCACTACAATAACCATTTCTACTGTACAATAAATGATAGAAACTAAACCAATACAGAACTGTACCTTTGTTTTTTAGAATTTAAAATGAAGAATTTGACTATGCATCTTTCTTTATCATTCAGTGTTCAGGAATTTAACTATTGAAAGGATTAATATAATTTATACAGTTTAGTTTTTAGTTTCCATTGTCAAACATGATATAGTATCATACGCATGTTACTTACTGGGTTGAATTAGCAGCTTTGTTCCTTTCCCAAAAATGATTTTGTCTGCAGCATTAGTCACACAAAGAGACACTCCATATCAAATACTGCCAAACACTAACTGCTACTGTTCACTCAACTATGTTGAACTATGTTTCAGTTTTAATTATATATATACTTTTTTATAAAACATATACTATTATTTTTTTGTATAAGTTATTTTTACTGCATTTTTTTGTATGCATGTAATGAATTTACCTTTTGTTTTCGAAGCATAGAATTAAATCTGCATGTAAATTTTAAATCTATAATAGCTGGGCATGTTTAAAGTGAATATAAAAAAGATTTACAGAATTAAAATCTCATATATAAGATGCATTCTCAATCAAAGTGCTTTCCAGTGGACTCAACAACCTCCTCAGAGCAATTTCTCTAGGATTATCTTTCAGCAACACTCCAGTTTATGAATTACTTTTTATATAGTTTCAACCTTCAACATTTGGATTACTAGTCCAGATACTAGACCAATACTACCACTTAACTCGCAGAACTTTCTCTAGAGTTAATGCACTCACAAAAAAAGGATAAAACATACAACTCTGAAGATTGCAATTATTGAATATATCAGACATGCAAACTTACTTGCATGGATGGAAAGTTTGGTTCCTTTACCAAAGATCATCTTTCCAAGGCTGCCAGTATTCACACATGGCTACACATCCATACATAAACCTATGCATGAGAAGCAATCTCTAAAAACATGCTGTCTATCAAAAGAGATTTCACTGCACATTGATCATTTTAAAGTTATTGCTTAGGTTTGTTTGTTAAAATTCAAATTTTGTTTGTTAAAATGCCATGTTCTATGTTACATATAAGATGTTTTAACTCTTGAAAAAGCCCAGCATTGCCATCAAGACTGCGGTACTTGTAGGCTAAATTAAGTATACAAAAGCTGCAAATATTTATGTTAAAAAACGTCTGCAAGTCAAAAGTAAGCATCTCTAAAACTTACTCAAAATACATGTTGTATTTTACTAAACTACTTTTTGCAAACTGCTTATTTAGTATTTAAAAGTCACACCTAACAAACATTTCTTTTAAGATTAGAGAGCAGAACTTACTTGATTCCACAGTTAGTTTCATGCCACTTGCAAATATAAGCTTGTCATTCCCTCTAGTCACACAAAGTTATACACCATAACACAAACCCACCAAACAGCACATTTTGAAGATAGATATATTTTCAAATTAATTTCAACAATGAAAAATGTATATTTTCTTATGCGAGCAATGCATATGACATTTAATGGAGGTTTTGTGTACAGTGAAATTGGATTAAAGTAACTGAATATAAAGTCTTTCCACTTTAACAGCTATAGTTGGATGTTTTCATGTAAATGCAACATGATTGTATGTCTCACAAATATATACTAAGACTATTTTTACAATTACAAAGATTGCTATTTAGACACAAAACACTAAATGAGACCTGCAACCAGTGTTCGTTTTTAATCTTACACATTTGAATTTGTTATTGGTAAGATATATTACAGTATTTATTCATCTTTTGTTAATTTAACTATTGTTAGTTCATGTTAACTGATGTTAACTAATGATAACAAATGAAACCTTATTGTAAAGTGTTACCAAATAAATTGTTAAACAAATAAATACAACTTACTTGATTCCACAAAGAGCTTGGTACCCTGGCCAAATATGACCTGGTTAACCCCTATTGCATTCTCACAGAGCTACACTGCTTAACAAAAACGCCTCGACACAATGAGCATCACTTTATCTCATTTAAGGACTGAAAATGTGTTATATTTCATGTTAGGTTTTCAGAAATATTTTCTAATAATCTCCCTCTGATTATTGTCATTCAAACTATTTTTCTAAAATAAAAACACACATTCATCATGTACTACATTAGTCAAACACTGAATTGGGTTCTAATATTCCATCAAATATTCCATCTAGAGTAGTGACCGGTATTTATAACTATTATAAATGGAGAAGTGCTCAACATAAATGTCGCTTTCTTGCATTACAGAAGACTTAAAAGCCATAAAGAATTATAAATCTCACCTGATTCCACTATAAGTTTTGTACCGGTGCCAAAGATTATCTTATTGATTCCCTGGTCATTCACACAACACTACACACCATGTCAAATATCCTTCAGTGCAAACATCCTCAACTGAGCAATATTTCTATGTGCTAACTAAATATAAAAATATTTAATTTATAATCTTTGCATTATCACCAGTGATAATGATATGAAAATGTTGCACTCATTCCACTTCCCTTTAATTAAAGAATAATAAATATAATATAAAAAGCTAATAATAATTTCAAGCCATACTTTTCATGCTATAAAAGCAACAACAAAATCTATTAAAAAGAATATACTCACTGGACTGCACAATTAAATTTGTTCCGGATCCCATTAAGAGCTTGTAGCCTGAACCAGACGACCACAGTGTTGCATTCCCATACATAAAACCTCTTCCTACAATGTAGAGATAAAAAATATAGATTTAAACAGGAAATCTTCAAACTCTCAATGACACTATCTTAAAATACTCAATATACTTCATTTTTACATTCTTTCCCAATAAATTTTAGCATTATCAAATGTACGCCGAAAAATAAAAATATTTTCAATTATTTAGAAATTTTAAAAATGTAATTATTGTTTTTGCATTAGAGAATAGAATGATTTTTACTATTTGTCTCAAATTTGGCCTGAGATACATTATAATGAAGCCAAGAGTCTTTAGTAGCTATAGACAATCACTGACATCTATGAGAATATATCAGTGATTGTGATATATTGTGATTTCCAATTCATTTACACAGAATATTTTACTGTGGTGCGGTGAAACAAATTGAATAAATACATAAAATTTTGTAGCAGTTTAAATCCTTACCTTAGTGTCACTACTCCCAATTTACATCAGATCCTGGGATATTTCTGCACTTCCTGTGTAAGGAAGTGTTTTGAATGTGTACATGAGTTTAGCTGCAGAATTAAACTAACACCTACAAAACAGAAGATTTTAGACTAGGTGAAGAAACCATTCAAATGAGGAATACATAGTAACTCACCTCTTCATATAGACATCAGTGTTCTACTGGCCTAGTTTTACCTTGACACATGGCGTTATTGTTGCTCATTCCTGTCAACCTATGAAGCAGTGTCTAAAATAGGTTAATAACATTGGGCTTTTCTTTATATTACTCGGTTTTGTTTTGTCAACGCATATTAAAACTTAATGTTTACGAGCTCTAATTTAACGAATCTGCTGTAAACAAAACACTTTGGAATGCCTCCTTGCATTAGATGGAGTATCAAGTAAAAGCACGATGCTACTTGATGTCATTTTAGAAATGTGTTATTTGCAGACAGCCGATATTCATTTTATTCTGCGAGTCCTCTTATAGCGGGGTAAAGCCGGATTGAAATCGGGAATGAACCATTATCCCCTTAAGCAAACAGCTCTTGAGCGTTCACACATACAAGCAAAAAAAAAAAGTTTGAATATGCGAAATCATTTATGGTACCAATTAAGCTCAGTCGGCCACTAGGGGTCACTCAAGTCTGCTGTTTAGACAACCGGCCTAACGGCATGCAAAATCCCACTATAGGCCACAAGAGGGCAGTACAGCTTTTATTTCATGGTCTCGGTTAGCAGCAAGCTCACTATTTCAATAAAATGTGTGAGTGAAAACATCTTACTTACTAAAATTAAGTGATTTGTAAATACAACAGAACAAATATTTGCTTTGAAGAGACTAGTAACTTACACTAAGGTTTTAAGGTTAAAACTTACACTTTTAAATCTTAAAAGTTTAAGATTGGTACGATTGTTCTAATGTTTTTTTTTTTTTTAAATCTCTTCTGCTCTACATTTATTTTTTCCAAAAACAGTATAGTAGTGAATGATACAGCAAAAACAGAAATATTGTGAAATATTTTTTAATTAAAAATTAGGCCTACTGTTTTCTATTTGAATATTTTTAAAATGCAATGTATTCATGTGATGCAAAGCTGAATTTTTAGCATCATTTCCAGTATGCTGATTTGGTGCACATCAACATCTATTATTATTTGTACTTATTAGTACTTTTTGTACTTTTTTGATGAATGGAAAGTTCAAAAGGACAGCATTTATCTGAAATATAAAGTTTTTGTAACAATTATACACTCTACCGTTTAAAAGTTTGGGGTCAGTAAGATTTAAAAAAAAAAAAAAAAAAAAAAAAAATTAAAGAAATTAATACTTTTAATCAGCAAGGATGTATTAAAATGATCTAAAATGACAGTAAAGACATTTATAATGTTAAAAAGCTTTCTATTTCAGATACATGCTGTTATTTTGAACTTTCTATTCAAAGAATCTTGGAAAAAGAATTTACACAACTGTTTTTAACATTGATAATAATAATAAATAATAATAATAACTCAACATATTATTTCAGAAGTATCATGACACTGAAGACTGGAGTAATGATGCAGAAAATTCTGCTTTGCCATCACAAGAATAAATTACATTTTAAAATATATTAAAAAAGAAAAGTTATTTTAATTTGTAAATAATATTTCACAATATTACTGTTTTTGCCTTATTTTTGATCAAATAGATGCAGCCTTGGTGAGCAGCTTCTTTTAAAAACATTTAAAAAATATTATCTTTTCTTATAAAATCTTAAAACAGTATATATGTCTCACAAATTTCATCATTAAAACAGTGCTTTGACAAACAATTGTGAAATATTTCTTTTTAAATCAAGTTAAGTAATTACTTAAAAAATGCCCCCAGAAGCTGTAGATGCAAGACTTTTTTTTACAGTTGTTTTTCGTTTTATATCACAGAGGCACCGGGGGAAAAACTTAGCAACAAAACAGTAATTCTTGGAACCCGAAGCGAGCAGTAGATCTTTATCTGAAAGTGTGGTTAGCGTCTGCCGAGAGCACCAATGTGCTGTTGAAACTGTGGTTTAGACATACTCGCATGACATTTTTTTCATGAAGGCATTTTATTTTATAATAAAAAATAAAAATCATATTACATGCAAAGCCTCAGTATTTAAGTCATATAATAATCAATAACACAATTAGACAATGTAAGAGTCTTGAACTCTGTGATACCGCTATGTAAAAAAAAAATTATCTTGTTGATTTAAAAAGCATAAAAATTCTAACTTGCACAACAAAATCTAAAAACACACAACAACAAAGCAATATGCACATTACAGCACTAATTCAGAAATGTTTATAATGTAAAAAAAAGTACAATATAGGTTGTATCTATGTTTTGTATATTTGAACTATTACTAACAAATTGTATCATTCCATTTAACATTAACAGACAGAGATATAGATAAATACTGTCACTGTGGCTCACTATAATCGCATTTGTTTGTTTGCCAGGGTCTGATCAAGCGTCAGTTAAGAAATTCGATTTGCTGAATTGAACTTTTAAAATAGAAATGCCTTTACAGTCATCAATACATTGACTGCAACACATTTAGCCAGCAGAATTCTCAGACCTGTCACAAGAAGGGTCATGGACTTCATTTTTGGATCATCTGAGAAAAAAAAAGAAAAAAAACACACACAAAATGAATCATCCCTTGATGTTTAATTTACTTATATAGCATAATCTAGATAACTAATGCAAGATATATGTGTAGCATATAATACACTGTATTTTATTACTAACCCCTGTTGAACTCTGAGGCTGGAGTGCTAGGAGCATTTGTTTCACAAGACCGTGAAGTCGGTTTATTAGGACTTTCTGCAGAATAAGAATTAAGTAGAAAACAAAGAATTCTTATATATATATATATATATATATATATATAATAACGTACAATACTTAAAATATTAAATCTCATAAAACAAAAATGAAACTATAATTATCAATTTAAGTACAAACCTGTCACAGGAGCAGAAGCATCTTCAGTAGCAGTTTTGTCTGCTTCTATAGCATCCACTTTGCATGTTTGGATTGTGTCACCATTGAATCCAGCATAATAATAGGTTTTGCTGGATTTGAACAGTTCTGCTTTGTTGGTATTTAGATTCACAGAACTTTTACTTTCCGAAGTCAAAGTCATAGTCTTATCTTGAGGATAGAACCCGGCGGCCAAACAAATATCCTGTTCTTTGCCCTTCGTATTCTGTTCTTTCAAAGGGGACAGGATGGACAAAACCGGAGGAGTAGACGATACATCTTCTAAGCAAAGAAAAATAAGCAGTTTTCATCAGTTTTTCAATTCTTTGGCAAGACCGTACTTTCTTTACATTTTACATTTACATTTATGCATTTGGCAGACGCTTTTATCCAAAGCGACTTACATTGCATTTCAAGGTACACATTTACATTCTTAACAGTTCTTTACATATGGTATTTGCAAAACTATGCCCATAATGTAGTGAAAAAAACCTTGCAGTCATCTATTCTTTTAGTTTTATGAACAAATAATGACTCTACTACAAATGTTTTCTTCAGAGCAACGGGTTAACAGTGAACATACTGCGATCACAAGCTGAACGCAACACAGCAGCACAACCAACTAAGAGCAACTTACAGACATCGATTGAACCTAATTGGTTTTCCACTATTTTCTACAGCAAAATGGTTGGTGTAAAAGCATGCAATAGTTAAAAAGAAGTACTTACTTGGTAAGACGGTGAGAGTTATCGGCTTTCCGAATGTTAAAGTGTCAGTAGCTGAAAATGCACTGCTACCGTAACCCTTACAAAAACACCCCTGACCCTACATCTGCATTAGGACGGACAAACTGACCTAAATAAGCCCTATTTACAACAACTAACTAAGCAAAGTACATGTATTCACAAAACAGGTGCATGGGTTGGAAAAATGCTTTATAATAATAATAACATTGAAGTGAATTTACTTACTTGGTTCGACCGTGAGACGGATGGGATCTCCGAAAGTTAGAGGATCTGCACTTCATTCAGCCCTCTGACAATATCCTTTGGTAATGGAAAGTATTTTCATATCTTAAGAAATATAATATAGACCCATCTGAAATTGGATGTGAAATAGCCAGTTGAAAAGATACAGTTTGATTTTCTTTCAAAGACAGTTCCATCTGCCAGTCCGTCCTCATGATAATCCCATGTCTGCTCCATTCAGATACAAACAGGTGACTGGAACAAAAGCCTTCAAAACAGAAACAACAAGACTGTGAGAATCAAAACTGTGATCGTTCAGTTTTTCAGTCAGATATTGGTTTAAAGCTATTAATACAATTTATTAACAGATGTTCTTTCCTAACAATGCTATGAGATTTTTGTACAGTCCCTAATGAAGAATGTATCACTGTGGTAGTCCAGACACAATGAAAAACGTCAGTACAAAAACCTGACGCAATTGTGCCCTATGTTGGAGGTTGTCTTATATGGAAGAGAGATTGAAATGCTCTCTTCTGAAAAAGCTTCTCAATAGACATATTTGACTAAAACTATGTTAAAAATCCATTGCCATGAGATGAAACACCAAGCTGCAGCGGAAATGTCTAAGATGACAGAACAACCTCAGAAGAATCATTCAGCGCAGTGGCAGCCATTTAAACTGTGAAGTTTTTGTATGAGGCAAAGCGAGAAGTGAATCACTGTGGTACCCCAGTCCACAATGACACAACTCGAAACAAAAACCAACTGCCAGCCTCTGTGTGAAAGAGCAAACAATGACACATCAAACAGAATATCATTTCACAAAATATATGGAGAAAATGGTGCCTAAAACACTCGATGAAAAGTCTTCAGAAACGTTTAGTAAATAATTGGTCTTACCATACATTTGGGATCTTGTGACAATGTAAGAACAGTAAGTGAGGAATACTACAGATCCTATTGTGGAGCTGTCTGTAATTACATAATACTTAATAATAGGCCTATATTATTTGTAACACAGGCACTATAGTTCAAGTTCAATTCACGTTTATTTTGTATAGCGATACACAATACACATCATTTCAAAGCAGCTTTGAGTCCATATTACAATTATAGAGTGTTCAGTTATCAGAGGTAACTGTCTAAGTTATGCATTTCAGAAATGTACATATACAAAAATCACAGTTAGCTAAAAATGTAATAATTTAATGCAGAAACAATGAGCTCATTGAAGTAATGAATATGTGTTTGTTAACAAATGATTATGAAATTTAGAAAACACATTTATAATGTGTTATTAGATTCATTTTAACTATAAATGTTTTGAGTTTACTGATTTATATTAAAACCATTATTCAAGAATAATTAAGAAATGGTTATAAGTAAATGGTTTCCAAAAAATGTTTTATATATATATATATACAAGATACAATTCAATTAAATCCTTTCATCATTATATATAGATAAATTAAAAATAAAAATAAAATTAAAAAACAGATGGATTTATTTACCTTAGATTAAAATAAAGTTGGTGCCCCAAAATCTAGGAGAACAATATAATATAATAAAATACAAAATAATATAATGTTTATAACTCATTGTGAATAAATCATTTTAATGGCAATGGAACATACAGCTCTGATTCTTAGTGCATTGAATTTATATTTTGAAAATCATTTATTTGTATAACAATTTCCCCACCACGGTAGCCTATTCCAAATTATATAAACATAACAATGATATTCAAAGAAATAGCAATAAGAACCAGAGCAGATGCTCACTTTGATTGTTGGCTCCTTGTTTCTAAAATAGGTAAATTATCTCCTCCTGTGCACATTATGAAATCTATTTGAAAATTAGTTCCCAATATGCAGTTAATGTTCTTCTATTTCTGTATCACCTCCAAAACTTAGCACTGTGTTGCAATCTGAAATGACATGAAATGACATAACTGTACAAAACTATGCAATTTAGCTAATTATTTTATAAATAAATGTGAGGCAAGAAAATGTAGACTATTGTTTCCCAACAAAATTTTTATTTATTTTTTATTTTTGGAAGAATACATTCTTGTGCTAAATAAGTTTGTAAGATCTGACCAATCATACTCCGCCATCCGCCGAATCCGTCATTTTTATCCGACAAAGCAGTCAGAAGAGTTAGTAGATTAACGTTGGAGGACTTGAACTTGAAAAACGGTGTACTGACGTCTTTCCGCGGTTAAAACAACATTCCTTCTTATGTTCATTCATGTTTATTTGATGTTACAAATTAACTAGAAGGAAGAGATGATCGGTTCACGAGCAGCTTTAACTGAGCCACAAAACGGTATTTATTGTTTAAATTTCTTTTAAAAAAGACCAAATTTTAAAGGTGAGACTTTGTTTCATATCAAAAGTAACCTGGTCTGTCCTGTCTGTCAGCGCGTTGTCAGTGTCCTCTCTGCTCCGCGATGTATTTTTCACTGCGTGAGAACATGGTGTGGCGTGGGTGTGGCGTGAGAGCGGCGTGGCTTGTCGGACACAGCAACAGAAACTAAAGAGGGCGGGTCGGTCAATTACGAATATTGTACATGATGTAGGCCTAGTAAATGTTTATTTACCTCAATAGCTAGTACAACACATGCATATGTAATATCAGAATGGCATAACTTAGCCTACAGTAGAAACGCTGATTCACACCAAGGACCAACAACGAATATAGCCTAGGGGAGAGGCGGGACGATTGAAACGCGGGACGGATGAAACACTGAGATTTCCTTGAAAACCACTCACGTCATGTACGTCAAATTTCGTCAGCACGTACAGCACGCAATGCCTAACATACCCGCGAAAACATTTCTTCTTTACGTCGTGTCGTTTCGGAGTTAAAGCCGCAAAGCTGTTTTTGAATGCGGTGAGTGAATTATTTCGTGCGGTACTTTTTTTGGAATGACAAGTTGGATTTATTGTTTCATGTGCCATTGTAATGATAATACGGCAGGTCTATTAGTACTGCAACACACCCTTAAGTGTGCAATATCAGAGTTTTTTAGTTTAAGAGCAAAATAGGTTTAAATGACAGGATGCGCTGTCGGGACGGTTGAAACAGTGTTTCAACCGTCCCGACCGCGCGTCCTGCACGTTAAACCTGGTCATAGCCTATACTGTTCATAGATTCATATACTTTTTCTAGACTTGTGTTTCTTTTAATGCAAATTAATTTTCAATTACGCAACACATGCTATCTCTGTAATAATCATCGATTGTCCAATCTTCAATATTCAATAAATTTTATTTATCGTCTTCTGGTTGGCCTCGTTTTCTTCATAATAACAGGCTATTCAACTAGCAAACACTCAATATGACTCAAGGAAGAAATGTAAGAAAATTATTTGTAAACTGATTTGTCTGTCTTCGTCAAAATAGCCTGTTAGAAAGATTACAAAATGCGCATAGGCTTATCGCCTATTGTTTATTGGGCGACAGAACAAAAATGGTTAATATGAACCTTTAAATGAAAATAAATTACAAAATATGTTTGTAACAATATGTACATACGTTACTTGTCAGGTGTTGTTCACAAAAATAAGCATTAGATGAATAGTTGCCATTTAAACTGTTATGTTTCATCCGTCCCACCCCTGTGTTTCAACCGTCCCGCACAGGCGGGACGATTGAAACAAAGCACAACTCCCGTTCAAAGTCATATTTTCCTTAAATCATTCTATATTTGTACCGAATAACACATGATACTAAGAGAACACATATGTGAGTTGTTAATCACAAAAAATAAAAAATCTATCTGTAACCTAATCTTAGAAAACGACATTTATCTGAAAAGTGTTTCAACTGTCCCGCCTCTCCCCTATACGATATTAAAAATCGATCTTAAATGTAAAAGAATAGCAGAGTCCACAACACAAACAAGAAAGGCGAAGAGGAATGACATCTTTGGAAGCACCTTTTTTTCAGGTGATGAACAATAAAAACATTGACAGCCGATCAGAATCCTTTCTGCTTTAAAGCGGCAGACAATAAAACGTACTTGAATAGGGTACTCTCTAGAATAGGGAACGAGTAGGCTACTGCGTAATATCTTACGCTAGGGGAAAATCTCTTTTCCTCGAGATACTGAAGCCAAAAATTATCCTTAATTTTGAAATAATGTAAAACGCGTTGCGGCAGCATGCAGACATAGGCAAGACGGCTCGCGTGCCTATTGGCTGCCCTGCGACAACTGCAGCAGCCTATCGAGAGAGGCCCTTTGTGACGTCAGAACCAATGGGGACGCTTCGCGCCCACTGCGTCACGTCCCGCAGAAACGGGCGTGGCTTGGGCCTATAAATACAGCTCGACAGGCTGGTAGAATCTGGTTTTTATCGCCGAAGCGAACCAGAGCGTGTTGCATGCACGGCAAAGATACGCAGTACTCGTTCCCTCTTCTAGAGAGAACCGAGGTTACGTTAGTAACCGAGTTCATTCTTTTATGAGAGGTCTCTCGTATTGCGTAATATCTTACGCTAGGGGAACACAGTGTAAAACGCCGTATGTGCTGAAATCCAACACCAAAGTCCCAAGGGCAGGTGCCCGGGGCTCATATAGTGCACAATCAGCAGGGACTCGCAGAGAGTCTGGGAAAGAGGGGCTAGAATAGCATCATTCCCATAACAAGTAGCATCCTATGAGGAGCAAGTTATATCAACAGTGTTCCACACAGTCAGGGCGAAAGGACTCAGCCTGGGCTGGTGAATATTATGGGTCTTACACACTGCCCATAGAGTTATTTAATCGATCAGCGAGCGGTGCTCAAGCAGTTTCAGTAGTCTGAGCCGGTAGCATCGGGGCAGACAGTACTGATTTATTCCAAAACCGTAGAAAGGTCCCACACAGGGACTGAGGGAGGTCTGGGAGGATTCAGCCTCCTAGCTCCTCTAAGGAAGCGGATGACCAGATCGTTCCTCCCAAGTGACTGGCCAAGCGTCGGTCTAGTAAACGCTGCTATGGCCGCCACGTAAACCTTGAGCGTGGATGGGGTTCTGCCCTTATCCAGTAGCTCTTGCAGGAAGTAGAGAACCCCCGTCACCCCACAGTCTAGGGGTGATATGCCACGAGCTGTGCACCAGCTAGAGAACACAGACCATTTAGAGGAATAGAGCCGTCTAGTAGACGGTGCCCTAGCCTGCGTGATTGTGTTTAACACTCCCACCGGGAGAAACTCCGGACAGTGAGCGTTTTCTTGAGACGCAAACAGGTCTACCTTCGCTCTGCCGAATGTCTTCCACAGCAGTTGGACTGTCTGCGGGTGTAGAGACCATTCTCCTGCCGGAACATTGTTTCTGGACATTCTGTCTGGTCCCAAATTTAGGTGGCCTGGCACGTGTGCTGCTCTCAGCGAGCGCAGATTGTGCTGAGCCCAGACCAGGAGGCGTTCCTGCCTCCTGGTCTGGATCTGGGGACAAAAGCACCTCAGCGTGTTGTCGACTGCCATCATCTCCAGGCAGTTGATGTGTAGAAGCTTTTCCCGTTCTGACTGGCCGAAGAATGGTCTGCCCTCGAGGAGCGCTCCCCATCCCGAAGTGGAGGCATCCGTAGACACTACCTTCACACTCGAGGAAGTCCCCAGGCTTACACCTGACCGGTACCAGCCGGTCGCTCTCCAAGATTTCAGAGCTGAGACGCATTTCTGATCGACCTTGAGGCGATAAAGACCGGAGGTCCACGCTCGATGTGGTACTCGTGCCTTTAGCCAGAACTGCAGTGGGCGCATGCGGAGCAGACCCAACTGGAGAACTGATGATGCTGAGGCCATGAGACCCAGCATTTTCTGAAACTTTCTGAGCGGGACTAGAGTGCCGCAGCGGAAGGTTTTCGTCATGCGCTGAATAATCAGCCTGCGCTGTGGCGATAGTTGTGCTGTCATAGACAGCGAGTCCAGTTCTGTGCCCAGAAAGATATTCTCACACTAGCAGAGAAAAGGATATACACGCTGGATAGCGTAGCAGGAACGGCGACTGAAGCGGCGAGTTGTCAACCAGCGGCTTCAGATGCAAAGGCTCGTCCCGCAGAAGGCTTTCTCAGACGCCGCGGCTTCTTCCTCTCAGGATTCAGCGATGCGTGAGCTCCGCTGAAGAGATGAAAAATCAGATTCTACCAGCCTGTCGAGCTGTATTTATAGGCCCAAGCCACACCCGTTTCGGCGGGACGTGACGCAGTGGGCGCGAAGCATCCCCATTGGTTCTGACGTCACGAAGGGCCTCTCTCGATAGGCTGCTGCAGTTGTCGCAGGGCAGCCAATAGGCGTGCGAGCCGTCTTGCCTATGTCTGCATGCTGCCGCAACGCGTATTACATTATTTCAAAATTAAGGATAATTTTTGGCTTCAGTATCTCGAGGAAAAGAGATTTTCCCCTTGCATAAGATATTACGCAGTACGAGAGACCTCTCGTAAGAGAACTGCAGTGCGGGTTTATAATAAACAGAAAGATATAGTGCGTTGGTGTGTGCGTGTGCACGCTCGTTATAGCAATAGTTATTGGTGTGAACGAGCCTTAATGTATCAATTTTGTATAATAACAGTAGCATTGTAAGAATCTGTAATTTATGTTAACTTTTAGTTTATATTTTAGTTTAAATTGACATTGATTCTAACTCTTGACTTCATCTTTAGAAGTAAATAATGTTATGAATTGTGCAATTTGACAGTGTAGGCCTAAGTGATTTATGGTAGTGTTAAGAGCTGTCAGGCCATGACTGAGGGTCTGGTCAAACTGAAACTAACATCATATAACAGGGTAGGAAACACATGCATGTTGAAATCAAATGGCAAGAGTTTTTGTAGGGGCTCCTCAAATATTGAATCAACGTGGCCCCGAGTACACACTGAAATATTCTGTGGCAAAAACGGTTCAATGGAGTTTGCATTAAGGAGAGATGATAAGGCAGCTGGCGTATATGTGGTAAGCTGATCTTCAACCACTGTGGTTTCCTGTCAGGAAGTGGGTGAGGAGCTGAGAGGTGTTCTAAGAACAACCCGTCCCCTTCCATTTCTAGACAGCATCAACTTCACAGCTCTTTCCTCTGTGATTTACACTAAACCATTTCCCTCTCCTGGTTATAAAGTCAATTTTGCACCAACTCAGATTTATGATAAATTAGACAATGACAAAAATAGGCTAAATGGTAACGCAATGAAGAGAGGTTCTATTTTTCTACATTAACTAAAGCATTAGCTATGAAAGAATATCAAATATTTTTTACAGCATTTAGTAATAGTTTCATATTAATTTCTGCATTTGAAGTTGTTGTAAATTAACATTAATGTATTAACAAACAAATTAAAGAATTTATTTATAAACGAACTTTAACCAAAATAATGCTGAAAAATTAGATGAACATTGTTAATTCATGAAATCTAATGCATTAAATAATATTTAAGCTTATAGTAAAGTGTTACCAATTATATCACAGTCCATTTAATGAACCATTTTCCCCCTGAAACAATTTCCTGATAGGCTATTAGCCTTTTTGTATACAAATGAGAAAATATGTATCCCATTAAGATGTATAGAATAGAAAAATAATGTTCTGAATACATATGGTTAAAGGAACACTCCACCGTTTTTTCCATATTAAACTATGTTATTCCCTTAACTAAGACGAGTTAATACATACCTCTCTCGTCTCAGTGCGTGCACTCAATCGCTCTGGCGCGCGGCGACACTTTGATAGCACTTAGCTTAGCCCAGTTCATTCATCAGGGTCCAAACAGAGATGACGTTAGAAGCGACCAAACACCTCCACGTTTTCCCTATTTAAACACAGTTACACGAGTAGTTACACGACCAAGTATGGTGACACAAAATAAAACTTGCCGCTTTTCTAAGCGGGTAAAAAGGATAACTATAATGTATGGCGGAATAGCACTTGGGAGCACTTCGACTTGGCGCAGTAAAAAGTCACGTTGGTTCTAATGACAGAAGTGAGAGGGAGAAGGGGAGAGGATTTTTCAGGAGTGATGATATTACTGCGCCGAGTCGAAGTGCTCCCAAGTGCTATTCCGCCATATAGTTATCCTTTTTATCCGCTTAGAAAAGCACCACGTTTTATTTTGTCACCATACTTGGTCGTGTAACTACTCGTGTAACTGTATTTAAATAGGGAAAACGTGGAGGTGTTTGGTCGCTTCTAACTTCATCTCTGTTTGGACCCTAATGAATGAACTAGGCTAAGCTAAGTGCTATCAAAGTGTCGCCGCGTGCCAGAGCGATTGAGTGCACGCACTGAGACGAGAGAGGTATGTATCAACTCGTCTTAGTTAAGGGAATAACAGTTTAATATGAAAAAACAGTGGAATGTTCCTTTAAGTCCCAATACACCATCTAGGCCTAAGTGTTAAGGGAATAACATAATTTAATATGAAAAAACGGTGGAGTGTTCATTTAAGTCCCAATACACCATCTAGGCCTAAGTATTAATGTATATGAACACTATAGAGCTGCACAAGATAAATTGAGAATCGAATTTGAATGTTTGCTGTGGTCATGCTTGTCAAAGGTTAAACAGACACAGACATAGCCAAATCATTGTCATTTAGAAATGAGATCGCAATCTTTTATCTTTAAGTGTAACGTTGCCATTTTTCAAACAGCTTTGTATTGTTACAATGTCTGTAGTACATGTACATTTGAAATGTTTTCTTGTTCTATGTGTTACCTGGACCAAGATATTCACATTTATTTCTCAGCAAAAGTCTTTTGACAACTCGTAAAAACTGCCGATTCTACTTTCACATTTTTGTATCCACAATTACGGACAGTCGGATCGATAGAGGGTTGTTAACAGAACAGTTATTGTAAGCCCTTTCACACCAAGAACAAGAACTATAAAGATAACTATACTAACATCCACACCAGGGGACAATATTGTTCTGTTTAGTCTAAGCGCATGCTTGTCTGTCACTTTAAATGCTCCAGCTCGTTACAGCAGGATGGATTCTGATTGGCTGTCAATGTTTTTATCGTTCATCAGCTGGATAAAATCGCTCTGAAAGTGATTCCAACGATATCGTTTCTCTTTGCTGTTATCGTTATAGCTGTTGTGAGGACTCTGCTATTGTTTAATATTGAGAACGATTTGTAGAACTATCGTTATCTTTATCGTTATCGTTCTTGGTGTGAACGGGCCTTTAAGGGTAGATTTATCACTGAAAACTGTAAAAATGGAAGCTTTCTTACCTGGATGTGACAGCCTTTTACAGATGTGAGACATGAAGCAATGACCAAATCATATTTCATAATGGTAGTACTGAACATTTTTAACAGCTACAACATAGGATATTGGCTCAAAGCATAATAGCTGGCACAAACAATACTGTTAAAACGTATGACCCTGTAATCATGTTGGATGTAATAGTCATCAGTGTCCTGACGGGATAAGACAAACCAAAGTGTGAGGTACAGAAAAGAATCCAAAGTCTGCTTATGAGGACATGGTTTATTTTATTAAAGGCATAGCTGATTCCAGCGTTTACAAGTGTCCACAAAGAGACAAGAACACAATAAATCAAGCCCATTATAGAAGGAGATATCCTCAAACCCAACTATTCCCTGACAACATCCTCTAAAAAACAAACAAACAAAAGAATTTGACTGGATATCTCCCTCATCCAAAATACAAGGCATTCTGAAAGATGGATTTCATGCAGAATTTCAAGAGTGGCAGACTTAATTCAGGGTTGGGACAAACTTTCATAGTGGTAAATTTAATGTAAAAAGCTGGCTGTTATTTTTTTTTTTATTATTATTATTTTTAGCTTTATTATTGGAATGTTATGTTACGGCCCAAAGGCGCAAGGCTGTTGTCCTGTGATCAGCATTGTAATGTACATCACTACAGAAGCCACAGTTAAAAGATGGATACTGGACAACAGGGAAAAATCCACATTTACAATGCAGTGAGATACAGGGTATCAAAAAAAAAAGCACATTCACACAAGACTGTGCACTACAAGTCCATCCAAAATAAAAGAATGTTAGACGTCCACAGCAACCAATCAGAGCACAGGCTTCTGAAAACTCCTTGCCGAACGATTATAAGAGGAAAACAAAAAAATGAACAAAATGGGGCCTCAGCTCCCACTTTAACTTTGCTTGTAGAATTATTTTATTTTTTGCAAATGATACTTTGACCTAACTCAACTTTTAAGATTCCACGTAATTATTAATTCCTCTTTTTTTTTTTTATACAATTTTAAATGCAACAAGAGAAGCACAATCACACGGCAAATAGACACATCATTTAAAGTTTGTCTTTAATAAAATGTTCTCTACTCAAAAATAAAAACACGCTTTATTCTCATCATACAAGAGAGTACGTCTTTCATATAACCTCCGAACAAAAACGCATTGCTTAACCAGGAAGAATTAACCACTGTGAACGCATTATAGATTTCTCAGCCTATCCAACACTAACCCCTGGCCCCAGAACATTTACCAAACAGTGGCACCCATTACAAGGTCTCGAAGGCTTACTCAGTGCTATATGCTCTACTGAAAAGAGAACCGTTAGTTTTCAAAACAATATTCGATTTTAACCTTGAGAGAGAAAAAAACAGGCTGCAAACAGGGCGTCTGATGATGATGACGTGACCACTTACTAGCGCACAATCGCATGAGAAACAGAGTCACTTGACGCTAACCTGAGGCAACTGATGATATACATTTAAAGATTTCAGAGTGAAGCGTCAGCCTGATTACTGCTTTTCCTCTTTTTTAGTGCTTAGCATAACGGGAGCGCGGGAAAGCATCCTTTCGGAGATACGGTCTGTGGTTTTTAAACCGATCGGAGTACAGTTCCTGTGGAGATGGTACCTGAAAGAAGAACAATTCAGTGGCTGTGAGGTTGCTGTGGGAAAATGGGCTTCCCCGGCTCGCGTCACTTTCTGACAAGCCAACAGCGTCGCAGCTTGACCTGTTCGCCTAAGTTTCCCAAACCTTCCCTACAGTGCCAAGGTGACCGCGATGCTAACGATTCCTTAAAACAAAAATAGAGAAAGAACAACAAAAGGAAGAGAGAAAACACAGATCAGGCACAAAGAGAGCTGATAAAGCTTAAAAATCTTAATAAAAAGGCAGAACAGGAACAAAAGAAGCCGTTATGCTGGTAAGCTAGAGTAAAGAAACGAGGAAAGGAGGGAGAAGGGGAGGCACACATTTATATCGAATGAACTCCCCCGTTAGCAGTAAACTATTGAACATATTTACTGAATAATATTTCAGAGAGCTAAAACTGCTACAGAACAAGTCACAAAATACAGTATTGTTAATAATTGCAGTCTCTATTGCAGCTAATGATACTACATCCTACATCTATAGTCTAACCCCCAACTCCGCTTGATACTGATTGAGCTATAAATGTCGCTATGAGCTTCATAATGGTTCGAACTTTAGAGACTTTCCCTGTCCCGTTCACCAAACTCTTCTTACAAATCAACAGACTGTACATGACAACACCATGATCCATGCCTGTGTCAATCTAAGTCCTAATATTCGAGCACATTCTCTAGATGCGCACGTTCATGCCGATTGCATCATCCTTCATTCATTCCGTTTTTTTATTTTTTATTCTGGACATAGCGACACAAATCCCTCTGAGAAAATGAATCCAGACTTGGAATAAAACAAAACCACTCCTTTCATCTTTTTTTTTTGTCCCTCGTAAAACCACATCTGCTGTCAATAAACATCCCTTTCCGACACGCACACCCACACCTAACTCCTCCACGTGCGGCGTGCCGGTCGCACAGAGCGATTTAAGCAGGTGGCATGTGGGCGTCTAGTCCAGAGTCTTAAGTCCAGATGAGACGGGAGAATGACCTTTGACCCCCAGAGGAAGCGAGGTGGCAATCAGAGAGAGTTTGTCCCCTCAGAGTCAGTGTTCTGCAGCGGCTACGTGCTGAGCAGCGTGACAGGTCAGGTGCTTGCACGCCCTCGTTGCCATAGAGGCACAGGGAGAGAGACAGACAGAGTGAGTGAGAGAGAGAGAGGAGAGGAGAGGGCTGCACGTCCCTCGTCGGTCAGGCGAGCGGTTCATTTTGAGCCTGTCGCTTCACATCGTTCGCCGTCTCCAGCCTCCGCGCGCAGATAATGCCGGAAATTTCCGATTGGAGCTTGTGGTGTTTCACCTCTTCTGTTGAATCATGTTTGACACAAGTGCGTCTTCCTGTGGGCTCTCAGTGTGGCGGGTTCATGTTGCCGTGGCCACGCTGCTGCTTCTGTTTCTGCTGCATCAGGAGCTGCTCCAGCGCAGACGGACCGGGCTGCATCATAGAGCTCGACCAGATTGACTGCAGAAAAAGGGGTAGAAGAAATGGAAAGTGAAGGGATATTAAGACCAAAGTAAAACAACCAAGCAACTGACAAAATATGTTGTAGCACATCTGCGGTTAGAACATCTCATGCTACCTTGAAACTGTCAAGGAGGACAGTAGATGAGTCCTCCATTGGCATGTCCTGGGCTGCCCAGCTGCTGGTTGGCGCCCCCTGGTGCCAGCTGTTGGCCTCTGACACAGAAGAGGACGAGGCAGAAGGCAGGTAGTCCAACCCAAAGCCGCTCACACCTGAAGATAGTCATATTTACATACCAACCATAAAATGTACATATTCAAAAATGATTAACAGTTAATTAATTACATAAAATAACAGAGGCTAGCAGTGGCCAATTATACATATAGTACACAGTGAATATGACATGACAGAGGGAAGCTGGATTTAGCGCAACGTAGTTTGAAGTTGCTCACTCGTGCGTGTCCATTGACAGCTAAACTCTCCTATCCACACCTCAGTTAACAGGGTTTAGATCATTTGCACAGAAAGACAAGTCTTGCATGCACTGTACTTTAATTTTTATGATATAGTGCATTTTTTTTTTATTCCAACAGTATATTTAAAAAGTATCATAGGTTTTGCCTATCCATTTTTAAACAGATTTGTTAAAGTTGGAGAAGAAGAGGTCCTGTACATCTTCTCAGGTTTCATTGCTGTCAAAATAAAAGTCCCACTCACAACACTTACTGGCAAAACATTGACTATATACACTATATTGGCAAAAGTTTTGGGACACCTGCCTTTTTGGCACATGAACTTTGATGATACCATTCTTAATCCGTAGGGATTAATATGGAGTTGGCCCAGCCTTTTCAACTCTTCTGGGAAGGCTTTCCACAAGGTTTAGAAGTGTGTTTATGGGAATTTTTAACCACTCTTCTAGAAGCGCATTTGTGAGGTCAGGAACTGATGTTGGACGAGAAGGCCTGGCTCTTCTCTAATTCATCTCAAATGTGTTCTATCGGGTTGAGGTCAGGAATCTGTGCAGGCCAGTCAAGTTCCTGCACACCAAACTCACTCACTCATCCATGTCTTTATGGACCTTGCTTTGTGCACTGGTGCGCAGTCATGTTGGAACAGGAAGGGGCCATCCCAAAACTGTTCCCACAAAGTTGGGAGCATGAAATTGTCCAAAATGTCTTGATGTATGCTGAAACATTAAGAGTTCCTTTCACAAGAACTAAGGGGCCACCATCACCACAATCCCCACTCCACCAAACTTTACAGTGGCGGCGTGCTTTACACCACTGCATCTGACGCTTTGCATTGCACTTGGTGATGTAAGGCTAGGATGCAGCTGCTCGGCCATGGAAACCCATTCCATGAAGCTCTCTATGCACTGTTCTTGAGCTAATCTGAAAGCTTGGAGGTCTGTAGCTATTGAAAGTTGGCGACTTAAATTTGCTTGAATTCACTGAGCTCCTGAGAGTGACCCATTCTTTCACAAATGATTGTAGAAGCAGTCTGCATGCCTAGGTGCTTGATTTTATACGACTGTGGCCATGGAAGTGATTGGAACACCTGAATTCAATGATTTGGAGGGGTGTCCCAATACTTTTGGCAATATAGTGTATAAATATAACAGCTTTGACAATATATAGGTCGACCACTAGAAGAGATACATAGAACCAACAGAGTATGCTCTCAGCATGGGAATTACCAGTCTTATCGGCCTTCCATCGATCGGTTCCGCGACGGTCTCTGCTGTCAGGCGTCCCAATGGGGCCGAAGTTGGAGAAGGGCAGGGAGCCGTGGCTATGGGTGGGTGGGGATGAAGGCAGGCTGCTTGGGTTGGAAGAGTGAGGGGACTGACTGGCTGGTGTTGAGTGATCTATAGCAAAAGACGGAAACAGAATATTCATAAACCGATGCTGTTAGTTCACATGTACAAATCTAAAATAAAGGCTATGAATGAAATGAATCCTCATTATATGATGTCTCTAAGCCAGGGGTGCCCAATCCTGCTCCTGCCGATCGACTGTCCTGCACAGTTCATCTCCGACCCTAATCAAACACACCTGAAGTAACCAATTAAGGTCTTCAGGATCACTTGAAAATTAAAGGCAGGTGTGTTTGATTAGGGTTGGAGATGAACTGTGCAGGACAGTCGATCGGCAGGAACAGGATTGGGCACCCCTGCTCTAAGCCATCTAGTTAATGCTCACATACTACAGTAAATCAAAATCACTATATGGTACCTGAGCTAGCAGGAAGGGAGGGGGACCATGGGGTTCCTTCAAATAGGGAGTAGAGCGAGGGCTCCTGGTGCATCATGGGCGCATCCGGCTTAGACGCAGGGGCCATATTTTTACCGTATGCCTCGCTAAAAATACTGTTGTTCTGATAGGAGCTGTCCTGTAAAACAGAGGACAGAAAAAGGAAAGAATAGTATCAGGAAATTCAAATTTGGTTATTGTACTTCTTAAAAAGTTAACAAGTCAGAGCTGGCAAAACCACCCAGAAATTTTTAGTTACATTACCAGTCAGTGCATCAAATACAAACTTTGGTAGTGTTTTGAAGGAAAACACTGCCACCTGGTGACTTTTGATTCACAATGCAAAGGTGGACAAAAGTGTTGACAAAAGCATTGCAGCTTTACCTGAATGGAAAATCGGGGGAGAAGAGAAGACTGCCCAATCACATCAGCTCCACTGTCTAGTCGTGACGGATTTGGCAACTACAGAGGGAGAAAAGCACAAAAGATGAGTACTCTGAAGAACATGCATTCCAACAGATAAATCATTTTTAGGCAAACCACAGTACAAGCAAAAACTATATTTCCAGATATAGCCACATGTTATAACAAATGGAAGATATAGTACGTAATAGCACACTACTCATTTGATACATGTCCAACATTTGGACACATTAGACTGAATTGTTTTTTCATAAGATCTTAAAACCTTTTTAAAATCTAAAAGCTTATTAATTTTTTTATATATATAGACAAATAATAACAACTAATACCTAGATATTAATAAGAACCTCTTTCAATACTGTTTAAAAAGTATCCCAGGATGCATCTCATGATGTTACATATATGCCATCTCTGTGTTATTTCTTAGTTACGATGACTACTTATACGATTGCTCTAATAAAATGGAAAACAATAGGCATGTTCAAACTTTCAACTGGTATTGTAAACAGGGACCAGATTGTTTTTATCCATAGAAGCTCATATGAAAACTCTCTATCCACTCCCACCAGACGACAAGATAGGAGAACTACATACAAACATGTTCCTTCCAGGAGCAGAATTAAGAGGGCCAGCCAAGGCCTGGTAGAAATCATGAGGTTTAGTAAAGAGCAGCTCCTCCTCTTCCTCAAAGTCCGCCAGAGTCTTTAACAGGTCTGGGGGCAGAAGAGGGGAGCTCTTGTTGTCCTAGTGAGAAACGAGGCACAAAGGGGAAGGAAAGAGAGAGAGAGAGGGAGAAGGAGAGGGAGAGAGGAAAAGGGATGAGAGAAACAGAATGTAAGAAAATAGGAAGCAGCCTGTCAGAGCTATCTGAGAGAAAAACAGCAGCCTGTGAAGATCAGTGCCATTCTCAAACTGACTTATGCTCACGGCTGGTGATAAAGCTCTTGGACTGACTCAAATGTAAAATAGTGTCACAAATGAATCACAGAATACTTCACAGCAGAGTTAGACAGAGGTGGAAACGTGAAAGAAGAGATGAAAAATTAGAAAGCATGCGCTTCTCCACAACCGCTGAGATCAAGTTTCTATAAAACCCAATGTGGATGTAAATGATCCCCAGCTTATGCCGGAAAACCCATGATAATCACAGAGTCATACCAGATCTATTTCAGAGGCTGAGCCTACATAAACCAAAGGCAAGAAGAAGGAATTGACTGAGAATGAGGACTGAGGTCGTGTTCACATTAGAATACTTGCTTACTGCTTAGGGAACACTGCACCAAGCAGAATGCTATGAATAAATAATGTGAAACAGAACACATTATGAAACAATACCTGTTTAAAGCATTAATGAACTACATTGCATGCTTGACCTAATGTTGCATGTTTTAAATTAATGAGTGATGTCCAGTTTTTAAAAATGAAATTAAAACGGTTTCAATCCATATTTGATTAAAATGGTAATGGTAAAATGGTAACTCTTTGGTAATGCCTTAACATTACCATTCAAAAGCATGCATTAAATTGATATAAAGTGAGTGTGATAACATTTATAATCCAGAGATAGAATCCAGAAAAAAAAGAAAAAAAAATCTAGATTTCCAAAAAAAAATATTAAGCAGCTCAACTGTTTTCAACATTGATACTAGAATATTAGAATTTCATATTAGAAGGATCATGTGACACTGAAGACTGGAGTAATGATTCTGAAAATTCAGCTTTGCCATAACACAAATAAATAACATTTTAAAATATATAAATAGACCACAGATGTTTTAAAGAAATGCATGACAATATTTAATAAAAATGTCATAACTTGACCTTCTGGTAAAAAACAACAGAGTTCTCTCTGTTTACTTATGCAGGACTTCTCCAATGATTTAGTCCAGCAAGCTAGATTTAATTTAAGCGCAACGCCCACATCTCAAAGTCCAAACAACAACAGATACACAGAACCAAATCCCTGTCCTACATTTATTTTTCTATAACCCATTACATTAGCTATAAAACACACTAGTGAATTTGTCACTACTGCCGTTTAATTGTGGCTTTAATTGTAATAATATTTCACAATATTATTGTTTTACTGTAATTTTTGATCAAATAAATGCAGCCTTGGTGAGCATAAGATAATTCTTTAAAAAAAAAAAAAGTTTTGGTAGTTTATGCAGATATTTATTTATATTTAAATATAACATATAGTTAAATCAAATATTACTAGGCTATATTTTTTTTATTGAAATATTTATAAACGTGTTCATTTTATTGTTATTGTTTTCTATACATATAGTATGCATATTACATGCTAAACTCATAGAAAACTAAAATACAATAGTATGCTATCATCATATTATATTAAGCCTGACACTAATTTCTTCTAACATACAACAGCTGTATAAACAGATGAAAAAGAGTGCTAACTTCATATGGAGGCCCTCTGGGCATGTTCTCCTGGTCGGGGCAGAAGACTCCAGGCTGACGTTTGCCCATCCTGTCCCCCATTCCGCTCCTGCCCTCTCCTCCCATGTGGTAAGGTGGCTCCCAGTAGAAATCCTGCACTTTGACCTCTGGAAACTTCATCTTCTTGTCCATGCTGGGCTGAGGGGGCTGCATGCTCATAGGGTGATCAAAGAGCTTCATTGGGTCCTGGGTGGGCATGAAGAAAGGCTGTTTGACTGGCATCTGCATGGGCATTTTCTGCATGGTGGGCTGAGTTTGGTGCTGGCTCCACATTTGACCAGGCTGTTCAGGCACCTGCATGTAAGCCTGCAAGGACAAAATAAAATGGAGAAAGCAGAGAAATTACCCAACAAGGTCAGCAACATAAATGTTTCTATGTAGTCTCCATGGTAATTGGACTTGTCAAGAAAACAGGAGAGCAGATATTGAACCTCAGAACCACAAGAGCAAATTAAGTCGGCATTCATGTAATACCACATGCTTTAAATAAAGGCATCACATTACCTGCTGCATGCTGTGATGATGTGGTGGACTTTTGCCAAGCTGAGAGCTCTGCTTGGTGGGCGACTGCTGCGGTTGCTGTTGCTGTACTTGGAGCTGCACAGATTGCTGCAAGGCTTGTTGGGATGGTTGTGGAGGGGGCGGCTGTGTCTGCTGAGGCTGGGGAGGGCCCTGGTTTAGGGCTCCAGGGCCCGAGGGCCTCTGCTGGCTGTAGGGAATGTGTGAGGGTTTCCCTGTCTGTACAGGATTGGCAGATTGAGGGTGGGAGGCGGTCTGGAGGAAGGGTGCAGGTACGGATACACCTGTGGGGAAGGTGAAGCCCGGGCTCATGGAGAATGCCACGGGAGGTGGGATCACATATGCTGGTGGAGGGAAGCCTGAAGGAGGAAAAACATGAGGAAATGAGCAATGACTGAACAGCCCATGTATAATAATGTTCAGGTGTGGCATGTATGAAAGTGTCTAAGTGTACCTGGTCTGCTGGGCAGAGGTGGGAAAGCTCCAGGGTGGTGGATGGGGATAAACTGTGAAGAGCATGTGGTTTGAGTCTGTGTGACTGGAGTTTTCCTCGCCTCAGACACTGGAGTCTTCCTTATCTCAGTCTGAGTCTTCACCTTGTAGCAAAAAACAAAAAGGAGTTTAAGTTTACACATTTGAATAAGAATTACAGCAAAATGAGGCACAATTGATTCTCCCTTACCTGTTTCCCAGCATCCGTTGTTTTATCATGACTGGTTTTCTTCACCTCACTCTTTCTTTTGCCCTCTTTCTTCTGCTCGTTCTTCCCTTGCATTCCATTTCCTTTATTGAATCCAACTCTGTCCTTCCCTGCATCCCTTTGGTGCTGGTTCCGGTTCTGTTCTCTACTCTGCTCGCGAGGTTTAATGTTCTCTTTGAAGGTGACCACAGGTCTCTCGCTACCATCCAGCCCACTGTTCTGGTTCTTTCCAGCCGAGAGGACAGACTTCAGGCCCTGCGTGCTGTCGTTGGAGGTCTGCTCACCATTAGATGACTCCTGGAGGACTGGTGTGTCTTTTTCCTGTGGCTCTTCTACCACCATCTCAGGGATGTCAGTTATGAAGAGCAGAAGGCCATCACTTATGCGACACTGGATCAACCTGTTAATACCAAAAGAAAAAATTACTTTTTTGCACATATGCCAGCAAAAAGCTGAGAAAAATATTAAAACACAGGTCATAAGTAAAAAAGAAAATCTGAATTAGTCACAAAAAGTTATAAAAAAAAGATAAAAGAAAAAGTGCTATTAAATGACAAAAAGAGAAAGAAGGAAAGAATAAGGAAAAACAAGAAAGATAAAAAAATTAAAAAGAAAAAATACGCAAACATAAAAAAATATATATATATTTTAATGCATATTTTACAGCTAAAAGAACTAAGACAGTTTTGAAGGTGCCAAACTTCAGGAAAGTCCAAGAAAGACCGAAAAAGTCATGAATAAGAAATGAATGAAAGTGAAACAACAGCTCACCGTGGTTGGTTGTCAGCCACCCACTTGCCCTGGCTGATGAGTCTTTGGTGTCGGGCATGAACTAACAGGCTCTCCACAACACTCTGATGCCCTTTAGAGAAGTCTAGCATCCTGGAATCATTGAATAACAACCTTAAGAGAACAAACACAGCTAAAAGAGTCATGTGTGTAAAATAAAGAGTCAAAACAAGAACAGTAATCAATTTATAATGAAGGTTTACCGCAAAGCAGGGCGAAGGGCCAGAAAGCCTTGCAGCTCGAACTCTTCGGGCAGTGGAATAACTGTGAAACAATCATGACCATTAATGGAAAGAACTGTTCAAAAGATATTTCATAAGCAAATTTAAGAGTGTGATGCAGCACTCATACCTGATGTATTCGACACATCCTCCTCCTTAGGCTGAAAGCTGTTCAGAATGGACACCAGCCATGGCCAGATGCTGTGAAATGCCAAAGATGTGTCATTTTAACAGTATTCAATACCTCAAAATCTTGGCTCAGGCAGAACCATTTTGTGTGTCATCATGAAAAAAAAAATACAA
Source organism: Squalius cephalus (assembly GCF_949319135.1). NCBI lineage: Eukaryota > Metazoa > Chordata > Actinopteri > Cypriniformes > Leuciscidae > Squalius > Squalius cephalus. Next base: position 32,955,163 of record NC_137128.1, on the reverse strand, counting down.
CAGACATGGCATGCAATGGATTGTGGGTATTGTTGCTGGGATTATGCAGATTGCAGATTAAAGAGACAGAATCAGTCTTTTAAGAAACTACTACAAGTTCCCTACTAAATACAAACTCATTAAAAATGCTAAATCAACAGAACTACTGAAATCGAGCTTTTGTTTTGTAACTGAAATAAAACCTACATCTTCAAATAGCATTCAGCCCTATGGTGGAAAGAAAATAGGAAGTCTTTCTTACTACTGGCGCTTGTCCATGGTACTTTCATTAAACACACTGGGTCGAAGCCTCAGCCAGTCCAGAGACACTTTGATGGCAGGAAGAGGGCATTCCCCCATGATCTCCTCTCGGTTCTTATTGAGTAAAGCTCGGCTTAGCATCACGCCCAGGAAAGACACTAGGGAAATAACATTTTTAACAGTAACATCATGGTTTCCACAAAAATCTTAAGCAGCACAACTGTTTTCAACATTGATAATAGTAAGAAATGTTTCTTGTGCACCAAATCAGCATATTAAGATGATTTCTGGAGAATCATGTGACACTGAAGACTGGAGTAATGATGCTGAAAATTCAGCTTTGCCACCACATGAATAAATTACATTTTAAAATATATTCAATTAGAGAATGGTTATTTTAAACTATAATATGTCACAATATTACTGTTTGTTTACACAGCATTTTTTATTAAATAAATGCAAACTTCTCTCAGAAACGTAAAAAAAAATCGTATCCACCCCCAACTATTGAATGTGTATATCTTTTAAAATTACAAGCGTGTTTAACCCAGGGTTTAGAAAGACCACAAGAAAGGGTATGGACGCAGTGTGATATAAAGGACATACTGAAGAGGCCAAGGAGTTGGATCCAGCTGATCTGCTCGTCCGAGCTGTAGCTGTGCTCGTCTGCCTCATTGCTGAAGTCTCTGAGGTGGTGCAGTTCAAACAGGTTTATAACCGTGATGTGGACCAGCTGCTGGGAGCTGAAAGCTTTCTGAAGAATCAGCCTCTGTGGAGCGAATCAGTCAGGAGAATATTTGAGTATACAAATTCAGACCAAGAAAATGATATGAAGTGCTATAGCTGGTGGTTTTGACTGCACCTGGAACTGCTCCTCTAGTTTCTCTCTCAGGGTGTTCAGCTTATCTAGGCTTTTGCAGAGATAAACATGGCCGTGGAACTTGATGAAGGCCTTAATGAAATCAGACACGCTCCATTTTGTTTTGACCTCATCACGGCTGTGGGTTAAAGAGACGCAAGAGAATTAAACACTAGTTTCTTACTTGTCTACGATAATGTGAGCAAAATATTATGATCCTATAAATGTAATAAATGTCTGCAAGCCCTTCAAAGACATTCTGACCTCTCAAGGGCCTTGGAAAGAGCTTTCTGTAGGTTGGTGGAGGCAGCAGGAAATGGGAATTTGACAGCAATGCTCCTGCAGTAGTAGAAGATTGTTGTAAGGTGGTCTCCTTTGGAGGAGGCCAATATGGCCAGCTGATTGTAAGGTTGACCTTAGAGCAGAGGGAGAAAAGTTTCATTTTTAATTCACTTAATTCACTTAATTTATTTTCAAATGTCAGTGGTGGGCTTGAGTATGTGAAAACATGCAGAAACAGATACAAACCATTTGAGGGAACAAGTTGAGCTGCATGTCTGTAGTACGACTCTGCCTGGCTGGTTTGGTTCCGATAACGTGCTGTGGGTTTCGTAAAATTAACCACAACCAATGAAACCCCCCAGTGAATAACATCCAAATATTTCATATTTATAAAAGCTGGAGAGCAGGTTGCTAATGCTCTCCCCAAAATAGCTACAAAACGTCAGCAACTTAGCAACCTCACCAATATCTCCGAGATGAACGAGACAGTGCTGGCAGATGTAAGAACAGGAGCTGGGCTGGGGCTTCACTATGGCGCTGGTGCTGCTCTGTTTATTGCTGATGATGCCAAGCTGAGATGATTTCACACGGCATGGCAAGTCCACATTAAACACCGTGCACAGCTCCTGCAACAACTAAGAATCCAAAAAGAGATTTTAATTAAGGTCACTACAGGTCGTGGCAAACACAGTCAACAAAGAATAACAGACTGACATCAATCTGCTTAACAATGAGCATTGAGCAGTGAGCACTGTACAATAACACTGCTTCCTTGTGTGTTTATTTATTTATTATTTGACACCATATCAGCAGCAATGGCTGCATTCATGGCAAAAGCAACAGCATATCAATAAAAAAAACAAAAACAATTATGATTACAATATCATTTCAATACATTGCTTACTTGTGTGTAGAATCCACTAGCTGCCTCAAGGAACAGGGAGAGATTGGCCTGTACTTCACTTCGATTGGGGTTGGCCCTGTTCTTAGCTTGACTCTGTAGTGTTGTTATTTGATTCTTAAAAGCATGGTTCCAGCTGAAACAGACGTATTTGAGGGACAAAATGAAAGTCAGTTATTTTTAACATAATACACAAACTTAGACAAGGCGTGATGCATGTAAATTATGCAAATCATTAAGCAATGTATTATCATTGACATTCTTACAGATCTTGTTCAACTTTCTTGTCCAGGGCGTACTCCAGGTCCGTAACCAGCATTTTCTGGTACAAGTCCTGAAGAGCCTGCCGTGATGTCCAGACCTCCGCAGCACCAAGCTTAGAATCTGCATGACATGTGGAGTGGAACATGTTAAAAAGCTAATGCTGCAGTGGCACTGTAGAACGTGACTGTGTCTAACAGTGCCTTTCAGTTCATTTGGAGAAAGATCTGCACGTCTTAGTAACCACATCTAATGCCATGGTTACCAAAGTGACAGGGATAAGATGACAAATATGAAACAGCAATAGACTCCTCATACAAGTAAGCTCATACATCACATCAATAGTTCTAATAATATGTGCAACTTATGACCATTGCCATTATATTATTATTTTAAAGATCACAAGTTAGATAAACGCATCAAAATAGCATGCTAATAAATAAGAAGACATTGACAAATGTTTCAAGTCCTAACTAAATAGACTAAACTAGAGATGGTAGCACATACCTGTCATGTCAGCCTTCAGGGCCTCTGCCTGCCTGCTCAAAACAAGAAATGAATATGTTAATGAGGTGATGATTTAAGAGAGAATCATTGGACAAGGTCTAGTGAACACATCTCTGGAACAAGCACAACAGCATTGCAGTTTAGGGGCTTCAATGTTAGACTATATATTCACAAACTCAAGGCCATTTTGCACCTAATTTTTATTTGTTTTAACGGATCAATAAGCACAGTTCAAGTGATGACACACAGCAACATTAAAGAAATGCCATTGGTCTAACTGACGCAGAAATGTGCCAAATAAGTAATTGGCAATAATAATAACTTCGTGTTAGATATTTTAGTGGTTGATTTGTTTTTTGCTAGCCTGGTCTTGCTCATGCGTGAGCATGACACTGAACTTCCACAGGAATTAACTAAAAACGCTCCCTCTGCACCGCACCAGTGGACACACACCGTTACGCCATATCACAGCGGCCGTTTCAAAGAAATTAAGAGGCAAGTGTGTCAGTACATTGCTGAAATAAGTAATGAGGGGCCTGGCTGGTGGGTATGTTCAAGTCTTTGGCAATATCCAGTGCCTTCAGCTGGATGACGGCTCTGGTTATGGGTAGGCCCTTATTTCTTTTTTGGCTACATACTGATAGGCCTGTCGCGATAATAAATATATCGACTTATTGCACGATATATGCCTATGACCTCAATATTTTTGGTGACGTGACATATTGCCCTTTATGTTTACATTTTGCCGTTCGCGCTGTCATCTCGTCTGCTCTCCGTGTCAGAGGTGAAAGTGGGGCTCAGGCAGCTCTTTCATTCACACAGCGGATATCGACAGGTGAAAAGGTGGCGTCATTTTGAGGCGTTATAGTGTTTTCCTGACAACTACCGACAGTTTGGTAGAATAAATCCACATTTAAAGCCACTATCCACTGTTCCGGTACATATTTAAATGTCACAGTGCGAAATGGTGCATGCTCACAGCTAGTATTAAGGCTGTTTCACATGGGACACGGCAGTAGCGAGTGTCTAGTTCATTTTCACAGAGAACGTGTTTTTTTTCTCATTCCACTGCACGGTTTTTCCATTGTTGTAAAAGGACATATTTGACCGCCATCTTCTGCAGCATCTCGTGCATAACGGCATCATAATCATGCGATGCTCAAGTTAAAAAAAAATTTAACAACACGCCTCTAGAAAAATTGTTTATCAGCAGATATGGCCTGTTGCCTTCTGTGCCTTCGCTCATATGAATATCTGACAACTACGTAGGGTTTGTTTTTCAGCAATAGTGTGAACCCTTACTTACTGTCGAAGGAAAAATTGTGTTGCTGTGTAATAAGTGATATGAATGACTGTATACTGTATCTCTTAAATGTCCGTTTAGTTTGAACTTGTCGCGCTGCAATTGCTCTCTCCGCGGAAGCTTTGCGTTTAAAGACCTAATAAAATATTTCAACTCAGATCAATATTTCATGTCTAATTATTTACTTATGTGGCAAGTAGCCGTGTAATAAGCGGGAAAATGTACATCCAGCCGGTGGTTCTCTCAAAATATTGAACTTTATCCCTTAGGCCTACATAAAAGCCTAAATTCAATCTGTTAATAAACGGAGCAATTCCAAGAGGGTCCTCACACCATCGGTGCTTGGGCCCTAATGATCCCCTGTGGTGAAAATCAAGTTTTTAATTTTCTTTATGTCTATGTGGTGTTTTTAATATGCTTTAAGACAAACCATGGGCAATCTCAAAAGTCAACACCATTGCAGAGTATTTTCTCCTTGAAACTGCAGTGAACCAAAGACAGTCTCAAAAACGCAGTTTGACATCGCTGGTGTTTTCGGACGTGACAAACTACCTGCTACCAAACTATCGGACATGTAGCCAATCACAACAACGTGAGGGCTTTAGCATATCATCATTACTATACTGCGAAGCTGGGGAGCGTCAAGAGAAGCCAGGTTATCCAGATATATTTTTATATATATGATGTGTATAATACAATGTTATGATGAACTATATGCCTTTCCCCACTGATGTTCTAAGTTTTTCAAAGCAATTGTAAGGATACTGTTTTTAGAAGGCAGCTGTCTGACTCTGAGATGGCGAACGGGAACAGGGTTTGTGTAATATTAGCAAAACATTATTAGCTGTTTGATAACATAGCCCAGCCAAAGGCTAATCATATTAATTACCGTTATTTGTCCGACGTTGTAGAGAGCGAAACATAAAACGCATTATTACCATTCTGATACATCGACTTGTAGATGAGCCTGTATGAGTGAGTGAAGGCCGGGGCTCATTTGCATAATCATGGATACACGTATACTAAATGAAGCAAAGGTGTAAAATTACATTTAATATATTTTAAGGCATGAATACAGTTTTTTCACAGGAAAAAAGGTTTAAATATGCCATTGGCATTTTGGTGATCAAACATACATGAGTTTTAAGGGATAAAATTATTGACTACAGGGGGGCTTTAAATTCAACAGTGTAATCAGACTTTAGCCATTAACTCTTTCCCTGCCATTCACAAGTTATCTAGTAATTCATGAGACAACGCTTCCCTGCCATTGACAAGATTTTACAGCTTTCCGTGTTATCACGGATATATGGTAGGGTGCGCTATTACACATCTCCTGAAAGAGTACAGAATCTCCAGATCAAAACACAGGCAAAGAAGCAGCAGAAACAATGGATCTCATAGGCTATGCAAGCAGATGCATTTGAAAAATAATCCGATCATCAACAATAAACAGCATATAAATCTAAATGGCCTAATGTTACTGAATGAAATGTCGCCCAGGAAGTGCTATAGGACTGTGCAAGCTTTGGGGGTGTTGATGGACTTGATTTACTACATCTAGGCCTATGTTTTGATCATCGTACTGAATCTGATCCAGATGTAGTCTTTGACAAAAATAAAATTTTCTCAGCTTTTTGCTCAAAATGTAACTTTTTTTTATGAAACTTCAAGTGTTGATGATAAAAAAAAGAATGCATGAAGCTAGAATGAAACAGATTTTTTTGTTTAAAAAAGCAGAGAGGTCTGTTCTTTCTTTTGATATATTGCATGTTCAGATATTCACACAAGAAAATATTCTGGGGGCCATGAAATTGTGGAAATGGCCAAAAATGCTGGTGGTGGCTGGCAACATTAAAAAAAAAAAAAAAGCACAAATGTCAGGGCATGTCAACACTTCACCAGGGCCCAAAAGCACCCTCAGATGGTTAAAAAAAGCCAGCTTGATAATGTTGCATTGGTAACACACATCCAATAGTGAATACAATAAATGAACAGTACAATAACAATGTACAAAATACATCATAGAAAACAAAACATTAGCAAGGCATAAAAACAATGCAGTACCGGACCAGTTGACAAGAGACAATTCAATCAACTGACTTGAAATTCTCTAGCACACTACCTCAACTTGACTGTCAACCTCAAAGCGGTCGCATTCATAACAATTGGTAGATCTCTTGCTTTTACAGGGCAAGAATTTAAATCCATGAAGCAGCATCTCAAACAGCTCACAATAACCAAATTGAGTTCTTTTTCACGGCTTACAGTGCTTAAACGAACACACAATACACAAAAATACACTCAAAATGATGTCAAAATGCCAGTCTTGTTGAGTATTCTCATGAACACAGTAGGGTGGCACAGCACAATAAAGCTTTAAAATACTGTCGATGCCACTGTATTTTTTAAATGGTAGTATTGTCAACTCAATACATTACCGCAAGTAATATGTGCGGCAGGTACTCTATTTAAAACATTATTCTGAACACGCATGTCTGCAAAAACATCACAAGAGTCTTTGAGTGCTGTTGCCTTTCTGCTGTGCCCTATGTAGAATAATTCTCATCTTATGTGGTATTGAGTGTTTCCCGACGCTTCAGTTTATTTTGTAATGAGACGTTGCACATTGTTCACGGCACGCTGCAGTTTATTAGGAGACATGGTCTGAAAGGATCTTAAAAATAAGCTGCTCAAACATCACTTTTCAACATCATAATAGATTTATATAAGAAATGTATTCTCGCAGTTCGTCCGTTGCTCATTTGACCACTTCTGGAAGAGGTGTAATGGTTAGTTTCTAGAACCATCTTTGCGATAAAGTCAATTCCATTCATCAACATAGCAACATTTGCATACTCGGTTCTTATCAATCATATAAATCCTTAAAATGTGATTTTAACATTTGTAAATGAATTGTGTGTCATAATATACATACTGTCCTCAAGTCAGAGGTGGAAATTTGAATATATAGGGGGCAGAAATGCTCCTGTATGAGTTGATAGGGAAAACGGCACCCTTGCTTGTGTGATATTGCTAATATTAGCACGTCTGCAAATTTATTTGTGGACCTCATTCTACTTATTTGTGAATAAGTTCCATTTTTGTGAATCTCTTTACATTCATTTCATATTTATTTGTAGTAAAGGACCAATTCTAACCCCATAATTTTAGCACAACTTCAAATAATAAAAAAGTACCTGCCTAATGTTGTCAAAAAGTCCCTTCCAAACATTTGGGATTGCATACTAAATGAACTTCCCGTTAAAACAGGCAGAATGAAACCAGATTAAATGTTGTTATGCAAGCCCTAGATGACATTAAAGCACAACAACATAAAGCTTTTCTGCTGTCTCTTGTCAGCAAGTACTGAAGTCATCTACTGTGCTCAGTCACTTTAGAGCTGAAATGTGCCGTCCAACTGTCATCATCACATCACCAACATTTCTTTACAAACCTCCTTAACAACAAACGCATCTGCTCGGCACACAGCTTACAACCTTTCACGATCAAATGGCCTGGATTTGTCATTATCAGCCGCCAATTTATTTACATACTCCCTCGGTCGATTCATGTCACACTGTTTTGAACCAACCCAAGGTTACTGAAGCACATCGGATACTAAAAAGAAAAACACTGCCTTGCAAACCAGACATTCTCACAGATAAAGTCATCTCTTAAGAAATACGTGTTGATTTTGATCTGAATGTTATATGTCAAAATCAATGCACGCTAACAGTTAGGTAAAACTATCGAGTGACACGAATAAAACAAGGTCAAAACACACTTGTCATCCACATACCTTACATAAAACAGCATAACAGCTTTATAAAAGCGTCATGATCATATCAGTTCACTGTCACCAATGGCTCATCACTGTAATTCGTTATTCATGCTGAAATGAAAGGAAAATGGAAACCTATGTAACTAACGTTAGCAGATACGCAACATATGAAACCTTGTTTTGGTTTGTTTTTTCGGGCTAATTTGCAAACATAATCACTCACCCGCAGCCTTGCGTGACTAATGTAGCGAGCATGTGTAACCGGATTGTTTTCTGACTTCATCCAGTGGTATGTTTGTAGCTAACGCGGGCTAACATAGCACCTAGCATGCCCTCCTACAACAGCTGCTATGTACACACGAATTCTCGTTAGATCAAGTAAATGTCGCGATTTGTCTAACCACCCATCTATCAGTGTTTTTGGTAATAGTCAGGACAATACGTCATCCACTTCTGCTTGTATTCAGTTTCGTGTCTCGTTTACAGGCAAGCATGCTAACTAGCCTAGCGTCAAGCACTAGCACTGACAGCCAATGCTAGCCGAACAACATTCCGATAAACCACATTCGGCCTCAATTATAGAAACACGGTCTCTGTCGCCAATTCGAGTCTGAGAATCTCCGGATTTTACTCACCGTAAGTATTGGGCGCAGAGGTTCATCCTGTCGGATCGCCAGTCTTTTAGACAACGATAGGTTCACAAGCTAAGTCTACTCCCGTCGCCATATTGTCCATCACATCGTCATTGGTAGAAAACGGTCCAGACGTACACAGAAGAGCGCGCTGAACTACGTCACAGGCCCTGCCCCCTTGGTCACTTACAGTACTTACTTGAAATTCTCTAGCTAGCACACTACCACAACTTGACTGTCGACCTCAGTGGCCGCATTCATAACAAATGGTATATCTCTTGGTCTAGATACACTGATATATTAGGCTAAACTTTTCTTTCAGCACTTGATAAAATTGTTTCATTTTCTACTCTTTATAGCCCTATAGTTTGTCCAGATTTTTTATTGCAAAATTTTGAACAATGAACATATCAAAGGTAACCATGATGAAACCATCAATCATAGCAAATCAAATACTTAGATAACTATGAAAATATTAGCTAATAGAAGAGAACAAAACAAAAAAAGCAAGCTATAGTTTGTCTTTATACAGACTGCAGCATGACAAGGCCAAATACTTCTCAAGACTGAGCTGAGGGTTTACGTGGCCTACAGTTTGACTTTGCATGTTTCAGACATGGGCAGTTCTGTGCTACACTGAAAACAATACATATAACTACACATTCATGCTGAGTTTAAACAAACATTCAATAATTAGGTGCTTTGTAGGCTACTTTTTTAATTTACCTATAAGCTATATTAATTATTTTATGTTGATTTATTTATTTGTGGATTTGTATTTACTTTATTTACTAGTATTTTCATTATTGTCTTTTCCAGGTAATTGTTTTGCTCTCCACTGTAACAGTGGCTATGATTCCTCTTAAGACGACTGTAACTTGTTCTTTAATAAAAAGAAAACATCCAAATATGTTTTGAGTAATCACTATAAAAAATAAACGTGTAATGTTTTAAAGCAGTGTTTCTCAATTGCCTGCATGGGGACCAAAATGTTTTAGATGTCTCATTTACTCACACACCTGATTCAACTCATCAGCCTCTTAGTGTGTTGAATACGTAGATAAACAGTTGAAAAGTGGGTTGAAAAACAAATTTTTTCAAAATGAAACACAAGTTGCAATAGTCTTTTCTTCCCTTTTGTGATGGATATATGAGAATGAAACAGCTTCTCGAACAAGACAAAATGTTGAGCGGGACTTGATTTTGTCCATTGAGAACTGATTGGATCGTTGGATCATTGTGGTTTGCTATTGCTGCAATCTCATGTGAGTAACAGGTTGTCCAATAATTGTCTGCAGAGAAGAGGTGTCGCTGTAGAGGGAGGGGAAGTTATTTTGATTGTTGAAGTTTATGAGGGCAGGGTGGAATAATTATTTCACTAAAAAAAGCCTAGTAATAACATGAAAGAGAGAAAGAAAGAAAATCATTATATTTTTTTTAAATATAATGATGTGCACAGATAAAACATTTATGATAAACACTGCAATATTCCACAAAAATATGTTGATCAGTTTTTATTTTATGGTGACTTTAATAATTCTGAGAGTTTTGTGTTGAGGAGGATTATACAGGTGCTGGTCATAAAATTAGAATATCATCAAAAAGTTGCTTTATTTCAAGAATTCAACTTAACAGGTGAAGCTAATATATTATATAGACTCATTACATGCAAAGTGAGATATTTCAAGCCTTTATTTGTTATAATTTTGATGATTATGGCTTACAGCTTATGAAACCCACAAAATCAAAATCCCAGAAAATTTGAATATTACATGAAATCACACAGTAATTACACAGTGATACCATGGTCATTGAACCAGGTTTTGGTTATTTTGGCAGTGTGGGCAGGTGCAAATCCTGCTGGAAAATGAAGGAAGCATCTCCATAAAGCTTGTCTGCTGAAGGAAGCATGAAGTGCTCTGGAAATGTCCTGGTAGACGGCTGCGTTGACTCTGGATTTAATAAAGCACAGTGGACCAAAGTCCTCTTTTCTGATGAGAGCAAATTTTGCATCTCATTTGGAAACCAAGGTCCCAGAGTCTGGAGGAAGAATGGAGAGGCACACAATCCAAGATGCTTGAAGTCCAGTGTGAAGTTTCCACAGTCTGTGTTGGTTTGGGGAGCCATGTCATCGGCTGGTGTTGGTCCACTGTGCTGTCCACTCAACACAGCCGTCTACCAGGACATTTTCAGCGCACTTCATGCTTCCTTCAGCAGACAAGCTTTATGTAGATGCTGACTTCATTTTCCAGCAGGATTTGCACCTGCCCACACTGCCAAAAGAACCAAAACCTGGTTCAGTGACCATGGTATCACTGTGTAATTACTGTGTGATTTCATGTAATATTCTAATTTTCTGAGATTTTGATTTCGTGGGTTTCATAAGCTGTAAGCCATAATCATCAAAATTATAACAAATAAAGGCTTGAAATATCTCACTTTGCATGAATATATTAGTTTCACCTGTTAAGTTGAATTCTGGAAATAAATCAACTTTTTGATGATATTCTAATTTTATGACCAGCACCTGTACATGGTGGGAAACAAACAAAAATCCTGCATAACTTCTCAAATATAATGATTTGTTAAACTGAGCTGTTTTCCCCATTTGAAACATGTTTGAGAGCGTTAGAGAGCTCGTTGTGCTCTTGATGAGTCACACTGTGACTGTAGTGCTTCGAATTCAAACGCCTGTCATCAAGGACGTGTTCGTTGTGCTGATAAACACATCACTCATGCAATGCTAAATATGTGAGAAAAATGTTGAATCTATTCCTACATAAGTCATAATACAAGTTGAACTAAGAGCAAAGGCTTTGATTCAGTGCTGCACACAGGAGTCAGTTTATATTTGCAGTCATAGGGTTCATTACAATTCATTGAATGAAGCAGACACTATTATACTAAGTGATTTACAGATGAGAATAATACAAGCAGAAACTAATGGTCTGAGAGCAGAAGCGATTAATCCAAGCAGCTTGGTTCAGTAACTGTAATTATTCTGGAGTTTCAAATATCTTGAACAATATTTGCTGATGACCAGTTATGATTAGTTCGAAAAGCCTGAGAGAGATACATCCAGTGGGGCTCTGTTCACTTCAAACTGGTCTGACTTACAGCTGAAGCTTTTGACTGAGACAGAGGCAAGCAGTGTTAATGAGGGACACCGGCTTGCCTCTCTTGATTGCTTGTCTGCACGTGTTTCGAATGTATTTTTAGTGTTGATAAACATGGGGTGCAAATGCAATTTACCCACAGGGGATACCAATCTACTCCACTGACATTGATGAATTATCATTATTGCTATTATTATTTAGGAAGGATCATTGATTTTAATATTATAAAAGGAAAGTGCGGCTGTTCAGAAACACCCATTTATGTCCATTTCTGGAATATAGGCCCGAGTCTGACCCAGTTATGTGCCTCTGCAAATAAAGCTTTATTTTATGGGCTTACAGTAGGTTGCACTCTCAGAGTAACTACTTTGATTTTCAGTGTATTTTCATCATCTGGAAAAGGTATTATATATATATAATCTACTTTGTAATAACAAATCAAAACCCTGATTCGTGTGATTTTGTCATTTTCAAGAAATTTTCATTAACTCAGAGTAATTACTTTGATTTTCAGTGTATTTTCATCATCTGGTATTATTATTATTATTTTCATCATAAAGGTATTATATACAATATATATATATATATATATATATATACTTTTTACTGTAATAACAAATTTGTAATAACAAAAAAACCTGATTTGTGTGATTTTGTCATTTTCAAGAAATAAACAATTCTAAAAATTATATGTGTAACAGGGTTGCAAGTCCAAACGGCTCTAATCGTCTTTGAAAAAATAACACTGTGTAAACAATTTTTTCAAGAAATTATATAAAAAAAATTTTTTATGAAAGCAATACGAAGAAGGCTACATTCAATAAGAAATACATTTCTTTCTTTCTTTCTTTCTTTCTTTCTTTCTTTCTTTCTTTCTTTCTTTCTTTCTTTCTTTCTTTCTTTCTTTCTTTCTTTCTTTCTTTCTTTCTTTCTCTCTCTCTCTCTCTCTTTAATGTTATTACTAGGCTTTTTTTTTGTTTTTTTTACGAAATAATTATTCCACCGCGCACTAAAAGAATCGGAACCGTTAAGGTAACATAGGCTAAGCGTTTAACAGATGACTCGGAACCAAGAGTCCTTGAATCGCATCACTACGCGCATGTTCCTTTAAGTGCGCAGGAACAGATCAGTGACGCTCTGCCTCTCGCGCCTGCCGCAGCCTAATGAACCTCGCCTCTTGCTGCGGACTTACAACAAAACAAAAGGCCTAGAAATCCGCGACATATGTTTAAAAACGATAGATCACCACAAACACAATGACGGAGAACACTAAAACGCATGTCATTTTGCTGTCATGTGGAAGTTTCAACCCCATCACGAAGGGACACATTCATATGTTCGGTAAGTATTTCGCCTATTCTAGAGGGAGTGGATGCGCGAGCTGATTTTTAATTCAGCGTATGCTGTTTGAGTATGTAAAGGGGTTTATGGTGACCGTGATGATTTCATACATTGTGATTCACGCTTGATGATCGATAATCATTAGATGTTTCTGTAATGAATTCTTATTGTCGATCGCTGTCCAAAGCGAAGGTGCTGAAATGGGCGATGGCCTCAGAACCCAGAATGATCAAATCATCTCTCAGAGCAGATGATGGGGCTGCGCAGCCGCAGGTTTAGCAAACAAATCTATGATTTATGATATTTCAACAAGTGGACTTAATCATTTATCCTGCGAACTAAGGATTCTTGACATGCTAGAACGCCTATATAGGAAGATAAGTAACAGTCTACTGTAAATTTAACATCAAATGAAATGATACATTAAAACTCGCATGTTGTCCTGTTAAGAGACTTTATAGACATACCTTCATGCGTCAACCTTAAGGAAATTAGTAAGGAATTAGATTTTGATATAAATGGAAATAAATTATTGAGTTGATTTAAGACTATTTGGATTTTGATTTATGTATTTAAATGTTTTTTTTTTATGTTAGCATCCATTTAACTTTCACAGTAATTTTAAGTCTACTTGATTTTTGTTTAGTTTTTTGTTTTGATTTTTGTTTTAAGTTTCAAACTGACTTTCAAAGTCCAAATTGGTTGAAATTGTAGAGAACTTATCACTATTGTCATTACATTTTACGTTAAAAGAAGACAGTAATTGACATAAGTTTTCAAATAAATATTGGGATGATTGTTTTACACTTTACAATTTCATTATAAAATGTCAATAATATTTGCCTACAGGTTTGATTAGGTCAGAGGAACATCTTAAACATATTTGCATTAAAGTTTAGTCAATCTCAAAAGAGCATGATGGTTAAAGATTAGCTTTGTTACAATTATACCATCATACTGTATGTGACAGGAACTTGACTAAGAGTGCAATCGGGAAAAGAAGAGAGACACAGAGAGCGAGAGAGAGATTTCTACCATTGGCTTGTCCGTCTGCACATTTTAGTGTGCCAATAAACATACTAGGCAGGGAAACAACCTTAGGAGCTTTGTACTTTCCTTAATTCATTTACTGCAGCTGAGTTTCTCAGTGCATAAGCAACATGAGGAGTTCCTCCACCACCACAGTTTGATCAATACAGTTCTGCTGTTTTCCCCGGAAGCAAAAAGCTTCTGTGTCCGTGACCTAATTTTGAAGCCTTCTTCCCCTACTGCATGTTTTTGCATATATTGAGGTACAAAAATAAGAATGGGTTTATTGCTTCTGAATTCCTGAATAAAATACCTTGTTTCACTTTCTTATGTTTCGAAAAGAGTTCCTTTCATTTTCATCCAAGCTACACTCTTAAAAATAGAAGTTCCAAACTAGAAGTTTTATTTTTTTTCAACTATCGATGCCATAAAGAACCTTTTTTTTTTTAAGAGTATACCTTTATAGCACGGCATGTGTCACAGAAGTCAAATGATGGCCATGAAATAATAAGGTAACCTTTTTTGGTTTGCAGAAAAAGCCAGAGAGTACCTACACAAGACTGGACGATTCATTGTGATTGGGGGTATCATCTCACCTGTACACGATTCCTATGGCAAACCGGTAAGAGAATATTTTCAATTTAAAGTCAGTTTAGTATTGCATATTTATGCAATATCACAGGAGCAGAGTGCTATTACTTCTTTTATTTCAGATAATCACATCCGATGTTGAGATTCAGACCATCATTGTGTTTGAAATTGCAGTTCAGTAAACAAAAAGTTATTGTAGATTTTGAGTAACTTGCATTTTTAGATACACATTCCCCATCCCTTGGTCTATTTTTGCTTTGTTTGCTGCTCCAAACAAACCTTGGGCCCTATCATACACTTGGTGCAATGCAGCGCTAGACATGACTCAAGTGTTTTTTGCTAGTTTCAGCCCGACGCAGTTATCATTTTCAAGTCTTGCGCCACGTTGTTTAAATAGTAAATGCATTTGCGTCCATTTGTGCACCCATGGGCGTGCTGGTCTGAAAACGAGGTGTGTTCAGGCGCATTGTTTGGTGCATTGCTATTTTGAGGCAACAGAAATCTGGTCTAAAGTCAATGGTGCAATATTTTTTTGTTATTTAATGAGCGCGTTAGTAATGTGCGCCTATAGGCGGGTCCACAACGCGCGTTCACTCTGCTTATTACGCACACAGGGAAGCGCTGCAGCACACAAACTAGCCAAATTTACGATGTAAAAGATTATTATTGTGTACATAAAGATATGGTGGAATCCGGCTTGTCTCGTAGATGGTCTGCTTGCGCCCTTTAACCTCGGACACGAGCAGATCCGTTTGCTCTCTAGAAAAAACTTCAATCGTTCCGCTTGCAAATTCTGCCATGTAAATGGAGAATCTGCCATGGCGCGAGCGCAACTGGCTTTTAAAGGGAATGGGAAATTACACTCCCAAAACACATCAATTACTCCCCAAAGAATAGGGACAACCCTTTTAGACCATGCGCTGGGTGCACCGACCATTTTTCCCATGGTTAAACTAGCAAAAGTGGATTCGATTTCGGACACGCCCTAAGTGCACTTGCGCCGTGTGCTTTAGACCATGTGCTTAGATCGTTAAAATAGGGCCCCTGTGTGGTTCTGAGCAAAACATGTAATGGTGTTCCTGAATGAATCAGTGTTTTTAAAAAAAAATCGTTTGAGGGAATGATTCAGTGACTCACTCATAGAGATAGCCACTTGTTTTGTTTCTGAATGAATCAGCATTTTTGAACGAATCGGTTCAGTACTCGAGTTCACGACTCAGTCATCACTCATAAGACTCACAAAGTCTTTTGATGCCATATGTAACCTGAAAATCTAACTCACTTAAAATCCCACATAAACAGTGAAAACTCCCACTGTTATATCTATTATATTCCATTAAAGTGAGGTCACATCAAAGAAATTTCTGGAAATTTCACAGGGAAGAAAGGTAGCACTGCTTACATATAAGTCACTTTCAAATCAAACAGGTGTCTTTTGGTAAAAATGGACGCATTTGCATGACAAATTTTAACCAATTGTAAATCCCTAAACTGTCTACATCAAATTTTATGTTCATGAATGTGAACAAAACCACATGTCTCTTGTTAAGTAGATTCCTGTTTATTTTTGTGCATATAAGGTCTTCATCTGAATCATATGAATCAGCAGAACTGAACAACTGGAATTGAAAATAACTTTGGCCTAGTTTTCTTCTCTCTTAGCATCAAAATATGAATAATAAATGCTTTAGAAAGCAGGATTCAGTCATTCCAGCTTAAACCCATTGTGTTGGGAGAGGCATAACGTGTGAAAGAAACAATTTTAGGAATCATTGTGTTTTGAACCCTGATCTATAAAAAAAAGGGCAAATGTTTGAAAAATGGCTTTTGTGTTGATCAAATAGGTTTCCCTTCTTTGTTTTTCACAAGTTCAAAAATGTTCTTTATAGGTGGATGCTAAAGCACTCACTTCCTTGTTTTGGTTTCTTTTCTGCTTTTCTAGGGCCTTGTCTCAAGCAGACATCGGCTCACCATGTGTCAGCTGGCAGTTCAGTCGTCTGATTGGATCAGGTAACTGTCAATCAGTCAAAATGGAGCCCGGCAACACCCTCATAAGAATGCTATGCAGCACTTACATGTACTTCAGCATCCTTGAGCTACATTGATGATGAATAGCTTACATATTTCAAAATGGATTGGACATAAAATGTTTGATGGATTAATGGTCTTTTGCAGAGTGGATCCTTGGGAGAGCTACCAGGACACTTGGCAGACCACCTGCAGTGTTTTGGAGCATCACCGTGACCTAATGAAGGTTAGTCTCAATTTTGTCTTGAATGCTGTACGATTTTTACTTGTACTCAATCTAAAAGTGATAGACTGAGATGTTCCTCTGCAGAGAGTCACAGGATGCATTCTGTCCAACGTGAACACACCATCCACAACCCCAGTGATTGGCCAGCCCCAAAATGGGACATCTCCTATTTACCAAAACACAGCAAACAAGTCTGTGGCTAGTAAGTGAGGTGACCTTTGTTTGGTGTTCTGGAGAACAGGTCCATGATTTCATGATTGACTGATGCCTCTTTTTCTCCAGTTAAGCTTTGGGGAAAGATGAGCGAAAACCTGGGCAAAATATGTTGTGTTCGCCCACACATGGATCGTTTTACCTTTGTTGGTAAGTTGTTGGTATATTCATGTACAGGATTTAATACATAACAAATACACATAATATAAATGCAATATAATACAAATATAAATATAAAAATATTAAATATATTAAATGTACCTGTAACTGTCACTGAACAGTTTAATTTATTTAATTTAATTAATTTATTACATGACATGCAGATTAATATTTTAATATTTGAATTTGAACATATGCTAAAATATGAAGATGATTTAAGACATTACTTTAGTATGACAGAGAATACACTGAATAGACATTACAAAAAGTCTAGAAGTCATTTCATTTTTGTGTTTTTAATTTTTTTATTGCATTATTTTTTAATGAATGAAATGATCTGCCTCACACTACTTATTTAAGTTTAATGTCACCATTTCAACCTCTTCCAATTTGTGTAAATGTAAAATATAAAATGCCTTGTGGTTAAGTTCATGCAGAAATCATATAATTCTGTATAATCATTTTGAATTATTCATGCGCACAGGATATGTAACAATTTTACATGACTATGGTGACTTTCAATGAATCAATCATCCTGTGACCTCACAAGCCTTTCTGTTTTTCTGAACAGACGAAAATGCCAACCTTGGTACAGCAATGCGCTACGAGGAAATTGGTGAGACAATGTGATTTCCCTTGCCATGGTTTTGGTTTTCAAATCAGTCCTTGCTTGTCACTTTGAGTCATCGTCAGAAAATACAGAGTTTGCCCAGGGAGAGGGGGAAAAAAATCACTGTGTATTTCTCCTCAAGAAAATATAAATAACATCAAATAAGACAAACACAGAAAAACAGTCGTCAGAGATATAGACAAAACAGTAGACATCTTTCTATAATATAAGTCATTAAAAGTGATGGTGTTTGTCTATACTGTGGTGGAGAAGAAGGCATCTGTGTGCTGTGTAGTGCCTCATTCTTCCTCCTCATGGGGAAAATGCGACTTGTTTCTTTTTTTTATCTTATCAAAGTTGTTGTGTTTACCCCTACAGCGAAGGAAAAACATCTCATTACTGTGTCTTGTGTTTTTTATGGTGTGATGTGAAACTGTGATTGTGGTTTGTTCAGAGTTGCGTATCCTGCTCCTCTGTGGCAGTGATCTTCTGGAATCTTTCTCTATCCCTGGCTTGTGGAACGAAAGTGATGTAAGATATGATTCTTTCTTTCTTTCTTTCTTTACACAAACATGTGTTTAACAATATATAAAATATATTACTCTTGCTCATATTTTGTATGTTCTCCTAAAATTAAGCAATATCACACTCACAAGCTTAAGCGCCGTCTCAGGTATAGTCACAGTTTTGTTTATATTCAGACCAAATGGCGCGGTTGCGATTGTGATATAGCTATTATTTAATAGTTTAATGAGCAAGGAGATAATATGGAGTACTTACATTGTAGACACAATATTGCCGGTTATTTATTTTGCTCCACATCTAAAAAAAAAGCGGAATCTAAGCCCTAATTTTTCATTTTTGGTAAGGAACTTAATTCCTACCTGAACACTCACCTTATATCCAGCAACTCTAAAGCCCTCAACAACAACAAAAAATGTCTCACTGTGTCATTTTTATGATATTTTCCTGATTTTGTAACTTCTCAGTTTGTAACTTCAACCGCTGGCGTTGTTGGATGTTCTTAGCAATTATATATATACTGTATATACACTCACCTAAAGGATTATTAGGAACAACTGTTCAATTTCTCATTAATGCAATTATCTAATCAACCAATCACATGGCAGTTGCTTCAATGCATTTAGGGGTGTGGTCCTGGTCAAGACAATCTCCTGAACTCCAAACTGAATGTCAGAATGGGAAAGAAAGGTGATTTAAGCAATTTTGAGCGTGGCATGGTTGTTGGTGCCAGACAGGCCGGTCTGAGTATTTCACAATCTGCTCAGTTACTGGGATTTTCACACACAACAATTTCTAGGGTTTACAAAGAATGGTGTGAAAAGGGAAAAACATCCAGTATGCGGCAGTCCTGTGGGCGAAAATGCCTTGTTGATGCTAGAGGTCAGAGGAGAATGGGCCGACTGATTCAAGCTGATAGAAGAGCAACTTTGACTGAAATAACCACTCGTTACAACCGAGGTATGCAGCAAAGCATTTGTGAAGCCACAACACGCACAAACTTGAGGCGGATGGGCTACAACAGCAGAAGACCCCACCGGGCACCACTCATCTCCACTACAAATAGGAAAAAGAGGCTACAATTTGCACGAGCTCACCAAAATTGGACAGTTGAAGACTGGAAAAATGTTGCCTGGTCTGATGAGTCTCGATTTCTGTTGAGACATTCAGATGGTAGAGTCAGAATTTGGCGTAAACAGAATGAGAACATGGATCCATCATGCCTTGTTACCACTGTGCAGGCTTGTGGTGGTGGAGGTGTAATGGTGTGGGGGATGTTTTCTTGGCACACTTTAGGCCCCTTAGTGCCAATTGGGCATCGTTTAAATGCCACGGCCTACCTGAGCATTGTTTCTGACCATGTCCATCCCTTTATGACCACCATGTACCCATCCTCTGATGGCTACTTCCAGCAGGATAATGCACCATGTCACAAAGCTCGAATCATTTCAAATTGGTTTCTTGAACATGACAATGAGTTCACTGTACTAAAATGGCCCCCACAGTCACCAGATCTCAACCCAATAGAGCATCTTTGGGATGTGGTGGAACGGGAGCTTCGTGCCCTGGATGTGCATCCCACAAATCTCCATCAACGGCAAGATGCTATCCGATCAATATGGGCCAACATTTCTAAAGAATGCTTTCAGCACCTTGTTGAATCAATGCCACGTAGAATTAAGGCAGTTCTGAACGCGAAAGGGGGTCAAACACAGTATTAGTATGGTGTTCCTAATAATCCTTTAGGTGAGTGTATATGTGTGTGTGTGTGTGTGTGTGTGTGTATAAAATTGGGACACCTCGTATATAATTTACAAAAAGAATCTCTTAAAAATTCCCCCAATAAATTATATGAATGTTTGTATAATAATAATAATAATAATAATAACAATAAGTATAACATGATAAACATTAAATGTTGATGCAAGTAATGGATTAAGAAATTTAAAGTCAACATAAAACTTCACATTACTTGTTTTAGAATAACATGCATTGATGAATTTTACACTATAAGACCTGGAACATGTATTAAGAAAGTAAATAGTATCAGTATTTTGAATTCTCAAGGCACTAACATTCAAACTATTGTTAATACAAATCGAGATATGTGTTGTTAAACTGAACTAAATATCAGATTATTATATTCTTCTAGATGGAAGTGATTGTGGGAGATTTTGGGATAGTGGTGGTTCCTCGAGATGGAGTCGATACAGGAAGGATAATGAACCATTCATCTGTGCTCCGAAAGCATAAGGTATTAGCACCAAGCTATTTGCTTTCCTTTGGTAGTTGTCATCATTGACTAGTGAAAAAAGTTTTACTACACAGTCAAAGCAGGGGATTTAGAGCATATTTGTTTTGTGACTGTTAAACGGCTTTGGTTTTCCTCTCACAGGACAATATAATCGTGGTAAAGGATGAGGTCGACCACCCGATGTCAGTCGTCAGTTCCACCAAGAGCAGGTGTGTGTTCTTGCTGTCTCCGCGTCATTCATCTGTCCGTTCTGTACCGTAAAGGCCCGTTTACACCAAGGATGATAATGATACATAAAAGAACAGCAGAGTCCTCAACACAACTATAACGATAACAGCACAGAGAAACAATATCGTTGCAGTCACTTTCAGAACGATTTTTTTCCACCTAATGAATGATAAAAACTTTGACAGCCAATCAAATTCCATCCTGCTTTAAAGAGCTTGAGCATTTAAAGCGGCAGACGACAAAACTGTAGTAACGTTACATGTTTAATTAACAGAAATATGTCGTCTGTAGGTGTGGACGCTAAAATATTTAGCGTTATAGTTATCGTTTTTGGTGAAAATGAGCCTTTATGATAAGATAAAGATATACTGGTAGTTTTAAATTGCTCTAAATTTAAAAGAATAAATTTAAAGCAGCAGACAACATACCCGCTCAGAACGATATCATCTGTTGGTGTGGACGGTGACATAGTTATTGTTATGTTTATTTTTAGGGGCAGTTTACACTTCACAGTTTTCAATAGCAAAAAAGGAATACTTCTTATGCATTGGTCGTTCATTTTTAAGGGCCTGAAACGCAAACTTTTTGATAACCATACCTTTATTTTCTCCGTGTAAACTACATAAATGCGAATTTGTGAAAACAGTGACATCATGCGCATGCGTAGTACGTGTTCAGTCGATAGGTGCGTAGTGTTTATTTACAAAGTGACATCGCCAACTACTGGCCTGACATGCATAATACTGCATTTTTAATCAGTTTCGCATATCCGTGTTAATGGGGATCGTAGGCTACTCGAAAAATGCAAAGGAAAAACTTTTCCATTTTAGTACATTGTTGTCATATAAACGCACCCTTAGTGTGAACGGGCCTTAACCCTCTGCCTTTCTCCTTACCAGACTGGCTCTTCAGCACGGTGACGGTCACGTGGTGGATTACCTGAGCCAGCCAGTCATCGACTACATCCTGCAGAGTCAGCTCTACATCAATGCTTCTGGATAGTGTGGGGAAGTCCACTTCTGAACCCGTCAGTCATCCCTGTCTGTCTCTCTGTGTGTAATCTAGAGTATAATCCTCCTGTGCTACCACTGCTTTTCCATGTAGAGGAGCATTAATCTGTCCTCCCCTCTTACTCGTGTCTCATTGGGATGTACAGCACTGTGCCTGAGGGATCTGCTCCACCAATCAGCTTTAAGGGACTGGGTGGGCTTAGGTGCCCAATAGGAGGAAGAGGAGAGAGCCTCGCCGCCACTATGACAGAAAAAGAGTTTGATTTCATGAAATAAATCATTGCCTGCTATAATGTCGGCCTTTGCTGTTGATTTGATATTCTCTGTTCTTGTAGGTGCATGCCTAAGGGTTTTCTTTCAGCGCATGAGTGTTTAAACTACCACGTAGACCATAGTCTGTGGTTACAGTGTTAACTGTGCTTAGACTCATCTCATCTCTAAAAACATTTTCTACTCATCAATCAACTGTATGTACAGAAAACATCTGTCTCATATACTGTATTATGCCTCAATGTTTTGTCTTCAATGTGCATTCATGTATACGTGGAGTATTTGGTTGCACATTAAAGAATGCAATTTCATTTACTTTGCTTTTGTGCACATTTACTTCTCACACAGCTCCAAATGCTCGACATTTACATCCTGACATGCCACAGATGTGATCTTTAGTCACTGCCTCTGCATCAAACCATTCGTTTCAGCCAAGATTCCTTTAACTTTTTGCTTGTTTTGTGAAGAGACCACACTGACACCATTTGAGAGCTTTTTCATGTTAGACAAGGGCATAAAGTAATTCTACGCTTTTAAAAACTCCTCTATTTGATTGTTGGAACATCTTTTAAATGATTTGAGCTAACATGAAATGTCAATCAACTGCACATCTAACACCTTCATAAATGAATCAAAGTGTATTTGATGAGAAGAATAACAGATTCAGCGAATTATGTGTATATTGCATTTTGATAGGATTTGCAAGTTTACACAAGGCTCTGGCTTTATGATATGAAGACTTCAATATATTACTGTGATTGCTGTTTTTTATATGATATATGATTTTAGCACAAACAAATACGTAGGTAAAATATGATGTTTAATTTTGATCACTTTAACCAGAGACTATCATAAATGAAATTGAAAGCCAGAATGTTAATCTTCAGAAATATGAAAACGTATTACAGTACTGAGTTTGTAACATTATAAAATATTCCTTGTGTAACCAACTCATACCCAGAGTTAACTAGGTTTACTGTACCTAATATTCTGTTAGATATGTACACTATCACAGACATTGAAGGAGAAATATACCCCCCCCCCCATTTCATTTTTTGAATGGATTATACTTCTCTGATATACAAAAACAATTGTTAAACACACATTGATACCTCACTGTTTGTATCAGTATAATTTCATGATTTTATTTCCATTTTTTGCTGAGCAGTCACCATAGTAACTGGTGTATTAGGAATCACTAGATGACTTAATAAGAACGTATTCTCAATGTAGACAGAATAATATATTTTTTCACGGTTTGGCATGCTGCATTCTTCTGTACCTCTACAATCCTCACTGCTTCCTTGCATTCGTCATGCCTTCATTCAAACTCGTGATCAACAAGAGTAGATATTGTTGATGATATTGTTTGTTTCTTGTATTTTAATTGCCCTCATGCTTTTGAATTGATTATAGAGATTCAGGCTATTAAAATCTCCTTGTATACATATTAAACACCATTTAAGATGATAGGGTTCTGTTTTTAAGATGCTAAAACTGCAGAACTTAATTTTAGATCTTCAGTATTATACATTTTTTTTAAATTAGTGGTCTATGGTGAAAAGCATGAATATGTGTGTCAGCGTAATGTCATATATGAATATATTTTTATTTTATAGTGGCTATTCGATAAGCATTCAACCACTGAAAAAGTATGCTGCCATGACAATGACTCGTGTCCTTGATGAATACTGAATTTAATAAAACAGAAATTAAAAGAATGAAATTTGTTATGTTGTACATTTCTTTCACATTTGAATGTATTTTTCACTATATCCAGAAACAGATGGAGAAGCAACTGGGTGTTACTTCTTCTCAAGAACAATTAGTTTCAGATATGGTATATATTTATCTATTAATTACCCAAATGTAAATATCTTTGGCATCATTTCAAACTTCACAGTAAAACATTTTAAAAAAAATAAACTGAAAAAATAAATACTAAAAAAATCTCTCAAACAGTACAAAATCATGTTATATGCAACAAACACTCTTTAGTTGAACAGTAGCATCAGTAAGTTCATAGATTAAACTATGTTACATTGGGATTTGGCCCTGCAGTAACCCAAAGCCTTTATGGCCTTTCAATAGGTGGTATGTTGTAACAGCCATTTGGAATGTTTTTACGGATCTCCTCTAAGTTGGCAATGTCAGCCAGGATGGTGTCTATGTCATTGATCATGCCTGAAATGCTGGCTCTCTGCTGGGCTTCCTTCTCCTCCAGCTCCCTGAGTCTGGGCCTCAGCTCTTTGTCCACGCGGCTGCGGCTTTTAGCGATGGCGTTCTCTAGGTCGTTCACTCGTTTGTCGTCAACTGTCCCAGGAGTTCCTGGAGAGCAATATTATATTTATAGTGAATCCTTACTCATCGCTGGAGTTTGGAATTAAGATCAAGTTATGAAAATATATTCTGCCTCCAACATGTCATTATCCAGTTTGATAGTTATCTTTTCCCATACCTGACTGTATATTTAGCATGTAGTGAATTACTGTTATAACTCACCCAGTGAGCTCATAATATCAGTGATTGTCTTTAAAGTATCACTAACAGCATCCCTGGCATTCTTTGCATTTCCAAGTGCGCCAGTAGACTCCATGACAGCCTGATTTGACAAAGGAAAGAAAATTTAGCATGCATCTCCAAAGTAAATATGATTTCAAATAGTTTTATGTAAGCAGCCATTCTTACATTCTTCGCTTGATTAATCTGTGCTTTAGCCTTGTTTTTCTCTTCATTCAATCTGTCCCTAGTTAAAGACGCTTCTATATTCAGTCCATCCACATCCTCTTTCAGTTTGGTTGCAGCTTTCAAAATATCGGAAGAAGACGGAAGAGAATCGGACATTCCCTGCGGAGACACATACAAGCACCCTGTGAGCACATTCAAAACTTTCTGTAAACTTGTGACAGACATTGTGAGAAACTGAACTGGTCTCTCTGTGAAATTTACATAAAAATGGCATTGGCACAAATATTGTTTTTAGAAATGAATTAGGTGAACACTCAAGAGAACAGGTCGCCATACCTCCAGTTTGGTTGCAGTGCTTGTAAGAGAGTTAATAGTATCCTGAGCATCTCTGTAGTGAGGAGCCATTGCATCCAAAATGTCCTGAGTCTTGGTGTTGTCAGCTATGGCCTTCTGGATGGTGTCATTGATAGCAGGCAGTTTTGCAATGGCAGCATCGGCAAGATCCTTATTATCACCAATCTGTTCATCAAAATCTGACAAAAGAGACATTTAAGGTCAGTTGTGTTGGATAGTTTAAATGATGGCAGAACATTATCTGGAGATATATACACTACTGCTCAAAAGTAGAAGGAGGTAAGACTTTTTTTAAAAAGAAATTAATGCTTTTATTCAGCCAAGGATGCATTAAATTGATCAAATGTGGCAGTAGACATTTATTATGTTACAAAATATCCTAAATGCTGTTCTTTTTAACTTCCTATTCATCAAAGAACCCTAAAAAAAGTCATGGTTTTCACAAAAATATTAAAAGACTAGAGTAATGTTGTTTACCATCACAGTAACAGTTATTTTAAATTGTAATAATATTTCACTGTATTTTCACTGTATTTTAAATAAAATAAATGCAACCTTAGTGAGCATTTCAAAAACATTAAAAATCTTGCAGAGCACAAACTTCTGAACGGTAATGTGTATATGATATTTAATAGCTTAAAATCCATTGTTCATCTGCACCTTTGAGCGTCTCTAGTGTCTTTTCCAGACTATCTTTGTTGTTGGCAAAGATTTCCAGAGATTTATTTTTGACTGCTTCAGCTGCGTTTGCCCTGGCAAGAAGTTTGTCTTGAACCTTAAATCAAATAAAAACATTAGTCAAGTTTCCTGTTGACCCAGGAAATGCACTAAA
Source organism: Squalius cephalus (assembly GCF_949319135.1). Lineage (NCBI taxonomy): Eukaryota > Metazoa > Chordata > Actinopteri > Cypriniformes > Leuciscidae > Squalius > Squalius cephalus. The sequence goes on along the minus strand of NC_137128.1, from coordinate 32,928,923 downwards.
GGTCAATGTTTCCACAGTTCTTGGTTAAATATCATCAACATAAAATCAAGCTCATTTTCAGTCATCACATTCTTACACATCTTTCACATATGTTTCAGTGGTTTCTGAGCATCTACAGTAACAGAGGATCTTGTTTACCTGTTGGAAAGTCTTGGCCTTATTGAACAGATCACCTGTCTCTTTCTGTTCATTGAGCATATACTGCTGAAAGTCCTGGTATTGTGATAGATTCCCCTCCACCATACCCTTCAGACTGTCAAACGTGGTAACCACATCAGCAATGTCCTTCTGCAGAAACAGAAAGGTTTTGACTAACAACTTCCAGAAACGCAATAGAGTCATACAAGAACACACTCACACACAAATATACATTTTCAGAGGAACCTGGTTTAAATTTCTTACTCTGTGATAATTTTGAGGTATATATATATATATACTTTCTTTCTTTCACTGTTGTAGTAGTTCATACTGTTTTTTTTTTTTTGTTTTTTTTTTAATGTTGAATAAGGGAAATGTCGTATCTGATGCTTTCATTGTAGTAACTTTATTTTGAATTGTGTACTACACATTGTTCATTTTATATAGTGTATTTTTTTAGACTCCAGTAACACGAGCAAATGGTTTCTGGAAAATAATCGGGTTGTGAACAATGACTTGAGGCTCCTGTATTCCCCTATTTTTACTCAAATCTCTCTTCTACACACATAAATATTGAATCCATATTCACTACCGTCAGAGGCTTTGGAAGTTTCTTCTCCAGGTCAGATAACTGTTTCAGAGTGTTCTGAGCTACTCCGCTCTCCTTTCCAGCTGTATCAGTTAGTTTAGTGGCCGTATTCTCCATGTTAAGCACTTTAGTTACATCTGCTTCATACCTGAGAACAACATCATCAGAAAGTAAGCTCAGTCTTTACCTCTGCACAATGAAGGTAGAACAGTTCTGTACTGAGGAGAGTTTAACAATGTTTCTCATTCAAAAGTTGAGCTATAAGCAACTTACTGTCTTTTGAGATCCTTGACCTTGTCTTTGACCTGATTTTCTCGGTTGATGACACCTCGGATGAGATCTAGGGCTTTCTCAGATTCGGTTAGAGAATTGGCTGCAATGGTCTCCACTGTCACTGCCTCACCTTGATGCCTGGAAAGGAAAACACCAGTCAGTTTTACACATAATTGATGCACAACATATGTACTGCAGATAAGTGCTGCAAGTGAAGTGGAAGTCTATTCAATGGTAAAATGCATTTTTAATTATTCTCAAGTGAAAAAACATGCTAAATGCAGTAATGCAACTAAATCATGCATAGTTATGATAGCAAAATAAATAGGCTTATCATCTTTTAATCTTTTGTTGTTGATGTGCTTATGCAGAAGATCCAATACATTTCAGTGTTTGATTTATGACTTTTGTTCAATAATAATGTCTTAATAATCACTAGATGTTCCATGTAAAGCCTGGAGCTAAAACAGTTCAGAACCACATTTTAATGTGTAACTGTAAAAACTATTATAGCCTTTGTTGGCTAAGCAAGTGTCTTATCAGTGCACATGTAGTCATGGGTCACAACATGTTGTGCTGTTTCACTGTTTGCTGTTTCATTTGAGAAAAACACATGACATACTGCTCAGCAAGATCAGCAGCTCTCTGAACCAAATCAGACAAGGTGTCAGCACCTGGCACCCCATCACCTGAGGGAAACTCCTGAAATAGACATATATAAAAAAAAAATACTGAGAATTTTCAAAACAACAATAGTTATACTTTTACTAACTCTCTATGCGATAGTTAAGCTATAGATCACCTTTCAACAACCGGCTGAAAACCAAATGCTAAAAAAACACCAATATTAATATAATACCACCCATAAAAATATAATATTTAAATACTCACAGCCTGTTGGATGTCCCGTTTGGCCTGTTGCAGTTTTAACCTGATTTCACTGATGAGGTTACGGATTTCTGAAACTTCCGTCCTGTACTGCTGATCCTTGTTTCTGATCCCATCCACTGTTGTCAACAAAGCCTCCATGTTTCTGTCCTCTCTCAGCTGGGATCGGCTAATGCTCGCCAGTTTATCCTGAAGCTGTTTCTCTGTACCTATTTGGTATTACAAAAAATTAGTCAAACTAAAACAACGAACTAACTAGAAAAAAATGAATGAATCAAAACAAATGAAGGATTTTTGTACTTGTGAGTTCATTTGCTCTGATTTCCAGGTTTTGCACCATGACTTCTGCGGCCCTAATAGCCCGTTCCATCTGAGCATCGTTGACTGGAGCATCATCACCTCCAATTCCTTTAAATAAATCCTCCATTTCCTGCAGCTGTCGTGCATACACCTCTATCTGAATTAAAACACAAAGACCAACATTTATCTACCATAATTTGTCAACATTAAACTTAATACCTCTACTTTAGCAGCTGCGCAGGGACTGGATCCAACGCTAAATGTCATCATTTAATGTTTTTTAATCATATTTAGCCTTGAGTGGGTTTTTTTCCTCTTGTTATATAGGTTTGGTAAATGCACCACAGTTAACAGCATTGAGATTGTGTATGAGATCAGTCTTGACTGTGTGTGCTGGTCCCTGGGCAAACAGCACATTTAATTCCACCCACACAGTCAGTGTTCAAGATCGGCAGCAGAGCAACATACCGTTATATCACTCCAGATAATAAACAATCATCAAACCCAGCAGGATTCTCTCATCTTTTCTTTCACACAGCGTAGAGTGTAAAGTGCTTATTTTGACATGATAGCACAAATTAAATGATCGTTATTTTCTCATGGTTAAATCACACACTCACAAACACGCACACGCACACACACACACACACACACACACACACACAATGGTTTTCATGTTTTATGGGGACATTAGACATAGACATAATGATTTTTATACTGTACAAACTGTACTCTTTCCCCTAACCCTAACCCTGCCCATCACAGAAAACGGTCTGCATTTTTACAAACAAATTTTTTTTTAAAGTAAAAAAAAAACTCATTTAGCATGATTTATAAGCTTTTTTCCTCATGGGGACCAAAAAAATGTCCCCACAAGGTCAAAAATTACTGGTATTACTATCTACTACTACTTTGTGTGGACATTTTGGTCCCCATAATGTAGGGTTTACCAGGACCACACACACACACACACACATGGATGATTAGTAATTTAAGTAATTATTATTTAGCAAGCATAAAATTGTTTAAAAATGTGACAGCAAAGAGAAATTTATAATATCACAAAAGGTTTCTATTTCAAAACAATGCTGTTCTTTTGAATTTTCTATTCATCAAAGAATCCTGAAAAAAATTACCACGGTTTCCACCAAAATATTAAGCAGCACAACTGTTTTCAACATTGATAATAATAATAATAATAATAATAAATATTATAAAATGATTTCTGAAGGATCATGTGACACTGAATACTGGAGTAATGATGCTGAAAATTCAGCTTTGCCACCACAGGAATAAATTGCATTTTAAAATAGATTAAAAAAGATTTTTTTTAATGTAATAATATTTCAAAATGTTCCTGTTTTTACAGTATTTTTGATCAAATAATTGAAAATTTAGCATTTCTTTATTTTGTTTTCAGTTCTGCAATGTCTTACCTTGCTCTTGACTGGGTTAAAGCAGGATGGACATGTCGATTTCTCACACTTGAGTCCATCGTAACCCTCCTTACACTTGCACTGGCCTTTATCGCTGCATGAACTCGACACAGAGCCCAGACGATTGCAGTTGCAGGCTTCAGTGAGAAAAGAAAGCAAAACTGAGGTGACTTTCACTCTTATGGATTTTGTATTTCACTTTACTGGTATTGTATGCAGCATTATATTTATGCTTGTGAGAGTCAAGGTATTTTTCTGTACCCTGACATGGGTCTGTGGGGTAACTGTGGTGGTATCCATCTTCGCAGTTCTCACACTTGGGGCCGGTGCTGTGGCTCAGGCACTTCCGACACTCCCCTGTTCGGCGGTCACAGTTGCCGATGGCGTTCTGGTCCACATGGCCATAACACTGGCAGGGCTGGCACTGTTTGGGAGGGCCGTACTCTCCCAGGGGGTCTCCATAAAAACCGTCATCACATATTTCGCAACGAGAGCCTTTAAAAACATGACAAACAGAAATAATGAGATTCAAACAGTTTTTTATAGTTCAATTTAAAGTTCCTCACTAAATCTAGTGCATGATTACAGTATACTTGCAGTATAGTGCATGACTCATATGGATTACTTTTACGCTACTTTTATAGTGCTTTTTGACATACTTTCATTATATTGAAAAGAGAAGCCAGAAGGAAAAATTTGTTTTGATTTTTGGGTGTACATTCCCTTTAAGAACCTTTAAGTTTCCCTGTGTTCCTCACCTGTACTCCCCCGGGGACAGCGGGCACACATCACATCCTGGGTTCCTGGAATAACATAACAAGCCTCACCCTCGGGACAAGGACACTTCTGGCAGGAGTTGGACTGTTGGCGGTTGACATAATAACCTTTAGGGCACATCTGCAGATTTGGTATCTCATCAGCCGAGTAACAGCCTCCTGTAAACATAACAAATCCACTTTTCTCAGCTCAGGCTTCTTCTTTTTCATAACTGAAACACAAACACACATTAACCATTGAAATAACAAACCTGTTTCTGGATCACACGTTCCACCCTGACAGGAGCAGGGATCACAGGGGCTTCGGGGGCCTTGACCAGGGAAACGCCTCCTGAATCCAGTGGCACAGTGCTCACAAAACAGTCCATCATAACCAGCAGGGCATCTGCACTTTTCTACCCAGACTGCAGGGGTGCCGGGACCCAGTTTAGCTGACACCAGAGAGACATCATCCAGATAACCACGTCCTGTTGTGAAACCAGACATATAATTCTTTTATTCTGCATTACGTTCTGTGTGCATGTTTAAAACAGTTTATGCATGTACATAATTGGATTGGAGAGATTAAAGACTCACCATTTTCACCAAATGTTCCTCTGATTTTAATGGCTGTAAGATTGCTCAGAAGTGTTTGAAATTCCGTGGATGAGAGCTGCGGTTTCCATTTGCTTCCAGGCTGTTCGTCCAGTCTGTGAAATATGGTAATAATTATTATCAATCTAAGACATATACCTTTAAAACATTTTTATCATTTTGTACCAATTCTAGATGATAATGATATTAAATTTCATATAGATAATACTTTTCATGTTATGGCTGCTAACTAATAAATTGCAGATATTAAAATTCTATACTCTTTTGTCAAATTAAAAAGGAAAAATTAACAACTGAAAATATATTCTTTTAAATGTTATATGTGAAATGAATTTAGGTATTACAACATTACAATGAACAGTAAGAAAAAATGGAAATTAATTTTGAGATTTGCTAAATATTACATTTAAGTGTTATTAAATTTATTACTGTTTTTTAATGATTAACATGAGTGTTAGATGAGGAAAAAGATAATCAATATAAAAACAAGGGAAATGAGCATGCACAATTAAACTGATTAAACTTACTAATCATCATAGTAAATATTAATATTCTACAAACATTAAGCAGCACAAATGTTTCATTTGAGCACCAAATTAGCATATTAGAATGATTTCTGAAGGATCATGTGACAAGACTGACTGCTTACATTTTAAAATATATTAAAATAGAAAATAGTTATTTTGAATTGTAATAATCTTCCACAATATTACTGTTTTTACTGTATTTTTGATCACATAAATACAGCCTTGATGAGCGTAAGAGAAAAATATAAAAGAATTACAATCTTTTGAACGGTAGTGCATTTACAATATTGAACAAATCAATATATATATATTGTGTATATATATTGTGTATATGCATTATACATATATAATGCATCCCTAAAAAAAATCTATAGTCTTAAATAGTAGCAGGGACCAGGGCAGGGTAAAAACCACTCACATTACTTTAGAAAACATAAAGATCTAGTTATTACTGATGATGTTACTCACTTGAATGTGTAGGTGATTTTCTTTCCACAGGGCACCACAGTTCTCAAGTCTCCCAGTGAAGCAGACACCTTAAGACCTGCTCCTTCCAGCATGACATCAGAGACGGAAGGACGACGGACGCCTCTGTCCAGACGCAGAGAGAAGGTGAGTGTCTGACCGTAGCTCAATGCCTTATTCCCCAGGTAAGATGCTATATTAAACACAGAAGCACAAGAGTCAAGGAAATTACAACGCATCATTGATAATTATGATATTGCCAATAATTCATAAAAAAATGTTTAAATCATACCGGGAGCAAACAGATAAGCAGGAAAGATCTCTTTAGAGATAACCTCAAGGTCTTTGTGAGTGAGAGACCACCTGAATTGCACTTGTGAGGAGCTCACACCTTGACCAGTGGCAGCCCGCCAGCCCTCAGGTCCTGTGAGACGAGACAAATGAAATGAACAAAGACAACTAAAACCAAATGTGATTTACTAAAACCAGAGGTTACACATCAAGCTCACCATTTTCAAAAGTTGAAGTGATGTTGTGAATGGAATATCCCTCAGCTGAAGAGCACACACTTGAATGGCCATTGCAAAAGCAGGGCAGACACTCCTCGGTATTATATGTAAGACGGCCATTGTTACGTGACCGACAGCTTGGCCTGCAGGAGAAGATCATTAATTAAACCAAACAAACCTGCATATTAATAGTCAGATAGCAGTCAGAGATGTACGGCTCATTATTCTCACCTCAAAGGCTTACATCCATTGGGAGTCACTTGAGAGCCATCATCACAGCGATCACACTTGTCTCCAGAAATTCCCTGTTTACACGCACACCGGCCCTCATTGTTGCAGAACGGTCCTTGAGAACCTGAACAGAACAAAGCATACATGCATTTTGAACAACTTAACTACACTTAAACACTTAAAGCACTTAAGCCACAATTACAAATTTATATCTAACCATATTTGCTTTATATAACAAAATATCAAAAACAAGTAGGGTAGCAATTATTTTAAAGAAATTTAGAACATGCATACTTTTCTTTTTTAATTCATTTTCTATATGCAGCATCAAATTATTTCACAAGATGAAGAAAACAATCAATTGCTTTTGAAAACATTCTAAACATTCTAACATTCAAAAACTAAAATTCTTTCCGGTATGACTTGGAACACAACAGGAGAGTAAATAAATGTTCAGCTCACCTGCAGTGTTGCAGTTGCAAGGCACACAGTTGTCTCCTGCCCTCTGGTGGTGGTATCCTTCCTTACAGTTTTCACAGTGCCGCCCTTCTGTGTTTCTCTGGCAGTTTATACAGTACAGTCCTAGATGATCTGCTCTGCAGTACTGAGCTTTACCATTACACGAACAAGTAGTGGAGGCTGCAAGACAACATGCCAAGATGAGTTACGATGTGTCAATAACTTTTCCCTGTTCAAAGAAAGGCTCATATCAGGGGTGAATTTAGGATTTCAATATTAGGAGGGCTCAGCCTTTTTTTTTTTTTTTTTATATATATATAGATATTTATATAGGCTAGCTATCAAGTCAATCCCTGAATATTGAATTAATTTCTAATGATTTTAAATAACCAGCTAATATTCACAAATATTCTTTGAGAATATAGACAAACTTTATATTACTGTAATTGTCTAGATTGGCAATATGTGGGTAAAATATTTGTTTAAATATTATTTTTCAACACATAGTTTTAAACACTATTGTTTTTTTTAACTCTACATTTGTGCAGAAAAAATAATTTGAAAGAAGATCTACATTTCTCATTTTCATTCAGGGAGATAACATGAAAAATGTGTCATGCTTTAAGTTTAGTGGAGGATTTCTGTCACCTGGTGGAAACACACTTTTAACATGAAAATGAGATGAAATTACCCCTAAAACCAGTAGATGGCAGCAGAGGAGCACTCATTAGCTAATTTGCCATTTCCACTCCCTTTTATAGTTCTTTTCATGTGTTTTGCTTTTGGATTTATTATAAAAATGATTATCATAACAAATTGTAGCTATTTTATTGCACTAAAGTATGATTATAGCAAAAGTAGGAAAAGTCTCATGCCCTTTAGATAAAAGGAATTTAAATAATTTCATCATTTAAATAAACAAACAAATAAATAAATAGCCCAGGTTTTACAGTGGATGGGAAACTACAGTGGATGCTCTTGAATTGCTCCCGCATCATATTATATAAACTGCATTTATGATAAAGAACTAGATGCAAATATCATAACAATTTATCAATAAATGCACACACGTTGTCCTCTGCTTCTGACGCTGGCGCTGCGCCCCTATAAAGATGTTCCCAACTTTCTGTGGTTTGGGAATCTGCTGAATAACTTTTTACAGTCTTTGAATAGAAAGCATCACATTGCTAGTTAACTGGCGCCAGTCAAGTTTTTAGTGGTATTGCTGTGAGCATGGGAAAGTAACATCTAAAGACCGTCTTATACCTATAAAACAGTGCCACCAATGCAGTAAATAACACCCCGCCCTAAGGTTTATTCACTCTCTAGGATACATAGACAATTACTCAAACCCACAAACCATAAGCTACCATACAATGACAAAACCACAAATGTCTGAGGATCAACAAGCATCTGAAAGACACACCGGACCTCCAGGGTGGACATCTTTTAAAAGGGAAAGAGAAATGCCCTCAGCTGTGTAAGCACATTAGATCATGTAGGATTACCTGCAATAAAACAGCCTCTATGCTCAGCCAGGCCAACAGAATGCTGAACACACAGACGATAATAGATGTTAGATAATAGACTGGCTTTGAAGGTAGGGCAAGCTCGCTCTTGTAGGTAATTTATCACAACGGTAAAATACGGTAATATCAAGTCAGCATGAACCAAACGTCATCCACTCAGACCAGACATTCCATTCCTTCTAATGTGGCAACATCAGGGTTCCTCACAGGTGAGCAACACAGGTAGGCAGCAACAACAGCAAAACCTAACCGTAAGACAAGGGTCATCCTAGGACATGTTCAAAATAAACAGTGGACCCTTTGTACAGACTGATGTTGCAATTTTATATATTTTCATAACAGCCTATACTTTGTGTTATATAACTTAGGCATTAAATTAAAATAGTTAGCACTGCTGCAAGGGTGTTAATAGGGCTGAGGACGTGACTGCAATTAATTTTGATATTTTACTCTCTTTTGACTGCCATAATTACCCTCTATATATTTTGTTATATTTTGTTATGGAAACGCTATCATGGATTTTCTTTCGCTATTGGAGCAAATGGGAATGCAAAAATTATATTTGCTGTAGTCTCCTGAATTTACCCAAACATGACGAGTTTTGCTTCTGAGCGCCATGGAAATGTGAAAAGGGCCCATAATAACAATGCGAGTTGTTAATATTTATGGGGTCGTTCTCACAGGAAAGCAGAAAAGCAGATTTCATGCACGAGATGCTGACTAAGCAGCTGGACAAGTGCAAATGTATCGAATGTTTACAAAGAAATACAATTAAAGCAGCGCAATGGAACGCAAAACAATGGACTTTTTTCCAGAATTGAATCACCATTTGTATCGCCTTTTAGCCTAGTCCTATAGCCTGTTGTTGGAATATGCTGGCATAATTTGTTACATCTAAATAAAGCCTAGTCCTGTAACAAAAAAAAATTTTTTAAGTAGCCTTCAAAAAAAACACTGTCTGCATTAATAATAATTAGCCTATATAATTTACATTTTTACAGGTTTTAAAATATTTTATGATCAGAACACAGCTTGACATTACATGCTGTCTGTTTTTACATTCATATTACAAGTTTAAACTCATACGAGTTTAAAATCACATCACTAGCCTTTATGAAAAGTATTGTGGTAATGGTTATAGGCTGTTATTATATGATAGGTATATGAGGTATATAATATCTCTCTAGCTAGCCTATATGTATGTTTGTTGTTTGCTTATATTAGCCTATATATTATAATCAAGGCCTACATGCAGGTAGGCTATAAAGTGAGACACTTTCTGATCACTGTCACGATGCCATGATAGCCTACCCCTCAATAATACAATATCATTTTGCATGGTTAATATATGAAGAGAACAGAAAAAATAATTAATTTAAGAATTGTTAAATACAAAACTTTACTTTAGTTGTCCCATTTGGACGCCTTATTAAAGCTTTCTTAGACTGTCATTGGGTCAGCTGTCACGGATTACTGTCATAAAAAAGTTATGCCCACAAATCTGATTTTCAGCAATAGGTCTACTTAATTAAAATAGGTCTACTGCAAATTAAAGCCTTTATGTAGCTACCACTTGTCAACACACTAATGTAGAAAAAAAAAATGAACTGAACTGGCAAAACTTCACTTACATTGAACTGTCCCGTGAACTGGATACCAGATGCAAGCTAAGCACAGAAAGATCCAACTGCTCTTCATTTTCCACATCCAAGACACGAGATTTAACGGCACGTTGTCTCTTTTATAGTGTCAGGTCGATATTAAGGATATTAAGGATATTGACGGTCCTCAGCGGAGACGGACACCTAACGGTTGTGCCAGCTGATCCCTGCGCGCGCATTTAACAACTTCCAACTTGACAAGCGCGGGCACGTCAAGCTCCGTGTCTCAACTGTATATTTACTCACGAGTGATTCACAGAGATACGTGCCTGATAGGAAATGTATCATGCCATTCCTAACTTAAACACGTGTTTGATTAAACGCCTAGCAACCAGAAGTTTAGAACACAGCACGAGAACAATTAAACCCATTGTTTTAAACCTATTTAGATCTAGGCCTAAATGTGCTATTAAATGTATTGCTTGAGGCTCTGTTGTGCTTCATATGCCAGATCTATTGGACTAGGCCTATTGTTATTAATAAAGTGACAATGCAACAGGCAGTAGATAACTTACAAACTGAATAGAAGTAGCTAATTAAATTAGAATTAATTAAATTCATTTCCACATATTTTTGAGAAACATTTATGCAATTAGCCTATCTAAAATAAAAATAAATATGACATGACTAAAATATTAAGTAAAAACTAAAACATTTTCATATGTGTGTACAAAATGTAATTATTATTTTCAAGAGTTTTCATGTTTTTGAGGTAATATATGGGCCTAAATATAACTTTCATGATTTTTTTCCCCATGAGTTATGGATATAGAAAATATCAAGATAATTGCTTTGTCTGGTTGACCTGAATTTTTTTTCCATAAATATCTATCTATCTATCTATCTATCTATCTATCTATCTATCTATCTATCTATCTATCTATCTATCTATCTATCTATCTATCTATCTATCTATCTATCTATCTATCTATCTGTCTGTCTGTCTGTCTGTCTGTCTGTCTGTCTGTCTATATATTATTATTATTATTATAATATTTCTTCTATTTATTTAAAGTGTTTTTTATTTATTTATTTATTTATTTATTTATTGGACTGAATTGTTAGAAGTTCCCACCATGGCAAGAGAATGATGGCAAGAGAACCACACCCAAACTGAAGAACAAACCACCAAACCGAAGCCATAGACATGTAGCAATCATAAACAGTCTGAGATTGCAGTCTTCTTTATCACACAATCATCTCAACTACAATAACTGATCCACAATGAGATTGCATTTCAAGTTTGGGCACATCAAAAACTTTCAATATATCAAGTGAATTTAAAGAACGAAATATAGGCATAAAACATCTGGAAAGTGCCTCACTTTTTGTGAGGGATCTTGTTTGGTATTGGGCATTTGTGTCTTACAAATGAATGAATGTCTGGTCTAATCTGAATTGGCAGTGAATCACTGTCATGTTAAATTGGGTGCATGGGTCCTGACTTACTGTGGCACTGAATCATATGATGTTTGCCATCTTTTAATCATATATATTGAAAATGAGTAATAAATAGTTAATCACTGATATAGATAATTACATCTTTGACCGTCACTTAGAAATCAAAACCACAGCTGTCATCAAAATACCGGAGCAAACTGAACTGCTCTGGAACAGTCACACCGTAGAACAGCCAAATATATTCCACTCATGAAAAATACAAAGCCTCAGGGCAGTGAATTTTCTAGTGTGTGCAGTCGGCTACGCCCTGTCATGAACTCCCCGAGAGGAAAGGAGAGACACTGGGCTGAGTCAGAGGTGTCTCAGCTACGCATTACCAAAACACACCCAAACATCCAGTGCCACACATCTTTATCTTCCACACCTTGTTCCTCACACAGCCCCACCTAAAACCTCTGCAGGAAAACATGCTCAGACCCTTTCCCTCCGGCTGCAGAGAACAGAGTACATCTACCTCTGCAGGTCTCTGCCAACACCACACCCTCACACACACTGTAACAGGACAGGAGAAAGAAACAGCACTGATGATCATCATCATACAAGAAATAACCTGCCTCTCAGCTACATCAAGCAAAACACTGCAATATTAATATCATGTGCTCCATATAAGTTTTGCACCAACCGACTGGAGTGAATATGTGGCCCCAGTAGGAGTTTCACATTGTAAAATGTATGATTATCAGTGTATTATAAATTATGGCATAAGAAAAAGCAAAAAGCAAAGCAAAAAAATAAATAAAAAATAAATATATGTATATGGCAAAAAGCAAAAAACAAAAAATAAAATAAAATAAAATAAAATAAAATAAAATAAAATAAAATAAAATAAAATAAAATAAAATAAAATAAAATAAAATAAAATAAAATAAAATAATAAAATAAAATAATGAAATAAAATAAAATAAAATAAATAAAATAAAATAAAATAAAATAAAATAAAATAAAATAAAATAAAATAAAATACAAGTTTAGATATATAAAATAAAATAAATAAAATAAAATAAAACTTTCAAAACAAAACATTTCCCAATTTTTTTTTAAGTTTTAAATGATAAAACAGATATAATATTCCAAATTAAAAACACGCATTGCAAAAACATTTGTTTTGATATTTTGTCATATATTTGGAAAATTAACATGACATACACTCTTAAAAATAAAGGTTCTGAACAACTGTTTTCTCAGCAATGTCATAGAACCATTTTTGCTTCCCCAAATAACCTTTTAGTGAACAATTCTTAAAAGAACAAGGTGTTTTTTTGTTTGTTTTTTAGTGTGAAGAACATTTTCAAAATGTACAGAATCTTTTTCCACTATAAAGAACCTCTTGTGTAATTGAAAGGTTCCATGGATGTTAAAGTTTCTTTATGGAACCATCAATGCCAATAAAGAACCTTCATTTTTAAGAGTGATCTGTTCAATATTGTTTATTATTATTATTATTATTTCAATAAGTCAGTAATTTTGTGTTAAAAGAAACTTAACTTCAGTTGAACGACCATAAAAATGATGAACTCATTTGATTCGACTCTGCAGATGATATGTGCACATGATAGCTCTTTTCAATCCAGTCATCAGTCTGGTGGATTTTGAGAAAAACCCTCTTTATTTCTTTTTTTAGAGTCATGACTGCCAGCACATTAAAAGAGAGCCTCTTATGTCAAAGATGTAAATGACTTTTGGAAATACTAAGTTGCTGACAGTCTGTTAAGGCCAAAAAGGGCACAATGCTTTTCATTATGTGTATAGTTCACATTTTGTACTTTCAGGCTTGTTGAAGAGAAAAACACATTTAAAATTGAGGTTGATGAGTATGATGTGCAACCGCATCCGATGATGACCTCTGAATCATAGCGAAGTCTTACTAAATGTAGTGATATTGCTAATAGTGCTGATTTTGTGTCTCATGAGTGAATCTGTCTGTAATACTGACCCACAAGATTTGGTAATGACTCTGTGTCATTTCCTGCACAGCAATAAATACTGTTTACTGCACTGCTATAATGAAATGAATATGGTTCGAATTTAACGTTTAATTACTGAATTGTAAAGAATCAATCTTCAGCAGGTTATAATTATTATTTTTTTAACAGGGGTCCAGAAACCCACATAAAGACACAAGAGGGTGCTATAGGTGGCCCATGGACAATTCGAGACAAAAATGATTTTAGAAAATGTATTTCTAAGGGTTATTAAAGTCAGCATTTTATTTAAATATATACTATCATTCAAATGTTTGGGGTTGGTTAGATTTTTAAAATAAAAGTACATATTATATGTTCACCGAAACTGCATTTATTTAATCAAAAATACAGTAAAAACAGTAATAATATGGAATATTATTTTTAAATAACTTTTAAATATTTTAATGCGATGGCAAAGCTGAATTTTCATTAGCTCATTCCTCCAGTCTTCAGTGTCACACAATTCTTCTTCAGAAATCATTCTAATATGCCAATTTTTCCCTCAAGAAATCTTTCTTATTTTTATTAATGTTGAGAACAGATGTGCGGCTTAATACTTTTTGGAAACTGTAATAGGCCTACATCTTGAATGTTATTCAATTGACAGTAAGAAATAAAAAACAAATCTGCATAAATCAAATGTTCATGCCTTATACAGTTTAATGTTTTTTTTTTTTTATACATGAAATATATATATAAAATATGTATAGAATAAAGGCTCCTTACAATATCTTCATACTTGAGGGTTTTTGCATGGCCTCAAAAGTTTGAAAACCACCAAAAGTGTACAAACTGTATCCATCTTATTTTTCAGGTAAAAGCGGGCGTGGCCATTTGTAATTGTAAAGTGTCTGGCTTCTGACGTCATTCGCTTCCAGTTATTTTTATCTGTTGCCTACAAAACTGCTCATTATGTTGCTTGATATTGCAAACTGGATGTTTTCAAAGAACATAGCGGTTATCCTCATGGAGACCAAAAAAAAAAAAAAAAAAAAAAGTTTACTATTTACATTTTGTCCTCACAAAGAAAGAATACCTGAACCACACACATACACACACACACATTGAATTCTACAATGAAAATGAAGCAAAATCACACGCTGACGAATCCTGTAATAACCACTGTTTATTATTCAAATGTTACGCTCGAATTTACAGGCAAATGGGTAACAAGCAGAGGTGTGTCAGGTCCTGTGAGTGTGTTTATGAATACCTTGATTAAAACAGAGGGAAGGGAGTCTTTAAAAACCATTACACTCTCTAGAACCAAAGGATCACATAAAGACTTGTGCAGCAAACACATACTCTAACTGTAGAACAACAGATCACAAATACTTGATACATTATAAATTAAAAATACTGTTTATACATAAACGTGTACGTGTTGCACTTATGTCCGCAGTGGTAGAGTGGGGAGGTCTATAATATGTCTGATGTTTTATAGTGGCACTTTCCATAGTTGAATCTCGATGTGACATTATCGGCTGAGGAACTGCTAAACTCAGCAAACCTGTCAGAGTAAGACTGTCACTGAAGGAACTACGGATACGGTAACAGAAAGAAACAAACAGTGAAATGTACTAAATCATCATTTGGACTTTTAAAGACCTCTTTAACTTAAAATGCAACGTCCACATTTAGAGGATTATGTCCAAAAGTTTAGGCACTAAAATAGATGGTTAACTAGCAACACGTGATTAAGCTTACCATCTCAAGTAAAGCAAATCATTCCGATAAATATGAAATATTAGAGACATATGTGGATGTTCAGACATGATTGGGGGATGTACAAGTTAAAGGGTCAAGACATTACGCATCACCATCCGCTGAAAATGAACCACAAATAAAATAAATGATAGAGCTATGATGCAACACTGAGCCATGTATACAGGCAAGCGTATTATACCACAGAACATACAATATATATATATATATATATATATATATATATATATATATATATATATATATATATATATAATTTTGGCAGATTTTTTAACTTTTTTTCTCATGAATGAACTGATGAGGTGGCTGGTTAGATCTTGGGTTTAAAATCAGCCGTTCCTGAATCATTTAAGCATATTTACACAAATAACAATTCCTTAACTCTATATTATAATAAAAAAGGAGAAAAAAAAAAAAAACATTCACACAAAAATATAACATTTGAAATAATTATTAGCACCAGTGTATTCAGATAAAAGTCTTGCTACGCCAATGTACAAAGTTGCATAGTGTTGAGTTTTGCTCATGTTAATGTGATTCGCAGAACACCTGTAATAAGCAGCAGCGTCTGAAAAAATAAAAACCAACACAAAACTGAAATGTCTCACAACCATGAAATGTATGAAATCAGCTGAGCCATGCAGGGACTTCTAGTACTGAACAATTTATATACACACGAGCTGAAATACTGTATTTACGTGTACGACTCACTCTCGACGCGCTTTATCAGTACCAAACCTAGCACGAGGGGCGAAAGGAGATGCGCATTACGAACAAATTAAGATTCCTTCACTGTTAGCTTTGAGCGTTACCGATGATGATATACACTAGCTTAAGTAGCAAACTTCCCCCAACAAACGTCTTGGCTTCTGATTGAGTCATATAATTCTGATTCTGTGGTAAAGATCAGAGAGGTTTGAGAGGAAGAGCTGGAGGTGGTGCAGTCATGTGGGTTTAAGGTCTCTAAAAGCTGGCTATAACGCACACGCACAAACACACAAACACAAATACACACAAACATGCACGCACACACACACACACACACACACGGCTGGTGAGCGCCATTGCTTGGAGTTCTCTTCACGTATCATTTCTGCATATCAAAAAAATGAAAAGCTGCTTTTGTCTTCTGTTTGTAATACATGATCTCGAAGAAACGTGTAGAAATACAAACAAACAATAACCTAATAAAAGGAAAGAAAATGCAAATAAGAGATTTTGAAAGGAAACACAGCCTGTTTTGGTTGAGGGTGGTGTCTGATGAGGACATTGAAGAACACAGGGAGTGTAGCGTGTGGCGTGGAGGTTAAGGCTGCTCTAGAGACGGAGTGTTGAAGCAGCCTGTCGGCAGAGTGTTCTTGATGTCGTTGAGGTTAGCAATGTCCGCTCGAATCTCTCGGATCTGACGGTCGTAGTCGCTGATCATGTCCTCCTGGCTCTTGGCGACGTCATTCAGCTCCTTCAGCTTCCTGTCCAGCTCACTTCCTGCCATCTTGTCCTTGGCGTCTTTTAAGGCGTTATCGATCTGATTCAGCTTGCTCAGATCCACCTTGTCGATGTTGCCTGGAAGAGGATAAGGTAGTGTTGTAATTTTGTGTGCTAAGACGTCACTACATTTCACAGAACTACATTCTTCTTGCACAATATAATGGGGAAATTAAATGTATTACTGATACCAAGTGGAATTATTAAGCTAAAAATCAAGTTAAACATTTTCTTTTCGGTTTTCGGTTAACAGCTAAAAGCTTAGCCTCTTAGCTTACCAGTGTTAGTTTAGTATTATGTATGTACTATACACAATGTTTTGAATAAGCATTTATTTTTATATTCTCAGTTTTCATTTTAATTTTAGTTTATTTCAGTTTTTTCTATTTAGTTTTAGTTTAATTTAATTTCACTTTTTAGTAATTTTAGTACTTCAAATTAAACCTATTTATTTCAGTTACACATACATACATACATACATACATACATACATACATACATACATACATACATACATACATACATACATACATACATACATACATACATACATACATACATACATACATACATATATATATATATATACACACATGCATACATATTTAAAATTAATGTATAAAAAGACAAGAATATAAAACATTTTCATTTGAGTTTTTCATTAAAATTTCATGATAACTGGAAAAGCTCTCGATTAGCTGGAACAAAATATCATGATAACGATCTTGCATGGCACAGGAAATGCACAGTTAGGATTATTTCAAGCTAGTTGAAATGCTTAAAACGCAGAAATGAAAATGATTCGTTATTGTCACAAAAATTTGGATTATTGATTAGCAACTAGATAGTCTTACCGAGCTGGCTTAATAATTCATTGATTGTGTTCAGCACTGTCCTGACAGCATTTTTGGCTTTTCTGGCATTGCCCTCAGCTTCTTTAGCATTATCAGATGCCTGTGAAGAACAGCAAAGTCAATCAAAATACAAAGTCTGTAATGAGGTATTAAAACAAGTGGTCGACAAAAGTCCAAAACGCACCATGGATGCCATCATCATGTCAGCGTCCGCCTCTGCTTTCTTCTTCTCTAGCTCTTTCTCAGCAGCTGTGAGCTGGTCCATCATATTGTTCACCTCTCCATCCAGTTTCATGGTGTCCTCAAAAGCTTTTTCTGCATCTGTCTTAGTCTTCGCCGAACCCTAAATTAGGAAAACGCAAATCACATAATAGTTTAGAATATATAGGCAACTCTTTGATAAAGCCATGTGGCTTAAAACATCACATTTGGTAAGAACATGCAATAAACAACTGTGGTGTGACTATTTGATGAACATACAGACATCTCAGGACTTTATGCTTGTGATATTCTTCATCAGAAACTCAACATGTACCTTCTGTACGTCATTAGCAATTTTCTCCGCTTCCTCTGCCTTTGCTTTAGCCTCTTTAGCATCTGCGGCAGCGTTGCCTAAAGCCGCCTCTGCTCGTCGGGTCTTCTCATTGGCTTCATTGATTGTCGCATTGATTTCTGGGATTCGCCTCATGGCATCCTCAGCAGCAGTTTTGTTGTCATTCACTCTCTTGTCGAAGTCTAAAAGTGAGACAAATAATAATGAATATCTAAATAAATAAATATCAATTTTTGTTAAATGTATATATTTGTTTAGACATTTTATTTATTATATATAATAAATAAAAAAATATTTATTTTCTTTTTTTTAATCATTATTTTAGAAAAGGTATATATATATATATATATATATATATATATATATATATATATATATATATATATATATATATATATATATATATATATATATATATATATATATATATATATATATATATATATATATATATATATATATATGCACAATAACCCAAGAGCCCTCACCTCTGAGGTTGTTCAATATGTCCTGGGCCTCTTGGAAGGTAGAATTGCCTTTTTTTGCTGCCTCCTCAGCCAAAGCTTTCGCTGCGTCTGCACGTGCCAACAACTGATCAGCCGTCTGAAGAAGACAGGGGCAGAAAGACAGTTGGACAACACAGTATATATTGGGTTTTTGCACCACTCTCTTCGATGACTTGACTGGCTAACACTCTATAAGTACAGAAATTCTGTTCTGACAAGAAATATACTGTTTATCAGGAACATATTCACTTCTAAGAATGACAAGCAATACTGTGGGTGAACAAATACACAATATTATTAACATCCAGTCTTAAAGTAATCATGAAAGTGCTATTTATAAAATGCCAAACTTTATCAAACATCTCAAAAGGTTAACTTACACCCTGAGCAGGCTTCACAAGCACAGCGTCTGAGTTCATGGTTCAGCTCTTTCATTAAGAACATGACATTTAACTCAATCAGATTAGGATGAGACTATGGACTATGACCAGTGGTATCACTCGTCTCTCATCAGTATCATTTATGTGGCTCCTGGGCCTCATGGCATGAGCTCCACTCTTACATATTAACCATGTGAAACAGCAGCTGAACTAAAAAAGCAACAGAAGATTCTAATCTTTTCTTATTTTAGACAACCATGACTGCATTTTGAAAACAAATCTCATACAGCCGAGGCAAAACAAGCACATCTCACAAGTCAAATCTCACGTACCTGTTGCTCAGTCTTTCCTTTGTCCAGTAGTTTGCGGACCTCTGTCTCTTTGCCCCTCAGGTCCTCTCTCAGGTCGTTGTACTCCTTCTCGGTCTTGTCTATCAGTTTGTCCAGGTCTGATGCCTCCTTCTTAATCTTATTAGCCTCATCCTGTGGAAAACACAATTCAAGAGAATTTGATTATAGATGCATCCAAGATGATTGTGTAAATTCAGCAAGAATCAGTCAAATCAGCACCTCTAAAGTTTTGGTGTCGACTGTAGGCAAGCTGGTCAGGTTAGCATAGATCTTCAGAGCTTTGTTTCCTGCCTCTTCTGCTTCAGCGTGTAATTTAGCAGCTTGTTTCTCCAGGTTCTTGGCCAGATCTTTTGCTTCAATATATCTGAGCACATAAGAACATCATCTTCATTGTAAAGCATGACCATCTGCATTTAAAATCTCTAAACACATTCTTAAAATCAGAATATAAAATCATTTATAATAAAATTAAAGCATGATATATGGAGAATGCACATACATACATATATGATATTTGAACCTTATTCTAATTTACTTTATATCCTCAGCTACTGGCTGAACAAAAAATGTATCATTTGTAAGATACTTTGGTCAGAAAGAAAGTCTTATAAAATGTGAAGTCCAGAACGTACTTCCTGTTGAGATCTTCAATGTCGCTGCTTGTCTTGTTTTCACCATCGAGCGCCTTCTTTAACATATTATAAGCCTTCGTGGAAGTGTCATTTGCATCCTTTGCAATCTTTTCAATCTGATCGGCATCTGCTTTATGTCTGTGCAAAGAGCCACAGAAAAGGTTATATAAAACTGTGTTTGGTGGAATGAAAAAGTCATATTAACATTGAAATGTCCTAACTCACTTTTCTGACAGTTTACGGGCTTCCTCTGCCAGAAGTGTCATATTATTTGGATCTCCAGAGCTTGTGGGTATTTTAATGTCCTAAAAGTCAAATAGAATGAGAATGTAAAAATATTGGCAAATAAAAGAGACATTTTAATGGACTCCACAATCATTAGCTCAAGTTGTATGTGGAATATTACGACATGCTCTCTTGGCGACGTAATCTCACCACTTTACTGATGGCCTCTTTGGCTTTGTCCAGCTCCTCTCTAGCAGTGTTGATCAGGTTCTCTGCATCACGCACTCGGTTGCGTGCTCTATCTGCCTGCGTTCCCGTGTTGTCCACAGTGTTCTTGATGTTCTGCAGTCTGTTCCACTGGTTGTTCAGGGTCTTGTTGATGTTGTTTAGACGGTCCAAAAGGCCTTTATCCACTTCTGTATGATAATAGTGAAAGATTACAGAATAATCATGATGTAAAATGAAATATCTGCTCAACTAAGTAAAAAAAAAAGTCAGTCAATGTCTTTTTTGAAACATTTTTTTTCTTATTTTATGCAGTTAATCAACATGATGTCAAATTAAATGGCTTAGATGAAAAAAAATCGGATTTTTTAAACAAATTATTGAAATATTTTGAAAATGACCACATTGACAGACAATACCTTTGCTAGCCTGAGCCTCTTCCAGTAAGTCCATTATTGTTTTCTCTGCCTCCTTAAGTCTGTCCTCAAAGGCCTTGTCACTCACTGTATTCTCACTGTTGTCCAGATTATCGATCAAATTCTGAAGTTCAAGAAGCTTCTGTCTCTGCTGGTTCACCTGCACAGAAAGAAAACAGACGTATTAGAAGCTGTCTCTTCTGTTATAAAACAAACAGTGCTGGATTCATAAGACAACCTCATACCTTGTCTCTGACCAGGCTGTAACAGTTGGGACACTGCTGGCAGCCTGGAGTGGAGCGGTTGTAGAAGTAGTTCTCCTCACACATGTCGCAGCGACTTCCCACAAAGCCTGGGCGACAATGACAACGGCCATCTTCCTTGCACTGTGCGGACTGAGAGCCTTCTGGGTCACAGTCACAAGCTGCAAAAACAAACCAATGGTAAACGGAACAAATCTAAAATGCAAGATACAGTAATATTGCATTTAGTAGAACTGCTGACGAGGCAGAACAGCAGGAAACCGTACGTTTGCAACCCGACGAACTGAATCCAAAGAAGTTGACCTCACAGCGCTCACAGTGTTGACCTGTGACCCCAGGCTGACACTCACATTGGCCACTTCCGATATCACACTGGCCATTTGTGGAGCCAATAGGGCTGCAGTTGCATCTGAGGAAACAAATTCAAAGATTTTAAGATGTTCAACATCCTGTTCGCAATATGGTATCAATGATATACGAAAAGAGAGTTAGATTGAATACCTTTCACATCCTTTGCCACTCTGTAGGTTGTAGAATCCGGGCTCGCATGCACCACAGTCTCTGTTAATGACATGTGGAAGACACTGACACTGGCCCGTCACCTGAGAGCAGGTCGTCTGCCTGTCTACTGTACCGTATGGAGAACACGAGCACGCTGCAGAGGTGGTCAAATAATAATATTATACAATAACATTCAAAGGTTTAGGGTTGGTAAGACTATGTTTTTATATAATAAGCATAAGCATATTATAGCATAAGATAAAAAATTATCTTATGCTAACCAATGCCACATTTGATATAAAATGCAGTAAAAACAGTAACATTATTACAATTTAAAATAAATATTTTCTATTTTACTATATATAAATACTTTATTCCTGTGAAGACAAAGCCGAATTTTCAGAATAATTAATCCAGTCACATGATCCTTCAGAAATCATACTAATATGCTCAAGAATGATTTCTTAAGTTGAATTTTTTAAATATTTATGTGGAAACTGAGATACTTTTTTTTTTTTTCAGTATTTTTTGTTGAATAAAAAGTTCAAAATAACTATTTATTTGAAATAGAAATATACATACTTGCTTAATAAAAGTATACATTTCTTTAAAAAACACCCGATCTTTGAATGGTAGTGTGTCTACAGTATATACAAAATTTTTTTTGTATATATTTCTTTAAAAAACACCCAATCTTTGAATGGTAGTGTGTCTACAGTATATATATTTTTATATAAAAAACTATTCCTAGAAAGGTAAAAAATAAATTAAAAAAAGGCTCTTTGTTCCTATTTAACTCACCTTTGCATTTGTCAGCTACATTTGCGGCACGTGCATCGCCGTAGAAACCCTCTTTGCAACGGTCGCAGAAGACGCCGGCAGTGTTGTAGATGCACTTGAGGCATTCGCCTGACTCTCGGTTACAGTTGCCCACAGCGTTGGGGTCGATATTGTTATTGCAACTGCAGGCCTGGCATGTCCTGGATCGACCTTTTTCACCAAGAGGGTCCCCAAAGAAGCCGTCGTCACATAGTTCACATCGTTTACCTGGAGACAGTTAAAAGTTTGGATGATTATATGCTGTAATACTTACTATAAGTTGTATACTGTATAAGCTTATAAGCTCTAAACTCATTGAATGCTCTGAATCTGTACCTGTGGTTCCAGTTGGGCAGTTTGTGCAGACCACCTCTTTGGTCTTGGGCACCACAGCACACGTGGCACCCTCTGGGCAGGGACAGAGTTTACAGTCTGAAGAAGTGCCAACCGTAGAATCACCATAGAATCCATCCTTACACCTCTCGCAGCTCATGCCGGCGGTGTTGTGCTGGCAGTTACACATTCCTGGAAGCACAAAACAAAGACGCTTTGTAATACCACACATCACCACAAGATGGCAACGTTGTATTAACACAAAGCCAAAAGTAGCACTAGTACTACTCTGATTATTAATGGAGTTTAGTATGTTTATAGTGAATTTTGGGTAAGCATGGAATACATAGAAAAGACTCAAAATCTATAGTCTGTATTCTGCCTCTGAGTACTGAATCTTTCTGGTGTATCTTCATTATGGATTAAGATCTTTGTACCAACTTTCTGGGTAAAATAACAGTTCAAGTAGTGACACTTTATAATTAAATTCACATGTAGTATATTTCAATGGCTTTTATGTTGCATGCATCCAGAGCACATGACCTTCCTTAATGCCCTCATCTAGATAATAAATACTGTAGGCTTGAGTCTCCTGAGAGCAGATAAGTAAATGATATATCAACACTAAGGCAATGCAATCCAAATAAGTCAGTTGTGATGACAAACCTGTCACAGGGTCACATGTGTCACTGTGTCTGTTGCAGTTGCATGGCTCGCAAGGGCTAAAACGGCCCAACTCAGGTTGGCTCCTCCTATATCCCAGATCACAGTTCTCACAATGCTGCCCCACGTAACCTTGAGGGCACGTACACTTCTCAACCCAACGAGCTGGAGTTCCAGCGCCACGGCGGGCGGTCACAAGGGACACGTTGTCTAAATAACCAGCACCTACAGCAGAAATTTTATAAGTAAGTTCAAGTACCAGTTAAAATTACCTTAAGAGTCTCGCCAACAGAACTCAAGGTCATCATTATCAAACAGAAATCTAAACACATACATATTTTGTCTTCATAGAGCGACTAAAAACAAAAGCTTTTCTTCAGTGAATTAGTAGACGTACTTCTTGCGCTGTAGGTTCCACGAATCATGATAGAAGTCAGATTGTGCAGGAGTTTCTGGAAGTCGGCATGTTTCATTGTGGGTCTCCAAGGGTAGTCAGTGGTGTCATGGAGTCTGAAAGACAAAATAGATGATATTTAACATTTCAAGCAAATGGACAGCAGATAAGCTACATATGTGCATAAATCAATTCATTTGCAAAAGATTGAGTTGAATATGAAATCTAAATATTTCATCTTTACAGCAGAACTATGTTTTAAAATGTAACAATGCGTGTAATAACTTCAATGTATTTCGATGCATTTGATATTTTTGAATATATAAATGTATACATTTACAAAAATAACTATATAAAACAGTTATTTTAATAACTTAAGTTATCTTTCTATTTATTTAAAACCGTTATTTTAAACAGTAATAATATTTTTTATTTAATACAGCCTTGGTAAAAATAATATATATCTATATCTTCTTTTTTATTTATTTAACTGAGAATACAGAATAGCCACTAGAGTCATTATAGAGTATTTGAATGTGTTGATGTTAATGACGAAAACAAATTTAGAATCATCACAATTAAATACCGGCCCTAGTTTAAATCAAAATCAAAATCAAAATCAAATACATTACCTGAACACGAAAGTTTGTGTCTCCTCTCCAGGGTAGGAATTGCCCTGGGCAATAAGTGGCACAGCAACATGAAGCCCCGCCCCCTCCAGCACAACATCCTCCGCTGACAGTCGAGCATCATGTCTCTGAATCCTGAAGTTCAGCGTGAGGTTCTGACCATAGCTCAGCAGCTGATTACCAAGAAATTTCTCTACAGAAACAAAAAAGAAAACATCCCAGGTGATTAGACAACACATGTCTTGCTGTCATTCAATGTTCTGCCACTTTAACACAGAGGAAATTGCATCTGTTATTATACCTGGAGCCACAAAGTAGATGGGAAAGTAGTCTTCTGAGATGAGCGAGATCTCTCGAGAGCTGGGCGACCACTGCACGGGAACGCTGGAGCCATCTCTCTGCTGTCCTTTCCAGCCCTCATCGTCTATTCAATGACATATATAACATATTTTATTCATTCCCCATGTTACAATCCTTTGGTTGACTTTACATTGGCACATTTGTTGAAAACCACATTCAAGAAATGAGTATATACAGAGTGTTGACTATTAGATGGATGCTCACCCCTGTCGAAGTTGGAGGTGATTTTGTGTACGCTGTAGCCCTCGGCGCTGTCACACACAGTGGAATGCTGGAAGCAGAAGCATGGAGTACATCCCTGAGGATTTTGGGGGTCCAGATTGAAGTAGCCCAGTTTACACCTGAGAGTAAGATGCAAAAGTGTATTAGCAATGGAGACAGGATGGCTGAATAGATGATTGGTAAAGCTGACTAGTTTTTCAACTACAACCCAAATTAAACACACTTGAACCAGGTAATCAAGGTATAAGCGTACTAGAAACTTCCAGGCAGGCATATGGAGGCAAGTTGGAGCTAAACTCTGCAGGACAGTGGCCCTCAAGGAGCAGGTTTGGACATATCTGGTTTATGTAGATTTATCTTTAATTTGTGATTATTTTAGTTTGATTTTAATATTTGACAACATGTTTCTGATGAGGGATGTTTCAATTATTTTAATTCTAGTCATGCCAATTATTTATTTGAAATACAATTACTATTCCAGTTTTATTCATCTAGATTTTACTTCATTTGTAAAAAACATTCTCACAAAAGGTGTTGTGAAATGTTGTGCAATGTGATTTATTCAGCATTAAATGATTGAGAAATACGGTTTTTGGATTTGTATGCAGGCCCCACGTTAAGTCACAACATGTGGAGTGAGTGAAGTAAAGTAAACGGGTCATCAGTTAACAAAAGTGAGATCATCGCTGAGCCTCTAAAAACAAGCCACACATTAATCAAGAGCTGGAGCTTCAGCCACACTCTCTTTAGTCCTTCTTGAACCTGTCTTTCCATTTCTCCCCCTCTGTCTGTCTCATATGAGTATATACTGCAGGGATTATCCTGTCCATGTGTGGCCAAACTCATGGCTGAGAGGAATGTCACAGCCGACATGTGAGTGAAATTTTAGAGTTTTCTTTATGCAAAGTGCAAAGTGAAGACAGGCAGGAAAGCTGGGATGATGCAAAATCAAAATGGAAATGGCAAATACTTGGGATGATTGTTTAAATTAGGGTTTGGCAATTTAAAAAAAATCATGATATACTGTTTAATCAAACAAAAACAAAATAATAATAATAAAAAATAATAATAATAATGAATTATTTTAATTACTGTACTTTATTCTAATGTTTCTTATTATTAAACAGTCAAAAGTTTAGGGTCATAAAGATTTTTTGAAAGAAAATTATTATTCAGCAAGGATGCATTCAATTCATCATTTATAATTTTACAAAAAGATTTCTATTTTAAGTAAATGCTATTCTTTTGCTCTTTCTATTAAATCAAAGAATCTAATTTTTTTTTATCCCGGTTTACACAGAAATATTAAGCAGCACAACTGTTTTCAACACTGATAAGAAGAAATGTTTCTTGAGGACCAAATAATCATATTAAAATTATTTCTGAAGGATCATGTGACACTGAAGACTATGATGACAAGTAATGATGCTGAAAATTCAGCTTTGCCATCATAAATGACATTTGAAAATATATTAACATAGAAAACAGTTATATTAAATTGTAATATTTCACAATATTACTGTTTTACTGTATTTTTGATCAGTAAATGCAGCCTTTGTGAGCATAGGAGACTTCTTTAAAAAAAAACATTTAAAAATCTCGCACTTTTGAGCGATAGTGTGTAGTTATGATTAATTGCATTCATGTTTTATTGTGTATTTAAAATCACACTTTATTAAAGACTCACAATGAAATATGTAGAGATGGCCCATCACAGTCACCAAGCTAGTTAAACTTTGGTGACTGCAAGTCTGGAGGCCCTACATGGTCTGGCTGAGGGCTCTCAGCTGGGAAACCTTTGCCATCCCTGAGCTATTTTCTCTTCCATCTGACACTGAGAGTCCTAATTCTGTTTCTCAGACACACACATGGCCTCATATCCTCCGTGTGTCACCCACATAGGGACTTTCCCTAAGAAAACGGTGTAGACGTCAGACAGCCCTTTTAAACTTGTGTTTATAAAAGCTTTGACAGACATCCTCATAACAGAGTAGGAGCTGAAAGGTGGACCATCTTTATGGGGCTTCTGAGGGGTTGATGTAAGAGTTAATTCTGTTGATGACTACCTTCTAATTTGAGAACATATTAAACAAACCTAGTAATTATAACTTTTGTCCATGTGAACAAGTCAAGTATGGACAATGCTATATCAGCGCAGGGGTGTTTAAAAAGCCACAACAGTTGCCATTGTGTGTGTGGGCGAACATGTGCATGGATGTTTTCTTGTAAAGTGAAGAGTCTGACCTGTCACAGCTGAATCCATCCACATTTTCCTTGCACTGGCAGCGTCCAGTCTGGACATCACACTCCTGCGTGCTTCCAGCCGGATTACAAGAGCAGGGTCTGTAGAGGGAAAAGAGGGAGCAAGAAAGTCAAGAAGGAATCAACTTTAAAGACACTGATTGTTGAGTCTGCATTCTAATATAACCTTCTAGATAAGAATGACAGCTTCTGGTGAAGTGTGTTGGTTGGTGGTTTAAGCCATGCCAGCAGGGCCTAAAATTAACACTTGCCAAGCGCCAAATGAGAGTACAAATTACCGGCATTGTCAAGTATATGAAAAAAAGTCAATCGCCAGTTGGCCGGTTGCATTTTTATGAATCCTAAGGGGTCGTTCACACAGAGGGCCCTATTTTAACGATCTGAAACGCAAGTGTCAAAGCGCAAAGCGCAAGTAACTTTGTGGGCGGGTCTCGGCGCTGTTGCTATTTTCCCGGCGGGATAAATGACTCTTGTGCCCGGCGCAAATCTAAAAGGGGTTGGTCTGAAGTAGCCTCATTATTCATAGGTGTGGTTTGGGCGTAACGTGAAATAAACCAATCAGAGCATCATCTCACATTCCCTTTAAGAGCAGACGCGCTTTTTCCTTGGCGTATTGCTATTATAACGGCGGATTTGCCAGGCGCGTGCCAGGAGCGGTTCACAGCCGAGGAGAGCAACGCTCTCGTCACAGCCGTAAAAGAGAGAGAAGTGACATTGGGGATGGAGAAACACACCCAAATGAGCTTCGGTTAAACAGGCATATAATAATGTGGGTAAATGTGTAAGCTAGATGTATGCTTTTATAATAAATTGTCTATCTATCTATCTATCTATCTATCTATCTATCTATCTATCTATCTATCTATCTATCTATCTATCTATCTATCTATCTATCTATCTATCTATCTATCTATCTATCTATCTATCTATCTATCTATCTATCTATCTATCTATCTATCGTTTGTAATAATATGATTTGCAAAAATGAAAACTGCTGCTTCTGTGTAGATTTTTGCGGGTGCAAAATAGGAATGAAACATGCGTCGGTGTACAAAGTCAATTGCGCTGGGTGCAAGATAGGGCCCAGAATGTGTTTTACATTTCACTGCGCCACTTTGCCATTATTTTTCAATGTAAACACATGCTAGACGGCCGTGTATGTCCGTTGCGTTCGCGTCTTTTGCAGCGTCTCGCGCATGATACTGTGTTCTAACAACGCGGCAAAATGATTAAATTCACAGAAAATTATGTAAAAAATGCCCATCTCGGCAAGTATACTAGTAAACATAGTTGGTTATGTCTTAAGTGAACGTAAACAGTCGAGCAAGACAATGCATGTGTACAGAGTCAGTATATTGGATTCATGCATTGTCTTAAAGTGACAGCAGCCTAATATTCCTGCTGCTGTTTTTAATGTTAAACAAACAATGTTAAACATACTTTATTTAATTTCTATACCTGAAAACTACTGTTAGACAAACTTGAAAAGCACTGTTCATTTCAATTGCATTTTTGTTCGACTTCTGTATTTATTTGTGCCATTGCTTTTAATTTGATTATTTGTTTTTATTATTTTTACTGACAGTTTCATTGTCCTTAATAATGTTTTACATTTATATTGGTTAGGTCAGTAGTTTTAACTGGAATAGAAAATTGTGAATTTTCATTGGTTTCTAAAATTTTGGTGTCATTACTGCCTGTTTTTGCAAAAACAGTTTCATGGCCGGTAAAAAACATTTATGGCCAGTAAATTTTCTGTCACCGGCCATTGGCAAGTGTGACAAAAATGAGTTTTAGGCCCTACGTGCCAGCGTGGATGAGTTAAAGCACTTTACCTGCAGCCTGCCTCAGTCAGTGTGTGGTACCCAGGCTGGCATCTGTCACACTTATCTCCCATCACTCCCGGCTTACAGCTACACCTGCCAGTGTTGTCACACTGAGTACTGAGAGAACCTGGAAAGCAAGAACCAATAAAATAAATGGTAATGGTTACAAACTCAATCTCTGGAAGCCTATTCAAATTTTACACCAGAACAAGATGTTAAAACACCTTCACATACAGTACATTACACATTTGTTTATCTTTGTTGAATTTGTATGTTCAGCATTGTATTTTTGGATCGGTTTTTGGAATTTTGTGAGATCCCTTGAATGAAAAAACACCCAAAACAAAAAACTGAAAAACTGGGGAAAAAAAAGTAAAATAAAACATGCATGGCTTTTTATTTATCTTCCACCTTGGTCCTGCAGTATGGCTGTTACGCACCAATAGGGTTGCAACTGCAGGAAAGACAGCGCTGGCCAGAAGGATCTCTGTAGTAGTTGTCCAAGCATCGCTCACAGTTCGGCCCATCTGTATTGTCGGCACAGCTGCGGCAGTGACCTCCATGTCCAGTGGCACGATACAGCTCCGCGTCAAAGTAACATTCTGCGCTCTTTCCGTTACAATTACATGCTGAAACAGAGACAATCTCAAGTCAGAAATTTCATGTAAAAACTCCCAGGGGCGGCATAAATGTGCCTATGATGCAGACACTCACATTTGCACATAAGATAAATGATGGAAAAATTTGGGGTGATAACAGAGGAACTAGTCTGAACTACGCAGATGCGGTTTGGCAGTCATCAGGATTTCGAGTAGGACTTCTGCCTAAGTACTTGGTGGACACAAGACACACTTAGTGGAAAGATGATGATGGAGGAGCAGGAGCTGTGTGGGTGTGAGAACACCGGGCCTCAGGCTGCTATACATCAGATGTCCACATTAGTCATGCATTTCTAATAAATGCGTGGATGCATGTGTCCAGATAAGGGAGTGGAGGACACCAGAAACCCCTTCCACACACAATATGACTCCGGTTTAAAGAAAACAAAAATGACACCATATGGAGGAGGTTAGTCTGTGATGAAAGACTGTAGTTCTTCATGTACTCATGACAGAGGAAATCAAACAGATGGGATTTTGTATATTTCTACGTATTACAGAAAAAGGCAGGATTTCTGAGCTAGTTTTCCATTCATGGAAAGTAGATTTATTTTACATGGAAAGATGATTATACTGCTAGCTTCCTAAAGGTCAAAAAAGCACCATAAAAATATCTTAAGTGTTCTATATGACTTGTACGCTATTTTTCAAGTCTTCTGAAGGAACATAATCTAATTTGTGTTCTCATTTATGTAGGTTTTCCAAATTTGGCGAATCAGTCACATGACTAGCCAGGGCTAATTTTGTGTGACATGATGATCTTGGTGCAACACATCTAAATGCATTTTTAATCTCTAATTTAGCATTAGCAGTGAATAACATTTTAACAAATATTAATTATTTTTATTATTTTAATAAATGCACACTAAAATATATTTCTTGCCAATACTTTTTTTTAATTTATTTGATAAAATACACTTAACACAAGAATATGATTAAATGTTATAACGATTTAAACATGTTTTCTGTATGAAGATATTTAAAAATGTAATTTGTTCCTGTGATGACAAAGTTGGATTTTCATCATCATTACTCCAATCTTCAGTGTCACCTGATCCTTCAGAAATCATTCTTATATGCCGATTTGGTTCTTAAGAAATATTTCTTATTATTAACATCACAGTTAAAACAGTTGTGCTGCTAAATATTTTATACATTTGATAAATTGTTTTTGTTGAACAAAAAGTTCAAAAGAACAGCATTTATGCATTTATGAATTTAATGCACCCTTGCTGAATAAAAGTAAAAATTTCTTTAAAAAAATCTTACTAAAGGTTATGATATTCTTAAATATTGGTTAAAGTGTGGCGGTATAAAAAGGTCATTTTTATTTATACAGGTTTGGAATTATATGATTGTGAGTAAACGATCACATTTTAATTGTTAGATGTGTTAGATCACATTTTAATTTCCCTTTATGTGAGGAAAAACCATTGTAACAGAAATCTGTTTTTTGTTTTTCTGGAGGAAGATTCGACCAAACACAGAAGACTTACGCAGACACTCGTTGGGGTTTTCAGCGGTGGCTCTCCTCCAGGGACGGTCATTGTAGAAGGGCTTGCACTTGTTGCAGTCTGCTCCCTCTGTGTTGTGTTTGCAGTTACAAACCAGCTTGCTGCGATCGTTCTTCACGCACTCGCTGGCATGGCCATTACACTTGCACCTGGGTGGGGAGGAGGAAGGTAACAGACCGGTCAGGTGCAAAAGGCCACCACACAATGATAGGGCACACTTACTATATGTGTACACATCCTGCTGCTGTTGTGCGGAACAAAACCAAGCAGGCACAAACGTGCCGCAAAGCTGTTCAAACACAGAGCTCTGACGATGTTTGTTGAGCCTATCACTGAAACGTCACTGCACCTTTGTTGTCAGATTGAGTGGCTGATGTCTGTGTTTTTATCCTGCCTGTCCTTTGATAGAAGAGTATGCAGTAGTGCAGTACAGTAATACTATGTACGGTATGCAGTGCTTTTGAACACTGTTTTTCATCCCAGTCTTTTAACCAGCAGTAAATATTGCATATCACAGCACATCAAGCTGGAAATGTATTTCATTTTTATTTATATATGCAATGCCAAAAGAGAAGGAATAAAAGCATCTTAAACGCAGTCCATATGACTATATTTCGAGTCTTCTGAAGTCATACAATAGTTTTTTGTGAGGAACAGACTGAAATTTAAATTCTTTACTGACAATTGTAAATACACACTTTTTTTTTTTTTTTTTTATCAGTTTTGGAGCTTGACAGTTCCATTCCAGTATTTTTATGCAAATTTAGGGATAAAATTAAATAATATATATTTTAAATAAATGCAATAAATGCACAAGTGTATATATATATAACATTATACAACATGTATAAGACTGCTTGAGATTACAATGGAAAAATATTTACAGCATAAATATTAATATGTGCATCAAACAAAGTCATGTGATTGTATAATTTGCTCCAATGATTTGCTACTATTACTTCCATGAAACATCTATTCTCTCCCATTTAATAAAATATAGAACATTTGATAAAAGTGTCAGTGGCTTCATCTTCGACTTCTGGTTTTCACTTTTTTTTTTGTTTTGTTTTTGCGGGTAGTGACAATTTAGTTCACTTTAACACATTCAATGGAAACTTTGCTTTTATTTGCATGATATTCCAATTGTTTGCATAATATTAAATTTGAAACCTGGACAGAAAGCTACACAAAACATTTTTAATTGTTTTTAAAAAAGTTTTAAAGCTCTTTTGCCTGATTACCAAAATCAATTGAACATCCATTCAGGGCCACAGTTTGGGCACATAAGAGGACTTATTTGTCTTTGTAGGTGAATATGCTCACTGCCGCATGTTCATGACAGATACTTTGACAGAGGCCTCAGAACAAGAGAGGGCTTGTGCAGCTGAAGCCACCTCGCACACATTGTTTCAGGTGTTCTTTGGCAAAGCCTTATGGAAAAGGTGATGCGAGGAATAATAACTTGGTGGAGGATATGCACTCATCGGACATGCATTCTTCCCTAATATAAACTTATCAGGGATGTATTGAACCTCCCAAGATGCTACGTGTCTGGTTATCAGATCACATGAGGAACATCTGGCTGCCATTCAGCGCTGATGTGTCTTGCTGGACAGGCGCACTGAGGCCGTGAGGCAGCAGGTGTAAATTATTCCCTTTGGCCTCGACCTTGTTCCCTTTCCAGATTCTCTGCCCGCCCCATTCCAGTTCCTCTGTGCTCTGTAATCCAGCACTCCCAGGCAGGAATGTAGGGAATGTGGGCTGTGTAATGGAAATCTGCTCCACATTTCAAACAGATTAAGGTGAAAAGACATGCATTGGAGCACCAGGAGATGTTTCACACTTACTTTACAATGCTCTGATCCCGTATATGGGCTTCTTCTGCATGTCCTTCATCTTAAAAGCTTACTGTCATAGTTCACAGATTCCACAGACAGGAAATAAAGAGGTAATACTTTCGCTGTTGTACCTATAGTTCAGATAATTGCACAGCAATTCCTTTTGGTCCTTTTATACATACACAATTGAACAAAATGGTTTAAAACAAGGAAGTTTTGTGCCATTTTTGACCTGTGTGAGTTCAGAAAAACTTGTTCCCACAGAGAGTGAGTTTTCCCTGCAAAAAGATTTTAAAAAGAAACTACACCCCAAACCAATCCATTTCTCTCAAAGTGCGAAACTCACACTGCAACGATCTAATCTTTCAGAGCGTTGGTTTATTTCTTTTGTTTGCACACTGAAAAAAACTCATATCATCTTTCAGGTGCAGCATTACAGATGGAGTTGTTGACATCCTTGGTCTGAGTACAAGGCAGATATGTGAATGTCTCATTAAACTATATATATTGACATTTACATTGGAGAGTGAAGCAACACAAAGAACCACGTCCAGAACAGCTGGAGATGCTGATTTAAACTTACGTTCAGAGAGCAGATGTTGAAACTAAAAAACGTACCTTCCTCCAACAGCAAAGTCTGAGATAGCGTAATAGTAGGATTTGAGAACTTTGGGATCGTTGAAAACTTCATCTCCGAAAGTGTTTAATCTGTTCAGGCTCACTCTGATGTCTGTGGCAGTCACCCAATCCTGACAGAGAGAAAAGAACAGTTGTGTTACAAATTAGGCATTATTTAAAAAAAAAAAAAAAAAAAAAAAACATGGGAAAACAAAAGCAAGAATGTAGACAGAGAATGTCATAGATGAGTCATAGATGAGCATGTAACGATTTTGTTTCCATTTTTTCTGGAACAGATATTGGATAGATTTTAGCAGGGAAGGATTCTTCCCATCTGTTCTGTGTGCAGATGTTTAAAGAAAATAAATCCTCAGGCCTCTAATCTAAACCAAACCTGCTGGAGTCACGTTGAGGCACTGTAATGTATGCAGAAAGGCTTCATGGGAAGAGAAAAACACCAGTGTGACGTTTAGCATGTAAATGCCATTTAGAATGATGTTGCACATTATTTGCAGTTGAACTTTGCCTGCTTTGGCCACATGTTGGGAGTGCCAATCTCAGAAACCAAAGAAAACATGACTCAGACCAAAACATTAGTCCTTTCCTGAAAGATTTGCAAGCATTACCTCCAGCTTTGCTATAAACTGTGCGAGTTATTATTTTACAAGTGGGTTGACAGAATAGCACAGGGGTTTAAAGTGGAGCCAGGCAACCCTGTAACAATGCTCATCTTCAGTCCACTGCTGGAACTGAGGAGGAAACGTCCTTATGTAATTCTGACAGCTTATCCAGATATATTTTTTATCTTAGACATTGTAAACAGTCTGTGTGGTGTGGTCACAATTATGAATTTGGGACTACTGATATTAGCTTCTTGTATTTTATATGTACAATGAGCAGAATTGCAGCAAAAAGAAAAAAGTAGAGATGAGGATAGAAAGCAAAGCCGGTGTCCGAAGCAACACGCAACCCAAAGCAACGGGTTATGGCAACGACATCTATAGTCATAAGATTGTCTGATGGGAGATTCAAATAAACAGAAAATAAATGACTTTCAATTGACACATTAAATGTGCTAAACACAAGCTCGAATGTGTGTGTGATGCGCCAGAACAAACCTCATTGGTTCTCTGGCTTTATGCACGCACAATTGAGCTTCATTTCCTTTTAATGGAGGTTGGCAAACCCAGTTGAAGGCGCATACCGCCAAGGCGCCAACTACTTGGAAACATATAAAACATAAAAAGTAACACCTAATTATCAACTAATGGTAATAATGACAGATGATGAGTGAAG
Organism: Squalius cephalus; assembly: GCF_949319135.1. Lineage (NCBI taxonomy): Eukaryota > Metazoa > Chordata > Actinopteri > Cypriniformes > Leuciscidae > Squalius > Squalius cephalus. Next base: position 32,893,575 of record NC_137128.1, on the reverse strand, counting down.
AAACTTGTTGTTGATCATTTCCAAAAGTCCACTAACAAACCTTCACTCATCACACGCTTCTATATTGGAGCAGGCATGACAGCCACATAAACCCTCAGAAACAGATCCATTCCTATAAAAAGAGTTCGGGGCTTTGATATTAATAGTTTTACGCCACATGAGATGTCTGATATGGAAGCATCTGGCGACAGGGCTAAAATTGTACATTTGGTTAACCTTACATTTGAAAAACAATACAAAAAAATAAAATTACAACACATGACCACACAAAGCACTTATTTGGTGATACATAATTATATTTTGACAACCATTTAAGTGAAATCATATAAATACTAATCAAGTAGACAATGATGCATACTCATTACACTAAAGAAGAGCTCCCAAAATAAAATCACAACTAGAAACATTCTGACCTCAGGCGCCATCCTACAAGAATATACTATCTATTTTAGATTCTCTTTTGTGAAGTAGAAACTATGCAGACTGACTTGGATGTTCAACATATGAAAGTGGTGAAATGAAACTGATAAAAATGTTTCAAAAAGACACAAATCAACCCAAATCAGATCCCAGTGTTCCAGCTCTTGCATGTACACACCAACACACGCACATGTACTTTTCCAGCTGTGTCTGTGTGCTGCCAAGCACAAGCAGAACGGGGTGGGAAATCTGGGGGCGTCACTAGTAACATGTTGCAACTGCTGGCTGTGCTGAGCGAGCGGGAGGCGACATACCACCTGGACATCGCACCACGGGTCTCACGAGCACACACCAACCAGACTGCCTGCCAGCTTCTATACATGAACTCAGCCATACATTATCTGCTGTCCACCCAATCCCGCTCATATCTCACACAGTTAACCTCTTCTCACTTCCCCCTAACCACAGCAGCATCTTGTTTTTCCCTGCATGACAACGAATTCCATAGTCAGCACACGGAAGGACTGACTCAGCTCTGAACGTCTGTCTCTTATTCAGCTAATTAGTCTGAAAAATGTTTTTGTGTGGTTGTGGTCTATGGAAGTATATCAAGTTCTGGTGAACTGAAAAATGTAACAGTAGTATTTCTGCCTAACAGTATTTCTGTGGCGTTCAACGGGCTGAAACATGTTGAAAACACACCGTAAACCTATTTAACAATAAAATGGATGATTTAATGAAACAACACAAAATAATGGTGGAAACTACTCAGCCACTGAAAATTGATTATTATATTTATTTATATTATTATTAAATTAAATTTATTAAGCAAGGATGCATTGAATTTATCACAATATTCAATAATACTTCTGTTTTTTTCTGCATTTTTTTAAATCAAATAAATAGTCTTAATAAGCATAACAGACTTCTTTAAAAAAATAAAAAAATAAAAAAATAAATAAAATAAAACCATGCATTAAATTAATAAATTGTTGACAAAATAATCACGATTTGAACCTAAATGTGATCAACCTTCTTAAATATACTCAATGTGGCAAGCCTACTACTATTTTACTATTACTTTATATTTTTACTATTACTTGGTAGCCTACAACTTATTTTCCAGAAAATATGGTAAGTGGAAAGTATTATTTTATTGTTATATTTTGCAAATACCAATATCTCTCACACACACAAACAGTTCTAAATTACGAGTTGTTTGTTTTAGGCAGCAGAAAGTTGCTCAATCTGAAATCTTGGAAAAGTAACTTGGCTGCAATCACACATGACTGCACAACCGCACATCTGGAAACTGAGATTTCGATTCCCACCAATAACTTTGTTATGTCTGAGACTGCGAATGATGTGATCGCTTTTGACTTCATAAGTGAGTTAGGGCGATCAAAGAGCAGCGAGCGATCAAGGGAGAGATCACAAAATGAGAGATAGAAGATTCTTTTACCTGCAGTACAGGACTGTTGTCGAAGTTATATGCGCTGGGTCGGCCCTCGAGCGTGGAAAAGGCCACGTTTCCTCCGGTGAGGGGTGAGATGTCACTGAACTCATCTGTGCACAGAGCCTGCTGCTCGTCCTCACTCGTGCGGATAAAGCCGCGGTTGGTCTTGCTGTAAGTCTTCTCGCAGGAGCCGCTGTAGTACTGGTAGGGAACCCAGGGCCCGTCCTCACTGGTGCGCTTGTAGATGGTAAAGCTCTCAGGACGGCTGGTGTGGAACTTCAGACGCACGTAGGTGATGTCGAAAGCCTTGCCTGGAAGAAGAGAGAAGGCAATATGAGGCAATGAATACTTCATTCTTTTTGTTTCATAAAACACATTGTAAACACTAAATGTAACACCATAAAGCAATGAAACTGAAATGGATGGACTTTCTAACTGAGTAGAAAGTCCTGATATTCAAATGGTAAATCCAACCAATTTAAAATAGCTGGGGTGCAGAATCAGCATGCATTGCATGGTAAAGTCACAGATAAACATATGTTGCGTATCTGATCATATATTTAGATAAACATAGAAGAGGAGATCAGTGAGACATGTTCTATAATGTACAGAGAATGCAAGGCAGATTTCACACAGATAGGCTGGCAGTAGTGTCCTCAAGCTAAAGGTAGAACGAGGTTCAGATAAAGCTGGAATGACTGGATGGATACCATTCGCTCCCTTTACTAAACAATCTGTGCTTTGGTACGGCCCACAAAAAGATAGAGCTGGATTCAAGGACTGGATAAGACACTAAATCAGCACTGCAGGTGTCAAACATACACACATCTCTGAAAGATTGCACAGAAAAATGGATCAAGGTTAAGCAGACAAGCCTGATATTGCACAAAGCTGGCATAATGCCATGCAAACATAACCTTGATCCACTGAAAATACCTCAGCGCTCCTTCCTGTCTGATAAGATCTGCAAATCCTTATCCTCAAATTTCTATTTTTCTGCTAATGTCCCCCCCCTCTAACTGCTGCAAGAATCATGGTCATAACCACTTTAGCAATTGAGAGGGACACCCTCGTTTTTAAATGATTGTGTTTACACATATTTGTTGTTGTATTATTTATTCAAAAATACAATAGAATTTAAATTTTATACATACAATGACTTGAACACAAATTCTATGATGAGCATGTTTTCAGTTTCTGAATAAAAATTTATTTTGATATTTTTTTGGTTAGTTTAGGTTGTCAGATGGTGTAACTCCCCAAAAATGTAATAACTATGAATTAATAATTTATAATATAAAAAAATACTTTAACCTTGAAAAATCCATTAAAAAATTATTTTGAAGAAAATAAAAGACACACATTCAAAATGTAAAGAAAAAATGATGGCTACAGCACATAACGCTCAGCAAGACTATTTTTTAATGTTGTGAAATATTATTACAATTTAAAATAACATTTTTCCAATTGACACATTTTTAACTTATTTTAAATAATAAATAGCAGTATTTTCAGCATCATTACTCCAGTCTTCAGCGTCACATGATCCTTCAGAAATCTGATTTCTAATATGCTGATTTGGTGCTCATTAATTGTAAACTTTGTGTGAAAATGGCATAATAAATATATTTTTTTTATATATTTTTGAATACAAAGAGTACATTTATAAAACTTTGGTACGTGTGTTTAAACTAGTCTTCCTTTTCAAGGTTTTTCACTTTTCTTTTTTGTGGACAATCATCTCTCTGCCATGACTGGAATCATTTCATCGTCAACTAGCCTAACTTTTTTCCACTCCTTAACACATAACATGCAATCAAACCTTGTCTCGTAAAATGACAAGACAAGAGCATAATCACATGCTTTTTTTTTTTTTTTTTTACAAGAAGCTTAGTTTTTTGTGCTAGTCTGGATTTCAGCAGCTTTGCGAGGTCCTCCAGCAATTATATAGAGCGTGTAAAAACATATTTTTGCATGTCTGAGCAAGCTATGGGTGTTTGGGAGAGACTGTAACCAGGGGCCAATGGAAATGGCATGGAGAGACATCATTTATTTAGTGCGAAGAAAATGACACCATCTTTCAAGCAGGGCCATGGGGGGGGACCAATGTTTGCTTTAGCAAAGAATTTGCTCTCCAAACAAATCCGCAAAAACTAGGGACAACTGTGTGTTAAGTAAATAGACTGAGAGATTGCATCAAAAAGTTTAACTACAGCTAAAGCAGGGACTGGTTTGAAGCAATGACAAAAAGACTCAGTCTCTGAGGGCATTTTGGCTGTTAACATGAAAATGAACTTGCTGACTTTTAGGAGCCTCCTGCACACAAGGTCAAAGTTCGACAGAAGTGGGAGAGATTTTTACAATAGGGCGTGGGTTTTCTGCTTTTTCGTTAGTGAATGAGCTGAAAAGGCCAAACGTAGCTCTTAAAAAAAAGCTTACAATGACTCAAAGGTGAATCAAAGAATAGCTAGCTATCATCCAAAAATTACACAAAAAAGTAGGCTAAAAACAAAACAAAAAAAAGACGAAAAAAAAATGTAAAATGGGCTTTTCTGGTACTTTTTCATCTATTTTTGAGCAGCTCTTTTCTCAGTGGACATGGATAGTGGCTACCTCATCACATTCTGCTACACAATTTCTTTCAAGTTCCACAGAAACAAAACTTAGTTTTTTCCCCCGTGGAACTCAAATTCATGATGTTCAATTTTGAGTGAACTTGCACTTGCAATAAGCACAGATACAAAAAGAAACGGTGCTTGAATGTTCAGTCTAAAATGAAAATTCAAAAACCGCTAAAACATTCTTCAAAACATCTTCATTATGTTCTACATAAGAAATAAAGTCAAATTGGTTTGGATGAAGGTGAGTAAATAACAGAATAACATTTTTTAGATAAATCGTCCCTTTAAGAGTGACCAGAAACAACAAAAGAAGAAAAAAAGAAAGAAAGTGCTGGAAAAAAAACAGTGCTGGAATCACAGCACAAGCTCTTGCAAAAGAGTGAAAATGATGACGGTCATGCTCATGAAATAAGACAATATTCCCATGCATGCACAAATTCAGACACCACAACAGTGAGTCAAAAGAATTTCAGCAACAGTTTTATCCAATAGTTGTAAATATTTCTTATGGGCCTTGCAAATTCTTCTCTATTTTTGGCAATCGGATGACTCACTCACAATCCTTATCCAGATGTTTTCAAGCAGAATTTTACTTTATTTGTCTCTTGATCATACTGTAATTCATTGGAGTTCAGGTGCACTGAAATAAAGGCTGGGAACAATTGTGGTAGTACAGAACATTGTGACCAATCAAGTCCTGCTTTGAACCCAGGAACAATCCAAGGCGTCCACATTTGACACAGCTACGCCATGGATCTGACAACAGCAGGATGACTTTTAAAACCTAATACCCAAACAAAGCAATGCTTTAAAGCTTTCGCACGCAAGTTGTGCATGCACTTCACAGACTGGTCTGGCACTGAGGCGAACAGTGCCATCATTGATGTCTCACCTCTGAAGTCTCCCCGGCATCCTCGCAAAACAAGACGAACCAAATCTGTTGGCAAAGCAGTGAAGAATCGAGCCGGCTGAGAGGGAAACAAAAAAGCCCCTTCACGTAGCCAACGCACTTCAGAAAGACAGACAAAGCACACTTGAGCACTGACTCATAGAGCTCATTGGAGCATTGCTGGAGCTCAAAGGCATGACTGAAGCAAGGGTGCACATGAAGAGGAAAGGGTCAGGCCCTGTGGGGGACGGCGCACTGGACTGTCTTTGAACTTATACTTGATGACATCTCATCTTTGTCACAAAATCTTTTGAGACTGAGAGGGTGTGATTTCAGGGTCTGCATAATGAAAGAATTAAAGTGGAGGCCTGTTTCAAACATCTGCAAACAATGTGGCAGAAAAATAATAATAATAATAAAAATGTTGTCCAATCACATTACACCACAGCAGGTGGTACACAGCAGTTATCAGAGCAAATAAAAAAGTCCTAATATGCAGACACTCTAAAAAAATGGGAACCTGATGTTCTCGTGATCGCAAAAATATTGCACATCCTATGGGCAATTAATCATTTCCTTTGGGTCAACAAAGCAGACATTACACAGACCTAAACCATCATCGGCTGCAGCTGTGGGGGAAGTAGCCACAGGTGTCTCCTGAAGCTGAGAAAAATCGCAGTGATGAGCAGAAGGAGTCTCTTTCTCAGAGTGTGCGCCAGCTGGGAGACTGCGCATACTATGGAGAACATACTAGAACATATGAAACATACAAAATATATTAGACTATACTTTAGAATATCAGAGATTTGTGGAAGTAAACTTAATTTAGTCTTTTTATTGTTTACTGTTATTGTGTGATTGCTGGTTTTATTTTATAATCCTCATGGGAAAAGTCACTTTCTCTGCTCATGAACTAAAGCTGGTGTGAAGTCAACTGATGTATTGAGGTTTACACCAGGAGTTAAAGCTTTTCACAAACTCTAATTAGGCTCATATGGAGGCAAATTGAAGGGCTCTTTTATCCCACCATTAATGGGAAATTCCTCAACTTAATCACCTATTACTGCTGCCACTGAATGCAGATATGAAGTAGACTTAAATCCAGAATGGGGTCCAAAAGTCTGTGACCCCTAGTGAACAAGGTTAATATATATATATATATATTTTTTAAATGCAATAAAACACATTTATAATGTGTAAAATGCAAGAAGTCCATGAAGAATGTTATGCATTTTGTGGCACAAGCATGACGCCAGCACTACATGGTTTTACCCAGCCCTTCAAGTTCAAGACCGCCCTGAGCAGAAGAACAAGAGGAATTCCACCATTCAATCCAGAACAATCAGGGTATTGATGATAAAAACTGTGTGGCTCCCCATTGTGAGACTGAATAGATATAGGATGGATATAACAAAACAAAAACAAAAATGATGGTGTCTGTATCCACCATCAAGATCTCTGGAAATGTCAAGCACAGCTTTATCAGTTATCAGACAGGGACCTTCCACTTCACTTCCTGTCTTTCACAATCTGTTCTCAGTCACACAGACACATGCAGTCATATATTCTTCCTTACAAAGTGTCCTAACCAGCTGTATAAAACCAGCATTGTGTAGCCCCGCCCACTGCAAAATTTAATTGGTCTAAAATCATTCTCCACAACTACAAAATATCAAATAACATCTGATTTTGTGCTTAGTATGGATAACTTGTCACAATGGGCCGAGTTAGAACCCTTTATCAGAGGGACAACACGCTTGAGGCGACCTTGGTTTATGTGCCTTGCTCAAGGTCACAATATCTCTGGTTATCAGCCTTGGGTATTGAGCCTTTACTGTAAACAGACTCATTAAGATGCAGTTTCTCTCAGTCTCATACCTTTAACCAAAACTGAGACTGTGTGACAACTTAGGACAGAAGTCGTTGAGGTGGGAGGAGGGCGAGAACTTGCTGAACTGACTGGAATGTGCTTCCGCACATAGTGACGCCAGTGTGGGGGGTCAAGCAGACCGAAAGAGAGATTGAAAAGAGAGAGGGAACATATGCAAAAAGCAAGGGGACAACACAGACTAAGAGAAAGAGGTAAAACACAGAAGATAACATCAAGAATCATGGGGGAGAGACATATTTGATGAAACTTGTCACTAACTCAAAGAATGCAAGACAGACATGTTTAAATGAGAGAATAATCTTGGTTGAGCAAAAACTGCAAACAAATGTCAAATAAAAATGCATTAAGCTGCATTAAAGAGGTCACAGCATGAGGATTTTTCCATGATCTTTTGTGATAAAAGAGGTTATTGTACTATAAAAAAACATTGTACGTTTCAGAACTCAAAATGTCATCTTCTGCTTCTGTTATCAAAAGATCATTAAAAAGTTAATTAAGGTTTGGAGAGAAAAACACTTTGCCAATTTTATAAAAGGGGAAGGGTGAAGGATGTATGCCATTAAATTTAAGGCATGTCCTCTGAAGGAGGCGAGGAAGTTTGTGAAATGCCACTGTGCGGTTCAGAGTGGCTTAACTGGTCATTATGAAAGATGAGAGAAGGGCTCAGGCAACACGCCGAGGCTTGTGTGCCAACCATAAAAACTCTTCTATTCTATTCAGTAAGATTTTTTTGAAAGAAACGGCAAGGATGCATTAAGTTGATCAAAAGAGGTTAAAAAAAGTTTGCCCTATGTTCTGTCCTTCTAAATATTTGTAAGTCCAAGCTGAATCACTTTCTTCATGTTTTAGACCTATCATAGCTTGAATTTTAAACCAGCACCACAGACAGATGTGCGCATTGTGCTCGCGGCTCCATATATCAATATTTCAGAATGAGTCCAACACTGAAAACTGAGTGAAGAAAAGCAGCAGCTGTCTAAAGACACTGCAATGAATCCACTTCAAACCAAGCGTGAGAGGACACAGTGACCTTAGTGGGGGACCGATGGAGCCTTGAGACGGAAACACATCAGCCATGAGAGAGACTCAATTCAGGAACTGTGAGTAAAAGAAAATAACAAATCAGTCAGGAGATACTCTACATCCTTGAGTTTTCACTCCCACTAGAGTTCTCAATGGCCGCTTACCAGATCCTCCCTTAAACACGGTGGCCAGACGCTGATTAGGGTGAGTGAAAAGGAAACACAAAAACTAAAACAAATATCTTTGTTAGGAATGCCTGTCTAATGAAGAAGAGGGGCTGGTTCTCAAAAAAAAACTTGTGCATGCTTGCTTGGCAAGGCGGAGAGCAAAAGATTTAGCCTTTAAAAGTGTCAAACGCATTTATTTGTGAGCTGAAGGTAAATCCAAATTTTATGGGGGAAATGACTAAACTGAAAAGACCTTTGAAATGGAGAGGCCGTCCACTAGTCTTCTTTCAAAAGGAGGCGCTGCCAAGAGGCCCGGCTCAGAAAATCACATCACAATAACATGGTCAGTCTTGTTGGTATGCAACTGTCACATGGCCCCAATTAAATCCTCTTAAAACAAACACCAAATAACCACCAATTACAAATGAAACACTAATGCACAGGTCTCATTGTGTTGAGGAGTTCTGCCCATTCACAAGTTTCAAAGGTGAGATCCAGATCTTTGCAATCAGGGATTCCATTCATTACTGACATTCCGGGGTTTGGGAGAAAAAAAAAGAAAAAAAAAGGTGGAGCGCTTTGCCAAAGGCCATGCTATGAATTCACACCTTTCAGCTAACCTTCAAGCCCTAATGGAGATTTTTGAGGTGATAAAGACCTACGACAATTGAGCTACAGCTCTGTTAAAACAAAAGAAAGATGGATCCATTCAACAAGGCAGCAAATGGAGTCTCGGGTCCCAGGCTGACTGTCTCGCGGGGGACGACAGTAATTCACAAAGCTGTTTACAGGACGGGGTAAAGCTCTGAATAAGTGGCTGCATTATCTAAACAACTCTGAAAGCTTTACTGTTGTGGGTTTACTGCTGTGTGAATGTTTTAATCGTGGCTAAATTGATTATAAGCCATTCTAAAATGTCATGTGGTGGACTGAGATTTCTCAGAGATAAATTTATGGTGCGGAAAACCATTTGCTCTGTTTGGCGTTCCCCGTGAGAACAAGGAGTTGGATTGGAGTTACACCCTGTATGTCCAGACCTGCCTCTCTTGGCATGGCTGACGGGAGGCGTTGGTCAGTTTACAACAGTCCTCTGTCATTTCTCAATAGTTGACCTTTGCACATCATTCATCTAAAAAATGAGAAATATTTGATAAAAAAAACAAAAAAAAACATTTATTTTAAATATGAGGGAAGAATAAAAATCACTAAACTTGGTTAAAACATTTATCTGTCAAAGTTATTTGGCAAAAAAAGGCAAACTACAGCTACAAGTAGCTGTAAAAAATGCATATAAAAGAAAACGCTCACAGGACAAAGCATTCATTGCAACATAATCAGTTAATACTATTTTGTTCTCTCTTGTTTTTGCACGTGTTCATAATTTCTATGTATTGCAGCCTGGGCAAAAATTATGTTCGCACAATTCGTTATCATGAATAGAACAATTGACTCCAAGCACAACCATCTATTTTCAGTTGCAACTGAAATGTAAAAAAAAAAAAAAGGTGCTCGTGAAAATGACCTAGAAAGAACCTGGATGGTCTGCAAACAAAACACAAAATACAAACATATCCAGGTTTAAAAAAAAACTATTTAATCATAGCAATGACAATTTCCACCATTTGTACTCGACCATTTCAACTATGACTAACTCAAGGTGTGCCTGTTTGCTCCAGGAGGAAGACGATCTATGTATGGGGTGAGGTAACTAAGCTTGGACCTCTCTCTGCATTCCTTCAGCACTCTTCCAAACCTCTCGAACACAGCCGGAGGTGCACGAGAGGGAGATGGAGAGAGAGAGACCCTCAGGGAACTAGAAGGATTAGGGATTGCTGTATGAGTACATGAGTGGGGGGGCTGTCCGGAGGGAAAGCCTCAGCCCAAAGCTACAGTCCAATTAAACATCCTCTCATGACCTCACTGCATTCTTCTGTGGTGGGATGAACAATAACGGCTTTGACTTTTTAAACATGTGGGCATGACAGTTTTTTCCTGTACATAATTTTTCACCATCTGCCCATCGGCCTGCTGGGAGATACATGTCGAACATCTGTTCCCGTACACACTCCCGCAAAACACTCTATCAGCCTGTACAGCGTGACCAGAGAGAATGTTCACAGTACACACTTCTTGAAATTCATTTCACAAAGGTATAAAGAATTATTTATATTATTTGAACAAAGCATACATTTAACCTTAAAAAAAATGTGGTGCTGTTGCACAATCATATGCCTAAAATAAGCACAGTTGGGATTGATCAGATTGACAGAAGAAACAAAATGCTTATTGTGTCGTTCGCCAACTTTTCAATCGTTGCGCCCTACACACAAATCAACCCAAAAGGGGAAGAAATGTTCTGTATTTTTTACAGCCTTTCACGCCTCATTTAACAGCTTTCTGTAGCACACACAACAGATATTTGAACCGATAAATTGTTTGACCTCTAGTGGAACCTTTAATCTAATCTTAAATATCAGTTAAATATCTGTTTTGTTTTGATAACTTTAACACGTGTCAATCTAACATTTATTGCTCAATCTTCTAATGAACCTTTGAGTAACTTCAAAGGCTTTAGAAAGGCCACTGCACATTAGTCATGTAAAAACATGGCTTCCCAGCAACAGTCAAGCTCAATTTAACCTGTAACCCAAGCAACACAGTTTCTGTTACTGATGCAAAATAGTTCCTACGACAGCTCATCTGGACAAAAACAGTGAGAGAACAAGATTGTGAGGAAGGAATAAAGAGAATTTACATTGAAACCAATCTACACTCAGAACTGGAACTGACCATTTTACACTATTGGTTTTACAGCGGGTAGGTGGAGTGAAGGAGGGTGGCATGCATTGCATTACAATAGAGGAATCCGAGGAATGCAGTAGAATACATAGAGACGAGCAGAGAGCCCTTTACTAAACAAATCAGAGAGCATTGAATTTGATAAGGTAAAGAAAAAAAAAAAAAAATCAGTACCCATCTGCATACTGGACAAGTGAATTTGGTGCAGTCACACTACACTTTGACAACAAGTTGACCAAGCCAGAACTTTACAACTCAGTTGATAACTAACTTTGCATGATCTTGCTTTTCCACTATTTCATTTCCATGGGGTACAAATAGACATGAATGGAGCACTAAGCGCGTGTCCACACCTTCAATCCTTATTACAGCTAGATAGCTGATATTTGAAATGTTTTAAATTATTGACATTGGCTGATAAGTTTTTCTGTTTGGCTGATAAGTGTAATAAGTAAGCAGGACTTTTATTTTGACAGTGCTGAGAACACAGTGCCTGAGTGCAGATGCACAGAAGATATACTTTTAAACAATTTTTTATTTTTGAAAATGCCCTAATAGGGTTACAAAAACAAGAAGTTGCTATCTAAAATAAAAAATCTGTTTATATTAGATTAATTTTTATCAAGATCAGTTTAAAATGTATTACTTGTTAAATTATTTCTTATTATTTTAGTAAATATTATGTAAAATAACAAGCAATTGTTATGCTTGTTATTATATTTAAATAGTGTATGTGTTATATGTTGGCTACCCTGCTCTCACATTTAAACACAAAACTTTAACAAACGATGTCTGCATGATTCATGACAGCAGGTAACCTGTTTTTTATTTTATCAAGGAAAAAAAAAATTACTGTAAAAGGTGACAGTTTACACTAATTCTTATTATATACGCTGAGAATGCAACTTGTGTAATCAAAACTCCACAGCTAGAAATGCAAACAAATGTTTAAGGCCATAATTATGTTAGGGGTTATATTGCAACTAATGTAAATGCATATTAATCAGACTAGATTAGACTGAGTAGATTAGAAAGTAAAATTTCACAACAGACTTCATAAAAGGCATTTTGCATTCCCACGATGACAATATATTTTCCACATGATCCATTCAAGTTTATGGACTTAGGAGTTACCATGTTAAAAGTTAAACCCTCATTAATTCATTCTGATAAGACCCATTTAGGCTGCCCTGAATTCATTGATCCATCTTCACCTAAACTTAAGCACCTATACAGGACCTGCTGTTTGCTTGCTCTTTAGTGAGAAGTCAACAGCATCACAGTGTTGAGCTCTGGGAGTGCTGAGCTCAGAGGGGAGTGTGAGGGTCCCCTAGGGTGGAGGAGGCAGGAAGAGGGGAGGATGAAAAACAGAAAGGAGGGTGGGAAGTAATGATTGAGTTTAATGCCTGAGGCCCCCTGACTCGTTACGGAGCAGACAGACCATGGGACCACTGGTGTGAAAATCACTTATGGCATGGTGTTGACACGAAAAGCTGTGTTGGTGTTGCTGGTGGACAACAATACCCAAACATCTTTTAGGAGGGCATCTTCTAAGGAATGAAAGGTTAAACCAAGAGTCAGACTATAAAATCAAAACATCACTACTCAAGACTTTACTTAACATCAAGGGGTTTTGAATAAAACAAATAATTTGATTACAATCAAGAGATTTTCACACCAGTTAGAAGTAACTGGCTTCACACTGTTCAAGGCAAACAGGAGAACTGAGGATGGGAAAACAAAATGAGCTTTTGAGTTTTGACAGTGATGGCCACCTAGGATCACATGGGGCTACAAATGTGTGTTTTATTGTGGGAAACCAGGGCAAACACATAGTAAAACAGGGTCAATAGGCCCACCCTGACTGCACACCCTAGAAGTCAAAAGGCACAAACAACAAACATTTGCAATCCTGCAATAGATCACATCACATCCTATATCCTGTTTTTTGCACATCAACCAATTTGGGTCTTTCATACCCCTTTTCCACCGACACGGTTCCGGTGCGTGTTCCCGGCCTTTGTCCGTTCTCAAACCGTTCTGTGCATTTCCACTGCAGAAAAGGGGGTTCCGGGCCGGAAAGATCGGTTCAACTCCGGCCCTAAAAACTTGCTTTCACGTTGAGCAATGTAATAATGTTAAACTACACTGCTCTTTACATCTAAATATATAAAACTATGCGAGAGAGCGAGAGCGAGACAGAGAGAGAGAGAGAGAGAGGAAAATCAAAGGTTTCAGTTTATATCCGAAAAAGGACAAAAGGTTCAAATATAAAAATAATTTTAACTGAAAAAAAAAAAAAATTGTAAAAGAAAAATAATTTCTGTGTGTTTTTTAACTATGATATTTGTAAGAAATTGGATGAAAAAGACATACTATGATGATGAACTATTTTAATTAAAACAGTCTATGGCAATATGAATAAATAAGTCCAAGATCAGACAATGGTTTAAGTAATTTTGCACCAACAATGCAATTACATTTGCAATAAAAATGAAGAAGGTGAAGATGAACTCAATTTTTTACTTTATTATAGTTTGTTAGTTATTTCATATTACTGCCAGCTAAAGCATTTCTGTTGGAAAATATCATGCACTATTTAAAAGTAAAATTAAAATATGAAAATTTAAAAGGGCATATTCAACAAAAGTTAATAGTCAAGTCAAGTCACCTTTATTTATACAGAGCTTTATACAAACATTCAGCTTTATTCAGTGATGCAAACAGAGTTCAATTCTGCTGTAAACCAGCTCTAAAAAGAAAATAGAGCCATTGTTCAGCTAAGGTCAGTTGAGATTCAGTTCCGTTCAATAACTGTATAAAGATCATCATATGATTTCTATTCAACTATAAAGCAGCTCTATAGAAAACGGTGGTGTCATCGTCCAGCTCAGTTCAGTTCTCATTCAGTAGTGTCAGTAAAGTCAAATCAATAATATTGCGTGCTACAACTATAGCTACAATAAAAATGTGTATAAATCTATTATCTTTATCGTTTGGGAAATGCCGACTTTACTTACAAGCATTGCTTTAATTAGAATTTAACCATTAATCATTGCAGAGTATTAAGTAAAATCAAAGATGTGGTTTACTTTGAATATTACTGCATGAAACCAAAAGCTGTCATCACCGGTTCAAGGGGAAGCTTTAAGGCAAAGCTTCAAGGCACTGATGCGTATTAAACCACACTGCAGTGCAGATGCACGCACAGTGACACTAGCCACACATCACAGCCTCCCGCGAACCACATCAGACAGCGTTCATAGACAAGACTTTGTGGTTGACTAGTCATAACAATGGGATTTTCTTGTGCTGTAACTCCACACATGGTGGTAGCTTGTTGAGTTGTAGACAGCTGGAGAAGCTGAGCACTAACTAGTCTGGTCTTGTTCAGCCTAGTGTTAAAAATAGTAAAAGTAAGCATGCCAGTCAGATTGTGAACTCATGAAATGCAATTAAAAGGTCACCAGCAAATCACAGAATACAAACTTTTTTCTGCATATATTTTTGCTTTTTTATAACATTGATTACCACAAAATAATAATTGGCTTCTCTTTTCTTTAAAAAAAGCAGCAACAATACAGGTTATAGTAAGGCACCTACAACGAAAGTGAATGAGGTCAATCCTTAAATGTTAGAATACTTACTGTTCCAAACATATAGGCTAGCCACAAAAAAAAAAAAAATCAACAATAGGCATGTTAACATGATTTTGGTGTCAGAAAACCTCTTTTTCAGTGTAAAATTATATTGAATTTTAAAACTTTGTTTCCATGACAATGTACAAAACCCTAAAACAACCATAAAAGTAGGGCTGTCAAACGATTAATCGCGATTAATCGCATCCAAAATAAAAGTTTGTTTTTACATAATATATGTGTGTGTACGGTGTATAATTATTTTCTATATATAAATACACACACATGCATGTATATATTTAAGAAATATTTGCATGTATATACTGTGTATATATATTTATATTATATATAATTTATATTATATATAAATATTTTATATATAAATAGCACATTTTTCTTAAATATATATGCATGTGTGTGTATTTATATATAGAAAATAATTATACTCCATACACACACATATATTATGTAAACACAAACTTTTATTTTGGATGCGATTAATCGCGATTAATCGTTTGACAGCCCTACATAAAAGTTAAGACCAAAAAGCTCAAATAATGTTTTAATATTTTTATGTATTTATACAATAATGAAGTTCACATTTATGCTTTCAAATCCTCCCAAAAAATTGGCCCCATTTATTTTCATTGCAAGCGCCACATCGTAACCTTGATCTTTTTTTAAGTAGAGACTATGAAATAAATTGTAGTTGTAATCAACAATAGCATCATGCAACAAATACTTTTGATTGAGCTTAACTTGTATTGAATATTCATTTAATAGAAAAGGACGATGTGAAGGTTAAATAAGGAAATGCCTCTTCTCATTCTTTCAGGTCTGCACATGCATCCAGAAGAGTTAATGATAAACACCCATAACTTTACATTGACAAAACTATTCCACAGGATGCCTTGGCTCAACACTCACTTCACCATTCATTAACTTCAGGGCTTTAAGGCATGCGACAGCCTCGTTTCAAACCAACAAAAATCTCAAACCTTTCTAGGGGAGTTGAACTTGGGAAACGGGAGGAGGCAGTTTTAACCTATTCAAGATAATGCACGGAAAAAGCGGACACTGTTCAACTTCGGTCTGAGGTTGCATGTTTAAACACGGATGCAGGACATGCAACAGCTGCATAAACAATTACTGAAGAGCTGCCAAGCTCCTCGTTCGACCCTCCTCCTCAAATAACCATCCCTGTGCTGGGGTATACGTGATATTTTAAGGACTTTCTCAAGCAATGAAGTGAAGGGTCAAAGAAATAACAATCCATGATATTATTTACTACATCCTTTATTTAAACTTCCGACTTCTCTGGGTTACAACATCATCGGGGTCAATCAGCCAACTCTGAAAACTTGACATATTTCGGCCGTTCATTAAACAACTGTGCCTTATGGGCGTTGAGGGCCTTTTTTCCACTCAAGCTCTCAGTTTTTGATTTATCAGTCCAGTTAGTTCTTGATGAGACTAAATGCTCTGTTTTTTGGGATCCCACACTTTCTGACTAATACATTTCCATGATGCTCTTATTACTTTGTAGTCGTTTATGATGACTAGATAAGGAATTTTAATAATTGTTTTTTGTGTGATCTCTATAAACAATGTCTAGGTGAAAAAAGTATGACAAAATAATATATAATATTATATATATCCTAATTATGTAACTAAAAAAAATGGATTGACTAGAGAAATTTCAAACACCAAAAATTATAATGTGTAATTATTACTGAACTTTGTTGGAAAACTGATCATTGCAATCATGGAGTATTTAGGTACTCATGTCCATCACAGTTAAACAAGCAGAAAATAAGTCAAAAGAGCACGGTGATGAACAAGTATTCTGCGGCAAAACGAATTTTCAAAACAAACATCCTGTTTGCGTGATTAAAGCTCAAGGTCGTCATATACAACAAAAGTATGTCTGTTGAAAGGAACTTATCCAGAGCAGCTGCGGTAAAGGACTTCAGTGTAGAGTTTCAGTCTCCTGTGTGTAAAACACTCTGCGTGTCGGACACATTCCCCCTAAATTATTAGTTTATGGCTTCAACTTTTTCCTCTCTGCCTCCTTTACATCTACCATACGAGGATCATTCCTTATACAAAACAGAGTCAAATTAAACTGCAAGCATCTACATGCCTACGCAATGCATCTCTTTCCATCTTGCCACATTCACACACACATAAACACACACAGACTGTGTCTATAATTAGGAGAAAGGTCTCCCTGAGGCATTTAATAATTTCCTGTGCAACACAAATCAGACAAAGAGGAAGACACACACACACAAACCCCCCCACAAACAGTCCAGAGCACTTCCTTCAACGGTGCCTCCAGAGGTCAGGAGCCTAAACCGCTCATTCAGTCCCTTTCCCACAGCCCAGGGTTCGGCTATGGCTGGGATTGTGGTTTTATCAGGTCAGGGTTTACGGATGAGAAGGAATGAGATTATAAACCGATTCATTTTTTCTGATTATGGTAATGTGCAAAAACCCAGTACTATTGCTTTGAAAAAACTCAAGGCGAATTGGATATAACCAATATATAAGTAACCAACCAAAGTATAGGTGATAGTTCACCCAAAAATTAAATTCCTCACCATTATTACGATGCAAATGTCATACAAAACAACACTGGACCCCATTTACTTTCAATGGTCATGCAAACAAACAAACAAACAAACAAATACACACACACAAACAAAGAAACATTTTTCAAAATAGCTTCTTTTGTGTTCCACAAAAGAAAAAGTCATATAGGTTTGGAATGAACATGAGGGTAAGTAAATGACAAAATAATTTTTTTGGGTGAACTATCCCTTTAAACTTCTATAACTTTTTTTAATTTCACTTTTCATTAAAGTGGATATGTCATTTTGGGGACTGATAGCTTAGGGGTTAGGAATAAGATCAGACTATCAACATCAAAAGGCTTCAATATATTGCAGCTGACTGCCTGGGTGTGATATTAAAAACACCAGGACCATAACACCATCACTGAGTTCGTTTCCAATAGGTTCAACACTCAGCTGGCAACTTCCTGTCTGTCACCCTCAGCTGTTCCCTTAATAAAGCACAGCGCAGAGACAGCCAGCAGCAGGACCGCTGATAACAGCCATTACAAGAGCAAAAAAGATACAGCACAGAGCCAAAGGAGATAATTGCTCTTTTCAAAGGGTCTTTTCTGAGATTGATAAGAGGAAGGAGACATCTCACTATCTCTCTACTTTAATAGACAGAATCACCCATTCGCTTCTCTCATCACAGCTGTACCTGTTGGCTGCATGATTTTGAAGATTTTCATCAAAGATTTTTTTGGGAGGATAATCGTGATGTTTAGACTGAACCAGCATGTTTAGACAACAGTCAACAGAGGTTTCAGATTTTAACCAATCATATTACAGTCATTTTTCTCAGACGGCAAATTCAAGGCCAAAATTGTAACATGAGCAACTGGATTTAGACTATGTTTTGTTTAATAACAGACGAGCTTGGCTCATCCATTCTCAAATTTCCCAAAAACTGAATGTGAAAATTTACATTAAAGCTAGGCAATGTTTTTCATAAACACTTGTTGTTATACTAGTTGAAACTCTCTTCACAACATCCTGATTGCAATCAATAATAGAAGTTTTATAAAAAAATATTTTAAAAAGTACATTATATTTTCTGTGGAAGTCTCAGGACCCAAATATCCGTCCAATCATTGCATTCGGTCCGAATGCAATGATAGGATGTCGTACCTGACTGTCAACCTATGCATTTCCATACCTCCCTGCACCCTGCTCGCGCAGACATCACACGTCATCAGCGCGTTCCATGAGTCTATGCAGAGTTGTAGACAGTCAGTCACAGAGTGCCATAAACAAACAGCTGCCACCGCCTTTTACTGTTTTTCCTGAACCAAAACAACAAGCTTATGCTGCGTTTACGCCATATCATAACCGTTACAAGATGGCAAACCTTGACGTTCTGGTAAGTCAGAGCTCTCTAAGTTAGGTTTCATAATTATTGTAATGGTATGTGCTTTGAGACATGAGGTAGTTTAACGCTAACTATCATGACGCTTTGCAGACTCTGCTGTACGTGTTCATATCTTTTGGAGGAGACGTGTCTTTTGAGTTGGTCTGAAGAGATGGTAGAGTCTAATGCTTTCAAATCTAGCTTGCTCTTGCTAGCCACTCTGAAATTGCCTACCCTTTGTATGTCAAAATAACATAACTTTGAAACAGACAGACACACAGATAGACAGACAGACACACAGATGCGCTTTCTCCCATTCATTTTTCTATTTTCTATGAGTGGTCAGTCTCCTCCTCCTCCTCATACTGTCTTTGGCTGTGTGAAGGCTCAGGAGAGTATGCTAGGCATGCTAATGAGCACAAACTTGAAAATGCTGTTTGGTGCCAGGCAGAACGTCAAGCACATGCTATACTAGCAAACTCTCAGGGCAAAAAAAGAATGGAAGTCAGGTTAGATCAGTCTGCCAGGGCTAAATTTGGCCCCGAAAACTAACTGAACATAGACTGCTACAAGACAGCTGCTACGGCTAAAACTAGGCTGCAGGAATGCACAGAGAAAGTATCCAGAGTTTCAGGTACAGAAAATTGCTAAAAGGCAGGCAGATAGTGACAAGATTGGTCGTACTTTCTGTCTCAGTGCATGATTGTGCCACAACATACATGATGACAGTAATTCGTTTTTTTCAATCCGCTTCAGCAGACACATTCTTTTTAACTTAGCAATGTCTTGAATTGTAAATGACACCTCTCAGTGTCTGTCTTCTGCAAGAGACTTCCTATATCGCCAGCAGCAGAAACATACATCTGAGCCAAGATATTTTATGGTGACATCTGGGAGACAGTCAACACTGTAATATATTGTTCTCGCTCCTCATATTTTCAATGGACAATGAGGAAAAACCCTTCCAAACTGAATAGAGTAATCACATGGCCAGACATCTAACGGACAGAAGAGAAGAGCTTCAGCAGACCCTGAATGTTAATTACTAAACTTTGACGCTATCATCTGACAGCTACAAGATCCTTAACGCTACCGGTGCCTCGTCTGTGCTCAGCTTATCTGAGTACAAGATACTGACCAAAGGCCAACTGTTTCTCACACCACAACATGTCATGACTTTATTAGGAAAATGTACACTTACTTTTTTTTTTTTTTTTTTATAAAGAAATGAACACTTTCATTCAAGAAGGATGCATGCAATAAATAAAAATAAATGAATATATTAAAAACATTGACAATAATAAGACATGATTCTAGAGCACCAAATCATCATATTAGAATGATTTCTGAGGGATCATGTGACACTGAAGACTGGAATAATGATGGCTAATAAAAAATGGCTGATATTTACTAAAATACAGTGGGTTTTAAACTGTACATTACACATAGGAAATCTTGGGATTAATTTAACCCTGGATATAAATGAAGTTTTAGAATTTTTAAAAATGAACAAAGACATTTTTCAATTCAGTTTTTTCATTCAAAATTTTATGTTAATCAATAAAAAAATACCACTAAAGAAAAAACGTATTACTTTTTTTCCCGTATGGATTAAAACTTCAATGGCACTATCTGAATATTGGCAGATGATTATTTGGCCAGAGCTTATTTACCATTACTATATAGAAGCTAAAGCAATTTTATTACCATATTAACTGTGTATTTCAATATAGACATGAAACAATATTCTGATGGAAAAAGCCTGCATTTCAGGTGTAGCATTACACTGTGTTTCAATATTTGTTTCTGCAGGAACTCACAGCGTTTTATGAGGTCAAAGAGGCATACTGTACAAAGCCTTTAAATCCATCTTGAACTGATGCATGTAATTATGAGAAAGGAGGACTACAGAGAGCTGAACTTCATTTCCACATGACGAGTGATCACTGATATCAACAGTAACAAAATGCCCAACAGGAGCATATGGAAAATCTGGCCTTGGATTAATTTCCTCTTACTTCAATTACAAATAGCCAGGGCTTTTTTGCAAAAGCAATTAAATCCTGCCAATACCATACAATGCCAATACTTCTCTGTGATCTCACTAGTGAAATAAGGAGGGTGTTTTTGGAGTTCAAAGGGGTCAGGAGTCAATAATGGGCCAGTGAAAAAGGGAGTATGGGCGTAGGGGTACAAGTCAAGTGTGTCCTAAGGGCACCATATCCTCAAGTGTAGCGTGTTTCGGCATGAAGACCATCTATCAGATACAAAGGCAATGACTAAATCAAATCTCATGGGTCACATTATGGTCAGTGACATTCCAGAGTGGACTCATCCCTAACTGTAAGTAATGTATGACAGGAAAGTGTTCAGGAACAAATGTAAAAACAATAAAACATGACGATACAAAGAAAGCAAATTTACTCAAACCTTCTGTACTAAGGGCCCAAAATTAACTTTTTTTGCCAATTGTCAGTGATTTAGTTTAATTTAAAAAATATATTTTTATTGGCCATTAAACTATTTTTTGTCAACAAAATGTTATATATATAAAATTTACGAATAACAAAAAAAAAAAAAAAAATTATATATCCAAATATATTGTTATATATTTCTATGTATTATATTTGTATTATATATTATAAATATTAGTGCATTTTTGACATGACCCAATTCATGGTGTAAAAAAAAAAGTTCAGACAGATCATGATTTTGTTTCTCATATTTTGATATTGGTGGCATAATGACAAATTGCTGTTGTTTCACATTTGTAAGTCGCTTTGGATAAAAACGTCTGCTAACTGCATAAATGTAAATAATGATAGAAATATTCACAAAAACTTTGATTAAATAATGCTGTTATGATGCTTACTTTAGAAGACACTTTTGCTCCTTGTTTTGAATCGCTTGTCAATTACACCATGAACGTCAGATTATCATTCTTACAATTTGGCAATTGCATTATTTATTAAAAAAGTTATCATCCTGTAAAAACTAGAGTTTCCCGCCAGTCGCCAAAGCCAACTTTGTACTTTGCGAGTGTTAGTTTATAATCCTGTCCCATTCGAAATCGTGTCAGGCTTCTCGTGCGTCCCCTCCCTCGGGGACAACAGCGAGAGATGGACACAACGTCCTGGTGACATCCATTGACACCGAAGAACCGGTGCTCTAATTTGCTGAGACGGAGCACTTTGCCCCCCTTCAAGCCGCTCCCGGCCCTTCAATTTACTCTCTAAAGCAGGAATGTAAAGTTTCAACTTCAAAGTAAACAGTGATAAATGGACTACAAACACAGGCCGTGGTTAAGCTTTTAGAGTGTAAATTTGGTGTTTAACATCTCATCCAGATGAAGACTTCTCTAAGACGGGGCAATGAAGTTGAGAGTGAGTTCTAAGAATTTTCAGTTTGAAAAAGAAAGCCAAGAAGAGAAGAAAGAGAGAAAATTAGGGGATGGAGGGGAAAAAACAAGCAGACTGAAAGGTGGGGGGTGTATGAACAGACAAGTAGGAATAACCAAACAAAAAGACTAATCCAGTTACTGGATAACCCTTCCCCCATGTAAAGAAAAGAAGACAAAGGGGTTTTGTGAAGTAGAACTTGAAGAGGGTGGGTTAGAGATAGAGGGGGAGCACTGGCCCATGCCTCAGATCTAAAGATAGGACCCTGACATCCACACACACACACACACACACGGCTGAGGCTTCTCCGGTGGGACGGTGCTTCATTCAAGAGGCTTAAGGAGAGTGCAGCCATTCAAGACATTCCTTAATCGGCTATACCTTTTTACTTTAATAAGCTCCTTGGTGGAGTTCCCTTCATCCTTACACTGATCTCAAATTTGCTGAAGACAATTCTATGCGGTTTTACGATTGAAGCAGAAGCTACGTACAAAGCGAGGAGGAGTTCAGTGGTCGTTTTAAGATAAAAAATAATCTCTGATATTCATGCAGTCATAATCAAAGCAGGACGATGAAGTTAATCGACTTTCAAGATTCTCCGATTGTGAGTTTCCCAGACAGATAACGGCCAACTCGGCTGAATGTGGACAATGTGCTTATGCGCATATTACAAATAAATCAGCGCTTGATCTTAATTTGAATGTAAACAAGAGCACAGATACTGTAACAAGAAACAAGATACTGTATGTACTTGCTAAACAATGAATCACTGAGGATCAAAGAAGTATTCCAAAGAATTTCATTTAAAAAAAAACAATCAATTAAAATATAAAAAAATAAATATTTATTTACTTAACCCTAAAATACTTCAAAATATGTTCTGATCACATAGCAAAAGTTGCGAGCTATAATTTATTCTCTCTTAAAAAGCAATTATCTCAGCAGTGACTTCAGCAGTTTAGGGTGTAAAATAATAAATGGAAATGAAACCAAGATAAGAGTGCAGTACAGCAGACGTGATCCTATGGACTGTAGAAATGTGTGAGTGCATCTTCTGATAAGAGTGCTGAACTGACTTGTAAATGAACAATGGTCAATCACTATCTTAGCATTTCTCTAGAGTTTGGACTACCACACCAGCCCTGCAAACTAGCATTCTGGCCAATTATCCAACACAAAGGCAGGAGGAATGTCACAACAAAGTGCAGAATTTGCTTTGTTATTCCTCAGGAGGAGATCGTGTTTGGACAGGGGAGACAAAAGGAAGTGACTGCGGAGACGTTTTTTTCTGGGTTCCGGAAACCAAAGTGACATTTGGTCAACAGAGTGTGCACGAGAAATCTTTACAAGACCTGCTTTGAAAAGCAAGGTTAGAAATCCTATATATAAATATTTAATTTTAATAGAATATTCTGAATGCACAACATAGGTGGGTCATCTTCTTTACTAATAAAGCAGCTCTTAACATTAAGGGCCGTGTAAACAAAAGCTAAATTGAGTTAAATGCTATGTGACGTTTTACTGATTCATGGGTTGGAATCAGAGGCCTTTCCTTACCGGATAGATGCCAAGACTCCACCTGTCCATCTGACTCTATATTGTGACTTATTTTCTCTCATAATCTATTTCTGGATGCAATAAACTCTTCCTTTGACAGGTAAGTGTTGCTGAACAAAATGATCTTGTGATGAATGAGTTTTGTGCAAGGTTGGCATGACAAATAATCTGAAAGGAATGTGTGAAGGAACTGTCTAAAATCTGACTCATGCAATGCACTGTGAGGTCATGAAATAGTCTTGAAATCCAGCCTGCACTGAAGGGCAAAAAAGTTGGTAAGCCACATAAACTGGTACATAATTCATACGGTTCTCTCATTGTGAAAAAGAAATGAAAACCATCTCTAAAATTGATTACAATAAAATGATCGGAATAAAAGCCAAATAGTTCAAGAGTCAAACAATAAACTAGTCATGGTTTGCCAAATGACATTCCTTTTCTCACATGGAGTAAACTGCCAGAAGATCGTTTGTTTAATATTCTGTCAAAAAGGGTTGAGTTAGTTTTCCAGGCACTTCGGGAAAACACAGGACACAGGAAACCATAGGACCTAAGATACGACGGACTAAAACAACTATTTGCCCAACCACAAGAGGAAAAAAGCACTATGATGTTGTTTCTAGAACATGATATTTCCCAGCATAACATACTAATGGAGGATTTCCCAGAAGGGAAAATGTGATGAAAACCCAGTGAATTCCCTACCATATTAATCTTATATTGAACCCTTAGCCAATTTTAATATCAGCTTTGTGCGAATACATTTATTGAAGTACTGATGAATGGCTTGGGAATTAAATTTGCATTAATTAAGAATTTGTGAAAATGTGGACTACTGTACCAACATGTCCAAGAAAATCATATCTACATTTATGTGCATTTCCATTGAGGTAATTAACAAGCACAATCTTACACTAGTTATAACCAGACGACAATGTGTAAGAAAATGCCATTTTATCAGGAAAAAACAGTGTCATATTTCCCAAATAAATTAGGGTAATAGGCAATTATCTATAGGTTTGTCAAATAGGTTTTGCTTAAATTTGTACAACTGGATTTAACTTTTACTCCAATTTCATGTCACATTTACTGGTGTTCATACTTACATTCTGAAAACAAAGGTATGTTACATTGTTGTGTGTAATCGAACTCACTGACTGTAACAAATCAACTTCAACATTTTCTTTATTGTACAATGTACATTATGTATACACTGGAAAAAGAACAGTTTGTCTCCAAAAGCAGGAAGCAAGGGTTTCTCTCTCCGACTGTAAACCTCATATTTTACTCTACTTTCAAATCATGCTTCACTGTAAAGGCATGTGCTACCACCGATGCCTGAGGGAGGGTATTTTCATAAAGTATGAACCAGCTGTGAAGCATACACTGCCAGCTCTTTCAAGCACCCGAGTATGATGGTGCTGGAAGAACTAAAGAACAATAAATACACTAAGTTTTTCCCCATTGTGTTGGGACAACATTTCTCTTCCCATCTGGCTTGTGAAGCTCTGTTTATGTGTGAAAACAGCTGTATTTGGCAACTGACAATCTGCAAGGAAGCAGAGAGATCAGATTCACACTTCAATACCTGGATGCAGCGCTTTGAAGCTTCTGAAGAACGCTTTGTCAGAAATAACAGTGAAGAGCCTGACATTGGATATGTTTTTGAAGAGCATGTTTTAAGTTGAGGTATCAGTAAACTACACAGCTGCTTTGTGTCCTATTTGTGGGAAATTTAAAGTTAAATATTGTCTAAACTTGAATGAATGAATGATTCCAATTATATAGCGATGTGCAAAATACTACCCAATGGTGAAATGACATATGTAATTGTAAAATAAATGCTAGATGAACTGGCTGATATGTGGCATATGAGGTCATATAAGAGCTCTGATATTACTTTTTTTCCTGCAACTTCACAACAGGTTGCAATGCTGGCATCAACCCAAAGGCCATCTGTTACACGTCTTGTTCATGGGAGTATTTTTCTGCTTCTGATATTCTGTGAATGACAGGATTGGGGAATAACCACCACACAGTCTTATTCCACTCATACATTAGCACATGTTTGAGCTGTCACATTCTCAGCATGAACTACATTTCCATACAAGTCTAGACTACAGATCAAACGAAGAAGAGGCAAAACAATGACACTGCATGATAGATTCAGACAATATAGCGCCTGGCAGAAAGGAAACAAAGTCTTCTGCAAACATATGCCGTCACTGGACTGGAGGTTAATGCATGTTATCACCTGTAAAGACTTAAATAGGGTGGCATTAGTGCCTGCTACTTGCCCAATCAAAGACATTTGAGAAGAGCTAATCCAAACAAGATGAACGCTGCTTGCAGGTGGAGCTGAGAGCATTGAGGGCACTGAGCCTCAAGGTATTGAAAGACCAAGGACAAATAATGTACATCCAGTGTGTGCGTAAAAAGGTACGAAATAAATACAGGGAAGTCAACTGTGGGAAAGTTTCAATTCCTTCTTGAACACACACACATCAAAGCAGCAGAACTACAAGTCTTTCACTAAGTCTTTCCTCTCTGTATGGGAAAAACAAACAAACAAAAGAGGCGTACAGATTTTCCATAGGCACCATTTTAGTTGAGATTACTAATTGTTTTACATTTCCGGTACCGTTCGATATTGAACACCACTCAAAGAATTCCACTCTTTTTACATTTTAAATATTTTGCCGTCATCTAGCATTCACTTAAAGTTAATCTGCAAAACTCAAAGAATTTAATAACACTGTTAAATGTAGATATTCATTTGTAAAATCTGCTAAATATTAGGTTACTTTTCACACTGTACAAACATTCTAATGATGTGATACCTAAATTCCCTCAAATCGTTTAAAAAGGTTTATTTTAGTTTTGGATTTAAATTTATTTAGACAAAATAGTACAGTATTTTATTTCGGTCAATAAAAAGTCTTCCAATCACAATGAATATTTTACATTGCAAACATACGCATTACGTAAAAAAATGATCAAATCAATAAATAACTGCGGTGCGTAAAACTATATAAACGTACCATAGTACGATGCATAGTTGGAGAAATTAACCAACTAGTCAAGACATAGTTGGCTAACAATGCTTTTGGGAATCGCACCCTCTGGTTAGCGGTCAAAAAACAAAAAACAATTGGTTATAATCATTTGCCTAAATTTTTTGTTTTACAGAAAACTGTTTAATTTGAATAAAATAATCAGCATGATCTACAATCATTGCGTGGATACCCACTATATCAACGTAGTGGAATTTACAGAATTCACTTCATCCCAAAGATTAATATGTTCTCAAATATTTTGAAGGATCTCTCTTAATTTGGGAAATTCTCTGTAAAAACTATTCAACTTTTTTTTAACTTTTTTTACTTTTCTCAAGCAGCTAACTCAAAGAATCAGCACAGTGGCATGTAGAAAGTATCACCCATCATGAGGACAGGCTGATTTATGCCAAACTAGCGTTAAATCTCCAGAGCTTAACTTTTAACGGGGTCCAGTCATTTGTTACAAGCACTAATCATTGATGGCAAGGGCAGCAAACAGTGCCCCCCCCCCCCCCCCCCCCCCCCCCCCCCCCCCCCCCCCCCCCCCCGAGGGCTTGTTCCACTATTTGGCAGTCAAACGGGCCCACAGGACAACGCTCTCTTAAGTGACACCATAACCACAGCTCCCCGTCTGACGGGTCCAATGGCTGGCACCACAGACCCAGTGTGGGATCTTTCATTACACTTCTGCACAATCTGGAAAGGACTAGTGGCTCACAATGGCTTTATCACCAGGAAATGAGGGAGATTCAGCACTTTGTCCATCCTGGGTGGTCCGAATCACAAATCCTGCCCCTGGCTATACAATTAGAGCCACCAAATAGTCCAAGTCATTGCCTTCTAAGAGTGGTGGCATTGTAAATGTGGAAACATCATATTAGCTTGGATTGAATTTACTATAGTGATAGAATTCCAAACAAATTCAACATCAATAGCCAAATTTGTCTCTAAGGAGAAAAGCAGCAACAGGCCCGATGACAACATGAATAAAACAAAATCGTGCAGTTACATGAACAGCTCGACTACAAAGGTTTCATAAACACAAGTTTCCCACACTGAGATCATACCTTCCAGAGAATAACAATAGGTTCAAACCAGATAGTGCGCTCTTCTTTCCAACCCCCTACACTCAGATTGGTATAATTTGGACCATCTGGTCCTTCAGAAATGACAAGTTCTTTGATGGAGTTTGGGAAAAAAAGTGCCTCTAAGGGATGAGAGACGAGGACCCCAGAGCCCAGGAAACATTCTGCTGTTCAGTTTCCCACACTGCTAACACTCATCGTCTCCTCTCATTTGAGAAATCGAGAGAGAGAGAGAGAGAGAGAGAGAGAGAGAGAGAGAGAGAGAGAGAGAGAGAGAGAGAGAGAGAGAGAGAGAGAGAGAGAGAGAGAGAGGAGAGAGAGAGAGAGAGAGAGAGATAGAGAGAGAGAGAGAGAGAGAGAGAGAGAGAGAGAGAGAGAGAGAGAGAGAGAGAGAGGATGAGACTGGAAAAAGACAAAGAGAGGAGGAAAACAAGAACTGAGGACAAGTTCTTCTCCCAAGAATTTGGCTCTTGTCAAGTAAAACCAGGGTCAAACTACTTAACATACTGTAAATGCGCATTAGCTCCAAGTAAAACAAGCTTTTTCCAGGCACATAAATAATCATCTACACAAAAATCTTAAAGGAAGTCAGCATTAAAAGGGCCACATTGTATTCCAGATAGAGTGTTCCAGAATTTTCCCAGATTTAAACAATTAGGAGGCAGATGTTCGACCAGCTCTTTCCCAGAAAACAGAAGTGAAAACAAGGACAGCTCCTGATACAGCACACATGAGGACAGCATATGAATTCAGTGCAGTTACAAACTCAAAGTATATGAAATTGAAAATAAATGACACAGGCATTGAAAACAATCTGATGCAGAGTAAAATGCAAGTCACGGACTGACAGTTTGCAGTAAGCACTGTGGACTTCTTTCTATCAGTGAGGGAGGAAATAGGGCACGATAAAGGCCATTCACAAGCTCAAGTTAATGAATCACTGACTGCTGCAGTTTATCAGATGAAAGGAAATTCTCACCCTCCACAAATGCTCCCAATGGTGTTTTGGAGAAAAACTTCATCTCAAATGCACTTTGCCAATTCAAGTTTTGAAGATAAACTTGCAACTGGAACTGGAAGTAACAGACTAGTACAATGAGTTCTCTTAAAAACATACACCTTTGACAAAAACTTCTGACCATGATCACACTCTACAATACATTTTTCAACCTCCTTAGATGTCTACAGAGCCTTTAGAGGGTTTTTTCGAATTTATGAACAAATGGCTATTATAAAAATTAAAAAAGAATCACGAAATTCTATAGCTCCCTAGTCATTGTTTTAGTCTTGATCCTTAAATATAACATTGAAGCCTATTCCAATTCAGGAAAAAACAATGTCCTTACAGAAAAATTATCTGACATTTCTAGCAAGGTATGTGTGGCGAGCAGGACGAGGCTGAGGGCCGTGGGAGAACGGCGCGAGGCCGGTGGCGTGATTGCTGATGTGCGACACCTGCGCGACGCACCGGTCTCGTATCTCTCGCGGAGGAACGACGACGGTGAAGGATGAGAGAGGCCAGGTCTGGATTTTATTTGATGTTTTGTTTCTGTTTTATCTGTCTTTACTTTCGTTTTGTATCTGTTTATTTATTTATTAAAATCTGTTGATTGTTCGCCGGTTCCCGCCTCCTTCTTCCCATAACATCGAACATTGCTACAGTATGATTAAATTTGTGTCTGAAATCCCTCTAGGCTCCGTCTGACAAGTAGACCAATTTAAAACAAGCAGCATCAACTATCTTCCATTAACCTGACCTGACCATTCTTCTATCTATTTGCCTGTACAAGTACAGATACATGTCTTCAAGGTCTTCATTAGCCAGTGTCTGGATGATGATTCACATTTCTTATTCTCATCACATTCTTGGAGCGTGACAGGACAGCCAGAACTGGTTAATAAAGTACGAGTGTGGGACATACAGAAGTGTTCAATAGTAAATCTACCCTCCTCATCTCTCCTCGCCCCCCTGACTCTGCTAGACCCGGCCAAATCTCCATGCTCTCACAGGACTCAGCAGTGTCAAGTTAAGACATGCCTGTTTCCGCCTCGAACATCCCAAACTAAGGCAGAATAAACATAAAAGCCATCAAAGGCAAAGCACATAAAATAAAAGCTTATGGCTGGGACCCGGACTTCTTGGGGGTTCCCACCTACAGAGTCACTTTAAAAAGAGAGAGGGAGAGGGAGAGAGAGAGAGAGAGAGAGAGAGAGAGAGAACAAAAACATGTAAATCAACAATCGTGTATCTCCTCTGAGATTTGAGCTTCAGTTCTCGGTAAGACATGTACATTTACATTTAGCAGACATTTTTATCCAAGCAACTTACAAATAAGCGAGGTGGAAAGCAGAGGTGCAGATACACTTCAGCTCATCAAAGTCGACCGATTACAGATTTATGTATCTGTCACTATCCACATATTTTTAAGCAAATTTTGGGATACTGCGTAAACATGATGCATGGAAATATGGCCCAAATTGCATATAAAAATATATACATTTCTACATGCATAACCCCCCCCCCCCCCACACTTTGCCTCAATTTAGTCAATTTCTTCACTTAATTTCAGCACATAATTAAGATGAAAAGCATCAAATATTATATGACTGTCAGTTTCACACTGTTTTAATGACACGATTCAAATGGAAAATGCCTAAATTAACAAGAACTATAAAGTGAATTAGAAGAAAAGGCATCTGACTGAACTGGCCCGTTATAGTCCACATGCTAACAAATGGCTGCTAATTAGCCAAGTGTCTGAGAGGAACATTAAAAGCAAAATCACTTCCTCTTCCATTATCTAAATGCAAATGTATTGACACGCTGATTACAGCTCATTAGACATGCTTATTACTTACATTTGGTTATAGGCCTACTGATATAGCAGCATCTACCTGGGAATGAAATGATACAGAGGCCATGGCTTGCTGGCACTCTACTAATTGGTTATGTTAGTGCTCTTTTCCCACAGTCAGAACAACCTCCTCCTGCAACCCAATCGTTTTGCTTAGGCTGGCAGAAATTCAATGATTCGCGTAATGCGTACAACTTCACTGCCTAGTAGAGAGGCCACTCCATGCCAAGTCTAACAGAGGGTCTATATTGTCTAAAACAGTATAAAACCAGATTCTCAACCCAGAGTATCTCATGTGAGCTTCATAGGTAAGCTTTCTCCATGACAGCAATCAGAACTGTAAGAGATTGTGGTTTAGGGCTGTCACTCACGATTAATCGTCGATTATTTTGATGATTAATCGAATAATCGGATATTTTTTGTGGTAATAAATAATGGCCGGGTTATTGTTGCTATTACACATACAGCATGACCCTTGTTTAGTATTGACCAAAAATTTATTTCAAATATCCACTTAATCTTTAATATTTATGATAGAAATGCTACAGCCACTGTAATTTCTTGGACAAGGAACATGTGGACATTAAAACTGGAAAACTCAGAGCGAGGGTTTAAACTTTTAATTTTGAAATTGTGATGAATAACAGTTCCCATATTTAGAAACATTGATGTATTCTCCTGTGTTGGAGACACATTATGCATTCCCAAATGCACGTTATTGGAAACCCACACAAACAGAACATGCGGAGACGGAGACTGAGTCTGTGTGGAGCAGCATTTACTGTGAACGGAGACGTTCTGAGACAGAAGAAACCTGCATGCATTGCAAATAAATAGTAGTAGATAGTGTCGCGCTTCGCCCTGAAACCCGAAGCGCATATTTTTTAAACTGAATCACAGCCTTTATGATTTGATAATAGCACTATGCTATATTATTTTAAATGGTTTTAATTCTTATAATTTGGATAATCTGGCAGGGGTCAGAATTCAATGCCAGTCAATCAACACATGTGCAAAATGCAATTTAAAACAATTTAATCAAGGAATTGTGACAGCACTATTGTGGTTAGACAATCAAACTTGAGTCTTTTTCAAGAGATAATGCACCTTCCTAAATGACATGCAGTAGGCTATATGATAACAGTAAAATACAGGAAAAAAGTCATTTTGAACAATGTCAATTAGAAACATGCAGATTTTTACAGCCTAAAGCTATCAAATACTATCACTATTTCAATGCATTTCTGAAGCAGGATCAGGTGATCTCAAATGACTGTTATAATGCAGAAAACAACAATTGCCAGATGTTTCACATCTGAGCTGATCACGAATCTGGTTTACTATAACTTATTTATTAGACAGTAATAAATATTTATGAGACACTAGCATCTATTGTTAGTTACTGTCTCACTACAATTGCTTTTGGTCACTACTGTAGGGCCCCATTTTTTAACATTAATGTATTAGATAACTAAACTAACAATAAACAATCTTTTTACAGCATGTATTAATCTTAATTAACAGGTAGCCTACAACTTTTAATATTAAATATATTAGTAAAATTTGATTTAAAAATTCTGCAGAAGCACTGTCCATTGTTAGTTCAAATAAAGAGACCTTACTGATAGTGTTGTTGTTTTTTAAAGAAAAATCTTACTAGTAAGATTAAAAACACACACCAGTGTCTAATAAAAAGGCAGCCTACTAGTGTATATTCATTTAATATTACAAGTGTCAAATGAATAAAGAGGCTACTAAACAATGGATAGTTACTTTACTAGCAACAATTGAATAGCCAGAAATGAATAGTTAATATCTGAATCTTAGACCTCATAGATTTCAATGGGGGGAAAATGCAATTTGTTACCAGTCACATTGAAGTAGCCTAGTTATTTATCAATATCCATATCGACCAGTAGCAAAGGGAAAAAAATCTCCAAAGTAAGTTATAGTACGCTATGAATGCATACTAGCGACTAATATAATGAATAGTAGGCTATACTAGATGCTAGTCACTCACAAAAATCAGATGGTTAACTTTAAGCAACACATGTTAAATGGACTTGTCATAACTTTAGAACAACTCCCAGAACGGCTCAGGGAAACAAACATTTTGTAACGCGATTTGACGAGGATGCAAGAGAAAGCAGCTTACCCAGGTGAAGGGTCAGGTTGATAACGTTCGGGTACTGGATGCCCGCTAACATAGTCTGACTTTGCCACCAGGTGGTATCCGCTTGGTTGTTGTAATCGGTGAGATAAACAGCGCTGTGGTGCTGTCTGGGGTCCCCGGCATCGCAAATGTGGCATGATTTAGTGACTCCTGTAACCCCGGTCTGTACACAGTATTCTTCAGGCGGCGAACCGCAAGTGTTGGTGGACACCACGGTTACATTGAAAGCGGCGTTAACAAACTCTGGCATGCAGCGCTGAGGCCGATTGGACTCGTCTATACATTCATCCATCGCTCCATGACTACACGCTGCCCACAAAGTCCATAATAACAAATAACTAAAAAGCGACATTGTGTCCTTTAGTTTATGCGACCTCACGTAGTTACCGTCACTGTCTTGATCCCTTAAAATCCTCGCAGTCTTTAAAAAGTTTGCGGTAACTCGCCAGCTACCGAGTTTGTGTTTTAATAAATAAACTCATGCGGAAAATGGTGGTAATCGCTTCACCTCCAGAAAAGCAATAGTTGTGGCTTAATCTCCTCGCGACTTCTCTCTTGCAGACCTTCACTTTATTGGTGCTTAGTAACCACCGCCATGGAAAAAAAAAAACTTTTGGAGAAATGGAACTATATCCGACTACACCCTGGCAGCTAGTGCGCAAGTCAAAGTACTTCCAAAAAAAAAATCCCTACGTCTACTTCCGCCTGAAGGATGCTTTGATGGACCGCCGACCCGCTAAACAAGGCAAGTCCGAATGGACAGGGAGACATGCGTGGGCGTGGCGAAAGGGCTATGGGCGTGGCTTTGCACTTTCACAATTGGTCAGTTTTGCCAGTCATGTTCAGGAGTGGTTGGGGACAGAATTTCATAGGCTACCTCACAGATTCTCATGGGAGCGATGAACTGACCACTAACTACCCGTAGCTTACATTTTTTTAACAAATATGTGTGTTAAACCAAGGCTTAAAAAAATATCGTTCAAATAAGATGGTGAGACCTTTCTAAACTTTTATTCATTAAAACACTTTTCTGAGATGTCCACCTTCACATTTATCTTGTGTTATCTTCAAAGACATACTTTCTGGATGAATCCCCCATGCTATGAATAACTAGGGGATGATAGCTGTTGCTTGCTGAGAGCAGTGGAGTCAAAGAGCAAGGTTATATATACCAGGCAAGGGTGTATCCGAAAACTTTAAATAGCTGAGTGTTACGTTTTGTGGGCTGTTTATTAATATTTTACCAGCATTGTTTCAAAGATGTAATAGAGAACCAACTAAAAGTTCCTCCCACACCCATTCAATCAATGTTTAGATTAATCCTTCATACAGACTTCAAGCAAAAATAAAATCGTTGTTTTCTCAGATAGGCCTATGTGCATTTTAAGAAAGCAAATGCCTTATATTGATTGTAAATAAGAAAGACTGATGAAAATTTCAAACATTTCAAATTTATGTTAGGCTATATATTGCCTTTGTGATTTTTTTTATGCAGATAAGCATAGGTCCTAACCACTGTATGCATATTCAAAGGCTTCACAGAACTAACTACGGTAGGCTACACAAAGCCTACTGCCCAGTAAAACTAAATAAATTGCTGTTTGGATTTAAATAGGCAAATGCTTAAGAGTCTATGATTGGATCTTTATTGCAGTGACAATTATGTTTCTATCACAGTTCTTCTAACCCTAATTGATGGAGTGTGTACCAAAAATGGATGCCCCTCTTGATGGAAATAAATGTTGTGATGTTATTTCCATCAAGAGGTGCATCAATTTTTGGCCAAGATCTTGTAATGACAATGGAAGAGTCGAGCACTCTGTAAAGTCTACTCCAGCACACCCCAAAGACTGTCAATGAAATTAAGGTCTGACTCAAGAGGTGTCAATTCATGTCTAAAAATAATTCTTCATGCTCCCTCACAACCATTCTGTGAAAATTTGAGCCTGGTGCATCTTGACATCGCCATCCTGGATTATGGCCATGATGTGTCTTCCTATGTTTGCTTAAGAAATGAAAATCTACACACTCCATAGGGTTAGAGGAACTGTTGGCAAACATATAACATGCTAGAAACATAATAACAGCAACTTTTTCTTTCTTGACTGGGCAGTAATAAAATCATCATAAAAATAAATAGGACTTAATAAATAACAACATATAGGACTGGCTATTCTGATTTTTTTATATATATATTTTCAATGAACTTTCTTTTTGCATGGGATTTTCACAAATAAAGTTTGCTCCATGGTTTGATTGGAAAGCGAGAGCTGGAGCACTGAGTTATCAGCATACCATTGATAAGATTTAGGCGGCTATAGCAGATAGGCCTATACTGCACCTGATATTCAGCATGAGCCCAATGAGTCTCTCAGATGGCCATGCGAGCAGACTCTTCGGAGACATTCTTTAGATGCTATACGATTTAATCAAATGTTGATCAAAGAATAAAAAAACTCTGGTGTTAAAAAAGGCAATCAATCAGTTCCCATCAGCTGTGGAGATTAATTGATCAAATTGGCATCTATCTAAATAGGATAAAATCAGCTCTGTTGGAAATAAATTAAAGAGATAAATTGGAGATAAATAAAAATCATGATATACCTATTTAAAAGGCAATAAAGCAAAGAGATTCTTATAAGTTTTTGAGTCAAGAATCTTGATATCTACCTGACCTTATCTACCTATATCTATGACCGTATGCAGTGAGCTCTCTACTAGACTTCTGTCCATCCATCAATCACTAGACTTACTTCATCCAGAACAGGGGAAATGAGAGCTAGATCTATGTCAAAATGAGAAAAGACCGTCAACACTTTGTCAAATACTCATTCCAGTCCCCCATACTGAGACAGTGCCCTGCTGCATCAAGCTCAGGCATGCCCAGGATGTGCATTGTCTCACTACCTTAAAACTTTAAACAAATTCACCAGCAATTGTTCTCTAAGGGGACTTAGTCTATCCAGGAAACAAAAGGTATGTACGCTCATCTTACCCAGAGGCTACAAATATTTTCTCCCTCAAGATATTCAAAGCATCCTCTCAAATATTTATATTTTTTTCTGTGGTGCCAGATTTGCTTTATTGAGTAAATCTAGAGAACAAAGTAAAAATGTTAAAGGAACAAAAACAGGACACTGTGTGTATTTACAGTTATATTTAGTTACACAATGAGAAACAATTATATTTGCAGTTTAGGTTAGCCGTTCAAGGTTAAAATAACAGCAATTAAATACGTTTTAAATAATTTATTTAAGTGAACATTCATATTAAAGCACCGTCTGCTGCGGTTTTAAAGCGCCCTCTATCGGTAATCATTGGCAAACTCCTCTGCCCTAAGCAAAAAAACAAAACAAAAAAAACGATAAAAGTCAGATAAGAGGTAATGATTTAAATAGATAAAATCGAGAAAGGTTTTGACAACATTTTAATCTTACCCACCAAATTTAAATAGAAAAACAAAATTAAGAAAGGTTTTGACAACATTTTAATACCCTCCAAACACCTCAATTAGATTAAAAGTAAAGGTAAATCTAAAGGGTTAAACCTGGTTTGCTAATACTTAATTATACACATTAAATGATTTCAAGGCACTCTGGTCTAACACATTTAAATGTTTCTGTTTAGCTGTATTTGAGCCATGGATTTTTTAGTTTTTTTTGTTAAAAAAAGATGTATTAGGCAGCCAAAACAACAATTTACGGTGCACATGGGGGGAAAAAATAAGATAAAACAGATTTATACTTTTCACCAGACATGTCAACACACTTCAGGTCTCAGTGTTCCAAAGCTCTTGCATGTACACAGTTTAATAGGCACATGCACTCTTCCAGCTGCGAAAATGTCCTTTAGTATTTTGTGGTCTCTGGAAAGACACTGGGTTCTAATAAACTGAAATAATGTAATTATTAGAGTACAATATTAATGCATTTATCCATCAGCAATTCATTATTATGAAATATAAATGTGTTACTTTATTGTGAAATTTCACACGCATTAATGTCTGAAAAGGCATACTTCTTAATTATGAGCTGATAGTTTTAGGGAACAAAATGTTGCTCAATCTGGATAGAAAAAAAACTTGGCTGGAGTTACACATTGCTGCAAAACCACACATCTGGAAACTTTCTGATTCCCACCAGTAACTTTTTGGTAGGACTGTCAATTAACTCATTTCTTAGAGGGCATAAGAGAGATCAAGAGTACCCATTACATAAAAAATTAAGTATAATAAAGAAATGATACAAAATATGGATACAAAAGAAATTCTTTAATAGAGTACAACACTTAACATGTATTTGCCATCTATTAAAAATTATTATTACATTGTTGGTCACAAATTAGCTATTTTTAGTAACTGTTATAGGTCTCAGGGTCTGGCAGTATGGCAGTCAAAGTTGTAATTTTTCATGCTTTTTTATTTACATAAAACAAATTGAGAAAAGAATGAGAACCAACAAAAAGCAACTTAAAACAAACATAATTTTCAGCTTCAGCTTTAATAACCACCCCTGTTTCCGCCCCACCCACCTGAGCCACCTCTGAATCCCCTCCCCCCATATCCTCCACCTCCTCTATATCCTCCACCCCCATTAGATCCTCTGTATCCACCAGATCCCCTGTATCCACCCCCACCCCCACCCCCGCCACCACGATAACCTCCTGCTCCTCTGAAGCCACCTCCACCACCCTGGTATCCTCCACCTCCTCTGTATCCTCCACCAGACCAAGATCCACCGCCACCGCCACCTCTGTATCCTCCTCCTCCTCCACGGCCTCTGAACTCTCCACCACCTCCAAAGTCAGTACGGGCCATCTTGGGTGGACGTGGACCATCTCCAAAGCTGTAAAAACCAAAGATAAGATGCGTTAAATGAATTGTAACATCTCAAGGTCAAAATGGACCTTCGCTTAATAGGTCACTTAAATGTATGGGTTCAATTATCTCACCGTGGGTTACTGGCCATGAGGTTGATGCCTGCTGACGAGGGTCTAGACACAAGTCGAATGACGTTCAACAAGTGCTCGTTGGTGGGATCCAAATTTCTGATGTATTCCGGGTCTTTGGTCACCTCCACCACCAGGCCTTCCATTGCTGCCCTCAGAGCAGCCACACCAGCAGCTACATCATGGGGAATCTGCAATTTGAGCCTACAGAAGGAAGGAATATTCTTGATAATCAAGGAACACTTCTCTTTTGTTGATCTCCTTGCAAATATTTGGTTTGCTACCAGGATTCCCGTCTCAAGAATCAAGGAGTGCTTTTTTTTTTTTGGTTCAGATTCACGAGAAACATACCAATCATCAAGCTCAACAATTTCTCCATTGGATGTGATCTTCTTTGAGCCGAACAGAATGAGCTGAAGAGGACTGACAAGAGTCATTCCTTTGGCTGAGATGGCTCGAGTTCGGATCTGTAATTACAAAGTACAAGTATATTAGTATATTACAATATTACAAGTATATTACAAACTATACTTGTGTACTCCTATTTTTTCTTTAGAAGTGCTGATTTGGTGCTCAAGAAACATTTCACATTATTTATGTTATTATGTACATTGAAAACAGTTGTGTTGGCTTCATATTTTTGTGGAAACTATGATACATTCTGTGATGAATAGAAAGTTAAAAACATTTATTTGAAATATATATTTTTTCTAACAGTATAAGTATGTCACTTTTGATCAATTCATTTAATTGATCATTTAATCCATCTTCCTTGCTGATCAAATGTGTTAATTTCTTAGACCCCAAACTTTTGAACTGTAGTGTGCAAATTTTAAAGTCTTACAGACTAAACATACTGATGACTCATTTTGCACTACACAGTAGTTTGTCCAATCAAATGCTCTCTAGAATAAGAATGTCCCACCCCTTAATACCACCTGCAGCTGACTAGCAAGTAGAAAATTATGGCTCAAGTCTTGAGCCTAAATGAAGTAGAAACGTAAAAAAACCCAAAATAGTAGTTTCAAGCTAGACTTTAAAACCAACCTTTTCCCCAAAGACAAAAAAGGGAGATGGATACGTCATATCATGGTTGCTGAAAGGACAGTTGACTGAGGATTTGTGAATGAGAGCATTTCGTCCCTCTGTGGTCAGGATCTTCCTCTTCTCTTTGTGGTAGCACACGTTGGGGTAAGAGCCAAATGTCAGCAGAGAGATCACCACATCCAAGTTATTGTCTGGTCCCACGTTGTTAAATATCTGATTCATGAGGCACTCTACAAGAAAAGGAGAAAATAAAAATCAAATTCAGAAACTCAAACAACATCTGTGGACTGTAATAAACAGCAGCACAACGCAGAAGTGCATTTAGAAGCACGGTTTAACCTTCAGGGAAGCCAACGTTAATAAGGATCTCCTTTAGCTGGACCTTGGCCTCCCAAGTCATCCTCAAAGTGGGCATGTTCAGCCTCTTGTGCTCACAAAACCTGATCTCTGCGTCCTCACCTCCCATCCTGATAAAATAGAATCTATTTCAATTGCGAATCCCTCAAGAAAAAAACAAAACAAACACAACACCACACAATACTACATTTAGTACAATGCCCTCTAGACCCACCGGACTTCATCCCAGGCCTGGAAGACAGAGAGTAAAGCCACGTGATCTGAGAAACGTGTGCCCGCAAAGTTCCTATGAACAAAGCCGAGACGTTTTCCCTCGTTGATGAAGGGCTCTTGGAAACAGCTCGCTGCTGAGATGGTGCACACTGCATCTCCAACACTACAGCACAATCACACACATAAATGCAAGTAAATACAACAGGTGATTGAGGAAAAACAGCTAATTAAAAAGTATACCAAAAAAGTATTTAATTATATAATACACATTATATTTCAATATCTATTATATAATATGTATGTTTATAAATACACTACTGTTCAGACGTTTGGGGGTCAGTAGGATTCGTTAATACATTTATTCAGCACACATGAAAAGTGACAGTAGACAAAAGCTTTCTATTTTAAATAAATGCTTTTTTTTTATAAACTTTCTAATCAGAATCCTAGAATTTTTTTTATCACGTTTCCATTTAGCAGTTTTCAACATTGATTATAATAAGACTTTTTATTTTTATCGAGCAGCAAATCAGCATATTAGAACGATTTCTAAATAATATTTTAAAATATATATAAGTAGAAAAACATTTTAAATTGTAATATTTCACAATATTACTATTTTACTGTATTTTTGATCAAATAAAGCAAGCCTTGGTGAACAAAGAGACTTATTTCAAAAACTTTATTGACCCCAAACTTTTGAACATGCATGTGTAATATTTTTTTATCTTTTTTATTTGACTTTTCATTTTGGGGTTAAATGTGACCTGACAGGTTTGTGAGAATCACCAATTTAATAAACAGCCAAGGTTGGATGAATAAACTTACTTAAAGATGCATCCCATGATCATCATCTTTCCCAGACGTGGTTCAATGGGCAGTTTGGCCAGAATGCGTCCCAGTGGAGTCAGCTCATCATTACAGTCTAGAGCATCCAGCTCTGGGAAACAACAGAGGCTTGTTGGATTTGATTCACTTCAACATAATAATTACCATAAAGACATTGAAGCTGTACCTCTCAGTGTATGTTCAGCTTCAATAACGGCATCCAATGGAGGCGGCTCAATGGCTTTAGACAAGAAATTCCCGATGGCACCCAGTCTCAGTAGCTTAATGCTGAGGGCCACCTCATGCAGCGGCGTGCGGAAGATTTCTGGAGTCATATGGGTCTCCAGTCTGCATAACAATCATTACAATCATCATTTCATATGCGGTTTGATTTTGTTTAAGGTGGCATTACAACTGAAGAATGACATTTAATACTTTTCAAAGCGAGCTCTGCTGCACAGGTGAAAGCAGAAGCCTGGTCTGACACGGCCAGCTCGCCCCTTCCTCTGCTCAAGGTTGGTCTTGGAGGCCCACACTGTGGCGTAGTTTGTCATATTGTTGTGAGAAGTGAACAACTTCACTTTCTGCCTGAATGACACATATTTGGCATTTTAAAACCATTTGCGGACAAAACGGAGCATATAGAGAAGATAAATGTACATAAAAGAAAAATAGTTCACCTAAAAAAAATGTACACACCCTCATGTCGTCACAAACCTGTATGACTTTATATGTTCTGCATTACAGAAATAATAATGTTGGTAACCAAACAGTTTTGGTTACCATTGACTTCCATTTTATGGACAAAACATACTGAGACATTCTCATAATATCTTAAGTCATACAGGTTTGGAATGACATGCAGGTGAGTAAATGACAGTTTTCATTTTTTGGGTGAACAATTTCTTTAATTAAAGGAGCTGCTTACTTGCAGGAGTCAAGGACAAAGACCACATCATTGATGGTGATGCTGGTCTCA
This sequence comes from Squalius cephalus, assembly GCF_949319135.1. Taxonomy (NCBI): domain Eukaryota; kingdom Metazoa; phylum Chordata; class Actinopteri; order Cypriniformes; family Leuciscidae; genus Squalius; species Squalius cephalus. Next base: position 32,852,207 of record NC_137128.1, on the reverse strand, counting down.
GCGATGTTTGTGGATAAAATGACCTGTGGTGTGATAGAAAAAATTGTTTAAAAAAAATGAATACATCAATTCCTATACTGAACAATAAAACTTCTACAGACCTTAGTCACACCGTCAGGGACAGGCTCAAACACTCGTCTCTGTTCTTCCCTGGGGATCTGAGAGTGAAGGGGCAGGATTCGGTATTGATGACCACCTTAGAAAAACACAATATTGAAGGAATCGCTATTAGTCATTTTAAGACATTAGGGGATACAAGTAAATTTATCAGAAGAAAAGATTTCACTTGAGTGCGAGCAGAATATCATTAAATTACAGACCGAAGTGTGGGTTCATCTCCAGGTGTTTTTGCATGGAATAGATAAGGTTCCAGCCTGGCAGGAAGACAAGCACAGCTCCTGGGACGTCCAGCGTTTCAATGTACTTCAGCAAAGCCTCAATCAGCTCGAATGGAGTTTCCTTCTCATTCAGCTGAGACATGGCACGCTTGGTCTCAGGACTATACTCTGGCCCACAGATGACATTACAGTTCACCTGCAGAAAACAGAAGTAGGCTCATATAATTTATTGAAATCATCAAGTAAAAGGTCACCTGAACACTGTTGTGGAGTATCTAATGTTTAGTTAGTTAAATGCAGCTGTTCATCAGCTATGTTTTTGAAATCAGTTTTAGTTGTACTTGTAAAATAATTAAATTCAAATAATTTAATACTTTTGATTTTTTTTAGGATTCATTGTTGAATATAAAGGTCAATAGAACAGCAATATTACATTTCATCTGAATTAATACTTAATTTCCAGATACTATTTTAATAATTGGTCTTAATCACTTTAATCAATGACCGCATAAAAGCCATATTTAATATTTATAATAATAATTGTAAACACAACAAAAACAAAACATACTTCTTCCTCTCCACCATCTTCATCTTTATCTTTTTTCTTCCGGTCCATTGGTGGTGGTACGAACTGAGTCATCTGAATGCAATCTTCTAGGAAATACTCTGGAAATCAAAAAATCCATCAGGTTGTTGAAATGACTTCAAAAGTGTTTTACAGTCAACATGTTCTAAATTAATGCTCTATTATTGAGCAATGGGTTTCCAAACAACTTACATAGGAATATTTAATCCAATATGTGAGTACTGAAGAATTAAAAATACATTATAATACAGTGCATTGAGAAAACCTGCTTCTGACCTTGTACAGGATGTGCACGTCCATGCACCTCGATGACAGGACAGTTGAAAAAGTATTCCTTAAACATGGTGGTGTCAATGGTGGCAGACATGAGGATGACGCGCACATCAGGGTAAGCCTGGACAACATCTCTCAACACGACCAACAGGAAATCAGTCTGGACAGAAAAACACACTTGTGAATATAGAGAGACAGGATACCTCTGTCTGATATGGTATAGTAAGCTGATATGGTATGGTAACGATGGACTTACATTTAAGTCCCTCTCATGGATTTCATCCACAATCACATGACTGATGCCACGGATACCAGATTCCAGCTTCCTCAGCAAAACCCCTGTGAATAAGACATGTTTAGCTATATATCGCCCAGCTCTACGCAGTGTGCCGCAGTCAGAGATTAAGAAGTGGAACTTACCAACTGTGCAGAAGAGGATGCTGGCATGAGGTCTGGGCAGGACAGACTCAAAACGCACACTGTAACCACAGCTTTTCCCAACCTCCTCTGCTCTCTCAAAAGATACACGTTCTGACACTGACACAGCACTGATTCGTCTCGGCTAGGAGGATGAACGGTCACAGAAGCCAGTCACAAAACAGGTCTGTCTCCTCAAGGTGACCGAGCACACATAATAATAAAGTATTTCAACACACTCACCTGTGTAACAACAATATTGCATTCAGATGCTCTGCCTCTTTTTATGAACTCATCCAAGATGTACTGAGGAACCTGAGTGGTCTTTCCACAGCCGGTGGCTCCACGAATGATGACCACTGGGCTATTGTGAATGGCGGACATGATTTGCTCCTCAAAGTTCTTGACTGGCAGCTGATTCCGTTCTGCAACAATCTGTAAAAAGAACATGCTGCTAGTTGATTTTACAATACTAACAACATAAGAACAACTCCAAAATTTTAGTCTATGTCTATATATATATATATAATCCTTTTGCATGACATAACAGGATAGGGGGGTTTAGTATGTTTGTTTTAAAAAATGTGAAGTGCTTTTAAAGAAAATATTCAAAACATGTAAATGCCCTCAAAGCTAATACCCAGACTACAAGTAAAACCCATAAAACTCAAATTTTTTATTTCATGCAGTCATTAAAGGCTGTTATTAGCTCACTGTCTGCAGATCTTTGTCCTGTTCAAGTTGAAAGTTGAGCTCCTGTAGCAGGTCTGTGCTGATCTGTTCTGGGGTACACTGCAAACCAAAAAGAAGTACAATACATTTTCAGTTGGATGATGTATATAACACTAAATTCAATTGATATCATTTGATTAAAAAAGTTCATTGCAGAACAGCAGACTCACAAATGCCAGCGGTCCTTCGTCGATGTTGGAGCTGGTCCAGGGGTTCCAGTTGATCTGCGGTGGAGACCACGGCACCACTCCTGCCATGCTCTGCCTTTGTGAGGGCTCAAAGTGAGCCAACTTCCCTTGTACCAGAGATACTGGACTGTTGGGGTCCTGTGGCTAAAACAGGACAAACAAAGTAGTTGGCACATGCTCATATGTCACTAATAAGAAGTCATGCAGGTTTTCTGTCCAACACTTACAGGAGGAGGGATCTGGATGCCAAGTTCTTGCACAATACTGTGCAATTTCTGCTGTACATCATCACTGAGATTCACTTCATATACATCCACCTGTCATAGCAACCCAGACAGGAAGTCAGAGGAGTCAATGAATACACAGACCTCAAAGATAGTTGAACTGGGGTGTTAAACTCACACTTTCTCCCTCTTTCTTCTTGGTAAGTCCTGTGTAAGCCTCTATAACCCCCAAATGGTAAAGCTGACGGACAAGAGAAAGTGCACAAGACTGGGCCGCCAGCTTCTTTGTTGAGCCATGCTCACGCGCAAAAACCTCTAGAGAAGTAGGACAGCATTAGCAAGGACACAACTGCTGATTGTTGATGTGAAACTATTTGCCCTTGGCCCTTATAGTTAAGTACATAGAAGGTTGCGAATATTCTGATACTTACTCCTACCAAGTTGTCTTACAAAGATTGTCATCTCGGCAATAAAACTCCTACAATAGAGCAACATTTTAAATCAAGACATTTAGCCCACAGATGTCCTTAACAATGTAGCAAAAACAAACTCCACAAACTGACCTCTTAACCGGGCAGCACATGAGATCAACAGAGTGACATTTCAGCGCTGGGTCCGAACAACCCATCCTGAGCAGGTTTGTTTTTCTGCCAGACTTCTAAACAGGGAGTTATTCCTCTCAAGGTACTGGAGAACTCGAGCCCTGATGGACGAGTGACATCAGAAATCACAACCAGACATTACTTTGCCTTTCCCACCTCTAAACCCAATCAATCACGTACTTTACCATGTGACCTCTTAGTGTAGCCTAAGTCATGTCACATGTTTTCCCCCATGTAAGGTTGTGATTTCTGGCATCTCTATTGTCCTCCTTCAAGATTACATACTACATGGGTGAATCTCACAAAAGCATGTCCAGGTCACATTTCACTCTAAAATCAAGTAAATATGATAAAATAATAACAACTAGATAAAAAATTGTCAAGACAAACTTTGAAGTTGGCTTGAGAAAGCCAGGCCAGAAAGTTTGGAGTTTGAAGGTTTTCAGTTTCAAGTAGTTTGAATGTTTTGAAGGAAATACAGTCTTATCAGAAAAACAGATATATAAATAGATAGATAGGGTGTTTTTTCATGTTGCTAGCATGGTTTAGCACATTGCTAACCTGTTGGGGGCATGAGTATCATGTTTCTAGCATGATTTAACATGCTGATAGCATGATTTAACACGTTGCTAGCGTGATTTAATTCATTGCTACCATGATTTAACACATTGCTCACATATTGGTGACATGATTAACATGCTGGTGACATGATTAACATGTTGCTAGCATGATTTATTATGTTGCTAACATGATTTAGCATTTTGCTAGCATGATTTAACATGTTGCTTGCATGATTTAACATGTTTCTAACAAGACTTAACATCTTGCTAGTATGTTGCTAGCATGATGAGCATGTTCCTAACATGATTTAACATCTTTATTATTTATTATTATACATTTGAATGGACATTTTTAATTATTAATAACAATAACTGAGCCTGTTTTTAGAACCACATTTTTTGTATTGTGATATTATGGCAATTAAGTACATTATTCCTATACATTTTCATTACTGTAATTCATTATTTTGACTCTAAAGTGAAATATGACCTGGACATGTTCTTGACAAGTTTCGTGAGACTCACCCATATGACATTGTTGATTTTCTAAGATAACATCCAAGACGAAGAGATCTTGTTGTCTGAGATCTCCTTGAGGTTAGATGTACATCAAGGAGTTCTCTGTGATTGTTTCAGTCCAGCAGAAAAACAAACCCTTGATACATTACATTCAAAAGTATGCAAAGTATGATTTTTGAAGAGGCATATCATTGAAAACATTTAGTTACAAATGAATATCTCTCTTAAACAGCAGGTGGAATGGGTAAAAACTAAGCTGTAATAGCAAATGTCTGTATTTGATGGGAATGTTCTGACCTGTTGTGGTCAGGCCCCACTTGGCTGTACTTGTAGTCTGTTTGGTTTTTCTCCTTCTGAAAGAACTGGTTCAGACGGGCCTTCGCATTGTCCAGAGTCCAGTTCCCATGCAGGCCAGCGTTCAGATCAACTTCCTCTGATTCCAAGGTCTTGGGAAAAAACAAACAAAAAAAACCCCGTAATTCTCAAAAATGTTCTATAATGGTGGTCATTAGACAGAAAAAAATCAGACTGCCATAAAAAAATTAAGAGCTACCGCTTTGTCATCCTGTTCCTGTCTCTTGGAGTAATACTCCTGCAGGTTGGCTCCTCGCTCCCATTGGGCATTTCCAAAACCAGAGTAGCCCAAACCTGTGACTCCAGGAACAGGTGCAGAAGCTGCAGAAGGTTCTGAGACACAGGAAGAATTCAGTGTTAGAAATGGTTTTAGTCAATGTTTAATATGGTTTAAATAAAACCAGTGTGTCAATGCAACTAGACAGTAAGCTAACTAGCCCATGCTGGTAGATGCCATAACTACACCAATCTGTGGGTAAAAAGCATCATTCTCCATTGACAGCTATTTACATGTAGCTGTGCATTCTGACTAAACATTTAGAAAGCAACACCTAAAGCAGATACTTCATTACTTTATAGCAGTTGTTATGTTTTAGTAACCGTTTATTGGATTAATTTAATGTCTCTCACCGGATTCCTTCTTCACAGCCAGATGTGGAGGTAGTGGACAGTTGGATGGGAGATTTCCAAACTCAACACCTTCTTCATTCCCTTCATTCCCTCCATTGCCTCCATCAGGTACACTGACCTGAAAATGATAAACATAAACTTAGTCCTTTCCTCATAATACACAACAGATGAGCTGTGGTCAACATAGATGTGATACTGACCCCTAGAGCAGGAACTTCACCAGGACTTATTTCTTTCATCCGAACAAGATAATTCACAAAATCTCGGGCAGCATTGGACTGAGCATCCTTCTTGTTGGTGGAATTTCCCATGCCAATGTAATTGTAACTCTCCACGCGCACCTTAGTGAAGAAACATGGTTTAAAACAGGTCTCCTCCAACTACAACAACTAATATATATATATATATATATATATATATATATATATACACACATTACACACACACAGTATTGTATTAAAGGAATCTATCGATATAGACATGTAGATGTGAATATGAATCATATATACAGTGTATATTTTATATAGAGGCCTCACCTCACACACGAATTTCTGTCTGTTTTTATTCCCAGCCGCTCGGATGTCATAGTTCGGAGTTATCTTCTTTTTTCCACACCAAGCATACAGAAAGTTCTTAATGTCCGCCATTGTTGACGGTCTGCGTGTGAATTAGATTAATATTAATAATACGATTTATTTTTAAATTCTCAAAGATAACTTAACTCTGAACTGAGTGGATGAGCGAATGCCAGATGATAAGTTATACGTTACAGTAACAAACGGCAAGAATAACTGTAACGTTATCTATCTAACCTGTAGAGAAAACTAACTCAATAATGTGACAGTTAAAAGTTGAAACTGTAAGCACACGACAAATAATAATACATTTAAAAGATACATCTAGTTAAACAGATTTTTTTTGGCTATATGTTTGCAGGTAGTCTGCAGCAATGAATGGGCTAACATTAGGTAACGTTAGCCCCCTACAGCCATCTCCACGCCAAATAAGAAAATTATTATCAAATAAAACTATTAAGTAAAATAAAGATGAACGTTTACGTTTGTAGCATACCAGAAAAAAACCCAGCTCACGCAAATCCAAACAAGACGTACACGATGTTCAGAAAAGTACGTATGTTACAGGACAATTAGCATTGCAGTAACCAGCTCAGAACAGGAACAGGAACAGGAAGAATCGGAAGTGACGCAGCCCCGAGAGCGTAGCATAAAATCCAGCGCGACGTCGCTCCTGTCCTTGCAATGCAAATTCATCAAAATTTTAATCGAATGTTAGTTCCCCTTTACTTGGCCCAGTGAAGGTTTTGACACACAAAAATCCACATTATGCATAATATACTTCTCCCGTAAAGTTAGCTTCCCTGTAATGGGCATTATATTTATGTGTATTGTATATCCGTCGATTCTGCTGTCAGCACTGTTTTTTTTGGTATATTGTTTATGTACATTTATGTATGTGTACATTGTATATGCATGCGTATATTGAATATCTACTGTATATTGTTTCTTGTGCAATATCTGGACTGCACACCTAAGATGTTCACACATTAGTGACAATAAATTTAGTTTTAGTTTTTATCTTTCACATAATATTTAGAAGATATACATGTCTAAATTCATATATTCACTTAAGAATAACTTTAAGAATATAATAATCCTTATAGTAATGAATATAAACAATAGTAATGTGCAATAATGCCAATAAGGAAGAATGAAATTAAGAGAGCAGAAATGATTCATCAATTTCAGGTCACACACACAGACAAAATGATCAATGAGGCCACAATCATCTTTATTCAATGCTCAGCTTTCAACTTTGAGACTGACCATCAAATACATTGCTACGAGAACAGCAAACATTGAGGAGTTCTGTGCCACAAAAGGTTAAAGGCATTGATGCTCATATGGACAGTGAGAACACAGTGGTAAAACAATGACTTTCAATAAAGGTAACCGACAAACAATAGACAGGATCAGAAGGTGGGCAGTGAGGCTGTCTAAAACAAGAGGGCAGTGAGACTGAAGATTGGTAGTTTCACAGCACTCTGGTCAGATACACAGGGCAAAAAACAACCAAAAAGTTAAGTTAGGTTGAGTGACTGTCAAATAGCCAACATATCTGACAAAATAAAACGATTAATTCAGAACAGTATTTTATTTCATTAAACCCACTGCTTCAGTCGTCTTTTTAATAACATTAATGAACACGTACTTATCTCGAATTTCATTTTCAAGATTTCGAAATTTTGCAATTGAACTGTGGCTGCCTTAACCGTGTCCTTTCAGTTAGTCACCTAAAAATCAGCTGTAACAACCTTTTGCAAGATGATAAGATAAAATAATGATAATAATAATAATAAAAAAAAAAAATAGAAAATTTGTGTTAGAAAACTGAGTGCATAAAATTGCCTTTCATCTATTTCTGCCTGTCAGATTCTGCAACTTGCGTACATTTACATTTACGGCTGATACCTATGTGCTTTTCTTCATATTTTCTTTTAAAACAATTCTATTTTAAGATATGTACATCTCCTTCATATATTTTAGGCAATAATTAAAAATCTTTTTGCAATCTTAAATCAGCATTTATGCGTAAATCAGTATTTAAAATAAAAAAAAACACAAACTCACTGACTCAAGATCCGACACTACATTTAACTCTCCCACGCAATTTCAGAACACTCCTCTGCAGTAGCACTTCTGTACATAACCAATATTAGATAACGTTTATATACAATTATAACCAGACATTCCTTGTAATCGCATTTATACAGTAGTCAGTCAGTTTTTAGGCATGTAGTCTGGGTACTCTGTCCCTGTTGAACTCGACCGATCGGTGCCGGTGATCTGTCTTGGAGCACCAATCGGCATGGATCATCAAGTCCATGAGCACCAATCAGCAGCTGCTGTTCTTAAACTCTCCGTTCTCAGTGATGGAGAGCTTGGTGGGGTTGGTGGGCGACAGACCATTGCGGAGGTTGTGCATGCTGTATCGCTCTTTCACCTGAGTGAGGGCACCCATCAGCCGAGAGTTAGCTGCATCCAGGGAGCTGATCCTCTTCTCCTACAAAAGAGAGAAAGAGAGAGAAGTACATCAATATCTGGAGGTCAGAAGCAACATACAGATGATATTAGTAATCTTGTTTCTTAACATTACTTAAAAGAATATTCAAGGTTAAATATAACAACCCACCCTATATATAGATGCATATATAAACTTTATTATTTAAAGGTAGCATAACTTTGATTATGCATCGCATTCTACTACACTTTTCTATTTCTAGTATATATATTTTTTCAAACTTTCAATTGTATTTAACCTTGAATATTCTTTTAAAAAGATTCATTACAAATAAAATAAAATAATAAAATTCTGAATGTGAAATAGTGAAAATATTGAAAGTAAAAATAGCGGACATACATTGTGAAACTAAACATTTAAAAAAATAAATAATAATAATTCACTAAATTTAATGCTTTATTTTGTGTATATTTCTTTAAGGGTGCTTTCACACATGAGTGTTTGTTTCAGAACCTGGTGCATTTTCTCCCTTAGTTCGGTTCGTTTAGGCATAGGCTATGTGAACACGACAATTACGCTTAGATCCGCACCAAAAACATTGCTCGGAGATCGGCTGAACGAGGTGGTCCCGGCCCGATTGCAAACGAACTCTGGGGCGGATCGCTTGTGGTGTGAAAGCAATCCGACCCAACGGACCAAATGGTATTATAATTCATACCAGGAAATGTGCTATATAAATAGCAGTAGTATCTGATTCTGTGAGTGAGAAGATTAGTTATCACAACTGAAAACCAAAAGAGCACCTCATCATCTTAAAATGTTGTGTAACTGCGCATCTCCGTGCAAGAATGCTGTCCCGATAAAGCATTGATTCCTGCTCTAGCTGCATTATAACATTCGTGTAGTGTTTGTGTGTCTTGACACAGTTAACCTCTAGACAGCGCTGGGAGAATCAGAGAGAGCGTGTTTGAATTAGCTGTAGTATTAATACGAATGTAGTATATATAATTTAACAGCGGGAATGATGGCTACTTTCGTATAGTCTTTGTGTGTGTCTCGACAGTTACAAATAAAGCCACAATAAGCTCATGGAGCAAACTTGTCAATCATCTTGATAGACGACGCAGAGGAAACTCTGACCAATAAGAGGACGGTTGTACTCGGCGCATGTGACTTGCATAAACACATTTTGGTACGCTTTGAAAGGTTGCCTTGTGAAAGCGAACCGAACCAAGAAGAAAATGGAACATTGTAACAAATGAAGTCCCTGTTTCGGAATCGGAACAAAACAAACAATCTATAAGTATGAAAACGCCCTTAAAGTATAACCAAATCAACTCTATTTTCATTTTAATATGAAGATAAATTTAATAAGGCAAATAATAGCTGACATAAATAGGGTCCATTCATAATCTGTACCAGCCTGACAAACGGCACAGAATCTGCCTTCAAAAGAACACACACACACACACACACACACACACACACACACACACACACACACACACACACACACACACACACACACAAAAGGGCAAGTTTGTGAGGGGAGCAAAAAGAGGACAACTCAAATCCTGCACAAACAACCAGAGAAGAGAAGTAAAAGCGAGACCATCCTTATAATTATCTGCAGAGGGCATTGGCGATTTGTGTAGAGAGCACACACACTGACTAGGGTGCTGGGAGTGTGGCAGCATGGGCAATCAGGAAGTGACTAGGCAAAAAAAGGAGGGAAACAATAAAATAACAGCAGCCAAAGCTAGAGCTCACAGATACCAGGTACTGAATCTGCTACGAGCGATCCCTATTAACACACATTCCTCAACAGCACTAAACATCGGGAAGATGCTCTGACAGCTTTGAAAAGTGGGAAAAGCATGAACGTTCACTAACCCCAAGGAGAATTTTGAAAGTGAAATGACAAAACAGACTACAACTAAAAAGTTGAAGTGTGCAAACATATTCAAGTATATATTTTAAAGGTGAAGTGTGCAATTTTGCCACTAATGTTTTCGTCAATCCCAAAATGGCCGAAATTAATTTTTTTAATGATTTCTCTTAAGTTTCTGATTAGAAATCCTACAAAACTGCTTTATGATTAACTGTTATTACAGCCACAAATGTCTTTTAAATGTAATATACTTTAAACGTTATTACTTAAAGGGGTTGTCCACCCAAGAACGAAAATTCTCATTCTCATTATTATTATGTAACTTTAATAGGACGTTTTGCAAGCTAACTGTTAGACTGGTAGCTTAGCTTGACCCCATTCATTTTTTAAATTTTTTATATATACTTGCACATTATTGTTTGATCAGTCAAATAATGTTAAAAGCATAAACCTAGTGTTTACATTCTTCTTAAGTCAACCTACAAATGGCGGCACTATAGTGGTCTCTACACATTACATTTGGATTGAATATCTTATACCATAGAAAAACTACACACTTCACCTTCAACCCTTGTTTTATTATATCATCCGAAGTGGAGGGAAACAAAAAGGCTTAGAGGACTGAGTGTTGCACAGGTTCAGGCCAGGCATGGGTGTTGGATTGGGGTGCGCTTACACAGGCCTAGCAAAACTGTCTGCTTGTACTTGCCTGCTGGTATTACCTCAGTTCCATTAGCGACCTGGAATTCAGTAGGACACAGTAACAATGAGCCAGTCAGCAGCCTGCTTTAATACCATCTGAGGTTTAGCAGGGAGTTCAAAGCATACCACTGTGCAGCACACACAGGCCAGCACCTCACAACCAGACAATAGACTAAGATGATCTCCAAACTCACACTAAAGTTCCCTTGCATTTATCATGCTGGTTAATATGGTCATCTGCAGTACCTGTGCATCAATGATCTTCTGTTTGGCATCTATGACCGCCTGCATCTCCGCATGGTCTCTCTTCAGTTCTTCTTCCACGGCCATTAGCCTATGAACCACAAATGACACAACACCCAGTCAGATTTCACATGGTTTTACCATTACAATTGTATTTTTCCATTGTAGGTTTTTGGCAAGTTAGATATTTTTGTTTAGATCAACTTTATATATTGTATATATGAACAAGACAAATTAAAGGTCAAATGGAAAAAAATACTTAAACCTAAATTAACAACTTTATTCAGCAAGGCTAGACTAAATTGATCAGTTACAAGACATTTATAATGTTATAAAAGATTTAAATTTCAAATAAATGCAGTTCGTTTGAAATTTCTATTCAAAGAATCCACAAAACCAACAAAATCCAACAAAAACAATTATCAACATTGATAATAATAATAATAATACATGTTTCTTGAGCACCAAATCAGCATATTAAAATTATTTTTGAAGGATCATGTGACACTGGAGACTGGAGTAATGCTGAAAATTCATCTTTGCCATCTAAGGAATAGAGTAGGGTCTCCAGTCCCCAGATTGAATGCTCAGATGGCTTAGATGACCTTTAAATGTTTAAAGTCGACATGAAATCAAAATTGACCCTATTTACTTTGTTATCGCATATTACTAGTCTTGTGGTGAACAATTAATCCGTGCAAGTTAATACACAGAAAAAAAGTTTGCCGTGGTAATCTTTAATCAAAATCTGAAAAGTTACTTCCGGTCTGGAATGGCGTTCCTTTTCTGATGACGTCAGTTTGACGGCTTGAGTTGAAAACGCTTAACCACTCCCCTCAAACCGTTAGTCTGCTATGAGCAGAAATGGAGGAGCGCTAAAGTAAGACCCTGCCCTCTGTTCAATATTCCGTTTCACTTGGAAATACGTCACAACACTGGAGAAAAGTAGTTTGCAACTTCCGGTTCACAGGGACTTTAAAGGCCTGCTGAAGTGTCTTGGAACGCGCAGCTTTGTATGGTGCTAAGGAGGGACATATTGAATGTCTCCTTCCCCTTTTCAAATAGCCAATAGCGTATAGTTTACCTCACAGACAGCAAGTCGTACTTGACAGCACCATGGAAGCGAATTTGAGCGCTGATGATATGTTGGATTTAATAGTAGAGGTGTGAATAAATTCTAGCCATTTCATTCTTAACCAACATAGTTAGAAAACGGAATAAATCTCGAGCGTTTGAGCAACTGAACACACATCTCCAACCTATATTGCTCCGTGGCGTGTCAACGGTCGCTTTGGCCAGGTGGTATTTATAGCATAGAGGGCGGGAGTCCTAGACGCTTTAGATTCTAGAGAGCACTTGATTTGACAGAAGATGTGATGAGAAGCTGAAGTCCGCGCTGATGTCATAAAAATCTGTGATTCATTTTAGCAGAAGTGAGAGACTGTAGGTTTTGATCTCCTAAATGCGAATTTTGTCATTGTTTTGGAACACATCAGCTTATTCATAACCTTAAGGCTAACATATTCATACTAAAAGCTAAACATACAGATATTGGAGCATTCCACTTGATCATTACTAAATTTTTAGACTGTATTTTTATGTTTGCAATTAAAAGTGTAAGATTTCCACTCCTTAATAAATAATGTAATTTTATTATATTGTATTATATATATGTATTTTAACATTCTCTTCCTGTTCATTCACTCACCTGCAGATAATACTCTTCATCTGGCTGTCTTTCTCTTCCTGCTGTCTGCGCAGACGGTCCTCGCTGTCCTCCAATCGAGCCTTGTATTCTAAGAGAAGCTTCTGCATCTGCTGTTCCTGTGCCAGTAGCCGTCTCTCATACTCCTCTAGTCGCCGACTAGATGTCCGCAGACGCTCCTTCAGCTTTGAGATTTCCTGTTCGTACTTTATAGAAGAAGAGTAAATCTTAAAACCTTCTAAAGAGTGCATCCAATGCCTATTTGCAGGCATTTTTCTTTATCGCGTTTAGTACCTTCTCTACATGTTTGGAATCGTCTTTGCTCTGGCCTTCCTCTTCCTCATCTTCATACTGGCCGTTATTCAGGATCCATGCAGCAGTTCGCTCCACTGGAGACATGGTAACCGACTCTACGGGGGATTGGACCTTACGGACACAAGCAAGCACAAAGCATTAGTTGGGCTCAAACATTTACAAAAAAGGCACTCTTCTTTTTTCGGTCTTTACCTGTTTGTTGCCTCGCCCTCCTGGTACCGAGCTTTCTTTGGAGCATGTGGACTGCTGCCTGGATCTCTCACCGCTCTGCTGCATGGGCTCTGTGTTGACGCTGCCACTACTACGGAGGGAAGTACTGTGAGGGAGCGACCTTGGGGTTCGTGCCCCTGCGTTTACTGCCACCAACCCCACTCCTCGACTCTGTTGCTCCACTTTCACGATATGCGCAGTACCCGCGCTGCTCTGCCTTGGTACAGCCACCACCTGGGCTCCCGAGTGCTGGTCTGCCAGGGGCGGGTGCCAGCGTGCTGTGGGAGGAGGTGTCTCCTGTCCCTGTATGCTTTTGCGGCTGAGTTCCTCCTCCACGCTGCTGGTGGAGGGCATTCGGGCTCTAGGAGTGGCTCCCCGCACACCTGATGCGCTGGGGCTGGCGCTCCGAGAACTGCCTGTGCTCAGGTTCTCCGAGCTGGAGTCCGGCTGCAGGGACTGGACGGAGTGCGTGGACTGGGTCGAGTGGGTGGACTGTGCGTGCAGGTTGCTGAGGTGGTAAACAGGGTTTTGGAAAGACAACGGTTGCAGGCTGCGCTGCTGGCTGAGGGAGGGGTGGATAGGTCGACGCACCTGCGGGGCACTCTGGGGCAAATTGTCCCTCAGCTGTGGAACTTTCGGATGGACAGGGGGCTGGTGGAGGTGTGGAGGAGGGACAGGGCCGATGGAAGCTTGAGAGCCCACTCGGCCTAATCTAGGAGGGGCTTCGGGAACCGGATGCCCCTGTGCCAGGAAAGAGTCCTGCAAGTCCATTAAAGATACGCTGCGTCCGTTCGGGAGAGGGCTGTCTCGCTCCTCTTTGTCAGAGAAGCTCATGCTGTGCGTGGAGGACTGCTGACCCAATAAAGGATGCTTCCCTCGGACTAAGGCCTCCATGTGCTCCTGGACAGGAGATTTGATGCTCCTCATTTCACTGGGGAACAAGATACACAAGAATGAATATATGAGAATAATTGTGCCATACTATTGCACATGATTTAATATTCAAATTCAGTCTCAACGGTTTCTGAGAGTTACTTGCGTCAATGTAACATACAGGTACAATACATTAGTTTGACATAGCATTGTGATCTTTATTTGTCCTATACCCGTTGGCCTTCTCAGAGAAGTCTACGTAAGCCATCTGTTATGAAGTCTTGATGAAACTGAAGTTGTGACAGATCTTTTCTTCTGTATTTTGATGTACATCTGAGTAAAACGGATTATCAAACAAGATAAAATATAGGACAGGGACTTGGTTCAATTCATCAGTTGTTGATTGGACAAAAGCAGATCTGAATGCGAGCTTGCAGTCAATTGTAAGGGGCTGGGGTTTAAAGTCAATTTTAAATAAAAAATCATGGAATCAAAAAAAAAGAAAAAAAGAAAAAAAAAGAAATGTGCATGGATGAAGAGTTCACAGTGAGATCAATAACATTAGAAGATAAATAGGGTAAATTTTCATTTCATGCCAACTTCAAAGTGATCTTTCAGCAAAGGAAGTCTAAAGATATGTGAACCACTATGATGCATCTTCCTTAAGTATGGCTTTAGAAGATCTGGAATGTAGCACAAGAGACATAGATATCAAAATAAAGAAAATTATGTCCTACCTGTCTGCTGGGTCTTCAAATATTCTCTGCAGTCCTGAGGACACACTTCCACTGATGTCATGAGTGGAGCTATGGTCCTGGAAGCGCCTGAGCTGCTGCTGGATGGGGGTGGGACTGGACAGCGAGCGGGTAATATCGCCAAGGATTCGCGGCAGGGGCCCCAGTTTGGCCACCGTCGCCTGCAGGAAGGAATTGTCACCCTGGGTTGGTGCGTTACCATGGTAACCACATTACGGACCACAGAGGGCAACCACATGGAGCCCGAGAGTTTGAGGGTGCAGATGGCAGATTGATGGGTTGGCAGGAGTTTTTTTTTTTTTTGGTTGGTCGAGAGAGTAGGCACCATAATGCATTGGTGGTAGGACAGCGTTACCATGGAGACACAGTATGTCGGACAGGAAAGGGTGGAATGTATAGTGGCATGGGTAAACAGAGGAGAAAACAAAAGGGAAAAAGTCAAATTAGGGATAAATAAAAGGAAAACCAAACATGCTTCTACAAAAATGACAAAAGCCATTCCAAAAATAACAAATGAGGTCAAAATGGTCAAACGCAAGGCATGCATCAAACAACAACAGAAGGTTATGTCTGAGACGAGATAAAAGAAAGGTTGAGATGAATTAACTCATGATAGGAAACAAAAACATTTTGCAGGGAGGTTTTAATCGCAGACAAAACAAAACCATGCTCCAGACGCAACAGGTCAGCAAGAGTTAGGGGAAAGGCACATAGGAATGCTTGAACGCGCTGTGTCCAATGCCATTAGACAGACTGTTCCAGTTTAAACAGGGACACTAACCTCGAGGATAACCTAGACAATGAGTTAATGTAGTAATAATAACACTGCAAACAAGCACGAAGCTTTTTTTTTGGCCACACACAGCCCTTTAACAGTACTGCATATATAATGTTTGAAATCAGCTACAACCTTACAACGTTTAGTGGGGATCAAGCGTTACTGACATAAAGCACACAGCTCAACACAAGACATTTGCGGCAATACCTCTGAGGTATGAAATGTGCTTCCTGATTTTGAGACGTGGGCACTCTTAATTAATACTTAAATGTGCACTCAGTAATTTTTTTTGTTTATGTCAAGTAATATTCTTTTCATTCATGTTGCATTTGTTTATGTGTAAGTACCATTCATTTCTATGTCTAAAACTTTTTAATGAAGAAGAAATTACTGAGTGAAAAGGTTATGAACAAATAGAACCCCAGCTGTTGTAAATGTTTGTAAAATCAGACTTTAGCCTACAGTAGATTTCATTGTAAGAGGTATTGTTGCAGAACAATGGTTTGGAGGGATTGCAGTACCTTGTCCAGCTGAGACACCACTTCCCATAGTAGCGAGTGAAGCACTGACAGCTCGCGGCCGAGGTCGATGTAGCCCTCAAAGCCTGGGGTGTTGGAGATTGTCTCAAGATTCGAGATCTCAAGCAGAAAACGGGTCATACCAGCCCACTCGTGCTCCAGGAATTCATTCATGAAGGCCATATACTCCTCTTTGTTCCCAAATCTGATGTAACAGAGAATAAGAAATGCATGAGAAATTCTAAAAGAGCTCTAAGGCAGACAGACACTTAAGTTTCACAATGACTGCATTTACATGCACAAGAATTCTACAAAATGAATACATAACATTACATCAGAATTTGGCCATATTCTGAATATGCAAGTACTATGTAAACAGTTAACCTGATTGCTGTAACCAAAACTTGACTTAAGCGCCAATTTTCACATTAAAATTTGACTCAAATTGCTATTTGAGATACACAGATAGAATTTTTTTTTGGATGATACCAATTTTAACAAACTATTGGCCGATTCTAATACCGATATTACTTTTGTCATTAAAATAGATAGTGTTTTGATCATGTTTTAAATTAGCAAAGTTCAAAAAGCATGCATTAAGGTATACTAACTATTTTATTGCTGTATCATCAAATCATCTTCATTGAACACGGACTGGATCCATAATATTCAATACATAAATACAACAGAACAAAGATACATATGAAATAAACATTGTGGTCACACTTTAGATTAGGGTCCAATTCTCGCTATTAACAAACTATTAACTACGACTCTTGCCTCTATAAACTCCTAATTACAGCTTATTAATAGTTAGTATGGTAGTTGTTACATTTAGGTATTGGGTAGGATTAAGGGATGTAGAATATGGTCATGCAGAATAAGGCATTAATCAGGGTATCTGCACATTTTTGATCAACAAATTTAATGACTTTTAAGACCTTTTTAAGACCTTCAAGAATAAAAATTAAGACCATTACCATGGAAAAAATATATATATAAAAATGACACTCTAGGGTGTTCAGGTTAACAAAGCACATTTGTATTTGAGCAACAGTGCAAATAGTCTTATTAGCCTTTGGTGGTCCAATTCATGCTTTCGTCAAACATGACAACGAAGCTGCCTTGATTCACACTTGACAGAAGTCCCCTTTTTATGTACTGAACAAGTCCAAATCGAGTAAGAGAAGAGGTTTTGTCCCTGCCACAACTAAATGTTTTTGCACATTCCTCAGGGAACATTGCCCTGAAGTGCTCATGTCTTCGTTGGACGTATAGGAGTGATGTCGGCTAACCGTGTGCAAAACCCACAGCATTTCAGCCTTCAGTGTATTAGTTGGGGAGAATGTAAAATGGTGCCCCAAAGACAACAACGCGGCTGTAATGTTAGCCTCAGGGCCGTAGCCTAGCCATCATTTCAAAAGTGAGGGGGACAGAATAACTACCAATTCTTTTTTCAGGCTTGTTGACAGGTTTTTCCTTAAAGGTGCTGTATGTAGTTTTTAGCGGCCTCTAGCTGTGATGTTTCAGATTGCAACCAATAAGTTTACAAGCGCGTGCTCTTACGCGTGCTCGAATTTATGAGCGAGCACTGTGGGTACCGGCCAGACTGAGACGCAACCGGACGTAACACACAAAGCATCCCACAACATGCTGGAAACTCAGGTAAACTCCCACTGCAACGTTAAAATAATAGGCTACTTTTATCAGCTTGACGTTGAACTAATGCTCCATGCTCGTACCATGATAAGTATGGATCCTATCAACCGTGCCGAATTTTGCCACTGGGCAATTCCACGCAAAACTGTCACATCCATAACGCCAACTCAATGCCATGGTATGGAGTTGGCGTTATGGATGTGACAGTTTTGCGTGGAATTGCCCCACTGCAAGCTTACTTCACATTTTCTTCAGGAAATGTATATTCTAGGTTTGTAGATAAGGTTTCTCCATTATTCAAATGCCCTGCCGATGTTGATCCGTGTTTTTTACCCGAAGTTCATGTGTGAACGTCTGGCCTTACGAGCTTCAGCAGAAAAAACGTTTTTTGTTGTTTTTTATCAATATGTGGAGTTTGTGTTGGAGTCTGTGTTTTGCTGGGAGCAGGTCGTTTCTTAGTGTTATCAGACATGTCATAAGTTGCATGAGTCATAAGTCCATGTCATAAGTTGCAGTGTCGTCGCTGTTGAGTGCAAAGTCAGTAGGCTAGACGAGGCGAGAGGCGAGAGGCTCGGGAGCGCGCATGCAGGTGACGTCACTGGCGGTAAATCCGACCCGGGACCTTCACATAAAAATAAGAATACTTGCTTTCAGAGGTAATAGCAAAACCCGCAAAGTGGATAAATTTAATGTGAGATTACAACCCCTTCACACACAGGCAATAAAAAAATGATTTGTTTTGGTTGAAAAGCTACATACAGCACCTTTAGTTGGCTTAAAATGCTATTTATTTTTAAAGCAATACAACAGAAAGAAAGAAATGCAGATGTTCAGTATACCGTATACTTTATAGGCTATAAAAAAAGTATACTTATACTTTATATACTTATGGTAAAATCCTGATCATGTATTTTACTAGTTAATAAAGTAAGCTAATAAAAAGAAAATTTTGTACATTTTAAAGATAAATTCATTAATCTGGTGCACTTAGTCACTCGAATCCACTGTTAAAAATAAATAATCCACCGCCCAACCGCCCAAACCTAACGTTATATTCTCTGATTTAGATATCTGCATCTGATCATCGCATTACAATTATTCAAATGATCAGTGTTAAGCATGATAATATGGTAAAATCACACTGAATTAAGCTGATTTAAAAATAACATTTACTTAAAATAAAAGTTGTTATTTTGGCAAAATTACATTTCCTTAATAGCCTAGCAGAGTCTTACTAAAACTTTCCAATTGCAAATCTTTTAAAACTACTTCAAACTTTCTAGTTAGGCTTTTTCAAGAGAACTTAGTTTGTAGACAACTTTTAGACAAATTTTTATCTAATTGTAAAGTGTTAACAAATTATGGTAAACATGATCTAACCTAACGTTACTGCCTGATTCAAGCAGATAGTGGCTGTTAATGCATGAAAATACAAATTCAGCATTAACAATCACCATGTTTATTCTAATTTGAAGGGCTTCGATAATATATCTGTGAAAATAAAAGATATTACGAATAAAAACAGTTAGTGAATATTTTAAATTTATAACAAAACTTGTTAATTATTCAACAAGAGAAATAGGCTGAGTTATCCGCATTGTGCAACACAATTCGAATACCACATGAATTATAGATGACAACTTACTTGCAGTGCTTGACTTTTTTGTGAATAAGGAGTGAAGAGTTTTTTTGCCGTTTTGAACTCATTGCGACCTCTATGAAAATTATTCGGCGCGGCCGCGCGGTTGCGTGCATTTGGGCGTGATGCACGAGTGACTGATTACCATGGAAACGTGAAAGTCACGTATGTAGATAGACTATCCTTGACTCTTTGGATTAAAAATCTCGATGTAGGCAAACAGCTGAATGGGGACAGTTGTTGCCTGACTGTCGCGCTTGTGCTTCTCCCCTTTCATATGCGCGTCAAGGGCTTTTGCAGCCCTATATTTCTCATCATTGAGCCAGTTATCATTAAATTTGCACTTCCCCATCTTAGCTCGCGTCTGCCACTACACTTCTTCGTCTGTTTCTATGACAGGCCTACGGAAAACACGTACTGCCCCCTAAATGGTGTGTGATGCCTGTGCAATAGGCACACGCTACTTTTTACTGTCTTTAGACAGGGACGTGCACTGGTTAAATGGAAAATACCGGTAGTTTCTCCCGACAAAAGGAGAAACTCCGCCAGATGAAATTTAATGCCGCCCAGATGAAATTTAATGCCACTCTTCAAAAATTTGTGAAATTTAATACATTTTAAGACCTTAAAAAACGTAAATTTTATTTAAGACGTTTTAAGACTTTTTAAGGATCCGCGGGGACCCTGTTAATATGTGCTTTATAAGTACTAATAACCGGCCAATATCCTAGTAATATGCATGTTACATTATACATCTTGACATTTTACAACTTCAATGCTTTCACTTAATTAATTAAATTAAAACCATTAAGATCTGCCTTTTTTATACTATAGCTGATATGCCAATGGTTTTAAATTGATCAAATCGACGGCCGATACATCAGTGCATCTCTACTATTTTCAAATTCAAAACCTTAAAAATCTATTTAACATTTTGAATTTTATCTAGTAAGCATCTGAAAATCTAGTATTGTATGAGAAGTGTGCATGACATACTTGGCAAAGTTAGCGAGATTCTGGATGACTTTGGCGATGAGCGTGAGTGTTCGAGAGGTACGGTCGTCTGGGTATTCCTGCATGAGACTGAAGAGGGATGGGGACATGATGGCAGGGCACAGGAAACGCAGGAAGAGTGATGCACTAATCAGACGCTGACTGATGTCCTGTTTCCCTCGAGCATGACACTGCTGCTTCCATGATGCAAACACCTCCTTCAGTTCCCGGGGAAACACACTGACCAGAGCACAGTAGCAGGTTAGGATGGAATTAATGCAATTGCAAGCATGTGCACATGAACAAACTATATACAAGGACATTGTAGTTGTATTTGTAGTTAGCAGTTAAAGCATTGTGAACTACATAATCATCCTGGCAAAAATCTTACATATTCAAAAGTTCAAAAGTGTGGGGTTGGCAAGATTTTTTTTTTTTCCAATGTTTTGAAAAACCGTGATACATTTTTTCAGGATTCTTTGATGAATTGAAAGTTCAAAAGAACTACATTTATTTCAAAGAAATCCTCTGTAACATTATAAATGTCTTTACTGGTTACTTTTGATCAACTTAATGCATTCTTGCTGAATAAAAACTGGCTGACCCCAAATCAATGGACAATAGCGTAAATCTAAACTTTTAAAGTCTGGAAAAATAAATATATAAAGAATGCAACCAAGTTATTAAAATGATGTAATCTATAATCCATCTATAATGATCCAATCTTGATTTATTTATTTTCTATGACTTTTCCAGTTGCTTATGATTTCTGAAAAATATTTTTTAAAAACATTTTATGTAGATTATACTTCACAAGTATTTTACTTCAAACATTTCAGCTGAGAATAACTAGGAACATTTTCCATTTAACGTTTTATTCATTTCCATAACATTTCCAGACCTGGAAATATATATTTTACACACACACACTACCGTTCAAATGTTTTAGATCGGTAAGATTTGTTAATGTTTTTAAAATAAGTCCTTATGCTCACCAAGGCTGCATTTATTTGATCAAAAATACAGCAAACACAATAATACTGTGAAATATTTTTATAATTGAAAATAACTGTTTTCAAAGTTTTTTGCAAACTGTTTTGTTGGCAAAGATGAATTTTCATCATCATTACTCCAGTCTTCAGTGTCATGTGATCCTTCAGAAATCATTCTAAATATTATCATGGTTGAAAACTGGTTTTTTCAGGATTCTTAGATGAATAGAAAGTTCAACTGTATTTATCTGAAATAGAAATCTTTTGTAACATTATAAATGTACTTACTGTCACTTTTGATCAATTTAATGCATGCTTGCAGAATAAAAGTATAATTTTATTTATAAATTTTTTTTTTTTTATTCTTACTGACCCCAAACCTTTGAACAGTAGTGTATAATGTTACAAAAGAAACTTTTTAATCATAAAATATTTCACAATATTACTGTTTTTGCTATAAATATATTGTTTTCTTTGTTTTTGTTGTCATTTCATTTTCTGCTCAGCTACTAGTGAAAAGTTAATGCTTTATACAAACTCAGTCTTGTTTGTTATATTTTGGAATTGAAAGAAAGTTACCAGTAAGAGTTGATGATCTTGCAGAAGGCCAGCTCACAGCACATCTTCAGGTTACTTTGGTGCTCTGGAAGCTCATTGCCGGAGCACTTTGATGGGTCTACTTCACAATTTTCATCTGACTCATACAGGGCTTTAATAAACTCTCCTACAAAGCAGAGCACAAACATACAGTAAAGGGTCTTAGATATACAAGCTTTAATTAGCAACCTTTTCCCAAAGGAGAGCAAGGCAAATAGCACAATCAACCTCCTTTAGAACACCACGGTAATCCTTTAATTTACCTAGTGCATCATGTAGGTACTTTTGTCCCACCAATTTGAGGTATTCTTCAATGGCTTTGGTGGCTAGCGTGTTCTCTCTAAAGATCAGCACGTCATGGTCAGCGCAGCGATCCACCTCTGACATCACCAGATCCGTTAGGAAGTCCTAATACAGACAGTTTAGTTGACCTTCAGTCAAGCAAGTGATTTATGGATAATTTAAGTTAATGAGAACTTAACTGGCATCGTACCTTTGCCCGTCCCGTGCTCTGCAGTATGTGCACGAGCGCGCTGGCCATCTCCTCTTTGTTTTTCACGCTGATGACTGGCTCCAACACAGAGCATAACATGGTATAGTTATTGGTCACAAACTCCGCAAACTCCTTGTACTGCTCCATGGGCAGGATAGAGACCGTCTGGAAGCGAGATTTGATGCGGATGGAAGGGCCTCCACCTTTGGCTTTGCTGGTGGTGGGGGTGCTGATCGGATACCATTTCTCCACAAACTGCCTTCCCATCACTCCCTGCACGGGGATGTTCACCAGACCCACGTAGTTGTTTTTGTCCTTTTTCTTCTTCTTATCCACATCACGGTAGATGTGTACAGTGATGCTCTTCATGGCTGGAAGGCCGGAGAACTCAAAGTGTTCCCCCCAGAACAGGCAGTCGGAGCGGGTTTTGCTGGTGGTGCGGGCGTATAGCATGTCATCCAGACACAGCTCACAGAAATACTTCTTTTTCGGTGGCAGGTCTTTGGCCTCGATGATCCACAGGCGGAGGACGTTTTCCGCCCGCCGGCAGTTGTCCTGGTGATGGAAAGACACTGATTGAATCACAGCAGCTCATTTTAGGTATTTATCAAGCATGCATGGTTTTGTCTTGATTAAAAATGACAAAAAAACAAAGCATCTGATGGTCACCTTATTAGGCTGCACAGTTCTCTTGAGGTTCTCCATCCATTTGTCCCGTTCAGCAGCAGAGGAGCAGCTGAAGCACTTACTTCCACCTGAGTACGCCACCTACATGAGGAGGGGGAGAAATTCAGAAATTCATTCATTTAACCAATGTGTTATAAAGAAGAACTGAACTGCATCCACTATAGCCCTGTGGTTGTACCAAGGTACAGTTTGATTTCATTAACATTAATTAATTTAGCAGATGCTTTTTGCTAAAGAGACTTACAAAAGATCACTGCAACACTGTTACATATTTGTATATCATGGTATGTTAAACAGGGTTCACAAAATGTAAATGCATTAAAAGTTTGGGGTGAATGAGATAAAAAAAAATTTTTATACTTTTATTAAAGGTGGGATCAGTAGTTTTTGAAAAACACTTTTGAAAACTGTGTTGGACCGAGTACCTAAACACTTGTAACCAATCAGCAGTAAGGAACGTATCTACTAATGATGGGGAGGAGAGAGCGCTCAGTGCACACACCCAGGCATTAGCTGAACGACTACAGAAAGAGATTGCAGATAAAAAAGCGAAAGAGGAAAATGTCAGCGGAACATAAAATTAAAAAGAAGGCTTACGTTCAGGCAACAGGTAGGATTCGTGTTAATATCGGAGAAGCTTACCAGCGCTGGAGAGAACTCAAGGAGCGGGAAGGCCTAACATCGGATGCTGAGTTTGCTTTATTTCTTCTCGATAGGTGAGTAGCATTGTTTAGCTTTGTTTCACAGAACTAATATATGCTGGCCATTGCTTGAATATGCTTGTGTGTCATCTTTGCTTGTTTTTTCATTTGCGATCTTATTGTCATTCGCTTCAGCTATGAAAAAGACACATTCATTTCCACACCAAATAAGCCTGGAGCGTCTAAACCTCCTCCACTGTCTGTTTCAAGCATTGGCTCCCAAAGTGTGTCTGAAAAGTAAGATAATATACTCCTAATATATGTTTGTTTCCTTTGATTCCTCATTTAGTGATTGATATAACCCCCTAATCTTGTTATAGTTGTAATATATCCGTTACTATGAATGTCGTGCTTGTGCTATCGAGTTGATCATGATAACTTTGTGTTTTTGGGATGGGTGTTGAGCGTCGCCTTCCACGTGAAACGGAGCTGAACCACTTAAAACACACATTACTACCAAAAAACATTCGCCGTGGATTACCATAGTAACACATTGCAGTTACAGCCGATTCCGCCATAGTCGCTACCTGGGTCACAGTCGCGTATGTAAGTGTGGGGCGGAGCTATCAGATTAGGGGCGAGATCCTTTTGGGGTAGGGGCGTGTTTGTTTTGGCGATTTCAAAAATCAACATTGGCCAACAGTGTTTTTCAAAAACTACTGATCCCACCTTTAATGAATGCATTAAAAGTGACAGTAAAAGGCACTGATAATGTTACAAAAACTTTCTATTCATCAAAGAATCCCAAAATAATGCATCATGAATTCCACAAAAATATTAAACAGCACAAATGTTTTCAACACTGATAATGATAAGAAATGTTTCTTGAGCACAAAATCATCAGAATGATTTCTGAAGGATTATGTGACACTGAAAACTGAAGAAATGGCTGCTGAAAATTCATATTTTCCATTGCAGGAATAAACATTTTAAAATATATTAATATATTTAATAAAGAAAACAGTTATTTTTGTAATAATATTATATTTAATAATATATAATGTATAAATATTAATATATAAAATAATATAATATAAACTGTATTTTTGATTAAGTCAATGCAGCCTTGGTGAGCAAAAGCTACTTCTTTTTTTTTACACACAAAAAAACAAACAAAAAACAAACAAAACAAACGTACCAACCCAAATCATCTGAATGGTACATATAAATGTCAATGTGATCATGGGAATAACGCTAAGAGGCAAAGTTTGTACCTCAAAGCAGAAGTCTTGTCCTAGAATGCTGCTGTGTAAAGGTTTGATGTAGACATCCTCCTCCATACTCAGATCCAAAGCTTCAACAGCACTGCCTGGGCTCAGCAAAGATTCATGGGAACTGGACTCCTTCAATTTGGGCAGGCCTCGTGACCTAGAACAGCACACAGAAATAACAGAAACCTTAACTTAGTTACTCAAGATTCAGCCAGATCACTTAGTAATAATTACATCCTCTCTTCCGATTCTGATATTTCAGTCTCCTTCCTCACTGGCTAAACAGTGTCCTCAGCCACAGGAGATTTGAGATGCAAATAAGAACCATGACAAATGGTTTCTGCTCAGAAAGATTCATTATAATTTCATATGAACTTAGGGTTGAGGTCATGTTTAATAATAATAAATAAAAATAATAAAAAAGATTTTACAGAGTATGGCCACAGGGAGGCAGCCAAACGTAAGAGTGAGAGTTAAAGCGATAAACCCAATAATTTCATTATGTGTATACACAAAATAATACATTTCTATTTATTTACTGTAGTTAAAGCAATATTTATTATAAAATCTGACACACAATAAACAACTTCCAGAATTTCACTGCTTCCAGAAAGAAAGTTTATACCTACGAAAAACAACTAATGATCCACTTGAAGGAGTATCCCAAGAGCATATCAGGATATTATCGCACTCCTAAAAAGAAACGCCGCGTTTTCACTTCATTCTTTGGTGTAGCTGTAGAGCTACTTCCCCGTAGCTCAGGTGAGGTTAAAGAGGACGACAGAAATCTGATGTGACAAACAAGAAAGAGGGCTGGCCAATGCAAAGTCCCCGTGAGAATGTTTCCATGGGGACCGCCCTATGAGGAACTGAGGAGCGAGGAATGAGTTGACTACACAAACATCTTAAACACTTCCACACACACACATACACCTGCACTACCGCCACACTTGCACAACATCCACACCTTGACATTACTCACATGGTTGGTTTGTGTTTAATGAGGATTCAGTCATTAGATGAGACCAGAGGAGAAAAACAATCATGTCTTTCATGCTCATCGAAGCTGCATTTGTTCGATCAAAAATGTAGCAAAAACATTAATATTGTGAAATATCATAATTTAAAATGACTGTTTTCTGTTGTAATATTTTTTTTTAAATGTAATTTATTGCTGTGATGGCAAAGCTAATTTTTCATCAGCCCTGACTCCAGTCTTTAGTGTCACATGATCCTTCAGAAATCATTCTAATATGCTGATTTGGTGCTCAAGTGACATTTGTGTTGTGAAATATTTTGTGGAAACCATGATACACTTTTTTTTGTTCTGTCCTGAAGAATATAGATTAGATCAATTACTGATTTTATCTTTAAAGATAAGCAATCATCTGTTAGCTTTTTGTTTTAAAGTTTACAGCTGCTATAAGTTTGAACCAAATGACACAGCACATACGATCAGACAGTTGGTCACACAACATGGACTATCCAGGCGTAAGTGGCCCGTAAATCTCCTGGCATCAGTTTCTCTCATTATGAGAATTTGTGGTGATGCCTGCTGACATAAAAAACAGATTACCACAATGATCTGGCTCAAATCTCAACAGCACTCAAACACAAGACCCATCTTTTCCCCCAAAACATCCATTATGTGTCCATCATGTTATCCGATATTTTCCCTGAGTTGTGATATGCCAGTTGGAATGAAAATTAAGTTATACAGCCCAGATATTGAGGAATAATACATAAAGACAACACATCTTCTCTGTGATCGTACAACACGAAAAAAACAAACACAGCACAACTAGTGTAGTTCGATTTATGAACAAACAAATCTCATGACATGATGAGTCAGTTTTTTTTTTAAATAAAACTGTTCAAATTATCATTCTGATTTAGTCTAATTAATCTTTCACCAGATGAACTCACTGAATCTGTAAGCATATTTACTGTTCTGACTCACTTACCAAACCTTCTGAATCTGACTTTCAGCATTTACTGCATGTGGCTTGTCAGACTGAATGCAATTGCATATGACAATGTGAAGTTAAAGATATCTGTCAATCTATCCATCTCCTCCATCCATCCAGTATCTCCTTCCGTCTCCATTTACAGAGGTGTGGTACATTGAATCGGACAGCTGATGCAGAAACAGCAGGGTGACTCCTGATGGAGGGCTCACTTCCAGCTCTCGATACGTTTCACCTGCGCTGACTCGGACAGTTAAGCAGATCAGTGCACAGTCAGCCCGTATCCGGACACAGCTCTCCCACATTATCCAGGAAATCTGATCAGTCCACCAGGACTGCGGTGCCACATTCAAGCTCTTTACAGTCAAAGCTTCTAAGTCTACTTTGAATACAAGACTAGTATTTTCATTCAGACCACATAGTGAGAGGTGATTCTGCTACAGCAAAGGTCGATTACTTCAAAGCCTCTAATGTGCTATTTACATTTTCCTTTCAGCTACAAGTTTAAATGTTTTCCCATAGCCAGCCATTCAGTGAAGCTAAGAAAGCAGAAAACTCTGGCCTTATCTGAAGAGAGGTTTAGTTAGCTGGATGCTCTTGGCACGCTCATAATACATGTGGCAACCAATTAAGTTTGGATTCATTTTCTTTGGCTTTGTTTAGCTTTCAGTACATCTAACAAATCATTTTGTAGCCCGAAATGCAAACGAACAAACAAGCAAACAAAAATCCCCACATGAAATCTGATGTTTCAAACCTCATTCGAATGCACAGTAAAAATATTTGTATTTTTTCACATAAAATGGTAAAAAGAAGCTGCGGTAAACACCTTTAATTGGTTAGCTGTAGGTGTAGATTATAAATGGTTTAACATCACATTAATTTCACTGTAAAATACTGCCAAATTTATACAAACTCATTAAAGCAAAAACTATAAATTGTCATAATTTATAGTGAAAACAAACTTTTATCATATAGCGAATTATATAGCTACATAGTGTAGTCAATAGTAAATGAGTCAGCAGTTTTGGACAATATAGGCATGAATGCGTTAAACGTTGCTGTTGTCTACTCTAAAGCGCATTGTGAATTCACCACTGTAGCGAGATGTCATGCAAAACTCTATCCTCTCTTTTTCCACTGACAGCTACTCTCAGTTGTTGTGGAAGAAAGTTTCTTGACATTGTCCTGACAACTAAATAATTACTTAAGCAACTGATGCAGACACACCAGACTGAACAAACAAATCATATTTCAAATTTCAGTGAGGACAGTGAGTTAAATTGATAATATTTCAAAAACATAATCTTTTTTTTTTTTCGAGTCTGACTAGTAATCCAAAGGTTGCTGGTTCGATTCCAGTACCGGCAGGAAATGACAGAGGTGCCCTTGAGCAATCCCACCCTCTACTGCTCTGGGTGTGTATCACGTTTTGCAGTGTGTGTATGTTCACTACTAAGAACTCTGCTCCTAATGTGTGTGCACTAACTTGGATGGGTTAAATGTGGAGGACAAATTCCAAGTATGGGTTACCATACTTGGCCTTCACATGTCACTTTTTATTGTATTTTTGATCAATTAAATGAATGTCTTGGGGAGCATAAGAGACTAATTTCAAAAGCATTTAAGAATCTTACCGACTCAACCGAATTAAACGGTAATGTATATAAATTAAAATGATTTAATTTTTAGGTGAACTATCCCTTTAAACACCCACACACACACATGCTCATAAGTGCATGTGAATGCACTGACAGATGACCGTTGAGAGTTCAGCTGTAATTCATCTCAATCAAACCATCACATGCAGTTCCTCTGTCTTAGCTAGTAGCTACAGGGACACACACACACACACACACACTCATGCACCACACGCAAGCTCCTTCCAAGCATTACTTTATGAGCAAGAGCTCCTCACAAACAGATGCACTCAATCCACAAGGAGCAGCGTGAGAAATCATCTTGATTACAATTGCACCACCTCCTCATCTGTAGTCTTTCCACAGCAGCTGTTACCATTAGAGTATACAGAGAGAGCAGATACACCAGCAACATCACAGCCAGAGCCCACAGTCTCCTACCTGTTTCCAAGTAACGGCCACAAACAAAAAGGGTGGGCAAGAAACACAACTTCTGGTTTGTCACCACAGGTAACCAACCCTAATTCACCCCTCAGGCCTGTGACACACTGACTGTGTAGTAATAAAGCAAAAGTGACTTTGCCTAATGCTATTAACAGCCCTGCTTATCCATTAATCCTCCAGCTGAAGTAAGATTTACAGCACTTACACACCCGACCGCAGCACAGCGAGGAAGTACATCACAAGGAAATCTGACAAATCAAATGACAGAAAACAAAGAGGCACTTGAGTCCATGTGATTTAACGTCTTATGGGTGGACAGTGTGTTGGACCAAAGAGGTCTATAATACCTAGAGAGACAAAAAGGGTCAAATAAAATGAAAAATGAGAACTTTTGAATGGCAATCAATGAAGAAAGATGTTTTGGGTCTATTTTACAAAACAAAAAAATGTCATTTAATGAGAACGCATGGGAATTTTTCAAGGATCATTGGAGAAAGATTTTTTTGGGTCTATTTTATAAAATAAAGATTTAATTTAATCAGAAAGGAACAAAGGAGGAAGATTATTTTTGGTCTTTTTTCATCGGCACGCAGGAGCTGTCCACCTGCTCACAAAATAAAAAGTTTTGTTAGAACATTTGAATGGGGATCAATGGCGAACTGGCCTACGCTAACCAGCCAAACCATGAGTCAGACAGCCAGTGGGGCAGTAAAAAAAGCTAACACTAAGTGCAGTCAAAAGATTTTTAAGATCATGCCAAGCATAAATTCAGTCAAGTGTATCCAAACTTTTGACTGGAAGAGCAAGAGCAGTTTAAATCGTAGCTTTGACGCATTAGCTTCATTTGGGACGAACCGCCAGAATGGTTCTGCCAGAGAGCTGTCAGACTGCCTGAAAGGTTTAAAATTTCTTTTAAAACAGATCTTATGTTATGCCAGGTCCCAGCACAGCATATTTTCCAAACCAGCTGTTCTCTATTAGAGACATGCATGAATTTAAAAGCTGTAAGCATGCACCATTTTTTCAATAGGTCCTCATAATTAAAGGAAAGGGAGAAAAATAAATGTATATCACTTTATTACCTACAAAGGTCAGATCCATTCAAATATATCTATTCAGCTTTGATATTTTTTTATCTCACAGATAACCACATCTGTCTCTTAAAATTCTGGACAGAGACAAAAAAGATTGAAGGAGATTGAATGAGGTTCAGTCAAAGTTCACTCTGAATACATTTGAGAAACAAACCAGCGTAAATTGTACCTGTCATTTTCTGTTGGTCGTAGTGACGGGAGTCTAAAACTCGTGTTGCGGTCCAGCTTCGTCTGACTCTTCGTCCTTTTGATGGATCCTTTCAGTCGTTTACTTAAAAAGCCCTGTGAAGCACAAGAGCAGAGAAAGTCAGATGTGTCCCTTTAAGAAACTCAAGTTCTTCAGTCGCTGAATGACGGCTGAGTGTACGGGTTTGCCCTGCATGACTCAAGCTTGCGCAAGAGTAAGCGTCTGTA
Source organism: Squalius cephalus (assembly GCF_949319135.1). NCBI lineage: Eukaryota > Metazoa > Chordata > Actinopteri > Cypriniformes > Leuciscidae > Squalius > Squalius cephalus. Next base: position 32,821,224 of record NC_137128.1, on the reverse strand, counting down.
TATTCAACTTTAAAGTCATGATCAATTACACATGTAGACCACCCTGAGAACATATGACAGAGACAATGGCACCATCACAAAAAATCAGATGGCAACTTCAGCGAAGACTTCTTTGACCTTTCAAAAGCAGGTTTGTACTTTACAGGAGAGCCAGCTGAAGTAAAATCCAACAGACCATTTCAGCAGACATATCAGTCTATCTTGGCGGTGAAAATGCACTTGCACAGACTAATAAAGGGCGGCCAAGGCCGGCTGAATAGTTTACCGTCTGCATGTGGCACAGACAATGCTTGCTCAGTGTCTTGGAGGAAAACAAAATATTAATAAGTAACCAAGTCAGAGAGTTCAAACGGTCACCTGCGGATATATATGCGAGTAATATTTGGTTCTGGGTCAGAATGAGCCGTTCTTACAAGGCTCTTTAGTTTCAGCAAAACAAGAAGGAACAGAAAAAAAACTCAGCATGGGCTTATTCATTCATGTCCAGTTATTCATTCATCCATGTTATTAGCCCATTTCAGTCAGTAGGAGGGGCAACATAAATAAATATTACAAATAAAAATGATAATATTTTGTTTTAACTCTGAAATCAGACTGAATGCACATTCCAGAATCTCGACGGAAGTAATAAGTCATTCGGGTACTTTTCGCCTACTGTTTTTCTAATACTATGTATCCGGACATACTACTGGTTTTCACAGACTAGGCTATATAGTAGAAAAGTATTCAATTTCGCAGCAAATCTATCTTAAATGACAATGATTTGACTATGTCTATTAAACTTCAAATAAAGATTGTAACCATTACATCAGTGACTGTAACAAAATGTGTTTGTCATTGAATCATTCATTCAAAAATACTGATTCATCCAGTAATGAAACACGTGAAGTCTTTATAAGTGAGTCATTAGCCCCTTAAGGGGAGGGTCCTACAGAACGGTATTTTGCTCTTAAAAACACGAGACTCATAATAGTTGCTATAGTATTGGTTTAAAATTTCTTTTAAAACTGATCTCATGTTATGCCAGGTCCCAGCACAGCATATTTTCCAACCAGCTGTTGCATGAATTTAAAAGATGATGGATTGTTATATAAGCCAGCACCATTTTTCAGTAGTTGCTCATAATTAAAGGAAAGTGAGAAGAGTAAACATACCGGTAATTTACTCATTATGTTACAACTTCTCATACTGGTAAATTTCCAGAACCGATTTACAGGTATTTTTTTAAAAGGTCCTGTTCACACATGATATCTTAACGGTAATTTACCAATAAAACAATTGAAACAATTCAAACTGATACATTTTTTTTTTTTTTTTTACAAATAATTCAAATTAATTAAATATTATTTTTAAATAGACTCCAGCAATTAACATTTTGTTAGAACCTCTAGTAAAGTACATGCTATTTTGTTTAGTAGTCTAATCTGAAACGTGGGAAAATTGTGATGTCTACAAAAAAAAAAAAAAAAACATGGCCTTACTGCTGTCTAACACTGTTTCCATAGAATTTAATATTCTAAAGAAAAGAGGAAGGAGGAGAAAATAAGGAAGTAAAAAAAATCAAGAGCAATCTGTAGTAATTAACCCAGAGGGTTAGGTGAGCGGCTATAAGTTAAAATCATACGATACAATGACACTGACTGTCTAAAAAGAAATAGGGCAGGGAAAGTAAGATCTGTCCTGTTCAGATAAGTGCCAGACTATAAGTAGGAGCGCGTTTGGCAAGTAAAAGGGCCATTAGCAGTGATGAGATAGAAAGTATGTGATAAATTAGTCACTACTCATCAGAGGGATGATTTGAGAAAGCTTTAAGTCTGAAAGGTGAAACAGAGAGAGGGTGAAAGATAGAAGACAGAGCGATGAAGCACTGTGAGACAAAGTAATGTGGAGGGAGTCACTGGATAAAGAAAAGAACAAAATGTCTGTCAATTTCCCGCTTGGAAGTACCGGTATGTGGACACCTAAACACCACAAAATTTAAAAAACATTCAATCTTAAAATCATTGACATTAATAGGGAGTCAGTCTTTCCTAACAGTGTTTACTCCTCTGGGAATTATGTGACGACTGCTGATGTATCTTAACATACAAGCTACTATACTATATACTGACAGGCTTCAAGCAGTCTTCAGATAATTCATTTATTATTATATGCTGCCTTAACAGAGCCCATTAGTCCCAATGCACCTGTCAATCAATGCTTCTATATATTTCTTATAGAAAATGACTTGAGCTGTAATGGGAATTCATATTAAGAAAGACACATTGCATCTGAGTCTTTTATCTCAGTGCACCAAATCAGTTTATTTGTCTAGGAATTTTGTGACAGGGAGACCAATATGCACGATTAATCACTTATAAAATGACACACAAAAATGCTGTGGATATAAATATCTTCCATGTCCCACTTCCTGCCTGGTTAAAAATATCATCAAACAATTTCTAATGCATCTCCGAGGCACAGACTATTTCAAGAATGTGCCTTTGTTACAATATACGTATCGGAGAAAGCATTTGCTCATTGTTAATACACTGCAGTACTGAAAAACTTGAACCGAAAACTGAACATGCAAACTTTATACATATTTATACATATATCATTCTGTCCTTATGCATAAGAACTGGCCTGGAATAAGGAAGACCATTAGTGGCTGGAGATAAACGGAGGACGACGACATTTCACTAATCAGGGGCTCAAGAGGGTAATTAAAGTGGGGCATTTATCCCAAGCAGGAATTCTGGTCTATTTCTACATTAGTGCAGTGTGACATGTAACCAGCCTCTTGTAAGAGACAATGATTAATGGTGGGGACTAACTAACAGTAGAGACACCAATATGAAACAATACAAAAATGTAAGTAATGTAATTTACTTATTTAATTTGACTTCCTTTCTTCAGTGGAGCATAAACGATTTTTTGAAAAAGTGTTTTTGTGTTCATTTAATAACAGTCCAAAGGCCCTTTCACACGGAGTGCAATGCAATAAGCGAATTGTCGACGAACTGAGCTTTCACACCGAATGCAAGATTGATTGCCTTCAGCTAATTCACGCCTGCACGATAGGTGGCGCTAACCGAGAATAAATTTTTCCTCATGAATGTTTCTCATAGGTTTTCCCATTTGGCTTTAATTTCGTCTGCTGCACAACATACAACAGCAAATTAAGAAATTGTGGTACTATACAGAAACCATAATCGAGTGCATGTAATAACTTCCGAATGCGATCTAAAGTGGATTTTGATTAAATAAAGGGCAGATGTGCATTAGTCCCTATTTGTAGTGTTTTAAAGAGATTGTCTTAAAGTTCTTAAGTTTCCTCAAATTCTACAGCTTCAGTGAACTGTCCTGCTTAGCATTTCTCATGTAAGAATTTCTCCATCTTTATTGTTATAAAAATACCCCGAACAAGCAAATGAACACAACGTAATCATTCAGAAGGGCAAGAGTTCTGATCACATAATATGATTGACAGCTCTAGACTCATAACAGAAATGGACAGAAGAAAACAGCGCTCTGTACGCCATTTCAATGCGTATCGCATAATTCAGTGGAAAATTTGTAAAAATTATAATCTGTATAAAGAACAGACACCAATGATAACATCAACATCCATTCTCTTCTCTGAGCGTCATCACGACATACATTTGCATTGCTTAATCTCGCTCAGTGTGAAAGGCCCTTAAATGTACGTTGAGATGACGCTCTTGAATCGAAACAATAGTTCCCTATAGAGCTTTTCCCAACTTGCGCAATCAATTGCAGCGTGACAAAGCAAAAAAAATTATATTTCAACCAGCGTGTCGATTTTTTTCCCCATCGCCCCGCGATGAAACGAGCCATCCAATTAGATTTGAGCTTGTGCCCGAGCAGGTGCAGTTGCACAAAGGTGTGAGAGTGGTAGCGCTGCTTTGAAAAACTGTGTAAACAAAGAAGAAAAGAATTCCGAAAGAAGGAAGAGAATGGCCAGCACAGATTTATGTTCTTTTTTTTGCATCTTATCGCGCTTGAATGGTTTGATAGCAGTTGAATGAATGATAACACAGCCAATGGAAGACTGAAAAAAAAAAACCCAGATGCTGCGTTAATTATTTTGAACGCGTTTAACTGGAAAAATGTATTGCATGCGTTAACATATTAATTTTGTTAAGACATTAACTAATGTTAACAAATGAGACCTTATTGTAAAGTGTTACCAAAATGATGATAATACACTTAAAAATTACTGGAAATCCTGAGGCCTAAAAAAATGAAATAATGGCTGAAGGACACAGAGTGCTGGCACTGCAGACTGAGAGAAGTGAAGAGGTCAATGAGATGTGATGATGAGCTGGTGCAATGCTAATATGAGTTTTGCTGAATGAACTCACAGGCACTTTGAAGGGTGACGAATTGGGGCCATCCATGGAAATGTTCTTCTCTGAGCTGCCCAGCCCCGATATGCTCCTCCGCCTGGGAGAGCGCTCCGCAGACGCTTCCGCTGTGAGAGAAGAGAGGAAAGGAAGGATTAGACCACAGCAAATATTCAAAGAGACTGGGAGGTTGTTTTTAAATGTTTTAATATGCACAATAACGATCAGAGAAGTATGAAGAGTAGGAGAGCTGTTACAGAGGGAGTAGCCCATTGTGGATCACTTCCAGGAGGGAGTTTGACGTTAGTGATAAACTACTGATACTGCAGGCAGAGGAATCATTATAAGTGGAATCAACATTTGTACATTACACTACTACAGTGGATGCACTAATTTAGAAATGATGGCTGACACAAAATCTATTATTGTACAAAGTTATAGCTAAGATCTATATTATGAATACTTTTACCACGCATTAGGGCATTCTGATTGGCTGATATGTTCCAATAGGTACACAAATGTTTCCTATAACTGCATAGCTATTAAATACTTTTAGGTTTGTTGCCTGAATTGATTGCATATAACATTCCACATTCTTTCAAAATTTTTAATATACATAGGCCTGTACATACACACACACACACGTTTGGAGTCAATAAATCGATACAAAAGATTTCCATTTCAAATAAATGCTGAATAAATGCCGATTCTGTTTTTTAACATTGATAACAATAAAAAATGTTTCTTGAGCACCAAATCAGCAGACTGGAGTAATAGCTGCTGAAAATTCAGCTTTACCATCACAGGAATAATTTTATTTTTTATTTTTATTTTATTAAAATAGCAAACAATTATTTCAAATGTTAATAATGTCACAATATTATGTATTTTACTGTATTTTTGATCAAATAAATGTAGCCTTGGTGAGCAGAAGAGACTTCTTTCAAAAATATATATATTTAAAAATCTTACAGACCCAAAACTTATACATACATTAAGGATCACTAATTATTACTTTGCAAAATAGGTGTGCCTTCCTGTGCCCCCAACTTTTCAAACTGTCTCTACACCCCTGATTGATCCTGACCAATCTTAAATGGAGTCTGGGGTCTAATGAAGTCACCGGTCCTCTGTAAATCTATCTCTCCCCTAATGATGCCCAGCGGGTCCCTAACAAAGAGCTTGCTTGCGCCTGGCTAAAGTGCCAGTCAGACAGGTGTAAAAGAGTGATTTAACACAAAGCTTTCACTAAGTCCTCTTAATAAAGCAGTCATCCATCCACTCATAAACGCCCACTCTACCTGCCGCCACCAGACGTCCAGATGGATGCCCTGTGCTCTCACATATATTAGTCATTTTCCTTTCATATCCAAGTTTATTTTTAATTTCCTCAGACCGATTTATTCTGCATTTGCAGGGAGCCCGCAGTCAATGTGTGTCAAGGATGGAGCAGGACGTAACCTACATCCGCACAGCCTCCCAGAGATCCACCCCTCGGGCCGTCCGCCTCACTGAAGTGTAGATCACCCCATAATGAGTTAATTCACCCTGAGAAATAAAAACCCAGTCCATCAAGTAGGAATAGCCAGCCACAGAACTTCCGCCTCTCAGCGTCTGCATTGAATCAAAAAACACTGTTGAAATTGACCCAGAGGCCTTTTGGCCAAGATGCTGGTTCTGGTTTCAGCTTGCAGGCCTCAGTGGATCCATACAATACAGATTGTGCCTGGTCTGTTGGAGAGCTGCCCACTGCTGCTCAAGATCAAACCCTCCACTCACAATAAAGAGCTTAAAGAGATAGTTCGCCCCAAAATTCCAAACCCGTATGACTTCATTTTTTATGTGGGATACAAAAGATATTTAGAAAGAAAAAAAGGGGCCCAAAAACAAAAACTGCATCCCTTTTGACTTTCATTGAATGGTCAAAATAAAACTTTTCAATATTTTTTTTTTCCATGTTCCACTGAAGCGATAATGTCGTCCAGGTTTGGAGGGTGAGTAAATTATACAACATTTTATTTGTTGGTTGAACTATTGCTTTAATATCTTGGAATACACATACACTCAACCAACCTCTCATCAAATGAACAGGACGTAATGTCTCTTAAACTACACATCAGTCACACTCGCATTTGGCTGATATCCAGAGAGCCATTGATTAACGGCTAAATTTAGCAGTTCAACTTGTTTTGCAGCCCAGGAGTGGTCCAATCAAATTCTGTGCAGTCCGTCCAACTTTTTGATATTTTAAAGATTAAGAAAATTTTTCATACAGCATCTCAAATTGCTCCGCTGCCCTTAAGAAAAAAGTGTGCATGCGATTAAATTTGTATTAAAACATATGAGATCAGAACACTGCTTCACAAAAACAGCAACTTCTCATGTCTTCTCCTTTGCAGCCAGAGCTGGGTTTTGAAGACTGCCTATTGTATTAAAAAGCTCCTCGGATCGAACTCTTACGTACATCTCTCACACTCTCCGTGAAGTTGCTGCTTGCATTAGAGCTCTGCAGTGCCGAACTTGACAAATCGCAGCAATCTATCAACTGTGCTTAGTCTATGACTAAGCACAGTTGTACTTATATAATCTTGGCACTAGCAAACCCAAGATCATAGGTTCAAATCCCACGTAATGCACACAGTGAAAAAACATACATTTTGAATGCACTTTATGTCACTTTGGATAAAAGCAAGATGCATAAACGTGAGTAAATGCAAATCAAAATCAGCAAAACATCCCCTCGCTTCGCCTCTGAACTTATCAAACAGGAAATGACTTGTAACAGCATATTCAACCCAACTTCAATCATTATGGATTATTTAATGACCCTCCAGTCTGAGAGCAGGACGATAACTTAATCTTATAAAAGTTAATCTAATAACACGCAGCTGAGAAAGAGGAAGAGAGAGAGCAAGATACCTCTATCACAGCTGTTGCCCATCACCTGCTCAATAAATGGAGCTGGTCACCATTGGATTGGCTGGAGAGTGACCATCACCCTCATCCAATGAGCTTGAGCGCCTTCCTTTTAATTGTCCATCACTCTGAGAGAGATTCCGCCGCACTGATAAACTGCAGCCTCTTCATTGTCCTGCTGTGGCTCACTGCCACATCGTACCGTCTTCCTCTCTCTCTCTCTCTCCGTACCAGCACTCCAGTGCTCTTCCTCAAAGACTGAAACGTCCTCTGCTAAACCTCTCTCTCCCGTCTTAGTCCATCCTCTTCTCTCTATCCGTTTCTCTGGGCAGCAATCCTAGTTCTCACTTTATCAGCCTCTTCCCTTTCTCTTTTCTGGCAGACCAGCGGAAAAGATTTTACCGCATTTACTCAATCAATCGCTGTAACCTCACTCCTCTGTTCCTCTCAGCAGAACTGCAAGCACTTCCCATCCCTCTCTCTCTCTCTCTCTCTCTCTCTCTCTCCTCTCTCATTTGCTTGTTCCCCCCCTCCTCGGCGCATCTGGCTCCGTCTGCCTGCTGCAGCCTTGCACATTAGGAAAAACGAAGAGGCGCTCTTTGCCTCGAGACTTTTGTTTTCATACTTCATGTGGGACACTGCTCTGGAGGCTTGTGCTGTGCCTGTGAATGCGTGTCATTGGTATGAGTTGTGTTTTAGAGGTCATTAAGGAATGGAGAAGTAAAATAATAGATAAGGAACACAAGCATGTGTCAGATTACACAGGTCAAAGAATGTTAGAGCTATTAGCTGGACGTGACCTACTGAAATAAGATTGCATGTGGACTGAACTGAAAGGGTATGGTGCACGACTTGATGTGGTATATTTAGCATGTCCTTCAAAATCCTTTTTAAATTGAATAAAGCAATATCAGTTCCTATCAGGAGACTGGGATCAGGAAATGACGCAAGCCAGACACAAACTACTGCTGTTCACATTAGCACAACTAGGTGTTGGAGTGAAAAATAAACTAAATAAAAACAAAAACTATAATAAAAAAATAATCACTGATAATCCGTCAAATGCTCAAATTAATAATGGCTTAAATGCATCATACTACCATAAATGTCATGGTGAATAAATTACATGTGAACTTCATCATCATAAACATGTTGGGATCTTTACACTGCAGACGTTCAGATTTGTAAAAGGTCTGCAAAGTTTTAAAGACAAAAGTGCACAACAAATCAAGTTTCTGTCTCCTAAAAGAAAGGAGAAACGAGTTGTCAGCACCTCCAGTTTCATTTCCTGTTACATACCTATGTAACAAATTAGCATAATGCCATCCAATGGTCTTCATCGGCTGCCCATGAACAATGTCTACTTTAAACCGCCCTCAAACACTGTAGTTGCAGGAACACAGAGGCCTTGAAGAGATTGGTTTGTGTTGTTGACATGTCGAAAAGATGCTAGTTGTGTCCCAAATGACAAACTATACACTTGACAAACTAAATTTATACTACAGAACGTCATAGAATAAGGCACAAGAACACAAATTGAGACGCACCTGCTGTTTTCAGCGTTGCAAACTTTGCATGCACTTCAAAAGGATGAGAACCCACGATGGAATTGATACATCATGTATCATTTAAGACTGTTACAGAGGGTTGTGATATTACTTTTCTTATTTTTTTAGGATTCTTTGATGAATAGAAAGCATTGCATTTATCTAAAATAGAAATGTTTTGTAACACTAGTATAAATAATAAATGTCTTTACTGTCACTTTGCAATCAATTTGCATTCTTGTTGAATAAAAGTATGAATTTCTTTCCCAAAAATTCTTACTGAACCCCAAACTTATGAACAGTAGTTTAGATAAATAATTAAATAAACAAACAAACAATGACTTGCAGCAATGTCTAAAAAATTTGACTCCCCTCCATCCCCCAAAAAAATCATCTTTTGATAGTCTTAAAAATGGTAGAGCAAAAATGTTCACATCATAGCAATGCAAATAGAGACCAGCTTAGGTCTCAACTCGAGGCTTTATGAATCTTTGTACACGGCATCATCCCCCCAAAAAAAGGAGACACAAAAAAAAGGCAGCGTGGACAAACCAGCTATTCTCAGTGACTACACATTCATTTAGTTCCCTTAAATCACAGCTATTACATCACACCTACAATTATTCCTGTCTCTCTCCTTCTCTGTAACTCAGCCCATCCATCTCCTCACTATGTGCATCCAAGGTCAGACTGTCCCTGACTGTCCTCTGTCCCCTGGCGTCAGAGTCGACAGGTCTCCCTGTAAGCCCCTCTGTGAGGCCAGCACAGCACAGCACAGCACAGCACAGCACAGCACAGCACAGCACAGTGTCTCTCCTTCTCTCCTATATCCTCCAGGCTTCGACTGCCCCTGGAAATCCACTTACTGCATTGATTTGGCCCAGCCCTGCCTCGGATCAATACGGCACTGGAGATAACAGAGGGGTTAAAATGAACACAGCAAGACCTGAAACAAGGACCCAGGCTGTAATTAGAAGTGATGCGGGTGCTCTGGTGTTGGTGGATAGGAGGGTGGGGGATGGCGAGAAAGGGTGGTCCCTAGTTAGCGCAACACCACCGTATTGCCTTTTATTGCCCTCTGTTGGGCAATCAATCGGTGGTAAAATGCCATTTGGAGGGTGTAAATGAATCAATACGGATTTAGCTGATAAAAAAAAGAATGATTTTGCCACAATGCATTTTTCTAGAGCCAAACTCCCTGCAACATTAAGCAGAACTACACTAACATTATTTATCATTCTCTGCATGGATGAGAAGACCATCATTAAATGTATTGATATATGGATGCATTTGTAGGAGAGAGACAAAAACTTTTTTACGGTTTCTGTGTTGAGCTCGTTTGTGCAAAACTCTAAGCCATAATGCTAGGGTGGTTAGGTCTCTCCTTCACTGTGAATCATGAGATTTTTTTTCAACCATTTCATCATCCATCAACCAGAAAAAAAAAAAAAAAAAAAAACGCAAGAAAACGGGTCAACTTGGCTTTCCAACACTCACTGACCTCAATTTAAGAATATCAATTTAATGAATGAATGTAATTTAATGTTATGCCATTACTTACATTTAGGATGTAAAAAACACTTAAATATTAAATAAAAACATACACATAAACAGTACATACCATGTATAGTACAAACATACATGCATATAACATGCATATAACACACACACACACACACACACACACACACACATATACAGTGAGGAAAATAAGTATTTGAACACCCTGCTATTTTGCAAGTTCTCCCACTTAGAAATCATGGAGGAGTCTGAAATTGTCATCGTAGGTGCATGTCCACTGTGAGAGACATAATCAAAAAAAAAAATTCCAGAAATCACAATGTATGATTTTTTAACTATTTATTTGTATGATACAGCTGCAAATAAGTATTTGAACACCTGAGAAAATCAATGTTAATATTTGGTACAGTAGCTGCAATTACAGAGATCAAACGTTTCCTGTAGTTTTTCACCAGGTTTGCACACACTGCAGGAGGGATTTTGGCCCACTCCTCCACACAGATCTTCTCTAGATCAGTCAGGTTTCTGGGCTGTCGCTGAGAAACACGGAGTTTGAGCTCTCTCCAAAGATTCTCTATTGGGTTTAGGTCTGGAGACTGGCCAGGCCACGCCAGAACCTTGATATGCTTCTTACAGAGCCACTCCTTGGTTATACTGGCTGTGTGCTTCGGGTCATTGTCATGTTGGAAGACCCAGCCTCGACCCATCTTCAATGCTCTAACTGAGGGAAGGAGGTTGTTCCCCAAAATCTCGCAATAGCCTACATGGCCCCGGTCATCCTCTCCTTAATACAGTGCAGTCGCCCTGTCCCATGTGCAGAAAAACACCCCCAAAGCGTGATGCTACCACCCCCATGCTTCACAGTAGGGATGGTGTTCTTGGGATGGTACTCATCATTCTTCTTCCTCCAAACACGTTTAGTGGAATTATGACCAAAAAGTTCTATTTTGGTCTCATCTGACCACATGACTTTCTCCCATGACTCCTCTGGATCATCCAAATGGTCATTGGCAAACTTAAGACGGGCCTTGACATGTGCTGGTTTAAGCAGGGGAACCTTCCGTGCCATGCATGATTTCAAACCATGACGTCTTAGTGTATTACCAACAGTAACCTTGGAAACGGTGGTCCCAGCTCTTTTCAGGTCATTGACCAGCTCCTCCTGTGTAGTTCTGGGCTGATTTCTCACCTTTCTTAGGATCATTGAGACCCCACGAGGTGAGATCTTGCATGGAGCCCCAGTCCGAGGGAGATTGACAGTCATGTTTAGCTTCTTCCATTTTCTAATGATTGCTCCAACAGTGGACCTTTTTTCACCAAGCTGCTTGGCAATTTCCCCGTAGCCCTTTCCAGCCTTGTGGAGGTGTACAATTTTGTCTCTAGTGTCTTTGGACAGCTCTTTGGTCTTGGCCATGTTAGTAGTTGGATTCTTACTGATTGTATGGGGTGGACAGGTGTCTTTATGCAGCTAACGACCTCAAACAGGTGCATCTAATTTAGGATAATAAATGGAGTGGAGGTGGACATTTTAAAGGCAGACTAACAGGTCTTTGAGGGTCAGAATTCTAGCTGATAGACAGGTGTTTAAATACTTATTTGCAGCTGTATCGTACAAATAAATAGTTAAAAAATCATATATATATTGTGATTTCTGGATTTTTTTTTTTAAGATTATGTCTCTCACAGTGGACATGCACCTACGATGACAATTTCAGACCCCTCCATGATTTCCAAGTGGGAGAACTTGCAAAATAGCAGGGTGTTCAAATACTTATTTTCCTCACTGTATACACACACACACACACACACACACACACACACACACACACACACACACACACACACACACATTTATAATGTAATAATAATAACATACAGTATCTCACAAAAGTGAGTACACCCCTCACATTTCAGCAAACATTTTAGTATATCTACTCAAGGGACAATACTATAGAAATGAAACTTGGATATATTTTAGAGTAGTCAATGTGCTGCTTATATAGCAGTATATATTTACTGTCCTCTGAAAATAACTCAACATACAGCCATTATTGTCAAAATAGCTGGCAACAAAAGTGAGTACACCCTAAGTGAACATGTCAAAACTGTGTCCAAAGTGTCAATATTTTGTGTGAGCACCATTGTTATCTAGCACTGCCTTAATCCTCCTGGGCATGGAGTTCACCAGAGCTGCACAGGTTGTTGCTGGGATGATCCTCTTCCACTCCTCTATAATGACATCATGGAGCTGTTGGATGTTAGACACATGGCGCCTCTCCACCTTCCGCTTGTGGACGCCCCACAGGTGCTCAATAGGATTCAGGTCTGGAGACATAGCCTACTTGGCCACACCATCAGCTTCACCTTCAGCTACCTCAGCAAGGCAGTTGTCATCTTGGCGGTGTGTTTGGGCTCGTTATCATGCCGTTCGGCCCAGTTTCTGAAGGGAGGGCATCATGTTCTGCTTCAGAATGTCACAGTACATGTTGGAATCCATGTTTCCCTCAATGAAGCGCAGCTCCCCAGAACCAGCAGCACTCATGCAGCCCCAGACCATGATGCTACCACCACCATGCTTGACTGTAGGCAAGACACAATTTTCTTGGTACTCCTTACCAGTGTGTCGCCACACATGCTGGACAGCATCTGAGCCAAACAAGTTTATCTTAGTCTCATCAGACCACAGGTTCCAGTAATTCATGCTCTTGGACAGGTTGCTTTCAGCAAACTGTTTGCGGGCTTTCTTGTGAGCCAGCTTCAGAAGAGGCTTTCTTCTGGGACGACGGCCATGCAAACTGACTTGTTGCAGTGTGTGGTCTGTGGTCTGAGCAATGACAAGCTGACCTTCTGCTTCTGCTACATCTAAAGCAATGCTGGCAGCACTCATGCGTCTGTTTTTTTAAGCCAGCTTCTGCACCTGACGCACAGCACGAGGACTCAACTTCTTTGATTGACCCTTGCGAGGACTGTTCCGAGTGGAACCCGTCTTGGAAAACCTCTGTATGACCCTGGCCTGTTACTGTAACTCAGTTTCAGGGTGTTACCAATTTTCTTACAGCCTAGGCCATATTTGTGGAGAGCAACAATCCTAATTCTCAAATCCTTAGAGAGTTATTTGCCATGAGGTGCCATGTTGAACATCCAGTGGTCAGTATGAGAGGATACTCAAAGCACACATTTTAGCTGCTCTAATACAAGATACACACATTTCTATGGTCCTGTCAAGCAGGCAAAAAACATGAGCATGATGAATAGGACATGTGGCTTTGCATGGTTAAACGACGTACAGCTATTATCACTTAGGGTGTACACACTTTTGTTGCCAGCTATTATGAAAATAATGGCTGTATGTTGAGTTATACAAGCAGCACATTGACTACTCTAAAATATATCAAAGTTTCATTTCTATAGTATTATTCCTTGAGTAGTAGGGGTGTAACGGTACGTGTATTCGTACCGAACCGTTTCGGTACAGGGCTTTCGGTTCGGTGCACGTGTGTACCGAATGACCAAATGCAATATTTTGTGTGCGGAACATAGGTACATTTTCGTGTTTCCACACGAACATATTAAGTGGCGGAAGTCTCCGCGTTCAGCGCAAATCCCGCCCTGCAGCTGATTCTAAAGGTTTACCAGTTTTACCCGTCGTCACTCTAACCTAAACCAATGAAATCGACTGCAGGGCGAAAAAAAAGTTTTTCCGCTCCGTGTGCGCCGCCGCACTCTCCGTTCTGCGCGCGCGTGTGTGTGTGTGTGTGTGTGTGTGTGTGTGTGTGTGTGTGTGTGTGTGTCTGCGCCATGGTCTGCGCGCTGCGCTCTCTGCTCTATGTTCAATGTTCGACTCCGTGTTTGCGCTGCGCGTTCTGCTCTGTCGTTAACGGCCCAAACACTCCAATCATGTACCGATCACGCACTGGAAAAGCAAAGTCCGCTCAAATAAGGTGAAATTTCTCAGTAGTGGACTTCTGTTTGCTGAGCTGGTATAGTCATGCTGGCAACAATGGTAAAATGACCTGCTCTGATCACATGCTCTGGTAATAATAGCTTTGTAGGAATATATTTTATTTTGATAATTAGTAAAAAAAAAAAAGAAAAAGAAAAAAAAAATCTTAAATTGATTGTTGATTGATTATTGAAAAATAATAATACATTGATATATATGTTTAATATTATTTTAATATAGGGCTATTTTCTGTTCCTTTTTTTCCCCGGTGTTTCATTTAATTAGGTGATTATAAGTTTAATTATTGATGATTACAAGCTTGGAGGAATTGCAATTAATTACAGCAAATTGTGCAATTAAAGTTAATTTTTTTTCCCAGTCTTAATTTTTAAATATGAGCAGGCCTACAAGCTGGGATTGGTAATGCTAAACTGTAATCATAGTTATTTATTTATATTTTTCATTAAATTTATTATGTGATATTGGTTTGAGACAGAGTATTTTATTTAGTGGAGAACTTTGCAGCAGTATTTTATTTCTTATTCTTTTTTTTATTTTATATATATTTTATTATATTAAAAAGTGTTTAAAAAAGTGTAAACAAATTGTTAAAAAAGTTTATAGTAATAAACAACCTGCAGTTTAATGTTTGCATTTCTTTTCCTTACTGTACCGAAAATAAACCGAACCGTGACTTTAAAACCGAGGTACGTACCGAACCGTGATTTTTGCGTACCGTTACACCCCTATTGAGTAGATATACTAAAATGTTTGCTGAAATGTGAGGGGTATACTCACTTTTGAGATACTGTATAAATCACATTAAAAAATGGCAAGAAAATTTGCAATAATAGCTGGTAATTATACAGTAGTCTTCAAGAGTGTGATATATTTGCAAACAATTAAAAAAACATTCTCACCAATGTTACCAAGATTAGATGGAACAAAAACAAGTCTTTCTTGCAACAACAAAACCTCATTCAATGCTAATCCATTAAATAAAAAAATTAAAAGGTGACAAGCAAAATTAGCCACCAACTGTTCAGGTTTAAGGTATGTAAATGATCATAATAATACATAAGGTAACAGGCCCAAAACTGTCTCACTGCCCTCATGCTTCCTTGTTGTTGAGCCCTGCCCAAGAATGAGTGTTAGCAATCATTACTCATTATCCCAGCATGATTACAAGAACAAGACCTTACAGAAGGAGAAACCTTGTTTAAACTTATCAATACTACATGCCTGAACAGTATGGAATACATGAAAAGGCTGTTTGTCAGGCCTCTCCACAACATCACAGTAAAGATGATGATGATACCTGATATGAAATGTGCAGGCCAGGCATTAATTATTCACATTTAGTGGAACAGCAGAGGCAACAGCGAAGTGGAGCAAAGCTCCACGCTTCCGCCACACGCAACTGCAGCATTTCTCTGCATCATAATGCTCAGAGACGGTAAGCTATGGGAAAATCCTCTATGAAAGCCACTGCAAAACGCAGAGGGGTTTTAGTCGGTAAGTGGAAACCACTGGGCCCGGACAGGATTTTCTCACAACTACTTTTTACCCATCGGCCTGTTATCCCAATGATTTTTTTTTTTTTTTAAGTCAGATATACGCATTTTATGAGAGGTTATATTTCTTTTTATTGCTGGGTTTACGATACTTCTAAACTTATTTATGGTGCAAAACCATATTAACAGATTGTTGGCACAACAGAACACTTCCAGAAGTGTTAACTGACTAAAGCCCTATTCGCACTGGATTAGTATTATCTGGGGACCTCGTGTGATTTAGAAATTACCCACCCACATTTAAATTTCGTGTGGCGCATTCGCACAGGATAAGTGAAGCCTGTGATTTTACTTGAATTTACTGACTTAGCCTATCTCCCGGATTTGATGTCAATAGGCTATTGCTTGGAAATGTCTTGTCGTTATTATAGGTCTAGCTGTATGATATATCATAAACAGAAGAATGTTCTTTACCACATGCTGCTATACATGTCATCCATCTCCATCTAATCTTTCTTTTTGTTTTTGCTCCTCTGATGGTTTTCAGCTTTCTCTTTCTGCAAATTGTATAGTTGTATCGTATGGTGTATAGCGATATGACCCAGCACCCAAAATACTATCAAAACACTCCAACGCAGCCTCCATTCTTCGTGAAAGATGGATAAGAAAAGCACACAGGAAACAAAAACCTTGAAAAAATTATTAACGACTCCGCCAAATCACAGAGATGCCGATTCGCACGGGACTAATATTATCACAAGACCTCTGTGTTCGGCGAAATATGGTAGGTCATTTGCGGGAGAATTTTTACTTTACAAATTACAGACATTGCCGATTCGCACGGGATTAAGATCACAGACAACCTCCGCAATTATTACAAATTACTAGAGGTCACCAGGTAATACTTATCCCGTGCGAATAGGGCTTAAGACAGCAATTTATCTCTTGTTTTGCCATTTCAGATTAGGTCCTTCTTAAATACCATTGCTCTTGAGAATGAGTTCTCGAATGAAACAAGTGCAAACAGAAGCACAACAGTATATCTATTCTCTTCCTTTCCTGATGACAAGACTTCTTTCACTATTTATTTTTCATCTCTGTTTCTATGTGATTCCAAATGTCTGGAATGTAGTGATGTCACAACACTAAGCTTAGACACTGGAGACATGCAGAACATCCTTTCCACTCGTACACTCAGCAGACAGGTGTGCCGCACTATGTTAAGATCCTTGCAACTCACAGTTGCATTGCATTGTTTTACTTTATGACACCTCAGAATCTAAAGGTCAAACAGGTTTGGTCAAAATGGCGGAAACCCACAGACAGGTTTTTCAAGTTTAATATCAGGTATTAAAAGAGTGGTGATGTTTAAACAAAGGGTCATATGGCGTACTAACTTCCTTTCCACTTAAAACTGAAACTCTTAGGGCTACACACACAATACAGCTAATGTATGTGATGACTGTCATGTTCAGATGATGCTATCACAAGCAAGTTTCAGGCCTAAAAATCTTGTCAGACAGGGGGCAGGGCAATGAGCAACAAAGATTGAATAACTCCAAGCAGGAGTTTACATCCAAATAATATTTTTCATGACAAATCAAATTATTTCAATATGCTTTAGGAATCTCAAATCCTGAGGGAGTTTGAATGATATTTGAATGATTCTAGATAGATAGATAGGTCTGAGAAAAACTCATACAGTAACTAATAAAGTTCAAATCCAGGGTGGTGTTCTATGATTCATTTCAAGGAAGCATCCCACTGGCTTTTAATACAGGAGCATAAAAGGATAGATGACATTAAAAGGGCAAATAAATAACAGCAGTGGACGCCACGAGGGGTGACCGTTAATGAAGGATAGAGGTGCAGGCAAGCGGATGAATCGATGCTTTCTTCTACTTGATGTTAAAAGCACGATAACAACGAGCCATTGTTAATCTACATAAGGCTTTAATTAAACCGGACAAGGAAAAGGTCCCCCTTTAAAACCAGACCTCTACAAAATTAGAAATGAAGCATTTCTGCTTCCAATTCCTCTTAACGATTCTGGTTCCATTAACGATTCCTTTAGCACTTTCATATTTCATTAGTTTATTATATCGTTTTTTTTTATCAAACACTACTGATTAAACTATTACAACCTAGACAGTAACAATTCCTGGTTAAAACGACGTCATAAATAACTACACGCGATTCAGTACGCCAGTAACCTATTTGAACAATTCAATTAGTGAATCACATTATGAACCGACTCAAAAGAGGCATTTACTCAGGAGTCGGGCTACTTCGGTTGGGCTGTGTGTTATTGATTCACTACAAGGAACCGACTCATACGCATCATTCGTTGGAGAATTGAACTATGCTAGTAGTCACGCTGTATGTTTCACACAGATTCAGAGGCTGTTTTATTATGGTGTTCCATCCGAAACGGCGGGAAAACACGTTCATGAAACATCCACATCATGAAATGAGAAAGAACCGTTTATCGATTGCGAATCATAAACAGAAACGTAAATAGTATCGGCTACAAACGTGAAGAAGTTTCTATTTCAGACAACTGTTGAATACACACCACATCGTCAGTAGGCTTCATTAGCATGGGAAATAATAACAAGGGTGAAAATCTCAATTAAAATGTGGTGGTCGAACAGTGCATGGAGAAATACAAATCCTAGTAACGTTAGAGGACCGAACGATCAAATATGCGGCGGCAATTCAAACTCTTACAACTTACTGCCGTACACAACCGTTGAATATAAAGTGCTTCGGAAAACATACCTATAAACTCCATGGTTGATATCGATCCCGCAATCAGTTATAGTCACATCCCTCCAAGAAAACAAAATGAAACAATCCCAGAGAGCAGATGAGATGAGCCGAGCCGGTGTTCAGTGAGTGAAGTCTCTCACACCCCCTTCACTCGGTCGAAACACTCACTGAGGAATGCAGTAAAGCCTGAGTCCGCTCCAGTCAAACCCACTCTGTTTTTCTCCGTGTCTATTGAAAACCACAACAATGGCTGTCCTTTCAAAAGGATTCTTTAATCTATAGACGACAGCACACCGTCCATCTTCAGACATTAAATTACCAGGAATGTACTTATATTCAGTCATCATTATATGGGGAAAAAAGATGCAAGGATGGGATGACAGTCCCTAAGATCAAATGTTTTGAAGAAATAAAGCCATAATAAATAGCTTATAGCATTGATTATGATAATCGACATGACCAGAAATATAAAAGTATGGTTGCACTATTGTATTTCACTCATTGTGTAACACATTTCACCTGTTACATGCGTGAGAAAGGACAGGAAAATCTCAGTAGTGCATAACAATATAGTGGAATGAATGGGGGAAGTGAAGCAGCTGGATGTACAACTCGACTCGATTTTTCTGAGCAACAGCATTGTGTTGAATGCTATTTCATACTGTATAGGTGGATTCAAAATAAATCAATTAGACAATTAGCCTAATGTCATAAGAAAGCAAAAAAAAAAAAAAAAAACCTACTGTAACTAGATTTGCATTTTCAAAAGACATGTAATTCATCAAAAGTTTGGTTTATATTTGAAATAAGCTTAGGATTTAGGGTTTGGTTCAGTGTAAATTAAATTTGGTTGCCGTGTAAAATATTATAGATAGTTAACCCTCAGAGTCCTTGTTTAAATCAATTAAATAATGCCTATTTTTCACTTAATATGGGATATTATTGAAGCTATATAACTGCAGCTCACACTGTGAAATGTATCATGGCAACAAGTCTGGCAGGGAAATATTTGCAATTTGAATCTCCCAGCATGCCAAAGTCACACAATATGTTCACTGCCGACTGGCATCATTGCTGACTGTTTTAAAGGTATCTGATCTATAGTTTTCCCTTCCAATTCTAAGGAAATTTAGAGATAAATGTTGCAACAATGCAAAAAATGCATCAGAATGTTGCAGAAACTTGGTGATTAACAATTTTTAATGTTACCCACACAACAGAGTCGATACATTAAATCAAAGATAAGCTAATTCAAATCATTTTTAACAGATTACACTTTATAGAGTGCAAGATGGTTGTTTGGAGATGAACAAACTGAAGCTTCTGTCTTCTAGCTCACTGGAAAAGCTTTTATAGAGGTCAAAGCAACTGCCTTCCAAGCCTATAACTATGTATTTGGAGTTACTTTATGGGGAGTCTGTGAGGTGCAGGAATATTGCAGGATCCTGACACTTTAGTTTAGAGAATGAAAGAGGAATGTTCTGGGATGAACATATCCAAAATCCAGGCTTCTAACTTGCTGGGAAGGGTTAGGGAAAGTTAAAGCATACAGAAATTTTGTAACCCTAAAAACCCAGCATTGCAATTTATTTGTTTGACTCTACTCTAAACTAATGGCTCCCTAAAAACATGGTCAAGAAGAAAAATGCAACAAGAAAAATTATGGTCTTAATATATAAAAAATATTACAATATTACAATGACTTTAATATTGAAGAGCAGATACTAATATTAAATATGATGCATGCATACCCTAGAACTTCATTCTTATGGAAGCTTATGGGTAGCAATATTCAATTTGAAATGTAATATGCAAAATGGCAATGCAATATGCAAAATGGCAATGCAATATGTAAAATGCAATGCATTTCTGTATTTAAATTTACATTTTCCATACCATATGTGCAACATTTGGAGCAAAATGATCATTCAAATTCACTAATATATTTTACATTTGTTATTTCCTACACTAGTTTTGGCATATAATTTAAACATATATTTTAACCAGCAGGTGCTGGTGGTGTGATGGATATTTTCTTGCCACACTTTGGGCTGCTTAGTACCAATTGAGCATCGTTTAAAAGCCACAGCCTGCCTGAGTAATGTTGCTGACCATGTGTTCATCCCTTTCTGACCGCAGTTTACCATCTTCTAATGGCTACTTCAGCAGGATAACGCAAAAGCTCAAATCATCTCAAACTGACTTCATCAGGGGCAATAGCCCCTTTCACACATACAGTCCTTACTGGTAAATTACCAGTAAATTACTAGTAAGAGATCATGTGTGAACAGGACCTTTTCAAAAATACCGGTAAATTGGTCCCGGCAATTTACCAGTAAGGGAAGTTGTAACATTACCAGTAAAGGAAGTTGTAACATTACCAGTAAATTACTGGTAATGCGCTCTGTGTGAACGTGGAATGAAGATTACCGTTTATGAGCGTCCGTGTTTTTTAGGAGCAAAAACGCGCTCTGTTTGATCACCCCTTATACCTTTCACTCAGATGGCAAAAAATTATGTCAAATTGAACAGATAGTGAAACTAAAGCTCTTCTCCTCATGCTTGTTATTATTATTATTATTATAAAGAACACTTATTAGCATGTCCGGATGGACATCGTTTTATTATAGGCCTATAATTGATGCATAAACAACAATCAGTTGTTATAAATATATACAATTAAGAAAAATAACATTTAAATGATCATTTTGCTACAATTTTTGCTTGAACATGTTAAACATACCTTATCATCTGTGATTTTAATACATCATATTGCATTGCCATTTTGCATATTACATTTAAAATTGAATATCGCAACCCATAAGCTTCCATAAGAATGAAGTTCTAGGGTATGTATCAGATTTAATATTAGTATCTGCTCTTTAAGATTAAAGTCATTATAATATTTCTTTGTAATTATTTGCATATTGTATTGCCATTTTGCATATTACATTTCAAATTTAATATTGTTAACCTTAAGCTTCCATACATTGCTTCCCACAAAGAGCAAAACAAAGATATTCAGCTATCAACATACTGGTAGCAGTTTCCCTTGCCCTAAATACGCCAGGAAGTACTTTTGATCTCGCCCACCACGTAAAATGTGAATTTTTTCAGGACAGCGTGCCCCATGACACTGCTCACTGAACTATTTTCATTCTTTTTATTTCTTTCAATAAAATCCTAAAAAAAATGTTGCACAAAGACAGACTTGGGGAACAATATAAGTAGATCTGTAAAGCTGAGACATCCTTCTCGCATCGACATATATTAATAGCAAAATCAATTGGACATATTAGGTAGTGCGACAAGATGCATTTCATCTACCAAAATAGATAACCATTATTCTATTTTAGTCTCTATTAAACGCTTCATTACTTTTACCCCAGAGGTTAAACGGAACATTTGGATGTTATCATTTCAAATATCGGATTTGAAACGGATAGCTCATCTAATAATTAAAATGTTGTCATTATTTACTATCCTCTTTTAGTTCTAAAACTGTATGACTTAAGTTAAGTTTTCTGTGGAACACACAAGAAGATATTTTAAAAAAATATATTTATTTACTTTTGTCATACAATAAAAGTAAATGGGGTCAAATGTTGTTTTGAACCCCATTTACTTTCCTTGCATGGACGAAAACCACTGAAACATTAATTCTACAATACATCTTCTTTTGTGTTCTGCAGAAGAAAGAAAGTCTGGAGTGAGGGTGAGTGAGGGAACAGAATTTTTATTTTTTTAGCAAACCTTTTAAATCAGATGTTCTCCTCTTGTACGTGTGTGTGTGTGTGTGAGAGAAAAATGAAAACCAACATCAACCATCAAAACATAGTTTATAAATATCTCTGTTTGCTATGTGAGAGAAGTCAGAAACTCATTGTCTTGACAACTGTGAGAAAGACGGAGCTGAAGCTTCAGTAAGTGATGTATCTCTCCTCATTGCAACAAAAGAAAAAAAATAAGTATGATTCACAGATCGAAACAAACTAAAAACCACGTATGATCTCACTACATTTTTGTTGCTGTGAATTCAACACCCTCTCGAGACTCAACGTGTTCTGAATGGCCACAGAATTCCTCTTTGTCAAACAGAGTGAACATTAACATATAAATAACCCTCTCCTCTCGTTCTATGAATCCGTGGCGGTGCAGCTTACGAGGGTCTGGAGAATGAATGACTCTCTTAGTCACAGAGATTTGTGCATTTCTCTGACCGCTGCCTTTAGCAACCGGCCCACTGGGTCAGTGTCCGCACCCCCGCACGTACTGGCGCTGAATGTGAGACCAGTCAGAGGGCAGCTTCAGTTATTGCCTCCCCCCCCCGTCCCCAGGCCTGGAAGGGAAAGCAACACTGCCCCCCCCTCTGTCCGCAGAGAGAAACAGAAAGAAAACTAACACATTGACAACAGTGAGTTTTGTTCCATGGAATTACATTCCTCTATACTCCTCCTCGCACAAGCACGCCCTGCCCGCAGAGGTCACAGGATCAAATCTATCCAAATGTACTGAAGTTACTCAAACATAACGAAAAGTTATGAGAAAAAGTGCAGATATGGAGGGATGAATAAGACGGAAATAAAAGAGAGAAAGGATGTGAATCATAATTCTTACAACCACTAAAAATTCCCCCTAATTAATCTGCTTTCAGACCAGTTTGCATTGGGTAGGGACTAGGGAGCTTCCGTTTGACTCAGTTTTAGGGATAGCTAATTCAAAAAATCTAAATTGTGAAAGCATGTTCTTATCCTCATGCCATTCAACCCGTTTGACTTTCTTTCTTCTGTGGAACACAAACAATGACATTTTGAAAAAGGTCTCATTGTTTTTTGTTCATACAATGAAAGTCAATGGGGTCCAATGTTGTTTTGGACCCCATTGACTTTCATAATATGAACAAAAACAGTTGAAACATTCTTCAAAATATCTTATTTTGTGTTTCACTGAAGAAAGTCATTAAGGTTTGGTTCAACATTAGAGTGAGTAATCGCTGACAAAAGCAAGACAAAACAATCTCATGTAGAAACAATGAGGGCAGCGTGTGTGTATATGTGAAGAATTATGCATTTGATTCTGCCGCACAACTGATCTTTGTTTTTGCGAAATATTCTGCAGTTTTTAGCATGCATATTTTCGCCCCCAATCTGATGTTTCTCTAAGCCCTGCGTTGTTGCCTTTTAAATCCACTGCTTTGTTATCCTGATCCTCCGTGCTCGTGGCAGTGGATTCAGAGTAATGGCCCTGGTGTTACAAATGCACCTACTGACGTGATTTTGTTCATGATTCACCTCATGCTCAGCCTGCTAGTGCGCAAATCCGTATTCTATAAGCTGCAGTGTGAGTGTGCCTGCTTAACAACATCTTAAAGCTACAGTAAATGCTAAAAGAGTGCCATTTGATCCACCAGTATAAGCTTCATATTTGAAATCTTACAGACCGAACAAAAAACCTCTGTCAAAAGTATCTAGAGGTCCTTTTATTGTTTGAATCAGCGTTTCCACACCTTTTGATCAATGACATTTCCAATGGCTCGTGATTACTGCATGAAAGTTATTAAAGTATTTTTTAAAAAGACTGCAAAAGAGAAGATTCTAGCTATTAAAAAATGTAGTCTAAGCATAACTACAATAAAATACATTCAGAATAAAAAAAAATATATTGATCTTACATCCAAAAACTAATAGATATTTGATATTAAATTTCTATACTATACTTATTCCTCAGAAAATAAGACATGAATTATTTGCTACAATGAATTAAATGCTACAGTGAATATTGGCATCACAATATTGATTGATTATTAAAGCTACACTGTGTAACTTTTTTAGTTGATTCTTAGCAAAAAACACTTAGTTCTTTCAAAAATATATGTGCTCATTAATGTATATTTACTTCTTTCAAGTAATAAAGTATTCTCGTAAGTTTATAATCTGCCATTGAAAGTACATATGGGTGAGGGGTTCGAATGCTGGTCGCCATGTTGCCCCTCCATCTTGAAACTACTTTAGCCAAAGAGGGACATACCAGTAAATTAAAGCTTCGCCTTTCGCGCTTTACACTCAGTGACGCAGAGACGAATGCGAGGGGGAGATTACTCGGGAGCTCGCGAGTGCCGGCAGATTTGAAAGATAGTGTGTGTGTGTGTGTGTGTGCGTACTCACATTTGAAAGAGAGAATTAAAACGTCAACGCGACAGACAAATCAGCAAGACCACAGTCAATATTGGAGTAACTTTTCCCAGATGGAAAGAGCTCATGAGGAGAAAATATTTTAAAACGGACGCCGAGGTTGCCTGCTTTCTTCTCGACAGGTAATTCAGCCTGTTGTAATTCATTTGTGTAAATTCGAAGTTTTATAGTTGCTTGTCTAACCATAGCATGGTTGTGCATAACGCCAGAACGACCTCTAGTATAACTTCATCCTCGCGTCAATGGTGAAAAAGTATTGTTTACCTTGTAACATAAATCTGTGCTGCGACAGATCACAGGTAATGAATAGTTTTAAAGGCGCAATTTTTTAAGCTATATATATATAAAAAAGGACACTGTAAATTTTAGTTATTTTTAATTGCTTTTACTTTGTACACATTGTAACGTTAGCCTAATCTGATTATGCTGGGATAGCCGATTCCAAGGGTGACGTTTACCTCCTGACATCTGTCCTGTAGTTTTATTCATTTTAGACGTATTGTTTATTATTGTCATGGACGAAGTGATAACTGGAAGCCATGTTAATCTTGGAATAATACGGCCACCGTAGGAGTTAAAACGCCCTTGAAATTGAGAGGAACAGAAACTAATATTCACTGGGTAGTCATATACAATTTCACCACTAGATGGGGGTAAAAATCACACAGTGTAGCTTTAATAGCTTAAGCCAATAATGAATTTCATCTTGTCTGATAACTGATACATGGCTGATATTAAAATTCTATATTCTACTTGTATCAAAAATGTAAATGATTTCATAAATACAACAGTAAATTAATTATTATTTGCTAAAAACTACATTTAAAAATGTAGCCATTTATCAATGTTATCAAATATTAATAATGTTACATTTAAAATAAACTTTGCATGTTAGATGACAGCAAAGATAATCTAAATGTAGAAACAGGCGGAAAGGCATGAACAATTAAATATATAATCTGATGATAACCCTATTAAAATTCTGTATTCATGGTTGTTCTGCCTGAAAGAGTGCACAGTGCAGTTTTGCCATCTTAACAGAAGCACCACATGGATCTTACCTAACATAATGGAGGTTCCCTCTGGTGGAAACTCTGGGAACTGTCCTTCAGAGGGCACACTGACTGTCCTTCTCAGGCTGCGGCCCTTTGATGAGGATGCTGTGGGGCTTTCATGGACCTCAGATGGCATCTGAGAACAAGTCAGAGGTCAGAGGTCAGTAGGTGCAGGTCACAGGGGTACACATTCTAACAGCGGGTAAGAAAGTCCTTTTCCCTAACATTGCTACTAATTAACTAACCGTTAAACTGAATCTGAAAGCAATCTGTCAATCAGAAACTATATCAATACATTAAGTGAATTGATTATTCCCTTTAATAACCTCAAGGTGAAATCGGTTGCCCTGCACAGAGACAGTGATGCGCTGCAATCCAGAACAGAAGAGGACAAATCATTAAACTGCAAAACAAGTCTCTTTACAACAGTTCGGATGGGACTAGTTTTCCTCAAGAAGGTCAGTTAAATTTGCTTTGCGATTTTACTCGATTCACAAATCATATGTAAATAACTCAAATGTCGTTTGGAAAACTAAATCCATCCAGGTCAATAAATTACATCCGTAAGCATTTAACCCTCAAAAGGGGAAACGTACAACAAAGCACAAACATCATCTGCGTGTCTTTCTTTAACCGTCCCTTGCTCTTCATTAGGAGGGAGAGGAAGAGAGAAGAATGAGGGGATAAAGCATAGGGAAGGAGCGCTCTCACCTCTTCCTCCTTGTTGAGCAGGATGAGCTGGCTATCGGTCAGGATGCAGTACTTCCTCTCCCAAACGCAGGGCTCCGTGAATGGCGACTGGCCGCAGGAGAAGTGGTGGCTGGCCGGCCCCTTCACATCTGTGCACAGGGGACAGAAAAGACATCTCAGAATGGGTTGCCACAAGAAAGGATCACCACAAAAACAAGTCCTCTTCATTTTAACAAAGATTCTCTTCAATAATGAGCAATGCTTTTAATGGGACTTCTAAAAAAATGCGACTATATATTCCCTCACATCTTGCAGAAATAGACATGGCCCTTAGAGAGGCACAAACTCGCTCCTCTTCTTTATTTAATCACCAGTTCACATCACAAAAATAGACTCCAGACAATGATGCTGTTCATAAGAAAATGAGTCACATTGGACTCATTAAATGCCACTGTGTAAGCAATTTCTGCATCAATAGCAGCACCAAACTAACTTGTAAAAGTAACGACAGTCTCCAAAACTGTCCTCCATTGTTTGGACAAACATTGCCACACAATGGCAGAAAGATTCCAACATTTCTGGGCCATATTCAGTTGTTTTTCTTTGAAATAACATGCTAAACCATGCACAATAAGACAAGAGGACTATATTAAGAATGTATATTTTGATTTCACCTTTGAAGAGCAAATGTGTAAAGTGTTCCACACACTGCTGCCTGTAGAGAGCAGCGTTACACTGGTTTACAACGTTGCTCATGTGCTCCAGCAATCCACCTCTTTTAAAGGAGTCAATCTCAATATGGGGAAAAATGACACCAGAAAGCTCAATTCTTTGCATATCTGTCAGAGCAAACAAAACAACCCTGTTAAGGGCAAACATCTGCTTTTTGAAAGCATGAACTGAGTGATTAGATGCGTTAGGCTATACCTTTCAGAGCAACACAGGAAGAGTGCATTTTGGGAATGGTCACATATCACCGAGTGGAAACACTTGTCAGAGAACATTACTGACAAAAAAGCCTAACGGTCCTCCTTGTCAATTAGTTGATCATTTAGACCTTCGCTAAGCTTCATCAATCAGTTCTGGCTGACAGTTTTGCTGTACGGTTGACCAGAGCAAGAGACAGAATGAACATGTCAGGATTCAAGGTCAGAGGTCAGCCCGCCCTGATGTCACTCTAGATCAGGCGACTGGGCCGATTGTGGCCGTACTTGAGTTTTTCCCAGGCCGCATGACTAAATTAACACCACACAGACGCAGAAGAAAGTGACGCAATGTGTCTCAAGAGGACGGGTGTGACTGCTGCATCTCCGCTTGGTTATTGAACGCAGTCGTCTTGCCCACGACTATTTCCACATAAGCTATCAGCCTAAAGCAATGTTAGGATGAAAACGCACAAGGGAGAAAGAAAAAACACTGGCTCTTTGAATGAGGTAAGATCAGGAGATTGAGCGAACAGAGAACTGATAGAGAAATGCCTAAAAACCAAGTTGGTGTGAATAGAGCTTTGTGAAGAAACAAATGGTCAATATCTTTCATAGTTATACATATATATACACATATATATATATATACACACACACATATACATATATACACATACATATACACACATATATATATATATATATATATATATATATACACATACATATATATATATATATATATATATATATACTAGGGGTGTAACGGTACGTGTATTCGTACCGAACCGTTTCGGTACAGGGCTTTCGGTTCGGTGCACGTGTGTACCGAATGACCAAATGCAATATTTTGTGTGCGGAACATAGGTACATTTTCGTGTTTCCACACGAACATATTAAGTGGCGGAAGTCTCCGCGTTCAGCGCAAATCCCGCCCTGCAGCTGATTCTAAAGGTTTACCAGTTTTACCCGTCGTCACTCTAACCTAAACCAATGAAATCGACTGCAGGGCGAAAAAAAAGTTTTTCCGCTCCGTGTGCGCCGCCGCACTCTCCGTTCCGCGCGCGTGTGTGTGTGTGTGTCTGCGCCATGGTCTGCGCGCTGCGCTCTCTGCTCAATGTTCAATGTTCGACTCCGTGTTTGCGCTGCGCGTTCTGCTCTGTCGTTAACGGCCCAAACACTCCAATCATGTACCGATCACGCACTGGAAAAGCAAAGTCCGCTCAAATAAGGTGAAATTTCTCAGTACTAGTGGACTTCTGTTTGCTGAGCTGGTATAGTCATGCTGGCAACAATGGTAAAATGACCTGCTCTGATCACATGCTCTGGTAATAATAGCTTTGTAGGAATATATTTTATTTTGATAATTAGTAAAAAAAAAAAAAAGAAAAAAAAAATCTTAAATTGATTGTTGATTGATTATTGAAAAATAATAATACATTGATATATATGTTTAATATTATTTTAATATAGGGCTATTTTCTGTTCCTTTTTTCCCCGGTGTTTCATTTAATTAGGTGATTATAAGTTTAATTATTGATGATTACAAGCTTGGAGGAATTGCAATTAATTACAGCAAATTGTGCAATTAAAGTTAATTTTTTTTCCCAGTCTTAATTTTTAAATATGAGCAGGCCTACAAGCTGGGATTGGTAATGCTAAACTGTAATCATAGTTATTTATTTATATTTTTCATTAAATTTATTATGTGATATTGGTTTGAGACAGAGTATTTTATTTAGTGGAGAACTTTGCAGCAGTATTTTATTTCTTATTCTTTTTTTTATTTTATATATATTTTATTATATTAAAAAGTGTTTAAAAAAGTGTAAACAAATTGTTAAAAAAGTTTATAGTAATAAACAACCTGCAGTTTAATGTTTGCATTTCTTTTCCTTACTGTACCGAAAATAAACCGAACCGTGACTTTAAAACCGAGGTACGTACCGAACCGTGATTTTTGCGTACCGTTACACCCCTAATATATACACATACATATATATATATATATATACACATACATATATATATATATATATATATATATATATACACACACACACACACACACACACACACACTGCCAGAAGCTAGTTATTTTAGCCGATAAAGTTTTAAATCTGGACAATTTTCTTACAAGAACGCAACACTTCGCTTTAGAAGGCCTTTATTAACCCCTTGGATCACAGTTTCCACAAAAATAAAGAATTTAGGATTTTTATTTATTTATTTATTTTAAGAACATTAAAATGTTAAGCATACAACTGTTTTAACATTGATACTAATAAAAGTTTTTCTGAGCACCAAATCATATTAGAATAATTTCTGAAAGATCATGTGACACTGAAGACTGAAGTAATGCTGAAAACAGTTTTGCCATCACAGGAATATATAAAAATGTAAAATATATTAAAACAGAAAATACTGTTTTTACCTTTTTTTTGTATCAAATAAATGCAGCCTTGGTGAAGTTGGTGAGCGTAAGAGACTTCTTTAAAGAGCAGTAAAAAATTACAGACCCCAAACTTTTGAATGGTACCATATTAATGAAACATGTTAAAGAAAATAGACTAAACAATAAATAAATGAAAGTTTTAAAATGATTCTTTGATTCAGACAGAACTGATTAGTTTTTTTTCTTTTTTTAATCAAACTTACTAAGTCGTTTAATGTTGTTTTTGCCATTAAACATTGAATCAGAGACACTATTAGGATTCAGTTGGCAACCTACACTGACATTTTATGGAAAAAGAAAGTCATACCAGTGAGGAATGACATGAGGGTGATTAAATGATGACAGAAATGTAATTTTTTGGTGTATTATCTTTAATTATATCGACCCGCCCTAGCTATGAACAAAAGAGGTAGGGAGAGATTGAGCTCAACATTGACAACGAAACAAACTGTTCTTCTATTTATTGCTCTGCAAACAAGCATACAACTGTGTAAACAGACATGCTTTAATGGGTGTTTGGATAAGTGCTGGAAGGCAAACGAGGGAGACTGACGGCGCTCCACTCAAGGCGGCTGTGGAAAGATGGAGGTGAAATGTGTGGGAGTGGAGGGAGCCAGTCCAATCTAAAGCCTGTCTGTTTGAGACGACAGCTCGCGCTCAGCGGCACAGTGGCAGCATATAACATATGGACGGGTGAGATAAAGTGTCTTCTCCAGAGATCTCATATGCCATTAAGAGACGTGTGAAGCTGTTGGCAAAGCAGTTGACAACTCCATCTGATGGAACACATTATCTTCCATAATTATCTACGCATATTGAGACTCCCATGCACGAGATATTCAAAAATAACCCTGTTCAATAACACCAATATTTGCATTACAAATGTGTAAATTCTGCACCACTTGCATACTTGTCAACTTTTAGCCTCTGTTATTGACCAGTCTCATTATTTAAACTTCATCAGCCAACATCATCTACTGTGCCACACGATGGCGTGACTGTCAACGCAGCACCAGAGGAGATTTATTATTAGGATTTTTAATTGCATCTCGTACAGTTTCACTGCCTCTGCATTCTTGTGAGGATGAGGGCTTCACCTGCGCCTGTTCATACCAGCTATGTGCAAATCACTGCTTCTCTCTGGGGAGAGTAAAAGGCCAGTGAACATTGAGGATCAGAGATTTCTCAAAACCAGCAGATGGAACAGCCTCTCAAAAGCCTTTATTGTCGCCTTTGGAAAGAACTCAATAGTTCTTTCAGAGCTGAGAGTTCTCATTTACATCTCACTGAAATAGTCTTGATTGCACATGGAAAGCTAGGCATTGCATATACATTTAACTTAATTTGCAGCAATATTATTGGAAAGCTTTAGAACACTGGACATTTATTTTAATTTTGTTAATTCTCTCACACCCTGGACGGAGGGGAGTTCTTTGCAGCTTAATAGTAACAAAACCAAAGAAATGTATTGTGGGGCTAATAATGCACGTACACTTTTTAAGCCTTAATTAGGTTAAGTCTTACTTAATGGAGAAGAAATTGAGCAGGTGGGATCTTTTAAATACCCGGGTACGGAGATTGATTCCCAGCTTAAATTTGATAAGCATTACTGAGGAAATTGAGGAGGTTTAATATTGAAAAGGACATTCTAGTTGTGTATACATCACTCATTGAATCTGTGCTCACTTTCAACATTGTATCCTGGTACAACTCTCTTTCTGTTAAATGCAAAAACAGACTTTTAAGGATTATAAACATGGCTGGTAAAGGGGGTTAACAATCTTAAATTGTTCTTGTGTGGTTGTCTTTCGTATTGTTTGTTGAGCCCTGGTCTAAAGCCAAATTTCTACTCCTGTGGGGATAGACAATAAAGCTTTTTTGAATTTGAATTGAATAGAAAACCCAGGATAAACAAATATGCTGGGTGAAAAGCAAAATAAATGTTCCCACCCTTTTTAAATCAATATATTTCCATGATTTTTTCCAGTCGTTCATGATGGAACAAGTAAATCTACATTCATTTATCACAATAAAGGTTTTAGTTGAGGAAGATTTCCATTTCTATTTTAGGCACCAATTATTGGAATTAACAGATAAATATACCAATATACAGAAGTCTCCAAAAGTTGCAAAATAAAAGCCTGAGATTTGAATAGCAGCTTATTGAGGATTCAGCTTCATGAGAGTCCATAAACAAAACTAATTTCCATGACTTTAAACAAGACTTTTACTTTTCTATGAATTTTCCAGGCCTGGGAATTAATATTTTCAAAAGCTCCCCTAATATTTCCAGGTTTTCTGGAATTGGGAACCCTGAATGTAAGATCTATCAACAGTATCTTGGGCAAAGTGCCAATTACAACAGAAAATAATTTTGACATATCCATCAGTTTCTAAAAACAAATAAACTTACTTACAGCAATGAACTTCTAAGTACACAAATATAAGCATATAAAACATAATTTGATCTTTTATGGCCTAAATAAGTGGTTTATAACCAAGAGGCCAGGGCATAGCAAACTTCCAACGGGGCCTCATTTAAAGTAAGAAAAAAAACAAGCATTAAATTAAGCTAAATCAGCAAAAAATTAAGATATTTCTTATTTTAATTCACCCCTTATAAAGCTTTTTTGTTGTTGTTGAAAAAACAGGGTTCCCATGTCTTGAAAAATATATGAGGATGCCTAATTTTAAAAGTGTGATTTCTAAATCTGGAAAAGTCATTTAAATTACTGACAAAAATCCTTATCCTTAGTAATCATGCTCATGCTACTTTTCTACATAGATGAAGATGAAGATGAAGATGAATGGGCAAAATGATCTACTGTGGTAATCAAAAGCGTAACACAAATGTTGTCATTGGAGCTTCAGTTGTATTTAACCAAGAATATTCCTTAAAAGTATTAGCAAAACAACTAAAGAGACACTAGTCCATTGAGAAGGAAAAACATTTAACACTTGCTCAGGAACCTAATTACTGTGATCTTCGGCTAAATATAGCAGAGGTATACAAAGACCCCTCCCTGAGGTGTTCGGACAATATAGTTAAGTGTATGTCATCTGAAATCTAGTGTGAAAAACAAATCTGTCCTAACCAAGTCCTTCAAAAAGTCCTGTTACATAAACGAAAGTCATTTTAACACAAATGTTATTTCTGCAGAGTTCAGCATGTCCATCATTATCAACCGAACTCATCTATCACTCCAAATATTCTCTAGATCGAAGCGCAGCGTAAGCAATGACAGAGTTCACGCAAAGGATGTTACCCAACATGCTCTGTGAGGGGGGCAGCAGCTCTGAAGGTAGAAAACATACTAATCAAACCCTGAAATGACGGGTCAGTTAAAATGTCAAGAGACAAGGGGATGCTAAAAACCAGTATAGGCAGTATACAAAATAGGCAGTATAATCTTATCTAAACAAATGTATTGCCATAGAATTTCATAAGAAAGACTTGAAAATGTAGAGAGCAAACACTTCTCTGGAAGGGAAACGCAACCACAGAACCAAAGGCTAGATCGAGTCACCACAGCAGAGAAACACAAATGACAGACACAAATGAAGCCATTCCTCTGACTATTCATGGGTTGCCTGAATGACTAGTCGACTAATCTATGTTAAGGAAGCCCTGTAAAATTAGAATTGTTTGGGGTTTACCCGACACCAAATCAAAGATGTTGCTTAGGGTTTTGTAGCAGCTAGAAGGAGCGCAAAAGAAGCAATTGTCTCAAGACTTGTTTTGAAAAATATGGACTACTTTGAACTTGACGCACCATATTAAAATTGCAACGCTTGGGATGACAAAAAAAAGAGTGAGATGTGGTGCAACAGCCAAAAAAAGTCTGTTTAAGGGGCTATTCACACAGAGCGCGTTTTTTCTTTGATTGTCTCGAGACATGTTTTTTTTAAAAGGTGAACTTCTTTTAACTTAAGCGGCGCGTTTTTAGAACGCTGTGTCATGCGCGAGATGCTGCGAAAGACACGCAAAGAGTGCAATGGTTACACACGTTCATCTAGCGCGTGTTTACATAGAAAAACAATGGAAAATTTTTGCATTGGAATGCAAAAACGCATTCTGTGTGAACTGCCCCTAAATGTGTATGGCTGTAGTGGTGGTGCTTAAAAGTAAGTTAATATAAAGACACTTTTTCGAGCAACAACAACAATTTTTTTTTGCCCAGCCCTAAAAAAAAAAAAGAAATCTACAATGTGCCAGTTTAGTTGTTTAGCTGTTTAACTAGTGAACCATTGTGACCCATCCCGATTCCCTACAGCGAATTAAAAATGTGAACATTATACCCTGGCATTTAAGCTGATAATTTTGGCCTTCAAGATACACATTGAGCCATGAGGGCAATACTTTTAACAGCAGTGAACCGTGGTGTGTAGAGAGACACCTGGGCTCCAGAAAGGGTGTAATAAGACAGTAACCATGTGGGTGTCCTGGACATGGTCCTATACATGCTCCCATATGTTTGTTTGTGCAGCAGCACAGCTTGAAAACACTTACTGCAGGGTGGCTGCCAGCTGATCCAAGAGCTGCCAGTTTGTGACCCCGTAATGGAGCTGGAGCCCACAAATAGCGCTTACCCAAGAGGTCAGCAAAGGTTCAGAGTTCAGACAGACTAGCAGGAAGTGAACATGCATTTATTAAATTAAAGCTTCACGTCCAATATAGAATGATGATGTGATATGAGTAATATTATCATGTTTGTGAGACATCTGAGGTAATAGTTAACAAGCAATGGATTGATTGTGTGTGTGTGCATGAAAGTATGAAAATGGTAAAACCGATGAGTCAAGCCAGTGTTGCATCTGCATATGTGGTACACCACGTTCTTCACATCATGATGAGTGCAAGAGCAACTTGGCACGCAGATCAAACATAGTTGAGGAACATGTGTGTGACACTGACCCAAACTATATCTCTATGATCACAGACACCCACTGAGGCCCAGACCGGCCTCACATATGTCTGATGAAGGGTAATCCTAACCCCTGCAGCCCTGCCTGGAATGTCTTCAGCTGAAGGAGAGGTCATACCACCTGTCCAGGATGAGGTTTCAGACGGGGGAATGCCTAGGACTGATAATCACTGCCAAACACAGAGAAAACTCAACTGGCTCCTGCTTTTAAAACACCACTTTGTCAAGAAACTAAACTCTCCTCACCCAAACAAAGACCCCTTGCAAGTTACATTGGTTAAACTGGTGGGAAGAGAATACATAATATTAGTTAGAATTAATAGGAATAATATAGTTCAACTAAAACTTAACACTATTTACTCACCCTGATGTTGTTGCAAAACCCATGACTGACTTTCTTCTGTTGAACAATAGGGGAACTCCTGAAGAACCGTTTAATGGCATATAAATTAAAGTAAATGGCAATGTTTGCTTTGCTATCAAACTCCAAAATGGCAAAAAGCACAATAAAACTGGTCCATATGACTTATCTTCTATATTCCAAGTCATCTGAAGTCAAACGATGGCATAGTGTGACAAATAGACCAAACTTTGTCATTTTGTCCAGAAAATCTCACCCTCCACTTATGGCTGGGCGATATGACCAAATTCTTATTTCGAATTGAACCAATATAGATTAAATTAAATGAATTAAGTATACATTTATTCTTATTAAAGATAAAAAGGTTATTCAGTCAAAAGCAGTAAGTAATTTTTTCTCTTTTGTTTGATTCACATTAATGACAGAGCAGCAGGTAGGTTTATTAGGCTGCTGTCACTTTAAGACTAATTGCACGGATCCATTATACTGATGCAAATCTGGTTTACACCCAACTGTTTACTTTCACTTGAGACATAACCGGCTGTGTTTACATGAATACTCCACAAAATGGGCATGTGACAATAACACGTGTATTCGACCATTTAAGCGCAATAAGACGTGATGGAGGACTGAATTTGCGATCGCATGCCCGCGGCTTTCTTAAGCAGTGTGTCAGTCAGCCGTGCACCGCATTGAGTTCTTTTTCACTGCTTATTGTGCTTAATAACACTTTTTAACATCAAGCATGTACCAAATTCGCGATCGCCTTCTGAGAGAGGCAGCTTTCAGGATATGTTGCACTTATAACTCTTTAACATCAAGTACGTTCCCGCTCTTTATATTCTCCTATTCATGGATTTCATCACTCTGAAGTGTTAATAGTGCTATATATTTACATACCGTGATATACACAATATATGGAAAATCTCTAACGATAGACATTTCATACCGTGGTATCGATATATATCGTCATACGCCCAGCCCTACCTCCACTGTAGCTCTTTAATTAAATATGGGACCTTAAGATGCAGGTTTGATATCATTTTAAAGTACATTCCTTTAATGCTGCGGTTTATGCTTTTATGTATGATTTATAATATAATTTAAGATTAAATATCAATTAATCTAAATAGGACCCATCGGTTTTTGCAGCAAACATGGTTCCTATAGTTGAGCGATTCACAAACCCTTTACAAAGCAAATCTGATTGATTGAGCACAAATGGAAAAACATTGCTTCTCTTGTTTTTCTCATGACAAACCACACTATAAAAGTGGTTCTTAGCGTATTGTGGAAATATGAGGAAAGCAGAAGTGTTATGAAGTGAGGCAACAGGGAAGCTTAGCTGTTGCAGAACTAAAATACGGATGTTAATGATGTGCAGTCTTTTTACAATTACTAAGGAAAAGAAATCTGTGTTGCACTATAACAAGTCCTTACTACACTGTTAGACATTTATGTAATCTGTACAGTTATTTGCTATGCATTTTTCACCCAGTATAACACTGGCAAACACCACATACATAGATTTACTATATATTTCAAAATTGCTGTATTTGCCATAATGGCCTCTTAAGGTGCCATTCCATCATGATTTTTTCTATGCCTCATTTTTAACATTTGGATTGACAGGATTTGCCTTACATTGTGTCTCATAAGCCTTTTTAGACAGATTCATAAAAAAACAAAAAAAAACAACAACAACAAAAACAAACACTTATGAGTTATTTGTCCACTAATTGGACTACACTGGCCCCACAATAGATATGACCATGTCCATTTAATGCCTTTGTTTTACTCTACAGTATTAATTCCCTTTCATCAAATTCAAAACATATTGCAATCTCATAGCAATTGCAAGCTTATACCAATGTCGATCAATAGAAAATCATTCATCCTGTTTTTTTTTTCTTTCTAATGAAACTGTATTGTTCTGTATAATAGTGCTCTTGATTCCCAACCCTACATTCAATATAAGATAAATAAATCAAATTACAAGCAGAGATTCAAACATCCAGTCTATTGCACAGTTTAGAAACATGAATTGGCCGATTATACAGAGATCTTTCACCCAAATGAGTCTTTTCATTACGTTGGACTTTCATTAGTTTCATATACGTCCTAATGCCAAATTCCCACAGTGCTTGCCAGGTGTGTGCACACCCTGACACACAAACAGATCACGAAGGAGAACAGAAGATGCTTTGTGTCGCTCAGTCGCGGAGGCTGTGGAGCGTCACCCTCCTGCCCTCTCATGAGCCAACACAGTGCTCAACCACCTGGTCTCCGCAACAACCCTTAAACACAAACAGCCTGTCCAATAACAATGCATTAGCACAGAGGGAGGGGTGTGGCCACAGCAGGTTGACAATTCATGTGGAAGAACATTAGAGTCAGCACATGGTACAGTGTGTATGTAACGGATGGAGAGAGAAAAGAACGAGAAGGCGTGGTACAGAAACTGGCTGTCGTATACCCCTGAATGAGAGAGCAAATGTTTTACCACTGTAACCACAGACTAACGGCAGCACAAAAAAAAAAAAAAAAAAAAAAAAATTAAAAAAGTTCAGTACCATGTTTCTATCAAGCACTTCCGCTCATCATATTCATACGGCAATCATATCACATGGCACAGTAAGGGTATCAGATGGTAGCCTAATACTTGGTACTTTAAAATATATTGAGTGAGTGGTATGACAAAAATCTTCTACGAGAGAGAACAAGGCTAGCAAGGCTGCATTATTTAATCAAAAATACAGTAAAAAAAAAGTCATATTGTGAAATATTACTACAATTTAAAATAATCCTTTTCTATTTTAATACAATTTAAAATGTAATTTATTCTGTGATGACAAAGCTGAATTTTCAGCATCATTACTCCATTCTTCAGTGTCACATGATTCAAATCACATTCTATGCTGATTTGATATATATGCATTATATTAACAAAATTATTAACAAGTGAATAATTTAATAAACATGGGTTAAATTTCACATCAGTGAGTTTTGATGTGGCATATGTCAAAAAAAAAAAAAAAAAACAAGTACAAAAAGTGCCATGGTATTGCAGATTGTTTATGAAAAGCATGGCAAAGTGAAGGAATTAAATATGATCTTCACAAATTCAGCGTACGCCCATACAGATCCATGATCCATAGCCATCTCACTCTGGGATGGCAATTCATAAGCCCTTCAAATTAGCAGCTTTAATTGGTGTCTGGGGAGAAGGGGGAGTTGGGTCTACAGAGAGAGGAAATGACTGCAATTAACAGATTGGGCTATGATTGCAGCTCTGTGAGGATGCGTTTGTGGAGCTTCCAGCTGGAGGAACAAAGTGGGGATGCTTAGGGGAAGTTGCAACTTTGTTTTGACACAGTTGGTTAAGCAGGATGTAATGTGCTAGGACCGGTTAATCAGTAATCTAACAGGGACTTGTCCGGCCTGGGAGGGACAGCTGTTGACTGTGGGGCGAGGTGGGGCAGTGCTCTCCTCTTACCCACGATGACCTCAGGACATACGAGGGCAGACACGCCACCCACTCGCATATGAGACTAAATCTTCACTCTGGGCGACTAAATAATGTCTATCATTAGCCATTGGGTAATAAATTCTTAGATTTTACTCGCCATTGTGTGTTAGAGGCTAAGTATAAGTTTAGCATAGATATATTTTCACTTGCTGAACACACTGACTGAGCGCTTGAGGGTTTCGCTCTATGTTCATACCATATCATACATACAGTGTGTATACATACACACTGTATGTATGATTCCACCAAATCAGCTTATCTTTGTAAAATGGCACAGCTTTTTAAAAATTTGAACGTACACTTTTAACATCATATTATATATATATATATATATATATATATATATATATATATATATATATATATATATATATATATATATATATATATGTAAGGAATAATTGACGACAGGCCGTTGAATTATTAGAAAAATAATGCACACCCGAGGTGGAAATGCGGTCACGACGCGAAGCGGAGTGGCCGTTCACCTCGGGTGTGCATTATTTTTCTAATAATTCAACGGCCTGAAGTCAATTATTCCGCTTATACTACAGTTACCACACCTCGAAACATTGTTCAGATTATGTATTTCAAGACGTTTGTAAAGTTTTGTCATTAAAACGCTCTTGTATGTAGGACTAATTTCTTACGCATCTAATCCAATGTCTCCGTTGCTAATTCCAAAACGTCATTTTAGAGTTAGTAACGGAGGTTTGAGCCACTGATAGCAGACTAATGCTGGGACACACAATAGCTGACACATTCTCTGACTGTTTTCATCGACTGCAGCAGATTTTAAACACCGATTTTGAACACAGACTGAACGTGCGTTTGGACATGATCAGTCATAAGTATCAAATTACATCATAACCGGCCTTAAAGTGTGTCCCCGACTTTATGCAGTTATTAGAGAGAGATGTTGCAATAATGAGACAGAAAAGCATGTGCGTCAATATTATTATTTATTTATTAATTCAATTCGTTATAATTAATTTGTTCATTCTTTTTTTATATTATTGACAGATGACAGTAGACTAGCAAAATAAATGAAACACAAAGTCATTTTAACAAGTAGGCCTATCAATAATTATTTATTTGTTATATATTATCTAAAAATCCGTGCTGCAGGACTATCCATTTATTTAGCCTATATTCAGTTTAATTTTCTATTGATTATAGATAGCCTAGGACTATATACTTTATATATTAAAATTAAACTGCATGTTTCCATTGATTGTGAAGCTAGACATTGAAAATTCCAGATCAAGCGCATGGGGCTGCATGTTTTTTCTTGTTTTGAATTGTATCCTATTTTCCGTTATTACAGTTGACTACGCGAAGTGATATGGAACTGTAATGCGGTCAAGACCTGCCTGGAACTACTTTAGCTGTGCGTTTCCCTGAAAATAATGCACACCTTAGAACGTTCTTCAACCAATCAGATTCAAGCATTCAACAGCCCTGTAGTATAAATATATATATATATATATATATATATATATATATATATATATATATAAAAATACACACACATCCATAGTATCTGTTTTTATTTTGAACATATGGATATTTTGAACATATGGATATTATCTGCTAGAATTAAATATTTAAAATAGAATTTCAATTTAAAATACTATTGGCGCATCCCCATTTATATTATATTATTATTGTATTATGGAATCTAGGCCATGCTAGAGTCAAACTCACCCAAAGAACACCTGCTGTTAAATGGATTCACTTTCTCTTTAAATGACCCTTAAATTCATTTAGAAATATAAAAGGTGCCCTTCCGGGTCATTTCCCTAAAGCAAAATTGCACAAAATGCTTCCGAAGAGCAGAATGGAGCTCGTGGGTTTGTGCCATAACAGTGACAAGAGAGTGCTTCGTGTCATTCATAATTCAGATCATCAGCGTCACAACCCTTTTACCATCGTGCCACTCTAGCGAAGCAGCTCGGAGACGACACGCCATCGTCCCTCTGCCCTTTAATCTGCACGCTCAAACATCTTCCTCCTTAAATCTGAAAGTCTGGATTTGTTCAGTCAGTTGTGACTCCCTGTAGAAACTCAAACACCACACTACCCAGACACTACGCCTACAAAACATCCTCTCTGCCCAGCTGAGCCCCTCTAAATATATGCATACTGTTGAGGGATGAGTTACAGGCACTGTTAGGACACTAGACCCCATGAATTGAATGTAATTATTAATAACATTTTGACTTCATTTGAATTGGAATCACTTGCGTTATTGTGCAGTTCAGCCTGTGTTTAATTTGACATTTGTCAAACTCGACTCTGCAAGTACTGGAATGTATTTTTTTTTTAAAACAGTGGTGAAGAAAATCAATTTCACTTCTTTAAATTTGTGTGCAATTAGCACATTTGTCACGGCTACGTGTTTTTTTGCACTCTTCAAACGTTAATGTCGCACGTGGAGGTCATGCATTTCTCACAGTCCGACATCTGTCATGTTAAATAATTAGCAGTGCTGGTATTCCTGTCCTCCATTGTTACAGAGAGGCAGTGCTCGAGGCAGGGCACCGAGCGCACACGCTTTTGTTCACCTCGCAAGTACGACACTCCGCCACTGAGAGACATTGTTACATATTTAAATAGGTTGCCGTCAGCATGACTGGAACATTTGCATCTCTTTCCTTATATCCCCCACTCCTACATAAACTCACCTCCTGTGCATTTGCTTCAAGCCTAGAAATTGACTACTATTATTTTATTCTGTGATATTGTTTTATCAAAATTCTTATTACAAAAATAAATTAGATAACAAAACATATGCATTATAAATTCTTAAACAACCTCAACAATCATAATAATAATAATAATAATAATAATTGTCTAGATGATGATTATTATTATTTGTGCTATAACATTTAATAAAAGTAAAAGGCTATTTTGCAACCTAAAGTCAAATTTTTTTATCCAGTTCTTTCTCGCTTAAGGCATGGATATGTAAAAAAAATTACATAAAATTAGTGCTGTCGAATCGATTAATCGCTTCTAACATGGAC
Organism: Squalius cephalus; assembly: GCF_949319135.1. Lineage (NCBI taxonomy): Eukaryota > Metazoa > Chordata > Actinopteri > Cypriniformes > Leuciscidae > Squalius > Squalius cephalus. Next base: position 32,779,501 of record NC_137128.1, on the reverse strand, counting down.
GTTTTTTTTTTAACATAATTAAATACTTTTTTCTTCAAGCAAAGTTTCATGTTGTGTCGAGTCTTCTTAGTGTTTTTAAAAAAAAAAAAGATTTTTGATGCTATCATAGAAGTGCCCCAAGCACTCCCATTCAAAAGGCAATTTGACCGAAAACGAAAATACGGTCAAACTTAAAAGTGGTGTTTCCATTCTAATTATGCTTTTAAATGAAAGTTTGCCTCGGGTAGATTAACAAAAAGACTCTAGGTTGCATTTTGGCGAGAGTTACCCTTTAAGCCAGTTGATTCTTCATTGGCAGCATTTTCCACTCTAAAGGATTAAGTGTCTTTACTGTTCCTGCTCGCTCTCATTCTTAAGACACAGAACGACAAAGGTTTGTGGGCCAACTCTTAGGGGAATATCTGCATGACAGAACGACATTGGGACCGCAATTTCAGCAGTGCTCCATTTTCAGCTGCAGGTCTAAGACTATCTGCTCTCACCACCCACTGTGTTTCTGTCAGGCTGCTGGGGCATTCCTGGAGAAACCAGTCCATGACGAGAAGACCTAAATGGAGAAACTGTGCTTACAGAAAGACCTAAAAAAGTACTTTCCACATTCCACTTTAACACGAAAACTGGTTTTAGTGAAGGTAAAGTTATTTCTCTTTCGCTCTTTTAAAAAAAATCCATTCCACAGGGTCCTTTCTCATGATTTCTGCGGACCACCTCTGCCATAGCCTTTCATAGGGTAATAAGGCTAAAAGGTGGTGAGCCCACGGTCTTTGTATCTTTGCAGGAACATGTATTAGCATACAAAAGGAGGTGAGTGAGCTGCTTCCTACATTTCTATGGGAATGGAGGAAAAAGTTGGAATGGCTGGACTTAGGAGGGGGTCAAACTCCTGCTGAGACCCCGAGGTTTGTTGACACAAACTCCATGCAAACCCATGGATCTAAATAACAGGAGCCGAAAGCAATAATTACTTTATCAGAGCCAATGCGGCGCTCTGAGCTCAAAGGGAACATTTTGCTTGGTTCAGCTCTGTACCAAATTTATGCATTTGCCTTTGGATGCTAGCTAATTAGAAATAATATGTTAATAGTGATGGGGAATTTTGAACGATTAGTTGGAAAATGGGAAGTGAATCTAAAAGAGGAAAAGGTGTTTAAAGCTGCAGTCCGTAACTTTCTGTTTCTGTGACGAGTCACGCAGGGACTGGGCTACTCCGCAGTGGTAAGGCCCGAACCAGTCTAAAATATAAACACTTCTCATAGGTGTACCGTATTGATTCAGGATAAGACAAAAACACGGTTTGGAAAATGGATTGCATGGGGGGCCATCATTGTTGACCATCAAAGTCATAATCTTGGTATCAAGCAACATTAAAGGGTTAGTTCCCCCAAAAATGAAAATGTTGTCATCATTTATTCATCATTATGTCATTACAAACCCATTTTGTTAATCTTCAAAATACAAATAAAGATATTTTAAATGAAACCTGAGTGATTTCATACAAAGCGACTAAGTTTCTTCCAAATACTTGGATTAAATCACTGCATTCTTATATTTTTACGAAATTCTGAAGAACCTTTTGAACCATCAAAGCTTTGGTGGAGGGATAACAATTTATCAGGTTTATATTAATTTGTATTTCAAATGTGAACAAGTCTTGTAGGTTTGGAATAGTATGAGTATGTAAATGACTAAATTTTCATTTTTGGGAGAAATATCCCTTTAAATCTCAAACTGAATTCATGAATATTCAAATCTGTGGGTTTGATATATTATGGCCCTTTCTTATATGGTCAAAAACAAAACAAACGAGTATGTCTTTAAAGAACTAAAGAAAGGATGATATGGAAATTTTAAAGATGTTTCTAAAGGTCTAAAGCTATTGCCACCATATTTACAGCTTGAGCTTCCATTTTTGTGTGTTTTTTGGTACACAATGAGATTAGACTCAAGCACCACATGCTTATAAACAAGTAACATCTACACTGGGAAAATACAAGAAAGCTCAATAGCTTACATCTCTCTATTTAAAAGATGAAACATCATGTTACTCAAAAAGTGTGTGCAATTTCACCTTCACTGATGCATGGGACTCAATATGACTGGCTTAAACCCCTGAACATCTCATTGGGCTTTATCATTCTGAAGTTAGTCAAACTATCACTTACAGTACTTGCCACATATCTGAAACAAATCAGTGCTCAACAAGTCCAATGACTGAACCAAATTTTTTTTTTTTAAATCAACGTGGAGGCTGCACTTAAAAGGGACAGTTCACTTAAAAACTAAATTTCTGTCATCATTTCCTCACACTCAAGTCGTTCCAAACCTGCATGACTTACTTTCTTCTGTGGAACATTAAAGAAGAAACTGAGAAATGTATTTTTGAAAATGAAAGTGTTTTTATTGTTCATAAAATAAAAGTCAATGGTAACCAAAACTGTTTGGTTGCCAAAATTCTTCAGAATAGGATATTTTGAGTTCTGCAGAACAAAGAATGCCATACAGTTTGGAAAGACATGAGGGTGAATAAACGATGACAGAATTTAAATATTTTGTTAAACTATCCCTTTAAGACAGTAATCCTTCAGTTAAACCATCAAGTGAGAACATTTATATGGCGTATAATATCAAAACTACTAGGTAAAAAGAAATACTCCAGTTTTCAAACATAAACTAGTGTAAATGGTAGAGTGGTTGCCTCCCTGATGTGCCTTCAAACATTAATCAAACTTCCTACCGTCATCTGAAAGTTGACCGACAGCCGGCTCAGGAGAGGTATTTAAAATTCGGCTAATTCGTCTTGACATGGACAGCAGAATCCCTGAAAACGCTTGAGAGCTTGGCACCCGTCTGAGCGGTGGAGTCTCAGTGCGAATTTCATTCCCCGGTTCAGATGTAGATCTTAAATAAGGGGCTGAGCTGCGAGATAACCAGTCCCTCTGAAGATTAGCATGCTCCAGGAGGACACCGCGGCTGGTGACCCTCTGAGGGTCCGGGAGACTGTGGACCCTGGAGATGGGGGGATTGGATGGAGCCATACTGCTGCTGCTTCTGGACCATGTCAAGCTCTGCGTGCGCATGTCCCATCCAGCCAGGATCCTTCTGTTGTGCATGTCCAAGGGCTCCTCGGGGGCTGAATTTGAACGATGCTTTAGCCAAGGCCTGCTGAGGAGACGCCAACGACGAGCACTCTCCCTGCCAGACGAACAGCGTGATGGGTTCCTGTTTGACTCGGTTTGTTCCTCCGGTGTGGCATTCCGTGATAAACTCATGGTAAATGAGGAGAGAAAAGCTAAAAAAGCTTAACAATATAACGAAGCAGGAAGCCAAAAATCAATTTCAGTCAGTTTCAAACACTCCCTATTACATCATAGTCTCATCTCGATGAGCTAGGCTAGATCTAACCAAGTTATCCGAACATAATACTCTAAATTTGATGCCTGACATAGCGAATAACAATGTCCCTGAGATCGCCTTGAAGAAACATGCTGAGCAAATGTCTCTCGTCTTTCTCAGCGAGCAGCATGACGTCCACTGGTGAGCCACCACTTCCTGGATTCTGGGTTGCTGCTAGGGTTTCTGGGAGGAAATAGATGTCAGAAATATGTGTGCGTAGAAACACTTTGCCTCACTATCCAATCAGCGCATGTGCTGCCCATCCAAGGGCCCCAATCTGTGGTTGGCCTGAACACCAACTGTTTCATGAAAGTAAAATTTAGAAGAAGAACAACAACAAAAAAATACCCTGACTTCAGAGAATCTGGTTCGTCAGTGTCAAGTCAATTAAATGTTTGTCACATGGATTAGTAAAGCAACAAGAATACATTCAAGAAAGCGATGAAAATATCTATTTTAAAAATAATAGCAAAGTGAAACTGGCAAAGAACAGAAATGTTGTCACTGAATAAGAGAAATTAAGGTATTTGTACAAAAGGAGACATGAATACAATGAATGTCATTTTGATCTTGATTACAAGAAGAAGTTGAAAACCAATCTTTTTTGTAACATAGGCTATTGGCGGTCAACAGCATGTCGGTGCAACATCAGCACACCCACGTCTGAACAAGAGCCCAATGAACTCGAGCGACCAATGAACCAATGAGACATTTAAAGAAAAAATTCCTTCCAAGTCTGATCCTTTCAATGCTGATAACTAGGGTTTTCAATGCGACAAGGTTTTTAAAAAGTCAATGGTAACCAAAACTGTTTGGTTGCCAACATTCTTCAAAATATCAACGTTAGTGTTCTGAAGAACAAAGAACATCTAAATACAGTTGTCAGTATATTTCAATATTATATAATCAGGAACATTACAAACAGGTTTTTAATTCCTATACTTTTAAATAACCAAGCCACTGGAAAAACTAGCTTATGATGTAGATATGTCCTTGTGTGACATTAAGAAGAAACATACAGTTTGTCAGCAGGAATCTGTCATATGCCAGATTTTGGGATTGGGCAGTCCATTTCCAGAGCAACGGATTTAGTACAAAAGGTCAAAGCTGTGAATATTAAAGTCCACAATCTCTTCTGAGATTAACCCATGTGGATTACTGACACTTCTGTAGATTATGACGATTAAAAGCCTACAATTTTAATTTGAGATTTAGGCGTACAGATCTATGAAATCAGGAACCAATGGATAATTGTGCCAGCATGGCCAATTAAGAGAAGTGCATCAGGTTCAAAATATACCATTAACTGCCTTTAACATGGATGAGCATTTTCTGTTTAAAAATATTTATAAGTGAATTCTAGAAAAAATTGTGTTTACATGGTTGACATTATATGACGTATACAGTCAAAAAAGTTTGGATACCTACTCATTCAAACAAACCAAATTAGATTAAATAAAGTTTTTTTAATTTGACTGGTTCTACATTTCATTATTATCTATTATACTGATTTTACTGGCCACTCTCCCCTCTAATATCAGCATCAGCTATTAAAAAAATACATTGGTCAACCTAAATCTACTCTAATCTGTAGGCTACCACTCATAAAAGAAACTCACATTAAGAAAGTGTGGTCTCTTTGGTGCTCAGTGCAAGAATTCAAACACGATATAAACGAAGATCTAATAAATGTCAGATGTGCTTCACAGCATTTGTGCTCTTGAACTTCACATTATTTATCTGGGTGATGCAGGTTATTCATAAACGTCTTTTTTGTCTAGTAGGCAGAGCATTTGACGCAGGTGAGCAAAATAGCAACATCCATGAACTTCTATTGTTGTACTATTTATGATGATAAAAAAAAGTTGGTGAAGCCAATTCCAGCCTGGATTTAGAATTCAGACTCCATGTGATAGTCCAGTCTGGACAGTAGCAATTAGCACCCTCTTACAGCCATCAAACAAGCTCAGTGCCTGGAGGCAGCGCATGAAAGCAATCATTAAACACCAGTATCCCTCTCCACCACTGCGAGCGTGAGATTCAGAAAAACACCATTATCTTACTTCACAATCTGATCTGAAAAAGTGCAAAGGTCACATTTCCTTTCCATGTTTCAGTAATTATTCCACAAAGCAAATATATGTAGGCCATTACGACTGCTTAAAAGAAGTGCTAATGCAGGACTGATAACATTTGTTGGTTTGACATTGCTCAAAGCTTGTCGTCCCTTCCTCCCTCTCTCAAATCTCCACTCACCCTGGCATCACCTAAAAAAAGCCCACCAACCTTTGCAGCAAAGTACACATTGTCTACATCTGACCACAGGAAGTAATGACACAAGGCCTCCAGCTACACCTACCACCACTTTGTCAGTGATTTTTTTTTGTTTTTTTTTTTAGCTCTATACTATTTAGTGCAGGAGGAAACCAGGAGGGACAGGGCATGCACGCACACCCCATACTAAAAATAGCACCTCTCAAGAATTAGGCCCTACAAATCTGTCAAAAAAGTATCATGGAGGGGGGCAGGGGGGACACAAGACCAAATCAAAAAAGACACACACACACCCACAACGCATGAAAGTTATATCAGCGGTTAGAATGCACTGTAACCTTTGAAGGTCACTGATGATAAAGATAACGCAAAGATCATGAATCATATCATGAAGGCCTGAAGCAGGGTTATTATCGTCAACTAAAACTATTAAAACATTCCTGTTAATTGGAATGAAGCTGGAAAAATAATAAATGAAAATTAGAAATGTTACCTTGGCAATAAACTGAAATAAGTTTAAATTTAAGCAATAAAATTATTAATTGGAAATAAATAAAAACTAACTAAAATTAAAACCGAAATACAAATACATTTAAAATAAAATAAAAAGACAAAAAGGACAAAATGAAATGGCTAAAAATGTAACAAAAAAGTATCAGGAAAACTAAAAATATAGGCTACAAATAAAAGCCAACTCAAAATATTTATAAAAATATAATAACAACTAAAATAACACTGCCCTGAATTTAGGAGAACAAGGACATGATCTAAGGGATGTAGCCAATAGTAATATTATTATTAATCTATACATTTATATAATAAAAAAAAAAAACGATTCAAAATTAACAAGTTAAACGGTAAAAACCTAGTTCAAAATAATCAAGACATGCTTTCCACTAAATTAGGACAAGAAAGAATGATATTTAATAATTGTTACATGTTACATGAACATGTATTTTTAATAAAAGGTTCATGATATTCATGATGTTGCTAAGTGTTATTAGCATCAAAACACTGCAGTAAATATATTAAGAATATTTGATGTGAAGCCCAGCACTAGTTGCTAGCAACATCCCATTAGTACAGTAAACACACAGGCATGGACGAATTCTGACATGCATTTATTTTTCACTCAGCAAGAACAGACCCCCCAGAAACAGAGGAGTGTGTATTTTTAACCCACACATAGGTTAGCGCTCTTGCTTTGGCTCTTAAGGAGGGGAAATCCTGCCACCTCCAGACATCACCCCCGTTCAGAGGCTGAGAAAAAAGAAAAAAAGAAAAAAACTTTCCATCTCGTCCTCAGTACAGCAGGCCCACAAAGGGTTTTGCATCAACAACAGCCTGTATGTAACGTTACTTTTGGAAAAAAAAGTGGGAAATCTAAGAGATAGCTGCTCAGACTCTGAAACCAAAACACATGGAGAAGATCATTAAAAGTGAACATCATCTGATTACAGAGGAGAGGACATGAACAATGAAACTTCTGTCATCATTTCCTCACCCTCATATCGTTCAAACCAGTATTACTTTCTTCTATGGAACAAAATTTAGACATTTTTAAACCAAGTCTTAAGGCTGGGACACACCAAGCCAACGATCGGCCTTTGGACAATTTCGGGCAGTTTTTGAGCGTCGGTTGGCATAGTTTTTCTGGTGGGTTCCCATTGTGACACCATTGGCTCTAGTCGGACGGCGTTGTTTTTTTTGGGCCAATTCAGCATACAGAATCGCCATCGGGGCATCAGTGAGAGCGAACTCTGATTGGTTGTTCAGCTTGGCGATAGAGTCAGTGCACGAGAATAATAGTGAAAGTGATGAAAGCGAGCAAAGAAGTCAAGATGGTACAGACAGAAGGCTGTTATAATTTTACATACCTGAGCAATCGAATGCATGAATATTTTTCATAATAACATGAGCCGACTGGAATAAAGAAAGTGATCAGCGCGATTATTATTCAAAATGGTAAGCAAGCGCTGCCTTGTATCAGCAGTCCTAGTTTCGATTTCACTTTTTGAATGACGAAAATAGACTACTGATACCTGCTAGTTGACAGTCGCCTTAAGTCCTTTTGGTGTGTTCAAGACCAGCTTTATGGCCGAGACGCAGCCGACGAGAGGCGACAACACTGTCAGCTTTCGTCACCGCTAGTTCTTTGACGTCGGCTTGGTGTGTCCCAGGCTATAGTGTTTTTGTCCATACAATGAAAGTAAATGGGCTCCAATGTTGTTTGGACCCCAATATTCTTCAAATTATCTCTTTTTTTGTTTTTTACATGAAGGCTTGGAACAATATGAGAGTTAGTAAATACCGTGCAGCAGGGATGATATTTTTGCAGGCCAAAACCTAAAAATAGAGTTAGCATTTTAAAGGGAACCTATTATGCAAAATTCAATTTTACATGGTGTTTGAACATAAATGTGTGTTGGCAGTGTGTGTAAACAACCACCCTATAATGATAAAAATCCACCCAGTGTTGTTGTTTTTTTAATTTTTTAAACCCGTTCAGATTCGGGGCAATGTGACGTAGATTTACACAAGCCCCACCCACGACTGCTGATGGACATTGCAGTTTTAGCGTAGACCCGCCCTGAGTGAGCTAATCACAGTCCGCCATTGTTTCAACGCCGGAGCAGCTGTAGACAAGAATGTCTCCTAAGCGATAGAGGTGTTTTGTTATAAGATGTAAGAATGAACATAGCTATCTTCATTTACTCTCGTTGTTACTCGAGAACGGATCGGTTCCAACTGTTCGTGATCCAGCTTACAGTCTCCTCAGCGATAGGCTTAACGTTACTGATCACGGCAGAAATGGAAGGGAGAGCACGCATTTTATTACAGTTCATCTGAGTCGTTTTACGGATATGAAGTTTACCAGTTTATTAAGCACGCCCTGAAAAGCTGTGTATACTGTAGATTTGTTTACTGTTAGTTATACCGAGTGTTTCTGTTTAATTTGCTGTGTATGTTGATGATAATGAAAGGGAGAGAGAGAGTTATGGATAAGACTTTAATGCGCACTTCTTATACTGTGTTTATTCAGCTCTTACGGTGATTTTCTGGAGTAAAACTAATGCTTCATCTTTTGTGTGATGTACAATAAACTTCATAAAACTCATCAGTACATTTTTGGCCATCATTCGGACGCGATCCGCTACAACAGGCTTGTACTAATAGTGGATAAAATTAAAATAAGTTATAACCGAAATTGAACTAAACTATACATGTTCTATCTCCATACAGCATATATTCTCTGGCTCTGTGGGCATTATTGTCCGACACCGGGTCGCGATCATGACACTGTGTTTTCCAACGTCATTTGAAAGTTCAACCAATGGAAACTGGATCTCTGGTATGGTGGGTATAGACGATGTGTAGAGACCAATAGAGCACTGTTTTACAGCTGGAGTGCGGATTGGATTGGTTTGATTGCTTCGATTGAAAGGTCTTGATTTACCGTACACCATTAGGAGAGCACAGCTGAAACAGTGCTGGAAGATCATCAACCAGGACCATTACTTTTGATTGCTTTGAGATATCAGCACAAAATTTAGCCCAGATGCAGTTGACATGTTTGTGAACAAGCCCAAACTTGATTTTTTGTCATGTATACTTTCTAATATCATGTCAATCATGAATAATAACACAAATAAATCAATTGCATCACTTTGTCAAGGTTTTTTTTCAGCAGTGTTGTAACATAAGAACCTCCAAACATTGTTAAAAATCAAAGTGATCAAAGGTTTTCTAACAAATGAGACCTTGATACCTTTTTGTTTTTTTAACAACTTGTAACATGAAATCATTAAAAATGCATTCAGAGTGTAAGGGGTTAACAGTGACAGTCAACAGAGAGCTTACAAAGCTTGAATGATTGCAAATGGGATCGGTATTGGCCATCTCTAGAAAAATCCTATTGGGTTTTTGTCGAGGGAACCAGAGTGATGCAAACTTCTGGGTTGTCCAACAAAAATACGTCATCATTGCAGCATTCTATGATGACAGAATTTTAATTTCTGGGTAAACGATCCCTTAAACATTTTTATTTCTGCGTTTGTGCAGATCGCACTTTACAATTGAAAAACTAAGAGGACAAATGAGGACTCTTGGAGTAGAACTGATGACCTATTGTTTGTGGCTCGTCTCTGGTGGGCTCTTTAGGGTGGCATGGGAAAAGGATGTCAAGAGCTCAGATTCACCTGCCTCACTGTACATGTCCAGTCCAGCTGAGCGGTTTTCAAAAGCCGTTTGCTGCAGAGCCCTGATAAGATAGTAACAGACTGAGTGGAAACACCAGACTAAAGGTCTTGTGCAAAATAGATGAGATAGCTCATCCTGGAAAGACATTTCACAGAGATGCACATACACAAAACAAGACTCACAATGCATTTAAAACATGAACACAAATAGATATCTAACGTTGAAAGCAAATTGAACTACAAATATGCTCGCCCTATACACCTTTAACATCTTAATGATGCAGAGATTGCAGACGTCTATTTATGCAAAGGCGCCACATCAATAGGTCTTATCTCAGACTAAGTGATAGGCATCTAAAATCTTTTATGCAGTAACCGTAGAGCTTTTTGAGTTGTGGTACTGTAGCTGTGCATTAGCATGGTAAAACTCGTATTGCTTCCCACAGTTGACTTCGGTCAGTCAGACTCTGAGGAGCCCACAGTGGCTGACCCCATTTAGCCATCCTCGATCAACAAATCAAATGAGGCTTTCAAAGTTGCCTAATATCCTTAGGGTCTGGAATGCTGCAAAGTGCACGAAACACACTAAGGGAAGTCTGATTTTCTTCAGCCTTTCATTCGTGCTCTACTCTCTTTTGGCAGTTTGCACAGCATTGCTAAGCAATGAAGTGTGATCTGTGACTGGTATCAGTCATTAAGAGGGCAAAAAGCACAGAAGCTCTACATCAACAAGACACAGCATAATGACCATCATGCTGAAACACGTCATTTTGATACAAAGAGTGAGAACAGACCATCATTTCTGTCAGGATTGGCTGGTACTCACATTACAGATAATAGAACACTATTAAAATGAAGGAACATCAGTTTGTGGTTCTCAACTGGTTTGCTTGATTGTATAATCATTTGGCGACCCAAACAAAGAACCAAAATGGTACAACCCCCCCCCCCCCCCCCTTAACAAAAAAACATCATCATATTACTATGAACCGAAAGGCCCAAAAATACACAAAATGACCATAAGAAAGGTTGAATACAAAAAAAACTTATCATTTTGCAAATATACAACAAGTAGTACCAAGTATAACAAGAAGCTCCTTTTTTTTGGAATGATTTGCAGTGTTGCAATCAACTAATGAAAATCAATGAATTTCATTAAAAGATTATTCGGATCTGTGTGCTGTGCATGGAAAGCCTCTGCCAGTCATAATTTTACAGTAGCAAAAAACACAATTATAGAAATGTGCAGCAAAAATGTCAATCTCACAAATGAAAAAATAAAATAAAATGTAAGAATGTGAAAAAATAAAAAATAAATTCCAAAGAAATTAGCCTAACACTTTAATTCAGCAAGGATGTCTTAAATTAACCAAAAGTGACAGTAAACACTTTTATAATGTTGAAAAAAATTACATTTCAAATCACTTTCTATGAATGTTTGATTAAATGTAGCCTTGGTGAGAATAAAAGACTTATTTCTAAAACACTTTTAAAAAAAATCTTACCAACCCCAAACAATTGAATGGTAGTATGCTGTATAAAATGCAAAAAATGAAGCCTATGTTTAAGGATATAATTTTATGATATGATAAAAAAAAAATCATTATTACTATAAAATTTCAACCAAGAACTGCTTGGTTTGATGCAACCACTGTCATCAAGCCCTCTACAAAACAGCAGCTACACCTACCAACCGTCCATCTGCAAGAGAAAGACATGCACACACACATGGATAGACACAGCTGGTGTCACACAATCAAATGCTCTTCTAATGGGAGGAGTCTTGTTACGCATCGTGATGTCATTCAGTCCCTTGCGCTTTCCTCAAACAAGCCATCTGAAGTGAAGCATTGTGTATGACAGACATTACGTTATATGTGCTTAGTGGACTGAGCAAACCATTTTTTGAACTCTGGGTAGACCGAAGCTCTACAATACATGCTTCGAATTTTTTGCAACGCAAGATGTCGAAATCCCTTCTGGCTCTATGTTTACATATGCCAAGCCTTCCTAAAATAAATGTGGTTGCCTTGAGTGCACCTACAAAGGCAAACATTAAAAGCTTCAGAACAGACTGTTGTGAAGGTGCTGCTGATGGCAAAAACGAAACACTAAGGGAGCATATCAAATAACCTTCGGCTTGGCGTCACATGAGTCTCTGCCAGTAATACGAGATTGTGGAAGTCCGAGTGCAGCGTGGCTTTTATTCTCCATTTTATTCAAGCATTTTTTCCTCAGACTGGTCATGGTGAATCAGAGCAGACAGGTGGAAAATTACCATCTAGATTTTTACGATGAGGAAGTGCCTACCAAATATGAGCTGTCATGAATTATAGCAGTGCTGAATGTTAAACAAAAGAACCTGAAGGTTTATCTTTAATCAGACAGCCTTGTCTTTCTCATGTTCTTTCATACCTCATCTTTCCCTTTGGAAATCTCGCTCATTTTCTTCCTTGTATCTGCAGACCATGTGTATCTTTATCTACAGCAGGTGCCATACAGGCCAGAGGAGATATACTTCCCTTCTGACAGCTTGGCTTAGATGATCCCAGATGAGCGGAAGCTTTATTGATGCATTTTTGCATTCGACCTGCTCACCCGTAATGAATCACATTTATCAAGGGGCTGTGATAAAACACATGAGTTACATTAACCCAGGGCAAGAGAGCATTTAATTAAAAGAATACGCTGCTTGGAGGATACAGCCCGACCTTGAGTAACTTCTAATGAATTATCTCTGAATGCACAGCTACACTGGATAAATACAAATTGAGGAACATTATAATTGGATAGGCCTACTTACGGGCACAGATGAGTCTCATTCCAACCACAGAAATTCAAAGGCACCAAATCCTCAGTGCCTTTCTAATGCGGAGACATGAGCTGGTTAACAAGAGGATGTTGTTCAACCTTAGGGGTGTTATCACAATCAAACCAATTAAGCCAATCAATCCTGACAATCCACGCGGGTCCATTGGGGGTAAGTAACACTCCAGTATCAGTCTTTAAAAGAGCAGGAAGGAAGCACATGCCACCAGTCTGCTGGTACGCTCGAATCGATAGCCCAGAGTGGCAGGAATTCTTTCGTAGGGTTTCTTCCACATGGAATTCATATTCAGATGGGAGAACACAAGCTGCAAGAGTGTTCAAACAGACATTCCCAAGTCATTTATAAAGGAAAAAAGGTATAGCAAAGTTAATTTGTGTGCTAATATAATTATTAGCTAATAAAGTGACAAAATCATTAATCACTAGAAAGAAGCCAAACTTCACACTAAATTCAGGAAGCAAAACAAAGCTAATTGTACAGTAGCAAGCAATAATATAAAAAAGTAGCAATGCACAGCATTTTTGCCACTGAACATTTTATGCTGAAAACTACAAGCCAAAAGTCGTAATTAAAACATTATAAATATTATAAACATAAAAATATTTTCATTTTCACTTTGTATATTGGCTTTTAATGGCATGTCGGATATAACATTTCAAATGTTGAAAAAGATTACATGGAAGACAGAAAATTCAGGTAAAAAAAGTTACTTCAAACAAAGCATAGTTTAAAATAAGCATTTCAATCTGAGTAATATATATTAGTGCATCAATACGTAAAAAAATTATGTATAGTCAGGTTCATTAAAAAAGCACCATCAAAGTGATTAGGGCTTCACAGTGAAACAGAGGGTTCTTGTATCATTCTAAAGGGGTTTATTTTGTAATGACCACGTTACTGTACCTTACCCTGCTTATTGCATGACTACTTGCCAAATAAATAAAAAATAAGCATGAAATATTGATCTGAAATCACATTATTTTGTGAGAAGAGGAGACCACAGAGTAATCGAGATATGAAACTAGCACAGCTAAGCAGGAAACTGGTCAGTCAGACCAGAGCCATAGAGAGAAAGAGTTGCGACACTCTTTGATGTCGCCGCTATGGCTGTCACGTGGTTCATGTAAGCCCCAATAGTTCTAAAACATACGCTGGCTGTCATGCTCTTCTATGGGACAGACAGCAGCGATTGCATTATTGAACGGTAAATATAAAATAAAACACACACCCAAGTACTTTTTCAGCTGTTATTGCATTATTGCATTTTGTTAATGTCAGTTTTGCATTTGGAGATAAGTTTTAGGCTATATTTTTGGAGGGAAAAGCTCAGTGTTCATGTTCGCATGGGTAGTAGCACTGGCTTTAGCGGCTCTAACTTAACCTTTCCATATCATTCATCTGATGATGGACGTCTCATGACGTCTCATATTTATTTGAGCACAACTGGGCTGTATTAGGCTATTGATTCCCGTGATTTTGCTTATAAATTTTGATTCAGCCATTAGCCTACCTTCGTGATCACGCAAAGAGGTCTGCCGTGGCGGTCCGTTCAGAGTTCGCTTAAATATTTTTTATTAAACAATGACAGACAACAAAAATGTGTGCTTGTGTGGGTGTGTGTGAACAAGAAAAACAAAAACCAGGGGCAGGTGATCCACAGGACTGGTGATCCCATAACAATCCTAGAGGTCCAGCATTGTTCTCACAAGCCACTTCACTCAAGACAATAAAACATAATGAAAAGTTAGTATATCCCAAAAAAATTAATTAAATAAAAGTTGCTATAAAGGTGGTAGTGATTCATTACCGAACTCTTACTGTCACAGCTGACGAAGTCGCACTAGCTAGCAGGCAGTGCTTGAAAATTGGTTGAAACAACCAGCATAAAATATAAATAATTACGCTGTGCATGTACAAATGAAGACCAGTATAAGCATCGCAAAGGGCCTCTGATACAACATAGACGGTTGACAAATCAAAAGAGGTCGATATTTCAGCAACTTAACTCTCTAGAACAACTCGACGCGCAGCAATGTAAGTGAATGGTGTCCAACGCCAAAATGACAGTGTTTAGAACTATTCCGATCTTCAAATCCCGGAAGTAGGCGGTTAAAAGCGCCGCCATTATTTACAACGGAGGTCTATGGGAGTGTCGCAACTCTTTCTCTCTATGGCTCTGAGTCAGACCACAGAATGATGTGACTGACAGATAAGTATCAAGTATTCCAGAAAGTCATGTAATAATACACTAAATAGGGCATTAGAATGTTCTTCATCACCATGTTCTGTCGCAAGACGAGGAGCAAAATATTTATCCAAGAATGATCAGGAATGGGCCTGAAAACAGGAAAGGGGGCTTCCTGTGTTTTCAGGTAACGCCTGGAATCCCAGGACATTGTCTTCCAGCCACTCAGCCACTGGAAGTGAAAGGAAAGGGTGGAGAACTGACAGATACCTGCCTTCGTCTCCTGGGAAACAGCAGTGCGCCACACTCTACGGACTCAAAATTCAAAAATTGTGTCATTTTTTTTATTTTTTTTTTACACAGATGACTTGCCCAGAAGTATCAGCATGCTCTTTTGAAAGATCTACAGAGACAAAGGCACCTTTGAACCAGCCTTGTGAGAGGAAGCAAAGCAGGAGGCCTGGTACATCGGAGTTGAGCATGTGAAACTCTTGTGACTACAGTGAACTCAATTCAGCGGACTCTCTAATTAAGGGGCTTTTCAAACTGAACATTCAGCACCGCAGGCAACTCACTAACATGTTGGTGTGGAGTACCTGGCACTGCATCAAACTTGATGAGGATCTTGACTAGGCAGCATGTGTTCTTCACTACTCATCACTCTTTGTGACACAAATCACTGAAAAACTGTCATTGTCCCAGTTGGTTCCTCAGGAGTTCATGCTAAAAAGATATGCTCCACATTTTCCTGTTTCTAGCTAAACTTTAATACGCTTAGACACAAGGGTCTTTCTCCAAGTAAATGGCATGAAGTGAGCATCCACAATCCACATTAAACGGGGGCTAATCCCCATCTATAAGGTGCTTAATAGACTGAAAATCAGGGATTAATAGAGAGGCAAGTCAAGGACACATTAAGTCACTGAAACGCAATTAAATCTGACTTTGTGAGTGAATTTTAGACAGAACTTTGGATGCAGAAATGCAAACAAAAAAACTGGACACAGCTGCCGCTCTACTGACCAATGGATGCACAGCATATTAATGGAATCATATCAGTTATAGGTCAATAAGAGATTTTTTTTTTTTTTTATCAGCATCAAAATTGTATATGTACTTTTGTTAAAAGTTTGAGGTTGGTAAAAAAAAATTTTTAAATGTAATGCCAAATTGATCAAAATGAGAGTAAAGACACTTATAATGTTACAAAATATTTCCATGTCAAACTGCTTTTCTTTTAACTTTCTATTCATCAAAGAATGCTAAAAATGCATGGTTTCCACAAAAAAATATGAAGCAGCACAAGTGTTTTCAACATTGATAATAATAAGAAATGGACTCTAAATCGGCATATAAGAATGATTTCTGACGGATCATGTGACAAAGACTGGATTAATGATGCTGAAAATTAAGCTTTCCATCACAGGAATAAATTATGTTTGAAAATATTTGAAATCAGAAAACATTTATTTTAAATAGTAATAATATTTCACAATATTGCTGTTTTTCCTGTACGTTTTGATCAAATAAATGCACACGTCAAGCCGTAAAAGTAAATCTGAACATTGGGTAATAATGGATATTTAATTGTACATGCTCATTTCCTCTCTTTTTATTTTTAAAATGCTTTTGCCATCATCTAACGCTTATGCAAACTTAAAAAAACACTAGCCTATTATTTTTATATACTGTTAAAACAAATTTTTAGCAAATCTAAAAATGAATATCCATTTTTCATATTGTAGTACATTAATCAGTTAAGCACCTATATATATATATAGCAGAATTTTTAGTCAATAAAAAAAAATTCCTAACTTGAACATACAGGTCAGAAGTACTGGAAACCGTGATGGCAGCTCTGCCTTCTGACTGAAAGTCCACACGGAAATGTTTTGTAGTCATCACTGAAAAGAATGGCCATGGTCAAAACAAGTCCATGAATAGGCAAGTTGGCATGGAAAACATTATTCTTAACAGATACATAAGGGAAGTGAGTGGGAGAGAAGCCGAACAGCATCCTTATTGAGCTATTTCAGCTCTGGAATGCTGTGATGAACGCACTGGTGCCGGTTGCTCTGGAATTTTGGAATCCAGTCCACTGAGGTCATTCTCGGAACGGTCTGCTTACATCATAGTCCCAGCCCTGTCTGCTGACAGCTACAATGAACGAACGAGCGGCTCACGGCGGGTGGAGGGGAGCTGGTGCAGCAGGGCGCACATCCTGAGCCGCCCGCCGCTAACACAATCCCACTATTCACTCCAGCCCCTCCCCACCCTCTCTCGGCTTCCTCTACAAGATTAAACACATCTAAGCAGCAACTTCACAAACATTCATCAGCATTCACTTTCATCCACCATGGCAGAACCGTCCCGTACCTTTTCATTTTAGTATGAGGGACATGACGTAAGAAGCTTGGTGGATGTAGGCGAACTTTTTGAACCTGCAGGCCCAAACAGATGCCAAATCTGACAGGACAACCTACGCACCCGCCAACCCCGAGCTTTGTGTAAACGAATAGAGGAAGTACATTTATACATTTCAACATTTTTACTTGCATAACTCTAGGCAGCAACAAACCTAAAAAGGGTCCCGATTCCCGAATAGACTGCCTAATGCCATACAAACCCCCAATTAAAACACACAAACACCATTTACATAAGACACAACTGGCCCTTAAGTAAGACTGTGGGAGGAACATGAACTATAACAGAACCGTTATGTTATTAGTTTCCCCAGACATAAAACATACAGCTATAAACAGAGAAAAAGACTTCCCAGGAATAACAAAAACGAAAGCCCCTGCTCCGCTGATTATTTTAAAACCACGATACACTTCCACTCTATCTGAGAAAGTGATGTTGAACATGATGAGCATGTAGCTGCCGTGGTCATTTAATTATGAATGATATGACATCCCTGCTTAGGCCAGCTTTAATGTGAGAGGGGGGGGAAGAGGTCTGACTGCTCTCTGACTTAGTAATGACTCATTTCTGTCTCACTGTGAGTTTGCACACCACTGGGACTTTAGTGAGTTAAAGACAAAAATGATGTCATATGGTGTTGGACAGCACATGACTGGAGAAAATGTGAGAATTCTTAACGCATTACAACAACACTTCACTGGGTCCACTGGATCACCATTTCATACAAAAGATTTGTCTCAAAATAATGATTCTCGATCAAATTGGGAATCGCTAATTATGAACATGTCAGAGAGAGCTATGCTAGATAGAAAATGTGGAATGTAGTGCATAAGTCATGTACCAATTATATGATACATTTATGGCACTTTTTGTCCTTTTTTGAAGCTCATTGTAATTGCATGTGGGGAAAACACTGGTAAAATGCCTCTATTTTTCCTCGATGTGCTCCACAGAAGAAAGATAATCATAAGGATTTGGAATTAATAACATGAGGGTGAGAGTCAATTGTGACACTTTTTATTTGTAGGAGTACTTAACCTTTAATTTGTTGGTTGATTTATAATTTTTAGAACTAGTTGCTTCAGCTCAGAATTAATGGAAAATGTCATGAGGAGTCAGTGGCGGTAGATGGACAGAACTGGATGTCCTGTCTTTCATGTGAAGTCCCTGGTTTCGACTTACATCCTTAAATAAGAAGACAACAGGCTGCCATGACAACAGCCCCTGGCAACATGTCTATAGGGTCTAAACAGCCTTAAAGAAGCTTTATTTAACAACACTGTTCTGGCAACACAATCAGTAACCATGGCTTAATATTATTCAGTTTTGTAAATCAGAATAAAATGGTCCATTTGAACAACCCCTCATTAAAACTCCACCTGAAACCAGGACAAGAACACATTTTAATGTTTGTCAACAATGCAATGAATCCTATTTGCACCCTATCTCCTATTACAGCAATGAGACATAAACATTCACAACAAGATCAACATTCAAACCGGTTATGTATAACCAGGATTTTCTCCACAGCCCTTCCCTTAACCACAAATCATAATATACACAGATTTGAATCCATCATATATCATTCCATTAAATCACATTAAAAGCAGTAACAGTAAAAGTGCACTAGATCCGGCACACTGATGTATTTGCACATATGACCTAACCTAGAATGAATCTTTTCAAGGGTCTAGAATAAGTCACAAACAGGAAAGAAAATAAATGTTTCTATTAGAGCTGTGCTACTATGGCATGCCATTTTAATATTTATTCCATACAACTAACCAGTAGGCTATCTATTTTAATGTTATAGAGTGGTGCAGGTATAACATCACTTTGTAGGCTAAAATGCGGAAACGAGTTAGCATTTTAGCACTTCCGGTTCCATCGTCCCCGAAGTCAATGTTTTTTTTGTTTTTTTTAAATGGGATTTTGGTTAAATGGCTGAAATAAGGTCTGTGGTGAACACAAGCTCAAGACACTTTCACGTTTTACTCTACGACATAAAATACATCAGTATTACCCCACTCAGGATTTTTTAAGCTGTTACTGAAAAAGGTGGTTGCTAATGATTGGATAACTGGGACTAGCCTACGTCATCACGCAGAACAGGTAGGCTAAACTCAGTCCGCTTTTACAGCTTTCATTTCTAAATAGGATGTATTCCAATTGTTACCAAGCTACAAGACACAGCTACAAAAAATAAAGAATAAGTACTAATATTCAAATAATAGCTTTTAGGGGGGGGGGGTGAATAGGGAACCAGCAACAATTGGAATTCATATTAGTTGAAAGTATAATTAAATGGCAAAAAAATGCTATTGGTCTCGAAGCAGCAACTTGTCAGTATTGAGACTGACTAGTAAAGAATAAAGACTAGTAACGTTATATAATGATTAGTGCTAGTGACTAATTGAATAAAAGTGGATATTTGCCAATAATCCACAAACAAAACTATATCTACTATTGTTTGTCAGCGATTAAGATCTGTATTGGCTGTTGAAAGACTCTGTACTGCAGGTAAAGACAATAAAAAGAGAGAGATTTGGAGACCAAGTCAGTGGCCTGTGCCCCAGTAAGATGTAGGTCCACAAACTCACCCTGAAAAGGAATAGGCTAAATGTCAGGCAGCTTGCCATAAACAATCCTGCTGTCTGACAATGCTTCGCTAAACATAAGACTGAATTCCCTTCTGTACTAAAGAGTGATCGATAATAAAACCGCAAATCGTTCAGTTACTTAATGTATTTAAGTTCAGAGTTATCTTTAAATTGTGATTCATATCACCGAGGTGTTAAGGTGAACAGATCTAGAGACTGAAGACAGCGCGGCCACTGAATATCACTTACCGTACACCCGCACCCATCCCTGCTGCTGGCAAAACGAGTCCATCAAAATCCCGTCGACCACTGGGTCCAAAGAAATCATGCCTCCCTGAACGGAGTCCACGTCGCCAACGGTTACTGAATCCGTCTCCATGCTCGATACACCAGTTCACGGTAACGTCCAGGTAAAGACTCCAGTCCGGTGGATTTCCACGCGCGTGGCTGGAGAACCTCAGTCACGGTGTTTTCTGTTTGTTTGTGTTGGTTTAGAATCACTGAGCTTAAAACCATACAGCTAAAAAATAGTTTAAATAAACCCAGAATAAACTAGCGACAGCAGTATGACAATGTTCAAACTAAACGTTTGGATTTTCCCATGATTTTTCTTTTTTTTAAAGTCAGAATATATATTATGCACGTGAGACTCTAGTCTGTGTTTACATTACACTGTACCTACGTTGTCGGCAATTATCTTATATCAATAAAACAAGGAAATACTAATAAAATAAAGCTTTGATAGTGTATTTAAAAACTTATCAAAGCCAACAACTTACGAAAGTGCAAAGTTTTCTTAACCCGAAGCAGCAGGCAAAAGTTAAACCAGAAACAAGCAGCGGCTCTTAACGTTATATTGGGAAGAACTGCTGTTGCTGGCATGTGTCCATGAGTCAGGTCGTGGAAACAGCAGTAATAATTGAATGAATCCAGGCGACGGTTTTCCTGGATCGACGGCAGGAGTTTACTGCATTGTCCTTGCGGCAAAGATCATCAAAATAACAGCAAGTATCTGTTTATTGTTCTGCCGTCCACTTAAAGTGTGACTCGTTGTTTGGGACTCCCTCCCTTCCTCCTTGTCCTGTGGTGAGGAGGACAGACAGCCCTTTTTCACACTTCAAAATCCAGACCGCTTTTCCACCTCAATCACATGCCATTGCCAGCCTGTGCGCTGGGATTCAGGGGAAACTAGAGGATGACCGAGAGTATCGATCAATACAAATAATGTTTTAAACCGCTTCAGTCTGGCTTTTACTACTTGTAAATTGTAGACGTTTTTTACACATCAAGTTCAGAAATACATAATGTATTTGTTGAACGTGAAAGAGGACGAATTGAGACTTTGACGGCATCGATCGACATTGTGAGACAGATGTGGACTGATTATCGAGTCTGAGACATCTGCTGGTTAATCTCGTGCAAAAAATGTCACAAAACGTTTTTCTTTTGTTTTGACATTGTTAATAGGCGTTGTATTTAGTTCTTGAAGAACGTATTTTGCAGCCATAACCCAGACTGAAAAATATATGTAATATTCAATATTGGAGATATTTAAGAGATGATTTAGCGGAACATGAAATGCGGCCTTTGTCTCCCTCTATTGTTCATTTAGAAAAAGTACAATGCATGTTCTAAATTAAACATTGAAATCAACAATTGAATGTAAATTATCAATTTTATTTTTAATTTTACAATGTGTTGCAATGATCTGTCAGAAATCACACAATTTTATCTAAGGGTTTAATTATTATCTTTGTAAAGAATAAATGCAGAACATCTATTGAGTAAATGCAACAGACCGTTTTACTGTCATTAAACTACATAATATGAATGCCTCTGTGCAATGTAGTTCTACTGCTTTCTTGTATTCGTTGTGGCTTCAGCTGTGAATAAATAAGACACAAAAACTCCATTTAGGGAATAAAGAGTAAAAGACAAGAACATCTAGAAGAAAGACATATTTGGCAGAACTGCGTTCAATGAAAAAGTGCAAATTAATTATGCACTGTTTGATATAGAAATGAAGTATAATAGCAAGTTGTTAGTTTATATGCAAATCATATAAATCAGATATAGCACATACTCACATTGTGTGTTAAGCTTGAGCAGAATAGGTGCCAGTACGTCTCTGAGGTGCTTCTCCTGTTCAATAAAGTCTTGAATTGTAGCATTTTGGGTGTTGTGTATCCAGTTTGATTTTGACGAACAGATGTTTACACTCATGTTCTATAGCAACACACAAACAGTGATTAGACAATGTGTACTTTTTGGGTTTAGCAAACCCAGTGTTAGACAACCTGAAACTATTTCACTATGGATATAATGAATTATGAATGACCTTGTCCTCCTTACTGAGCTTTCCTTGATTTTTCTCTTGATCAGCGATAATGTCTCTGACTTCTTGTATTAATGCTTGCAAACTTTGTTTGGCCTCTGTTAGGAGAAAAATAAATCCTCAGTATTAATCACAACCAGATTTTATGTGCTGAAATATGTCACTTTCTCACCAGCCCATGCCAGATACTCTGCGCAGTCCAGTTTGTCATAACGTCGGGCCACATCAACAGCCTTCTCTCCGCGGAAATTGGTAGCTTGAAAATCAGCGTTGAGCTCAACCAAAGTTTTCAAAGTGCCCAGCTGACCCCACATGGCAGAATAATGCAATGGTGAGTAGCCTACAGTGAACCACATTGATTATTTCTTGACAAATTGTTCTTCAGTGAAACAGCTTAAATAAACAGTCTAAAAAATAAAGGTTCTAAAAGTGAATTTCCATGGCAATGCTATAGAAGAACCATGTTGGGTTCCCAAAAGAACTTCAGTAAACAGTTCTTAAAAAATAAAATCTTAAAGAACATTTGAATAATCTAAAGAACCTTTTCCAATTTAAATGACCTTTTGTGCAATGGAAAGGGTCAATGGATGTTACAAGTTCTTCATTGAAGGGATAGTTCACCCAAAAATGAAAATGTTGTCATCATTTACTCACCCAAGTTGTTCCAAACCTGTTGGAGTATCTTTCTTCTGACTTCCATTGTAGGAAAGAAAAACTATTGAAGTCAATGGGTGCCGTCAACTGTCTGGTCATCGACATTCTTCAAAATATCTTCTTTTGTGTTCAACAGAAGAAAGAAACTCATACAGGTTTGGAACAACTTGAGGGTGAGTAAATGATGACAAAATGTACATTTTTGGGTGAACAAAATCATAGATGACAACAAAGAAAGCTGGTTTGCAGATCTTAGCTGGTCTCCCAGCCTGGTCAAGCTGGTTTTAACCTTCTGAGAGCCAGGTTTATAATAATAATAATAATAATAATAATAATAATAATAATAATAATTAGTATTGTTTTCATGCCATTACATTTAGAGCATATGAAACAAATGGGGGGAAAACATTTTTGTAAAAATATATTTTATTCATATGTTATGCTATGTGCTCGGTAATGGACAACATGACTTTAAAAAAAGAAAAGAAAGAAAAAGACATGACATGGCAAAAACAATGGGATTATTTTTTAATTCATCAATACATTTTTAGGTTTCAGAATTTTGTTTAATCAAATTTTGTTTAAAGATGATTCTCAACTATGTTATGGAAGATATAACAGAATGAATTGATATATCATTTTACTTTATGCAATGTGGGTACAATGGCCATAAATGGGCAGTCCCATTCAATATGATGTATGACACTATCTAATATGCATATTAATGTATTCTTGGGCCAACATGTAATGAAAAAAGAAATGTAATAATTTTCCTAATAATATATAATATTTCATAGCAATATTGAATTTCTTTCCCTATTCACTAGTGTCTCCCAAAATACCTGATAAACATGCTTTAGATCCTGGGGCCAGTTGTTTGAAAGTAACATGATCGGATTTCGGCTATCGGATTGGGTCAAATCTTGAAAATGGGTTGTTCAAAAGAAAAGAAAAAAAGGATTCTGAAATCAGATTAGATCACAAAAATCCAATCTTGGTTTTGATCTGGATCAAATGCGTTTGTGTTGTTCAAAACTTTTTAGTAAGATTGGGATACATTTGATCCAAAAAATCAGGATTATACTGATCCCGGCAGAAGGGTGGAATTCAGGAACAAAAATGTAATAAAACTTTAAAATTGTTCAAATACTCTTGATTAGTTTAACTGTTAAAGTAATAAAATAATAAGCCTTTCGGTAGCCTATACAGTAAAGTAAAAAAGAGATTTTGGCGCCATAAAATAATACCCAAACAGCTGTAAGTATCAAACAAAATATATATACAGTACAGGCCAAAAGTTTGGACACATTACTATTTTTAATGTTTTTGAAAGAAGTTTCTTCTGCTCATCAAGCCTGCATTTATTTGATCAAAAATACAGAAAAAATGTAATATTGTGATATATTATTACAATTTAAAATAATTGGTTTTCAATTTATTATACTTTAAATTATCATTTATTTCGGTGATGCAAAGCTGAATTTTCAGGATCATTACTCCAGTCTTCAGTGTCACATGTGACATCCAGTCAATCACATGATCCTTTAGAAATCATTCTAATGTTCTGATTTATTATGAGTGTTGGAAACAGTTCTGCTGCCTAATATATTTGATGAATAAAAGGTTAAAAAGAACTGCATTTATTCAAAATATATATATATTTTTTTTAATATAAATCTTCTTTATTATCACTTTTTATCAATTTAACACATCCTTGCTGAATAAAATTATTGATTTATTTAAAAAAAAAATAAGAAAAAAATTACTGACCCCAAATTACTGACCAGTAGTGTATATTGTTGTTATAAAAGATTTTTATCTTTAAAACATTTGCTTATTTTTTTTTTTTTTTCTTTTTTCTTTTTCTTTTTTTTATTCATCAAAGTATCCCAAAAAAGTATCACAGGTTATGAAAAAATATTAAGCAGCAGAACTGTTTCCAACTTTGATAATGAATCCTCATGTTAGAATGATTTCTAAATGATCATTTGATAGACTGGAGTAATGATCCTGAAAATTCAGCTTTGCATCACCGAAATAAATGATAATTTGAAGAAATAAAGTATAATAAATTGAAAACCAATTATTTTAAATTGTAATAATATATCACAATATTACATTTTTTTTCTGTATTTTTGATCAAATAAATGCAGGCTTGATGAGCAGAAGAAACTTCTTTCAAAAACATTAAAAATAGTAATGTGTCCAAACTTTTGGCCTGTACTGTGTATATATATATATATATATATTTAATTTAAAGTGTTTTTATGTATCACTGTTTGTAAACAACTTTGGCAAGATCATAAGAGATGAACCACCAGTCAAAAGTTATTTGCGAGCGAAAACAAAGTTTATCGGGAGAATGATATGCAGAACTTTTCTAAGAGAACGCAAATGCATTGATACCCCAACCCCCAATCACCATGTCCCTAGGGGCTCCATAGATCACAGCACTAGTAATCCAGATTTGGTATAAAAAAGTGTATATCAGGGTGATCCATCAATTTTGCTTTGAAAAACCGGTGTTGTGCCGAATTCTGACCCCCGCCAAATCACTACCCCCTATTTGTAGGTTTAGGATTAGTTGTGGGGGAGGGGTTAGGATTAGGGAAGGGGTTAGGATTAGGCAATCAGGTACTGACTTTCAAGGAGGGGGGTAATAATTTGGCAGGGAGTCGAAATTCGGCACAACAATGGCACAAAAGTAAGATGGATTACCTGATCCTGGATAGCAAAACATGGGATTTCCAAATCCAGACCATTCTGATCCAGATTAAACTTTTTTAACAACTGGCCCCTGGTGTTTTAAATCTGTTACATGTAACGTTATGCTGTCAGAGAAATTCACTAAAATATAATTAAACACTACAGAGGGCAAAAGTTTATTCCTGGGTCCCAGGAGGTAAGGGGCTTTAGACAGCTTGGCCAGGCTCAATCAGCTCAGTAGTAAGTTAGCCTAGCCTAGTTTAGCTTTTTTTTTTTTTTTAAAGTTTTTTTTCCAGCATGGTACTACATAAGATTATTATTGATAAGATTAATTCCATCCTATCTTATTATGTTAAATAACCCCATCTACAACAACCTTTACTGCAGTAGTTCAATTAGCCAAGCTATAAGTACTTTTTAACGAAGAAACTTTCGCTAATTAGCCTACCCCGCGCTGTGAATTCATTGACGTCAGCGCCGTTCTGCACGAGCTCGCGCACGATGCCGCTCCGTCCTAACGTACAAGCAGCAAACAGCGCATTTCGTCCCACCTCATCTTTTTCCCACAAAATATTCTCCGGTTGTTTACTATCAGTGTCACTGTTACTTTCCAAAAGACGCTTAAGTCCCTCTGCATCATCATCTAAAGCACATAAAAGTACAGTTTTCTCCTTAGCTGACCGCATTATGACTTGCAGAAGTGGGATGTTGTTGTAAGTGCCTGCGTGCCTTGTCTCTATAGCAACCGTGCAGTCATTTTGGTCATTATTTTCACTGGCCACTAGATGTTGCTGCTGCTTGTTTTATGAAATAAGAAGAGCTGAGAATCTGGAGCTCAGCTGAACTGAGAAATGACATTTTCTTGCTGATAGCGGTCATAGAAAGAAGATCCTAAGAACAAAAGAAGCACATAGCATCAACCCTTATTTATGTCTGTAATTATCAAATTAGAAACCAAAAACTTTTATCTGTTATCTCAGCCAGGAATAGGCCTATGTATGTACATAGAACAGACTTATGTTATGGATCATTACTCACACAAAGAAACAGGAAAGTTTCTTTATGTGAAACATAAACATTTTCAATAAAGAAAATTAAATGGAAAGCCCACGAAAGGTTCAGGCTTCTCTATGGAAATTACATTCTCATCACAGTATAAAGGACTGATATTGAAAAGGAAAGATAAAATATGTATTTTAAGTCATTTATTTTGATTCTTCTAAATGAAAAGTATTGAAAAGTGAATTCTCAAATCGATGATGTGTTAGTATAGGCCTATATCAGTGAATGTACTAATCCACTTAATTTAGTATTTACACTGTGTTTTCAATGAGAGGAAGAGGGGAAATTATGAGGAATAGGGAGATTTCTTGTGGTAAATTTGTGATATTTCATTTAAAAGGGAAAAAAATCATATGATGCTCTTAAAGGTTAGTTCTCTTGTGATAAGCAATGGAAAGTCAAGTGACACAGGGAAAGAGTGCAAATTCACTGCTGTCAACACGTGATGGCATTGTACATTCCAACAAGAACTTCCTCATTTAAGTAAAACCAGGAACGTTAATTGTTAAATATAGCTAATGACAAGTTTAAATACCTGTAGGCTATTGCAATTCTGGGTTAGCTACCTCAACTCAGCATTGGTGTCCATCATTAGCGGCATCAGATCATTAGACAATATATGACACAAGGATATGTGGTAGAATTCACTCCATTATAGAGAGGAAGCATCATTTACTTTCGGATATTAGTGACATCACGTCATGCCACACTGACAGTTGCATTCAAGGCATGGAACGATCACATTACAGAGGGAGAGAGAGAGAGAGAGAGAGAGGGAGAGAGAGTGTGTGTGTGTTAATGGTGAAGAATGTGGAATGAATGGATTTGTGTCAAAGGTTCTGACTTGTCATAGCTCTGCTATCCACTCCTGACCTGTGCATAAGTCCTGCTCTGTCATTGAAGTCTATTTGTAACATGTGTGTGTTCAATGAATGACATGACTGTATTTCCAGTTGCTCTATTTTAGGCCAAAGGAGGAAACTTTTTTATGATGTGGGTCTGTAATTATAGGAATATTGGGAGCAGGCAAATGAAAGGAAAAGGAATAGCAGTATCATACACAGAAATACATCAGCTAAGCCTGAGAGAGATACATGGAAGACAGGTGTTAATATTACGTTTCAGTTATGTAGTCTAATTATGTAGTGAAAAATTGTCACATGCTTTTTTATTTTTATTTAATACAAATATTTCATTTAATCCATTCTCTAAACTACTAGTCCTGTAGTGTCATGGAAAGTGTATAGGATTTACTTAATTGAATTTTATGTTATTTTATTTTACAACATTATAGATACAACACATTCAAAATAATGAAACCTTCTGGGTTTTTTTGCGTTTAAATGGAAGAAAACATTGCTACAGTATATGCACATACATGTGCTCCCTTGTTTGTCTATGATTGCTTGTAATAGCCTATTAGAACCATCAGATACTAGCTCAGTAAACCACTTAACCATTTCAAATTCTCGAAGTTCTCAGTTATGGTGAGATGAACCCACGTCTGGCTGTTTTCACCATTTAAAGTGTGGACTGTCAGCATCTGTACTCAGAGCCGTTAAAGCCTGTGCAGTCATGCTTCAGTTCTCCGAAACGGCAAAACAACATCTGTGCTTGTCTAAGGAGTACTAATGTGCCTGGGGCTGTCAGAAGCCTCAGAGATTTCACTGATAGGTGCCATAATATAGCAAACACTTGTGGCTAAAATACAGTAGGTCTTTGCATTTATGTAGGTTGCGGCTGCTTGCATCAGCCCTCCTTTGTCCTCCTTTTGTAACTGATGAATGTTTTAATTACGAGTTTATATTGACCAGCTTGGTCCCAAGGCTAATCATAGTGGATTGAGAATCAACACAGTCTTGTATTGCTGTGTAAGTCCATTACATCATCTTATTAAAGTCACTGAGCTCCATTTCTGCCAATCTGTCCAAGAATGTAATTTAGGCTAAAGTTGTTATGAGCGACTGAACGAAAGACCTTCGATCAGGAATGAAAAAACTTTCATTTTGCTTCATTCTGAATGAAGAGCTGACCTTCTGCCCTATTAATCTAAAATAATCTCTCTCTGACGCCATATTCCTTGTTCTTCCGTGTCTGTTTTACGTTTCTGCCTTGAAATTAGAAATCGGGCTCAGCTTGACCTGAATTCTGCAAACTGCACTTATGGCTGAATCACGGCACACTAAAAATAACCCCGTTAGAAGACTGGGTTCAGGAAATGAGTAAAAGGCTTTCGGGTCCTAAGAGTCCAATGATGTCCGCTGCTTTACAGTGACTCCTCTACGCTGGATTACAGCCTGACGTCTTGGTGACGTCTTCCACTGCGAGAGATCCAACGAGAAATGCTATTTCTCTAAGCCGTCAGGCCAAAAATGGGGAAGTTTCAGTCTTTATGTTTGTTTCTGCCAACTCATAGTGTTGGATTTCATCTCTTCCTGATACTTCAGCCACACCTGTTTAAGGAATACAGGTTTAACCGCTTTTGTACTTGTTGAGTATTCACATTCTTTAAAGCATTTTATACTTTAAAGGCTGTGATGCAACCAGTCTGGCAGTTACATACACTCACCCATATATGTTTGGAATGACATTAACATGACCTATAATCAGTGTTCGAATTATACCGTGAGCTTCGAGGGGTACCGCTATTTCGACTGGTGACGTCACTTTTTTGCCCATTTTACAGGCTTACACAGAAGAACCACTAATCTATATCAGAGTTTTTCCTGGCTCAAAATGAGGCGGAGGTGGTAAAATCGTAACTCTAGGGGGGTTCGGGGGCATGCCCCCCCGGGAGAAAATTTTATACATTTTAAAGTTAAATTCATTAATCTGGTGCACTTTGAGTCACTCGAATCTGTTTTTAAAAATAAATAATAATCCACCCGCCAACCGCCTATATTCTCTGATTTAGATATCTGCATCTGATCATCACATTACAATTATTCAATTAAGCATGATAATATGGTAACATATCACACTGAAGTAGGCTGATTTAAAATTAACATTTATTTAAAATAAAAGTTCTTCTTTTGGCAAAATTACATTTCCTTAAACAGAGGCTTTACTCCCTTTAAACTTAAATTGTCAATGTTTCATTTTTGAAAACACTTATTGGAATAATTTTTTGTACCTTTATAAAGGGCATTTTTCCCCTAATTTTATTTAATGCATGCTCTAAATTTCATTTCAAATTCTTACATTTTATCAATACATTCAATTAAAATAATAAGACACTAGGCTGTTACCAATCAAATTAAATAATTTACATTGAAAAATTATAACTGTATTAAATGAGATTATGAGATTGTTTTGAATATTTTTTGAATATACAAATAAGGAATGTTGAAAAGAATGATACTTTATTAAACTAAACCGCCAGTAGGAGGCGGCAGGCGACCGTCTTAATGAGCGAGTCATTGAGTCATTAATTTAAACGATTCGTTCAAACGGCTGATTTATTCAGAATGAGGCAGTTTAATAATGGGTAATTGAATCTTTGACTCGAGCGATTAGTTCAAAACGCTGAATCATTCAGTAATGAATCATAGATGCGTGTTGCTGTGAGATGGTTCTGTTGTTTGGAACTATTTTCGCTGCTGAAACAGAACAAAAACAGTCATTGCGTCTAAAAATGTAAGTAGCCTAACTTAGTTTTAATTATTTGTTTATTGAACTGTTATGAAATCAATATCTCGGTTTCAATCGTGATAGCATTCAGGAAAACAGCATTCTGGTCGTGTGTAGCCTATATAATGTTATTGTTTCTTAACTATAATTAATATGTTATAAATAACTGCGCGAACCTCAACAGCGCAACTTTGTTACCGTCTGTACATTAGATAAGTTACCATGATGGGAGTCCCGTGTCTTTATTACACTCAACACATTATAATGACTTATCTGTCATCCACCCTTGATTGAATGGAATGTTGTTATTACTTGGCCCGCTCGACCCGCGGATTATGATCTGTGCAGCACTATCGACAAACTATCGAGTAGCCTACGTACGTTTTGACAGCTAGTGAAGTGATATCAAAAAACCATGGTAAAGAACAGAGGCTGAACGTACCAGAAAAATAATACAGCCCGATGGGGGGTAGGGTTTGAAATCGTATTTAAATACATACTATTTTGGATAGGCTAACATTATATATTTTTTATTTTTTTAAATCAGTACCCCCCAACTATTATTTTCCTCCATTTTGGGAGGTACCAAGTCTCATCTAGGGGGGTCGGACCCCCCCAATACCCCCCGTAATTCGAACCGTGCTAGTAATAGAACTATGTGTGTGGTTTAGGAGTGAGAATTCTTAGTATTATTAGTATTAGGTGTGATTTAAAGCCCAATAACATAACAAGTTAAATCAAATCTAACAGAGGCATTTTTTGGCTGTTGGTCTGAATGGTGGCATATGTATGGGGTTCCCGGGTGCCTTGAACACAGTGGAGTGGTGACACAACTGATTAGAGAGGCTCGTGAAGGGAAAGGAAACCTGGCTGTACTATGGCTGGACTTAGCCAATGCGTATGGCTCCATATCCCACAAGCTAGTGGAGGTGGCATTGGGGAGACATCATGTTCCGAGCAGCATCAAGATCCTCATAATGGATTATTATAATAACTTTAACCTGAGGTTCACTTCCAGCAAAGTTACATCTGAGCGGCATCGTCTGGAAAAAGGGATCATCACTGGATGCACTGTCAGTGATTCTCTTTTCCCTGGCCATGAACATGCTGGTCAAATCCGCTGAGCCGGAATGCAGAGGCCCCAAAACCAAGTCCGGAATCCGTCAGCCCCCCATCAGGGCATTCATGGACGACCTGACAGTAACAACTGTAGCAGTCCCAGGATGCAGATGGATTCTCCAGGGCCTAGAGAGGTTAACCACCTGGGCAAGGATGCGTTTCAAGCCGGAAAAATCCAGGTCCATGGTACTGAAGAGAGGGAAGGTAACAGACCAGTTCCACTTCTCCCTAGGAAGTACCCAAATCCCATCAGTCACAGAGAAGCCTGCGAAGAGTCTTGGGAAAACCTTTGACTGCTCTCTTAAGGATGCCGCTTCTATCAGGGCAACAAATGAACAACTGGAGAGCTGGCTGACGACAGTTGACAAGTCAGGCCTTCCGGGGAAATTCAAAGTTTGGCTATATCAACATGGAATCCTACCTAGGATATTGTGGCCATTGTTGGTGTATGAATTTCCAATTTCCACTGTGGAAGGATTTGAGAGGAGGGTGAGCAATTACCTTAGACGGTGGTTGGGCTTGCCAAGAAGTCTGAGCAGCATCGCCCTCTACGGCAAGAAGAATAAGCTAACACTACCAATCAACAGCCTCAGCGAGGAGTTCATGGTTACCAGAGCAAGGGAGGTGCTTCAGTACAGGGATTCCAAGGACCCAAGAGTATCTCAAGCTGGCATTGAGGTCAGGACTGGCAGAAAGTGGAGGGCACATGAGGCGGTGGACCAGGCAGAATCACGGCTGCGTCATAAGGAATTGGTGGGTCCCGTGGCTATTGGCCGTGCAGGACTGGGAAGCACCCCAATAACCCATTATAACAAACTGAAAAGAAGTGAGGGCTGGGATCGAGGAGCAGCGTGCAAGCCAGATAGTGGGATTGAGGCAACAGGGCGCATGGACCAGATGGGAAGATGCCATGGAGAGGAAGATTTCATGGGCAGAGCTGTGGAGGGCTGAGCCCTATCGCATCAAATTTCTCATTCAGTCTGTCTATGACACCCTTCCCAGTCCATTCAATCTCTTTTGCTGGGGCAAGGTGGAGACTCCGGCATGTACCTTATGCAAGGGAAGAGGATCGCTGGAACACATCCTCAGCAGCTGTCCTAAAGCACTTGGGGAAGGCCGCTACCTCTGGCGCCATGACCAGGTGCTGAAGGTGGTTGCTGAGTCCATCACTACTGCCATCAATCAGAGCAAGCGTTTACAACCACCAAGGCGCAAAATTTCATTCTTAAGAGCAGGAGAACCCCCACCTTCCCGACCAACAGTTCAGACAGGCCTGCTGGGAACAGCGAATGACTGGCAGCTAAGGGTGGACCTGGGAAAGCAACTCAAGTTCCCCCGAGACATAGTGGAGACCAGCCTTAGACCCGACATGGTTCTTCTCTCAGTAAAATCGAAGCAGGTTATCTTGTTGGAACTAACAGTGCCCTGGGAGGAGAGGATGGAGGAAGCGAGTGAAAGGAAAAGGGAGAAATATGCGGAGCTGGTGGAGGAGTGTCAGAGACGGGGGTGGCGTGCTCAGTGCTTGCCCATCGAGGTTGGGGGAAGGGGCTTTGCAGGAAGGTCACTCTGCAGGGCCTACAGCCTCCTGGGAATCACAGGAGTGCGCAAGAGAAGAGCCATCAGTGCAGCGTCAGAGGCTGCAGAAAAAGCCTCACGATGGCTGTGGATCAGGAGGGACAAACAGTGGGCGAACGCTTCTTGGACACAGGCCGGGAACTGATCACTCCCGGTCGGGTCGCCTGGGTGAAGGGGTCTGAAGTTGAAAGACCCGAAACCCCCTATGACCCCAGGTACTATCACTGATGATGTGTCCAAGAGTGCATCACAAGGTGTATGTAACAATCATGGGTGAGATAATGATAGGATAGATGGACAGCTGGATATACATTACCGTCAAAATTTTGAGGTCGGTAAGATTTTTAAACGTTTTTGAAAGAAGTCTCTTATGCTCACCAAGGCTGCATTTATTTGGTTAAAAATACAGTAAAACAGTAATATGGTGAAAAAGTATAAAAATTTTACATTTTCTTTTTGAATACATTTGAAAGTGTAATTCATTCCTGTGATGACATTACTCCAGTCGTCAGTGTCGCATGATCCTTCAGAAATCATTTCATTAAGAAACATTTCTTATTATTATCATTATTTTTATGGAAACCATGATACGTTGTTTGTTTACATATTTTCAGGATTCTAGAAAGTAAAAACAAACAAAAAAATAGTCAATTTTTTTTTTGTAACATTAGAAATGTCTTCACTGTCACTTTGGATCAGTGTAATGCATCCTTGCTGAATAAAAGTATACATTTCTTTTTTAAATTAGTGCTGTCAAATAGATTAACCGTGATCAATTGCATCTAACATAAATGTTTATAAATATATATGTACATACATACACATAGATTTCTATGCTATAGTGCTACAAACCACAATTTCTAAAAATAGTTTTTTTTGTGTACTTAAAAAGAGTCTTTCTAATGTATCACATGAAATTTTGATTTGTCATAACCCTAACTCAGAGTCGTACCCTGTGATGCTTTTCAATAGGGTAGGAAATTCTCTGGTTATGCACCTCGGTATCTCTGATCATCACTCTGGTTTTGGTGATGCGATGACTTTAGTTACATTTGTTCACAGTCTTTCTTTGTTAGACTCTTTGAAGTCCTACTAGATGATTTGCATTGTCTTAATCACCACAATATGTATTCCTGTAATCAAACAGCAGGTACTAGGCTCCAAAAGTCCACACTGAAAATCTGAATTCTAATTAAATTGGGGATAAACAGAAGACTGTTAACTTTGGAAAGTGAAAATTAACATCTTCAATTTGAACAAGAAAAGTTATGACATATAGAGAAATATTTAAGACTCTGCACTATACGATCACTAATCAACTGTAAGCAGATCTATGGCATTTATGTTCTTTGTCATATTAGATTTCCTTGAGACCTGTTTAAGAAATAGGCTACTCAGAATATTAAATTTTTAACACTGAATGTTTTTGTGTGTTACACAAATTAAAACATCACATCAAATCAATCTGGAATTAGTTAGAGGCTAGAGCTAGTAGTGGAAGAAGTTGAAAATCGTGCAAGTAGTTGACACCAGTCATGATTTAACATGTCTGCAAGTCTCACAAGTTCAAACCATGTGACCCGCTCGATGGAAAAGAAAGTGGTTGGAAAAACAGTTCAACTATTTTAGTCTACAATGATGATGATCTCACTTTGCAGTGTGCTAACCACAAAAGTCAACAGGAAGCTGACATATCAGAAAAAGGCCATGCTGCATAGAAACAATCCAACGCAAGGAAACAACAGTACACAAATAATTCTGATAGCAAAGGGGCTGTAAACAAACATTGTGTTTCACAAACACAGGTGTCTATGTTGAGAGACGTTTCCACAGGATGCATCTATAAATGGATTGTGCGTACAGCTAACTGTGTGTAACACGGTTGACATACATAAACATTTCTTTCCAGTGAAATCAGAGGCGCACTCAGTTGAGGTACACCTGCGGTCTCATTATGAACAAAATGCTGTTACAGAGAATCTAAGTTTCTTATTCAAAAACATGATATTTAAGCAGTGGCAATATAATTTTTTTGACCAAATTTTACAGCCCTAAGTGATGGCATGCATAAGAGACATGATTATTTTTACACAGGCTCATGTTCCAGGTGGTGTTTATGGCACATACTCGACAACAGTAAGTGTCATCATGATGATAATACTCAAGCAGATTTTGATGCAGAAACAGATTGCTCCCTGTTCCATTGATGGTCATTACGCAGTGCTGCATTCAAGCTGCAGTGGGCACAGATTCATCACCTTGATATCGTTTTGGGTGCGGACCAGTGCCCCACATCTCAAACATATTGCTTCCTTGAGCTCTGCCAGAAGGGGAGAGAGAATGTTATGGATGCAGGAGAGTTCTGCATTCTGTCATCTTTTTGTTCTAGCACATTCTTTTCCATCCATCCATCCATCCATCCATCCATTTATTTTAGTCATGCATGACATGTGCTTTTAGTATATTCCTTAAATGCCACTCATGACAAATGAAAATAGGAACAAAATGAAAATTCTGTTATAAACAGACACAGAAATCTAGGTCATTTATCCACAGAAAAGCTTTTCCTCCAATGTTTGTGTCCACATACATTCAAATATGGTGCCTTTGAATAATAACTAAAATTTGAGTCTCTCACACAAATTTTATTCACGGCTTCAGATGCAATATAGTTCACAAATCATGGACTGTTTGTGTGATACTTTCATAGAGTTTTCGGGCTATATAACCAAACAATAACCTTTGAAAAGTTGCATTAAATTTCAGGTAAAAGGCACTTTCTTTCTAATCAAGTGAAGGATTTTGACTATAGCACAGAATAATGCAGCAAACCAAATCCCTTAGATCTCTTCTGTGTAACTTTATTTCTTGTCATTTAGCAGATGCTTTTTAATCAAAATGACACTCATGCTGATTGCAGGGACGGTCCCCTCTGGAGCTAGACACAGTTAAGAGTCTCTTTCACACGTTACACTTCTTATCTTGATTGGAATCTGTAACCTTTACATTGACAGTGTAATAAGACTGCCTGACTTATCAGACTGCATCAACAATAGAATATGACAAAAGGCAAAAAACTGACTTGTAGCATTGACCTTGATCAGTGTTTTGTCCTTTAAGGCCTTGAAGGTCATGCATACACGCATTTTACATCAGCTTTCAATGACGATCCAATGAGTGAATGTAGGTATTTACAGAAAAGCAGAACTTAGGACAATTGAGTGCCATTGATTGTCGTCAGCACTGTTAGTTCTGCATGGTGTTCTCCTCTATTGTGTCCTGCAGAGTTCTGCTGCACTTCATGTGCACTGTAATAATACCCTGGCCTGCAGTGAAAAGTACCTAACTCTTTACCTCTGTCACCATGTTTTAAAATGTAATAAGTTCTAAAGAATGAGTCATATGTTATGAGGTTGTGCCAGTAATTTCCGTTGCAATTTGCACAGTTGCACCTCTGGCTCTTCTTGACCTTGTGCATGATGGATGTGAAATGGTGAGGTCTGCTCAGATTATAGTTGATGAGGACTGTTAGAACTATGGAGAGTTGTTTACTGAGCAGCGTATAATGTGTGTTTGTGCCTGTGCACGAGGGTGTTTGTGGTTATGCTAAGCTGTTTCCTTTTGTTCCTTTTCACTCTGCATCTGTATCTCTCTTTCACTTTAGAGTCAAAGTCATCTTTGATCAGGTGGAAAACACGTTTTCGTTAAGAGAAATCCTTAAAGAATAATGCAATTGCTACTTTGATCTTGAGAAATAAAGCCATAATGCTTTCATAAAGTAGGCTATGATTTGATCTGTTCAAAAACCAATCAAACAGTACCGTATATAGAGATGGGTATTCATCAGAAATCTGTAACTGTAGTTGAAATTCCTTTAATCCTAACAACCGAAACTTCCTGTCTGTGTATGTAGGTACAACATATAATGTAGGTTTACTCATTAAATCCATTCTGCAGAATTTTGCACCAAAATCGGTGCAGAAATTCTATTTAAAAAAAAGGCAGCAAATTTTGTCTAGGCCTAGCAATGACACATGCCGATGGCGTTACATGATTTTAATAATAATAATAATAATAATTTACAATAGTGCAACGAAACGTTAAAATACATATTCTACTTTCCCTTTTTAGCACATCTAAAAATGATTTGTAGTGGTTTGTGTTGGAACTGTGTTGCAGAAATCTCATTGTTTGATGTGATATAAGAGCTTTTGGTTCAAGATGATGCAAGTTTGTGTCTGAATATGATCCTATTCCAATTCTGTCTACCTCTATTATCCTAAAAGATACACTATGGCATGGCTCATGAGGATTGATTATCTGGAATAATAAGAGTAGACATTTCTAAAAATGTAAGAGAGAGAATGACTGACCAGTTCCTTGATCCTCTCTCAGCTATTTTTAAAGGCACAAACACTTTCCCTCAAAGAACATATTATGTGAACATTTGCCTCTAGGGTACGGATAACAAGCTCAATATACTGTCAGATACTGGCGAAAGTCTTCCTCTCCATTTGGGAGTTTGTGAGGTGCTCTAGTTTCCAGGTTAGAGTTCCTAATGTCTTTTTGTCCTGCTGAGTTGAGGACATACAGCTGTTTTTGTAGCTTGACGGGCAGTAGCAGATCTGCTTCTTGGGTGGCTGATTATCTGGGTGGCAGGCAGCAAAACTTGTGCTTGTCCTGATTATGGTTGTCCTATATTCTCTCTTTTGGGGGGTTTTCTACAGTATTTCAGTTCAGTAGATGCTCCACATGTATTCAGATGTGGTGATAGGGTTAAGTGTTTTAATTCATACCTTCACTAAAATGCTTTATTTTGTCAAATGTTGTGAACTAATCACTTGAATTGATGATCATGTTAATATGTATTTATTAAGTTAATTAAAATGAATAGAAATTGCTAACAAAACTGATCTAGTCTGTAATCTGAACTGCATTTTATAGTCTAAAAATATGTCAGGTGTGGTTACTGCACTTGTTATTTGTTGACTTGCTCCACATAGAGGTACTTGCCTCAGTACTCAGAAAAGACTGAGTGATTACATATGCGGCTTAAATCTCTTGAGAAATGTCACAGTTATGTTAGCACAAACAAAACAGCCACTTGACGCAGTTAAGTCAGGCTTGTTTTCAGTTTTTACACTTATATTTAAGACTCACACCTTTTTTTGTGCATGTTTGCAAGCCACCCACAACCGCAAGATATTTCAGACTCCACAAGAGAAGTGTCATCTGTGGTTTTAGGGTCGAGAGAAATGAAATCAACATATTTTGATGTACGTCAT
This sequence comes from Squalius cephalus, assembly GCF_949319135.1. Classification (NCBI taxonomy): domain Eukaryota; kingdom Metazoa; phylum Chordata; class Actinopteri; order Cypriniformes; family Leuciscidae; genus Squalius; species Squalius cephalus. The sequence goes on along the minus strand of NC_137128.1, from coordinate 32,741,230 downwards.
GGCGGTGCAATGTTGTTATTCTTTGTCAAGTCTGAAATCACCAAAAATTCTAATCGGTCTGACTTGAATAATCACCCTTTGTTATGGTTACAGAAGAAACCTTTACAAATAACCCAACAAATTTAAAGTATATCTTACTGAATGACACTTTGCCTTGATTTAGTTGGGCTCAGCAACCAGAAGTTAAAATAATTTGGAGCTTAGCTCCAGATAAGTATTTGAGTAAAATAATAGCAGATGGCACCATTGCTCTGAAACCATAACACACAGCAAGAGCATTATCCTAATCAGAACAATCAGTGTTATAGATAATCAGTGCTGTCTGTGCAAAACCTGCGTCATACAATATCAGAAAATGAGAATTGCAAAAGAGTTTAAAGGAATAGTTCACAATTACAATGAAAGATGAATGGTTCACTTTATTTTACAGTACGTGTACTTACAGTGAAAGTACTGGTAAGGCAGCTACAGGGGTAGGTTCAGGGTTACTACCTAAAGTTCTGTCAGGACCACTATCGTCAAATACGATTGACAAGCATACAGTTTGGATTGGTTGTATGGTTCTGTTCTGGGCAAGAACTCCCTGAGAATTCATGCAGCCATAGCATGGATAAGAGCAGGGAGAGCAGCAATAACCCCCCTTAGGTTAAACAGAACCAACATGAATGTATTACAGATATCATTAATTCAAGATTTTAATGTACAACATAATTATAGAATTTAGTCTGATTCAAAGGGGAATCAGAATGCCAAATCCTGACTGGACGAGAGGAGGAGCTAATTAGATCCTGAGAAACGTGATTGCTGTTGATAATACGGAAAGAGCTTATGGATGCTGTGATAGGCATCGTATTCCTATAGGTAGACGTAGTTTAGCTGAGAGCAGCTGATGCGAGCTTGACTAACGTGACCTGCCAGAACTGACGCTACGCTTGATTTATAACCCAGTTATTTTAATTTCTATTATAAGTAGTATGGACATGTGGAACAGAACAGGACTGTATTACAGGATGAATTATTTCAGGTCTTTTTCTCCATTCTGTGAAATGAATAAACTGATTCAGTCTAAAGAACTTGCCAAAAACGAGCTCAGATTGATTTGAATATTTTAGTGAACAGCAACTTAAATGTGATCATCAATGCAATCATATGGCTTCAGAAGACTTGTTTGAACTACTTTTTTTATGCTATAATTTATCCTTTGAATCATCCTTTCCTATTATTTGTAATGGCATGTAAAAAATGAACAGTATTTATTTATTTTATTTTATTTTTGGTTTCACAGAAGAAAGAAAGTCATACAGGTTTTGAAACAACATGAGAATGCGTAAATGATGACTGATTTTTTGGGTGACTACTGTAGCTCTTTAACTGAAGCCTTCATTATGTGCAAATGTTCACAGTAGAATGTTTTTTATTTTATTTAACCCGAAACTTACTAAACTAAGGGGAATCAAGGCTGTAATGATAGTGATGAAAGGGAACTGATGAAAGTAAATGTGTCTAGATTACATAAAGTATCTTTTAGAAAGCATAGCATATTATGTCACATGTTTGTCTTATCAGTGCCAATAGAGTCCCAGGAACCTTGTAAATGCTCAAAGCCAAATTACTTTTACCACACCTTGTCAAAGTCTGCATCTCACAGACATAAATGAGTGCCGATTATTACTCACACAATACAGTGCAGTAAAGTTCATAGATACAGCAAACAGACACTCCCTTACAGTAAAGATAAAGCCACTATTTATGTATCTATGCTTGTATGCACACTGCATGTGTGAACAAGACAGGAAGACTGTAGCAGTCAGATGATCTTTGTTTCCAAGGCAACAGCAAGCACCACACCACCCACACACAAAGCTAGACAGAGATCCCAGAACGGGGTTTCCTCTCACACCATGCCTTTGCAGAGCCCGAGCTGATCCTGCCTGTGACAGCAGCCGCCCGTGCGTCACGGCAAGTGTTCTCCTGGCGTTTCACAACCGCCCACAGCTCCCCGAACTCTTTCCCTCCCCTTCTCATCTCACGGCTATGAAAGAGAGACTTCTCCACACCTTAAAGAGTCACTTCCGGCGATCAACCAGGCAGAACGCTAACAGCCTTGGGCACATTAATGTACTGTTTTTACTGTGTGATCTCAGAAATTACTAATTGCCGCAAGCCTGTTTGATTGGTGGCATTTCACTTGTGATTTGTGAGACTGAAATTGTTTTAAAGGGATAGGTCACCCACAAATGAAAATTCTGTCATTAATTACTCACCCTCATGTCATTCCAAACCTGTATGACTTTCATTCATCCTCGGAACACCAATGAAGATCTTTTTGATGAAATCTGAGAGCTTTCTGTCCCTCCATAGACAGATACACAACTACCACTTTGATGCTTCAAAAAGTTCATTAAGAGATCGTAAAACTAATCCATATGAATTGAGTGGTTTTGTCCAAATTTTTTTTGAAGAGACACAATCGCTTTATATGATCAACAGATTGAATTTAAACATTCATAAACTCACACATCAGTTGTGTTAAACGGAAGCTCAAGTGTTTGCTTGATGTGCAAGAACCAATGAGGTTCATTCTCGTGTGTTACGGAGCACGTTTGAGCTTCAGCAAGAACCAATGAGGTTCATTCTCGTGTGTTACGGAGCACGTTTGAGCTTCAGCAAGAACCAATGAGGTTCATTCTCGTGTGTTACGCAGCACGTTTGAACTTCAGCAAGAACCAATGAGGTTCATTGTGTTACTCAGCGTTTGAGCTTCAGCAAGAACCAATGAGGTTCATTCTCGTGTGTTACGCAGCACGTTTGAACTTCAGCAAGAACAAATGAGGTTCATTCTCGTGTGTTACGCAGCACGTTTGAACTTCAGCAAGAACCAATGAGGTTCATTGTGTTACTCAGCGTTTGAGCTTCAGCAAGAACCAGTGAGGTTCTCGTGTGTTACGCAGCACGTTTGAACTTCAGCAAGAACCAATGAGGTTCATTGTGTTACTCAGCGTTTGAGCTTCAGCAAGAACCAATGAGGTTCATTCTCGTGTGTTACGCAGCACGTTTGAACTTCAGCAAGAACAAATGAGGTTCATTCTCGTGTGTTACGCAGCACGTTTGAACTTCAGCAAGAACCAATGAGGTTCATTGTGTTACTCAGCGTTTGAGCTTCCGCAAGAACCAGTGAGGTTCTCGTGTGTTAGACATCATGTTCGAGCTTCAGCAAAAACCAACGAGGTTTGTTCTCAGCAGGTTCAGCTTCTGTTTATGTTTGCTGATCAATGTTTGTATGTGATTTAAAGCATAAATTAAATCTGTTCATCATATAAAGCGATCGAGTCTTAGAAAATTTGGGACTAAACCACTCTATTCATATGGATTAGTTTTACGATGTCTTTATGAACTTTTAAAAGCTCATAGCTGTCAACGGAAGGACAGAAAGCTCTCAGAGTTCATCAAAAAGATCTTCATTTGTGTTTCCGAAGATGAACAAAAGTCTTACGGGTTTGGAATGACATAAGGGTGAGAAATTGATGACAGAATTTTTTGGGTTAACTAAGCCTTTAAGTATGTTAAAAACACTCAAATTCTCATTCGTATCATTGTCCATTGATATTTAAATGAACGCATTTGTCTACTGGACTGACCACAGTTCATTGTATTCTTTGAGTCTGATACCACTGATGCATCAACTAGAAATTACATTTCCTTATGCTATGTGTGCTGCTTCTCGGAGAAATTTGCCGTCTTATGTTACCTCCAGTGAGAGTTCACTCCAAGCTTCCTTAGACCGCAGTTAGCATTAGGGATTTATGGAGCTCAGAGAGGTATTCTCAATTGAGTCTTTGTGTACTACAGCTTTAAATAATCAAGTTTAACCCCCTTCTGTATTGAACTTTGTTTTGGGCACAAATCAGTTTATGTAATGGATAAGTTTAGAAGTAGGTCTGGGATGAGGAAATCTGGTATAAGATTTTTAGGCATGATCTGGATCTTTTGATTAATGCATTGGCCGGATATCAATGTTCACTTTTCACTTCATAATTTGCCTGAACTTTTTGTGTGTGCTGTCTAGTATATTTACATATTATGTGTCTATCTGGCTGTCTGCCTGCTCCATCCATCCATCCATCCATCCATCCATCCATCCATTCATCCATTCATCCATTCATCCATTCATTCATCCATCCATCCATCCATCCATCCATCCATCCATCCATCCATCCATCCATCCATCCAGTATATAAAATATATGGTCTCAGTATCTATCTATCTATCTATCTATCTATCTATCTATCTATCTATCTATCTATCTATCTATCTATCTATCTATCTATCTATCTATCTATCTATCTATCTATCTATCTATCTATCTATCTATCTAATGGCTATATACTTGTATCACACTAAATAACAAACAAGTGCACTAACAAAGAGAATGGCATTCTTCTCTTTCAGCCTAATGAAATAAAGAGACTTCCTTCCCCCTGCACCTCCAGGAGGTCAGTGACAGATGGGGGCAGCTCTGAACTGGCTTCACAGACAGCTGCCAGGGTTTGGGGGGGTGAAATGTTAAAGGTCGTCTCTTTTAGACTGCAGATCCCTACATTGCACACACTCATGGCGTGACAGACAGACTTGCTACAGACCCACTGTCAAAGTAGATTAAATCTGTCCCAAAGAGAGTTTTAGTTTGCTCTTGATCTGACGTGGGGGGGGGGGGTGTCGCTTCAGCTGCTGTCATCATAAATCATGTTGCATGTGGGATTCAGGTAGTAGTATGAATGGGGTGTGTATGTGGAGTGTGTTTGTTTGTGGTGGGTGAAGGGGATGTTATGCTGGCGGACTGGCCTTTTCCAAAAGATACTCTAATGGGTTTTTCTCCAGTGTTATAACATCTGTACAACCTGAGCACAGTCTGTCACTGTTGCTCTGCCAGTAAAGGATATCCTTCCTGTGGATGTGAGGGGGTGTTTCAAGAATGCATATACAAAGTATTTTTAAATATGAGTAAAAAGTGACAACATCAGTTAGAGAATCTGACATGGCCACAGACACATGCATATTTTTATCAATATAATTTTTACACCTTCTTCACAGTATCATAAACTTGCTAAGAAACTTCCAATGGCACTTTCAATAAATCAATGGCTAAAGACATTTAGTCTTAATTTTGTAATGAGTAATTTTGCTTCTTCACATGTCAGACACTATGTTAACGACCAAAAAGAACATAATGCCAAGTACTCAACTGATTTCATTAGAACCAAACTTATAAAATAGCACAGGTCAAACCACAACTTCCTCCAAGCTAAAACTCAATTCTCTGGTCTTGCAGACGTAATTATTTTAAAGTAGGTTGTGGCCGTTAGTTTTACAGGTGTGGGAGGATAGAGGACAGAGAAAGAGAAAAAAACATTTAGGCTTTTTAAAACATTGCACTGCAGGGATTGACACCTTTTAGACATGAGGTGTCTAATTTAAGAATGTTCCACATCATTTCAACAACAATTAATTTTCTAAAATGCATGCAAAACAGAGCAATTAATAAAAAAATAAAAAAATCATATATTTTGTTAGAAATATACAGCAATTTTATAGTAGCTTTTTAACATTAAGACATTTGAAACACACGCATACGTAGAAAGAGAGAGGTTTTGTAATGTGTGTGTGTGTGTGTGTGTATATACTGTATATGTATGAACAATTTGACATTTTCCGTGATTGTTATTTCTTTTTCTGATTTGTATTTGTTTGTTTTTTTGTTTGTTTTTTGGAGCATACAAATGCCATTACATTATATAACATTACATAACATTTAATTGTCAATCTATTTAATATTTAATTTAAATATTGGTTGCATGTTGAGCAAATAAGCTTTGATTTGACTTTTTGTTTGACAATTGAGCTTCTGTTGTGTTGGATGTTATTCTACCTTAACTTACATAGCTTTTTTTTTTCATTTTTAAGTGGATACTTGGCCAACTCTAGTCATTGTTCAACATTACGAGAAAAGTTTAAGGTGCGTATTACATGTTCTCTCTCAAAATACCATTTCAAGCCCTTAGGAAAACAGTAACATACTTCAGTGCTCTGCTGGCTTGTTAAATGTGTAAAACCAGTTTCAACTCCTAATGAAAGGGCAAAGGAGGTTTTACTCGTCAGGGCTGTATCAGGTGTTCACTGCAGTTGTGCTTTTAGAAATGTGCTGAGCCCTCTCCCTATATATTATACTTGCATGAAAGACACAATGAAATAGCATTCCTTTAAGGAGTAACCAAGGCAATGCAGTGACAGGTGTACAGACACACACACACACACACACACACACACACACACACACACACACACACACACACACACACACACACACACACACACACACACACACACACACACACACACTCCATTTTATTAAGTGAAAAGCTAAAATGACTGTTTGGGGCCCCCGGTCTGTGTTATACGCCCAGAGTGACAGACGTGCAGACTCCTCTATTGTGTGCTCAAAAACGTTGGGCCTCTTTCACTCTACCGCCGAAGGCTGTGTCGGGAGGGGCTGCTACAAGGGTCGCGTGCCCCACTTTCACAGCAGCAGATGGGGGATGAACCCCTCTCGCTGCTCCGAACCTCCGGACAGAGTGCGTCTACCCCACCTGTCAAGACCACACAAAAGCCAGACCGCCACGTCACAAAGGCCAAGATGAGTCTGCAGACTGCTGGACCCAAGGCCGCTTTTCATGCAGCGCCAAGCGTGTAAATACGGAACATACTGATATTCAAAACAGGTCTTGTAGGGGGTCATATGTATACTAACAACACACATCTGCCATTGATTGTTCTTGGCCGCCTTCTATCCTTTCCAAAATTCACTTGCTACATATAATGGTAAAAAAAAAAAGGTAATGATTTGGGTTCCAATTCTGATTTGTCTTAATTCAGGGTAACAATATTTTTGAATTTGAGGAATAAATATTTGGAATGCAGAAATGTAATTCTGTTGCTAAATGCTGGTATCATTTTAATCTCATAATACATTTAAAACAACAACGAACAAAACATTTTCATAAAATACCACTAAAAAAACTTGTCATATGAACAATTAGCCAGTGACAACATAAAACAGTATCAGATTACTCTGAAAAACAAGTGGTTCGTAATTGTTTGATTTCACTAAAAGGAACTATAAGTCTTTCACTCTGGAATCAGACTTCTCTGTCTGCGATGTATATTTCACTTATAACAACCAGCTCAAGGTTGAGTCTTTTGCTCAAGCATTGGACTTATCTTGCCGCGTAGTACGTTTATGCTGCAGTAAAAAGAACCAGGTTATAAGAGTCTTTCTTTCAGGATTCAGACTGGAATTGACCTGTACGTTTTTGATTCACTACAAAGAAGCGGCTCAGTAGTCATTTGCTCGGGAATCAGACATCTTGTGCTGTATCTTTTAAATTCACTGAAAAGAACCTGCTCATACAAGTTTGCTCACTGATCTAATTCTTTCTGTGTTTTGCACTAGTAATACAGGAAACACCTTCAGAATAGTAGAGCGTTTGTTGAGAGAACCTTGAACGTTAGCTAAAATTCTGAGAATGTACCCTGTTAGCTGGGTTACGCTAATTTTCCACCCCTGTTTTCTGTCTGAAGTGGCCTATCAGTAAGGTAATATGTTTTGACAGTTTGAAAGAACATGAAAATGTACTTAGCTGGATTGAAGGCTAGCCTGTGAAAATCCATTCAGCTTGCATTTGTACTCATAAGTGATCTGCTGCTAAATGGCTGTGTGACTCGAATCATCTTCAGATTTCAAAACTTTCCATGATGTGTTTGTACTAAAACTCATTTCACCTATGGCCAACGCTGTTCATTGATTTTGTTGGCCATTTCAGATCATATGTTCACTAAGTCTATGGCAAGCAGGCTTTATTGTGTTGCAGTAAACATTGAAAATGACTCACTAATCAGAACTAGCTCTGTATTTTAATACAAAAGATTCTACAACTCTTACAGTTACTTGTACATTGACTGTTCCTATAAATGGATATTTTACGTAAGACGGCATTTGTCTTGTGCGAATATGAATGGAGCGCACGTCTACAATGAGATGACATCATTCTGCTGTGTCACAGCACTGTCTGAGTGTGTTTGCCCCTCTGTGTGTGGGCTGCAGCATATTCATGGAGCATCAGACCATCTCTGCCAGTCAGAGTCTGAGCCCTGCAATTATACTGTATGTACTCTCTCTCTCTCTCTATCTCTCTCTCTCTCTCTCTCTCTCTCTCTCTCTCTCTCTCTCTCTCTCTCTCTCTCTCTCTCTCTCTCTCTCTCTCTCTCTCTCTCTCTCTCTCCCTTTCTCGAATTTTCCATGCGCACGTCTCTCCTCAGATCCTCTTTTGTGAAGCAATGCTAATTACTCTGATGAGGGTGCTTCATGTTGATTTATGTGATTGATTTCTGCACCTGCTCCTGGATGTTTGAGGGGTTATTTTAGCACAGTTTCCTAATCTGGCAAGTGAGGAGAGGAATCCAACCAGGACCTGCAACAATCACACTGTGTCCTCAATGCATATTTGATGTTAAAGGGATAGTTCCCCTACAAAGGAAAATTCGGTCATCATTTACTCACTCTCGTCCTTCCCAACTTGTATGACGTTCTTTCTTCCGTGGGACACAGAGGGTGAATTTTGGAAGCATACTATTGACTTTTCAATATAGTGAAAGGATTGTCAAGCTCCAAAATGACAAAAAAAAGCAAATGCAATAGTTTTGTGTGAGACGGACTGAATTTTGATTTTTAAATAGTGATTAGTAAATAAAAAATGATTTTGATTCAGATCAGTTCAATGAATCTGTTGATTCTGTTCACAAAACCGAATTATTCGTTCATGAATCGGACTGATGGATTTAGAAGGCAAACCTTCGTTGTGCTTGATCTTTTGGAATACAAACATAAAAAAAACGATATTTACTCACAGATAATGTCGAAGTTTCATGTCCACAAACAGAGGTTGGATAGTACGCCAGTGAGTTTATTGAGACAGACAAACAGAAGTGCTAATAAACAATATATTACTGTTTCACTGCGGTTGATGCGCTGAGCAGCCATATTTGATTCTGAAGTCAGGTTTGTTGCGCTTCCCAGAGTTTCCCAGTCGCAACTCCGACTTGAGAGGGCGTTCCATTTAAAAGTTCCTACTGGGAACTAGGACTTTTCCACTTCCGAGAAAAAATGGAGCGCACCATTAGTTCTCCAGTTGAACTCACTGACTCAGTTATTAACAGTTAACAAAATATCAGTATTTTCAATCATTTTAATCTATACATCACAAAGCAATCAAATGTCTTCAGAAGATTTGAAAACACATAAACCACACAGATTGTTTTATTTTTCCTTTATGGCATTTTACATTTATTTTTAAGCAAAAACTTCAGTCCATATTCATTGTAATTGTTTATTATTGGTATTAGGTGAGAAATATTGTCACTTAGCTGAAATAAAATTAGTTTAAGTTATAAATTGTTTTATTGTAAAAAGTAAAAAGTAAAAAAATGGTTTTCATGGTTTTAGTTTTAGTTAACTATAATAGTTAACTCATGTTGTTCCATTTCCAAACAACATGAGTTAACTAACTAAAACTAAAACAATGAAAACCATTTTTTTACTTTTTACAATAAAACAATTTATAACTTAAACTAATTTTATTAGTTGATTAGTAATGAGGAAATGACAGAATGATAATTTTTGAGTCCACTTTTGGTTCAGAGTTGTGTGTCAGTGGCAAATTCTTTTGTAATCTCTTTCTGAGGTGACATTCCTCACTAGAGGATTACATCACTCAAAAGAGGTCATATTGAAACACTGCTAAAATTCTTACTTTCAGTGGCCTTAAACAAAGAGCAGTCCACTGCTGTCAAGCGTTAAACTTGTTGTGGCGTGATGTGTGCTGTTGCAGATGCACTGTATTACACTGGCCTCATTAACAGCGCTAGCATATAAATTGCAATCGGTCTCAGGCTTCAGTGCTACAGCTGTACGCTCCGACAGCATTTCAATGCAGTCAATAACCCTTGCACGGAAACGCTCAAGGACTCCGCATTTTTTCTGAACTGTTTTTCAAACCCTGGTGTTTTCACATGCATTATATGCAACTCCTTGACCGAATGAATGGATAGAAAAATACTGCTTAGAGGAATCCATTGAAATTGAATGGATGTAATTTAAAGCCGTGTTTGAGAGCGGATGGAGGCAAACAAGCAGGCAGGCAACAGGAAGTCCATTCAAGGATGTGATGTGTAACCTAATTCCTTACTGTGCAGATTACCACACAGCAAACAGAGAAATGACGCCAAGCATTGATCTTCTGTCGGGTGCATATTGATTCAATGCTGGCTTAAGGAGATGAGCATTTTCCCTGCTTTAGCTACAGTTTATTAGGCAGATCTTAAGTGTGATTCATTTATCAATATATTCTGTGTAGAATCTGATAGACTGGAGAAGATTTCCTGTATTTAAAGATTCAATTTTCTAAAACAGAAAAATATTATTCCTGTATTACTGTCTAGCTCGCGCCGAAACTGTTGTTGGAAGTTATGTTGGAAGTTATGCAAAGCAGTCAGTGATTTTATCAGTTCAAAGTTTGAAGTGTTTAACTTTCTAGTGTCCAAAGGCTGATCATAGTTTAAAAACAAACAATATGCAGGTATTTGCTTCTCCCTGAGAAAATATTCCATGCTTGTTAAAGAGAAACAAATGTCAAGGTATTCCTGAAACCCCAAGGCTGCACATTAGCATAGTATCTAATGAATGCTTGTGATGGTAGACATATCTGACATATAATTGGTTGAGACTTAAGTGTATACTTTGACACATTGTCAGACAAAACCCAAACCAAAAATGATAGTTATGTATAATGATATCTGTGTAAGCATTATTTAGGCAGCAGAAAACCGACAGTCCAATTTGCCATGTGTGCCATAAAAAAAAAAAAAAAAAAAAAAAAATATATATATATATATATATATATATATATATATATATATAAAACTTTTATGACTTTGAATGCATGTTAATTATAGTTTATAAAAAACATATTTTATGATATGTTTGTAATTATTTTTATTTTAGTTAAAAGGAAAATGTTTTATTTGGTTTTCATTTTAGTTTTTTGATGACAACTATAACACAGTTTGAGCATTAATTAACATTCATGTAGATTTATGCTCTATGCACTAAGTACTCATTAACATGTATATTTGAGTTCCCGTCAATGATTATCAGAAAAAGGTGGGAAATTAAATCAGAACCTCAGCAAAATCTCAAGGGTGTTTTATGTTCACAATTTTAATTGGCCATATAAAATAAGCTGTGATGGTAAACTGGCAATGGTCCCATCCTTCTGCAGTAAATCTTTTATTGCTGTCATTTTGTTTTATGAAAAATCCATTGATTTTCCCACATCACCAGGACAGAAAGCCACAGACTCATTATAAAACTGATTCCCTGAATTATAAATGTGTGTATATGTATGCTGGTACCATGCATTTTTTTTTTTTTTTTTTTTTTGCCAGTAATGTGTATATGTCTTTGTTGCAGAAATAAGGAATCCACTTTCAGTAGACAAAAACAAAGCAATCAAACAGCTTATGATTTATTCAGGCTTTGTTTTTTATTCCCTGGATTATTTCAGCTCACTTACATAATTACATGGCTTTCTCTCACTTAGTTCTTCTCTGGAGAGGTGCACATTGCTGGCAGGCGTGATTCATCATTTGGGCTGTTTTGCTTTGCTCACTTAATTTAATGGAGCTCGTGCTACATGCCTTCCTCAGTGCTTATGTTGCCCATGTGAACTTTCTTCTAGATCAGCTGTTCTGACCTATTCAGATGCTTTCCTCTGATTAAAAACTCACTTTGGTGAGTTTGGTTTCCAGAAAGACTTTGTTTGTGTTTTGGGAATAGTCTTCGTAATAAGTTCATTCAATAGCAAATTAGGGCATTGCATAGAACCTGTAATAAGAAGAACGAATAACCGACATAAGATCATATCCAAGAAAATGCAATGTGTTGTCGTCAAGGTGGCCACATGTCACACTCATCGATGTGTGGGGTGACTGGGAGACTCATAGACATGCATTAGTTTCCGGCTCAGACTCAGTGAACTCATTCTATGATTACTCTGTGTGTCTGACGTATTGGCCAGAGACCAGAGACCAGGGAACCTGGTTGCTGCTGTTGTCAGGGCAACAGAGTTCAACTCCCTCATTTCGAAACATTGTATTTGTAAGCTTTAGACGTAATGGTAAGTGGTGAATCAGGGACGTACAGCCACACATGCTCTTACATGTTGAGCTAATGTGCAAGGTGGATGTGAAATGTTCCTGTCTCTTGGTAGATAAGGATCATACAACTATTATTAAAAATGACTATTATCTTATTATCCTTCTGTTTAATAGGGTCAGTGGACCCCCCAGATGTTTGCAAAATGAAACAGTAATAAAAAAATACTCATTTGAGTTTGAGAAGTATTCTCCTTCCTTGCAACATATGCATAGTTTATGTATGTTTTATATGTATTGTATGCATAGTTTTCTCACCTTTGTGTCTGCTTGCTTTCTGGTTGAATGCAATTATTTTCTGCACAGCTTTAGACCAATATTTGTTGTAAAAATATTTAACGATTAAAAACTGTGAAAATCAGTAAAACACTGAAAATAGGTTCTAATACTCTATTATTGGGTAAATAAACTGGTTGAAAAATGAACACTAGTATTCAAAAGTTTGGGGCTTGAAGGTTTTTTTTATTTTTTGAAAGAAGTCTTAAGCTCACCAAGACTGCATTTATTTGATCATATAAATACAGTAAAACTGTAAAATGGTGAAATAATATTATCTGATTTTGGTGCTCATGTAACATTTCTTATTAATATCAATGTTGAAAACAGTTGCTTAATATTTTTGTGGAAACAATAATAGATTTTTTTTTATTCTTTGATGAATATGTAGTTGTCACACATGTTGGTTTAATTTGATACTTCTCATTTCTTATTTGTGCACTCTCCTTTCCTTCACTTGCTTCCTTTCCTTGCTTGTTTGCTCCACCCCCTTAGGATACGAGGGAAGGATACACCTGTGTATCCTCGTTAATGTCTCCTCTGGAGCGAGGAAACGAGGAAGCACCAATTTGAGTATTAAGAAACACCCAATTGCTGCATCCCAATTCGTCTACTTATACTACGCCCTAAAAGTATGTATGTACGCTTTGGGACATACTATCACGTCATACAATTGCGTCTTTAACTGTTGCTCTCTGTCGCATCCTGTCAACGTAAACTGGCCTGTGGCTGTCAATCATCTTGCCTCCACATTTCATTTCATTTCCTACCGTATCGGAGAGAAATGCAGTAGCACGTTGATCTGCAGTCTTTCATGTGGAGAACTCTCCTCATATTAATGCATAATGACGCATTTAAAGTTAATGGCCAAACATATCTTTATAAAAGTCCACATTGTTATTGCAGATTACTTTTTTTTTATCAGGTTAAACTTTGATTATTAGTCACTCAAACCTTCTAACCATCGGTCATGCATATCCGCCATGTTTTGTAGGTTTTTTTAACACTTTTTGCTTGAGTCTGTAGTTCTGACCCGAATCCTCCTCCAAAGCACAATGGGCTGTGGGCAATATATAGCCTTTAGTTTAGAGGGAGCGTGGATCCACATTTCGAAAATCCACTGGAAATAGTAGACCATCCGGGGACTTTTGACATACTATTTTCAACATGCTTTGGGACAAACTTATTCTATATTTAGGATGGATAGTATGGACACTGGGACGCAGGGATTGTATTGGTTTGGTTTAGTTTTATTTCCTGTTTCCTTTAGGTTCCTGTTTCCTCAGTTTAGGTTCCTGTTTGTACCTCCACACCAAGCCGATCGTGGAGCCGTTTTTGAGCGTCGGCCGACGTAGTTTTTCTGGTGTGTTCCGCACTGTTTGCTCTAGTCGGACGCCGTCGGGTTTTTTTTGGGCCGATTCAACATGTAGCCAGAATCGGCGTCGGGCCATCGGTGAGAGAGAGAACTCTAATTAGCTGTTCAGCTTAGTGAACGAGACTAATACGATAATAATAGCAAAAAAGCGAGCAAAGAAGTCAAAACGGTACAGATAGAAGGCTGTTCTAATGTTACGACATCTTACCTGATTGTTCCTTAGCGAATATTTCAATATTAACATGAGCGGAGTGGAATAAAGAAAGTGTTTAGCAGGATTGATATTCAAAACGGTAAGCACGCACTGCTTTGCTTATGGTTTGTGTATCTGCAGCGTCAGTTTCCCTTTTTGAATGACGACTATAGACGCATATATCTGCAGAAATAGACAGTTGTCTCATTCACATGCCGGCGCAGAACGCGCATGCTAGCTGACAGTCAGCTGTAGTTCTCTCTGTGTGTTCAAGTGCAGCTTTGTTGCGGAGACACTAGTTCTTCTGCGTCGGTTTGGTGTTTCCCTACCTTAACACCCATGCATCACATGTGGGACCGTTCTCAAAATCTCTTTGAGTTTCCCTGAAAACACCTCTTATATTTGTTACTCTCTGAATCACTTGTCCAGTAATTAACATTAATGACAGAGTGCCATTGCACCATTCTGTAACCTTCAACGATCTGCTGATGAATGACTATCTTGAGTTCTGAACGACTACCCTCAGCATTTATACTCAAGGGTCAAAGTTTAGAATATCCACTATTAGACATCTTGAGCTCATGAACTCTCTTCTTTACTTTGATGTGTGGTTGAGGAACAGGGCCGGAGCCGTTTTGACATTCCATGTGGAATCTATATTACAGCTAGTCAAGATGATAAAGTCTTCCCTCCTGCTGACGCACACAGAGAAATAGGCCTTTACGAGCCTGTGCAGTGTTTAGAAAGGTGTCATCTGCCTGTGTGTGAAGCTTGCATGGTGCACTATTTCACTCGAAGGGTGCTATTAACTGTGCAGCATCTCACACCTACGTGCTGTAAAGCTTGGAGAGACTGGGCTTAGGAAAACACTCTCAGACACCCATGGTGTCAGCCCTCTCACCCCACTGTTTACATTCCTCTCTCACACAGCATGGGAAATCACCCTGTGTGTCTGCCACCAAAACAGCATTACCCTCTGCTCAAAGAGATCAGTGATTTAGAACATAATTGCACTGTATTTTGTGCAAGACACATTATCTAAGAGTCTCTTGGTTTTCTATTCAGTTCTTCTATTTTGTGTCTACTGATGGCATTGTGTTTACAATAGCATTTGAATGGATGTACAATTACATGGAAAAAAAACATGGAAATTTTTTTTTTTAAATGTATTTATTTATTTATTTATTTTCCATTTTATTACAATTATTTTTATTTCTCATTTTATTTTTTATTTTAAATTTAGCCTATATATATTTTAAATTAATTTTTTATTTTAATTTAATTTAATTTAATCAAATTTAATTTAATTTGTTTTAAATAATGTTTATATATAGTCAATGTTAATGTTTTAATTTTTTTGCCATGCTAATTAAATGTTTTAACTTTGAATTATATATCATTCTTAATATTTTTTTTAAAGAAATTAATGCTTTTATTCAACAAAGATGCATTATATTGATCAAAAGTGACTGTAAAGATTTTTTAAAAAATAAATGCTGTTCCTTTGAACTTTCTATTTATTAAAAAATCCTGAAACAAAATTGAAATAGAAAGCAGATGCTTTAAACTGTAATAATATTTCACAGTATTACTGTTTTTACTGTATTTTGATCAAATAAATGCAGCCATGGTGAGCATAATGTTCAAAAACGAAAAAAATCTTACCGAAAAACTTTTGAACGGTAATGTAAATATATTCAGCCATGACCCACTGATATAACTATAAACTTTAATGTTATGTATAAAGAATTACAGCAGTATATTACAGATCTCTTTATGAATCATAAAGAAAGTTACATACCACATGACTCACAGTTGTGCTTTTGCATTACTGATAAGATCTTAAGATCTTACATCCGGCTAATAAACATAAATGGAAAGGGAGAGGGGTGGGGGTGTAACCTACCAAGGTGACGGAGTATAAATATGGATCTGCATGTGGATGACTCATCATATCCTTGATGTGATGATAGGTTTGGAGGTTTCCCATGGCAACAGGAACAGTTCTATACAAGGGTCCCGTCTAACTGCGTAGATGGGTTGATAACAAGTGATGCTTAATTACATAAATAGACTCCCTGTTTTATTTTTTATTCAATGTTCACAGTCAGCTAACACTGCCTGGATGGTAAACAACATTAAACAATCTCTAAACGATCCTCAGAACAACAAGTGAAAGTAGTTATCGGAGCGTGGTGAAGTATATCAAACCATCTGTCTAAGCAATGTTTAACGGTTACATACAGCCGTTTCTTCAGTAGCAAGCACTGTTTACACTAATAACACTGTGTGTAGGCCTACACAAATTATTATTCCTTCTTTTTTTGGCAGAGAGATCGTGAAGCCTCTCTGATGTGAAAAGCAGAGAACGCTGATGCACCTGGTTCCTGGACATTCCAGCACACCGGTGTTTCCCCTGGATGGAATCAAATGTGTTATGGAAAGTAGGTAGCAACATGGACATCACCCCAGGAAACAGATGTGAGATGGGGGAGAGAGAGAGAAAAGACAGAGAAAAAGAGAAAAGAAGGGGGTGGGGGCGGCTGCCTGAGGAGATAATGTGTGACTGGAAATACAATGAGCAAATGAGAACTTTTCACTCTCTTTTCTCTCTCTCTCTTTCTCTCGCTGGGAAGCCCCTCTGCCAGCCTCAGCAGACTGTACCCTGATTAATCGCTGCTATAATGTTGCAAGATTAATACAGAGAGCAGCTCTGTGGTGCTTCGGGAAGCAAATGCAAAGTACATGGTGGGGGGCAAATGCTCCATTTTTCAAGGGTTGGTTGCTGGTCTGATCAGCAAGATGATCGATTTTGGCCATTGGGATGCATCCAAATACTTGTGCTTTAATATTAGGTACCGAATTCTTGACTTATGCAGGTGTGTAGTATGAATACATTCCTAATAATACTACTTCCACCATCCCATGCAGCTAACAGGGAACATTCTCAGAACTTTGGCTATACGTTCTGGAAAAGGTTCTCTACAAATGTTCCTCAGTAACATTCATAGAGCATTTCTTCAGTTATCTGGTCTTTAATAATGTTCTCACAACATTAGCACAAAAACGTTATTTATATTGTTTATACGTTTTTTCTGAAACGTTTCAGTTGGATGTTCATCAAACATTTTTCCAATTTTCAGAATGCTTCAAAATGTTCAGAGAACGTTCAAAAGTAACATTCCCAAAATGTTTGCAGAATGATCAAATGGAATGTTTCCTTAATGTTCGCATAACCAAAAAAAAAAAAAAAAAAAAAAAAGAAGAAAAAAATCTAAACATTTAGAAAAACTGGACATTTTGAACGTTCAGAGAACATTCAGAAATGACGTTCATAACTTAAAGGTGCTGTATTTATTTTATTTTTTTATTTTTTACTGTACTTAAGTCAAGTCAAGTCACCTTTATTTATAGCGCTTTTTACAATACAGATTGTTTCGAAGCAGCTTTACAGAGATAACAGGAAAATAATGCAATAAAGTTCGTTTCTAGAAGAAAATAGCGTCACAGTCCAACTTAAGTAAGTTAAGTGATGGTTCAATTTTGTTGTACATTTTTTTTCATTTATACAGCCACTCTGGAGAAAACCGTGATGTCATCGTCCAGCTCAGTTCAGTTCTCATAATGGTGTCAATGCAGGCAGATCAATAATATTGTTGAATATTAAATATGAAATGAAATGTCCCCAACTTAAGCATAAAAATACCATAATATGTTTGCAGAGATTTAGGAAACATTTTCAAATACTCTGAAAAACAATGTTACAGCCAGTTATACTACTTTGAAATGTGCGTTCTGTGTCAGAATGTCTGTTTCTGTTTTGGTCTGTGTGATCCTGCCCGCTGCCAAGTTACCCAATAGTATTTCGACACCCCGGGTTGCCAGTTGACAGAAAACACCGCTTACTGCAGCCATGGAATCCAGCATACGAACTGGGTCAGAGATCACAGATTCTACCCAACCTAAAAAGCCTCTGCATTAAAAACATTACACACGTATACATTAGCTGATCAACTTACAGTGTAAGGCTCGTCGCTTTCTTTATCAATTGCGTAATCTGGCAAACCGTGTGAGCTCTGAGTCTGAAGAAGAGGGTGAAACAACTCTCTCCAATATTTCAATCGCTAACTGTCAATTTGGCATACTGCAACTTTAATGGGAATGTTAGCAAAACATTCTTAGAACAGATTTTTGTTTTGTCCTTTGACCTGTGTGTCTTGATAAGCACTGATCTAAGCAGTCCAAATAATTGGCAATCCATGAAGTATCTATTACCACCATGTCATTTTGTAGCTCATGATAACTTAAGACACAGATCGGGTGTGCACATAGACAGAGCCATGAATTATCTTGTTGTTGATGATGATACGCAAAAACATGACTCGATAATCATTCACGTCATGTGTCTCAAATGGTGTCTTGAATCTGTACTTTTAACCGATAAGTTCCTCCTTGTACCAGGGTGCAATCCTAAGGAGGAACAGTGTCCTCTCACCAGAAATCTTGTTTCAGACAGTTGGTTGGCTGGCTCATACTCTCTGAGTATCATTTGATTCCTTCCCATCAGCAGAGTAGAGTGCTCATGCAAACAGTGGATGAATAAAATCACAGCTCTGCTCACATATCACAGCACATCCCCTGCCTCTCATGTACCAGGCGAGAAAGCACACTGTGTGTAGATTTGAGAAGGACATTGATTTAGATTTATAAAGGTGCTGTGTGTCTTTTACAGACTTAAGCAACAATGGAATGGCTCATAAACAGTTGCGATGCTAAACGCGGAGAGAGTCCAGACGTATCAGTCAAAATATATCTGAGTAATAGCTCAGATAAGTTGAATTCCTTCTGTATCTTTCCTCCCATATAACATTCCCTCACAAGGCGAGCCGCCAATTTTTATGTTTTTACAACAGACAGACATTAGGGAGTTTCACTTGTCAATCCTATAAAAACTAATTTTATCTTTTGGCCAGATTTAAGAGCGCTTGTATTTCAAAGATAATCCCCTGAAGTAATATCTCTCACCGCACATCACCTAAGAACTTTGTTGAACTCCTTGTTGTTGCTCAGTCGACCCTTAGTGGTAAGACTCTGTTCTGGACCTCAGAGCGTCCTCACGCTGTGTTAATCTACTGGAAAAGGTCACCCACATGGACATCAGCACTCCAGACGTATACCTGCCTTCACCTCGAATGAACTTTCACCACTAGCTTTACTGTGTAGGCATAGACACAGTCACACATTATGTTCCTAAACGTAGAGTCTAGACAGCAAAGAACATTAGGCTGCACAATTATGCTTCCTTATGAAAATTAGAAAATTAGGTATACCTAATTTTGGCCAAATTCAAAAGCAGCATCACATGTATCCTTTGTGAATTAGGCATGCTTGGTGAAAAAATTAATCCTAAATGGTGGAGTAGTCGAGAAATAATGACTGTAATATACTTTTTTTTATTATTATTTTTTACATAAAGCACTGATATTTAACGCATTATATACGGTATATATACAATTTTAACTTTTATATTTATATATATTAATTTTTGTATTATATAATTTATATAGTTTTTTTATAGTTTTTTACATATATGTAATTTTTTTAATTTACATATGCACACACACACACACACACACACACACACACACACACACACACACACACACACACACACAAATCTTGACTATAAATAAAAATAAATATATCACATTTTTTTGTTAATTTGTTCATGAATTTATTATGAATTTATTTTTAATGAATTCTTTAAATTCAATTTAATAAATGTAATTTATATGATTTTCTATAGGCTATACTTTAATTTAGTGTGTGTGTATATATATATATATATACACACACACATATACAGTATATATATTGTAACAGTATATATGTTGTAACATGCTTACTGAAAAAAAGGTGTGTGATGAGTCAAAAAAAATCTTGAATAGTTGCTGAAAAAACTTAGTGGAACAGGGCTACATAAACTCAATAGGAACAGATATATTATAATGTCAGGAGGCACACCACACACACAAATGTCACGATAGGGTAACTCTTCAGTCTACTGTGACAGTGCAGTCCGTGGATGGACATTTCCACTGTGTGAAACTGAGGGGTTGTACTGTTGTTTCAGTATTAGTTTACTTGTGGGCATGTTTATTTGTGTTATAAATAACCCTCAGGGTTCAATTTGTGATTCTTATCAGCTTGATACAATCACACAGGTTTTTGCACTTCTCATGCAAACACAGCCCATACAAACATTTGTAAACACTGAGCATAACGTGGGAGTAGAATTAATAAGGGGAAAATATACACATGGAAAACCCATGAAATATGCATGTAGTACACTGTGTTCATGGAAATTACATCCAATGAGCCATCGACTTTAGTTTGGGTTTTGACAGCAAAACAGCAGTAGATTTTTTTTTTTTTTTTCAAGTTCAAGCTATAATGCTACCCATGACACAGAACATCCCATAATTATAATGCTTTATTCACAAGAAGTCTGGAACAGCAGAAAGTACAATAAATTCCCCAGTAGATTTCTTGTTCTCTTTTGTTGTTTTTGTTGTTGTTTTTACTCCCTCTTTCTCTACTCTAGGAAAATGAGCAGAAGATAGTTGAGAGATGTCTGGTTTATGACTCTGAAGAACAAGGGAGTTTTTGGAGAGACAGGCACGGGGCTGTCCCGGTCTGACAGAAGAACGGCAAGAGAAGTGTCTTACATTCCATGCTTCTGAGACACAAGATCTTTATTCATTTATCTCGCTATAAAGTATTAACACTTCTTTTCAAAGACATTTTAAGCACAATTTATTTATTTATTAGAAAACAAGATTAATTATTGATTTCTATCTTAGTGCTTTTATAATTTTTTCAGGCTTTAAAAACTACAGGTAGTTTTTTTTTAGATTTACCGTATACTTGTATTATGTGCACATTCTTCTTCATCATGTTCTCTTTATTATTATTGTTAGGAAAGGCCCCTGATGGGTTTTCCTCTGACTGAGTAAAACACTTGTCCTCCGCCCACAGTCTCACCTCCCTCAGTCTCTTTCTGTTTCAGCTCCGGCGTGAAGTGCGTGATGCTCTCGTCTCCCTCGATTACATTGTCATCAGTTCTGCACACCTTGAAAACCGTAACCACCCACTGTTCTGAATGTCACCTCTGAAATACCCTGTCACTGAATCAAGCATAAACACCCACATATTTCTGGACAAAAAAGTTCAGTTCTGAGGAAAACTCAGCGTTGCCTGACTGTGTATAGCTAATAACAGTAACGTGTCTCATATGAGCCGAGCCAGCGGCCTTCAGAATGAGGATGAGAAGCTGAGATGATTTTGAGAAACACCTCTGAATTTTCTTCTGAATTCTTAATTAATTTCTTTTTTTGTAGCCAGACAGTAGTGACATTCCATTAAAATAATTTCTTAGAACTTGAAAAATTAGATTATAATTTTTTTCAGAAGGGTGGTTTCGGCCTGTTAGTTAAGATCATGTGTGTATGAAAATTCAGGGTGATTGTGACACTTTTTCCAAGTCATCTCATATACTGTATATAGATAATGGGGCAGTTGTTCTTCTCTGGATTAACTTTAGTCTATATTTTTATTTTTCCATGTTAGTTTTACAGAAATCAGCTGGCTTAACTGTTTATTAAAGATTTATCTGTTAAAATAACTGGAAAAGTGTTATTATCTTGAACGTCAATGCTTCTGATTAGAGAAATGTATGCGATTATATTTCCAAAAATTCAATATGATAATCTTGGCTTTGTGTCACCAAAAAAAGATATCATTCTTTTTACTGATAAAATATGTGTCAAACAAAAACTTTGTACTTTAAGGGAAAGTACAAAGTCGTGTCTAACAGAAGTAAATCTCTTTGTCTAAACATGTTGGAGATACATAAATCCACTGATGTTTTTATACTTAAACTTCAAGCCTTTGGCTTTAGTGCTGCTGTGAGGTGCATCTGGGATCCAGGCTGCCATAATAATCAGCAGGGAATGTTGTGGGAATTCCCCCTATCTGTTACTTTGGAATGTCTTATTGGTCTGGCATAATATTTGGGCCTGTAAAAAGAGAATGTTCAAAGAAAGAAAGAGTGAGAATGAAAAGGCTTTAAGTCAAAGCCAAGGACAGATGTTGTACTTTACCAGAGAATATAGTCTAAAACCTTTCAAAGCTGTTTGTTTGTCCTCTTTCGTTTTTATTAATCTCTCAGACTTTTGATTGTTCGCATAGGACATGGACAAGGAAAAAACATAAATTTTTAAAAAGCATTTTGTATAGTCTACCTATGTATTAATTCCAGTCAAATTTCCATTTGCGTCACAGTGATACATTTCCAGTCCAGATGGTGAATGAGCAGGGAGAGCGGGTCGTACTGACAGTAAGTTATTAATAATAAACAGTTTAAGCAAAGATCAGCCAATGTGTCATGTGACATGTGATCATTAATGGATAAGACTGTGTCAGCGTACGAGAAATCAGTTTTTCCAACTGAGCTGGATGATAAGTCAAGTAAATAAATAAATATAGCCTATAAATGGGGTTGTAACTATATAGATTAGCAGAAAATATATGTACATTTTCAATTTCATTTGCTCATATGTGTATGGCCATTTTGTAAATTAATTTCCATCTATATTTATATTGTCCAAAATATTTATATTTGTATTTACCCAAAATGCATTTTAAAAAATAAATTCTAGCATTTGAAGGTTTAAGCAGAATATATTTTTTAATTACAAACATGTGATATTTATATACTGTGTGTATATATACACAATTTACGCCAGACATAACAGCTTATGTTTTTACCCTTGGTGTGGCAAACATAACAAAATCTGATCTGAATACCTAGTAGAGAAAACTTTGGCAGTAACAAACGAGTAATAAGAGGTGTCCACATCCTTGGCTGCTGTAGAAAGAGCTTTCCTGCAATATTGATCCTATTAGTTAATGTTTTCGTCAAATGAGCCTGCTGCTGACGCATCAGATCTTGAAAGTCGAAGCAAAGCTTTGCAGTGAAACAAATCAGTCTTTAGGGAGATAGCATTGACCCCAAAATTGAGAAAACAGTGTTAAAAGTCAAACAACAATCTGACTTACAACAACAGCGTGACTTTCATCACATGTGCAATAAAGAATAACCAGACTGAAAAGGAAGCTGCCATTCTACTCTTAACAAACTGTGCATGAATCAGGTCATACAAACTTTGTTGTATATGTTTCTGACAGACCCCTTTCACAAACAAATACGCCCTCATTATTTTTTGCTGAGACAAACTATGGGGGCTTTCCCTGAAAATTCTTCAACAAACAAAGGTCTGCTTATCTAGCCCTGCCCTGGGCCTGTGCCGGTGTCCAGAGGAAGTCCACAACAGTCTCCCATCACCCACAGGCCATACAATCCCTGCTTTTGTCAGGAAACACTGAACAAGCCAACGGACAAGGCCCTGTTTGGTCTTCGGAGTGTTGCCATGTGGTGGGACTGAGGAAGTTAATAATTAAAGCCAGTCGCTAAACATCAGCAACTGCTCTTTCACTAAATTTGACCACTTCCTCTTTGTGTTGATTACCATGAGGTTTTCCTTAAATACGCCATAAAATCCCAAATGGAGTTTTGTGGCATTTAGTCTATGCTGTTAGCTGTAAAGTCGTCCATACCAGTGGTTCTCAACCACTATGAGGCCTTAGAAAAGGGGGAGTGGGGGGAGGGGGGGCAATATGTCTAAAAATATTTAAATTAGTAAAATTAACATATATAGACGCTAACATTAAACTAACAGCATTTTGGGGTTTATAATTTTTTTATTCCTATAAGTCTTTCTCTTATAGGAAAACAGACCAAAAGTATTGATGACTCATCCTGCACTACACAAATTTGGTCCAATCAAATGTTCTATATCATGAGAATAGCCTGCCCACTGAAACAGCTTGCAACAGTAAACAGAAAATCATGGTTAGTTCACCCAGAAATATACATTCTGTCATTATTTATTCACCCTCATGTTGTTCCAAACCTGACTTTGTTCTGATATTTTGAAGAATGATTCGACTGTTTTTGTTCACACAATGAAAGTCAGTGGAGTTCAAAACAACATGGGACCCATACAACATTTATATGGGGACAAAAAAAGGGAAGTCATACAAGTTTGGAACAACACGAGGACAGAATTTTTCATGTTTTGGCTGAACTGTCCCTTTAATAGTTTTGTCGTAACTTAAGCCCGTTAGCTACTAAAAATAAGGGATTCACAGGCAGTGTTTGTATAAGGGTCTCTCAGTTTATTTACACTACTGTAGAGGATATGAGTGATATCACCTGGCCAGCAGTGTCACAGTTTGTGTTACTCAGCAGTGACTCTCTCAGCACAGCCCACCAGCTGAACTCCACCGAGGAGGGGGCAGGGCGCAGTGGGATTGGGCCAAGGAAATGGCGGACGCTGTCAAAAGGAAACGAAACTTCTGTCTGACTCCATTTTTTTTGTTGTGGTTCCCGAATGTGATTCACTGGTTCTAAGACTACCTCTGGAAATACTGGCAAGTGGGTGACACTAGATGACTTAGTCAGAGTGAGAAATGCGCCCCAACTTTTTACTGTTACTTTTTACTCACGCAGGCTTACTCAAAACATCAAACGACTACAACGTCATGTTATGAGAGCTGTGGGATATTTATGAGACAAAGTCAGATGTTTATGTTAAAAAAAACAGGAGTTTCATTTCATACTTTTGTCACAGTTAACAAATTAGCAGAGTTGACAATGATTAACAATTAGACTAGCCTACTTGTTTAACCTTTTTTATATTTTTGACAGAAGTCTCTTATGCTCACCACGGCTGCATTTATTTGATCAAAAATACATAAAAACAGTAATACTGTAATATATAATTACAAATTAAAATAAATATTCGATTCTTTGATGAATAGAAAGTTCAAAAGAGCATAGAATTTTATAATGTACAAGTTTTTATTGTCAATTTTGATCAATTTAACCCATCCTTGCTGAATAAAACTATTCATTTAATTCATTCATTTATTAAAAAATAGGTATTTTCGTGCCATACCATGCACATCCACTTGTTCTGTGTATGAAACATTGTGGATTTAATTGTGATTCAGAAAAGATGTTAATCAGACACCATGATTAAAGTCAATGAAAAATGCATCAGTTTACTGTAGGTCTCAATGAATAATGCAGAGAAACAGAATACTTTGATATGATAATAATAGGTCAGAATGTCAATTCGGGTCTGAAACTGTCTTTTTTTTAAACTATGGATTAAATGCCCTTAAAAAACATTTCAGTTAAAAAATGTTTCATTTATATTTAGTAGCAAAAAAATAAATATGTTTAGTTTTTAGCAACTTTCCACTCAAAAATTAGAGAGGTGGTAACTTTACTAGAATAAATGACTTTAAATATTTACTGTAGCTTTTTCTTATTGTGATACTTCATCTAAAAATGAAAATTGTTTCGTTCATGTCATTCCAAACGTATACGATTTTCTTTCTGTGGAACAAAAATCTAGCATCAATTAAATATTTATATTCAATAACAGTTAAAATTGACTGTGATTATTAATCTTCAGAAATGCCCCCAAAAAGCCAGTTCTTTTCAACAAACGATTCACAATTCTGAACGAACTCATTACCAAATCTTGTGTTCTTACATTTAAAATGATGTATTCAAAGTATTCAATTTCGGATGCAGCGTATAACAGCACTGCTTGGAGGTTGGTACACATAACAGCCGCTCAAAGCAGCCTATCAACATAGCAACACCCTAGCAACCACCCAAAACACCATTGTAAAACTGGTAATCATTTGGTGGCAAACACTATACTTTTTCTTCAGAAAAGTAAAAATTTCAGTTCTGTACTGCGACGATCTACTAGTTGATTAATGGAAGAGAGAGAGTCCATCTATATGAAAACACAGTTTATGCATGGTTTTCCCCTCTCAAAGGTCTTGCCTTTTCATCTGTCTCCACCGTTTGTATTTTCTGCTTGTCAGCACTTTTCAAACTCCACTAGTTTATTGATACATCTCCAGACATGTCCAGGCATGCTAGAACTCGTTGACCAGTGCACGTCTGTCATTTATTTCCAACTTCCTCACAAATGTCCCTATGTTTCGCATGACTAACAACAAAAAAATGAGAGGGGTAAATTTGGGGTGGACCATGTGTTTGACATTACGCATATTTTCATAATTATGAACAACAATTTTTCCATTAGATATAAAGTATTTGTCAGTGATATTCTTTGAGATAATTCTCACAAGAGTTATTGAGTTGTTCTTTCTGAAATAGCTGACTGACATTGCTGGAATTGGTTTAGTGAGTGAGAGATTCATCACAGAGGAACGTTTGATTAGCTGCTTGTGTCTGAATGTGACTGCAGCCCTCCTTTTCCTCTTGATTGCAGTGGAAACAGATGGTTCTGCCTGATACAGCCCACTGGCAACCAGAGATCAGCACCTTTTCGCTCTCAAATACATGAGATCATTTGCGATGCAGCTCCATATTACTATTGGAAATACAAAAATAACATAGCAAAACATTTACCAAACAAAAAAATGTATGTTACTGGTAAAATAAATTTGATGACTACGAACATTGGCCATAACTGTTGATAAGCCAATCAGGCTACAGTGGAGAGTTGAAATAAAAGGCTTTCCATGACTACAAGCAAGTTTGTGGCAGATATCCAGGTTATTCAAAGCACTGTGTGAATGATTGCCTGGCTTGCGGGGCATTGTTTAGTGTGCCTGCCCATGTAGCCCATTTTGACAATAATTTACGGGATTGCTCTTTGCTTAGAGATGCACTCGCAACAGTGAGCATGGACCACTTAGTGACAACATTGTGAAGAGACTCCCTCATTGGAATACGACAATAATCATATTTTATTGAGCTCCTAAACGGGTAAGGAATTAGGGTAACCCATCATTGATTCGTAACGATACCGAATTCTACACTTAACAAACATTTTGGTATTTTTTTATAGATGGTTTTGCCAGTCATATTATGACTTAAGATTACTGTTTTTATGTTGTGAGTCCCAGAGACTCCAATGATGTATAGGTAAAAATAATATTAGTCATTTTGGAATTCTACCAACTGTTTTCTCTTTAAATTATTTTAAAATGGTCCTCTAACCTATTTAAATTCCTTTGACAGCCGTTTTTGAAGCTTTAACCCACACAAATTAGGCATGAACTTTTTTTAGAAACGACGTTGTTAAATAATATAGTGGCAATGTTTCTGTTTGGTGTCAATTTACTAAAACCTATTAGAAAAAACAGAGAAAAAATACAATAAAATTGATTTTGAAAAAATCATATGCAGTTTCTGAGACATATTTTTGTATTATTTTATATGTAGGACGTGATGAATGTTATCAAGTTGAAATTTAATTTTTAATCCATTCTGACAGAATGTTTAATTGCGAGGAAGTATCACACTGATACGTAAATATATTTGTATTAAATATATTGTAACACAATTAAGACAATATGTGCTCCTCTGAGTAACTTTGAAGTTCATGTTGAACATCTCTGACTCAAGAGTGATTTTACCTTGTTCATTCTTGCTGCTCGTGGCGTGGAAGCTGACGGTAAGGATGTGCTCATTAAATGATTTTATCAGAGTGAGGATGTAGAACTTGATGTTCTTTTCTAGTGACTCAGAAATGAAAGACTCATTTGTACTCTCTCTTCTACCCATACCTGTACTTTCACATGTTTCATCTCCTTACTTGCTGTAACTCTTCTACATGAGTGTAGAGCTGTAAACTGTGGTGTGTATGTATATGTTTTGGCACATAGATTATTATCACTCAAGAGTGGTGTGGAGGCAAAGACTGTGGAAAGGCAGAAGAGAAGTGAACCGAACCTGAGGTGTGGTACTCCGTTGACTCAGTCTGAGGACTCTAACAACATTTCACTGTACAGACAGGTGGGAACTTCCCTGACGGTGCTGATCAAAAAGTGTTTCATACATTAAAAAGCACCTCATTCTCTTAAATAAGCTCTTCGGGTTGGCTTCCATGAAAAACCTTAAACCTGAAGCAATAGTAATGGTTTTCAATTGTTATCATCATCTGCAGTTGATCTAGGTCTGGACTCAAGAAGATGTGTCTCGAAAACCATTCCTTTGATTCTGGGCGAATAAATCATTAACAATTAAAATTGATATCCTCTTTATTATACCATGAGAATATAAACCTCAGCAAAAGAGATTAAAAAAAATTAATTAATGTTTTTTTGATTAGCATCTCAAGGGCCTTTTTTCAGTCATGAAATGTGTCATTTTATTGGGCATTCGCAAAAAAAATCCAACAAAAACCAAACAATTTTTTGTGTGGGTGTTTGCCAGTAGATCAGTTCCAAACAGTAGTTTGATGGTATTTGGTCCATTTTTTCCTTCATGAACAACTTCAGGTCATTGATTTTTAAGTGCAAAAACATTCAAATTTAGGACTTTGGCCTGACTGTTTTACAATATGAGCGTTTAATTCATAGATCTACCCTGCTTAGGATTATTCATGTGTTTTTAGAAACACGTTTGGTTGAATTCCAGCTGACACACCATTGTTTTTCTTATGTTGAAATTGTGACTCGTCATATTGTCATATTGTCATATTGTCGCTCTCAATTCCTTAGTCTGGCCTTTTTATTGGCCTACTGTTAACACCTTTTGAATGTGATTTTGTTGGACACGAATTCATAGGGCCTGGGACAAAATTGTAATGTTGGACCCCAGCCCCCATACACCCATAAACATTGATTTAGTAGGTCCCCCCTAGTCACAGGGTCTGACAATGATCCTGGTAGTTCCCCCTGATGTCAGCTCTGGCCAGACACCCTTTATAAGAAAGAATAACAAGTTACAAAGAGTACATACATCCCATACCAGTGGATTTATGAGGGCCAAATCCCTGAGTAGTGGTTTGTCCTATAACTATTAAATCTCAAATGCCTTTTAAATTTGATCTATGTAAATGTTTTTTGATCAAGGAAATTATTTAATTTAGAAACCTATGTCTTTGAGGAAGCTATAGTAATTAGTATTCAGTTTGTGTTACTGGGAAAGGCCCTTAGTCTCACACTGTTAGAATTCAATAATTGAACTTGCATGACCTCTTTTACAGAGTTTACCTTCCTGTAAGTTCACATCTTTTTCAACAAATACATGGGTAATTCTCAAGAACTGATGTCTTTTGTGCCTCAACTTTCTACAGATATAATGAACAGAATACTGAACTTGACACTCTAATGCCCAAGAATGTTCAAAATCACTTTTTGAACAAGGCTATATCGATACAATGTGATTTGTCTCCTCGCAGATTTCTTCATCATGGCCAATCAGCCTTTACCGCTGTCACAGGAGACTTTAGCTCAGTTCAATCGCTCCCTGACCACAGAACCAGGTACCTCAGGGCCTCCAAGGAGACGTCTGGGCTCCATCTCCACCCGCCGAAGCTCCAAAGACCAATCTAAGGACCAGCCCCACCACAGACCCCTGTTCCTCAGGGGCATGACGGGTCTCTCGTCAGAGTCATCGTTCCTGAGCCCCAACGTCAGCACTTCTCACATCTCCATCGGCAAGCGGTTCTCTTTTGCCGGCTGGCACCAGGGAGGAAGAGTGAGCTTCTCTGGACTCTACCTTCCCCAACCCATCCAAGAAGTCTATGTGGAGAACACCTACAGAATGGGACCAGAACCAGGGTGCCACTTCAGCGCCAGCAGGACCCAGCAGATATTACAGGCAACTTTGGATAGTTATTTGGAAGGTGTGAGTTACAGTCCTGACAGTTGTAGCCAACTGTGTCAGATGTTAGCAGATCTAGTTCTCAGTAAGCTTAAAGATGTCAATCCGCCACGATATAAACTTGTGTGCCAGGTGGTGGTTGGGCAAAATGATAAACAAGGTATAAGGGTGGCCAGCTGTGGCCTGATCAACCCCAACACTGACAACTACACATCTGCTGTTTTCCAAAATCACTCACTGTTTGCTGTGGCTATGGTACATGGTATGTACTTTGAATGAAAGTTAAATCAACATCTCTTAT
Organism: Squalius cephalus; assembly: GCF_949319135.1. Classification (NCBI taxonomy): domain Eukaryota; kingdom Metazoa; phylum Chordata; class Actinopteri; order Cypriniformes; family Leuciscidae; genus Squalius; species Squalius cephalus. The sequence goes on along the minus strand of NC_137128.1, from coordinate 32,710,971 downwards.
TTCGAGTGTACACGAAAGATATAAAATAAATACTGGTCATATAATTACACAAAATACAGCAATGGTCATCTGGTTTGGAATATTAAGTTATTTTTAATGTTTTTGAAAGAAGTCTCTTATGCTTACCAAGGCTGCATTCAAAAACACAGTAAAACAGTATAATACTATCAACTCCAGAGATATTGGCACCCTTGGTAAGTAGGTTGCAGTGAAAATAAATCTGCATTGTTTATCCTTTTGATGTTTCATTAAACAAAAATTCACAAAATTCTAACCTTTCATTGAAGTAAAACAATTGAAATTGGGGGGAAACTCACATTATGAAATAAATGTTTTTCTCCAATGCATGTTGGCCACAATTATTGACACCCCTATAAATTCCAATGAGTAAAATATCTCTGAAGTATATTCCCATTCATAATTTTTAGCACACCAGGATGACTAGGAGCATGAAAATGTCTAGCCATGACTTCCTGTTCCACAAGAGTATAAATGAGAAAACACAAAGGCCAAATTCCCTTAATCGTTCATCACGAGTAAAACCAAAGAATATAGTTCTGATGTGCAGCAAAAGATTGCTGAGCTTCACTAAATAGAAAGTGGCAGTAAGAGAATAGCTAAAGCATTAAAAATCCCCATTTCCACCATCAGGGCAATAATTAAGAAGTTCCAATCAACTAAAGAGGTTACAAATCTGTCTGGAAGAGGACATGTGTCTATATTGTCTTAATGCAAGGTGAGGAGGAGAGTTTGAATGGCCAAAGACTCTCCAAGGAACACAGCTGAAGAATTGCAGAGATTAGTTGAGTCTTGGGGGTCAGAAAGCCCAATTTTTTTTTATCAAACATCACCTGCATCACCATGGGAGTGTTTCAAGAAAAATCCTCCTCGATTATCTAAAAACAAACTCCAGCATATTCAGTTGTCAGACACAACTAGAACTTCAAAAGGAACCTGGTTCTGTGGCCAGACGAAAAAAAAGTTTTTTTTGCCAGCAAACCCCCCCAAAAAAGTTGCCCACGGTTAAATATACAGCTGAATATTTAATGTTGTGGGTCTATTTTTTTGCTGGAGGTCCTGGACATCTTGTTCAGATTCATGGTAGCATGGATTCTATAGCAAATACGAAGAGATAAATCAAAACGTTTCGGTTACTCACGTAACCTCTGTTCTCTCTAGAAGAGGGAACGAGTATTGCGTAGTTGCTACGCTACGGGAAAGCCTTTCTTTCTCGAGATACTGAAGCCAAAAATTATCCTTAATTTTTATAATCTTGTCAACGCAGTGCGTCAGCCTGCAGACCTAGGGCGAGCTACTAGCGTGCCCATTGGCTGCCCTGCGGCAACTGCAGCAGCCTACCGCTGAGCCCTTGGCGTGACGTCACGACCAATGAGCGCGCTTGGCGCGCTTACTGCGTCACAGCCCGCGAAAAGGGGGGTGTGGCTTAGCGTATATAAACAGGGCTCGGAGGCTGCTTCTCTGGTTTCTGTCGCATGAAGCGAAATGAGCTCGTGGCGCGAGCACGGCGGGCTACGCAATACTCGTTCCCTCTTCTAGAGAGAACAGAGGTTACGTGAGTAACCGAAACGTTCTCTTACGAGAGGTTCTCTCGTATTGCGTAGTTGCTACGCTACGGGAACGCCCTTGTCAACGCCGTGCGCGCCCAGCATCCACTGAATGAGTCCCAGGGAGAGCCCGGGGAACGTGATAGCGGAGAGCCGGGCGGCCTAAAGAGGGCTAGCGCCGTACATAAGCACACACTAGGGGGTTAGGAGCGGCACGGCCGGTCCGAACTGACAATTCCCTGCATAGTGCAGCTCAACCAGTAGAGCTAAATCACACACCGTAGCCCGCGCACAGATAGTGGGCCGGCATACGCGAGACTTAGACTGATAACACTTTCGCCTGCAAGGCGGGAACATCCAGGTTGTAAAACCTAACAAATGTAGAGGGGGAGGCCCAGCCTGCCGCTGCACAAATGTCATGAATGGGAATCCCGCTGGACCACGCCCACGACGAGGCCATGCCTCTGGTGGAGTGAGCTCGAATGCCCAATGGGCACTGCAGGTCTTTAGACGCATAAGCCACAGCAATAGCGTCCACTATCCATCTGGACAGGCTGTGTTTCGAGGCGGCGAGACCCTTGGTGCGCCCACCAAACGAAACAAAGAGCTGATCCGAGCGCCTGAAAGCGGCGGACCGTGAAATGTAGTTTCTCAACGCCCTGACCGGGCAGAGGAGATTACCATCGGCCTCGCTGCCATGCGTTGGCAGGGCTGAGAGGGAAATGACCTGTGCTCTGAAGGGAGTGCCCAAAATTTTGGGAACGTACCCATGCCTCGGTCTGAGAATGACTTTGGAGTCATTAGGTCCGAACTCGAGGCACGCGGCGTTAATAGATAACGCGTGAAGGTCTCCCACTCGTTTGACTGAAGACAGTGCTATCAGAAAAACGGTTTTGAGCGTGAGGTATTTCATATCCACAGTTTCCAAGGGTTCGAAGGGATGCGCTCTCAGGGCCTCCAAGACCAGAGAAAGATCCCACATAGGAACCGCGGGGGGTCGCGGGGGGTTCATCCTCCTGGCTCCCCTAAGGAAGCGGATGACGAACTCGTTCCTTCCTAATGCGCGGCCCCGCTCTGAAACAGAGAGCGCTGAAATGGCCGCAACATAGACTTTGAGCGTGGAGGGGGACCTGCCCGCGTCCAGTAGCTCTTGAAGGAAACACAGAATTCGCGATACCCCACATGTCTGTGGATTGAGCCCCTTAGCAGTGCACCATCTGTTAAACACTGACCATTTCGACATGTAGAGCCGCCTCGTAGAGGGGGCTCTAGATTGTATGATCGTGTTCATGACCCCGTCTGGCAGATCAGCGTGTAATCGTTGAGGCTCCACGCATGCAGAGACCAGCGCTCTGGATGGGGATGCCATATCGAGCCGCGGGCTTGAGAGAGAAGGTCTCTCTTCACCGGTATCGGCCAGGGGGCTGAGTCTGCCAGCTGTATTAGATCCGGGAACCAAGCTTGGTTCTCCCAGCATGGGGCTATGAGGAGCACTGAGTGGCGCGCTTCCCTGATTCTCTCGATGACCTGAGGCAGCAGAGAGACCGGGGGAAAAGCGTACAACGGGCCGCTGGGCCAGGTCTGGGCCAGCGCGTCCTCGTTCTTCGAGAAGAACTCTGGGCAATGAGCGTTGTCTTTTGACGCAAAAAGGTCGACTTTCGCTTTGCCGAAACGGCGCCACAGTGACTGGACTGTTTGGGGGTGTAGAGACCACTCCCCAGGGGGAACGTTGTCCCTGGACAGTCTGTCGGGACCCTCGTTCAGGTGGCCAGGCACATGCGCGGCTCTCAGCGAGCGCAGAGAGTGCTGAGCCCACACGAGGAGGCGTTCCGCCAGGGTGCAGAGCGTCTTTGATCTGACACCGCCCTGGCGATTCACATAGGCCACTACCGATGTATTGTCCGTGCGGACTAGAACATGGTGACCGTGGAGGAATGGGAGGAAGTGTTTGAGCGCTTTCTCGACCGCGAGCATCTCTAGACAGTTTATGTGTAGGAGATTCTCCTGGTCTGACCAGCGGCCATAGACCGGTCTGCCTTCGAAGAGCGCTCCCCAACCTAGGTTGGAAGCGTCTGTCGAGACAACTTTCCGGTGTGAAATCACTCCCATAGTCACTCCCGTGAGATACCATTCGGCTGCCAGCCAGGGCTGCAGGGCTGAAATGCAGCCCTGATTCACTCTGACTCGCAAGCCGCCGGCCGCCCAGGCTCGGTGGGGCACGCGCGCTTTCAGCCAGCGTTGAAGCGGGCGCATGCGCAGTAAGCCCAGCTGGAGCGCTGCTGCAGCTGAGGCCATATGCCCCAAGATACGCTGGAATGTCCTCAGCGGAACCCGGCTGCCTATTTGGAGGGATGCGGCGAGGAGGCGGATGCGGCGCGCGCGCTGCTCCGACAGTCTGGCCGTCATAGCCACCGAGTCCAGTTCTATTCCAAGAAAGGAAATTGACTGACGGGGCGATAGCGAGCTCTTGGTCCAGTTGACCGAGAGACCCAGCTCCTCCAAATGGCTGAGAAGCGCTGTTCTGTGAGACACAAGTTCCGTCTCTGACTGCGCTAGAATAAGCCAATCGTCCAGATAATTCAGTATTCGCATTCCCTGTTTTCTCAGGGGAGCGAGGGCCGTGTCCATGCATTTCGTAAATGTACGGGGTGCCAAAGACAGGCCGAAGGGCAGGACTGTGTACTGATATACTCGACCGTTGAAGGCGAATCTCAAGAATGGCCTGTGACGGGGAGTTATCTGGATCTGAAAGTATGCGTCTTTTAGATCGAGAGAGATAAACCAGTCTCCTGGGCGAATCTGCGCGAGGATTTTTCTGGTTGTGATCATTTTGAACGGCCGTCTCATGAGGGCTTTGTTCAGATGTCTCAGATCTAAAATAGGTCTTAACGCTCCGTCCTTCTTGGGTACGAGGAAGTAGCGGCTGTAAAAGCCCGACTCGCTCAGAGAAGGATGAACCTGTTCTATAGCCCCTTTGCGCAGCAGCTTCGCTATTTCTGCTTGAAGCAGGTGCGCAGCTTCTGAACTCACTCTCGTCTCCGTCTGTGCTGTAAAGCGCGGAGGGCGACGAGCGAATTGAAGCGAATAGCCGTGTTTTATAGTATTCAGCACCCATTCTGACGCGCCCTGAATCGCTTCCCATGCTTTCGCATGCATAGCTAGGGGTCGAATGGTCTCTGGGTTCAGATCGCCGCGCTGCGCGGGATGGGGAACCTGTATCAGAGAGGATGGAGCGGCGTGTGCGCCGCTGGTGCTCGAACACGGGGGCTGGTAAACAGTATTGGCCGACTGAACAGCATTCAGTAGCTCGGTCCCATCGGATGGAGCGTGATTTGCTGTCAAACATCCCAGGCGCGAGAGTGGCGTGGGGATTATAATGTCTAAAAGTGAGTGCGCGTGCTCGTGAGCGGGCGCAGAGTTTACACTTATGACATGGCCAGTGTTTGGGAGCTTTAGAGGGTCTGTGACCCAAGGTAACTGACTGGCAGAGCGAACAGCGGGTAGGTGTGAGCACAAGGCTGTGGGCACATTTTCTACACTTAATACTCGAGCGGCTTGCGTCCGCTTCATGAGAGAGCGCTCTGTGCGCGTTACCATGGGGACCCTGTTTGTGTGAAGCAGTGAGCACATGGGAGTGGGCACATTTTCTACACTTATAATACTCTCGGCCTGAGCCGTTGTTGCCCGGGGTAACCGAGTGACAGAGCGAGTTACGGGTAGATGTGAGCACAGAGTTGTGGGCACATTTACTACACTTAGTACTCGAGCGGTGTGTGACCGCTTTATGAGAGAGCGCTCTGAGCGCGTTACCATGGGGACCGTGTTTGTGTGAAGCAGTGAGCACGTGGGAGTGGGCACATTTTCTGCACTTACAACACCTTCGGCCGGAGCCGGAAAACCCGAATTTACACTCTTTCTGAGATTTATTTGGGCCGCCGTAAAAACGGCGTTTGTGTGCAGGCGAGCGAGTGGTGTTACTGGCTCGTTGGCTGCGGTGTAAGCTGCTGCAGTAGCCTGTACTGAGGGGACTGACAGAGCTGGGCGTTTTGATGGCGGTCCGGCCGCAGCGGGACTCAGCCATCTTTTCCTCCCTGCGGGTGCTAGGAGGACTTCGCGGGCTCAGACTTCAGCGTTATCTTGGGACGCGGACCCCGGGGGGGCGGCGGTCTGTGACGGCTGGTTGAGCGCGACCTAGGGCGGCCGCCCTGGCGTCGCTGCGAAGCAGTTGGTGGCCGAGACGAGCGCTGTGTGGAGCTGCGCGCAGGAGGCTGAGCTTGAGAGCGGCCTGCGGCTGGGCTCGAGCGGCGGGGCAGGAAGAGATTCATAGCCTGCGACGCCTTCTGTACTTCAGAGAAGCGGTCCACAATCCCGCTGACCGCAGGGCCGAAGAGGCCAGTGGGCGAGAGCGGGGCGTTGAGGAAAACAGCGCGTTCTGACTCACTCATATCCGCCAGCGTCAACCATAAGTGTCTGTCGATGACGGTGAGCGCGGCCATGGATCTGCCGATGGCTTGTGCAGCGGTTTTGGTAGCGCGGAGCGAAAGGTCCGTCGCGCTGCGCAGATCTGTTAAGGCTGTGTGATCCGAGCCCTTCTCGTCCAATTCACGGAGGAGGTCGGCTTGCAGGATCTGGAGAACAGCCATCGAGTGCAGGGCGGAAGCAGCTTGGCCGGAGGCGGCGAATGCGCGGCCGGCGAGAGCTGATGTGGTCCTGCAGGCTTTGGACGGCAGGGCAGACTTTGAGCGCCATCTAGCAGACGGCGGGCAAAGGTGCGTTGCCACCGCTTCCTCAACGGAAGGGATGCCGGTATATCCTTTCTCGGCGGCCCCGTCCACCTGGGAGAGGGCCGAGGAGACAGATGAGCGGAGTCTAGCGGAGAAGGGCGCGTTCCACGACTTCGATAGCTCCGCATGGAGCTCGGGCAGGAAGGGTGCTGACCTAGAGGCTGGCGCTTGGCGGCGGCTAGGCAGAAAACACCCGTCGAGTCGGTTCGGCGCGGGCTCCTTGGGTGGGGACCAGTCCAATCCCAGTCGGTCGACCGCTTTGGTGAGGAGGCGGATAAGCTCCGCGTCAACACTGGAGCGGGACCTGCCAGACTCTGGAGTCGAGGAGGCGGAGCGGTGAGAGCCCGACCATTCCTCGCTGTCCGAAGCAAGCAGAGAGCAGCTGTCAGCGGCGTCATCTGCTTCATCCCCAAAGGCGACGGCAGTGCAGGCAGTGGCCGGCCGCTGCGCGTCGGTGAAGGGCGGGGGAGAAGGAGAGAGCGAGGCTCGCGGGAGGGGCTCCGGCGAGCGCTCAGCTATAACCACCGGCTCGGGAGGCCTTTGAGAGCGGCGTTTCTTCTTTCGCGGCCCTGAAGAGGCAGCCGGGGAAGGTGGAGGATCATCAAACATGGCGAGTCGAGCCCGCAGGGTCGACATCGGCAAGTCCTCACACTGTTCGCAGCCGCCCGTGGAGAGGGCGCGGGCTGCGTGGTCGAGGCCCAGGCAGAGAGCGCAGACCACGTGGCGGTCTCCGTCGCTGAGCGAGGCTCTGCACGAGCCACAGGATGAGCGAGGCATTTGCAACAACGCCTCGCGCTCTTTTAGATGCAAAGTGTGTCGCGGGGCGAACACACACACACATACAACACAGAGCAGTAAAGGATATATTCGCCGGATAGCGAAGCAGGCAGGGAAGGCTGAAGGCGGCGAAGGCGGCCGGCGTCCTCAGGCTGAGATCCTCGGCGTGCTGGTCGCTTGATTCAACGGCGGCTTCCTCAGAGAGCAGCGATGCGAAGAGCTTCGCTGAAAAGACAGAAATCAGAGAAGCAGCCTCCGAGCCCTGTTTATATACGCTAAGCCACACCCCCCTTTTCGCGGGCTGTGACGCAGTAAGCGCGCCAAGCGCGCTCATTGGTCGTGACGTCACGCCAAGGGCTCAGCGGTAGGCTGCTGCAGTTGCCGCAGGGCAGCCAATGGGCACGCTAGTAGCTCGCCCTAGGTCTGCAGGCTGCCGCACTGCGTTGACAAGATTATAAAAATTAAGGATAATTTTTGGCTTCAGTATCTCGAGAAAGAAAGGCTTTCCCGTAGCGTAGCAACTACGCAATACGAGAGAACCTCTCGTAAGAGAACCTGACCGCTTCTGCTTGAAATCTTATAATGGGCCGTGGTTGGATCTTCCATCAGGACAATGATCCAAAACAATCAATTTCAACACTAAAATGTGTCACTGAACACAAAATGAAGCTTCTGCCATGACCATCCCCGTCCCCTGACCTGAACCCTATAGAAAATGAGTGGGCTGAACTGAAGAGAAGCACCAACATCAAGCTAGGAATCTAAAGGATCTGGAGATGGAAGGAATGATCTCTGATCCATGGTCAGGTTCTCTCCAAACTCATCAAGCATTATAGAAAACAACTCCGAGCTGTTATCTTGGGAAAAGGACATTGCAATAATTGGGTGCCAATATTTGTGGCCAACATGAACTAGAGAAAAATATTTCATAATGAGATTATTTTTTATATATAAAAATATTTTTTTACATTGGTTTTCTTTTAAAACTGGAAAAAAGTAATCATGAGAGACAGAACATTTATATTTTCAATAAACTTTATTCCCCCCACTCTCCCAATACATAAAAAGTGATCATACTGAACATTTCCCAGTGTTGACACCATACAATTATGTTACATCAATAAATAAAAAACTATAAATAAAAAAATAAATAGAACACGTGCCACAATTAATAATACTAGTTAGGATTTGTCTGAGAGAGTAATGGCTTTCACAATGTTGGTATTCTAAACACATCACTTACAGCCAAGGTCACAGTTTTGAGGACATTATGATTACTTATGATGGAGCATGTCAAGTAAACAAAGCTGGAGGCACACTGAGTACATAGTCTTTTTTTCCCCTCAAGTACAGACATTAGGGATATAATAACTTTTAAGAGCAAAAAGCTTATATCAGGTGTGTATTTGTAGTGTTTCTTCCCCCACTCCTGCCTAATTTGCTTGGAAAACCGAATATGAAGACTCTATATAAAGCCCGTCTCATTCCCTTTGTGACTCAAGCTTGAGATTCAGGGCCATTATTGCACAGAGGAATCCATCAGAAAGGCACTTTAGTCACTCCCACTCCTAACTGCTCCTCCATGAATTACAGTTCCACCTCAGCTATTCACCTCTGCCATCTTTAAAACTAAACTCATTAAAAGAATAACCATTTGGTGTCCGTAGCTCTTCTATTTTGTGTACCATTTAGTGAAATAAAAGTCTTTTAAAAAAAAAAAAAAAAGGCCAAGTGATCGAGCATAAAAAGCCAAGCCCATCTTGCGCAGTGCATGAGACACTGCGAGCAAATGCAAGACGCTTAAGAACCCTGTGAATTTTATGCCATCTGCACTTCAGTCCAGCTAAAAATCGAAATAATAAAATGAACGGGCTCAAATTTTGGTTGTGCACACTGTGAGTCAAGCTGGTAGTGTGATACTGTTGGTGTAGGCTCAGTTGCAAAAACAAAAAAAAAAGAATAGTGCACCATAGTTCAAAGAGGCCAGCCGATGACCAAGGACAGGAGATCTTCGTGGCAACGTGGAAGCTTCCCCTGATTTTCTTTGTCATAGTCCTTTTTTGCTTCCCAAATTGAAGCGGTAAGCAGCAAATCGTAATACGAAGCAGAACAGCGGTTCCGCGGGGTTCATTTATGCGTTGGTGTAGTGCTGGAGAAGCTGCACCACGTAATGAAGCCGCTGCCGGAGCTCCGGAGCACAGCCCCATTCGGATAGCACGTTCAGAGGGTATGAATAAGAGACGCGCTCCTTGCTGATGTACGTCAGCAGGTACAAAGAGTCCGAGGTCTTGCTCAGGATTATCTTCGTGTGGTCCGTGTAAAAGTTAACCTGGGAAAGAGAGCAGAAGCAGAGGGAAACGTTATGAACTGCATCGGCCAAGCAAGGTCAGTCGTTCAATTTGGGTCAGTGGCCAAATCGTCAATGCATTGCATTTATCTGTCGTTCCTGCACAATCAGAGACTCACCTGTAGGGTTCGGTTGTCAAAGAGCATGACTAAGGCGTGATCAGTCTTGATCCACTGCAGCAGTAATGGAGAAGAGCTTGGAGGTGGCTGGTTCTCACCATTGACATCTCCACCCTACAAAAAGGAAAACTTATTTTAAACACTTTATATAAATAGCTTTATTTTATACAGAGTAATGATTTATAAATTATAAGATTTAAATATTTAAAATAAGACTATAATCATTTAAACATTATTGTTTTAATTATTTATTTTTTATATAATACAATATGGTTAAAAGGTTAGTGCTGAACTTAAGTTTAATTTATTTAAAAACATTTTTTTTTATAATATTATCATTTAAATTGTTATCTTAGATTATCTTACAACTCAAATGTTTAAATTATGGACCAATTTATGGACTTACCTCCATAAGATTCTGCTCCATGTAGTTAGCCATCAAATCCACTATGTGTTTTTGATTCTGGAGCTTCTCTGGTAAAGCGTCAGCTGGAAAGCTAAAGTGTTTGTTGTTTGTCAGACAGTAATGTACAGTCCTGCAGAAGAAAACAAAATAAAGAGGAATTAGAATTTCACAAGTAAAAGCTTAAAACATTTGGTCGAAAGCAGAGACTTTCGAAAGGGTAAAGCACTCTATGTGGGTCAATCAGAGCTCAGTCCAAAATGCCAAACTGGAGGCTCATTAGAGAACAGAAAGCAAGCTGACGTACCTCCGCTGATCACACAGGCTCAGATGAGTGCCTTCGTTGAAGAGTACACCGACGTTTTGATTGGAGAGTTGGTAACCGAAGCCGTATTTGTTGGAGTAGTCGACCCACTTGGTTACCCAGATAAAAGGCTTGGTTTTGGAAAGGCAGGGTGGGTTTTTTGAAGCTGGAAGAGGGAAGGACAATATTTGAGTACATGATCAATGGCCTAAGAGTAAACCTTGAAAATGGCCATTGCTTAAGCACCTCGGTGTGAACAGAGTGTGGGAACAAACCTGTTGGCATGGAAGACAAGCAGCTGTTAAGAACCTTCATGGCAGATTCGGCTACAGCAGCAGGGGTCGGGATATCGTCACAAGCTGAGGGGAAAAAGGAAAGATTTTTATTTATTTATTTACTTACAGGCAGAAACAAAACAGTACACAAATATATAATTTTTTTGTTGTATCTTGGTTATATATTATACGCATGTAAACTGTCATTCAAACATTTTTTCATGTTTTTGAGAGAAGTCTCTAAAGTTCTCCAAGGCTGCAATTATTTGATTAAATACAATGAAAACATTAATATTGTGAAATATTACTACAATTTAAAATAAGAGTTCTCAAAACAAAATTTTCAACATCATTATTCCTGTCCTTAATTTGGTGCACAAGAAGCATTCATTATGAATTCATTCATTCAGAAGCATCAATGTTGAAAAAAAAAGTTGTGCTGCGTAATGTTTGTGGAAACCGTGATCATTTATTTTAGGAATTTTTTTAAGAATAGAAAGTTCACTTGACCCTAAACTTTTGACTGGTAGTGTAAATATAAAAAGAGGGGTATAACTAAAGTGCCAGCCAAATATATGAAGTGTAAAAATGACAAGTCATCTTGCTGCAAAATGCAGCAAAGAAATAAAAATGAATTAGGGCAGGATGTTTTTGGACAAACTTGTTTTTAATGGCTGCCACTGAAAGCCTGAGGGGTTGAGTCTAAAATAAAATAGGCTTCACACATGCACATCCAAAACTATTTACTGCTGTATGTCTGGGAAAATCAGCTGCTACGGTCCCTTACCATCAGTGCTGCTGGCGACGGTCCCTTTGAAGGAGCGCGATGCAGACTTCCGGGACTCCTCCTCGGCCGGGGTGTCCAGAGGGCCAGAGCTTGCCAGTTGAACCGTGGGAGAAGTGGCCTAAGAGGAAGTCACAATGTTTTTACAATCATAAGTACTTCCTTGTGCTCAGTTATAAGCAATTATCATGCGCAGTTGACACTCATTTTCCAATCTTGTGTCTCAAGCTTAAAATATCTATTTGTCATGTGATTAATATGTGGGTTTGGTTTTGTAATTTTGGGTTTGGTCAGTACAGAGTTATTCTGAGACATTCAGCACAATAGGTGGACTACTGTACTCATTCATCTACAGCGGCAGACAAAAAACGTCCCCACAGAGCCCGCTTTAGCTATGGTGCAAAACTGCATGCACACTGACGCAGCTTTCTACGACAGTCATGAGTCAGCCGCGGAGCGGAGACGCTATTAATACGCACTAATGCACATAACTGCGACATGCATTATTACCTCATTCACTCCCATTGTCTTGTAGCTCATCTGCCGACCGATGGAGTGTTTCACCATGCCTGACACCAGTTTAGAAATGTCATCTTTCTCCTCACAAGGGGTCTTTTCAACAGCTGCAATGACAATTTTAGGTCAATAACAGAAACTAAGGTTTCATTCCAAACCAGTGTTATTGTTAACTAAAACTATTAATGTTTTCAGTGATAGAAATAAAGCTGAAATAAAAATATAAATATTTGATGAACTTAAACTTAAATTAGAAATGTCGGCTTGGCAATTTACTAAATACTAAAGTTAAAATAATCTGGAAAAATAAAAAATGCAAGCTAATAAAGATTTAGTATGAAAACAATATTAAAATAACACTGTTCCAAACATCTCAAATAGAAAGAGTGGTTCGAATAGGTGCATACCTTTTGATTTTTTCTTGCCAAAGAAGCTTTTAGCCATCTTGGTGAAGAACTTCTTAGCAGGGCTGGGTGGATTAAGCTCAGGCACCATCACACAGCTGCTGGTAGGGAGTTTTTCTGGAGTGAAGCCCTGAGGGAGAGAAAAAAAAGAGATTAGAGGACTGCCGAATTAAAATAAGGAACTGGTTAAGAAGAGTAAACACTTAAACTGCTCTTTATAATCAAGTTAAAAGGAAATGGTTTAATTGCATTTGGACACAGATGAATGATTACAAACCTTTGTGAAATACTCGTGGGCCAGTATTTGATCCAGCGTAAGGCGGTCACAGGGGTTTTTCTGAAGGACTGCGGAGATCAGCTTCTGTGCAGCTGGAGTGAGGGATGGAGGAAGGCTGTATTTCACTTCCTTAATACACTTGTAGGTCTCTTTCAAGTCTAAGGTTTCAAATGGTGGATTCCCACATAGGAGCGTGTACCTAAATAGACAAGAAAAGAGCTTGTAATCAAGGCTGTCACATCTGATGCAACATAAATCAAGTAGGGACTTTCCATAATATAAACCGTATATTAATATACAAGACAACACCAGAAATTTCCAATCTTTTGGGTCAGATCTAAAAAAAATTCCCCTGCCTGAGATTGAAGTATTTAGGAAAACATTTGGATGTTCAAGGTTCTCTGATGACCAATTAATGGTCATGTGATATGCAAGTAAACAAATGAAAAGGGCATTTTATTTTATTGTTTTTATTTTAAAAATGAACTCCCTGCAGTTTGGGATTCCCTGGTCTACAAAATAACCAGAAAATGGTCTAGAGTAGATTTGAAAAGACTTACATTACACAACCCAGCGACCAAACATCTGACTCCGTCCCATGGCCTTGTCGGTTAAGGACCTCTGGTGCCAGGTAGTTTGGAGTCCCGCAGATGGTCCTGCAAAAAGAGCATTTTATGTCAGCACACTGATCATGTGCATTTATATGAAAGTTATTGAGGATAAAAGGCAAGCAAACTCACTTCTTCCTCTGCTCGACTGTCTCCAGCTTTGCTGCCAGCCCGAAATCACCTAATCTCAGATCCATGTTTTCATTCACAAAAAAATTACCTGAAAAAACAAGTTATAGCACTATCAAACCAACTGAAATCATGGATGTCATACTAGGATTAAAACAGCAGGCTAAAAATAGTCAAAAACAATACCTAGTTTGAGGTCTCTATGGAGGATGCCTTTGTTGTGGAGGTATTTGAGCGCAGATATGATCTGTCTGAGGTAGTAACGGACTTCTGGATCTGTCAATGTATGTCTTGCTTTCCAAATGTGTGCCAGAGACTGAAAATATGAAGCACAGGATTAGAATCAGTGCCTTGTTTTCATCAAATGTGAACATTAGAGGTCTGTCCTTAGTAAAGCAGCTCACCTTTCTACTGCAGAGTTCAAGGAAGATGTAAATGTTGTCTTGGTCCTCAAAATGATGGGAAAACTTCACCACATGCTTGTGTTGGAGGCTTTTGTGGAGCTCGATTTCATTAATGATCTGTGGGACAAAAAAAAAAAACGATGAATATAAATATTAAAGGAGGAAGCTGGAAATATGACGATTCACATGTGCACTCGGTTATTATCCATTTACCTTCTCTCTCTGGTGTGGCTTCGAGACTCTGCTTTGAGGAATAACTTTCACAGCATACATCTTGTTGTTGGCAAGATCCGTCATCTCATAACATCGTGCAAAACCACCCTAGAAACAAAAGCCATTATAAATTAAATCACTCAAAATGTGTACACAGGTGATGATTACATGCAGATCCCTGTTCAACAGTCTCAACACTCAATGACTGTAAGCAACTAACTAGTTTTTCAGAGATTACTAGCATGTTTGAACGTTTGATTCATATTTTCCACGACTGATGTCAAGAATGCGGTCTAGGCAGCCAGCTTTTGGTGTTCAATATGTACTGACCAGTATTTGCAACCTGGAATTGATTTTAAATGGCATTTTTACCCTTTGCACCATATATAAACAGCGTGTCATCAATTTAACAAATGCTTTAATAGAAACAGAATTATGGCTATTATCTATAATAAAAAAATAATAAAAAAAGCACAACATGTTCTTTTTTCAATTAGTTAGTTCAAGTTAAACACAGCTCTCTAACATCAAGGTCAACAATTTTTGTAGCTGCAGAATATTTTTATTTTGCGGGAGATTGTCAGTAACATTAGACCAATAAAGTGGTCATCAGTAAACCAGCTGTCATATCGGATTCATTTTAAATCTGCAGAAAACGTCTGTTTTCCTTTAAAAAAAAAAACATGCAAAGATTTTTTTAAAACAATTTGTTCACCTCCGCGTTTCAAATATCTCGGGTAATTTCTGACCCTGGTCCCAACACATGTACAAAGGAATGACGTATTCTTTTCCCACTGGACCATCCTTACAGCATCGCACCATGATGCGGCACTTTAAAAACTGGGATTGATGATGAGACTTCTAATAATCAATCGTCTAAGAGCCTTGCTTTGGAAACATGAGAGGGAAACTGACAGTGGTCATAGGTTCCACTGATCATAAGCAATGCAGCATCCTTTTCATTGATGCATTAATTCATTCATCTTTCCCTGACATCGGATCACGTCTGGAATCGTATTAAAAATCCAGTCAACTCAATAATTGCAAACAGTGTCTTTGCATAAAACCATATGTATTTGATCAAAATTGGAAGACAACACTGTCTTATAACCAGCAGGTAGGTTCTAGAATCACAGACAGGGCGGGTTGCGGTCCAGTGGTTCTGGTGCACCCATGAACAGCTCCCAAAACCAGCCGAGCACGCAAGAGACTGACACATTGCGCACCGTGCGACCACGTTAGAGCAGCATATCAGGAAACGCGGCACGAGACAGTAACAAATGGCATCATTTATTCAAAAGCTCTGATGTATGGAGTAAATATAAAAGAGTGGTACCTTTCCCAAAAGCTTTCCTTTACAGTACGATCTTCCAGACTTTGCGTCAACCACCACCTGCGCGACCTCCGTCTTAACGTGCTCTGATTTACTCCGGTTCGGCTTGGCGGGCGGTTGAACCGCTTGAGACGGTTTGAACAAATCCGGATTCATCATTTTACAGGAAAGACGCTGCGCTGTGGTAAAACGAGCAGGATCCATTCATTAATATAGATCCTTCGCCTTAGAAAATAACCTCCTTTATGTGAAGTCCCAAAAGTCTGGCCAAGTTCTCTAGTCCTGTGAATCAAACATGCCCGGACGCCGGAGTCAAGCAGTATATAAACTGTTCGTGACGTCATGGGCACAGGCGGGGCCGAAAGATGGCGACGTCTGGAAAGAATCAACGTCATTGGCTGGTGGAGATTCAATCAAAGATCAGAGAGACGCATATGAAAGTGCTGGAGAAAAGTGAATGAAAACCTGAGAACACATCATCCAATCACGGTTGACGTGATTATGGATCTCTGGATGACATGCACTGAATGGTTTATTAAAAGTGTTTCTGTTCTCCTCTGCTTCCTCTGTACAAAACGACATGCCAATAAAGTTTGGGTTTTTTTTATATGATTTTTTTAGCATTATCGATTTAACTGTTTAATACTGGTCAAGTGGCAGGATTAATTAATCATTTCGTGTCATACTGCGTGAAAACAAAATACACATATGGCCGCAGCAGTGAGTGTTTTTATCATGTAACATTCAGAGTTGAAAGCAGACATATTTAAAACAATTGAACAATTGAATTGCATACACACAGGCTATTTTTTTTTCACGAGGATGAAGACAAATTACGTCATTGTGGAATATACTGAACTGAACTAAAAAAACTCGTGGTTTCATGCGCCCCCTTGTGCCTTGATAAGTAAACTACTACGTTTTTTTTTTCATTTAAAAACGCACATTATGTTCTAGGGGCGTTTTAAAATAATAATTAACACATATTGCTTTCCTTCATATCCAAAAGTTTTCCAATTTTAGAACCCCTGCTCTAGAAAAGCAGTCTGAGATCTTATTAAAATTATAATCAACAAATATACTGTTTTCCTTTCCATCATATCCAGTTTATTTTAAATACTGTGTGTCCCGTCTGATTGCACATCATATCAATATTTATTGCATGACAGCAATATTTCATCATACTGTCTGAACATGGATCATTTAGGCAACCCCCCCCCCCCACAAAAAAAAATCAACAACATCAGAAGTGATATTTTTTCTTATTTTTTTTATTTATTTTTTATTTTCCACTTTTTAGGTATATGGTCCTAACTGCAGGAATAATATTGAATGATAATCCACTGAACATTTGTTGATAGGAATTATAATGGGGATGAAAACACTTAAAAAAACATTGTTCTTTAACAGCCGCATTTAACAAGAACAAAGTACAAAAATGCATGAAATAATAAAGTGGAATGGCATGTGTGCAGCAGCTGAACTGGTGTGAATGTGGAAGCAGATCAATAAGTTGGCTTAGAAGTCAAGATCATCTGTTTTGACCTTCTTCTCCTGAGACTCAACCCAGGCCTTGTTGATAGTGCGTTTCATCTCATCATCTCCATCGGTGTAGATCTTCTTCAGTACGCTCATCAGCCCCTCGCTTGGATCAGCGTTCTCATTTGAGCTGGGTTTGCTGAAACAGAAATGTTGCCATTTTATGACTTATAAACATAATTTGCAGAACCAGATTTGATACAATGCTAACTAACTCTGATAGTCTGCAGTCAATTTTTTTTTCTTCTCATATTAAAATAATAATAAACATAACTCATGATTACAAATGTATTATTTTTATTTTATTTTGGACCATATTAATTTACATTATAATATTCATTATTTTTATGCCTAAACCTACACCATTCAATTTAAAATCTTGTTTTCAAATTAAAAAATCAAAAAAGGAAACCGAATAGAGAATGAAAGTGTGCGCATTTGACTCACTCTTTCTCCTTAGACAGTTTTTCTACTTGTGTCAAGCATTCCCATTTTTTTGCTGACTTCTTCTTGCACATGATAAGGACCATGTCTGTTTTTATCTGTAAACAAATAAATTGTCAAGCCTTTTTATCTATACAATTTTAACCAATTTAGCAACAGAATATACAATAACATTAAGAAAGTGACAAACCTTTTTACTACTCTCTGCAACAATAATGGGAAATAAAAGGTTGTTGACTGTCATTTGATGGTTCTTCCCATCCAGATCTTTGACTAGAACATTAAAACCTCTGTAAAAACACGAGAGCAGTGGTTACACTTATTGACCATTAAGAACACCATGATGCAAAAAGATTTTCACCCTCTTAACCTAGTAAATACATTTTGTGGCATGACCATATATCTAGAAAAGACTATCATTTACAGGTGCCTGCAACTGAGAGACAAACAAGCAAACAGTAGCTAACAAGTAACTTTATGCTGAACTTGTAAAAATTCACTTTGTCAAAGCAAATTTATACACATCTATTATATATAATATAATAATAATAAAATATAAATAATACTTTTTAAAGAATTTCTCTCTCTCTCACTCTCCCCAACTTTGAATTTTGAATAAATAAATACTGGACACAATAATAAATAAGAAATTTGGGCAACGCTGAACAATACCGTTTCATTTGTTAATATTAGTTAACTACATTAGTTAACATGAACTAAAAACACTTCTACATATTTTATTTATAAAGGTCAATTTTAATTTCATCATTTACTAATATATTTGTAAAATTAAAAGTTGTGTTGCATTAAATAATGCACTGTAAACTAACAAACAAACCATGAACATTACAATTTTCTAACTAATTTTAATAAAGATTAATAAATGCTCTTTTTTTATATTGCTCATTGTTAGGTAATGCATTTACTAATTTTAACAAATGAGACCCTTATTGTAAAGTGTTGCCGAAATATATGTCTATGGTTTTACCATAATAAAAATGATAACACAAACCAAAATTCAGCAATATTTAATGCGAGACTACACCTCTCTGTGAAGTTAGCCTCAACGTTTTCAGCTGGAATAGCATGCACTCCTTTTAGTGTGATGTAGATTTTGACGAACTTGTCAGATTGGTCCCATCCTAAAATAGAGACAAACGACATGTGTAGCCAATTAGACAATGTTTATCACGGTGGAATTGCCTATACCTATTATCATGAGGTATTAACGCACCAAAATTGTTGATTTTGACTGTGTATCCTTTGAGTGTTGTTTCAGTTTTGTCTCCAGAGTCTTTCTTGGCTTGCTGCAGTTTCTGCTCTCGTTGTTTTTGTGCCAGCTCTTTCTCTATTTTCTTGTGCTCTTGCGTCAAGACGTCCCGCACGCGCTGTCGTTCACATTTCTCTATCAGATTCGTGATCTCTTTCAAATCACTCTCAAGACCGGCGATCTAGAGACACAAAGTCACATCTGATATTAACATGTTCATTACAGAACAGGTGAGTTCAGCAGCTGTCAACTCACTGCCTAGTAATATTTAATTATTCACCCAACATGTATATTATCCCATAAGATTTCTTAGTAAAACATGAGTTTCATTTACATTTATAAGCTTATTTATGCCACTGCACAAGGGCGCTTACAGTGCAGAATAAACCTAGCAGACCGCTGTATATTCTCACTACATGCCATTACAATGACTAAAACACTGAAAAACAGAACATTATACCAGTTCATTGATGTCCATCGCTGTCCTGGAGAAACTATCCACAACAATTTTATCGAAGTTATGAAAATGATCTTTGCTTTCAATTCGTCAACGTGTGTCCACTAGAATGCATGAAGCGCTGTTTCTTTCTAGAAAGATTCTTGCTTCCGCGTTATGTCAATTCAGAATAAAAGTCCTTAATTACAAAATAATTCTTACAAAACCAAATACCACTAATCAGATTATAGTTACTTTATGAATTACATTACTGCACATTTATTACATTATCTATCAGGTAAAAAAATTGTGTGTGTGTGTGTGTCTATATATAAATATATGTGTGTGTGTGTGTGTCAATGTCATTTCTATTTATACAGCACCATTAAAACAACACATGTTGACCAATGTGCTTTACATCATCTCAGAAAAAAGACAATTGTATAGTAATACGATTGTGTGTGTGTGTGTGTGTGTATATATATATATATATATATATATAAATATAAATACACACACACACACACACGCCCATTGTGCATTATATAAAATAAACAGTTTATCAACCACTAAATATTCTTATTTAGCTAAAATGTACTAATTTACTGTTGCTTAATGTAAGGTGTTCATCTGTAAATGCACAGATTATTGAATACATTTTCATAGAAACATGCAATAAATTATTTACTTCTTGTTGATAGGTTAAATATCTTCCTCTTTTTGTAAAACTAAATTATGTTTAAGTGTGACACCGAACAAAGAGATAAAGTAATCCACAATAAGGTTAGATACATAAAACCTGAATAGAGCACACAAAAAAATGCAAATAAATCACAAAACACAAAAGAAGCACATTACACTTTTTTATTGTATCTACAATAACATAACTTAAATTAGATTTGCCATCAGTCCATCAATATGAATCAATTTAGCAGAAAAGAAAATTCCAAAATTGAGCAGGTGCTTGTTTGTTTTCCAGCTCTGTGTCTTTGCACTTTCGTAAGAATATCTTCTCTTCTAATGGCATAACAAACTCAAGCTCAAGTTCATTCATAGATTGTAAAGCTCAAACACTGAATGACAAGGTTGTACGAATTACCAATTATACAATCCCATGGTTGATCACCACATTGATCTCTGTATTCCAGACATTTGGTTGTGGTCCGCTAAATGGCGAAAAACAATTCGGCTAAGACGCCACCTGCGCTTCACTCCACGTGGACGTGATGTCATCACACACCTGTTGCGAATGCGCACGGGACAACTGTCTCGAGGAAGTGCGGCTATTTCTTTATCAGCTATCTCCTTAATACATAAACATCAAGACATGGCCATTATTATTATTAGTTTTAGAGCAATATTTTGACATTTTATTCATTGCATCAAGTCAAAATAAAGGTTACTGACTTTGTAAATGAGTTAAATAGCATAAAATTATTTATTTTTGCAGGATTTTAAAGGTTGCAAGCCATTCATGTAAATGAAAAACTGAGTATAAACTAGAACTGAAGTGAAACCGCAAGACTTTGAATATACCTGTAGCTCTTTTGGCAAAATAGTATTTTTCCTAATAGCATTGATGCGCAGTCTCGTATCTGCATATTCAAATGCCATTTGTCTTCTTTTCACATCCCGTACCATCCTCCAGTCAACATAGTAGCTCCTGACCTGCTCCACCACTCCAAGTGAACTTCTGTAGGCCTGAAGGACATCAGATGAGATTTTATGGTAACACTTTACAATAAGGTCTTGTTTGTTAACATTAGTAAGTGTATTAACTAACATGATCTAACCATGAGCAATACATGTGTTTCAGTATTCATTAATCTGTTAATGACAGTTATTTAAAATCCAGCTGTTCATTGATTGTGCATGTTAGTTTACGATTCATTAACTCAACAAATATAACAATTTTAATAATGTATTAGTAAATGCTGAAATTAACATTAACTAAGATTAATAAATGCTATACAAGTATTGTTACTTCTTAGTTCATGTTAACTAATAATAAATAACGAAACCTTATTATAAAGCGTTATATTTTACATTTGTAGATTCATTTTAAAAGGTCTTACATTTGTAGATTCATTTTCAGGTCTTACAAAACCTCTTACAACTTATAAAAATACAAATGACTAAAAATTAATCTTTCTGACAGACGTAAACTATAAATGTCACCAGCATCTCTTGGTCTAACATTTACAGTGTCCAACGGGATCACACTTGAAATACAACACCATCAAAACACAAAAACAATGCATTAAAAGTCCTTACAGACTTTGCATTCACACATTATAATTTTTACA
Organism: Squalius cephalus; assembly: GCF_949319135.1. Lineage (NCBI taxonomy): Eukaryota > Metazoa > Chordata > Actinopteri > Cypriniformes > Leuciscidae > Squalius > Squalius cephalus. The sequence goes on along the minus strand of NC_137128.1, from coordinate 32,689,734 downwards.
GTAAATTTACCTGTCTACAAACCGGCAAGGACGACTGCAGAAACCCCATCCCCGTGCCGAGGAGCTTCCATGCCGCCGCCATGTTGATCCAGCACTGACTGACCTCTGCCTCGATGGTGGTTTGCAGGTTGAGAACTGAATTTGGTTTATCATTACTGCCATCTACTGGTCATATTAATGTTCATCCAAGCATTAAAGTATTGTTATCGCTCTTAAACAGCAGTAAACCATTAGCAAAAAAAAAAAAAAAAAAAAAAAAAGGGAAAGAAAAAAGAGACTTCGTCGTCACAGGACACAGCTGAAAATGTCGACAACTGGCTTTGTCTGCAAGGTTGTCATCATGGCGATTCATAAAGCCTACTACGATTCATTATTATAAAGTCCAGGATTGTAGGTCTGAGCATCTAGATCACCAGACATGAAAATAGTGGTGTAGGAAACCGGATTCACATGACACAATAATCAGTAAACAATTCAGAAAGTAGGCCTACGAAGAGCAGTCCTACAGTTAAAAATGGCTTGTGTGTAATTGCGGTACACAGCCAGATAGTGGCAGAATGTTGCTATTAATTCAACACCATAGGATCCTCTTGAGTCTAGGGGGTTTCAATCCTTTAGATGCCACGGACCTCCAAATATGATCATCCTCATGTGAAGGACCCCCATCCTAAAATTTAAAAGCAATCTAAATAGTTTATTGTATGAAGGCCTAATAGGGGTTATGCGGAACGCCCAACGTTCGAACCGGAAAACGGGTATAAACATTTCCGGTTTGCATTACCGTACGCATCTGCAGCGGTAGGTTATCTCTGAGGTAACTTATTTTGCGCTTTTTTTAGAATACAATTCTTATTTCTGTTTTAATAAAAATGTCACGAATGCTTAAGTATCAGAAAATAAAATTTTATAAAAAAAATTAAATGCAGTATAAATTTGATTGTTTTAATCGTCTGCAAGCAAATATAAAAGGTTAAACTACTATGATAGCATACAAGTCTAAACTAACTTACTGATAGTTAGCTAACTCTACATCGGGTGCCATTAGCAAAAGCTACATATACTAACTTACATACCTTCATAATCATGAATAAATGAGGAGGCGTAAAAACTTAAATCCTTTATCTACCGAAGTACTCGGGGCTCTGGACGTCCGTTTGGCAATACGATGTACATCTGAAATGGATAGAATGGGTAGCTCCTGTAAACACCGGCTATAAAAGGTCGCCATTCCTACGCTGTGTTTACCTCAGTAGCTGACGACCGGAAGTAGTTATACCCGTTTTGTAGAACCCGGAAGTATGTTCCGCATAACCCCTATTTGTACTGTTAAACAAATAATGTCATTAATTATTTAAATCCATCAATTTTGTTGTAGGCTAAATTGTTTTTGTTTTTTTTCTAAACATTTCCACAGACCCCACACCCCCAGCACTCCCTTGCGGCCCCCTGTGGGTTTCTGAACCACACTTTGAAAACCCTAAACAAGAAAAGACGCAATTTGACAAAATCTATAAGATCTATGCTTTAAGTCTTTGTAATATAGGTTACATATGCATTTAAAGAAGTAGTTCTCAACCTTTTTTACTTCAAGGCCACTCATTGTCCTCAACAATATTCCAAGGCCCTTGCCTAGTTTTGTCAAAACTTATTTTAATCTATGGGCAATCATAGTGTCTGTAAATAACAAAAAAGTTGCTAAAATAATTCGAATTAAATTAATTTAAAAAAGCAAGATTCTTGAAGTTTTAGGAGTTGGATGATCTTTCCACTTTTTTGAATTTACTAATGAATTGGGTTACTTTTACTATTGGGTTATTTACTAGATAAGGACTAAGGACTACTCAATTTCTACTCAATAAAATATTTTAGAGCTTAACAATTTTTTTATTAATTTACATGACTTTTCCAGGTCTGATTTCTAACACTTATAAATAAAATCCAGGTTTTCCAATTCTGTCTGAATCCCCAGAGAACCGATGATTCAAGGCATATATGCCCTAATCAGCAGCCAGGGCTTCTTTAAAGGGATAGTTCACCCGAAAAATGAAAATTCTGTCATTAGTTACTCACCCTCACGTCGGTCCAAACCCGTAAGACTTTCATTCATCTTCGGAACACCAATGAAGATTTTTTTAATGAAATCTGAGAGCTTTCTGTCCCTCCATTGACAGCCTACCTGTATGCAACTACCACTTTAAAGCCCCAGAAAAGTATAAAGACATCATTAAAGTAATCCCTGTGACTCCAGCAGTTTAACCTCAATTTTATGAAGCGACATGAGTGGTCTGTTTGTGCAAAAAAACATTGCAAAATATTAATCTTCAGCAGTGCTCTCGTGAAAGCATGTTGGAAATGAATATTTTGTAAATAAATTGGTACATTTTTTTTTTTTTTTTTTTCTGCAAACAAAACACTGGAGTGCCTAATATAATTGAGGTTAAACCACTGGAGTAACATGGATTACTTTTATGATGTCTTTCCTACCTTTCTGGGCCTCAAAAGTGGTAGTTGCGTAGACTGTCAATGGAGAAACAGTAAGCTCTCACATTTCAATAAAAAGAAATTAATTTGTGTTAAGAAGATGAACAAAAGTCTTACAGATTTGGGCCGATGAGGGTGAGTAATTAATGACAGAATTTTCATTTTTAGGTGAACTAACCCTTTAATTTGAACCTATCTCAGGATGACCTGGCATTAACCTGTCACGCATCATTGACTAATAATTTTAATTCAACAACAACCTTTTGCATCAGTTGGCTGAACTTGGCTCAATTTTACAGGTTGGTCTTCACAAATAACATTTTCAGGAGTGAAAATGCAATGGACACATGAACATCCAGCATAGAAACCTTTGACACATTTTGAGGTCACCTGCATCATGGCCCCACACATGCACTGTGTACCAGTTCAATACAAGAGAAACAAGCTCTCTTACAGACAACTGTCTGATTGCAATGCATACTGGTTGTACAAACAGGGAATCTGGCCACGTTTAGACAGCAAATTTGTTGAGCATATAATAGGCCAACAAACTTCTGTTTTAAAATTCCTCCCTCGCAGCTTGATGTCAGAGGTAAGTTTGCTCATTTTGTGTCTGCTGATATTTTTTCTTTTCATACTTAATGAGGTTTACATGCTATTTCTTATGCTCATCTACCAGTCTGTCATTGCCACAGAATAAATCCCCCATTAAAACAATGCAACCGAAAAGAAGGAAAAAAAGCAGACGACAACAAAATAGCAACCAACAAACAGCTCCTTATGTGCTTCTCTGCATGACATTGGTTAGAGTTCAACCCCAAGGCATTCATAAAAAACTGTTCTAGTAAATTCCTCTTGAATTTCCCAAGCAATCAGCCTTTGTTAAAAGATACTGGGAGATGTGTTCTGAGAAAAATACTAACATATGTCAAATTGCACAACTTTACAAAGAAGATCAGTCATGTAAATTAAAGTGGAATACAGATCTTGCAGGGGTCGCCAGGTGAAAAAGACGTACTATTAAATGTATTAAAAATGTATACTTGAGTATGTTTTTAGTACAATACAAATATACTATAATGCATTAGTTTTTAACCCATTTAAGCATGCAATCAACTAAACTCTAAAGGCTCATGTTATTTATTAACAATTTATCGTACAAGAAGACAAACCTACAAAGAGGTTTTGACAACTTTGAATTGAAACCGGTGATTATGTAATTTGGTGATATTTAATTCATGAGCCATTTCTGGATGTTTACTCAGAAATATACCTGGCAACTTTAGTGACCACTGAGCAAAAAAAAAAAATCCTCATCTGAATCTTTGCATCAGTTTCTATGGTTTTTAAATGTGATATGTGCCCATCGGTCACTAAAATTACCATAATGAAATAATTTTTACATGAAAAATACACTTTAAAGAGCTCCACACGAAACATTGTGCAAATAATTATATCTCTGGGCATGTGGGCATTAATGCTGTTATTCTAAAAACTCCACAGCACAGTTGTGTATTTTAAACTCACCAATATGAAGCAGAATGCCACACTGTGATACATGTGCTGCTCTTCTGAAGCTGAATCTAATATCTGCAACTCTGCTCTTCTGAATATTTCTGAAGCGTAGGCTTCAAACACTATTTATTAAATTTCCTGCCTTTCCCAGGCCACTTGAAACCCCACTAGTTTAGATCTAATGAGAGCAATGCTTTCTAAAAACAAGATTCGTTCTGCGCTTTGTTCTTTAAAAAATGAAACATACTGTTGTGAAGAGCTTCACTTCATCACTTCAATATTCATATTCAGACATTCCAGGCTGATCCCAACTGGAGTGTGAAAATGAGAAACAAAACTGAACCTGGCATGATATGAAACCAAATGAGTTTGAGATTGACATTTTGTTGCTGTTTAAAGGGATATTTCACAGCTGGAAAGATGAATGTGTATTTAAATTGGGTCATTTATGTAGTAGAAATGTGAAATTATTTTAGAAGTTGGTGTCTTCTAGACTGAGAAAAGCCAGAAAATGTATTTTAGGCTGATGTGGATGAAAGACAACAACTCTCAGAATGCACTTGGTTCGCTGCCCTACGAGGCCACTCCCAAGCCACACCTGCCGGTTACAGAGGGCAGTAACGGAAGAAATGATACAACCAGGCTACTAGTTGACTTGAAACTGAAAATAAGCCATTTTATCGTGAGATCCCACCTCCTATGGGCGAGTTGAAAACATGCGGAACTAGCTCCTACTACTGGCTGTAGTCTCTAGTCTCTGGCCAAAAAAGCCTTCAATGACGCAAAATTATGATTTTTGCGTCATCTGAGTTCTTTTTCCAGACACACAATACAGAAATCTCTCGTCTCGGGGGACATGAGGGAGGGAAGGACGGTCATTCGAAAATACTACCGGGTTTCTAATACAAAGCTTAATGCTAATCGGTGAAGTATCCCTTTAATGTTTTTAACCTGAATGAATTATTTTCAACCCAAAATAACTTATTTTGTTTTGAGCAACTTGTATTGGCTGTTCATTTTAAATTCACTATATATTAGGCCTCGCAAAGTCAGCATTTTAACAGTCAGAAGAAAAGAAGCTGGAAGTATAGTGTTTGTGAATACACTTTTTATACAAGCTCAGACAACTTTAGCAAAATGATTCAATTTCCTTGTGCCAAACATGGTTGTTCAACATCTAAGTGTGACTTTCTTTGTTCTGGTCAGTTCTCTTGTGTCCTTCAGGTAGGGTTGGAAAGTTTACAGAAACATCTTCAGATGCACAACCTTGGACACATCATCAGTGTTGTTTCCAGGAGTCACTGGGTGTTTCGGGTCTTACAACAGACACCCTCGTCCAGGCGACCCGACCGAGGCTGATCAGACCCCGGCCTGTGTCCAAGTGGCATTCTACTGCCCCCACAGCTCTCCCCTCTTTAACCAGAGCCATCTGGATGCTTTTTCTGCTGCCTCCACGTTGTTGCCTATGGCGGTTCTTCGGTTAGCACCTGTTATGCCCAGCGTACCGTATGCCTTGCTCAGGGAGTAACTGGCAAATCCCCTACTGTCCACCTCTACTGGCATACACCTGGTCCTCCATACGTTCCTCCGACAATCCTCCACCAGTTCTTGGTATTTCTCCCTCTTTCTCTCTTGAGCTTCCTCCATCCTCTCCTCCCAGGGCACTGTCAGCTCTAACAAGATCAGATGTTTTGTGGCCTCAGAGATCAAGATGACGTCAAGTCTCAATTTGGGCTGGGTGATGTGTGTTGGGATTTTCAGCTGCCTTTCCAGGTCGACTGTCATCACCCAGTCTCGGGCCGTGGAGAGCAAACCTACTGAGCAGTTTTCGATGTTTTCTCTGGCTTTTGTCCTTCCTTGATGAAGTGAATGGCCTTGGCTGTAGCTTGGCTGTATCGGCTGTCCTTGATCCCGTTGCTGATTGCCTCAGCGATGGATTTGAGGACATTGTTGTGCCTCCATCGATACCGGCCCTCACCCAGCGCCTTGGAGCAGCTGCTCAGGATGTGTTCTAATGTCCCTGTTTTGGAACAAAGAGGGCATGCAGGTGTTTCTATTTTGCCCCATGTGCACAGGTTGGATGGCCTTGGGAGGACGTCATAGACCCCGTGAATCAAGAACTTGATTCTCTGGGGGTTCCACTTCCAGATTTCCTTCCAGGTGACACTCCGCTCCATCGACTGCTCCCACTTCATCCAGGCGCCTTGCTGCCGCATGGCCACTGCTCTGCTGGTTCGCTCTTCCTCGACTGAAGCTCGCACCTCCTCCTGTACCAGCCTCTGCCGCTCCTTTCCGCTGACAGAGTCATATCGGGTCGCTGTTAGACTTCCAAGTCCAGCTCTGCCTTGTGCCACTGTTCCAAGGATAGCCTTGTGCTTCAGCCGCGTCTCTGCCTGCTGGACTGCCTTGGCTGCCCTCCACTTCCTCCCTGTCCTCACAACAATCCTTGCGCCGGACACTTTGGCATCTCTGGATCCAGAGTACTGCAGGTGTTCCCTTGTCCGTGCAATGATGAACTCCTCCCTGACTGAGCTAAAAGAGGAAATATTATAATTACGAGTTCTGTGCACATGAATGACAGAGCAAAGTTGTATTTACAAATGGAAAACTCGGAATTCAAGATGATAAATGAGTTGCCAAAAGGTTGGAAGGGACTTGAAACAACGTTTATTTGAAACATCGCAGAAGCATTGATCTATATAGATGCTATCATGATGTAAAATATCTAAAATCTCCATAGAGATCAGTGAGTGGAAAGCAAGTCTGTATTGAATTATAAAGGATTTTGAAAGTTATTTTAATTTTACATACCAATTTTAAAGGTATGATGTACAGAACAGCTGATAGACAAGAAGTGTAAAGTTAATTACTCAACGTTCACAGTTTGCTATATGTGACAAACATTTAGTTTTTATATTATGAATGAATTATGTATTGAATTCAGATGTTTGGTATTTAGTTTTTTTTTTTTTTTCTCCACAAAGTAATTTTTTGTTTTGTTTAGGCTTCTGTGTTATGTCTCTGACTTGAACGCGTGACATGCCGTAATAATAAATGCCTTAGAGGCACGAGTTTCCCATGGTGCACTTGAAGGCAGCATCTTTCAGAAAGTTCCCACAAATTTCACTTGACGATATTCATGTTCCACACGTGTGGAGACGCATGTTCTGAGCTCTTTACCATATGTGGTAACAGGTGATTTGCATACGTAACCTCAAGATTGTTTGGTTTCCAAGACCTAGCGTTATGGACCAGTGGCTTTAAAAGTTTATTTAGATTTTTTCATAATTTTTGAAGTTTTCAAGCAAAATTGTGGTTAGAGAGTGGCAAAAACATTATAATTTGTTTGTTAACACTTTATTTCAATTGTCCTTTATTCTACTAACTAGGCCTATAATAACTTATACAACTGTCATCAGTTAGAGTATTAGTAGAATGTCTGCTTAATATCTGCTACACTTTATTTTGATGGTCTCCCAAAAGACATTTTACTGACTATAAGTAACTTTGCGACTATATGTAAACTTATTCTACTAACCCAAACCCTGACACCTAACCCTGACCTAAATATCTACAACAGTCAGTCTACTAATACATACTATAATGAGAGTAAGTTGACATGTAGTTGCAAAGTTACTTAATAGAATGTTTAAAGTGGACCATTAAAATAAAATGTAACCTTTGGGTAACTAGCTTATATTTAAGAAGCTTAGAATTTTTGACAAAATGAATAGCATATGAATATGAATGCAGTTTCTATAACATTTCCATTGCGCTTACTATAGTTTCAGGCAGCCTTCCAGCTATGAGGTAAAGTCCTTTTTGGACTTGAGGTCAAGGCCTTCCTGAATAATGGAATGTACTGCATTGCTCCCTCAGGACTGTGTCAATCAAATTGCTGGGGACTGAGGACTACCCCTTGCCGAACGAGTCTATATTTTGTCGGAAGCCCCTGTTCCTCTGTCTCTCCATGGGTCAGTTCATGTTTTTATCTACCTTATATACTCGGGTCCTTCTGTTCAACAGATGCTGAGGCCAATGTATAGAAAAAAGAGAATCTATCCATCCTGAAGTCCCATTTAATTTCATCATCAATATCAGTAAACAAACAAGGGCTCTTAGAATGACTCCCAGCAGTGTCATTTTTTTACTGAACATTCAACCTCTAATCTTAGCACAGAAGCACAACTAGTATTTGATTAATGTTTTGTCCTCGATGCATGTCTGGTTTTGACATTATTAAGAAATAGAGACATCAGAGGGAATGAACTTCGCACGGCCAACCATCACAATCAGAGCGATCCCGCTTTCCAAACTTAACTGTTAATCCCATCAAACACAGCACATGGACGTTTATGATGAGTCGGATCCAAAATGAAATATAAAATGATAACTGGGACTTTATTCCTCTTTAGAGTTTTTTTTTTTTTACACGGCCATCTGTGAATTCATTCAACGGGACCACCAAGGTTAACAGGAAGTGTGCTCTCAGGGCACCCTTTACCCTTTTCCACTCAGTGGAGCGGAGTCACCCAACACAATACTGTAGAGTCTGTAAACTTTAAGAAAGCTTCTTTTATTGAGTCGGGTAATTGAGAATGGTCTGCAGAGAGAGAAAAAACCCTGACATGTGCATGTCAGCATGTGTTTCTGACCTGTTTAACCATTTAACTAAGAGGATAAATTGAATCTATAGACGTTTTTTGAGAGCTGCCATTAGAGGCGAGATTGCATGACTGATTTCCTCATGCCATGGTGCATTATTTTCAACAGTACATCTAAACTATGTGGATGTATGGAGTTGTGGACAGCTGAAGTGTAGTGTTTCTGCACCCACCTGAGTGGGTGGGTAGAGGATATCTAATTTAGCATGGAGAATGTGACTGGTGAAGTACTTTAGTTCATTTGATTAGACTTCTGGAAACATTTCACACATGATCTTGAATTATATCAATCCTCTGGCTGCAATGCTTTTTTAAGAAAACTTTAAGCTACAGTGAGAGATCATTTATTAGCAATAAACTTTCACTTTAACTCTTTCCTCGCCAGTGTTTTTGAAAAAAGTTGCCAGCCACAGCCAACATTTTTTATCATTTTCACAAAAGTTTTATGGCTCCAGAATATTTTCTGAATACCTGAACATGCAATATGTCAAAAGAAAGAACAGATCCTCTGCTTTGAAATAAACAAACAAACAAAAAAAGTTTTATTCTAGCTTCATACATTCCTTTTTTTTATCAACACTTATATGGGTAAGTTTCATAAAAAGCAACATTTTGAGCAAAAAGCTGAGCAAATTTGCGTTTCTGTCAAAGAATAGCCTACGTCTGGATCGGATTCAGAATGATGATAGATGGAGTAGATCGAGTTCATCAACACCCCCAAAGCTTGCACCGTCATATAGCTCATGTGGGTCGACATTTCATTCAGTAAAATTAGGCAGTCTATACCAGAATCAAAAATACAAAATTTTTACTAAAATACTAAAATGGTATGCACATCCCAAACACCCAGATTGGGCTCAGGTGCAGGGCATCAAAATAACATAAACAAAAAAAGAAAGGTGAAGTCCGCACACCACACACTGCTCAAGATAAATTTATTAAAAGCACAACGTTTTGACCATCAGGTCTTCATCAGGTGCAATGTTCATCATTCATCATTGCACCTGATGAAGACCTGATGGTCGAAACGTTGTGCTTTGAATAAATTTATCTTGAGCAGCGTGCAGTGTGCGGACTTCACCTTTCTTTTTTTAGTCTATACCAAAAAACATGGAAATATAGAAAATTTTACTAAGAAATTTACTACTATTTACTGTAATTGTGATTGCTAATGGTGCACACGTGGTGTTCTGTCATCCGGTTTGTATTTCAATAGTATGAAGGTAAGATCTTACAGATTAGTGCACTGTATAACTGGCTGCATTTGAAATGCAGCCATAGTTTTTTTTTCAAAAAATTTTTTGAATGCATATTTTGAAAGTAAATTTCACATATTGAATTAAGTAAACTCTACTTAACTAAGTTAAGTGAAAGAAATAAAGAAAATAAGTCATTTTAACTTGGCTAGTAAAAGGTTGAGTAATATCTACTTAATGGAAGTTTTCTTTGCAACACATTTCACTCAAACAATATAATATTAATTTAACCACACTTTTAAAGTTTATGCTTTACTTATAAACATCTAAGTAATCATTACAATAGATATAGTGTGAGACGCTATATCTAATGATCGTAAGTTTCATATTATGTGAACGCAGAGACCTCAAAACTGGGTAGACAATACACAATGACGGTAACCTTTGATGGATCGTTTTTAGTGTTTTTTGTGTTTGTCATTTTGAGTAGAAAATGAACTCCAAATGTCACAAAATGTCAAGTTACTAATCCTAACAACAAAAGCAAAGATAAAACAGTATAAATACAGCTGGAAAATCAACCTCATTAATTATTCAAGGCCCAGTGCATGATGGGAACACCAGTATCAGAAAAGTTGAGTTATTTTTATAACGTCGATATTTACTCTTTCATTTCTACACGCTTGAATTTAGTAGGCTACTAATATAGAATTTACTTCGTTTTTTTTTTAATCTTGCCTGAATAACTTTTTCAGTATTTACTTCACCACAAAATCATTTTTATCAGTGTAGTAGGCGAAAAGCATGTGAAAAGTATGTCAGAATTCACAGTACTCATAAAATATTAGGCAAAAAGTACCCGGATAACACTCCTTCCGGCAAGATTCTGAAGTGTGCATACAATGGACACTTTACTGTCCCATGAGGCCACAGAAGAGGATTTGTGAATGGCGGTGACGCTGTGTTAAGGGCAACTTATGTAGTATGACTTACTAGAATGTAGTATGTCCAGATTAAATTCTTCACACATACTACTGGTACTTTTTTAATGGTCGTGAAATAATTACTTATTCAAAATAAGTACCTACTCATGAGAGTATGCAATTTCGGACGCAGCCAATGTGTTTTAACGAATCAATTAATTTAATGGCTCAGTGATTAACTCATAAACTTGTCACTTGTTGCCTTGTATTCGTGCAACCTATCAAAGAAAAGTCTGGAACGAAAAACAAAAACAAAAAAACAAAGAAAAAACTGAGCAATTCACAAATGGTGAAAAGAACCAGTAGTGCCATATGGGACACTTCTCCCAGAGAACTGACCCCTGCTATACTATAAAGAAAGAATGTATTTTTGGGCCCTGCAGTGCATGTTGAAATAGAATGCTTCAAGTCAAGTGTCCAGATCACATCACAGATCACATCTGAAGAGGAAAGAACCTCGGTGGCTAATGAGAAACAGGTGAGAGAAGACGAGCTTTGCTCTCTGGGAGGGAGGTGAGTTATTTTTATGCCTATGGGATACTGTTATCAGTTATATGATATTTTAATGGCCTTTTTTGCTAATAAGTTGGTGTTTTGTGTGGTCTCATTATTAATATTGTGATACTTGGTGAAATTCTCCAGGAACACTATTACAGATTTTTACAAAATGGTTTGAACCTGTCTAACTAAAAGGCTAATATTCAGGAGCGTTTAACTGTAAGTGTTTAAAGCAGAGTTTAGACATCTCTTTCAGGGTCTATTCTTTCCAACCAATTAAAGGCACAATATGTAAGATTTTTGGATTAACATATACAAAACCCCCTATACAATGTTATATAGTCTACTGTATTTTGTTGACTTGTACTTACATGATCCCAAATGTTTCCAACAATGTTTAAATCCAGAGAAATCAAATCATTGTTACAGTATGCAAGTTCCCACAGAGGCCGCTTATTCAAAAGGATATAAGAAGGAATGACGACAGTAAAGGGCGAGAGGGGAACAGGACATTTTATGTTGCTGTTTTTATTATGCTTATATGCGGCAGTCGGCTGCAGCCGCTCCTTTTGTTTTGTTGTTTATGTATATTTTACGATTACCTTCTTCCCTGAACTTGAGCTTTGTTACTCATACAGGTCAGTTTGTTTGATGAATTAAATTTGTGGGGTAACACAGCACTGTTTTACTTGGTCAAAATGATCATACTATCAATATGTTTGAGTGTGTTGAAAGTCATGTTATAATGTTACTCTGTGCATTCGCTCGGTGGCTGGAGGCACATGTTGCAAACTACAGCTGGATTGATAATAGAATATCATAATAAAAGCTGGCTGACATGTGTTTCTAAATGTCCTGCAATTAGTTTTAAATACTGTATTGTAGAGAAAATGCTGAATTAATATATATTTCTGTTTATGTTATCATAGCCACTAGAAAAAAAGTGTTGTCTCTTGAGGCATACACATTACTTGCAGTAAATCAAGAAACAATACAACTAACCATGTTAAACATTTTCCTTTCTGTTGTTTAGCTGCTCTGAGCTCAGCTCAACTTTCCAATAGGTATGATGCATTTAAGTTATTTTTGGCCGGTCAAACTACTGCTCAATCAACTATAATGGAACTACATTTGTCAAATGGTAAATAATATTGTGATATTAATTAAGGTTAACTTACTAATTATACAAAAAATATTTTTTTAAAGTCTTTATTGACATACTTATTGACTGATTGATCGATTTTGTTAATGTTTGCATTTAATGTCTTGCATTTACGTTACCTCTGTATTAATTTTAGGAAGTGAAAGGCTGTCAAAAGCCATGAACCTTATAGAGCAACGAAGCTCTTTTACATTTTTCAGGTTGGGAACATGCTGTCTCGAAGAGTCCTGCAATGGATTTAAAATAAATCAGCCTCACATAGATCTGATTCAGTGAGATGGCGTGAATGTGAAGAATGCCTTTTGTGCTGAACTTAAAGGTCACCTGCATGCTAGTATGTTTATTGCCATACATATTCCTGCTTTGAGTTACAACAACAATCATCCTTAAGTGTGTTTGTGCGATTAAGGCCATCGGTCAACTTTTGAAGAGCAAATCGTTATTCGTAGGATCACATTTTCTCCCATCGTTAATGCTAACGATGTCTTGGTTCAGTGAGTAAAGAAATGCACAGCAATGTTGGAGCACACCCCATTCGGTTCCTCGTAGCTTCCTGCCATAGCTTTGGAAAGATTTGTTATGTTCCCTCGCTTTGGAGACAGGTAGATAGATGAATGGATATGTGTCTCACACGTATAAGTTGGTAGAAGGTTTATTTGCAGAGCTTGAGTCCTTATGGCTTTCATTTAAATGTTTTTTTTCCCTCTTAGTTCTCTTATGGTGGGGTTGACCTTCAAAACCAGTCTAATAAAACCCAGAAGCATTCCATCTAAATATGTTTAAGTACAGAGATTTTATTTTCGTTGATAGATTTCCTTGCAGCTTGTCTTTGTAGCCTCAAGTCTCTGCACCTCTATAGTAGACTTCAAAACAAATACGCTGTATTAAGTTTAACTTTCAACAGAAGAGAGATGGTTTGTGGAACAAAATGCACTCCTCTGAGTTTGTCTAACGTGTAGTCTGCTTATAAATTGTGTTTATATTTTTATAGCTACAGGTTATTGCTTAGTAATTGTGATCATCATAAACCTCCAGCATAGCAATCAACATTTTTCCCTCCCCCCACCATTTTTTTAATTCTGTGCACATCATAGTCTTAAATATATCCCTGTTTCCTTCATGCACAAACTCTTGCTGAGCCTCTGCCTCATAAAAAGCATGATAAAAGTCATAAGTCTGCTTCACACCACGCCACATTTCTGCTGCATTCTTGTACACACAACACTGGTGGCCAAACACATTAATCACACAGATCCTCTTCTCAAATAAACAGAGAGAGAGAGGGCCAACGGTGAAAAATGAGTGACAGATGAAAGTCATATTTCCTTTGTGGGTATCATCTCAAAAACTGGAACATAATTCAATAATTCAAAAGGGAACTGCATATATCTGAGGACGTGTCAGGGGGGACCTCAAACATGTGTATCGCTCAAAGGATAAATGATTTAGAGCTCTCTGGAACATGTAAATCATGCGGTACCCAGAGCTTGACTTACAAACGTATATATCATTCTCATGCATAGTTCATTGGTATGTAAGTGGTAAATAAATATAGCCACTTCAAAAAAATTATTTTAGTATACTCATCAATTTTGTTTGGTCAGTAATTTTTTCTTTAAAAAAAGAAAAGAAATTAAAACTTTAGCAAGGGTGCAATACTTTTATTTAGAAAATATTTAGCCAGTTACATGCAAAAAAAAGCTTTTAATTGTGTTAACCGCACATTATTGGTCAGGAAATTAGCAAAATTTAAGCAAATGCACTTAAAAATATATTTTTTGGGCAGAATACGGGAAGTTGTGTGTGGAGTGATGAATCACAGTGAAACTCATGGTGATGCTTTAGAGTGGTGTCTTCAAGAATCTGGTGATACATATAATAATAAATGCATCTCATGGAGGAAGAGCAATGATTGTGTGTGAGAGCCTTTAGCTGCTGGTATGGGGAGCTACTTCACTGTGAAAAGTCAAAAATACTTTGATTTGGAGTAATATTGCAGAATGGCTTGCTTCCCATCAATGAAAAGTTGTTATCTCATGGAGTGATGATCAGATGTTATTTTTCAACAAGACAATGCTCCTGCCCAAGTTTAAAAGACAACCAAGTGGCTTGAGAACAAGTCCATCAGGCTCATGTTTTGGCCTGGTCAGAGTCCTGATTTGAACCCTATAGTGAATATTGGGTCTCACATTAAACTCATTAATGAAACAACTACTCATGAACTCTTTGAAGCCATTTACATTGAGTGGAACACTGACTCTTCTTCCTGTAAAAGCCGTCTGCAAGTTGAGGAAGGCTATTCCGTGCTAAGTTACTTTATCTACAGTATTTGTGCAATTTTTGCTAATTAAAAAAGACCATTATAAGACCACTAAATATTTTGCCACTTCTAACTTGGCTCATTTGTTGTTGCTGTTTTGTTTATTTAAAGTTACAGTAGTTTTCTAAAATTAAAATGGATCATTAACTTATTGTGTCTTTTTAAAACATATATTATATGATTTTAGAAGACTTAAAATATAGCAGATTCCACAGAAGAAAGTCAGTCAGAGTGATGACGGTGAGTACACAATGACAGTATTTATTATTTGGATAACTATCCCTTCAAATCTAGTCATCAAAATCAATCAATCAAAAAAGCAAAATATGAAATTTGTATGAAATATTGCATAAAGGGGTGCATAGATTTTGTGTAAGTATCATTATACATGACTAAATACAGACTTAAATTTTACCTTAACTTAAGTCTGCCTTTTTTCCAGGATTCAAACTATAGTACTGCAGCCTGTAAATCAATCGCCCAATAAGCAAAATGGCATGCAATTAAAAACCAGTAATAACAGTGTTTACTGTGTTTTTCAGGGGTAAATAAAGACATAGACACGGACACAATCACTTACTCAAAGAATCACTGCTGAGTGAGAGGTACTGTAAACTTGCATGACTTTTTTTTTCATCATGCAGCTGGACATTTCCTGACTACAGAACAATTTCTCCCTGTTCTTATTCCCTACATATTCCAACCACATGTAAAAGTATCAAAATATTTATGGAGACAATCAGGTGTGCCAAATATTTTTTATAGTGTTCAGGCTCTACGTTTAGCCCTTAACAAATTAAACATTGGGTATGTCTGCTGTAGGACTAAAGGGACTATTTTAAGGCATATAATTGTGACTTTTTTCAATGACAACATCCTTTGAAAGTGTTCCATGAGGAAGCTACTGTCTGAGGAATAATATACGACAACATTATGTAAAAAGCCAGACCCCTGCTTCTCTTTAAAAAACATTACACCTGGCCTGCACTCCAGTTTCAGCCCAAGCATTTCACCTCAGTGTAACACAACACCCTGAGATCAACAGATGCCTGGAAAATTATAGCCAAACAACTTTACTGATGACTTCTGATAATTGCTGTTCCGTTCCACTTAAAATCTTGATTATAGGCTGACAGAAAAATATGTGTGGAGTTTCTCCAAAGAAATTAATTTGTTAAATCAATAATAATCAAAGTCGTATGTTTTTGTTAGGGCTGTTATGCTGAAGTTTATGCATTTGAATATACATTTGTGTACATTTTGTTAACTACATGCTTAGCGTTGAACATTTTTTATAAACGGCACAAAACCAAAAGCTGTAAATATGATTAGGAATCAATTTCCATTTGTAAAATTATACAGGTTTTGGAATCAAGAGGAAAGAATTTGTGGAAAGAACACATACAAATATTGCTCTATTGCGCCATGTAGTTTGGTGCTGTATTTAAGCTCAGGACTATGTTGAATTTGGCTCTACATGCCTGTCAGAAGCTATATATCACAATTCCTGGAAAATAGATTGATTAGCACTGCTACTGTAAGAAAAGCTCTGAAATAAAAAACGCTCATCAAAATTTACCTGCAAGGGATGGTGGTATGCATGGAGCGCTCTTGTTAAGTTTGTATTTAATGAAATAAGTTCCAGGCAATGTTCAACATTACCTCCCTCATTCAGTTCTGTCCTCTATGGTTGAGTTTTGGAGGTAGCCACACCCAGGCTAGCCATTGGCTCAGTGCTGCAATGAGGACATTTAAACAGTTTGAAGGCAGAGAGCTGAAGGACTTCCCGGGACATTGCTGGACAGGAGGGCCCTGAATGCCTAGTTTGAGCTTGTAAACAGGTGCTTGCAGTAATAGGCGTCAGTCAGTGAGCAGGGATATTACTGTGGCAGGGAATATTCTGGGGTAAGGCATCTGCTGCTTCATTATTGCATGTGCATGAACTTCTCACTTTTTTTTTTATTTGAATTATTGACATCAAATTATGTTATGGTGTTATGTTTTTTTAATTTTAAAAGAATTGACCAATTCTTGAATATTTAATCTACACTGTAAACATGTTTTTTGACAGATAATCTAAAATGTACTTTATGATCAAATCCAAATAAATCTAAATTTTTTAAATGTTTGAATCACATTAAGTAATTTATATTTAATAGTCAGATCAGGTTAAAAATAGAGAACTAATATAGTGCAATCTAAATTTTAAATTTTCTTTTCTATTTTTGTAATTGCTAAATGTCCATGCTCGGTAAAGAACCATTGCCAAATGTATCCTTTTTAGATAAATATACTGAAAGCATTGACATTGATTCATATTTTGTCATTTGGGACAATAATCTCTGGTTTAAAAGTACAAACAGCTTCTTTTCAATAAAAAGTGCTCAATGAAAGCCTTAAAATGACCGGTTGATACATAAATCTTGTACAGCAATGGGGTTCCCAGTCTTGACAAGATAACATGTGTGTCCCAATGGACAATGCCTAATAGTGGAAAAACGTGTTTGAAGTCAGGTGCTTAGCAGCACGGTTTGTAAATGAAAGCCTTTTTAAAAAATTGTTTTAAATAATTTAGTTTTTTTTTCAAACAAATTACTATTTCATATTTATTTAAAAATGTTGATACTACTGTGCAATGGGTATTGGTACACTATTTGTCAGTTTTCTTTTGAAACCTTCCTACTTGCCATAACAAAAAAAAAATATGGTTGTCATATAAGGCTGTATTTCCTGCTCATTCCATCTGTAAGTTTGTTTTTTCTTTTTCTGAGGCATATGCATTAACTTAACCTATTCAGACCCCACTTTTACACAAGATCTAAGCAACATCCCCCTCGTCTGCCAGATTAGGAGGAAAGGCTACTGTGTTGGCTTCAGGTATTATCAGAAGCCCAGATCAGATGAACAGCAGATGTTGCACGCAGCCCACTGGAGTTTTACTATATGCTGCCCGCACGTTACACATTACAGGCTAACAAAATCAGTTTTGGGCATCTGAAAGATCCTCTAAGGCTGCTGTGGTTTCATTCCCCAGTGGTTCACATACTGAGGAGAGGAAATGAGTCGGTACCTAGACTTAAGCTTAATTGCTTTCAGCTCTCATCAGCTGAAGAGCAAAGGGGAAAATCACTAGTGCTGGATGTTTGCGGCTCACAGTCTGCACTCCTCACCTCTCCGCCTCTTCTGTCTCTGCATCGGTAAGCCCTGAATCTCCTTCCTAATGGTGCAACTGGGGCTCCGCTTCAGATGCAGTGGAACAGACTGTCTTTGTCTTCTTCCTAATGTGTCTCAGGAGAGGAGAGGGCATGGCACGGCACAGTCTGGCTCTCTGTTTTCCCGCCTTCTACCTCACTCAGTTTATTCCCCTCTCAGAATGTGATTTATGCTGTTCACAGTCTGTTCGTATGCCTTATTGCTTGTAGGTCTTTGCACTTGTAGTTCCTAAAAGCCATGAATAAGTCCCAGTCAAAGCATTGAAAGATTATGTTTTGACTTGGTGTCGAGATCCAAGAGAAAACAGCCAACGGCCACTTAGCTGCCTGCATCTCTTCTATGTCTTGAACCAGGCTCTTTTAAGCATCCTTTCCACTATTGCTGTAGCAGGGATTTCATTGGGCACGGCTTGCTGAATTGTTCACTGGGTATAGAAAAGAAAGGTTCAAACATTATTGTGTCCAATTGGACATCAACTTGTAAAACTCAAGGAGATTCTTGAATGTTCTACACTCTGCACAAAAAAAAACTTATCTTTGAATTATTATTATTATCATTATTATATTTTTCTAGTTTTAAGTCTATTCCTCTATATATATTTATTTTATACATATATAAAATCATGCATTGGCCAGTTACATGCAAAATGTGGGCGGTTTTTGCAGTGCGATTTGTATTGTCAGTTACTGTGATAGAAACAGAGCATCTTCTTTAGTGTGTTTATGTATGTGCATGCAGACTCAAACATCCCCTCCTGTAGCTGTGGAAGAAGAAAGTTGGCAGGCTTTTCCCGTGTCCTTTCCAAGATAAATAAAAGAGCAAAAAGAAACAGCGCACAAGAAATAAAAGCCTCTGACAGAAAGCAATAAACGAGACCCTCAAAGGGCCTTGCAGCTCTAGCATGTGTGTGGTGTCTGGGCCTGTGATGTGGGCTACGGCAGGACGGTCATGGACCTCACCACTCCATGCTTCAATATTGCACCATCCAATCTAATTAGCATCAGGGAGTCCTTCAGATGATAGAGAGACTCTCCTGCCTGTTTGAGTTCAGTGTTAAGTGTTTAAATATTACTCAGTGAGTCGAGTATTGTTATTTTGATATATCAATTAGAAGGGATAATGCAGAGTGAAATACTTTGTTCCAGTATGAGTCACAGATGTGAATGTCTTTGAATCTAGCCTACATAAAAACACATGTTAAACCAACATTATTCCTCTAAATAGTCACAAATTGCTCAACAGACCGTAACAAACTATTTCATATGAACTGTGTTGCTGATTTGTTACGTGGTTACTGTTATAGGATAATTGTTTTGCTCTGTGTGAACATTTTGTTTGTGCTTTTGAAGTTGTTTTTGAAGTTGCTATTTGTATTGAGGTCTACTATTGACCATATACAGTTGGGTTGCATTGACAAGAATACATTGGCTGGACAAGCCATTTAGTGAATGATTCATTGCTTTACTTGTTTTTTAAGGTTATTATTTGGAAATTGATGAACCCAAAATGGCCGCTAGAAGTCTTCTCAGACTATTGGAATAGTTGTCCACATCTGCAAAAGAGAATCTGTCAAAAACAACAGCCGCCAGCACTGTTTTCTTCTCAGTTGGTTGATCCGTACGGCATGAGCTCCAGATTTTTCTGTGCTTCTGTTCACATTTCTATCTGGGTCCTGAGGGAGTGCTCTGTCTCCTCATTTCAGCATTTCTGCCATTCCACATCTGCTTCTGGACTTTGATGTGTGTTGATCCGTGTTTATATTCAAGCGCCACATTTACAAAGATCCTCTTAATGGTTCAAAACAAGGTGTGGAATGAATAAATGACAAATTCAAAAACGTGGTGCTGAATTTTTAAGCCATTTGTCATGTTCTGTTTATTACAGTGTTGTGATTGATAAAAGGACATAATTCAAATCCATAAAGGAAAAGTGCATATAGATATTAATCGGCTGTTGTCACAGGTTATGCAGTGTCAGTGAAACTATCTGGCTGTAAAAGCAGAGTAGATGGCTGTCATTTAAGGTCCTGTAGGCTCACAGGGGCCCTTGCCTTTGCATTGCATAATGGCTAGATATGTCTCATCTTCTATGGGTATTTATGATTTTTTTTTTAACTCAAGTTATATGCTGTCTATCTACAACAATCAGATGCATGTAAATAATATTTTTTATTTATATTTTTATTTTTATGTATATTTGTATTATAAAAATATTATATATATATAATATTCAAATAACTGATTTTTTTTTGTTTTAATTATATTATGTAATTTTTAAATAGTTTTATATCAGATTATTTATAGAAGAATGCTGTCATTTATCAAGTAATTGATAAAGATCTGCCTTATACATTTACTTATAATTAACTTAGTATAGTAGTAAAGTATACTTAGGATAGTATAAACTATGATCAGTCTTTTAAGAGAAAACCCTTTTTTCCACATCAAGATTCCCAGACCACACAAGATTCACATACTTACTGTAAATGAATTACATTAACTTAGGGCCCTGCTTTCCGCTGGTGCTCAGGAGAAGAAAGTTATTTTAATTCATATTTTAGTTTTAAAGCAAACAAGTCCCTGGTGGCTCTTTTGAATGGGTTTTCTCTTCTGTAAAACATCCTACTTTGCAGAGATGTATTAAAAGGTTTGAATGACATAATTGTCATGGGGATTACATCATTTAGTTTGAAGTGTTCTCTGCTCCCAGAAGCCCTTGTGGTTGTGGATGTGCAATTAATGGTTTTGATGGAATGTGCTTGGCAAACATAAGGTCTGCCCAGTTCCTAGTAGGATCAGGCATCTGTAACACTGGCCTTGTAAAACAGATTTCGCTCCATTAAACATAATGTGATGTCTTGCGCATTGATTTTCATGTGTGTAGCATGCAAATCAAGCTCCTTACTGGAAGGTGAGACCGCAAACCATAAGGAAAGTTTGATATTTTGAGAAAGAAATGCTTGTAAATTCAACCTCACAAACATCAGAAGATTCTCCAAGAGTTCATGTCTTTTTGCTCTCTTTTAGAAACCATGATTGTTAGATTCAACCGGCTGAAGAGAGGTCTCTTTCTTCTGGGGACGCTTTTTACCTTGTCCCAACTTGTGCTGTCCGAGGAGGTGCTTCCAGCAGAGAAAGAACTCACATTCAGCCATGTCTATAGGATTGACTCTGGTTGTAAGCAGAGTTCTCAAATGGGACAACTTTCCCAGGACCAGGCCTCAGAAGGACAGTTAGTCACAGTGGATGGAGAGAATGACATTGTCTTCAAGCACAACATACGGCTACAGCCGGCTGGTTGTGGATGTGCTGACTCTGAGGATTTCAAAGCCCTGTTGTACCGTGTAAATGGCCTGGAGGAGGAGGTCACGTACCTAAAAGGCCAATGCGCTCAGAGCTGCTGCAGAGGAGGGTCAGGTATTAGTATACTAACGATTATTCCCTGGTTTTAAGAAACTTAAGATTAAGCTACTTGGATTGACCAAAAATGTATGGCAGTTTTATTTAGTTAGCAGTGCACAGTTGAAAGTTTTAGTGCATAATGAAAAAAGTGCTAAATGAATTGTCTTATGTGTCCCGTATCACATGCGACACCCCAGCCTTTCTTTCTAATTACATACAGTATAATATAGACTAACTTTGGATGTGATCAGTTACATTAGACAAGAATGATCAGAAACTTCACTCTGGCACCTTCGATTAAAAATAATACTAGCCTACTACAAATAATAGCAGAGATATATGTAATTTTTAATTTAGAATACAGAATTTTATGTTAGAATGCATTGAATTTTTGAAGGCAGTACCATTAAAGGAGAACTCCGGTCAATTTTAACATTGAGCTCATTTTTTTGTACATTTGGAGTGCTGTCAATACAGAGAACAACGACAAAAATCGGTGTTGCCTACACCGAGTTATTCTATTTTTAAAATTTGCACCCTGTTGACTTCAATGGGGCAAGTACTAAACCTGCTTTTAGCCTCTTAACATCCTTGATGTGTCATTACAAGTGCACAGAAAATGTGAGTGATTCCTTCTGAGTGAACACGAGTGGATCTGACTGCAGTAGATGTGAAAGATATGTATAAAAATGATGTTATTTAAGCCAGCGCAAATACCTGTTTACATCCTGTTTTTCGGTTGAAGTCCAAAGTAGTCGATTGCCGAGTTCACGCGCATAGGTTTAGTTACCTATGATCACGCGCGTGAACTCGGCAATCGACTACTTTGGACTTCAACCGAAAAACAGGATGTAAACAGGTATTTGCGCTGGCTTAAATAACATCATTTTTATACATATCTTTCACATCTACTGCAGTCAGATCCACTCGTGTTCACTCAGAAGGAATCACTCACATTTTCTGTGCACTTGTAATGACACATCAAGGATGTTAAGAGCCTAAAAGCAGGTTTAGTACTTGCCCCATTGAAGTCAACAGGGTGCAAATTTTAAAAATAGAATAACTCGGTGTAGGCAACACCGATTTTTGTAGTTGTTCTCTGTATTGACAGCACTCCAAATGTACAATAAAATGAGCTCAATGTTAAAATTGACCGGAGTTCTCCTTTAAACTTTATATAACCCCAATGTAGTATGAATATAATCTGGACGGAACTACATTCGTCATGTTGTCATAATCATGTGACCAACCAGCCTCAGTTACGTCGCTTCCCTTCCATTCACAAATCCTGAGCACAGTGTCACGCCGGAAGAAGTAGGTCATCCAGGTACTTTTCCCATACTCTTTTATGGGCCTGCCCTGTTTACACAGGTCACTTCATTCATTTTCTCTGATCAGATAGCTATCCAATCGTGAAAAGACCAGTTATGCCCTCCGAAATGCTTTTGAGATGGATTTAAATCCGATCGCTCAAACCACTTCAGGAGGTGGTCTGTCTGGGCCTCATTCTAGACGAAACTGGACAAGTGCAAATTCATCTGGTTGTTGAAACCACATTTGTGAGATTTACTCCTCCCAAAATGTAAAACAACAACAACAACAACACCACATGTTAAAGGCTATATAACGGCGCTACCGCAAAACGCATCGCCACAGATGCATCTGTGTATCTCTTCAGAGAGCCAACGCTCAAACTGCCACAAATAGAACAGAAAGTAAGTCGCAAACACTCAAAACACAATCATCTTCATTAAAAGTAGTGAGACTATGATCTTACCAGTGTGGATGCTGCTCTTTCTCCTCCTGTGGTCTTTTTTGATCTTGAAATTAGCTGATGATTAATGAAATGCAGCTCATATCAGTTTCAAATCAAATTTGCAGGCTATTGCGCGGGAATTGAAGATCCGATTTATATCCGTGTTGTGGAGACACATTTATGTGGGCAAGTGTACTGTAAATGGAACCATTTTAACATATCAGATAGCTATCCGATCAGTAAAAACTTATGAAATGACCACGTGTAAACAGGCCCTATGATACCGTGAATTCGGGGAGGAAGGATGCGACTTCGGATGCAGCCATAGATTTATGGACCACCAAGGTCAAATAACTTAATTTCCTGGAATGCCATTACCTGCTGTATTTCTTTGAATTGCAATTCAGTCAATTTAATTCAAAATCAATTTCATTGTTGCAATTATACATTAAATATTCTCTTTATTATTTTGTTACTCTCTGCTCCGTTCTCCACTTCAGATATAAATGCACTGGTAGTTCATATCTTCAATATTTTAAAGGAGAACTCCGGTCAATTTTAACATTGAGCTCATTTTTTTGTAAATTTGGAGTGCTGTCAGTACAGAGAACAACGACAAAAATCGGTGTTGCCTACACCGTGTTATCCTCTTTTTAAAATTTGCACCCTGTTGACTTCAATGGGGCAAGTTTTAAACCTGCTTTTAGCCTCTTAACATCCTTGATGTGTCATTATAAGTGCCCAGCCATGTGAGTGATTCCTTTAGAGTGAACACGGGTGAATCTGACTGCAGTAGATGTGAAAGATATTAATAAAAGTGATATTAATTCAGCCAGCGCACATACCTGTGTTTACTTCCAGTTTTCGTTCAAAGTCCATGGTAGTCGATTGTCGAGTTCACGCGCACAGGTTTAGTTATCTATGATCACGCGCGTGAACTCGACAATCGACTACTATGGACTTTGACCGAAAACTGGAAGTTTTGGAAGCCACTCACATGGCTGGGCACTTGTAATGACACATCAAGGATGTTAAGAGGCTAAAAGCAGGTTTAAAACTTGCCCCATTGAAGTCAACAGGGTGCAAATTTTAAAAAGAGGATAACACGGTGTAGGCAACACCGATTTTTGACGTTGTTCTCTTTATTGACAGCACTCCAAATTTACAAAAAAATGAGCTCAATGTTAAAATTGACCGGAGTTCTCCTTTAAGAGTATTCTCCTCTGCTAGGTGTGGACACCAGCTGCAGTGGGCATGGCACGTACCAACATGACTCTTGCAGTTGTAAGTGTAACCCAGGCTGGGAGGGTCCAGACTGCTCCATCTCATCCTGCCCTGATGAATGCAATGATAATGGCCGCTGTGTTGACGGACGCTGCGTCTGCTATGAAGGCTACACCGGCCAGGACTGCAGCCAGCTCACGTGCCCCAACGACTGCAAAGATAAAGGCCACTGTGTGGATGGCAAATGTGTGTGCTTTAGTGGATTCTCAGGAGATGACTGCAGTGTCGCGACCTGTCCGAATGACTGCATAGGTAATGGACGCTGCGTGGATGGACAGTGCATCTGCGATGAGGGATTCTTTGGAATCGACTGCTCCACGGGTAAGATTGTCTTCAGTGTGAAAATGTGAAGTGGGTTTACAGAATTTTTTTTTTTAGGATTTGAGTGTCCCACCTTGTAGGCAGAGGCTATTTACACTAACTCCGCCCTCTATTGTCTGACTGGGCCAGACAAAATTACAAAAGAAATCCTGCTGATAACAGGAGCAGTGGTGTGGAGAGTGAGGTTGGTGGCATTAGCTTTTGATGCAACTGACACGAGTTTGAATCTGTCGCATATCAGCTCAAAGAGGCATTCATTTTAAATAAAAATTCACGAGTTCACCCTTACATCAATTAAACAGAGTAAAGATTATGCGTATTTGGCGTGCTGTCCGGGGGAGGGCTCCGAGCTTGGAAATTTTGCCTGAACCCAGAGTACTCCCCCGTTGTTGTAAGAGTATTTAGGACTAGAAGTGAGGAGATGGGGTGGTGGAGGGATGCTGTTAAACTGTCAACGAACGGAGGTAAGTTTGCAGTGTATATACACCTCTTACCTCATTGATTGGGTTGATTAACAGAGTGTGGTCCACTCGTGTTTAATTAGGTTTGATTGTCTGAATGTGCTCCACATGTGTTTAATTAGGTTTAATTATCGTAACGTGCGCCTCCCGAACTTTGTTAATAAAACATAATTTAAGAAAAGATTTGAAAATTGGAAATAAAGGGTTTAACGGATAGGGTTAGGTATAGGTGTAGAATACTGCTTTAGGGATACTGTCCTAATAAAGCAGCATCTATTTATGATTTTAATAAATGCAGTCATACACTGAATATGTTGTTATAATGCATACTGTTAAATAATATACTACAATACACTGAGGAGAAAATAGTATCTGCCACTATTTGCACTATACCTATAAAGAGCATTTAACTACTATTTACACTTATTGCAAAGAAAATACTGCTATTTTCACTTAGTGAACAGACTAATAAGAGTCATTCTCTTTCTAATCAGAATACCCTGATTACAGATGCACAGGTTCTTTTTAGTGAAGAATTCACTAAAAAGAACCTGTTCATAAGTCGTTCATTCAGAATTTGGACTACTGTGGTCATGCTATTTGCTATTTACCTACATGTAAAAATAAATCTCGGATTAATTATGCTGAAAAAATAATTGTATATTTTTGGCTTACTTACTATTCTCAAGTTCTGGCAACTTACAACACAAATAATGCATCTCAATTAAGATTTTCTAATAAAAAAAATCTACAACATACTCATCTTTTTGAGTTGAACCAACAAGCACCACATGAGATAGATCAATGCAAATCAATGCATTTCTTTTTTAAATCAGGCATATAATCAGAAACTTTGAGTACTAAAATTCATACTTAGGCTATATATAGTATATGCTTTATTTGAGAGGATTCTTCAAGATTACAAAGTAAGGGGCAACTTTTCTAGTTCGAGCTTTGACATTGTGCAAACTTTACAATTTACAGCTACTCCCATACTTTTCAAATAAATGCTTATATAAGAGCTAATTGAACACTTTGAGGTAGTTCATTTGCTCGTATTAACTCTCTTTTTCAGTCTCCTGCTGCAAGAAAAGGTAAAAGATAGGCCTCATTAGCACAAGGGAATTGTTTTTCATCAATCCTTTTCTGTTCCATGCGATTCGCCCTCAGACCTTCAGATAAAAGTGGAGTGCCTCAGAGTTGGAATGCATAAGCTGAGTTTCAAAAAATATTAGCCATGGCCAGAGCCTTGGGGTGTGACACATCATCTGTGTTAACACTTCTGAAATGGCTTCTTAGGGGAGTTAGGGCACAGTGTAATTTACTCCAAGAATGATAATAGTAGGGAGTTAAAAGCAAGCACTGCAAACTAGTCAAACAGATCAATTTAGCTGTTACATTCTCATGATCTTGACACTAATTGGCTTTGGAATATAACTTGAGGGTTTCAGCTGTCCATAACTTGTCTGAAAGATTCTCCATATCTAACGCTATAGGGAAGGGAACCATTGTTAATAAACCACACTCGTTCGTGCATATATGAGATGTCTGACTTGTAAAATCTTATGAGGATTCTTGGATGATGCTTTAAAAGGTATACCATGTACACCAGAAGCAATAAAACATATAGGGGTTATTATATTAAGAGGTATTTATTAGGGTTTGAATGCCAGTTGTTTTAATACCCAAAACAATGTCCACAATTATTTTTATACATCTAAATTCCCATTATATCATGCGTCTGGTAGAATGGAGTAAACAGAAATGTGTGAATATGACATGTTTTGGTATAACACTTAATATTCCTTTCAAAACTAAAACAAACAAGTTCGGGGTTGGTCATATTTTTAATGATTTTTTTTTTCTTTTCTTTAAAGAAGTCTTTTATCCTCACCAAGGCTGCATTTATTTGATCAAAATACAAAAATACAATACAAAAAAATATTGTGAAAAATTATTACAATTTAAAGCCATTACACAGGCAGCCTTCAGTGTCACATGATCCTACAAAAATCATTCTAATATGCTTATTTGAGGATAAAGAAATATTTCTTATTATTATTGATGTTGATTGCAGTTGTGCTGATTAATATTTTTGTGAATGCTTTTTTGAGGATTTTTTGATTAATAGAAAGTTCACAAATACAGCATTTATTTAAAAGAGGAATTGATCAATTTAAGTCGTGCTTGCTGAATAAAAGTATTAATTTCTAAAAAACAACATCAACAACAGCAAAAAAATTGAACGGTAGTATACTGTATAAATAAAGAAATTTGGTTTGCAGGCCTAGATTATGTGGAAGCGATTACAAACCCACATAGATTAGACCTGTATGAAAAACAGAGAAAACACCATGAAACGATTCTACGTTAATCGTAAATTTGGTCAATCATCTAAAAGATCAGCGTGGCAACTTTGTTCTGACCACAATGAGTCTAGTGGGTTTTGGTGGATGTCTTAATGGCAAATCAACAACACAGTGTAGATGCTGATTAGATTTAGATTTTCCTTCTATGGAAACATCTGCTGCTGCCACAGGCTTAGGCACTGCATAAAAAGTCAAATAAAAGTAAAAAAGTGAAAGTGAAGTATAAATGCCAAGTATGGTAACCCATCCAAGCTAGTGTACACACATTAAGAGCAGTGAGTAGAGAACACACACACTGCAAACCGTGGACACACACAAACACACACACTGAGCAGTGGGCAGCCATTATTGCTGTGGCGCTCTGAGAGCGATTGGGATATTGAGTATCGGACCCACAACCTTAAGGTTACCAGTTTGACTCTCTAACCATTAGGCCTCTACTGCCCAATTTCACAATAAATGTATATGATTGTGACATAATTTTTTTTAATATCTATTACAGATCACAATAAAATGCAATTAAAATGGCATTTATGGTTATTTAAAAGTACTTTAAGCATCAGACTGATGCTGCTCTGGCTAGAAGAACCACCACTGTTGATTTATGCTAGTGTGTCCAAGTCCAAACAAAACTGTGTTATAATTGTAATTTAATGGCTTTGGTTATCCCTTACAATCAATCAGTGGGAACATGCATTTCCGGCACTTATGCTTTCTTTCCAGCTGGCTGATGATAATTAATTAGTTCTGCTGGCCTTTTAGGATATTATTTACGGGTGAAATTGTTACTGGAAAACCCTGGAGAGAATGGCAAGAATGGCCATATTAACTGCCACTGGATGGAAAGGCTCCTGCAGAATTGAAGGAAAACATTTGACTTCCTGCCCCCTCTCCATGTTGAACAATGTCCAAACCTGCTGTTCATTCTTTCCTGGGTAATGCGGTCTCCACAGCACCCTTTTCTCCCCCTCATGGAGTTCCTTGATGTTTTTCCCCCTCTAACAGTGTTTCCTTAAATCCACCATCTCCTTTATGTTTTTCCCTTAAGCCGGTGGGTAATGTGTTAATGGAAACTTCGCTCCCTGGGCTGCTGACAGTCTGTCTGACTCTGGGGCTCCTGGATTGTTACTGGTCTGGGACCTTCCTCTTTTCTTCCTGATGTGCAGTTTTGTTCAAATCCATACTTATTGATGGAGGCCTAAAACCACAAAGTAACCAAAGTGAAAACGTAAGATCTCCCAAAAATAGCCTGCTAAGATGTTCAGTAAACCTCAGGATCACCTATTTGGCAAGATGAGCTGCAAAAATGTGAACAAGCTTAAGAAATGAAAGAAGAGAACTGGGTAAAAGTCAAAGTCATTATTTTCTCACCTTCACGTCGTTCCAAATTTGTATGACTTTCTTTCTTCTGTGGGACACAAATGGAGAATTTCCAAAGAATAGTTTGGCCACTCTTTTAAATATAATAAAAGAGAATGGGGACTAGGGCTATCAAGCTCTAAACTGCCAACAACAACAAAAAGCACCATAAATCATAAAAGTGGCCCATATGACTCAGGGTACAAGTCTTTTGCAGTTTGTGTGATGAACAAATCAAAATGTACTTAAATTATTCAATGAAAAGCTCCCCTTGGTGTATACTTGAGAGAAGTAGCAATGTCTTATTCATGAATTAGTTGTTCTTTTGAGTCGGATTCTTTTAATGAATCAGTTGATCTAAATGGTCTGAATGATTTGTTCATGAATCGGAATGATCTGATTCGTCAGTTCAGCACACTGACTATGAGCCTGTAAAAATTCAAAGTAGGTTTTACTGTTTTAGTCTTTCTACTTGATTTTATTTTTAATTCAGAGTAACTAATTGTTACTTCTTTGTAAGTCTTTTAATATATCTTTTTAAATTACTTGCAAGTAAAAGTGAATTTTAATTTCTAAGTGGAAGTTGTTTCAAAGTAAATCCTACACTCAGTAAATAGTGACTTATTTCGGTCTGTTATTTTTTGGTGAACAAATCTTTTAATAAACCGGACCCCGTTGCATAGACCCCAATGTCATCTGATGTAAAAGAATGCTTATAAACTCCCAGTGGTGACAACATTGTTTCATACTTCAGTTCTAGGACCAAAAGGCCTCCGTCTGATCAAAGTCACAGATGTATCTCTGCTGGTGGAGTGGGAGTCTGTAAGAGGAGCTGAGTACTATATCCTGTCCTACTATCCAAAGGGAGACGAGGGAGCCATTAAAGAGGTCCAGGTGGAAAACACGAAAAACTCCTACCTAATCACAGGACTCAGACCCGGAGTCACGTACATAGTGCAGGTGTACGCTGTCATCAGGGGCATTAACAGTGATTCTGATGAGATAGTGGCTACAACCGGTAAGAATAATGGCTTAAAATGCTACAGAGATACTTGTAATCATGCAGTATTAGGGGGTTTATTTATTCATTTACAGCTTAATATAGATTTTATGTCTCCAATGCCTTGTAAACAAAAGAAATGGGGGTATTTGTGTTAACCATAAATGCCAGATGTAACTAAGCTTGTAGACTTCAAGAACACATTTTCATGGAAATGATTGTTTGCAGTTGTGTAACAATGGGATGTGCACTACAGCATTTTGATGTGGTCAGTTGTACATTCTCTAACAGCACATTAGACTCCCATGAGAAAGTGCTGATCATATGGATATGATGACAAAGATGAATGGTCGGCATGGGACATTGTCAGTCACTGGTTAACAGAGAGTTGGAATGTCTGAAAGCATTTCCTTCACAGAGATGAGAAGGACCAACTCAGTCTGAAGTGGTAGAATACTAGGCTGTAACTCATTTCTGTCATCCGGTGGCAGAATGTTGAGGACGGATGCTTGTAAGAGGAGTACCGGAGACATCAATTCAAAAATATGCAAGAAATGGCAATTGATTGCCATTCATTTGTTACCCAAAAGTGTCACTGCAGAAGCACTGTTAAAATAAGAAAAATAAATGTTCTTCACTGATTAATTAATAAAAATGAATTATATATTAATATTTGCTAAAACAATTAATTATATGTAATATATATAATTTTAATAGCATTTAATAACATTCATTTAATAACAAATTCATTTTGGAAACTCCCCATTGTTTTGATTTCTCCTAAGAAAAAAATTATTCATGGGCAAATACATTCAGAGAATAGGGTAATTCTACAATACCACTGGTAAACAAAATGAGTGTAAAGTTAAAGGCTACTGTTATATTGCGCAGTGAAACATAAACCAAAATGACTTTAAGCTGTTTACTGTGCATAACATATATTGCCCCGATCTGCTTTTCTGTTCAGAGGTCTCTGGTATTGAAGGAATAAAGGTGGTGGGCCAGACAGAGGACTCCATCCAGGTGGACTGGAAGAACCCTGCGATCGCTGTGGACTACTTCAAATTGACTCATTCTAGCCCTGATGGTCAGGGAGGACAGGAGAACGTGGCAATGAGCCAGGAGGCCAAAACCATGCACACCATTGTAGGTCAGTCTGCTGCAATGCATCCATCTACTATCATGGGTCCCTGAGCTTCAGACAGAGTATGTTGAATTCACTGGCTGTGTAGTGAGAACAACATGAATGTGTGTTTTTCAGGCCTCAACCCAGGAACAGAATATCAGATAGGTGTACAAGTGATCAAAGGTGAAATTGAAAGCAAGCCATCGTATACCACAGGGGTCACAGGTCAGTAATGTGCCTCGTTGCAATGCATTAAGTGGAAAATAAAATGTATGAGCTGACACTTTTGTTTTTCTATCATAGTGGGGACTTTTCATTGACTTCTATAACATGTTTAAATTGAGCCAACTATATTTTCTGTCCCCTAAACCCAAAACAGAATCCTTTTTTTATTTTTTTATTTTCTGCAAGGCTTAAGGTCATTCTTTTTTATTATACAACATTAATATTTAATATGTTTATTAACCCGTGTCGTTTTCACATTATATATGATTTCACATTTTATTATTCTTGTCGGTACAAAAGGTCAAACCTGACCTTTGTCTGTATAGAAATTACAACTTTAAAAGATACTGAAAGAAATTAAGGAAGGGAAAAATAAAAGAGACAAATAGATGCAGAAATCAGATTATTGTTCTGATGTTGATGCTAGAGATAGAAATCTTTACCACAACAATCTTTTTATGGATGGAGTCCTTTCATGCTTTACTCTCAGAAAATATTTTCTTCTGAAAGGGTTCAGTGTCCAATGGTAGTTAAAATCTTTACAGCCCAGTGCGCAAGACAGATATTTTCCTTGTCACCATAAATCAATTAAATTGCTTCCTTGACTGAAAAAAACAACAAATCCATTTTATTATTTTACCCAGGGCTATTGAAATGTGGCAGTTCTAACATTTCTTGCTCTGAAAAAATACACATGTCCAAAACCAACAAATATTCATGAAGAACCCTAGAGGCATCGGTTTCTGTATTATTATAGGTATCTTAGTGGTTGGAGCTGTAGATATTTAAAAGGTAGTGATCCAGTTTGCTTTAGAGCTGATAGTCTGCCAACAATGAGATCCTTATACTAACCAAACCTGTCAAATGATGTGGAAATAAATTAGTATTGTGGTCTGTAAATCCCCAATGATGTATAATGAAAACTAAAAATGTGATTTGTGCATGTCTGTGCCTTTTGGAAATGTTGCAGAATAATTCTGATGGACTGCTCATATAATATTCCCCTTATTAAAATGTCAATTAGCCATAGCCCTTAAATCATCAAAAGGCATTTTTCTTGTTTTAGCATTCAATTTCATAGCCTAAATGCTTGGACTAATATTTATGGCTTTTATGAGCTGTAATATTCCCTGTTTAATATTTATGCAACAGTGCTTTTGGCCCAATAATAAGATCATCCCTTCAGATTTATGGTTAAAGACACAAAATTATGGTTGCAAAGAAAACTTATCATACATAACCACAGTTACGTTCATGGTGCGTCTTTAATATGTCAGATGTAGGGCAGGGAAATGCTAGATTTTCTTTTCAAAATCTGTATCTTTGAATTATTGCTGTAAGCATAAATATAGTTTACTTTGTCAGGCTGTTTACCTATGGGAATTCAGCTCTTACCCAAAGGTGCTTAAGATAGATAAATTAGCTGTTAGAGTTTGCCAAGTCTCATGGTCAGCTGATCTAACCCGATCTCATGAAATGCGTCTCTAGTAAGCTTTGTATTTATAGTGCAATTTATACGCAAGTTTTTACAGTGCATACGCACCGTAAACCCATTGGGCAGGATTAGTGGTGTGGGGTACGTGCGTATTACACACCATAAAGTGCGTATCATATGCGCCTGAAAACTGTGTATCATATGCACGTAAAAACAAATTTTCACATATAAATTGCAAGATAAATACAAAGCATACTAGAGAAGCATTTCATGAGATCAGGCTGGCTGATCAGTCCAAAGGATGTATGTAGGGCTGTCTGAGAAGGCAAGTGTGGTGATAATTGACTGTAGGCTACATAAATAAAGCAAAATATGAAATCAAATAGTGGTCAAATAAGACATTGTAACAGAAATACAGGCACACAGCTGTCTACTACAGGGGTATTCAATTAAAGGTCTCTATGGCCTTGTTTACACTGTCACGTGACACAGATCGGATGTGTTCTATGACCGTGTAAACAGGAAAAAAATGCATGCATTTGGATATTTCGAGATCGGTTTCAGACCTCGTTCATATGTGGAAATAAATACGATATAAATTAGATATGTGCCAATGCGACTGTCATGTAAACAAAGATTTTCTGAGGCATTAGGCTACGTATCCGCGGTTTAATGATGACAGCAACCCTGACGCGTATCTGCAAAGGGACGGATGGCCGAGGAATGTGGACAAACTTTGACACAACATATCAAAATGTTCATCCTAAAATTTCAGACACACTCCTCCAGCCCGCCACAATATGCTCCTACCAGTCCTGAGATCTCTCTCGCACACAATAACTGAAGCATATGCGCAGGCTGCAATAATGGCCTTTTCGTCCTCCTCCGTCTCAAAGTCATGGTGATGTTTGGCAAACTTCGCATATATCGCAAAGCTAGCATCAATCATATTTCGCATTCATCCATCTGTGCAAGAACCCCTTTAAGCATGTGCGATGATGTTTCAGATGTGTAGACAAGTGTAAACACATGAATCTGATATCGGTCACAATTGAAAGAACGTGTAAATGGACGGTCAAAAAAAAAAAAATTGGATATAGGCAACAAATCAGAATTGGGCATTAAGACCTGCAGTGTAAACAAGGCCTATATTTCCTGTGCAGTGGCAGTCCAATCAATCAATCAATCAATCAATCAATCAATCAATAAATCAATAAATCAATCAATCAATCAATCAATCAACCAATCAATCAATCAATCAATCAATCAATCAATCAATCAATCAATCAATCAATCGTTTCTGTCATCAATTACTCACCCTCATGCTGTTCCAAACCTGTATGAGTTTCTTTCTTCTGTTGAACACAAAATAAGTATTTTGAAGAATATGGGTAACCAAACAGGCCCAATGCCCCATTGACTTCCATATACCTGGGCCTGTTTAGTTACCGACATTCTTCAAAATATCTTCTTTTGTGTTCAGCAGAAGAAAGAAATTCATACAGGTTTGGAACAACATGAGAGTGAGTAGATAGAAGCATACTGCTTCTTCAGGCTATTTGATCCCTGCAGGTAGCTAAAACCTGACCTCATATTAGTCCTACAGCGCTAATCTCTTCCAAGCAAAGATAATATACTTTACACAGTCGGAGTGTTGCCTAAAAAGTTGCTGGACACTTTAGCTCTGTGTTGTATTTTTAGAATATTGGCTCAGAATGATTGTATATTGGTAGTAATAGGCTTCTAGAAGACATAGTTTGGGTGTTATTCAGAGCTTACCCCAGCTAGAACATCAAATGTGGCCCATTCATGTATTTGCTGGACCGTAAACAAACCTGTCGCTACTACAACTATGAATCTAAAGCTACTGAACAAATACAGATGGCAGAGCTTTGAATACTACATAAAACAAAAGGAAAATTGCCTAGGCCAACATATTTGAAATTTTGACTCATCGATATCCATGAAATTGAAGTGTCTTAGATACAAAATTTCATTAGTTTTACCATGAAAACAGACAAGTTACCATGATACCACCAACACCAAAAGTAATTAATTGTGTCTGCTTTACTATGAAATAGACACTCATTGCGATGCGTTTAACAGATGTATATTTTTATGTTTGAACAACCTGAAGTGCGGCCGGGGACAAACAATAACAATACAGCGAAATAGTCAGCTAACTAAGACCAGTTACCTAGCCCTCTAAACATGAAAAAATAAATCATCATACCTTTAGATTACTCAGTAGAGCTGTGTTCTTTGTGCCACGGGACGTTTGTAGGTTAATGTCTCAAATGTGGCAATCAAAATGTGACTTTGCAAAACAGACTGTCCTCAGCCAAAATGTTGCTATAGTAGCCTAATATTAATGCTAGAAAGCCTATGCACATGGCAATTGTGATTTTTCTTTAAATAGTCTATTCTATTTCGTCATTAAAATCTCATCCATCTTGAGTGAGGGGGCAGGGTAGTCTGGGTGAGGTGGCTCCAGCCCAGGGTGTTATTACACATTTAATATTTGATTTCTGTTGCACATACCTAATCTGAGCCTCGACAAGATTCTCATTTTCAAAAAGTGCTCGGGTTAGTGTGAATTTAATACCTGACTGTGCCTTTAAATTTACGGTAGCACTACATCCTTTAAGTCTGTTCCTGACAGCTACAGCAGCTATTAGAGGGGCCTCCAGTAGACAGGGTTTTCCCTCTGCTCAGCAACTTATGAATTACAGCACCAGATACTCCCACACTTAGTCTCACTAAACCGTAGGAACAGGAAATGGTTTTTCAATGCTTCTTCATGGACATGACATATTTTGTGCATGTGCATCACAGAGTGTATATTATTCTTCTTGTCATCCAATGGAATGTAGGGTGACCATACTCTTTAATGTAGAATTCCTTATGTTTTATAACTGAAGCTTTCAGACTGACCTGAGAATGAACAGTGAAATTTATAGATCTGATTGTGGGCTTTACGAGGAACCCCAAC
Organism: Squalius cephalus; assembly: GCF_949319135.1. Taxonomy (NCBI): domain Eukaryota; kingdom Metazoa; phylum Chordata; class Actinopteri; order Cypriniformes; family Leuciscidae; genus Squalius; species Squalius cephalus. The sequence continues at coordinate 32,653,973 of NC_137128.1, read as the reverse complement.
ATAAAAAACGGGTTTCTTTTAGCATCAATGACTTGAACAGCACTGTTGAGTTTTTTTTTTTTTTTAATTCCTGGGAACCATAGACAAACAACTTTTAAATTAAATGAAAGGACTGCCTCTATAAAAAGAATAAAATTGCTCTATAGGGGATGTTTCTTCTACAATTGAAGACATTCAATCAGCCGCAGACTTTTGTACTACCCTGAAATCAACGTGTTCTCACCTCCTCCATAACAATCAGGTGTAGTTATGCCACCACATGGGAGTTTAATGCATCATTTGTTCAGTGGAAAGAATCATTGGATTGGACTGCTTCAAAGAACTTAATGTCCTGGGGTAAGCAAGACCTCACATCTTGATCTGCACTACTTTAAAGCTTTATTTTCCAGGAAGGGCTTTCAAAATCATTAAAACAAATGGTTCAGGTGTTTGTTTTCTCTTGAGCAAGGCTATTTTTTTTTAACCTATTTTAAAGGGGGGGTGAAATGCTCATTTTCACTCAATCTCCTGTTAATCTTGAGTACCTATAGAGTAATATTGCATCCTTCATATCTCCAAAAAGTATTTTGTTTTATTAAATTTTTAACATAAAGATAGGCTGTACCGAGTCTTTCCGGAAAAAACCGAGCGGCTGGGGGCGGGCCGTGTGGGCGAAGCTTAGCTGTGCTAACGCGCCAAGCTAGTGACAACACACAGAGACATTTGTTCAACAAACAGTTTTACTCACCGTCCGGTTCCAACGCACGACCGCGAACCTTTATCATTGTGACTGCTCGATCCTTAAGCATTAGACGATCTGCAAATCCGTAGATCTGGGCTTTGTTTATAAAACAATCATCGTCGAAATGCAGGGAACAAAAGTCTTACACAACTCTGTTTATGCTCAGGAAAACAAACTCCATCCACGGGTTCCTTAACGCTGGGTTCTTTGGGAATCTGTGCAGGGTTGTCTTGCCCTGGCAACCAAAAACACACTTCTTTGGTGACATTGACTTCCCAAAAGCCGGGCAGGGCGCTTTGATGGCGAACTGCTTTCACTCTCTTGCTCTGGTCTACGAGTGCGCGCGCGGCCGCGATCTTACCGGAGAAGTGCCCTTAGGACCCATATAAGGAAATTCCGCCCTATCTTACGTAAGACAGAGCCATACTCGAAAAAAACTTTCCGAAACTTGTGACAAACCGGAAGGAGTATTTTTGGAACAAAAATACTCCTTCAAACGTACAACTTAGTTTTTGAAACTTTGTCCATGTTTAGCATGGGAATCCAACTCTTTACCAGTGTAAAAAACTCAGTATGCATGAAATAGCATTTCACCCCCCCTTTAACTTCAGAAAACTTTCTCTAATAAAAGACATCACCAAAAACTATTTGCATAGTGTACCTATATATGGTATAAGGACAAACTCAACGCTACCTCACAAATTTGTGAGGGTGACGTCGTATGAATCCGTACGAATTGCCTTGCCTTTATTAAAGCTATATTTGAATTCTATTACATAACACAGGCACATCGTAACTATTAGATGCACTACAGTAGTTTACAAAAGCATGCTAAGGAGTTCTATACTTATTTTCAGTGTATTCATCACAGTATGAGCTTCTTTTCTTATATGCAGTGCTAAATGCAATGCAGATGAAATGGATGCACTCACAAGTCATTGAATAATCGCGTCGTTTTCTGTGCATCATTTTGCATTGCAATGTATCTTCACAACGTATCTACAATGCACATCTTGAAATAGACATGAATTCTGCCCTGATTGTCATGATGGATAGAAAAGTGCTTTCAGCTTATTTGCTCTCCCCTGCTGTACCTTGGCCTGGAAGCTTGATATGTGTCCAGAGAAATTTGGGAGAAATATTTCAAATCTGACTATACTTCAGTGGTCAGAGACAGGAATAGAGATACATTTGACAGTTTGGCTCAATCTCTCTGGCCACATGCTGTTTTATAAAGCACATTCTGTAATATGTGTATAAGAAATAACACAGAAAAGAGCTGCTTGGCACACAACGTGGTTTATGAGTGGTTGTTTGTGTAATGAGATATTGACTAGGTAATTGCAGTATCATGAAGTTTTCAAGGTCTCACTAATGCGTTTAGCATTGGTATTGTCTGCTGTCCAGTGTAAGGTGTTGTTTTGTATTCTGGTCCATGTCTTAAACCCAGACGAGTCAAACATGATAAGCCCACCTTGGCAATCAGAGAGCATAAAATGAGAGCTGTGGATTCTAGCAATCTTGGAAGGCATCAGGAATCAGTTTCCATGATGCGGATACATTCGGCTAACCCTGCCACAGTCACAGAACGGTAACCTAAATGATGATTGCTTTTCCTTGTCTCCTCACTTCCTCCATTGCATTGCATGGACACTCTCTTAGTTCCAGTGAAACTGCTCACAAATGCTTACCGCACTTCCTATATGACCCTGTGCACATCCTCAGCTCTTCAGGTCTTGATAATTGAGAATCCATAAGCCTGATGAAATACAAAAACAGCATCTTGTTCCTGCAGTTACTTTCCCTTGCATACAAAATACTACAAGTTTGCCATCTATTAATGAATTCACGAAGAATCAATTCACCGTAAAAATGTTTTGTCAGGTAACTGCAAAATCCATGTAGTATGGGGGTGTGAGAAGTAAATATTTAATATTTAAATATTTAAATATCAAATATTTTATTTAAACATTATTCATTAAAATACTTTAAAATAATTTAATACTAAAATAAAATGTATGCAACAAAAAATACAGAGAATTTATATGAAATAATATAAGATTAATTAGTACATATAAATATTATTGTTTTTATTTAATTTATTTTTATGTGTGCAAGAATCTAAATTTGAATATAAATTGTTTAAATATTTTTGCTGGACAAAATACTAATTTAGAAAATGTTTTCTCTTTTATTGGTGCAACAAGTGTCTTTTATCTGAATGCCTTGACTTATCTTATATAACAGACATTGATGCCCCAACCAATCTGGCAACCAGAGAGGTGACAGAGAACTCCGCAACTGTGACGTGGGATGGTGTTCGTGCTGAGATTGATGGCTACACGCTGACTTACAGCTCTGCAGAGGGCACCAGCCGAGAAATTAAAGTGGGAGCGGACGCTACGTCTTACCAGCTGACCTCTCTGAAGCCAGGAGTCCTGTACACAGTGTTCCTCTGGGCCTATAAGGGCTCTCGTTCCAGTAGGAAGAGCATGACTGAGGCCGAGACGGGTAAGCTCTTCACCTTCTGGGTGAGGATTTGGGGCTTTACCCTCTGTTTTTATTTCCTCATCTCAAGCATTCCCTCAAGGGATCTTGGCTTTGATCTTTCTAGTTTCTCAGTGGATGGAAGAGTGGCATTCTCATTCTCAGATGTTCATTGCTTTCATGTGCATCTAAGCAGTCATTTCCTTGCTTGATTTTATTTCTTTTGACAGAGCTTTTGTCTATCCAACAAGGCCTTTGCTTTCATTCCTAGCAGAAAACGTTTACATTTGTGCATTTAGCAGACGCACAGTACAGATTTTATCTTTATGAATGTTATCTGGGAATCAGTGTTGCAAGCAACAGCAACTTACCAGTTTTCAACCGCATATTGTGGAGCCATAATTTTCTAGTATTTTCCATTTTCCATAAGACGAAGCATCATTAACACATATAGAAGTGATGTTTTTTCAGCTCTTTTAAACTGCCAACCCTGTAATAATAAGACTCCTTCATAGCAATTCAAGTTTAAAAGCGAGAATAAGAAAGTTATTTCTCCAGTGGGTGCTGCTGTAGACGGTAAACCAGATGGTCTAAGTGCATTAGCAGCTGACATTCAGTCAGGAAACACAACCTAAACAGAAGCACTTGGATATATAACAAATGTACCCATGCGTATCCTCTGTCGGGTTTCCATAACCATATATCTCTGTTCACATTACAGCATCTAAAGAGCATTAGAAGAAATCTGTGCACTATAGTGTGAGCCTCATTGTCTATTTCTGTTTACATTGAGTTTTTATGAAAGACTGATACAGCCTTTAACAAGTGGAATATCTAAGGTTTTGCTTACAGGAATCAGGGAATCTAAAGTTTTGATTATTTTGTAGGAAATGTTGCTTATAGTAGCTGGTGCCTGAACTTACAAATGACAGCGTTTCATAATGTTTGCTTCTGTAGCTGACTTAATTAGTTTCAGACATTTTAATATGTAATGTAGTAATGCAGATTTTATGTTAATATATATCATATATTAGTGCATTAGCATCTCTGTTGATTGCACAATAATTCACCCATCACTCCTCTCGAAACATGTTTGCTCTTTGCAAATGTTAATTCACACTGTCTGAGCATGTTTCATCTACCCTATTTTACCATGATTTGTATTTGTATTTTGTTACTGCTTCACTTTAATGTGTAAATCTTCAAATTAAATGCAAAGTATCAGTCAGGTTAACAAATTTGAGGTAGTCAAACAGTAGCTTTTTATTGTTATTGTTCAGGAACGATTAGTTCACATTTTAATAATGTGGATTGGATTGGAGGTTACTGAAATGACAAAAAAAAAAACAGCATAAAAATGATAAATATTATATATACATATTCATACTATGCTGCCACATTTCATAAAAGGAGTGTTGATTGACCAGTTATTTATTGTGCTCACACAACAATACAGACACTGACAGAAAAGCAGTGCTTGCAAGAAATTCTTGTTAGTTTTGATACATTATTTGTTTAAATTCCCATAAGCATTCATACAAGACATTTATATAAGACATGTTTTTAGACAAGTACTATCATACAGCAGCATTCAGTGCTGTTTTGTTTTCCATCTCTGTGTCGTCTAATGATGAATTGCAACGTTCGAACAGAACCTGCTGGCCGCATTAATCAAGCTGAACACTAATTTGAGAAAATTGCACTTTTCATAAGCACAGGGCAGTTTCACATTTACACTAATGAAAGTCATTTATTTTCACTCAACTTGTTAAAGAAGCAACCAGCATCAGATAAGATAAAAAAACTTTAGCAAGATCAATAAACTTTCAAATTAAGTCAAACTGTGATGGGAAATAATATCAATTGCTATCTGCATTAGGGTTGGGCCGTATAGACGATGCCATCTTCCATCGCAATGGCTGACAGACATCACGATGTTGAGCCGGCATCGCGATCCATTGAATCTGGCAGTTATGTCACGTCACTGTACATTCGGTGCTTAGTGGTCAGCTGCTGCAGAGCGTGCCAAAATTGCTGATGAGATGTAGAGTAAACTATCTATAAATATCTAAAATATCTACCCCCCTACTTCCCGATGTCATCCTCCGTCGCAATGTTTTACTGTAGATATTGTCTGATGCCAAATTGGTAGACATCGCCCAACCCTAATCTGCATCCTGCATTCGTTGTATCGATATGAAAAGGATAGATCCTCTACCCTCTTCATGGTTCAGTGATGCATTCCTTTACATTGTCTTCTCGTCTGCTGCACTGTCTATACCTGCATGGCTTTAATGCAGCAATGTGGTGCATTAACCTGTTGTACAAATGGCTTTTTAGACATAGATGCTCCTACTAACCTTATGACCAAGGAGGTGACAGAGGACTCGGCGTCGGTGACGTGGGACAGGGTGCAGGCTGACATTGATGGCTACATGCTGAGCTACAGCTCTATAGATGGCTTCGGTCAGGAGGTTCGAGTAGGAGCTGACAGCACCTCCTACAGTTTCACTGGTCTGAAGCCTGGAGTTCTCTACACAGTCTATGTGTGGGCCATCAAGGGCCCTCGCTCTAGCAAAAAGAGCTCAACAGAAGCATTAACAGGTTTTTGAACAGTATCTTCCCAATCGGCTCATGCAAACTAACACAGTGTTCTCTGTTTTGGACCGTTTATCTGTTTGCAGAAATAATGCTTTAAATAAGACCTTTCAGTGTTACGCTCCCTAAATTTCAGTTACTGTGCTGTACTCAGACAGGTAGCCTTATGTTTCTACAGATAAATCATGCATGGCTCAAGTGTAGAAATGTGCATTAAAAGTGATGTCATTTTTTTAAACATTGTCCACCATTCAGAATTGAATTTTAAAATAATTAGAATTGAGGAAACAAACTGGATGCAGAATTACAATTTGATTATGAAAGTAAAGAAGTTGAGTTCAAATTAATTGAAATTCAAAGAAATTAATATAACTGTGTAGAATGTTTAGAAAGCCTTGACGGTTGAAGATGGATGGATGGATGTTTGGGAAACTTGCTTGAAAACAATAACAATTTTTGCAATTCTGTTTGGTGCCACTAGTGATGAAGAATGACATGCTTCACCTTTAATCAAATGTGTTAACGGTTAATTTAGAAATACATACTCCTACTAACTTCTTGATCAAAGAAAAGAGAGACATTTATGTTACACTCAAATCTCTGGCCAAATGAGAAGAAACTACAGCGCCCCCTACAGGTTTACTAGTTTATGTCCTGGTTGCCGTGATTTTGAAAAGTAAGGCATGTTCCTGGATCAACATCTTTTGTTGATCCTGGAACAACATTCCTGTCTAAAAACATAGCCCTAACTCTATTCGTACCCCTAAACCTAATCCTACCCATAACTTATCCCTAAAATCAGAGGGAAAGGATTGGTAAATAAGAATGGTGTAGAAGCCCCTACCCCTTGTTGTAAACCTAAACTTGACATTAACTGTAAACCTATCCCTCAAATCTGACTGATTGATTGGAATGTTGATCCATAAACATGTTCTATTTGGTGAAATCACGTTCACCTTTAAGTCCTATACTCGTTGACAAACATATAGAATGTACATAGATGTCTTCTCTTTTTAAGTACTTCACACAACAAAACCTTTTCATTTCTTTTATATCTTTCACTGTTCAACTCTTAATCTTGAGATAAATCCCAGAAAATGGTAAAATAACTGAAGCAGACCAATGGAAGTACTTCCTTGAAGCATTAACACTGTTGTACAAATGGCTTTTTAGATATAGACGCTCCTACTAACCTCTTAACCCGAGAGGTGACAGAGGACTCGGCGTCGGTGACGTGGGACAGGGTGCAGGCTGACATTGATGGCTACATGCTGAGCTACAGCTCTATAGATGGCTTCGGTCAGGAGGTTCGAGTAGGAGCTGACAGCACCTCCTACAGTTTCACTGGTCTGAAGCCTGGAGTTCTCTACACAGTCTATGTCTGGGCTGTGAAAGGCTCTCGCTCAAGCAGAAAAGCCACAACAGAAGCTGAAACAGGTTATTTGATTCATGCAGGCAGCGTGGCTCTGTGCCTGTGCTTTCATCTTCTGCCTAAAAATGTCAAATGAAGCATGACGAAGGTCTTTGCTAAGGTCTTGTCTCAGCAGTTGTGATAACTGAATTAATTCAGCACAGAAAGCTTAAAGAGGAAGAATCCATAATTTTTCAACACTAAATGGAAGGCTAACTCTCATAGTTATAAGGAGATACATTTCTCATCTATTAAGAGCTCATTTAGAATGAGTTGTTTTCTCATGACCATTTCCAGACACACAATGTCGACTTCATTTAACCAAGCACTTTTTTGTTGGTCTGCAGAGATTGATGCACCCAAGAATCTCAAAGCCATTGATGTTCAGACTGAAACCTCCACTATTACATGGAAAGCTCCTCAGGCTAATATTGATGGCTACATCCTGACCTACAGGGCTGAGGATGGCAGTATGCAGGTTTGCTCTACACACAAACATGTTCAATTGCATACTGTATCCGTTTAATGGTAACACTTTACAAGGTAATAACATGAACATGAACTAACAATATATATATATGTGTGTGTGTGTGTGTGTGTGTGTGTGTGTGTGTGTGAGTGCTCTACTGGCAGCCCAAGAAAGCAGGAGATGGCTGATGAGGGTGAAGAGGATTTACAACCTGAACCCTCACAGCCACCCTGCCCCACCCTGTATGATGAGTTGTGAGAGTTATGGAACACGCTCAGCGAGGCTTTGTTGCCATAGTAGCGCGTGATGGAAGAGACCGCTCTTGGCAGACTTTACGAACGGTTTCTTTCCAGCCATAGCGCTTCAACTCCCGTGAGCATTCCATTCCTGCCCGATCTATACAATGAGATTTATAAGGCATGGAAGAACCTGTGTTCAGCATGCATCCATAGCCATCAGTGAGCAAACTCCGCTGATGTTGCGGGGATGCACGAACACGGGTATGTGTCGATGCCTCAACTGACGAGGTTTGGCTGTGCTGCAAGCATACCACGCTGATCTGCTGAAAGATTTGGACCAAGGTCGGGAGTTAATAAGCGCTATGCTGGAGAGTAGAACTCAGGATTGCCCATCTCTATGATCTGGTTTGTGAGTGAACTACTGCCATCTCTTTTTTGAGAGACTCTGTTTAGGAAACAGACAAGACAAGTTGTTGGCAAGACTAGGTCAGTAAATTTGACCAGGTCAGCCTCCCTGGTGGCATGTGGGGTGGACTTTATGTTCCCCTCAGAAAGTGACTGGACGGGACTCTTTTTGGACCCCCTGGCCATATTCCCTTAACCCTTTAGAACCTGAAGCTAAAATAGGTGTTTTTCACACATTTTTTTTTTTTTTTTTGACTGTGACATTCTAAAACAATGTGCTATCTTCATGTGCAAGAAACTTTCAACAAATTACAGTTATTGACCATTACTATGTGTGGTGAGTTTGTAAATAGAATTTAAATAGAAAAAAACAACAAAAAAAAAAGAATAAATTTACTGATTTTTATTTAGAAAAAAAAAAGAAAAATCACGAACGAAAGAAACTAACACTTTAAAGTTGAAAAGTGAACTATAATACATATATACAAGTCTTTTTTTTGTGACATTGGGTTGCACGGTTTTCATTTTGGACACTTTTTTCATACACGCACACACATGCATGCATAGGCACGCACACATACACATGCACACACACCACATGCTAAGATACATGAAAACGTAATGGCCATCCGCCTCCCAAGTTTAATTAAAAATCATCCCAATCCCCTCTTCTGCTGTCTACCACTTCTTTCGCCATGTATTTGTTTGTTTCTTTTATTATTTTATGCAATCCAAAACACTCTGACCTGCCGCGCTTCGTATCTCTGTTCAAATCCTTCCTTCCCGCTCTGCCAGAAAGCTGCTGTCAATTGCTGATGGAAAGCATGAAATTAAGCCGTATATTGCTGAAAAGCGCATGTTGTCTACAGTCAGGGGCAATTTGAATGGTTTTGATCGTGCAAACGGTTGAAGAGTTACAGTAAAATGAATACAGCTTGCTGGTATGTGTCGGCGACGACACAGTCGGTTTAAAAGGGTTAAAGGAACCCCTTCCATGGAAGCTGTTCATTCCAAGGCTTTGAGCAGCCTTGGTAGGCCTTCCGTTGTTCGGAGGCCACTTTGAGGCTTATAGCTTGGGCAGTGACAGTAGGGAATAATGTCACAGACAGCCTGTATGTGACCCGAAGGGGGAGTGTTTCTTAGCATTTTCTGTGAAATAACTGCCATTTCTGACATTTTCTGTCACAAGCCATAATTGGCATGCACTCCCCTCAGCATGGTGGGATTGTATATCGTTCCCCATAGCGTCATTGACACAGTGCGAGTTCCCCAGTGGCGGCTGCTGGTCTTTCAAAGAGGGGAAGCTCATTTTCGGCCTAAAAATTGTTTATTTATTTATACGTAAATTCTGCCCAACGTTCCTTTTCAAGAAAATGCTCTGTGACCCTATATCGTTCCAACTAGATGTCCTTTCCAGTGACTTGACCAGTGTCCTCTCAATGGCCAGCAGAGTTAGGTATAATTGTATAAATGTAATAATATAATAAAGGTATAAATAACAATATAATAAAGTAGAATAATAATACTACTAATAATATATAGGCTATTTTTAATTATTTTAATAATTATTGTTTTAATTATTACTAATAATATTATAAAAAATATAATAGGATAAGTAATAATATAATAAAGGTATAAATGTATAATTGTGTGAAATGTATTATGAAAAATGGCTAGCAATTTCGACAAGCAAATACCAAGAAAGAGGTAGCAGCAGTTTATCTTTTGACTATCACTTGAAAAATCCGCGATGGGACTGAGCTCGAACAGCTTCAACATCAGCGACTTTTTATTGTATGAAATCGCTGTCAATCAAAAGGAGACACAGCCTTTCGACAGACCCTCCAATCATCACGCGGAAGCCCGGAGTCCAGGACAGCCCACTCCCCGTTCACCCCCAGAGAAGCTGAGCTTCCATGGGCGGGACATAATCGCAGCATTTATCCAGTGACCGTCTAGTTTCGAAGCGCTGAAAAAAACTGTTCGAAGCAGCCCCATTGAAGTCAATGGACGCTGGGCTTCAACAGGGAAATGCACTGTATGTGTCGCTACGGGAAAGTATGAGAAGGAGATCGAGTCAGCCGACCTGCTGTATGTAGCTGATTCTGAACGAACTCGTTTTTACGATTAACGTTTTCTAACGCATTTTTAGTCAATAAAATGTTAACACAATAGTACATATTTGACCATTAATTTTTTTGACATTATAGGGGAAGCTGAGCTTCCCTTGCAGTCTTAAAGAAATCCCCACTGGAGTTCCCTTTCGAAAGGGAACGTCTAGGTTACGACTGTTCAGCAGGTTATGCCTGCTGAACAGTCCTTTCAGACAATAAGTGGATGACATGTTCTCTAGGCGCCCCTTTTATACTTCTGGGTCACACTAGTGACGCCATAGGCTGTCGCTGGTCAATATCGATTGCCGTGATTGGATAGCTTTTCAGACACCGATTCACGTGGAGGGCGTTCCCCCATAGCGTCATCGACACAGTGTCTCGTTCCCTGTTCTCATTTCTTATTATTATCAAAATTGAAAAAAGTTGTGCTGCTTAATATTTTTGTGGAAACCGTGATACGTGATACACATGTCTTTACTGTCGCTTTTGATCAGTTTAATGCATCCTTGCTGAATAAAAGTATTAATTTCTTAATTTCCCTCAAACTTTTAAACAGTAGTGAATGTATTTTATTTTAATATGAAATAAATGCTGTAATAAACTGATGTAAAAAATAAATGCTATAAAAAATGATTGTTCTTTGTTAGATATGATACACAAAGCATTAGCTAATGAACCTTATTGTAAAGTGTTCCCTGTTTAAATTGTAGCTGTTCTGTTTGTTAGTAGGCCAAACTTATATGATACTATGAGACATTTGTCATTTTGGCACAACTGAGTTCTTCTTTGTTTGATTAATTTCTCTGTTTTATGGTTTTAGACTTTGGAAAAAACTTTGACTGCGCGGGACAATAGATTTGATCTTTCTGGCCTTGCAATGGGAAAAAAGTACATTGTCACCCTTATTGCCTACAGGGGCTCGAAGAGGAGTAGGGTAGTGGAGACAATATTTAGTACAGGTAATATATGCAATACCATATTCCTTCATTCACACCTTTATTTGACTCCTAGTGTATCAACATATCATCAAGCCTTATTTGCACTAAATATTAAATAAAAGAAAGTTAATAGAAATAAAAAGCATCATTGATTCATTAAATTGGTGCTATTTGTAGTGGGTGTGGCCTACCCGTTCCCAATGGACTGCACTCAGATTATGAGGAATGGAAACATGGAGAGTGGCATCTACACAATCTTCATCAATAGCAACCGTAGCAGAACCATGCAGGTGTACTGTGACATGACGACTGATGGTGGCGGCTGGATTGTGAGTGCTAAGTTTCATTTATGAAATATTCTTTGTGTCTTCATTTTTTTATTTAATTTGCATCTACAGTATAGTATGAGGGTTGTATCTAACAACTTACCCAATGCATCAACCACAGGTGTTCCAGAGACGAAACAGCGGCAAATTAGATTTCATGAAGCGCTGGAGAGACTATATGAAAGGCTTTGGAGAACTGAAAGATGAATTTTGGCTTGGTATATCCAATAAAGATTTCACATAATATGCTTATTGAAACCTTTCACCTAGCCATGTCTTTGGTTCATACAGAACTAGATATTGATTTGAGCTGCTCTGTTGAATTTTTTTTTTTTTGACCAGGCTTGGAGAAGATCCATGAGCTGACTAATACTGCTACACAGTATGAGGTGCGTTTCGATTTGGGCGTGGGATCAGAGCGGAAATATGCCGTCTACGATAATTTCAAATTAGCACCATCCAAACAGAAGTTTAAACTTACCATTGGCAACTACAAAGGAAACGCTGGTAAGTTGAATTATGTAATCTGATTATGCCTACCAAGTTATATGAAGCAAAGTCATTTTATTAATAACACATTGTGCACAGGTGATGCCATGACCTACCACCAGGGAGGATCTTTCTCCACAGTTGATTCAGACAATGACATTGCGCTTGGTAACTGTGCTCTGACTCACCAAGGTGCCTGGTGGTACAAGAACTGCCACCTGGCCAATCTGAACGGCAGATTTGGGGATAACAGACACAGTATGGTGAGTTATGATGATTTTTTGAAGCTGACTGATATTTTGAAAAAATAAGGGATCATGTATTGGTGTGGTTATGCCATGTAATGAAATGTAATAACCAGCAGAGGGAGTTCTCAAATTACAACACTGAAGGCAGGATTTAAAGCCAAGCCATTTACAAAGAATAGCCCAATAATTCAGAAGAAAAAAAGCAGTGTCCTGAATCTATCAGATCTCATAAGTTCACAAATAAAACGATACTTTCAAGTTGGCTGGAGATTTATGTTCCCATTAGAGCCCTTATTTCTGTGAGGCTAACAGGAAGGTTATACTGAATGTTTTTCACTGAGGAGTGAAAACAACATTTTAGGCCACAAAGAGTAGAATTTTTTTTTTTCTAAACGTCAAACTAAGCTTTGGTGTTGAGGAGTACCAACTTTTAAAACTTGTACTTTTTTTGTAATTCGTTTTTTTTAATATATATAAAAATGGCCCAAATATACACTATAGTTTAGGAATTTTTTGAAAGAAATTAAAGGGACCCAAAAATAAATAAATAAATAAATAATTGTCATTACTTACCATCAAGTTGTTCTAAGCCTTTTAGAGTTTCTTTCTTCTGATGAACACAAAAGAAGATATTTTGAAGAATGTTGGTAACCAGACAGTTGACGGCACCCATTGACTTATATAGGAGAAAACCCCACTATAGAAGTCAATGAGTCCCATCAACTGTCTGGTTACCAACATTCTTCAAAATATCTTTTGTGTTCAACAGAAGAAAGAAACTCATATAGGTTTGGAACAACAAGGGTGAGTAAATGATGACAACATTTTTGGGTGAACTATCCCTTTAATACTTGTATTCAGTGAGGACGCATTAAATTATTAAAAATGACAGATTTAGAATATTACAAAATATTTATATTTAAAATAAATTCTGTTCTTTTCAACTTTCTGTTCAAAGAATCATGGGAAAAAAAACATTGTGTTTTCGACAAAAATATCAAACATATTCCAACTGTTTTCAACACTGATAATATTAAGACATGATTCTTGAGCACCAAATCAGCATATTAGAATGATTTCTGAAGGATCATGTGACACTGAAGTAATGATGCTGAAATAAAATAGAAAACATTTATTTTAATTTGTAATAATATTTCACAATATTACTGTTTTTACTGTATTTTTGATCAAATAAATGCAGCCTTGGTGGCATAAGAGACTTATTTTAAAAACTTTTAAAAATCTAACCAACACTAAACTTTTGAACCGGCAACAGAACAGAAAAATTACTGCTTTATATTTCTCAGAGATGCTGCCTAATGATATAATTAATGAGTTCATGAATGTTAGTAAAATGCCTTAAATACATTCCTGATTGTGTCTTCCAGGGAGTAAACTGGGAGCCATGGAAGGGGCACCTGCAGTCTCTTGACTTTGCCGAAATTAAGATCCGCCCAGTGGGCGCAGCGGGCAGACAGAAGAGGTCACTGAAGAGGAGGGTAGCTGTGTATTAACAATCACTTGACAAAAACTACAAAATCCAAAACGTGTGAGAATTGGATCAAACCAGGTTGGAATAGATCTTCATATCAGGAAAGCCACTTTAGATGTAGCCGCTGTAGATTATATGCTGTGTAACTGTATTTTATATCGTTACAAAAGGCAGATTTTGAATAGAATATGCTTTAGTTCTTTAATTTAGTATATATACACACACTGTATATGAAAGAACTGATATCACAGTGCCATTCCTTACTCAAAGGGTGCTTTTCATAAGTAAGGGGAAATTGTAATGACCTTTACAGAACCTCTTTTTTATTTTATCGCAGTGTTTTGCAACAAAGGACTTTGTATGATAATTTCTAACGTTTTTAATGGATAGTAATGATTTTCCCCCATCATAATATTTGAATATTGTGATAAAATGTAAATGTCATGCATAAAAAAGACATTTTATAATAAAGTCTAAGCTATAATGTCTTCCATCTGGATGTGTACTGTAGTTGTACTATAATTCCTGACACAGGCACCAAATTAAGTGTCACATATTTTTACAGAAATAAAGTTTGTTGAAATAAAAAGCATTTGGAATCTTTCATACATGTATGAGGATCAGTTTTGACTGGCTCTACAGCCAAAAATAATGGGAAATTAGAAAAATTGCACCACATATTGCAGCATTTCAGTGTCATTGTCTCTACAGTGGGCCGGTTGCCCTCAGAGTAACGAGAAGTGTAAAATTAGATAATACCGGTAAAATGACTATTCTTATAGAGGAACTGACATCAGAAGGAGGCATATCAGCAGTCTCAGCAGGAGCAGGACTGTATTGGCTCTTCTACAGGTCTCATGTGTTCAGCCTGCAGCTTTGCGTGCTTCATCTTTCCCTCATCAGTCCATGGCTGAATCACTGTTTTGAATGGGGTTTGTTATATTTCCTCTCCCCACCTTCCCCTCCTGCATTAGTGTGAGCTGGAGCATGAGACAAAACAAGGTCTGTTTGTGTGGAGGGATCTGGGCAGTGGGTGTGCGCACTGCCAGGGGAGAATTTCCTGACGCTCAGGACTGTTATGTGATGGAAAACTGCAGCAATAGGGTGTGTCCATGGCTGCAAAATGTTCACTAAGTGCTAAGTGTTGAGAAACTCTTAAATGTGAATGAACCACTTGATGTTCTGTGAAAACTTAAAGTGTACTTGAGAGTAAATTATATATGCAGAGTAAAAAAAAAAAATTTGGTGTATAAAATAAGTCTTTAAAATAAGTTTTTAATGAGTCTGAACAGCCTTTAAAAAGCAGAATTGAAAGATAATACTGTTTTTGTTGGTTAATAAGTTGTTAACCCTTAAATGCTTGAATGTTTCACCATTCATTATTACATATTCGGGTCTTTAGCGACCCGGATCTATATCTAATACACATGGATATCTACCTGTCGCGATAATATAAAACTCTCCTGATATTAAAGTAACATTTACAGAAGAATAAAATAAAGCATATTTTGTTACCTTTTGGATCTTGGGCAGATGTTTTATACCCATCACTGTCCTTGTCAAAGCTCATTTCCCATATTCGCAAACATATTCTCAAAACTATCATTTTCAACATCTTCAATATCAATATTTTGATCGCTGACAGCTTCTTCACCAGATCCACCATCAGTGACAGTGATACTAATATTTGATTGCGTTCAGTACTTGCTCTGCAGTAAATCGCCGAGCCATTTCAAGTTTTGCTGATGATACTTCCTATTCTTTTGTTTTCCGCCTGCAGTAACTATGAGTGAAATGTTACTTTATCATTGTGTATCAGACATTGCCATCTTGTGGAATAAAAGTGAATTGTACTTGTTCAGTCATCAAAGATTATTGTTGTGCAGAAAAAATATACTTACACTGTTACACATCATTAGCGACCATATACAAATTTTACAAAAAATGAATGGGAAAACAGGCATTCTTTTATAATTTTATAATTTTTCTCTTGTTATATTTTTTATAATGAATTGATTGAGGAATACTATGAAGGTTGATGTCTAACTTTAAAAAATGAAATGAGGAGGAGGGTAGTGAATAACGTCCTGGGTTAATAAAGACCCAAGGTATGCGTTTAAGGGTTAATCGAGATTCGAGACCGGTGACGCTCATCATCAATCACGCAACCGGCCTCACGCTGTTTTGGGACAGCCTTCATCGGCGGTAGCACAGAATGCAGCATTAGTGTAGTTAAGTTTGTTAACTTTGACAGGTATGAAAAAACGAACTACAGGCCAATATATATATAAAAAATAATTTTATTTAATTTTGTATATCCCACAAAAAACTGGGTTGAAAAACAAGGCTGGAAATATCTGCATGCATCGACCTGCATAGCAACAGACTTTGAGAAGCATTTTCATACAAACTGACACTCATTTTCATGCAGAACTCGACTATCAAAGCTTTGCTATCACATATTTTGAATGAGAGCACAGGAAACAGAACTTGAATGCTTTGTTGTTTAAACTAATGAAAAATGTTCTCCTTCCAGCTGTACCAGAAACCAAAATCAATGAAGGACAAGTATGGCCCAACTTTACTGATTATGCAATGAATAATTCAGTGGTTGCTTTACCCGATAATACAAAAATGCGTGCTAGCCAAACACAACAGTTAAGTGAAAAAGAGCATGATGGTGGGTGTAAATGCATGACTTTCTGAAATGCATAATCAAAATGTGTTGAAGTAACAACATAAACGTCTAATTATGGCACTGCAAACATCCCTGCATCTGAATAGTGCAAGAAGATCAAAGTTTGTTTATCAGCAAGCCCAATTACACACAACTGTGATGATAATGCTGTATCCAACAGTCTGAGTTTTGAGATGAGTATAATCATTTTCACTCTATTGTGAATAGAGGTGTTTAGGGGAGATTATGAGGGAGATTAAGTGTCTTTGAGCTGTTGATCTATACTCTAGTCAATTCATCCATATGGGTCACAGAGCCAACATAACACCCCCCCTCTCCCCCTTCCCCCTCCCCCTCTAACCCTCCTCCCTCCCTCCCTCCCCCCATCCCACCCCACCCATTCATTTTTCTTTATATTATGGTTTAGTCAGTCGACAGTGAGAAAGGCAGGTTATATAGGGAAATTGTGGGAAAGTATCAATTTCTGAAGCCATTTCAAGCAAGTCATTTTAAATGCATCGCATCCTTCGAGTGAAGGACAAGTGGTTGCAACCCACTAAGTGCATCACTAGATGCCTTTGACATCTTTGGGAAATGTTTTGGTTTAAGTGCAGATTTTAGAAGCGTTTGTAATTGTGAAGAGCTCTTTGGAATTTTGACATATTTATGACATCTGGCTCGATTAGAAATGTTAATCAAGCAATTGGCTATTATTGTTATTCCGATAGAATAGATCTTTTTCTTTTGTACAGCAGTTGAATAAACAAGAAGTTCATATTGAGTACAGTAAATGGCTAGTTCTGTCATGAAACTCTTGATGGCGCAGGCTGATTGGTCATTAAGACAAGCTTATGATATTTATTGCGTTAACTTCTTGGCACAAGCTGATTGGTTCATGTCACCAGCCATTGGCCATTGCTCAACATTTAAATGGTTGGTTACCATTCACTATATCAGTTTGCAGCGCACTTTCAGAGTTCGTCTAAAACCCTCCACCTCCCCAGCTCCACCTGTATAGATCTGCTATGGTTAATTGATTCTATTTGTGCAACAGCAGTATGTCTTACATACTCAATGCAGCATATCAGCATATGTATTAGCAGTAGCAAGTTCCTGTTTCTGTGCAGGCAATAATCTACAGAAGCACCAGCAATAATCTATAACAACAGCAATAACAGCAGCAGCAATTCAGCAGCAGCAGCCAAGCAGATCTATTCTGCCAAGACCAAATAAATTAACATTGTCATATCCATTACCATGCTAAAAATATCCTGAGAGTTGTCATGATAAAACTTGTGTATTTTGGCACAAATGAGCAAATTTCAAATGAATCCAAAACAGAATCAACTGTTGCACTTGCTAGCAATAGACAGCACAAAAGTTGTTTTTCGTTTGCAAAATAAATCCGTGTTTTCGAATGAATCGATTCCATAATGATTCAATGACTCACTAATTTAGACAGTCACTAGCTTTGTTTATGAATGAATCTCACTCATATAGACAGTCACTATTTTCGCTCCTGACTGAACCAATCAATGACTGGCGTAACAATGTAACGTGCAGAAAGAGTCACTGAAAATCCTCACCGGAACGGTCTAATGGTCTATTAGGGACCATTCACACAGAACACATTTTTGCGTTTAAAAACGCAAGACTCATGGCAGTGAAATGAAAAAATGCAAGGTCTAGAGATGCGTTTAAAAAAAAAGTTAAACTTTTTAATTAGGCGCCACATTTTTAGAAAGCCATGTCATGCGTGAGACTGGAGAAATGCATGAGCACAAAGATCAAACACGTCCGTCTAGACTAGAGCATGTTTACACACACAAATCAATAGAAAAGTAGCGCAGTCAAATGCAAAAACAAATCAAATCAAATCAAATCAAATCAAATCCAAGGCCCTGGACTAACTGTTGTAAATGCATTTCTTTTCACCTACAATGTGGGTTTTGGGAAAGCCTTTCAGGACCACACACACATCATAAAGCATATTCTTGCACATTCATTCACTCCCAAATTACACTTCTATACAAAAAGTCTCTTGAAATTCTCTTTTCTACATTCAGGCATATGTTTAGTAAACACTGCTGCAACACTTTGTACCTTTACATGTACCATAAAGATAAATAAATATAAAATTGTTCATTGTTCAACGTGGCTTTTTACACCATAGTGAGTGCAAGTCTGTCACTACTCATGGGATCTGTTTTGACTGAGATCCACAAGTCTTCACTGTTCTGGCTGCCGTTTTTCTTTTTCTTCTTCTTTTCGGACTTCACATTTGTGACTGAGGTCTCGCTTTTGCCGCGACAACACCGACATCCATCGGCATGACGACAGCAGCAACAGTGACAGCACACCAGCACAGATGTGAAGAGCACAACCAGCGGCAGAGTCAGAAGCACTACCAGGCAAACCGTGTTGTAGATGCTCTGGTCATGCTTGGATGAAGCGAGGCTCCACATATCACTGAAAAACTGCAGGATTGCCTCCTTCATGGTTCAGCAAGAGTTCTTCAAATCCCTGTAGAGATCAAATCCAATGTGATCTGAGATGTAAAGCCACTGTAGATCCGATTAAACCAGTAATTAGCATGGGATTTTGGTCTGGAGATCAAGAAACTAAAGCACGGTGATAGAACTGGCTCAAATGGACAGTTCAGTTCAGGCCTGTTAAATGTTCTGATGTCATAGTCCCATCCTGAGGAAATATCACACCCGTTGTAATAAATGACGGACGGACAATTTCAAAATCCTTGATGCACACAGTTATTGCTTTAATCCCAAACCTCACTATTCATCTCATACAACGCCTTGCCTTTGGGGTCTAACAACAAAGCATTGCTTATGAGATGTTCCTCTTTGACTTTTGACGATTCATATCTTGCGGCTGTGAGGACTGCGGAGAACGTGGGTCCTGTTTATACTGGGTGGATTCCTCTCAGCATCAGTCCCTCTGGAGACACCAACTCTATTTTAGTCTCTTCTGCCTTGACTCTCACAGATGTGATGGAATTGGGGCATTTCTGGAGAGAGAGAGACAGAGAAATAAATAGCGGGAAAGAGAGAGAGAGAGAGCAGAAGTTAAGTCAGCTGTGGATCCTTCAGTGATTCAATGTCTCTCATGTATTCTGACTCTCATCAATGTTGCAGGACAGAGTCATGAGTGCACATCTACACGAGTCAAACCAGGTCTAAGAACCAAGCTTCTGACTGGGCTATAATACATATTTTTATGTGCTTTTTATAAAAAATTTTAATGGCAATTGGCAAATATGTGCACTGTTAAAAAAAAAAAAAAAATCAACTTGATATGAGCTTCATATTGTAGAGTTAATTCAATGTTGCTCAGAAAGTTGATTTAGTATTATTTTTTATTTTATTATTTTAAAATATATATTTTTTTATATTATCAACGTATACTAAAACACAAATAAACAAATAAATATATAAGCAAGTAAGTAAGTTAGTAATAATAATAAATATATTACTGAAACAATGAGAGATAAGGCATTATTTCAACGGCCCGAAGAACTATACGCTGACGTCAATAGACATACCACAATGATGGTAGAAAACCAAATACACTGTGGAAAACCACAACATGACAGTTAACTGACATAGACAACAAGCACAACAGCAACATAATGTCATCAACATAATAGTAATGATGAAGTACACTCAAAAAAAAGATTTTAGCTCTTTGTTCAATTTCATTAATTAAAATGAGCATATACGACACAACCCTTCATAGAAATGATTCCAGCTTAATTTCATTAAATGTAATCAATGTAATTTAAAAAAAAAATGGTTTTTAATTTTTTTTAATTGAGTCAACATAAATATTTTTCGTTCATCTTAACCAGATGTCACTCAAAAAATGAATTTTGGCCTCTTGTTAAAATAATTAATTAAAATAAGCAAAAGTAACACGATTGTTTAATATTGTCACAACTTAATTTAATTGTGTTCAATCAACCTAATTCATTTGTGTGAAAACTACATGAATCATTGTTGTTGAATCATCTAACTGGGCAGTGGATCTGTAGTTCCCAGCATGCTTTGCAAGGGACTGCATTAAGAGGGTCAATTTAGGGAAAAAGTGTTATTTTATGTGTTTTTCAGTAAATGGAAAGATGTTGTTAGTTAATGTTAGTGTTTAATGTTCAGTTATGTTAGAAACTTAGAGGACTTTCTGTAATGTTTTTGAATTTTGTGGTTACCATTATGCAGAAGAGTGGCGACTGTGTTTAGGCTGTGGGCTCAGTCTTACACTATGTGTAAACCTCACTCGCAGACCTGCACAAGTAATATTATATTACTATGTAAAAAATGGTTGTAATTCAATTGAACACTAGTAGTGTCTATCATTAGAAGTGACCGAAAAGTCAAATTAACTAAAATTATAATGTTGGTGATTTAAGGCAGGACAAAAATGAAATGTAGTTAACCTGACATAACTTTATCTAGCAGGAATGACTAAATTAATTTAAATTCATACAACAAGATTACAACAAATTATTTCAAACTAATTCGATTTTGTTGGAAAAATGGAATTAAATTTCGTGGAAAACCTTTCCTTAATTTAATTAAGTTTGTTCAACAGATTATTTTTTAAAAGTAAATTTTGAAGTAAAATTAAGTTTAACCGATGGATTACAGGTAATTTTAAGTTGATACTCGTCTCAAGGTTAATACACTATGCTTAGACCTATTGATGTGGATTCATGAAGTTTTCCTGAAAAATTAAAAGCACTGAATACAGTAGAGTAAATGTAATTGTTAGTAATGATTATTATAATGATTATTGATCACTTGCATATCAAATTAAAGGTATCAAATTATCAAATTATGTCTTAATGTTTGATGCTTGTTTTGTGTAATTATAGGCAAGACCTGGCAATAGGTCAATTAGGAGCAATTCAGTGTTCTCTATTTATACATGGATAAGTATGAAAATTCATTAAATTTATTAAAAAGGAACATTATATAACTGACCCAACATCAGTTAAAACTATTGGACAGTGAACCGTGAGAATTTTGAAATGTTTCGTAACCAAGGTTTGATACAATATTCCTAATTAAATATGCACTAAATTACTTACATTTGCAGAACATAAATCTGAACATTGGATAGAGGCAGGTTCAAAATTATTGTTTAATTTTTTCTGGAAATGTATGTCCACTTCAGTAGCACTTACATTCCCAAACTTTCCAGGTTTATTCCTGGCTGTATTCAGAAGGATTTTACAGAGGAGTTTGTTAATATATTGTTCGCCTGATTTATATAACATTTTATTCCTAAAAACATGGGCGGTTTTTTTTCTCCAGACAGTAGATATAATTTCTGATTTATGGAATGATTAAAAAGAGATATAAAAAAATAATAATTTTGAGAAATGTACATTTATATATTGTACATATACTGAAATATGAATTTTCTTTCACAAACTCACCGTGGAACCAAAATAATAAATAAATTAAAAAAATATTTCCAAATGTGTTGCACAATGCATGCAATGTGTTTGCCCTGCTTCCTGCAGACAGTCTCTCAACAGGAAATATGTTTGTGCTGCAGATTCTTGTGAAAAACACCTATGCAAGAGGAAGTGACTTTTATGAAGACAAAAAAAAATAAAAAAAATATCAACGTAGCTTAACGCTGCAAACGCATCATATCTCGTTTTCCATTTTGAAGTTTCAGTCGTACACTTGCTTAAGACTTCAAGAGCATTCAGCTCTCCGTTCTCACTCTAATCCTTCACCTCCTCGGCATGACCCCTCTGAAGAAGAACAATCACTTTAAATAATTCTAAGATCTGCAGAGGAATGTTAAACAGGAAGACTCTCTCAGCTTCACACAAAGCCAGGATGGAGCTCCGAATTTCACCGACAACATCAGTTACATGCAAAGACATGCCGTTGTGCACATCATGTCGAATTCCTCCGAATTTCGTGAGGAGGTTGTTAGATTCACCTAGTAAAGGCATTTTTTTTTCTGAGACCCACAACCAGATTTAACACATTTCGAAAAGACAAATACAGGGACATGATTAACCTTCCACAAGAGAGGACACTGTCTAAATACAGCACAGGCCCTCAGGGCGCAAAATGTGTTTGAGAGAAAGAGGGCGAACATGGCTGAGAAAGCTTCACTCACAATTGCTTAGTTTCATCTGTTGGAAGCTCTGTATTAAACTGAAGTTAAAGCGTCTGTCTTATAATCAAACACTTGCTTGCTGCCATAGACCTGTGATGGAAATATTTACAAAAGCAGAGGACTTTTAAAGAGCCCGTATAAGCCTCCACCTGCCCTTCATTTAAGGTGCCCAGTTTATATTCATGAATGATTTGTATCTCCTACATTCCTACTTTGGTGATGCCAAACAGCAATGTTTTTCCAGACTTTAAAGTAGAGTGTACAATCCCGGGCGGCAATATAAACAGAATGGGTTTTACCACATCTTTGCCAGGACTAATCTGAAAAAGGTCAAGTTATTTAAGGAATATCAGCCAGAAACACAGAGAAAGCTAAGCAGAATGCACATGTGCTAAATATAAAAACAGAAAAGCATATTTCTCAGCATGTCCACAAGCTTCTCCGTTACACAGAATGTCAGTCACGACACGGGAGGAACTCAGAAGTTAAAAGGGCATATGGCCTGAATTGAGTTAGCTGTTCTCAGCTATGCCACATGTGACAAACAGATGCTCATCAGGACAGTAATCCATCATTTCTCAGCCCAGAAGCATTAAACCTTACCGGCTCTGATCAGAGGTCAGTCCAGGCGTCTCTGCGGGCGTCACATAACCCTGCTTTCAGCAACACAATCTGCTGCTCTGACTGGAGGGCACATATCCACAGCTGTACCTGCGTGAGAGAGGAGGAGTTGAGTCACTGTAGGCCGTACGCTTTAAGAAAGAGCCCTCTGTCTGCTCGCAACTCTTTCGCCTGACACACACTGCATTCTTGTGGTTACTTTATAAACTCAACTTCCCTGTGATGTCACAGAACGAAGGGTGGGGAAAATGTGTCACTGTGTTTACATAGTGCCCACAAAAAAGGTTTCAACATGTAATGGTAGCATTTTGAAAGTGCACAGAGGAACTAGAGAATCGTCTCAAATGCTTTCTTATTGTTATATGCTTTCTTATAATGCTTTCTTATATATGCTTTTAAATGCTTTCTTATTGGAAATTGTTATGCCTTTAGATTGAAGTGCAATACAATCTAAATTAATACTTCACATTGAATGAGGGCAAGAGTAATAGCAGTTTTGTTTTTTAGTAGATTTGATTTATGGTTTGCAACATTTATCAAATGAACAGTAACAGGGTTTATTTACTCATACTCATCAAAATGCCACGGTCCAAAAGAAGGCATTGTATAGTTCGATTTTGAAAAGGAAAATTGTGCTTGACTTTAGGTAATGTAAAATTGTGTCAGTTTAGCCTCATATCTCTTCGTCTCATAACATTCACTACAATTTTAAAAATATGTATAAATAGGGCCTATAGTAGGCTAGTATAATAATATTACTGTTCAAATATTTTTTTAATTTTTTTTTTTTTTTAAGAATTATCTTATACTACCCAATGCTGCATTTATTTGATCAAAAACAATAAATGTAAAGCAATCAGTAAAAACAATAATATTGTGAAATATTATTAGAATTGAAAATAGCTTTTTTCTGTTTTTATTCTATTTTAAAATGTATTTTATTCCTGTGATGGCAAAGCTGAATTTTCAGCATCATTACAGTCTTCAGTGTCACACGATCCTTCAGAAATCATTCTAAAATGATCATTTGCTGCTAAAGAAATATTTCTTACTATTATCATCAATGTTGAAAACAGTCGTGTTGCTAAATATCGTTGTGGAAACTGTGATAAAAAATGTCAGGATTTTTTGATGAATAGAATGTTCAAGGATATCATTTATTTGAAACTCATATCTTGTGTAACATTCTAAATGTCTTTACTGTCACTTTTGGTCAGTTTAATGCATCCTTGCTGAATAAATTATTTATTTCTTTGAAAAAATGAATAACCCATAACTTTTGATTGGTAGTGTATAATATCAATGTAATAATTATATTAATTAATCTGATATTATACTATGACTAAAATGAAGCAGCACACATACTGTGGGCTTTACTCGATCAAGCATGAAAATGCAGAACTGAGTGTTTATTTTGGGCACGTTCGAGACTTGAACTTCTCTTATTCAACCAAGTGACCCAGCAAGATCTCCATCCCCTGCTGATGTTCATTTCTAACACTACTTTCACAATTAGAATAGTCT
Organism: Squalius cephalus; assembly: GCF_949319135.1. Taxonomy (NCBI): domain Eukaryota; kingdom Metazoa; phylum Chordata; class Actinopteri; order Cypriniformes; family Leuciscidae; genus Squalius; species Squalius cephalus. The sequence goes on along the minus strand of NC_137128.1, from coordinate 32,629,055 downwards.
TGAACTTAAATAAAACCAAGACAAGTCTCGTTTGCATTTAACACGTTTAAATGCGCCTTCTAGCAGACTGGGGTTGTGTTTGATAATGTAAAGCCTGGACTCATCATCTTTGATGTCTCACAAGCTTGAGGTTAAGACTCTAGTTACTGCGGTTATTCACACCCAACTTTAAAGTTCCAAAGAAGGAAGACTCAAAAATGATCTCTCTCAACCATCATTTCAAAAAAATTCGTCCATTGTCTCTTCCATCATCCTTCTGTCTGACGTTCTGGCCTCTGATTGGATCTTTCAGAAGCAGCATCTGCACATCCCAAAGGCACAGAGTGTGCTTCGGAAACATAAGGGTGTTAAGTTTATGTGCAGTCCTTCTAATGAAAAATAAAGAGGGCCGCCTCTGAATCCAAATATAGTCCAGGCCGTTCCCAACCAGTCAGAACTGTAGCTCATGAGTCATTCTAATGAAATGTATCGGAACAGTGCTATGAAAACAAGAGGAGGGACCAGAGAATGCTCTGTGCTCTGCCATAAATGGACCTACTGTACTCCCTCCTAACTTTCTATACTGCTGTGACTTAAGAATCAGGTCATTTACACAGGAATTGAAAACTTTTTACACTTATTTTTTTCGTATGGTTTTTCATTTCAACCCAAGTATGAGGTAATCTTTGCGTGTAGGACTTTTGGAGGGGGACATTTCTCAAAACAGGGAACTACTCCTTTCAGAAATGATGCACATCTACAATCACATGAATTTGTGCTGAACCTTGAAATTCAGCTTCCTGTCTTCACTCACGCACATCACCCCACCCATCCCTCCCTCCCACCGTCACTTTTATATTTAGATCAGTAAACTCCGAGAGGTGGAAAGTAACGAGTTAGTAATGGAACATTTATGAATCAAAATCGGTGTGCTTTTATAAACAGAATTTTAAAACTTTAAAAATTTGTTTGGGTTATCCATGTTTAAAGTTAGACTAGTCAAAATGCGCCATGACTGTACCTAACCTTGTTTTCATTTAAAGAGCCTACATTGTTAGGCTAATAAACTATACTACTTCATGGAAGAATAGTTTATGCTCATGTTTCTTCTTTTTAATTAGTTGAATATTTATGAAACATTGGTCTGTTTTTATCATATGCCATCACTGATGTTTTGCTTCATTTCCTGTTCTGCTGATCACCAAATTGCAGTAAAATGCAAAAGTGGCTTGTTGCTTTGTTCTATACTATAATAAACAGTGCTTTTTCAAACATAGAACAATAATATACTTTAAGCATACATTTTCTTAATACATTTATTTTTCTTAAATATCCACTAAATTCTGTCAAATACTGTAGTTCAATAATTTTAATAACATTAGTCCAATTGTTTGAGACATGTAGTTTGCGCAGTGTAGCCTATATTATTTTTTATTTAATGTCTTAAAGTGAAAGTCCACCCATAAAATCATTTTGTTTATCTTCATGTTGTTCCAAACCTGTATGACTTACTTTCTTCTTTGGAGCACAAAACAAGATATTTTGAAGAACTTTGCTAACAAACAGTTTCCGACTCGTTTCCCATTGACTTTCATTGTATGGACAAAAAAATACAATGGAAGTCAATGGGAACCGAAACGGTTTGGTTTTCAGCATTCTTCAATCTCTTGTGGTCAGCAGAAGAAAGAAATGCATGCAGGTCTGGATGAGTAAATGAAGACAGAATTTTCATGTTTGGGTAATCCTTTAACATTATCTAAGCCATCTCAAACTTTCAGATTTTTATTTAGATTATTGCAACAGTCTTGTTAACACAATATCTCATGATGTTAGGTAGTCTAAACATATGACAGTATTGTTGATATTCAGAATATCAGCCTAAATGACCCAATAGCAAGTAGCTTAGAAGAGATCATCACAGAGATTGTGGCTGAATGTGTGAATGTTTACTTCCGCTTTTGAGAACATGAACTGAAATGCCCAACAATACACCTTTTTTATTTTTTATTATAAAAGATAGTAAGAACAAGGTCAATGCAATTTTTTAAGTTATGTTTTACAATGTCATTTCAGCTGACAACAGAAAGCTTAAAATAGAATGATTAATTTGGGCCAAACTCGCTCTAGGATTGGATTTAGCCTGGACCATATTGAGGCCAAAAAGACAGAATAGTTTCAAAATAATGCATCCCATGAAAGGCCATATGAATACATGCGTATTATTGGGTTTCCAGCCCTAAAGGGTACTTCTGTGGTTTTTGCAACGAATGTTGTGACATCTTGATAAAAGGACAAAAGCTCGGGCATGCTCAATACAAGAAGGTTGATGTTGCCTGAGAGCATGAATTCCAACATGGCTGAGGAACTCAGAAAAGCCTGCTTTTGTACTAAGAGCTCCTTTCTGGAAAGCTTTATTTCATGCATCAAGTTGAAGTGTGCACTGGAAATCCAAGCAATATCTTGTCACGCATGTCACAAAATGAGGTGCAATATGAACTTATTGTTAATTACAATCAAAACAATGACTAATCCATCATTTAAAGATGAAAAAAAGCTCATAGTTATAGTTTACAATTTATATTGACCCTAAACGAACCACAAAGTCGTTTACATACTGGTAGGATTGAATAATCTTATTTTGAAAAATAACATACATTTAAAGACAGGTACTAGTACCTTAATATTAAAATAAGCTCTAATGCTTTGCATGACTGATGAACCAACATAAAAATATTTTATACTTTTATAGCAGTAAATAACACTATTACAGTATGCCATAGCTCTTTAAAAGCATGCAGCTTTTTTGATTTCTCAGCACCGCTGACCTGTCAAGGTCAGATAAAAGAAACTTCAAATAAAGACACATTACTTCTTTTAGCAAACTCTTTATCCTTCTGTTTAGGAATCACCTGCAACTGCATGAAGCTTACCTTTAGATGTACATTGATCGCCGGTGTTTCCTCCACAGCATGTGCATGAACTGGCCCTGAACGTACCTCCACTTGTTCTGTTGAAGCTGTTCCAGAGATTTGAACTTGGTTGCTGATTTAACCCCCGTATGTGTGTGTGTGTGTGCTGCCATTAGTGAGTCCTCCTACAGGCAGCCGCCCAGCCTCTTATTCTGGTGTCAGGAGTGATTAGTTTGCAGCGTTCAGTGACTTGTGAAGATTTGGGGGTGGTGTACTCTGCCTACTTACATCAGACTCACCCTGGGCACGGTGCATACAGGGACCTAGAGCTCTGATAATAGAGCGAAGAGGTTCTGATGCCAGAGGGGTCAACCATTTCGAGAGCCCTTCCGGTTGATGATCGGGCTATAAAGTGTTTTATCGGGACACTTTTAAGTGTGCACAGTAAATACCTGCGGCATGGCTCTTATTTTTTACCTCCTACCTCAGAGAAAGCATTGAAAAGGCAAGCATTAATGTTACTTAATACAAGCCCCAGCAAGTCAGTTCAAGACTTCTGTCCACCCGCCTTATTTAGATAAAAGGGGTTATTACAGCTGTAGCGCTGAACAGAATCACATACAAAGAGGATTTCTTATGTATTTTTGGATCATAAATTAACACCTAGCAAGAGTGTGTCTATGGCTGTGAAGCGTGTGACGCAGAATTGAGTAGCACATAAAAACGGTACATAAAATTCTGTCACCAAGCAACCACCATTGATAATGTATCCTTTCTGTACTCAACACGCCCCATTCTTCTCAACGTTTCCTACAGGAGTATATTTTCATATCATTTTTTTATGCAGAGGCCATGCATATTCATACTAACAGCATGGTTGTGAGTGTTATTCACAGCCTATAAAACAGTTCAACAGTGATGTTGTTTTCGACACATTATATCCAAAGTGCTTCCACACTGAAGTACCGTATGAGCTTAATTCGCTTTGCCAAATGCACTTTAGCACATCTGAAGATTCACTCAACTGCAGAACCAGGTGACTGCTTGTTCTTGTTGAAAAGGAGTGAATCCTAGTGCTGTTTTCTTTACTATACTATCATTATTAGAACAACAACAACTAATTTATATGTAAAGCCCAATGTTCATTTGACTATGAAATAGAAGCTGAGTCCCGACTGGGGCATAGTTAAAATAGACAGATCGCAGATTTTATTAATGAATTTGTTAAATTTTTTATTATGATTTTAGTGTCAATACACAGACATGAATTAGTCACTTTAACAGTGACTTATTTATTTCACTAGTTTGAAAGGTACATTTAAGAGGAAAGTCTCAGTGCTTTGCAAAGCTTCATTTAACCTTCACCACAGTTCAATAATATTGAGTAGCCTAACTTACTTTTTAGATGCAATTTTGCATTACTTTGTGTATTTTTGCTCGACCAATGATAATTCCAAAGGAAGTCAAAGCTGAAACGGTTTCGCGTTTCCGAGCAACACAGTTAATGAATCAATGTTGTGAACGAATCGTTTGAGCGAATGATTCAATGACAAAACTTGCCTCTACCTACTGGTATATCAATGAAAAAAATACTGAAAAATCCCCACCACAAATGCAAAGACTGACATTTTGTCTTTTACGCGCAAACACAGACAAGTATGGAAGCTTGTTTCCGCCACAAAATAAAACATTTTAAAAGATAATTGCAACTTTTTATCTCACAATTGCGAGTTTACATCTCGCAATTCTAACTTTATTTCTCAGAATTGCGTGAAATAAAGTCGCAATTGCGTGTTATAAAGTCAGAATTGCGAGATATAAAGTCAGAATTGCGTGTTATAAAGTCAGAATTCTGACTTTTTTTCTCGCAATTGCGACTTTACAGTATATCACGCAATTCTGACTTTATAACATGCAATTTATATCTCGCAATTCTGACATCTTTTCTCACAATTGTGATATAAAGTCCAATTCTAAGGAAAAAAAGACGTTTTTTTTTTTTTTTACCACAGAATAGTTTATATCTCACAATTCTGACTAAATAACACGCAATTGCGACTTTATATCGTGCAATTCTGACTTTATATCTCCCAATTGCGACTTTATTTCTCAGAATTGAGACTTTATATCTCGCAATTGCGACTTTATTTCTCAGAATTGCGACTTTATATCTCGCAATTGCGACTTTTCTCAGAATTGCGACTTTATTTCTCACAATTCTGACTTCATATCTCGCAATTCTGAGAAAAAAAGTCACAATTCTGACTTGATATATCGCAATTGTGAGGAAAAAAAGTCAGAATTGTGAGATAAAAAGTCGCAATTATTATTATTTATTTATTATTCAGTGGCGGAAACAAGCTTCCATAGACAAGAGGAACGATACAAACAGCGAAATGTCAAGTGCGGATGGAAAGCCCCACCACTCGGTCGCTGCAGAATGAGTAGCCAATGCTTTTAAAAAAAAAAAGGTTAATCATTTATAGGATTTTAATTGGCTACAGAACATGCAATGGTTATTTAAAAATACCCCCCAAATCACTTCACAATCAAACACAGATTTTGTATTTTGAATATTTTATTAATGTGTAGAAAATGTATTAAAAAAGGAACTATACAGCACATTTTAAGTTAAACTAGAGCTAATTCGATCTGTTACAATAATATCCAAGGTTATCTGACAATGTGGTTAGCAAGTTAGGGAAAAATGTCTCAAATACTGTTTTTGCACACATTGCCTGCGTCATTAGTGTTCATGCTAAACACATTTTCATTTAGGTACAAAATGTAGGGGATTATTACAATATCCTACTGTTCAAAATGAAATAAAAGTACACAAGAGTGGTAAAATGACCAGATCGCCTGCATAACACAGAGTTAGAGTTCCAAGTGTTATGTGTAACATGTTTTTAAGTGTTTTCCATGGTGAATGTTGAGCCATAAGTGGTTTGGTGGATAGGAGGCATGTCAGAATGGAAGGGTACTTGAAGTGTTTCCACCATATGCTGAGTCAATGAATAATGAAGGAAAACCTGCCCCTGTCTCTCTCTTGAGAAGCGGTCAATCACAAACTGAAGTCTCTATTCCTCTTTCAAAAATAACTAGAAGGGCTGCTTCCTGGGAACCACAAACAATTAGTTTGCTGAAGAAAACGGTTAGAAAACACAAGAAGGTACACATATTTCCACCCATGTTCTCCACAGAACAGTAAATGGATAAAATGATGCCTTCTGGTGCATGCAAAATGTAAGTCTTTTTCAGTGTTCAATGCAATTAGCTTGAGCTGATTAAGAATTGACTTGGTTTCTATTTCCCATCCCAGCTGTTGCTACACTCTCTAATCTTACCCCTCAAAAAGATAAGAAAAAAAATAGAAGCATAGGAAAAGGGTAGAAACTCTTTGAAAACATCATAGTGTTGTCTCTCAGAAGAGGCTCATTAGGAGATCTGCGACTATAGGAAACAGGTGTTGTTAGAGAAGCAGAACGCTGGAGACCTGAAAAAAATTATCTATGCAGAGCATGCAGATATACTGAAGCAGAAGAATCTGAATTTGAAATCTGACTTCTTGGTGTTTAGGACCACGTACTGTAATATTTTCTGTGGCGACAGTAACATTTGATGTTATCGAAACCCAAAAATATTCTTCAAAATTCTCCTTTTGAGTTCCAAAAAAAAAGCAAAAAAAAAAAAAAAAGCAAAGTTTGGAACAGCATGAGAGCGAGTCAATCATTTTCAGTTTTTGGTTTTGCACTAAATTGAAATGCAGAATAAAATGTAGATCTTTCAAATGTTTTAATTGAATCCCAGCATATCTGTATTATGCTACTGTTGTTTCAGTACTTTCAAAAAGTTAATTAGACAAAAACACCCTCTAGTTCAGAAATGAGAGAGAGAGATTTGCTACTAGAAAAAGAAATATCACTTGCTGCATGAGGTAAGTGTTACACTGCATGAGGAAAAGTTTAGAAAAATATCTCATGGTTGCACTCCTTCACAAACCCTTCAGTCACTGTACAAAATACATTGAGTCCATGTTAAACTACAGAATTAAATAATATATTTTTGTCAGGTACAAAACGTTAAAGAAGAAAGACTATGTTCTAAGTTGCACTATAGGAGTTGCATTGCTTTTATGACCTATTGTGTATATGCCAAGCCTTAAAAGCTCAAGCCCGACTGCTAGTCAGCATCCATTTTAGAATGACTCTGAATGAAAGGAATAGAAACATCTATGAAAAGAACCCTTCATATGGTCTTCTCTCTGCAGTGGTAAACACAGACTGCATTTCTCCTGCACTCAACTATGAATTGCTATTAACCTAGAGGATTTACAAAGACACAGATGGACACAATTATTCTACAGGAACAAAAACATTTGAAACACTGTAAAGCATGGAGTGTGTGACGGAGCTATGCAAAAATTCTCCATATGAGTTCTTCATATGTACATATCAGTGCTCTCAGGCCAGCTTATATGTTCATTTAGACAGATCTAAATAAAACACCGATGTGGGATGATGTGATATTTTTACTACTAATCAGGGGTTCGTTTCCCAAAAGCATCGTTAGCCAACTATGTTCGCAAGTTCCGTCATTATCAGCATAGTTCAACGAGTCAGTGTTTCCCGAAACCATCGTTCTAACGAACATTCGCAAACAGCATCGCAAAGTTGTGTAGTTGGAACGACAGCTCTCCACCTGTGGTTAGAAGCATAGTTTCTAGTTTGCATTACATGTGGACTAAATAAATCCTTATCTTGAGCAAAATAAGCAAGCTGACATTCAGTACAACCTGTGTCTTTTATTTAGAATACATACAAATGTCAATTACGTCTTTTAGTTTGTCAAGAGATTTAAAGCACCGTTTTTGAAGAGTGCGCATGTGCGAACGTGCTCTACTATGTAAGAACGAGCCTATGATTGAATCTGGAAATAAAGCAAAATAACTGAGAAAAATGAGAAATAGTCCTCAGATGCCATGTCTGTAATTTATAGCAAAACATCTAGCGTTAATTCGATCTCAAACAGATTCATTAAAAGAAGTTATTACTCCATCACGTGCGTGACGTCATAAACCAACGTGGTTGAACGACCACTTTGCGACAATACGGTTTCAGGAAACAGTCGTGACTAGCTAGTTGATTTCTTCAACGATGCATCGAACTATTGTTGTTAAGCAGAGAGTTACGTCATTGTTCGGGAAACGCACCCCAGCCTTGCAAAAAATAGTACAATTTAAAATAAATTAAAATATGGAACAAATTATTTGATTGAAAAGCATTTTTGTTTCAGATTAGTCTGAATTGCCCTCAGATACTGAATAGTTCTTTGGTTTCTGAGGTTTCAATGATGATAGAATTTTGTGTTCAACAGTACCATGGCCAGTTGTTAATATAAGTTTAAATATGAGATGAAATTAGGCTTCAGGGTGCAGTAAATGCAAAATCTAACACTGTGATGGGTCTCATGAACATGAAAATCATTCAGTTAAGCTACTATTTAAAGGTATTTCTCATCATTTATAAAAATAGAAGCATCTCATTTTTAGGGGCATTCATTTTTCCCCAAAATCTTTTATCTCAAAGGGAGAAATGATCTATTTTCTTCATTTAATGAGGTTCTTTTCTTAGGCCTCACACTGTAAACGTGCTGAACAATACCGAAACTTAGTCTTCATTCTCCCAGAACTGAACAAATTGCATTACACATAAGAAAGTCACCGAACCTCAAGGTTTAGTTTACAACCAACATTCGTCAAGGGGGTTTTGTCATTCAAAGATTTAAATAAGTTACATCGCTCCTTGTGTCCTCCTCGCCCCATTTAAAAATAGAAACAGCTAGTAGGACGGTGGATTAATGGGTGGACCTCCTCCGCTTGCCACTGATGCTGCGGTAGTTGAAAGGTCTAATCTTCATCTCCACAAAAGGGATGGAAAATTCATGGCCTTTCCAGTGATACCAGTTTATACCCTGCGGAAGTCAAACACATAATGTTAATACACAAACAGTTATATTAACTAAAGCAATCTCATAAAATGCCGTTCTAGTACAGATACACTTTCATATGTTTAGACAGAAAATTAAACATAAAATATCAACATACTGACATTGTATTAGCATTTTAAACTCTTTCACTCAATGTATTTATAACTTAAGTGTATAAATGTTTATGAATCTTATGAAATTCAAAGAATTATAAGATTATAAGAATGATAAGAAAAAAAGCGAGCTGGTATCGCCGGCGCGACCGTCGACCCCAGGGGGTTAAAGGATGCACCGCTATTAAAATCCTAGTAAGCCAATAACTATTTTCATGTTATATCCAATAACTCATAAAAATAGGCATCACAACATCAATGGATAGTCTGAAAATGGATATTAGTTTTAAGATTTGCTATTTAACATTGTTATAAAATAATTCGTTTTTTTTAATAATCAGTGTTAGATGATGGCAAAGGTAATCTAAATGTAACAATATTGGAAATGAGCATAACATTTAAATACAGACCAACAACTATTAAACATATCTAATATCCAGTAACTGATATACAATATTGTGAAACCATACTGAATTCATAGGTTCATTTTATGGAATTTATGGAATTGTGCAATGAACCAGTTTCAGTTTTGCCAGAAAAGTTGCAAAGATCTGTACAATTTGTAGGTAAGTTATACATAAGAAAAATGTTTTTAGATGCAGTCAGTATGTTGATAATGTGCATTTCAGTATCAATCCAAAAGCACAAAAACATACGTTTACAATTTATGTACAAAAAGCAATTGTCTAGCAATTCATTGTTATTACTACTGAAATACCTCACAAAGTCAAGAACACCTCTCAAAAGAATATTTTTTATATTATAGGCCTTTATTAGTTTTCAGAGTGTTAACCTCTGCTTTTATGAAAAAAATATCACAGTTACCAATGGGAAATATGACCTTATCGTTTATAAGCTACACCAACCCGCTAACGCTTGTGAGAAAGCTGAAATGAAAGCAGACAGCGAGACAACAGGACATGACACAACACAGTTAAGCAAGGACGGATCTACAATATTTTTACCCATTGGTCTGTGAATCTCACTTATCAAGCTTTATTTGCTTTCAGTTTGCTTCCAAATGCTCTTGCATGTTTCCTGTCTTTAGCGCTTGCCCTTGCAAACAAAACCACAAAGAATGAGTCACAACTAACAAAGGCCCTGTAGGTGTAAGATTAAATAGCCGAATTAAGATGTAATCAAAGTACTAAGTTCCTGTGAGAGTTTGCATGTGTAGGCAGTTTGTGCCTACTTGTTACTCCATAGGTGGGGGAAACAATGCATGTATAAAGGTGCGGCAACATTAGCGAAATGCAAAAAAGGCCCATTGTCTATTGTCAATAGTGTAGTGATGTATGAAGCACAGCTCACGCATAAGTCACTTTCAAACCAAGCAGCTTTCTGTTGGACAACACAGCAAATCCAGATGTCTTTTGTCCTCACTCGAAATTCCCTATTGCGTTGATTTCTATTGAACTGACTGGATTTCGCCTGAGACGATTCGCAGAACAACGGTAAATGTGACCGCACCTTTAGGCTAATTATGTTGATATACCAGACATTTCAGTCCAGTGCTTAGGACTACCTGGCTATGTCTGGACTCTCCGTATTTTCCGTTAAGGTTGGCCCGATGACAGTTTTTGTACCACCACGCTCCCTTGTAGGACAGTGCACAGTTGGTGACAGCAATGTCATTGTCCTTGTCCTTGGTAGAGAAAGGTCTGCTCTGGTGGTAGCTCAGAGAGTCACCTGGGGTAAAAAGAGACCATAATTACAATTGATAGGCTTAAATATCCAAAACCACTCTGGAGAGATCATCTTTGGGTTGTTTAAATTAATAAAAAAATGAGTTATTTCCTTTCAATGTATTTAAAATGAATGCCCAAATGTCCTCCGGCCGCACCTGCAGTGCCATTATACTCTCCTATCCTCAGTTTGTAGAGGCTCTTGGAATCTCCGATGGAAAACCTGTCATAGTTGGCATATGCAGACTCCTGGCCGTCTTTCATGTCAATGCGGAGCTCGTAACGACCTTGAGCTGCAATCTTCTGAATGCTGTCCAACCCTGCATGGAGAAATGGAAAAAAAAAAAAAGTTCTGAAGAACACACCTAGAACACTATCTACCATCCAGCCATCCCATCTCTGTGTTCCAGCCCCTTAACATGTGAAAATGTTGTCTTCAAATATGGTCCACACTGATAAGAGTCCATAATTTAATATAAAAGCCGTGCTTGTTTGGTGGTCCATCTCACTCTCTCTGACTCTTATATGTTCTGAAGATAAGGAGCAAAAGACTGCAGATAAACAGTCTGTTTATTGAAGATAATCAAATTTTCTGACTGTGCAGTGGAGAAATGCCCTGTCTGGCTAAAGACACAATCACTTTTTGATAGCGTAGATGTCTCCTGATAATAGAACTCCATCTATTTCGTGAGTGTCTACAAGGATGTGCTGAACTGTAACTAAGCCCTTAAACTCACCTCAGGATTTAAAGCCATAGAATGAACCTAGGAAGCAGAAGGCTGATGAACTGTAAAAGTGAGCGAAAACGATCTGAATCACCTGACATGGTATAAAAGAGCATCTTTAAGGGCAGCCATGTTGTAATGAGATTAGTAAAAAATGCGGTGGGGGGAACCTCATTAAATAGCAGCATGAACACCATTTTTTTTACTGACCCAATCAGTACAATCCCAGCAAGAGACTGTGTTTTTACTTGATTAAAATCAGTCAGGCATCACATGGCAAGATATCTAAAATATTACAGAATCATATTACTTTTAATCACCATTTTGGGCCAAGTATTGCACTTTTAACAGCACACTGCACAATTTATTATTATTATTATACATATTATTTAATTATATTATTTATACCTCACAAAATTTTATTAGATGCATTTGCCGAAGGTGTAATCAACATAATAAAAAAAAGGATAGAATCAATATAATTAATAAGGTTTTTTTTTTTTTTTTTTTTTTTTAACTGGAAAACAAGACAGTGAAATGTGTAAAAACTGTATTAGTGAGTAAAAATAACCAGTTAGTCAGACTGGTTAATGTGGTAAATACAGTCTGCACACCAATTATCATAGCATTATTTCAAGCAGAAACTGAAAATGCATAACATCATTCCAGTGTCCTGAATAAAAAAAACAACAACATTCTAATTTTCAAATGTGTTGCAAAGAAAATAATCTTTTTTTTTCTCAGTTCAGGAAGACTGCAAATCTCTTGGAATAATGGCAAACAGACTAGCGGAGTCTATTACTTTTAACACCATATCTCTACAGTATTGTCCTATCTGCATGGTTGAACTCCAGCCCCATTTCTTAAATACACCATTCAGAAGTAACTGACTGTCATGACCAGGTGAGGAATTACAAGGAGAGCCCAGGGACCATGGAGAAGTAACAAGTACCACAGGAAAACAGACATGCTCTCTTCTTTGAATGCTCGAATGAAGCAGGGCAGCAAAGTTTATCTGCCAAGCTGTGTGGTTGATGAACATATAGTGTTTGTAGTCCAGTTTAGTCGTATTTGCAAAAAAAAAAAGAAAAAGAAACAAAAAAAGGTGTGTAGTACATGACAAGTCTTTCATCATTACAAAAATAACTTCACATTACATACCAGCTGGGCTTAAAAGCAAAAAACTCAACACAATAATATATAAATAGCTGACACAAAGTTGTGATACCATAAACAACCTACAGTTAACACCATGTTTCCACCAGACCAAGCAGAGTGTCTCACTGTTGAAAAACTAACTATATATATATAACGTAAGCACTCATCTATGACGCAGTACACAGAATAGACTGTTTTCAGCTTGGTGTCTGTTTTTTTTTTGTTTTTTTTAAATCACGCTGTGGTTATACAGCGGTATAGCAAAATATCTACTGGTCCCAGAATATACCACCTAGCCCTGCTAATTATTACCTTGGTAAGAAAGCATACTTGTGATTACGGCAGTTGCATTTACCACAATGATGGCAATGTCTACTCCAACAGCCACAAAGTGATTTCATTGTGTTAAATGTCTATTGTGTATATAAATGTAGTATGTGAAGATGCCGCTCTTCAAACGTACCAAGAAATGCAGCACTGCTGCAAACAGTGTTTACTTTCTGCTCATGAGCTGAAATCTTTCAAATGTGCTCCTTCCACACTAAATATCGTTATACATATTATCCAGGCCTAAATGTCTGCAGAGTCATAATTTGTAATGTTTACTTTTTATCTGTAATTGAGACAATGCTCTGAAATCCGTGCTGTGCACAAACGTTATTTTTTCCCTGAATTTTAATGAATATAATTATAGCTTTCTAATAAGATTTATGCATCAGGGATAAAAAGGAAAATGGGCTCTTTTGTTTTCCATCAAATTGGATTTTGATGAAAATAATTACCGGATCATTTAAACAGAATCTGAAAGCTGAGAGTCACCAGTAACAGACTGAGGGGTTCTGAAGCACAGAGCCGATACAAACACTAGATACTGAATGCAGGAGGACACATGGAGAATTTCAAAGGATGGTGCTTTGATGCAGCCTCTCACATAGCTAGAAGACTTTGTGTTATTTTCATCTTTATTCAGAGCAGCCCTACACTGTCTCTCATTTGAAAGTATGCTACGTATAATACAAGTAAATAGGAAAGATATACAGTGTCCCTGGAGCAAGTTAGCATTAAGTACTAAGGTAAGGCTAGATGGTTTCCCAAAATGTCTATCCAATATTTAAATGAAGCAACCATCTGATTGCTAGTCAAGAGCAGTCCTCACTGAGTTACATTTAAAGGGATTGATGCTTAAGTAAAACTCATACATTTGCCAGAAAGTGCTGACCAAATTTAGATCTGCCTGAAGAGTTTAATGGGGCCTAAAACGACCATATTTTTAATGAGTCATTACATAGCAGCTTTTTTTCCAGGCAGCTCTAACCGCTCTGTCTATAATTCAAGTGTACTTCACGTCTTCTCACCGAGCCAGAATTCATCCTCCAGGTTGCCAAAGCCGATCTTGTAGTCACTCCACTTCCTGGAGAAATCCGTCAAACCGTTCTGACGTCGTTGGAACACCTGAAACACAATCAGCAGAGGTACAGCTGCCGCATAACACTCGCCAGTTAAATATAATGCGTTTAGGGCAATATGGAGCACATGAATGGCAATTTATCCCAACAGTCATTTTACTTTGGGATGATGACATCTGCAATAGAGGCAGCTGTGTCGGTGACCCTACTGAAAAGAACAGAATGAGCAGAATGAATCACCAGCATGTGTTGTGTTTTGAACACTGGTCTCTGGTGTGGGATACAGACAAGGCTCAAAATTTACACTTGTTATGCGCCAAAGGCAATTATATAGTTATTTGCCAACTGGCCGCTAACTTTATGGTTCAAGTCGAATTGTAAAATTGATAGTCTGGCCTTTGCTGATGTAAGTGGTATATGTATGTCTCATGAAGAAACTCACCAAATTTTTCCTCAGTAGAAAAATGCATCATCAGAAATATGTTTTTTTTCTCCAGACCTCTATGTGCTTTTAATGAGTGACAGACATTGGCTCATTTTTTTTTGTGATAATAATAATATGATCTTGTATATGATAATAAAATGTCCAAATAAAAAAAAATATATAATACATAACTATATTTGAAAATAATAATTATTTTTTTAAATAAAATTAGAAATGGCTAAATAATCAGTCATAGTACCAATTTTTTTTTATAAAAAAATAATGATTTTTTATAGAAAAATAATATAATGAATAACTTCATGTTTTATATATATGTATATGTGTGTGTGTGTGTGTGTGTATGGCCAGTAAAACATTTTTCTTGCCAATACATTTTCTGCCAGAGAGATATTTTGGACTCTGGATATATATGTACTGGTGTTGACACCAAGTTCTCAACTAGCTTAACCTAAAACAGCATGTTTCATCTAAAAGTTTGCTTTTGAACAGCATGGCTACACTGGCTACTCCAGCACAAACCAGTCTGAAAAACAAAAATGCTGGTCTAAGCTGGTCTTTTCAACAGGGGCCAATCCTATAATATGGCACTGTGGGATTTTGCGTAAATCATACATTGTGCCAAACATATAGACAATACAGACAGGGTTCAGATGTCATAGTCAGATCTCTCACTCACTATCCAGCCGCCTCCGTCGGTGGTCATGTCGCAGTAAACCTGCACACCTTGGCTGAGGTCTCTGTTGATGTAGATGGTGTAGATTCCGCTCAGGTTCTCTCCGTTCAGGAGGTGTTGCGCACAGTTTTGTGGCGTGGGAAACAATCGGTTTCCTGAGGAGGAAAAGGGTTGAGAAACATCCAAAACAACAGAGCAAAAGAAAGCGAAGGGTCACTGGGAGGTTAATGAGCGGTGATTTGCATCACCGCCACGACAATGAAGTGTAAATTTGTTGATTTCTGCCTGAGACGTTATGAAATGCTATCTTTGGAAGTCGGGTGCTTGTAAAGTCACAGAAACACAAGGCAATAAATGAGGGTGAAGCAAGATGCGAACAGATGCAATGAATGTGTCGCTACTGATTTGTACTTGATGACGTTGATGGGGCAATAGTGTGCATTTGTACCTAATGAGGTGAACAAACCCGATCGAACCCGAAGTTTACAGGAGATGTGGAAGATTTGCACCTGTTGTGAAAGAAGTAGAAACAATGGCGCTGGTTTCTAATCCTCTGGCGGCTTGCAGTCTCACAGTGTATTCGGTGGTCTCCGCCAGCCCCTCGAGACGAATCCATGTGTCTTCGGCATCTAAGATCAGCTCCTAAAACGCAATCAAACACAGTCTACTGATCCGCAGGCACTCAGAGGCATTAGTACATTACCTCTGTTCAAACACTGTAGACCAAAACTAAACAAAGAACTGCTCGGCAGCAGAACAGTTTTGTGGAAAACATGCCTAGAGATAGTACAAAGAACAGCAGCTCTTAGCATTGTGGGTAGGAAAGATATTCCTCATATACAAACAAAAGACAGATCACAATCACTTTAAGAACTGCCTGACAAATTGTTGTGATCTGAAGCTGCTTACTGTTGGGTGCTTTTCATACAATGCTTTTCCTCCCAGTGTTTTCTTCCATATGATTGGCAGTTCTAAAGCCCTTGATGGGGGAGGAAGAGGCTTATCAGGCACTGGTGCTGCTGGGGAGAAACAGCGTTTCTATTTTGGTCTATAGCTCATGACAGTTCACTTCCCCTCTTTTGTTTTTTAAAAATTCACTTTTATCAAACTAATGTGCCACACATTTTCTGTGCCTTTTCAGAACTTTCACTCAGAGGATTTACAGAGGACCTGGATGGACATACCACATGCCTTTGAAACAACATTTGATTCCATATTCATCCTTTTCCTTTTGATCAATGTGTAATGTGAATTACGCAGCACAGCAGTGTTCTAATGAAGTTGCATTAATGTTTGTCAGTATGCAGAGGATACTGAGCAGGTAATTGTATTAGGGAAGCTTCCATTTGTAGCAGAGTGGGTCCATTTTTATGTTCTCATTTTGATTCCTTTACAATCCTGAATTTGAAATATAGGCTGAATCAACACATAGTGGATGTAGTCTACACTGTATTATTATTTTTGGCAATTCCCATATTGTCTGTTATTATGCCAACCTGGCTCTAATGGAAAGAGAAATCTTTTATGTCTAAGATGCACCAGCAGGGTTTAAATCATCTGTGCACCACTGACACCCACTGGACGGATACTAACACTAACAGTTGGCTACTAGGTCAGAGTGTTCTGTTGCATTGATTGTGTGCGCGTCTGTGTATAACAACATAAATCTAAAGATTATAATCCATAACCTCATTTTTTGTCATTGCATTTTTTAGTCAAGCTGTTTAAATACAGATTACCAAAAAAACATTATAGGACAGTGATCATGCATTAAAAGTAATGAAATTATTTGAAACAGATACTGTATCTACTGTCTCATTTCAGAGAAATTGTTTCAGGGAAGTCTTTAATAGACTTTGAAATGACTTTGTTAAATGATTTAATTAAATTGAGCTTTTCCGATAGGCAGATTTAAAAGATGTAACGGCTCCCTTAGATGGTTGATCTCTGCGGAATTTAGTTTATGTTAGATCGTAAAGTTTTTATAAGATCAGGCTGTACATCAAATACAGTTCAAATCTGAAATGCAATGAGCACAGAAATGTGAACAGCAAAATATCAAAACCACCAATAAAATGTTCAGACTATAATTCATGCATTTTTATTTCCTATTTTTGTTTTCTAAATTTGTGTTACAAATTGCATTACTTTATATCTGTATTTGTCCCTCAAGTTAAAGTCCACATTATGCTTGCCTTTCGACTGCCGTCCGCTGCTTTGTAGGTCAGCATGTAGTTATCGATGTCCGCGATGGGCGGTCGCCAGGATATGAGGGCGCTTCGATGGTTAATTTCACTAGCTGTCAGGTTCTGGGGCGCATCCATAGCTGTTTAAACAAAGATCAAAGAACAAAAGCAATTTATAGACAAAACACATCTGTTAGAGTAAAGTCTCATTACCAAATTTGACAAGCAACATTACACTGGCATGTACTGGACACTTTGATTGTAAAACCCAGTAACTTTTTTTGGTCAGAATATTTACTTGTATGGACTATGTTTGAACGGCACAAATCTATGTTTTTGTTTCTTTTTAGCTGTTTGTATGTGTTTTTCTTGGGGTTGACTATGTATATAATGCATATAATAACTATGACATACATTAGTTTTCCATGTATTTCACCATTTTCAGCATAAACCTTCAGAAATCATTCTAATATGCTGATTTGCTACTCAAAAAACATTTCTTATAATTATCAATGTTGAAAACAGTTGTGCTACTTAACATTTTTGTGGAAATACATGATATATGTTTTTTTTTCAGGATTCTCTGATGAATATAAAGTTCTACTTGAAATAGATATCCTTTGTAACATTATACATGTCTTTGTTGTCACTTTTGACCAGATTAATGTGTTCTTGCTGAATCATTATTTTTGTTCCAAAAAATCCTTACCTACTGTACCTCAAACTGCATTCAAAAATATTCATGTATTCAGACAATATTATTTTTTACAAGCAACATTTAATTTGGAAGTCTTCCGTTTGTTCTGGCGGCTTTAAAAAAAATGTTGTCATAATTTTCCTGCAGCTCCCAATAGTATTTAGTCACATGGCATTTATGGCAGCAGTGATTGGCTCAAAATATCATGGCTTCAGAAATCATGAGGGGGAGGATGAGGAGCAGGCGGAGGGCTGGCAACAGGTGTGGGCGAAGGGCTGGAGAAGGCAGGCAGAAATTCAAGGAGTCTACCCAGGGAGGGAGGGTGGGCGTCCTGGAGGCTGACGAGGACGTGATTAGGAGGGACCAAAGGCCTCCAGGACGGAGCCTTCCATTCGGACAACCAGGACGGAGTCTGCAGTTCGGGGTCCAGGATGGAGCCTTCCGTACGGGCGGCCAGGGCGGAGTCTGCAGTTCGGGTGGCCAGGGCGTAGCCTGCCGTTCGCCACTATGGCCAAGGACCTATAGCCCCCACCAAAATTTTCTTGGGTGGAATTATGGGCTAACGCTCAGGCTCAGGAACAGGTCTTGGGACAGAAATAGGCTCTGATGTGGCGGCGATCTTGGCCGGAGATAAGGGCTCAGGCGTGGCGGCGGCCATCTTGGCCGGAGGCGAGGGCTCAGGCATGGCGTGAAGCTCAGGCTGGACAGGCATGACTTTAAGAAGCTCAGGCTTGACAGGCATGACGTGAAGAAGCTCAGGCTTGACAGGCATGACGTGAAGAAGCTCTGGAAGGGCGGTCTCGACGGGATAAGACTCTGGAAGGGTGGTCTCGACGGGATGAGACTCTGGAAGGGTGGTCTTGATGGGACGAGACTCTGGAAGGGTGGTCTCGATGGGATGAGACTCTGGAGTTGGCTTGTGGGCTAAAGCGGGCTCAGGAACCGGCGGCGAATTCTCAGGCACGGCTGACAAGGCGTGAACAATCTCTGGCTCGGCAGGTATGACGTGAAGACATTCAGGCGGTGTGGCGAGGAAGATGGCTGGTGATGGTGGTTGAGAGACGATGTAATCATCAGCCTCACCCACGGTGAAGGCTGAACCGCTCAACAACAGCACATGATCCAGGTATTGTGCGAATGAACATGGTTTTGTGGCTGAAGCTGGCTGGTGCAGAGGATTGTCCAGTCCAAGCCTGAACACGTTCTTTAGGACATCATCTGTCCAGTTGACCTGGTGAGAAATTTCTAGGAACTCTTTCACACTCTTTTATTTCGATCGGGCGGCCATCCTGGAAACAGTGTATCAGAAGATCGGTTGGGTTTTGATAGATGAGGGAAACGCCCATACTTTAAGTTAGGGTCTGGTCTTCTGTCATGAAACAGAAGGTTTCACACAGGTAAAGTTATCAACAGGTTTATTTGCAGAAGTATGTGATCGCAACGATGGAAGCAGGTGAGAAACTGAATATAGTGTTCAGGATGGATATCTGGATGAGTAATGCTCTTATCTGTTGCAGGTTCTGAAATGGAGATCGAGGCAGATGACTGCAGATGACTGAAGACGGATGAAGGGAGCAGATGACTGAAGACAGATCGTTCTGGTAGTTATCGTGCAGGTAAGGAGTCAGGTAAGTGTTCTTTGAGGGAACGCTGAGACCAGACAATGGTGAACATCTCGGTTACGTATGTAACCCTCGTTCCCTGAGTAGGGAACGGAGACGTTACGTCGGATGACGACGAATGGGGTTTCGCTTAGAAAGCCTATCACCAAGTATAGAAAACGAGCCAATGGCAATGAAATGCCATGGGTCTGCGGAATTTGCATAGCGTAACTCCGCCCCACCTCGTGGGTATAAGGAAGTACGCCGGCAACATGCAGATAGGTGTCTTCGCTGAGGAGTCGAGACTGAACTCCCGCGATCCCAGCTGTACAGTGGAAGTGGCAGGGAGACGTAACGTCTCCGTTCCCTACTCAGGGAACGAGGGTTACATACGTAACCGAGACGTTCCCTTTTGTGGTCATTCCGAGTTACGTCGGATGACGACGAATGGGGTCCCCAGTCTAATCACGCCACCTCGGCTGTCTTCCAGTGCCCTGCCTAAGTCTGAGCTCCCTGTCGTGAGACTAGCACGGACGAAGGAGTCCTACTTAACACAGGAATACCAAGTGGCTTACAGTGGAAATACACATGTGGGGGTCACCCAGAGGGGGAACCATGCACATGGAGGCACCTAGCCAAGCGCGAAAGCTGCCGGTGGCATAACTCTGGCGTTGACGTCGACAGTGTTGGAGGAGACTCAGGCTCAGGCTTATTAGGCTCACCTGAGGAAAATATCGCACGTATCCCAGGCCGGGGTCTCAGGATCATGTGAGTGTTAGCCGGCCCGAATTTCAGGCACGCTTCGTCAACCGAAAATGCCTGCAGGTCCCCTACCCTCTTGATGGAGGCCAATGCAACCAGGAGCGCTGTCTTAATTGACAGGAACTTAAGCTTCACTGATTGCAGAAGCTCAAAGGGAGCACAGACCACCTTGATGGTTGATGTACGCTACTGTCGCGGTATTGTCTGATCGGACTAGTACGTGCTGACCCCTGAGCAACGCACGGAAGCGGTGCAGAGACGTACAGCCAGCAATTCAAGGCAATTGACATGCCAAAGGCACTGGGGTCCTGTCCAGGAGCCCGCGGCAGCATGTCCATTGCACATGGCACCCCAGCCCGTGGTGGAGGCATCTGTTGATACAACAACATGCTGGGAAACTCGTTCTAAGGGCACTCCGGGCCGTAGAAAACTGAGGTTCGTCCACGGGGTGAAGGTCTGACAGCAGGCCGGAGTCACTGGGACTTGGAGCATGCCGTGTTGCCATGCCCACCTCAGGACTCGATCGCGAAGCCAAAGCTGAAGCGGTCTCATATAAAGCAATCCGAGCGGCGTTACTGCGGCTGTGGATGCCATATGCCCCAGGAGCCTCTGAAATAGTTTCAGTGGAACCGCACTCTTGTCCTCGAACTGGCGAAGACAAGTCAGCAGTGACTGCGTGCGCTCGCAAGCTGAGCGCACATGGCGACCGAGTCGATCTCCATACCAAGAAAAGAGATCCTCTGCACGGGGCAGAGTTTGCTCTTCTCCCAGTTGACCCGAAAGCCCAGACGAGCTAGGTGCCATGTTGCCGGCATACTTCCTTATATACCCACGAGGTGGGGCGGAGTTACACTATGCAAATTCCGCAGACCCATGCCATTTCATTGCCATTGGCTCGTTTTCTATATTCGAAGGTGATAGGCTTTCTAAGCGAAACCCCATTGGTCGTCATCCGACGTAACTCGGA
Organism: Squalius cephalus; assembly: GCF_949319135.1. Classification (NCBI taxonomy): domain Eukaryota; kingdom Metazoa; phylum Chordata; class Actinopteri; order Cypriniformes; family Leuciscidae; genus Squalius; species Squalius cephalus. Next base: position 32,607,761 of record NC_137128.1, on the reverse strand, counting down.
GTGACCACGAAAGGGAACTGCAGTGGGAAGAGTTATATAGTGTTGGATGATGATCAGTGAAGATTGGTGATTGGGAAGTGCATGCAGGTGAGGGCCAAGGAGGATGATGGGAAATGTAGCGAGGAGGTGGTGACTAGCATGTGACCGTGACAGCTACATTAACAGAGCATGTTTAAAATGACAATCCCCCACCTGACATTCAGCTGATTTTTCACTATCAGATGCTTTGTCTATGTATCAGTGTGTATGTTTGGAGCTGTGTCAGTACACCCGCTGGAGGCATGTAAGATGCTTGCTTGCCTGAGGACAAAATAAATCACATGGTTGCGTGTGTAGTATAGGTTTCAGGCACACTGACAGATCCACTTCAGAGGGAAGACAATTAGTGTGTGTTCACCGGCGTCCTGTCTCTCAACGTGATCTCTTATCAGTCAACATGCCACTCTCCCTCCAGCAGAGCACAGGCACACAAGCTGAACACATACACACACTTTCCTTTCATACTACAAATGCTGATGCTTTTTTTGCATGTCTTCAAAAGCCATCTGCTGTCTATGTGCAGAAAAATTGATGTATTATTTTATTTTTTTCAGGGCGTTAAAAAGTACAGCTTTCCTTCTCCAATCCTACCTCTCATTCTCTGGAACTAAAGGTTTGAATGTCCTAGATATGAAATGATTTATTGCACTTGCAGACAAGACAACATTTGGTTACACTTTATTTTAAGGTGACGTAGTTACATTGTACTTACTCAAGTACTGAGTAATATTAATCAACCATATGTACGTACTATAGAGTTACGGTTAGGGTTTGGTTTAAGGTTAGTTATTTGTAATTATGCATAATTTACTCTTACTACTATAGTAAGTACATGTAGTAACGTGTAACTACATCACCTTAAAATAAAGTGTTACCTAACATTTTAATAAGAAACTATCACAGAGTTATGGGGGCGTGGAAAGTTATATCAGAACATAATACCGTTAGTTAAATATATCAAAAGTAATTCTAGTTTTACACACAAACATATGTATGCTGTGAGAGCCAGTATTATACGTATCAAATACCTTGAGCTGTTTTGATTATTGAACTATGTTTATAGCTTTTCTTATAGTTTTTCTTTGTGGCTGACTAATTAATAAAATATGACAAATTCAACATGGAATATTTTTGGTAAAATGTACAAGCTTACTTGCAATGTTACGTTTCAGTCAGGATTTTTGTTTGAATAGAATGTCAACTGTCTTTACTGTCCCTTTGAGATAATACTATATTATCAAAGTGACAGTAAAGATAGTTAACATTCTACTCACCAAAAAATCCTGAGGAAAAAATGTAATAACTGTTTTCAACATAGGTAATAAGAAATGTTTCTTGAGCACCGAATCAGCATATTAGAATGATTTCCGAAGGATCATGTGACACTGAAGACTGGAGTAATGGCTACTGAAAATTACAGGAATAAATTACATTTGAAAATATATTTTAAAAAATATATAAAAAATAAAAAGTTTTTTTTTAATGGTAAAAATTTACTTCACAATATTACTGTTGTTACTGTAATTTTGGTCAAAAAAATGCAGCCTTAATGAGCATAAGAGACTTATTTATAAAAAAAAAAAAAAAAAAAATCTAACCAAACAAAATATTTGAACAGCATTCTACTCTTGATTTCCCATTACTAACAAAGTGCACCTGTGGAGATTGAAACGCTACCGTGGAGGAATGGAGAGATATGCTTGTATGTATATCTGAGGAACACATTCATATTCCTGTCCTCACCTTAATCTCTTTAACAATGAATTTAGAACTGTAATTTAAATCAAAATGACAGACAGCACTAATCCTGAAATGGAGCATGAAATGTGTTAGTTGTTGTCATCTTAATTATCCCCTTAAGCTTCCATAAGCCTCCTCATAAATTCCAAAATGATGCATCTATGACGCTTCACCTCCCTCAGGGTGGGAGCGGGCAGATTCTTAAACACTGCAGGATGGTAATTTCAGCTAAGTTTTTTCAGGCATTGCAGGCAATAAAACATTGTTACATTTTTATCAGAGCATGGCAGGATCTAAATCCACTGTTATTGGAGCAGAAATGTTTCTGAATTAAATTGTCATTAGGTATGGAGGCAAATGAACACCACAAACCTCATCAAGCGATTTTGTGTCAAGATTCTGCACGTCACTGAGCTGGCACTGGGGTTGCAAAGCCAATGGCCTGTGACACTTTTATGTGCAAATTAATTTCCTCTAAACAATCAAAACTAATGAAGTTTTCTGGGAGGGCCGCTTGATTAAAGTTGAGGTCTAATGCATCTGAAAGTGGCTCGGCCCAACCACCCCCTTTAATAAATGAGCTGAAAGTTTCAATGCAGAATAAAGCAGCTTGAAATGAAATCACTGCTTGTTCTAGTTCAGTCTTCTGTGTGGAAAAGACAGCTCGCCTCTCTCCACGAACATCCTCACTGTGAGGAAAGACGGGTAGTGATGCTGATCTCCTCTCTGTTCTCACATGGGAATTGGAGCTTTGCTGACTTCAGTATTTTGTTACACAAACTACAAAGATAACCCAAAAATAACGGCCTTGTTTCTGCTTCACATCTCTGCTAAACTAAAAGAGGATGATAGTATAATTAGAGAAGTGCTTAATCTTTCAGCTGTCTATTGGATATTTAAGCATGAGTGCTGTTTTACTTAATGTCTTCACAGCTGTGATTTGATTGCAGGTAATGCGTAACCATAGGTTAAATATCAGCACTATTGGGATGCTGGTTGTCCAATCAAATTAGAGTACACTGCGATGGTGTATAAAACGCTGTAGATAATACTCAAATGAAGTCAGCAACTTTAACTGCCACTAAACTAGTGTTTCTCAATCCTGCTCATCTCAGCACAATTTGGATGTCTGATTCAACTCATTAGCTCATTAGTACAGTGCTCCATGACCTGAAGACATTGTAAGGGTACATCAGGTTACTGAGACACCTAAAATCTGGGCCATCAGCAGCAGGATTGAGAAATATGGCACTAAACTAAAAAGAAAATACTATTGACTTGTCCTGTCAATCCATTCCAAATTATATCTAAGCTTTTGAGTTTATTTACAGTAATGTAAATAATATTACATTATTTTACTGCTACCCCTCCAAGCCTGTGCATGGCAGTATAAGCAACACTACCGTTCAAAAGTTTGGGGTCAATAAAATGTTAACATTTTCTTGAAAGACGTCTGCTCACAAAGGCTTGATCAAAAGCAGTAAAAACAGTTACATTGTGAAATATTATTACAATTTAAATAAAAGTTTTTTTAAACAACGCTCAAAGTTCAAAGCAAAGGGAGATATTTTCTTTTAGAGAAATTGCTTTTTAAGGACTAGAACAAACAGCTGGAAGGGACTACACAAGCTTCCTCCCGGGTTAGTGACATCAAAAACCCTAAAATTGATATAAACCCCGCCCCCAGGAATGTGATTTATAGACTATCATGACAGAATATGCTAATCAATGACTAGAAGATAACTACACATTAGCTACATAAATTCATCAACTAACCATTCAGAAATGTCCTGTTGCAATCCAACAATTGCAGAAAAACATTGGAAATTTATAAAATGGCCAATTGCACCCAAAGTAAAAGAAATGCAATTTAAAATTCTTAACAACTACTATCCATCTGCGGAGACACTGAGGGGTAGATTTGGTTTTGAAGTTGACCCTTGTGACTTTTGTCATGAAAACCCAGAACGAACAGAGCATTTATTCCTTTGCTCATTTAGTAGGAAGTTCTGGCAAGATGTCCATAGCTGGTTAAATAATAAAATTAGTGAACTTGAACAATTTACAATAGAAGATATTCTTATTTATAATTCTAAACTGACGAGGGATCTTTCACTTTTGATTAACCTTATCATCATTATGGGTAAATACCACATTTACAAAAATAAATGGAAAAAACATATTGCCAAATGTAAACTGTTTTAAAAATGAATTTCGTATGTTATTATCCTCCTTGAACCTTGTAAAAAACTCTAAACAAACTGTAGAAGCTATTTGTTATGCTGCTGAAATGTTTTTGATCCTGTAACACATATTATTTATTTGAGAACAATGCCTTATTTATATATATATATATATTTTTTTTTTTTTCATTGTCAAATCTGCATTTTGTTGATGCCTTGCCTGTTTTTTTGCTGTTGTCTCCACGAGAGTTTGTAATAAACATTAATAAAAAAGAAAAAAAAGAAATAGAAAAAAAAAAGAAATGTCCTGTTACATTCTACATGTTGTCACTTCTTTTATTTTTATTTTATTTTTTATTTATTTATTTATTTATTCGGGACAGTGCACATTAATGGACAGTCAAACATTTCTGTAGACTGTAAATGAGCCAGGTTATAGCATAAATGCTAATTTTCACCTGTAGTCCCGAGGCAGGAAAATAACATTATACAAAATAATACAACATAAAAGAATGACAATACAATATCAAGCACAAAACACATTAGCACACAATCAGGCAGATTACGTTATATCAATACAATTATTTAAAATGAGTACATAATTGTGAAATTTTAAGAAATTGTTTAAGATGCTTTTTGAATGTGCAGTAAGTGGGACATTCTCTAGTAATTGTTGGAATGCTATTCCAAAAATGACCCCCTTTGACAGATAGAACAGTTTGACCAAAGTTTGTTTTTCTATGTGGGATTTCTATGTCTCCTCTAAATGAAGCTCTGGTACAACGACCTCTGTCAGACCTTGGTTTAATAAATAGAGAGAGTGAAGGTGGGGCTAATCCATGAAAAACTTTATAAATTAAACAGCTATATTTAAAATTAATAAAATTTTCAAAATTGAGCAAATTGTATTTTTCTAAAATATTACACTGATGGTATGACAGAGGTTTTTGATCAAGTATTTTTATAGATTTTTTAAATAACTTTTCTATGGGTTTTAAAATTGTGTTTCCAGTAAGTGACCAGGTAGTGATGCAATAATCTATGTGCGAAAATATCATTGAATGTAAAAACATTTTAGCGGAATTAATTGTCATTGATGGTCTAATTTGTTTAAAATTATGTAGATTGAATTTAATTCTGTTCGCTATAAGTTTGATGTGTTTTTTAAATGAAAGTGTTGAGTTCAGTGTTACCCCGAGGTACTTGAACTCCTCTACAATATCAAGTTCCACTTCCCCCAGGAACACATTGGACCGCTCTAGTTTTATGGGTTTTTTTGTAAAGAACATAGCAACAGTTTTCTTTTTGTTCAATAGTAGGCAAGATTTAAGCAGCCATTGCTGTATATTCTCCAATGCTGATGTGAGGATGTATGATTGTGTGCTTTTAGCAGATGTAAAAATGACCGCATCATCAGCATACATTTGAAAATGGACTTTTTCACAAATGTTTGGCAGATCATTTATATAAACAGAGAACAATACTGGTCCCAAAATTGAACCTTGTGGGACCCCTGCTGAACATTCAAGGTGAGGTGACTTAGTGCTACCAACACTCACAGATTGTCTTCTGTTGGACAAGTAAGATTGAAACCAAACTAAAGCATCTTCTGCAAAGTTGAAGTGAGTCAGTTTAGACAGAAGGGCTCGATGATCTACAGTATCGAACGCCTTCTTTAAATCCAAAAAGACTGCACCAACACATGTGGTTTTATCAAGCAACGATTTCACTGTTTCTATAAAGACACAGTTTGCCGTCTCAGTAGAGTGATTTTTACGAAACCCAAATTGCATGGGATGCAGAAGAGAAGGACCACGGCTGAGATGGTTATTCAGCAGCTTGGCGATCCACTTTTCTGCAACCTTAGATACGACAGGGAGGATGCTGATGGGGCGATAATTTGAAATATTTGTTTTGTCGCCTGATTTAAATATTGGTGAGACTATGGCCACCTTCCATCCTGATGGAACAACTGCCATTTTAATTGATAGATTGATCAAATGTGTTATTGGGCACACTAGCGCATCCCTGTGTAATTTTAAAAAATGTGTGTCAAGGCCATATGCATCTTTGGCCTTTGAGGGTTTCATAGACTTAATAATGTTAGATACTTCCAAATCAGTTATCTGCTCTAATCTAAAAACCGGCTGTCCAGGATCAATAGGCTTACGAGCTATCTCTGAGGAACTAAACATTTGTGTTATTTCATTGACCAAATTAATAAAGAAATTATTGAATTCAGTTGCTAATTCTTTTGGATTATTTATAAGTTTGCTGTTAACTTTTATTTCCAATCTATCATTATCTATTTTATTTTGCTTTCCAGTTAGTTTATTAATATTTTGCCATATTAGTTTACCATTGCCATTAGCACTTTTAATAACATCCATGAAGAAATTTGCCTTGGCTTTACGTAAGGTATGAGTTGTTTTATTTCTCATTGAAGTAAATCTTTGCCTATCAGTAGTAAGACCAGATTTTAAGAACACTTTAAGTAATATGTCTCTTTCTTTAATAAGTATTTTGCATTGATTATTAAGCCAGGGTAAATGATTTCCCTTTTTTTTACCTTTTCCTCTTTTTATAAAAGGTTCCATAACATCCGCAATTTTAGCATTAAGCATCTGGGAATTGTTTTCAATATCATTATCAGAAAACAATTCAGACCAATTTACTTCATTTAGAAGAATATTAAGATTTTGATGCAGATGTTTTGGGATAAAATTAAAATGGTTATTACATTTAAATGAGTTAAATCGCTTTTTACTTCATTTTCGGGAGACAAATACAATATTATGGTCAGAAAGCCCGGTAATGAGGTTGTATGTTTTGCCAATCCTCTCAGCATGATTTGTGAATAACAGATCTATTAGAGTTTCTGAGTGGCTTGTTATTCTGGTTGGTGTTTTTATCATTTGTGTTAAATTAAAATAGTCAGTAATTTGTTTAAGAGTTGTTCGTTCCCTCTTTACATTCCAATTTTTATTAAAATCACCCATTAAAATAATTTCCTTGGTTTTATCACAGTGAGTGAGGACAAGTTTAAGTTGTTCATAAAAATCATTTTTCGCTGTGGGCTTTCTATATATACACACTATAACAAAAGACATTGTTGCAGAAAGTGATATGTCAACACCTACACATTCCAATACAACTTCATTTGGCCATTCAATCATTGTGCATTTCAGAGTATTTCTAACATACATTATTACTCCCCCACCCCTCCCGTTTTTTCTGTCCTTTCTAAATACATTATACCCGGGCATATTTACAATAGCCTCAGGGGAAGAATGGGTTAACCACGTCTCTGAAAGTCCTAAAAAGTCAATATTGGAACTGCACAGCAAATGTTCCAGTTGTTCACGTTTTGGTTTCATACTGCGTATATTCAAGTGTCCGCCGAATAGTCCCTTTACTTTCGATAACGGATCCCAAACTACCTTTGCCTGATTTAATGTGCGAAAAATTTTATTAGTTCTGTGACGTTTGAAGACTGGATTCCTAATTTGTTTTGTTGGAGGAGTCTGTTGATTAAAATTGCAAGAGTCAGCGACAGTTGTTTGTGTTAGCAAAGTCACATGCTCACCAGTGCACGCTCAAGAGAGACTTCTTGAGTCTCTCCATCTTTGTCTGACTCCAGTTTGAACATAAAAGGCTGAAAGTTTTTTTTAAATTTTCAATGCATGTCTGTGTGAGGTAATCGGAGATGCTAACACATGAGTTCTAGAAGCTCCGCCCTCTGTGCCGGGAGCAGCAGCTCATTTGCATTTAAAGGGACAGACACAAAAACGGTGCGTTTTTGCTCACCCTTTAAAAAGTGACCATTTTAACATGCTATATAAAAATATCTGTGTGGTCTTGACCTCCTCTAGTCTTTAATTAGAACACAGGGCACAGAGATGTTGCACTTACGTGTGACAAAGTTGGCGATGACAGTGCCACTGGTGAGAGGACCTTTGGTGGCATAAAGGGCCAGTGAGTAGGTGGTGCTGGGAATGAGCTGACTCAGCTGGTGCTCCTGCTTGCTACCCTCCACTAAGAAGGTGTCTGCCGTAACTGGAAAGATAAGTTCCATTAGTGCAGATGCAAGGGAAAAACTTTTGCAAATATTCTTGGATTTTTTACTTTATTTTAATAATTAGAAAAAAAAATCATGCATTATAACTGAAATTCAAATATTAACTGAATTGGCATTTAAATAGCAAACATTACACATATGTGGCGACAACAGTTTTATCATACAAAAATACTCAAAATTACAATACCTGACTGTATTAATATGACCATGAACTGCATTGGCTCACCAATATACAATATTATTAACATTAATGACAAGTTTGGTTTCTAAATGTACTTTTCAGATGGTTTCATTCTCTCAGAAGACAAATAATCTGTGGTCAGCACAAACCATGTTTATCCTCGATGTAGGTGAGACCATTTAACATAGTCTTGATTGTATTTTTCACTTGTTTATTTATTTATTTTTTACCTGGCATAAATTTGCTGATGATTTTTTAAAAGGATGACAAGCAAACTGTCCATGTTGGCATCTACCTAATTTGGCAAGCTTCTGCTAAGTTAAAGATTGATTGAATGATCTCAAAAAACAAAAGATACGAGAAGCTTTTTCTTTGACCCTTTTAAAAGTTGATAAGCCAATTTATCCTAACTACCATCCTAACTACCCATGATTATATGGTTAATTGTTTATATTTATTTTATATTTTATATTTCTTATATTTTTATAGTTTATATTTTATTAATGCAATTGAGTGAGAACCATTTGCATATGCGCATTGTTTTGTTTTGGTTTTTTTTCTCTGCTGCCTGCAGACCTGAAATGGCAAAGCAGCCTATCTTTGTCCATGGGAAAATAAGTTACATTTCCCTTAGTGTTTAAGGCTCCTGCTTTTGGGATGTGATTTAAAGAGTAAATGATGCTGATGAAAGTTTTACAGAGATGTGTTTCCCTTCATCAGGCCTCCACATACCTTGGTTACGGGTGAGGGTGAGCACGTAGTTATCAACACTGGAAACAGGGGCGTTCCAACGCAGCAGAGCCCCCTGAGGTGTGACATTCAATGCAGTGAGCTCCATAGGCATGTCCATAGCTGTGTGGAACAGAAGATTGCGTGCAGGTTACAGACAGACAGTCTTAGATAAGCTAAGCCAAGGTAATTGGCAGCCGTCTAATCTTCACCTTTTTTTTCCCTGTGCAAACGATATTCAGCGGCAATTTAAAATTAGAGCACCTCAGCAGCTTGGAACTAATTTGTTGTGATTATCTGGCTGAAGAAGATCACAATTTCCTTAATTAGCCGACATAGAGGGGGAAATTAGACAGTCAAATGTGTGCAGAGCTCATTCTCAATAGCATTTCCATACAAGTGAGTAATGAGAAATGTTGTTCTCAGTAATCCTCTATCCATGCTGTGACTTTCACAGATGGCCTTTCTTTTTTCAGACAGGAAAAATCTCACTCTCCTATTTGCACTGTGGCGTATGTCCTCTAAGATGAGGTCAGTGGACTGTAATCGCACATTACCATCTTCCCATCCTGTCCCTCGTATTTTTGTTCTGCCAGCCTCTCTTGCAATAGCCATATCACTTCTACAGCTGTAGAGATCTGACCCTCCCATTAGATTCTGTTGACTCTGTTCCAAGATATTGTAGGCCCTCTCACAACCTTCCAGAGAAGCTGATCTCAGTTGCCTGACAGCAGTTCAGAGGCAAAATCCCTCAATTCCTCATCGCACCTTTCCCTCGCTCTGCTTTACGGTGTCTTGACATGCCCTGCACTGACAGACTAGGAGGAGGATATTAGTTTTCCCTTATGTAATGAAAGTGAACTTGATGATCCCCAGTAGGTCATTAGGCAGAGCTGTGAACCAGATATCCATGAACCAGATCCATCATGTTATACCATCCCCTCTTGTCACTCTTTACATTAAAGCTGAAATAAGCCAGACTTTTCTCTATATCCAATTATTATTACACAGCTCTATGGAATACTTGATTCTGATTGGTCAATCGCGCCATCCAGCAGTATGTCCTTCCCCGATAACAACCGCTGAAAACAGATAACACAGGCTCATCCGGGTTACTGAAGTCAGCAGCGATATACGCTTGCTAGGAACGGTTTTACTTTGTGGAAGTTATGCGTTTGGTGAGCTAATAAAATATGAAAACTCAGTCGAATCAATATTTTGTGTACTGTTATTTAATAATGTCATCCAGTATCGTGGACTCGCTCTCTTGTTTCATGCAAACACAGCTGCCGTCATTTTGCGACTATTTTTTTGTACACTGTTGGATTATAAGATAACAAACAGGTATGGTTTTAAAACAGTTTCATCTCAAATCAATATCTCTTATCCCCATAATTATAATTATTTATTATATGTGGTGTATGCTGTGTAATAAGTGGTATGACTGCATGGTATTCCTTAAATGTCTGTCTAGTTTGAACTTGCCGCGCTAGCAACTGCTCTCTCCGTGAAAGCTTTGCGTTTAAAAACCTAATAAAATGCTTCGACTCAGATCAATATTTCGTGTCTTATTATTTACATATTTCGCAAGTAGCCATGTAATAAGCGCCCTTCAGCCTGATAAAAGACATCTCCGCTTCGCATCAGGGTCCTCATCACCCGCATCAGGGTTATTCTGAGATAGCAACCGGCTGGATGTACATTATCCCTTACATAATAAGCTGTTTCCAAAAGATGCATTTTTTAAAAGAGGATCTACTTGTCACTTTGCATTGTTACAGCACTGGCAAGATTTGTCAACACGGGGAGCTTGCGATTGTTTGCATGTCATATTTTTATTAGCTTTGAACAAAACTGTCAGGCTTTAAGTTGCAATGGGGAGTGTAGCTGTGTTCTGATGTATAGGCACACACTTCCTTAGTAGTTATTAAGCAAGTCAGCAGTCTTTAAGCAAAGGCCAGCATCTGTTTGTTCTATTGTACTACATCCATTGATATGACTAATTAGTTAACTTCCAAGGCTCAAGACATAGACTAATTAATTCATTTCAGTGATATAATGCACAGCTGGGACAAAGACCTTTCCTGGAGATTTGTCATTTGAGACGCAAAGTTAAATATTCCTATGTTTAATCTAAAGCACTATTCTATTATCAAGTCAAGCTTTTAAGATTAAAGCAATACACCAAGAAAAGGTTCACTTGGCTTTCATAATTATTTTATTTATTATATTTATTTATTTTCTATATTATATACACAAACACTACAAATAAAATATATACTGTAATTATAAACACTAAAAATATTTGTATATATACACAAATATATAGTTATAATAATAATCTAAAAACACAGTAAAATACATAGATAATTATTTTTCAACCATTTCTATACTACCGTTTAAAAGTTTGGGGTCAGTAAGATTTTTAAGGTTTTTGAAAGAAGTCTCTTGCGCTCACCAAGGCTCCATTTATTTGATAAAAAAATACAGTAAAAACAGTGATAATGTGAAATATTATTACAATTAATCCTGTGATGGCAAAGTTGAATTTTCAGCAGCCATTTCTAATATGCTTATTTGCTGCTCAAGACACATTTTTCATTATTACCAAAAACGTATTGTTGAAAACTGTTGTGCTGCTTAATATTTTTAGGAAAACGTGATCATTGTTTTTTTCAGGATTATTTGAAATAGAAATCTTTTGTAACATTATAAATGTTATTTTTACTGTGTTTATTAATGCACCCTTAATGAGTAAAAGTATATATATATATATATATATATATATATATATATATATATATATATATATATATATATATATTTTCTGTACACACACGCACGCACGCACACACTTACATTTTACACTACTTAGAATAATCCTCATTAGAATGATCAAGAGTATTAATAAACAGGGTGAAGATCAAATTTATGCACAACATATTGTGCATCTGATGGAAATTTTCTGCAAAAGAAAGATCTGTACATGTAAGTAAGAACACTTATCAATTATGAGTGAATGAGACACAATCCATTCATAGTACTAGCTGCCTGTCACCGCCGTGTGGTGCTGTTCAAGTACGATGGCAGGTGAGCATCCCCGCTGATCACTGATTCCATTAGTAAAATTTCATTTCACTTCTGCAAATGGCTGGCAGCCTCCCAGAGGACGGGCGGAACGCACAGGGTGAGAGATGGCACTCATCACATGGTAAATGATGTGCATCATTCCTCAGTCTGTCATCCATGTTTCTATCAAATCAAAGTTCTGTGACGAACGAGGCTATGAGAGCACATCCTTCACGAAATACCAAAAGACATTTCCTAGGGTAAATTACAATACATGTCTGGAGAATGTGCAGTAGCATATGATTAGTCTCTGAGTAATTGACTGAGAGCAGAAATACCTGTGAACACAGTAGTGGTGATGACCTTGCTCTCTTGACTTCCTCTCACTGCGTTCAGCTTGATCTCGTACTCCATTGCTGGGTGGAGGCTGGTTAGGGTGTAGTTGGTGACATCATTGTCAATCACCACATTGTCCATCCTGCCTGTGAGGCGATTACAAACAGTAATGCTGGCTTATTTGTCTTTGTTCAATATGCTTTAAATATACTGCGGAGGAATTACCTTTTGGTGATTGGTAAGACATTTTGTAGTAATCAAAGGGTGCGAGTGGTTGAATCCATGATATGGTTACAGATTCCTCAGTGACATACAGCACAGTCATGTCTCTGGGAGGATCCATTCCTGCATCATGGGGGACAAGATGACCATGAGTGAGAAATAAAATATATTTGATTTAGATCTACACTACCGTTCAAAAGTTTAGGGTCAGTAATGTTTTTTTCTGAAAGAAATTAATACTTTTAATGATTAATGATGCATTAAATTGATCAAAAGTGACAGTAAAGACATTTATAATGTTATAAAAGATTTCTAATTCAGAAAAATTATGTTTTTTTGAACTTTCAAAAAATCCTGAAAAAAAATATACCACAGTTTCCACAAAATATTAGGTAGCGGAACAAAATCAGCATATAATGATTTCACTGAAGACACTGAAGACTGGAGCAATGGCTGATGAAAATTCAGCGTTGCCATCACAGGAATATGTTGTGTTTTAAAATGCATTAAAATAGAAAATGGTTATTTTAAACTTTAATAATAATTCATAATATTTCTGTTTTTACTGTATTTTTGGAACAAATAAATGCAACCTTGGTAAGCATAAGATACTTCTTTCAGAAACAATTAAAAAATCTCACCGACCCCAAACTTTTGAACAGTAGTTTAAGTGTACAGATGGTGCTCTCATAAAATCAGCACTTGATAACGTTACACTGATTGTAGAAATGCACTATTCACAGTTAGACATGATTATCTTATTCAGGGACTGAACATTTCCAATAACAGGGAACTACCAAGACAAAATTAGCAGTATTAATTTGGTCTTGTGATCTCAAGGCGTCTGCACCTATAAGGTGCTGAATGTAAAATAAATATTATATAAACATATAATATCATTATATAAAACATTATACAATTGATTAATATATTGTTATTATTATTATTATTATTATAATATAGTCTCCATTGTATTTGCATGCTTCATTTGTTATTCATTTCAATGGACTAGTCATTGTAATTCTTTTCTTTTTTCATGTCATTTATTTCCTATTTATGTTTGCCAACAGGCCCTAGAGAGGAGGAGGAGTATGAGTATGCTGGACAAACGACACTCTTCACAAGGACATTTACATTGTTATTGTCTGCCGCTGTCCAGCAGGGACTCTTTCATGATTTGTTTATCTGTCCCAATAGCTCTTAGCATCGCAAAAAGCAAAGGTTAGACTGCCTCTGAAGAAACATCTTAACAGACTAACAGTGGTTCTGGAGCTTTCTGACAATTGAAAGGGAAATAAACAGATTTACTCCTGCAATTATTGAAGTGGCCAGTCCTTAAAGCCAGTGGAAAGCCATTCACACCTCCCCATATTCATTAGACTAATGCATTCAATTCATAAACTCTGGGTTGCAATTCATAAACAGGTTGTCAACCTCATTTAAATGCTTTCAGGGTAAAATATTCCTCAGTAAATGAGTCGTGATTATTCATGTATGCATATCTTAATTTATTTTCCACTCTCAGCAGAGCAGTCAATAAATATATTTTCAGACTTTGAATAAAGGGCACAAAGAACTTTTTTTTTTTCAGCCCATTCCATCTCCATTTATTCCATTTCTTATTGTTGATCATATGGTGACCTTCTTTACTTATGTTAATGTAGAGTGTTAATGAGTGCAAATATGGTTTCTAACTAAAGCAGGAACATGTTGAAAATGTACTTAACACATTTCTAAGCAAACAGGCTATAAAACACACTAGACGGCAAAAGGTGCAATTACTTAAAGTGCTCACGCACAAATCATGTCATTATAATAATAATATCATGTGAAGTAAAAGTTGAAACTTTTACTTTTTTTTTTTTTTAACTAATCAAGCTGCTGTGCAGGTGTTCCTCTGCAGAGCTCATTTCTATGTTTAGAAATAGCTCCGAGACAATATCTCCTTTGGCAACTGCAAATATCAGTTCACTGACAGAAAAGCTGAATAAGTCTTGACACCTCCATATTCAGAGAGAGGTAATTAGGGGAGGATTACACACGGTTGAATTAATTAAGACACAAAATGGTGAGAAATCTGCTGTGCAGCTGTGTGCAAGCATCATAATGGGGAAATCCAGCAGGTAGAGACGGGATCTTGTTTTGCGCATGCACACAAATGACTGTCTAGTGAAATTAATAAAACTGAAACAAATTGTAAAAACCTTAAAGTGTTCCCTAAAAAAAATAAGCACTGTGAATCTAGTGTGAGGATGCAAATGCAAGCACTGCATTCCATTGTGAAGTACAATTTTAATTTTTCTTTACAATACAGATCGTTCATTCTCTTGAAATTTCTGTAATTTCTGTAAACATCCCTGTAATTTCTATTAAGCCAGAGAATTTTATTCACATCAAACAACACAAGTTTCTCAAGTGATAAATTTAAGGAAAGAACAGTGTGAATGGCGAATCCATAAAAGGCACAAATGTAGTTCAATATCACTGCAGGCCTCTTTTATTGCTCTTTGTCGTAAGGTTGCGGTTGAACACTTTTTATATCTAGGAAGAGAAGAACTCAACAACTGGATTCAGAAATGGAGAATATGGTAATAGGCCACCATCCATAAATAGGTTTTCACTGATGACTCTTATATAAATAGCAAAGTCATGATAGTTGACAATTTCATAAATTGAACTTCCTGTATTGTGTGCATTTCAAACCCAGCAGGTCTCAATATGGTGCTATTTGACAGCATACCATCATGTGCTTTTGAGAATATGGTATTTTAGTTGAATGTGTCGACTGTTTTTGAATGCAAGAAGCATGGATCAGAGAAATTTGAAATGTTTCATGAAAATGGTGCATGTACCATTTGAACGTGGTGCATGTACCACTTTAGTGTACCATTTTAACAGGGTTAACATTCTTATTTGCATAATTGCAGTGTCAGTGTCATTGGACGAACACAGCAGCAATCCGTTGACATAAAGTCTCAAGTATTGCACATCCTTATTTAATAAATTGGCGACTCTACTCTCAAGTTTTTCCTGAACAGACTTTTCCGACTATAAAGGAAAAAACGATATGGCCTCTTCTTCACTCCAACTGTTGTGTTTTCCGTTGCCATTTGCCGCCTCAAACGTTTATGCAACATGCTGCGTTTCCATGACTGTCCAAAGCATGTGAATATAAGGCACGCTATTGGCTGTCGCTGTAACATTCTAACACTGTATTGTTTCACACAAGTGTGTAACGTTCCTCTAGCCTGAGTTAAAAGCAAGGTTTAGAACGACAAAAACCTGGGGTTAAGCACAGTGTGAAAAGCCCTTCTGTTTAGGAAAAGTGCATGTGGAATTGCTTTGAGAGCATTGGCCTTTGTGTAAAATGTGTTAACTCAATTAAGAAAGAAAAAAAAAATCAAACATTAAATAAACACACTTAACTCCCTCAGACATATTGTATAAATAATATCCTTGAACATCATTAGTATTAATACCTGTTGTAATTGAGCCTATAACTGGCTTTGAGGTCACATTGCCGTGCATTGTAACCAAGGTAACAGTGTACCGCCTGCAGGGCAGGAGACCAGTGAGGGTGATTCTGGTTTTGGACCCGTCTAGAGCTATTTCAGAATCATCACTGGAGTCCTGGGCACTGTAGTTCAAGATGAATGCGTCAGCAGGCGGTGCCGGTGCACTCCACGCCACAGTCAATGAATCAGATGTGACTTCAGAGAAGAAGAGCTGCGTGATAGGGCGGAACCCTGAAATTGAATGACAACAACGATATTACGAAATGCTTGCTCCTGTGATCAAAGATCTCTTAAATGATTGGCACATCCTCACAGGAAGGAGGAATGAAGAGTACAAGAATGAAAAACAATGAGGTGATTGGATGTAGTTTGCAGAAGAGATGCAGTCAGATAATAGATATCAAGCAAAGGATGGAAACTGAATGAAGAAAAAAAGTGGAAAATGCTGATGAAATATTATACAATCTTGATGCTGTAGATATAAATGTGTTGATGGACCAGGCCAAAGCAAGTGAGTGACTGATAACAACAAAGACAAGATGCATAAGGAAGATAAAGTCTGAAAGGGTTATTTCTTTGGTAGATGTAAAATAATAATAATCAAAATGTAGCAGTGAAGCAGTGTTTTCCAACAAGGGATTCTCCAAACCACATTTTATGATAGAAATGTTAAATTAAATTAGAGCTGTTAATTTAATCCAATAATTTAGCGCATTAATTACAGAAATAACAGTGGAATAAAAAAATATGCAATTAACCACGCCCCCTGACACATGTGTAAATCCCATAAAAAGGGATTTATTTTTTACCACAGGAGCGCTACTACAGCCAACAAACCTCACCAAACCACACTACCGAGAGCAGACAGAGCCATTCACGCAGGATGCACTCATGGATTCAAAAACAGCTGGACAGAGTGCAGAATGAAACCAGAAAAAAGAATGAAAGAGAAAGCAGGGTTCTCAAACCTAATTTTCAAAGTTGAGCGTGACATGTCGTCATAAAAATAAGGCATTCAAGATGTGATGCAACAGCCAAAGACTTGCATGTCTACATAGAACAATAAAAATAATAATACTTTTAAAAAAAAATAGCAGATGGAATACAAAAACATGTCCAGCTTTTAGGTTAACATCAGATGTGTTGACAAAATCAATTATAAAATGGACTGTAGATTGCAGGCCAGTGATAGGCTTATGATCAATGATATGAAAATATAAATGTCTATTTAATAATTTACTTGTCTACCACAACAATGTCTTTGAATCATTTTCTCATAACGTTAAAATATATGCAATTTATTGTTTACGATGTCTTTTGCTTATTTTTATTCATCCCTATGTAAAGGGATAGTTCACTTTGAAATAAAAATTTGGTATGTTTTAGCTTACCTCAAGGGCATCCAAGATGTAGGTGTCTTTTTTTCCGCAGTAGTTTAAATTTTGATATTTTTAGGTCAAACCGTTCTTGTCTGTTAGTCATTTAATGCAGGTCTGTGGTCACTGTCTCAAAGAGCATGCACAGAGTCCAAATTAAAACAATTCCCCATCGTCCAAATTAAACAATTCCCCATCGTAAGTACACATTGATGGCCTAAGACACGAAACGAGCGGTTTGTGTGAGAAAACAAACAGCATTTATATCGTTTTTACCTCTTATACACAGCCACGTCCAAGTGATCTGAGGGCGCATCCTGGTGTGTGACGTGTACGCAGACTGGTGCATAGATATATACACTAGATGTCACCTTAAAGACATTCGTTCCAATGAACAGCCGTAGACAAGGCGACATCTAGTGTATATATCTATGCACCAGTCTGCGTACACGTCATACACAAGGATGCGCGCGGTAAGCTAAAACATACCAAAATTTTATTTCAAAGTGACCTATCCCTTTAAAATATAAGAAAATTAAAACAATTTTAATTTCATACTTTTTTTATTATGGCTATCAACAAATCACATGATCTTATTAGTAGACATCAAGCAAATGATGGAAATTGGATGAATAAAAGTGGAAAATGGTAATGAAATATGATAAAATCTTGATGCTGTAGATATATAAGTGTTGATGCGCCAGGCGAAGGCAAGTGAGTGATAACAACAGACAAAATGTCACATAAGCAAAATGATTAAATATGTTCAATTGACTGATAACCCTGGGAACCCCTGAAGTAAAGGACATATGAATTTTGAATTTTGATGAAGGATGATTAGAATTGACTAGAAATGAACCTGCTGTGGGAAAAAAAAAATCTACATGAGCTGTTAAATCTTCTTTGCACATTGTTGACACTGAAGCAAAAGTCTTACTTCCACACCATGCTGCATTACTCATGCAATTATCGGAGAGATTAACGAGAGACTTCTGCCCAAAACTGACATGACATGTCATGAGGCAGTGGTGAGGCAATGCTTTGGACACTCAACAGTGATTCCTGTACTCGAGTTCCCAAAAGATCAAATTACCTGTGAAAGCATCGATAGTAGCTGCAGTGCTCTGCTGCCTGCCTCTCTGTGCTGCGACTGTAATGCTGTACTCTGTGCCCGGCTCCAAGCCTGTCAGTGTGGTGGTGGTGATGTTCTTGGGCACCGTTAGCTCAGTTGTGACTCCAGTGGAGGATGTGTAGGTCACCCTATAGTGATCAATAGGCCCCTGCACTGTGCCCCACAACAGCTTGATGGTGTTGTCAGTGGAGGCTGTGACTGTCAAATCCAAGGGGACATCCAGATCTAAAGATAAAGAGTATACTGTGGCTGTTTAAAGGTTTGTAATGGGAGTATTACACTGTTTGGTTCAGTAAACATATTTTTATGCCATCACAAACATCATATATTAGTTCTACTGGCAAAAACAGATTTGCACGGTCAGCAGCAGAAATACAAACTCCATACTATTGAAAATAAATTTATTTCACTGTGATCTGGCAACGGTAGACCCATAATCTTCTCGCTTACCCGTTCTGGCATTCATCGTTGCCGGGGTGCTTTGGTTGGCACCTACAACAGCTGAAATTCCTATGCCATACTCTGTGCCAGGCAGTAAATCTAAAGGGGAAAGAAAGTGAAAGAGAAAAGGAAAGAGAGAGCTAAAAAAAATATAAATCAGTATATTTGGCAAATGAACAATATATTTTGTTGTCACTACATAAGTATAAAAATAGATTTGTGGGGGCTCAGAATTAACTCATAATGAGAAGGAAAACATCAGGAGCAACTGAATACCTTGATGTGACTTGTAATATCTTTGAGAAACAAACAAATAATTTCTTTTCAACACTTATTGTCAGAAATGTTGCTTACTTGAATAAAAGCTGTTAAAGAGAGAAAAAAAACAGTATGGCAGTACATTTAAAAGAGGATTCACTTTAAAGGTTTCCATAAAGTCCATGCATATCCAAATGTAAACAAAAGTGTACTACAACTGTATTTTGTGTGCAAATGTTTAAGAACACTTAAAAGATTACACTGACTCATCACCATTCACCATTACACTGGTTGATCACCATTCACGTTTTTTGGAGAAAATAGCGAGTTAATAAAATAAATGCCTTTATGATGTACTAAAAAAAAGACCTCAATTCATCAATAGACAAAAAAATATATATTTATATATTTAAAATGTTATGATTAATGTGAATGTGGGATGACATGGCCATGCTGTTTTATAATAATTTTCTACATGATCTACATGCCGGAGCACTGGCCATGAGGCTAACAGCTTCAACAGTTTTATTGAAAATGTTTTATTTATTTATTTTTTTATTTTTAAAATCTATTTACATTTAAGAGAAACCATTTTATTATAAATAAACCCATTTTAAATTGTTTTCCATATCCTATATATTCCAGTACTATGAAATAAAGGAAAGGTTAGGTTTGAGCTACCATTGAGAGTAGTTTTGGTGGTGGTGCCATCGTTGCGCGGGACAATGACTTTGTCATACTGATCGCCAGCCAGTGTGCTGTAGACCACACTGTAGCCTTCTACATCTGCCTCACTATTGTCCCATTCCAGCTCCAGGCTAGTGGAAGTTTTTGACAGCACTCTCAGGTTCTTTGGTGCATCGATTTCTGAGAAAAATGATTCAATCGATTATGAACTGGTCACTCAGATGGATCACAGAGAGCTAGAAATTGATGTCATGCATTGTTATCATGTTGCATTTTTGTAATTAAATATAAATGTTTACTTCTGTGAAGCAGACCTACTTCACTAAAAGATCTTTATTCTTTTAATTCTGATGAAAGATTATTTACACAGCCAGAACCGCTTTCTTTCACCTGTCGTGAACTCTGTGGAAATGGCTCCACTCTCACTGCCATTCCAGACTCCACAAACTGATACTTCATATGTGGATCCAGGCCTCAGTACTTGGAGAGAGTATTGGCTCAGAGTAGGCTGCAGGCGAAAGGTGGTCTTTGGTCCGTCCACCCCTACCAGCCCATACCGCAATATAATCTGGTCCACTTTAGCCTTGGGTGGGCTCCACTCCACAAAGGCAACCGTGTCGGAGATGTCTCGTACAATAAGAAGTGTTGGCCCATCGATTACTAAAGAAAAAAACATAAGAAAACATCAATAAAATGAGAAAAGTTTCTCAATATGCTTCAAGAGTTTTCAACCATGAGTCAGTGTACACCTGAGTGCCTGTAAAGCATGGAGAAGATATAGAAAACATACCAAATTGTCTTTTAAAACTCTGACATTTTAAACAGTTTTAATAAAAAAATAACTAATGATCTGATAAAAAAAAATCTAGCAAAGGATAAACATCCTTAAATCTGTAAAGGTTTAAAACTCTTGTGCAATAATATAGAAGAACATTGTAACATTGGCATTAAAGTTTTTTTTTTTGTTTTTTTTTGTGGCATATGAGCCTTGGGGAGTATTTAATGATTTTAATATACCGGTACTCTCTGTAAAAACATGAAAGTCTGGATGATTAAATACAGTGATGAATGATGGACATAAAAACTTCCCTGTTTTGTACTATTAAATACAAATGAAAATAAAATACAAATGAGCAAATATGTGAATTTGCTTAAAGCTTATTTTTTCCACACAAAAAGGCCTGAGCTATAGAACTAACATGGCTTATTGGATGTAGTCAAAATGCCCACAAAAAAGATTTTTATTGCTTTACTTCTTTATTTATCACATCATAAGAATATTACCAAAGTAATGGAGCAACATAAAAGTGGTGGCAAAACTTATTTAAAATGAGGAAGCACAATGTTGTAGGAATGTGCAGAACCTGATAACACTGAATTTGCAAGTTAAGCTTGAACTTTAAATATACTGAACTGTGACTGTCTGACATCTTAAAGGTGTAATTTATGTGGCACAAAAAGTACCAAAGAAATTGCGAAAATATACTCCCCCCCCCCCCCCTCTTTTGCCCTTTCCTCATCTATAAGTTGCTCATCAAAACTATAGACTACTATAATCTATCTAGCAAAAAATACTACTTTGACAGAAAACATGACAACATCAGAACACATGGAATGGCTGTCAATGGAGAAATATGCTTTTTATGGTTTTATTACAGCTAACTAGCCCATGCTAAGCAGCCAAACGCTGACCTCTTTGACCAAACAGGTAGTCCTGCGCCACTGGTTAAGTCAAAAGTTTCCATGTTGGACCACTCAAACCAAACAATGTTTGAAAACTGAGAGCCACAGTGTATACAATGAAGTCATATTAAACTGGAAAAGTATTTTAATATTGAGAATTACACACTTCACTTTTAACTTATCCATGTTTTCAAAGGACAGTTAATGAGAAAGTATTCACCAGATACTGACATCAGGCAAACACACAGTCAAGTGATTGAATCAAGTGGCCATGCTGAGCCTCCGACAGGCTCTTTTAATAAGATGCTAACTGGTTGTGTGAATAATTAACCTGCTTCTTTATATAGGGCAACATGACCATCTGCCTCAGAAACAAGTATTGTGAAGGAAGATGAACATCTCTGGTACTTTTGACCTCATCTCTAACCTCGCCCTCATTCTGCTGTGATATGTAAAACGCTACTAATTGGACCAGGTGAGACTGCACTGAATACCACATTTCCCTTTTAAAGAATAAGGCCAAAACATACAGTATATTGTGCATGATGCCACTGTAACTCTCTACAGGATATTACAACTACAAAATGTGACCGTTAATCAAACACTAGGGTTCAGGAGGAACCCCAAGCAAATGGGGAAATGATGTCACGTCATGTTCATGCATGGGAATATTTACTTTAAGTTCTTTGCACAGCCTATTCAATCCACAAGGGTGATTTCTTGGTTTTATTCAAGGCACACCAGCATAGACTCACTTTTAAGTCTAGTCACACCAGAGACCAGGCAATAGATTACTGTTTTGTTTTTTTTCTAAAATGTTGTATTTTAGCACTTAAGCATAATTACTGTGAAGCAGCTTGCAAACTCACGAGGAACCAAGCGTGTGCTTAGCGAAAACTCGTCTTCCTAGGATTTCTCCGGGGATAGATAAATCTTTGCACACATAAATAATTAAATGACATCAAATTTGTCTTTCTTTATCCAATAAGGTATCCGCAGTGGACATGTAAAATATTAATGGACTCGCATGCATAATTAATGTCTCTTTAATTATGCTCGACGGTGAGGCCCGTAGAAATTAATGGCGTTTTCACAGCAGACATGCAATTTCAATTGTCCATGGAAAGTTCAATTGAATCTAAACCTCCTGTCTGCAAGTGACAGAAGAAGAATTCTTGGGTGAAGTTTACATTAAGTGCATAATTGCTGGCAGACTCACCCATTCATCATGGTGACATTTTCCATTAGCTGAAGCAATGTGACACCTCCTTGCAGTTTATGCCTTTCCAGCCCAGTCTAGCCCCTCTCACACACCTTTTGAAAGGTGTTTACACACCTTCCTTTGTGAGTGCACTATATCACTCTATGTTTTTCTGCATGTCTTGTCAGACATATTTGCAATAGTGTTTTGTTCTGACAACAATGTCAGCTGAGTAACAGTAAAATGACTGTGTTCATAGTATAGTTTGAAGGTGAGCCCTCTGTTCAGCCTCACTGCTGCACTACACCGATTTCAGCACCAAGGACAGGGGGAAAACAACAGGACATGGCAGATGGGTGGAGGAAATCACTGCTCAAGCCACTTCCAACTTGTCAACTCCAGCTACAAAAGAGACACTAGTGACTCAGCTGGCTGAGTAACCTGAAGGGAAAAGCACTTCACATTGTTCTCTCTTTCATCTTCTCTGAGCACAGAATGCAACGTTAAACTAACCCCCCTGCACTGTGCATCCATCTGAGGAGCATTTGTTTGCTTTGCAAACTTTTGTCTCCATTAATGATGAAGCATCCTGTTCTACAATTCCACATTGACAGCATCTATGCTATCTATCACAAAACTTGCTTGCATGACGAGCATAATTAATTCAGACAACTATGGATGACAAAAGTATCAGTCGATACTAATGACGTCTTTTTATAATTTTTTTTCATATTACATTATCTATAATAATTAGTGCTGTCAAACGATTAAAATATTTTATCGTGATTAATCGCATTAATGTCATAGTTAACTCGCAATTAATCGCACATTTTTATCTATTCTAACTGTCCCTTGATTTCTTTTTGTCCCATTATTTTTTTCTCATTTTAATGCTCTTATCAACTTGGAAAAGTGGATCGGCTTGCTTTGTGCAAATGTTTTTTTATTGAAAACAACACTGGCATATACTGTAGTGTTAAATTTCACACTAACATTCTCACTTGGAGCAAATAATCGCATCAGAGAATTTGCATTCGCGTCAAGTGGTATTTCAGACTGGACGTGCTGTGATGATAGCTCAGTTCACAACGACAAAACACACAGATCACTTTGGTCTTGTCAATGGAACCATTTGGCAACTTTTTAAAAGTAAACTTTCCATTCAGAATCTTATTGGCTCGCCATCCACTCAAAACGTAACGTTAGCCTACTACTCTTTGGCCGGCTCGCAAGCCCAAACAAGTGTGTGCGGCGTGCCTGTCGTTTTGTTTCCGGTCTAGCTAGATCCGGTGTGGTGTTGTAGTTTTTCTAACGTAACTAGTTGTTGCAACAGCATGTGAAAAAAACGACAAAGTTTGTTAGGCCAAAAAGAACATTAATCTCGTGATAAAAAAAATGTACGCCGTTAAAATGGGTTTGCGTTAACGCCGTTAATAACGCGTTTAACTGACAGCACTAATAATAATATAATATAATATTAAATAATATAATATAATATCTATTCCAAAAAGCAAGCCTATTTTAACAAGTGGACAAGAAGTGTCCAGTCAGTGTTTATTCCTCAATGTCATGTTGGAACATGGTGGAACATTTCACAACTGAAGACAGACCTCATTCCTATACAATTAATTACCACAATAATGCATTGGAGCCATGAAAATGTTCGTCCTTGGAAACAATTACTGTATAATGTCCTGAAGTCACACTATGGAATCTTTCACAGAACTTCTTGATACAATTTTTGCAATATAATGTCATTACAGGGTGAAAAGAGAAAATGGATATATTGGGAGGCACTCTAGTTACAGTAGGTCATTACAAATCAAAGAACTATTGAGTTATTGGAGAATGAAACAGTGAGGCGTGGGTGTTTCTATAGCTAACAATGCCAAGGTCATGGATGTGACTCCCTGGGAACACAAAAAACTAAGCATATAACCTGAATGCACTGTAAATTGCTTGGAATAAAAGTCTGCCGAATGCATAAACGTAGTATAATGAGTGAGAGGCGTACGTGTGATAACGGTTGCAGTAACAGGCAGGCTCCTGCCTTGGTCTTTCAAGGCCACCAGGTTGACAGTGTATTCTTCCCCAGGCCTCAGCCCTGTTTGGTGGAACGATGTGATGGTACTAGGTAGTTGTGCTGTCATCCCTCCATCATTGTCCTTTGGCATTCAAAAGACACAAACAAATACAGAAACATCACATTTCACAATTCTGGCATCAGAGTGCAGGCAGGCATGCAGGAACAAACAGTACACCGCTTGAATCAACAGAGATTGTTTTCAGAAAGCAGTCGGCTGTGTAAAAAAAAGAACCTACTGGAATTTCTGTGCAGATGTGTTTCGCCAGATGTTTAATGTATTGAATCAAGTTTTGTTTCCCCCCCCCCCAACTTGCTTAGCAGAGAACTTTGAGAGCTGCATTGCACCCCACAAGACATCAGCTTATTAAATCAGGCAATATCAAAGTGCTTGAGGGTTTTAGAAGATGTGACTGTTCTAAATGTATGTTCTTTGCCATTGACCCTGTGAACGCACACTTGTCTCTGCCCTCACATCCATTACAATATTGTGGAAAATCAGAATGGCTCTTACGCTTTGTAGGATTAAATCCACAGAGGATATGACTTCCAATATGTCTTCTAATATGATTTCCCCAGTGGTGTGCCGGAGTTGGCACGGTACTCATAGAAAACCCTCTCACCGATGGAAGATTGAAGAGCACCATGATCAGCCCCCCAAAAAATCGGCTTCTTTGTATTCACTTCCTATTCTCCTGAAAGAGGCTTTTGACTTTGCAAGGTATTTTCTTCTTTCATTCCAAAAATGATGGATTTATGAGCTCACTTTGCCAGGGCATAGGCTATGGCTTTAGCTGAAAGCTAAGGCTATATTCATACTGCAAAGCCTCCTTTGAGTCTTAATGCTCAATTCTGATTTATTGCTCAGATCCAATTTCTTTGTGTAGCTCACATAATTTTTTTTAAATGTGGCAAATATCCAAGTATGAACTGGTAGAACAATAACAAAGAACAATAACAATAACAAAAACGGCTGTCCGTCTGTCCGTCCATCCATCCATCCATCCATCCATGACAGAAAACTGCACTCTTCAAATGCTCAATAAGAAGTGCGACTATTATTTGACTGAGCTTTCAGAACTGTCTGCAGATAGATTTGCCAAATCATCTGCTGGCTGAAGGAAGATGTTTGTGTAAACCATTTAAGTAAACCATAATCCCCACTTTACCGGTTTCCATTACACTCAAGCACACCTCTGATATGTCAGATCTTTTTGTTGGAGGGGAACATGATGTTTACAGATTCAATGGCTGGTCTTAATAGTAAAACTACAACTAAACAAAATGCCTCAGGGGCTCTGTTGCACATTTGCACATTTGTTATTATACATAGGGAGAGATGTTTCACCTTGATTTGAAATGACAGGTATGTTGCACAGGAAACATGCTGTTTTGCATACTTCAATGTCTCCCACTGCTATTTCATAATGAGACACCAAGCACAAGCTCCACATTTTGTTGGCATCTTCCTGTGAGGGTGCAGTCTGCACATGCTGAAAATGTTTTGTCCTTTCTCCAGATGGAACATTTGAAAGGGGATTAGTGAGAACATCTCTGCCTGGATGTATTGTTGTTTCTGCCATGATGCAAAAATAATTCTCTTTCAAACACGGACAGATTGACATTTATCATGCTGAGAGGCACCTGTCAGAAAACGAATAATCTTTGGCTTAAAAAGAAGCATTAATTTATCGGCTGTGCACAGATGTCTGTCAAAACCTCACACTGCAGTTTCCTTGTTTACAATGCGGTGGATGGTAAAGTCCACAAATGCTACAAGATTCCAAAACCTCTGTGTTGTTACGCCAAGAGCTACAGCAGGGGCAGAATCAAATGATGTGTGACCTTCTAAGGAAAGCCTTACCTTGGGAATGAAGCTTATTTCCCAACCATCAAACAAGTAGTCTAAGGGTTGCCACTGAACCTCCACGGATGTCTCCGTGATGGATTTGAAGAGTAAACCGTCTGGATTCGAGAGATCTAAAAGGTACAGATTGATGCATTATTGGCCTCCGTCCTGTGTGTGTTCAATAAATCAACATTTTTCTCAGCCAAGACAGATCTTTACTCTCAGCTTTTAGCTCTGTAAAAAAGAGGGCAGTGAGAGCAGATACAGAGCGGTTTACTATGCAGACATATTGAGGATTTATTCGATTTTTTTTTCCTCAGTTATTTTCAATATGCAGTGTGTCTTCAATCAGTTTACATTTATTTTATAACACATGGAGTCGGGAAACCCAAAGAATAGAAGTCTAAGGAAATAGTATTACAGTCATTTCACAGTACACAAAAGTGAACCTTCAGCCTTTTCAGTGTCAATAATCGTAAGAGCCTCCAGAGGATTTGAAAATAATTTCATGGAAACAGTAATAAAACACTATCTCTGCTGGGAGTGTTCTGCTTATTCCACATGTATGATGACATACAAAGGTTTGTAAGTAAGTGATAATGTACAGTCATACAATAAGTCTTGCTAAATAAACTCTGACAGTAGTCAGTACTCTTGGTTGCTCTCCTTCTCACTGGCACTACCTTTCAAAGGTTTGGTGTCAGTAATATAGTTTTTTAAAATAAGAAATACATACTGCTATTCAGCAAGGATGGATTTAATTGATCAAACGTGTCAGTAAAAACATTTAAAATCTTACAAAAGAATTATATTCAAATATATGCTGTAGCATAACCATTTTCAACTTTGAAAACAATAAGAAATTTTCTTGACCATCAAATCAGCATTTTAGAATAATTTTTGGAGGATCATGTGACACTAAAGACTGAAATAAATAATAAAATAAATTAAACTAGAAAAGTTTAAATTAGAAAAGTTAAACTAGTTATTTTAAATTGTATCAACTGTTCTTTTTTTCTCTTAGTCATTCCTTTCTTGCAAAGTTTCCGAGGATTTTATACATCACAAGCATATAATTCAGTTGCAGAAAATGTGCAATAATGCTCAACATTAGTCTCATCTTTGTTAGATTACAGAAATTATGGCTCCACTAGTTGAATACCTCAGATGTATAAGTCAGATCATGATGTCGGCCAGATGCCACATGCAAATTGCAATTTCTTTCAAATTCATTAAGTTCTAATTATCTTTATTATCATCTCTGAATTACCTGCGAAAATGTACGAAACAGAAGGCCAATCAGTGGTGCTTTGTGATTGTCTGCAGAACGCCCCAACTGGCTTTTCACAAATAATGGAATATTTGTTATGATGTGTTCTATTCTAAGCTAAGGCATTTTGCTCAAGGCTGACAGGCAGTGACTGTATACGAAAGGCCCTCTTGCATTTTGCCAATCTGGCACTGCTACTCACCAGGTGGTGGATGTCTAATCATATCCTGTTGGCAAAGACAGCCAGTTGTTCCTCTGAAGAAGTAACATGAGGTATGTGTGTGTGCAAATGAGATTGTGAAAGAGTGTGTAATCTCACATCCAGGTCTATTAAACCTGGGTCATGCTTGGGTAACAATGATGCACTTACAATGAAAATGTCACATGCAAGATATATGCAAAACACCTCAGACATTTCCATAGAAAAAAACCTTATCTGACCAAAACACTGATGTTTTTGAATAAAAGAACTCTCAGGAGAGAAGTGCACTCACAGGTGGAGGCTAAAGTGTTCATAGGGGCACTGATGATGTTGTCGATCACTGCGTACACGTTGATGTTGTATTCCAGACCCGGCTCCAACCCTTTGATGGTGGTGTTGGTAACGTTTCCTGGGACTCTGATTTCTAGTTGGACTCCACCAGGGGTTGTGGGGGCATAAGTGATGAGATAGTCTGTCAGGAACACAGGGCCCTCCCACTGCAGATCAATGGTGTTCTCTGACACTCCCCGAACTTGCAGATTCATAGGAGGTGACACTGTGTAAAAAGGGGTGAGGATATCACATGAATATGAATCATTCTGATCAAAAAGCAATCATTCTTAGGAGTCGGAG
This sequence comes from Squalius cephalus, assembly GCF_949319135.1. NCBI lineage: Eukaryota > Metazoa > Chordata > Actinopteri > Cypriniformes > Leuciscidae > Squalius > Squalius cephalus. Next base: position 32,578,854 of record NC_137128.1, on the reverse strand, counting down.
TTATGGAAATTTCTTTAACGTGATCTGAGGCAAATCACACTGGAAGCACTTACCACAGCTAGCATTGTTATGTTGTGGTGTTGCAAGGCAGCAGATTTACATGCTTGTTCAAGCCACATCCAGTATTATCTGACATTAATGTCCCGGTATGTAGTACACTTGAAAAAGTTAGAAAATGTAGCTAAGAGTTTGGAGGATCCCATTTGGGCTACCCATGAGACTAAGAAGCAACCAGGGTCTCCAGAACACATGAGACTTCCTCCTGATCTGGGCTCATAGGAGTAGCTATAAGTGGCCCCTAAGGAATTACTAAGGACTTGAAGAAGCAATTCAGCTTCTTCCACACGAACAGGACAGACTGGTGTTCCTTCTGTTCCCCCTCAAAACAGAGAAAAAAGTCCCATGGTGCATACTTAGCAAAATTTATCACTCTGGCATCTGTGCTTTTCACCCATATCGAGCTGCCAAGCTCCCCTTTTTATTTTTAAGGAGGAACAAGAACCCAGGAAGCGAAGCAGATACAGTCTTAGACAAAAAAGGGAGCAATGGTCTGTCCAACTGAAAGTCTCAGCACCTACAAAATTTAAAGCTGACTGTAATTATTTGAATTGTCTTGATATGTCAAGAAATGCATATTCAGCATAATCATCATATATTTTCTAATAATCTATTCAGCATATATTTATTTATCTATTGTAATAATAGAAAAATAAATAGAAAATATTTTGACAACAAGATAGTATAAAGTAACATTTTGTAACAAATTATAAAGTTACAGTTTTGTTGTATTTACATTATGTGTTGAGAGTTATTTTTTTAAATGTCATTAAGCATCACATTATGTACATCGATTATTATGTACTGAAGCAACAATGTGTCAGATAACAGTCTTTCAGAATAACTTCAAGACTGTATTTGGCAAAGTGTGTAGAGTGTAAATTGCTATTACTTTATGATTACTTTTGGTTTAATTATAGTTGAAACACATGGTAAAAGTGGGTGTAGTGTTATGTTAAAGTTTGCAATTTCATTCCTTGAATAGAAAATATCTGTGAATTAAAAAAAAGTCATTGTCAAAGGAAGACATTCAAGAAATAATTTCATTTTGAGCTATTTGAAATTTTCAAAAAAGGAACTTCTCATCACATCCCATTTCCTTGATTACTTCTTTTTCCCTCTTTGCTACCTGTTTGCAAACTACTTTTTGCTTACGGTTTCATCTGCCTAATGAAATGAGAAAATTGGATAGAGTAACTGAAAGAAAAAGCCATATCCTAATTCATTCCCTTGATAATATGAAGACCTAAGAGAGCAGAGAATCTCCAGAAGAGGTGTGGAGAGTAATAATTGAGCAGCCACTCGCAGTATTCCACCACCTCTCGCACACAACACCCCACTATTTTCTCCTAATTGCAATGAAATAAGCAATTTTGCCTCCACTCGGTCTTGCAGAAAATGAGAGGGAGAGAACTGGGTTCTTAATATGATTTGCCCTTCCCTCTCCCACTCGTGAGATGACAGCTGTCTTCAGCGATGTGGGGTTTCGACAGCCTTTTCCACGAACTAGCTGTGAACCTCAGTAAGCGTGATGGAGAAATTGCTTTGGCCAGGTTAATATGACATATCTTCCCCAGTGAATGTGACTTTTGACAAATGAATGGTGTTACGCTGTGAGTTGTCACCAATTTTACAGCCATGACTAGAAGAGCAGGGGGGCTCCCATGGGGTTTAGCATCTGCCGTGTGTGCCCGTAACTAGGGAAACGGTCACTGTTCTTCCCAGAGAGGATTTTAATATTGATATTCAAAAGACAATATACCAGTCGCATTTAGACTTCACTTAATAAAGTGGTTTGTTTATCTGCAATTGGCTAAAAGAGAAAGAATAGATACAATGAAAATACTTTTTGTATTTTCTCAAAACAAGCTTTTGTTATGGCTTAATTTCTTCTCTGATGGATTTTAAATGCTCAAAGAACACCAAGTGAGTCAGACATTACATATTCACTTGCAATATATAAGGCGGAAAGTGTGAATTGTCCAGCGCAAATTCATTTTCCTGGGGAATGGTTAACTACTCTGCTCTACTGTGTCAATACAGCAAGCTGTGGTAAGTGTTTGTAATGTTAAAATTATAAAAAAAATGTTTCAATTTAACAGAACAACACATGTAATTGCTATAAATTAAGGTATGAATTTCCATATAAATTACAGTAAAAGAACAGATGTATTGTTTCCTCACAGGAAAAAAAATATATATATATGGCTAACAGGAAAAAATTGTCGTCTTAACCCTTTATACGTCGGGCCAGAGGTCACTCTTCCGCCGGAGGTCTTCCTTCCGCATATGTTACTGGAAGCCTGTGATTAGTGTTAATAAAGTTATAAATGTGTATATTTTTCTCAAAAAAATGCATCACTTTGCTTTAGACGGCCTTTATTAAAGGAGAACTCCGGTCAATTTTAACATTGAGCTCATTTTTTTGTACATTTGGAGTGCTGTCAGTACAGAGAACAACGACAAAAATCGGTGTTGCCTACACCGAGTTATTCTATTTTTAAAATTTGCACCCTGTTGACTTCAATAGGGCAAGTAGTAAGCCTGCTTTTTAGCCTCTTAACATCCTTTAAGTGTCATTACAAGTGCACAGAAAATGTGAGTGATTCCTTCCGAGTGAACACGGGTGGATCTGACTGCAGTAGATGTTAGAGATATTAATAAAAACGAAGTTAATTCAGCCAGCGCTCAACCTTTGTTTACATCCTGTTTTCGGTGGAAGGCCATAGTAATCGATTGTCGAGTTCACGCGCGTGATCATTGGTAACTAAACCTATGCGCGTGAACTCGACAATTGATTACTATGGCCTTCCACCGAAAACAGAATGTAAACAAAGGTATGAGCGCTGGCTGAATTAACTTCGTTTTTATTAATATCTCTAACATCTACTGCAGTCAGATCCACCCGTGTTCACTCGGAAGGAATCACTCACATTTTCTGTGCACTTGTAATGACACTTAAAGGATGTTAAGAGGCTAAAAAGCAGGCTTACTACTTGCCCTATTGAAGTCAACAGGGTGCAAATTTTAAAAATAGAATAACTCGGTGTAGGCAACACCGATTTTTGTCGTTGTTCTCTGTATTGACAGCACTCCAAATGTACACAAAAATGAGCTCAATGTTAAAATTGACCGGAGTTCTCCTTTAACCCCCTTACTTTTATGATGGATGGATGCACTTTTTTGTGCTTCAAAATCTAAGGTACCATTCACTCACATTATAAAGCTTGGAAGAGCCTAGGATATTTTTTAATATAACTCCGAATGTGTTCGGCTGAAAGAAGAAAGTCATATACACCTAGGGTGTAGGTTGAGGGTGAGTAAATTATGTAAGGAATAATTGACGACAGGCCGTTGAATTATTAGAAAAATAATGCACACCCGAGGTGGTAATGCGGTCACGACGCGAAGCGGAGTGGCCGTTCACCTCGGGTGTGCATTATTTTTCTAATAATTCAACGGCCTGAAGTCAATTATTCCGCTTATACTACAGTTACCACACCTCGAAACATTGTTCAGATTATGTATTTCAAGACGTTTGTAAAGTTTTTGTCATTAAAACGCTCTTGTATGTAGGACTAATTTCTTACGCATCTCGTCCAATGCCTCCGTTGCTAATTCCAAAACGTCATTTTAGAGTTAGTAACGGAGGTTTGAGCCACTGATAGCAGACTAATGCTGGAGACACGACTAGCTGACACATTCTCTGACTGTTTTCATCGCAGCATATTTTAAACACCGACTATGAACACAGACTGAACGCGCTGAACGCGCGTTTGGGCATTATCAGTCATAAGTATCAAATTGCATTCATAACCGGCCTTAAAGTGTGTCCCCGGCTTTATGCAGTTATTAATGCAGTTATTAGAGAGAGATGTTGCAATAATGAGACAGAAAAGCATGTGCGTCAGTATTATTAGCCTATTTATTTATTAATTTAATTCGTTTTAATTAATTCGGTCATTCTTTTTTTTTTTTTTTTTTTTTCATTGACAGATGACAGTAGACTATAGCCAAATAAATTAAACACAAAGCCCTTTTAACAAGTGGGCCTATAAATAATTATGTATTTATTATTATCTGCAATAAAAATCCGTACTGCAGGACTATCCATTTATTTAGCCTATATTCAGTTTAATTTTCTATTGATTATAATATAGACAGGACTATATACTTTATTTATTAAAATTAAACTGCATGTTTCTATTGATTGTGAAGCTAGACATTGAAAATTGCAGATCAAGCGCATGGGGCTGCATGTTTTTTCTTGTTATGAATTGTATCATATTTTCCGTTATTACCGTTGACTACGCGAAGTGATATGGAACTGTAATGCGGTCAAGACCTGCCTGGAACTACTTTAGCTGTGCGTTTCCCTGAAAATAATGCACACCTTAGAACGTTCGTCAACCAATCAGATTCAAGCATTCAACGGCCCTGTAGTATAAGTAAGGAATAATTGACGACAGGCCGTTGAATTATTAGAAAAATAATGCACACCCGAGGTGGTAATGCGGTCACGACGCGAAGCGGAGTGGCCGTTCACCTCGGGTGTGCATTATTTTTCTAATAATTCAACGACCTGAAGTCAATTATTCCGCTTATACTACAGTTACCACACCTCGAAACATTGTTCAGATTACGTATTTCAAGACGTGTGTAAAGTTTTTGTCATTAAAACGCTCTTGTATGTAGGACTAATTTCTTACGCATCTAAACCATTGCCTCCGTTGCTAATTCCAAAACGTCATTTTAGAGTTAGTAACGGAGGTTTGAGCCACTGATAGCAGACTAATGCCTGGGACACACGACTAGCTGACACATTCTCTGACTGTTTTCATCACAGCAGATTTTAAACACCGACTTTGAACACAGACTGAACGCGCTGAACACGCGTTTGGACATTGTCAGTCATACGTATCAAATTACATTCATAACCGGCCTTAAAGTGTGTCCCCATTTATTAATGCAGTTATTAGAGAGAGAGATGTTGCAATAATGAGACAGAAAATGTGCGTCAATATTATTATTTATTTATTAATTCAATTCCTTTTAATTAATTCAAATTCATTCTTTTTTTTTCTATTATTGACAGATGACAGACTAGCCAAATAAATGAAACACAAAGCCCTTTTAACAAGGCCTATCAATAATTATTTATTTGTTATATTATCTGCAATAATAATCCGTGCTGCAGGACTATCCATTTATTTAGCCTATATTCAGTTTAATTTTCTATTGATTATAGATAGGACTATATACTTTATTTATTCAAATTAAACTGCATGTTTCCATTGATTGTGAAGCTAGACATAGAAAATTGCAGCTCAAGCGCATGCGGCTAAATGTTTTTTCTTGTTATGAATTGTATCCTATTTTCCGTTATTACAGTTAACTACGCGAAGTGATATGGAACTGTAATGCGGTCAAGACCTGCCTGGAACTACTTTAGCTGTGCGTTTCCCTGAAAATAATGCACACCTTAGAACGTTCCTCAACCAATCAGATTCAAGCATTCAAAGGCCCTGTAGTATAAGGGATAATTAAAATTTTTGGGTGAACTAACTCTTTAAGGCAGGCTGGTTATACAGACATGTCAAGTAATGAAATATATATAAATCATTATATAACAATATATTTTACTGTACTCAACCATACACATTGAATACTGACCTGAAGCGCAGTCATCCCCTGTATATCCCTCTTGACAGGCACAGAAACCATCCTTACACACCCCTTTCTGGCTGCAGTTATTAGCACAGAAGATGAGAGAGCAGTCTTCCCCCAGGAAGCCGGGTCGGCACTGACAGGTTCCGTTCACACAGGTTCCTTGATCTGAGCAGTCGTTCAGACATCTGCCCTGCGAGCAGTCCTCCCCAGCATAGGCTTCCTCGCAAACACACTCACCATCAATGCACAACCCCCTGTCAGAGCAATCACCTGGGCATCGAGGCTCCGAGCAGTTCTCACCGCCAAAGTTACGGTCACATGCACACTCGCCTTCAATGCAAATGCCCTGGCCAGAACAGTCATTTGGGCAGCGCGGTTCAGTGCAGTTCTTGCCAATCCAGCCTTCTTCACAAACACACCCACAAATGTCCATGCTGAAGGTGCCATGGCCACACTGAGGGACGAAGTCCAAGCGACCTAAGAGTGAACAAATATGTTGAAGTTAAAGAAACAGTTTACCCAAAAGTGAAAGCCATCATTTTACTCGCGCTAACACCATTGAGAAATTTGATTTATGGCTACTGTTAAAGTGCCCCTATTATGCTATTTTAAAGGTTCCTAATTTTGTTTTGGAGGTCACCTACAATATGTTTACATGCATTCAAAGTCAAAAAACACCTTAATTTTCTTATAATATACATTGCATATCAGCATTTATCTCAGAGTCTGAAAACGGTTCGATCGAATATTCAGTCTCTATAAACCCCTCCTTTCCGCAAGCCTACTCTGCTCTGATTGGTCAGATGGCCCAGTCTGTTTTGATCAGTCTAACGATTATAGTGTGTATCAGAAACGAAACACCGATTACCATATCTGAATTTCAGCTCTAGAGGCTTCCTCAGCACTCAATACACAGTAATACGAACAGTGACCACGGCATTGATTTTACCGTATAAATTCCAGAGCGAGTCCTCATCCTTTTGAAGTGCATGCAAAGTGGATTTGCAGCACTGAAAACAGCATCTTCTCGACATTTCGACAACACAAACCAAACTCTTCCAGGCCTCAGCTACAACTAGAGTGTCTGAGGGTGGGTCAAATTAGATGTTGTTAGCGGGCACCCAATGAAGACCACAGGCTGGCATTATGCTAATTTGTAACATAGGTATGTAACAGGAAGTGAGACTGGAGCTGCTGACGACTTGTTTCAGCAGTTCAGAATCGATTCTTTCTTTTAGGAGATGATAACTTTATTTGTTGTGCCTTTTGATCTTTAAAACTTTGCAGACCTTTTACACTTTTTACAAATTATACACTGCATGAAAGGTAATATTCGAAAAAGCATAATAGGGGCACTTTAACACTGTGACTGAATAAGTAAATTTGTGATTTAAATAAAGAACTGGCCCTATTAAAAACCCTAGACCATAGAGCACCCTGACTGGATACTTCTCCTTAAGATTCGCTCTTTTCTATTGGACTTTGTTTAAAGAACTGGACCTGTTTGGTTCATGAATTAATCATTCAGACCGGTTTTGTGACCTGGGTCAACCGATTCATCAAACTCTATGATTTTAAGTGTACAAAGACTCAAATTACAGCCTGTTTCTCACACAAATCTATCATTATGGGTGTCAAAACAAGTTAAACCATTTTATAATCATTTTGTTGTGCTTTTTTGGTCTTTTGGTCCACATTCATCTCACTTTTTATTATCCTGAACACTCTTTCAAACATGTCCTTCAAAAATGAATGCATTTTCCTCAAAATAAACCAAATTAAAGATGTTTGGAACAACATGAGCTTGGGTAAATAATTCAGAAGAATTCAAGAATTCACACTGGGAAAGCTATTCCTTTTATTTTCATCAGGTTGGTGTAAAATTAAACTGAAGCAGAAAAAATAAATAATAATTCTGAGGCAATATCCTGCAATCTTATTTGTTTCAGCACATGTAGCCTGGTTTGATTCAGCAAGCAGAGGACTTATCAAAGGCTTGAGGGGAAGACCTATCCAGCAGCAGTGCTGTAATTAATCTAGTTCACAATCTAACCTCATTTGTATAGCTTAATATGACGTTCCCTTTACTACTGCAGTGTTTCAGCTGTTTTTAGCTGCCCTGAAGGGGCTCCACAGCCAAGGTTTGCAGGTGTGAATCCACTCGAGTGCCCCTTTGAGACATTAAACAAGCACAACACTACCATCGTCCACAGTTCTGTTGTCCCTATGGGTCAATGCACAATACAGCCTCTACTTCACTTAGCACTGCAGTCACATCATAACCGACAGAAAGACCAGGATGAGCTTTTGTTTTCGTCCACCAATGAGTCAAAGCCATTGAAACTGATTCAAGAAGTTTGAATAATCCACTATAAAACAACCAGGATTGTTAAAGACACTGTCTGTTTATAATATATTGATGATTTTTGATTAAGTATATTTAGCTTAGATTAAGTATATTTATAACTGTGTTTACAATAGGTTGTTTGCATATGACGTCACGTTACTGCGTTGCCATGGCACGAAATGCAGATGGAGGGCAGGAAGTGATTTGCTACATTTAGGAAGCACTATAACAAACTCAAAATGCCTATGTTTTGCGTCGTTTATGGTTGCTCAAATCGATCAAACCGAGAAACCATGAGGAGTTTTTATCGTGTACCAAAAGTTGTTGTTCATAAGGGGGAAAAAAGCAAGAAATTGACCGAAAAAAAAAACGCAAGAAAAATGGCTTGCAAACCTACGTCTGCGGTCGGAAGGAGCTGAATCAGAAAATGCCCGTGTGTGCAGTGATCACTTCATCAAAGGTGAGTTAATACAACTTATGTGGCTATGTTTGTGTAACGTACCAGTTTCCGAACTTTGTAAAGTCAAAGTAATTGTTTCTTCTTTTCTTTGAGTTTGTAAGTTACCCCCTGTAACTGAAGACAAACGCGTAACATTAGCAAAGCTACCTACAAAGCACTTGAGGGTGCTGCCTTCAGTGCTTTAGTGGTGTTTCGGCGGACCTTTGAGAGTGGTTAACCTAATAACGTAAAGTAAACAGCCGTAAAAGTAACGTTGAGAAGCGCCGCAGCGTTGAATGGTTGTTAGGGTTAACGTTACAGATTAATCCACAGGACAAAAAAGAAAGAATGACAGCCTCAATGACAGGCAAATCTTTCAATTCAGTTGAAAAATCACTCCTCTTCATAACGCAAGAATCACATCCAACATATGTTTAGATTTTTTGTCTATATCTTTCTCTTGTAATAGCGTCTAAAGTAGTACAGTACAGACTTTCACTTCACTTCCTGCCCTCCATTTGAATGTTGCGCGTCATCACAATCACGTGACTGCAAACCACCTACTGTATATATCCATGATATTTGATGAAGTATATTTAGCTACAGCAGGACATATTAACTCTTCGATTTGTTGTTTTGCAAGTTATAACTTGGATCTTAAAGTGCTATAACCTTTCTTTTTATTATGCACCAATTTACACTTCTAGATGAAAGCTGTCAGTGCTTTTCTCTTTTTCCTGTCAATACTGCTAATTCTCTATATACCAAATATGTAATCCAAAGGCCTTATAAATTAAATTAGTACACTACCATTCAAAAATTTGGGGTTGATAAGAGTTTTTAATGTTTTTGAATAAAGTCTCTTCTTATGCTTACACAGGTTGCATTTATTTGATAAGAATACTGTAAAAACAGTAATATCGTGAAATATTATTACAATTTAAAATATACATAAAATAGAAGGCAGAATTTTCAGCAGCCATTACTCCAGTCTTCAGTGTCACGTGATCCTGTAGAAATGTGGTGGTCAAGAAATATTTCTTATTGTTATCAATGTTGAAAACAGTGGTGCTGCTTAATATATTTGAGGAAATCATTATACAATTTTTTCAGGATTCTGTTATGAATAAATTAAAATAACAGCATTTATTTAAAATAGAAATATTTAGTAATGTTATAAATGTTTTTACTGTCACTTTTGATCAATTTAATACGCCCTTGCTGAATAAAAGTATTATTTATTAAAAAAAAAGAACTGTCCCCAAACTTTAATGGTAGTATATTTAACTTTAGGGTTTACCTAAAAAAATTTATTAAAGGAGCAAAAATACTTGTATGAACTGTATTAACTTTAGAAAAGCATGTATTATGAATACAATCTATATGAATATAATAAATGGCATAAACCACTATTTTATCTAGTCCTCAACCTAAAAGGAGTTTGAAATCGCTGATTTAAACATTTAAGCTTAAACATTCTGAAGTAATCTTTACTTCGTTCAATCATAAACAATATTTTATCTGTTAGAAACTACCATAACAGAAAGCATGCTTGAATGAGCAAATCCAGTCAGATCATAGAACATATTTTTTTTAATACTGCAGGCTGTGCACCAGAATCTTAAACTTACCCATAACAGAGCTTTCTCCGCAGCAGCTGGAGCTACACTGTGCTCGAAGCACGGACACCTCCCTCTCCAGCATCTCTATGCGGTTAGCCAGCTGTTCCATGGTGGCAGCCGCAGGACAAGCACAGGCCTGCTTTGGGATATTGATGCGATGGGTGAAGGTCACCTGGCTGTCCGAGTCCACTGTCTCTTCTGTGTACTCTGTCGGCATCTTGTCACTCCCAGTTGTACCTTTGTTTATCTCTGGGCCTGGTACAGTGTCTAGGTCCACTGAACAAAGTGACTCTAGAGGTACATTGATGTTGTATACATGATTGAAGATCATGGGCTGGGTCTGGTTGCCGGGGGGACCCTCACCTTCTGGAACCTGCCGCCTCACCCTTGTTGTCCTCACTAATTTGCTGGTGGGGTTAGGAACAGCTTGAATCCCAAAGAACAGTAGAGCCAGGCTCACTACTGAACCTTGTATTGCCATGGTGCACCCCCACATCTCAACTCAGGCACTAGGGCGAGATCATCAACTCCACAAATAGACCTCTGATTGGCACTGTGGACAAGAAGAGACCATTCTTTAGCTCTAGAGAAAAAGTAAGACAATAACACGGCTCAACAATTGCAATATTTTCACTTGCCCTCCTAATACTTTAACTGGCCTCAACACAAATATGCTACATTTTGTAATTGTTAAATTTAGCAAAAAATATTGTCATCATTGGGTTGGACTTCGTCTCAATGGCTATGGTAGTTATAGCCTATGGTGGTTATAGTCATGCTCTGATGTCATTTTCAATACAATTGATAATTATAGGGCATTATCGGATTGATAGTTCATTGAGCCAATTATGGTGCGATGAAGGCATTCCATACTATCTGGTCATCCTGCAGTAAAGGAAAGCTCGTAGAACAATGACAAAATTAGTGTTTTACACACCAGTGTTGTTATTGTTAACTAAACGTAAAACTATTAAGACTTAAACTAAAATGAAAAATGGAAATATAAAAGCTAATTCAAAATATGAATAAATAATATGATAGTATATAATAATACTAAAATAACACTGGTTCACACTATTTCTGAATATTTTTTGTAGGGCTGGGTATCGGCAAGGGCCTCACGATTAGATACATATCGTGATACATGTGTCACGATACGATATACTGCAATACGATAAATAAAAAAAGATGGATAAAGAATAAAATGTAAAAAATAATGAGCTGAAAATACAACTTGCTGTGTACCAGCTGTGGTGTTCTGGTATGTGTATCACATTATATTGATAACTCAGGTGAACAAATAAAAACTTCCATTCCAGTTTATTAGCAAAGCTATTTGCATTGCACAGTGTCACTAGCCGCGTTTCCATTACCCTTCAAATTGCGCAAACTGTAATTGCGAATTGAAAATACGCCCAATGGAAAGTCAATGGGGACCAGCAACTGTCTGGTTAGCCACGTTCTTCAAAATATCTTCTGTTGTGTACAGCACAAGAAAGAAATTAATACAGGTTTGGAACAAATGTATTATACCTTATTATATTATAAAACCTTGTGAGTATATATTTGACAGTATTAGTGCAATAAGACTCGGAGGATAACTTAGTCCAGTATCTAGGCGCTGTTTGACAGGCCTGTGCCTGTGCGCTTTGGGTGTATGCGCTCAGAAAAGCGCATGTTAGAACAGCGCATCAGCATGCGAATGAAATGTTTAACAGGCAAGGCTTTAAAGCACATGCAAATAATGAACTTTTGTGAATTGCAGTGTCCCGTGAGTGTATCTATGTCTTCGTTAACATGTGATGTGAATGTATGTCGAGTTGAACAGTATGTTGAGATGGAGGCGCCAGAACTGCAACTGATAGAATGTACTGTAATACGATACTACAATATTTTTCAAAAGAAGACCATGGAGGCATTTTAATCGTCCACGATCAAAAATCGTGATATCGCACACCCCTAAACCAAAGTGCACCCACACGTCGGCTCTGCAAGCTGGAGGCGCTCTTATATTTTCCGCCATGCTCGCATGAATGTATATGAAGGGCAAATGTTAGCGTTGTAGACAGCAAGTCAGCAATCTACAAGAACTGAGGAGGTCGTTTGAAACAGAGGGATTGATGAAATGTTAACGTCATTTTAAATCCATTTAAAACATGATTTTAAAAAAGTATCGATACTAGAGGTTGGAATATCGAATATGGAATATTTTTGCACAGCCCTAATTTTTTGTACTGTCCGTTTTTTTATATAAGGAACTCCTTTGCTCCTTTTGCTCCTGATATGTTTATAATGTTCAGCCCATTCTAACTTATGCTTCCAGGACTATAACAAGTCATTCTTGTGATTTAAACAAATGTAGACAATGTCAGTTTGGTGACATATAAATCAGCATAATTTGCAAGAACAATGTTGAGAAATCCAAATGTTTATGGGAAGTGACAGCTCTTGTCAGCTCATCCAAAACCTCTCACACTGGCCCCGTTCCATCAGGCCCTTTTTACTGTTGAGCCCTGAAATATAGTCAACACAAAGACACACCTGGTAAGCAGAATTTATATTGATTTGGTATTTTTTGCAAAAAATATTAAATTGTGGAGATTTAACCAAGAAGCTTTCCCTACAGCACGAGAACATATTGGAGAAATACGACTGAGAATTTTGTTGATATAGTTAATTGATTCAGTTTATAATTTTCTTTAAATCTTCCTTAATCCCTTATCAGCAACAGAACTCAGGACAAGAGCAAACTGTAATCACAGAGTCAGACTGACACCTGGTCAGACTGATAATCTTCTCTGACATTTTCTATTTTTCATGCACTGGCAGATATCCTCTTCTCTACCGAAGAAACTCTTTTTATCACTGCCCAATCACTTGGATAAAAGTAGGAGACATTTATCCAGTGCTACATCATTTCTTAAGGAAGAAGAATTAATTTGTAGAGAACAAAACATCCATCCATCCAAATCAATCCCAATCACTCACTTCGCTTTAAAGAGGACGTATTATGCTTTTTACATTTTCAAATTTCTTTAGTGTGTAATGTTGCTGTTTGAACATGAAAAAGGCCTGCAAAATTATAAAGCATACAGTAAGTCCACTCCAAAGGGGGTTAGTCTCTATATCAGTAAACACTGTTTCTGAACTGCCTGAAACGCCTCGATTATAGTCTTGAGTTTTCTTCTGGGTATGTACACATCAAACTATTCCTCTTTTAATTAATTAATGTCCAAGGCATACACAAAATGTGTGTTGGTTGACCAATCAACACACTGGATCAATCAGAGCACATTACGCTTTTCGAAAGGAGAGGCCTTATAGAGACAGGAACTAAACAAAGCATCAATACTGACAGACTGGGAAGGGAGGTGCTGCAACAATGAAAAATATATGAAAAATGTTTTTGAACATTCAAGCATGAAAATCTAGTAGACTCCAAAAACAAAAAAGGGCATAATATGGCCTCTTTAAACTAACAATCCAAATGTATTTTCATATTAATTACCTAGAATATTGGAAATGCGTCACAAAAGAATGAATACGTTCCTGTAGTGAAGAATCATATATTCCTGTCAGATTTGTCAGAGTGTGGGGGTGTGTTCAAGCGGGTTGCTCTCATTTTATTTGTGGCACTGGACCCTGGAGCAGGTGGCTTGTTAATTCCACCTCCATCCTGCCTCTTACATGACTGAGTGGCAAACTTCACTTCTCATTCGCACAGAAGTGGTCTGACATTACACAACCAATCTCACACCTTCTGAATTTGCATAGTAGTAACACAGTCTGCTTCACAAATTTCAGCCAAAACAATGTCGTTTTAAAAATCACAAAGCATTTAACTGTCAAAAAAAGTCCTTTTCTCTAAACTGTTGAGATTTGAAAAATGTCTTTCCTATGGTCTAGTCTCTAGTATTTTCTCTAATGGAGAAGATTAGAAAGACTAGAGAACCATACAGAAACTACAGACTACTGAAGAGACTGTCACACTCTCTCTCTCATGAATTGCTGTGTTTTTTTTACCCATGCTGCCTTCAAAGGAAAAGTCAGAACGGGTCATCCAGACAAATCTGCGTTTGTCTTGTTATAATGGGTTGATGGGAAACTTTTCTTTGACTGGAGATCTTGGCAATGCCAAGCAGCTCATTGCCTTTGAAGAGAATGGAGTGCCATCAGACTGAATGACGCAAAGACTCAATTAGTAGAGCTCTCAATTAAATATGACAGAGAAGACCACAGGGCCCTTTGACTGTGCCTTTTTCCCCAATATCCTAATTTACTTTTGAACAGCACATGTTTCTTGCTGGGATTTTTCTTTCAGTCACTTAATGGTTGTCCACATGGTAGAACTGCAATCAGAACTGACAGTGTGAGTGTCTGAGTGTGTGAAAGAAGTGAAAGGAGCTGTTTTCAACACTGATAAAAAAGAAAATGTTTCTTGAGCACCAAATCAGCATATTGATTTCTGAAGGATCATGTGACACTGAAGACTGGAGTACTGGCTGCTGACAATTCAGCTTTGCCATCAGGAATAAATTACATTTTATAATATATGAAATAGAAAACAATTTTAATATTTCAGATTATTACTATTTTTACTGTTTTTTAAAAAATCCTATAGACCACATACTTTTGAGTGGTAGATTTGTGAAAGGAGTCATTAGTAACAAATAAGAATTGTGTCAATTTCTTGAGATGAGGATCTATTTTAACAGATATTAATATGCTACGATTTGGGCTGCAAATGTGCTCACTGACACAATTACATTAATGTTTAAACAGCTGCAACCCTTTTATTTCATTTACTTATATAACTTAAAAAGAAAACTGAAAGTATATAAATACTGTATATCATTATTTCTAAAACAAATGTTCTGCTTCAAATCAATGTAAGTGATGCTGCAGATCTGTAATGGAAGAATACATGCAGTGGAAATGGATGTTTTATAACTAAGAAAAGAACAATAGCATCATTATGGCCTGGATTTTATGTAAGAAGAGCTGATGTAACATCCTGTTTTATAATCCCTGTTCCTTGTTATTTAAACAGCATTCTGTGGCTGATAAACTTTGACCTAGTTTAGAAAAATGTAAAGTTACCAAGAGTTGTATGATACAAGTATAAGTATAACGGCAGGTATAATGGTATTATTGTAGTATAAGAAAAGACAGGAAATTGACAAAGTCTAAAAAAGATATGAATGCGAAGCAATCTCTTCCCATTGCTGAAAACAGCTTCACCTTCTTTCAGTGAGATGACACATTTTCAAATTAAGACAAGATGCACCGCAATTGAGATAATGACAACATAATTTCAGTATTACAAATCTTTCTTCTTCTTCATCGAGAGTTACCTCTGACTCATGATGTTCAAGAAATAGAAAGTAAAGAGATTAATTTACAACAAATTTGAGATTGAGATTTTTCTTTCCAGTTCACTCCAAAACAAAACTAAATAGTAACATAAAACTATTTTACTCAAAAATATAAAATCCAATTTAAGTTGGTAGCTTTTTGGAATGTAGTAGCTGGTGTAAGATGGTTTACCAGCTAATAAGCAAGCAACAAACTATAGGCACCAGGTGATCTAACAAGCTTCAAGTGGTCATGCTGGGTTTTCAAACATACTGGCTGGCCAACCAACCAATGACCAGCTTGGACCAGTTAAAAAAAAAAATAAAAAAAAATAATAATAATTACCAGCTTAAGCTTGATTTTCTAGTAGTGTGCATGCTTGAATCTATGAAATCTTGTGATGAGCTCATTTTCACCAGCAAGACACATCATCCATTCTTCAGAGAACACAAACACACCACTGATTGAAATGTCAGGGCTGAAAGCATGAATGACTGTATTTCACGATCTCAGAATTATGGCTCTTCCACATGTTCAGATGATATGACTCATCTTCAAGCCTGTGATGTAGCGTATTTGAATTTTCAAGCAGTATCCTGATGAATGCCCGCATGTCTTCAAAGATTGCTGGTAATTCTCCTGTGTCCTGCTGGACAATTCTCCTATGGTTTAGTAAATGTTTGTTGTGTTCTTAAGCCATGATTTGTTTAGAGAGAAAAGCAGGGGACTTAAAAAAAACAGAGCATGCACAGCAGTGTTGTGATAAAGACATGTAGCCCACATGATGTTAGGGCACCAGGAGGTCAACAAAAGCATTAACCTCTCACCAAGATAACAGATGGGAATGTTTGTTGGCTTTGCACTGCATTTGGAAAAGCCTTGTTGATAATGGAAAGATAGCAAGGAAAATAAATGTGTACCATCGCTTTAAGAGCTACAATGCCGACGTGATGTAAACGGTCTCTAACAGGTCTTAAAGAGTGAAAACGGCATTATAGATGAAACTGGATAAGATAACTTTGAACAGCGACAAAGTCTCACAGTTTTAGTCGAGAGTGAACACTGCTTGCTGATTTTCTGAGCAAAATAACAGGTACAAGGCTTCAATGAGACCCCTTTACCTTTTTTCTTTCCTTGTTTTTCTGCTTTTCAAAACTTCCAAGTCTATTTTCCAGTTCACATTAAAATGAGAACACGTTTTCATGACCTAAACACAAGTGTCTCTGCATCAAATAACTAGTCTGTTTTATGATTCATTTCAAGTTTATTCAGTGGCGGATTCTGGCAGAAACAGTTCTCAGATCAACATTCACTTCTCTATCACTCATCAAGTTTCTTTCATTCCCACTCACCGCTTAAATTAACTGTTAAAGTGGGTAACTTTTTTCCAAATAGTCCTCCGCTCCCTCTCACTTCGGCTGCTGTCTATCGGCACATGCTGAAGTCAGCACATGAAAAAAGTCTTTTTGCTAGGAGCCAGTATAGGTCAAGTTAGTTAAATACAATGTGCCATCCACTGATACATTTTATATAGCTGCAATTTTATTTGGTTTATTAAAATTATCATTCTTATAAGATTTGAACCTTTTTAACACATTACCATAAGTCACTCTGCTATTCCAGTGAGCTAATCAATGTCACAGATATTTTTTAATATAAATTATAGCTGAATTTACAGTAATTGTATTATTCAAAGGTACACTATTTACAGTAACTGTTGGCCTCAAGTGGTTAATAAACAAAACTGCATGCATTTTGCGGAAGAACGGCGTTTTGGTTGTGCTTCGGCTCTGAGTGACTGTGCAGATGAATATGGTTATCCTACTGTTCGTAAAAAAAATCACTACAAGGCTTAAGAGATAACATAAACTTCAGATGGAAAAGATCTAAAGCTGACTAGCTGAAGAAGTTACTGCAGCTATACACATATATAGTCACGGTTCTTCCTTGAAAATAAATTCCAGCACAGCACTACAACAACCCATAATGAAATGACCCTTCACAATAGATAATATTTTACAATAAATTCTGTTAGAGAGCTACATATGGCAATTTATCTGGTCAATACAATACCTTAATCACCTGTTGAGTAATAAAAACGGCATCTCTGCATCGCTATTTCAAATCCCTTAGTTCTCACCATTTCTGAAAAGCCAAGCTAATGTTGATTCTTGTTTTATTACAAGCTCTGTTCTACGTTTCTTTTAAACGGGTGATTCCCCGGAGGTTTGAAATTTAGCTGCTCCATGTCAACCTCTCTCGCTCATTGTGACAACTAACCTATGCCACTTCCACATCATACACACGCCAAAGTAACCGGAACAACTTTTCTCCATTTTCGGAAACAACGAGACAAGCACGGGCGATTGACGCATGTATGCAATTTTACAGATAAACCATCCCGCTAGGTCTAAAATATAAACACCTATAACATGCTTACCATAGTAAATCAGAGTAAGACAAAAACACGTTTTTGAAGAAGGATTAATGATGCTTTGACTCATTTGAATTGTGTTCATTTTGAAAAAAAGAATGGTGCAACACAAAAATATTTAGTATTGCGTAAGTTGTAACTTAGTGCCCATTTATGTCAAAACTAGGCTAAGTCGTAAATTACACACAGCTGGTGCAACCGGCCCGAGGTCTTAAGTCTCTATCTTCCCTCGTTTAACAGGATGTTTCCAGCTGGCCGTGGTGAATCTGGCAGCAGGTTAGTGGAGTTCTTCCTTTATTTCAAGTTCGTCTAATCTACTAACACTATATGTCACGTCTGAGAGAACATGAGGAGCAGTTCCCCTAAGAGACAGCTATGCCTCATCCATCTCTTTATCCCTCTCTGGAGAGTCCTCTTGCTCTCGCTCTGTCTTCCTCAATCTCTCTTGCTTCAACATGTTTTCCTCATATTGCTTCCTGTGGTATCTTCTGCTTACACTGGCTAGATTGACAAAAAGAGATGTCTGTTTTGCCTGTGTAAGGAGCCGTAATACGACTTTGTAGGGTGAGTGTTACCCACAGTCAGACATAGTCAAAGGTGGATGGTTGGGGGTGCTGCAACCCCTATTTGTGCAGGTTAATGTGAAAGCACCTCGATGTGCATGCAAGTTGGCCTTGGCCCGGCTCACAAACGCTCCTGCAAGAGAGCTCAGCCCCACAACATTACCATTCTTTTCTCATTATTCCAACAGTGCCTGCCAAATTGCCTTGTCTTTCAGGATCATTGGACAGTGTTCATTTCCAACACCTGCGACCCAGCGGGTTTTACTTCTCAGTCTCCTTCACACTCGCACTTCCAGAGTTCCCAAGGCAACGTGGATTTAAGCATGTTGGGACACACAAAAACATGCTTTAGAAAAGCACATTGTGAAGGCCACACTCCTTTTCACCAAAGGGGCTGTTAGACACAGACATTGCAACTATTTTTTTTCTCTGTCTCTAAGAAATAAACATTTGAAATGACTAAACACTCTGATGCATAAATTATTATAACTTGAAAGAAAAAAAAACTTTTCTTTTTTACTTAAACATATAATCATTCTTTTTTATAATTTAGTTTTTTGTCTATTGCAAAAAATAATCGTAAATATACCAGAAGTTCTTTTTTAAGCAAAGTTGAATTTATATGTCATAAATAAAAATAAATAAGAGTACAGTCATATAGAATTATGGATAAGGTCAAACCTGCCTCGTTTGCATACAACACACTCTAAATGGTTAAAAAAGGCTTTTGAAGATCTGGGCTGGGTTTCCCAATAACGTTGTCTCTTGCGTGTTCCACCATACCTTAAGATTAAGATATACCTTATTACATGCGACGTTACCGGGTGCTGTCCATGGGGGTGGTGCTGAATTGGTTGATATCGATGGCTCGAGAATCAATTATTCTCTCGTGCAGGGGAGAAAGCGGTGTTCTTTATTAAAGAAGCACTTCAGAAATAGTTGAAATTGCATTTATTAGGACTCATGGGATATTATAAAAAATAACCCAAACTATAATAGCCTATAATAGCCTAGCCTACATATTTTTAAAATGTATCATATATTGCTGCCATAATAACCATTTCAAATTTTTACGTGCTTTCTTCTCTTTCCCATTTTTGTTCACTGAGGTGGAGCTGCGATGAAATATTGTTCCTGTAAATACTTTCCAGCATTTCAGTAATAAAAGTGTACATCTTACGTACGGTGCTCGGCAGTGATCAAAAATGATTTAAACAGTGGATTTTGAATCTCTTCTTGTAAACTCAGAGAAGTGGATTCAGACGGCAATTAAATTACCACATGACCTGTTTGTCAAAAAATAGTAGGTACTAATTTGGCCAGGGATTTTTACGGGGGTTGGGTGAGAAAAAAACACTGATATTATGGATTCGGACGGCACTAAAATCAACGACTCACCCCTGTAAATGTTTAAAATACCGTACGAGCCCATGAGAAACAATTAGTGTCCGAATAGGCCTAGGACTTAACTGATAGTAGCCTATGCTTTCACTGGCCTTTAAAAGCGCTCTTTAATTAAATTAATAATATTATATAATAATATAATTAAAAATCTAACAACAATCAGTGTAATGACAATTTTATTCTTTGCATGAAAACACTTGAATTAGCCTAATTGACGGTCTGGGTGTATTAAAACTTCAGAATTATATTCGTATAGACCTGCAACAGTGAAAAGGTGAAGCTAAGAGTGGTCCAGACCAACCTTCCGAACGTATGACTTACAGAAGGTATACTTAACTAAGAACGTTTCGGGAAACACGTATTAACGATAAGGAACAGCTTAAGGTGTAACTAAAGAACGACGTAGCGCTAAGAAGGTTTCGGGAAACCCAGCCCTGTTATCTTAATTATAAGATCTTAATGGTCTTAATTAAAACACATCAATCAAAATGTAAACTGAAATCATACATTTATTTTAACTGTTGTATTATTGAAGAACACAAAATCAATCAATTAAATATACTGACACTCCTATTTTCTGCAAGTAAAAAAGTTTGAAAACAAACAGCTGTCAATATTACACTAGAAATACCTTGGGGGACCTATATGGGATCCTTTAAATATTGTGCTGGACAAAGAGAGAGGGGGGGGGGGGGGGGGGGGGAGGGGGGGGGGGTGTTATTGAATAGTCTTTTGTTAATGGCAGTTGTGCTTTTTGTTTATTTTTTAGCTGTCCTGTCTGTTTGTAACTGTCAATTTCTTGCATGAGTGAATTGTGAATAGAGAAATGTGTTAGACTTAATTTTATGCTTGAGTGTTCATTTTCGTTTCAGAATAAATTGGGAAACTGTTGAGTTTAGACCTGGCTTGGGTTAGAGTGATCCATAATAGAAAATGAAAATATCCAAAAGGTGTGTACTGTCATGCTGGTACTATTCTGAATTTAAAAGGAAAGACTAAGGAGTATTTTCAGCCACTCTTATGAGAAACCGGGAGGTAAAAATGCATGTCATCAAACCAAAACCTCCAAGTAAAGGGAGAAAGAGAGATGTTCAAAGACTTCATTTACATTCAAGAAGCTCCCTGCACAAAAGTGTCAATCCAGTTCCTCAATCCACTCAGGCCTCAGAATTTTTTTTCATAAACTGCTCCCCTATTTTGCTCTAGTTCAAGAAGACTGCCATTCATAGTCAGAATTATTCTTTTTTTATTCCAAATGGAAGAACTGACTCGCTTTCAATTCATTAGTTAAAACTGGATTGGAAGAGAAATTTGCAGAAAACAATTAAAAGAAATTCAACAATCAAATTACTGAGAAATTTCTAAACATAAATAATGAACATAAAAGAATGAATTTTGAGTAATTATATATATATTCCTTGATATGTAATTATTTTCTAAACTAATTAAACTAATACATTACATATTGTCAAAACAACCATCAAAACAGGTGTAATTTCACCATACAGCACTACAAACTGTCTATAACATTCTTTTCAGATGACTTCATAGAAATAAACATGGACATTAAAATTTTACCCTATATTTTGAGTACATTTGAAGAAAATTAAGTGTCTACAAGTGTACAAAATTAAAAATAGATTATTAAAATTTCAGAATGATGACATATTTATATGTAATTCATTGTGAAAAATGATCTAAAAATACAATTCTAAAATACATTCACAAAATTTACATTAACAATAGTTCTTAAATTAAAATGTTATTTACACGTCTGTACCGTATATGCTACCTCAATTAAAATTCAAGAACTGAATTGGAACTTTAAAGACATTCTTAATTTAATTCTGAATGGCACACAATCCTGCTGTTGGCATTGAAAATGCTGCACATTTGTTTTTGGTTAATTTTCATGCCAAAAGTTGGGTTAGAGTCAAACTCATCATTATGATTTTCGGCAGTCCTGGCACAATAGCTCAACACATTATGACTGCAAAACATCTGACATTGACAGACTATTTTTGTCTGGCCTTCAACTATTGCATTACTGAAATACTGATTACAATGAAGTCCTGATATGTGTAGGTTTGTGCTGAGCGAGTTTGGCAAGATATGAATGAACAAAACTTTAATAACTATTCTGATATCAGAAGCTTCTTCTACCTCTCGGGCAGAGTCTTTATGGTGATATCATTGCTTGTGCTCTCCCTATAACATAATGTTTCTCTCTCCTATATGTCAGTGAATCAAATAATGTACCAGGGGCTGTGTTAGACAGAAAGCATAATTCCCACTTCCCTTTAAGTGCAAACCCCCTCTGAAAGAGCTATTCTCTGCCATCCCGTTCTGAAGGATGTTTACACCTTTCTATCTTTTTCTCTCACAACCCTCTATTTTTTTACTCCCTCAAACTGACAGTTATTGTTGGGCTGTTCCAACATAGACTATCACACTAAGTGTGTACGTGTTCAGATTTGAACTATTAAATGCTTAATATCAGATTTCAACTAATATGGCATAGAGTAGGCTACTTACAACCCTGCTACTGTACATAAGATCTGATCTTTATATAATTCCAGTGGAGGAAAGTAAAATCATTGTGACGGTTATGATCTGTTTTGATTTAAGGCTGGGCCACACTAAATGATTTTTTAAAATCTTACAAGATTTTAAAAATGTGAGAGACCACAAACATGATGATAAGAAATTATAGATGTAACCAATTTGTTCCTCTAGTGTGTGGAGTTCCGCATTGTGACCAGGAAAGCACACCACACCATAACAGATTAAATTCACGAACAACCAGTCCCGTCTGTGAACACAGGAAATCTCACAAAATCTCTTGCATCAAACATGACTTCATGGGGGGGAGAAAAATGTTTAGATGAAGTTGTGGAGATGGTGTGAACATAGACTTTACATGTTACAGCACAAGCTGGAGGTGAGTCTTCTGTCAGATCGCTTTCTGATTGGGTATTGTTTCGTTTCACGTGATAATCTCCAGAGGGTACGCGTGATGGTCCTCGGGATTGTCCTCCCTGGCCTAAACCTACCCATTTGAGTTAAACGTACAAAATTTTACCTCAGAAAATACAGCAGCATTTGTAAAGCTTGCTTTTTGAAAAAGACAAGGTAGAAAGCAATAGGCCTTCCAATGGAAGAGCTCTTTGGCTGTAGTTCGCCCACAAAGACTTAGCTTACACACTGCTCTTCCTATACAACGTGTATAAATAGGAAACATTGACTGTAAATGTCCAAATCATTTACGTTATACATTATAACATTTTCAACTTTAAGCCTGCCTGCCGAGATGAAAATTTCTTCGGTTACGTGCAATGGAAGAACTGCCCATCAAGCACCGTAGTGAATGAGGAAGAAACCGTGCAAACTTCATTGGCTCTGCATGCACATGAAAGAAACAGTTCGCAAACTTCATTGGTTGTGCGAGTAAAAAGTCAAGGGCAGCAGATTTGAAAGTCTACTACAGTATACATTAGTAGGCTAGGCTTCTGTAAACTTCACCAGCAACGGTAGTCCTGACTCACACGGTGCAGCTAAGCAAGCTCAAATCCAATATAAAGTTGATCTGATCAGTAGGCTATTCGTTTAGAGAAAATAATTACCTGACTTCCACTAGAGGAGAAATAATATCACAAAGCTTTCGGGACACAAATAAGGTCGGGTGTGGAGTGTGGTCAGTTATTAAAATGTGTTTTCAGAATATGCTCTCATTTTCTTCCATTAACTAAGTTTTGCTACCAAAATCATAATACTAATACTAATTCTTTAAGTCAATACTCTCTGTATTGACTTAAAAAAGAATGTAAATTTAAGTGGATATTGCGTATCAGATGCATGCAAAAGTGGATTTTTGCATATAAAGAGCACACCAAATGAAAGCATGTGCAATAAATACGCAGTGCCGGAAAATCGGGTTGGTTGTACATATAGACACACTGGTATAGATCCTATTAATAAATTGAGTATGTGGCCTTCAGAGAAGCACATTTGGGATATACATAAACTTCTAAAAATCCAATGGCTCAGTGATGATCCAAAGATTCAAACACCTTTAGTTTTCAGCACTGCCAAACAAAGTTAAGTGTTTGATCTTATATATAAACACTCTTTGTATGTGTAGCTGTGGTTGTGTCAGCTGCCAGAAGAGATAAGAGTGTAGATATAACATGAAAGAAAAGGAAAAAAAGTCCCGGATGGTGCACCTGATGCTGACAGATATCGAAAGGCTGATGGATTAGAAGGTAAAATCAGACATGCATTTTGGATTATATGACTCCCACACATTCATTATCGAGTAGCTTGGGCTCCGATTGATCAGGGATCTCTCACTGCTGTCTTTCTCAGGTCACTAGATTTCGATCCTTCCCTGAACTCGAAACACACCTGTCTGAATAACATTACAAAGCTCTTGAGCCTTCGCTGTCAGTTCTCTCTTTCTCAGGCATCAATATTAAAAATGATAGATTATATCATGTTTGTATAATCCATGAGAAGACACTGTAAACACTTCAGAATTTCTCCCCCCGGACCTGATTAATTACATACGGGTGAAGTTAGGATGCATTAAAAATGCCTTATCCCACATGATAAGTACATAAGTGTGACAAGACACTTATCTCACGAGACGAGATGAGACACAAGATTGGGTTCACGAGAACGAGACGAGATTTTTGCACAATATTTAATAGAAATCCTCAATGACAAAATTCACGAATGGAAAAATAGTCTACAGGTGCATTTTGAAATGTTTTAACTAGGGATGCACGATATTTATCGGACAGATAAATTAACGGGCGATATGGGTGAAAATGGCATCATTTTTATTGCTGCGATAAATAAATTAAATCCTAGAATTAAAAAACTAGATCCGATAAAGTACGCTTGCTGGTAGGGTTGGGCCGATAGACAATGCCATCGTCCATCGCGATGGCTGACAGACATCACGATGTTGAACCGGCATTTGCCCTATGCACTTTTGAGGATGCACTTTATTTTTGTTGAGGATGCACTTTTGTTTTTCATTTTTTTTCGAGGTTGACAAATGTCAATGCATTTTATTTATGATGTATTTGAAAAACATGTGACTTAAAGTCTATATACCATCCTCATCCTCATGTAAAGGTTGAATAGATGCATTTATTTGTTATGCATGAAATACTTGAATATAAATTAGTTATTGTTAAATATAGTTAATAATTAAATATAGTTGTTAGCCTAAGTGCAGAGATTAGGGAACGAGATCTCGTCACACCCCTAGTAGTTAATTAATATTACTCATTACTTATTTGAGTAAGTACAATGTAACTACGTCACATTAAAATAAAGTCTAACTAAATTGTTTACTTACAGTTTGCGTACAGTTGGCTTCTTCGTCTTTCAACAGTTTCTTTTCTCCATTACATTGTGTCTAGTTTTCAAAACAATCTGCAATCCTCTGATGTGATCCCAGTCATCATTAAAAATAATAAACCATCCACTTTTTCCTTATGTGAGTGTCCTTCTGAAATCTGTACAGAGATGCAAACGAGCAGGACTCGTCAAAGCAAATGTTCTTTGACTTCAGTTTGTCCTGTTGTCAGCAGACTTAAGCTCATGGAGTATATCAGAAATTGAATAGGTATATGAATACTGTATGTATCCAGTGTGTATCCAAAGGAAAGAAAACTAGCCCATTTTTTCTTCCCATCCAATCACAGTTGACAGCTACAGGACAGCTATTTTTGGAGCTTGCTTTTCACTCACTATCCAACTATTCAATAACAAACAAACAAAAAATATCAGAAATAAACAAGATTATCAAGATCACTGCTTAGATATATATATATATATATATATATATATATATATATATATATATATATATATATATATTATCTGATTCTGAATCATTAGGTATATTCAAAACACACTAATGTATTCAATCCAATATCAGATTCAGAAAGTTCTGTTTATATGATCTGTTCAATCTGAATGAAGGCTTTTCAATCATATTGAGGCATCAATCCAATTACTAAATTGATCGCTTGATTGCATTTAAACAGATCTTGAAAGGCTTTCGTTTTTTTGGCAGTTGATATGTATTACCCACCATTGCTTATTTGGTGTGTTGGCGAGTGTTAATTTCAAACCCTGTTTGTAGGGGTGTTTCCAGGTGACTCTGACTTCCATCATAGACTCAACTCCATTTACTTTACTTCAAAACAGGGTCAGGAATAATACAAGGTTGCAGTTGTAATTACACTAATTTTATGTATTTCCCCTGACGCAAAGCCTTAAATTTCCCTTATTAAAACAACACATGTTTAGCTTCACTGTCCTTAGTCAAATTCACCAAAGACATTACCTTGAAATGATGAGTAGCCTATCAACGTCATTACCTAGCTGTTGCAGAAATAACAGGCTTATACAGTACATACAAAAAAACAAACATACCGTAATGTACACATTGATGTGTTTATTCTTGATGTGGATTTTAATTATATAGCTATGGTTGGTTTAATGAACATAAATGACCAAAAATGTATTAATTTAACATCAATAAAGTTATTATGATTAACTAAATTATATGTGATTATCTTTGAGATTATGATTATTATTACTAAATGTAGGGTAAAACCATGTGACAAAGTTTTTTTTCAAATCCATTGTTGATTCGAATAGCATACAACTACTGCACGCAGACTTTTAAAAATGGTGGTTGAAATAAAATGCTCAACCAATCAAAATGCTGCGTGAACTCAACCAATCAGTACGTTCAGCACCTAAGTCCCACCCCGGAAAGTCCCTGAACTTTGAAAAAGTACTACCTCGCGAGCAGGGACTTTCTGAGGGGGAAATTTTTACCCAGAACTTTATTTAGACCCTGGTCCCTGCGGTCAAAACACACCGAGTACCACCCCAAAGTCCCAAGTTCCCACAGGCGTTCACTGTTCTGCACTTCATGCCCACACTAGTGCTGATTGCACACAGCATTCTACTACACAAAACCATGTGACAGTACATCACCGAAATGTTGACTTAGGGGGAGGGTCGCAAGGGCTGAGGGTATCATTTGAGAGGTGCGATAGGACTTGATTATATCTTTGTATTGCGATCAGCGTAATTAAATAAACTTGCTCCTGCCACCCTTCATTTAGGACTCCTTATAGATTAAAGACACTATTCTTTGATGACTTGGAGTGACTAACAGTTCGACAACTGCAGACCACCGCAGGCAACCACGAGTTATCAGTGTCACCCTAAAGTGAACTCTTATCCACAGAGATCTGTGAACCGGTATCTCTCTTAATTCTAGCCATGCTAATGACTCATTAATATGAGAGTCATGGGGCTGTCAAAGACATTGCGCAGCACAGAGCTAAAGGACACTAATCCCCATTGATTAGAGTTCTCAGATCAAAGGCTCCCAGCGCTGTCACTTCACCTCTATTCTCTCCTACCCACTCGCGCCGCAATTAGGAGCCCTCTCAGCGTTTCATTAAGTTGTTAAAAATACCAAGTCACCTCCCCCTCAAGGGACCCAGTCACCAAGACACATACCGAAATCCTCATTTACTATTGTGAGAAACAAGCTGTGGCATCTCCCAGAACATTTCAATCATTTGGAAGCCTCACTCGTGCCTGCAACTCACAAAAGCAAATGCTGAGTCCTCAGTAGCCCTGGACTCAACAGCGCATACAATGGTTGATAATGAGCTCATGGTCCACCAGGGATTAAAAAAAAGTACATTTAATTAGCAAAAAAGTTTTTCTTTTTCTTTTTTAGCACATAGACTCTACTCAAAAAGAATGAACTTAATAAAACTATGTAGTATGTGTACTCAGAAATACAGCTGGAAGAGTTTTATTACAACTGATCTCACAAACTGAGTCTCATCTTACCTTAAGTGCCAGTGCTTATGCTCTTCCTGTCTCTCCAGAAGGATAACCTGCGCCTGGAAAAAAGAGGAAGTGCATTAATGAGTTGAGCCATACATATGCATTCATGCACACTCCCAGCAGGCATTCCTAAATTTACTTGTGCACATGAAACACATCCCTGAAACAATTACATACTATGGCAAAGTTTTTTGTTTTGTTTAATTGTGTTCTGCAGACCCCCGAGAATTCATTTCAAATCTCAGAACTCCTGAACTGTGAACAAATAAAAAATAAATTATTTAATAATATAAAATAAATAATAATAACACATCCTCATGCCAGTAAATGGCGGAAACTGAAATCTTTATGAATGAGTCATTGAATCATACACTTAGATTTGTTCTAAAACACTGATTCAGGGGTGAAACACCAGTCAATAATCATATATGGCCAAATTGTCTACCCTCAATATTAGAAATTCTTGATTTCCCAGATTTCCCAGAGCAGGTCACAATTAACAAAGCTTACTGGTGATATGAAACATATCATCATCCAACATAATGGCAAATAGGCTTTCCTAATAATGTCAATAAAATTTACATAGTATATTAGTAGTAAATTTATCTCTCTCACACATTTCCCGCATTGTCCTGCAAAATTACATCTACAGTATGTCCTGCAACAGAGCAATAACCAGGTGGTCACCCTGGTGTTTACTGGCGTGAGGGCGGGACAATAACATCTCCACTCCTGCAGCAACCTGTGACTCACAGATCAATAGCAAACGACAACAATCCAATCAATTCCCAATAGATAAAATCAAGTCCCGCCCTCCATTTTTACTCGTTCAAGAAGCCATTTCACTTGGATACACGTCACCAAAGTGAAGAAAAGACTATCACAACTTAGGTTTCATGCAGACTTTAATGCTGTAAGAGTGCAATAAGTTGTAAGTAGATAAACATTTAAAATTTGACAACTGTTTTGTGATAGAAATGTTAAACGATCCAGTGATGCTGGACCGAACTTTTTTGTGAAATTTCACCATTTTAAAAGGAGAATATCCTATCTTTTAGGATAAGCAATTCATGTAATTTATAATTATAAACATCGAAAGGGCAGTTTTTGACATGTTACGCATAATTATGTGAAATATTTAAAAAATATTATTTGCAGATAGTTAAAAAGCATTTTAACTTTACAATGAATTAAATAAAAATACATTTAAAATATTATTTTTATGTTTTCTTTCTTTTTCTGTATTCCCTTAAATCTTGCTTATTATGATTTCCTTATAGCGGTTACTCAAGTTACTCAAAATTAACTTGTTTATTGAACTGTTGTATACAAAGGCGTAGGTTTGATTTTGACTTTTGAGGGCATAAAAGCATTTTTGGGATTTATAATAGATTTTAATTGCAATTTCATGTCATCTAAAGCCTTTATTTATAGATATAGGTAAGAACTCCCAACTCATAACATAATCCTCACTTTACTTCATTATGCAACCAACAGCATTACAATTTAGCTTTCTGTGCTTTCTGTGATAAAATATCTACCAAGCGTTATTCAGGGATTGACATTAAGGTTTTTAGCTTAAATTGACTACAATTAATCAGTTCTGTAATGTTACAAGTCAAAGGTAAGAAATGATGACAAGGAGGCAGATCAACAGAGACTTAACTTTATTACATCAGAGTACATAGGCCTACATAATGTATGTAGAGCACTTATATGTTTAAACACTTACTTTATATTCTCTGTTAATGCATTAAATGCATGCCCTTGAAAGAGCACATGCAGTTTTCTAATGTATTTTGACTTCTCAGGTAATGTCAATGGTATGACCCATTTAAGATGCGGCAACAGTTTTACAGATTACAACAACAGTGGTTGCATTTAAATATATTTTAATTGTTTGATCAAAATTATTGCCAGGGACAATTCAGTTGTCACTGGATATTGGTAGTGAGACGTCTCTAGTGTCACAATCACGTTAGTTTGGACTCGTTATGTTTCATCATCGTTTACCTTCGTCACTCATTTGTTGTCACGGACACTTAATTATGTTCAGCGGTGCACTCATCAATCACCATCATTATCACCTGTATATATGTTCAATTCTGTGTCCGGTGGCATCTAGTGTGGAAGTGTTGTATGTTGTTCTGTTCCTGTTCGAATTACCCATTGGATTTATTAAATATTACCTTATTTCATTCATCATCTTCTTCGTGTGTTTATACAACCAGCCCCGTGACATCTAGCATCCCTACTAAATTCTACGCCTTTGGTTGTATAGGATAGCAGCCTTTTTACTGTTTGTTTCAGAAGTTATTTTCTCATCAGTGTGGCTACAATATTTGTATTTCTTCTTTAGGGAGAGATGTTGTTCACCAAAATAAAGCCAATTTATTTCTGCCTTTGCTTGTCAGCAGTGAGGTTGAACAAATGTGAAAGATTATAGTATTTCATTTTCTTTCTGACCGTAGCATGATGTCATTACAGGGATGGCTTTAGGGTAGACTGAAGCTTAACACTGTTCTGGAGAGATTTAAATTAAGTGCATACTTCCTATAAGACGAGACAATATGCATATGGATAGTGATAGGAGCTTTCTGAATGAGTAAACCACAGAGCACATTTCCCCTAAGGACACACACCATGTCTGAATTGATTTGAATTTTTAGTCCACAAAAGCAAACAATGTCAGGATTTGTGTAATGTAAAAAAAAAAAAAAAATAAATAATGAAAAAAATAATGCTGTGTCTCTTCCCTCAGAGGTAGGTAAAACCACTGAGGCATTTCGGGAAGAGAAAGTAAGCAAACTTTTAGAATGTAAATAATTTCCCGGAGAGCAGAGAATGCAGGAGGTTGACCAAACAAAAATAGTGCTGTGTAGGCACAAAAAAATGGATCCACAAAATGAATACATAGAGTATGCTCAAAACAAATATGCTCTATCCATTCAATGGTACGCCAAACAATCTATGCCAACCAACAATGTTCCGGCTCCGAAAGATGTCGATCCTCAATTTCTTGCTCACCTTCAATCACTTCTTACAACCTGTGAAGTGCTACAATCAACCACGTGGCTAGTTCGCTTGCAAGTATCTTTTCAATTCTTTTTCTCTTGAAAAAGAAATATAAAAAATTAATGAGAAACCAATAGATCTTTAGTTTCCACTTTTTGCCATCCACACTTTTCCTTCACTATTTGAACAGGATAACCACTGTAAAATTTCTCTAGTTTTCCCATATGATTCATGGGCCTTACTGTATGCTTCAGCATAAACATGACAGAAGTCCTGTGCTTCACATCCAGCCCCTGTGCTGGCAGTCACAGTATGTCAGTGAGGCATCAGAGAGAGGGATCACCATGGAACCAGTTCTCTGTAATTTGTTATCTTTCGGAGATCCCATTTCCGATGTGTTGATGCAGCAGATAGATTCCCATACCGTAACCATTTATCACCTGTCACTGGAAACTGTTGTCACTTTTTTGTATCTTTCAGCAGGGGAAAAAATCAGCTTTGAGAAATGTTTTTTTCTATGGAAGGGTTAGAGTCATAAACTCTGACAACATACAGTATGAAAGTACAAACAATATGAATACACTGTGTACATTTATGCATGTCAGAAAAAAATGTAAACAATGTAGTATATTTTCTGTCGTTTGCAACACAATGTGTGTGTTGGTTTGAGTTCAGATCATGCATAATGAGCACAGATAATTAGCCATTTTAAAAGTATAACACACTTCCTGATAACTATTTGACATAAAATGAGTAATCCCACAAGTCATGTTAGAGCATTTTTAGAGCAAGTTTCTTTTTATCCTGCAGTATATGTCATGTGGGAATTTATAGGTAACCAGAAAATATGAGTATCAGAGTATTGGACAAATTGAACTTGGTTCATACAATTTAGAGATTTCAGTAAATACTGTACGTTTTCTAGGTTTACAGTTATTAATATCGAGTACTGACTCTTTCGTGTGCGACATTGTTTAAATGTTTCACAGTAAAAGTATGATAATGAAAATGGCATATGTTGTTCATATTGCTCTAATTGTGTTTTCATAAGTAAAAAAAAAAGTATTCACATTTGGAATGGTGATGCTCAATTAAATCGGATTAAGATTAATTGCTTGTTTCGGAATTAAAGTGAAAATGGTGTTTAGCTCAATGTGTTGATGAAAAAGTTGAAATCTCAGCGCCTCATTGCTCAATGATTTATGAATCCTTTTGGATTTAAATGTGAGTTTTTATAAGCAATATTTTAGTAAAGTTGTGCCAGAGTTCTTTTCTATTTGTAAATGTCATATCATTTAATTGTGCCTTACCATGTTCGGAGAGCAAACACACTTTGATTGGTCAGTATGTCTAATGGATAGAAATGATTAATGGAAGTGTCCTCTGTGGCTGCATATAGATGATTAAATAATAATGAAGTTATGAGAATGAAATTCAATGATCAGAGCAGCATATTCAACGGGTCGAACAATGTCCTTTGTTGCATTCGAGTATCTGAATAATCTATCACCACGCCCTCCCATTTAGAAAGGTCTCCTACAAAAATGCCGGTCTCAGCGTTTTGCCTGCAACCATGGCCACACCTCAGAGCTTTGATATAAAACCTGTCAAATGTTAATTAATATTAGTTTCATGGCTTGGGTTTTTTATGATCGACACTTGTGATAATGAATTTCATTCACTAGTTACAGCCTGTGAATAAGGAATATGCTTCCTGTAAGACAGTGGGTCTCACTCATTCTTTAGTACAACACAGCGAATCAAGAGGATTTTCCTTTCTCATTAATGGTCAATTCCTTCAAAATGGTGTTGAATATTGAATGAGAAAGAATCGGCTTCTCCATATCCATGGCTACCTGACATTTCCACATGCCACCTAATCAAAATCCTAAATCACTGTTTATATTGAAAAACAAAACAAAACACATGCACACACATGCATGTCTTTCAGTTGGATATCAAGACAAGATGTAAGTCAAGACAGTGATGTGAGGTCTAAATGTGCACATACTAATACACATTTGCAATGAAATTTTAGTTGCTATCTTTAGCCTGGAAAAAAAAAAGGCAGACAAGGTTGAAAAGAGCTTTCATCCTAGGAAGCTGGACTACATTTTCCTTTTTTGCTAAGGCCTTAGGATCTTTCCTGAGTGCTTTTATCTTTAATTTTTTTCTGAACTGTGAGGCTGAGTTGAAATAGCACCCTTTACTAGGTAAAGTGTCAGCCTTCACCTGGTGAGGCTATGACATCAAAAAAAAAGCAAAAATGATTTTTAAACTTAAAACCTGAAAAGTAGAAAGAAAAAAGTTTTGACCAGAATGCTCTCTGCATTCTAACGAGAGTGCACTATTCAGTGTAACACATAAGAACAGAGTAAGCATCATGAGTCTGCAGGCTTATTCTGTTCTTCCATTGCATTCATTGGAGAAGCTTCAATCAAAAGAGTATAAAAGGGCCTGGGATGATGAAAATAATGTGCAGGGGGGTTGCAGTATCTTGTTAAAAGCACTTTTATGCCTCGTGGCTAAACCAGCATCGGCTTTATTTGTCTAAGGAGGTCAGAAACCCTCTTCATCACGCATCACAGAATCTGAATACAGAAAACCACAAGTGCGGTATTATCTCTCAGAACTCAGTAGACACCAAATCTGATATTCATTCCTTTATGCTAATGAATATAATAATGTTTAACGAGAGTCTATCAGGCACTCAGGATTTGTTATTATGCAGACAATTAATAACCTAGACCAGTTCTACGTAAAATGCCCCCAACTAATGCGTGACAACTCTGGAAATTGAGACTACTTAGACATGTTGTATATCTGATCTATATGCTATTTTATTTTCCTTACTGTATGGAATACTTTATTCTGATTGATCAATCACGGTATTCTGTGATCAGATTTCCTAATATTTGCTGTCATCCATTAAAAAGCTGTACATCAGACCTCTCTTCCAGGTTAACTTATATTACTTGTGTTACAGTAAGGACTAATCTTGTGTCTTAGTTATCGATTGTAGTGAACATGACCTGGAAAGTGCTCATCTTGCTTCTAGGCTAAAACTAATTAGGGCCCGAGCACCGATGGTGAGAGGACCCTATTGTTTTTGCTCCGTTTATTATCTATTTTTGTAGTGTACAACCATATGTTTATCTATAGGTTGGTTGTTTTCAATCTGTCTGTGCACTACAAAAATAGATTCGTTTTTAAATTTAAAAGATTACAATTTATAGTTAGAGAATTTTATAAACTGCCATAAAGGCAAGATATGATATAGTTGGCCCTCAAAGTAAACATCTATGTTTTGTTTCATGAATGCAAGCTTTAAGATTAGCCTACTTTTGACAGCGATAAAAATCTCGATTTTGAACATAGTATTGAATATTGATAATGTAACCAATCTGAGGAGTTCCAAGCTCTTCTAGACAAATGTGAAAAGTTTTAACTTAAATTCCAAAATATATGCTTGAATCACACAGCATGCATTTTTATAAGGTCACTTTACAGATCTGAAGAAGGGCTAGTCAATGGCCTTGCAGCAGAATGATTTACTTTAACTACAGAAATATTGATATTAATCAAAACAAGGAACTATGTCACTCACACAGTACTTAAGTTTGCATTCAAAGAAAAGCGAGTTTGCTCAAAAAGTGATGCTTGAGCTGAATATTTGACTAAAAGAATATGCAAGCAGATCTACTCAGAGTTAGTAAGATCACTACACTTTCAGAGAAAGGTGAGCAAAAGCCAGACACAGATTTCCATCAGGTCGGCAAGAGAAACCGTGAGAAAATCAAAACCTATAATCTTCAGTGAATCTCTATTGGGCCGTTACTGCATTCGGATGGTCTTTAGAGAGGTGAACTATAACTTCAGTTTTACAATGGGATTTAAACATTTTTAACAGGATCAGTTTTCTTTTGGCTGCTGTAATGGAAGACAGATGTATTTTATGCTGAAAAAAAGCTGGAAATCAGGTGCATTTTGAAAGGTTCTTCTACATGTATTCTGCTCATTAATATAGACAGGCTGTTTTAGAAAAACCAAGCAACATTTGCTGTAAACATGGCCTGAGGAAATCATCGATGCACACAGATGCTATCAATGTGAGCAGCACAGAGGAAAAGCAAGCATAATAATCTTGTTTTCCTTGTAGTGTTCAGATAGTTGCATAAATTGCAAGTACTGCCCTGCCTCAGAACATTGGACACATGGCCTCAGGACTACCGGGCACTTTGGTGAATGCTAATTAAAAACTATGAAACAATCAATTGAACCGCTCTGTGCTGCTGTAAAGAGCATAGAGAAGCAATGAGATGCCATATTTGTACAGACACAGCAACCTGTCCTCCCTCCATCTTTCCTTTTCTCCATTCTCTTCTGCCCTCTTCTCTTTCTCTTGCTCGCTTCTCCATCACCTTTCCTTTTTTTCTTTCTACCCTTTACTGCTCTTTTTTCTGTCTTCAAGTCTTCCTCTTTTCAGTCTCCCTCGTCTTTGGTTTCTGGTTGTGCAAAGGGTTTTTTTATAAAGTTGTGTGATGGAGCCTTTGGAAAGCAACTCCCCAGAGCTCTGTGGAGTTTGACTGCATGACAACAGGTTTTGGAGCTGGGTCTTATAAGAGCCTGGAAAATGAGGTATAACAACCCAGTGTTCTTTGCTTGGACTGTGGAACAACAGGGGACTGTGGAACTGATGCCAGAACCTTACTTCAAAGGGCTCATACATGGGGAGAAAAGTGACCAACTTCTCTTCTAAGAGTAAGGACAAGCTCAATAGAGACACAATGAAGTGCTGGGAGTTACTAACTAAAGGTTGTGATGTCATAGCTTTACATTTTTCAGTACTGGTTTTAGCTACTTTTTCTGGTAGTGCAGTAAAGTATTCAAATGTACTTGTATTGCACATGCTGCTTTACAGTCCAACAAGATCAAGGAATGTCCTAACTTATCCTCTGATTGATTCAGTGAATCATTTCCCCCTAAAAAAAACCCAATATGCATTGTGAAAAGTACTACACAAATTCTTTTCAATTAATTTGAATTCTATATAAATGATTAATCTTAAATGTAGCATTGGATCTTCTGATGGCTTCAAACGAATCAGTTCCCTCCAAACGGTTCTTTCTGAGTCCTTCTTGTGAATCATTTCGAAAAGAACTGATGAATTAGTTTGCCCTAATTGGTACTTTTTTTTTTTTTTTTAGTTCACAGAACAGAACTAAATTAACCTTTATGATTCATACTTGTGAATCAATATTGCATTCCAAATGTTGAAATTATTTACAATATTGATTGTTTATGTATTAGTGATGGCTGTAGAGTTTGCAAGTCTTCTGAAATATGATACAAATGGTGGCAAACGTGTGAATGTCGAGACCTAAGTTAACTAATTCATGCTTTCTCAGTTCATGCAGTTGCAGTAGAAGATGTCTTTTTCCTCAGAGAAACCTGATAAGAATTCAATTTTCTGACAGCAGTCATCATTTTCACAAGTGCGCGCACACACACACACACACACACACACACACACACACACACACACACACACACACACACACACACACACACACACACACACACACACACACTCTCTCTCTCTCTTACTCTTACTCAATAGGCTTGAAAAACTGTCACAACTGTCAAAAGCTGTCCTCGGACAGTACTTATACAAGGTTGTCTCCTTGGAGAAAGACATATAGGCATAGGTCAATTGATTTTTTAAAGTCAAACTGAGACAAAATTCAAAAACAACACTGGAAAACAACACTGGATCACGGTCATGTGTAGGGCATATCTTTCTGTTCTTCTTAAAGTGAGAGTATATTGACCATTGCCTATACCAAATACTCAACATGCAAAACTGAATGTTGTATAAGGTGATTAATAATGTCCTCCATTTGCTGTTGTCCTCTTTGATAAATTATAGATATTGCCATATGTGGGATGAACAAATATAGCTCAAGCAAGGCTGAGCCAATCACACCAATTACCATCTCATCCTAGATGAGAAAATCATCAAAAGGACATCCTGGTTTGAAGTGTCCATCAAGGACCAGTGTAGTTCATGAAGCCAGTTCTCAATATTTCACTTGACTTCAGTTGGTCAGCAGGGAGTTGGGCTGGTTTGACAGGCAGAGTCCCTGCTGGCCTCAGGACATTCACACTCTGGTCTGTGATGAGGGATCTATTGGCCCACTTTTGTGCTGGAATGTAGTTTAACTGGATAGAGACAAATCTCTTCCTATTCTCCACATGAACTGCCTCCCAGTGACAGTATATATTGTATTATAATTATGCAGTTCCAATACTCAATTTTGACTGGCTATGCATTAGTGGAGTTTTTTTCTATAGTTACACCACTAGGTGGTGACAAGTAACTGTCTTTATGGTTGTTGAATTACTGAATCATTAATTCAGTCCATTTGTTAAAGGGGGGGTACAATGGTGTTTCATGTATTCAGAGTTGTTTACAGTGTTAAAGAGATGGATTCTCATGCTTAACATGGCCAAAGTTTTTTAAAAATATTTTGGACGAATAACGGAGAATTTCTGTGCCGAAAATCTTACTTCCGGGTTGGTACAAGTTTCGGCTGTTTTTTTTTTTACCGTGGATCTAATGACGTAGACCAGAGTGGAACTCCTTATATGAGCATTTCTCCCGGAAAAGCGCGGCCGCGCACACGTCGACCAGAGGAGAGCGAGACCGCGCACCTCAACGCGCTTCAACAGGAAATCATCGGCAGCGCTGCATAGTGTCTCCAAAGTGTTTTTTGTGAGGGAAAGCTTACCAAAGAACCCAGCGTTAGGAACAGTGGATGCAGAAACGAGTTGTGTAGACTGTTTGTTCCCTGCATTTCGACGATGAATGTTTTATAAACAAAGCCCAGATCGACGGATTCTCTCTATGGCTCTGGCTTCGCCCACACGGCCTGCCTCCAGACGCTCGGTTTTTTCCGGAAAGACTCGGTACAGCCTATTTTCTCTTATAAATATAATAAAACTAAAGACTTTTTGGAGATATGAAGGATGCAATACTACTCTATAGGTACTCAAGATTAACAGGAGATTGAGTGAAAATGAGCATTTCACCCCCCCTTTAAGACACAATTCATTTCAGAATGAAACAAGCGTCTGCGTTTGAGTGAGTTTTAATCATTCATTCAATCGATTCGCTCAAACACACTGATTCATTCAGAAACAAAACAAGCAATTGTATTTATGAGAGAGTTTTGGAAACATTCGTTCAATCGATTCTCTCAAACACATTAGGTGTGTTCGACTTAAAGCAGTGCTACGCAAACCGATGACATGACATCAAAGTACTGCGAGAACGAGCCGAAAGCATACAGAGCCGTCTGCTCTCTAATCGCTCTCACGGTAATTTGATGTCATACACGAATCGGTCTGCACAGTGCCGCGTCAGGTCAAACACATCTTTTGATTCATTCAGAAATGAAAACGACTGTATTAATGGAGAATTTCTAAATCATTCGTTCAATCGATTCGCTCAAACACTCTAGAGCTGTGTTCAAAATCGTTCCCTCTACATTCACTATTCTCAACATTACTCCACTAATATAGTTCACTTGAAGGAGTGAATGAAAACGAGTGAGCGAATTCGGACACCAAGTGCGCCGGAAGTGCTGCCGATTGCATAGTTTGTGCTTGCTGTTTAATAATCATCTGAAACTTGTCAAAACTGGCAGCTCCAGTAGTAATGAAAAGATTTATCTTGACCTCTGTCATGGAAACTAGTATAAACCTTAATTAAACAATTTAATAATCAATTAAAAAGGAACTTATACCTTTGTGATATTTTGCTATACCCACATTGGACCAGTGGTTTGGAAAATGGATGGAAGGATAATTCACCTGCGGACAGTATTTTCTGGTGAGAAACAGGAATTCATTCAGCGTGACCGTCACAGT
The DNA here is from genome assembly GCF_949319135.1 of Squalius cephalus. Classification (NCBI taxonomy): domain Eukaryota; kingdom Metazoa; phylum Chordata; class Actinopteri; order Cypriniformes; family Leuciscidae; genus Squalius; species Squalius cephalus. The sequence goes on along the minus strand of NC_137128.1, from coordinate 32,540,117 downwards.
ACATTATGGGAGCGTACATCAGTTGTACACTCATTATTGCGGTGCATTATGGGATTGAATGAGTGTAATCAATAATGTCCACTATGGTTTAGGACAAATAATGCCCTATTTAAGGATATAGGGGGTGATTTTGGACACAGTCTATGTGTTCGACTAATAGTGGCACTGCACACACTGATCAGTGTATGACATCAAAAAGTACCATGAGAGCGATTAGAGAGCAGACGGCTCCGTTTGCTATCGAATCACTTTTGCAGTACTTTGATATCATACACCGATTGGTCTGTGCAGCGACGCTTTAAGTCAAACACACCTATTGTTTCATTCATAAACTTAACAAGCGACTGCATTTATGAGTGAGTTTTTGAATCATTCACTCAAGTGATTCGTTCAAAAACAGATTCGTTCTGCAACAAAAAACACAGCTACTGTGTGTTGCTTGGCTTTGACTTTGCCTAATTTCTGTCGATGAGGCAAAATACATGAAATATCAGGCATTTTGTATTTAAAATGTAAGTTACTCAATATTACCTTTCTATTTATTGGTCTGAATTAACACCGCGTGTAATTACCGAATATCATCGATTATTTTGCAGCATATAATAGTTAGTGGTTATATTAGTGAGATATATTCAATTTGCTGGCTGTTCTCTGACTAAAGCGGTTCTTTAACACCAAGAGGTTATCTTTACAACGAATTTACGTTGGACATCAACTGGCGACATAAATCAATGGCTTCTATAAAAAGACAGATGAATGTTGTGCGCCAAAACCACAGTTGATTGGAATCATTGCTTTTGATGTCAACAAGAAAAGATAGAATGAGTTTCCTTTTTAAAGTGGGTAAAAGCATTAACAATTATGTCTTTGGTTGCACTTTATTATTTGCATTCAGTATAGTTATACTTTATATTCGCATATCAGAACCAACCTGCAAGCTCTTTTGTCTCAACCCACTAGCAAGAATATCAATCATCTTAGTGAGAGATAATTTTAACATCAGTCCCTAAACAGATCACAAGTCCAAAGATCTGATTATTTTTTGTTTCCACCTACACTATCTTTTAGAAAGTATCAGGAAATGTGCAAGGTCACTTATCTCTGAAAGCAATAATTTCTTAGGGGCGTTTTTAATTGCCAGACCACCATCTGATACTGAAGCACTGGAGAGTAGCTCAGTGAGATAACACTGTCTGTATTCCTACAGGGCTGGGTCACATAAATATGCTCTCCTCTCCCATCAGCTCTTCATTAAAGACTGAATAATGTCAAACTGCTGATGAGAATTTATTTGCATCTCCACATTAATTCTAGTCAGCTCCTTTGTTCCAGCCAGAACAAGAGGGTGCAACAGCTTAGTAGCAGCAACAAAGGCAGATACCTAAAAAAACAAATACAAGACCCCTGCGTTTGTGTGTGCATTGCGCACAGTGAATGCTGGTATCACAGGCTGCTTCTTTGGTATATATCATCCATCATGCTTGGTTTGGCATGAAAGTTTGAGGAGCACATTAATCTATTTTTAGAAATTTAAATGAGGAAGATACTTTGTCATGCCCAACTAAATCTGTGGGCACAGTTGATGTTTAAAGCAATGGATTACTCCAGCTGGAAGTCATTTGGAGCTAAGGTCAAAAGTAATCGAAAGTCATTTTTACTGGGGGCTGTTTTCCATGTGTGAAATACTGCATGCTCAACTCAGGATGAGGGTTGGCCACTCATCCAAATCCCCATGATAAAAACACCCACCAAACTCACCAAAATATACAATGATCATGGCAATAAAGTATGCAAATAAAGATCTTCTAGCAACTGATCTTAAAAACATATTTCAAGAATATTATTACCTGCCATAAATAAACTATTAAAAAGGTTGAGATTTGCAAGTGGGAGTCGAAATTATGAGAGAAAGCATTAACAAAGGTTGTCTGCTATTATAATGTCATATAAAATCCCTTGTCACAGAAACACTTATTATTATTCAAAATCTTTTTCATTAAGCTGGGGAGCCTGGCAGAAAAAGAAAACTTTTCTTCCCCTGCTGTGATTTTCGATTATTTCACGAGGACATTTTGAGTTTGTCCTGTTCCTTTTCTGCAGGTCTGTTGTTGAAATGAAATGGTGACCATTTTAGCACAATGTCTGAGTGATTGAGTCCTTTCCAGTGTAATTGGACCATAATGGCTTGGTCATTGGCCTTCTCAGCAACAGTGATTTTCAAGCATCCAAACAGGAAATTCACACCGGACAAAGGAAAAGCAAATAAGCAGAAATTCTCATCTCTATTTACCCCCTGGTGTATGTTTTTTAATATGTATACTTGTGCTTAGAGACGAGACCTGTTTGGAAAATATTCCATATCCCAAGATGCACATTTAATATGATTTTTGAGATTCTAGTAAACAATCTCTCATAAAATAATAGGGAGACTAACTAATACAGTACAATAGGGGCCTATACGGATCTTGGCCTCTAAATATTCAATGACATTTACTCCCCATTTTAAGCACTTTCTCACTCTTATTCTCTTGAAAGCTTAAATATGGTGCCAACAACTGACTTCCGAATGTTTCATTTTCCTCAAGCTGATTAATAGGGTAGTTAAGGTAATGGGAAAAAAACACTGTTTGGAACATTTCCTGGCAGTTAGTCATTTCTTGTTGAGAGTAACAGTTCAGATATTACAAAATGTGTCAATGCCACCATGGTGTAATGGCAAGCTTTGCAATGCAAGAGCCAAAATTCACCGTAGAAAATAGATAATCAGATACCCATGCATTTCTGAAATTGGCAGAAGACCATGTATTTGGAAAATTTCACCCTTTATCCTTGGTTGAGCTGACGTGTTAAACCAAATAAAATGACTCAAGAGACATACAAATTGTCAATTTCACCATAACCGAACGGCCAGAAGCAAAGAGATGATGCATATCGTCGCTTACCGCTGATGCTTTATAAACATCCCCACAAAATGCCATTGCATAAAAGCTCTCAAGGATAAGCCCTTTCCCCATCTACACTAACGGCGTTAGCTCAACTCGATTTAAAGTGAACCCGAGTCAGATTTTCCACCGCCGCCTATGCATCATGCTCACTGAGGGCTGGAAAACATAATGGCCATTTAGTTGACAGATCTCAATGAGATTATGAGGAAAAAATGGAGGACGTGTGAGTAGACTCCCGGCTTTTCCCGAACAGGCCGAGGCACATACCAGCTTAGGCTTCATAATAAGATCTGAAAGCGCTGATGCACATTAAATGCTCAACATCAGTCACAGGTAGGCAGGGCAGTGCTGCGTTTACACTCACCTGTCAATGCCTATCAAGCTCTATCAAGGACATGGATATAAGTCAGTGCCTTGAGGCACCAAACGTGCCGGTGAACGCTAAAAGCAGGTACCTGTTCAATCTGTTATCGTAAGACTACTTGGCAGACCTGAGACAAATATGTAAGCATGCTCAGCTGTAAAGGTCCATTACTTGTGACATTGGGAAGCCATTCGTAAGATTGAACTGCTGAAAAGTTGCACTCTCTCAATGCATAGTAACAAGCCAACTGAGACTGATGGTGTATTACTGTGGACCTTTTGGTTTCCAGCCAGGTTTGATACCTTTCATGTAAAGCCATTTTTCAATTTATGATTACTGAGCCAACTTTAAAGATATTATCCCATTTGCTATATTAAAAGCTGATATGCAAAAAGACAGACGTGTTGTTGGGCCACAACAAATTAGTCATATTTATTTAGGCAGCAGCTATTTTCTTTAAAAGAGGGAAGATGCTATTCATACTAAGTGTTGTAGAAGTGAGAAAATGGCCTTGCCATCAAGATTGGCTGTTTGTATTTGTAAATAGACACTGGCAGTAGAAGATTTTTTTTTTTTTTTCGGTATGTTGTTTGTTTTTATATTAGCTAATTAAAAGACACTTAGGTGGCATTATCATGCTGGACTTTTTTAAGCACTAAAAAAGCACTGGGATCAATGATTTTCCATTTCAACAAAAATGTTATCACCTCAAAGATTCGTTAGGTGGAAAATGCATCAAAACAATTGAAAATGAAGGCAGAGCAAATGCAGTATTTTTTTTTTATTCTGAATGTGTTCATTATTAATGAAGAAGTTAGGGATGAAAGAATTTTTTTTTTTTTTTTTTTTTCAGGACGTGCACCAGAAGGACAATGATAAGAGTTAATTAGCATTGTTTTTATGTCTTTTGTGAGTTTTAATGACTTTGCTAATAAGGAGCAGCAAATGCCCTAGTGACTGGTCAGAGGTTGTTTTGTCATGAAATATTCATATTCACCTAATGCTATTCCAACACTTTGGCCCATAAAGACAAAATAGCTAAATATACCATCATGTCCATTGTTAATAATCCAGCACTTTATTTATTTTCTCTGTTGTTAAATATAATAATTTCACACCATACAGTTTTCAGTCATAATTTTTTCCTAAATTTGAATAATTATTTTTGATCTCTTTGATATGGGGGGCTTTAAATTTACTTTACACATTAATGAAATATAACTAATCCACTAATTCTTTCCGACTCTTTCCATCACAGAGCTCACAGAATCTACTGGCAAACTTCAGGAGAAGAACAAACAAAGAAAATATGTTGTCCGCCTCAAAATACAGTGTTGATTCGGTCCAAGTGGGAATGCTGTGACTCTTGGTGCTGTGTCAGTGAGATTGAGTTCTTTTTGAACTGATAGCACTTTTCTAGTATATATCAGTATCAGCACTTCTCTATTGCTGGCAAACACTGCAAAGACAATAATAGATACCTTGTGTTTGCTGTTGTGCTTTGGCACTCAGGTCAATAGTAGAGGAGACGGTTTATTCAGACAGCTTGTGCCCCTCCCACATCCTTTTGAACAATGCTTTTCAGCTGCATCTCTGGTAAGATATATGCATGCAGTCATTTTTCATTATGGATGTTTGTGTGCCATCTGACGTAAAGTCGATCAATCCAATCCCATTTGAAATGTGTCTATAATGCAAAAAAGTGCTTTGTGTGTGTTTGCTGCCCTATTTAGAGAATTAAAGAGATCGTTCACCCAATGAATGTTCTGTCATCATTTACTTATGCCCTTATGTTGTATGAATTTTTTATTTATTTTTATGCAAGGTCAAAAGATATAATAGACAGAATGTTCACACTGCTCATAGTTGCAAACTGACAAAAGCACCACAAAAGCAGTGCATACATGCAGTCATGTTAAAGAAAGTAATACTTTTATTTAGCAAAGAGGCATTAAATGGATAAAAAAAATACAGTAAAGATATTATGTAAAATAAGATTTATATTTCTTTCTATTCATCAAAGAATTCTGCAAAAAAAAAAAAAAAAAATCAGTTTCCACAGAAAACGTTTTAACCACAACAACTGTTTTCAACATTGATAATAATAAGAAATGTTTCTCGAGCACCAAATCAGCATATTATTATCATGTGACACTGAAGACTGGAGTAATGATGTTGAAAATTTAGTTTTGCTATCACAGGAATATATTAACATATTTTAATATATAAAACAGTTATTTTAAATTGTAATAATATTTCACAATATTACTATTTTTACTGTATCTCATCAAATAAATGCAGCCCTTGGTGAGCAGCATAAGAGATTTATTTCAAAAACATTAAACATATCTTACTGAACCAAAACTTTGGTATGGTAGTGTATGATCTGTGTCATAAGACACTTTTGAAGTCAAAATTCTCCTTTTTGTTTTCCACGAAAGAAAGAAAACCATACAGGTTTGGAACAAATGATGAGTGAATGATGACAGACAGAATTCATTTAGGGCTGACCTATCCGTTTAAGAAAACATTAGCAGTGTTTAAAGTTTTCCCGTAATTCTATCCCAACAGGCCTGCATCATCCTGGCACATCCATAATATCAAATGAGAGACATGGGAAGTGCAGCTGATGAAGACGATGAGATATATGTGGATTGGCCTGCCTGCTGGCCTCACCTGCTCTTTCTTAACCCAGCATTACTGTCTTAATGCCTCCTTACACTGCTGTAAAGCCCACGACCATCAGCAGAATCTATCATGTGGACAGAATTGCTGACTAGCTATTACTTCTCTGCAGTTGCCATAAAACCCGGCAATTAAATGCTATTGGCCTATTCTGCTCTGTCTTAAACCAGTGAGCTCTGGTCGGACGCAGCCACTGGAAATGGGAAATTAAATACTGTGACAGTTTCTGTGAAATTGCACCTGATGAGATGGGCCTATTCTTATCCGAGCTTTGGAATAACTTTCTTGGATTACATTTTTTAAAATCACAGAATGAAGATTGCCAGTGTTTTTAAATTGCTGTAGTCTCTATCATGTTATAAGACGAATATATTAAATAATCATAAAACTGAGTTGGTGCTAGTATTTGTAATGAATGACAGTTTTCACATAGGTCTTATTAGTGTTCAATTCTTGACAATTTAGGCACATTTACATTTTAAAATAGAAAAAAAGTTATTTTTTAAATTCTAATATTATTTCACAATATCACTGTCAATATCACAATATCACAGTACTTTACAATCAAACAAATGCAGCCTTGAGACTTCTTTCAAAAACCTTTAAAAACTCTTACTGACCCCAAACTTTTGAACAGGAGTGTAACCTGAGTGTATAAATTAGCATGCACAGTTAAATATCCAATATCTGATACTGATTAATTTAAAAATAACCAATTTGATACTGCTTATACTCAAATCAGTTTCAACTCTCAACCCTATAGCTAGGACCTTTTGAAGGAATGTAATGTTAGATGGTCTTCTTGGATTTTATATACTAAGGGTTCCTAAGGGTATTTTCCATATTAGAGTTGTAAGTTTGTACTGTGTGTGCTTAGGGTTTTGGTGTTCAGCTTTCTCTGGCAATATCAGACCACATGGCCTCAGGCTTTGTAGCCCCCTGGCAGTCCATAATTTGGCTCGCATCACTCTGTACTGTAATTCACTTAATATTTACAGTTCAAGATGGTGCAGTTATAAACCAATGCCATATCATTTCGTTGCACACCTGTTGAATAAATATGAACTTTCAAACTTTGTGTTCAAATTTTCAATTAGTGTACCAGACATAACTTCTATTTGAGATATGACATAAAAAATAAAATAAAAATTACTCTATCTGAGAATGCTGGGGTTTTACTGGATCTGTCAATCTGCTCAATCGCCAACCATGAACCATATTTCTTTTTTATCCATCACTGAATTTTATAATCTTTTTATGATCATCACACCAGAACAAGCTCCAAGACCTTTCTGTGACATCTAATTTACTGCACCGGTCAACATTTTTGTCTGGATTTTTAGCTGAATAACACCACTGGTCATACAGTACACTCAGAATGCTTTGACTGTTTAGGCACCTGTGGAAGGATGAAAGACAGACACAGATCTCAAATCTTCATTCTTAGATCATCTTTTCATTATGAATAACATATATAAAACAATCTTTTGTGTTGATTCCAGTTTATAAATTTTTATGCTGCACAGTACTGATGTCCACAAGGACAAAGGAATATCCATGAGCGATTGCTGCCAACTCTGCAGCTGTTTTCTCCTCTGTCACATAAGAAAAAGGTTTGTTCATTCTGCCACCACAGTCTCCATATCCTAAAAATAAATTGCAATCAAGCAGGATGCAGGTACGCAATGCACCAAAGCATTACATGCACCTGACTCCAGTGAAAGGAGCCAAATGGCTTCATGTCTCATTAGTGGAGCGAATGATTTTACTTTCATTTAAATCCAGATTCCACCCACTTATCCATCTTGTGTCTAATGCTTGTCACTTCCGGAAATTGGATGAATTTGAATGTAAAGCAGCCGTTTGACATTTTAAGTGAGATTTGGTTTCCATGTACTGCCATGATGCTAATTGTGGTAGTGGCAGTGTTTTTGTGCATAAAAAGAAAAGGCTTCTGTAAAGTGCTTATAATTTTTTTCATGGATGTAATTAATTGCCATAATGCCTTTCCCTCCAGTCAATACCCAGTTTATATGAGAATGAAATTGTTGCCACGCACTATTAAGCTGAGAAAATCTAAGCATATTTTACATTAGCTTTTTGACATTTAAACAAAAAAGTTCAACAAAAAAAATTAATTACTCACTTGTCTTTTGAAACCTGTATGACTTAATTTCTTCCAATGAACAAGGATTTATGGAAGCTGCTCTTTTCCATATAATGAAAGTGAATGGCAACCACTGCCAAGCTAGATTTGTAATCTGTTCCTCACACAAAGCTATCATATGGATTCAGATGATTTGGATAATAGTGCACAAGTCATATGGATTACTATGGCGCTTTTATTGTCCTTTTTGATGCTTGACATCCCCTTGTCAACATCCACTTTCACTGTATAGACGAGAGCAGCATAGTCAAGTCAAGTCAAGTCAACTTTATTTATATAGCGCTTTTCACAATACAGATTGTATCAAAGCAGCTTCACAGTATTAAATAAAATAGTACATCAGTGTTTGTTTCTAGTGTAAAACGTCCACGTTTGGTAATGCTGATCAATAGTATTGTTGATTGATTAATTAAATTAAGTATCCCCAACTGAGCAAGCCAAAGGCAACAGTGGCAAGGAACCGAAAAACTCCATCAGGTGACCTAATGGAGAAAAAAAAAACCTTGGGAGAACCCAGGCTCAGTCGGGGGCCGGTTCTCCTCTGGCGTTTATGAACTAGAGACCGGATTTACCTGTAAGATTAAAAATATTCTATAAATGCCTGGCTGAAGAGATGCGTCTTTAATTTAGTTTTAAACTGGGAGAGCGAGTCTGAGCAACGAACAGTATCAGGAAGGCTATTCCAGAGTTCTGGAGCTAAATGTGAAGCATACCATGAACATGTTCTACCATACCATGTTCCACAAAAGAAAGTAAGTCATATAGACAACATGCAAGTAAATGATGACAAAATATTAATCTTTTAGGTGAACTATCCCTGGAAAGGAAGCTATAAATATAAACTGAATCACAAAATAATGAGTGTGCTTGTTAGATTTGTTGAACATCTCAGCCAGGTATTCAGAACCCGTATATTGATTTCCCCTCAATCATTCCGTCTCTATCTCTCCCTCTTTTTTGTTCTTTCAGTCCATTGATGCTCAGTGATTCAGAGTAGTGCCCCTCAGCCTTTCTGTTTGCCATGGTTTAAATCCACCTCTATTGCAATGGGACTGATCCAGTATTACATCATGCCATCCTCGCTTTGCACATCACCACCTCTTCCCCAGGCAATGAGTGCTAGAACTGGCAGTGAATACTTATTGCAATGTTAGCAGTAGATTGTCATTGAACTTGTTCTGTCTCTAGAGCTCAAAGTACAGTGATAGTAAAATTTAATTCAGGAAAAGTAGAGCTGTCATTTTGATGTCATTGCACTAATTTAGTGCAATTAATTGTAAAGAAAAAAAGGAAAAGAATAAAAGACTTGAATTTTAAGGCATCACACTACCAGCAAGTCTTACAACTCCATCTACTGGTTTTTAGTCACCAATCTGCTGTGAGGAGGAAGTTCCTCTGATTGCACCAGATAAAAACAAACACTTAGCCAATATTGGCTGCCATCTGGATGTGCACGTACGCACATTGTTTTCCTGGCAAATCGATGACTCCCTGTCGCAGCAGAGGGTGTCCGCTTCAGCCTCTGAGGTATTGGGGGGGTCTAGGTACATGCCTTTTTAAAATCCAACCAATCAATGCACTCTCACAGAATCAATAGGGACCTCCTATTAGGAGTAATTAGAAAGCAAAACTTAGTTCTGCCAAGCACATCTACCTATGGTCTAGTGCCTTGGCCATGTAATAATGTCTTGGTGATTTAAAAGGGGAATACATTAATACTAACGGTTCCTTAAAGGTTTCTTATTTTTCAACTCACTGAAGAATGAGTCACAATTTTTTTTACATTTTTTATTATTATTATCCTTGTTTTGGGAACAACATAGTAATAAATAAACCTTGCCTTGGGATAATTTGTACTTATTGTGTTTTTTTTATTTTATTCAGAATACACATTAGGTGGTTTCATTAATAGTTTGTGCTCCTGTTCTATAGAGGTGAAATTATCCATTTATGTAAGGACAGGTATAGCCAATGGTCCTTTTCTGAGAATAAATTAATTTGGATTGGTTTTGAAGTCCAGTTTGAAGTCCAGTCACATTCTGCCAACTCTAATTTGCCTTTTAAAATCAGTATTCACCTCATACTACTGAGAATTGTGCTACAATCTCTGTGCAAAAAACAAAGGAGTAGCCATCTGCAGATGTTATTTACAGGTGGCGTTAACATCACAATTTTCATCACAGAAATTATATGGCACACGGCTCATTCTCAGATCCCTTTTCACCCATCCTGCACTTTTTATCAAATTACAGGCTTGTCTTCCAAAGAGCGATTCTAGAACTTCAACTGCTTCCCTCTGGCTTAGCTGGCCCTCTGATTCAGAACAGGAGGATTAGCATGATTGATGTAATGTACCCTGCACCCAAGCTCTGCTTCTTTTTCAGACACAACATGCAGTGCTAGCCCAATATTCTGTATGTAAGGAACAGCCAATTCTTCTTTAAAGTCATCCCTTTGGTAATGTGGTATATAAATGCATGGTTATGTAATAAATGGAGGTTCTGTTAAACATCTTGGATGCATCATATCCATTTAGAGAGGTAGTGAATCTAAAATAAAAGGAATGTGCAATGAACCCACAATTCTAGATAGGTGAAAATGTATTTTATTGTGGGTGGAAATAGGATTTACGCATCAATGCGATTGTGCTACGTATTTTTTTTATAGTAGCACAAGGAAAAGGGTCATTAGTAGATTTTGGAACCGAAAGCCGCCAGCTTTTTTTTTTTTCTACTAAAAAAGCGCCCTTTCTTGACAAAAAAGAAGCCACGTGTGAACGCCCTTAAGGTGCGTTTACGCCATATTACTGTAATTTGGAAGAGATGCAAACCTGTGACGTTATACTCGGAGCGTTTCGTGACTCGAATTTATGCGTTTCAATGGCAACACTATCAACATCGAAATTAATTTGCAGCAGTCAGGTGGTACAGGTCAGTGCTCTTTAAGTTGTTTATGTTCATTGTAATTTTAATATAATTGAAGGGAGGATGGGATCTCATGCTTTCAAAGATAACTTGCTATTGCTAGCCTCTCTGAAAATTGACAACCCTACCTTTAAAGCACTGCCTGTTTTGTGCTGTGGATTTAGTAACTGTGGTCCATTTTAAAAGTATTGCAGTAATCTCTATCAGAGTATGTTCAGTATTTCTTCTACATCGGAAGAAGAACACACAGGCGAAAACACTTAACGGAACCGAGCATCATGCGGTTTCAATATTTAACAAATACTGATGATTCCCAACCCTTTTTGTGGTTCATACTTATAATTTCAAAGCAAAAACGCTAATTTTCCACTCTCTGCACTGTCAGTGATAAGTTACCAGCTTCAAATGAGGCAGAATGCTTTTATTCTGTGCATATTTATAAAAAAAAAAAAAAAAAAAAAAATAAAGATTCAGGATATCATTTTAGCACAGCAAGAGATGTGTTGAATTAATGTGCACGTATGGCAGAAGAAACAAGCAGATGGAGCCTGAATTTCTCTCTCTTTCCATCTCAGAGTCTAGCAATTAATTTCCAGGTGGGTGGGAATATAACTTGGAGGATATGTGAGGGTTCTTTGCTGAAGAGGAATGTGTTAAAAAAATTCTTCATTTATCTTCAAAGGGGCTAAAGCAAGCTGGAATGGTAGAATGTATATTTAGAAATATATTACAATGAAACCACAAAATAAAATGCAAGGAAATGTACCCCACAACTCACGATGCTGTACAACTGCAATTTTGATTTATTAAAATAAAAAGATAGATTAGGGCACATTTGAATCCAGAACTCTGTGTTCTCTAAAAATGCTACTTAACATTCAGAATGATCCATTTATCCGTAGTGCTACAAAATCCCGGGACCAACAGTGGCAGATGAATGAATATTTAAGCATTTAATTTGATCAGAAAGAAAAATGATTCCCTAAAATGCCAGAGTTTTTGTTGTATTTGAAAAATAGCAACTCAATCTGCTATTGATTTGGACATTTTAGACTTGGAAATGAGCAAATACTGTGCTACAGACCTGGGTCAATTCATCATATAGGCCTAGACTATTTATCAAAATCTTATTTTAAATTGTTAGTGCATAACCTAATTATTATTCAAAAGCAAAGACATTTCCATTTTGTGATGATGCAATCAGCACATCTGTGCACCACTCTCCCTCCAAGTCCCTATCACTTTCTAAACAAACTAATGCTTTCACTGTATCCTTTGACCTCCTTCTGTTTAAATATTTAGGTCTATTTTCCCTCCCTGTTTCTCTTTGAGCATGACAGTGTTGAACAGAATGCATTACATTCAACCAGGTCGTATTCAGCATTTGGTAAGTGTGATGATGCATATCCGTGCCTGCTCTTTTACAAGGTCACTCCTCTGCTTGAATAAAAAAATATAAAAAAATATTATATATATATATATATATATATATATATATATATATATATATATATATATATATATATATATATATATATATATAAATGAGGCCAACAAAGCCTCTGTAAGCTCAATTCATTTCTTAGAACAAAGAAGTGAATCAAAGTGTTTTAGCCCCACAATCAAGGTGACTTTATTAGATTCCAGAAATATAGAAAAGAATGTATTAAAAAAAATCTTAAGAGCATTCTGCTATTTTTGCTGTGTACTTAGAACAGCTCGATACACGTTGAATGCAGTGCTTGTGCAGAGGCACTAATAAGAAATCATTGAGACTCACCTCATTTAAAATGCATGAGGCAATGGATCTCAGATCTAATCCTGGCAATTAGTAATTAACAAAAGAGACTCACAAGCACGCTTGAATCACAGAGTTGTTTAGATAGCACTTTGCAAGACCTATTTGTCGTTAATATCAGCGTACTTCCTTGACAGGCTGAAAAATAACCAATAGTGATTGAGCCAGACAAACTTTATGCACTATTTTGGGTGGACCTGTCTTTGCTGCTGCCCTGTGGTTATTTGCTGGGGAAAGGCTTTCATTATTGCTTGACCCGTTCGCAATTAAACTGACCCTAGCTGTCCATGCTGCGCGGAGTGGCGGAAGCTCCCATCACTCTCGGGGTGAATAACTTCAACATCCGCTGCTATGCATGCCTGAGCACTAATAAACATGCAAGGTGGAGTCTGTTAACTAATGCTGAAAAGATTTATGCTTTATTAATACATCAGAGCAGCCCAGTACACATTTTTCAAGGGTTTTTGTTACGTTTGGTAATTGCTTTGACTTCAGGTTTTATTGGTATTGGATTGCATTTCGTAAAAGTCCGGCAACTAAGGGCACATTTACACGACAACGATGTACTAAAAATGGAAAAGTTTTCCCTTTGTGTTTTTCGTGTACGACAACGTTGTCAAAACGATCCCCGTTCACACGGATATGTGAAAACGCTGTACTATTCATGCCAGGCAAGTAGTTGGCAATGTCACTTTGTAAAGAAAATCTATATGCATATAGACAGAACACGTAATGTGCATGGCATCACCATTTCCACAAAGTTGGATTTTTGTAGGCTTAATACTGTTAATTCTATTTTTAAGGCCACTCAGAGTTTGTAATTTTTACAATGGGTTGTACATTTTTATCCTAAATTTAGAAGAAAAAAAAATCATGTAGGAACTTATTAGGTTTGTCACACAGGTTTTGCACACAAATACATGCATACATATTCTTATTGAATGAGACCCAATGTCTTCTGTTAAAATTTCCCACCAGTTGAAAACCACTGCTATTTATTACATATATAATACCAATAAATACCTATGTTCAGATCCTGAAAAATGTCCAAATCCTAAAAAATGCATGATTCATACAATACTAAGGCTAAATATATAAATGTTGTAGTGATTTTACTTTCGTCCATCCAAGGACGCTACTCACGTCACCGCTGCGCTGACGTTGTGATTTTTGGATCACTCGTCACTTAAAGGTGCAGTGTGTGGATTTTTAGCATCTAGTGGTGAGGTTGTGAATTGCAACCAACAAAAGTTACGGTGGCCGACAGGAAAAGATGTCGTCGTCTGAGACAGCAGAGACTAGCCAGTTAAGCAATGAGGTTTCTTTACAAAGATAAATTAAGAAATTAGGTTTACTTTATTATTCAGTAAAACGATATGTTATTGCGAATATTATTGTTACTTGTTCATCGTTGTGTCAGTGTTTTATTCGCTGGCTTTAGCTAGCTTCCTTGCACAAAGAACAACTTAGTAAATAAACGCGTTTGTCCGTTTAGGGCCACTGTAGAAACATGTCAGCGCATATCAATGTAAGGGGACCGATAAGGTCTTTATACACCACTGAAAACATAGTTATGTTTATGATTTTGCATTTCTGTCAACAGATCCCCCTAAATATTACACAATGCACCTTTAAGGTGTGGTTATGAGTACATCAGATGACCACCTCCCCCTCTTAGTTCAAGGCACCAGTCAAGGTCTTTTACCTTGGCAGTATGAGAAAACTCCCCACAGGAGGCTGTTCAATCATTTAGAATTACTGTAAAGTGTAGGGAGTTGGTCAGCTGATTTATCTGAAAGACTGGTGAGATTGCTAACTTGTAGAGCCTCTTCTGTATTATCAGCACAAGGAAGACACAAGTGTAATAAAACAAATAATAGAATAACTAACACAACTACTAAATGAATGCCATGAATGATAAAGGAATAAAGTACATAAGATGCATAAAATACAAGTGATTAAGTTGAGTGTGGCTATGGAAGCGTTACGTTATCTTATGGAACGATAAATTGTTGTTTATCTTCTCTGAAACTAATAAGGTGAAGAACCTTATTATGCATCAAATAAATAAAAGAAAGATTATTTGTTATTAATTAGCACCAGCTATATTATCTCTAAAGTAAAATCATATACTGATAATATACAATAATGCCAAGGTCTCTAAAAAGAGGTTTGGTTAAAGGGATACTTCACCTCTGGGAAGATGAATGTGTATTTAAAATAGGTCATTTAAGTAGAAGAAATGTGAAGAAATTTTTGAATTTGGAGCTTTCTAGACTGAGAAAAGCCAGAAAATGTATTTTTGGCTTATGTGGATGAAAGACCACAACTCCCAGAATGCACTTGCTTCGCTGTCTCAGGAGGCCACGCCTACCGGTAAGAGTGCGCAGTTTAAAACAACAAAGCTAGCCTACGTGATGAGTTTGCAAGGGATTTAGAGATCGTCCAAAATGTCCGGGATTCGGCTTTTGCGTTCTACAGTCGCCATTCATTCATCATGTTTACTGTGGCGAGCAGGACGAGGCTGACGGCCGCGGGAGAACGGCGCGAGGCCGGTGGTGTCATTACTGAGACGCTCCGGGTCTCGCATCTCTCACGGGGGAGCGGGAATTTTTCTTAGCAATGGTAAAACGCACATCAACCGATCACTTGTTTAGCGTTCATGTAAACACTACATTCAAATTCACCAATCGGAATGAATTCAGTTAGATTGAAACAAAAGGTGTGCATGTAAACAAGGAATAGCGACCGCAGAAAGCAAAAGCTGAATCCCAGACATTTTGAACGATCGGGCCGGACAAGTCCGGGAAAAAGAGGATGGTTACTTACTCAGCTTTCTCCTACTACTCAGCTTTCTCCACAGAACAAGAGCCTGCTAGCTTAGCTTCCAAAGAAAGACGGCTGACACTGTGTACATTCTGTGAGTGAGATCCCACCCTGTATGGGCGGGCTGAAAACATGCGGAACAACGCCATCTACTGGCTGTAGTCTTTAGCCTCTGGCCAAAAAATCCTCCGATGACGCAAAATGACGATTTTTGCGTCATCGGAGGATTTTTTCCAGACAAAAAATACATAAATCTCTTGTCTCAGGGGGATATGAGGGTGGAAAGCATGGTACTGTAATTCGAAAATACTACAGGTTTTCTACTAATACAAAGCTTAATGCTAAATCCTGAAGTAACCCTTTAAGTGATTTTTACGTTCCACGTGGTCGAGTGAGCAGTTCGATGACGCTGACGTCTTTCACTGGTTGTGCTGGGTGACAATGCAGTGAGGAAAGGAGCCGGAATCCGTTTCGACAGCCTTGAACACAAAATTCTGTGGGATGCTGATCTCCTGGAGCACCCAAGGGTCCTAAAATCTGAAACACGCAGATGAGGCCCTGAAGTAGGTGCAGAAGGTCCTTAATCTGGAACATGCAGATTAAGGTACCTTGAAGTGAAGGTTTGCTCACTTGAACTTAACCTTGTTGCAAATGTCTCTGTGTGTCTTCTGTCTCTCTGGGCCAGACACTCAGAACTTGATCAATACACTTTTGTCCCGCGTGTGCTGTTGTCGTTACAGTCTCGCTGGACGAAAACTCTGAACGTAGCGTTTGTTCATGTCTCTTTGGAAACTGGACTTAAGACTGGAGGCTCAGAACGTGGTCATATCTGTTGGTGCCTCACAAGCTGTAGACAAAGATCATAGAATCTGTTGTTGTCCCTCTCTCGAGATGAACAAGAGTCTCAGAACTGTGTATCAGAACAAGGAGTGTCTGTGGAAAGGACACCTTTATCCCTTTCAGATGAGGAGGAGATTGCAATTTGGCGCTTCTCTATTTCACTGCTGTGATTGGCTGCTGGCATCAGAAGGAACAAACACAGTGTGGCCAACCCTTCTTTGCTTTGTGCAACTTATTTGCATAAAGCACACAGTTAGAAGTCTTTAAAACGTCTTTAAAGGTTTACCAATGCAACACCACCAGAATACCTTTGGCAATATTCTAAACAAATAGAGTCCAAACAAGGTGGGAAAAGATTGAACTGTCATGCATTCATTCATTTATACATCAACAGCTGAATGTGTGTAACATGTTGAAATACAAATACTGTAGCTGCCACCAAGAATACGTATTTCTCTGAATAAGTATGGAATGGATGCGTGTAGTTTACATCAGTTTTAAGGTTTCCAAACATAGTTATGAATGGATTTGGATGGATCATTGTGGTCTCTCTTTGTTTCACCCACTGCTGCTGAGGTCCTGAGGAATTTGTATGGCAGTCACAGTCACAGGCCAACCTTAGGAATTAGTCTCTAGATGGGGTGAAGGGCAAGTCATATCCTTCCTGGTCTTCTTCTTGCCCTCTAAGAGGTGTCTGACTGTTGTCCTAGCATCTTTATCTGATGGTGTTGGACAGTTTGTTTGTTTTCGTCCACCAAGACCCAATCTTAAATGTAGCAAACCTTTGTCCACTGTTATGGACAGAGCGGGGCCCGGCCATAAACTGGGCCCTGGAATGCGCTGTTCACCACAATGTGAAGTGCTCACCATTGTTGACCTAGTAACCCACTGCCCACCCTCTATTTACAAACAGAGAATTTTTTTAACTCTCCCTTTGCTTGCTTCAGAAACAAACTCGTGTGGAGACAGTATTGACGCTCCAAATGGTTACATGAACAGTTCTCGACTGGCCTCCTCTCAAATGTGCCGTGGGGAGGCATAAAATATTAGCATCCAGGTGCTAATTAAAAATTGCGGTGCTGACAGGCAACACCACGCCAGAGATGCAATCGCCTTGTCTCTCAATGGGGGAGAGGAATAATATGATTATCTTTTCAGAGAATCAATTCAGCTCAGTTTCTTGAGACAGAGGCACTCTCAGCAGAATGAGTTGTTTGAGGTGGAGAAACAAAGGGAGTGTAATGTTTTTGAAGGTCCTGCTTTTATGTCTCCAGCATCTGGTGCCTGGAGTCTTTGCAAACCCTTTGCACACATAAATGCTTCAAACATTTGCCTTTCTTCCTCAAAACCAGCTATGCATAGAAACTGAGCTTCTGAAACCATTACCAACAGCTGAGCGTTATGAGAGCAGGTCTTTGACTCATAACTGTACTGAGGTCAAAGTGGCAATATCAACAAAACAAGCTCTCATTTTCTTTAGTACACTTTCTCTGTAAACATGTGAAGATGTGTCCTTAAGGGAACCAGTCCAAGTGTTTTGGATTCTTCGTTTACAGAAAATATATTTAGCTTCTTTTCCCAGCTTTAGCTGAAAGTATACTAAGAATGTGCAATTGGAAGATCAGGATTATAATTAAGGGATTTAGGCTGTTTCTATTATAACAGAGAGCTGCAGATCCTACAGCCACAAAGATAATGATTTTTACTAGAGGAGTTATAATTGTTTCATTGAATTTTAAAAAGTATATCTTGGAACTACTATTATAATATTATTTAGCAGTGAAAATATTTTACAGTGTACTGTGCACCAATACATCTAAAATATTAATTGAACTGTCATTCCTCTATAATCAGTAGCTGTCAGTTTAATATATTAATTTAGAACAATTTATTAAATAAAAAAACATTCAACAAATTTATTCATGCCATCTGCTCTGTATATATATTACAATCTTTTGATCTTAAATTAGAGTATCAAATGTGAAGCGTATTTTTTGCAAGTCCACAATAAAAAAATATATGTATAATATGTGTATTAGTGGTAAGAATCACTGACTTACTCATAAAAGGTGACGCTTTTTCAGGTGACACTTTCTGTTGCTAACATCGTTGCGCCAGTAGTGTCTTTATGAGAGAGTCATTTGAATCACTCAATAAGTCGATTGGTTCAAAAACATTGATTCATTCAGAAACAAAACAATTTACTTTTATGAGTGAGTCAGTGATTCTTTCATTCAACCAATAAAAAAAAAAAAATGCTTTGATGTCATACACAGATCGGTCTGCGCAGCACCACTTCAAGTTTAACACGCCCATTAATTCATTCAGAAATGAAACAAGTGACTGTGAGTCATTCATTCACTCAAATGATTTATTAAAAAATACTGATTCATTCAGTCACTTCAGTAATCTATTGACTTTTCATGATTTGGGTAATTTTTCTCAGCAATTAGTATTGCAATATTTATTAATATTGTTAATTAGCTTTACTTTTTATATTTTCAGTTTTCATTTAATGGTTTAGTAATTTTATTACATGCTTTTGTCGTTTTATTATTATTATTATTATTATTTAAAAAAAAACAAATATTTCAATTTATTTAAAAAAAAAAAGTTATAAAAAAAAAAAAAGTTATTTATTTCACTTAGTTGCCAAAGAAACATTTAAGATTTTGCAGTTTTAAGTTTAACATCTAGTATTTATATTTTGCTTTATTACAATTGCCGAAAACTAAATCTTTAATAGTTTTAGATTTAGTAACGGTAACAGCACTGACATATGCAACTAATCTGAGTTTGAAACTAATTAAACAGCCTAATGAAAATCTGGAATCTTTGATCTAATCCCTGGTCTTCTAATCCCAGGTTAAACATAAGTCTCAAGGCAGGGGTTGGGCCCATGTTGAGGCAGTAACTGATTGTTTGGCCCTGAATCGTTTTTAAAGGTTTGAATCTAATGTCATTCCTCCTCATTACAGTTCAGCCTTCCAATGCCTGTGCTAATTCCTCTGCCAGTCCCTTAGAGAAATCTCTCCGCTGCCCTGGCTAGCATAAATCATTTTTATCGCTGGTACTTCGGCCTCGATCTGCACAGACGGGTGATGTTTTAAACCCTATGTGGATGGTAAATCTGCCAACTTTAATTAAAATGGCATCTTTCCCCTTTTGTCCTGGTGACATAATGGCCTCCAAACTTCCTACAAAAGATCTCTGAGGACTGACCCTAAGAAAAAAAAAATACATATAAAAACAAAGGGACTACCTCATGCATTCTCCAAAAAAATGACACCGTTTAAAAAGTTTGAACCAAAAAAAGTTTCAGAGATGGCGATTAATGCTATTAATTAAAAAATTCTACAACACATAATACCAGTAAATGACAGAGAACAATTGTCATTTTAGAATCAAATTCCACTACACATAAAAGAAAAGGCCTGAAACCTAAGGTACTCCACAACTGTCGAAGATAATAAAATGTTTCACTTTCATTTAATGCAGTCATTTATCACGTTTAAACTGCGAAACAAAAAGGTTAAGTGAGATCCCACGAGATATATGTTTTAACGTCAAGGCTTTCTGCCACAATGAGCCAAGTCATCCATGGCCTCTTGTCTGTCTTCATTGCTGTTAATGACAGTGTGAAACTCAATCAATGAAAGCAATTCATTTCGTTTTGCATGCTAATCATTCAGCTATGCTAAACACATAAGCCCTTATTGAGAAGCGCATGAATTGTGGCAACAGTTTCCGCTCGCTCCAGCTGTAGTGCTGAAATGAAAAACTCATTGAGAAAAGTCAACACTGATTGTACTGTACTGCATTAAAACGCAAATATTTATGCTGTGACATTTTCCCCAAATCAATAACTTAATCCACTTTCTGCCAAATGCTTTTGAAAAAGGCCATGCCGTACTATAATGGTCTGGCCTTTTAACTACAAAAGCCTCTCTGTGGATTGGAACTCAGGACCCTGAATCCATCCATTTTCATCATGGACTGGGAAGGCCTAGCTGTGTGTGTGGCCACATTCACACAGAAGCAGAATACAGTCTGTCCTTAGTGCTAAGTATAGTTTACACACACTTCATTAAAAAGTGTTATGCATCACAAGCGTTTACATGGCATGTTAAAAAGATTATTTTAATTAAAATTGTTGTTTCATCTGACTGAAAACGAATTTTTAAACTGCATTTTCAGAAGAAATAAATACTTTTATTACACAAGAAACATTAAAAGTGATCAAAAGTGACAGAATTCTTTTGTAACATTATA
Organism: Squalius cephalus; assembly: GCF_949319135.1. Classification (NCBI taxonomy): domain Eukaryota; kingdom Metazoa; phylum Chordata; class Actinopteri; order Cypriniformes; family Leuciscidae; genus Squalius; species Squalius cephalus. The sequence goes on along the minus strand of NC_137128.1, from coordinate 32,519,296 downwards.
ATATTGATCTTTGCCATTTCAATATATTATTTCAAATAAATGCTGTTCTTTTGATTTTTCTATTAATCAAAGAATTATGAAAAATATGTAGAAAAGAATCATGGTTTCTACAAAAATATTAAGCAGCACAACTGTTTTTAACATTGATAATAATAATAAATGTTACTTTAGCACCAAATCGGCATATTAGAATAATTTCTGAAGGATCATGTGACAATGAAGGCTGGCTGCTGAAAATTCAGCTTTTCCATCATAGAAATAAAACTACATTTTTTAATATATTAGAATAGAAAACACTTATTTTAATTTGCAATTTTACTGTTTTTACGGTATTTGACCAAACAAATACAGCCCTGGTGAGAATAAGTAACTTTACATAAAAGTCATGTGAAACTAGCCTATGTGAAATATCCAGCTTCCATAATTTGCTTTTGGGGACAGCCAGTCATTTTCCCACTTCACTCTTCATCTGGGCCCTGCTCTTTACCAGCAGTCATCTGTGTCTCTGAGACATTATCAAGACCTGACAAAGTGCCCCAGTCTGGGTCTAATAAAGATCCTTTATGAGGCTGAGTGCATTAGCAGGTCTTAGAAAAAGCTGTGGACTCCATTGATTTCATGCACAGTGCGGTGTATTTACACTTCCTCTCTATTTGTAACCAGACACAGGCTGCAATTGTTTTCTCTAGCGTGGGCCACTTATGACGCTTGTTTTGCAAGAGGTGTTCCTTTAAGTGTGACTGGCATGGGGAGTGGCCAGACTATGGGGATATTTTCCCCCGATTGCCTTTATGTACATTTCTCATATACAGAGGCATCTAAAATGGTTGTTAAGAAGGAGAGGAGGTGAGCTTTAGTATTGAGCGATGTCTTTGCATTGATTTAGCACCCTGGACAGCTACTTAGAGACCACGATTTCTCTGTGAAGCAAAATCAGCAATTAAATAGATTGAGATGCTGCTCTGTTACACTGTATGCCTCCATTTGCATAAACATTGTTATTGTTGAAGGATTAAACAAAAACACTACTTTGCAATGAAGGTTTGATAATGATAAAGATTCTTCTCCCTGACCTTTCAACACAAGGCAGTGTGATTCTTTTGTTAGACTGCAACATTGAAACTTCAAATTCTTTTCTTTTTCCACCACCATCACATTGGATTAGATTTTTTTATCAATACTTTCTTTATTTATGCAGTAAAAAAAGCTATTTTAATAGGCACATAATAAATCAAATTGGATAAATGGATTAAATAAAAAACAAAAAAACATTGAATATCTTTCTCTTCACACTTACCCTCTGATGCTCTGCAAAGTCCCCAGCGGTCTTCTGAAATAAGAAGAAAAAAATAGCATCATAATTATTTTCATCAACCCATCCAATGTAATGATTTAACCTTTTTCTCAAATTCTCAACGGTGGAAATTCAACAACCTTTTAAAAGTGAGTTACATAATTCAGTCGTTTTCATAATTCATAACAATTACAGTCACAGCGAGAACTGTACTGTAACACAAATATCTGAATGGTTGAAGATAATAATTAAGCTCCGCTCTATGTTGTTTGCTTTGAAGAGGCTGGTCCTTTTGTTAAAAGGGTCATAAAAGCATAACAACACTTGGACATTGGTTATGCAAATGTACGAATGTTAAAAAACAGAAATGAATAGAATAGAAAGGCGTTACATCTGGTGCAAATCCCTCCTGTGCTTGCAGTCTTAAGAAAAGGCTTAAAGTCTAGTTTGCTGAAGAACACATAATTACGGCCCAAGCACCGATGGTGTGAGGACCCTATTGGAATTGCTCAGTTTCTTATGCACTATTTATGTTCCCCTGATAAATGTTTCTTTTGAGGAAGACATAACCAGAGGTTGTTCTGCACCCAATAAGCAATGTCTTTCATTTCATAACCAGAGTACAAAACATCCTTCATTTAACACTTGCTCAAAAAGGCTCTTTTCTACAGAATATATATTTTGGTAAACACCATGCATTACTGCAAAGTACAGTTAAAGTAAGCATTACAAAATACATAAAAACAAAAATCTAGATACCATTATGTAGAGTTATGTGGCCACATTAGTTTGTTTGATGGTCTAATACTCAGGAGAACCTTAGCAACTGTCATATGAATATGATGCTGATGATTTATTTATTAAAATCACTCCATGGCCTATGTAATCTACTCATTAGCCCAATATTGTATTTTTTATGTATTGAATAACTGACAGTATTAATAATTTAGTTTTCACACAGACAAAGATGTTTTTAGATATTGTTTTATTAATAGTTTGCACAATCCATTTGTGGTGGAGAGTTTTCACAGACTGTGAAAAAAAAATAAAGGTTCTTTATTGGCATTAGTGGTTCCATAAAGAACCTCTAACATCCATGGTACTTTTCCATTGAACAAAAGGATTTTTTTTTTTTAGATAGTGGAAAAAGGTTCTTTAGATTATTAAAATATTTTTCACACTAAGAAAAAAATGGTTCTTTTAAGAGCTGTTCACTGAAAGGTTCTTTGGGGAACCTTTATTTTTAGGAGTGCAGGTTGCATACAGTAGTTACGCCAAAAATGTGGCAACAAGTCACTCTCTTTATAAGTGAGTCATTGAGTCAATCATTCAGCCAATTTGTTCAAACAAGCTGATTCATTCAGGAACTAAACAAGTGTGTCTTTATGAGCGAGTCATTGAATCATTTATTCAGCTAATTAGTTTAAATGGGGGGTGAAATGCTATTTCATGCATACTGAGTTTTTTACACTGTTAAAGAGTTGGATTCCCATGCTAAACATGGACAAAGTTTCAAAAATTAAGTTGTACGTTTGATGGAGTATTTCTGTGCCAAAAATACTCCTTCCGGTTTGTCACAAGTTTCGGAAAGTTTTTTTCGAGTATGGGGATGTGTGACGTCAGATGGGGCGGAATTTCCTTATACGGGTCCTAAGGGCACTTCTCCCGGAAGGGCGCGCGCGCACCCGTAGACCAGAGCGAGAGAGCGAAAGCAGTACGCCCATCAAAGTGCTGTGCTCGGCTTTAGGGAAGTCATCGGCTGCACAGATTCCCAAAGAACCCAGCGTTAAGGGACCAGTGGATGGAGTTTGTTTTTCCAGAGCATCAACGGAGTTGTGCAAGTGTTCTTGTTTGTTCCCTGCATTTCGACAATGATTATTTTATAAACAAGGCCCGGTTCGACGCCGGATTTGCAGATCGTCTAATGCTTAAGGATGGAGCAGTCCCAAGACTCCCAACGATAAAGGTTCACGGTCGTGCGTTGGAACCGCAGGCGGTGAGTAAAACTGCTTCAAATGTCTCTGTGTTGTTAGCTATAGGCGCGTCAGCACAGCAAGTAAACAGTGAACAGCGCTCGTGATTCTTTAGCTCCGCCCACACGGCACGCCTCCAGCCGCTCGTTTTTTTTCCGGAAAGACTCGGTACAGCCTATCTTTCTTTTATAAATATAATAAAACTGAAGACTTTTTGGAGATATGAAGGATGCAATACTACTCTATATGTACTCAAGATTACCATGAGATTGACTGAAACTGAGTGTTTCACCCCCTCTTTAAAAATGCTGATTCATTCAGGAATGAAACAACACTACTGCGTGTTGGATGGTTCCGCAGTGGCATTTTTTTAAACTTTGTGTTGGTAGAACAAAAACAAAGTAAAGTGATGATTAAACGGGTTAAAGTTGTTTATTGTAAATTTGATGGACAATCTCAAAGTGTCAATCATGCTGTTTTTCTGAATATCAGCACTCTTGTGATTAACTGCAGATACTGTAACCATTCTCATGTGATATTGCTTTTTTTTTAGATGATTGTCTCCACTATTGTTTCCACTTAAATACAAATCATTTTATTACACTTAAATGTGTTTAAATAATGTCTATTGTCTAATCTAATCTATTTTTAAAACAGATAAATGCAGACTGAGACAGGATGTCACATATTCACAGAACTTTAGTGTGAAAGCAGAGGAATCAATGACACTTTTTAAAGTGAAGGGTGACCCTCAAGGCAGAACAGATCTATAGACAGCACATTAGTCCTCTGTGATGACGGACGTGAGTTTGAATGATTAATGGTGCATGTGGTTGAGAGAAAGACTTATTGATGTGACCTTTGAATGCAGGATTTAGGTGCAAATGGAATGACATAAAACTGCAGGACTTGTCCCTCCTGATATTTCTGTACCATCATCGCCCTTGCCAGGAGAATAGAATAGTGTAGGATTGTGGCACAGATGTCATGCACTGAACATGCAGATATATTGTCAGTTAAGCGTTTGTCAGTTTATATCAGCAACTGACAATATTTTTTAACTTTGTACATTTAGAGTAGAAAAACTGCTATCAAATAAAGAAAGAAATAATTAAATATAAAGGGTGATAGTTGCCACATTTTTACTCCAGTGAATATGTATCAGGGTAAGTCAATTAATAGACACATACTGTAAAATGTTGACTTCAAAAAAGCTGATAAACATTTTCACAATTATCATTCAATAAAAATAGATTCTATACAGCAAAACAATTAATAAATTGTTAAATGAATGAATAAAACTTTTGAAATGCATGTGACAAATTGCCTTAATAATAATAATGCAAACATGTTTTTGAAACTAAAATAAAAAAGCACTGCTAGAGAAAACAAAAATTAGTTTTGACTCAAAAAGTTACTAAAATACAGTCCTTGTGAAAGCAGTGAAAGTCTTAATGTAACAACCTACAAACCAAGGAATGAATACAATACTGTACACATTCTAGACTGTTTGATCATTTCATTTCATTATAGCCTTTTAACTTCATTTCAAGGCCTTCATTTATTTCCATAGCCATGTATAAGTTGTATCTACAGTATGAACTTAATCTGTGTGATGAACTTTAAAAAGATGACTAATTAGTCATCTTTATAGTTCAAATAAGGACTCCATACACTGCATACTAGCAGCAAATAGCGAACAGCATTTCTAGAAAACTGAATACTGTGATTTTGGCTGATGGGATTTTAATGAATAACAATATCTACTTTTTGCCTCGTAAGAGGAAATGCTCCCGCAGACATAGTCTTACAACAGATTTAACGTGTCATTACAGCACAGGCATATACCATGTTGTAAGATTCTCAAGAGAAGCTCATTCAAACAAACACAGACGCTTCCATCTGTTAAGCTCATATTTACCACCCCGTACCAATTCTTCTCTCTCTCTCTTCTGTGTGGGCAATTCAGGTTAGTATTGATCGGGGTACTCTTACCCCATTCATCAAGCTCTCTGTCACTGCCCACTACAGCTCAAGGACCCAAAAGCTTGGGGGTCCAGGGATTTTGAATAGGTCTCTATGGCCTTTTAATTTGTGAGATACTGATGGCCCACTGATGGCCCACTCAAGTCATAATGTAAATGAAAAATGCTCTCTCTCTTTCTCAATATTTTTTTTCTATGTGGACTATTTAAAAAGGAAAGCAGGAAATGTCAGCTGTTTTGAAGAGCTGTTTAAAGGTCATGTAAGCAGTGTCTGAAATGGCATTCTGTTTTCTCCAGTAATTACACTTCATTTAATCATTTATTGAATACATTTGTCCTCTAGATCTCCTTCTGACAATTCTGCTTGATGTATAAGCCAGAAAAATTCAGAGAACCTCTTCATAAGAATAAGATGGGCTTTTTATGTTTCTCTCATATATCCATATGCATAATTGATAGCAAGCTCAACAGCCCTGTTGTATATGAAGACGAACTATCAGTTAAAGGAAAACATTTCTGCAACAGTTTTCTTAATGAGCATTTAACATAGCTAGAAATAGTGTTTCCCTTCCTTTTTTGTATTTTGTACACACACAGCCCCATCAGTTCATATTGTACAGGCAGACCACTGATTGTGAAAGTAACTGGTTGTTACGCTGTTAATTACAAAAATGAATAAAAAATAAATCACAAGATTAAAAGTCTTTTGACAGCCCTGGTATTTTAATCTTAAAAACAAAATCAAAAACTTTCGTTGTGCTAGAATACATCAATTTCTCTGAGCAGACGCACTAGAAATGGCCAAGGCTGAGCTGTCATGTCTGCCCCTTTAACAATGGTTCTTCAACAAAAGATGAACAGCAGGATGGCAAACAGCTCTCTCTGCCATTACTGCCTGATGCCTCCCTTGTGTTTTTGCTTATCTTTAGCTTTTGTTTGTTTCTTATCCCCAGCGATTTAAAACACACTTTCTGTATAGTTGCATCCACTCCAGAAATGTTCAGTTACTTGCAGCTTCTGAACACAGTTACAGTCATATCAGCAATATCTACATGGATGAATTCCCAAACCATAATTTTGACAGTAAGACATATTTAATAAGTAAAACCACTCTTCCGCAAATAATTAATGAGAAAATCCGCATCATTCATTAATCTCAGTCAATTTGGAAAACAAAGCTTTGGACTTTGATCCATATTAATGTTATGAGTTTTCTGCTGAACCAGTCTTTAGAAATTAAATCCCCACTTCTTCACCAAAGTAAGCTTCGAAGATTTTATTTACTTATTTTTTGGAGAGAGAAGGATTTTGCTTTGTTTTGCTTAAGAAGGGCTGTGATTTATTGCAAAGCTGAAAACTGGGCTAGATAAGAAGAAGAGGATTTTATACAAATGTGTTTGCGGACACACTGACCCACAGTCTCTTGAATATCCCTATAGTGTGTCGCTGATTAGTGATGGCTGAGCAGGAAGGTGCTTTGATAGTTCTTGCATCTCAGAAGACCAAACTGAGAATTTGTACTCAAGAGTTTTATTTGAGAAAAAAACCTTTCTGCTCAAAGAGGATTTGGCAAAAATGACAAATTCATGCTTGATAGGATAATCCCAAGGTACTCCATCATGGGTAAGACATGCATCAATTCTCCTTTGAAAATCTGAGGTGAGGCATCTGCTACACTCCTCAGACAGCATGAATCCCATGAGTACCTCAAAAAGACTGTTACATTCTTTTTCAGATGAAAGCCTTTTGCTCAACAAAGAGAAATTCATCTTAAAACTTTTTAAAAGAATTATTTTCACACAAAAACATGAAAAAACCCTGTTATAGTGTCAGCTGTTGTCACAGTCAACAAATTGGTCAACACAACTAATTCTGGTAGATCTAGATTTATCCCATTAGGCAAGCTTATCAATCTGATTGAACATTTTATTTTTCCCTGAAAGGGTTGTGTGCAACAATTTGAGTTGAAACTGACTTTTAAATAACAACTAGAATGCAGAAATGCAGTATGAATTTGAATGTAAATAGAATTAAAATGAATTTAAAAAAAGTCATACTGTAACTAATTTTCAAGACAAACTTTGAATGTTGATAAAGTCTTGTTCAAAGTAAAATAGTTTTATAGTTAGTTTGCTTCTCTTTGTTTCCTGTTTCTTTCTACCTATGTTCCCGCTCATCATTTGTTACCATGGTTTTTGATTAAGTACTCACACCTGTTTGCTTTTAGTTCATTATCATGTGTATATAATGCCCTCTGTTTCAGTTCCTCTTTGTCTGGTGCTGTTTGTGTTTGAATAAACACTGTTACTTTGAAATTCTCTCGTGTTGTTTAATTAAAGTTAATTTACTATTTGAACAGATACCTTGCTCTTTGTCATCATTTGTGGACTAAATTGTGACAGATAAATGGCTAGATGCATGGAAAAGTGTGAATAAAACAAACTAAATTTGATATTGGCTTTCTAAAAGTTAAAAAAAATAATCTACAAATCTTAAAGTATGAAGGGGATGGATGCTGTACATACATAGTGGTGTGTTGTCAATTCACTTCACATTCAACTACTGAATTAAAAATAATCCAGTACTGCAATTCAAAATTTTGCACAACTCTCCTCCTTGGTAAAGGATTCTAGTAGCGAGTGCCTTGGTTGGAATTCAGATTTGGCCTAGGACATTCACTCAGGAAAGGAACAATAGGTCCTGCTACAGTAATGTGATATAGTGATATCACACTGGACTGGACTGTGTATATTTATTTCCCAGGCCTCTTTGTCATCGCTGGATGCTGCTGACCTTGTGTACGAATCTGTATCAGCGAGCACAGTCTTTATTTCCAAGCTTGAGAGAAAGTGTGCTTACTGCTCACCTTTGTAACCTTGCTCCAAATGAACATGTCCTTTCCTAGACAGAGGTCTCTTTTAACTCTTTCACACCTTAAAAGTGTTAGAATCGTCAACAAAAAACACCCCTTGTCTGGGTTGTGTATATAGTTAAAGGAGTCATGACCTGTAATTTTCACTTTTCCACGAGAAAAAATGTATGTTATGATTGCCTAACGATTATACACTGGCCGGGAAGCCGATATTTAAAAGTGAAGCGTTTGTTTACCCCTGGGTTCGTCAACCAGCCCACGTGCACGCGCACTCAAATACGTGATGTTAATTTCGGCGCCGCCTTGACGTCAAGTCGGCGCAGGATATACCATATATGGACACCGCAGACTTATGCTGCAGGAAGCCCGCCCTGCCCCTCTCCCCCTCATATTCAGTCGAGCGCCGCCATTACTGAATTCCGATTCGAAGTACGCACTCGACCGTGAAAGATGCAGAAACGTGGTGCACACGTGAGTTGCTCTGTTGTTGATATAAGGTTGAATTCCGTAGGTCGCGGCCAGGTCGGGTTCATTCACAACTTGCGCCATGATGTCATTTTGGAATGATATGCTGAAGCGTTACCTGCGGTGTCAACCCCCCTCCTTCCTGCCACCAATCAACACGCCCCTCATTTGCATTATTACAATGACCGTCCACGACAGCCAAAATATCGCATCAGATCTCGCAAGACAATAATGCCTTCAGAAATAAGGGTCAGAGGAGCTCTGTGTTTATTTTTTTTCCACTTTTTTTCAGCTTTTCTTTTTTAGAAGGGCCTGAAAGACTATAATAGAGCGTGGGTATCCAAGGTAATACTAGGTTATGACTCCTTTAAAACACTGTACAAAAATATGTAATGTTATTGACAGATATGTACTGTATGTGAATGATTCACCACACAGATCTATTGATGATCTGAGATCTCATGTCAGCGAGGTCAGCAAGGAATCTTGGGCTTATATTTGATGACCAGCTCAGTTTCACAGAACACAAAACAACTGAACATCAGGAACCTTTTCAGATCAAAATCAGCATACACATAGATCCAAGCCTACTGGCTGCCAGTACACATGGCAGAGGCGAAAGCAGTGTTAGACCCTCCAGCAAAGCAGACTTTGGATGTGTCCTTTATCTAACACACCAGATTTAACACATTAGCAGAGTGTTCCATGATCTGAATTGGGTACGTCAGATTAGAGAAAACTAAAAGGAGTGCTTTCAAACGGAGCTTGCGCCAATGGTCAACTGAAAGAACATGCGAACGCTGCGTGATAATCTTAATATAGCTGTCACCAAATTACCTGCCATGTTACCTAATTAATATTTATGAGCCAAGCTGACAAGCAATGGAATGTGTCCTTCACTCCGCTTTTCAATAATTCCTGAGAGATGTTAACCCACCGGGGTTGTCCACCATTCAGAAATGTTTAGAATTTAGAATGACTATTAAATTCCATATCAGTTCCTGAAAAGGTAACAAACAGAATGCGTTTTAATTAAATTTAACTAGATTTATTGATTTTATGCATTTCTTTTGTAGACCAGTGTGAAAAAAAAACGTCATTCTAATTTAAATTCCTATGGGGCGTGGCAAATTCAACTCTCAAACTGAAAGGAAGCCACATATTCAATTCTGAATTATGCACAAACCTGGAGCTCTCCCTACTTCTTTGCCAACAACACTGCAGCCAAGAATACAACTTCTCCAAATGATGATCAGGTGCTGTCTGTGGCTGAGATTAGCAGACAATGCAAAAAGTCAACCTATGAAAATGTATTGGCCCAGATGGAATCCCTGGCAGGGTGTTGAGAGAATACCTTAGTAAGCTGTTTGATGTCCTCACAGATATCTTCAACACCCCGCAAACACTGGCTGCTGTGCTTACATTTCAAAACTACTACAATCATCTTTGTGCCAAAGAAGTCAATGCTATCTCTTAATGACGACTGCCGTGAACTCACACTCGTCCTTATCAAGTGTTTTAAATGACTGGTCATAACCCACATTAAGGCCTCAGTCCCACCCACACTAGTATGCTTACAACTAGAACCGTTCCACTGTGAGTAACATCCACCACCCACTTGGTTATTTCCCAACTGCACAATAAACACACTTATGCTTGAATGCTCGTTGACATCAGTTCATACCACTGACACTAATTGGCAAACTCTCTGTATGAAGAACAACCACCGGCCATGAGAGTTTACAGAGTGCCCGTGAATTACATAGAACAATAGACAAAATAGAGTAATTAAATTATTATTTTGATATTCAGTTAATTTAATTTTTTCAATGATTTCTGTCATACATTCTCTTAAGAGAATATGAATCTTTGCAGAATGTCACAATGAGTTACTTAAGTTACCTAGGAAACGACTTGTAAATTGTGTAATATATTTTTTTTAAATGTAAAAATGCAGAAAGCTTTCTGTGATGGGTAGGTTTCGGGGCAAGTTTAGGGCTAGGGGATAGAAAATGTCATTAGCTCAGTAAAAAAACATTACGCCTATGGAATGTCCTCATAATGATATGAATACGTGTGTGTGTGTGTGTGTGTGTGTGTGTGTGTGTGTGTGTGTGTGTGTGTGTGTGTGTGTGTGTGTGTGTGTGCAAAAAGAATGTTAAAAATCAATGTTACAGTTTGAAAGCACACTAAAAAGCACACATACATGTTAATGGCTAATGAAACATATGCTTATGAGCGTTATGAGTTTTCAATGCCATTGACATTGTAGATTGCCCCATTGTGCTCTGATATATTAGAGTGAAAAATAATAGCCTACTTAATGCAGCACATTTTTAAAGTTTATTATCAACCTTTAAAAGGAGTATTCAGATGACTTACAGTGCTGTTTTCAGCAAATTTGCAGAGAGATCAGATAATCATACATTTTTAAGGGGGCTGACAGCTTAATAGGATATTTTAGGGGGGCTGAGATGTCAAAAGCCCATCTAAACAGGGTCTAGCAGATGACTTGTTCTTATAGTGGCAAAGACACAGCAATGTCATCGCTTCCTTGAATGTCTCAGAATAATAGACATGAGCAACCAGATCTACAGGTTTGTGACAGTACATGTTTAAGATGTAGTGTCAAGTTAAAGTTTAGGTGCGTTCCAATTTGCTTATGGATGCACTATTTTATGATGTTTTGTAGTATAAATAGTGCTGAAAAACAAAGTGTGGAATGTTGAACACTTCATGCACTCAACTGTCGCAGCTTTAATTGCATAGCGGAGGGGGTGGGGCTATCAGACTTGCGATGCTGAATGACAAAATAACCATTTAAGCTCATACACTACACGGTTAAGTACATAGTGTATAGTGCTTCATGTGGGACACAACTCCTGATTAATTGTGCTCAGTTTTTTGCACACATTTATTTAATTATTTAAATGAGCACAATTAATCAGAAGTTGTGTTCCAACACTAATTGATGGAGTGTGTAGCTTTTCATTTCTCAAAGGGGACATAACACACACAGTTTCTGCCAATCTCATGTTAATCTTGAGTACCTATAGAGTAGTATTGCATCCTTCATATCTCCGAAGTGTCTTTAGATTTATCAGATTTATAAAAGACAGATACAGCTATACCTAGTGCTGGGCGGTATATGACCAAAAATCCATATCACAGTATTTTTCAAAATTATACCGGTTTCACGGTATATGACGTAAAAAAAATTTTTTTCAAGCATGACTGGGTGTTAACCACATTTTCTACTGATTGAGAGAGGAAATACTACAGTAGATTGACTTAGAATTACCTATTTTACTGTCATGAGTGAATATTATAGAAAAAATCAAATCCACACTAGTATTAATACAGGTTTGCAAGGCTGTTTCTAAAGAGGTGCCAGCAGGAAGCACGGCAGAAACAGCGGTTTCCCCGGTAACGGTTCATATCATAACAAAAATAAACACCGGTATTCGGTATGAACCGGTATACCGCCCAGCACTAGCTGTACCGCTTCTTTCGAGCTCCTGGAGGCGTGCCGTGCAGCACTGCCGACGACTTTCGCAACACGAACGAAGCACGTTGATGGGCGTGCTCATGCTCTTGCTCTGGTTGAAGTGTGCGCACGCCCTTTCGGGAGAAGTGTCCATACAAGGAATTCTCCCCTTTATGAAGTCATACAGGGCCATAATGCATGAAATGGCATTAGACATCCCCTTTAAACAACCATGTAGGAAGAGACATCATCGCCATATTGCAGGATGAAAATGTCAAGATTAATCTGGCTTAAATTGTGAAAGAATGGTTGGGAGGGAGCATGAAGATAAATGTTGTGATGTTATTTCCATCAAGAGGTGACAATGCACGAGTCGAGCACTCTAAAGTCTACTCCAGCACACCCCAAAGACTGTCAATGAAATTAAGGTCTGACTCAAGAGGTGTCAATTCATGTCTGAAAATGATTCTTCATGTGACCATTCTTTGAAAATTTGAGCCTGATGCATCTTGACATCGTCATCCTGGAATATGGCCATGATGTGTCTTCCTACATGTTTGCTTAAGAAATGAAAATCTACACACTCCATTCATTAGGGTTAGAAGTACTGTTGCCAAACATATAACATGCTAGAAACATAATAATCACTGCAAATAATAATGATCCAATCATGGACTCTTAAGCATTTGTCTATTAAAACCCAAACCCAAACCTTTTCTTTTTTGGCCGGACAGTGTGTATACACCAGTTGTATCGAGCCCTTTGAAGCAGAAATAACATGACAGAATCAGAATGTGACAGCAGATTACACTGTTGAATTACGAGAGCAGCATTGAGACTTGATAAACCCCACTTTGCTTTTAAACTTGTGCATCTGAGTGTGAATTTCTATAGTTTAACCTCAGTGAGACAGATATGATTATAGGTTCTATTTATTAACAGCAGAAGTTTCTGTTCCATCCAATTTGAACAAACTGATTGCCATCCAATGCACTAAAGAAGCCATACAAATCTAACTCTATATCGCACTGTACTGTACAGACCCATGCAGTTAAATATGCATGGAAGAAACACCTCCAGAAAGATCAGGTAAAGTTATGCAAGGGAAATATGAATGGAGAGGAATCCTTAACTGCTTTAGAGTGGGCATTAAAAACTTGAGCACATTACATTAATTGGGCAGTTCTCAGAGACCACAAACACAGACTGTGAAAAATGAAAAACTGAAGGAAAGCCAATAATATAGTGCAAACACCAGCAACTGTTGCCTTTTAGTTTATGGAGGCCTTGTAATTAATCAGTGTTCAAGAGGGTGAGGATAATATTTATGCAGCCAAAATGTCACAGTTACTTTGAGGCACTGAATTTAATTCAGCTGAGATTCAACCAGGGCGCTCACATGGTATAAATACAAATCTAGCCCTGGGCAACTTCAAAATTATGTTAATAAAATGTGAAATATGGCTGTGATATTTCCTCCTGGATGTAAAAAGAAGGTATTTCTCTTTGGCAAAGATTGGCTTTATGGGTTTTATGGAGTGAATTCTAAAACTCCATCATAACTTTGTGCTCATTACTTCGCAAATGAACACAAGATTCTTGAACTGTTGTATGTGTGTGGGAACGTAAGTGAAATGTCAGCATTTCTCAGGGCTCCAGACTAAAAAAAAAAAAAAAAAAATTCATATTGAGCTATATGGCTCATAGAATGAAACATTTTGGGGCCAAAAACTTTTTTTATTTTCTAAATACCATTATCTCTCAAATACCAAATTTCAGAAATGATTTACTTCATTAAGTGCATAGCTTCTTTCTTTAGCTTCTAACGGTCATTAATGAATTAACATTGTATTATAGAATAACAAGTTATAAAGCTGTTTCTTCTGGTTGTATTTTGTATGAGTACTTTTTTTTATTTGTGCAATATAAATATTTCAGCCTTACAACTATGGCAAACAATAATCAAAAATAGTTTTGTAAAGTATTTAAATTATGTTTTAGAAATCTTTCATTATTAATTAATTTTGTTGTAAATATGCATGTTCAATTATAACGTTGTCATGTGAACAGTTCAAGGGTGTTCACACTTGGCAGGTTTGGTAAAAAAAAAAAAAAAATGGTGCGATTTCTCTGTTAATGGGGTTCATTGCACTCAAAAAATATTCATTACCCTTACTTAATTTAATTAAAGCAAGTATTCACACAATTTAATTTAGTCAACACAATTTTGTTGGTTTAGGTCAAATTAATTTACTCCAGTATGTTTATATTAACTTAATTACATTAGAAAAACTAAGTTTTTTGTTTTTATGTTGGTCCAACTTAAAGTTTTTTATTAATTTACTGAGACTTACTTTTCTTATGTTCAAACAAGTAGCTTCTTATTAAACACAATGTATTTAATGGACAAATAAGAAAAGACTGGTGTCAGTACTGACATTAGTATTGATTAGTGATGTGTTTATCATGAACGATTTGTTCATTTTGAACGAATCTTCAATATGACTCGAGAACAATGAATTGTCTCAAAGAGTGATTCGTTCATTCTGTGTTGACCGCGCATACACCTTCTTTACAAACAAGCGCTAGTTCGTTGTATTTAATTCTTCCAGTTATGTGATGCGTTTCTTATCTCAAATTGTAGCTTTTTTTTTTATTTCTTACAAATTTATAAATTATAAATTTCTGTCATGACGGTTCTTTTCCATAACATTGAATGTGGTAATAAAAACATGGTTAATGCTTTCAACTTTATCTGTATGATGGGGAAAATTACTTTGATAAAGCAAAGATGCCTAAATATAATACAACATACAGTCAATAACACTAACGTAATGTTGTATGTTGTAAGATATACCATACCATATAATAAATACCATCACATATACACACATAAGAAAATACCATCACATATATGCACATACCACAAGTGCATTTAGCCCAGCACACAGCATTGTTTTGAATGTTCGGTAAGTTACGTCACAAAATATATGTCATAAAAGCGTTTTTTTTGTTTTGTATTTTTAGGTTTGGTGTGAAAAAATAACAGTGTGAATGCTAAGTGATCCAGGACTAAATGTAGCATTTTCTTTTTTGGTTCGGACCAAAAGAACCAAGAGAACTACAAGTGTGAACACCCTTAGTCTCAAGAACCTAATGTACACATTACAATATTGACTTCCAATTTCAAAACATATATAACCGAAAATGAGTTGGATTTCAGTGAGGGAGTCAGTTGTAAACTCAGTAACGACTCTTTATAACAACTTACTCGTTTTAAAGAACCGATTCCCATTTGTGTGTTTGGTGTTGCCTGCAGGAAACACGAGCACACACGTATTTGATGAATCCTTCTGTGGATACACTCAAAGATTTCCTGACTGTTTCATTTTTTTTTTTTTTTTTGCAAGCATTTTCATCAGTCTGGAGACCGGTTTCTTTTTGGCTCGCTGGCTCATTTGCTTTAAAGCTTGTATTCAAATATCTGCTTTTACAATAATGCACTCTCGCATAAAAGGTGATATTCGAACTGTACACTCGGTAAGCAATATCATTCATCAGGCCAGCACAGTAAATGAGCTTCCCCCTCCATCCAAACTGCATTTACACACAGATACAATGGCTTTTTTTTTTCTGAGTAGCTCAATTCAGGACAGGCTATAAATGGCTATATAAGGACAACTATTTGTTTCATGTCAAAGACTGAAGTACTGTGAATTGAAGAGGTACACAGTACACACTAAGGCATCTTTTCCCAGCCATAACTCTACCTGGAGAGAATTTCTATGCATACATAAGAGAGTGCAGGAATTTATGAGTATTGCTTTGCAACAATTGCCTTTGATGAATTGTGTACCTATACAAATTGCTGGTGCTCTTCATATACTCTCTGTCTTGACAAATATGCTTTATGTACACATGTTGAGTTATTCTTTTTCCAGCAAATATGCTGGAATTACAAGTACCTTATTCCTAATTGTTTTTCATGAGTACACTGAGTACGCTTACAGAACACAGATTTATTTGGACAGCTCTAAAACTGTAAAGCGATGCAGTCGGGTAGAAGCTGTTTTTGAAGGAGAAAATCCTTGTGTGCTATTCCTTCAACCTCCCACACAATTAACAAAGTGATTTTCACAGCTCTCTATACAATTAATCACTCAACACAAACGCACCACCAACCCACAGATCCAAGCCATGAGGGTTGGAGCTGAGACCAGTCTGAGGCCTGTTTCACACCACGCATACAAGTGACTTGTAAGCAAAGCAATAGCATACAGCCTCTTGTTGGGCTTTCACACTGAAAGCGTTTCTGATGGATTGCAATAACTAATAATGGACAAATTATAAAATGGTGATCAGGAGCTACTGAGAATTATTACAAATTTGCAATCTGTGGTAAATTGATCTACACAGAATGGAACCCAAACCCTACAGGGATGCACTGAAATTTCAGCTGCCAAAAATTATTTTCAGTTTTTGGCCAAAAGAGAAAAAGGCTGAAAATATATGCCTCAGTGTCAGTTTCGGCCCAGAATTTTTATTTGGGTGCATCCTTATAAACTAGTCTGTTCAACTGCATTACAAGCCTCTGTTACTTTCACTGTTCATTCTGTTGCTCTATCATAATTAAGCATGCAAATATATATTTGCTAAACAAATTAAATCAATGAATAGGCCTATGCTTTTGTCATTTTTAAATATATTAGGTAACCAAAAGAATATGAATAAGTGAAAATACAGCTATAGGTATCGGCCATGTTCTGGAAAAAGTGGTATCAGTGTATTCCTAGTGGACACTGTAACTTGTTAATATTGGCTCTTGAAATAAGCTTGATAACACATATGGGTGTGCTGCCGTTACAATACACCTTTGCTTCAACTACACAGTGACAAGAGCCCAGCGTGATGTCACAACGTAAATGGGCTTTTTATCAGTGTGTAGGAACAGCAGTGAGGCACACAGCAACCCAGTTATGAGTTAATAAAAGGTAGGAGACTGAGATGAAAGTGATACCCAGCACCTGTGAGTCAGAAGGGCAAAGTAAGACAGTAAAGCCAGACAAAATGTGCAAGGGTGTCTCAGAGGAGACGTTTGCATCTCGTGGCAGGCATGATGGCAGGTTCAAACGCAGGTACAGAAGAAGTGCTGCTGGCCCCAAACGTGCACTTCAGAGCTCTCCAAGCTTAGAGAGATGAAAGGAGAACTCTTCGGCCAAGACCCACATCCCAAGCCGAGTATCTGCCAGCCATGTGGGGGTGCTTAGGAAGATAGATGGATTTGGAAGGAGTTCAGAAGGATTTGATGGTTGTCGCTGAGGTGGCAGCACCGTTTGGCCTGTAACACTGTTGACATCTCCATGACGGTGCAAAAGTTTCAGCTGCTTGGCAAGTGCAGGACGCCAGTGAGAAAGGGGATGTGGTGGAGAGAGAGGTATTGAGATTCGGCTTCCTCTGCCAATAGTGCCGAACACTTTTCCTCAGGGATCTAGTGTTTTATTACCCCTTAAATGGCTACTGACTGCTCTGTATTTGAAGCGTGACAAGAGTGTTTGCTTAAAACGTGTGACTGGAGAAGCAATTGTCCTATGCCTGTCGATACCAAAAAGAGTTTTGAATAATTAGTAACACTGAGATCTAGAGAAATAAAAGGCTGATTACAGAACCCAGCATGAAAAGTGGGGCGTAAACAATGTTGCCTCTTGTTCTGCGGAGTCCTCTTGGTACAGAATTACTGCAACCCTATGATCATCGAGAGGAGACGAGAGGAGAAGAGAGGAGAGGAGAGGAGAGGAAAAAGGAGAGGAAAAAGGAGAGGCAAAAGAAAATGAAAGGGCAGATAATATAAAAGGTAGTGCACAGGAGAAAATAAAGGATAGAAAACCCCAGCTAAACAAAATCCTGCTTAAAACATTTTCTTAAATAGATTTTCTGGTCTTTAGCGGATTTAGGTCAGTTCAGTTCAAAAGTACCCAAAACCTCTCTAAAACCAGCAAACAGACCAGCTTGGAGACCAGCTAAGATCAGAAAACCAGCTTAGACTGGTTTAAAATTTCAGCAAAGAGGAAAATAACAGGAAAAAATTATATAAATAAAATAAATAAAATAAGACAGAAAGTAAAAGAAAATGGAGAAGGAAAAACAGAAGGAAAGGAAAAAAGATAAAGAGAAAATAAAGGAAGAAGAGTGAGCAGAAAAGAAAAGACAGTGTTTGAGGGAATTTTGGAGTGACTAGATGTATCGTTTAATTTCATCAAATGAAAGAGTTGAAAGAATCCAGTAAACAAATGTAGGTTGAAGTCAATTAAGACAACAAGCCAAGCAGACAGATGACTCCTATAATTTACAATTAAATTAAACAAATTGTCTTTTCACAGAATCACATCAGCTATCCAGCAATAATAAATCAGCACAGCAGTATTAAAGGAAGCATCACAACATGGCCATCCACACCCATGCTTATGTATTGATGGCCTTTATCACTCTCAGTGTCAAGCCAAATAGTCAATGAGCAGGACTGAACACACAGTTCCTTTCTCCACGAACAGGTTGGCTGATTCCATCTAGGCAGAACGACAGCTGAAACCGTTCAACTGAAAACGGGAACTTTTAGTTGCCCCGGTGAAGCAACATTTGCCCTGCTCTTACCGTCAGCGTTGATGAAATGCCACAGACCTGGGCTCATGTGAGCAGGTGGGCCGATTTTGCCAGTGGGTACACAGAGTCTAAACACTGTTTCTTAGTCAGCAGGGAGTCGGATTGGGCACTAATTTACAGCAGTTGCCCAGGAGCCCTGGGATCTCGCCAGCTGGACATTTGGCAGTTTATTGAGTGGTTACATGATCTGGCGACTCAGTGGACTGATTCATAGTCCGGTTTTGCCACCGCTGAATTCATAAAGTGGCTCCTCAAGGAGTTTTTTTGTGCAAAACAGCACACAAACTCATAATGCATGTCCTTCTCTTTACTGCAATGCCAGCGGTGTTAGCAGGGCGGACCACACCTAATGGGAAACACAGGACAGAGTGCAGCAGACCTGAGAACCCCTGTCTATTTCCAACACCCTTCATCTAAGCCTGACACCCGTTTCCTTGGCAACCACATTGACAGTACGGGGGATGTGGGGGTCGTGAAGTTCTGAGACATCTGAGACAGAAGAAATGAGAACTACTTATGCAGGTCTTGACACTACTGGCTAGCTTTGTCTAAAAATAAAGCTCACCTCACCCCAATATTCTCCCTCACTTCCCTACCTAATTGAAATCGAAATTTATGCAAACCAGTTTTATTTCATTTTAATGCCCAGCGCAATTCTCTTGTTACTTTTTGTACGCGTTCAAAGAAACTACATAAAAGAAATGACATTTTATATTAAAGCTTAAATTTAAACCCACTCAACTATTTTACCAATACAATGAGTAAGGGCTGCTTTCCTACATCTTTGCACATTTTTATTATAACTAACAGAGTTTAGGTAAATGAAGGTCACTTATATTGTCATTTATTTTTACTTTTCAAATGTATGCGGTTTTATTGTTTTAGACCCTTGTTCCAGACCGAAACATTTAATCTTAAAGTATGAAAAACTATTATAAAAATATGCATTTAAAAGCTGAATTTTCAGCATCAACTCTTTCCTTCTGAAATCATGATTCTTCAGAAATCATTCTAATATGCTAATATATCTGGTGCTCAAGAAACATTTCTGATTATTATCAATATTAAAACAGTTTAATATTTTGTGAAAATCTGAAAATATTTTGTGAATGATTGTTTTTTCCGAATTATATATATATATATATATATATATATATATATATATATATATATATATATATATATATATATATATATATATATATATATATATATTCGGAAAAAACAATCATTCACAAAATATTTTCAGATTTTCACAAAATATTAAACTGTTTTAATATTGATAATAATCAGAAATGTTTACTTGTGATCACTTGTGATTTTAAATAGTTTTAAATGGTTAGAATCTAAATATCTGTGAAAGCAAAGGTGCCACTTACTAAATATTTAGTGCAAACTAGTAGCAAACCGCCATTAAACATTGCTTGTCAACATGAATAACACAGCGGCAGAACAGATATGGTCTACAGAGAATGCCCTTATTTTCTTTCTTTGAAGAATAATGTATGATGTTGTTTTCATGAGTGGCTCTCTGAGTTCCACAAACCCTTTCCTGGGATTATAGTGAACATGCACAAACCAACGCAACACTGAATGAATATATGCATTTTTGGTTTTGATCTGTTAACCTGCTGAAAACCTAAATGCGCTGGTGGGCCAAAATGTGATTAAAAGAGCAAAAATTCTGACCTTGCACTTGATAACTGTCATGCTTGTTCAGAACAGAACAGTTGAAAAGCCCAGAGCTGTTTATTGATCCTTCCTGCATTATATTGAGGTCTGCCTCTGTAGAACATAAGTATAAGGGTATTGCTGGATAAATTAGGCTCTCCAATTTGTCTCCTGGCACCAGCAGCGCACTGCAACTGACAGATATGGCACAATGAACAAGGACTAGTTGTTATTATTGTTGTTTAATAGCATGGCGAGCTTAGATTATTTTGAAGCAGTGTTCCGAAAAATATTAGGTAAATGGAAATTGGAGAACTGTGGCTGCTCAGGCTTGTTTAAACTGGATCACGACACAAAAAAATGGAACTTTAGAAATATGTTAAGCCCCTTCCAATAAGGAATGTCTATAATGAAGTCTCTTCGAATGAGGCTGTAACTTCTTCACGGAGCATTATTATTCTTTATTTGAGCAGTCTGGATACTTTGAGCAGTACAGAGAAGACAGATATAGTGCTTAAGTCTTTAAAGGAGCAGCTGCGCCACATAAAAGGACAGGTACATTTAGTTAGATGACAGGAAGTGGTATTCATGTAGTTCGCTGTAATCCAATGCATTTCTCTAAAGCTATTTTTCCTTTTATATCTGCCTTTAAATCTGAAGTGTGCCATTAATGCCACCAAATCAAAAGGCAGAAATGATTAACTCAAATAGGTTTCCCTCGCTGTCTGCCTTTTGTTGGACAAACAGATAATGTGTGGTCACATTAGCAAACTTTCGCAAGCAAAAAGGTCAATTATCTATTGCCAATATTGTAGCGATGTACACAACTATCACAAAAGCAGCTTTCTGTTGGTCTGTGCGGCAAAACCGCATTACCAACTTCAATCTTTTTGTCGAATCTGCATGGGGAAATCTTTTGCACTCGCGCAAAAATCATGATCGCAAGGATTCCTATTGAAATGACTGGATTTTGCAGATGAAAATTTGCCGAAGAACTGTATTTGACCACATCTGTAGCCCTGTACCAAACTCATGACATTTGCTGCGCAATGTTGTGTGTGTCGGGTTGGTATACTCAGCAAACAACAACGACAACAACAAATAGTAGTAGTAATAATAATAATTTAATATTTTATTTAGGTTAGGGTTAGGGTTAGGGTTAGGGTTTAGTGTTCTTAAATTCAACCTTATTACATAGTGTTACAATATTTATTTTAATGGGATGATAATAATAGTAATAATAATAATAATAATAAATTATTATTAAAGAAAACATTTCAATTAAAAGCAATTCAATTTCAATTAATAAAGAAAAATGATTTCAATTTGTTTACAGTAAAGTGTTACAATATTTATTTTCATCGGATAATAATAATAATAATAAATATAGCTGCGAGCAGCGATTACGGGCCCAAGCCGGTGGCACCGCAACCCCGGTGCCTTTAGTTACCTAAAGGCACCGGGGTGGCGGTACCGCCGGCTTTGGCCCTTCATCGCTGCTCGCAGCTATATTTATATATATATATATATATAAATATATAAAAGACAGAAAATATTACTTGACTTACCTTATTCTGATTTTATGATACACTCAAAATATTCCACAACAAATCCTTTAAATTTAATGTAAAAATAAAAATGAAAGTAAACAGTGTTGGGCTCACGTAACCCTCTCATTAGAATCAAAATGTTTCAACATTTGCGATGTATTTGGATGCTAAACTATTCTTTATTATAGGCTTTGTTCTTCACTCGTGTTCCAATATCAACGGAAAAAATCATCCTCTTCACACGCGCAAAAATGTGCTTGAAACATCACAGTGGAGCGGTGCTTACCGTGAATGGTACAAATTGTACTACTGACTATTTAAACAGAGCAGTGTAATTTTTATATGCTAGGTTGACTATTTTATTATTATATTTTATTAAGGCTATAATGAACAGGCTGCGATGTCAAGATTGCAATGCTGGAGTGTGTGTGTGTGTGTGTGTGTGTGTGTGTGTGTGTGTGTGTGGCACGGGCGCGGGTGCGGGTGCGATTGAACAGTGGACACATAAAAACATACTCCGTCATTTACAGGACATCATTCAAACTGCAAAGTGTTAACTTATACTTGTTTACAGTCGCAATAAAATACAACATTGTGCTTTTGTCAAATAAATTCAAGCAATCCGCCTCCCGAAAGGCGCTAATTTTAAAATTAAACTAAAATACTCACTGCTGCACGGGCATTCATACCGGTGCGCGTCCATGGCGAGGAACGAGAAAAACAGAGTCATCCATAGGAATTCATTGAAAACGCTCGCTCAACCATTATCAAAGTCAGTGCGGACGAACATATTTTACTTTCGTTTTTAAGTTAGCGATTCAAAAGCCCCCAGCGGTGTCACACATCGATTAACCGGTGGGGAAATATTTCCAGAGTCACATCCCTAATATATTTATATATAAATACTATAGGCCTACCTGATTTTGAACACAAGAGGGCAGTATAGCCCTATGTATGACTTGACTTTTATGGGACTAAATAGTACAATAACTATTTTTAAACTTATAAATAATTCTTAAAATGAAAAAAAAAGAATTAAATGGGTTTAGTTGTGATATTTGTATATTTTTTTATAGAAATAAATGGTGTTTAATTACATTTTTTTGAAGAAATGAGGCTTTTAGTGTTTCCTTTTTGGACATTACTTTAGTCCCTCACTATAGCAAAACCGTTTGAGATGTTTAATATCCGTTCACAATTTAGCATATTTAATGTATTTTCATCATTTTGAAAAAGTTTGGTGTGAATATAATAAACCAGTTAGGAAGAGTAGCAAAAAACTCAGAGTCTGAAATATCCAAAAAATCCACATTCAAACCAAAATATCTGACTTCCTTTGGCTCAGAGCTAATGACTGTAAATTAGAAAGTTGTCTGGCTCGATGAGACCAATATATATACAGATTTTTGTAACTGTTGGTAAAACTAACCCCCCCCCCCACTTTTGTCAAAAGCATGTTGAAAGTGACACACTTCCTGCTGCCAGTTGGTGGCGCTAAAACTTTGACTCACAATAGTTACATCCATCTGATCGGCCTCTTACCACGAACACACTGGTGAAGTTTCATCAAGATCAGTTAATGTATGCAGAAGTTATACCACTTCGTGTTTCTCTTTTCTCGCCATAAATTCGTTTCCTCGCCACGGCCAAACCGTTCGAGATATCAAAAATCCGTCCGCAATTTAGAAACCTCAATGTCTTGACTTCATGCACACCGAGTTTGGTGGGGATTGGATGAATTCTCTAGGAGAAGTACTTCGCATTCCACAGCAAGCGTTTTCCAAACAACCCATAATAGCCGACTTCCTGTTGGGCTGGCGTAAAACTTGACTGGGGGAAAGTTGTTCGGCCCGATGAGATCTATATGTGTACCGAGTTTCATATTAATTCATGCAAGCGTGTTTGATCTATGGTCCAAGTTTTGGGACCCCGTTCAAGGGGGCGCTGTTGAGCCCCCCTGCCACGCCCGGGTACCAGCTTCAGCCCGTCCCTGATGGCAGGGGGTTCTGACTTGTGTGCAAAGTTTCAAGAGTTTTTGAGCAGGTTAAGTACCCCAAAAGCCCCTGAAACCTTGATTAACAATATAAAAGCAATAGTCAAATCCCCCCCTCCCCTCACACACACAGAGACACAGAGAGAGGGAGAGAAAATTCTTCAGAAAATCCACATTCAAACCAAAATATCTCTCTTCCTGTTGGTCGGAGATGGTTAATGTAAATTAGAAAGTTTTCCGTCTTGATGAGAACAATACACATACCAAGTTTTGTTGCTGTTGATAAAACTAACCCCCCCACTTATGACTAAAGGTGGCGCTACTGAGCCCCTCACCACGCCCGTTTCTGAAACTTTGCACATGTCTACGGGCTAATAAATGTGATGTGTCTGTCGAGTTTCATCCAATTTCAAGTATGTTAAGAGTCTCAAAAGCATCAAAAAAGAATATTAAAGTTTGATGCGTTGCCATGGCAACATTATTAAAGATATCAACAATCCTTTCACAGGTCTACATCTGCCGTGTGTTTACATTATACACATAAAGTTTTAAGCAAATCGGGTAAAAATAAGAGGGTGATTTTAAAGCATTTTGAAAGGGACACACTTCCTGCTGCCAGTTGGTGGCGCTATAACTTTGACTCACAATAGTCACATCCATGTGATCGGCCTCTTACAACGAACACACTGCTGAAGTTTAATCAAGATCAGTTAATGTATGCAGAAGTTATAACACACTTCCTGTTTCCATTATTCGCCATGAATTCGTGTCCTCGCCACGGCCAAACCGTTCGAGATATCAAAAATCTGTCCGCAATTTAGCATCCTCAATGTCTTGACTTCATGCTGACTGAGTTTGGAGGCGAATGGATGAATTCCCTAGGAGGAGTACATTAAATTCCACAGCATGCGTTTCCAAACAACCCAAAATAGCCGACTTCCTGTTGGGCTGGCGTAAAAAGTAAAAGTACGAAAGTTGTTTGGCCCGATGAGATCTATATGTGTATTGAGTTTCATATTATTACATGCAAGCGTGTCTGATTTATGGACCAAGTTTTCGGACCCCGTTCAAGGGGGCGCTGTTGAGCCCCCCTGCCACGCCCGGGTACCAGCTTCAGCCCGGCCCTGATGGCCGCGGGTTCTGACCCGTGTGCAAAGTTTCAAGAGTTTTCGAGCACGTTAAGGGTCTCAAAAGTGCCCGAAAGGTTGACAGAAAAATAAGAATAAATATAGCTGCGAGCAGCGATTACGGGCCCAAGCCGGTGGCACCGCAATCCTGGTGCCAGGGTGGCGGTACCGCCGGCTTTGGCCCTCCTTCGCTGCTCGCAGCTATATTTATATTTATATATATATATATACATACACACACACATATATATATATATTAGGGATGCCACAATTCTCAATATAATATTGAACCGTTCGGTACGACATCCACGGTTCAATACGCGCTTGTGAATTGCGGTTTTTTCGGTTTTACGTTTAAATAATTTATGTGCGTTTTATTTCTCTCCGAATTGTCTGTTTGTGTGTGCCTGTAAGTCTACAAGCTGATAAGGAAATTCCCCGCGAGTAAATATTCAATATGCTCTAAATTTAGGGGGCGCTTAACCATCATTCCACACTTTAACATGGCGAGCGGCGGTGAAGTGAGGCTACAGTACGAGGAAGCGCCGGCGTCTTTCAAATCCGTGGTGTGGGGACATTTCGGTTTTGCCGTTGAGTATAGTGCCGAGGAAGAAAAAACGGTAAACAATAAAAATAACTGTGTGCAAGCATTGTTTTACACGTGTAGCCTACTCAAACGGAAACACTTCCAACATGACTGCACATCTGCGGCGCCATCACCCAATATCACTGTCTGAAGGCACAAATATGTTTATTTGAAATGGTCAATTTAAAGGGGTCGCACACCGGACGCGCAGCGCCACGTCTTTTAAATTCGAAAACATTATTCTCTATGAGTGTACGTAGCGCTACACACACCGTCGGCGCCTTTCGGCTCAGGACCGTGTTCAAAATCCTGCCGCGCCACAGAATGCCATCTATATAGTTTTACATTAAATGTACATTTATTTGTCTCAAATCGTCGTTAATGTATATACTGACTTCACCCTGTGCTGCAATATACATTTAGTTTTACATTCATTCACAGAAATCAGCTGCTTGAATGAAAATTGCTGATGTTATCGGATTTTCAGGTGACATTCAGTTAACGGACGCTCTGAGGTAAAGAGATGTCAGTGTTAATTGTATATTATACAATACACTAAGAACTAGTGGACTTTGCTTAGCTTTTAAGTAAAATAAAGGAGTATTGCAATAAATCGTTTTTATTTTTTTCTCCTTAACCTCTTACTGTTCCTACTGCCTAAGCACAGAATAACAAAAAAACACTATTATGTGTCAAGCCATCAGAACCGAACCGAACCGAAAACCGTGGTTAAAAAACCGAGGTATGTATTGAACCGTGGGCTAACTGTATTGTTGCATCCCTAATATATATATATATATATATATATATATATATATATATATATATATATATATATATATATATATATATATATACACACACACACACACACACACACACACACACACATATATATATATATATATATATATATATATATATATATATATATATATATATATATATATATATATATATATATATATATATATATATATATATATATATATATAAATTTAAGGGACAAGACACAGATAATTTTACTTGCCTGACCTGATTAGAACAAAGAAAAAATAATAATAATAATAAGTAGGGGATCACTAAATCGAGAGAATATTCTGATTTTATGATACACTCAAAATATTCCACAACAAATCCTTTAAATGTAATGACATTCAGAACGGAACAAGAATAAAAAAATAAAAAATAAACTATAAACAAAGCCAAAACGAAAAAATAAATATAATAAAAAAATTAAATTTCAAGCAATCCATGGCATGATTTATTTATTTTTTGGACTAAAACATTCTGGCTTTTTTTAAACTCAAACATAATTCTTAAATTGAATAATAATAATAATAAAAGAATAAAATGGGTTTAGTTCTGATTTCGTTGAAATCGCTCGCTCTCCGTACCTAACTTTTCCTGAATACAATCACAATTGAAACTGTGACATTGATTTCATACAACAGGATATTAACAGTTAAAATGAAGTCATTTACATTTTAGATACAATATTGACTGTTTTTGTTCTGTTTCAGCAGCGAAAATAGTTAAACAAAGATCACAGAAGAACGCATGATCTCACAGGAACGTGTTTTCTCATAACTGAATGATTCAGCATTTTGAACGAATTGGTTGACTCAAAGATTGAATGATCAATCCATAAACATCTGTTTATGTTTATGGATTGGATGTTTATGGATCCATGTTTATGGATCTGTATATGTTTATGGATTACGAATCGTTTGAACGAATGAATCAATGACTCGCTCATTAAGACGGTCACTTGGCGACATCTAATGGCGGTTTAGTGTTGTTTAAAAGCATAATTCTTTCCAACGTGTGTGTGATTTGTGTGTGCACCATTATAAATGTCCGTGCGGACGTCCGTATTTTTCTTTCACTTTTATATTAGCGATTTAAAAGCACCCGCTCGTGTCACACACGTCGATTAACCGGTGGGAAAATATCCTCAGACACATACCTAATAAATGTATATTTAAATACATTATTGGCCTAGCTGGTAAAAAGTTTTATATATTATTTTGATGTCCTTTTGGACACTAGAGGGCAGTATAGCCCTATGTATGACTTGAATTTTTTTTTTACTTTACTGTTTTAAAATTTAGAATAAAATTAGAATAAAATTCTTTTTAAAAACAGAATAAAATGGGTTTAGTTGTGATATTTGTATACTTTTATATAGAAATAAATGGTATAAAATTACATTTTTAGAAGATTTGAGGCTTTTAGTGCCTTTTGGAGGCTGATTTTGCAAAAAATCCACATTCAAACCAAAATATCTGACTTCCTGATGGTCGGAGCTAATGACTTTAAATTAGAAAGTTGTCCGGGTCGATGAGATCAACATACGTACTGAGTTGTGCTACTGTAGGTAAAACGACCCCCCCCACTTTTGTCAAAAGCATTTTGAAAGTGACACATTTCCTGCTGCCAGTTGGTGGCGCTTTAACTTTGACACACAATAGTTACATCCATCTGATAGGCCTCTTACCATGAACAAACTGCTGAAGTTTCATCAAGATCAGTTAATGTATGCATTAGTTATAACACTTCGTGTTTCTCTTTTCTCGCCATTAATTTGTTTCCTCGCCACAGCCAAACCGTTCGAGATATCAAAAATCCGTCCGCAATTTAGCATCCTCAATGTCTTGACTTCACGCTGACCGAGTTTGGAGGCGAATCGATGTATTTCCTAGGAGGAGTACATTAAATTCCACAGCAAGCGTTTCCAAACAACCCTAAATAGCCGACTTCCTGTTGGGCTGGCGTAAAACTTAGAGCACGAAAGTAGTTCGGCCCGATGAGATCTATATGTGTACCGAGTTTCAAATTAATTCATGCAAGCGTGTTTGATATATGGACCAAGTTTTAGAACCCCGTTCAAGGGGGCGCTGTTGAGCCCCCCTGCCACGCCCGGCTACCAGATTCAGCCCCGCCCTGATGGCCGCGGGTTCTGACCTGTGTGCAAAGTTTCAAGAGTTTTCGAGCACGTTTAGGGACCCAAAAGCCCCAGAAACCTTGAAAAACAAATGAAAAAGTAAATCTCACTCAACTGACAAATCACCCCCACCCCTCACACACTCAGAGACAGAGAGAGAGAGAAAATTCTCCAAAAAATCACATTCAAACCAAAATATCTGACTTTCTGTTGCTTTGAGCTAATAAGTGTAAATTAGAAAGTTGTCCGGCTCGATAAGAACAATATACATACCAAGTTTTGTGATTCTAGGTAAAACTAAGCCCCCATTTTTGACTAAAGGTGGCGCTACTGAGCCCCTCACCACGCCCGTTTCTGAAACTTTGCCCATGTCTACTGGATAATAAGTGTGATGTGTCTGTCGAGTTTCATGCAATTTCAAGTATGTTAAGAGTCTCAAAAGCATCAAAAAAGAATATTAAAGTTTGATGCGTTGCCATGGCAACAGTATCTAAGATATCAATAATCCTTTCACAGGTCTACATCTGCCGTGTGTCTACATTATACACATAAAGTTTGAAGCAAATCGGGTAAAAATAAGAGAGTGATTTCAAAGCATTTTGAAAGTGACACACTTCCTGCTGCCAGTTGGTGGCGCTATAACTTTGACTCACAATAGTCACATCCTTGTGTTCGGCCTCTTACAACGAACACACTGCTGAAGTTTCATCAAGATCAGATAATGTATGCTGAAGTTATAACACACTTCCTGTGTCCCTTATTCGCCATAAATTCGTTTCCTTGCCACGGCCAAACCGTTCGAGATATCAAAAATCCGTCCGCAATTTAGCATCCTCAATGTCTTGACTTCATGCTGACCGAGATTGGAGGCGATTGGATGAATTCTCTAGGAGGAGTACATTAAATTCCACAGCATGCATTTCAAAACAACCCATAATAGCCGACTTCCTGTTGGGCTGGCGTAAAAAGTAAAAGTACGAAAGTTGTTCGGCCCGATGAGATCTATATGTGTACCGAGTTTCATATTATTACATGCAAGCGTGTCTGATTTATGGACCAAGTTTTCGGACCCCGTTCAAGGGGGCGCTGTCGAGCCCCCCTGCCACGCCCGGGTACCAGCTTCAGCCCGGCCCTGATGGCCGCGGGTTCTGACCCGTGTGCAAAGTTTCAAGAGTTTTCGAGCACGTTAAGGGTCTCAAAAGTGCCCGAAAGGTTGACAGAAAAATAAGAATAATAATAATAATAATAAATAATCCTACCGAAAACAATAGGGCCTTCGCCCTTTCAGGGCTTGGGCCCTAAATATAGCTGCGAGCAGCGATTACGGGCCCAAGCCGGTGGCACCGCAACCCCGGTGCCTTTAGTTACCTAAAGGCACCGGGGTGGCGGTACCGCCGGCTTTGGCCCTCCATCGCTGCTCGCAGCTATATTTATATATATATATATATATATATATATATATATATATATATATATATATATATATATATATATATATATATATATATATATATTATTGTTCAAAAGTTTGGGGTCAGTAAGATTTTTAATGTTTTTAGGAGAAGTCTCTTCTGCTCACCAAGGCTGCATTTATTGATTAAAAATACAAACAAAAACAGTAATATTGTGAAATATTATTCCAATTTAAAACAGCTGTTTTCAATTTTTAAATATTTTACATAGTAATTCATTTCTGTGATCAAAGTTGAGTTTTCAGCATCATTACTCCAGTCTTCAGTGTCACATGATCCTTCAGAAATCATACTAATATGATGATTGATGCTCAATAAATATTCATTATTATTTTCAATGTTGAAAACAGTTGTGTACAGATTTTTTTTTTTTCAAAATGCTTTGATGAATGTAAAGTTCAAAAGAACAGCATATATTTCAAATATATATATATTTTTAACATTATAAATGTCTTTACTGTAACTGTTGATCAGTTTAACTCATCCTTCATAAATAAAAGTACTGATTTATTTTATTTATTTCCCCAAAAAATAAAATTTTAATTATTACTAACCCAAAACTTTTGAGCGGTAGTGTTTAACGTTACAAAAGCTTTAGATTTCAGATAAATGCTGTTCTTTTGAACTTTCTATTCATCAAAGACTGTACACAACTGTTTTCGACATTTAAAATAATAATGAATGTTTCTTGAGTATCAATCATCATATTAGAATAATTTCTGAAGGATCATGTGACAGTGACGACTGGAGTAATGATGCTGAAAACTCAGCTTTGATCACAGGAATAAATAACAGTTTAAAATATATTAAAATAGAAAGCAGCTGTTTTAAATTAGAATAATATTTTACAATATTACTGTTTTTGTTTGTATTTTTAATCAAATAAATGCAGCCTTGGTGAGCAGAAGAAACTTCTCTGTTATGTGCGCGCCACAGACTGCACGCACGTCCGCTTAGAGTTCCGCCTTTTGCCTTCCGTCAATATTACGTTATTAGAAAAATATTTTTTTAGAGAATCGATTTTTTGACATTTGTGAATCGATTCAGGATCGTCCACGTCCGCATCGCGATGCATCTAAGAATACATTTTTTCTCCCACCCCTAGATTTCATACAACAGGTTAATAAACAGTTACAATTAAGTCACTTACATTTTAGATGCAATGTTGACTGTTTTTGTTCTGTTTCAGCAGCGAAAATAGTTAAACAAAGATCACGGCAGAACCATCACGCATCACATGTTTTCTCATAACTGAACGATTCAGCATTTTTAACGAATCGGTTGACTCAAAGATTGAATGATCAATCCATAAACATCTGTCTTAATCATGATCGACTCATTCGAACGAATCGTTTGAACGAATGAATCAATGACTCGCTTATTAAGATGGATGCCTGGCGACACCTAATGGCGGTTTAGTGTTGTTTAAAAGCATCATTCTTTCCCACATGTGTGTGATTTGTGTGTGCAACATTATCATTATTTTTCTTTCACTATTATATTAGCGATTTAAAAGCACCCACTCGTGTCACACGTCGATTAACCGGTGGGAAAATATCCTCAGACACATACCTAATAAATGTATATTTAAATACAATATTGGCCTACCTGGTAAAAAGTTTTATATACTATTTTGATGTCCTTTTGGACACAAGAGGGCAGTATAGCCCTATGTTTGCTTTTTTGTTGAACCAAATAGCACTAAATAGCCTGTTTTAACTTTTTCATTCTTCTTGAATTGCAAAAACAGAATAAAATGGGTTTAGTTGTGATATTTGTATTCTTTTATATAGAAATAAATGGTATATAATTACATTTTTAGAAGATTTTTAGTGTTTCCTTTTTGGACATTACTTTAATCCCTCGCCATAGCAAAACCGTTTGAGATATTTATTATCCATTCACAATTTAACATATTTAATGTAGTTTCATCATGTTGAAAAAGTTTGGTACGAATAAAATAAATAGTTTAAGAGGAGTGGCTAAAAATTCAGAGGCTGATTTTGCAAAAAAATTCACATTCAGACCAAAATATCTGACTTCCTGATGGCCAGAGCTATTGAATGTAAATTAGAAAGTTGTCCGGCTTGATGAGAACAATATACAAACTGTTTTTTCTTTACTGTAGTTAAAACTAACCCCCCACTTTTGTCAAAAGCATGTTGAAAGTGACACACTTCCTGCTGCCAGTTGGTGGCGCTATAACTTTGACTCACAATAGCTACATCCATCTGATCGGCCTCTTACCACGAACACACTGCTGAAGTTTCATCAAGATCAGTTAATGTATGCAGAAGTTATTCCACTTCCGTGTTTCTCTTTTCTCGCCATAAATTCGATTCCTCGCCACAGCCAAACCGTTCGAGATATCAAAAATCCGTCCGCAATTTAGCATCCTCAATGTCTTGACTACATGCACACCGAGTTTGAAGGGGACACGGTGAATTTTCTAGGAGGAGTATTTCACATTCCACAGCAAGCGTTTTCCAAACAACCCATAATAGCCGACTTCCTGTTGGGCTGGCGTAAAACTTGACCGGGGTAAAGTTGTTCGGCCCGATGAGATCTATATGTGTACCGAGTTTCATATTAATTCATGCGAGCGTGTTTGATATATGGATCAAGTTTTAGAACCCCGTTCAAGGGGGCGCTGTTGAGCCCCCCAGCCACGCCCGGGTACCAGCTTCAGCCCGGCCCTGATGGCCGTGGGTTCTGACCTGTGTGCAAAGTTTCAAGAGTTTTTGAGCACGTTAAGGACCCCAAAAGCCCCTGAAACCTTGATTAACAATATAAAAGCAATAGTCAAATCCCCCCCTCCCCTCACACACACACAGACACAGAGAGAGGGAGAGAAAATTCTTCAGAAAATCCACATTCAAACCAAAATATCTCTCTTCCTGTTGGTCGGAGATGGTTCATGTAAATTAGAAAGTTGTCCGTCTTGATGAGAACAATACACATACCAAGTTTTGTGATTCTAGGAAAAACTAAGCCCCCATTTTTGACTAAAGGTGGCGCTACTGAGCCATTCCACCACGCCCGTTTCTGAAACTTTGCACATGTCTACGGGCTAATAAATGTGATGTGTCTGTTGAGTTTCATGCAATTTCAAGTATGTTAAGAGTCTCAAAAGCATCAAAAAAGAATATTAAAGTTTGATGTGTTGCCACGGCAACAGTATCTAAGATATCAATAATCCTTTCACAGGTTTACATCTGCCGTGTGTCTACATTGTACACATAAAGTTTGAAGCAAATCGGGTAAAAATAAGACACTGATTTCAAAGCATTTTGAAAGTGATGTACTTCCTGCTGCCTGTTGGTGGCGCTATAACTTTGACTCACAATAGTCACATCCATGTGATCGGCCTCTTACAACGAACACACTGCTGAAGTTTCATCAAGATCAGTTAATGTATGCAGAAGTTATAACACACTTCCTGTTTCATTTTTTCGCCATAAATTTGTTTCCTCGCCACGGCCAAACCGTTCGAGATATCAAAAATCCGTCCGCAATTTAGCATCCTCAATGTCTTGACTTCATGCACACCGAGTTTGGAGGCGAATCGATGAATTCCCTAGGAGGAGTACATTAAATTCCACAGCATGCGTTTCCAAACAACGCTAAATAGCCAACTTCCTGTTTGGCTGGCGTAAAACTTAGAGCACGAAAGTTGTTCGGCCCGATGAGATCTATATGTGTACCGAGTTTCATATTATTACATGCAAGCGTGTTTGATTTATGGACATGTGTTTGGATCCCGTTCCAGGGGGCGCTGTCGAGCCCCCCTGCCACGCCCGGGTACCAGCTTCAGTCCGGCCCTGATGGCCGCGGGTTCTGACGTGTGTGCAAAATTTCAAGAGTTTTCGAGCATGTTAAGGGCCCCAAAAGTGCCCGAAAGGTTGACAAAATAATAATAATAATAATAATAATAATAATAATAATAATAATAATCCTACCGGAAACAATAGGGCCTTCGCCCTTTCAGGGCTTGGGCCCTAATAATAATAATATTATAGTTAATATGTTTTAACTTATTTTTCTCAATAAAATTTATTAAATAAATTACATTAACCTACATTAATAAATGCTGTAAAAATTGTGATACCTAATGCAGTAAATGACACTTAATGCAGTAAATAACGCTAACAAACTGGACCTTTCTATAAAGTGTTACCATAAATATAACTGATAAGAATATGATAAGATGCAAATTGTATTGAAAGTTTGGGCATATGTCGAGGCTGAGGTCTAAACTGCAATGATGTTACCCAGGATAAAAATGTAATTTTCTCTCAAAAACATCAACCCCTGGGAAGTCCACTGAGATTTAATTCTGCCTCTTCAAAAGGATTTTAATGATATAAATGTGACCACTTTTTTATCCCCCACTTCACCGTTTCTTTTGTAACATAATTGATTCTTTAGTCCGAAGGTCTTTCAACCATAAAGGTGTGCACTGTAAATTATGGTCAGTTTGAAACGCAGTGACCTTTGAAGTGCTTTCGCGATAGTCGGCTCTTCATGATTCTAGCCCATGAGTTGCTTCTTCATTCTAGTGATATAAGAATGGCTAGAGGACATAGGAAGGAGGGCGATCACTAGAGGCTGACAATAAGTGTGTATGTGATCCAACATGTCTGCCTGAATATGTGATTTCACTCAATTTCAAGCATGACTGCCCCTGCACGACTCACGCGTTTCCTTCAAATATTCCCAGAAAACATTTATCTAATCCCTTTCAGGGCTTCTTGGCTCTGCAGGCTGGATAGTGTACAACCAGGTCGGCACAAACATCATATTCAGGGCATCAGTCCTGCAGGAGCTGTTTTGGAAGGAAAGTGTCAACTTTGCACATGGAAGTATTGTATATTTACTGCTAATGCTGTCAGTTAAAAAAAAAATAAAAAAAATCACAAATTAAACACCTCTTTTTCAGAGATTGGGTTTTCCTTCCCTTCAATAGTTTTTGTTTTTGAGTTTCCAGTTCACTTTCTCTCATTTAACTCTGCTAGCTTTAATTTGAATAATCAAACTTCAAAGGCTTCTTGCTTTTTAAACCACTGTGTGTCTGTGCACTGAACGGCTGCCATTCTGCTCTGAAATGGTTTGTGCCTTATCTCAATAGACAGATGTCTTCTCATCTTCACTATGGTGATTTCAACTTCTTGTGGGCCTAAAAATTTGATTCATTGACCAGTAACAAGCTGGAGGTTGTTAAGTGTGGAGTAAAATCTGTTTCTAAACCAGTTTAACTGACGAACAGAGGACTACTACAAAAATGTATTCTGCTACAGATAATTAATTAATAAAACCAATAG
Organism: Squalius cephalus; assembly: GCF_949319135.1. Taxonomy (NCBI): domain Eukaryota; kingdom Metazoa; phylum Chordata; class Actinopteri; order Cypriniformes; family Leuciscidae; genus Squalius; species Squalius cephalus. Next base: position 32,483,896 of record NC_137128.1, on the reverse strand, counting down.
AGCAGGAACAAAATGTTGGTAGGCTTCCTGTCCCGAAGCCGGATTAATAATATGGATATTTGGACACATACCCGAGGCACCATGCAAAATAGTGAGAGATGCAGTACAATGACCATGATATAATAAGTACACCAATCCAATCAATGGGCATGCAAATTTCATAAGCAAATAATGACAAGAGAGAAGCACTACATGACTTAAATGTCTTAAATATCAGCAATCTTGCCAGTACAATGGAGAGAAAAAGGGCGATACATTAAAAAAAAAACAAAAAAACATCTAATACTAGGTGACAAACTTAAATGTTTTAAAGGTAGGGTAAGCAATTATCGGAGAGGCTAACAATAGCGAGCTAGTTTTGAAAGCATAAGATCACACACTCCCTTCAGAGCATCTCCAAAGCCACGCCTCCATCAAAACACATTTGGTACAGCAGCGACCAAAACAAAAACATCATGAGAGACGGCGTTAAACTACCTCATGTCTCAATGCACATAACATTACAATAATAAAGAACAAACAACTTGCACTGACCTGTACCACCTGACTGCTACAGATTAATTTTGGCTATGATAGTGTTGCCATTGAAATGCATAAATTCAAGTCACGCTACAAATATAACATAATCTCTGACAAATTACGGTAGTTATGGAGTGAACGCAACATAAGCTCATTGTTTTGGTTCATAAATACATTTAGACCACTTTACTTAGTGATTGCTATCAGAATGTGAAAAGCAAACATCTACTAGGTGACAAACTTAAAGGTGAACTAAGTAACTTTTTTACCTTAAAGGAGAAGTTCACTTTTAAAATGAAAATTCTGTCATCATATACTCACCCTCATGTTGTTTCAAAGCTGTATGAATTTCTTTCTTATGCTGAACAGAAAGGAAGATATTTAGAAGAATATCAGTAACCAGACAGTTTTTGAGTCCCAATGACTTCCATAGTAGGAAAAAAATATACTATGGAAGTCATTGGGACCCAAAAACTGTCTGGTTACTGATATTCTTCTAAATATCTTCCTTTCTGTTCAGCATAAGAAAGAAATTCATACAGGTTTGAAACAACATGAGGGTGAATATATGATGACAGAATTTTCATTTTAAAAGTGAACTTCTCCTTTAACTGAACAGCTTCGGAGTCATTGGAATGGTTATATTACTTATTTCGGGTTGAATGGTGGTTGTTTCGCACCCCCCTGGTGCCCGTGAGCGGAAAATACACACTTGCAACTTTGAGCCGGCGGGCCGCCGGCCGCCGCGTCAGGAAGTATTGCGTGATATCAGGTCTCACGATGTAAACAATTGCTTTACGGCCAAAAGAAATCTGCTAAAATGCTGTCATTATTGCGCTCCCTCACGCTGTTCGAACCCGAATGAAGAAGACGTTTTAAATAATGTCCCATCTGCTTTGATGTCATTGATCTACTAGCCTCTGGTGTCTGAGAATCGCCAACGAGTTTTTACAACAGTGTTGTCAAATGTCTATTCCGAAGCTGTGGGGGGAGCTCTAGAGAGAAACCTGCGAGCAAAAAGCGAGAATACAGCGAAGAAATCCCGAAACTACTGAGCCCTGCTTTAAATGTCTTAAAAATCGGCAATCTTACCAGTAAAATGGAGAGGGAAACATTTTTCAACAATGAACGCACTTCTGGGCAGTTCAGGATCAACCAATATTATACTTGATTTCTTTCCAAACATGCTTAAAATTGTAATCCTACTAGTAATCCTTTTATTTTAACAAAAATAAATAATATTCAGTTAGTCTCCTAGCCTGTTGATGAAAAAGTATGTGAACAAAACTGGATTTGATGCAGCAAAAAAGGATGGAGTCAAATTGATAATGAATAGATGAATAAACAAATAGAACACATGAATAACTTCTTATTTCAACTCAGAGGCAAAGCTGAATGTTCACAGAATACAAAGAAGCTCTGCCTATACTGACTACTCTGAGGATTGGACTGTGAGAACAGTATAAAGCTGACTTTTTTAACCCAAACTGGAGCTTTTTTTAAGGAAACCTAGGCCTGGTTTCACAGTCAGGGCTTAGATTAAGCCAGGATTACACTTTAGTTCAATTAGGACATTTATGTAGCTTTTATAAATATGCCTTAGTAAAAACACAAAACAATTGCAAAGACATTTTAATGACTTGAGTTAAAACAGCTCAAACATGCATTTTAGTCTGGGACTAGCTTAAGCCTTGTTTAGTGTTCTTAATTTTAAATACAGTATTTATAACAATAAACTCTTTAAAAATACATAACTCATGCATTTGTATGGAAAATTTTTACATATAGAGTTCAATTGTTTTGTCCCTGATCTGGACACGGACAATAAAAGGTCAAAGCTGTTTTTGTGTGCATTTTGTTTGGTCAGTTCTGTCTCGCTACAGTGCACAAAGTCAATACACATTGAGGTCAAGTGAATATCGAGCGTAACGCATGGAAATGTCATTTTGCTTCTGTCTTTAGGATTTCACTATATAAATCAGTTGCGCAAAACAAATATGACACCAAAGCAAACCGATGTCCTATGGCGATAGCTTCACCTCACAACACGTCAAAGGCTTGGATATATACTTTGTGAAGGACATTGTGATGCCTCTCACAAAATGTCTTTGATATTGCACCTGTACCGAGTGAAGCTTTTGTAGGCTGCATCTGGTACACTGATTCACCTGCAACCAACAAGTCATTCTTTAGAAACATTCAGCGCAGACTGGGTCGGAAACACTTGGACAATGCCTTATTACAGTGAAGCTGAAGACCTCAACCATGTTCCCAAATTAGTTTAATCTTTTTAACACAAAAGGAGAAATTTTAATGTTTTATTTCATTCGTTTATAATGTTAATGACTGCTGGAGATTTAAAAATAAAAATCATAAAATCAGTCCATATTTTACAAAGCATTATGTAAGCTTTATGTCACAAACAGATCAAACGTTAAGTCATTATAGTTGTTAACTGGATAATTGAGTCAGATCAGTCTGATTCCTGAACCATTCAGATCAGTTTTGTGAACCAGATCAAATGATTCATTAAAAAGTTATGGCTCAAAAAAATTATTAATTCATGACATTTCTGACTGAAAAATCAGATAATTATCTCCACAATGATCAATGATCAAAAGTGCCAAAGAGAGCTAGGGTAGATGAAAAAACTGGATATTCTTTACAGTTTTTGGAACAACAGAGTATAGGGTGAGCAAATAATGACAACACTGTTCATTTTTGAGTGAACTATCCATTGAAATGAAAAGGAAAGAGCCCATTCAAGACAGCCTGATTAGAATAAAGACCTGTTGCCAATTCTCGTGTCCATTCTCTCATAACAGCTCTTCCACTGTAACACATGCCCACACTGCCTGCCCAGAAAAGCCTCATTGTACTGGGCTGCGCTGGTGGGTTAATGTAATGTGAAATATGAAGTCAGACTGCACAGACCGTGGCTAGATTTTATAAACGCTAATCAGACTGGAGATGTTTTCTCCAAGGATGTGTGTTCCATAGGCCAGCACACATTAACACCGCTTAAAAACATGCACAGGCCATTTCAGCTTCATTGCAGTGGGGAGAAGGAGACGTGTCTTGCTTGTTTAAGAGGAACAAACCTGACAGAAAAAAAGCTGTGAATAGTAGGATAACACTTGTGATGTGCAAAAAAAAAAAAAAAAAAACGAAAAAAAGAAAGAAATGACATTATACTTTTAGATATTGGAAGAACTGGACTGAATTAATAACCCACTTTTCGCTGGTTGAGTTCTTGAACAGATTTAATTGTTTTTATGTTACTAGAAACTCTGCATACTGTAGTACTACATTTTATATTTATTTATTTATTAATTAGTTTAATTCATTTTTTCCCCGAATCCAGCATGGGGGATAGTTCTCCCAAAAATTCTGTTCATGTCCAAAACAGTATGATTTTCTTTCTTCTGCGGAACACAAAATGAGATGTTAAGCAGAATATTTTAAGCTGCTCTTTTCCATATAATGTCAGCGAATGGTGACCAAATAAAATAGCACAACTAGTTTCTAATGACTTTTTGCCAGGGGTGCAACGGTTCAAATAGCTCATGGCTCGGTTTGTATCAAAGTTTTAGGTTCACAGTTTCGGTACGTGCTATAATCATGAAAAAAAGGACTAACTGTCAAATAAAAATAAAGAAAATAAGAACAAATAAACTAACTACAAGCAACAGCACAAATAAATACATGAGAGCAAAGATACAAATAAAATAAACAGTGCTTTTCAGGTTTTTCATGTAGGTCTAACATTATTTTTCAGGTAGAGAAATTGAATAATTTAATAATCAAATGTAAAATAACATTGCATATTTTACTGTATAAATCCTTATTAAAGTTACAAAAGCTATTCAGTCCAGAACTGTGAGTGATTTCCTTGTCTTTTGTAGTTTGATTAACATTAAAAACACAGACAGCAGGAATATTAGGCTGCTGTCCCTTTAAGACATAATGCACGTATCCAAAATACTGATACTGTACATGCATTGTCTTTCTTGACCATAAATAATTTGTTTGTTTATCGCTGTTGTAAAGTATTATTGGGGAGCCAGCATGTGCATCCATTGACATCTGTTTTACGTGTTATTTTCAACAAACCATATCATAGATGCATCATCACATTTGAGATCAACCGCGGTGCAAGTGCGTCCCGAACCGTGGGTGGAGGTCGGTACGGTTTGATATTTTACAGAGAACCATTACACCCCTACTTTTTGTTATGTTGCTATAATGCAATCTTTGTGAAATGTTACATCATTTACATCAACTTCCACTCCCACTTGCAATGAGATCACTTCTGTTCTTTGATGACGCAAGAACCTGTCACTCACATGAGATCGCAGCAATAGCAAATGACAACGACCCAATGATCCAATCAATTCCCAATGGACAAAATCCCGCCCCGCCCTATCTTTTTTCTTGTTCGGGAAGCCGTTTCACTTGTATATAAATCACAATAGGGAAGACTATCGCAACTTCCGTTTCATGCCGACTTCAACCAATCACAACCTGACAAATTTTATATGCACAAATTATGGTGTGTTTAAAAAAAAAAAAAAAAAAATGTTTGGATCTTCACAGCCCCTGGTTACCATTCACTTTCATTGTATGGAAGAAAAGCTGCATGAATATTTTAACTCCTTTTGTGGTCTAGAAAAGAAAGCAAGTCATGCAGATGTGGAACTACAAGAGGGTGAGTAAATGATGACAGAATATTCATATTTGGCTGAACTACTGTATCTCTTTAATCATTTTAAAGACGGTCCAAGAAGTCTCTTTGAAATGCCTAGAGGCAACTACAAACAGCTCTTTCTACGACGAACACAATGTTGACCAAAGGAATTTACATCAAATGACAACATGGCACTGCTGCGGCGTATTTGAATGTTAATCTCCTCGAATTTCCTCACTGACTCTGTTCGGCAGGCAGAATCTATTTAAATATTACACTCGTCAGCAATTGAGTTGGCTTTTGTTTAGATCAAGTCTCTCAGACAATCACAATGCACTTGTACATTAAAATAAGATACACGCTGATATTATTCACATGCATTCAGCTGACAAATCAAGACTATTGGAATGGTTAGCCAGAAAAGTCCATGAAAGAGGCAATGAAATGATAGCTGGACCGCTTAGTGAAGACAAAGGATCCAAAAATGCTTCAATTTTCTCTTTTAACTACAAAGCAGGAAGGATGGCAATTGGCAAAGAAATCTTTATGTGGGAGTGTTCATCCATCTGCCCGCACAGATGGGGAGAACTAGCGAGGGAAAGACCAACATGAGCCAGCCACACAACTACAAACAGTAGGTCAAAGCAAATATCCACACAACAGATCTGCTGATTCCTGCTACAACAGAAGAGCTGTGTGTGATATATATCTATTTTTCAACAAACCACCTCTTTTCAATCTTTATCTATTGACAAAGGGACAGGAAAGTCTGTTGCACAGAATATCAATGTGTCTGACTTTTATTGCACTTCTCAAACCGCAGTCATCTGATTGGCCTATTGCTTCAGGGAGAACAGGAAGCAGGAGCGGATGGTGGATGTGTTCGTGAACTGGACTGTGTCTCTGTGGGAAATCAATGAAATTTGTTTAATTATTGGGTGAACTTAATCAGTTCCACTGATGTAATTACTAGCACTGCCTAGAAGTTATAAAATAATTTGTTTTATGCCATCTTGGGCTGAAATAATGAATACAAGCAATTTAGGAGTGCAAAGTAAGAAAAATATATTTATCTAACGTATTTGTTTCTCTCTCTCTAACATGGCAAGCATGCGTTTGCATGAGTGCAGTACCCTGTGTCCTTTAGCAATACAGATTTGACACATTGTCAATGATTGCTTGTGACAGCATTCATTGACCATGTCTCTTCCAGAATCCAGTTGAAATGTCGGAATACTAGCAATAATTGAAAATGACATTGTATCAGAAAGATTAATATATTACATGTAGGTTCACATCAGTATCTCCGAGGGTGTGCGTTTACAGAGCTACAAATAAAATGTGACCACGAGTCGGCACATTTCCATTCCCAACATTTAGCAGAGGAAATTTGTGAGCAGATAACATATTAAGTTAATGATACAATTCTAACTAATTGAAGACAGATGGAATCTTCACTGGAGCAAATAATTGTTTTACTCCTTAATCACGTCAATTAACAGGCGCAAGATCCGCAGCAAACCTGATTGGCTGAAATAAATGTGACCTCACCCACGCTGGAAATCTAAAATTACTGTGCCAGACTAAAGAGATAACACATTACAGTTTATCTATTTTGCCAGCTTTGACAGATGACAGTCCCTACAAGTCATGATAGCACTCTGTTTACCAGTTTCTTTAGGACGAGATAAACAAACAGGCAATTTAAAAATGAGAAAACATTATTTTCTTGAACTTATACAGTATGTATACCACAGATCAAATCAAAGTGTGAACTTTTAATCACAGTTTCAGTGCAGCAACTTCATGGACTAGTCTTTAAACAAGCAAGTTTTAACTGTTTAAGAGCAATAGCATGAGTGTCTGTACAGACAAACATTTCAAAAATAACATCTACTAACCATTTTGGCCATCAAAAGGGGCTGCTAACACGACGCCATTTTCAACTAAAAAAGTAATACTTTTTATGCGTTTTGGCCGTTCATTTACAGGACAACAGCGTTTTGGGTGCCTGAAAATGCAAACTTTTGAAAGCGGGTTTCAAAGTGCACGTTTTTGAAAACGGTCTCCATGTAAACAACAAAAACGTGAATCTCTGAAAACGATGCGTATTACATGTTCAGTCTATAGCGTTTAATCGCCATCTAATGGCCTGGCAGCAGAACACAGCATTTTTTTGTCGTTTTCGTGGATCCGTGTGAATGGGAAACGTTTTGACAATGGTGTTGTCTGTACGCAAAAAACTCATAGGAAAAACGTATCAGTTTTAAGCATATCATTGTCGAGTAAATGTACCCTAAGAAATCAAAGATTTTAATCAAATGAATTGCATTATATTCAAATTAATTAATCGCAAATACAGTATATCACAAAGGGGAGAAAAAGATTCATTGAATGCATTGAATAAGGGCGCAAATCAAAATGAGGTTTCAAATTCATATTTATTTGAGCATTAATCTTTTTTCTTTTTAAATTATGTTTTAATTAGTTTTGCACTGTTTTTGACATTAATTTAAATTTCATTGGTCTACTAATCGTGTTTTATTTAGAAATTATGGTTGAGTTCTTTAATTGGCTACCTAATCTTGGCAAGATAACTACTCAAAAGAGATGTTTTCCTGCTCCACCCGATGACCCTCCAGTGCAACAGAGATAATCCACACTGACTTTTGCCTGCAGTAATTTTCAATAATGCATTTTTTAAAAATCACATGAAAATGTTAAATGTCAACCCTAATGTATACTCACATAATAACTCATTCAGTTTCAGCATTCAAATTCAGCATTATCAACAAAACAATTGATAAATTAAACAAATAAACATCTGTCTTGTCCCTCAGTATAGATGAACATACAACTGGCTGTTGACTACCTGCTGTCTTCTCACTTCTGTCCTCTTTTAGCTGCTTCTTTACAAACACATACACAGTAGATCAGCACACTTGACCATTCCTGATAGAAGCTAAGAAATACCTGGCTCTTATCTGTGCGTTTGTAAATCACTCCTGATTTATTCATTTCTTCCATTTCCTCCAGAGCTTTACAGAGCAATCAATCGCCCTGTTACCTGGCCCTGATCGAATGCGAGCTGATAAGTTAAATGTTCTTTGTCACTGAGCACTATATAACAGTGTTTTTAGCCCTATATTGATTGCTGATTTTCTTTGGCTCAGCAAAGCTTTTCAATATGCCAGCAGTTGGAAATGTATCTAATATTGTCAGGCTACCTGTCAGGTATACCTGATATAATCCCAATAAAAACATGCAAAACCTAAAGTGCTGACTTGGTGCATTTTCACTATTAATTAATTAATTTATTTATTTTTGAATACCAAGCATAAAATGTTCCAACTATGACAGACATCACTGGAATAGGTGTACTGAGAAATCACATCGGTTTCTGTGACGGGCTCTGTCAAATGCACAGCTCACAGTGTTTTAGCCAATCAGAAATGCTCTCTGCAAGTAAATCATTTTGCGCTTTCGAGCTTGCTGACTTGTCAGTGGTTGGTGGGGTTTTTATGAGTATGCACGCAGTCTAATTCATTAGCTAAGTCCGGCAGAACTAAGCATATTCTCTTACAGCACATTTAAAATGGAAGTGTGTAATTTCTGCACTATTAGCAGCACTAAAAAGAATTACATTATGTTTGTTTGGGCAACCCGACTGGGATGGACATGCTATTTTCTTATTCACAGGCATACATTTGGGATAGGACTATGTTTTCTGAACAATGGCAGACGGAGTAAGTGTTTAAAACTAATTGGAATATATTCATAATGCTGTTTGGTGTCGCTACACTGCACCTTTAAAAAATGTTGATGAATATGTTTTTTTACTAACAGGATTTCTCGCACACTCTGGAACAATTCAATCCGATTAACTCGTTAATCAGATTAGCCAAATAAACATTAATCCCATTAATTTAGAGCATCACGCTGCAGCTCAGTCATTGTCTGATGTTCTGAAATGATCATCAAGCCACAAGCACATTTTCAAACCAAAGCAAGAGTTCACCGGCTCCCCCTATTGACTGAACTGGAGTTTGGGGATCATCTGCAAGATTGTTAAGGTGGCAGGAAAAAAATCAGGTGCACAAGCAGTGGGCAAGTGTTCAAGTAATTTTATTTCCCCAACTCTCTTTGTACCTATAGGTATTATTTAAAGCTAGTGTGGCTATCAGAAGGTGAACACCAAAACAGCACAGAGCCGGCGAAGCATTTATCAAACAGATTGAACCCATGACAGAACAGACCACAGCTTCATGTTTGATGGGGTAGATGTGAAATGCCTCCTTTATATGGTATCATTTTTTTCAGCAAAAACAGTTGTCGTCGCCTAGCGTGTCCTTGGTTGATGCTGAACATTGAGGGTTGGTAATTAAATTGAGAACAATTGTGCTCAAAAGGGTCATTTCAACAGCAGGAGCGCATTAAAACTGCACACAAATTGCAATAACATAGCGTTATAATAGTGATCAATCAGCTAAGCTGTATTTAAGTCAATGACAAAAAAAATAAATAAAAAATAGTCACTTGAAAGCCATTTAATGGCAGTTGAACAGGGAGTGCATAGAGAGCAGCCACCTCAACCTGCTTTCATTTTGGACAATGATCCTCGGGTGGTCCAATATATGCAGTCCGATTTTTTTAAACGTTCGCATTCTTCCACAGAGTGCATGCAAATGGGGCCCTGGCTTAATTACCATTTAGCAGTCTAATAGCAAGAGTAGAGGAAACTTCTGCAACAGTCACTGCTGGGCATTGTGCAGAGGCAAAGCCCCTGGACTGAAATATTATGTAAATTATTAATTTCCTCATAGACTAACACAGTTGTGCTATTTGGTTACCCACAAGCATGCCGCTACATGTTAATTAATCACGTGAGAGGGAAAAGTATCAGAAAATTTTATTATGCAATCATGATTAACACAAGATACAGCTGCACAGATGCGTTTATATTAAATTAACCCTCAGGTTGTGTTCAAAACCCTATAACATGTGGTGATCCCGGTCAAAAATGACCGGCCTATAAAAAATAGCTTATCACTTGTTATGCTACATTATCACCTAATATTGGATTCAATCTTTTTGTAAACTTGTTTTCTTTCAATTAGGACTAGTTTTGTATTTCTATTTGCATCTGATTAATCGTAGGCCTCATTTATCTGAGAGTAGGCATCTAATTTTTTTGAGTAAAAAAAGCATTATTTATGAATCATTTTCACAATATTAAATAAAATATGAAAAAAATTATAATAATAAATGGCACTGTTGATCACACTAGTCTACTTTAATGTTTCACCAGGAAGTTTGTTTTGTAAAACTTTTATTTTGTACAAAATGGCACAAAGTTATACTTGTGGTGTTCCCGGTCAAAAATGGACGGCCATTGAAAGTGAACGGAAGACTGAAAATAAGAGAAAAATTTAGTTTTCAGGAGCATGTTCATTATGTTCATGTACACATATGTGCATGTGTGCTTGCAAACATCGAGCCCTTGGACCTGTGCATGTGTGGATACATGCATACACACGCTACCAAACACAAACACACACACATACATACATACATACACACACACACAATATTTTGAGTATTACACACATTTTTTTTTCACAGAGCGAAATTTGATCCTACCCTGAACTGCATCTAATATCCATTCATCTATCTGACATTACCACACACACACTCACACACACACACACACACACACACACGCACACACACACGCACACACACACACACGCACACACACACGCACACACACACGCACACACACACGCACACACACACACACACGCACGCACACGCACACGCACACGCACACGCACACACACACGCACACACACACACACGCGCACACACACACACCCACACGCACACACCCACACGCACACGCACACGCACACTGGTTTTAGTCCGCAGTGACCCTGTTTCAAAAGAATCTTTCTTTCATGTTCTTGGTTTCATCACATTTTTCAGACAAAATATTATGACATTGTGTTTTGGGACTTTGAAATTCTCACACAGAAAAAGATGAAAATTTACAAATAAAGATGTTATAGCACAGACACATATAATGGCTTCACAGTGTCTTGCTTGACATTTATTTTGTAGAAGCACAATGGCGAATTCCATCTTTCGACCAGAATGTAACCGTAGCATCAGCTGGGCCCTCGTCATCAGAAGACTGCTGCTCATCAGTTGTTTCAAGGTCTGTAGCATCTGGTGCCTTCTTCTTCTGATACATCTTCTAATGCTCCTTCACTGCAAGAATCATCCTGCATCGCATCCTCCTCAATAGTGTGTTGATCAATGATCTGATGAAGAACATCATGCACAGAGAGCTTCTTTGCCATTGTGCTGTTACAAAATGAATGCCAAGCAAGGCACTGTGAGGCATTTATATGTGTCTGTGCTATAACATCTATATTTGTACATTTTAGTCCCAAAACAATGTCATAATATTTTGTCTGAAAACTGTGATGAAACAAAGAACACTTTTGAAACATGGTTACTGTGGAGTAAATCCAGTTTGCGCATACAGTACGTGTCTGTGTGTGTGTGTGTGTGTGTGTGTGTGTGTGTGTGTGTGTGTGTGTGTGTGTGTGTGTGTGTGTGTGTGTGTGTGTGTGTGTCTGTGTCTGTATATGCATGTATCCACACATGCACAGGTCCAAGGGCTCGATGTTTACAAGCACACATATGTGTACATGAACATAATGAACATGCTCCTGAAAACTACATTTTTCTCTTATTTTCAGTCTTCCATTCACTTTCAATGGCCGTCCATTTTTGACCGGGAACACCACAAGTATAACTTTGTGCCATTTTGTACAAAATAAAAGTTTTTCAAAACAAACTTACTGATGAAACATTAAAGTAGACTAGTGTCATCAACAGTGACTTTTTTTTTTTTTTTTCATATTTTATTTAATATTGTGAAAATTATTCATACATTTTTTACTCAAAAAATGAGATGCCTACTCTCAGATAAATGAGGCCTACGATCAATCAGATGCAAATAGAAATATAAAACCAGTCCTAATTGAAAGAGAACAAGTTGACAAAAAGATTGAATCCAATATTGGGTGATAATATAGTATAATGAGTGATTTATAAGCTATTTTTTGTAGGCCAGTCATTTTTGAAAGGGGAACACCACAAGTGTAACAAGGAGACAAAAAAAGTTATGAAATCGTTTGTTCTGAAACCGAGACCAATGTTGTATTTTCTGCTTGGTTTATTTTGCTTTCACATGGCAACATTTCAAAACAAACCTAAATTTGTTAATAAAAGTCGCATCTAGGCAAACTATCCCCTCATTGGTCAGAATATTCAACACATGGTGACATTTTCAAATTTTAAGATGGATAGACAACAGCTCTGCAGACTAATGAGCACAGAAAGAAAGCCATGATTTGTCATTACATTACATCATCTTAAAGGGATAGTTCACTCAAAAATGAAAATTCTGTAATCATTTACTCACCCTCATGTCGTTCCAAAACTGACTGACTTTTTTATCTGGAACACAAAAGAAGATATTCTGAAGAATGTTTAACTACTTTTGTCCATATAATGAGAGACAGTGGGGTTCAAAACAACATTGGACCACATTGGCTTTCATTGTATGGAGGAGGGGAAAAAAAGCATTAAGGAATTTTTCTAAATATCTTCTTTTGTGTGGAAGCACCATTTGAATTTGCCTACATTTTTATTAGAATTACGTCTTTCCATTTAAGTGCCATTCTCAGTACCTTTGTCCTAGCAATGATTGTGCCATTTCAGCCAAAGCAAACATTTTAAAATGTACTATTTGCTGGTCCACATTATTGATTTACATTTCCATAAATTTGACTGTGTTGGTTGAGAGAGAGCCTTCTGACGGCTTCATGTTTAATAGATTGGCCTGTGTGCTAGTGGGAGCAGAGCGCGTTATCTGAATTCTCAGACTCAGGGAAAGCTTTGAAATCATGCCTAAGACTAATGAAAGAGGAGCAGGAGGAAGGAAGGAATGAGCAGCGGAGAGGTGTGATCTACCTACGGAGAGATTACCATGTACCCTTGGGCTCTCATCTTACACTGTGTGGGGAGGCATGCGGTATCGTTCGTTCACATGGCAGTACGGTGAAGAAAAGGTCTCGTAGCTGAGGTGTTAAGATTTATTCTCCACTATAAATCTGCAGAAAGAATCCCCCACACCAGATTTTTAATATAATGCCGATACCACACTCTCTGCCCATGGACAATATGTTCAGCTGACTTTGACAAATCAAACACTTAAGAAAAATGACAATATCCCTCACAGTGCAGCTCTGCAGGGAGGAGGAATGGATGAACAACAGCAAGAGTGAGAATATTTCTCCAAAAAGGTGCCACAGGATGTAGTGGAAAAAATAAACAGCCAGTTTATCCACAGTATGGATGTGACATCATTATCTGCCCATAACAGCATCGCCAACTATTTGGATGGAAAGTTTTCCCACTGCACAGAATAATTGCTCACTCTGGGGTACTGTGAGGCTGGCATTCAGAAAACATCTATGCAAAAAGGCACAGAGCAATCAGATCCTACTTGTTCAATTCTTGAAACAAATTGCATCTAGATTTGAGGGAAATTACTGGGATATGTCAAACTTTGAAATAATAGGAGCTGACCCAAAAAAACATGTTCTACATAATATACAGTTTTGCATTTGTATTTCTAAACAGTTTATATATGCTGATATATATATATATATATATATATATATATATATATATATATATATATATATTCAGATTTGTAACATATGTAATTTTGTTAGTTGTTCAATACTTCCATATAGTTTTGCATGCATCAAATAGAACATTCTCTTCCAACAATTTTAAATACATTATTCATTACTTATATTCATTGTCATTATCTAAATGACAGATATTACTGAAAATAAAAAGTTCTCCAATCATAATATGCATCAAAAGGGCATATTAAACCAACTTCTTTAAAACCATCCATGCAATGTTTTTACTCACTGTACTTGCACTTATGAGTCATTCAAAAACAACAAATGCATACTGATACTTCTGGAGAAGGCTACTGTTTTAAAGAATTCAACTCTATGCATGTTCAAATAGAAGAATAATACAGCTTTTGGTTACATCAGACACAGTCTTTGAATCTCTGAAGCTCAGATTAATGTTTTGATTGATGCAGAAAACACAAACCCCAATCAGTCCTCTCAAGTACAGCACAGCCGCGATGAGAAGAGAGCACTTATTAAACACAAGCCGCTCAACTTACCTAGTTTTGGAACCCGGTGCTGTAATTGCCTCAGATCTTCACCTTATCTGCTCCACCCTGGTCCGTGAGCAGCTTTCTCCCTCTCACAATGTTTCTGGCAAAGGTCTATTGATCGGTCAAGCTGTGTTTTCTGTAGTCTATTGTTGCCACCGGTTAGATTGGAGCTCCTCTCTGGCTGCCTGTCGCGGCTGCAATGAGGATGGCTGAGCAACGTGTACACCTTGCTCTCGCACTAACTCCCGTCTCTCTCTGTCTATCCGCCTTTCGCACCCTCCTCTCTCTCTCTCTCTCTCTCGCTCTCTCGTACACGCAAATGCATGCTATCTCCGTCTCCCTCCCTCACCCGGCGACACCCCCCGCTCTCGTTCTCTTTCCTTCTCCTACCCTCCCTTTGCCTCTCTACCCCCTGTCTTGTTCTCTCTCTCTCCCATTGTATTGATCTGCTAGCGCTGGCGTTCTCCTTTTGCAGCCTCTAGAGGGTGTTCCAATAGCCGACAGTAGCCAGTCCAGAACTAATCCCACTAGCTTCAGTTCGGCTTCGCTCTGAAAGAGAAAGAGAGGAGAATGGAGACAGAGAGAGACAAAAGGATGAGATGTGGATTCTCTCTCACACACTATATAAAAAGCTAAATTTACAGTAAAAGCTGGCAGCTTTAGTTGGCACAGGTTCACTGTAAAAATACAGTGACAACATTTCAGTCATTATAGGAGGCATTATTTTGGTGCCTGTATGTGCATTACTAATATATATATATATATATATATATATATATATATATATATATATAATCATTTTGAAACTGCAGAAGTATATATATATATATATGCTCTCGAAATGATGGGATATTAATATACTAGCCTGTTTACACAAATAAGATCAAATTTGTACTTTTAAATATAGTGGAGTATGCCTGTCTAAGAAGATTATGCATGTACTGCTACCATATTCCAATATGAGTTTTATCCCAACTGTCATTTGATTTCTTCTGAATATACAGTTGCAATCAAAATTATTCAACCCCTATTGCAAATCAGGTTTACTGGCAAAATTTACAGACTTTCAATTGTACAATGAACAAATCAAACAAAAGGAATTGACACATTTAACTGAAATGCAACTTTTTATGACTTCTGCAGTTTCAAAATTATTCAACCCCCTGAATAGAATCTCTCACAACAGCACACATCTGCAAAAAAGGTGTTGTCTCAAGCATCCAGATGCAACTAATCAAGGGCTTAATTTAGTTGCACAAGGTGTGCTTGAGCTAGAACAAACAAAATGTCTGAATTGGCTAGGTTTGTTGAGTGTCACGATTGACGGTATGTTAGAAATATGGCTAAGTCAAAATAATGGTTCAAAAGGTTAAATGAAAGTCAATGACTGCAACCAGATTTCTGAGAAGGCAGGTTCAGAAAAACCCTCGAGTGACTGCAAAAGACCTGCAGCAACACTTGGTGGCAACAGGCACCGATGTTTCAGCTTGCACAGTAAGGTGTGTACTAAACGCATGCCAGAACTCAAAGACGTAGACCACTACTGACCCAAAAGCACAAGAAAAGTCAGCTCTAATTTGCTCAAAATCATATAAATAAGCCACAGAAGGATTCTGTGGAGCGATGAAACAAAACTGGAACTTTTCGGCCCTATGGATCAGGGGTATGTCTGGAGGAAAAAAGAATGAAGCATATGCTGAAATGAACACTGTCTACTGTTAAGCATGGTGGTGATTCAGTGATGCTCTGCAGCTGCTTTGCATCCTCTGCCACTGAATACCTGCAGCGTGTGGAAGGAAAGATGGATTTATTGAAATATCAGGAAATCCTAGAAGAAAATGTCATGCCATCAGTGAGTAAGCTGAAGCTTGGGCATCATTGGACCTTCCAGCAGGACAATGATCCAAAGCATGACAAATTACAACAAGGCTTGGTTGCAGAAGTATTCCTGGAAGATTCTAGTGGCCATCATAGTCACCTGACTAGAACCCCATAGAAAATCTCTGGTGGGATTTGAAGGCGGCGGTTGCAGCATGCAAACTAGGGCTGAACGATATATCGTTATCGTATCTATATCGAGATATGAACTTTCAAGATATTACTATCGAAAAAAGCAACGATATAGACGATATAGATTTCCCCTCTCCGCGCTCGCCCTGCATACAACTCTGGCAGTCACAACAAACATCAGTTTTACGAGTGCCCTTGAAGGCACCGTTAAAGCCAGCGCGCGCACACTACCAGGGACGTGGGAACTATATTGTGAGGGGGGGGCGGCGTTTCCATGGTGACGCGTCATTGCTTGTCACGTGACACACCGCAGCAGCAACAGCGCTGAATGAATGATGATCTGCTTTTATGTCATTTTTCCTTTTTTATTCAGAATATTCACAAATGTGTTAGCTATGGCATGAAATATCTGATATTCCGATTGTCAAATACATGCAAGTGGAAGTATATTGTTGTTTAAACACCTTTATAACGATCGCGTTAGTTGAGCTGTATGCGCGATGGGCGCCGCCGTGTTAGTTTGTGCCGCAGACGCAGTTCAGAGAATCGGATCTGTTGGATTTACAACCTCTATGTTTACAACACGTGAATTCATCCACTTCTCCCGAAATACTTAAAAGTAAGTGGCTGGTGAACTGGGAATAGAATAGAGTAAACATTGAAGTTACTTACACAATGTGTATCTGATATGAATACAACGTGTCGAATTATAATGGAAAGGATTATTATTACCTATTCCATAGACATCAGTGTGTATTTTACAAACTCTAAATGTATTGTTTTTTTAGTACTTACGTAGTCATATCGTATTGTATCGATATCGAGATATCTGGCATGAAAATCGAGATATGAAATTTTGTCCATATCGTTCAGCCCTAATGCAAACCCAAGAATATTACTGAACTGGAGGCCATTGCTCATGAAGAATGGGCTAAGATTCCTCAGAAATGCTGCCAGAAGCTGGTATCTGGTTCTACATCTCATTTGCAGCAGGTCAGAACAGCAGAACGTTGTTCTACTAAGTACTGAAGATGCTTGCCATGGACGGGTTGAATAATTTTGAGACTGCAGAAGTCATTAAAAGTTGCATTTTCAGAATTTGGGGAAACCACTTGAAACATTTGTTGTGTTAAGCTATTTAAATTACTTTTGTTTGATTTCTTCATTGCAAACAGTTGGAAGTCAAATCTGAAAAAAAAACACCTGATTTCGATTGCAACTATATAATATATATATATTTATATATATATACACACACACAGGTGCTGGTCATAAAATTAGAATATCATCAAAAAGTTGATTTATTTCAAGAATTCAACTTAACAGGTGAAACTAATATATTATATAGACTCATTACATGCAAAGTGAGATATTTCAAGCCTTTATTTGTTATAATTTTGATGATTATGGCTTACAGCTTATGAAACCCACAAAATCAAAATCCCAGAAAATTTGAAAATTACATGAAATCACACAGTAATTACACAGTGATACCATGGTCATTGAACCAGGTTTTGGTTCTTTTGGCAGTGTGGGCAGGTGCAAATCCTGCTGGAAAATGAAGTCAGCATCTCCATAAAGCTTGTCTGCTGAAGGAAGCATGAAGTGCGCTGAAAATGTCCTGGTAGACGGCTGTGTTGAGTGGACAGCACAGTGGACCAACACCAGCCAATGACATGGCTCCCCAAACCAACACAGACTGTGGAAACTTCACACTGGACATCAAGCATCTTGGATTGTGTGCCTCTCCATTCTTCCTCCAGACTCTGGGACCTTGGTTTCTCAAAATGAGAGATTGCTCTCATCAGAAAAGAGGACTTTGGTCCACTGTGCTTTATTAAATCCAGAGTCAACGCAGCCGTCTACCAGGACATTTTCAGAGCACTTCATGCTTCCTTCATTTTCCAGCAGGATTTGCACCTGCCCACACTGCCAAAAGAACCAAAACCTGGTTCAATGACCATGGCATTACTGTGTAATTACTGTGTGATTTCATGTAATATTCTTATTTTCTGGGATTTTGATTTCGTGGGTTTCATAAGCTGTAAGCCATAATCATCAAAATTATAACAAATAAAGGCTTGAAATATCTCACTTTGCATGTAATGAGTCTATATAATATATTAGTTTCACCTGTTAAGTTGAATTCTTGAAATAAATCAACTTTTTGATGATATTCTAATTTTATGACCAGCACCTGTGTGTGTGTATATATATATATATATATATATATATATATATATATATATATATATATATATATATATATATATATATATATATATATATATATATATATATATATATATATATAATATAGTTGCAAAAATTGTAAAATAATTATACAATTATACAATTGTAAAATAATTATATAAAATAAAAATTGTAAGATATATAGTAGTAATATATAGATGTGATTTAGTGACATCTATGGTCAGGACGAAAAGCATAACAGAGTGGTAAAATAGAAGATTAAAAAGACTATCTGTAAATAACTTTTAATGGGATACATTTTAATTTAACTGTAAGAATAATAATGGGTGGTTGGAAAAAAAATGTATAATATATATATAATATAATATAATACACCTTACAGTGTATATATATATATATATATATATATATATATATATATATATATATATATATATATATATATATATATATATATATATATATATATATATATATATATATATATATACACATATATATATATATATATATATATATATATACATACATATATATATATATATATATACACACACACACATACCTTACAGGAATTACACATAATCAGGTATTTTTTCAAAGTTTCAAAGTTCATTCAAAGTTCATTACAATATTTTTTTTCATTATTTTTCCATTAAAATTACAAATATTTTTCACTCTTTTACTCTCACTGTCTCCCTCTTTCTCTCTGGCAAAGCACAATCTGTGCTGTCAGCTGGGCAGAGGGACCCCTGCCTCAGTGAGAAACAGTGAAACTGAGACAGGCATTAATGTTTCAGCAGGCAGTCTGAAGCAAATGAATTCAAACAGAGAAGGTGAAGTCATATCCCCGCTGCGCTGGTCTTTACAAATCAAAATTGGAAAAGAACCTTTATAGCACCTCCTAGGAGGATGTCAGACTATTATTAGTTGATACGTTTCCTCATGTCATCATGGTAACAGTTTCCAACCTTTCAGAAAATATTTTGCACAATCAGCATTAGTGCTCACAGCAAAGAGGCTGTCATGTAACAATCTGTCAATAAATCAACACGCCTGTGGCGCGGCCGAGACGCAAGGTAAATTACAATGAGACTAAATGTCTCATCTCAAATTCTCATCTGAGGCAGGGTTTTCCCACAACACAGAAAAAGAAACAATTATGCTTATATAATCATTATTACTAGCTGGGTAATTCCTTGAGTTCCTTTGCCGCAGCTTTTTGTCACAGACTAGTCGCACGCTTAGCTTCAGTCTTGTATTGTGCACTGAATAAAAATTATGTCATCACTTAAACTTGTCTGGTACCAAACCATTTATTTCATCTGTGAAACGCAAAAGAAGATTTTTATAAAATGTTTTCAATTTATTTGGTCTACACAATTATAGCCTTCATCGTAAGGACCTTCATTGTATAGACAATAAAAGTCCACAGAAGGAAAGAAAAAAGTCATACAGGTGTAGAATAATGAGTAAATGATGACAGAGTAAATGATGACAGAATTAAGTGAGAACTATCCCTTTAAGCTATGAGAAAGCCTTCACTGTGCTAAAGAGGAGGCTGTTTCTAACAATAACAGGCATCTGGAAAAACCTGCAATACCATGATGAATAATTGAGGGCGCTCATAGTTTTTGGGAATTCCCAGAGCCTCTGGTTCCTGTACAGTAGACCACCAGCTACATTAAGAGTGCTAAATAGGTTGTCAGCGCAAATAGAGGGCAAAGCTTAAAGGCAGCAATGAAATAGTGATAGTGCTTGTGCTCTGCTTGAGTCAGAGGTTAGGAGAGTCGACAGCTTTTGCAGCACAAACTCAGAGCTCCTTAGAACAACTTCAAGAGTTTGGTGAAAGTGAGCTTTGTATGTACACGCTGTAAGTTTAGGGCCATTTTAAGTGTTATGTGAGGTAAAATATGAATCACAATACACAACTTTGTCTTAAAATAAAAAAACACCAACCCTTTTGCACTTTAAAGATTAGTTCACCCAAAAAAATTATAATTTACTGACCCTCATATGTTGTTCTAAACCTGAATGACATTATTTTCTCTTTGAAACACAAAAAAAAGATGTTTTCTTTTTTTTTCATTGAAAGTCAATGGGGTCCAATGTTGTTTTGGACCCCACTGAAAAGATGTTTTCTTTTTTTTTCATTGAAAGTCAATGGGGTCCAATGTTGTTTTGGACCCCACTGAAATTAGGGACAAAAACAGTTCATCAAAAAAATCTTCTTTTGCATTGCACAGAATCTCTTAGTGATACTTAGTCAATCATTGTGAGATATTTTCACAGACATAATAATTATGCTTTTGTATTATTGTTTATTCCAGAAAGAGTCACTGAGAAATCATGACACTAATTATTCTAATTATTATAATTTAAAAAAATTAATCATTATTCAATGAATCATACACTGAATAAGGATTATTCAGCCTTGAACATAAAGTACTGTTCAAAACAAGGGTGTGCGAGTTTGATCTGCAAAAACAAGCATTACATTTGAGTCCTCTTCAATTAATTTGTTGTGCTTCTGCTGTATTTTCATTATTTTTGCTGATCTCAAATGTATTCCATTTCCATCATCTATTCATTAATACAATCACGAATAAAAGAGCAGGACATTATCTGTTGTCAAAATCATCTTTTAATGTATTTGTGAGAGTTTCCTGATTACCTTGCACTATTAGTGTCTGTCTTATATAAAGATATGATTAGCTGGTTTTGTCATTTACCTCATTTATACTTAAATTATGAATGGGCAGGGCTTTCAACTGTTCTGCTGAATACCCAAGTCAGGAAATTGCAGTGATTACAAAAATAAAACCTGTAATTTCAGGCACCGCAACACTGAAATTTGTAGGGAGAAAAATCACAGCCTAATCAGCACCCTTCAGTGGGTCAGCTGACGGCCATTTTCAGTTACAAGCAAAGAGCAAGTGTACACAAGCTGGCAATAAAAGTAACCAAGGTAACACTCCAAATCTTGCTTGAAAATTTGGTTAGTAAAACTGTTCAAATTCTGTTATGCCTCCAATCTATTGCAGGCTACAATGTTCTCACTTCAGCCTTTACGGAACAGAGTTATTAGCTCAAAGAGGTCTGGTCTTAACAATTCCTTACATTGTTATTCCAGATACTTACTCTAAATTTCCAAACTTTAAACTAATAAAATAAATAAATATAATAATAAATTGTAAACAAAATATAATCTTAAAAACTGCTTTTGTTGTCCAGTATACACAATAAAAAGTGTAACTGTGCTGCTCTTACCTTAAGTAGCTATATAGAGAGAGATAGAGAGCACAAACGTGTGGAAAAGGATCTATTTGCAGCAGTCAATAAATTTATTAAACAAAATTTAAAATACAAAGAGGAACAGAACAATCGTAATATCACGACGAGAACTGACAAAGAAGGCTTAAATACACAGAACAAACCAATCAATGAAATGAACAACAGGTGTAACTGATAATCAAACAATGAATAATCAAGGTTACCAGCAGGGCTAAAAACATCCAAAACAGACACAAAACCCAGATAGTCCCTTACAGTAAGGGTACGTTTACACGACAACGATATGCTTAAAACAGAGAAGTTTTTCCTTTGAGTTTTCCGCATACAGACGACACTATTGTCAAAATGATTCCCATTCACACGGATCTGCGCAAATGACTAAAAACCCAGAAATCGGCCATGAAATGGCGATGAAACACTATAGATTGAACACGTAATGCGCATGTGCATGACGTCATCATCTTCAGAGATTCGTGTTTTGTTGTTTACATGGAAAACATTTTCAAAAACTTGCACTTTGAAAAAGTTTGCGTTTTCAGGCACCCAAAACACCATTGTCGTGTAAATGAACGGCCGGAGTGCATAAAAAGTTTTATGCTTTTAGTTCAAAATGGTATCATGTAAACAGACCCTTAGACTTTTACATTACAATATATCAAATAAATGCTGCTTTTTTTCTACTCATCAAAAAATACTGAAAAATGTATCACATTATTCTCAAAACAAATTCACAGAAATAAATTACGATTCAAAATGTCTTAAATAAAAAAATTCACAATATTACCATTTTGATCTTGTTTTGATTTTTAATTAAACAAATGCAGCCTTGTCGAGCATAAAAATCTCCATTCAATTTTTTTTTTTTTTTTTTTTTTTTTTTTTTTAAATTGCACAACCCCAGGCTTCTGAATGTTGGGGTATAGTAATGTCAGCATGTAGATCTACACATAGAGTAGATAAAAATAAAAGATGATTTAGGTTAGTAAGCCAGAGCTCAGAATAATCACAAGCAGACTTTGATGTAATAGTCATTAATATTTAAATGCATAACAACCCTTAGCAAATCCACATATGCTCTATAAATATAATTTTATTTCAGTCGGACAGGGAAAATTAAGTAGTTTAATAACTGCTGCACAGTATCTACAATATTTTTGTTTATAATATTAATGATTCACAGTGTGGATGAAACCAATCTGGAAAATGTCCATGGCCCAGAAAATGGGCCAAAATATTGCATAGAGTTTTGGATTGGATGCTAAAAAGTAAAAATACATCAGTGTTTAGAATGTTTAGATAGTGACCTACCAGTTGAGAACCACTGCAGCAGGTCTTTTTAGTGTTGTTATTTTGCTTTCAAACACATTTAGAAACAAGGCAAAATCATTTATTTATTCATCCAGTCTCACTGTTTCTAGCTAAAAGCAGTGTTGTCTCGATGCTTAGTCTACATGCCATTTGTACGATTTACAGTGGCACAGTAGGCGCTTGCACAGTCACCATAGAGATATATCTGGTATCATAGCAATTCTGTAGCAGCCATCTTTGATCTACCACTCCAAATTGCCATGGTACAGTGGCCTGATCTTCTCATTCTAATTCTATGCGCTTCTCAATGAAACTGCAGTGTTTACTCAAGCACTTGCGGAATATATTGCGAACCATATGAAGTGAAACGAAAACATTTTAGGTAAAACATCCCTTGCATTCCTGAAAACCATATTTTAATCTAATCATAATTACCATTTTTTTTATTGACAGAATATTAATAACCTGAAATAACGGCAGATGTTCAGATGCTACAAATAAACGACTTCCATCTGCAAAGCTGTTAAAATAAATGTAGGTGCTTTTCTTTAGGATAAAGATCACTTGGGCTGCTCGAAGCGCGTCAAGGGTTATAGCAAGAGCATTGTGTAAACGCAATTAATCATGCATAACATTAAGGACACAGTCACTCCCACACATGTAACATGTTACATGCTATTTACACTGCAAAGATGCTTGAAAATTGGAAACCTCAACTTCACCATTTTGTGAATTAATATTAATGAGTTTAAATAGAAAGAAACAAATAGCTACCACGCCTCAAGAGGACAAATGTTACTGAGACTATATCAAAATATATATATATATATATAAATTTATTTATTTATTTATTTTTTATTTTTTATGACAAAGTAAACCAGTAATCTTAATGGTTTTCATAAACAAGTGCTCGTAAAAACTATCCTCAAGTGAATCTTTTGTCTTGTAAGCTGCGTATTGGCTACTTGTCATATGTTCAGGGGAAAACAACAAAGCTTTCCATATTCCCACACAGTGAATCAATTTAGTCACACAACTGCATGCATTTTAGTGGCACAAAATAAAATGTCTGAATATTTTGGATTTTTGCAAAGCCTATACTATACTAAAGGAATAACTGTCCACTCCAACAGGTTAGGGCAATTTTCCTGAGAGAAATGCTGCTCTATTCGCAAATGTTGTGTGACATTCCAATTTTGTGCATGTTATATTCGCAACTTTGGATGGAAAAATAGCTAATAATAAAAAATAAAAAAAATAAAATAAAATAAAAACAGCACTCCATATTTAAACAAAAAACAAAAACATGCAAACCTCAATCTAAATAGCAGCATTAGGTCAATAGCAGATTCTGTGTTTTTTTTCTCCACCTTCCTTCTCTTTGCCATGCAGCTACACAGATACTATGGCATTTCTCCAGTAGAATATGTGCAGATATACTTGAATGAGCTCAGGGTCAAATGGTAATGATTTTATGAAATCATTTCCATAACGTCATTTTTTATGGAAATACTATAGCACAGCCTACACTGAATGATATCACTTCCAATGCATATTGGGTATTCTCATTCAAATTTCATCTTAAAGCTAAAGTGTTTAATTTCTGTGTCATTAGCATCACCAAATAGTATTGTAAAATGTTTCGAACAGGCTTCCCAGAATGTTTTCCCATATGCCATCCATTGAGACAAACAGATAGTCCCTGTCGTCTGTTATACAGCAGTATGTCTGATCATGAAAGCAATGACAAGATGGATTATTACATAAACAGAACTTTGTTGCCATGGGTTTGTATTTTTAAATATAATCATATAGTATGAGCTTTTCTGCAAAATGTGTCAACTCTGACTACACAAAGTCTGCAGAATGGCTCTGTCTTTCAGCAACTGACATTGACTCATCCAGACTGCAAATTGGGCCAAAAAATCTGGGCAAAAGTTTTGTTGTGTATGCCAACAAAACAAAGGGACACAGTGTTCACATCTTTTGTGGAAATCAACCTATGAATGACCTGCCTATAGTTGTCTCTGCAAGTTCAGGGTTTTTCCTGGGTCAAAATTGGTCTTCGGTGGTGGCTGACCGAACATGGTCATCCACACACAGCAAAGAGTACCCTAGTACCCACATGATCCGCAAGCCCAATATTGACAATAAATGTTAAATTTAAAATAAAAACAAAGAAACAGTTTGTGAATTTTTTTTTTTTTTTTTTTTAGGTAATTTACTACACATTGTCATAGGCCAGTTAGAAGTCATGTTGGTTAGAAGTCTTGTTATTTCCAATGAGCAATATAATCCTTCAGACAAAAAAACATTTTGCTGTAGCAAAATCACAAACAGTTTTTGTTCAAAAATATAGAATTATGTACCAGCAGCTCTCGTATAATGCTGGACTTATGCATATTCTTAATAATTAGTAACATACAAAGCCTCTCTTATTCACAACTAAATAATAAAGAGTTATGACTTGAAATGTTTGCTGTATACCACAATCAAAAACAGCTTATACAAAAAAGTGAATGAACATCTGCAGAGAGCACAGTCAAAATGTAACTTTTTGTGACTGGCATTGCACATATTGCAGGGCAGTACAACGTAGCCTACGTATAACAGTTCGTTTTACAGTATATTGATGTGAAAACTAAATAGGCTACTGAAAGCAGCTTTCATACAAAAAATACTAAATAGGTAACAATGAAATTGCCAATTTTCCATACGCTAGCTTTTAACGAAGAGGGTGCCGTTCGAATTTGGCGCTCAGCTATCATGCGTCTGTTAAGTGCGCGAGTCGGTTATGTGCGCGCCACAGACTGCACGCGCACTGCACGTCTGCTAGAGTTCCGCCTTTTGCGTTCCGTCAATATTACGTTATTAGAAAGAAAAAAATAAATAATTTTTTTTAGAGAATCGATTTTTTGACATTTGTGAATCGATTCAGAATCGTCCACGTCCGCATCGCGATGCATCTAAGAATCGATTTTTTCAGCGCTAATTCAGCAAAAATATTCTCCGAATGCACCACGTGAAACATGGATTCGGTCTTCCGACCTTTAGGATCAGTTGATTTTGATGCGAGGGAGAGAGCAAAGACAGAACTGAAGACGGAGAGTGCCCGCGCGGGGGTGGGGCGCTGTGATCGTTCTCTCCGTCACTCCGTCAGTAGCTTCACTCACAAAACCCAATTACAGATCAAATAAGGCTTTGGCGGGACAAAAAATCGTTTTGGCGGCCGCCAAAAAATTTTCAATGTAGGAAAAACCCTGAAGTTTTCTTTTAAAAAAAAGAACACACTTTTAAAATTATGTAGATATTCAGCTCACAAACTGAGCTTCAAAAACCATCCAGTAAGCTTTAAACATCCTGCAGGCTCACACAGCAGTAGAACATAAAATGAAACACATCAAGATGTGTTTAAATAAAACATTTTAACCTTTAAGCTTGCAATCCCGTCAAACTAGATGCTCAATCTAATCTGTGAATCCTGCGGCAATTCTTGGGAAAATGCAGGATCTGAACATCCCCGTTTCAGAGAAGAGTTTTAAATTAGCCAATGTCATGCTGACTGAAGGTACAGGCAGACCGTGATCAATACACTTTTCTCATTGTTTCACATGCGGTCCTGCCAATGCCAATAATCCAATTACAGGCTGCAGTCACAGATACACTTTGACAAAGGAAAATAGCCAGAGAGAAACTGAGTGGGAGAGAGTGTCACACTAACTTAACTCGCATATGGGCTTTGACAGAGTCCGATTAATTAACACCTCGGTTTCATCACAGGTCTGTTAATGTAGAATCGATATGTCCTTCCGAACTTAAACTCAAAATGTCTTTAAAGATTCAACAATGGCTGAATGACCATTTCTTTAAAGGAAACATGCAAAATGCATATGCAGCATTTAGAGTCCCAGGGAAATCAATGTCTTGACAGCAAGGATTCAAATCCTTTGTAAGTCAACAGAGTTCTGTGATTCAGTGTTTTGTGAGAGATTGCTGAATACTCCAATCATGTGAAAGCAACCTGAGCAAAGAAAATGCTATTCAGCAGCGAAAAATGAGAACAAGATCTTTAAAAACATGAATAAAATCTCAATTACTCACACTGTCCATGCCAGTTTGGGACTGATCTCCCTCAAGATGGTCTATAATACTATGGAGTAAGCGATCAATTAGCATTTCCATTGTTACTGAGCAGTGATGTTAAAAGCAGACAGGAGGGGAAAAAAACACTTTTAACTCTTCAGATTGTCACCGTTTGGGTATATACTCTAAGAATTACATTGCTTACAGTGCTCATTAATGCAGTCATATTATTATTTTGCGTAGTACTTAGGTGGTGTGCAATGCCTGGTTGTGTATTGCATTTTAAGTTTAAGAAATGCAATGAGTCACAAGTAGCATGGCAGAATGCATCAATTTTCTTTCACCACTACTTGTGAAGTGATATTTTGATGTACATCTGTTCCCTATGCTGTCTGCAGTGCCCTTCAGAGTGATGTGTTTTGAATTCTTATGATAGCCATATCCACAGTATGCCTGTGAAGCCCATTCGCAGGGCACTATTGGATGATTGGCACATACACACATGGAATACATTATAAAGTACAGGGGCTTTGTCAGGTTGTTAATTTGTGTGTTTTGTTCAACCAATAAAAAAAAATTGTAATTAACTTATCAGACATAAAAAAAATATATAAAATAAAAGTACAGCGGCTGGTTGCAGCTGTGTTATTCATGACTAAGTAGTATCATTTAATGGAAACTTATTTTTACTGTTAGTTATTTGAGGCAATAGAAGTTAGAATGAAGGGTAAACTTAAATTCAACGCATTTAAACAACTTCTGCTGCTCGAACATTTGTAGCCTGCTTTTGGATCATTGAGGGTAAATCGTCAAATGCGCAAACCTTTACGGAGAGCTTACGACCTACTAGCAATGTTCTGCCTTGAGAACAAATGGTGCAACCCAATAAAGTACAGAGTTAGTTACAAACGAGCAAGTAGTTACTAAGACTGTGTTCGAAATGGCATACTATCATACCACTCTTACTATTTCGGCAGTATCCAGTATGCATACTGAGAGTAGTACGCAAATTTTCTGTATGCATGGAATACCAGAATGACCTACTATTTGCCAACATCTGCTAAATACAACTCAAAAACACTAAAATCTATATTCGGTATGGCATACTACCATAAAACTCCTACTCTATTGCAGTATGCATTGTGCTTACTATGAATAGTATGAGAATTTTCTGTATGCATGGAATTCCAGGATTACCTACTACATTTGCTGCAATCTGATGTATGCATCTGAGGACACTGTCTGCATGGGATACAGTTTCCCACAGTGCAACACGCTGCACATGATGTTTCATCCTTGTGAAGAGTGCGGTGTGAGTGAACTGGAGATGGGGAATAATTACACTGTAAGAAAATATATGATCAATAAGCTATGAAAACATATGTTTTTACATTGCTTTAACTCACTTATAAGTGATACAAGATTCAAAAAATTTGTTTTAACCAGTTTAATGTAATTTAAGTTTAAATTACTTAACATCCAAGTTGATTGTACTTAATTTAACTTTTTTTTATAGTGTATGAATATAGCCTAACACTTTTAAAAGTTGGCTAAATACAAATTAGCTGTGTCATCGAAAAAAACTATTGTTACATAAATTGCACTTTAATTTCTACGTCATGTTTCAAATCAAGTCAAATCACCTTTATTTACATAGGGCTTTGTAGGCTACAATACAGATTTCAAAGCAGCTTTACAGTGATAAACAGGAACATTATAATTCCGTGACGCAAACAGTTTAATGCTTCAACAGATCAACAAGTTAATAGTGCCATTGTTGTTTAGTGTCAAACAAGTCCGTTTAGTGTCGATTCAAATCCGCTCAATCTGTTAATCAAGTTAATCAATTAGGAAATTAGTTCAATTCGGCTATAAAGCATCGTTGTTTAGTAGTACAATCAATTTAACCCTTTGAAAATTAATGAGAGCCTTAGACCACTTAGGCTATTTAGACCATTATATTCAATATAAAATAATCCTTCTCTTTTTTGCGTTCTCATCCTAAGTTAAAAGTGTCCCGAAATACACAATAGTAATGGCTATGCTATGTCTAGGCTATAGCACCAAGTGTATAGTAGTTATATCCATAGTATATCCATAGTAGTTAATTTGCAGTGCGATGCACTCATAGCCATAAGTTTTAAGGAGCACAGATATTGGTTTGGAACAGAATCCAATACACTAATGATACATTCCCGCAACGATTACAGGTCTCATAATGATGACCAATCTCTTTTGGGAAAATGTTGCAAATATCTAAAACTTCAAATTATAACTTTGATGCTGGCCGAGTCAGTCATATTAAATATTCTCTTGACAAATAAAACCATATATTAGCATAATCAATAACAATTTTTATGCTGTCAAAATATAGCTTGTTTACCTAATATATAGGGCATAATCTACCATAAATCTTAAAGTCCCCCTGTAGTCAATAATTGTATCCCTTAAAACTCATCTTTGACACCGAAATGACATATTTAAAAAAAATGTCCTTGAAAAAAAAATATTCATGCCTTAAAATTGCTTGAATGTAACTCTACACCCCCCCTCACGCAACCTCAAAGATCCACTCGATAGTGATCACATGTTGACGTGATTGATTGATAACAAGGTAGTTTGTGACATCAGAAACACCAGCGATTTCAAGCCGTGTTTTTGAGACTGTCTTCGGTTCACTGCAGTTTTAAGGAGAAAATACTCAGCAATGGTGTTCACTTATGAATTTGCACATGGTTTGTCTTAAAGTATATTAAAAACACCACATAGGCATATAAACAACATTAAAAGCTTGATTTTCACCACAGGGGGACTTTAAGACAATTATTTGTGATGTTTTAGAAAACCAGCTATGATGAGTTATTTTTACCCATGTATAATTTAAGTATTCTACACAGTAAAACGTGGTAGGTGTTTCTGTAAGTAGCTTAATTGTTACCTGAAACCTTAAAATTAGCTAACCTAATGTAGTCAGTTGGATTCCAACATAATTATATTTTTGACTTGAGTCAAACCAGTCAATTACCACATTTTTATGTTATAATTTTTTCAGTACATTTTCAGATTTAATTTCACAGAATCAACTTGACTTTACACCGAAAAACTTTTTTTTATGGGTTAGATCAAGACCATTGGTGAAGGATATTTTCACTCAGGTTTGCACATAAAAAAAGTGTTAGCGCATATATTTGTAAGGTAACAACCTGGACAGCTGTGCTGAATTTATGTTCAATGTTTGTCATGTGACAACACTGTAGCACAGTAGCCTACTCTGAAACATTATTTGTTGCATATTGTATACTATTTTACACACTATTGTTAAAAAAAAAATGTTTTGAAACATTTGACACTGAAGCTTCAAACCGCGGATCGAGTACGCAGCGTAATTTCTCATGAAGCCTCGTGCCGGCGTGTGTATTGTTTTCAGAGAAACACTTGATCAACGAAAAACAAAGCCTCACTTTCTTTCCAGTCACGTGGATGCTTCACTTTGCGTGTCGGAATGTTTGAACCCAGACCACTACTCTACAGGTTTTTGGAAGTTTAAGTCCATTTACTAACAATTTTTTTTTTTTTTTTATATAAATAAGCCTATAGCTTATATCTGACATATAAACAGCATAGAAACCATGAAATAATATAATTGTTACATTTAATTTATTGCCACACTTTAATATGTGAATTATATTATCAGAAAACTTAACATTTAGCATTGTCAGGCTTTTATTTGTGCTTAATGGATAAAACAACGTCGCTGCGCACTCGGGTTTATGGCTGCTATAAATTTGACCTACCATAAGATGGCGCTGTTTTCGACACTCTTGATGCTTCAAATCTTTTCCCGAAACATTCAGGGGAAAGCCTCAGTGCTTCATGAGGCTTAATTTGCCCAAAACAACCAAGGAAAAAAAAATGAGATGCTGAAGAGACGGGCGCGTTCACAGAAAATCTGGTGCACACGCACTGACGAGCACGAACTCAATAGCCGCTTTCCGACCAAGTAGTTACAGGAACTTAGTTATAGGAACTGTCCACTTCTAAACAGTTCTAGGAAGTACTCTCCCCCAAACTCGGGTTTGCTGTTTGCGTTCGCACTGGCCAAGTGGCCATAGGAACTGGTAGGAGGGGTAAGGGAGTGACGCAAGCACGGCGACTTTTATTTTGACGGAGCGGCGGACCTTTATTTTGGCGGCGCTGAGAACGCCAGAGCAAACAATGCTCGCATTCTCTGTGTTCATTAGTTAGCGATCTGACTAACAGTACTGTTTAACATGTTATTAGATAGAACTGTTATAGAAAGTTGACATTATATGAAAAAAAGGTTATTAGCCTATGCCATGTGGTTGATGTCCTGTGTTGCTAGCTGGGCAGAAATACATAATCATGTTTGACTTGGTCCCCTCAGAGTTGCGTTGGATTTTCTCTTCAGCATAAAGGTTTAAATGCCCATCTATCACTGTTTTCCATGTTTGTATAGTTAGTTTCTGGAGTAAATATATAGGCTATAATCTGTGTGTTTACATTATAGCTGTTTTAAAAATGGCGGGTGCTGGTGTTTTGCGTGCGTTCGGTCATCAGCGTACACTAAACGTCACGGGTAGTTCCTATAGTACTGATTTAGACCCTACTCTGAAGTAGGACCTAAATTAGTTCCTACAAATGGAGTTCCTAGAACTAAAATCGTTCCTAGTCGGCGTGTTCGCACCGCAGGAACATCCGGGTACTTTAGCCAATAGTTCTAGGAACTGTGAAAAGGTTCCTCCGGTCGGAAAGCGGCTAATGGTAGGGTGCTCGTGGTAGTGGGGGAGGGGAATGAGAGTTGTAAACATTAAAAATTTTAGCTAAGTCCCCTCAATCTGCCAGACTTGCCGACTGCAGCTTTAATTTAAGAAAGAACTTACGAATGGCTGGTGCAACCCTACCCAGTTGTACAGTCATACTCTTGGAAATCTACTTTCCTGCAGAGTTTAGCTGCAACCCTGCTCTACACACCTGCCGGCAAATTTCAAGTCATCTCAACAGGCTTTGATTAGCTGCTTCAGGTGCATTTGATTAGAGCTGGTATTAAACTCTGCAGGATGGTCGATCTCCAGTAGTAGGATTTGGCATGGCTGGTATAGTTGGACACTCATTAAAGCATTACCTTTAACACAATGTTCTTCAAAGAACACGCAAAGACATTCTTTGCCAATTAATATAAAGGTGCTTGTAAAGCAGATCAGATGCTAGTCTCACAGTCTCTCAATTAAATCATGAAAGCACACAGACCATAATTCCTTTAGGTTAGACAAAGAACTCTCAACTTGATGCTGAGGGAATAAAATTGGTTATCATTCAGACCTTTGACCTCTTTTTCTACCCTAAATGTCACTGGTAAAACCAAATAATATTTTTAATCTATATTTCTGTCAATCAGTTCATATTTGATTTTTATTTAAAATAATGAATTTAATAAATAATAATAATAATAATAATAATAATAATAAACAACACACAATGAAGACAGTGTATAAATATACAATTTTAGGGTCAGTATCAAAGACTCAGGGAAACTAAAGTTTCCAAAAACACACTAACTGTTTTTAACTTTGATAATAATGAGAAATATTTCTTTAGCACCAAATCAGCATATTATGATTTCTGAAGAAGTTTTCTTTTTTAAATAATATATTAAAATATATAAGTTATTTAAATAAATGTAATAATATTTGGCAATATTACTGTTTTTACTAAATATTTATTTTAATCATACTACATTGGAGGCACATTTTAAATAATGAGAAATTAGTACATTGCTGGAGTGTAGTCTAGTCATTTCCTTATTGAAGACATTTTCTTTTTTGTACAATCTTTCTAAATCCATCCGAATGACTATTTTTTCATCATTAGGTCTCATTATGGCAACAGAAACATTTGCTTAAATTCAGCATAAGTCTTTGATCAGCAGGCAGGTTTTTCTTTGTCCATTACGTATTTTTTAAGTATGATTATAGGGGACTATTTGGTTCACCCCACCCCAACACTGTAGTCAACAGCATTCCTGAAAAAAAAAAAAAAAAAATTTGCTGAGTAGGCCAGTTCTGCACAAAGAGCCGATCAGGTAAATGAGCTACAGGCTGGCCGTGTGGGTGTCACTACTCAACAGATGGAACGTTTGATTGAGAGGCTGCAATTATTCAGAGAGAAAAGCAATATGCACAGCCCAGGTAATATTATAAGCCGTTCCATAAAACCACCCATACTGCTGTACAAAAGTGTCCTCAAGCTGATGAAATCACACTGTTGTTGTTATACATTTTGCTATTTGTTGTCTTCCAAAGACCATTTGTGAATGATGCATGGGTCTTACATCACCTAGTGCCATTCAAACTTCAAAGATCTTCTTCTTTTCTGTATACCAAATTACTGTTCTGCACCAACACTGCATAAATTGCATCTGGCTTGTCGTTTATGCTAGATATTTCACATGAATCTTATACTAGAAATATTACACCACACAACAATTAGACTAAGACTCCCATATTCAGGAACTTGCTGTGTTCTTCTTGCTGCAGTCAATCACCCTGACCTACAACTCAAAACCAATACTTACTGCCCACTATAATTAACCACATATGGGTATGCAAATGCATCTCCCACAATGTGCAAGTGGATTGTTAAAGGGTTAGTTCACCCAAAAATGAAAATTATGTCATTAATGACTCACCCTCATGTCGTTCCAAGCCCGTAAGACCTCCGTTCATCTTCGGAACACAGTTTAAGATATTTTAGATTTAGTCCGAGAGCGACAAGAATACTTTTTGTGCGCAAAAAAACAACAAAAATAACGACTTTATTCCACTATTCATTTCCTTCTCTCTGGGCCTCGAGTTTTTTCACGTAGTATAACTGCGTAGCGCATCTGTGTTGTACGTCACACGTAGGCTCACTATTGGCCGACGCTGGTCATGTGTGTGTGATGCGTGTGACGTACAACCCAGAAGCGCTACGCAGTTATACTACGTGAACTAACTCGAGGCCCAGAGAGAAGGAAATGAATAGTGGAATAAAGTCGTTATTTTTGTTGTTTTTTTGCGCACAAAAAGTATTCTCGTCGCTTTATAAACTTAAGATTGAGCCACTGTAGTCACTTGGACTACTTTGATGATGTCTGTATTACCTTTTCTGGACATGGACAGTATACCGTAACGTTACATACATTTTCATTGGAGGGACAGAAAGCTCTCGGACTAAATCTAAAATATCTTAAACTGTGTTCCGAAGATGAACAGAGGTCTTATGGGCTTGGAACGACATGAGGGTGAGTCATTAATGACATAATTTTCATTTTTGGGTGAACTAACCCTTTAATGTAGTAAAACACCAGTGCTGATTCCCTTGCTTTTGCTCTAGTTCTTGTTCTTATAGTATGAAGGTAAATGATGCCATAAAGAATTGCATGTGCAGGGTGTCACAAACTGCTCCAAGACATGAAAGTTAAGATCCAAACGCAGCTTTATTTAAGGGGTAATCCAAAGAACAGGCAAGGTCAAACACAGGCAGGCAGTCCATACAAACAAACAAACAAACAAAAGAGGTAGGGGTCAGAGGCAAAAGAGTAATCCACGGAACAGGGCAATAAATTCAAAACCAAGAGACATGAAAACCAGGAGAATGCTCAGAATTGCAGTGTGACACTAAAACAAAACTTTGCAGTGAGTGAATGAGTGAACATGGTATAAATAGGCTGAGACTAACAGGGTGATGAGACACAGGTGAATGCAATCAGTGATGATGAGTCCGGGCAGTGAGTTATGGGAAATGTAGTTTGTGAGGGAGGGATAATAGTTTGGTGTGGAGTGCCCTCTGGTGGCTCTCAAGGGCACTCCAGCTGGTGACCGTTACACAGGGTAAGATTTGTGGAAGTGTACATAAGATTGTAAGCGCAAGTTAAAATGTAACTTTGTAAAGGTGTAAATTGCGATTCAAGCGAAAGAAAAAA
The DNA here is from genome assembly GCF_949319135.1 of Squalius cephalus. Taxonomy (NCBI): domain Eukaryota; kingdom Metazoa; phylum Chordata; class Actinopteri; order Cypriniformes; family Leuciscidae; genus Squalius; species Squalius cephalus. Next base: position 32,448,517 of record NC_137128.1, on the reverse strand, counting down.
ATTCATAAGTGTAATTCATGTATTGTGAAACTGCAGCTTCATGCTAATGCAAAATAAATATATGTATTCTTCTTACTTCCATTTTTCCACGCTTAGCCTACACTTTTGGAACGTTTTCTTTTTTTGCTCCAAAATATGGCCAAAAGCATTGCAAGCCTGTGAACAGAGATTTGCAAGCGAAACTGACTGAACCAATCTGTATGTGTAAAAAACAAACTGTTGTAAATGTCTAAACGACTTGTGTGCGTACTTTTAACGCACGCATATAGGTCTGTGCAGTGTGACATATGTTGCACGTGCTACGGGAAAAAATTGGTCTGAGCGATGAATACATTTTTGCACAGTAGCATACGTGCAAAACAGGTTTGCATGTGTGAGACAGAGCCGCTTGTTTGTGTGAAGTGTATTGTACCTGAAAAACTATGTTTAATTCATATTTTGTTATATTGTATTTGTCCTATTGTTTGTAATTTGCTTTAAAAGAAATTAGATAAAATAACTACATCGTGATATATATCGTTTTCATGAAATAAAATTTCTCATGACGTGAAATAAGAATTCTGTCATATCTCACATCCTTACGAGGAAGGAATACACATACCTTTGCATACCTATACAACTATGGTGAGTATGTGCATTGTGCATTAAGTTATTACCAAGGATTACAATTATCCCTGATCTCCCCTATTCTGAGGATCACCATTGTTCGCTGATGCCAGTTAATTCATTTTAGTGTTTCCTCGCAATCTACTAAAAGCATATTTATTATTGAGTTACTGTGTAAACCGTGACTCAACAATATGACTGTTTTCTGAACACAGGAATAATACACTCCTAAGCAAAAACAATATACCTGTATAAAAATTAATAAACAATGGGCCAAGCCCAAAATGGCTAAACACTAAACTTTTAATTGTCTTCACCACAGATTATTGGTCAGAAAAATAACTACATTTAAGCAAATTAACTACTTAAAAAGCCTTTGCTGTCTCAAAAAAACACCAAAGACAGAATAAAGTTTTTGGCAGAATACAGGAAGTTGTGTGTGGAGTGATCACAATGAAACACGAGTTGCATGGTGATGCTCCATAGCGGTGTCTTCAAAAATATGTTAAGAAATATAATAATAAATGCATCTCTACCACAGTGAAGCATGGAGGAAGAGCTATGATTGTGTGTGAGAGCCTTTTTAGCTGCTGGTATGGGGAGCTACTTCACTGTGAAAAGTCATTTAATGATTTGGAGTACAGGAGAAGAGTTGTTATCTCATGGAGTGATGATCAGATGTTATTTTTCAACAAGACAATGCTCCTGCCCAAGTTTAAAAGCCAACCAAGTGGCTTGAGAACAAGTCCATCAGGCTCATGTTTTGGCCTGGTCAGAGTCCTGATTTGAACCCTATAGTGAATATTGGGTCTCACATTAAACTCAAACGAACTGGAAGACATTTTTTCAACTACTCATTGAAACCCTTTGAAGCCATTAACATTGAGTGGAACACTGACTCTTCTTATTGTAAAAGCTGTCTCAAGTTGAGGAAGGCTACTCCATGCTAAATTATCTACAGTTTTCATGCAATTCTTGCTAATTTCCTGGCCAGTGATTTGTGATTAAAATGGTTAAGATCATTAAAAGACCACTAAATATTTTCCGTCCTGTAGATTTAACCGTTCACAAAGTTGTGAATAGTTTAAAAAGACGAGTTACCGATTTGAATATGTCTAAAACACTGCTCTGCCTATACATTAACATACAAAGAATTTATGTCATATTGAAAAATGGACATTATGACTGAAATATGCCCAAATGTTACCAATATAAATACGTCATAACAGGCCCTTTAGTGCAAGTAATTGATTTTATATCCAACAACTGGTCATTCAGTAACAGTAAATATACAGCGCTTTGTGGTCATTTTAAAATGTTTGGTGGTTAAATAAACATTACTGTAACTTGATGCCTGGTAATTGCAGCCAATTACATTAGGAGAATGTGATCCTTTGTGATGCAATATTAAGCAAACCAATTGCTCAAGAGCTTGAGGCCATGAGGACCACCAATATTGAAGATTGGGTTGTCAAAAGACCTTTGAAGTCAGTTTGTTCTAGCTAATGCCCAAAGGCTTATTTGAACATTCTTCAAACATTCCCCAGCATCAGTACAAAAACCTGACAGCAACTTTCTGTTGGCCTCTGGGCTATATGAGGAAAAGATTCGTTCTTTATTTTGATTAAGACTTTCATAACAGAATTCCCTAAAGAAGCGAGTTTGTTTTGCCGTTCTGTTCTTGGGAACAGTACTGTGTATACCTCTTTGTAGATGGTGTGTTTTGAAGTCATGTCACTTGACAGCTGTGTTGAAAAAAAAAAAAACACTTGTAATGCAGTAACTTACAAAAGCTCAACATGTATGACGTCCATGGCCTTCCACTCTTAATGATTATAATTACCATAAAAGGTCTTAAAGGCAAATTTATAGATACAAGCACTGGCTAACAAATAATATTAAGCAGTCAGCTTAAAAATAAAAAGTGAACGAAACATGCTTTTTGGTCAACTGCAGGGTCCTGTATGATGGCCCTAGAGACTAGAGAGCAAAACATTGTGCATTATAGCAAAATGACAAAATGACATTTCTTGGAGAGACAATCAAATACTTATCACACCTCAACACATTATATCACAACAAAACACTGCATTTAAAGTTGCTAACAACAAAAGTGCTCTGGACTACAGGGAGTTGAATGTGAGAAACGATTCATGCCTTTGTTGTGTTAATGTTTTTTTGCTTTGCTTATGCCATTGCATCAAGGTTAAAGACATGACTCTGAATATAGTGAAAATAATAAAGCATGGAATTCTGGCTTAATATAAATGCTTAAGCTTCCCTTTTCATACATCAGTTAACTACACTACAAGCTATTAAAGGGTCATGAACTGCATTGTTTTATATAAGTTATATAATGTTTCCTGTGGTGCACTTATAATGTTATGTATGATTTTTCAAAAACTGTCATAATTTAGAAATAAAAGGCATTTTTCCTATCCTGGTTTTAGCCCTCCGTTTTGAACACTTTGTTTTAAGGGGCGTGTCTGCTGTGAGACCACTGCTGTGATTGGCTAACATCTTGGCATTTGAAATGGCTAGTAGTACATGTGGAACTCTCTCAAAAACTTTTAGCACGTTTTTTACTGTAACAGCTCTCAAGGTTAACTAATCGTGAAAAGTGTAGATTATAGCATTGTATTTAGATTTATGGCATTAATGATTATATTCAGATCGTGCCATTGTGGCAAGAAATGTTGCAGTGATGAGCATTGTAGCCGATCACAGACATGTTGAGTGCATGAATGCAGCGATCTCGTGATTGTAACTCGATTTCTGCACACTAATGAATGCTTGAACAGTCCAAACACAATGTAAAGAGAGATTAGGGGAGTTTTGCACAGAACAGCCACTGATAAACTTGCGCTGTTTGATTGCCAGCTCCAGCGATTGCAAAGGAAGCATCTTTGATCGCTTTCTATATATAATTTAATCACACTTAAAAAAACAGATAATTTTCATCCTACTAGGAGACACAATGTGAAGTTGAGCGTTTAGTCACTGGTTCGATTCACTGACACATATACAAAGAACATCTGACTGTACATGAATCATTACATATCAGAAATCAATGGTCACAGATCAGGCATTAGAATTAACACGGTTACTTGCATGTTTTGGCATTAGTCGAGTCCATATCGTAAAAGTCTGTTTGCAAAGCCTGCGCCTAAATTGCGACTGATTTACCAAAGAATCCATAGTGAAATGTACTACATACAAATAAATTATGTTTAACGGAGACATTCACATTGTTGAAAATTAACAAAGTAACCACATTCCTAGCATTGGGATTCTTTGGAAGGTAATGTTATTTTTACTGTTTCGCTCTTCACTCCTTGTCATCTCACACGCTAGTGGGTGGCGCCAAAGTTGCAATGATGAAGTAGGCGTTGATTTTCTTAAGGCGGTCTTTCATCGATCTATTATAGATAGGCACATTCCACAATGAGTCGTTCTCTGGCCTTGGTAACAATAAAAGCTGTTTTTTGACTAACAAGGAAGTTTTCGGTTCTGAAACTTATTGGATATTCTTATATATTATTGATATATTATTACACGGCTCTGTGGAACACTAATTGTGATTGATCAATCGAGCCATCCAGCGGTATGTTATTCCCAGATAACAACCGCTGAAAACAGATAACGCAGGCTCATCTTGGTTACTGAAATCAGCAGCGATATGCACAAACGGTTTTTCATCGTGGAAGTTTTGCTTTTGGTGAGCTAAAAAATATTAAATATATTACTTATTCAAATAAATAAAATATTTTATCATTTACTTATGTAGCAAGTAGCCACGTAATAAGCGGGATAATGTACATCCAGCCGGTTGTTATCCGAGAATAAACCCCCGACAGGGTGATGAGGACCCCAAAGCTTCGTTTCACTTTATTTTTTATTCTCAGATAACAACCAGCTGGATGTACATTATCCCTTATGTATGATGACCTGTCAAAAGCCGGAACATTTGATTTCTCAGTTCACGACCCTTTTAACACAAAATTGCTAACTACATTGATTTACCAAAAGTTATATAAATTGTGTTTTGGATGCCAGTCACAAGATGCTTTTGTGACTAGGTCCACCAGCTAAATCAGCTCCAAATCAGTACACAAGTCTAAAAAACATGCAATGGAAATTAATTCTGGTCTTTTTGTCAAGGATGCCAGTGGGTAGAAATTACCACCTGCTGTTAAAATACTTGCCATCTCTTGCCAGACTGCTGGCTGAACTAATTAAACTGTCACAAATTTCGCTTTACCCAAAATCATTTCATCCTTATTTTATTATAATCCCACCAGAAACCAGAACATAAATGAGTCCTTTTGAATTGAATGGCACCACTGATTAATGTTGCATGCCACAGTCACCATAGTCCAGCTGGCTCTGCTGCAGAAAACCTCACTTAAACTCCCCATGATGCCCGGCAGCATTAAGTTCATTATCTCTTCAGCCCTTTATAACTGGCACAGTCCCAGCAGACATCTGAGAAGCTTCCTCCTGCCTCTCTGCATGCTCACTAAATAGCCAGCCATGTTATAGTCACGTTGACTGGATGCCCCAAAAGAGGTAGATCGATACTAGTCACCTTTGTCCCACTAAATGTCCTTCGATCAATACAAACCGTTTCATTACAAATGTTTCTGGGCTTGAAGAGATCCGCGGCACAGGGGAAGTGGTTACGCTGTAATGTGTTGCGGCTTTATTGAATTAATCTCAATGTCACTCAGCATCATTCTGCCGTGCTATAGAAATATATTTATTGTATGATTGAGTCTTGCAGGAATTTGTGGTATGCTAAAAGAGACACGGATATAAGTATGCTATTTTTAAATCTTTCATATTTTTATAATTTACAGTGTGATACAAACACGTAGCCTTTTATCTTAAAAAAAGAGCATTTAAGTGTTAACATACAGCGCTGTGAAAAAGTTATGTCTCTACACCCAGTTTTGTCATATTTACTGGAATGTTATTTGGATAGTATTTATGAGTGAACCCTAACCCTAACCACGACAAAAAAAAAAGCTACACTTTTTCACAGCTCTGTATTTTTTTATTTATTTTTTTATGTACAATATGTATATATTTTTGGTAACCCATAGTCCTTCATGTCCATAAAAAAATGCAATGATGCAAAACTGAATTTTCAGCAGCCATTACTCCAGTAGTCACAAGACATATTGTGGAAACCAAAGTTCAAAAGAACATTTATTAGAAATAGACAAAAATGTCATAAATGTATTTACGGTCAATTTTGATCAATTTAAATCTTAATGACCCCAAGGGTTTAAACAGCATGCATATATACACACAGTAAATTTAAGATACAGTGCTGTCAAAAAAACTGTTTTCCTGTGGGAAACAAAAGGAAACATTACTTCAACAAAATGCATGATGATCACTAGCTGTCAAGTTAGTTGAATTTTGTTAAGTTTGATCGGGATTTGAACCCATGCCCCCAAACCAGCTGAAAAATATAACACCAAACAAACAAATCTTATACATATTTTCATATATATATAAATCCTCACTTTTGGTGATGTCTTGTCTCACCTAAAGAACCAAGTGAGCCAAAAATATCACTGTTGCCCCCTTAGAAAACACAGGTTAATGAACCTCTACTTCTCTTTCATACCCATGAGAAAAAAACAATATAATTTGTGAGCAGTAGGACCTCATTGGCTTATAGGAAAAAAGATAAACTAATTGGAAATTGTTTGGGCATTAGAATAAGGCATACATCATCTCAGTGCGGCCACAGTGGTGCTCTCAGCCTCCTGTGGGGAATTCTATTGAGGCTATTCATATTAACAGACAAAAGGATGGAATGGTTCAGGCTCTCAGATAGTTATTTGTGGTCATCATACAAAGATGGAAGCAATAAAACGCTGTCATGAAAATATAATGTTTCTGTGGTTCACTAAACCATGTTGCTACCTCAGGCAGCGTTGTCAGCATGTATGTAATGCTGAAGTTTCTATACACTGTAAACCCTAACACTCAAAATCATTAATTGGTTTGAGTAGGACAAACTTAAATTAAACTAATTAGTTCAGTCAAATTAACTTGTATGAGTATTTAGCACTTTCTTTTTCTTTCAAGTTCACAGAACTGATATATTTTAAGTAAACTGAACTGTTTCATTGTTTTGAGTTTTATGAAATTATTTATTTTAATTTAGACAAACTTAAGTTTAACTGAAACGGCTGGGATGTCTATTTCCCAGCATGCTTTGCCGATGGCACTCGAAAGGGAGAGTAAATGCTAAAATTAAGTGTAATATAATGTTTTTTTTTTTGTGTGTGTGTAAGATTAATGTTAAGTGTGAGATTTAGTAGTGATTAATGTTTTGTCATGCTAATTTAGAAGAATTTCTGTTAATGTTGGCTTTACACTGTAAAAAATAAAATCTTAAAAAAAGGGTCAATGACTGTCAGCTACGGCTGACAAACAAAAACCGTAAAAATAAAGTAAAATATCCTCATTTAAAGCTACACTGTTTGATTTTTACCCCCATCTAGCGGTGAAATTGTATATGACTACCCAATGAATTTTAGTTTCTGTTCCTCTCAATTCCGAGGGCGTTTTTACTCCTACGGTGGCCGTATTATTCCAAGATTAACATGGCTTCCAGTTATCACTTCGTCCATGACAATAATAAACAATACGTCTAAAATGAATAAAACTACAGGACAGATGTCAGGAGGTAAACGTCACCCTTGGAATCGGCTATCCCAGCATAATCAGATTAGGCTAACGTTACAATGTGTACAAAGTAAAAGCAATTAAAAATAACTAAAACGTTCAGTGTCCTTTTTTATATATAGCTTAAAAAATTGCGCCTTTAAAACTATTCATTACCTGTGATCCGTTGCAGCACAGATTTATGTTACAAGGTAAACAATACTTTTTCACCATTGACGCGAGGATGAAGTTATACTAGAGGTCGATCTGGCGTTATGCACAACCATGCTATGGTTAGACAAGCAACTATAAAACTTCGAATTTACACAAATGAATTACAACAGGCTGAATTACCTGTCGAGAAGAAAGCAGGCAACCTCGGCGTCCGTTTTAAAATATTTTCTCCTCATGAGCTCTTTCCATCTGGGAAAAGTTACTCCAATATTGACTGTGGTCTTGCTGATTTGTCTGTCGCGTTGACGTTTTAATTCTCTCTTTCAAATGTGAGTACGCACGCACACACACACACACACCACACTATCTTTCAAATCTGCCGGCACTCGCAAGCTCGCGAGTAATCTCCTCCTCGCATTCGTCACGGTGTCACTGAGTGAAAAACGCAAAAGGCGAAGCTTGAATTTACAGGTATGTCCCTCTTTGGCTAATGTAGTTTCAAGATGGAGGGGCAACATGGCGACCGGCATACGAACCCCTTACCCGTATGTATTTTCAATGGCAGATTATAAACTTAAGAGAATACTTTATTACTTGAAAGAAGTAAATATACATTAATGAGCACATATATTTTTGAAAGAACTAAGTGTTTTTTGCTAAGAATCAACTAAAAAAGTTACACAGTGTAGCTTTAAGAGAATACTTTATTACTTGAAAGAAGTAAATATACATTAATGAGCACATATATTTTTGAAAGAACTAAGTGTTTTTTGCTAAGAATCAACTAAAAAAGTTACACAGTGTAGCTTTAAATGAAGTGCAAAAAACTTTTACAGAAATTTTCCTTAAATGTTTTACAGAAAAACACTGTTATTTTACAGCTATTTGCTGAATTATTACGATCAAACACCTTCACTGTAAAAAAAATTCCATAAAAAAAACAGTCAAATGACTGTCAGCAATGGCTGCCATACAAAAACCGTAAAATTAATGTAAAATATCCTAATTTAAATAAGTGTAAAATACTTTTACAGAAATCTTCAATTAATCTTTTTTTAACAGAAACACAGTTATTTCACATTTATTTTCTGAATTTTTTTACTAAAAAACATGCAGTTAATTAAATGCATGATTTGCTGTGACTATGTGTCACTGCATCAGCAACTACACAGTTACTGTCTGATAAATAAGGCAACAAGCAGCATATCATCAGTATTTCTTTGCTCATCCTGGACTGAAGCTCAGGCTCTACTCTTCAATACAATGGTGACCCACGAAACACACCATACAGAAACACTTTACATCCCAACAGAACATTAAACACTACCAGATCTCTCAGGATCTCAGCATCTTCACTTATTACAATCCAGACTTTATTTCTTTCATTCTTATTGAGAATTAACAGAGGTTTAGAAGTTGAAGCTTTATTGAAAAGAATAAAGTTTGATGGCACCATGATGGAGATCAGTGTTTGCTTTAGTTGGGCTCTTGACCTTTTAGTGTTTAACAAGTTTTTCTCTGGTTGCTTTAACTGTGTGTCTTTGATGCATATTAGTTATGGTAGGAATCCAAGAGAAACTCAGATCAGATGATGTTGGTCACTTTTTAGTGATAATAGTCATCATGTAGTGTCCTGCTTCAGTGATATCTGCTGAAGTGTAATATCTGATTAAGTTGTTAAATATTAGTTGTTAATTTTGCATGATAAAACTGCTATAGAAGATTCTGCAGTGCTGTGATACTCAGATTTTATGAAGTCATTATACAAAAAATGTTTTGACAGGATCATATAGACTCACTCAGACATCAAGAATCAGCGTATGAATCGCAACAATGGTGACAATAAAAAAAAAAATCTGATCAATTCTGAACTACTATAAAGTCACAAAAAGGCTTTGTTGGTTGTCACCATTGTTGAGATTAATATGTTGATTCTTGATGTCTCTATACTACAGTAAAAATGAAGCAGGTCAAAACTTTTTCTGTATTATATATTTTTTTTTTTAAATTCAGATTGTTATAATACTAATGCCATAATATTTCAAGGGTCATGTGAAAAATTATGGCATTACATACTTTGTATAAAGCTAAAATTCATCTATATATTACATAATCTAAAATAACATATTCATGCTTGACTGACAAATCAGTGAACCAGATCACCATATGATGATTATAATATCACCATTAACTGACCAAGATCATCTGATATTTTCTCCTGCATTTATTGCTATAACAAGTGTGTATCAAATACACAGTTAAAGCAGCCAGAGAAAACTAAAGTTAAAACTCCAGGGTCATGAGCCCAACTAAAGCAGACACTGATCTCAATCATGGTGACATCAAAATTATTTTAAAGTTTTTTACACTTTATTTAAATTAGCATATTTTACTTTAATTTTATGGTTTTTGTTTGGCAGCCGCAGCTGCCAGTCATTTGACCCTTTTTTTACGATTTTTTTTTACAATGAAGGTATATGATCATGATTATTCAGGAAATACCTGTAAAATAACAGTGTTTTTCAGTTTATTTAATTTAGGATGTTTTACAGTTTTTTGGGGAGCTGACAGTCATTTGACCATTTTATCATTTAACTGTTTTGTTACTGTTGAATTACAGATTATATTTGTAATTTTACATACCTTTTTATGTAATTTAAAAAAACAGAAAAAATACTATTTGAAAAATACAATCAATTTTCTGTATAAAAAATGTGAATTACTGGAATTTGTCATTAATGTCACAATACCTAAAATAACAGCTGCATTTTTATTTTACAGATATTATTTGTAATTTTACAGTGTTTTGAGTACAATTTAAAATGAAAGAAAAAGATCGTCAAAAAATCAGTTATTTTCTGTAAAATTAGGATTTTTTTTACAGTGTAGGATAGTTACCATCATGGTGACAAGTGGTGCATGCAGCTTGATTTGAGAGCAAATAATCCCTTTATATTGTTGCGCTCATACAGCAAGTGCTTCAGTATAACATACTATTGTTAATATGTTAGCAAATTAGTATGTTAGCAGATTAGCTTTTAAAAGCTAAGTTTATACTAATAAAAGTGTTCACATTGAGATTAAATGAAAGTTATATGTTAATTGTATGAATTAATGTACTTTGAATTTCAGAACTTAAAAAAATTTGAGGCAATTGATTGTCTTAAATGTTTTGAGTTCTGCCAACTTATTCAGGTTTACAGTGTACTTCATAGATTTGAGTTATATTAATTGAATGGACTTAGTACTATTAACTTTATTTACCCAAGTTATCTTAACAATAAGTTATTGAGTTACTTGGACACAAATCAAATATTTTTTTATGCTTAAATTGTTTGAGTTAATAAACTTAAATGATTTAAGGCAATCGGTTTCCTCAAACGGTTTGAGTTGAACTAACTCATCAGGTTTTACAGTGTAGTTACAATAAGCCAAGGGTCTACGGGTATATGTTGTGATGAATCAAGATGGTCAACAGGTCAAGCTGTTTATGCACATGGACATTCTTAATCAAAGCTCTCTGCCCACCCGAGCTGGGAGACTTCTCACTGTTAGCTCTGTGGAGATATACATTTACATTTGAACCTTTTAGATTTCACGACAATTTCGCAAAAACTCCCATTTATCGCAAAAACGTTTTTACGCTTGCATGAGGTGGTTTTTCCAAGCAATTCGAAAAAGAAATATTTACAGGTCAGCTGACGTAGATGACGCGGTTTGTTTGAACAGAATACAAGACAGAGTTCTTTATTAAATTCAAAAAAGAATTACAGGAATACTGGATTCTAAACCTCAAATGCCACAATCAAGACATCGAAGCAGATATGAGTGAGAAACGCCCAGAAACATCTCATATGTGCCGCTCTCAAGTATAAGGGTCTTTCCTTGCCATTAATGATTGGATAATACACATACGTCTCCTTTGATTAATAATAATGGCCAGTGCAGTAGCTGAGATATACATTAACCTACCAACGTCCGTTGCTATGATTTTTGGAATGACTTATCGTGAGAGGAAAAAATTATGTTGTAGTCACATAACATCGGTTAATGGAAACACCGTAGCTACCTCAGGCAGCGTTGTCAGCATGTATGTAATGCTGAAGTTTCTATAGTTACAATAAGCCAAGGGTCTACGGGTATATGTTGTGATGAATCAAGATGGTCAACAGGTCAAGCTGTTTATGCACATGGACATTCTTAATCAAAGCTTCTCTCTGCCCACCCGAGCTGGGAGACTTCTCACTGTTAGCTCTGTGGAGATATACATTTACATTTGAGCCTTTTAGACTTTGAATAATACATGGTTTTAAATATTCCCCCTGGATCTAAACAGCGCTGCATTGCTCATCCACTCTAATGGTTTGTAAGAGGATGCAATAGTTGCTTGGGGAAATGTTTAACTCAGTGATGTCCTGATATCATCTGTTTATTCTGATGTATTTGGGATCATTTGCATTTAGATCATATTTTTCTTTTATTTGTGTTTTTTACAGAACTTTATACAGAGGTGTCACTTCCCATTATTTGCACACATTTTCTCTTCAACCATTCCTCTTTGTTTTATGTATCTTTTGTTTGATCGCGTCAAGGGGTTTCAATGCTTCAAATGATTGTTTTACTTGTCAAATGTGCAGGAATACAGAATAATTTCTTACAGTTGAGAGTAAATTATATAATAATTTCAATGAATTATGCTGTGATATATATATTTGGATATAGTTCAAATTTAGTCCTGTAGTCTACAAAAACAGGATTTTCAATGGAGACTTGCGATTTAGAATGCAATTTAGTTGTGAATGGGTTTAATCTGTCCCTGAAACAGGCTCTGAATAATTACGCATTAACAGCTGATGTGGCATTACAAATGAAATGACAAATTCGCTTAAACGTGTTCTACATCTAATTATGTAAGCTTCATTCATTAAACATTTTCAGAGTCTCACCCTTGTAGACCTGATTTGGATGAGCAGGCTATTTTAATGTACATCATTAGCCATTCCACTTCAAATATAACAATTAAGTAAGTTCTGTGTGTCTTATCCCCAGTAGGCCTACACATTGTACGATTTTGGCCTGTCCCAGACGAAAGATGACCGATCGTGGTGATTTCTGTGGTCGGGGCTCCTAAACTGTGGTCCTACGTCGTACAGTGAGGTTCAAAGACTGCCGTTGTCCCAGCAGCGTCAGAAATTTAGCATGATCATCTCACAGAGTGTTTGCTGCTACAAACTACGTCTACTGACTCGCAAATAAAAAGGCAACATAAAATGGCGTATTGATCAACGCGACATGGTGCTAAAACCTAAAATTATTAACCTCAAGCTCCATTTGCTAAATTGTCATGCCAAGTGGGCCTTTTTTCCCTAGCCATGACTGCTTCCTCTTTCTTTCAACGCATATAAAAACCACAATTGCCAAAAAAAAAAGATTCAGCTTGCTCTATTTGTTTACCACTATGCATGCTGATAGCGTTTAATTCTTCTATACTCATTTGCGTCGTAGCCACGATTCAATAGGTGTCATCATCGTAAAGTCAACATATATGTCGTACCCAAGTTTATTAGATCCATGTCGTACAGAGTGATTTGTAATGATCTTATAAGATTGCAAAAATCGCACGTCTGTAGCAGGAATAAAGGAAAAGTTGTTCAGCAATACTACATATGTACTCTGAATCAGCATCAGAGCTTTTCAGGAACAGACAGCGAGGGAAATTCATCAGTTATTGGTCTCTCACTGTCATTGAAGCCTAGTTAAAGATGATTTGAATGAATTTTGAATTACATTTTATTGGAGCAGAAACAATTTCACATCAAACCACAGCTGGGATAATAAACTATGTGTACTATAATGACTGTCTTGAACCCTTGATGTAAGTAGAATGGATAAGAATTCAAAATTACGCCTGGACTCCATTGCCTATAACTGCAGTATTGTGCTGTATTACTACTCGATTTCAGACATTTCTGAACAATCATTTCAGCTTCCCAAAAAAAAAAAAAAACTTTTAATCAGACCTTGGAGGCATGTCATAAGACTGAACTTAGAAACCCATTTCCTAATGTATTCTCTGTCTGAGCAGACATGATGTTTTCTCACCACAGGCTGACAGCTAATTCCACTTAAGATCTATTAACCAGACATCTCTGCATCAGACAAGAATAACCAGATCGGAGATCTGTTCAGATCCTTATGCACACCATAACAAAAAGCTAATTTCATATTGTTATTATTCTAACAATTCAGTGGAATAACAATGTAATCATTAATTCATTCATGGAATTCAGTAATTTGTACAGATGATCTATGGAAAAATAGCAAATAAATAGATTTATATTGCACAATTTTCTAATAAATTTATTTGAGGAGTAACAGTGTTTCACTTCAGTAGCACCCCTGAAAATGACAGCAATCTAACTGAAGCAGAGCAGATAAACTTAGTGTTCTGAGACGGGGACAACATTAATCACAGTCTATAATAGATAATGGCCCAAAGTGAGAGGGATGGTGGGTTGGGTTGTGTAAGGGCAGAAAAAGAAAGGCCACGTGCTCGCTCACCTCATTTGAATCACATGGATGGTAATTAATGTGGCCGCTGGGATGCTGTGATGGTGTCAGTGTGTTGTTCTAGGTTTTTGACCTTGAGGAACATTGCCACCATGACACACCCTGCTGGGAGACCGCAGTGCCATGATTGCGGTGATCCATAAATAAGGTCATCATTCATTCTCTATAGGGTGGGTGTCAAGTGCAGGGCTATCCTGACCCTCTTTGTTAAAAGGTTTTTTGGAGGAAATATTTGGGAACAAATGTGTTACTGAATGCATTACTCAAGCTACATACATGTAATGTTAAACAAACAACACAAAACAGAAAGTGAACAGTTCAGCAAAGAGTGGTGAAGCAGTTTTACTGAAATGTTCAGTGGAACTCCAGTCTTGAGTAGAATGAGGCTTGAGGCTTTTTTCCCTCCATTATATTACTTTGGTCTTACCACTCTCACCACACTCACAGTCATCTATCATCTGGCCCCCAGTGATCAAAGTGGATGAGGCAGTGGGTTTATTTTTTCAGCTGGTTTGATGGATCTAGTGCCACTAGGTTCATCAGCAAATGAAAGGCTTACCAATTCCCAACACACCTGGTCAGCTAGCATGCAGGCCCATGACTTTGATTTGTACCAAAGACTTTTTCCTTTTTTATCCACTTTGGAATCTTAGGATGTTCTTAATGGTATTGAAAACAAAACCTGCATGACTTGATGGGAAATAATTGAGCTTTTCAATGCGAAATTCAAGCTTCTATGAAAAATTATTCAGTAAATGAGTAAAACCTCCTACATATCTCATGTTAGCATTCACACATTGTATTTTAGATAAGTAGCTTTTATTTAATAAAAAACATTTCTCATTTGTTTACATTAGTTGTATTAACATATTAACAATGAGCAATATTTGTACACCATTTATTAACCTTTGTTAATGTTAAAAAAAGAATAATGTTCAAGTTATTTCACATTGCATTAACTAATGTTAACAGATACAACAATTTTTGATCTTAAACATGTAAATATTATTTATGTAAATAAGTAAATGTTGAGATTCACATTAACTAAGATTAATAAATGATGTAGAAGTATTGTTCATTCTTAGTTTATGTTAACTAATGAGGAAATCAAACAATAGAAGCCTTATTGTAAAGTGTTACCAAAACTATTTATAAAGAGAGTTACATTTATAATGTAATGTAATATTAATATATTACTTTAAAGATCTGTGGAATACCTGATTCTGATTGGTCAATCGCGCCATCCAGCGGTATGTTATTCCCCGATAATAACCGGTCAAAACTGATAACACAGGCTCATCTGAGTAACTGAAGTCAGCGTTATACGGAAGTTTTGAGTTTGGTAAGCTATTTAAATAGTAAAACTCAAATCAATATTTTGTGCACAATTATTTAATTATGTCATTCCGGGTATCGCGGACCTGCTCTCCTGTTTCATTCAAACAATTCTCCTGCCATTTTGCAACAATTGTTTTGTACACTGTAATGGATTATAAGATAACAAACCGATAAGATTTTAAAACCCCTTCAGGGCGATGAAAGACCGTGGTTTATTCTGCGATAACAACCAGCTGGATGTACATTATCCCTCAATATAATATGATATAATATAAATTATATATATAATATAAAGTATTCGAAAAGATTTTTATATTTATAAAGCTGTGCAATACCTTGTAAATACTTTTTCATGACTTGTACGTTTAAGTGTACAATATATCTAAACATTCAAAAAATATACTTGTAAAGGCCTGAATTTCATTTTGGAAAATGGGTGGGGGGGGGGGGATTCTCCCCTTATGGCGCTTTTCCACTACACAGTACCAGCTCGCCTCGGCTCGGCTCGCCTCGCCTCGCCTCGACTCGGCTCTGTTTGGTTTTCCACTGTGTAAAAGTTGTACCTGTACCTGCTTCCAGGTACTTTTTTTCGTACCACTCTGGCGAGGTTCTAAGCGAGCTGAGGCGAGCTGAGGCGATACTAAAATGTGGCGTGAAAACACGGCAGACTGCTGATTGGTCAGAGAGAATCGTCACTATTCACTGCGTCATCATTGCACGCGCCAGACGGAGTATACTGATTAAAAAAACAGCAAAAACAAAAACATCCAAAAACAGCATACACTCGATTTCCTCCATTGTCCTGTGTGTGTGGGTAGCGGGTGTGTCTCGCGTAAAAGATTAAGTCACGGCAGTTTCCTGCGGTGTCGCTATGACGACGCGGTACTATTGTGGAGGTACTATCTGCAATGGAAAACGGAGCGAAATGCGAGCCGAGCCGAGCCGAGGCGAGTCGAGTCGAGCTGGTACTGGTAATGGAAAAGCGCCTTTAGGTGACTCTTATGGGGGGGGGGGGGTCCTATTTTTTATTACTTTTATCTCAACTAAATGTTTATGCTCACTCTGTGAATTTGTGTTTTACAATGGGGTAATTTTGTTGCGCACAAGTAAGCATGAATTAAATTTACAAAATAAACCAAACAAATAAATTACAAGTAGAAGCACAAATAAATGCAATAAAATACAAATACAAATACAACTGAAACAAAGACTTCTTTAAGATTTTCAGATATGTTTAACAGAATTCAGGAACAGGAATACTACAGAAATTAAATAAATCTAATATTTCAGTGTATAAATTAAATACAGATTAATTATTTTGATCATTTCATTAATGACACAGGCAGCAGGTATATTAGGCTGCTGTCACTTTAAGAGCGAATGCACAGATAAAATATACTGATACACATTCAGATTCTTTCTCAACAGTTTACGTTCACTTAAGTTAACACCTGACTGTGTTTATGTGAATACTCGCCAAGATGGGCATTTTGAAATTATTTTGTGCGTTTCTGACCATTTAAGCTCAATAAGCCGAGAAAAAGCACTCAGTTTGGTACTCAAAAACTGTTTGAGAGGTGGCTTTATGTGTGTGCTGGGTATGAGCGCACAGAAAACCATCTCTCCGAGAGCGCGCAAGTACTACTGAATACTTTAAAATTGTTGAATGTTTAAATTGACACGTCGTGCATATGATAAGCTTTAGTAATGATGCAGCACTGGCCCGATTTGCCCAGTGACAATTCTGTACCGAAACATGAGCATGTCTTGTATTGCAGCACGCGGCTCGCTTTTATAGACAATGTGGTGATGTGAAGCCATGTGAACATTTTTAAAAAGAGAGAGAAGACACAGTAGCGCTGAATCCCTCTCACTGTTTGTGAAATTATGTCTCACAGAATGTTTTCAAATTACTGATTTGATCTGATAATCTGTGTGGATTAATTTACTCATTCAACCAACAAGCTAATTGAATAAATGTTTGTGGGAATTTCCCACCTTGTAAGTGCGAAACCTGTCGAAATGACAAAATGATGCCCAATACCAGCAATCTTGTGCCGAAATTTGAGCCCTGTTGTGAAGATTATGTACGATACAAATATTTGTTATATACTGGCTCAATAAAGAATTTTCAATAAAGAATTAAATGAGAAATCCACTGTAGTGTACCTTAGACATTATTTGTACACCGGATCATTAGGTCTACGCCACATTTAATACACTTCAGCAGTTCTGGAGCTAATGGTCTTTGGAAACAACTTGACCTATGTCTAGACAAAGTGTACAGGTAGTTTTAGTTTTCAGTTTCTGGTCAGAAAAGCTATCCATAAACATTTCTAGGGTCATTATTAGTCTGAGGCATGTTGGGGAACAGCCTTTTTTTCTGATCTAACTCTTTAAAATGAAAGGCCAGGCACTCGCAAGGCCAGTGGCTGTTATACGTAAATGGGGGCAGAGGGTTAGGGAGTGCTTTCGTGATATGTGCTTTGACAACTGAAAATCTAATTATGTGTGTATACAGCAGAATAGTGAAAGTAGGCCTGCCTGTAGGCATGGCTGAGTACTTGTCAATGTGCCGTCCTTGACTGGGGCCCTCAAGGTCAGGCAATAATGGCTTCATTACTCTGTGAGGCAGAGAGCTCATGAAAAATGAGTCTAATCATGAAACAATGAACTTCTCTTAAAAGTGTGATCTCTTCTGTAGAATCTTATTTTTTAATACTTTCGTCAGATTTTAAGCAGACCATTGACCATCTGTTAGACACAACAAAAATGAAGACCAATAATGATCTGATAGGAAGCTCTGTGAAAGTAATCCAGGAATGTACTGCTGCATTTTTACAACAGAATTATTAGAACTCAATTAGTATTGGAAATCAATATGATCAAATGTAACAGCTGCAAGAGATTTTATAGACCTTCAGATATGTCAGTATGTTCTTAAAGTAAATATTAATTATCATTTCGGTACGATTGGAAGCATTCCAGTGCCTCCCCAAACAGCATCTATAAGTTGTGTAAAAATCACAATAACCAAAAGTTTTAATGAGTTCAAAAATTAATCTTCACTTAATTTAACCTTTGTTAAGCTTAAAAGTGAAGAGCAGTGGCAGCATGTGTTGTGAAAGTGATGAGCTAACCGGTGAGATACCGCAAAGAGTTAGTTGGTTGAAAAAAGTAACAAATTAGTTAACTGATTGGCCTAATTCTTTATTCAATTTAACAATGGATTCTGTAACCAAGTCGCAAACAGCTAGATTCCTTTACAGCAGGGGTTCTCAAACCTTTTGGGGCCAGGGACCCCTTATAGGTTGGATAATTTCCCAAGGACTCCCTCATAATCATAACACCCAAAGTTAAGTGGGTGGGTGTAATGAACCCAATATGCTTGTTTTATTGGCGCAAATGCTGCAAATATGGATTTTTTTTTTATAATACAGCAACACTAGGTCAAACTTAGTTGTTGAAAAAAAAAAAATCAGTGTATTGGTCACATTTTAATACATTAAAACATCATGTAAAATACCAGTGAATAAAACAATGTTTACAAACATTATAAAAATGTATTTTAGTCCCCCTTATGTTTATTTTATACTAGCCTTTAAAATAAACATACATTTTAGTGGCATTCATTACAAACAATATTTATTTTAAAGCCTAAACTAATTTATTTAAAGTGAAACAAACTGGCATTGGGCTCCTCTCTCATTTGGCACAAATCCAAATGTTTCCATATTCGCATGTATTTGGATGCTAAACTATTATTTGTTATGTAAGCAAGGCTTTGTACTTCACTCGTGTCCCAATTTCCACATAAAACGGCATCCAAAAATGTGTCTGAATAACACCAATCACGGTAAGGCAGTGGTCACGCTGACCAGCGCAGCCTTCATATTGTACAACATACATTTAAATTGAGCCGAATAACTTTTTCTATTTTTGGCTGACTGCATTTATAGTTTGATGATGAATAGGCTGTGATATCAAGTTAGCAACACTAGAACTGATATGTTGTATGTGGGTGAGAGGCGCTGGTGCGAACACTTTTTTAAAACTTATTTTACAACTTATTTATGGACATACAGAAAAGAGCACAACATCTTTCACAACTGTATTATTTTTGTGTACATTCGAAATGATAACAAAACGTTTTGCTTTTGTAAAATAAAGAAAACAAACAGGATACACTTTCTGCCATCTCAGTCTCCGTCAACTGTTTTCTCGAGGGCATATACTTGTATACGACATATACTTGCCTCACAGACATGAGAACTACATCTATAAAAAACTTTTTAAGTGTCTGCGTTTTGCTTATTTGACGTTAAATGCATTATATAAGTCACTTTGCAGCACGCGACTTATAGTCGGTAAAATACGGTATAGCAAATGATTTCACTGACCCCCTGGCTATTGGTCAAGGACCCCACTTTGAGAACCCCTGCTTTCCAGAATTTTTGTTAAAGAAATATATATATAGGCTATATATAGGCCTATATATATATATATATATATATATATATATATATATATACCTTGTAGCTTTGAATTTAATAGCTGTTGTCACTTGTCAGCAATTTGGAGGAAAATAATGTGTACAAAATGAGATGCCTTTTTATTTGCAATGGCTTCAAAAACCCACAGAAATTACATTTTGTGCTGACATTACTTAGGTCTTAAGATGTGAATTTGCACAAAGCTATTATAACTTCCTTTCTGAATGCGGTCAGATTCCTGTAGCTAAAGAATGTGTCTGGATTGCAGAACTGTCAGAAAATAAGGAAATCAAATCCCTATTATATCATATATAAAGCACACGCATGATATGGAATAAAGTGTTGAAATATTTCTAATTGCTCAAATACATAAATTATATATATATAAATATATATAAAAATCAGGTAACAGGCCTATGGGAAAATTAAAAAGAATATTTATTTATTTATTTATCTCAAAACAGGTAACAAGGCAATGAGATAAATAGGTAAATCAATTATTTTTTTACTCTCAAAACAGGGTGGTGTGAATAAATAAATAAATAAATAAAATACCTTGAAAGGCATTCATCTTTCAGTTTGTCATGACTGGCTTTTTCTTCAGTTATCGGTTTTTGTATTGTGAATGTTGTACAATTTGTCAAGGGCTTTCTGTGCACTCTGGCACTACATTGAGCTTCAGACAGACATCTGTAACCCCTTGTTCATAACAGATTCAGTGGGTTCGTCTTGATGTCTATCATTTTGATGGACAGAGTGAGTGCCATTGGCAACTTATTTCAAGACATTTCTTTTGGGACCGAAGTAATAGATGCCATAATCCCATCACAGGTGGGCAGGTAACTAGAGGAAGAGGCGATATGAAAGCCGATTGTTAAGGAGTTCTTGTAAGGGAAGTCTTTGACTCTCCTTGAAGCTACTTTATTTAACCCCTTGGGAAAAAAGGTCCTGGTACTTTCCAACAGCGCTGCTCACCTGTGACCCCGAGAATACGTCACAGCTAGTGTGCTATAGATAGAGCTGACATCACTTGCCAGCCAGCTGGGATTAAATTACTATGGTATTCTTCTTTTTGTAAATGAATGGTGGAAAATGTGTGGGTGAGGGGGGGGGGGGGGGATTAAAATTGTTGGACTGTGCAAAAAAAATCACTAAATGCATTAATATAGCTATAATGTCAGAAGTAAACCTGCAGAGTATTATGAAAAGCAAATTAAATAAAAAAAGATTTAAAAAATATATCACAATATGTTTATGTCGTGTTTGACTGGGGAATACTGTATGTTAAGAAACACAACAGACATTTTGTGCTACACTGCTAGAATAAAATATTTACAATGCCCTTCAAAACTTACAGACCACTACAATTCATATGATATCTTTTGATATAGCCAACTGCCCAAACAAACTGCACTCTAATGAAAAGATTGTAATATTGAATACAACTAATTATGAGCGATTGTAAAGGCTGAAAATTAAACCCAGTGTATCTTAAATAAGATCATGCATCAAAGCACCCATAATTACTGAATAGTTTTAACCTTTAATTATTTTAGCTGCCAGGAATATTGTGTGATTAAAACAAAAGCCTACATTACAATGGTAAAGTACAAACATTATAATGATCTGAAATAGTGAAACCCATTTGAATGGTTTTCAACTATATCCTTTGATGAAATAATGTTAATTAAACACTTTAGTTACACAATTTTTATTTCATAGTGTTAAAATTTCCACCGACCTCACAGTCAAGACAAAATCTTGCATGTACACTATAGTGACAGTGTAAGAAACTGTCTTAACATTCAAACAAGATAAAAATAGATATTATTTGAATTCAAAATTATGAAACAATTGCACCGTTTTCTCTCAAACAGAGAAAATGTACATGTGCTGAATAAGTGTCATCATTTACTCTGATTATTTTGATTAAAGGAATCTAGAGGGTTATATTCATCCCTACCTTAAAAGCTGGCAGAAATTTTTATCCATTTCAAGCAACCATTTAACAGGAACCGGATTGCCGGGAAAGAAGACTATCATTCATTCAAGGCGCATTAATTTAGATAAGCCGATTGACATTAATCAGTGTTTATTGTTACAAAGATAAACATTAATTTATCAATTTATCCTAAAGATTCACTGTATATAATAGTAATATTTTTAATTGGTTTAAACCTTCTAGAGGACACAGGCAATTTCAAACTGTCAGTCCGATAAAGCCATCCTCTGTGAACTTACTGGCAGTGTGTGGTATGATGACTAAGAGAATCTAAGCGTGCACATATAGGGGCTCTTTTCTCTCCTCCCTCTCATCAAATCCAATTACTCTTCCTACCCAGCGGGCTCAGGGACAGCAGTCTGAGAGACGTTCAAGAGCATGTGGTTGGAGCTTCACTGTTTGCCACATGCTGTCAGTGAACCTCTGATTCCTAGTGTTTCACTGCAGCTGTAGGCTATAACAACATCCAGGAGCAAACAAAAACAGAGACTAAATGCCACACATCCTGGTACCAGCTGTCTCAGTGTATTTCACACCTAGTTCGTTTGAACCCTCCAAACGCTCTCGGAGCGGTTCAGCGTGTATATGTGAACAAACTAAGTGATCTCAGACCCCCCTAAAGGGACCATAAAGCGAATCGTTTGTGGGTCCCGGTCCACTTTGTGTTTTGTTTCAACATATGTACTGCTTTTGAAGAAATATCGTACTATCATACTACAATTCAGTCCTGGCGCCTCTGTCCCAACAGGAAATACATTCACTTCAGATGTTAACGCAGCGGTAGAGTTACGTTCACATGACACTGCAGTTATTCGCAGTCATGAACGTGTATAATTTGCATGTGTAAATAAATGCATAACATTTGATTCGCGTGCTGTTCTGAGCGCGTACACGCAAAGCGCGCGCACTCTAGAAGCTTGCAGCTAAGTTATCTTTCGTGTCTTGTTGGGCTTAAACTGTCAAATACACACACAAAAATACATAAACACAGTCGGTTCTGTCTAAAGTGAAAGTAGACAGTTGGAATATAAATGGATACGTGTCTTTATCCGTTCTGCGTGAGCTCTTAAAGTGGCAGCAACCAAATAATACACATGCTGCCGCTTGTCAAGAGAAAATCACTCACTGATCTTCACTGAAAAACTTCAGTAGCTTAAATAAGAATCATGTATATTTTTTACAGTGAAGTGTAGCATTTTATGGGTTTATTCAATTTCATATTTGAATGGTGCTGTGCTGAAAAAATAAAGCACTGTTTATTTCAGTGGTTCTCAACTCCTCGGGACCCGTTGCTCTGCACATTTTGTATGTCTCTCTTATCTGACTCAGTTCAGTTCATGGAGTCTCTCTTAATGAGCTGATGATCTGATTCAGGTGTGTTAAATAAGGGAGACATACAAAATGTGCAGAGCAGCGGGTCCCGAGGACTGGAGTTGAGAACCACTGGTTTATTTCATTTGTATAGTATATATTGTATAGTATAGTTTTGTATTTGTAATGTGCAGCTTTGTTCTTATTTTTAATAGCAAAGATAAAATAATGAAATAAAGATTTTTATCTTCGCACACTACAGCCTACATGGTCTGTCTTTCATTTTTCTGTTATATTTTGTTGCCTTGCAAGGCTTCGTTTTTAAATAGAGACAGTGTGGCTGTACTGCTCAGTCACTTGCAAAATAGTAAACACTAGAGTTTTTGCCATATCAGCCACCGAACTAAAAGAGGGTATAACAGAAGATCAGCGTTACAATGCCACATAAAAGTAAAAAAAAGTAAAAAGTACATGAGCACCTGTGCCAAAATGCGTTGAAGCGGGGAGTCCACTGAAATTAAGGACTGCTGTCCCTTCTACGACAACCTGGATGAAATTTTAGGTGCAAGCACTTGTGATTGTCTGACAGATGTTGTCGAAGGTGGAAGTGTGCACATGCAGAATGCACAGAAAGCTGGGATATGAGTTATCTTTTTGGTTCACTTTAAGTGAACTGGGTTTGGTTCTTGAAATATATGTGAAAACACCTGGACACCCCTAGAGGGAAACAAAATCCTGTGGGAAACACTGTACTCAGAGAATCAACAGTATGCATTCTGAAGACGTTTCACTTTTCAATGACAAATATTTCTGAATGTCAGAACATTCTTCTCACAAACATTTCTATTAACAGATACATTTTTATAAAATAATATTTTTAATGCTTTCTTAATATTTATTTATAATACTTTCATAATACTACTAACTGAATACAAAGACATCTAGTGGCCCTTAACCCTTAAAGACCTAGAATATTTGGTTCACCCAAAAATGTCGTCATTTACTCAACCTCCTATAACCTCCTGTATGAGTTCCTTTCTTCTGTTGAACACAAAAGAAGATATTTTTGAAGAATGTTGGTAAACAAACAGTTTTGGTTTGTTTGGGAACTGTTTGGTCACTAAAATTATTTTTAAATGATGACAGAATTTTCATTTTTGGGTGAACTATGCCAACATTGATGTAGCATAAGTTGCTATTGAGGAACAATATAGTCAGTAGTAGTACTATACACTGTATATAGGCAATATATAGTCAATATTGTACACAATTAATATGAAACATTTAAGAGGTAAAAAAACATTACTATTTCCAACTACAATTTTTTGGGCTTTTTTTTTTTTTTGCATGCCAATGGTGCAGTTTGTTGAGTCATGATGAGTCAGCAAATATATATGTCAATGTTGCAAAATCTGTGTCCATTTATCTTACATTAAATATGTAGGCCTATGTAATATCACAATTTGCATGAAGCCATGTGGGGAGGATAGGCCATCTTTTTAAGTAGATGGGCTTATAGCATTTGGAGGAACAAAATAAAAAGCAGATTCTCTGTTGACCCAATTCAGACAAGATGGCTTGAGGAAGAAGTTGAGCCAATTTTTGCAAAAAAGTTTAAAGATGGCAATGACAGCTTTCTGCTCCTCTCGATTCTTTTTGCGCTAAGAACTCGGTCAGACCAGAGGGAATTAAAGTGCAAGCTGTTGCCTGAGAGAAATCGGGAACACTGCCCAAGACATCGGGTGGACCATTTGCAAAATATGGTGACAATCTGACTTACAAAATGTGTATTCATAAATTGAATCCCATAAAAGCTGATGTTATTCATTCTGACATCCTGAAATTATTACTAATAACTAAGGAAAACTTTACAGTTGTTACATTTAATTATATTTACTGTCTTTATTTCACGAATAAAACAAGAGTTGTATCACCAGTGGCAAATTTTCAAAAAAGCCTGCACAAATTGAAATCCGGGACACTGATTACATCTTGCTGGATGCGGGACAAAGCTCCCAATTTCGGGACTTTACATGCATCTAGCTGATATTCTTCTGGGCAATCTTTCATAATCACAAAACAAGTTTGAATGTCTGCTGAGGAAAGCAATATAGGCCTATTTGTCTTTGTACTTTTAACAGTTAAGGGGATTTCCTATGACAGCGCTATAATGCATTTGTAAGTTGCGTCTTAAGGGGTTGTTTAAAGTAAAAACAATGTCCTTGTTTACAACCTTGTTTCAGTCCTTTTCAATATAAAAGGTTTTACTACTGACTTACTCATAAAGAGTCATTGATGCCATCTAATGGCGCAATAATGAAACTTTAACTGGAAAATTTCTCAATACGAAATACGACATGTTATTTATATAAAATATAACAATAATATTTAAATACACAATATTAGCCATTATAAAAGTATAAGAAGTTTGTACAATAAGAAATAAGCAAACAGTTCAGTCGAAAGTACAAAAGCAGCACTAGTTATAGTACAGGATTTCATTCAAATAAAAAGTTACGAAACTTTGCCCTTGGCTAAATCAATTTGCTCGGGAACAAGTAATAGATTAATAAGACCAAAGACTGCCCGCTTGATATACAGAAAATAAATGATATACCTCATGTCTAAACAAATTCCTGAAGGACTGGCCGAGATAAAGATGTTCTCAGCAGGTACATGAGCGCTGAATGGCCGCTTGATGGCCTGGAGCTCACATCTCCGAAAACATCTACACAAATTGTCAAATAGCCGCTATGTTATAATTAATTTAATCTTTATAATAAAAATGTATAATTCATCAAGTCGCATATTTGAGGTCTAAATAGCTAAATTCTCACTTAAAAAAAACTATTATGGTGGTTTGCTTGTCCGCCATGACACTTGCTGTGAGATATGCTTCAAGCGGAGTGATACAAATGGTGAAAGTGGTGATACTGGTAGAATATCGCATGGCTGGGAAAGGCTCTCAGCCAATCAGATTTGAGAACTAGAACAAACTGTTTATATATATATATATATGATACATATATACACACACATACCGGTATATGTCGTCTGAAATACGATGGATCATCGCTCTCACCTCAATGGCTGGGTGAAGTCCCAGCCGCCTATTTGAGGTGATGGCCAACACTCGCGCATAACAAGTCCAACCTACTGAGCTTTGTGGTGTGGGCCCAAGCTGCATTCTTCGGGTCATCAGGTGGGTACCCTCCTTCAACAGTGTTTCGTCAATTAGCCCACAACACCTCCAAAGGGCTTGACAGCTAACCCCAGCATAGCGGGGGTAGCCCCCTCAGCCCCTTGGGCTCCACAGCCAGTGCTCTTTTATGTTCCCTCCCTACCCGGTGGGTTGTTCCATCGCTCGCAGTGCTTCAGCCACAGCCATCTTGATGCTGTCTCTGCTCTTCTTGTGATATTCGCCACGAGCCGTCTCCTGCTGGGATCTCTTATTCCAAGTCTGGACAGGGCGCTCCAAAGTAACTGCCCAGGAAATCCTCGGCAGCCTACTTCCACTGGCAAGTTCCATGCCCACCTGTTGGCACTGTTGTGTGAGTGGTTGGTACTTCCCAAGCTTTCTCTCATGGGCCTCTTCTATCCTCTCCTCCCATGGCACAGTCAGTTCAAGCAGCACCACCTGTTTTGTTGCTCTGGACCACAGAACTATGTCTGGTCTGAGAGTTGAGGTAGTGATTTCCTCTGGAAACTTGAGCTCCGGAGGTCAACTCTCATGTCCCAGTCAGTAGCCAATGTCAGGATTCCTGCGCCAGTTGATGTCCCGCTAGAGCTCTCCCCTGCTCTAACAAACCTGATCAAATGGGGTGCTGTCGTCCTCGTGCTGTTGTGGGTCTTCCTTCTCTCTTCCTCCAGGCCTGTAGCCAGCTCGGCAAGTATCTGGTCATGCCTCCATCTAAACTTGTCATCAGCCAGGCTAGCCTGACATGATGACAACACATGTTCCAGGCTTGCCAGTTTCCTACACAGCATGCAGTCTGGGCTCTTAGCCAGCCCCCAACGATGGAGGTTCACTGGTGTTGGTAGGACATCATATGTGGAGCACAGGAGGAATTTTATCCTCTTCTCCTCCATGCCCCACATATCCCTCCACCCCAATGGTCTTCCTTGGACACCGCCCCAACATGTCCACCTCCCCTGGTTTTTCATGGCTGCTGCCCTCGCTTGCCTATCCTCCTCCACCACCATATGGAACTCTTCCTGGACTAGGCTATATATATATATATATATATATATATATATATATATATATATATATATATATATATATATATATATATATATACACACACACACACACACAACCATTTAGTATTATTTTATAAAATGTGGGTTTAATGCCTTTTATATGTGATTTCTTGGATATTTAGGCTAAATCGTTTTCATTAATAAAAATCTTAAGGAGACTTTTACCATATTTTGAGAATGCCCGGGTACGAAATTCTTGCAAGGTCTATGGTCTATGCACAGACTTTAAAACATGCAAGGACAAATCCAAATGCAACTGCATACAATGGCATCCTGGTGCTTCCGACTTTGTGGCAACAGTTTGGGGAGGGCCATTTTCTGTTCCAGTATGACACTACCCCTCTGCACCAAGTGCCATAAAGAAATGATTTACTGAGTCTGGTGTGGAAGAACTAGACTTGCACAAAGCCCAGACCTGAACACCACTGAACACCTTCAGGATAAATTGGAACACAGACTGCAAGCAAGACCCAATCTCTTGTGTGCAGCCATGTTCCAATACAATCTAAATCAACCAAGAAAAGTGCATGCAGTTATATCAGCAAAAAGAAGAAAAACTCCCTATTATCACCAATCGTTTTAAACCTTAAATGCTCCACAAGCACATACAGTTGTAGTGTGTCCACACACTTCCAGCCATAGTGTGTATATGCATGCAGTTTATAAATATGCAAATATGTAAATGTAAACATTCATATACATTTCATGTTTGCATATTTGACATGTAAATACGATGTTAGATGCAAATTGGATTGCAAACCCTAAAGCATAGGAAAGTTATTGAGCTACAGGACTGCACAGCCAAGCAATAATGTTGCTATGGAAAAATCAGCTCATGCACAGGGGGGCTAATTGAGCTCACTCTCAGAATAGAGGATTACTCAGGATAACTTCAGCATTTGCAAGATTTAAATCCACACATTGCATCTTTTTAGCGTACACTAATGTTCAAAAGTTTTGGGTCAGTAATAGTATGATTTTAATGTTGTTGTAAGAAGTCTCTCGTGCTCACCAAGGCTGCATTTATTTGATAAAAAATACAGCAGAAACAGTAATATTGTGACATATTACAATTTAAAATAACTGTTTTCTATCATAATATAGTATATTTTAAAATGTAATTTAGTGATGGCAAAGCTGAAGTTTCAGCCATTACTCTTCATTGTCACCTTGCCTTAGAAATATGTATGCTCAAAAAACACTTCATATTTTGATCAATGGTGAAAACAGTTGCTGCTCAATATTTTTGTGGAAACCGCTATATATTTTCCAAAGGTCAAAAAGAACAGCATTTATTAGATTTTTTTTTTTTTTTTTTTCGTAACAAAGTGAAAGTTATTACAGTGTCACTTGACAAATTTCTTTAAAAAAAATCTTTCTGAGCCCAAAGTTTTGAACGGTACTGAAAAAAAGAAAATTCAGCAAAATAGCAGTGTATGATTGTTTGAAAATTCATGCATTTGTCCATACTGCACATCATTTTGAACAGGTTTGACTATCCACCTTAAAACAACAGAGAATTGCCTTTGACTTTAACTAGTCTGATAACACTGAATATTGTTTTGTCTACGTTCTGCTTGTCAGAGATAAAGAAGGTAAGCATTTTATTATTGTCCGGATTCTTTGTATTCTTATTTCAATGCTCTCAGGCAGAATGTGGTGTCGTGGTAATGGAATGAGATTCAATCTTTCTTCCATTCAGACTGACGGGCATTTTTATGTTTGTAATTTATGAACTGATGTACAGAGCTTCATGGAACACCGCTTCTAAATTAGACCATTGTTTAGCATTCATGACGGCTAGCATGAACCTTTAGCCTAATGGTTTTAGTCTTGAGAGAGGAAGAAAGCTTCTTGAAGCCACACGTTGACCGGCGGCAAGGCTGAATTCCTGATTTGATGGACCAGCATGTTACATCATTAAAAGTTTTTCTAAATCACTTATATAAAACAAGGATTAGTGTTTGGTAACTCTTAACATACTGACTAGCATTGCATAGGAAAAAAGTTGAAACGGATAAAACTTTTCCTTTATTAAAAGGAACAAGCCAGACAGGTGCGTGCACGGTCCATATCGATCGTCTGATAGAAATGCTGACAACAGAAGTGCCTTAGTGTGCTAGTTAGTTCAGTGTTATCCAATAATAAGCATTACAGTACTGTTCTGTTCTAAGCTCTGTTTAATGACATGGTGTCATTATGACAACATGAAAGTGCTTTTTAAAGTCACTGTGAACTCAAAATGGGCATTTTTATGGAATACTGCAGTATTTATTATAAATGATTATTCTGTGCAAACCATTATTTAAAAAAAATCTCTTCACTAATTATGTGTTTTCTGGTGCGGGACAAACTGTCAAGTCACTTTAGATTGCAGCAATAGCAAACTACATTGTTCTATCAGGGGTGGGCAATCTTTCCAAAATTTTATTTCACGATCTTATAAAAGATCAAATAAAAAAAAAGTGCTACACGGAACCAACCCAGACCTTTCTATTTGAAAGTTGGACCCAGAACCGTGCAGAACCGAAAAATGCCATAAATCTACTACCCAGATCCGATGCGGACCCGTCTATTATTTGAAAGCTGGCCAGGAAGACACAGACCCGACTGGACCCGAACGTGTCTTGTACCTGTACCTTACTGTGATGCATACAATACTTGTACAATATATGTATTAAAAATTTGACTGAACTTGACTGAAGAAGTGGGAAATGCTGTTGGCTGTTGTGTGACAGTAATTTCACCTATTAAACAAACTCACATGTTTATCACAAGGTTGAATCCAGTTATTCATTAGTCAGCTACTTATTGATGCTTTTCTCTTCCATCTTGAATAACGTTGCGCTTGCATAACGCTTTCTACCCATAACAGAGATGTAAAGTGCTGTTTCTCTGGCATTTCTAAAGACTCATAAAATATTATGGCTTGGCTTGATAGTCTAATGGTCTGACTAAATTAAAATTTTAAACATCTTTACCTGTACAAATTTTATGTGCCTTACACTTCTTATTTGAACCAATGCAGATGAATGAGCAAAGTTATTTCAGGGCAAGACCACCCTGATTGCAAAGAAAATCGTGATTGGTTGGAGCGAGAGCATGCTATGACTGGTCAAATGGTTATCTGATTGACTTAAGAAGATGGTGGGTGGAGTCCACTTATTTGTGAATGTGTCTGAACGTCTTGACACTAGAAAGGTTTCAAAACCCCACAAATGCGTTTGGATCTACAAATGCACGGAAAGCGATTCACAAATGCAGAGAAAGCGATTCACAAATGAATGCCAGGCAGAGTTGTGTTTGTAACATAACACATTTGTAAATATTGTGTGGATCAATCTCTTTTGCAGTTTAAAGCATGTTTAATAACTCTTTTTAAAATAAAGCATGTTCCGCAGTAGACTTCATTTAACAACAGTCGAGTTACAAGGTTTGACTGATTTGGACATTACGTTTTAAAGGTAAAACATATTCACTTATTATCAGGTCACTTATTCAAAACAAAGGCGTAGCTTGATGATGCCGTGACTGAGTGTGGATTCATGGGAGTTGTTGTATTCACCTCCACAGCCAAAGGAAAGGACATACCCGACGGGACAGAAATCATATTCTTGGATGAGCTAATGTACAGGTTTTTTTAACATTACTGTGGTATGTAGCAGGGCGGACCGAGAGCCGTGGAGCGAAACGAGGCCGCTGGAGCGAATCCTAATGAGAGCGATTCACACTGATCTCGAGGCCAGTGGAGCTTTTATTATGCTTATGCTGCAGTCGACCGCTTCCACTCTTTTCGTTGCGTATGTAGGGTAACGCAGCGCTGTTTTGCATGGTTAAAACAATCATACTAAATGCATTTTAGTATGTTGAAAGTTATGTTCAACTTTGTAGCTTGGAGTTTGGTATTTAACACTTGTTGCACTTTGCAGTAATCTAGATCGATATTGAATATCATAATAAAAACTGGATGACTTGTATTGCCAATTGACATGCAATTCATTTTAAAATACACTGCTCAAAAAAATAAAGGGAACACTTAAACAACACAATGTAACTCCAAGTCAATCACACTTCTGTGAAATCAAACTGTCCACTTAGGAAGCAACCCTGATTGACAATCAATTTCACATGCTGTTGTGCAAATGAAATAGACAATAGGTGGAAATTATAGGCAATTAGCAAGACACCCCCAATAAAGGAGTGGTTCTGCAGGTGGTGACCACAGACCACTTCTCAGTTCCTATGCTTTCTGGCTGATGTTTTGGTCACTTTTGAATGCTGGCGGTGCTTTCACTCTAGTGGTAGCATGAGACTGAGTCTACAACCCACACAAGTGGCTCAGGTAGTGCAGCTCATCCAGAATGGCACATCAATGCGAGCTGTGGCAAGAAGGTTTGCTGTGTCTGTCAGCGTAGTGTCCAGAGCGTGGAGGCGCTACCAGGAGACAGGCCAGTACATCAGGAGACGTGGAGGAGGCCGTAGGAGGGCAACAACCCAGCAGCAGGACCGCTACTTCCGCCTTTGTGCAAGGAGGAGCAGGAGGAACACTGCCAGAGCCCTGCAAAATGACCTCCAGCAGGCCACAAATGTGCATGTGTCTGCTCAAACGGTCAGAAACAGACTCCATGAGGGTGGTATGAGGGCCCGACGTCCACAGGTGGGGGTTGTGCTTACAGCCCAACACCGTGCAGGACGCTTGGCATTTGCCATAGAACACCAAGATTGGCAAATTCGCCACTGGCGCCCTGTGCTCTTCACAGATGTTGCAGGCAGCAGAACGTTCTCCACGGCGTCTCCAGACTCTGTCACGTCTGTCACATGTGCTCAGTGTGAACCTGCTTTCATCTGTGAAGAGCACAGGGTGCCAGTGGCGAATTTGCCAATCTTGGTGTTCTATGGCAAATGCCAAGCGTCCTGCACGGTGTTGGGCTGTAAGCACAACCCCCACCTGTGGACGTCGGGCCCTCATACCACCCTCATGGAGTCTGTTTCTGACCGTTTGAGCAGACACATGCACATTTGTGGCCTGCTGGAGGTCATTTTGCAGGGCTCTGGCAGTGTTCCTCCTGCTCCTCCTTGCACAAAGGCGGAAGTAGCGGTCCTGCTGCTGGGTTGTTGCCCTCCTACGGCCTCCTCTACGTCTCCTGGTAGCGCCTCCATGCTCTGGACACTACGCTGACAAACACAGCAAACCTTCTTGCCACAGCTTGCATTGATGTGCCATTCTGGATGAGCTGCACTACCTGAGCCACTTGTGTGGGTTGTAGACTCAGTCTCATGCTACCACTAGAGTGAAAGCACCGCCAGCATTCAAAAGTGACCAAAACATCAGCCAGAAAGCATAGGAACTGAGAAGTGGTCTGTGGTCACCACCTGCAGAACCACTCCTTTATTGGGGGTGTCTTGCTAATTGCCTATAATTTCCACCTATTGTCTATTCCATTTGCACAACAGCATGTGAAATTGATTGTCAATCAGTGTTGCTTCCTAAGTGGACAGTTTGATTTCACAGAAGTGCGATTGACTTGGAGTTACATTGTGTTGTTTAAGTGTTCCCTTTATTTTTTTGAGCAGTGTATATTGTATGATGGAGAACGCTATCTCTGATTGTGCGATGCCACTTGACAATAGTGTTATCTATGAGGTACAAACATGTTACTCGCAGTAAATCAAGAAAACAAGCGATTCAAACAATAAGACTAACCGTGTTGAACTATAAAACAATGATTAGTCTTTTGTCGATAAAAGTACTACTGTGCTTCAGCATGACTCATATCAGGCAGTGGTGGGTGAATCTGCTGGTGTCAAAAATGAAATAGGAAAGGAATCAACTATGTGAATGAAAACAATTTTGACCGTTTGACTTTTGACTATTAGTAATCAATAGAGGGTGTAACGGTTCTCAGTTAAAAAATGAAAAAATAAATTCCACGATGGTTAGTTGAAAATAACGTGTAAAACAGACAGTTCCGCTAATGTGTGTTTCTGTCGATGGATGCACATGCTGGCTCCCAAGTAATCCATTACAAGAGTGATAATCAAAAAACGTGAACAAACCAGTCACTCATTGTAAACTTTGTTCAACGCGAGTGCCGAATGCTCACATGTCATTTACGCACTCATCACCGGGGTGTTGCCAGCGCGCGAGCACAGGCGAGACCTGAACAGCACACACTGCTATCTCATTTAAGCCTTGCCAATTTAAACATTCACAGACATGTTGCCATGCCACTGGAAATAGAGCCATCAGTGTCCCAATGTGAGTCAGGGCCCTTACCAGTGCCCTAATTTATGTACATGATACACCTAGGGAGCTGATTGAGACGCACCCTTGATGTTCCCCCAGGAACAGAGCTGCCTGCTACAGGGTCAGTGTGCATTTTTTTTATTTTGCTTATTTGATAATAATAATAGTTAAAGGGTTAGTTCACCCAAAAATGAAAATTACCCCATGATTTACTCACCCTCAATCAATCCTAGTTGTAGGCTATATGGCTTTCTTCTTTCAGACGAATATAATCAGAGTTACATAAAAAAATGTCCTGGCTCTTCCAAGCTTTATAATGGCAGTGAATGGTTGTTTCTGTTTTGAAGTCCATCAAAGTGCATCCATCCATGATAAAAGTCCTCTACCTGAAGAGAAGCGATGTGTTCATTTAAGAAAAATATCCATTTTTAAAACTTTATCGACTAAAATAACTAGCTTCCGGCAGATGGCGCTAATGATGTGGTCTAACTAGGAGTACTGGAGACTCACTAAACCTCCACATCAAAGCAACCTGAAGAGAACCCCAAGACCTTGGGTCCTCATGGAGAGAGTCCACAAAATAAAATAAAACCTTGTAAGAGAATAACACAAGACTATGTTAAGAGGGAGGGTTTAAAAAGCACCCATGTACCAGTATTATGACCAAATGTAGGTTATATAACATTAATACACTTTACTATGACTGATGTACTGCAATATTTTTGTCCAAGGTGTTTTTATTTTATTTTTATCAGCACTTTATCAGTACTGATCTGGTAGCTGAGCTACAGGCAATGAACATACTGTAACTGGGGAAAAAAACTCTACATACTCTACTGATCGATATCTTATTAGACTTGACCTTTAAATAGCTGGTTAGACATTCAGTACCCTTACAAAGTATTTACCCCCCTTCATTCTTTTTTTTTTTTTTTTTGGTCTTTTGTTCCTGGTAAAACTCGTTTTTGTTCCATAAACTTGTTTATGCCTCCGAGTAAAGAAATATGGTAATTGTGATTTCTCAAATTGCATTATTCTGACATTAGGCTATATTTAAAATTAAGACTTTATAACCTGACTATATATCTCAAGATGTGACTGTCTTAAAATGTGACTTTAATCATCAAAAAGGGACTTTAAATGTCACAATGTGACCTTAGAATCAGAGCCTCACAATCAGACTGTATCTCTCAAAATGATACTTTATATCTTAATTTGTTACTTTGTATGTCAAAAATTGACTTAAAGGGACTATTCATTTAATCGCTTTTTATTGCCAATGTGTCGGTTACATAAGTTACCGTACTCGGTTACCTAACGTAACCTCTGTTCTCTCTAGAGAGGGAACGAGTATTGCGTAAGAAGCTTACGCTACGGGTAAAGTCATCTTTTCTCGAGATATGAAGCCAAAAAATTATCCTTAATTTAATATCTTGTCAACGCAGTGCGGCAGCAAGCAGACCTAGAGCAAGCGAAGTCGCGTGCTCATTGGCTGCTCTGCGGCAACTGCAGCAGCCTATCGCTGAAACCTTAGCGTGACGTCACGCCCAATGAGCGCGCTGAGCGCGCTGGGCGCGCTCACGCGTCACAGCCCATGTGAGGAGGCGTGGCTTTAGTTTATAAAAGAAGGTTCAGAGGCTGCTATTCTCTGGTTTTTGTCGCTGAAGCGAGTGAGCTCGTGGCGCGAGCACGGCGGTTTACGCAATACTCGTTCCCTCTCTAGAGAGAACAGAGGTTACGTTAGGTAACCGAGTACGTTCTCTTACGAGAGGTTCTCTCGTATTGCGTAAGAAGCTTACGCTACGGGAACTTCCCTTGTCAACGCCGTGCGCGCCCCGCATCCACTGAATGAGTCCCAGGGAGAAACCCGGGGAACACTATAACAGGGAACCGGGCGGCCAAGAATGGCTAGCGCAGTACATAAGCACACACATAAGGGGCTCAGAGCGGCGTGGCCGGTCTGACTAACAACCCCAGAATTGAGCTCAACCAGGAGAGCTAAATCACACAGCAGTAGTCTGCACACAGAGTGGGCTGGCTACGCGGGACTTAGACAGATAAGAGTTTAGCCTGCAGGGCAGGAACTTCCAGATTGTAAAATCTCACAAATGTAGAGGGGGAGGCCCAGCCTGCCGCTGTACAAATGTCATGAATGGAAATAGACCAAGCCCATGAAGAGGCCATGCCTCTGGTGGAGTGGGCTCTGATACCCAGCGGGCACTGCAGATTTTTAGACGCATAAGCGGCTGCAATCGCGTCCACTATCCACCTGGACAGGCTGTGTTTCGAGGCGGCGAGACCTTTGGTGCGCCCACCAAACGAAACGAAAAGCTGCTCCGAGCGCCTGACAGCGGCGGAGCGTGTAGTATAATTCCTAAGCGCTCTGACAGGGCAAAGGAGTTTACCATCGATCTCGCTGCCGGATGACGGCAAAGCGGAGAGAGAAATGACCTGCGCTCTGAACGGTGTGCCCAGACTTTTGGGGACATAACCGTGTCTCGGTTTGACGATGACTTTAGAGTCATTAGGTCCAAACTCGAGGCATGCAGCGTTAACTGACAGCGCGTGAAGGTCACCCACGCGTTTAACTGACGACAGTGCTATCAGAAAAACGGTTTTTAGCGTGAGATATTTCATATCCACTGTTCCCATGGGTTCAAAGGGATGCGCTTTCATGGCCTCTAAGACCAGGGAAAGATCCCAAATAGGAACCGACGGGGGTCGCGGCGGGTTCAATCTCCTCGCTCCCCTGAGGAAGCGGATGATGAACTCGTTCCTCCCTAATGCGCGGCCCAGCGCCGAGTCGGCAAAAGCTGAGATGGCCGCAACATAAACTTTGAGCGTGGAGGGGGACCTGCCCGCGTCCAACAGCTCTTGGAGGAAGCACAGCACCTGCGATACCCCACATGTTAGTGGATCCAGCCCTTTGGCGGTGCACCATTTACTAAACACAGACCATTTTGAAGCATAGAGCCGCCTCGTAGAGGGGGCTCTAGACTGTGTGATCGTGTTCACAACCCCTGTTGGCAAGTCAACGGGTAACCGTTGATGACCCACGCATGCAGAGACCAGCGCTCTGGATGGGGGTGCAAAATCGAGCCGTGGGCTTGAGAGAGAAGGTCTCTCCTCACCGGTAACGGCCAGGGGGTTGTGTCCGCCAGCCGTATTAGATCCGGGAACCATGTTTGATTCTCCCAATACGGGGCTATGAGGAGCACCGTGTGGCGCGCTTCCCTGAATCTCTCGATAACCTGCGGCAGCAGGGAGACCGGGGGAAAAGCGTAAAGCGGGCCGCTGGGCCAGTTCTGGGCCAGCGCGTCCTCGTTCTTTGAAAAGAACTTTGGGCATTGCGCGTTGTCTTGTGACGCAAAGAGGTCGACTTTCGCTCTGCCGAAACGGCGCCACAGTAACTGGACTGTTTGGGGATGCAAGGACCACTCTCCCGGGGGAACATTGTCCCTGGACAGTCTGTCTGGACCATCGTTCAGGCGACCCGGCACGTGCGCGGCTCTCAGTGAGCGCAGTGAGTGCTGAGCCCACACTAGGAGGCGTTCCGCCAGGGTGCAGAGCATTTTGGATCTGAGACCGCCCTGGCGGTTCACATAGGCTACCACTGACATGTTGTCTGTGCGGACCAGTACATGGTGGCCTTGCAGGTATGGGAGGAAGTGCTTGAGCGCATTCTCGACCGCCAGCATCTCTAGACAGTTTATATGAAGGCGACACTCCTGGTCTGACCAGCGGCCATAGACCGGTCTGCCCTCGAAAAGCGCTCCCCAACCTCCGTTGGACGCGTCTGTCGAGATAACTTTCCGGCGTGAGACAACTCCCATCGTCACCCCAGTGCGATACCATTCGGCTGCCAGCCAGGGTCGAAGGGCTGAGACACAGCCCTGACTCACTCTGACTCGTAAGCTGCCGGCCGTCCAGGCTCGGTGAGGCACTCGCGCTCTTAGCCAGCGTTGAAGCGGGCGCATGCGCAGTAAGCCCAGCTGAAGCACTGCAGCCGCTGAGGCCATGTGCCCCAAAACTCGCTGGAATGTTCTCAGCGGAGTCTGGTTGCCCGTCTGGAAAGATGCGGCTAGGTGTCGAATGCGGCGCGCGCGCTGCTCTGACAGTCTGGCCGTCATAGCCACCGAATCCAGTTCTATTCCGAGGAACGAGATAAACTGGCGGGGCAGTAATGAGCTCTTGGCCCAATTGACCGAGAGACCCAAATTTTCCAGATGGCCGAGAAGCGCTGTCCTGTGAGACAAAAGCTCTGACTCTGAATGCGCTAGAATTAGCCAGTCGTCCAGATAGTTCAGTACCCGTATCCCCTGAGTTCTCAGGGGAACGAGAGCCGCGTCCATGCACTTCGTGAATGTACGGGGTGCCAAAGATAGACCGAACGGCAGGACGGTGTACTGATATACCCGGCCGTCGAAGGCGAATCTCAAGAATGGCCTGTGACGGGGAATTATCTGGATCTGGAAGTATGCATCCTTCAGATCGAGAGAGATAAACCAGTCTCCCTGGCGAATTTGCGCGAGGATTTGTCTGGTTGTAATCATTTTGAACGGCCGTCTCATGAGGGCTCTGTTCAAGTGTCTCAGATCTAAAATGGGTCTCAGCGTCCCGTCCTTCTTGGGTACGAGGAAATAACGGCTGTAGAAGCCCGACTCGCTCAGAGAAGGATGCACTTGTTCTATAGCCCCCTTGTGCAACAGCTTTGCTATTTCTGCCCGAAGCAGATGAGCCACTTCTGTGTTCACACTCGTCTCGGTTCGCGCTAGAAAGCGAGGCGGATGGCGAGCGAATTGAAGCGAATAGCCGTGCTTTATGGTATTCAGCACCCATTCTGACACGCCCTGGATAGCTTGCCATGCGCTGGCACATCTCGCTAGGGGTCGAATGGTCTCTGGGTTCAGATCGCCGCGCTGTGCGGGATGGGGAACCTGTATCAGAGAAGAATGCGCGCGTCGCCGGTGCTCGAATACGGGGGCTCGCAGACAGCGGGGACTGGCTGTGCAGCATTCAATGGCTCGATCACTGTGGACGGGGCACATTTTGAAGCTGGGAGCCCGTGGCGCGAGAGCGGCATGGGGGTAAACGTGTCTGATTGTAAGTGCGCGCGCTCGTGAGCGGGCGCGGGGCTTACATACACAACACGGCCAGTGCTGGGGAGCTTTAGAAGATCTGCATCCCGGGATAACTGAGTGACAGAGCGTGCAGCGTGTAGGTGTGGGCACAGATTCGTGGACACATTTTCTACACTTAGCACTCGAGCGGCGCTTGCCCGCTTTATGAGAGTGCGCTCTGTGAGCGTTACCGGGGAAACTGTGTTTGTGTGTAGTGGTGAGCACGTGGGTGTGGGCACATTTTCTACACTCATGACACCTTCGGCGTGAGCCGGAAAACCCGAAACCAAACTCTTTATGAGATATCTCTGGGTCGCCGTAAAAACGGCGTTTGTGTGCAGGCGAGCGAGTTGTGTTACTGGCTCGTTGGCTGCGATGTGAACCACTGCAGTAGCCTTTTTTAAGGGGACTGACAGGGCTGAGCGCTTTGATGGCGGTCCGGCCGCAGCGGGACTCAGCCATCTTTTCCTCCCTGCGGCTGCTAGGAGGACTTCGCGGGCTCAGGTTTCAGCGCTATCCTAGGCCGGGGTCCCCGGGGGGGAGGCGGTCTGCGACGGCTGACTGAGCGCTGTCTAGGGCGGCCGCCCTGGCGTCGCGAAGATGGAGGCTGAGCAGAGCGCTGTGTCGAGCTGCGTGCAGGAGGCTGATCCTGAGAGCGGCCTGCAGCGGAGCTCGAGCGGCGGGGCAGAAAGAGGTTCATAGCCTGTGAGGCTTTCTGCACCTCTGAGAAGCGATCCACAATCCCACTGACCGCTGGGCCGAACAGGCCGGTGGGGGAAAGCGGGGCGTTGAGGAAAACTGCGCGCTCCCTTTCGCTCATATCCGCCAGCGTCAACCAAAGGTGCCTTTCGGTGACGGTGAGCGAAGCCATGGACCTTCCGATGGCTTGTGCCGCTGACTTGGTGGCGCGAAGCGAGAGGTCCGTCGCGCTGCGCAGGTCAGTCAGAGTGTCCTGATCCGGGCCTCTCTCGTCCAGATCACGGAGGAGATCGGCTTGGAGGATCTGGAGCACAGCCATGGAGTGCAGGGCGGAAGCGGCCTGGCCGGCGGCAGCGAAAGCGCGGCCGACGAGGGCTGAGGTGGTCCTGCAGGCTTTTGACGGCAGGGCAGACTTTGAGCGCCATCTAGCGGATGGCGGGCAAAGGTGCGTTGCCACGGCTTCTTCGACCGGAGGGATCTGTGTATATCCCTTCTCGGCGGCCCCGTCCACTTGGGAGAGGGTCGCGGAGGCCGGTGAGCGGAGTCTCGCGGAGAATGGGGCGTTCCACGATTTAGCGAGCTCAGAGTGGAGCTCAGGCAGGAAGGGTGCTGACCTAGAGGCGGGCGCTTGGCGGCGGCTAGGCAGAAAACACCCGTCGAGCCTGTTAGGCGCGGGGGCCTTGGGTGGGGACCAGTCCAGTCCCAGCTGGTCGACCGCTTTGGTGAGGAGGCGGAGGAGTTCCGCGTCGACACTGGCGCGGGACTTGCTAGACTCCTGTGTCGAGGAGGCGGAGCGGTGAGACCCCGACCATGCCTCGCTGTCCGAAGCCATAAGAGAACAGCTGTCTGATAAAGCGGCGTCGTCCGCTTCATCCCCTAGGGCGACGGCAGTGCGGGCGAAGGCCGGCCGCTGCGCGTCGGGAAGGGGAGAGGGAGATAGCGAGGCTCGAGGGAGGGGCTCCGGCGAGCACTCAGCAGCTGCCGCGGGTTCCGGTGGCCTCTGAGAGCGGCGCTTCTTCTTGCGCGGCCCGGTGGAGGCAGACGGTGAGACAGCGAGAGCGTCGAACGAGGCGAGTCGAGCCCGCAGGGTCGACATCGGCAGTTCTTCGCATAATTCACAGCCGCCCGCGGAGAGAGCGAGGGCTGCGTGGTCACGACCCAGGCAGAGAACGCAGATCACATGGCGGTCTCTTTCGCTGAGCGGAGCTTTGCAGGAAATGCAGTTAGGCATGATGCAATGTAAAAGGATATAATCGCCGGATAGCGAAGCAGGCAGGGATAGCTGAAGGCGGCGAAGACGACCGGCTTCCTCAGGTAATCCTCGGCTTGCAAGGCGCTTGTTTCAACGGCGGCTTCCTCAGAGTCCAGCGATGCGTAGTGCGTCGCTGAAGAGACAAAAATCAGAGAATAGCAGCCTCTGAACCTTCTTTTATAAGCTAAAGCCACGCCTCCTCACATGGGCTGTGACGCGTGAGCGCGCCCAGCGCGCTCATTGGGCGTGACGTCACGCTAAGGTTTCAGCGATAGGCTGCTGCAGTTGCCGCAGTGCAGCCAATGAGCACGCGACTTCGCTTGCTCTAGGTCTGCTTGCTGCCGCACTGCGTTGACAAGATATTAAATTAAGGATAATTTTTTGGCTTCATATCTCGAGAAAAGATGACTTTACCCGTAGCGTAAGCTTCTTACGCAATACGAGAGAACCTCTCGTAAGAGAACGACTACCGAGCCTCTTTTCGGTTCTAAATTAGCAACACTAGCTACCATTAGCTTAAACTAATGGTAAACGCACAGCACAACACGAACTACAATACAAACTAAAATAAATACAGTTTTCTCTATAGCAGTGACATAAAACAATGCTAAACTGTAAGGATTCAAAGAGGTCAACAACAATTCACACTTGAAATGAATGCTTCAGGATAGTCAAAGCCTGTAGGCTACAGTTTGATTAATTCAAACTAACGTTATATTTCCACATAGCCAGATCTAGTCAACACAGTCTCACATATAGCTAAAAAATGAAACTATCATAACAGCTAATTACCTCATCTGTCATGATGGCGGTGAATAGCAGAGCTACTTTCTTAACTGCTGTTTTCTCACCGCTGTCAGTTTTGTTGTGCGTTCATTTTGTTATTTGAGAAAAGCGCGCAGCACAAACATGTTCATCTCAACGTCGCTCTCAGCAGCATGGACGGCGTCTGGATGGTATATCGCTACTATTTCCAACTTCTTTTTGTACTTCTAAGCGAAGAACGAAAATTAATTTCGCCTTGATGGCTTTCAACCACGTTCTGTCTCTTGTATGTTACTGAGTGTCTATGTAGTGTGCACGAGCGATAAGTTGCTGGCTGCAGTTCACTTCACGGCCACCTGTGTCGCTAATAACAAAGGTTTCTGAGGGAAAGAGGGACTTTTATCATATGACTGTCTCAAAATGTGACTTTTTTGGTCAAAATGTGAATAAATATGTCACAATGTGACCTTTTATCTCATAATCTGACTTTATATCTCATTAGTGACTTAATAGCCTATGTCACAATATCTCATAATCAGACTTCATATCTCAAAATATGACTTAATAACCTGACCATCTCTCACAATTTGACTTTATGTTTTATAATGTGACTTCATATCTCACAATCAGACTTGATATCTTGTTTTAAGGTTTCTCGAAATTACATATTTGTTTTTGTTTTGTTTTTAAGTCTGGGGTACAAACAGGCTTCCATAACTACCAGTTAATTGAACACAATTAAATAGTTTATTCTCCATTTAACATCTTAAAACACATTTATAAATATTAATGTTCGAAGATTTAATTCTCATTAATAAAATAAGTTTCTACTTGACCATAGTCATTTAGTATTAATTAAAGCCAGTAGTCTTCTAGGGTTCATTTTAGACTGAGGAAATCACAGCACATTCATCAGAGCAAATTTGCTTCAACTGCCAAATTAGATAGAGAGTGCCAGCACAGGGTAATTTTCAGGTAATACCTATTTTCAATTGGCTCAAATCTGGGCTTTGGGCCATAACTGGATACTAATTTCCTTTTCTTGTCTTTTTTTCCCACTCCTTTGTGTTTTGGGTCATTGACCAACTAGAAAATAAATCTGGCTTTTGCAGGTGACTTAAAATATTTTAGTCTTTAATGGTAGAAAGCCTTTTTTTCTTTTCAATTCTTTAGAGCTTGATGCTGCTGCCTCCATGCCTGACAGTAGGGGTGCCGTTATCAGGGTGCCAGGCTAAATTTGTTTGCGCCACATAGTGTTTTATCCCTATGGTTTCATCACATGGCTTCTAGCAAGCTTAGTTATTAGTTTCCTTAGCCACTTTCTCAGAATAGAAGAAATTGGTCATTCCTGTCATGCAATATCTCTTCACTTCACTTAGAATGAATATGCATATTTTGTAATTTAAGACAGTATTTCTATAAAATGGAATACCATACTCAAATTAAGGTCAAGTTCAGGCTCAACTAAACAATTAAATAAATAAATAAACATGACAAAATAAAAAAGGACAGGGGATTGAGAGTTCGCTTACATGAGGGCATCAACTAAATGTCAGTTTCGATATTTTTTAACCACCTTTTAATATTTTGATATTGTCATGCTGATTTCTGTCATTTTCTCCGACAGGATGGATGTTTTAAAGTGAGACAAACCAGCTAAGACCAGACCACAAGCATCACAGAATTTATAACATACTTTGCCAACACTACCGTTTGTGCTGTTGCTTTGCCACCAACATGATGTCACTTCTTAGAGGATGAATAAGGATCTGGCTTTTCTTAAAGGAATCTTATATAATCCTTAGAGGATGAGAAGTGATATAACATAAGAAAACCAAATAAAAATTATATACTCCCAAGACATATTTACTTTGAAACATTTAACTAAGAAAAAAAAAAAAACATATATTTTTTTTTTTCTTCAATATTAGAAGAATAAATGGCAACAAAAAAAGTGTCTACTTAATTCATTGTGATATTGCAATGAAAGAAAACTAGTATGATTTAATCTCTACAGATTTTTGAGACATTAAGACATGACTGGGATATATAATGTAGTGCATAGCAAGAACAACCCAAACCCATAACTGCAAATGCACTTATCTTCTAATCAGGTCATTGCTTGTCTTCTACATATCCAGGAAACTACTTTATAATACAGTGGAGATAGTAGGCAGTATATTTACTCTGATGAAAATTTGTCTGCAATAGAAAGTGTTTGAAATTCGTGTTCTCTAATATTAGTCGAAATACATTCTAACGCATAAATGCAAAGATAAACACAGTATATAACCAAAGGGGAGAAAATCATTTATTCATTCAAATGAATGTTAAAATGAGTAAATAAACAAACAGAATTACTGAGATGCAACAGAGGACTTACGAATAAAGCTTGAAACCTAAAGGCTATTATGGGTCCAATGTTCACACAATTTCTATAAATTATTAAAATAAATAACACTTGTACAAGAAGATGAAAGAGCAGCAATGTTATGGGTGATGTTAAATAATCCCAATGAAGTATACATAGTGTCATTAAGCCTTGACGAGTTATAATTTAGTCCATGTTTGATCAGTTGTGACCATGTGGAAGAGCCCTGCGCATCATAGTGAATAAAGACAGTCAAATAATAAATCTTGAAAACTTGGAAAAACTGAGAAGGACCTCATGCAAAGGTTGTCTGAGTATATGACTTCCTGGGACTTTACGATAATTAAATAATTTCAAAATGTGGTAAATACCAAATTAAGAGTATATTATGAATACCTAAAAAATACCCTTGATATAGACATCCACTTAACCAACAGAAAAGCTAAAGAAAATCCTGTAATTTAATTTGGGGAGACCATCGGAATATGCCAAAGCTTACACATCTTATGGATAAACAGACAGTTTATCAAAAAACAATACAAACAAGTAAATGGATACAACAGGCTCGAAAGAATCAAAGACAGCTAATTTATAGAACAAAAAGTATTTCATTGTGTTATGGTCTTGTGCTTTGGCCTTAAAACGCCTCTCAGCTCTTGTTCTGGCTAGAATTACCTCTAGTAAAGGTTTAAAACCAGTTTCGCTTGAGACGGTTTCTTCCCCTCCACATTAAAGATGTTCAGTTATTCACCAATAACTTGTTAATACCTTTATTCAACAATTTATTCAAAAAGGCATTCACGCTCATCTCCCTGTCAGCACAAACAGGTCCTC
Organism: Squalius cephalus; assembly: GCF_949319135.1. Lineage (NCBI taxonomy): Eukaryota > Metazoa > Chordata > Actinopteri > Cypriniformes > Leuciscidae > Squalius > Squalius cephalus. The sequence continues at coordinate 32,403,785 of NC_137128.1, read as the reverse complement.
ACCTCAACATTTCACATACAGTGATAGTATGACGATGCAGAATGATCGAGTCTTTTACAAATATAATGCTGATAAAAACCAGTTCTGCTGGTTGTTTCCTTGGAAATGTTTGCTTCAGTTTTGTCCAGCTTTAGCATCCTTCCATCAACCAGCCAGTGAAGCAACAGTTCTTTAGTAGGCTCCGACGACTGATTCGAGTGGACCTTCAGACCAGCTCAAGTACCTTCAGAAATGGGGGGAGAAACATTTGTAAGGCACAATTCATGCTTAGTATCAATTTAGATTTTTGAGAAATGGATGCAATATTCCAAAACTGTGACTACAGATGTGACTACAGATCCTCCTGGTTTTACTAATAGAGCTCTCAGCAGTAAATATCGACCTGTATGTAGCCATTTAGCTTGTTTTGCAGTACAACTCACCTTGATTGTTCCTTGACTGTTGGCTGCAATCAACACATTTGACTCCTGAAAATCAAAACAGAGAAAGTACATTGACAGAATGTGGCAAACATTATTTGGTTGAATCTCGGGTGGGAAGGTGGTCTGACAATGTATTTGCCTGTCAGGAATATTTGGCATAAACCATCCTGGTCATTCCAGACTCAATCTCAGTTTGCGCTTCATTATTGTTATACGTTCACAAAAAGGCCTTGACATTTTACTTCTACATAATTTATGTACGGATGAGAAAGGCAATTAATTAAGACCAAGACACTAAGCAGAAATTCAGTCTGGTCAGCACATTGGTTTTGCACACAATTATTGTGTTTTTTTTTTTTTTTCTCTCTGGGAAAATGTCAAGTATAAAAGGTACGTAATACACAAGGGATCTGGAAGCAGACGTAAATGTTTACATGGGGGTTTCAGCTGATAAATCAGGCACAGCATGAATCCACATTTTGCATTTTGGCTTGATCAAAATTACTTGCATGTTAATTCTTTGGGAAACCACAATTCCTGTGCATTTTCAATTTTATTGGCATAGTGGCATTCAAATAAGCAAATATAATAAATTATAAGTGAAAATAGAAATTGCACATTTTTATGTCTACTGAGTTGTGCAAGCACACCAAATCAACTGGGAATGTGTCAGCGAATTTTGAATTTTGCTTGATAAGATGTGAAAAAAAAAAAATGACCCACTTACTCTCGATGAAAGATGACAGAATAAAGAATATATGAAAAAAACGGGAAAAAAACCCACAGAAACTGAAACGTCTTCCATCATCCGAAATGAAGGTTCACCAATTTAATAGGGCTGCCTTGAAATTACACAAGTAAGATTATAGGATAGAAATCTATCACTGTTCCATAATAACATTCTCATGTTCTATAATAATAATAATAATAATAATAATAGTCATCAATATTATATTGCTATAATACATCATTCAGTTTGGCCGTGTTCGGAAAACTAAAAACTAAAGCATCCTAAAGAGACATATTTTAAACATTAGTAAATATTTCAAAATTGAAGAAAAAGAAAGCAAACAAAAAAAAAAAAACTGTTTTTCATATCATTGTGACCCTGTGAAATTTGCCTACAAATTCTTAAAGAAAGCCAAGACAATTAAATCATTAATCACAAAATGTTGTGATCGTGACATCCCTGTTTGGTCCTCCTCCTAAAGAGGAGAGCAAACATTATAAATCTTCTTGGTTAATAAATACAGAACTTCACATGGTAAATTAGCCATGGCTAAAATATGACTTTATAGCAATGCCTTTTCCTGCAAACCACACTATTTAGACAGTGAAGCAGAGGAGTGTGGGTTTAATAAGCATGGATTTCTGAAAGCGGATGCACACCAACCTTCTCCCAACCCACTGCTCTATTCTACCCTGCCATTACTTGTCCTTGATGTACCAACCAATTCAGTTCTACTGTCCCCATGTGCCCCCATGGCCCTACCAGGTCATGTTCTACTGTTGGTTCTAGAAGAGTGATTTATCATGTAAGTGTGAGTGAGAGAAGACCGAATCATACCCCATCAGGTAGAGCTCGCCAGCACACAGCACTGACAAATTCATTGGTGTCGTCCTCCTTCTTGTCCTTGTCCAACACACTCTTCACAGTGTCAAACTTGAAAGTCAGCAGCGTCTTAGAGAGCCCCTTGTAGTACAAGTACAGTGAGTTGTTTTCACTTCCTGTGGGGTATGAAGTGAGAGCATTATTGAGGGTTTTTACACCACATAAACATTTATTACAGTGTTAAAGTTTGTTTTATTCTCCTTTTTTAAAATAATAAACTGATTTGAATGATCAGAGGAAGTTTAAATCAAACAGCATTATCACAGCTTTGATTATAAACTAACTCAACTTGTTTTGTGCCAAAAGTAAACCTTTTTAAAGGAACACGCCGACTTTTTGGGACTTTAGCTTATTCACCGTATCCCCCAGAGTTAGATAAGTCCATACATACATTTTTCATCTCCGTGCGTGCCATAACTCTGTCTGACGCACCCACCGCTAGCCTAGCTTAGCACAAAGACTGGAGGTAAACAGCTCCAGCTAGCATACTGCTCCCAATAAGTGACAATAACACCAACATTTTCCTATTTACATGTTGTGATTTGTATAGTCACAGAGTGTACAAATAACAAGGTCACATGAGACACAGCCATCTTCTAACCGTATACATACTGAGAACTATATTCTCAGAAGGCGAAGCACTGCTACTTGGGTGGAGTGATTTGCTCGCAGCACCTGAGAAGCCCCGTGGTGAGGAGCAGAGAGTTCGCTCAGAGTTGGAGTAAATCACTCTAAAGTCCCAAAAAGTCAGCGTGTTCCTTTAACCAATTTTTCATAGTGCCACTCACCACATGCTACATAGTCTCCATTAGATGCCAGACCCACAAAGTTCTTCTCGTTGATGTGGCCTTTGAAGGAGCGCAAACAATGAGGCTTGTTCACATTCCAGAGTTTCAGCTGGCTGTCCGTTGAGCTGGGGATGTCAAAATGTAACTTTAATGCTGAATTAACTCAAAAGTTGTTTGTAATTAGTGGTGCAACAGATCAGATGTGTCATGGTACTGTTTGGATCATGGTTCTAGTTGATTTAAAGATTAGGAAATTTATAACCAATATTTTTGTAACACTGTAAACTGCTACTGTTCCAAAAACTGATGTTTTAAGTATCGTGATACAATGTACAATATAGGTAGTTACCATGACATGCATTTTCCACTGATAAAAGAAAAAGTACAAGAATTTTCAGTGTATACATACGCAGACACAATTTCTTCTCCATTGACAAACTTGGCATAGGACACTGCTTTCCTGTGGCCTTTGAAAACCATGATGGGCTGCTTAGTGTTTCTCAGATCATAGTAGTGCACACAGTGGTCTGGAAAGGATTTAGAATGAGCTGAAAAGTTTTACGATTATTGCGGGAAGTAGAACTTTGAATAGATCGATTCAAATGAATTATGTACCTGCACAACCAAAGGCAAGGTGATATCGAGAGGATGGACTGAATTTGACACAGCATACATTGGCCTTCGCTTCAATGCTGGCTACTGAATTGTCCAGGTTGGTGGACCACAACTTGACTAGGATAAAGAGAGTGTATTCATAAGTATTTATAGAAGAATATCTCTGTAAGAATCCCAAATCAAATAACTAGATCGGAACAGTTCAGTTGCAAAAATACCTTTTGCGTCATCTGATCCCGATGCTAAGAGCTTTGGATCCATGAGGTTGAAATCGACACTCCAACACCGCTTTTCATGCTCCTGTGAAAATCAAAATCTAACTTAGATTAAGTCTAAAGGAATTGCAAATTACACATGTCATGTGTTATATTGCATGTTAAATTCAAAATTAACCCACAGCTCAATGTAAATATATTTTAGGCTGCAACAGCTAATCCAACTGATGATAAAAATCGTTTGTGCTTCTGTTTTAATAAAATAAATTTAGCACATAATGTATAGCATAGCCTACAGTACATTCATATGTATATGAATTATTTTATATCCTTTAATTTGCACATTGTTTAGAATACATTTATGTATACATATTTTCATAGTATAAACAGAATTAGTTTTTTTTGTTTGTTTATTTACCTCATTAATTGAAGAAAATAAATCAACAAATTAATCACTGATCAAAACAAATATACAAAAACGATTCATGAAAGAAATTAATACTTTTGAGCAAGGACAAATTAAATTGAATAAAGATCACAATAAAAGCATTTATACTGTTACAAAATATTTCTATTCTTTTGAACTTTCTATTCATCAAAAAAAAAAAAAAAAGTATTTTTTATCATGGTTTCCACAAAAATATTAAGCAGCACAACTGGTTTTAATTTTGATTATAATAAGAAATGTTTCTTGAGCAATCAGTATATTAGAATAATTTCTGAAGGATCATGTGACTAAAGATTGGCGCAATGGCAGCTGAAAATTCAGCTTTGCTATCATAGGAATTACATATTATATTAAAATAGAAGTGTTACTTTAATATTTCACAATATTACTGTTTATTTCTGTATATTTAAATCAAACAAATGCATCCTTGGTGAGCATAAGAGACTTCTTTTGAAAACATTATAAAAAAATTATAACAGCAGACATAAATATTAATAGTACTATTATTTTTGCAATACATGTATGTTTCTTACAACAAAATATGACAAGTAGATCTGTAATAGTTTGTGAGTTAATAAGGAAAATGCAATAAATTGCTCTCCTACTGAAAGGGGTACAAGAATAATGAATGTCATCTGGTGCAGCCCTACACATAAGAGTACCTGGTAGACCTTTGACCTCTGCCCCGTGAACCCATCCCAAAGAATGACAGTCCCCTCGTAGTCACTGCTCGCCAACAGATTTTTGTGGTAGCTACTCCAGCTGATACAGCTGGAAAGAGACGAGACAGAAGAAAATGTGAAACTGTTATGCCACTGCATAATCCACCAAGAACATTCAGGCCAACCCCTGATTTCAGATACTCTTTATACCTAATTTTGGAGTTACATGTCATCTCGTTGACAGGATAATGAATGTCCACAGCATCCTGGATCACAGTGCCGTATTCAAACACTTTAATTTTCTTAGTGACACCGGCAATGGCAAAGTAATCACAGTCACGGTCAAACTCAATGCTGCAAAAGAGGGGAAAAGAGAGGAGACAGAACAAGTGTTAGCACAGCGAGTTCTTCTGACTGTGGCATGCTCATTATCTGCTCTACTTCCACTCAAACATGGACACTGAAAGAGACAAGAGCTGTAATGCATCCAAACAGCCTCTCAGCCGCTTAGTATATCAGATACAAAGATTTCTGAAAAATGTGTGTTTGATGAAAGCCGATAAGAAAGAACTCGGATAGTGTTTCCTGCAGTTAAATCTGAACAAGCACCCCATGAAATATACACTATTGTTTAAAAGTTTTATATATATATACAAAAATATATATATTGTGAAATATTATTACATTTTAAAATAACTTCCTATATTAATATATTTTTAAATGTAATTTATTCCTTTTACTTTTTTATTACTATTTTAATTCCTATTCATTCCTTTTGTCATTACAGTCTTAATCACATTCAGAAATCATTCTAATATGCCGCTTAACATTAACATGTGCAAGTAACACTTTCTATTATCAATGATGAAAACAGTTGTGGAAACAGAGATACATTTTTTTCAGGATTTTTTGATGAAAAGAACTGATCAAAAGTGTATTTAGTCAAAATCTTTTACAGTATTAATTTCTTTCCCCCAAAAAAAACAGCCTGAATCTTGTTCTCAGACAATGTCCTAGCTGGTAGCTCAAAACAACAAGCATACAGCGAGAACTGTAGTCCAGTTTATTTGTTTTCGTTTTGTTTTTAATTAATCTGTCAAAGCAATTTATAAATAAGCCGAACAAATCAGCCTACCTGGCTCACTCACTCAATTTATCAGCCGTAGTAGTTTTGAATTAACATCTGATTCACCATTAAACCACAAGCTATTAATTTCAACAATAAATAAGCTGAGGACTGTCAAGGTGTTATGTTGTACTTAAGGTTTAGAAGACTGTAATTAATGACTGATTAATGAGAAGCATTAGGATGGAGATCATGAGAAATTATATATTATAAAAAAAAAAAATGAGAAAAAACAAAAGAAAAAAAATGGATATACATTAAAGCACACCTCGAAACAGGCCACAATTCCAACTTTTGGAAAATAAGATAGTCTTCAAAATGCTCACAGTCAGTATCTGTCATGTTATTCAGTAATACAATACTACCCTCTGCTGGTTACTTCAGAAAAGGAACCGAACAAAGATTAAAGTCCAGCGACGTGTGGTCTTAACCCGCTTCAATTAAGTATTTGCAACCTTACCTGGACACAATACTGGAGCCATTATAGAGGTCACTAGCGTAGGAGAGGGTGGCCAGAGGCCTCACAGAGTTGTAACGGGTAAATTTTGATAGACACTCCATGAAATCATCCAGCTGGTTAACAGTCCTGCTGTCATCTATTACCAAGAAAAGCGATTGAGTAATAACAGTATTACTTTTTTTTAATAAACAGTATATATTGGTTTGAATCAACCAACCCGTTATGCGAGACATCCTATTGGAGAAATAACACTGCTCTAGATCCTCAAAGTGTGCCGTTAGTCTCTTCCGCCGCGACGCCAGAGTGCTGTTGTACCATGTTTGTCTTTTACCCTAAAAGTAACAACAATAAACAGTGAATATCAGCATTACTCCAAGGCATATTAACCAGCTATAACAGCAAACGGGAACAATTCATGAAAAACAAAAACAAGTTACCTGTGAGCTTCCACCAAAAGGGGGCTGAATGTATTCTGGGGGGTCTATTATGCTACTGCTGTAGACAGAAACAAGATTTGATTTTTTTAATGCAAAAATACTGCATAAATGTCAATAATTAGGTTAGCATCTCATGTGTGTAGAAATTACATTAATTTCTTTGTGTGAAATACTTTTTAATGAGGAAAAAAATACTACGTGCACCTGCAATATAAAACGCAGTCTTACCTGGGTGCAGGTGAGGGAGCTTCAAACTGGGGTACAGTACTGTCTAAATTGGGGTCCATGTCACTCACTGGTGAGTACATACCGCTCATTTCCTTAAAAAAAAAAAAAAATCATACGCATCAGATGTACACTACTGTTCAAAAGTTGAAGGTCAGTGACATTTTCATTCAGCAAAGACACATTAAACTGATCATAAGTGACAGTATACAATTATATTACAAAAGATTTTGTATTTAAAATAAATGCTGTTGCTTTGGACATTCTATTCATCAAAGGAATATTAAAAACATAGCAGTTTCCACAAAATTATTCAGCAGTACAACTTTTTTTCACCATTGATCATAACAAATGTTTCCTGAACAGCAAATCAGGATTTTAGAATGATTTCTGAAGATCATGTGACACTGAAGACTGGAGTAATGGATGCTGAAAATTCAGCTTTGCCATCATAGTAATACATTACACTTTAAAATATATTCAAATAGAAAAAAGTTATTTTAAATTGTAATGGCATTTCACTCTATTCTTGTTTTTACTGTATTTTTGATCAAACAATAAATATATAAGACTTCCTTCAAAAGCATTAAAAAAAAAAAAAACCTTACCAGCTCTGGTGTATAATCGTATATATAAATATATTACTTTTCACACCCATAGATTGTTTTCTTTGTTCCGAAAAAGGGACTTAATTGCATTTTCTCCTTGGTTCGGTTCGCTTTCACAAGGCAACATTTCAAAGCATACCAAAATGTGTTTATGCAAATCACATGCGAGTAAAATTGTACCCTTATTGGTCAGAGTTCACCTGTCACCAAAAAGTAACAAGTTCACTTATTGAACTTAACAAGTTCACACGCAAACACTTATATGAATGTAGCCTTGATTCCCGCTCTGACTGATAAATTATATACATTTAATTATATTGAAATTCTATATATATATATATATATATATATATATATATATATATAATTTAGAATGCAGTTAGAGTGGGAATCAAAGCTTCGTTGGGGCAGCATTCTTGCAATGCACGGAGAAGAGCAATAGATGAAGAGGCTTTGGTTTTCAACCACAAAAACAGAATCAGACACTGCTGCATTTATGTAACATTTCCCGTTATGAATTATGATACTGCTTGGTCCGTTGAGTCGGATTGCTTTCTCACATCAACCAAACCACCCCAGAATTCATTTTCAATCAGCCTTGACCACCTCGTTCAGGAGGTCTCGGATCGATTGTTTTGGTACGGATACAAGCACAATTGCCGTGTTCATGTATGCCTAAATGAACCGAACTAAGGGAGAAAAACAGTCAAGCGCTCCAAACGACCCAGGTGTGAAAATGTCCTTAGAAAAATACAAACCATCTCTATGCTAGACCTTTATAAATGTTCCCGTCCCTGACAATTCTGGGTCAACATACTAAACTGACCTCAACTCGTTTGATATCCTCTTCCAAAAAGTTCAGTTCTTTTTGTAACTGCTCCAGTTGCTGTTGAAGTAAAGACAGGGAGACTTTATGAGTTAATGACCTCATAGCTGTCAACTCTGCATTATTCAATATTTTAAAAATAGATGGAGGCTAAACCTCTCTTTTATTTCTTCTGGCTTCTTTCAGGAATTCCATTAAGATCTGGCGCTGAGCAGCTTGTGATTCCTGTGAACAGAGATCAGTGAAAGTTCAGCAACAGATGAGCAATTGGTCTTTATGAGTCACAAAGCGGGGGGTGGGAGGGGGGTTGTGTTCCTTTTGTGTTCCTTTATAAGACAAATTATTATGGCGTATCACCATAATCAGCAACGCTTCCAGGCTCTTCACACAAGCAGCTTTAAGCATTATATAATGCTGATTAAGTTTTAATAAAAAGTTTATAGAAATTGATCACATTTAACCTTTGACATTGATCAGACTTACTAACTGCAGGTTTTGACCAATGTATATTCCTTCACAAGAACTGAGTATGTGCCATGCTGCGGTGGTAAAATAGTGGTCTGTGGTTTATTTGGCCTTATTTGTCACAGCAGTTACACTTTGGAATTTAAAAACAGTGGTGTGTAAAATTAGGGCTTGAGTGAACAATTTCTGTCAGATTTGGGTTTATTTTTATCCACCAAAAACAAAATCTACAGAATACCAATCTCTACCAATCCAAAGTGTTTCAACACCATAGACAGCACTTTTCAGTCAGTTTAAGCTGAATGTGAATGAAACGCTAATATAAAACTGCTATTCCCAGGGTGTCTGAAGAACCCAGAAGTGATGCATCAAGCAACAGTAATAGCCTGTTATCTGTAAGTATACCAACCGCCTCCAGTTGTTTCTTTTTTTGCAACAGGTACTCTAATATGTAGTTGACATTGGCTAAATCCATATTCTCTTGATCTGCACCAAGGACGTCTTGGAAAACCTGCCATTTGGTTCCATTCTATAAACAGCATATGAAACGAACAATAAGACACAATTTTTTTGTGCTACAAATTATCTGCAAAAGCCAATAAAATTTGTTTAAGAAGTTTCCACTCATTATACAAATGGTGAGCTTGGTGCACATACAGGATGATCTCGCTTCAGACGCTTCTCTTCAGATCTCTGTTTTTGTTTCAGGATCAGTTCATTCACTGTAAAACAATTAGAGAATCAGATCATCTTCTAAGCAATTCTCAGACTGAAAAAAAATATCAACCAAATGTCTTATTTGATATAGAAATATTCACTTCATGTGGTAACAATAAGGTTTGAGGACATCAAGTATGCAAAAACAACTGACATGCATTAGCATACACATACCTAAGAAGTTGGGGTAAAGTTGATCCACATTGTCAATGATATAATTGCATTTTGGGCATCTGTTGCTGTCCTCCAAACTCTGGCGTATACATTTATAACTAAATAGAAATGAAGACATGATTATTTGATCAAAAATCTATAAAATGGTCTGGAAAATACAATAAATGATCAGTTTAGAGAACAAGTGCTTCTCACCAGAAACTGTGGCCACACTTTGTCATGTGAGCTTCCTCTATCATCTCAAAACATATAGGGCTGTTAAGAAAAAAACAAACAAAGAATCATGACACATGCAAGGCTTGCTTCCCTTTTCTAACACATCAACACAAACCTGAGACTTGACTGTTGTTTTGAATTATACAGTAGAGTTTAAAAGTATTGAGACCAGACCACTATTAAAAATTATTTTCAATCTTTACACATCACAAAATATATTATCAGCATAATTTTGATTGAAAGGGTAAAGGATAAAAATAATTTGAACACACACCCACACGCGTCAAGTTAACATTATTTTGAGTTTGTCAGATATACAAGTTAATCATTAAACTTGTATGACTTTCTGGGATTGTTAAAAAAAAAAACAAAAAAAAAAACCTTTAACAACAAATTGTTTGTTTCTAACATTTATGGCCTGGGGCGTGGGGCCTATACCATGAAGCCGGTTTAGGTGGCTAGGTACCTAGGTACCAGGTATGTTTCAGTTTAGTTTGCGCCAACCCTGGGTTTTAGGCACCATGAAAGTGGTTTGGCTTTTAGCAGTGTTCATCGCCATAGTAACTTACGCTCCACGGCTAACCTGGTCCAGGGCTGGTTATGTTCCAGGTAAGAGGTTGCAAACCGAACTTGGACCAATCAGCTGTGAGCAAAGTGACATGTCTGATGCGATAAAGTGACTCCACCTGTTTCTACTCCAAATTAAAGGTCACTACATAGCAAATGATTTTTAAAGACAAAATCGTCTGGCTTTTAGTAACACTTATTTATAATAATAATTTTTGTATGATTTAGATATTATTTATGTAATTATTCATCGATCACACATGCAATTTTAGTTTTTCAATTATTTTTTACACACAGTTTAAAGGAATAAATATATAAAAGTAATATAAATACGCTTTAGAATCAATAGATTAAGCTATAAAATAACTACATGTGAGCTTAAAAGTTCAATTCTCTCTATACCTATATCAACTGTATGAACTAACTTCACAACTTTTACTTGCACTGATATACAGTAGCGAGACTTTTTCTTTTAGTTGTCCTCTTTCATAGACATCCATTTTCTTCTTGTTGTGTAAATTTGTTTAAATTCTTAATATTTTAATACTTTTATGTAATAAGTGAATTGCGCTGCTTCTCTCGCGAGAAATTTCACTCTTTCTCAGCATGTGATTGGCTGTTCGCTACTTATGTCACACCTAAACTCAGGATCAAAGCCTGAGTTGACAGAGAAAGTTGATGATCAGCATCATGGTACTACCAACAAAGCCTGGTTGGATTGGTTTGGTTTTGTCAACTCGAAACTAATTCTGCAACCCTAAGTTTGTTCAACTACCATCATGGTACAGGCCCCTGGTTTCACAGACAGGGCTTATATTAAGTCAGGATTAGGTCTTAGATTAAGGATTAGGTTTTAGTTCAAGTAGTTTAAGTAGCTATTACATATTACTCAAATATTAAGTATTACTAGTGTGCATCTTGAGACAAAACATTGGCAATGACATATTTTAAGATATGCCAGTGCAATTTTCTTTCAGTTAAAACAGCTCTCAAACATGCACTTTAGTCTGAGACTAGGCTTAAGCCTTGTCTGTGAAACCGGGGGTGTATGTAATATCTGATTTTGTACTCAACACACACACAAAAAGAAAATCATACAGGTCCGAAACAACATGATGGTAGTACACGATTACAGATTTTCCTTCATGGGGGAAATATCCCCTTTAACACCATGTTGACAATTATCAATTAGCTTTATCCTTGAAATTAAATGATTAAGTGCGGAGTAAATCACAGGATTTGCCACATACACCTGTAATTAAGCCCGCGTGTGGGAAATTGTTCAAAACAAACAAACTGAAGACGTTACTTCTTTATCAAGTGGATTTAGACCTCTGCAGGGACTTACCATACAAAATCGTTACTCTTGTCCTCATAGGGATTGATCAGACCGTTGTACAGGGGTCTTTTCCTGCTTGACGAGGCCAGTCGAGCACTCTGTCCCTCGGCTACCGAGCCCAGAGTCCGCGAGGACACCCCGTTACCCGAGCTGTTACCGTTCTGAGCGCCGCTGCCCCCGCTGTTCGCTCCACCGGCTCCACTGCCACTGCTGCTGCTCATTCCCCCAGAGCTCGTCCCGGGGACGGACCCCGCTGCACCGCCGGACTGCTGCTGCTGCCGAGTGCTTGACATGATTGAAGCCGCTCGTGCACGTCGGAAGGCCAGAGCTGAAGCTAAAGCTGCGGGGCTTCACCGCATCCGGGCGGCTGTGGGAGGTACGCTAACAGGCTAAAGCGTCACAGATGAGAGAAAATAGCCAGAAACTTCCAGCAAGCGAACTGCTAGCACTGAACGGCGCTTATTTGAGCACAGATGAGACGGTTCTTCAGCATGCAAGTTTGTATTGAGTCAGCTCGATGCTAATGTGGATATGCAGCTCCACAGAGACTTGTTGACAACTCTGAGAGCTTTAGAAATTTCAATCCACTGTCTTGCAGGATGTTCACGCGAGAACTTCCCCGAATGAAACGCTCGTATGATTCGGAGTTCAGCGGCACCCACTGGCTTGGAGAAAAACTGCAGGTATCAATCAAAAAAATCCATCCAAACTTCAATATTGGTTCTCAAATTCTTATTGTCAACTACCTAACCGTCAAATCAAATCATTCAAAACACTCATCACCGTCGTTCTTATGCAGCAACTTATGTTGTTAAAAACAGATTATGACTAGGCTACATGTAGCTAATTTAAATCTTGGCCTAGAGCAAAACGTCAAAGTCTCTTTATGTAATGTTGACCACTGGCCTAGTTACACTCATGAATAAAAAAATTAAGATTATCAACTAAATTGTTTATAGCCTATCCATGGTAGGTATACGCAACTTTATAAAACAAATAGGCAAACCGTTGGCTTTGTTTTGGTTTTCCTTAAAACAAACAGAAAGAAACCATGAGATTAATCATGATTAGTTGTTTTAATTTTATTTCTATTTTATAGGTTTAACAAACCAGAGTTTAAATCTTCTCAAAGACACCACATGTTACTGTAAAATACAAAAAGTTTGAGTAGATTTCCTGCAATACTGGAAGCTGCAGTTTCAGGACCCCATTTCTAGGACCTTTTTTTTATGTATCTATTAGCAGTTTATGCAATTTTTTTTATCACTTACTATTAAATTCTGTATTTTTATTATAATTTTCAAGAATGATGTAGTTGTTTAATTGTAAAAATGTAATTGATATATTGTCCTAACCAACCCCTAACCCTAAACATTATGGCATGGCATGTCACAATTAGCTGAACAATATGTGTACAAAATGATAGATAGATAGATAGATAGATAGATAGATAGATAGATAGATAGATAGATAGATAGATAGATAGATAGATAGATAGATAGATAGATAGATGGATAGATTGATTGATTGATTGATTGATTGATTGGTAAACCAATACAGAAACGTAATGTCTAGACTGTTCAGAGTTTTTTGGCTGTGAAAGCAGTGCAGCGAAGGGTTCAGCTGAATCCCCTTTGCATTCCTCATCAACTTTTTTTTTTTACCTCTTTCCTTGCAGTGTAGTCAGGATGTTGTTCAGTAGCTTTATTTGTTTGTGTAAGCTGTGCAGTGAAGGTTTCAGCTGAAGTCCTTTTTTTTTTTTAACTCTTTACCTGAGCAGTGTAGCCAGGATGTTGCTCTGCCCTAAGCTCCCCCCCCCCCCCCCAAAACATCTTCATCTACTTCAAAAACAAAGTGGTCAACATCAGTAGCCCACAGCCGAATACACAACCCACTCTGATCCAGACTTTTTTGAGACCATGCCAGAGTAGAAGCTGGTAAGCTTTCTACCACCCACAGTGTTGACCACCTGCCCTCTTGATCCAAAATATCTTCTCTGATCTTGTACCATACTTTCTCTCTGTCATCGGTACATCTTTGACCAGAGGCTCCGTCCTATCAGACTTCATAAAGGGATATTTCATCCAAAAATAAAATTATGTCATCATTTACTCAAGCTCATGTTGTTCCAAACTCATATGGCTTTTATTCTTCTTTTACCTGCTTTGATGATGCAGCTACTGAATCTTTCAAGATTCAATAAGGACATAAAAGCACTAAAAGGAACATAAAAGTATAGCCCAAATTATTTACAGTTCTTCTGAAGCTATTACAGCCTTGTATGAAAAACAGACCAAAACTTCAGTTTATCATTGCCATGTTCTCTAAAAAAATTCTGGTTTGGGTCAAATATTAACAAACCCAACTGTTGGTTTACATTTTTACATTAATTTTTAAACTCAACAGTTGTGTTTGTCCATATTTGACCCAAACATGGGTTGAAACAACCCAGCATTTTTAGAGTGATACTACTGTCAACTTTATTCACAAAAAATGTTGAGATCTTAGTACAAAACCATTCAAAAGTTTTCTATTTAAAAGAAATTAATACTTTTATTCAGCAATCACACATTATATTGATCAAAAGTGGCAGTAAAGACATAATGTTACAAAAAGATTTGTTTTTCAAATAAATGCACAGCTGTTTTCAACATTAATACATGTATAATGTATTTAATGTTGTACTAGTACACTTAATATTTAACACTATTATTGATCTGCCTGCATTGACACCATTATATGAGAATTGAACTGAGCTGGGCGCTGTATTTCTCTAGAGCGACTGTATAAATTGTATTCCTGCTTTCACTGTGAACAATCTGTATTGTAAAAAGCGCTATATAAATAAAGGTGACTTGACTTGAAAAGTATTGGACTGATCTAGTTATCAAATTAAAGTCACTGACTCAATGTTTAGTTGCAGTTGTTAACAACACACTGTAGGGGAAGATTATCAGTGAATAATGACTAAACCATTTTAGTCTGTACTATCTCACGCAAAACGTCAGAAGACTTGGAATAAAGTGCACAAGTTGTGTGAACTACTTTTTATAGTGCATTCATGGTGATTTTGTGTCCTTTTTTGAAGCATGAGAGCTTTTGTCTCAATTCAGCTGTATAGGCTATATTCAAATAGCACAGAAAGTAGTAGAGAAGCAAACAAATGTAAAGTGCTGATATGAAGAAAGCAAATGCAATGTAACAACGCAATGAATATGCTAATTAGCACATGCAGTCATTCCGTGACTTTTTAAGCGTGTTATACATTCCACTGAAAATAGTTTGCAACAGTGCATACATTTAAAGACTATTTTTTCCTCAAAGTAGGCTAATGTTAACCAGTCAGTCACTGAAGAGCTTGAGGATATTAGTGAGATTAACTAGTGTCAGTCATCATATATGTTAGGTCATTACAATTTGCATTAAATTCACACAGAGACTGGATGGCAGTGTAACAGCTACGATTAATCAGATTTAATTCCTACAGACACTCATGACTGAAGTTTTCATTTTACACAGCAGGGGGAGTTATTATTGTATCTTTAGAAACATTACAGATTCAAACAAGGACACTCACATATAGCCTAACTGTGCATATATTTGACTGACAAATATTATTTTCCAATGCTCAGTTACACAAATTAAAATCAGCTTGACACACACCACATAATTGGATTTAAATTCTTACCCATTTAATAATTCTAACTTGTGGGGTTTGGGTATATAAAACATTCAAATTGTTTTAAATTATTGTTATTCTAAGTAATAGATTTTTATTTAAATGTATGTAAACAGATTTTTTGTTAAATTGTTATTCATAACGGATTTTCACTGTCCATGATATTGTATACTGTCAAAAATAAAAACAGAAAATATACTGGTATGACATTATCCAGTAATTTCATGAAAAGTTTTGTTAACTCTATAAACACAATGTAGTCTGTAATACTCAAAATGTAGTATTCAAAATACAGGTAAAACTAACCACCTGTAAAATAAATAAATAAAAATGAATAATATGGGAAATTCCTACATATTTATATTGTAAATTGTGCCCTGTTTTTACAGACTTTATTAACGGTATAAGCTGTTTATATCAGGTTTACTGATAGCTTGCAGGACACATTAATTTGACTGAAGGACACATGTAAAAATAATCTTGTAATATGTATTTAACAGGGAACCATATCAAAGATGAGCTTTGCTGATACTCTTTTCATTGCACTCCACTATTATATGTTCTTTTGGCAGCACAGATACATGCAATAAGTTAATTACAGCACTGCTCTCACATGACCTCCACAATGGAGCACACTTCAAAGCCCTCCAGCACTTACTTTTGTTGATTCAGATGTTCTATACTTATATCTCATTGGAAATTAAGCTCTAATAGCTGGCATTGTTAACACAGTTAACAGAAGCGTTTAAAAGCCAACTATAATTTTCCAAATGGATAAGCCATCATGGGAGGGGATCGGGCAAAATGTCTGGATGAGTTGTGTCTGCTCACATTGGCCAGTGCTGTGTCTCAATTACAAATGGGCTAACCGTGGTTGCCATTTCAAACATTTATATATCTCTAGTGCTTCTGTTATGGCTCTTAAGGGAGAAATAAACCCCTTTTAACTGATAGTAATATATTTCAAATATATTGGAGATAATTGACTGATCTGCCACTGTTGAGTACAATGTCTTTTGGAAGGAAAGTGGTAAATTGCACACACACACACACACACACACACACACACACACACACACACACACACACACACACACACACACACACACACACACACACACACACACACACACACACACACACACACACACACACCAAAAAAACAACAACAAAAAAAACACCTTAGGTTGCTAATATCATGCTGAATTCATGTCTTTGTTCTTATAAAGGAAAATAATTATGAATTCTGTTGTTAGTCTCTGGCTAAAAGGATAGCCTGGGTTGATTTTAAGACTTGTTATGTGAGTGTCTTTCTTACTGTAGTTAAAAGTGTATCATTTAATTTTTGAAACACACCGATTATTTGCTTGGAGTGAAGATCCAGTGATCCTAAAAACAATAACAAAATTAAATCTGTTAAAACATTAGGCACTTTAATTAGATCAGATGTCTGCCTTCGATATTAATGGGCAACGCAGGAAAATGAGTAACAATTCCCAGCTGTCCGCCTCCCGCTTGCCAACACACACATATGCATGACTGTCATATGGATACAAGCATATAAAACAGATATGATACACTTACCTATATTAGGCGATACTTTACACACTTTATTTAAAGAGTCACATCAAAACATATTTTTTGAAATGTTAACATTGTTGAAACACACAGAACTTTAGATATTAAGGTAAACCTTTTTTTTAGCCTTATTTTCTTTTTATTTATTTTCACAGCATCAAGAAAAGTGGTTGGAAATCATTATAGAGTCCTGGCTTGTTGAAGATGAACAGCAATAACTCCCTCTGCAAAGCAGTCGAATCCACTGAGACGTGTTTTTGATGTATATCTAGAACATAAGGAAGGGAAATAAAGAAAAAAGAACATGCCGTCAGATGCTCGCTCAGAATAATCCAGTCTTAAAGCCAAGCCAGCCATGACTAACTAGGAAATGACGTTATAGTTCACACAGTGCACACCTGCTTCCCTCACTGTATCTTTTCAAATATCTATTCGGTGGAATTATTTGCTCCCTGCAGAAGCTAGTTGTGTCTCCTAAGTGATAGAATAACAGTTTTGTCACTGGTTGAAAATGTTTTAAATATCTGCAACAGATTTACTTTGGATTTTCTACCTCTGCTGATAAGTGAATGGGGGTTTCCTTTGGATTTTGCTAGGCTCCTTGTTATTTGTCCAGCACATCAGGTTGGATTTTCCCATTGCGTTTCTGGTCATTTAGAATTGGATTGGGGTAGGGCAGCCTCAAATGAAGGATAATCTCTTAGAGGTCCTTTGCAGTGGGGGGTGAGGCCCGGGAGCGGCCATTCACTTTTTTTTCTTTTTTTTTTACACAGTTGCAGCTGTGTCTCAAAGCACTTTGATACAAAAAAAGCTGAATGTTTTGAAGGCAGATCCTTGGGCTGGTTGCGGAATTCTTACCTCCCACTGTTAGGGCCCTTTCTACCCCTGAAGGGGCCCCTGTCGTAACTGCCAGTTACCCCAAGTCGGGAGCCGTTTGCAAATTGAGCCTGACAAAAACTGATATGTTTCGGAAATTAAACAGCGGCACGTCTAACTTTTTGACCATTGCGATGAGATGTTGTACGTGGTTGCTGAGTTGTTGTGCGGTCACAAATCTACTCATTTGCAAGTCACATCACTCCATACAGTATGTGCACCTGCAGTGCTGAATGCCATTCAGGGCTATTATTCACTGTACAAAACAGTAAAGACACTCTGACCACATATTTAAAATGTGGCAGGTGAACATTGACATGTTTGAACTCTCAGCTGAAAGTGTGAATTCCTGGATATTTTTGGAAAGAAATATGGCACACTAGCATTAATGTAAGATCAAAGTGCTTATACAATGGTTCTGAAAAGAACGAGATGGCTGTATAAGCTTTTCTCTATCATTTTAGATTATTTAGATGAGAGGAAATAGGACGTTACACAAACTGTAGAACTGCCTTTGAAATGCTCAGAAAAGAATTGGCACATTCAATTGCAATGTGCAGTTTATTCACAAACATGATCAAAAAATATTTAATATTTTTTAATATTTAAAAAATTTAAATCATTCATAATTTCTGGGTCTTTCGGTCAAGATTTTTCACGCATGACAAGATAAAGTCAAGATAAAGAAGTCGTTATAACGATAGCGGGGAACCACTACGGCTTTCTGCACGTCCTCATATGAGCATAGCCCTTAAATGACTGAAGTAACTACACAATTCATTGTGTTCAGGGGCCTTCATGTGATTTGTGTAAAAGGGAGAATTCCTTCCTAATATTAATGTTTTATATACACAGGAAAATTTTACTTATCAAGCTAATCACTGGTTAACTAGTTTATTCATGTGTAATGAAAGATTTTAATATATGATGCAACAATTATTGATAAAATAAGTTAAGAAACTCTATAAAATATAATTCATTAACAAAGGTCATTCCTTGCATTATATTAAAAGTGTAATCTACAACAAAATCATTATTAATTACAATTTTAGTATCAAAATTAATCTTATAGCTATTTTATTTATATACAAAAAATACAAATTGCAAAATTTGGCAACTGTCCTTAGTATTTGTATGTTTTAAGTTTATATATATATATATATATATATATATATATATATATATATATATATATATTTCCAGTTTTACATTTGATATTTAAGGCATGAAATTCTGCATTTTTTAAGATGCAGATAGAAACATGATCAGCAATAATATTAATTTACACTCCTGGGCAAAAAAAAAAAAAAAAAAAAAAAAAGACAAAGAAAAAAAGAAAAGGGGGCCAAGCCAAAAATGGAAAAATAATTAGTGGTCTTTTAATGGTCTTAACAGTTTTAATCACAAATCACTGGTCAGGAAATTAGAAAGAATTGCACAAATACTGTAGATAAAGTAACGTATCCTTCCTCAACTTGAGACAGCTTTTTAACAGTATGAAGAGTCAGTGTTCCACTCAATGTTAATGGCTTCAAACAGTTCATGAGTAGTTGAAAAAAGTCTCCCAGATCGTTTGAGTTTAATTTAGTTCAATATTCTCCTGCAAAGCATAAATGTCTTTTCACAGTGAAGTAGCTCCCCAATATTAAAAGGCTCCTCACACAGAATCATAGCTCTTCCTCCATGATTCACTGTGGTAGAGATGCATTTGTTATTATATTTATCACCAGATTCTCGAAGACACCGGAGCATCACTATGAAACTTGTGTTTCATTATGATTCATCTCCCCACACACAACTTCCAAGTAAGTAAGAAGATATTGCTAATTTCCTGATCAGTAATTTGCAGTTGAGACAATTAAAACTTGGCCCTTTAAGCCCAAGTGTATTTCAAAATAAATCAATTTTATTTCAATAAAATATAATATAATATAATATATAAAATATAATATATAATCAATAAATTCAATTTATTTATCTTTTAGCGAGAGAGAGAGAGAGCGAGCGAGAGAGCGCATAACTGATATCCACCTGACTATTTGCTTTTTTCCCCCTCAGCATCTTTTAGCCTTTCCTGTTAACTTCTCCAGAAGAGAGTGTTCTGGAATTGGTCAGAGGTCCATCCCTGTTTTTCAGTGTTTACACATCCCTCACTTGTCTTTTCCTATTTCCTACATGTGCAGCGTTTCAGCCGTGCTTCACATGCCAGGCAGATGTGCTGCTGTCTCTTGCATTACTGTACAGAAGTAGGTGTAGCAGCTAGATGTCAATGGCTCTGGGGGAGAAAGTGAGAGTAGCATGCATGCGGGGCTGGGTTGGACCTGGGTGAAGTTTTCTTTCCTAATGGTTGGGTAAGGGGCTGGGTTTGTGATGTCAGGCTGCAGGAAACAGATAAAACGTTTAGCGCGTTAGTTTGATCTGATGTGGAGATGTGGAGAGCGCATACAGCGGGACTCAGCCTGGGAATATAAACACACACGGAGCGCAAGAGGAGTCTGCGCACCATCTCAAGGTGATCCAAAGAGCCGTTTTCACTTGGAACAGCATGACAAAAAGACAAATCTCCTTTCAGTACCTTCACATTATTGGATTTTGATCCATATTTGTGAGAAAAATAAATACATTTTTTAAGCTTACTTTTACAGCTCCCTGATATCTGAAACACTCCTCTGTTAGATAAACATCGACTTTTTTGTTTTTATTTGAACATTTTGGCGGTTTATTCGGGGGAAGAAGTGTGACCGCGAGCATTTGGACGCGACCAATTGCGCACCGGTGAAAGGTGGCAACCTCACATAACCTTTTTCCAGCGTGACATCTCTTCAAACAACCTTACACTGTACAGACAGCAAGCTATGTAAGTCTGCAATCAAACGCGATTTTAACGCTTTAATTCGACCACAATGAGGATACATTATTGCGCGCGTAAATGAACTACAAGTGAATGACAACTAGACCTTTGCGCTGTCAGAGCGCGCTACATGCAGAGACAGGTTTGAGGAGATCCATTAGACACGAGATGCTATTTGTTTGGAGATAAGCACTAAAAAGGGAGGGAGAAAAGACTTAAAGTAGACAGTTTGGTGTCAGTTAGGGTACTCGTTATTAGCGACATCCAGTTGCAGACAGAGGAACAGACTATCTACCTTAATGCACTGACAATTTAGACTTCCCTTGTTATCATTTCTTTTCAAACAATAAAAAACTTTCATTAACGCACCTATCTTAACTTAAACACAGTACATGCTATCGTTGATGAGAAAAAAGGCACCCAAAACAATTAAAGCGATTTAAATATTAGGCTATCTCCCTTCCCAAGTGCAATTCAAACCAATCAAACAGATGTCCATGCTTTGAAAGCTGCACTATCTCCTCAATAAAATGACGTTTTTTAGACTACTGGCTATTCTTCTCGCAGTATTTTACACATGGCTGCTGAACAGCGCTCAGTCAGATCATATCCAGAAGTATAAGCGGACACTGGCACAGAGAGCGGACCGAGCGCTGGCTGGAGAGCAGTGCGGTTCTATCAGCCGCAAGCGGCCGCCGCGCTCCACTGCGCAACAGTTCCCCCTAGTGGGCGTGATCGGAAAGTACGCTCGCCTGATAGACTTGCACTTACGGAAAACTCAAACGGCGAGGTCGTGTTCAGGTGAGTGCAGCTCTAGTGACACAAATGCGGTTGAATTAACTAACTGGGAAAGTAATGAGAAGGGAAAATATTATGATCTACAAGAAGAGACTTTCATATTGAAGAAAGAAGGCAAACAATCACGGGGGGCCACTGCGCCTGGATCTACTAAGTCACACAAACCCTTTAAATCCATATCAAAAGGACACCCTTTACAGGCAGAACTGGGTGGTGATTTGATAGACAGCTTGTCCTCACCAAGTAGGGTTGCACGGAGCCTTCCAGAGTTCAACAAAGAAGAAAATGCCCCAAATGATACGCAGGACACCAAAATCCACCATATCGCCAACTCTAAAGATAGTGATGAGTACTCTGGGGAGCAAGAAGGGCTGCAGAGCACTGCTGGGGAGCTATGGAGGGCCGATGTACGAGATGTGCCTGCAGAGTGGATGACAGCTTTGTATTTCAGAGGTCAGGCGGAGCAACTAAAGGTGAACCCTGCATTTGGCATAGAACTTCCTCGTTCCAGCTTCACTTTAGAGCTGTGGGTCAAGCCGGAAGGGGGCCAGAATAATCCTGCCATCATCGCAGGTGGGTGTTCATTCATACATCATTCCCATATTCTCAAATCACTCTTTTCATGTTGGAAGCAGGGATGCAGCTTTTTTTTTTTTTTTGGTTCTCAAAATTGTTTTTCTAGGAATTGGAATTGTCAGGCTATTACTTAAAGCAGTAGTTATTACTTGAAGGATACATAATTCACAATTAGCAACTGTCTAATCAGAATAAATTCTGCTGTAAGGCATACAGCCATGCAGACCAAATTGATTATGGGAAGTCAGATTCATTCCTCGAACTCCCCTCATTTCATCAAGTGCACCAAATGGTGTGCGGTAGAATCTGTGTTGTGTCACAGCTTTGACACATTGTTGTTTCATTTAAGAGGCCTTTGTTTGAGGATATCAGCTGACAAGCAGATGAAAGGAGAATGGGGAAATGAGGTGCAAACGATGAGTAGTGCTGGGGCGGAGTGTAAGAGGGACAAGTGGCCACCACCTGCTCAGTGTGTCCTGTCTGCTGTATTTAATCACGTTTAGTGCATATGACACGTTGCGTTTCCAAGATTTGATTCATAAGCAGCATGTTCTGGACACCATGCTCACATTGACAGCTACCTTCCGTCCAGCTCAATAGTTTGGTATATTTAAAACATTTCATTTGCTGCAGAAAGTAGGTGGTTTTTCATATGCAAAGCTGATTGCCTGTTAATGCTTTGTAATTTAAGTATATCATTTATTTTTCTTTTATACTACGGGGCTGCTGAATGCTTGAATCTGATTGGTTGATGAACATAAGGTGTGCAATTTTTTTCAGGAAAACGCACAGCTAAAGTTGTTCCAGGCAGGTCTTGACCGCATTACATGTCCATATCACTTCGCCAAATTATTTCAGTTATTTCAAAGGCCCTTACAGCCTACAACAGCAAAAGAACCAAAACCCACAACGACAATGATAAATAAATATAAACGGACACACACTCGCACAGAAACGTATTGTCAGCTCTGATCTGTCGATTTTATCTGTAAAATAGTTTAGCATCTTAAAGCTACATGACATTTCTCACTAGCAAGGTTATAACTGCGCTGTTCTTGAAGCAGATACATTTACAGTTTTGCTATTAAGACGCTGCTGCCGAACTCTGTTGAGAGACGCAGGTTTAGGTAATTCACACATACTTAATCTCTCTCTCTCTCTCTCTCTCTCTAATAACGGTGCTCTGTCGGTTTATCCTACCTTGTCAGATTTTGCTACCTCCCATTAAAAAAGTAGGTAGCACAATTCGACAGCAAAAAAAAAAAAGCTACCTATCAGATTGTGCTACCAGCATCATATTCATGTGGTTTGAGGCTTTATTAACATCCATACCTACCCCTACCCTAAACCTACCCTTAAAAATATATTTATATTTATATTTATTTTTTGTTATTGCAAACCCATCACTAAAATTCATGAAATTATTATTATTTAATTTCTTTAAAGGACCTTATTATGCCTTCTCCTTGTAATAGGGCTTAGGGCAGCGTTCCAGGTTTTCCTTAACTGTTATATGATATATGGTTTTGACAGGCAACTGAGTTGACGTTCGATGCACATGTTATGATTCCAAAAAAAAAAAAAAAAAAAAAAAAAAAAGGTGTGGAACATCACAGAAGGTGCCGGATCCCTCAAAGGAGCTTTCATAATCAGGTAAATGGGCATTTTCGTATGGCTGCTGAGGAGGGTCAATGTGGAAATGATTATATCTGGAAGTGCTTCTGAGACTAGTTCCCAGTAAGAAGAACAAAGCCCAGAGTTCTGTGGTTGTAACCTGCACAAGGCTTTTCCTCTACCATGGATGCCAAAATACATGCTTTTAGGCAAAAAGGGGTGCAAATATTATTCATCTGTTTCTAACACTGATGAGTCATCTATCAGACCTCAAAGAGAGCATTAGATATTCCATTTTAAAATTATCCGCCACTTGGATAAAATCAGTATTCCCCAATGACGTCAAATCTCACAAACCTCTTAAATAAATGAGGGTTTCTACCATCTTGCTATTGTTAAGATTGCATTATTTCACTTTGACATATTCGTCATCACTAAAATGATGTGAACATTCACTCTAGCTCCTTCTGAGGTCAATAGCTTTCTTTTAACAATCAGTGGACAAATCTATTGTTATAAAGCCAGTTTTAAAAAAAATCACTCACTCTGCCAAATGAGCGTTCAAAGGCTTTACTGGAAGTGGTCGTTTCAGCGCTAACTTTTCTTTCGCTAATAAGTGATACTATTCAAAAACATTCGCTTTTTCTCTGTCTCTCATAAACACTTATCATATTGAAGCCATCACTCATACAAGGTTACAAAAAAAAAGTATTTCTTTAGCACACTTTGTCTCAAGCCAAACTCAGCACTCCGGGCCAGTCTGAGGTGGGAGACGGACACTATAAAAACAGGAAGATAAGAACCTGGGCTTTGAAAGTGTATAGTACGCCATCCAAGTGGATAGTACTCTGGAAAGGTTTGTCTTCAAATTCACGACTTCAGGGCTGGCTGATACACACAGAAATTAGCAGATGTTGTCACACGCGGGAGCTCCGCACAAACACACATCCAATGAATTAAATTTCAGTGTGGTCCACGTCCCTCAGGATATTTTGTTTAAAGCTGCCCATCTCTCGTTCCCCTGTTTGCAGGGAATAATACACCCGAGTGTGTATGTGCTCGCATGTGCGTGTGTTGTTGGGAGGGTGAAGGGGTTCCCTGACCTCTCTCTGTCCTTCGACGGTAACATCTGTCTGCCAGATGTGACTGCTCCTTACGAAAGACAGCTGGGAATATCAGTGGATTTGTTGAATGGAAATGACTTAAACTCTTAAACTCTTCAGATAATTAAATGACAATTACTCTGTGCTTGATGAAGCTACATTTCTTTTCATTGACTTTTTTTTCCTTCTAGGCGTGTTTGACAACTGCTCGTATCCCTTGAGCGAAAAAGGCTGGTCTGTCGGTATTCGAGCGGCAGATCCTACAGGAAGAAAAGATGGCAGGTTTTTCTTCTCCCTTCGCACGGATCGCGCTCTCAAATCCACCACTATTGTCGGACACCAGCGCTACCAGCCCAACAGCTGGACTCATGTGGTGGTCAGTTATGACGGCCACAAGATGGCGCTGTACGTAGACAACTCCAAGGTCAGCGAGAGCAGCGAACAGTCAGGTGACCTGTACAGCCCCTACATCAAGGCCTGTCGGTTGTTTCTGCTCGGCGGGGACCAGTCTGATCATAAGCACAGTTTCCGCGGGCATTTGGGAGGTGTCACGCTATGGGGTTATGTGCGCACTCACCAAGCACTTAAAGGTAACCAACCCCATGCAGAGAGACAATCTCCCCTCCTGTCCCAGTGGGCAGATTTCTCAGATGTCGAGAATCAGTGGGTGCCCTACAAAGACCGTCACAACCCAGTCATCGTGGCTCTTCCCATCCCTGAAAGACAGCTTGTGTCTCCATTTCTGCCTCCTCCATGCGGTGTGACTGTGTGTGACAATGCTGACGTCGCCCTCAGTTATAACCAGCGTTGGCAGCTGCATGCTGCAAAGCGCCTACGTTACCGCATCGTGAATATCTGTAAGGATGATGGCACTGACCCAACAGTCTCTCTGCAGCAGATCCAGCTACAACACCAAGCCTTGGAAGACGCCTTCCGTCCTTATAATATCACACTGGAACTCAGCATTCACAGCGTCTACAACTCTTCACTCCAACGGCGCTTCGTCCTCAGCAACTGCCACATTGCAAATGTGGGGAACCGCCAATGTGATCCCGAGTGCGACCATCCTCTCACGGGCCACGATGGGGGTGACTGCTTGCGCATGGGGCCTTGCTACAACTGGAAGCGGAGAGATGGAGTCTGCAACCCAGAGTGCAACAGTATTTACTATGATTACGATGATGGTGATTGCTGTGACCCTGAGGTCACAGATGTCGCAAAGACCTGCTTTGATCCAGAGTCTCCTCAGAGGTAAGCTTGTGCTTCAGTATGGTTCCACTTTGGCAACTAACTTGAAACCAGGAATAATTTTAGTTGTATGTGCAAGAGGGTTCATGTTTTGGTCCTAATTCGAGGATTGCAAAATCTTTCTAGCATAAAACCCTCAGGATGATATTTAACTGACTGATACCATATCATTACATCAACTATGTACATTTATATATCCTTACTTTATATTCCTACCAAACTGCTTGAATTTAAGTTCAAGGCCTTAAAGGCCCAGACAAAATGTTTTTTTTAGTTCAAGAAATTGAAAACAAGTTATGTGCTTGTTAAATGTTCTCATAGCAGCATCAGGAAAAGGGAAACCAAAGTGTCTTATTGTGAAATAGTGTTCACTTTTTTCAAGATTGTCAGAGCATTTTGTATTACTCAACATGCAAAGCATACAAATCGGCCTTCTGGAATAGCTTTAAAAAGCATGCAAAACTTGGATGTAGAACTGAGCCAAAGTATACGCTTAATGTGGCTAAACAACAAAACCAGAGGTCTCGGCTCTATTCATTGTGAAAGGCAGGACAGTTTTGCTCCCGTACAGACTGTTTGATGGCTTGTCATAGAGTCTTTCATTTTTCTTGTGCTACAGATATAAAAGTAAATGTTCACAAAGTCGCACTATAGCGTAATCCTAAAAATCTATCTTCTATCTTCTATCTATTCTATGCAAGCATAGAAAATAATTTTTTATACGTGTTTTAAACTTTTTAATACTTAAAATTAAGATTTTGAGCGTACCATTTAGGAGATTAGATTATTCAATTGGATATCATATGTATATATGGTAATAAATCCATAATTTTAACTTCCTACCTTTAATAAGTGCAGACTGCACTTATTGTATAGTATATATAAATGTTCACGTTTAATCATATTCAGTCTGAATCTTGTTGCATGATAAAGCTGCTATACATCAAAATTTCATATGCAGTCTGGGAAGTGTTGTTCTAGGCTCAGTGTGCATAGAGACCTAGTGTCTCAGCCTCCAGCTGTTGTCATTTTATGGTTGCTTGAGAACAAGCTTTCTTCAAGGTATGCCTTTCTGTTCCTGAAGGGTTCCTATAGAGATAAATAGGGTCCCAATGATACCATTGGATGGTGGTCTGAGATACACTCATTTGGTAGATTTGCCCTGGGACACTTTTAAAGAGGACATCAAGTTTATAGCCAAAATTTTTTTTGGTTGGTGGATCATAAATCAGTTGAATGCCATCTCAACGCTGTTTCTAAAAGGCTTAACTGGTTAGCATGACCTGTTAGATGGTGGTAGATGATGCAGCTACACACTCTGCAGGCAAAAAAGCATCTATCTTTCAGTCATTCAAAAGTAGTTGAGTATTCTGACTAAATAATATTATAATAAGTTATTATTATTATAATATGAAAGCTTGTTTCCGCCAGAGATTAAAAAATAAAAAAGGTAATTGCAACTTTTTATCTCGCAATTCTGACTTTTTCAGAATTGCGTGATATAAAGTCGCAATTGCGAGTCATAAAGTCAGAATTGCGTGATACAAAGTCATAATTGTGTGTTATAAAGTAAGAATTGTGAGATGTAAAGTCGCAATTGCCAGTTATAAAGTCAGAATTGTGTGATATAAAGTCGCAATTGTGTTATAAAGTCAGAATTGCATGATATAAAGTGGCAATTGCGTGTTATAAAGTCAGAATTGTGTGATATAAAATCACAATTGCATGCTATAAAGTCAGAATTTGTGAAATATAAACTCGCAATTCTGAATTGCATGCTTATATCTTGCAATTCTGACTTTATAACACGCAATTGGGAGATTTAAAGTCAGAACTGCGAGAAATAAACTCACAATTGCGTGTTATAAAGTCAGAATTGCAAGATATAAACTCGCAATTGCAATATTTGATTTCTCACAACTGCGAGTTTATATCACGCAATTCTGACTTTATATCTTGCAATTCTGAGAAATATTTAAACTCGGAATTGTGAGATAAAAAGTCGCAATTATCTTTTAAAATGTTTTATTCTGTGGAGGAAACAAGCTTCCATATTCTAATAATAAGCAACATACCATTTAAAAGTTTGGAGTCAGTAAGGTTTTTTTAATTTTATTTTTAAAGAAATGAATACATTTATTCAGCAAGGACAAGACCGGAGTAATCAACCATTACTCCTTGTCCTTGCTGAATAAATGTATTAATTCAGACTGGCCATTACAGGAATAAATAGAATTTCAAATTGTAATAATATTTCACAATATTACTATTTCCGCTGTATTTTTGATTAAATAAATGCAACCTTGGTAGGCATAAGATTTTTTTTTTAAATATACCGTACATAAAAAAAACTTACCAACCCCAAACTTTTGAACTGTATTGATTTATCACTAATATTTCATTGTTTAACCATTTCACAGTTTTGTTTTGAAAGGCACTTACAAGTGTGAAATAGATAGTTTTTCCTTTCTCACAGATCAGGATAGTCTCTAGTGAAGGGCTTGGGACATTAGCATGATGTAATTTTCCTTCGTTCCTGTGCCAGTCGAGCAACTGCCGTTGAGATGAATAGGAATGCTAAAAGATTTCTTCAGGGAATTTGAGGACCTCCTTAATACTATTTAGGCCAACATTTTGTAATGGTGGTGACCTGGAGTAGCATGCTGTCCTTGGCACTCCATATTCAAAAAGCAAAGGTTCATTCACTGGACTTATTTTCCTCTAAATATGATGTGTCAATAGGTAGAAATGCTGATAGCCAATGGGACCGTATTAGCCTTGGACTCATAGACTAAGCCCTTAGATAGGTCTTTCCTTACTATGCTGGAAGCGCGTATCGTTAAGGCAGCGGTCCAGAGTTTGCAGAGAATTAATGCAGGGATGACATTTTGATGGCAATTGTATAGCGTGCTTTTTATGTCGAGGTCTGGGATTTTAATGCTTTGCTGTGTGAGTTATAGTCCAGGTATCTGCTGCTGGGCAGTAAAGCTCGAGTACCTGCCAATGGCTGTCACTACTCAATTTTGTTGTTGAAGCAGAGAAAAACAGCACAGGGGAACCACCAGGTGCTTTTTGGCAAGCTCCAGAAGTGGAACGAGAAGAAAGCAAAGACATTTTAGTTCAGACATTTACGCCAATAGAACTGAACTACCTGATATCTCTTCTCTTTAGTAATTATCTTTGATAGATGTTTAGCAATTTTAGTGATTTATGATGTATTTATTTCTTTATTCATTCTGCTGCAAGATATGTGGAATGGTGGTTTTGAAACTACCTGTTTCAATAAATGTTTTTTTCTTTCTTTTTTTTTCTTTTTCTCTGTGTTATTCAAAAGGATTGTGTCCACCTATAAGGTGAAGTGTGTAGTTTTTTTTTTTTTTTTCTTTCTTTAAAATACTTTATTATATCCAAATTTCGTGCACAGTAAACCTACTCCTCTGAAGTGTTAACCTCCGGAAACACTCAAAACGTGTAAACAGCTGCTTTTAAACCTTTGCTTTGTTTGAGTGGTCTGACACGTTGGAGGACATGAAAAATGGAGGACGGGGCAAGGCAGTATTTTTATTATTTTTGCTTTTCCGTTAGTTCTGCTAATAGCACAGAAATTAGGGGAGACTGGGGTTTGTTGGCACAAGTCTCTGGTGAAATGAACATTAACTCAAGATCTTAAGTAAGTAATTTTCAATGTCAAAATATTTCATATATCGTGTTAAAGTATATGTTTTATAAAAATATGTTTTGTAAAATTAAACAATATAAAATGATTATAAAAGTACAATTATGTATAGTACCATTCATAAAAGTTTGGCGTCAGTGAGATTTAAAAGTAAATAAATTAAAAAGAAAAATATATATAATTACATGGCTTGGCTGAATTCCAATGTAGAATGCGGTCTGTTATTTCTTGATAACAGACCGCTGCGAAGTATAACACACCGTTGCCATGAAAAACAGCGTGTTGCTAAGGACGCGGAACGGACTATTTTCTTTAGCGGAAGCAATACAATCGTTTTTAAATCAATAAACTCCTTTTTTAAATCAATAATTTTTGTCAAATTATTGATTTATTTGGTAGGTAGCCATGTAATAAGCGGGATAATGTAGAGCGAGGCGGTTGTTATAGCGAATAACAACCCCTTCAGGCTGATTCAAGTCCTAATCAGCCTGTCGGGGTTGTATTCGCTATAACAACCGCCTCGCTCTACATTATCCCTTACATATATATTCAGCAAGTATTTTAATTATATTCATTAATAGTGACAATAAAGACTTTTCTAATGTTACAAAAATATATACATTTTAAATAAATCCTCAAAAATATTAAGCAACACAACTTTTCAACATTGATAATGATAAATTCATTTTTCTCCAAATGAGCATATTAGAGTGATTTCTGAAGGATCACATGACACTAAAGACTGGAGTAATGATGCTGAAAATACAGCTTTACCATCACAGGAATAAACTACATTTTAAAATATGTCAAAATAGAAAACAATTACTTTATTGTAATTATATTTGACAATATTACTGATTTCTATTTTTGATCAAATAAATGCCTTGGTGAGCACAAGAGACTTTTTTCAAAAACTTTTGAAAGGTATATCTTCAGAATTATTCTTTATTTAATATTAATACTTTAATATTTTAAAATATTATTTATATTAATATTTCTGCATGTGATCTATGCCCACATTTATTTATTTATTTATTTATTTATTTATTTATTTATTTATTTATTTATTCATTCATTTATTTATGTTTATTATAAAAACTTTTTTATATACAATATATAACATTCAATCGTTTAACAGTTTGTTTTGACTGGAAAAAAAATGGACTTGTGATTGGTCTGATTAGAGGACTGTGCTGACATTTTCATTTGCTGTTGTTTTTGTCATATTATATTTGTTCCCTGAATAAGCATTTTTGTGGCATCAGTTGGTTTTGTGGTTAGTATTAGATTCCCCTGTGCGAAAGCTTAGGGAAAAACGGACAACATGTTTTCTTTTTCTTTTCTTTTTTTGGTAATTGATTCGATTCATCTGTATATAAATATGTTCTTCCTTAAACATACTGAAAGGCTGGACTGGTAAATACCGTCAGCACTCACAGCTTACAGTTACTAGTTAACCACTAATCTCCAGGCATGGAGGAAGCATTTGTTTATGTGAGGCTTGAGTCTGAGTGTTGTTTGAAAAAATAAAATAAAATACTGATTTTTGAAGCCAGTAGAAATAATATTTGCTTTAGCCTCTCACACTGTAAAATGTGATTTGTTGCTACAAAAGTGATGTTTTGACTTGATTTAAAATGTTTGGTAATTTATTAAACCAGTATTATTTGTTGATAAATTACACACTTAACTTGACTCATTGTGACTTTGGATAACTGCAGTGAATTCTGTGTGCATTTTGCTTCCTCTTCTACGCAATTCGTCATCTTTCATCGAGGAATGTCAATTTAACGCATCAAGTCAATGCATCTAGGTTACAAACTTTTGTACTTTTTTAATAGCATTTTTGTCTTTACATCTGATAAGACAGTGTAGGAAGTAAATAGGACGCAGGCCAGACTTAAATCTGTGTCCTTGTGAGTACACAGTTTATATTTGATATGAGTTGTTGTGCCATGTCTCTTATACATTTACTTTATTATTTAACCTCTCATAATCCTTTACCAACTTCCTCCTACTGTTGCTTCTTACTTATGTTTCTTGTAGATTTGTTTTTCAAATCCAATCTTTAGGACTGACTGACCTCACTGCCATACTGCAGTTCAATGATTTCAGATCTGTCATTGTAATGACTTAAGTGTGAGCTAGACGGCTAGAGACATAAGAGAGTCGATGTCATTTTGGGAAGGGAGGACAGAGAATTGGAAATTCTGCCCATGCTCATGTCTATCCCCCCTCTACTTTCTTTCTCGCCTCTTTCTAGTCACGTGATGTGAATGTTTCACTTTGCGTGTCGGAATGTTTGAACCCAGACCATACTCTTCGGGTTTGGAAGTTCAAGTCCATTTACTAACAATTTTTATATATAGCCTATCACATTATCATATATTCTGCCATATAAACCATTAAATATTTTTTGCCACAAGATGCCACTGTTTTCGACACTCTTGATGCTTCGAATCTTTTCCCGAAACAATCAGAGAAAGGTTCAAAGATTTGGAAAATGCTTCAAAGATTTGGAAAAATCGTAATTTTTTCTGTCCCTACTCAATATTGTATGCCTTTTTGCAAATGTTTCAATCAAGTTTAGCTGTTTTAGAGATTGTTTACTCATTTTGAGCCTGGTTTTTAACATTAAATATCTGTAATGTCATTTTTCGTCTGTGGAAAAAGTGCCAATTAAACAAAACTAAAGAAGCCAATCAGATTTATTTTCACCCATTTGACGTTACAACACACAAACACACACCTTTATTTATTCTCATTCTCTCTTGCTTTCTCAATATGTCATGAGTGTACACAGATAGATTAATAATCAATTAAAACATTTTTAATTACTTAGCGCCCTCTCATGGTACGCACAGTGCGTACAGCCGTGCAAGTGCCACTGATGTCCATGATGTTGAATATTTAGTCTAAGCATTCAAATGTAAGTCAGGAAGGTTTTAGAAAAACACTGAAATGCATATAAATTATAAATCACAGAATTTTAACTGCAAAAAATAGTTTGTCTTAATCTCATTCTTCTCCTAATCAGTATTTTTGTGCTTTAATGAATAAACAAGATAACATTTCTTGAGAAGATAAATTGCTAATAAAACCAATAACGTAATAATAAAACACAACTTTTCAGAGAATGTATTTCAAATTACATTTATTTTTCTTACCCCTTTGGCAACTATTTTATTTCAGTAGAAATCTAACAAGTTTATGATTAAAAAAGAAAAACAAAATACTGATTAAGAACATGATTTTTTGCAATGTGATTGTGACTAAGAATAATAATAAAAAAAGAATACATCACCTGTCATAATGTGCAACCTTCACTTTTGCTAAATGTGTTTTATTTCCAATATTCTGCATCTGATTGACTTTTCTATCAACAATGATTCACTGTACAAAAAATTATGGTCCAAAACATATTTGTAGCACTTATTTTCCAGATCACATTTGGAAAAGATTGTTCACCTTTAAATCATGTGAAATATAAATAATTAAATCATTTGAATTATTTTGCTGAAATAGCCATATAGGAGAGATTTAGGCAACTGTAGCACTCAAAAAGAATGGCTCTGCCTTTGGTTGTTTAATAAAAAACGATGTCAGAAGTACGATGCTTGGTTTATTCTCGCATGGAACAGGTCCAAGAAACAGTAGGTGGTTCAGCTAATAGGCTCGACCCTTTGGAATGATCCAAAGGGCATTAAGAAACCGGACCTCTTCAAACCAAAGGGCCAATGATATGAGGTGCTAAGGCTTAAGCAGCTATGAAAGCAAAAGAGAAAAATGACATGTGACATATTCCAAAGTAAAAATAAGTTAACGTCACACATCAAAGCCCCTCTATGGCGATTCATCACAGCTGGGAGTAGAATGAAAAAGAGGGTAGTCGTTTCATGCGCCATAACCAGTTCGAATAATTATAATCTCTAATCATTGTGACATAAAGTGATTTTTTAACGACTGTTGTTATTCAAACTGCTAATAAAAGTCAAGAGGCAAATTTAAAAACACGTACCGAGTATCACATCGTACCGCAGTAAATTTGATATTTGTTCTCTTTCAAATTCCAGTTGATTATACTTCTGATGGCATGTACCATAAGTAAAGGTGTCGTTAAATTTTTTTAATTGTCAGTCCCTTTTAAATCTCGATTTGACAGTCTCAATCTTTCACAGAAAATGTGAATAACTTTGATATTTTAATAACTTTAAATAATAATCAATGTTTCAAAAATAATTTAATTCTGCTGTAAAGCAGATCTAAAAAAGACAGTGTCATTATTCAGCAGAAGTCAGTTCAAGACAATGTAGAGTTCAATAACTGTGTATCAATTATCAATTATAAAATTTGTTTTTGAGCAGCTCTGCAGAAAATGGTTGTGTCATCATCTTGCTCAAATGAGATCATGTTTGGTTCTCATCCAATAACGCCAGTGCAATCAAATCAATAATATTACTGAATATGAAGTGCCCCCATAAGCAAGCCAAAGGCGGTAGTGGCAAGGTGCCCAAACTACATCAGGAGAGAGAAATGAAAAAAAAACAAACAAAAAAAAAACTTGGGAGAAGCCAGACTCGGTTGGGGTCCGGTTCTCCTTTGGCCAAGGTCTTTCATGTTGTTCATTCATGTTTATGACACTTCTCTTAAAAATAACTTATTTTCTATGCAAAGTGGTTTGACTGTGTGTCAATATCTCTGCTGCAGGGCTTATCTGAGCATAAAGGAACTGAAGGAGCTGCTTCATCTGAGCAGTTCAGACATGCTCAACGTGTTCTTTGCTAATAATTCAGCACGCGAGGAGCTTGCTGGAGTCGCCACCTGGCCATGGGCAAAAGAAGCCCTTACTCATCAAGGTAAGATGTCCACTCAAATGTAATGCAAGAGCTCATGAACATGACAAAATGAAGAGCTTAAGTCCAGTTTTATTAGAAATAAGGTTAAACAATTTTTTTTTTAAAGCCCAAAACCCTAATGATGTGAACATGAAGATTTAATGATGAAAATATGACTTAACCATAAGCATAGACATGATTCAGCTAGACTAGAATGAGCTAAAATGGACTACACCATTCTAGGTGTAGTCGATTGTACATCTAGACCAGGGGTTCTCATTCCTGCACAACCCTAATCCAACACACCTGAACAAACTAATCAACGTCTTCAGGATTGCTAGAATGTTACAGGCCGGTGAGTTTTGACCAAGGTTGGAACCAACCTCTGCAGGAAAGAGTTGAGAATCCCTGATCTAGACTAGACTAGAATAAAAGACAAACTAATATTTCAAAATAAAAGACCAGGGACTTAACACAACAGATCTACCTCTTGGCCTCCATACCCAACTGGGTTCATTCTACCATGGACAATGTTAAGACCTCGGTTGTTTCCTATCGCTACATTCCCCAAAGCACATGTGGTTTTTTTGTACCTAATGCCATACATCTTCTTGTTCATGACTTGCTTTTTTTCGATCGCCTTAAATCTTTTCTTTAAAGAAACACATTCTTGTCTCTTCCTCCTTGTTGTCTGTATTTGCCTTCACGAGATTAATGGGCCGTAATCTCAAACATAAAAGAAAACACTTGCAGCACGCATTGATTTCCCTGTAGATTGCCCCTTAATCATTAAGGCTGTCCACCGGGAGAGAAGAAAAGGAACTCGACAACAACCAAACAAAAACAACAGAAGGGTATTACCCTGTTGCCATCCCCATCCAACTGCCAGCTGATTTTATAGTACCCGTCGCTGTTGTGTTTTAGAGCTCATTAAAATGGTCTCGGTGAAGTCCAGCTCCTTTAAAAAGGAGATTTCTCTCAAGCAGGAAGGTTTCTTATATAAGTCCCCCTCCCATTGGTTCAAGATCCATGATCAGACATTTTGGTCTTGGCTTTTTGGGTTATAGCTTTTGTTAATGAGATGATTTTGGCCTGTGTGTAGAATGTGAACTTTTAAACCGACATTAGCATGAGTAATTAGCACCAACCTGTTTTTATGAGCTTGAATTTGTCTACAGTCTGTTTCTAAAGTATATATATGATAACACTTTACATTAGTGTTTAATTTGTAAACATTTCATTAATGTATTAGGTATCAAACAAATATTTTCACAGTTTTTATACATTCAGAGTAATGCTCCTTTGTTAATATATTGTTGTTCATTTTTAATTATTTTTCATTCATAATTCATTAAGTGATTTTAATTCATAGAAGTTGTAAATGTAAAAATAAAAATGTATAAGAACATGTAAAAATGACCATTAACCAAGATTAATAAATGCTGTAAAAGCATTGTTTGTTGGTATTTCATGTGGCATTATGTTATATAAACTTATGGTAAAGTGTATGACAGGTGATTCGCATATTAATACAATTAATTTGATTTTATATTTGATGTGTATATTTTTTTTATATTTTATGTATTTTATATACAGTACCTTAAATATTTATTTTAATCCCCCAAATGTTATATTGGTATTCTATTATTATTTCATGATTATCTTGATTACTTGACTGGATACTTATTTGTCAAAAACTTGTGACCGCTAAATTGTATAATTGCACTATTATTTTCTTATTGTGGTAGTAGCCATGTAATAAACAGGATTGTCCAGACAGCCTGTTGTAATTACAAAATAAACCTCTTCAGGAAGGGGTCATTGGGGTCCTGATCACCCTGTCATGCTTTAAACAGAGCCAAGGTTATTGTATCCCAATAACCATGGTAGGTCATGTTAAGAAGGAAAAATGAATTATGAAATGTTCATAAAAACGATTGACCAGAGTGTTGAGTAAAAAGTTTTTAAAAAGTTAGTTTTGTTTTTTATTCATCTTGGATGAATAAAACAGATTCCAGAGGTGGTCTGAGACATGAAAGGTAACATAAATTCATGAATGACTGACCACGCTGCTTTTAATCACTCAGAGATATGGCTCCATTCTTGCTATTCCCATAATCCACCTCTGCTTTTGATTTACTGTCTTTGGTGCAAGACAATCTTTGTCCACAAATGTTTCGGTGGACTTGCATGGAGGTTAAATGCGAGATTAGTTTCTCATAAATTAGGGGGCTCGGGTTTATGGTATGGGTTTGAGCAACAGCCTGCCCTGGTTTAATTCCACATAAATCATGAGCTTATTTGCGAGAGTACCTTGATGTCTATTGAGGAACAAGGTCAAACTACTGCTCTGAATGCTTTAAGTGAAATCAGACCATAGCATGAACTGCTGATCTTGTGGTATAACTGTAAATGATCTGTGTCTGTCAGAAGTGTCTAGCCAAGCTCTGAACGTTTGGCTGAACTCCCATAAAACATGGATATTTCCTAAATAAAAAGGTCATTCTCTCTGATCTTGGATATTCGCTGTAAATGGTCTGTCTGTGGTGGAGCACAAATCTAGAAGAGAAAGCTTTTCTCAGGGCCACATAAACCAACTTCTGTTTTTAATTAGTAAACAAATTCCCTTTTTTTTTTTTTTTTTTTTGCTTTAAAACCTAATAAAATGTATAAACACTATAAGTGCTATAACAAAAATTATGCAAATTATTCTCTCAATGTCATTTCATGTTTGCTCTTAAACAGCTGAACATCTGCATGGATTTTAAGCAGTTATAAATGTCACATTGTTTTAAGATATATATTACATTATTTGGATATAAAAACAGATGCCAATGTGGTACCATTCAGCAGGTGTGGGATCTTAAATACATTGTAATGTTCTGAAAGTGGTTAGAACATTCTACTGTTCTTTCTGGTAATCCTAGCTGCGGTGGTCCTGTTTACAGGTTAGATTACATAATGTTTTATGCGGAACAAGTCAGTTTGATATACTCACAGACTTCTGGCTTTGAGATTAAAGTTAAACTTTAGAATCTACACCTCAATGTTCTTTCAGGTTAAAGTTTATATTGTTTCATCAACTGCAGAGATGTCCATTTGTGTCATTTTTCAGGTGGAATGATTCTTAACCCCTCCTACTTTGGCACCAAAGGACACAACAACACCATGATCCATGAGATGGGTCATATTTTGGGACTGTACCATGTGTTTAAGGGTGTGAGTGAACGCGAGTCATGTGATGACCCCTGTCAAGAGACCACCGCATCCATGGAGACTGGAGATCTGTGTGCCGATACAGCACCAACGCCAAAATCGAAAGCTTGTCACGACCCTGATCCAGTCAATGACACTTGTGGCCTTACCCAGTACAAAAACACACCGTACAACAACTACATGAGTTACACAGGTAGTCCCGATCAGTTTTCTGCTTCTGTGTGCCCAATAAGAAGAACCAGTTTCACTTTAAAAATATTGATGTTAGTGTTTAACTTAAGTTATACATGTTTGTAGTGTATATACACGTTCAAAAGTTTGGTATCAGTACGAAAAAATAAATAAAAAAGTTCAATAGGGCTGCATTTATTTGATCAAAAATACAGTCAAAAACAATAATATTGTGAAATATTATAATTTAATAAAAAAAAAATCTATTTAATTATAATTTGTAATGTAAATTATTCTGGTGATGGCAAAAGCTGAATTTTCAGCATCATTACTCCAGTCTTAAGTGTCACATTGTTCTTCTGATTTGCTGTTCAAGAAACATTTCTTACATTCATTATTCAGCACAACCATTTTCAACTGATACTACATCAGTTGAAAATGGTTGTGCTGATTAATGAAATGTTTTTTTTTTTCCGGATTTTTTGATTAATAGAAAGTTTGAAGACAAGTAGAATCCCAAACATTTGATCCCAAACATTTGAACAGTAGTGTATACATGAGGATCAAACATAATTTGATTTTATTAAATTAATTATCAAATTAATGTGAATAAAACAATGGAAAAATTCAAATGTGAATGTTTTTTTTTACAGATGATGACTGTACAAACCATTTTACACCCAATCAAGTAGCTCGGATGCACTGCTATATTGATTTGGTCTACAAAGCCTGGGTCCAAGGCAGAAAGCCCACCCCTGTTCCTCTTGCACCAGTGGTTATTGGTCAAGAATCAGATTCTGTCTCAATTCATTGGCCGTATCCAATCAGTGGGCCACTTGTCCACAGGTAAAGTAAGGCGTGCACATATAGCAAATAACATGCATTCATGTTACATTATTTTTTGGATTCTCAAAGGTTTTTTGTTTACTAACAGCCAGCAATGCAGTTTAACCAGATGTTATCTGCTGCAATTCCGCAGCTACATATTCAACTTTCATTCTATTAAGTGAAAACACATGGAAATAGAT
Organism: Squalius cephalus; assembly: GCF_949319135.1. Classification (NCBI taxonomy): domain Eukaryota; kingdom Metazoa; phylum Chordata; class Actinopteri; order Cypriniformes; family Leuciscidae; genus Squalius; species Squalius cephalus. The sequence continues at coordinate 32,364,614 of NC_137128.1, read as the reverse complement.
GGATGTACACTTGCTTTTGTAGTGTTTTGTATGTGATTGCATTGCTATCCAAATGTGTTTTGGAGGCCTTTAAACCTTTTTTTTTTCATCATCAGATAGCTCAATAAAAGCACATAAAGTGATTCATGGCACTACAAAGCAGGGCAAAAAAAATATTTTGCGCACCCCTTTTTATATATATATATATATATATCACTGACTTTATATTTCATCCACTGTTTAAAAGATATTCTCTGTGGCTGTGTAGGGAGGGTGACATAAACTGCCATCTCTGTGATGAGAACGGTGGGCTCCATCAGTACGCCCATGAGGCCACTTCTCCTCACGCCTGTGATTCCACTGGATACTGGACACCAGAGGAAGCAGTGGGTTAGTACTCTGTCATTCTTTATTATAATACTAGATACTTTAGTGCTTAGTGCTTATGCAAAATACAGGCAAGCTGAATGATACAAACAGTAGAAAAAATGTCCCATTGCTGTTGGACTGTATATCAGCACCCTTGAAATGCTGTTCTACCAGAAAGACTCGGAGAATAGATATTGTAACAATCGTGCATTTATTAGTGACCCAGCCAGCAATATGTGCAATAAAGTATTTGGCGTAGGCCCCGTCCGTAACTCGCAATCCGAGGGTACGGATTCAGCATTTCCTGCCTGAAGATGAAGGCAGGGGCGCAGCCGACCCCCTGTGAGGTATTGGAAGGGACCGTCCTGGTGGTGGTGGGGAGGTTGGAGGGGAAGGGACCATCCTGCGGTGGTAGAGAAGATGGAGGAAAGAACAATCTTGATGGTGGAGGGAATAACCATCTTGGTGGTGGTGGGGTGGATGGTGGTGAGTGAAGCGTTCAGCATCTGCGAACTCAGACAAGTGTAAGTACAGGTCCTTTATACTTCTAGTATTAGACGTGATTGGATAGATGAGAAGGAAATAAGTGACGCAACAATTGAGTCTTCCTGGCAGAACTTACGCTAAAGCTTCCATTTCAGGCGATCAAATTAGCAGACTGGAACTGCTGTATTATACTGTAGCATTATATCAGGATACTACAAAGTTCTTCCACAAGCATATGTCATGAATTGTAAGATGGTGAGCGCATGACTGAATGCTGTCTCTGACATAAATGCTGTTGGACGTGTGCTTGATCCTCAACACACCACTGAATATGTCACGAATGATCGTCAATGTTAAAAGCAATACCTGCACTTTGATTAATGAGGATAGAGAGAATTTAGCCCTGGCTTCTTTCTCCGAGCTTGTGCATTCACATTCAGGTGGATCGTTCAGTCTCATGCAGGCCAGGTGCGTGCGAGTCTGGAAAAATTTAGGGAATAAATCATTAAATCATAATTGCCAGGATAAAGAACACTCTTTTTGCCATCAATGAATAAAAAAAGACCCTTGGCACAGCATCAAGTTTTGGTAATATTGGGTGGCGTCCAGAAGCGGCCCGTCATAAAAAGCGATGTGTATCCTGTGCAGCTTTTCAACTTCATTCCTCACCTAACAGATGTTACTGATTATTCTAATCAGAAATCTCTTAGCATCTGGTCTGCCCACTCACTGACGTGTCACGGATAAGATTGTGCTTTGAAAAGTCCACCCAAAATGGGGAAATGCTCCCCTGGTATGTAGTCGTTTTCATAAAGCACAGTATCATGAGAGAGGTCAAACATAAAATCATCCAGTTAGGTGGTAGTGGAGAGTGATTTTTGGCCCAGAGACTTGTTTTGAGAAACAGATTGATGAGAAATGAAGCCTTAAATCTGAAAATAAAAATATATATCTCTAAGAAAACAATATCTTTGTGATATTAATGATGAATGATATTTACTACCATTGGTTCAGGTCTGTAATAAATTACGGTAACCTATTGTTTTTGGTTTATTTTTAAAAACATGATGAAGTGCATGATGACTACCTAATGTGAATTATTTTGTCGGTCAGTTAATCACGTCAGAAAGACTTTAAGAGCAATATGACACTGTTTGTGTGGTATGAAATAATGCTTATGGTAATACCACGGTCAATCATTTGATATCCAGATTAGCGCAGGCCAATTCAATACCAACAAATCATACTTGGATCTCAGATCTCACATCTTGTGATACTGGCCCCTGCTTACCTGTACCGTAGCCTCTGTATGTACCACAAGGCAGCTTTTTAAGAAATAAGGGTTGAGTCAGAGCGAACAGAGACCTGGTTAAGGTTGCTGAAAGAAGGAAGGATGACACACTCACAGATCTTGCCGCATTGCTTCTCCCTGCGGTAGCATTACACCACATCTGATACAGTCATTAATTCTACTGTGTGTGGAGGCCCTCGCTCTGTTTATCTGACCAATTGAGTTTTATGGTTTGCCTTGGCCTGCTGCTGTTTACCCTGTACACATCCACACATGTGAGGCCACGCTGGGTGCAAAGGAGCGCTCTGTGGCTCAAAGCTTCTGCCTGTCTATCTGTCTCTCTCTTGACCGGGAGAGCAGTTTAATCGATCATTGTAAAAACTTTTGGAGGCAGGGAGTTCATATGGCCTGATAGTAACATTTGTGCTCTTTCATACAAGCATATAACCTGACATGTGATGTAGTCAAGCATGCTTTTACCTTTCAGCCATTTTTTAAACCTTTGATTTTTACTAATTTTGACCTATTTTACTATGCTTTCTGGTGTGGACTTTCGGTTTTACCTAATAAAGTTTAACATTTATTAATTTATTTATAAAGAGCTGATTATACTACCATTCAAATGTTTAGGTTCAGTAAGTTTTTTATAAAAGAAATTATTCAGCAAGGGTGTCATTGATCAAAAGTGACAATACATCGATAATGTTACAAAAGATTTCTATTTCAAATAAATGCTGTTCTTTTGAACATTGTATTCATCAAAGAATCCAGAAATATTATCATTGTTTCCAAAAAAATATTAATCAGCACTTTTCAACATTGATAATAATAAGAAATGTCTCTTGCACTACTAATCTGCATTATAGAATCTTTTCTGAAGGATCATGTGACACTGAAGACTGGTGTAATGATGCTGAAAATTCAGCTTTTGCCATCACCAGAAATATTTCGCAATATTATTGTTTTTGACTGTATTTTTGATCAAATAAATGCAGCCCTGTTGAACTTTTTTATTTTTTGTGTAATGATGCTGAAAATTCAGCTTTGCCATCAGAGGAATAAATTGCATTATAAAATATGATAAAGCAGAAATTGTCATAATATTTCACAATTTTACTGTTTTGGCTGTATTTTTGATCAAATATATGCAGCCTTGGTGAGCAACAGCTAGTTTGTGTGCTGCTGGGCATCCCTGTGTGTGTAATAATCAGAGTGTACGCACGTTGTGGACCCACCTATAGGCGCACATTACTAACACGCTCTTTAAATAACAAAAAAAATATTGCAGTCTATTTCATCTGCCTCAAAATAGCAACGCGCCAACATTGTGCCCAAACACACCTTGCTTTCAGACCAGCACGCCCATGGGCGCACAAATGCATTTGCTATTAAACAATGTGGTGCAGGACGTGAAAATGATAACTGCGTCAGGCTGAAACTAGCAAAAAACACTTTACGCCGGGTGTATGATAGGGCCCTGTATGCGTTAAACTTATTTTTTGCCTCTAACTCTCTAAAATTGTGAAATTTACTAGCCATTGGCTAATTAAAGACATTTTTTAGTCGCCTAGTGTGAAATATAGTTGCATATGCAAATGATTTACTCGCATTGTAGAAGGTTGGTGAGTGGACATTAACAAATCTTTGAAAAACATACCGACCCCAAACTTTTGAATGATAGGGTAGGTTCCTGGATCACAGTTGTGGTGCGATGCTGCACATTCCCAGAAAACTGTGCCAGATTGCAGTAGTCTGCTGCATTCACCATTTCTGAACACTGACATACAGTATGAACCACGGTGGCGTTGATCGTGTGTGCAATAAATGTCGCTATCAGTGGGCACAGTAAAGTCCCCAAATGTGTTTTTGTGAGTGCTGCCCCAGGGCTCCTGGGATTACTTTCCCCTGTCTTGCTTCTGTTCTTCATGCCACCGAGGACATTAACTGTCTTGTCTGTCCCAATTAAGGAGCCAATCTGTCTCCTTTGCCAAGTTGCACCTGGGTCTTACGGTCGATTGAGGTCTGGGGAAATGTGCTTCACATCCATTGCCAAGACATGTGGTTTTTCCCAGACACTCTCTCTCTGTTTTCTCTTTCACTTGGTTTCTTCCTCTTTGCCTCCCATCCTGTCTTTTTGTGAAAATTGTCATAACAAGATGGAAGATTCAAGAGATTAAATGGTTGTTCATAATAAACACACAGAATTGCTAGGTTCCAAAACCTAGTGAACTGCCTATGGAGGCAGCATTTAAGTGTGCATGTAAGTGCACTGTGCAAAGCAGTTTTTTGCTGCTAACTGTTTTACTATTTTGCTAAGTTTTTGAATGCATTGCTATGGAAATGCTATTTTAGGGCTAATATGCCAGTTTTATTGCAATGAATTATCTCATCCTTCCAGGTATATGTCCCATTTGCCAAAAATATCCTTAACTTTTGATGGCAAATTAGAGCATTTTCTTTTTTGCTTTGGATGAGGTTTGCATATGTGTTTTTTTGCAGGGGCCCCTGATGTGTACCAGCCATGTGAGCCCAGCATGCATGCCTGGAGTCCTGAAGTCAACCTGTATGAGCCCAACATGACCACGCCGTGCCCCCAGACTGAGGGTTGCGTGTTGGAATTGCACTTCCTTCATCCGGTTGTCCCTGACAGCTTGACCGTCTGGATCACCTACACCTCAGCCAGTTAGTACTGTCACATTATGTAAATATACAGTAGGGTACAACGGGGCTAAAGTCGCACCGGGGTAAAAGGGGCCTTTGATTTTTTTTCCTCCAAACCACTAGATGGCACAAAAACTTGCCACAGCACTTTCCAAAACGAGACCAAGACCAAGGTCTTCTTAATGATTTTCAGTTTTCTTCAAGCTAACAGTAACAGTAACAGTTTTTCAATAACAGAAGAATATGTAAAAGTATGGTATTTTTGGGGTAAAAGATGCCCCTGCTGTTTGGGTAAAAGGCACAATTATTAACATGATAATAAAAAGCTAGCTGACTTTTCCATTTGCTGACATGCCATGGTTAGATTCAGATGGCAAATATCATATATTAAGTTGGGTGTATAAAAATGAATTATTTTTAAACAGAAAACAGTACAAACTTTGCTAAAGTGGTTATTTTGAACAAGTATTAACTTAGACATTATTAAAAACCTATATTTTTAGCTAAAGTATTTATATTACTAATTTGTGCCTATTTTGCCCCATGCTTGTGAGCCTTTTATCGCGTGTGCTAAAAAGCCCACCTTGCCGCCTCATATATTTAAACAAAAAAATAAACCACTTTTATGATTTATTTTCACACAAAATCTCCATCAATGCTCCATCGATGTTCAATAAAAATATTATAGCCTATATATAAGCACAATTTTCTTAATGTGTGCCTTTAGCCCTGTTGTACCCTATTGTTTGGGGTCAGTAAGATTTTTATTTTTTGGAAAGAAATTAATACTTTTATTCCGATCATTAACCAATTCTACTTTGAAGTATCAGTTCTATGTTTACATTGGTACAAAACATTTTCTAAAAAATTGTTAAAATCTATTTCAAGTAAAATTTCTATTTCAAGTAAATGTTGTACTTTTGAAATTTCTATTCATCATCCTAGATCCTATTTTCCCTTCACAAAAATAGCAACACAACTGTTTTTAACATTTATAGTACTGAGAAATGTTTCTTGTGATTTCTGAAGGATCATGTGAAAGTGAAGACTGGAGTAATGGCTACTGAAAATTCAGCTTTGCCATCACAGGAATAAATTGCGAATTTAAAATATATGAATAATTTCACTGTATTTTTGATCAAATGAATGTTGAGCACAGGAAACTTCTTTCAAAAATAGAAGAACAAAAAAATCTTACTGCCTCCAAACTTCTGACCAGCTGTGTATTAATGGTTTATATGAATCCAATCCTCTGTTTTTCCACAGATCAAAAACCAATTGCTAATATTATGTTCACAATGGAGAACGACGAGTCGGTCAACACAGGTCCCCAGCATGCTTTCTGTGATATCCCTTTGACACTCCATTTACACACTAGTAAGAAGGTCAAGGCCATTAAAATCTCCACCTTTGACAAGAAGCTTGAGATTGATGCTGTTTTGCTGACCTCGCGACCCCAAAATCCCCTGTGTTCTGGATGCCATCCCCTTCTCTACAGAGTGCTCAGAGAGCCACCAATCAGAGAGGACCGGAGTCCCGTCACCGTCAGACAGCCCACGTACACTGACAGGTAGGAACGTGTGTCTGTGTGATTAATGATAGCACTTTATTTTGTTTGTAGACACTATTATAAAGTAAAGACTATATTTTGAAATATTTATTTGAAATTGGTGAGCCATTAGTAATACTGTCAAGCTTTTTCAAATGATGTCTTTGTCATGTTTTTATTGTGTTTCTGGTTGATTTACAGTATTTCTGGGAGTATTATTTTTAAGTGTGGCTTAAGTATAAATGCTGATCATGTTGCATTTCTAAAACTGTCATCGAATTGTATCTTCAGTGTATCACTGTTTAAGTATTGTTCAACCATTTTCGAAGCGACTCAAAAAAATCATTGACCATTTCATTAGCCAGTCAAGTATCAATGCATAGCCAATTTCTGTTCTGTTCCTATCACATTTTATTATGCTTGTTCCAATAGAAATTCATCAACTGGGAACTGGATTGTTGTTCAAGTACTTGCAATAGGTCAAAATGTCTAGAGATTAATAATGTGGATCAGAGAATGTAACATATCCAGAAAAGTTCCCTCCACAAGTCCTGTAAGCTCCGAAAGATGGAAACTCTACTGGGAATTGAGCTATGTGGATAGGGAAAGGAAAGAAAGACAGATTGTAACACACAGAGAGAGAGAGAGAGAGAGAGAGAGAGAGAGAGAGAGAGAGAGAGAGAGAGAGAGAGAGAGAGAGAGAGAGAGAGAGAGAGAGAGAGAGAGAGAGAGAGAGAGAGAGAGAGAGAGAGAGAGAGAGAGAGAGAGAGAGAGAGAGAGAGAGAGAGAGAGAGAGAGAGAAAGAAAGATATCTAGATATGGGTACAATGAGAATGGTACAATGAAACCCTAGAATATAAACCAAATGTGACCGCTTTACCCTTAGAAACAGTAAACACCCATGGCTGTTTGTAGCTGCTCTAAAATTGGCTCTGGCTGAAGGGAGTAGTGCACTCAGTGTAGTTAGTGTGCAGTAAGTGAGAGACCTGTCATTTGGCATGGGAGACAAAAAGAGTGACAATGAGAAAAGGGGAAAATGGGAGTGGGATTAAATAGGGTGTTGTGGGAAAGTGGGCTACAGTGCCACCATGAGGTCTGCAGCAAAAACAAAGCACTTCCCACGAATTGGAATCTATCTATCTATCTATCTATCTATCTATCTATCTATCTATCTATCTATCTATCTATCTATCTATCTATCTATCTATCTATCTATCTGAAACTTACAAAGTAAAGCTTTCATTTGAAATAATTTGAATTTTGAAAATAGATTTTTTTGGAACATTGACATATGTTGCTTTTTTAACATTTGATCTTACATACATATATATATATATATATATATATATATATATATATATATATATATGTATATATATATATTACAGGTTTACACATTTTTAACACAAATATAGCACTCAAAGTTAGTTAAAATAGTGGTTTATTATTTTATTTTCCATAAACAAAAAACAAAAAATCAATATTTCTTACAATAACTTTGGTAACAGGGTTGAATCATAGAGGAATACTTTTGAACTTGTGTACAGACATTTGATGCGTTTAAGCTCAAGTGTGCTAAGTTCTCCTCTCCTTAGTCACAGAGATAAAGGTTTTAAGAGACTAATGGCTATTCTACTGTACAATTGACAAATAAAATGTTATACCTCACCAGCACCAGCACCTTGTGCTGTAGGTAACTGCCTCTCTCTATAACTGTCTGTGCTACGAAGAGAGAAATATGACTTTATCTTATCACTTCACATCCTTCATTGGATCTCCCTTTGCGACTTCAGAACAATAGCTTTAAGTAGTCTCTCTCCCCTTCCCTGTCCCTGGAAGTGATCCATAATTAATAAGGGCAATTTGTTGAGTAATAAGACCCACTGGAGAAAGTAGATGATGCTCAGTTAGCTAGGCATCCTCTTACCACCAGCCGGAAAATGACTGAAATCAAACAAGCCTTGGCAATCACGGCGAGACTCTTTTTATAGGGTCATTGAATCAGATCAGATCGATACCCTGAGGTACATCACAGTGGGACATGCAGTGATACCCTCAACATTAAAAGGTCGTTTCCATTTTTAACAAGGTTAGATTTGAGATCACCCTGAGGATAAATATAGCTTAGATCAAGTATTACTGCTGCATGTTTTAAATTCATACTGTGCGTTCGAGCAATAGCAATATAAACACACACACACACACACACACACACACACACACACACACACACACACACACACACACACACACACACACACACACACACACACACACACACACACACACACACACACACACACACACACACTTGCTCATTACTTTACTAACTATGTATCTGTTTCTGTATGTGTTTGCATTTGTTTGCTTATAGTGATGTGCAGATGGATGTTCAGTACCTGTACAGGATCCAGGTGGAGTCGGACGGTTTTTTCAGTGAACTTTCCCCAGGCTTGGTTTATACTCATGGAGAAAATTTCTGTGGTGATGGCACACTACAGGGGTCAGTATAAACGTATTGGGTCTGTCAGAGGCTTTGCATGTTATGTGGTTGAGTCATTTTTAAAGAATGTTTCATATTTTTGAGTATTTGTTTGAGTCTTTCATGTTTTGAAGCATGGCCAAAGAACTTCCACATATTTCATAACTGTAACCCTTGGCTTCAATATCTTTCCCCCACAGGACTGAGGATTGTGATGACGGGAATCTCTTAGATGGAGACGGCTGCTCAAAAAAATGCCATTTTGAACCAGGTTTCAAGTGTCACAGTGAGTCACTCTCGCAAAAACAAATACTCTCACTGTCCACTGAGAACTCTGGCCCTCAGACTGTAAACACCACAACAGAAGCACCAGAAAAGTCCACACAGGATAATAAACTAATAATCATAACCAGCTCGCAAAACAAAACAAACCAAGCCAAAACAATATGTCTCCTGTAGATTTGGATTCTTCTGCTACTGTTTTTCTCTCTCAGACTGAATTAAGGAGAAAATGTGGAGGTCTTCAAATGAGCCTGTCTTTATTTTTGAACCTATTCCAAAAAATCGAAATGCCTCTACATTTGCAGTATTCCTTCTGAAAAGCATTATGAATGAAATGAAAAAGCAATGACAAATTCCTGAATCCATTCTTATAACACTAGACTAACGGTCATCAGATGCACAGAATCGTTATTCTTTTAATATTGCCAAAATCTTCATCTATAATCTGTACGTGTATAATCTGTAGATCAGAAACTGTACAAGCAAATGATATTTAGTTTATTGTTGGATATTATATAGAAAAATACAGAAATCCTTAATGATTTTGTTGATGTTGTTAAGGGACATCATATAATATTCAATATCCTAGATTTTTATTCACATATTCATATACACGTACTGTACGTGTACATGAATATGTGAATAAAAATCTAGGATCAATAATAAAAAATAAAAAAACGTTTCCTCTCATGTTACTGAGGTGTGGATTATCGAGAAATCACTGTTGTTTTTATTTCAAGGCTGACCAAAAAAGAAAAAGTAGAAAAAAACACTTCCCCAATATGAATTATGAGTAATTTCCTTGACAGCAGAATCTGTGATGTCTGATCATTCGGTTTGTATCTTTACGCAATATATTTGGCGAGATATTCAAAGATTAATTCCAGACTTCAAAGTATCAAGTCCAAACTGGATTTTAGGTCATTTACTGCAACACAACTGGTGCTATTTCATATAATGAAGATGTTCTTAGTCAATATTTTCATAGTTTTATGCCATCACACTATTGGGAACGTTCAAAAGTGGTGCAAGTTCATGTTGTAGGCTGCAATTGATCTTCACAACAATTATATCATCTAACTGTATGCCATTTTTTCATAATGTACTGGAGTGAGAGTGAGGAAGACTCTCCAGGAAGACTCAGGAAAAAACAAACAAATTGTTCACCAATTTAGTCAATGTTGTTTTCGTGACTGAAAGTGCATTTTCTATGAGCGTGAAGCATGAGAAGTGTCTAATTCAAACATGACCATAGACGCAGCAGTGACTGACTCAATGTCTCAAACATCCCAATGTTTTCATAGTAGCTTGTAACCACATTTTCAGGGCATTCAGGAATGGCTTTTTTTGCGATATTTACTCTTATGCCACATTAGGAGCTCTCATATATTATCTCCACGAGCGTATTTGGGGAGCAAAGATCAAAAAAGCTTAGGAGTAAATCCTTTGGCATTGGCATGTGGGTTAGGTCAGCTGTTCAGCAATGGCGGCCAATCAAATGCTTGTGTTTTTAATTTGTTGTTAGAACCCTTTTGAGCCCCTTGCCTTTGATAAGCTGTTCCCACCAATGAGTCATCTTCCTCTTACCTTGCAGCATTCTCAGACAAGAGCTCATGCAAGACTCTGATGTCATTCACACGTGTCCCTCTCCAGCGAATTCACTTTAATGACATGCTAATTCTCCTTTTGCCTCCACGTGCACTTCTGTCATAACTCATTCATTTCTAATGACATCATCCACACATTTCAATGCGATGTCTTGATTGTTTATTTAATCGTCTGAGTGGAATCACGTTCCTTTTATTTTCAATTCGCACACAAGTGAAGCCTATTCCCACTGACTTGCTATGAAAACACAATTACAAATTGCCAATGGAATCATTACTTGTTACTTATGATGAGTTTGTGTTCACTCTCTCTTACTTTTTCTGTCTCTTTCAGGTCAGCCGAGCTTGTGCTACGTGTTTGAAGGGGATGGAGTGTGCGAGGAGTTTGAAAGAGGTTCCAGCATCCAAGACTGTGGCTTTTTCACTCCCCAGGGGTTCACTGATCAGTGGGCGTCCACCGCCTCAGGCTCACATCAGGACCAGAGATGCCCTGCCTCTAGGGTCACCGGGGAGCCTGTGCTCACTCAGGTACACAAATATTGCCCTTCGAGCTAAGCCCTTTGTTTAGATGTCATTCGCCGTTTTGAACGATTTATCCATTGACCCTATTGAACAACATCTCAAATTAACCACTTGTTACAAATTAACCTTATGACTGTTCTGAATGAAATCATATATATTTTACCTTTCTTTTTTTGCTTTCCTTATCAGATGTGCAAGTCGCAGTATTTTGACATAAATGAAGTAGGGGCTCATGATGCATGGAGCCCCTGTACTGCCCATCTGAACAGCTATTATACTCAGGATCAGTCTGTCTGGCTAAAGGTACACACACATGCTCAGTGTACGAATGCTAGAGTACAGACTTTTTACTGATTATTCTATCAAAATAATCAGGTCTATATCAGGCCTTTTTTATACCTTGTCCATAAATAATGCATATTTAGTGTTTCAACAACATTAGTAAATGTTGAATAATGTTTTATAAAATAAAGGAAATCAAATGGTCTTTTAATTTGAGTAGGTTTATGTATGCTACCATTCAAATGTTTGGGCTCAGTAAGTATAATATTATTTTTTTTCTTCAAATAAATTAGTACTTTTACTCTGTAAGGATGCATTACCACTAGAACCGCCACAGGGTTAAATTTTGCCATGGCTGTTTTTCAAATGTACATAGATTTTCAACAGAGGTGTAAAGTCCAGGGGTCAGAAAGTAAAAGTCCTACCATTCCACCCATGAACTCAGCCAGCTGATTTCACTAATTAGTTCTATCTCCTGGCTGAAAAACTGTACTAATTAGCAAATCCATGTGATTGGAACAAAATACTGAGGAGGAATATCCAAGTCTCTGTTGTCAAAAACTGTTTCCATATAACCAGATTAAATGGGGCATTTATACCTATAAGTGTCAGCAGGTCAAATTTACCTACATAATGCCTTTATTTTTGCCTATATAATTCACTTTTATAATGTTACAACAGATTTCTATTACAAATAAATGCTTTTCTTTCTATTTATCAAAGAATCCTAAAAAAATGTACAAGGGTTTCGACAAAATCATTAAAGTCCCCATGAAATGAAAATGGACAATTCTTATTTTTGATGGAGTATTGCACTGTTTATTATAAATTATTTATCCATGCACTTATACAGTACAGTATATATAACTTTTAATTCATGTGCCCTCATAATCTTTAATCAAAATAACGTCCCCTCCTCCTTGCAGCAACATCTCTTCTCTTGACACGTGGGTGGGACGACCTGTCACTCACATGAGAAGGCAGCAATATCAAGCAACAACAATCAAATGATCCAATCAATTCCCAATGCCCTGCCCTACATTTTATCCTGTTCACTCAGATATACATCACAATAGGGAAGAAAAGACAATCACAACTCTGTTTCATGCAGACTTTAAGCAGCACAACTGTTTTAAACTCTGATAATAAGAAACATTTTTTGAGCACCAAAATCAGCATATTAGAATGATTTCTGAAGGACCATGTGACATTGAAATTCAGCTTTACCATCATAAGAATACATTACAATTTAAAATATAGTAAAACAGAAAATTGTAATAATATTTCACAATATTACTGTTTTCACTGTATTTTGATCAAATAAATGCAGGCTTAGTAACCATAAGAGACTTCTTTCCAAAACATTAAAAAATCTTACCAACCCAAACTTTGAAATGGTAGTGCATGTTCAGAATTATTCTATATTTTATATTAATATTTTTATATTTCTATGTGCCATCCATGCCCACTCACACTGTTAATAAATGATGTTAGCCAAGGAGGCATATATCCACTGAATATATAAGCATTACTGAAACTGATACATTGTTTTTGCAGGTAGGATTTGAGCGACCGGGTGTCGCAGCCTCTGTTATTATCTACCTCGCCTATGATGGTAGTTGGCATGAGGAAAATTGCAGGAACACAGTGACCATTGAACTGTGTGACACCACCGGAAAAAAACACATGCTTGGTAACACATATAATATCTATAATTTGTTTGGGAAAGTTTAAAATCTTTGCATTATAGTATTTGTGTGACTTTTACATGTTGTCTGTGGCTCTGTGCTTGTCCACAGGTTCGTACGAGCTGTCATGTCAGCGTAACCCCCTAGTGGTGAATGTGACTCATAACCTGAGTGTGCCGTTCTACCAGACTTCAGCAGTGCAGCTGAACTTCTCCTCCTCTCAAGTGGCGGTGCTGGCGGTTGCATTGCGTACATCTTGTCACTTCAGCGCCTTTGCCCTGACTGGGTGCGCTGAGGGTGGGATCTCCCACGACTTACAAGCACAAATACATACTTGCACGTTTACACGATATATTCACTACTGTTCAAATGTTTGGGGTCGGCAAGATTTTTTTTTTATGTTTTTGAAAGAAGTCTCTTATGCTTGGGATGCAGGTATAATATCAAAAATATTGTGAAATACTAATATAATTTTAAATAGCTGTTTTCTATTTTAATATTTAGTTTTACATGTTATTTATTCTTGTGATAGCAAAGCTAAATTTTCAGCAGCCATTACTCAAGTAGTCACAAGATCCTTCAGAAATCATTCTTTTTTTTTTATTTTTTTTTTGGATTTTGTGCTCAAGTAGCATTTCTTATTATTGTCAATGTTGAAAACAGTTGTTCTGCTCCATATTTTTTGTTGAAACCAGGATACATTTTTTTAAAGATTATTTTATGAATAGAAAGTTAAAAAGAACAGCATTTATTTGAAATGGAAATCTTTTGTAACATTATAAATGCTTTTACTGTCACTTTTGATCAGTGTAATGCATCATTGCTTAATAAAAGTATTACTTTATTTAAAAATAAAATAAAAAATCTTACTCGTCCCAAACGTTTGAATGGTAGGGTACAAAGTAGAAGATATAATACATCACAGAGACATCATACACAAGTAAAAATAGACAAATTCCTTCATGTTTGACAATGGAAATGATTTCTGTCTATGTCTGCCAATAATAATCAAGTTTAATATGTGTTTTTCTCACTCAGATGTGTGCGTAGGCTGTGCAGTACCGAGTCATGCAGCCCTCTGAGCGTCGAACACGCTTCAATCCGCTGTACTCCAGTATTAGACTCTAAACACTGCTCTGTTTCTTGTCATCGTGGCTATACGCTCACTGTTCTCCATGGCCAGGGCCTTCCTTCTTATCAAGTGTGTACAAGAATTGTTAACTGCCTATTTCTCTCTCTCTCTCTCTCTCTCTCTCTCTCTCTCTCAACAAATGAGGTCTCTTTGATGTCTAGTTTCTGCTAAACAGCAGTAAGATTAAATGAGAACAAATTGAGACGTTTTCTGCAGAGAAGAGATCTCAACAATGACTGTTGACATGCACAAGAATATTCTGATATTAATTGAATTGGTCATTTTCCAGTTAGGTAAGCTTCAGGTAAACAAGTTTACATGACCCAAAATTTTGATTAATTCAGCCAAATGCCAGCTGTCTTATTCAGATTTCTAGGAATATTGGCTTAATCGGGTGATGTAAACACCTTATTCAGAAAGTCCACCATAACTGGAGGCTCATTTGTATCTGTGCATGTCCAAACAAAGATAATTCGGGGTGATATTAGATATAGACAGTGACAGCTTGACTTTTTTGGATTAAGAAACAGTTTGCAAACATTAAAAGGAAGGTCGTGGCCTACTTTTGTAAGTCTTGTGACCTACATTTTCCAAATCATCATGTTCCTGTTAAGGTGATTAAATTATTGTGGAGAGCAGGAATGCACGGCTTTCAGTTTATTCAGATTATATAGATTTCAAGAATATTTCCGTAGCTGTGGAGAACATAAACGTCTTAAAATCATGTTCACATTGTCATTGTCTCGAATTGTGCTCACATTGCACTCACATTGAACTCAACATTTCTCATCAAATTATCTAAGATGCTGTGTCATGTTGTCTAATGAACCTGTCATAAACGACGACTTTACAAGTGGTTGTGTTTCTGTCTGTTTCGTCCTGTCTTCAGACGGAAGCGGAGCTGATATGTGTGCATGGAGTTTGGGACCGTGTAGTGGGCTGTCAGCCAGTGGACTGCGGCCCACCCCCTCAGTCACATGTCTACTTTGCCTCCTTCTCATGTCCCTGGGGCACCACATTCGGCAAGCAGTGCAGCTTTTCCTGTAACGCCCCGGCAATCCTGCAAGGTGAGGATGGGAACTAGGCTACAGTGTGAGACCTGAGGGTTTTTGGACCCACTTACATTCAGTGCATGTGTCTGTTTCTGAGAGACCTTGGGCTTCCTTTCTTTCTAAAATAATAAGACTGTAAATCGATAACAGTAGATTTGCGGATGACATGAACCTTTCTTGTGTGTTTCTTGTACACTGGAAACAAATCCAACTATTAATTGTGCTTATGAGCATTCCTTAGGTCCTTTTACTCACAACTGGTAATTAGGCCAGCAAGTCATATCATATCATATTTTATCCTATCCTGTCCTGCCCTGTCCTATCCTGTCCTGTCCTGTCCTGTCCTGTCCTGTCCTGTCCTGTCCTGTCCTGTTCTGTCCTGTCCTGTCCTGTCCTGACCTGTCCTGTCCTGTCCAGCTAACCTAACAGAGTTGCCTGGAAAACTCACATTAAGCGTTGTTGCTACTTACAGTGTTACTTTCATATTCCCAGCATGCATTGCTGCATGTATAAATTACATGTTTACATGGCTCAATATAAAAGTGTTTTCCAGGCAAATCTGTTAAGCTAGTTGGGCATGATATGATATATTATATGATATTAGTTAACATTAGTTAACTACATTGGTTAACATGAACTAATAATGAACTGTACTTCTACAGCATTTATTAATCTTTTCAACATTTACTAATGCATTATTAAAATCAAAAGTTGTATTTGTTAACATTAGTTAATGCACTGTGAACTAACGAACAAACAATGAACAGCTGTATTTTTATTAACTAACGTTAACAAAGATTAATAAATATAACAAATGTATTGCTCATTGTTAATTCATGTTAGTTAATACATTGACTAATGTTAAAAAAAACGAAACTTTATTGTAAAGTGTTACAAAGTGTTAATGACACAATAACACTTTATTGTAAAGTGTTAATGTTTGCTCTCTTCATTTTATACTATCATTGATTGCATCTCTTTTTTGGCATGATGTGGTATTCAGAGCTTTTTTTTACATTGTTGATTGTCACAGCTATTATGGTATAATGTGTAAAATGGTATTTATGTACATAGTAAACAAAAATTAAACATCTTTATGCTGCATGATGTTCTCTCATTTAGAGGTAAATAGTGCATTATACAGGTCATGAGAAGCCACAATGATAGTCAAAGAAGTGCCTGTGTTAAGAAAACCCCACTCAGTCATGTTTCCTAGATTTGTTAACTTCTTTTTTTTAAAACACTAAAAAGCTAAATATTTAGATTTTTTGTTGTTGTTTGTGTGTGCTTATATATGCATACAGTATACTCATTTGTGTGTCAGTGTTGCTCTTGCACTCATTCAGGAACTTTGCATCGGTCTGGCTGTGGTTCCAGCCCTCTTTCCTGGCTGTGTAAATAGGAAAGTAATCCTGAGCTGCAGGAGAACAGCACACAGGTGGAGATAGGAAACCTGCAAGTAGGCGAGAATAAGGGTGCATTTCATCCCATACTACTGACCCCCAGAGAGCTCATTTCAGGCAGCGTAGAGCAGGGTGGCACCTGGCCCTCTCGCCCCTTCATAGGTAGCAAGGTGGCTCAGGGGTCGAGGTCCTCACACTTTCACTATTTGTTTTAGATGCAGGCCTTTGATGAATCGGTCCAAATTATTTCTTTGGCAGGGAGTGGTGCAGTCTGTGGACAGTGGCTTCACTGGAAGGTCCAGAACATTGCATCACTGAGTAGCTATGCTTATTGGTCTTGATGGCAATGTTCTTGTACTGTAGTGTGCTACAGTGATGGGCTGTATTTCTCCTTTGGGAGTCGTTTAAAATCTATTCATGACTTGACACTAATTGGAACACACAACAGTAATGCAGTGATTTATGCACTTAGTGAGAGCCTCCATTTTTTTTGGAGTAGCGCAAGCTGGAACTTTTCATGTTGGAAAAACTCAGCTTGCAGCCATTTTTGGTCTATTGCTAAATTTAATCATGGCTACAAAGTAGGTAGACACCTTAAAAGCTTTGCAATGGTATCATTATATTTTATTGACCAATAAAATTGCTTTAGAACTTTAACTTTAAAATCTAATTAGATATGTTACTATAATAGTACAATAAGAGAGTCCTATATCACATGGGCCTTAGATGCCAATGGGCCATGTGCACATAACGCATTTTTGTTTAAATTTAGTGCAATACTTCTCTTCTGAGTTAACAGAAACATAATGCTTTTTAAATATATGACTTTTCATGTAACTGGAAAACATTTAGACCTACACAAAGGTATAATTGCAAGCTCAATGAAAGTCATTGTGAAGCTACATTTTTTTGTCCTATTTATTCATTTATTATGCATTATAGTGCTTTTTATTCATAAAATCTTTTTTAATACACCTCTTCTATGATAAACATGCAGTAATATATGTGTTAAAAAATATTTTTTGTCAGTGTGCATAAAGTAAAAAAAATGTCAGGGTGGTACAACTGTCCTCATATAAAGAATAAAGTATTAAAAAAAACGTCAATAAAACAATGCTAAAAAAGAGAAAAAATTTATTTAGCATAATATTTTAACAAACCTACTTCACTGCTTATCATTGTTTGTCCACTAAATGAAAGTCATAGGTGTGACCCACAAAATCTATGTGGTGCAACATAATGCAGAAACATACTAAAAAACAAACAAATAAATAAATAATTTAAATTAAAAAAAAAATATGATTAAGCTGTGTACTCCCAGAAATAATGGAACTGACTCTCTCCTACTTTCGAAGAGAGCTCGGCCAATTAGCTACTGATGGTCTTAGAGAAGACAGTGATTGTTCCATTTTAATGCAGTTTTCTCATCAGAATCTGTTTTTCAGGAGAAAGTGACACATTGGTTTGTCTTGAGGATGGACTGTGGTCATACCCAGAGGCTTACTGCAAGATTGAGTGCCCGGATCCACCTTCCATACCCAATGCCACGCTACTAGTTCCTCAGTGTCGTGGAGGCAGGCACGATGTGGGCACTGTGTGCCGCTACAAATGCAACCCGGGCTATTACATCACTGGCACTCTCAACAAAAAGCCAAGAAAGTGAGTTGCAACCTATACATTTTGATCCGATCTTTAGATCTTTACTGTGTTGACACATTTTGAAGGGAAAATATCTGTTTCCAGCGTCTAGGTTGCTCACATGGTTCTAATAAGATCAAAATCTCACTACATGTGTTTCCAAATATCTTTCAGCGATGGAGTCAGCAGTGTACTTTGATGAATGGTCTGATGGCGTGTTGTTTTAGTATTCCATCCAATCAAGCTATAGCATATAGCATATTTTTGCACATCTGAGGGGACTAGCGTTTGCACCTGCCTCGTCTTTATGAGTTATTAAAATGGCTGGTAAAATACCTCTGTGTCTTTTAACTGCTTTTAATTGGACATTAATACCAGAAGCGATAGCCAACGTGTCTCATAAAGCCATTTAAATGATCCTGTTTATTAAGACCATTGGCATGTTTGCTCTAAAAGGCATTTCATTATGAAGGTTCAGAAAATGGTTTATGACAGTCTAAAGAGAGGTGTTATGCTATTATCAAGATAGTTTTAGCCTGTGCTTCCGTATGATCTTTCTCAATGAACACTACACCCCAATTTATTTCTTCAGGATTTATTGGCTATTTAGTCGTACCAGATGGTTTGTCACATGAGTTAGATATGAATAAATCCTATGTGGCTGGAGGGGAATGTCATTCAAGAAACATAGTAATTGCTGAATTCGTGTTGTACGAAAATTCACACCAGAAGCAGATCGAGATCCTACAATTTAAATTTCACAGTGTGCTTACTGTAACGGTTTTATTGGCTGTCTCAAAACACTAGTGAGAGACCTATCTATAAAGCATTTTGAAGGTGTATTCACAAAATGAAAGCTTTTTGTAAACAACAAAAATATGATTCAGTATTAAGTACTGAAAACGATTACAGTTTTTCTTATTCGCTTTGGTGCATTTCTCGGATCACAACTGAAATGATCAAAACTACTCATTCAACCTCCTAATCACTTGTGCAGATCAATTTCTTTTGAAAAAATTGCAAATGCTTTTGTACATTCATGCAATTGAATATGTACAATTGTCTACTGATTCCTACATTATTAATTGCTTATGTCATGTTGATCAACATATATTATACTGGTTCTCTGATGAATAGTCTTACCCCTCAAAACATCTAGGCATTAGTTTCTTGCATAACTCATTAAATGCAGAATGGTTGAACTAAACTGTCAAGCATATTTTTTTATACATTTCTAATAGACTTTTTTTTTTTTTGTAAATGTGTCCTGAATAGATGTCTTGTGGAATTGTGGAAACAATTGTAAGGGAAAAGTAAAGGACTAGATCAACCAATGATCAACCAGTTCTCTAAAATAGCTCAGAGGTGCATCTCATAAAGCTTCATTTGGCAAGCATATATAGAGTACAACACAGTGTTACAAATTCTGACAATGGAAGAACAACAAGGAAACAAACAGGGTCAACAGCCAGAAAGAAGAAGAGGAGTAAGGAGGCAAAACAGTGGAAGAGGTAGAAGATGCCCAGATTGTATACACGTTTCTGATGAAATAAGGGTTTACTATTGTGGACCATGTTCTCAAACATGACCTGTAGCGGGTCGAAAGGTGCACCCGAATGTTGGGAGAATCATTACTCAGAATCAAGCGTTTGTAGAACAGGCATGTAATCAGACAATCTTCACTATACTATAACACTGTATACTTACTGCTACACTATATTACAGTAGTCCACTTGCATTTTACATTATACAGTAAATATACTTTATAGAGACATAATGATACAAACAAACAAAGAAAAAGACAAGACTATACACACACACACATGTGTGCCACACATGTATAGTCTTGTCTTTTTCTTTGTTTGCTTGTATTATTATGTCTCTTTCTTTAAATAGCAATGACATTGTACTTTGATTTGTTAACAGACCAACAGTAAAAGTGCAACTGTGAATCCTGCCCAGTTTCTTGCAATTAATATCCCACATAGAGTAATGCGTAAATTTGTACTGTTTAAATATGTCATACAGATAAAATGCAGTCTTATCCGGTTTCAATCACTGTCATCAAAATCTTAGCTATAGTTTACATCTGAAAATACTGACAGAGTAAACTGCTTATATTGACTACATGACTATCTTGTTTGTGAAAAACGACAAAAGGACTTGTCATTATGATGGCACTGATATGTTCATTGGCATAAATACTAACTTTTGAGAAATTAACTAAAGATTTTGAGCAAGTTACAGGCTTTTGCAGGTTATCCATTGTGTGGTGCTGTTTGTACGCATTGTTTTGAGAAATGCACTGACTGGTTTCTTAAGAATGATTCAAGAAATGTACTAAAGCGACTGAGAAAACTGTAATATGACAGTTATTTTAAAAGGCATGATTTTAAACAAATATTTGTGCGTTACCTGCTTTGCGACATGCTAGCATCACATCATGTAGTTAAGATAGGATAGGATGCTCTTCATAAAATAAAATAAAATGCTCTTCATGAAGACAGGTGGCATGTAAATTATATTTTTTTTAATTATTCAATTATTCAATATTATTCGAAAGTGAAAATACAACATATTACAACATTGATAACAAAAATAAATGTTTCTTGAGCATCAAATCAGCATTCTAGAATGATTTGTGAAAGACCATGTGACACTGAAGACTGGAATAATGGCTGCTGGAAATTCAGCTCTGCCATCACAGGAATAAAAAGAGACTTCTTTCAAAAAACCTTTATAAATCTAGTAGTGTAAGCCTTGGAAACATAGCCAAAGTAATAATTTTGTACTGCCATTATGCTGTATAGGTGTGTGTGTGAGACTGTTTTACCCCTCCTTCATGCCAGTGACTTGCTTTTCTCAGGAAGTTTCTGAGGTTGGAGTGTTTGGAGGGTGGGATGTGGCAAGAGGGCAGCTGTTCACCTGTCACATGCCCTTCTCTTCCACCGATGTTTGAGGGCATGTACACCTGCACCAACAATTTGGACTTTGATAGCATCTGCACCCTACAGTGTCCCGATCCAACAGAAAGGGTATTGTAGCACTTTGTAGGCCAACTCTATGTGTATTCCTAAACTCTACAGTCATGAAACACTGTAGTAAAACACATGAAACATTTTGTCCACGTAGTCCAGCATTCGATGCATCAAAGATGGCAGATGGACTGAGGACTTCACTATGTGTAAGAAGATAGAAGGATCATGCCAGGCTCCTGTTGACATTAACCTGGTGGAATACTCCTGTGAGGAGGGCTTTGACGTGGGTAAGGATCTGGCAAGAAAATATGCTCACTCGCCAAGTTGGTTATCAGATCAAAGTTACCTTTTTAAACTATGGAAATGACTAGTCAGCAGATTTATAAGAAAATATTGTTCCTGGCTGTGTAAATAGGAAAGTAATCCTGAGATGCATGAGAACAGCACACAGGTGAAGATAGGAAACATGCAAGCAAGCTAGAAGAGTGCATTTCATCCCATACTACTGAGGCCCCCAGAGAGCTCATTTCAGGCAGCGTAGAGCCTCTCGCCCCTTCATGGGTAGCAGGAGCATTTCTTAAATCTAAGATTATTCTTAGATTATTTTTTTCTAAGAAATAGGATTTCTAAATATTCTGTTATTTGTCTGAACATATCTCACAATATGCATCTTCTTCTGCTTTGTATAATGAAATATATGGGTTTTATTTGGTTATATTTGGTTTATTTGGTATATATTTAGGCCACTGCATTTATCCTTTCTAATAAGCAGTCTAGACATACCCGAGCCGCTAGACCACAGACAGTTGCACGCAGTAGGATACATTTGAGTGCCAACCTGCCAAGCTGTTCAACTATGGATGACTAGTCTGGAGCTTGGCTATTCATGTGCTCACATGAATAAATTCAACAGATGCAAATGATGGTTAAAGCAAAGCTCGCTTTGTGTCATGACAGGTGCAGTCTGTAACCTAACATGCATTGTGGCCTTGAGTGACCCTGTGGTGTTAGGCAATGGCTCCAGTGCTGATACAGTAGAGCATTGGATGCTTCCCAGCAAGGTTCAGGTGAGGTGGACGGGCCAGTTTATTTTACTGTTCTTGTACTTTAACCAAACTCCAAGTTCAAGACTTAATGCAATCTTTATAAAGTCCAAACCATATTTACTAATTATAATTTATTCATTTAATTTAATTTAATCCAATTTAATTTAATTTCTGCATAATAACTATACACTAATACATGTTTGTATCAATCTATATTAGCTTAACATGAATTAGCAATTAACAGTAGTATATTTATGCATAAATAAAAATGAAATATTTGTAAATATAAATGTATTATGAAAATAAATATTTAAATATTTAACATTGATAAATGCTGTAAAAATGTTCATTGTTAGTTTGCATTATAATGCATTATTATAATAACAGATTGAACATTATTGTATAGTGTTGCCCTATTGTTTGAAAGATCTTAGATAGTCTTTATTGTACTTTTGTAAGCTGATAGATAGATAGATAGATAGATAGATAGATAGATAGATAGATAGATAGATAGATAGATAGATAGATAGATAGATAGATAGAGAGATGGAGAGATGACATGTATCATATGTAAGAGGGGGACATTATTTGTCTCTAAAAGAGGTAAAAGAAAGAGGTAGAGGAGCTACAAGACTGAATACTTTGGACACAAAATTGGAATTGTGTTATTGGCACATCAGAGTGATAAGATGGATTAGGTTACCTCGTTTCTTGCTCCAAAACCAGGTTCAACTCACCTTACCGTTGAAATCTCTCTGCGAAAGTGTTGATTCTGTCTCTCACTGTCATATCAGCTTGTGTGAGTAATGATTACAGTGTGATGTTTTTATAAGAGACGCTTAAAATGCCACACGTCAAGCATGACGCCTCTGAAGGTGTCAGACTCTCATTGTTTATAAAGATACATCAGCACCCTTAAGAACAGCCTGCTTTCCAGGAATGTTGTCCAAAGTATTGCAGATTGGGTAAGAATGATGGAGGAAAGGTCACAGTAGGAGGGAGATGAATAAGAGAT
This sequence comes from Squalius cephalus, assembly GCF_949319135.1. Classification (NCBI taxonomy): domain Eukaryota; kingdom Metazoa; phylum Chordata; class Actinopteri; order Cypriniformes; family Leuciscidae; genus Squalius; species Squalius cephalus. Next base: position 32,341,152 of record NC_137128.1, on the reverse strand, counting down.
AAGCAAGTTTCTTTCCAGAAATTATGCTGTAGAAACAGGTCAGCTTTCCAATTCTGAGAAAATGTCAAATCAGTGAAATATGTGTTCAAATTGAAAGGACAGGAGGGAAAAAGTAACTCTTTTTGTATGTCATAGTTATTAGATAGTAATTTGCAATATTATTTTTAGGCACCACGGCTGATTTTTGTCTTTTAAAATTAAGTTAGATATTATTAGATTTCTGGAAAAGTCAAAATAAAATAGAAATAAATAGAAACTCTCTTTTCAAATGTCCTCTTTAAAAAATACATGTTACAAGAACTCAATCAATAGTAATAAATCAGTACATTTTTGGTTCAACGCAGTTCAATTACAATGCAGTAAGTTAACTCTGTCCTTGCCCTTCCTTCTCTTACTCCTCTATTTCTCTTCCTTTTAAAGAGTATTGTCTGTACTGGCATGTTGAAGTGGCATCCGAATCCAGCGCAGATCCACTGTATTCAGTCCTGTGAGGTGAGTGACAATTACATGACGTGAAGTCTTTCTGTCAGAGGTGTACAAGAACAGTATCACTCAAAAGAGTCTGTGAGCTAATGTGATTTTATGCAACATGTAAATGATTCTAGATGCTTTCTATTTTCTAAATGCTTCTGTCACCCTCATATCATAGGCTTAGAGTTTTAACAGATGTTCACGAACAGCTTTTAACAGCTTTTCCATATAGCAACAGTTTATAGTGACCAAAAGCTTCAAAAAAGTTAAAAACAAAGAATACAAGCATCATCAAAGTAGTCTATATGACTTTAGCACTATGTTTCAAGTCTTCTGTATTCATGCAATTGTCATCTAGACAATTCTAGAAGTATAGAAGTTCAAATAGTTTTGAAATTAACAGTGGAATGTTTTGGAAAAACTTCAGTTTTTGTAATTCTCTCTGGATTTTAGCTCTACCAGTGGTCAAGCAATTTATTTTAAAGTAAAAGGGTGAAGAGGTGTTTAGTAAAGTATACCATTTAAATTAATGAAGTTTGTGACTTGGATACATTTTTAAAAATGTATTCAAACATATTTCTTTCCAAGTGTTTTTTTTAGGGGTCAGTAAGACTTTTTTTTTGACAATAAAATGGAAGAACATATTAAATTGATCAAAAGTGACAGTAAAGATATAATGTTACAAACAATTTTTACATACATTTTAAATACTTTTTTCGAATGAAATTGTTTTTACAATTTTTAAAATTGACACCTTGCATGATTCATTAATACTCTCCTCCCATTAATGTTGCAACATTATATATAATGACTATTATAGTAATATTATGTGACCTTGGTTAAAAAACAGATAAATGAGAAGAACCAATGACATCCAATGCCATATTTGATGTGCAAGCTACAACATTTTAGTGAAAACATCTTACATTTTGTTCTGCACACAAAACCATGCTGAATATTTTGTGTGGCAAAGAAAATTGAAATACCACTGATTCAAAATGACAGCATATGGGTTTGAAATAATATTAGGGTGAAAAACAATGATGAAAGAATTGTATTATAATACTGATTTGTAGTGTACACCAGCAGTATGTTGGCGTTTAATGGAAGATGTAGAAACAAACAGCAGAGTTCACATCTGTTCCCTGTCAGATCTAGAGAGGAAAGAGCACTCTGACAGATAACCACCAGCAGAGCATTGAGGTGGTCCAGGAGGAGCAGCGAGCACCATAATCAGTGATGAATGATGACGGTGTTGATTATTTTAGTTTTAGTTTCCAATTATTGTGTCATGGAGGTCCAATGCACGGGGTGAACCTGTTTTGCTATTCACTATCTCTGTAGTCATAACCATATGTACGTCTATTAACAGGGTCGTTTGACCAAAAATGGAACTCGCAAATCAATTCCTGTGATCCACTGAAATTTTTTTAAAGCATGTATAAATAAAGCATAATAGGTCAAGCTAGTAGTTTGCAATATGTCTCATGAGTGACTTTGGCTGAAGCCATTTACGCCCACAGGAATTCAGAGCTAGAGAGCAATACTTGAGGTCGCTTGTGATGAACCTAGTCCAAAGGGTCAAGAAATAGAATCATTTTGTTTTCTATTTTTATTTTGTCTGTGTATTTCTTGGTTTACACATTCCCGAGTTTACATTTACATCAGCAATGAGGCATTTTGCTGTCAGAGATTTCCGACACCATCCACTCTAATGTGGAGACATCTTGAACATTTCCTGTGGCCAAGAGAAACATTTACCGCAATGGTTGATGGACTGCGTGCCACATCTTCCCACAGCATGCTGACAGATTGATTCTTACCGGTGCTCCTTTTATCGCAAAAATAAAACCGAATGAAAATCTCATTGCCACTGTAAAATGTGGTATATACATGATCATAAAACATATTATTCCGGTTTCTGTTCCTCCAGAGTCCTTCCCGCAATTCACAGAATCCTGTTTAAATTCACCCCAAGCACTAACTCATCAGACTTTGTCGACAATCTTAGTGCCAAAGCAAATGAATGATCTTATCGGTGTGTGTGCAGGTCAGTTGGACAGAGGGAATTTAAAGGATGTCATGGAACTGATGGATGCATTAAACCAGTTGTAAAATAATCACAAATGATATGTGACGAAAGTAACATACCAGGCTTCGCTAAAAGTCAACAGAAGTAACGCAGCAGAGTAATGTGAAGCCTGGAAGTGAAAAGAGTGTTGAAATTAACAGTCGTGAATTTTGAAAATAATGGATGACTGTTTACTGTAATTCTCTCTGGATTTTTAGCCCCATGTCTTGAAAGTGAAAGGGTGGGGCGGTGTTTAGAACAGTATGCCATTCAAATGTTAGTGATATACAGTACATATATATATATATATAGGCACAATGATTTTATGAGTAACATGTTTGAGGTCTAAATAACTATATTCTTGCCTAAAAAACTCCATTTAAAACTCCATTTCGTGACACAACATCAGTAGTATTTAAAAAAAATATATGGTGGATTTGCTCGACCGACATGACAGTCACTTCAAGGGGAGTGATACAAATGGTGAAACGGTTCCAGTTCTGATAGTGTGTGAATATCGCAATGCTGGATAAGGCTCTCAGCCAATCAGATTCGAGAACCAGAAAGAACTGTTGTGTACTGATTCTATGGCTCTCAATCCTAGTTATGATCAAACTAAATGTTTCAATGTGAGTGAAAAGAAAATCTAAAATGATCCTGCAAATGAACATAAGTCCTGCATCTGAAATATACAAACAAATGACATGGAATTCTTTCCAGCTTTCCAAGCAAACATTTGATTTACAAGTACAATCAGTCCATAAATATTTCTTTTTTTTAAATTATTTTATAATCAGAAGTAGTTTCGTGCATATAACAAATAAATGCCTAACAGTTTAAATTAGAAGGACCTGATAGATGCAATGCATGAATGTTTAATGACTGTGAATGAGCTGCACTGGGTCTACAACGCCCAGCCTTGTTCAATCTTAATATGGATAGCAAAGATTTATGTGTTGCGGTGCAGTTTGTCATGATGATTACTTGAAAATTTGTATGTGTATTAGTTGTATGTAGTTATGTCTATTATGTGTGGACAACTGAATTCTTTTTTACTGCATAACAAATTTACCTACGGGTATGAAATAAAACTACCTACCTACCTACCTATCTCTTTCAAATCAATGTACTTGTGGATCACACAAACACACAATTCCGCACAGAATGAAGGTCTTTCATCAGTCCATCTTAGCAGCATATATATATATATATATATATATATATATATATATATATATATATATATATATATATATATATAAGGGATAATGTAGAGCGAGGCGGTTGTTATAGCAAATACAACCCCGACAGGCTGATCAGGACCCCGACGCGAAGCGGAGGAGGAATCCTTCGTCCATAGCAACGCTCTGTTTTTCATGGCAACGGTGTGTTATACTTCGCAGCGGTTTGTTATCAAGAATTATTACATGGCTTGGCTGAATTCCAATGTAGAATGCGGTCTGTTATTTCTTTATAACAGACCGCTGCGGAGTATAACACACCGTTGCCATGAAAAACAGCGCGTTGCTATGGACGCGGAACGGACTATTTTCTTTGGCGGAAGCAATACAATCGTTTTTAAATCAATAAACTCCTTTTTAAATCAATAATTCGTGTCAAATTATTTATTTATTTTGTAGGTAGCCATGTAATAAGCGGGATAATGTATAGAGAGGCGGTCGTTATAGCGAATAACAAGCCCTTCAGGCTGTCAAGACCCCTCCGCTTCGCGTCGGGGTCTCGTTCAGCCTGTCGGGCTTGTTATTCGCTATAACAACCGCCTCTCTATACATTATCCCTTACATAACAGGCCGCATTCTACATTAGAATTCAACCAAGCCATGTAATAAGTAAGGGATAATGTAGAGCGAGGCGGTTGTTATAGCGTATACAACCCCGACAGGCTGATTAGGACCCTGACGCGAAGCGAAGCCTGAAGGGGTTGTTATTCGCTATAACAACCGCCTCGCTCTACATTATCCCGCTTATTACATGGCTACCTACCAAATAAATCAATAATTTGACACAAAATATTGATTTAAAAAGGAGTTTATTGATTTAAAAACGATTGTATTGCTTCCGCTAAATAAAATAGTCCGTTCCGTCTCTACGGTTAGAATCCTGCATCCATAGCAACGCTCTGTTTTTCATGGCAACGGTGTGTTATACTTAGCAGCGGTCTGTTATCAAGAAATAACAGACCGCATTCTACATTAGAATTCAACCAAGCCATGTAATATATATATATGTATGTAATATATATGCATGTATGTAATATATATGCATGTATGTAATATATATATGTAATATATATGCATGTATGTAATATATATGTAATATATATGCATATATATATATATATATATATATATATATATATATATATATATATATATATATATATTTATAATCTCATTTTATCATCAGCAACATGTCAAAGGTTTTCTTTTTCCACGAACATCAGAGTTTATCATTTTTAATATAGTTTCAGAGTAAAGTTGACAGGTTTTATGATCTATTCATTCTACTTTGGAACACATCTAGATGTTTTATGATATTCAAATACCCCTCATATCTGCCAGACCCTCTCATCTCCTCTTGCCCTCATTTGTTACCAAGCAAAACAGTTGCTTTTATATTGGAGACTCAATATAAATTATACCACAGCACATGTTCCAGTTGCTCTGCACCACATCCAGAAGGTCTTTCTCATTTTAGGCTGATGATAAGTGAAGAGGTCGGCTCAGGTTATGCTTTAGTTTATGTGTCATGATTAATATTTTATTTTGAACCAACAAGGCCAATCATAGGTAGACATTTAGTCTGCTCTTGTAAGTCATTTTTTTCCTTTTTTTCTGAGATGAATGAGAATGCTAAAAGAAAGTTTTCTTTTCCCTGGTTTCACAGACATGGCTTAAGCCTAGTCTCAGACTAAAATGCATATTTTTGCTGTTTTAACTGAAAGCAACTTGCACTGACATATCTTAAAATATGTCAGTGCCATTGTTTTGTCTCAAGACGCACACCAATAATGTTTCTTTCTAAGGAACGTTTATAAAAGCTACTTCAATGTCCTAATTGAACTAATGCCTAATCCTGGCTTAATCTAAGTCTTGTCTGTTTGTGTGTAGTTGCTTGGTCTTGATTTGACCCTTGTATGCGGGTCCCTTTTGTTATGTATGCATTTGATTTCATCAATGATCTTCTGAGCTGTGGACTAATAGGGTCTTTGTTTTGTTTCTCTCTCTCTATTTCTCTCTCTCTCTCTCTCTCTACTACTACTGTCAAGCACAACTTTTTTTCGCATGAAACCAGCATTGGAGTCAACATTTTCCCCTTTTTGTGTGGCTCCATTTGAGAAACTTTACAGATGATGCCACAGGTTTATGAAGAACCACTGTTCACATTCCTTGCTGCAAATATGGTTAAAAGAATGGTCATCTGATTCCTCTCAGGGCATGCACTGGGTTTCTTCATCTTAATTTTATAAGAAAATTTGACAACACACACACACACACACACGCACACGCACACACACACACACACACACACACACACAAAAACACTTCATTCACCCTTTCACTGTTGTGATGTGTTACCTAAAATTTGTTTTTCAGCATGCATTTAAAAACAAAAAGGAAAAGTTTACATTAGAAATGAAATGGAGGGGAACATAATTAGTAGTCTTTTGGGAACTCTGGAGAGAGCCAATCAAGGGGTGCATACTTCAGTAAAGTGAGATGCCAGCACTAACATGGGGCCTCAAAACATTGTTGTCCATGAAAACATGTTGTTGCCATGGAGTTTTTGTTTATTCTATCTTTCTCTTAGCATTAGATGTGGTCAGTCAGTCAGTCAGTCAGGCAACCTGTGGAGTGTGTCATCTTTTGCTCCCGTGGGATGTTTAGGTATTTCATGTAAGGTGAAAATACACCTTTATTGTTTGCTTCAGATACGATTTTGTTTCGTTGTTCTCCGGTGTCTCAGATTGCGAACTCTCATTCCAGAAACTGTTGCTAGGGGTTAATTGTGTTTTTTGAAAATACATCTTTTTAAGTGACTCATAGAGGGTTTCATTTTCAATAAATTTCTGTAATCTAAATCAAGCTTTGGATACTGCCCAAAAACATAGCAGGGTTGCCTCCAAAAAAACCCTCTTTGAGAGGAGGCCAGGAAAAAGAATTTTAGGACAGATACCTCAAAGTAGACAGCTTGAACTTACACTGAGCAGTAGGCTATCTGAGATAAATATATATTCATCATCGGATTACAGTAGGGTCATGGTATCTTTACTATTAAGTCTCGAAACATTGAGGAAAACACCTAACAATCCTTATGCCTAAAATAACACTATTTTACAGTGTCCTTGTTACACATCTTACATGTAGTTAATGTAATAATAAATACCAAGTTCTGGCACGAAACTCTAGATGGCACAGGCTGATAGGTCCTTAACTCATTTGGTTGCGATCGCGTCGTCATCTACATAGCGCAGCGGTTTGGTTGCTGGTGCATTAGTGGCCGGTGAGCTGCGGCTCAACATTCAAATACCGGTAGTGTTGCTGTTAGCAGTCTGCAGCGCGCTTTCAGAAACCCTCCACCTTCCCCAGCTCCACCTGTATAGATCTGCTATACGGGGGTTATTTCATGTATGTGTCTTACATGCTTACAGCAGTGTCTGTGAATGTATTGGCAGGAGCAAGTCTCGGTACTTGCAGCGTAGCAGATCTATTACACCAAGACCAAAAACATTACCATTACCATGCCAATCTCTCCGAGAGTTGTCATGATGCATAATTGCGTGTAACTAAGCCTTAACCAAACCCTAATCCTAACCCTACAATAAGTGGATGTAGTTACTTATTATTACTCAGATACTTATGTGTAATTACACTGTATTAAGGACACCATAAAATAAAGGGTAACCCAAAACCATCAAACCAAAACAGAAAGAATGATTTTTTTGGCTGTCAGTTTAATGTAATAATTTCAGCAAGATTAGTTATGATGAAAAAAAGTCAACATGAGGCTTAAATGTGATTTATATTATATTGTCTATTGTTGTGGTCATCTGCATGTCACGCTTTGGACATTTCCTGACTATTGTTTTGTCTTGTGCCAGATATACACGAGGTCTAGGTCAGATGATTTTGTGTAGAGCTTCAGATGGTTGAGTACAGCGTTGTTTAACATTCACTGGCAGTTTTCCTCTTGCTGGCCGGGGCAGATGCATTCCACACATCCTTCCCATTTACTGTTACACGATTCTTTAGTTTAGGCATTAGGTCATGTTTCTTTTTCCAGCCAATAACAATTTGAAACTTATCTTACAACCTTGTGTTTAAATGAACGTGCTACATATTACAAGTTAAATATCTGAATCTAAAACACGTGCGTTATTAATGTTGTTTTAGATTCAGATATTTAACTTGTAATATGTAGCACGTTCATTTAAACACAAGGTTGTATGATAAGTTTCAAATTGTTATTGCCAATACATGTGTAATGTGCTTAAGGTAATAAAATGGATGGAGAAGAAGAATAAAGAAATAAATGAAGTGTACACAAGCTTGAAACTGAAGAATGAAAAATGCTATTGCTTATGACTTGGAGAATTGGACCACGGCAGGAAAAACATTTTGGATTGGGTGTAGGTTTAGCCGGGATAAATTCTACAGAGATCTCCTTGCCAGCTGCTCTTGCACAGGGATGTGGAATCAGGTAGAAGCTGGGCTCTATGAAAGGACTCCACAAGCACAAGAGAGCCAAAAGTATATTTGGCAGACTGCTCTTTTTTTCCAGTTATTGGCATCAGATCCTTTAGGTTAGGTAAATTCCGTTAGGAAGGCCTTATTACACATTTAAAAGTGTTTATGCATGTTAAATTTGATAATTGTAGTCCACTCCAGAAGGTTGGACTTCACTCCCTTGGGCATTGCAAATCAGGTATCCATGCTCTCGCACAGGTGAAGTAATGACATTGAAGGAAGCACAAGGAAGTTAGGAGGTTTTGTCTGGAATAACAGATGCAGTTTTATTTTATTTGAAAGGAATAAATGAGAAATGCCACCTACCATAAAATATACAGAACTCCCTTTGGCATGATTCATGCATTTCATTCCTCTGAGATTCAAGGAACATCCGTACAGCCTCATGTTCAGAGAAAACTGTTAATTGAACATTGTAAAATGAAGTAACTCATGCATGAACCTTTAAAGGGCACATTTACTAGTTCAGTCTGTTTAGGTCTTTTGGACACGTAAACGGTTTTGTAAGATTCTGCATATAGAAGGCTATAGTTTGAATAAGATTAGAATAAGATTCATTCTATTTAAACTATGATTCATTCTTAAATGAATTGTGTATAATGTGAGCATGATTTTAGAAGTTTTATCAATATTTTCTATTCTATTATTTTCATGTTATGACTGATAACTGACAAATGACCCATATCAACATTTTTATAAATAAATCAAATAAAACAGAAAATCAATGATTTTAAATGCTACAAGTGAATTTAGGCATTAAAAATCATGAGTATGAAAAATTATATTTGATTACATTTAACAGTGTTATTGGCAACACTTTACAATAAGGTTCAATGCATTAACTAATATTAACTAAAAATGAGCAACACATTTGTTAGAGTATTTATTAATATTTCTTAATGTTATAAAAGATAAGTGTTCATTGTTAGTTCATATTAGCTGAGGTCTATTAAATACTGTAATATTAACAGATACAAAGTTTGATTTTAATAATATATTAGTAAATCTTTAAATTAACATTAACTAAGTATTATTCATTGTTGGTACATGTGATTAACTAATATTAACAAATGGAACCTTATTATAGACAGCGTGTATTAAGTGCTACCCGAAAGTGTTACCCGAAATTATTAGTGTTTTTCTAAAATGAAGTGAGTGAGATGACGGCAAAGATCATTTAAATGAGCATGCACAATTAAATATCCAATATCGCGCGATACTGATGAATTAATTTTTAATATAATAATCTCAACAAAAAAATTATTTGTAAATGTACATTAAATAAACACATTCCTTTTTTCGTTTTCTTTTTTGTTTTGCAGCCGTTCGGAGGAGATGGTTGGTGCGACACCATTAATAACCGAGCGTACTGCCAGTATGACGGAGGAGACTGCTGTCCATCCACTCTCTCATCTAGAAAGGTAAATCAAACCCTCTGAAGCTCATTTGAAGGGCTATTCCTCTCATCCTCATTCCATCCTATGCTGCTTAGTCATTTTCTCATTCCTCTTCCAGAGTGCCAATCTCGGTCTCATATCGTGCCGTCACATTGTCAACCCTTTCCATGAACGTCGCCCACATCATTAGGCACTCAGGTGGCGTGTTCTCCCATAGAGAGAATTAGCTCGGGGAAAGTGTCTGTCATAAATAAATGACTGGATAGAGCAGCTTTTATTAGCAGATGGCCAGGTGTCAGCGGTCACGGGCAACTGTGAAACAAGCAGGGTCTGAGAAAGTGAAATAAACCGTGAGGAACAGCATCCTGCCACTGTTGGTCCGACGGAGCTGCCATGCTTGTGTTTACGCAGGCCATGGAAAAGTCCGAGTACGTTGGTGGGGCAGTCTGGTTTAAGAGCGTCTAGGACGAGAGCCAGAAAGAAGGTTGGACAATAAAGAACAAATTCCTCTCATCCCTCCTTCTGTGGCTCTTTTCTAGCATCCAAATACCTGCCAAATGCACAGGAAACAAAATGATATACTCAGATACTCTTGCACTTTTTTGTGTGGGTGATCCAAAAGCAAATATTTGGGTATTTTAAAATGCGTCCGTCAGGATTATTTAGCATGAAACTAAAGCTAAACTTCAGCGATCCAAAGAAATGCATCACAAATGAGTGAATGACCTCGATTGGACTACGAATGGACAATTGCATCCCAAAACATCAGGTGAAATCAACGCTTATCCTCTAGTTTCATGTTTACTTTTCCTGCAGTAGGCCGCTTAGCTGGGAATTTGGGTTTATTTTGTAACCTGTGGTGATGGCACGAATTCTGGACAAGAACCTCCTCCTGTTGATTCTTAACATGTGTTCTCCTCTCCTCTCATCTGCTCACAGTCGGGCTTTCTCTCTCTCTCTCTTTTTTTTGATCTCTGCAGCCCTGAACGTGACCATCCTGTCCTAATCAATCCTAGAAATCCTTCTAGTGTAAAAAGCCCAATCCTTGATTTTCTAGTTATGAAAATAAACACCCGACCAGGCCATTCTCCAAGTTTTTGTACATATTTCTTCAATAAACAGTTTGGTCATTTTGAGTAATTTGGTCAACAGTTGATATCGATCAGACATCTGGAAAAAGGTAACGCTCATTGTTTTGATCTACTGCGATGTATTTTCGAGCCGAATTATCCGAACCACACTTTGATCTCTCGTTCAAAGACTGCGTGTGGCTCCCACATACCGTATAAGATGTTTGTGGCCGAATATTTTTTGGACGCTGTTTGTAAAAGTGTGTCTGATTGATTGACAGGTCGTTCAGTTCGGGGTGGACTGCGATCACGATGAGTGCACCTGCCGTGACCCCGAAGCCGAAGAGAACAAGGGCACAGCCAAGCGAAAGGAGCCAGGACCGCTGTGAATGATAGCAAGGCGGAGAGCGCGCAGACAGCTCTCAGACTGGCTTGAAAAGAAAATGTCAAATAACCTGAATGTTGTTTCTCGTGCCACATGAGAGAGAGGCTGATCAAAGGCAGTAATTCAAACCATAGCATTGCATAAAAACAATCCTCTTCAATACTAATCTATAAAATACTACCTAATATATTTTCAAAAACTCTAACATAGGTGTAGATGTAGATATGACCAATATTTTAGCCCACGATCATTTACGTACACCATCGAGCACACAAAAATGTTGCTTGTTGTGAGCCACATTCTTTAAACTATCTTCACCTATATGTCATTAATACAGGTATATAAACAAGTGCTTATCTTCAGAATTCTGGATTTATTTTATACCCTCTACATTTACATGCAAAACCTGTGAAATGCATGTGTGCTTTGGGAAAAGACAGTTCATTTATAGCAATTGTAATGGAAATATATGATACTATTTTTGTATGCTCTTCAGTCTGTTAAAGTGTAGTGTCACTGTCATATCAATAAAGTATAAATACACACTATTAAAGACAAGTTCGGTGGGATTTAAAAAGTCTATTGTCCATTATTGTGCGCAATATCATTTTTTTATTTAAATATATTTCATTTTAAGATTCAAATTATTTTTAACTGTCAAATGGTGCAAAATGAAGACAAAAATACAATATGAAATCAAGAATATTAAAGTTGAAAATTAAATATATTAAGGATAAACATTTTTTATAATATAAGGAAATTAAATGGTGAAGAAAAGGTTGTTTTTTTTTTAACTACGTTATTGATCTTACTGTGAACGATCCATGCAAGTTTAATGTTTTTTACTTTCAGACTCTCTGTTGACATGTCAGACTTCTCCAATCATTTAGTCCTCTTAAATCCCACCCCTTTTCTTACAATCAACTGCAAGCTCACATTTAGATCTGGCTCCAACCAATCAATAGAACCACGTTCCCGCCCTTTTTCCACCGATAGCTCATTTTACTCGGATGTACGTCACAATATAGAAGAAAAGATCTGCCACTATACTTCCATTTCGACTTGAAAGAACTGTGTAACTCTCATTACTTTTGTTAAAATTTCTTTTGAAAAATTAAATAATCATTGATTTAATTTGGCCAATTTTATTTGGAATATGAAATAAAACATAAACAAGACATGTTATTGTACACAACTTTTAAAATGATTATTTTCATAATACTGCTTATACTTTAAAAAACGTCTGTACAGTTGCTTGACTTCGCATACCTTAGTTTGAATACTACATTCAGCACATTAGTAATAGATTTAATATCTAATTAACATTTACATTTGCTATAGCTCTTTCCATATCTATATGCACTACAAAGACAGACATTTTCATCACATGAAGAAGATACAGTTTTAGTTCTTGTGAAAAAGTCTTACCTATACAAGCTGGTGTATGCACTATTTGATAAAATACACCACTAGTTCTAAATGACACTTTAATGCAACTTTCCTTCGCCTGTACACTGTACATTTGTATGTTCAAGGCCAAAGACACATCACTTGAATGCTTCTTGAAAAATCAGGATGGATTGCTCACGTTCCCACCAAATACTTTCCCCTTCATCATTAAATGGCCAATTAATGTTAAAACTGATGGAGCAGATTCTCTAGAGAGAAGCCCTAAAGGGGAGGCCATGTTTAGGTACAACCCCTGACTAGTCCTCTAGTTGTCCAAATCGTTTAAAGTTCCTTGGGTTCTCCATAATCATTGTACATAACGGAGAGCATCTGATCTTCACATGCCTTACGTAAGTCTTGGCTGAGATTCACCCAGCTGAGCCCGAATGCTTTGGTATCTGTATAACGACAAGACAGATATTTAAGGGATGCTCTGCGCAAGCCAATTTTTGGTTCCTGGAGGAGACCCCGGCACCAACCGCTGAGTTCATCCAGCTGAGACAGGATCAATCCAGCTTTCCTGCAGAAGCAAACACAAAGATGATATTGAATTAGTAATATATGTTAATTTAGATACAGATTTTCTGGATTATATGCATATGCAACACAATTCAATCAACTATACTACAGTATATTATTATTATTATTATTATTAGGGACCAAACACCAAAGGTGTTGTACCTATTATATCCGTTAGTTTTCTCATTATTCTTCTTTTTGGAGTCTCTAACTCAATCCCTCTAGCGCCACCAACTGTCCAAATATGCAATTACGTTTATGCCAATAAACATAACACATTTCTTTTTTAAACCAATTCCTTGCCTCAAGATGATTCGAATGCACCCATGTGATTATATTTTTGAAGATGTTTAAGCCATTTTTGACTAAAATAATCTAAAATGTCTTTAATTAGATGGTCTGATGCTCCCAGCCATGCTTGCATAATTCATTGTGGCTTTTTTTGTGCATGGCCCCTTAGTTGCTGCTTGCAGCTATATTTATTATTACTGTTGTTATGATTGTTATTATGAAAAAACAACAACACTTTAATTGAGCAACGATTCATTTAAATTGAACAAAAGTGACTATAAAGACATATAATGTCACAAAATATTTTTATGTGAAATAAATGCTGTTATTTGAACTTTTTATTCATCAAAGAATACTGAAAAAAAAAAAAAAAAGTTAAGCAGCACAACTGTTTTCAACATTGATAATAAGAAAAGTTTTTTTGAGCTACAAATCAACATATTAAAATTATTTCTGAAGTATCATGTGACACTGAAGACTGGGGTGATGACAGCTTTGCCATCAAAGGAATATATTGCATTTTAAATCAAATACAAAATAGTTTAGATAAGTGTAATAATATTTCACAATTTTCAACAAATCATAGTTTTATGAAGTATTTTTTCATTGAAATATATTATTATAATTTATTCATTATCTTTTGGACGATTAGTCAACAAATCCTCAGTAAAATAAAAACTCACTCACATACTTTTCATTTAGGCTCAAATCTAATTTGATTCCTTTATAGTAATATTTGTTTTATTTTTGTACCATCTAATTACAACAAGGTCTCAGTATGAACGCACACAGCACATTTCTTGTTCCGCAAGTGATGTGCAAGTTGGTATTTTCTGCTAACAGCTATTGTGATATTCATACCGCATAGTTTTTATAATATTGCTGTTACGCAATGCTCTTGACACTGGCTTGAAATTTTTCTTCCTTCAGTGGTTTAAACATTGAGCATTCCATTCCGTTTATCCATTCTGAGAATGCCCACCTCACAAGCTGCTCCGGAGCATGAGACTGAAAGATTGATGGGAGACTCCAATATAATAAATAGAAACTGCAGGAGATGGCCATATTCAGCTAAAACACAGGTCTTCTGTCTGCACCCTTTAAATTACGCTCTTCAAAATCTGGACTGAAGAGATTGATCATAAATCAAGCCTGTGGTGTACTCTAATGGCAAAGCCTGACATTTTTCCCATCAAGAATCTTTTGAGGTAACAGGACCGATTAGGTGAACGGCAGTTAAGGTTAAGTACCTGTGAATTCTATTAGCGACAGTGACTTGAGAGGACGTTTATTGAGTATGTGTGAATGCGATGAAGCGCCAATGTCCTTCACAAAAGACAAAAAGCTGAAATGTGATACCAAGAGTACGGAAAGAGCGCCTCATTCCTAAGTCATAGCTTCACTTCAAACCCCTGCCAAACCAGAAGCTCAACACTCTACTGTATAAATACCAAAAACCAAATCTGTGTGGACCAACCAGGCTTTTGGGGTAGCTAAGTGCATTTTTAAGTTTACGATTAAAATGTGGCTTAAATCGATTAAACTGATCGCACAGTGTTTCGATTGGTTGTTTTTGAAATTATTGAACTGAAGTATAAAATCATTCTTTTCTTTGGCTTGCGCTTAATTCACAACGTATAATAATGGAATTTTAATGATGTCAGAAATCACTAGCATATTAAATGAAAAATATTCCCATCTGCAGTAGAGATGCTGTCATTTATATCATTCTTTTGAATGTATTTGTGTTTTTAATATCTTGCCACATTTCAGTGGTTGTAGGAATTTGGATGTTTATTTGCTTAAAACAAAACCCTGTGGTTTGTTATCCTTTAATTTTTCAAGAAAGTCCGTTTTGGTCTCCAAATAGCAACGGTTGTCACCATAAATTCCAGCATGTATGGAAGTGGAAAGTGGCCTCTAATTTCCAAGGTACGTTTTCAACCTCTTGGCCTCTGCCAGTGCCTCTCTCACTCTCGCTTTTCCGAAATCTCTTGCACTAGTCTGAGAGGAAACAATCAGCTGCATTCCACCGACACCCACAGTAACACACCAACCACATTTCATAACATCCATTTGAAATAGCCTCATGAGAGAGTGACAACGCTCCTTATAGTAACGGTATAGCATTAATCTCCTATGAAAACAAAGAAAGAACTTTGACCGAACACACTGAATTCCACCAATTATAGCGTGAGTCAGTCCAACCAATAGGCCCACCAATTAAGACTGAGTCACAAGACAACCTTTATGATATCTCAAAAAGAAAGAAAACATAGTCTTTTTAATCCATTTTGTTCCAAGTCAGGACCTGAGTGGGACCAGTTTAGTGACAATTATCTTGTATTATGACTAGTTGAAGAAAATTACATTTAAATGAGGAAACCCCAGTGAACTGCATTCCTTTTGTATCAAAGACTTGGAAACAAATTCTCTTTGTTTATACTATCCTATGCCTTAAAAAATGCCGTACGGGCGTAATGAGATTGGAAATGACGCATTAGAGTTGTTTGGAAGGCAGATGCTGTGGAGATAATGGCCCATCTCCCCAGACCTCCACTTGAACGGCCTAAAAACTTGCGCAACATTTCATGAAACTGGGTCGATCACAGGAGCATGATCACACGCTCCCGTCATTGTGCGAATATATGGATGAATTCATATGAATGAATGTTGTTTTTGAGTTATCTTGATGCATTCGTCGTAGGAGACAGCTTTAGGGGGTCAATTAATACTAATTTATCTACTATCATTTAAACTCAAAGTTCTCAAACCTCAATGATGGCCAGTGACAGTATTATGACATCACTTGACTCAACATGGGGGTCAACAGACCATTTGCCCTTTAGCAGTCACAGGGTTCTCCTTATGGAAAGGTTAATGATAAATAGTAACTTTATAAATAATGCAATGTATAAATGAAATTTAGTAACTTAGCTAACTCACTTCAAATACATTTAAATAGAAATATAATGAAATTATTAAATACATCATAGAATGGTGCAATAAATAAACAAAATAATAATGAAATATAAGTGCACATTAAAATGAAAAACAAACTGAAATATACAACTTGAAATAAAATGTAGCAGACAGCATGAAGGAAATCAATATATAATGAAATTGAAGACATTATGAACTGTTGAAATAAACAAATAAAAATAAGCATAGTGAAAAGAGAATACAAATAAGTAATAGCACATTAAATGTATGTACAATTAAAAGTGATGGTATTGTTATTTATTGATTCCATGACGGCATCGATTGAACATTTTTTGCAATATAAATGTTTCTTTGAAAAAAACAAAACACTCATTGCATCAGGATATTCGGCTACTTGTGTACTTGTGTTACTTGTGTACTTGTAAAAGCTACTTGTGTTTAATTGCATCACTTCATGCTGTCTGCTACAAGTCTGTCAAAGGAGAAAGAGAGGTATAGTAAAGGGAAGAGCAAACTGGAACATGCTAAATCATGTATGACTGAGAAAATATCCAAGGCCTGAATTTGATTAAACTACCATGAATCCATGATCTTGGTTTGAAAGCAGCACTGTTTAAGTCCTCACAGCGGTTAACTCTCATCAGTCACACTGGGTGGGATAGAGTTTGATATAAGTGTGTTTTAGAGCAGTAACTCGGGAGCAAGAAAGGAAAACCTTGCAACATGGAGACGATTAAATACAACCTTTTAATTTGAACCGAGGCCTCAGGTACGGTCGTCCAAATGGCCTTAATTAAATTCACCTGCCTCTACTGTGCATCAGCGAGGAAGCGTTCAAGTTTTATATCGAACACATGGCTACGTTTAGAAAGCGTTTCAGTGCAATTCTAAAATCCAGACCTTATTTGTCTTTGGTTTGTTTTGGAGGGTGTATAAAGATTGCCACCCTGTTCTGTGGTCAGCCTGATGCCTTAGCGATCCCTTTAAATGTACTGTAATCAGTTTGATTGCAATTTAAACCTAATTAGCACAAATTCCCTAATCACGTCTGACGTTAGAATCCATAATAGAATAATCTGCGTTTACTATGTAATTTAAAAAGCACATAAAAGCTTGTGAAACAAGATATTAGGTTTAATTGCAATCAATAAAAATTAATGTGTCCCCCTAACATACCCACAGCCATTCCAAGGTAACATCCCATAATGCACTGTGCTGAGCTCAATGAAAATATTAATCCAAGATTGCTTAAAAAGCGAACAAAATGTGGATTATAAATATATTTAATTCTATAAATAGCTTATAAAATAGTTCATAGAATTAAATCAAACATTTAATAATTCAAAAATGAAAAATAAATAATACTAATTTATCATTTTATGTAATGTTTGTGTTGCGCTGTTAGCTTAGCAACATGCAAACATCAAGCGCAATTGAAATCAATTGCAATTGTATCCAGTGTGGAGTGCAATTTGGAATCAATTTGGGACACTCTACTATAGAGCATCCCAAACTGGTTCCTTATAAACTTCCATAATGGTTGCAATGCTGTCTAAAAAGTTAGCTGCCTATAAGCATTTAACTAGCTTTTGTAACAGAGCTTGAGAATCATTTTACAAACCTGGGCCCCAGTTC
The DNA here is from genome assembly GCF_949319135.1 of Squalius cephalus. Classification (NCBI taxonomy): domain Eukaryota; kingdom Metazoa; phylum Chordata; class Actinopteri; order Cypriniformes; family Leuciscidae; genus Squalius; species Squalius cephalus. The sequence continues at coordinate 32,323,153 of NC_137128.1, read as the reverse complement.
ATCTTCACAGCGCCAAGTGAACTCTCCAAAGCTCTCATAGCGCTGGTTGTAGTGGTAAAGTACTCGGTGGAGGGTTGGTGAGCCCAGGTCCATAAGCGTGTTGTAGGCCGTCTGCTGTTCCTTCCCGCTGGTGTAGCCATTGAACAGGTTGTAAATCTTGTCTGCTATTTCTGAGGGGATATTCAACCAAATCAAATCACTTCTGATCTTCTGAATATTGCCCTAACCTAAGAAGTTCATTCTACAATATGTAAGCAGTTCTCTACCTTGAGCCTTGACGTCATCCACGGCAGGACAGGGAGTTTTCATCGTCACCTCACTCGGACTGGAACGCCGACCCGTGTTGTCCACCGCCCACAGCCGAAACCTGACATTGCACAAGTAGACATTTGTCACATACTCAATTCTCAAGTTCCACTTTATTTTGATAGTCAACTTTAGACATTCTATTAACTAAAAGTAACTTTGCAACTACATGTCAACTAACTCTCAGAGTATTAGTAGACCGTTAGCTTAGGGTTAGAATTAATAGAATAAGTTGAAAAGTTTTATCAACGTTACTGTAGTATGAAGAAAAGCTGGTCGAGAGCCTGGGACATTTTACACTACTGTTTTTATAATGCTTATATGCTGCAGTCAGCCTCTGCTGCTCCTTTCGTTTGATGTTTTTTAGTTTTTTTTGACAATTAAAGTTACGATTAAAGTTGCATCCGCCTCCTTCTTCCCTAAACTTTGTTAGTTACATTTGATCACTTAATTTAACATTATTTTATTTAATTCTAATGAAAAAGCCACAAGTGCTGAATTACTACGTCACTTTATTTGACTAATTAAAATTGAGGGGTAATGCAGCGCTGTTTTACTTGGTCAAAAAAATCGTATTAAAAATAAGTTTGAGTGTGTTGATAGTTATGTTAACGACGTCACTGACAGGCGACGCAATGACACCGGCCGTTACACTGGTTAAAATAGCTGATTTCTCTGGATTTTAACATTGTTGGGAACATTTGCGATAATGTAAGTACACATGTCAAAAAATATATAAAACTGTTGGTAACACTTTATTTTACAGTGTCCTTGTTACATATGTTACATGAACTTACCATAGTAATAACAGTAAATTATGCATAATTACATGCAACTAACCCTCAACCAAATCCTAATCCTACCCTAACCCTATAGTAAGTACATGTAGTTGCTTAATATTACTCAGTACTTAAATATATAATTACACTGTAACAATGACACCTTAAAATAAAGTGTAACCGAACTGGTCTAGTAGTTATTGGATATTTTAACACAAAAATCTTACATATTGTGCCTTAAAGCAGAAAGTCTAGTTGACGTGAAAGTGGACCAAAAAATAAAGTGTTACCATTTTTTTTTTTCTTTGAGCCTTTTACAATATGATTGGGATATATGTTGCAGGCCAGATTTTAACCACATTCTCCAAAATAAGCACCACAGCTCAACATGTTCAGAGCATGTTCATTAAACAAAAGGCGATGATTCCCAATAAAATATCTCTATCTAACTACTACTACTACTAATAGCAATAATAATAATTTAAGATGCATGTCTCAAACAATAACATTTATCAAAATAAACTCAGGGTTAAGGTTAAATGCATAAATAAGTGTATTTGGATTCATTAGATTTGGTTGGAAATAACACTTCCAAATAGATCTTGGATATTATGAACCATTACCTTTTTAGGAGTCCTTTGAAGTTCAGAGTCAACAAATTGTTTCAGTGTGTGAATTATGTAATCATATAACAGCATATACCTCCATTAAAATCAAAATGCATGACTGCACCACTCCCATTACATAAGCATGAGTTTACGTCCGGCTCATGGCTTTGATTTGAGAATCCCTTAAGTGCAGACAACTCAACTTGAACAATAGCAACCAGCTGTGGTGGTGTACCCACTCACTCCGAGAAGATCGCTGCAATGACTCTATCAATGATGATATGTGCTGCAGGCTGTGGGAGGCAGGTTGTAAAGATTACGTTGAACTACATCCCCATCTAGTGGAAGATATCATAAACAACTACCACCTGCAGTTTCACAGCAGTGAGATCCTCAAAGTGCCAGGAAGAGAGTGCATGAAAGCTAGGGAAATGTGATCCACTGTTATGTGTGTGATTTATTAATGAAAGGGATCTAATTTATGAACATCGGCTCTCTATAGTCTTTCCACATCAAGTAGAATACAATATGAAGCAGGGGTAGAAAAAAAAAAACCTCTATTAAAACCTTGATTATTAATATTAATAACTATATTTAAATTTCACACACCTGTTTTGGTGATAGTAGTGAAAATAAAGTCTAAGACCACTGATGTATATCAATGACTGGATTGCTCATTGCGTTCTAAATTGAACCACCCGATTTGCAGCGTATCAGTCGCACGTGAATAGTTTTTAAGATGCGGGAAATATTAAGCATGAACAATGAACATATATCTGTCACAAGTTTTGTTTTCATGAACTTATAGTTTGCAGTCATCAGTTACCTGTTTCCTGTGTTTCCTTTGTTCCTAATTTTCCACCAGTCATCAGTTGTCATGGACACTCATCCAATCATCACATCTGTCCGTTATGTTGTCATTATCACTGTGTATTTAAGTTCCTCTTTGTGCTCCTTTCAGTTGTCCGGTATTGTTTGTGTAGTGCGTGCTACACCCTGTCTCGTTGCTTTTGGATTACCTGAGTCTACTTTGGTTTACTTTATTTAACTAAAATAACTTATATTTGATCTTCTCTGCCTTTCATCATCCGCGGACTGACAACATTACGATATCTGGGATTGTTATCAGAAATTGATTTGAATATACATTAACAATACATACAATCCCCTATTACTAAATTGCACTATATTACAATCAAAAGGGTTACCATGCATCATCTTGCAGCAATAGTAAAAATGCTTGGAAATAAAGCTTAATGTCTTTAAAACCATATGCAGTCAGCGCCATTTCTCTGAATAAGTTGAGAAGTGTGTATATTATTTCCTGATGTCTTTTATTGGCCAACATCCACTTCAGACTGGAGATCTTGGAAACCATTAGTAAGCCACAGGTCAGCTCAAATTATATGGCTTTTTACTAGCATGTTTGTATATGAATTAAGTGTTATTTGTATATTGCTGAGCTAATTATTAATTTGACCAACATTTAAGTCATCTTTACTGCTTCAAAATACAAGCTGTTGTTACTAAAAACACTGTTGAGTCATTTACAGTTACTGTACGAATAAAAAACAGTACTATACTGTTCACAGCGAATAACTGTACATGATGGATTAAGCTGTTTACACATGCCTAACAAAGCATAAATCTGTATTCAGATTTCAGAAGAATCACTGTGACATTTGCAATACAAATGCTGAGGTGTCTCGTCCGTCAGCTGATCTGATATTCGCTATTTTAATGAAGGTGAACGTAACTTTTAATAAGCAGGGGAAATTTTCGACTTTTTAACAGATTAACATTTAAGTGTTTAGGACGTTTGCGTTGTAAGAATGTACAGGGAGACTTCAGATATAAAAACGTTGACTCGTTAGGTCAAATTCTCTCTTTTTTCAACTAATATTTACATTTTATTTTAGCTTTATTTCAATGAATAGAAATGATTTTAGTTTTAGTTTTTAGTTAAACCTGCTAAGACCACGTTGAACATCTTGTAATTAGTTTTTAGTGGAAAAATACATCCAAATAAGAAATTCACTGTTAATTTTCCTGATATAATTTTTAATTAAAGAAATGATTAAAATTTAAAAATAAAAATTTCACTAGCATTTTCACTAGCAGTCTCAGACTTTTGTACTGTGTTTTTCTTGAAACTTAAAACTCTGAGGTGAACCAGACAATAACACTGAACATGTCCATAGATAATATCAAGACAATCTGTGCTTCTTTGAACAATGGTCAAATATCGAAAACATTTGGAAAGAAGTATACTAAGAAGGACTCAATCCTCCCTCTGGGCTGGTGTAATATCTCCAGCATGCCCTGCATGTCCACTGTGTGTGTGTGTGTGTGCACTAACTGTCAACATATGTGCAGGATGTGTAACACAGGAAATCAGGAGGAAAGGTAGCAGGGCGTTTAAATTCAAGCACCTACATGTTGGAATACCCACATGAAAATTGCACCAACACAGACCATCGCAAGTAATGCTGCAATGTGTTAAACTGCAAAGACAGATGTTTGCAGACTTCAGAGGTTATTTTAGAGTAATATATAAGAATATATAGCAATATTAAATGCTAACCTCAAAATAATTGTAAAATATTTGTATATAGTTAACGACAACAAATGCTGCTCTGCAAAACGCAAATCCTTTTACTATGTTATTTTCCATACAGTAATATATATATATATATATATATATATATATATATATATATATATATATATAAAATAGATAATTTCTTTCTCCATTTATTAAAAACTTATTTTCAGAATTCTGAAAATGTAGTTTAATGTCCTTAATGTCTTTATAAATGTATATCTTGACTTTATATATAATTTAATTAATACATTTATTATTGTTATTATCATTAACCATATTATTTTTTAACGACCCTCTGATGAGAACCACAGATTTATATTGTGATTTATCATTATTCATATATTGCAGATCTACATTCACAATATATGGCTAATGTCAAGTGTTTACGAAAACCTTTTCATGTTTTTGCAGCACTGTTTAACACATCAATCTTTCTATTGCTGTTTCTGCTATCACCGCAAAATGCACCCCTTGACGCACTTTAAAACCATTCCAAAGTATGAAATGTTTCCCCATGCTGTATCTGAAGCATGTAAAACTCGCCCAAATTGAATAGGCCCACTGGGCGAGCAAACCATGTTCTTCCCTGTGGCACAAAATTGAACGTTCCTGAGAAAAGGATGTAATACATCACAAAACTATCCATGGGAGTCTAAACAGACAGGGGCCCACCATGCAATTACCACTTCCAAGAGAAGACGTCAGGCTGATGTCACCAGCTTTTATACAAAAGCAATGATTGGGCCAATTATACTTTCCAAAAAGACTCCTTACCTGCTACAGTGACTGCCAAGCTATTTAGTGAAAAGCACATGCTAAATCAACTACTGATATTGGACAATTGACATAGATAGGAAGTGCTCCAGACATATTTTACACAAATCATTATCGGATTTTCACAGCCTTAGCTGGATATAATTGCTTAGACTCACGCAGATATTAAAACCCCTCATCTGACTGAAGACACGCAACAACTTTTGTTTCTCACTAAGCGCTCAATGACGATGCCTCTTGCAAAAGCAAAGGAAACAGGTGTTCCATGCTGAAGAAACCTGGCATTACACTTAGGTTAAGAAACATTGTGAACATAAGGCCTGGAGATGACCCCTTTGATTCATATTATTATGATGGTCCCACTTTATATTAACTACTATGTAATAATATTTGAATTAATAATTTGATACAATGCACTTATTGTGTACATACTTGTTTTTACATTATATTTAAAAAAAAAAATACCTGCATGTAATTACATCTGTAATTAAGGGATGCTTACGAAATATTATCTTGATAACATTAAGAGAAAATCAAATAAATCGACACTTTTGTGTTGAGAACATTCTAGTGTTCATCTCTAATTCATTTCAAAGTGGAAATGCTGATATTTTAATACAAAGACTCAAATAAAGTCATGCGTCATTACATAGCAGCAGAAACTCACATGTATGTGGTGTCTGGCTCCAGGCAGCGTATGATCAGCGAGATAGATGAGAGAGGATCGGGGATGTCCCCGAGCATCACACATGGAGATTTGGCCCCGGACATGATGTCATCCACAAAACTCAACATAGTCTCTGCGAAGAGGAGAAAACTTTGTTTAGCGCACACACACACACACGTTTACAGGACCTAAAAACCCATTTTGATCTCCCATGATCACCAAACCATTTAAAACATTATGTTTGTTTGTTTTGTTCCAAGTGTTTCTAGTGAAATATGATTAATATGTCATAAGGAGACAAGCATGCATGTGCAAGGAAAATAAACATCAGCCAAAACATCTTCTCAGAAAAGCCTCGGCACCATGAACACTGGATGCTGTTTTGCATTAGGATTTCCCTCACCCTGAAAAGCCCTGCCTGACTCTGACCCAGTGCTATGAAAACAAGTGTTTCCCCAATTCCCCTGCTCGCTGGAACACGCTAGAACCTTCCAGAGACGGAGACCCTGTGGTTTGGACATTTCGAGCGGAGGAGATGTTAGTGGTTTGATTTCACACGAGACACGTGACTCAGATCGAGCTGCGAGTGTCAGCCATCTAAAAACCCAAATAAAGAGCCCATACAGAAGTCACCTGTGCTTTGCCTTTCTTATTACAAAGTGGACAGGAAGACTGTTTGCCCAGCTGGCCTGCATGCGTCACAGGACATAAGCACGGGGGCCTCGTGCGCCTTTAATAGCAAAGAGAAACCTCCCGTCCGTGGATGGGGAACCTTTTAAAACGGTGGTCACCCTGCCTCTCTTCCTGGAGGCCTCCTCTTTGAAAATACCAGGCTTCTGAGAACATGATGCCAGGATAAACGTGGAGGGTGTGTGTGTGATTATGTGCTTGCTGTCACCAGTAAGTATTTACAGTGCTTGTGGAGAAGACGGTCAATGAACTCATGCTCTGACATGAATGAAAAGTGACATTGTGAGAGACAGCAGCACTTCGGGTCATATTTATCCAGTTCCACTGACAACAAGCTCTCACATCTCTGTTTTATGTTGAAAAAAGGTGAAATGTAAAAAGGCAATAAAATGTTGATGTGTGTGGAAAATTTTGCAAGTGTGTTTTTATGAGATATTTAATTGTGAGCCATTTATGAATTGAGGAAGACATGATGTTTTAAGATTATTTATGGAGAATATTTCAACAGGAATACAGAATGGAAAAAAGTGATGTAGGAAGAGCCTAGCTGTTCACTGTTTTTTTAACCATGTTACAGAAAATAATAAATTATTAAATGTTTTAAATTATATATATATATATATATATATATATATATATATATATATATATATATATGTATATATATATATATATATATATATAATTTATCCAAAAATAAAATGTTTTAAACATTTGAATTATGCTTATGATTTTAAACATATGATTTTAAATGTTCACCGACTCAATATGACCTTGGCAAAGACTGACCAAACCTGGCAAACCTGTTGGTGTAGTTCTCAGAAAGCAACACAGACGGGGGAAAACTTTTCTATGAAAGATTATAAAGAACATTTCTTTGGAAAGGAAGGTAAATCTGATGCATTCAAAGATTTACATCATGGCCGCACTATATTATCAGTATAATTATAGAGCAGTACCCTTTTCTTGTTTCTTAAGCTTAAAACATATTATTTGCTCATGCTCATTCCCTCCATTTTAAGTGTCATCATCATGCGTTGGCATGCAAACTTAGTCCAGTTCCCTACAGCAACAGGTCAGCAGGAAAAAGGCTTCTAATAAAACGTCCACATAAAAAACATAGGCATCAGTATCAAGTGTGCACAGTGTTTCCATAAGGCACTTCAACAAATGCGTTCCCTGACACTTTAAATCTCTTTGACAAATGGCGATATGAAAATAATAATAAGTTAAATAAATAAAAAATAAATAAATAAAAAGACCTATCAAGATGTCTTCACTTCTTTATCAAACTGAAGCTTTGTCTGACAATAGTTACAAATACAGGTGTCTGGCAAATACGGCTACATTTATGCTCTTTCATCATGTTCCATCCTCTTACCTCAGTCTCATTTTTTAACGGGAAAGACCTGGGTTGACATGACCACACTACGAGGTCTGGCTGCCCTCTGTTAAACGTTCATGGGTTTTGACCAAAAACCCTCTCTGATTCTCATTACTTTGTTAAAACATCAAGGCCCAGCCAGGTATAACGATCGCAGCCTATCCAAGAGAAGTTGCATGACATTTTGGAGAAGAATCTCCCACAATGCTGAAGAAACAATACACATAAGGCCAAAGCAAATCAAAAACTGAAGAAAACAAAAACATTTAGACAATCTATCGCCTGCCAAACCATCACGCTCTTTAACGTCAGTCCACTAAAGGAGAGAGAGCGTTTTCACATTTGGCTCCTAAACTCTGGAATAGCCTTCTTGATAATGTTAGGGGCTCAGACTCTCTCTCCCAGTTTAAATCTAGATTAAAGATGCATCTCTTTAGCCTAGCATTCATATAATGCATCTCCTAACCTTATACAGTTATATTAGATCAAATGCACATTATTATTCTTGCTTAATGTTATGAACAGCAGCTACGCTAATTATTTTCTATTTGCTTCTCTGTTTTATCTTGGGATGCCCATCCTGAGGTAACTAGAGAGTATGTCAGCTCCAGTTTGGATCCAGTCTATTATGAAGACTTCAGATGCCCAACACCTATGAAGAGACGGCGCCAACTTCTGCGAAGACTTCAGATGACGCCAACTCTGAATCAACATGCACCAATGCTACATTTTCTAAATGTCATAATCATTTGTTAACAAACAAGTATTCATTACTTCAATGAGCTCATTGTTTCTGCATTAAATCAATACATTGTTTAGATTAATCAATTTTTCTCTAACTGTGATTTTGTATATGTACATTTCTGAAATGCATTCATGAAATGCAAAACTTAGACAGTTACCTCTGATAACAGATCACTCTAAAGTGTAATGTGGACTCATGCATTTTCTGTAAAGCTGCTTTGAAATGATTTGTATTGTGAAAAGAGCTATACAAATAAATGTGAATTGAATGGAAACAGGTCTGTCTATAGTTGTAAATCAAAACATGTGGCTTCCTCAACTATTTGGCAGAAAGGAAACAGTTTGCAGTTCAGTTCAAACATGTGAAGGCACTTTAATTTGGTCTTATGCTGCCTGCTTCTCTACAGAGAATAATACTTACAGTATGTAACAGTCACCAGCTGGAGTGCCCTTGAGAGCCACCAGAGGGCACTCCACACCAGACTCTCATGTTCACTCACAGACTACATCTCCCATCACTCTCTGCCTGGACTCATCAGCACTCATTATCACAATCACCTGTGTCTCATCTTCTTGTTTAGTTCACCCCATATAAGCCTTGTTCACCCCATCACTCACTGCGAAGTTTTGTATGTTGTTACACTGCACTCCTGAGCGTTTCTTCATGGTTTCCCGTTTCCCGTTTCCCGGTTCCCGGATCCCCTGCCTGTTCCTCGGATTATTCTCCTGCCTCTGACCCCTGCCTGTGTTTCCTGGTTTGTTTGTTCGTTTGGACTGCTTACCTGTGTTTGACCCCTGCTTGTACTGATTACGGTTCTGGATTACGCTTCAAATAAAGCTGCAATTGGATCTCAACCTTTGTGTCTCGGAGCAGTTCGTGACAGAAAACTTCGCCACACTGAGATCCAGCAGCCATGCCAACCATGTGTCCAGACGTCCAAATCATGTGTCTCCGTCAGGAGAATCGGTCCATCGAAGACTACGTTGCAGATTTTATTGAACTGGCACATCTCACGCTAATGAGCACCGAGTGCTTAATGATCTTTTTCCACGGAGGATTATCTGAACCGCTCCAGTCATTGATGCCCGACCATGATCCTCACGGGACATTAGAACAATATATAGATCTGGCCCTGTTGTTGAGTGGTTCATCGTTTATTGTGGGCGTGAAGGAGAAGGAGCTCCGTGAACCAGCAGTATCCACTCAGCCTGATCTTCACGTCACGCCAAACATAAAGCCTGCCACCGGATCGGTCTATGGGCGTCCAGGACTTATTTCCAACATGACAGATCCACTGCTGATGTCAGCACGTACTGCCAAGAGGGCCGCCCGAACAGAGTCTCGTTCTGCCGCGACCACCGTTCCAGGGCCATATCCTAAGATGGCCACCGTTCCTGAATCTCTTCACGTCAGCCCTGCCGAGCCTGCGCTCCACGTCAGCCCTGCCGAGCCTGCGCTCAACGTCACGTCTGCTGATCCAGAGACTGTTCACGTCACGTCTGCTGATCCAGAGACTGTTCACGTCACGTCTGCCGATCCAGAGACTTCACGTCACGTCTGCTGATCCAGAGACTGTTCACGTCACGTCTGCCGATCCAGAGACTTCACGTCACGTCTGCTGATCCAGAGACTGTTCACGTCACGTCTGCCGATCCAGAGACTGTTCACGTCACGTCTGCTGATCCAGAGACTGTTCACGTCACGTCTGCTGATCCAGAGACTGTTCACGTCACGTCTGCTGATCCAGAGACTGTTCACGTCACGTCTGCCGATCCAGAGACTGTTCACGTCACGTCTGCCGATCCAGAGACTGTTCACGTCACTTCTGCCGATCCAGAGAATGATGGGAGATGTAGTCTGTGAGTGAACATGAGAGTCTGGTGTGGAGTGCCCTCTGGTGGCCCTCAAGGGCACTCCAGCTGGTGACCGTTACACAGCACATGTGGAGGGTGACCATCTATTTGGGAATAACCTGTCCTGGTATGACCTCATACAGGGACTGAACAACAAGTCATTTATTATCCCTCTGATTTATCCAGAATCAAAGAAAATAAATGGGAAGGTCAAATTTATGGAAAAACGCTCAACTAAATAGCACTTATTGTTTTAAACAGATGTTGGTAGTGAAAGAAAAACAACAACAATATATTTTCTCAAAAGATCTGGCATCTTATATATAATAACCAGCCAACCAATGGGACAATCTTAGACCAAAAGATGATGTCTAACAGAGAGTAACATCTTCAGCAGTTCAAGGCAAGACCACTCTCAACATCTGAGCCAAAGACAACATTCCTCAAACGACTCCTACATTCAGCCTGAGAAACATCAATACCTTTACGCAAGTATCAGATTTGTGCATTACTGAAACAAGATAAATCCACTGCAAAAAAAAGGAGAACATAAACCTTGACTGAAATACACGTGTCTATGGTAAATATTGAGCCATCGTGTACAAAAATATTTATTTCTCCAATGAAATACTGAGGATTCCATTAAAAACATACAGAGGCAACAGCTGTGGAGTGGATTCATGTGAGCTGCTAGTGTTTTGAGCCTAAAGCTTTTCCACAATGTTTGCCATATGTTTCCCCTAAACTAATTTGTTGCTACTTAAGACACATATACCTTACTGTTTCTGCCCTGCGGTCAACCAGCTGAAATGTGTATAACTTAAATAAAGAGAAAGACAGAGACAGACAGGTAGAAAGAAAGGAAGGAAAGAAAGACATGAGAAAAGATAAGGTTACTATTAGAGATTTAAGGAAAGAAAGAAAGAAAGAAAGAAAGAAAGAACGAACAAACAAACTGGAAAAAGGGAGGAAGGAAAGAGGTGAGAAAAGCAAGCAAGAAAAGAAATAGGGAAGCGAGAAAAGGAAGGAAGGAAAACAGGAAAGAAAAAAAAGGAAAGAAGGCAGAAAGGAAGACAGAAAGGAAACAAAAAAGGAAAGAAGAAGGCAGGAAAAAAAGGAAGTTTCTGAGGTCCTAGGATGCATAGGGCCTTTGTTTCCACCAACTCAGGTAAAATTTAGAAAGAAAGAAAGAAAGAAAGAAAGAAAGAAAGAGAAAGAAATAAATAACTGGAAAAAGGAGGAAGGAAAGAAGTGAGAAAAGGAAGCAAGAAAATAAATAGGGATGCAAAAAAAGGAAGGAAGCAATAAAAGGAAAGAAGGCGGCAAAAAGGAAGGAAGTTTCTGAGGCTCTTGGACGCATGGGGACTTTGTTTCTACCAACTTAGGTAAAATTTACAATTAAAAACTCCAAAATCAAAAAGAAAGAAAGAAAGAAAGACCTGGAAGAAGGGAGGAAGGAAATAAGTGAGAAAAGGAAGCAAGAAAAGAAATAGGGAAGCGGGAGAAGGAAGGAAAGAAGGAAGGAAGGAAGGAAGGAAGGCAGGCAGAAAAGAAAGTTTCTAAGGCCCTTGGACGCATGGGGACTTTATTTCTACCTACTCAGGTAAAATTTACAATGAAATGAAAAACTACAAAATCAAAAAGAATGCAAGAGAAAACAAAGAATCTATTAGTCTAGTGGGAACAGCCTGAGCCTGACCACACATAACGAGGATCTTTTGTTTCTGTTAAACAGGTAAACATTTCAATTAAACATCTCCAAATCCATCACAGGAGCAACTCCATATCCAAAGCGCTGGAAGTTTTACCAGTTCCATTAAACAGCAACGTTCTGGTATCAAACACACGTGGCAGCTCCGCAAAATACTCCACAAACAACATCTGGCCTTTGTTGTCTACTTTCATGAACAGAGAGCGAGTGATGGATAAGAACGGTTTGTAATGTATCAATTCTTGGCATTTCTTCGCCAAAAATGATTAACAGACTCGATTTCTCACGTGGAACATATTGTCTTTTTCAAACGAAAAGAGGATATAAAAGGTTAATTGTAGCAGAGGAAAGGTGGGTGTTAGTGCTATGCAGAGTTGGAGTGGATGGGAGTGAAACAAAAACTCTTTAATCTGCATTCATTTTCGTGCAAATATCTTTTGATATAGACGTTACACTTGCCATCTACGTCATAGCGCTGCTAAGAGCTTAGCTGCCGCTCAACTTCGATTAAATTGAGAAACATGCTCTTTCCTACAATTTGATATAATCCTATACTTGACAGAAACCAACAGGTGATAACACTTAGACTCCATGTGCTGTGAAGGTAAGAAAATTGCCTGGAAGACAGATTTATATAATGAACGTGACTAAAGACCGACCACACCAAAGAAAGCCCAGAATGAGAAAATATAATGGAAAGCACTCACACAGAACACATTTGAAAAAAAAAAAGAATATAAGCAGTTCCAAAACCACAGCAAACATTCCTCCTAAAAGGACTATAAAACATAAAACAAACAAAAACTACAATTAATAAAACAGCAAACCTCTTAATAATAATATAATAAAACGTTTTATTTATATACCGCCTTTCCAGTGCTCAAGGACATTTTTGTATATGCAATAAGGGAATGATAACACCAATAAGGTAGACTTAAGTAATCATAAAACACAACACGATCAAAAACGTAACCAAAATTAAAGGGGAATCAAATGTAAGTTTGAGTCTGGCATTGAAAAACTAACTAACTAACTAACTAACTAACTAACTACAAAGTAACTTCAAGTAGAAAGCATGGGGATAAAGTGAATATGTAATTGTTGTGATATATAGTGATGTATAGTTTGATATTAATGATAAACTAAGGCAGTATTGTCGGGTGGAGACTCTGCAGCACATGTTGATTTCTCCTGGTCAAATGGGCATTTGACATCTGGGCAGGAAATACATGAAGGAGGGCCTTTATAGCACAGCTCAAGCCACCTTCATTTCTGTTATAACTGTAGATCAGCAACTGTACATCCTAACATCATCTGCCTGGACAGAAACCCTGAGGCCCTTGAGTTCCAATAACGGGTGGAGACAACATGTTTTTATGATGAGGAACTCCAAGTATTGCTGGACTTTAATACGATCCTGTTGTTGTTCACTGGATATTATGTCTAGCAATTTGCACAGGTGCAAATGATCACGCACACAGTGGGGTCCATAAATCTGAGGTCACATTGAAAATGTGGGATTCTAAATGCAATTAAAACAAGAAATAAATACAGTAGTCAACATTTTAAGTGGATCAAAAAAGTTAATCAAAGTTGTCCTAAGACAAGAACGGGTTTTGTTCAAAATTCATGTATAACTTTGAGGAAAGGTTTTGATCTACTGTTGAATGTTTTAGGATGTTTGGGGTGGGTAAAATTTGTATTTATTATTATCATTTTTTAAAATAAAGAAACAAATGCTTTTATTCCACAAGGATGCATTAAATTGACGAAAAGTGACAGTAAATACATTTATAATGTTACAAAAGATAAACGCTGTTCTTTTGACATTTCTATTCGTTTCCCAGAAAGAAAGAAAAAAAGCAGCACAACTGTTTTCAGCATCAATTTGATATTAATGTTCAATGTTTCAATACGGTATATATTTAAAATATTTTTGGTAAAGCATTTTCACTAGTGGATCCCAGTGCATATACCAAAAAACGAACACATAAATTCAAACTTCTATATAAAAATACATATAAAGACACAGACACACAGATACATGTGCACAAACTTAAATAAAGACAAATATAAAAGTACCCACAAAAAAGAAAACAACTCATAACACAGAGTTAGATGCCTGTTCAAAAGTACGTGCACACACAGACACATGGATTTGTGTGAGTATGAGTGAATCAGTGTGAGCTGTGCCAGCTTCCGCAGTGCACCTGCTCGGGCTCCAGAACCTGACCCCTCTCACAGACACCGAGAGTGAGATCATCCTCCAGGAGCAGGGCTACGGAAACATTCCTCAGGAGTGAAACTGTGTCTTCCACCTATTCAAGGGAAAAACAACCCCCTTTATTTTTTTTAGAAGCCCTTGTTTTGCCTGCTGCATGGAGGATAGGTCCCTCTACTTGACTTTGGGAAGTGTGGCACCCGGTTCTTTATGCCAACCGTCTGTTTATGGGTAGGATGTTATGTCACTCTGACCCTTGAGTAAACCCGGCTATTATGTGATCAAAATCCTGACATCAGTCTGGTGAGGAAAGCTGTTTGTTTTCACATTGTTTCTGGTCAGGGTGATATGACTGAAGGCAGACTTCCCATTTACTTGTTTCCCACACCACAAGAGAAAAGCAAGAGCTGATGATGTCACGTTGTGTGCCTGATTCCTATTAAGAGCTCTATTAGCAAGCAAAGCTGGCAGTCTCACTGTGTGTGTTATTTTATAGCAGACCGGTTTTGTAGTTTTTAGATTTACTAAACTCCTAACACAGTATGTCCAGTAAACACTTTAAAATCCACATAAAGTCCTTTTTTTTTCTTTACAGGAATAGTTCGGCCAAAATGAAAATTGTCATTATTTGCTCATCCACAGACAAAAGTCAAATGAGACACAAGGTAAGATGAGCCACACCTCGTTTCTAGGCAGCCGTACACAAAATAAAGCACTGGACACCATTTTCAGGAAGAGACAATCATTTCATTATATACATAGTAAAGGAAAGCATATGTCAAATGTGGTTTGTGTAATTTATTGCCAGGAATGTGATTTTTTCCCTTTCCAAGTGAATTCCCAGCATGTCCAATGATTTAGAGAAAACTGAAGTAGGAGCATTTTCAAACACGTTTGAGTTTAGTTTTCACTCTAAAAACTAAACAGTTGGAAAATTACAAACTAACAATAAATAGCATGGTGACTGCACTGTATTCCAAGTCTCCTGAAGTCAGATGAGAAACAGACGACAATTTAAGCTGTTGTTCACTGATAATCTTCAACAGTCAAGCACGGTGCTTGACTGTTGAAGATTATCAGTGAACAACAGCTTAAATTGTCGTCTGTTTCTCATCTGACTTCAGGTTCGAGTTAAACTTAAGAACCAGATCAATAGAATAAATCATTTTTTTAACCGAATTTTTCATCCAATTGATCCATTTCACAAATGAAACTGTAATGGAAGATTATCAGTGAATAATGATGGATATTTGACAGTCATGATTTTGAACTGCCTTTGGAAATGATCTGTGTGAAGATTCTTCTAACTTATCCTTGTGTGTTCCACGGGGGAAAAATATATATAACAAAATACAAGTTTATAATAACATTTTCATTTCTGTTCACCCCAAAAAAATCTGTCATCATTAAACCATCTTCATTTAATTCCAAACCTGTATGAATTTCTTTACTCTCACAACAGAAGATATTTTGAACAATTAGGGCTGGGCGATATATCGCATGACATTGTTATGTGCATCTCGTCAGTAAAGCCGGTTCCTTGATTAGTAGTAAATCGCCATCGCCTGCTTTCAGATGGAGCGGCATTTACTACACAGAGCCGTAGTTCACTGACAAGCTGAGCCATATCGCATTAATTATCGCAGGCGATACGTCCGTGATAATTAATGCAATATCTAATCTAAACTAATCAAGGAACCGGCTTTACTGACGAGATGCGCATAAAAATGTCATGCGATATAGCGCCCAGCTCTATGAACAATGTTGAAAACCAAACCTTTTTAGTTGGGATTATGTGCTTAATTTAATATTAAAAGAATTTAATGTGAGTTTGAATATCATTTTGCATGACCTTTATAGCCACACTGAAAGCAACAATGAATAATTCACCTCAAAATCAATCGGAATCGATCAAAAAAAAAAAAAAAAAAAAAACTCATTCAGGGCCCTATTTTAACGATCTAAGAGCATGGTCTAAAGTGCAGGGCGCAAGTTAATTTAGGGCGTGTCCGAATCTACTTTTGCTAGTTTAACGACAGGAAAAATGGTCAGCGCGGCAGGCGCATGGTCTAAAAGGGTCGTCCCTGTTCTCTCAATGAGTAATGGGTGTGTTTGAGATTTACGTGTGTTAAACCAATCAGAGTCTCATCTCCCATTCCCTTTAAATGCCAGTTGCGCTCGCGCCATGGCAGATTCGCTATTTACATGACGGAATTTGATAGTGAAAAGACCGAAGCCGTCTCCAGAGCACAAACGGAACTGCTCATGCGCGAGGTAAAAGTGCGCAAGCAGACCATCTACAGGACAAGCCGCATACCATCATATCTTTATGTACACAATAATAATCTTTTACATTGTAATCCTTTTATTTTAAATATTTGGCATGTTTGTGTGCTACTGTACTTGCGTCCCTGTGTGTTTAATAAGCAGAGTGTGCGCGCGTTGCGGACCCGCCCATAGGCGCACATTACTAAAGGTCTTTGAATAACAAAGAAAAAACAGTTTATTTCTGTTGCCTCAAAATAGCAACGTGCCAACAATGCGCCAGAACACACCTCGTTTTCAGACCAGCACGCCCATGGGCGCACAAATGGGTGCAAATGCATCTGCTATTTAAACAACGCGGCGCAGGACGTGAAAATGATAACTGCGTCGGACTGAAACTAGCAAAAAACACTTGCATCGCGCTTGGCGCTGCATTGCGCTGGGTGTAAGATAAGGCCCTCAAACTGTGAACTCAATGTGAACAAACAAAGTGCATTCTATGACGATTGTTTCAGTCACTCAGTATGTATATTTAACCGTCTTAAAATATTTATGATTTTGATTATGTATTTTTCCAATTTGTTGCGCTTGCAGTGCGCTTGCAGAGAGACTCCACCCCCACAAGCTCTTCTGATTGGCTGTGATTGATTTTGTCTTTACTCATAGTCGTGTCGCATCTGGTGTAGACAGACAAATGGCTTGTCGTTGTAATCTTATTGCATCGCATCTGGTTAGGCCGTTGTGTGAGACATCGCAAAAAAGAATTGACATTCTTTTCAGAGTAACAGAAGACTGTACATTCACAGATTTGAAACGACAGTAAATGAGTTCAGGTAATCAACCAATCAGCACACGAGGAAGCCGGTATAAATATAGCCTTCCCTCACCTATGTCCCATGACAGTTTTACAGCATCCCTCCACCACCCCATCACCTCACTCTTGGCTGGTTCTATCCCAGTCAAAAGTCCAAATTCCGAGCTCGGAGCCCTCTCCCGGACAGCACGCCAAATATGCATTAATTATCTGATTTCATGTACGTGTGAACTCGTGAAACATGGGTTTGCAATGACTTACAAGTTACAGCCTCTGTGTTTTTTTTTTGTGTGTTTTTTTAAAGCAAATGAAGGACAGCCATGTATGAGATGAGAAAATCCCTCACAAATCAAAAGACCTTACAAATCAAAAGAGGTTTTATAATCAGTTTTCTGTCAGCCTGTGGAGTACATTCAGAACCTTCCAGGCTGAAAAGTTGCTGGTTCTGGCCAACTTTAAATCCAGGGCTCGTAAAGAACAAGACGTTACCTCTACAGATAAAGAGGAAAATGCAGAAACACTTATACATATCTGGATTGCAGCAGGACCTCTACGATCATCTCCTCATCAATCTCATTTTCACTATAGCACATTTGGACTTCATTTAACATGGTGTTCTTTTCTGCTTTAATAGCCACAACGTGTCTGAAGTCCAACTTGGACAGGGCAACAACAAAGGTGGGGAAAGACAGTAAATGGGCATGTCTTTAAAGCGAATGAGGGGAACGGATGGAGATAGAGGAAGATATAACAGGTAAGCCAAATGTTGTCATGGTTATTTATTTTATTTTTGTTTTTGAGCTAATGATACAGGTGTAAGCCTGACATAATTTACAAACAGTACAAACAAGGATGTAGCAGCTAAGGGGAAATTATCATCATATTTTTTTTGGGAAGATATCATATCTTTGAAGGGGACCTCTTGTGCAAAATTCACTTTTATATTGTTTTTGAACATAATTATGTGTCTGCAGTTGTGGTAAAAATCCATCCACTTCGTTTGTTATTTTCCCACCATAAATAATGAAACAGTGTCTCAAAATGAGCCATTCACGAATGTGCTCCAATGTGACGTCACATTGGAACAAGCCCTGCCCACGACTGGCAACGGAATCTGCCCTATTAGCTTAGCACCTCCCCTGAATGAGCTGTACACAGTCCCCATGTTTATCTCCTCACCAGAGCATTTAACAGCAGCATTCAAATAAAACATTTATTCTTATTAAAGCTACTAAAATTATTCAATCAAGAGCAGTGAGTGATTTTCTGTTTTTCTTTTGTTGTCTGATTCATATTAACAGCATATACAGCAGTAGGTACTGTATATTACGCTGTTGTCACTTTAATACACAGATCTAATATGGACAATATATTTCTTTCCCTGCTGTTTACATTCACAGACATAACTGACTGTTTATGTGAAGATGATAATCAAAACTAAACAGATGTTTTTGTTTTTGGCAGGACGGGGAGCAGCAGCTCATTTGCATTTAAAGAAACGTACGAAAACAGCGTGTTTTTGCTTCAACAAAAAATGGGCATTTACAACATGGTATAATAAATGATCTGTGGGGTATTTTGAGCTGAAACTTCACAGACACATTCTAGGGACACCTGAGACTTATATTACATCTTGTGAAAAGGGCCATAATAGGTATCATTTCATTAAAATAAGTAATATTGTGTAATAATAATTCAATTTAAAATAACCGTTTTCTATTTTAATATATTTTAAAATGTTATCCCTGTGGTGGTGGAATTTTCAGCAGCCATTACTCCAATCTACAGTCACATGATCTTTAAGAAATCATTCTAATATGATAATTTGGTGCTCAATAAACATTTCTTTCTATTATCAATGCTGAAAACAGTTGACCTGTATAATATGTGGAAACTGTGATTTTATCAAATGATGAGTTCAAAAGAACAGCATTAGTTGGAAATAGAAATCTTTTGTAATACTGTAAATGTCTTTATTGTCACTTAAAAACTTAAAATATAATAATAATAATAATAACCCTCCACATCCTCACGTTTCCCATAAGACAAGTTGAATTATAATTGTTTGATACCCAAGTCCAAGTGCCATTATTGTTGCATCAGATATACAGTAGTTACTAGTTATCTACACTTATAATACAGTCTTGTACTAGCAGTAGTTGTCCCTCTGTGTTGACCTAGGATCACAATTCTTGTCAGGAAGGAAACTGGTAGCAAAGGGGAAGTGCCCTGGATTAAAATGTTCTGGTGTTCATCCAAGGTTATTTAACATATGCCCATTTTTGCTTCATCCTGAAAGGCTTAAATCCTAATCATTACCAGAATCAACTCTTGCCATGGTTCTGCCCTTCCCTTGCTTCAAGGTGGTCTTTTTCATTGTATTTAAAACACTTCACAGTTTAAGCTGTGAGCAGATCAATCAATCATTGAATATGTCTGACGCATACAAAACACAGCATTTTCTGGGAGCCACATGTGTGTCTCACGTCCTTATGAAGAACAGCAAGTCCAGTATCAAGACCTGTTTTCAAGGCCTTCTAAAGAACCATTGATAATCTATGTGAAAAATCGATTTCAATTCTTGCCTAAAGTGGAATAAGATCTCTGGGGCTGGTATAGAGCACAGTAAGTACCGAAGTACGAAGACTAGTGGGACTCGAGGGGTGAAAAGCGCAACTTTAGAGTAGGACGCACAGGGCAGAGTGAGGTGGGCTTCTATTTGGCATGCCAGGCAAAGAGGAAAGGGGGCCATTCAAGTTAAGGCATATTCAATCTACTCAGCAATCCCTGGCAGAACAATAACATGATCTTCATCCAGCAACATGATAAATATGGCTTAGACTGAACATACATTCACCCTGATTGGGGTGAGTGTTTTTGATGTTCATGGATAAATCCCATGTGATGTCCATTTTGCCAAGGATAGAGATGTGAGACACATATTGACTTAATATTCACCTCAAGGTGTTTCATTCTTTCAAAATTACACAAATACATCACTGTCTATAACCTAAAAAAGGGCGAAAGCACAACATGGAGGGTATTTCAGATCATGTTGCAGGGTTATTTCAGATTATTCTTTATTTAAAGGTCAAATGGGATACTTTACACAGACCTCATAGCGGTTAAAGCAGAAAATATATGCAATATGTCACAATTATCAGGCCACAGTGAATGAAATCAACTGTATATAGTGAGAGGTGGGCAGTTTACATTGAATTCAGACTAAAATGCTCCATCTTGGTTTCATCTGACCACAAAAATCTGGTCCCATGACACAAATGGCAAACTCTAGATGTGTCTTCACTTGTTCATTTTAGTAATGGCTTCTTGCATGCTTCCCTCCCTCATGATCCGGCTGACTAGTCCACCTTTATCTGCTTTCTGCTACTGAAGTTACTGTAAATCAAAGTGACCATTGGCTTCTCTCATGGTTTTGTCTTAAATGATCACCCTGTCTAGGGAGTTTCTTTGCCTTCTGATGTGGCTTCCATTCCCCGATAATAGGACCAACAGCGCCAACTGAAACATCCAGAGACTTGGGTAATTCTCTAAATTTATGCATTTGTTTTACTTTCTCTCTGGAATGGTATTTAATCTTAATTTTAACAGCCATCCCTCAGATTTATAACACTTAACTGTAGGGCTTTTCTCGATAAATTGTGGTGGTTATTTTAATCTACAGGTAAATTTTAAGGCAACTGTGTGAGAGGTTTTATTGTACAATCAAAGCCTCAACATAAGAGGAACTGAATATCTTTAGAAAATATGAATGCATTTTTATTCCATTGTTTTATTATTGTCAACATAAAATGTGGTCACAATTTTGTGGTTCAGTCTTTCAAATTCAATTAAAATTAATTTATATTTCAAATATTCATGAGCAGTCAGTTGTCATTATCACACATAAACCTTGGCAGAGTAATCAGGACCCCAGCATGAGGCAAAGGGATCTTGTATCACCCCGAAGGGGTTTAATTTGTGATAATGACTGGCTGAATGTACATTATCCCGCTTATTACACAGCTACTTCCCAAATAAATGGGTATTGTTTCTCTTTTTGGGTCTTTTAGCCTTTATTGAGGCAGACAAGAATATGAGGATTTTATATATCCCAAATGTTTTGTATAAGCTTATATTATAATTGATTTACCTGTCTCAACTTTGGAGTGATCAGTCCGCTCTGTCACCTTCTCTTGACTGATGAGGTAATCAACAATTCTCACTCCGATTGGTGGCTCTGCATGATTCCATTCTATGATGATCAGTGAACTGCTGGGTTCATATGAATGGGATAGCTTGAGCCTGACAAGAGTATAACATAAACATAGAACAATTATGACTTAAAGTTTGACCAGGATCTGAAATTTTACTTTGAAACCTCATTTTAGCCATTTATGCTAAGGATATTCAAACTGTAAATTCCAAGAACTCACATAGGTTGAGGCAGAGGAGCACAAGTCGGGAGTCCATCTGTGCCAAAGGCACTGGAATCACATCGACACCAGTCATCAATAACATCACCTTTAGCAGAGCACCACAGTACACTCATCATGGCCTCCTGCAGAGCCTGCATGATAAGGCAAAGATGCAGAACATGTTAAAAGTTTGAATTTAATAACCTATTAATCTTCCTCCACTAGAGTGCAGCATCTACCTGGATGACGCATTAGCATTTAAACTGTATATTTTCCCTAACCTTAAACCTACCAATCATAGAACAATTTCTGCATTTTTTACATTTTCAAAAAACATCACACA
Organism: Squalius cephalus; assembly: GCF_949319135.1. Classification (NCBI taxonomy): domain Eukaryota; kingdom Metazoa; phylum Chordata; class Actinopteri; order Cypriniformes; family Leuciscidae; genus Squalius; species Squalius cephalus. The sequence goes on along the minus strand of NC_137128.1, from coordinate 32,300,970 downwards.
CACTTAGTATGATTTATAAGCTGTTTTCCTCATGGGAACAAAAAATGTCCTCAAAAGGACAAGGATGTTGTAATTCACCATCTTTGTGGGGACATTTTGTCCACATAATGTTTACCTGAACCACACACACTCACAATATATATGTATATGTATATATCTTTGCAGCCTAATCTTTAATCAAACTGCATTAACTTGCCATTCCTCTGAAACAACATTGCCTTTCCCTTACAATGTATGAAGAGAAAGAAAAGAAAATTAGATTAACTCTTAAATTACATTATAAAATACAATAAAATAGAAAACAATTACATTATAATAATATTTCACAATTACAAGCATTTTTGATTAAACAAATGCAGCCTTGGTGAGCATTAGAGACTTCTTTCAAAAAATCTTTAAAAAGTGACATTTTCTTTATTATTATTATAAACTTTCCAAACAATGTATATGTGTTTTTATTTAAATGCTTTTAAAATAATTGTAAATATTTGTAAAAAAAAAAAAAAAATAATAATAAAAAAATACTATATAGGCTATATGTATATGATCATTTATTTTACTATGATGAGATACTGTATTGCTGATAAATTGGACATGGATACATTTAATTGACATTTTTTTCTTTTCTTTTCTGAACACCGTGATGTTTTTAATGAGCAAGACAGAATCATATCCCCATACCCCCACTGGTGCAATTGGACTGCTGGCTTCACTAACACTGTCCAGCTGCAACCTTTGTTTTCCCCAGGATGTCTCCCATCCTGGTACTGGCCAGGCTTTTCGCTGCTTAGCTTCAGTGGGTAACCTGGCAACAGCTGCAAGGTGAGAGTACAGCATAATAACTTACAGATACCTGGTAGGTGTCGTTGCCGTTGACCAGATCGTAGATTGGCGTGGCTTTCGTGATGTTGAGCAGCACAGGCTCTGCAGGACGTGCAGGCCCAGGGCTCATGTGGCAGAGGTGACAGGACAAAGGGCACTGGCCCTGACTGCTGCAGTCCATGCGCACCCCTGCCGCCATGCGCTTGGCACCCGAGTCCAGCAGGCTGGCAATGTATGCTGGGTAAGTGAGCGTGCGTGGTTCTTTGTCCCGCTCCTCCGACTCGTCTGACGGAGAGTTTCCTGAAAAAGACAATTCCACATGATTTTCATTTTAAAGTAATATTACAAAACAACTATTGAAAAAAAAAAAAGGTCATATTAATATAAACAACACATGTTTATTAATAAACAATAATATAAAAGTACAAAAATATGAAACAAATGTATTTAAATGTATAAAATCTAAATAATTCAATCATTTTAAAAAGGAATATGCAAAACAAGCTGAATGAATAAAATAAAAAAGCATATACAATAATTTTTCAAGCACTAAATCATCATTTGAACTGTACATTTATTCCGTAAAGCCTTGCTTCTATTTTAAGCCCATCCCAATTAAAATATAACATTACAATACTATTATAAATTTATGTAAATGATCAAACTTAAATAATTAATTAAACATCTAGTTCAGTCATGAAACTCTAGAGGGTGCATGCTGAACAGGTACTTTACATGCAATATGCAAGCAATCCCATAATTACCGCATGGCACAAGCTGATTGGCCTCTGCTGATCCTGCTGCTAATGAGATTGCTTGCTTAACATTTAAATAGTTTGGTTCATTGTTTGATTTAAGCAAGTCTCAATTCCTCTCAATCCCTCCACCATCCCCAGATTCACATGCCTAGATCTGCTACGGGATTTGTGTATGTCTTTTTATGTAGCAGCAGCAGCAGCATGTCTTACATGCTCACAGCAGTGTGTCTGTGCATCTATTAGCAGTAGCAAGCCCATACTTGCTCTGCAGCAGCAGCAGTGTAGCACATCTAGTCCACCAATACCAAATACATTAACATTGCCATATTAAATAACATGCTAAAAGTATTCAGAGAACTGTCATGACCAACAAACTAAACTGCATATCAATTTTTGCTTTATCACTCCTATTTCAGTCACTGAATCATCATTTAAGCATAAAATTAAACTGTACATTTATTCTGCAAAGCTTTGCTACTATTTTAAGCCCATCCCAAAAGTATATGAACTCATAGTTGCTTACTCTGCAGACCTCCACACATACACGAAGCAATCTGCAAGCTCAACTGCCAATTAGGGAATACCCTTTCACTGCAGCACACTTTAATAAAAGACACACACACACTCAAGATTTTAAAGACGCACACACAAAACAAACCACACAGAGATTTTATGAGTCAACAGTGTGAGAAGAAAATGCACTGTGAGAACACATTATTCCTTCAGCCTTTCACAATATCAGATGGGCCACGTTTAGCCCACCATTTTGCATGAGGGGCACACGAGGAAATGAAAATGCAGTCTCCCGTAGTACACTTAATAATAAGGCAAAAAAAAAAGAAGAAAAAAAAAAGCCCTGTTGCAAACTGCAAACATGTCAATCAGTCCACCCAAACATGGTTTTGCTTTCATTTCAGCAAGCTTCCAGTCAAAAATGTTACTTATTTACTTTTTTATTATTTCGGGGGAATCTGAGCAGTCAATATCAAAGAATAGTCTGGTCTGCAGGAGTAGTGCAAAAGGTAATATAGTTGACCTTTTCGGAGCAAACCAGCCCTCAAGCCCTCCAACCCACTTTCAAGTTCTTTACAAAATATGGTGCTTTCTTAATTACTCATATAATTCTAAATCATCTAAATTGTATCTTCCATTGTATTTCTTTGATGAAAAGCATTGTAGCTGTGCCAAGAAAACAGCTCTTGAAAAGAAAAGATCCTCAAAGTTAATGGATTAAAAGGCCTGGAAATTGCACATTTTGGATGCCAATCAGAAAGCTTGAGCTCCTCTGAAAATACTAATGTGTTAAAAGTGTTTCATCAAATTCCATGCCAGCTGTAGATTAAGAAGGCATTACCAATATTACTTTTAGCCGGTGCTTTAATTAGACAGAGAGAGAGAATGAAAAAATCAAGAAGAAGTGAGGAAGAAGAAATAGAGAAGGCTGGAAAAAGAGAGCAACATAAACAGTGGGAGAGCAGCACACAGTGTGCCAATTTGCTTTGACATATTTTCTCTACAGCTCTGGGTTTTGACAGTTATGAAACCGGCATGATGCATTGCAGGCCAAATTAAAATAGGAGAGTGAAGGAAAACATCTCATTAGATAACTTTCATTTTAGGTGGGTGATTTGCATGAAAAAGCCCAGAAAATCTTGTCATCTGTAGTGTCTCTTTAAGCTCAGAGCTTTTCACGGTGAAGAAAAAGCCTTTGATATTCTCAGTGGTTTGAAGGATTGCCATTTATGACATGCAAATTGTCAGCTGTGACAAAGGTGAGTATTTGGAAATTCCTCGTGGTTTTTTCACCACTGAGTATAGAAATTCCCTAATATGAGACCTACACCTAACACTAGATGGTGCAAGAACTCTGTAGGAGGGGATGCCAACCGTACATGAAACCAGAAGGGAGGGGGTGACCTAACAAATTGCATTATGTCTGCACAGATACAAAAACACAATCTACACGATAAAGTACGAAGATAATGAACATTGCCTCCTCTTCTCATGTTCTTTGACAAGTAGGAAAAAGGATGAAACATCAAAATCGAAAGTTAAAAATTGCTCTGCGTGTATCCTAAATCCAAGGACTCACCGGAGCTTTCAGTCAATAATCAAGCAATTTAGTCAAGCCACAGTCAAGCAATTTAAATGTGCTGCAATGTGTCGTCTGGGCTCAGGATATATTTGAACACTTGAAAATCCTTGACAAGCTAATCTTGCAGGAAAGATGCATGATGATTATCACACAGTCCTTATTCAAGCACCTACTCAGTTCAGATTGTGGTGTTAGTTTATGTCTGATAAAAGGGAGCAGAATGCTAGTCCACGATGGCATGTAAACACTCCCTTTCCATCTCACTTCTCTCGCCTCTCCCGACCAGGCTTTCAATCTTCCTTGTGTTCGTTTTATTCCACCGGTTTAAGCATGCGGCCAGCTGCTGGTCTTAACTGGCATTCCCCTCTGTCTCTTAATAAAAGCTGCCGGTGTGGTAAAGGTGAGAGTGACTGAGTTTATTTACCTGTGATTGGGCCTGCCTGCAGACACAAAGAGCAGTGACATCTTGTTTGTGAGGTGCGAAGGCTAAACTAATTCATCTGTTGGCAAGTTACGCTCCCCGAGACCTCACTGTGCAATCTGACATGAACTGCTAGGCTGAGGGGCTTGAATCTGAAGCAATTTGCAACAGATCCTGACCTGCCTTACATACAACCGGCTGAGGGCTTATTTTGTATTCTCAAACAAGAATGATGAGGCTTATATTTAAGCCATATTGCACAGTAATTGTCACAATGTACAGTCGGAAGGAGAGGCTGACAGGCAACAATTTTGGATGTTTTGGACAGAGAAAACTAGGTTAAAATGAGTCGCATCAAAGCAGGTGGTGACCATACAAACATTGCTAATGGGAACTACCACAAATGCACTTTGTGCTGTGCACTACACTATATAAACAGTTTTTGTGCAGTGTTTTGTTTTAGTTATCTTTGGATAGTTTGTCCTGTATATAATATTTATTTTAGTCATAAAGGCCCCGTTTCACAGACAGGGCTTAGATTAAGCCAGGATTAGGCCTAAATTCAATTAACGAAAAAAAATGACTGTTGTGCATCTTGAGGCAAAACAATGGCAGTGACATTTTAAGATATGTCAGTGCAAGTTGCTTTAAAGGTGCTCTAGGTAACTTTTTAACCTTAACTGAACAGCTTCGGAGTCAGTGGAATGGTTATATGACTTATTTCGGGTTGAATGGTGGTGGTTTCGCACCCCCCTGGTGCCCGAGAGCGGAAAAAACTCACTTGCAACTTTGGGACGCGGGTCGGTGTCAGGAAGTATCGCGTGATATCAGGTCTCGCGATGTAACGAATTGCTTGACGGCACTGCACACGTACACGCCCCCATTCAAGCATCGGCGGGCTAGCTATAAGCAAAGGGCAATGATAGATTGAGTTATGGCTGAGGCTGAGCCTGTAAAAAAGAAGCAGAAAGCTAGGAAATCTTTGTCGGAGGACCAACGAAAGAGGAAACGGGAGACTGACCGAGCAAGAAGTCAGACTCGAGTAAATATATCGGACCGGCTTTTTCAGAATGGTGAGAACTGAGAGAAACAGAAGCCTGCAAAACGGATGCTGATCCTGCTGTTGCACTTGTAAGTTAAGTATCTTTGGAATAAACTGTGTTTAATATTTAAATTTCAAGTAATTGTGACCTCAGGATGTTTGCTATTGTCTGTAAAGGTTTTTATTATGATCGCTGTCTGTTAGGGGCTTACTAGTACGCTAGATACTATAACTTTGATGTTAGCATTGTCATCATAGCAAACACGTTTGATTTCTGTAGTTGTTTGGCCGTTCCTCTGTCGGTTTTATTTGTGTAACTTACACTTTTATTTTATGTCACTAAGTCAACGCGTCTGATAGTAGGCAATATCAGACGCGCAAAATGTTGCACATATCATGATCGAGCTAGAAAAAACGTTCTGATGTTTTCTTAGACAAGCAAAGGTAAACCATCATTCTACCAGATGAACTTATAGACCTTGCTAATATAACTTTAGACAAATATTAGCCTCTGATAGATATATTTTTTTATGCTCATGCCCATTCTCCCAAAAACAAACAAACAAACAAACACGAAAGCAGTAGTTCGCCTCGTTCATATCGTTCGTTCCCGGTAAAAATACTAGTATGCATGACAACACAATAAATAAAAAAATCGCCATCAGTTGGAAGGAAAGTATTGCTTTACTTGCCTCGGTAGACATAACTGGTTTTGAAATAGCCGGTTCCTCTGCTCAGCTGGGTTGACAGCTGATCAGCTGGGTTGCTCGTGGCAAGGGGGGAGGGACAACAGTTCGTTTTTACGACAGAGTGTTTGAAAGCATTATACTACCAGACACTAGGGGGAGCTCGTAGAGAAAAAACACTCAGACTTGCATAGTGTCCCTTTAAGTTAAAACAGCTCAAACTTGAATTTTAGTCTGAGACTAGGCTCAAGCCTTGTCTGTGAAACCGGGAGAAAGTGTTTTTAGCCAGCATAAAATTTTAGTTGACCAAAATTTTGTTAGCATTTTAGGGGATGAGAAAGTGTCTAACGTTTTTAAAAAACGTTCAAATTTGTCCTTAATGTGATAATATCCTTTCTAGACTTTTCTTCAAAGACAAAAGTGCATAGATAATATCTTACAGTTTTGTTTCGAATCATATTTTCATTAACAGTATGTTTAATTTAAAATCTACAATAATAATAATTATTTCATGACAACTCTCAGGATTTTTCACATGGTAATGGATATGACATATTTAATGTATATAGTCTTAGCAGAATAGATCTGCTAGGCTGCTGCTGCTGAATTGCTGCTGCTGTTATTGCTGTTGTTGTAGATTATTGCTGCTGCTGCAGTGAAAGTACAGGAACTTGCTACTGCCAATACATGCGCCGAAACACTGCTGTGAGTATGTAAGACATACTGCTGTTGCACAAATAGAATATATCAGTTACCCATAGCAGATCTGTACAGGTGGAGGGTTTTAGACGAACTCTGAAAGTGCGCTGCAAACTGATATAGTGAATGGTAACCAGCAATATAAATGTTGAACAGGAAGCTCAACCAATAAGCTTGTGCCAAGTAGTTAACGCTGTAAATATCATAAGTCTGCGCCATCTCGAGTTTCATGACAGAACTTGGCCTTAATAATAATAATAACAATAAATGCTGATTTTTTTATAAGCAAGTAAACAATCTAATTTTAGTTGACAAAAATAATTAGTTGGCAAAATTATTTTATTAGTTTCAACATGTATTAAAATCCAACAACATGTGAAAATTGTCCTTGACGACCTAATAATATTCTAAGTGCATTATTAATATCTTGCGTTTATTTCTCTAATCACATCTTAGTCCACAGTGTTTTTCTTAAAATCTAATAAATAAATAAATAAAATAATAATAATAATATGCATCCGTCTTCAATAACACTGAAGTCATAATATTAAAAAAACATTCATTACCAAACTTTTTTGCCAGCAATTTCATTAAAGAGATTAACCCTTCTAGTTGTAGCTGCAGGTTTAAGTGAGCAGTCCACTGCATCCCCTACAGCAACAGTGCCGTAATCAAATATTTGCAGTCTGCTGCAAGTATCCCTTGGAGTTAGAGGACGATCTCAGGAACAGGGATTCTGTGCCAGCCAGGTGCGGTTTCCCGGTGCCTTATCTGTCTACGCACGGCAAGCAGCTGGCATGCCTTTCACGAGCGGATTACACGCTAACAGTGCTGTTCGCTCGTACTATCATTTCCGCTTTCCGGGGGACATGCTGACCTTCAAACGAAGCTCAAAACTTTCACCCTTTTTAACTGATGGATGACTTAGAGTGTGTGAAAGACTTCTGAAAGACGCCAAAGAAACAAGATGAAATGTAAAATGACAGATGCATTAATCTGAGATTAGAGTATGGCGAGTTATTAGCCTGAGGAACATTGGATTCTTATTTCATTTCTTTGTCCAATGCTGAACTATTTTGAGTCTTAATACAAAAAAGAAGAAGAACAAAAAAATGCTAGGAGTGCTGAAATATGCATTAAACCCCTTATCCTCGCAGTGAGAGATGATTCAACCTATCTGTGGTAAAGAAAAGGTGAAAAAATATTTTGAATGTGGAAGAAAAACTAATTTCACAGAAAGATCAAATTTTGCAGTTCAGATAAAAAACAGACCGGTTTCCTCTAAGCGTTTGTTACAGACACTGTTTGCAAGACTGGCCGTTTCCAGAGTTTTTGTTATACTTTTAAATATATTATAACTGATATATCTCTGTTTAAAGGGACACTTTCCTCTGAAATGAAAATTCTGTCATCATTTACTCAAGTTAATGGGGTCCAACAACATTTTTAAAAAAAAAGGCATACAGGTTTCGGAATGTCGAGTCGATTTAAAAATAAAAATAAAATTAGGTTAGCTCTTTAAGAAGAGTTGAACATGCAAATAAACAGCAACGCAATGTGGGAACTAATTGGTTTGCAGAATACTGATAAAGTCGGAGATATAAGTTGAAACGTCTACTAGCAACCAACAGCACAGACTATGGCGACCTCCAAAAACGAACAGGTCTTACTTTTAGCACGTTTCCTGTCAACTAGACTGATGAATTGCTAAATTTCCCAAATATTTTCCTCAATACGTGTAAAATTCCCCTGGTGCTTCTATCAAAAATGAAGCATGCCCTAACCCAGCACACATAGCGCAGCAGAGGCCAGCATTATTCAAGCGTGCCTGTGTTGCCAGTATGAGGAGACGGGTTCCACAGTGACCGGTTGAAAGATTAATTAAGAGGATAAGTCACTGGGGTCTGGTTTGTCCTGACCTCTAAAATGAGTAATCAGGGCCAGGAGATGACTGCTCCATCAGGTTCTTGTCTCAAGCCCTCATTCTGTCACACAAGCACATATACACACAGGTCACCCCGTGTTGACATGGCAACTGGCCTGCTCATTTTTAATCTTTTCTCTCCATTGTAATGGCTACATTCAGCTCTCTTGGCTTCACCTGTTTGAGGCAGAGACCATCTGTGAATGCTGTAAAGGAATAAAAAAACTTTGTATCACTAAAAACCTATACAATTAGAACAAAATACATGGATAATAGAAATAACCTTGAGCTTTGCAAAGCATAGAGTTGGTAAAAAAGACCTTTTGCTGAACAAGTACTGCAGTGATGTGACACCGATGACCCGAAATCATATATAATATAGACAGGTTCTACAGTATGCTGGAAGTGTACATATACTTTAGCAATGGCAAAGTCTTTTCAATGTGGAATATGTCAGTGATATAAAGTCAGCACGTCTTTTTACTTTCTTAATGCACATAATCCTGGTCATATTGTGAATAATTTAGTTGCATGTTATTCACAACACTATACCTTTCAGAATAAGTACGAAAGAAATTCAGCAAGGTATAAGACTGACAGTAAAGACATTTACAATGTTAAAAATATTAATATTTTAAATAAATGCAGTTTATATATTCAAATATACAAAAATATATATAAATACTGTATATTCAAATATACAAAACAGTTATGTTAAATTTCTATAATATTTGAGCTTAGTAAAATGTAGTAAAAAGTAAAATGAGCTTCAAATGGCCAAAAATAACACTTTAATTGCTGTCCAGCAAGTGCTTTGTTAAGCTGTGAAGGAGAACACGACAGCAACGACAGATTAATGTGTTTCAGCAGAAAGTGAGGGCGTGCTAAATGAAGTGGCACAGTAACTGTGAAGCTGGAATGATACATCCATCATGGAATCCACCAATGAATCCTGCATATGGTTTGGGTTCTACGCCAGTGGTCTTTGAGTGGAAGAACAAGACAAATGGGTTGTATTATCAGGTTTTAATTGTCATTACTGAACAAAGATTAACCAAGTTGTTAAGTGTCCAGCCAGGTATAATTAAGAAATTAGTCACCAACCAAATAAGCAATGCTTATCAAATCCTATAATATTATTGAGCGTGCTACTCAAGCTTTGAAGTGTGATTTGATAGGACTAACCGGAGCACGACATCATCATATGCAAATTTTAACACAGAAATCATTTCTGTGAGTATACTGATTGAATCAAAGTAACAAAGTCAAGGACATTCGTTCAATTATTATGGTGCACAATTACTGATAAAATAGGGCTTTTCACACTGCATATGCTAGGTTAAGCAAAGTTTCACACTTGTACTTTTGTGGCGCTAACTACGAATTGCAGTGCTAAAGTTATACAGTGTGAAATAATGCAGTGCTAGAATGTAAAGCAACTTGTTTAGCAATGGACAACCAATCATAAAATGCCTTCGGGTGCTTACCTTATTAAATATTCATGAGCTTTGTACAGCAGAAATACAAGGACAGTGTGAGAGAGATGAATGGCAATAACAGTGTTAATCTTTATAAAACTACAGTGTCAAATCACAAAATCAGGGTATGCACTCACTGCAAGTCAGTTTGGATAACTTCGGCATTTACACTTTGGATGCTTTCATTATACATATATATACATTTTTTTATATACATATATATATTTTTTTTACATAGTAGCATGTACTGTATGCAAGCAAGACTCTTAATGTGGAGATAATTTGAACATATTTTTTAATCATAACTCAGATGTTCCAAACTCTCCCTAAACAACCACTCATTTGCGCTGAGAATAAATGATGCTGGTGTACTTTAATTTTTCACCATCACCCACCATAAATCAGTCTCTCTGCAGCGTCTGTAAGTAACTAATCAAGCTGAGAAATATTACTGACATGCTACATTTTTATTTGCTTTGTATCAGTTAGGGATGTTACAGTATACTGTATTTCACTTTTTATTTCAGGGTTACAGTAGCTTTTTTTTATTTTTATTTTTACTAAAGTACATAATTGTTTAGAATAGATTGATGTGCATTTTATATGAATGCTTAATGAGAGAGTGTTAACGTGTGTCAAGTCAAAAAACTTCACAAGGATCCATGGATCAAAGCAGTTCCTCCATCTGACAGGTTCAGCTATGTTGAAGAGCAAGATTTCAGGCTAGATTTTAAAAGCAGCCAAATCCACAGACATTAATTTACTTTTATATATTTGGTAGATGATTTTATGCAAAACGTCCTTGTCACTGTTAGCGCCAGGAATGACCAGTTTTTTTTTTGCGACCAATAATAATAATAATAATAATAATAATATTAAACTATTTAAAAAATAACTTATAATAATAATAATATATAATAATGTAATATGCAATGTAATAATGTAATAATATTTAATCATATGTACTAATATTTATAAGTATAAGTTATAAGAAAATAATATAATTTTTGGTCCTTTACTATTTAAAATTCCCGTAGCTCAAACAGTAGCACATGGCACAAGCAACACCAAGGTCATGGGTTCGATTCCCAGGCAATGCATGAACTGAAAAAAATGTATAACCTGAATGCACTGCTTTGAGTTAATGAAAATGTGACAATTACGAGTACATAAAAACAAATGCATATACCACACAAGGACAACACATTCAATAGCTGTCATCAGAGAGCTCAGCATCTGTTTAGGAGTAGCATGGTGATTTTGCCATTTAATTTGTAGTCCTACGGGAGGCAAACTGAAGTGGAAAAAAATACTGAAGCTTCCTGATGAGTCAGGCAACAGTGCCTGTTATGCTGCACAATTTTAAAAGCAAATCGATCAGCACGGGATAGCAGTCTGAACAGCTCAAACACAGACATCTTACTTGAACCTAAAATACTTATTCTGGATTCCTCCTGCGGTCTCCCGCATTGATAGTTGGATCATGCCGGTTGCTGTCTGATTTCTATGATCAGTCTCTGCACTCATCTCCCACACATCAGATCACTGCCTATTGTGTGTCTGTCCTCCATGGGGATGTCATTGCTTTCTGATGGCATGCATCATATTATGTCCTTTTGTAAATATAAGCATTCATGTACTGTATCTCCCAGGAATAAACTGATGAAATATACAGTATACCTGCAATGTAATGCAAGTCGCTTTGGATAAATGTGTAAATGTAAAAATGCTTGACCAACAGTGTCCTCCATACTGACTAGCCCATAAAAGTCTTTATGCATAGATATGCGAGTTGCCAAGATAATGGAGAATAGAACTGAGACTCTCAATAAAGTGTCCTAGCAGCAGTTAAGTTTCAAGATATGTCATTACGTGGAGTTATAATGGAGGGTTCTGTTTAATGAGATATTTAATGTATTTTCTGACCTGCTGCATTCCCACTAAATTAAGTTTCAGTCTTGATCACACCTGCCTGATGATATTGAAAGAAATATGCAATTGCATGTGACTGAAAAAAAAAAAAAAAAAAAGTCAGGGTAAAATATCTAATTTACAGGCAGTACCTGTAAATACCACTACGTATTTTACCATATTCAGAAAAGATTCAATACATGAATCAAAAATGACAGTTTGACAGTACAAAAAAGTATTTAGAACACAGTTTCCACAAAAATATGAAACAGCAAAATGGTTTTCAACATTGATAACAATGCTTATATATACACAATATTATGGTTTTAGTGTATTTTTCATCAAATATATGCAGCCCCATAAGCATAAGAGACAAAAAAACATAAACAAAAAAACGTTTGAAGGTAGTATGGATGGATGGATGGATGGATGGATTATGATTTTCCCTGGTAAATCTTAATGAGGTTTTATTAACAAAGTTCGGGAGGAGCATGTTTTATTAACAAAGTTCGGGAGGAGCACTAATAAAAGATAATTAACACAAGTGGAGAGCACTCAGCAATCAATGGTAAGAGGTATATATACACTCAGCAGTCTCACCTCAATCCATTGACAGTTTTGCAGCATCCCCCCACCACCCCTTCTCCACACTTCTGGTCCTAAACACTTACATATGGGGGGAGTACTCTGGGTTCGGGCCGAACTCCGAGCTCGGAGCCCTCCCTCCGGACAGCACGCCAAATACGCATTAAACCTTACCCCCTCAAATTGTATGTAAGTGTGAACTCGTGAAGTTAATAAAGCTAGAAACTGGTGAAAATCACAGCCCTCCGTATTTCTCCTGAACTAGAGTAGCTCTCAGCGTAACAGGTTTTCCACACATCTCGAGCTGGTGTGTGGTGCGCTGTTGTGCCGTGTTGTTGTTGCAGTCAAAGTGCCCTGAGTTGATGTGAGAGGAATGTGTTGGTGGTCATGCAGAAAAGCAGCCCAGAGGGTTCAGTCATGGGTCGGTGCACCCCTGAAACGTCCAGGTCTCTGGTCCTGTCCGATACCAGCCAGGTCTTGATGTCAGATAAAACACATTGGCTTTCTCTCGCTCTTTCCCTATTTACTGCAACAATGGCAGTGACCCCATCTTCAAATTGAAATCTCTCCCAAATTATGCATGCATGTGCTGAAACTCCCTTTAGTAACACAGTCCAACAGTTTCAGACCACAGTCATTTTTTTATGTAAATTTAGAAATAAATAGAAATGTAAAATTCCTGATTTTCAAGCAACAAAACATTGACATAAAATGAATAAAAGGTGCATCTTTTGAAACACTTAGCCATGCAAAAAAGCAATTACAATACAATGTATGCTTTCTTGACTCCCCGATTCTGATATCAGCATCTCTAATCTTTCATTCCCTCTAACCTCAAAGTGAGGACCACTTGGCTGATGATCCATAACACCACACATCTCTTCTCGTTCCTTTTAAATGATATACAATAAACTCCCAGCACTCCCACTGCCACTATAAAGAAGTCGAGTGTTTACAGATTACCAATTCATTCAATTCAAATGTCAATTGAATCAGAGAGGAGATTATTTGCCATGATGAGCCTGATAAGTGAGTGTGTGTGTCCTCAAAAGTGGGGCAAAGGAATGAGGAATCACAGCATGGAGGATGGCTGCAGGATATATGAGTGGCACGAAGGGGGAGCTTGTTACTGAGGAGACTCACACCGTCTGCACCGAAAGCAGACTAGTGTGTAAGTGTGCCAGTTTAGCAATCGTAACCCCTCCTCCTCCGTTAAACACACACGAATGCACTAGCACACACACTGCCCTCAGCGTTTGCGAGCCAATTTCCTCCACCCGCTCCTCCCATGAGATGTAATTAACAAAGAAATTACAGTGAAACACACTGCCGACGGGTCTCTCTGTCTCCAGCAAGGCTAAAATGTGACAGAGAAAATGAGCGAAAGAGAAAACCAGGGACATCGCCAAAGTGTGTGACATTTCTCCCCTAAAATGAAGCGACAATTAGATTTGCATTAATTGTATTGTAACGAAAGTCTGCAGCGTGCACAGGTAGTTCCTCATTCCCACCACAACACAAACCCTCGGAAGTCCTCATTAGTCTTAATTAAAATGCATTTTTCATTTAGCAAAACCCATTTCACTAATGCATTTCAATGACAAATATAATTTTGAAAGATGACAGCCAGGGATACTGGCATTGGCTTGTCTGTTGGACAAAACTAATATATGAAAACCCACTGTGATATACAGGCACATCATGCACTCGTTTTTTTTTTTTTTTTTTTTTTGAGGGGGCTGGCAGTCCTGGCTCCCTTTGTGCCCAAGGCACAAAGAGTATATAATATATAAATGTGATGGAAATATAAAGACAATTATTGCACTTCCATTTAATTGTTGATTGAATGTTTTAAAATACAAAGCATATAAAATATTTATTTAGTCACTGTTCTCAAGTGTTATAATCTGGTAGAAACTAAACTGATATGTGTGTAATGTTGTGTAACACCAGTAAGACATTAAAATTAATTTATTTTAATAACAGATGTCATGGAGCTGTACGTCAGTACGTCAAAATCAAAGTGTTTACATCCCAAATGCATTTTAGCACTTAAGTCAGTCAAGCAGTCAAGTCAGTCAATCTTTTTTATGCTTCAGGCTTACACTGTGACTTTCTAGCTTGTTTCTCTTCTTTAAACCATGCAGTCAATTGTCACCTGCACCAATGGTTTACGGAAATCTCAAATGACTGGTATTAAGGAATGGGGAGTGCCTCTTATTTTCCTTAAGTTGGCAACCACATACTTATACACACACACAGTTCATCCAGACAGCTCATGAGGTGGTGGGGTGGATATCACACATCCCTAGGTTTTCTTTTATCAGAGCACAGTTGAAATCCACATCTCTCCAGCATAAAGATGTGCTGCTGGCAGATGGGCGCTGGGGCTACGTGATAGCATGTGCGTTGAGGCAATAGAGTCTGACTGAACTCCTGAGGGAGGAAAAGCAGGGCAGAAATCTCTCTCTGCACACAATGAGATTTGGTTTCCAACCTAGGACGAACTAACCCTGCCCTCTGGCAAGAGGCTGTCCTTGACCGTGGCGGCACTGGACGGCGAGAGCATAAAAACCGCAAGCCTAGCCTGAGAGGAGTGAGTGATGTTTACTAAGCAGCTCTGCTTTCCTCAAACTCATCTCTCGATTTCAATGTGCTCATACTGGGTCTTTGCTGCCTATTGCTCATTCAATGTCAATTCATCTTCACTTCTGTTGCTGTTAATTTGGATTGACTTTTCGGTACAAAGAATCGGCGACATCAATTATGGCCGGGGTGAAATTTCTAATTAATATGCGGCGCCTAACAAACTGTAGGGTACAAAAATGTCAAATGACAAACAGTTAAAGCAGCCAGAGGGAAAATCTTTTAATGCCTCTGCTTAGCAGCTGATACCCACTGCACCAGCCACGAGTGCTTTCCGAGGAGATAAGCAATGGCATGGAATTAGTATAGCATGGTGGTTTAAAAAATGTTTTAATGCAAACATTTTAGATGCTGGTATATTCACCCCTGCAACCTATTTCAGGTGTGTTGGCAAGGAAAACTGCTGAAGCTGATGAGAAGTTTGTAGCCAGGAAATACAGTTGAGCCAAAGTTATAGTCAAAGTTCCAATTTTTTTTTTATGGACGGTTTCCAAGCCTGTTCATGTGTCAGGCTTAGTCAAGAAGAAAAATTGGAATGGCAAAGATGGAGTCTGGGCATTTAGTAAGGCCTTACAGTACTATCACTGTGATCAAACATTAAAGAACAGTTACACTCTCAGCTGGAGACTTTGTAGAACAATCTGTATAGCAAGAAAGCAAAACACCAGACAGATATAAGGAAGAAAAAATATGTGTGAACAACTGTTATTTGAAGTGTAAAAAGACCTGGAGCCTCATATATAAACAGAATGAACGAACAGTTTGTCTATCTGAAAGCTTGTTTGTAAATTGTCACGTATACATCAGATTTTTTTCATTATGTTCTATTTATATTGACCCAGAGATCCCAGTGACGTACATTAAAGTAATTGTTTAATATCTGGAGTCTTTGAGACTCCAAACATAAAGTAAGGGATGCATAACTTTTAATGGAGGACACTTACACAAATATACACACTCTGCCAACTCTGGGCTACACATGCATGCATTTAGAACAAAACCAACACAAAGTTTTACACATCAAGGCCTCTGATCTTTATTATGAACCTCTTGCATCATGTTCTAACCATATATCAATGTTAAAAAATGCTTGTACATTACACACACACACACACGTTGGTACTCCTATCATTGGCATAATGTTTGTTATAGCCTAATGACATTTTCTAGCCCCTAACACTACACTACACACGCATCCTATTAGAAGTATAAAAATATCAGTATACTTCCACACAAACATTCCTTTTCCTTTCGTTTCCCTTTTCACTTATTTCATCTCCAATCTGTTTCTTTATTGTCTTGGCTGATCTTCAAAGTAGCTAATGAGTTCCATTGGAACTCATTTGAAGTGGTGAGTATATTGCAGCAATAAAATATGTGTGTACACAGCAGGATATTATCCACCAATGGCTGTTCTCACTGGAGCAACACTACTGAGCTCTCAGGATGTCATCTTCATTAGCAGGCCTGGATTTCCCTGGCCTGGTCTGTCTCTATCTCTCTCTCACTCTCCTTCTTTTCTTTTTTGTCCCTTTTATTTCAAAATGAATTTTCTGCTCTGACTCCTACACCTGCTTGAGAAAAATGAAAACACCCCTTTGTTTATTTTACTTATTTAATTCTTAGCAGAACACTTGATAATGTGTATCAATGACTCGGTTTGATAAATCTGAAATAAATTCAGCACGGTAATATGGAAATCTTCGGGAAACCACAAAAAGGAAATAAAGAACTCATACATAGAACTCTCTCTCTCAAACACACACACACACACACACACACACACACGCACACGCACACGCACACGCACACGCACACGCACACACACACTCTTGTACATCTATCTTTATGAGGACATTCATTGACACAATGCAATCTCTAGCCGCTTACCCTAACCTTACCCATCACAACTAAGTGTCTAACCCGAACCCTGACCCTAAACCTACCCTTAACCTAATTATAACCTTATCCCTAAAACCAAGTCTTGACCCTCAAACAGGCCTTTAAAGGGGTCTCAGAAAGTGAGGACCGGCCAAAATGTCCTCACTTTACTCTCTGTCCTCACTCCAATGGTCTAAAACGCAAACTGGTCCTCACAAAGATAGTTGTACAAATACACACACACACACACACACACACACACACACACACACACACACACACACACACACACACACACACACACACACACACACACACACACACACACACACATATAAATTATTTTTGTATCCTATATCCCCTCCTACACACAGACATACTGTTCCAAAGGTTTGTCAGTAAGATTTTTGTTCTGATAGAAATTAATACTACTATTTTAAGTAAAGACTGGCTCTATTACAGTAAACAATGAATCTATTTCAATGAAAAGCTGTTCTTTTGAACTTTCTAGTAATCAAAGAATCTTGAAACAATGTACCACAGTTTCCACAAAAATGTTGAGCAGTTTTTAACTGATAATAATAAGAAACGTTTCTTAAGCACCAAATCAAGGATTTCTGAAAGATCATGTGGTACTGAATACTGGAGTAATGACTTCTGTAAATTCAGCTTTCCCCAACTGTGAACGTGACTTCACCGAGCGCAACATGTTCTTGGATCAACATCCCTGTAACAACATCCCAATCAACCAATCAGATTTGAGGGACAGGTTTACAGTTTATGTCAAGTTTAGGCTTACAGTCAGGGTTGGGTACTTCTACATTAGTGTTATTCACATATCAGTTCCTTCTGATTTTAGGGATAAGTTATTGTAGTAAAGGTATTTTATTGTGGGAAGGAGGAGGCAGGAACCGGCGAACATTTAGAGTCTGCGTGAACCGGAAGTTGCAAACGACTTTTCTCCAGTGTTGTGACGTATTTCCCAGTGAAACGGAATATTGACCAGAGGGCAGGGTTTTACTCTAGCGCTCCTCCTCTCCATCTCTGCTCATAGCAGACTAATGGTTTGAGGGGAGTGGTTAAGCGTTTCCCAACCCAAGCCGTCAAACCTACATCATCAGAGAAGGAATGCCATTCCACACCGGAAGTAACTTTTCAGACTTTGATTAAAGATTACCACGGCAAACAATTTTTTTCTGTGTATTAACTTGCACGGGTTAATTTTTCCCTTCAGGACTAGTAATATGCGTTAACAAAGTAAATAGGGTCAATTTTGATTTCAAAATTGATTTCATTTTGACTTTAACAAACTTTAATGATAAAATAAAAAATACAAAACGAAAATATAGGTGGCAGCCCCTAGCGGACGACTGCCGCACACAGATAATAGATAATAAATAACAAAACATAACATAAATAGTCCAGGCCTGGTCCTCTCTCGTCCTTCACTGTCGTCACTCCTCCTTTTATGCTTCCGTAGCTCCTCCGTGAGAGATACGAGACCGGTGCAGCGTGCAGGTGTCGCTCATCATCAATCACACCACCGGCCTTGCGCTGTTCTCTCACAGCTCTCTGCCTCGTCCTGCTTGCCACAGTTATGAGTAGGGGTAGGTTTAGGGGTAGGGATAAGGTTAGGACTAAATTTTGGGACGGGAATGTTGTTCCAGGATCAATAAAATATGTCTTGGCAAAATCTTAGTGACCCTTTGCCAACACAAGGTAAATTACATTTTGAAATATAATTAAATAGAAATCTTTTTCATTTTAATTTGTAACAATATTTCATTTATTTATTTAAATATTACAAAAACAACACTAAGCTAGTATACTCTGAATTGTTTTGAAAAAACAAAACACGAAACCATCCACTTGAGGAATAGATGATCGCAGTGAGTGTCTCATTTTAATACCATTGCAGTCCCTCCGTGCCCTTCTCTCATTCCCCAGCATTAGCGCTCTGCTATCGTTAAGCTAATCTGATGCCCTTGACAGAAGCAGCTGGGTGGTGTGTGCACCCCTGCAGTCTGGTATGGACCGGCACAGTTTGAGTTCGTTTGACAGCAAGAAATGGGCTGCTGAGCGGTGGGACGCGTCGTTACATAGCACACTTCCCAATTCCTGCTCATTACCTCGCCATAATTTCCTCACATGCTGCCCATCCTACTGAATACTCCATGTGATCCATGTAATATCCATTACAAAAGGAAACACTCTGGATGATGTGCTATAGTATCATGATGACCTCATGTAGCCCTGGATCATGTGCAAAAAGCCTGAATTTCCAATTTCCTATACTTGAAAAAAGGCAAGACAAGGAGGACTTCCAACTTGGAAAACTTGTGCGAAGTTGCTTTGGAAGCAAAATGCCAATGCATTGCATATCTTTGCATGACTTTTAAAGGAACGCAACATAATTCATAGACAGGTACTACTGAAAAATCAGATTTACTTGTTTGTTTGATGCCCCTTGTGTGGAGGAATGGGAGTACAAAACCATAATTAGTGGAGATTGACAGTTTCCTTGAGGCAATTAGGCATAAATTGATGGGAATCCCAGGTGAAAATGAGAGATAGGAGTGGCAACATGTGCGCTTGTTGAAAACTGATTATCTTGTGGAGAGCGTAAACAGGGAGAAGTGTCTTCCTTGCTTGTTTGCGAATCTGTTTGTCTCTGCGTTGCTGCTTGTAATGTGACCTTACAGGCAATTTTGCACTAATGGGCTTCTGTATATGATCCAGTAATTGTTAGGACTGACAATATGCATCCAATTACTGTTGTTATGCCATTAGGAAGTCATGCATTCATCTTGCCAACCTCGATTCATTACCCTGTAGCTCTGTAAGGACATTTATATACATCTAATCACCCTTTTCATTACCTTTAAATGCAGGTCTGTTTTTCATAATGACAGTCCTTTCCAAAGTCCTAATGACCCACATATCCTTTAAAAGACATGATTATAACTTAGATTAGGGTTTCAATGAAGCATCATTAGTTCCCTTATATGAATGAAGCACATTTCCTAAATGTATCATTTCAATGCATCATCAGCTTTCTGCATGATCATTAAGCTGAAAACATGGGAAAAGAAAACACAACAAATGGGAAGGGAAATGGAAAAATTAGCACACTGAAAAAAAACAAAAACATTTCCGTATTTTTTTATTTCCACCCCCTGTGACAAATATCTAAACATCCTTCTCCTTTTGCTTTTTTTCATTGAATTGAGAAGCAAAAGCAGAATATAAAGGAGAATAAGGATACATAGAATAAGAATACAATTACAATGGTTACAATTATATGTATTAAAATATGCTTAACTTTGCTGTAGGTATAAAAAAATAATTAAATAAATCTCAAAGCAAACGCATTTATGAATTTTGTAAATTTATCATCCTCTAGACTAGAGGATCCAGGAGTCAATGGCTTGCACAATGGTGAAACTTTACAGAACACAGGTGAGATTTGAGCGTACAATATGTTAGTTACCAGTCCAGATTTTCATTGACTACACTACCTCCACAACCTGACTACAGATGTGGAGCATTAAAAATTCAGAGGTGGATATTAATAATGAGATAAGCTCCTGATGAGATGCTGGAGTACGTTCCTCAACTGTATTGCACGCAGGTCATCTAATCAATGCATGAACGGTCCCTGGGGATGGGGGGGGGGGGGGGGGGGGGATGGGGAGGGATGGGGAGGGATGGGGAGGGAGGGGGAGGGAGGGGGAGGGGGAGGGGAAGAAACATCTCAGGGCAAGGTCAGCATGTTCTTGCCCAGTGGAAAGCCTGGTATCCCAGCCTGGTAAAGCCTCATGAACACTGCCCCTGGAGGAGCTGCTAGATGTGTTAGCGCTGACCCTTCACTACTGTTCCCCAAAGGACTTGAATTACCATCCACAACACAGCATAAACAACCAACTGCTAAATATTCATTTATCTCTCTGCCTGTCTCCTCAGATACCAATCAATTTCTGAAATTGCTCAAGCTATGTATTTCCTCCATGGCCATGTACTCTTTTACCCCCCCCCCCTCTTTCTCTCTCTCTCTCTCTCTCTCTCTCTCTCTCTCTCTCTCTCTCTCTCTCTCTCTCTCTCTCTCTCCTTTGGTGCAGATCACACCAGGCTTAGTGTTTGGATTGCTATCCAGAGAACGATCCCTAATGGTTATCTGACTAAAGTGGAGAGCAAAGAAGGTAGAGGAAGTCAGAGTAAGATCAATACTCTTGGATAGTGAGTTTTCTTATGTTAAAGGCCAACTCCTTCTCAGCCTCCCGAGGGTCAGATATGAGATGTTTACAAGGACAGAACATCATAGGTATCTTCAAAGCAAGCATGAGGGAAAAAAAAAATGCTTTGACTGAATCAAGTGCACCTTAACACAGTCAAATCCAGACTAAACTCAATGTAAACTCAATAATATGTACAAATATCGTACATTACAATTCTGCGATGCGTACATTCACTTGTAGCATTCAAAATCATTGATTTTAGTTTTTTCCCTTCTATTTATTGTAAAATGGTATATAATTTTTAATATTGGCCATTATAATAAAATAGATTTTGAGCATTTCTAGTCATTATCTAATTATTTAAGTTACTACATAAATGAGTAAAAGCTACATCTTCTGAAACATTTGAGAGTTGAATTTCTAGCCTAAAAAACTATTTAGTGATACACCATTACTGAGATATCAAATTTCATTCATAGCACCCACAACAATTCAGATTGAATTTAAATCTAAGAGTTTGGAAAGAATCAGACTCCCTTTCACTGCTGTGGCGTTGACAATCTCAAATGGTTTTCTTTATCTGGTTTAAAAAGCAGTCCAAATAACATCCAATCCTTGTATTGTCCAATAGAGAAATTAATCATAATTTAAGCTATCTTGTGGCTGACACAGTGTCAAACCAATGAAACATTTTCGTTTGACATGCACCTTTATAAGACAATGCAGGGCACTGCCTTAGTTCTCACAAACCCCACTGAGTAAAATCAGCAATTACAGAGAACAAGATGCACCTATAGCATACAAATAGCAAAACAAAGACGCAGCAACTCTCTGAGGTATTAGCATAGAAAACAATTTTCCCAGAAGGTTCACATCTTCTGCAACAATGGATTTCAAACAATCTTTTTCACCAGCTCTGATCTTTTCTTTTCTTCTTAACAAGACAGCACTGTTATCTTCTCTGCCAAACACTGACCTGGACACTCAATCCAACACTTTGCCTTTGTTTATGTTTTTTTTGGTGTTAAAATTCATTACATTCATTGAATCTTAAGTTAAATCAATGGGCAACATTTTGATACTGATTCAAAGTTATGCAGTTTCTTATTCTATTGATAGACTCTAAAACTATCAATCCAAATTTTCTGGTTGTTTTCCCCAGTGATCTTCTCTTAAAGAGTTATTTCTCCTAAGTGCTCTAGAGAACCAGAGAATGGGAAGATCTATCACTTTTAACTGTCAACTTTCAAACCAAGTCAAATCTACATAGTTTCAGCCTCCCTCAAGCGGATTGCCCACCAACTGATGCAAATTACTCATAATACTGGAAAGAACTTTCTGGCAAGCTCTGATTAGCTGACATTACACAACTTTCTATGATGACTTGGGTTTATTCTCGGTGTAAACTTCAAGATGTTTAATTACATCCAAACAACACTCTCTGATTTTTATATCTACTGTATAACGTTGATATTCTGGGAAATGAACCAAGACAATAGGTTTCACACTATAGACAATAGACAAATGTAATGGCAATACAGTCATTGTCTGGAATGTCAACATTGGTGTATGAAGTGCTATATGTCAGCACAAAGTTTATTCTACAAGCAGCTACTTGAAGTATGAAGAGGTGTCAGAAAGCTGGAAATTCATCCTGCGGTGCTGAGCTCATGTGGCGCATCAGATAGAGTAGTATGTCTTTTATTTTCATGCTGCATACTGTGCAGTGTAGGGTATAGAATTGGAGGAGAAAATATGAGTGGCTGTCACATGTAGTTCTTCGAGCATTTGATGACAGCAGTTCTCTCGCCAACGCCTTTTTATTGTCCTATTTCTACCAACTATGGCATGAGATGTGCGTGTCATTGAAATGGCAAACATGTCACATTCTGAATGACAAAAAAAAAAAAAAAAAAAAAAAAACTCCCACAAGAATTCAAATCTGACAGAAACATTGCCAGAAATCTGTTATTTGGATTGGGTTCTAAAATGAATTTGTTTATTATTTTGCCTGTTTTTATGTATGAGAAATACATTCTGTGCGGTTCCATCATTATTATTTCATAATTCTGAAATGATGATCTTGAACGAATGGTAACTAGTTAACTGTGATTGACTAACTAAATCCTATGGGGAAAAAAAGACATAGAGATATTTATGAGGACCAACCAGTCTTTTTCTTGGGAAGATTTATCACAACATAAATGCAGGTGTGTGTGTGAAAAAAAAAAAAAAAAAAAAAAAAAAAAAGTAAATAAAATTACCCACAACTACATAAATCTTAGCCAGAATAGATGATGTATTTACAACCATAATTATATATAGTGGTGGGTAGATTACAAATTGCAGTTTGTAACTGATTACAAATTACATAAAAACAATTGTAGTTAGTAATGTAATCTACATTAATCATTTTAGGTAATGTAATTGGACTACTTTTTAGGTTGCTTTTGACCTAACTCATTAATCACACTGATCTGAATAGGATAATCTTGTACCATATTGATATAAAAATATAAAGAAAAAGAAAATATATTCCATTCTTTGTTATCAACAACGTCCGTTAGATATCACATTACGTCACGGTTTGTGAGTTTAATGAAAAGCTATTAAGTTATTAAATCATACAAATTAAAATAAATAATTTTGAATCAAATAAAAACAATAAAAATAAAACATTTACAAAAAATATATATATTTGTTTATGCATGTTATGTGACCAACAATAACCAACATCAGAGAACCATGAACTTGATTTTTTTTTCATTTATTATTATTATTGACAATTTTATTATTGACCTTACTTATTTATTGAACATCTAAGGGTTTACTTCAAGTTAATATATATAGGGCAAAGAGGTTCAGCTGACAAAAAAGTTGGGAATCCCTGCATTGCATGGAAATATAAAATGACGTGAATTAGTAGAAAGACAAAAGCCTTCCAAAGACAGTAGGTTAAAGAGTGATAATTAAAATAATACCTATAATGTGTATGTCAGAAGCCAATTAATTTTGCAGTTGCAATGTTGAGAAAACACTACTTAAAATGAAATGATTTCTATAAATCCAGTGAGTCTCAGTTTTCAGTAGCTGGTCTGTGTGTGCAATTCCACAAACCGTGAAGACGTTCTGAATGGATATAAGCAGTAGGATAAATTCATGAATAATGAATAATTATGAATAATTTACTGCCATGTTGAGAATAACATGTAATCATGCAATCAATAAACAAATAGCTGTGTTTAATTCATGATAAAACATGGCTATGCTATGACCGCTTCACCCGACGGTTCTGTGTATCACTACTACACCACACTAGAGTGCGGATCGGGCCGAATTTTTCTGTCCGAGCCCGGCCCGTGTCCGACAGAGCAGTACTGAACCCGACCCGAGCCCGACAGGCATAAAAATATTTATGTCCGAGACCGACAGTTAAAATCCCATTTTTTTCTCATACTAATAACACATGTACGTTTGCTTGTGTGGAAAGCCCGCTTTTATTAAGCAACTGTAGGAAGGCATTCGGAAATGTCAACAGGATGAGTGCATCAGCGCGCACGGAGCAACAAGCGCACTTAACACAGGCACGCATGCACGTGTTTCGTTGTCACGGCTACATAAACAAATTTCCGCACACAGGAAGACAGATGTTATGGTAATATTTTACATGTATTTTAATCACAAAAACGAACGTTTGCATCAAGTGAAAGCATCAGGCACATTGGCTACTTACATAATAAGCTGTTTTAAATTTAAAATGTTCAATGCCTTATCGCGCTGATGTGACCGAACCCGACCCGAACCCGAACATAATCTCTAAATATCTGTCGGATATCCATCCTCTACACCACACCCCTAGCAACCACTCTAAGCAACGTAAACATATGTTTTCCCATGCACTGACACTGACAGGGTTAGCCAAAGCATTTGTCAGTTGCGTCTTTTTCCCGTGTTCACAGTCCTTTCAAAATAAAAGGTTTCGCTACTGAGTGACTCACTCATCAAGACAGTGTTTGCTGCCATCTAAGGGCGTAATAATGTAACTTCAGGGACTATTTTTTCCAGCGGAAGGAGTACTTTATAGTGATTTTACTTCATGAAAGTTGCATTGATTCTTATTTTTTGGCTTTAATATTTGTATTGTGTGGTAACCGTTTTATAAAAGCAATAAGGTACTCGAGGCTATTGCTGTATCGTGAATAAGTCACGCCTGAAGGTGTGCACCTTACATATAGGAATCTAATTACAAGTACTTCTTTTTTGGAATCTGATTACGTAATCCAGATTACATGTACTGTATCAGTTACTACCCAGCACTGATGATCAGCGGTTCTGTAAAAGGAAAATGTATTTGGGGGTGAAGCCATAGTGCTGGGTTGCTAAATCAGTGATACTCTCAGTTTGCCCTAGAGGAAAAACAGCATGATTTTCACATTTTGACACATCTGAGACGTGCTAACCGAATTCAGAGCCAAATCCCTTGACTGTTTGAGACATTACAGGCGGTCCGATGCTTACAGCAACACCTGCTGTTCTCTCTGCTTACACAGGGAAAACATAGCTATAGCTTGCAGTAAGCAAGCGTACAGCAAAATGACTACCTACTTTACTTAATCATCATCCCAAAGTACTCTGCGGAGTGTAATAATACTGAAGAAGACGTTATATATCTCATATCACGCCTGCCGGAGACTTTGACTGCATGTGTTTTCCATCCCACCCACAGGCTCTGCACTATTAAACTCACGAGGTGGATGAAAAGATTGAGCGGGCAAATATACATTATGTAACAGTCCCTTTCCAATAGTCCCTCTGCTATAATAATGCCAAAGTATATCCACGAGTGTCTTTACCTCAACGGATACCAGATCCCAGCTGAACCGACACCCACTCGTGTATACAGGGGAAAAAAACACATTAATTATTAATGCTATGAAGAGTGACGCACACACAAATCCTCTGGGAGAAAAAAAAAAATCACCTATGGCTCAGGGCCGAAACTGAAGATTCCACAGCTCAGATGAGGCTGCAGTATGTTGTATTTGGAGTGCGGCAACCCATTCACAATATCAATAGGATGATTGAACGCGACAAGGCATAAAGAAGCAACAAAATCCTCACTGGACCCAATAGCAGAGAGATAAGGTCACATTGTGAGACAGCATGTTATCCTATGAAATTACATAATGAAAATAGTGATTCTCAAGCAGAATGCAATGCTGATATCCATTAGCTATTCTCAAATCGATATGCAAATGAGGTCATTCACAGAAATGATGAATACCTTTTTATAATCATTGCAAATGAGGAAAAAAACATCTTTTCCTTTTAGAATACCCTATTTGCATGTTTTCTTCATCAGTTTCAGTTATTTTCATAGGCGGGAATGATGTTTCAAAATTTAAGATACTTTCTTTTGGCCAAATTCTAAGGAGGCATGTACCAATAGGCAGCTTGGGAAGTTTGGGAAAAATATGTAACTGAAGAAGAAGAAGAAAAAAGAGGAAGAAGAAGAATAAAAAGAAGAAGAAGAGGAGGAGGAGGAGGAAGAAGAAAATAACTACTCAAATTGGAATAAGGGTGACCTTTATGTACAATTATGTTTCAAAAGCAGATGATTAATAATGCCAAAACCATGTTTTTAAAGTTTAGACATATTAATACACACTACTTTTCAAAAGTTTGAGGTTGTCCCAAAGTCCCTTTGCTCACCAAGGCTGCATTTATTCGATCAAAAATACAATAAAACAGTTATATTGCAAAATATTATTACAATTTAAAAATAACTTTTTTATTTCAGTGTAATTGAGTTTCAAAATGTAGTTTATTCCTGTGGTGGAAAAGCTGAATTTTCAGCTTTTTTTATAATAACATTTTTAGTATATTATTATTATTACTATCAGTCCTGTTTAAAAAAATAATAAAAAAAAAACAAATATTTTGAAGCTATAAATTTTAAATGTTTTTCTTGTCACTGTTGATCAATTTAATGTGTCTGCTGAATAAAAGTATTCATTGCTTTAAAAAAAAATCTAACTGTATTGTATACTTCAGGTGATTTTATATGCAACAACAGTTTGTGCTATCCATTGAATGTCTAGTTCTACCAGAAAGACTCGGGAGAGTTATTTCAATAAACCATACATTTATTGACAGCTCAGCAAGCTGATAAACTACAAAGTCATTTGGCGTAGGCCCCGTCCGTAGTGCATAATCCGAGAGTATCGGATCTGCAATTCCTGCCTAAAGATGAAGGCAGGGGCGCAGCCGACCCCCCCTGGGAGGTATGGACGGGACCATCCTGGTGGTGGTGGGGAGGATGGGGGTAATCGTCGCTTCAGTATCTGCGAACTCAAACATGTGTAAGTACCGTGCTTTTATACAGTGAGCATAAGAATATGATTGGATAGAAGTGAAGGCAATAAGTGACGTAGTAATTGAGTCTTCCCAGCAGAACTTACATGTATGCTAAAGCTTTCATTTCTCTTGAGAATGCTTGCCAATTATGTATGACAACACTTCTATTCTTCAAAACACTTCTATTGAAATGTTGTAAAACTGTTAAACTTCAATCAGCAATTTAGCTATATTGTAATTGCTGCCTTGCATAGATGAAATTGCTGTTTACAAAAACACACCCGACGACGACAGTTCTAGGATCTTCTAGCACCCTGGAAAAGTGCTGTTTTAGATTAGTGCTTCACAAAAATTGGACTAAAAATTAGCAATAAGCACTGTGTGAGTGGTTGAAACAGCACATACTGTATCTAAATGATAGAACTGTTTCAAAGGCAAGTCCATTCTGATGTTTTTCATTTCCAAAGTGCAATTGCTTTGACAAACAAAAGGCCAAATGTGATCTAAGTATGATCATATATGTATAAACCCACTACCAACTGATTTTTTCCCCGAAATAAACCTATAAATATGTAATTTCAATATAAACCAGTTTAATTTTATAATAATGTTCATCAGTTTGAACGATTATTATAAAATGCTTAAAGGGATGGTTCGGAGTAAAATCAACCTAGGGTCCTATGCACCATGACCTCGAGCCAAACAAACAAACAAACTTATACAGTAGTACAAATAGGTTCTGTACTCATAAAACGAGGCATTGGAAAGTTTGTAAGTACATCAGGAGTTTATTTAAATAACACTTGCCTGGTGGCTTAAGCTACTGCTAATCTGGACATCGAAGTCACTTCAGTGGTTTGAGAAAAGCACGTAAAAGTCCTGGCAGAAAGCAATGCATAAGAGTGTGTATGTGAAGTTTTAGCTAAAAAACCCCCACAGATATATTTTATATAGCATGTTAAAGTTGTCACTTTTTGAGGGCGAGCAAAAACGCACCATTTTTGTGTCTGTTCCTTTAAATTCAAATGAGCTGCTGCTTCCAGCACAGGGGGCGGAACTTTTATGTCATTTTACCTCACACAGACATGCACTGAAAATGTAAAAACTTTTAGCCTTTTATGTTCAAACCAAAGTCAGAAAGATGGAGAGACTCGAGAAGAAGTGACAACATGTAGACAACATTTCTGAATGGGGTGGGGGGTGTTTGGCTCGAGGTCATGGTGCAAAGGACCCTAGGTTGATTTTACTCCGAACCATCTCTTTAACAGATTTAATCTATGAAAGTCTACAAGGCTAAAGACAGCCCTCTGTTTAATCTACAATTATGTTGACTCTTAAGTGAAAAACTCCCCTTGAGTCACCAACTTACTTTCAGAAAAAGTTTATGACAAGACAACAAAATCACTGCAATAGGATTTTGACAAACTGATCAATCAGAGTAAATGGCTTCAGACTCACTGTAATGTTTACTTGTGCCCTTCAAAGGAAAGCCCAGCAGACTAACTTTCAGCAAGACACTTTTCAAAATATCGTTCAAAGAACAGAGCTTAAAATAGACAAAGACTGACTGATCATGATGTCAGAAACAATAACAAGTCACAACAAGACAACACTCTGAACAGCGCACAGAGAGACAGGAACCATTATAGCATTAGTATTGTTGTGAATCTACAGGACTAGACTATTTTGATTTAAGCAATGTAGGACTGGCACAGAGAACAATTGAAATTCAAAACTGTAGATGTCAAACGTTTCCATCAGTGAATTATGTTGCCTTTTGAATATCAATGTAACCGCACTGGGTATATCATTAACATTAGCTCAAATGATCTATAGGGAATTTTAATAATTAATCATGAATATGATTAATATATTGCATATTACAGTTACATTAAACTATCGAAGCTGAAAATAGATCGATATGAATGACTACCACAACGGGTTATGGTTCGTCATTAATATATCAATAGTCTTATTTCAGATCGAGTTTATGAGATAACTTTAATGGAATTAATTTAGTTATCAAACAATCGGTTTGTCCAGCAAAACGGCCGTAAGATTAATTTATCAACTTCTCAGTAAAGTTATCACTTCTTATAATTTCAGGAAAAATAGTTTCTGGCCATTGAAACTATTCTCCTGTCCTTATAAAATTTAGGTTACTGGAAAGTAACAAGATAAAGCATGTAGCTTGGATCAACACATCATTGACTTTATATGAGCAGACAGAATCAATCAAGAATATAATTTTTTTTAAATAATTGGACTAATACATCGAACTAAGGAATACAAAATACTACAATTTACACGAGTAAATATGTATGTATATACAGAACACGTAAACAAATACAAGACTAAACGAATATTAATGAGAGAGAGGATGAAAAGGTGAGAGAGATGAGATCGGAAAATGAGAGAGATGAGAGAAAGTGAAAGCAAAATGGGCGATCAGAGATCGCAGTAGGCTATGGCAAAAATCACCGACAATGTAACCTTTGAGAGAGACAACAAGAAATCAAATCACCTTGAAAAAGGGAATAGGCAACTTTAACCAGCATTTAGATTTCGATACTTGCATGTGGTCTGTTGTGTTGAGGCACAAGGCGCGTGTGTCGTTCTGAGTGAAGGCGTGCGTGTTCTCTCGTGCCTTTCGGAGCGCACAGGTTCGCGCGAAGTTTTAAAGGTTCACCGACCGTGAAGTTACCAAAGAAATAATTAAGGCTAAGTTCATTTTCCCTCGTGGGTGGAAATGAACAAAGGAGAATAGGAAAAACAAAGACTAAAAGAAAAGAAAGAAGATGAGAAGCAGGCCGAAGCCGGTCCGGACTTGGGTTTCCAAAGTTTTCCGAAGGGAAGAGCCCGAGAAACAGGCAAGTTCCGTCTTTTGAGGGAATCCCATCCCCGCCCCTTTTTACGGGAAGGGCAAATCATCTGTCGAGATTTTTCGAGCGGGAAGATTCCTTTGTTTGTTTGGAACAGCCTCCTGGCTCGAGTTACAGTGGTGTTTGACTTAAGCCTTTCGGCTCCAGAAATATGAAATGTGTAAAACAATGTACATTACTGCATTCTGCTATCGGAATTCGACTCCGTTAGATTGAGAGAATTACAGAGATATCAAACACATCACATGAAGGTTATAGAAATGCAAAGTTGCATGAGATATGCAGAATTACACACATTTAAAGTTTCCTCACACGACTATCAAGCCCTGATATCGGCTACTATGACACGGGAAAATCAAATCCATGTTTATACATTTCTTAAGTGGTTATACATATGGAAACTTTAGGATTAACACTTTATTCCTACTCCTCTCCTAGAATCTCAGCTTGCTTGACATTCCGTTAGGGCAATAAAAACAAAGTGGTGGGAAGGCAATTGCCAGACAATGTTGGTGACATTCTTAAACTAAAACACTTTTGATTCAAGATTACACATTAGAAAACTATACCTCTATTATAAAGCAAAAACTAATCACACATGCATAATGGAATTGTACATATATCAAAAGGATATTTCTAAGTTCTAATACAAAGGTGTGTGTGTGTGTGTGTGTGTGTGTGTGTGTGTGTGTGTGTGTGTGTGTAATGCTCTGTGTCTGGAATGTCACATAGAGAGAGAGAGTCCTTATCTCTTTGAGGATTGCGTGTGTGTGTGTGTGTGTATGTTGTTTTGGTAATACTCCAGGGTGCCATAGAGTGTCGGGGGAGCCGTAAAAGTTGCCACAAGGCAGACCTATCGACTCCAAGGCTATGAGTTACATTTACAGGTTAGACGTTAAAAGTTTTCCCAAAATTTATAATGACAAGGCTTCTGGAGTTTTGTGTGCAGGGAAAACAGAATCATGATTCTTGCACATTCGTTACATCAAATTATGCTGTAAATAAATAAAGAACACTGAAAGTAGTTCAATTGTTCATGTTAACTAACATAGTCAAAGATGCTAAAATTCAGATTTGTCATCATAGGAATGAATTATATTTTAGTTTCCAGTTTCATGGCCCCCAGAATATTTTGTTGTATGAATATTTGAACATGCAATATCAAAAGAAAGAACAAACCCTCTGCTTTTAAACAAACAAAAAACTATTTTATTCTAGACTCATGCTTTATAATTTTTATTTTTTTATTTTTCAATCAACAATTGAATGTGGGTAAGTTTAAAAACAACATTTTGAGCAAAAAGCGTTTTTGTCAAAGACTAAGTCTGGATCAGATTCATTACCGTTTGGTAACATTAGGAAGTTTCGATTTATATGCTGTTTAATGTTGATATGTCAGCTATGCATCTGCTATCGCTTGTTTCTGCTGCTTCTTCACGTGTCTTTTGGTCTGGAGATACTGTACTCTTTCAGAAGATGCCTAATAGCACCCCCTACCATATAACAGTGAAACACGAAAATTCAGAAAATTCCATCAATGGCAGGGAAACGTTGTCTCATAAATTATGGAAAATTCCTTCAATGGTGGGGAAAGAGTTCAAATAAAAAACAGCAGTGAACATAAGAGACTTCTTTCTAAAACATTAAAGTCCCCATGAAATCAAAATTGAAGTTTTTTGGCTTTAAGTATAAATATGTTAGCCTTACTGTTACCAATAAACTAGTGTGCTCCAAAACAATTTAAAATTCACATTTAGAAGATATAAGTAGTGGTCGACCGATATATCGCCGAGGCCGATATATCGGCCGATATTTGGATTTTTTTAGATATCGGCATCGGCCGATAAATCTTTCCGTTTGGCCGATATATTTCAAAACAGTTTGTGACTGTGCATTAGCGCTTTTTTCCACTGACGCGAACAGAGCGAGCATGAATGAACTGAATACACTCACTCTGCTCCGCCCAGCACCGTAAGACAAGCCACTCAGAAGTGAAGCAGACATCTGACAGACACAGTAAATGACCATTCGCATTCGCTTTCTAACCTGACGCTACGTTGTGTTACACACAAAAACACTCCGGCGCAGCAGAGTCTGTTCAAACAGGACCGTGATATGTCAGATCCGCAGCCCAGCGGTAGCTCCAGTGGGGGTCACAGATGTGATATAAACGAATTCAAACAAAACTGAAAACATTTTACCTCACAAACAGTCAAAAATCCTGTGACTGGCTGTTCCTCAGATACGCGCGTTGTTCTCGGGTTACATTTAAACTAGACGCTGTTTTCCAACGGACTCGCGTGCACGGAAAAGCTGGGTCGCGTGCATTACAGATCAGTGGTCGCGTGAGGTGGATGAGAGGAGAACACTATGTAATAATATTACGTTTGAAAATAAATCCTTGAAAATGTTATTCACTATCTACTGTATTTATTTATCCATGATTGGCGTAATATCGTGTGTAGTATACATTTTCATATGTTCATGTATGTCATGCAAATACATGACAGCTTGCAACGTTTTAAAGAAACAAACAAGCAAAACTAAACACATAAATCATTATTATTTAAATATACTTGAAGCAAAACAACCTGTTTAAAGTAGTGTAAATAAACTATGTGAGATTTATATTTAACTATGTATTGTACATAAAATTTATGTAATTTCACATACTATTTTGTCATTAATTTATGAATATTGTTTAGATTGGTTCATTAATGATAAATTTTATTTGTAACCTGCAGTAAGCAGCAGTAATTATTTATGTGACTGAAAAAATGACTGTAAATATTAAAGCAGACAAGAAGCTGCACTAAAACTTTATTTATTGAAGTGTTACCTTGCCTTTTTGTTTACATTTTAATTTCTTAGTAAATATTTTTTATTGCAAAAAGAATTTTGCATAAATAGTATGTACAATAAATGTTCATTTAGTTTCACCAATATTCTTTATGTCTCTCATTTACTGTATTCACATGTATTGTATCGGCCTCATATCGGCCAATCGGCCAGATTGCTTTCTCAATATCGGCATCGGCATCGGCCATTAAAAATCCCATATCGGTCGACCACTAGATATAAGCATTCAAAACCGCCAATATGGATCAATGATTTTGATGACATCACTCTGCACTTAAGCTTCTCATCAGATTTTTTATCCAATCAAATGCTATCTAGAATCTAAAGCGTCCTGCCTCCAACATTATAAATAGACGCTAAAGCTGCGGCTAAAATCGGTCACTTGTTCACACATTTGCTACTTTCTACATGGTGAATGGCACATACTGTGTAGTGCACAATAGAAGGGATAGGGAACGATTCAGACAGCGTAAATATGCTTTCCATCGGGGCGAATGAAGTCTAGTTTCACGTCAGTGTCAAGTGAACCGCACACACAGTCTGCTCCGCTCCAGAGACACAATAGCAAAGTGGATCATATACACGAGTCAGCGCATACCAGAAAATGGATCAGACTCATCTAAATTCTGCATTGAATGCTATATTTTAAAGCGATATGGAGGAGATTAGGAGGAGAAACGGTTAGAGATTAGAAAGAAACTGCATCTTTAGTGAACTCAACAGCTCTGGCCAATCTGTGATATAAACTAAACGCTATTGGCTATTTTAAAAGATGGGAGGAGCTGTTCGATATGTCCTGCCCTGTCTTCCTGTTTCAGTGGAAATTACATCAACACATTGAATAATGCTGTGTGTTTCAAGGCACATCAGTGGGGCTTTAAAACATCTTATCAACATTGAAAAAGAGCAGCATAAACATTCAGCTAAGCATCTTCTTTTTTGTTCCACAAATGAAAGTCTTACAGTTTTGCAACAACCTAAGGGTGTATTTCTGGTTGAACTATCCCTTTAAGCACATGACAAATGCACATCACATCCTTCAAACATCAGATTTGCATGAGCGCAATTTACATTCTTGCATAACGCATAATTAGGTAATCAGCTGAGTCATGGTGTCATTAAAGATTCCCAGTTTTTCGCAGCTGATGGTTATCTGTCAGAAATCAAAGATTGGCAGAAAAAGCAATGGGCGCGCTCTATCACTAGATCTAATGAAGTCAGTTGGCACCACCATGAGCTCTGAAATATGACACCCACTCTCGCCCGGGCATTAACACCAGCTGTGTGTTGGCTCGTACTGCAGCTGATCAATGCTGTGATGCACATCCCACACAAACAACAATGCTCAAACATGTATGCAAATGCAGGAGTTATTGGGATGGAGAAACATAGTCTGCAGGGAATGGTGGACTAGTGCAATTATTATATTGTGGGAAAGAATGCTGTTTTTCAAACACATTGATTTCTACACGTGTCACCTCTTAATAAATGTGTTCTACTTACAATAATCTAGTGTATCTTCATCTCAGATTACCATTTGAGTGATAGTATTTTGACTCCACTAAGTCAACAGACCCTCTAAAAATGGGACGTTGGGATTGGACAGACACGTGAAGCTCAATCCTTTCACTAACTGAGGCTGCAGTACCGACAGCGACCAGCAGAGGGCAATTTAGCTGCATCCAAGCACACAATGGAGGTTAGGGAGTGAAGAGCAAAATATATATATATAGGCTATATATATATTTATTTATCTTTCATTTCTTCCACTTTTTTCTCCCGCTTTCTCCGCAGCAACTACCACTCTCTGCCAGTTGCAGTCCTGTTTTTATTGCTCTGTATTAATTAGGACATCCATTAGGTGGCTTAAGTCAGACACAAAGATATAAATCCCCTTGTTAATTTGGAAAGAAGAATCAGCGGCGCTCATTATGATTAAATTAGCAGAGATCTGCCGGGTGGCTGGACCTTTATGACATTGATTGTGATCATCAGCACCAAACATCGGACGGCAGTTTCCCTTTAACCTCAATTATCATTCTGTACCTAATCTCCGATTTATTACTGTTTAAAAGGTCTTCCTTGAAATAATCAGCTATTTAATCATAAAAATGATGCTATATAATGTACAAAATATTTTTTATACAGTAGCCTATTTCAAGTCTTTTGCACCGTGGAAACACCCTACATTACATTAAGTCATATTTCGAACAGCTTGAAGGTGTTTGAAAGCAACCTGACATTGATTAAACCACTACTGAACTTATATTGGGACATATTTCCTGGAATATGGGGCCACCAAGATGGGAAAGGCGTTTTCAGCTTGCACATTGTTCCGTGAGATGGCCTTATATGACTATTGCCGTTAAACTGTACAACCATCCAAACCAATTACTAGACCAAAGGACTCCCATGAGTTGGATGGCAATACCATTATAGATCCCCCATCGTGTGTAACAGTTGGTAATTGTGGCCATCTTTTGGTTTCCTCAACACATAACCACATAAACCACTCCAGATGTTGGAAAGTGTGTGAAAGATGACCTATCAGACCATATTATGTTTTCCATTTTGGTCCAGGTTAGGTTCTGAGACACGTTATGAGATTTTGCAACTCGGCCTCAGAGTCAAGAGGTTTCTGAATGGCAGCACTGCCATAAATTCTAGATCACAATGTAGTTTTTGTTTAGACAAGGTCACAAAGTTTGCTGATTGAATTCTGAGAAATTTGTTGAGGCTACAGTGACATTTAGCAACTATGCTAGGTAGTGTCTTTTTATTTAACTCAGTAAGATTCATCTTGCAACCACAGTTTGCTTCCTGATGCACTTTGTACTTTCGGCATATGACGTAATTATTTTTGAGACTGTTCCTCTCAACACATTTAACTCTGTTGAACTCAAATAGGGCTGCTCGCCTCTTTAAAGCTGCTGATTACCAATCAACCCAATATGACCCGCCTTTGCAGCTGCATTTGTGATTGTAAATTAGTTTCTTCAAAGTTATTTTTGTCGGCCCATAATTGCGACATCAAAAAAAGTTTGACATACTGAGTCATAAGTCAAAATGATGACAAAAAAAGTCACATTTATAACAGCAGAAGTTAAACATTATCACATTAAAATTCAATTATGACAAAAAGTCAAAATTATGAGAAAGTCAACATTATAACCTTATAAGACAATTATGACAAAAATGTGACACATAATTATGCTTTTTAATCTAATGATTTGGACTGTCATCATTTTGACAAATTTTGACATAATAGGCTATGTACATTTTTACTTATCTCATAATTATATATTTTTTATCTCAAATATGACTTTTATTTCATAATTTTGACATTATACCTGACCTGTATTATATGATGTCACAATTTTTACGTTTTATGCCATTATAATGATTTACCAATATATATATATATATATATATATATATCTTATGTGACGGAAATAGGCTTCCATGTGCTTTTACATAGTTGACCTGAGCTTACAAAGAAAGTAAAACAATATTTTTTTACACTGAAACACTAATTATTTGTACAAAAGATGTTCAAAAAAATTGGGGTCAGTTTACGAATGAACAAATTCATATTTTTATTCAGCAAGGATACATTCAATTGATAAAAAGTCACAGTAACGACATTTATTTACGACACTGACATATATTTCACAACATTACTGTTTTACTGAATTTTTTATCAAATAAATACTGCTTTGGTGAGCATAATAGACGTCTATTGAAAACATTGAGAAATCTAAACCAACTCTGACTGAAAGTAAATGTAGCAAGACAAAGTTGTTTTTCAAAGCCACGTCTTCCATCAATTAGCTGAGAAACGGTGGTTTAAATAAATGGTTTGTTTTGTGCAGCCTCTGGCTCTTTAATCTTACCTTTCAATACTGTCTTACATCACACATTTTAAGGCATCTTTTTGCCTACAGGAGCAAAGGAATGCCAATGGAAATCCATTTTCACAGTGCAACAGCTGAACCAAAGAACTATGGATCAGTGTCAGCCAATCACAGCACTGGATTGTGTTGATAAGACACACTTCAAAGCACTAGTGGCCTTGATAAAAAGCCTTGCACACCTTGCTCATCACTCTTCATTTAGCACAGCAAATCAACCATCCCAACATAAACACACACACACACACACACACACACACACACACACACACACACACACACACACACACACACTATTCATTTGCAAAGTCGCACATAGACTCGCAAAGCATAGACTCACATCCAGACTTTTTCTTGCTCATAAATTGCAGTTAATACACTATTTAGAAGCTATAAAAAGATGAGTTTATTCCTCCTTTGATCTGATATAGAACAACATTGCTGTGTAGGAGAATATTACAGCTCAAATAATTTGACATCTAATTAAATCAGATAATGTAAAAGAATAAATAAACTTTCAAAACATTCATACAATTTATGTATGCAGACAAAATCAAGCAAAAACAACCTATGATCTACAGACAATTAGTCTAAAGGAAATGCAAGGTAGTTCCCAACTGATATAGTTACAAAGTGAAGTTGTAAGATTAAAAAAAAAAAATTCAGACCATGCAATATGAGATTGCTTACCCATTAAGCAGGGAATAAAATAAAAACACACAGGCAATAAAACAAAAACAAAAACCAGCACCACTCAACACTCAGCCCCACCTCATTCATTCATGATGGGGAGTCATCATAAAGTTCAGGGAATCTCTTTAAATCTCCATATTTCTTAAAAATGTGATTTGGAGTGAATCCTATTTAATCTGGTCATACAAAGCAACACAAAATGCATAACATTTTTCAGTTTTTAGTTGAAAACGGTGTTGTGTGAATGGTCCCTATATGATCTCTGGCTAAAGGTTAGGACCTCTAACTAACCAAACCTCGGTCCACTTCTCTCCACTCTTCAGGAGCACTAACAAGATCAACAGGGAAATAGGGAATGTCAAAAGAAAAAAATGCATGGCTTGGAACAAATTTACTAAAGTTTTCTTATGGGAATGACCTCTAGGCTTTTAAACTCCTTATTCAGAACTACACTCTTCTCTTTTCTTATGGATAAAATGTAATACCGTCACTGATTCGCTGGTCTTTATGGATGAAAAAGGGATTTTTCATCAACTTTGTTTCTTAAAAAGGGCCAAAAAGTTGACAAATATCACACTAAACAGGCATGAGCAGAGACCAGATGTTCAGATTATTTTAGCTAGTTATGATCTCATGGCTGAAATGCTTCTCCCTTAGGTTGATTATGTCTTTGTGAGCACGGCAGATTTATATTTAGCTTTAGTTTGCTCTGTGAGCTCTCATTCCCAGATAAGAGATTGATCGTTGACTGACACACAGAAAGAGGACTTGCAATGTGTGTTTTGAAGCCTCAAGAGCTGAAGAACAGCAAAGTTCAGGACTTGAAAAAGCATGGCCTGCGTAAGCGCCAGGGGTAACGTGCCGGAAGCATGTACACTAACCTAATACACAGTGCATGGCTCTGATGGTTATTCTGTTAATGAGAAATTTCTGTTCATCTGCCCTTATTCACGAAACACGAGCGGAACAAATTTCTATGTAAATCATTTTCATGAATCAGCTCTCATTAATCTATTCGTACCTAAATTGTCACATTCAATTTAATGGGACAATTTATACACAATTGGTTTTTATGCATGACGTACACAGAAATCCGTTCTGGTCTGGCTTCACGAAGGTCCAGCTCATCTAATATGGTGACCTCATTGTCGGAGCTCATTGATAACGTTACAGTTTTGTATGATACAGTATGTAAAAAAGCTGAGACTGCTGTGAACCCCACAGGATGTTTAACTAGATTATAATATTTCAGAAGTCCAATTTGTAACCCCCAATGAAGATATTCAGTTAGTGAAGACATCTGCTTCCCTTTGATTTGAATTGTTTTACAGCAGAGCACCCAGAGCTCATTCATCAAGCTCCTGCACCACTGCAGGCATTGAGCTCCTGCCCTGCAGATGTGCAGCTCCAGGGAGCTCCTCTATGACAGTCAGGCCAAGAAAGCAGCTCCACACTCTTTCCATCTTTTAATTAGCTCGCACTTTTTCTTTTTCTTCATACTCATATACAGTTCTGCCTATATATGTGCATGTTTTTTTTATAATTGCATTTAAATTATAATAAATGCAATTTTTTTAATAATAAAACGAGCATTTTATTCAGTAGTCTTCCATTGAAGATATTTGACAAACGTTTTATGCATATGCCATAGTACTAATTACAACAAAAGATCTCGCTCTCTCTCTCAGAGACTGATTTTTTAACATAATTAAACAATTCTATATGACATAATACAAATGCTTACCAATGCTGCACTTATTTGATCAAAAAATTATAATAGTGTGAATATTATTTCAAATTAAAATAATTGTTTAATATTTTAATGTTTTAAAATGTAATTTATTCCTGTGATGGCAAAGCTGAATTTCTAGCAGCCATAACTCCAGTCTTCAGTGTCACGTGATCCTTCATAAATCATTCTAATGATTTGGTGCTCAAGAAACATTTATTATTATTAGGGGCCAAGCACTGAAAGTGCATAGGCACCTATTGAAATCGTTGTCGATCTTCTTTTTCTTCTTCCGCTCTGGAAGTCTATGGCAGCCCACAGAACCGCTTGCGGGAAAGTCATGAAATTTGGCACACTGATAGAGGACAGTCTGAACTGTCACCATAGCAAATTTGGAATATCTTACTCAATCCCTCTAGCGCCACCAACTGTCCAAAGTGTCACTCATGTTTATGCTGATAACTTTTGTACCATAAGGGCTAGACACAAAAATAGACATAGAGACAAAAAAAATTGGCTAGACACAGAGGTGTTTCCTCTGATTCCTTATCTCAAGCCAATTCGATTGCACCCTATGACGTCATTTTCCGTCATGAAAAATCCGCCATTTTGAATTCTCCGAAAAAACTACTTTTTCAAACTCCTCCTAGGCTGTTTCTCCGATTTTTACGAAAATTAAATCAGATCATCTTCAGACCATGCTGACAAAAAGTTATGGAATTCATGTTGATTCGTTAAACCGTTCTTGAATACCATGCAAACTTATTTTATTACAAACTTAAAAACTTATTTCCAAGTCTGCGAAAGCTGCTTATTTCTCTAACTTAATTGAATCCAATCACTCTAACCCAAAGGTTTTCTGTCATTCAGTCTGTTGTTAGTCCTTCTGTTAACACACTGTCTGTTGCCTCAGATGCTCTATGTGAAGGCTTCCTAAGATTTTTTATTAACAAAATCACTAACCTACGACTTAGTGTCTGCCCTAATTTAACTGTCCCCACAATCTTGACACCTGCTTCTGCTTTTTGGGAAGTTTTTGGAGGCCATGACTCTGGAACACCCTGCCCCTTGAGATTAGAACGGCCCTACACTGTTTTCTAGTCTCAGTTAAAAAACTACCTGTTTTCTTTAGTATATTGATCTCTTCTCTAAGGTTGGTTCTACCATTTTATAGGGCTGGGTAAAAAATATCGATTTCTCGATTTTAATCGATTCTCATTTTTACGAAACAATATCGATTCTTAAATCCCAAGAATCGATTAGTCATCCTGTTTTCAGTTGATGAATGAATGGATCATTGTTGCGCGCATCCCATCCAATAAATCACAATAATCTTTGTGCTTTGTTATTATTGATATGAAACAAAGTGTCAGATTTCAAATTACGTCCATTTTCTTACGAAATTCAAAAACATAATTACCGTTTTGGCGCTGTGGCGCAGCTCAGCTCAAGAGAAGCAACAGAAGCAACGGATCAACTCTTCCGCATTAATAACACCAGTTACAGCTCGAAATAAACATGAGTTAGCTTCTGAAAGTGTGTTAAAAGATAGAGTACAACTTATCGAAGTCCGTATCATGTCTCATGGAATCGCTCAATCAGTGTTTCAACCGTGCAAAGACGTTAGTAAACAATGTCATGTAACGTCACATTTACCTCAGAAAAAACATATCCAGTGACCATAAACTCGTTAGTCAGCTAGAAAAGTTAACTCTAGAGAGAGAGGAGCATTTTGTTAAATATATGCACCATATTATATATTCATTATAATTTTTAATGTTCTTCAATATTTAATGCATGTTTGAATAAATCTGGAAAGTTTTTTTATGACAGCCATCATTTAAAATTTTATATAATTTCATATAACTTTATTATTATAAAAATAAATAAAAGTGTATTTTAAGTGTTTGTATACAAATCAGTTAATTTACCTTCAACATTATAGTAGGCTAATGAAGCCTATAGGCTACAACTGACTCCCATGGTTTACAGCATTAGTTAAGAGATTTGTTTTCCTTGAGAAAATTTGCAATGTATTGTACCTGATATCCAAAATAATCGATATTGAATCGAATCGAATCGTAATCGAAATCGAATCGAATTGCAAGCTTGTGAATCGAAATCGAATCGAATTGTGAAATTTGTGTCAATACCCAGCCCTACCATTTTACATTTGAGTTTGATTCGGTTTAGCCACTCCTGTATTTCCATTCTATATTTGAGTCTTATAGTGCTTTGCTACTCCTGTTTAACTACTTTATGTTTGAATCTGATACTGTTTCGTCACTCCGGTTTTAAGGTTTTGCTTAGCTTTGCTGCTCTTATTTGTGTTTTATGTGTTGTTATGCAGGTCTTACTATCTTTTAATCTGGTTGTTCTGTAAAGCACTTTGGTCAGCCTAGTGGTTGTTGTAAATGTGCTATACAAATAAAGTGAACTTGAACTTGAACATTTTACGTAGTGCTTGCAAAAACAGATGCAAGGCTATATCTCCGCAACACTTTATTGTATTCAGACCAAACTTGGTACATGTCATCACAAGCATGACCTGAGGCTACATGCTGCGTTTCGGCACCTAAGTGTCCGGAGATACAAAAATTGGCTATTTTTGCCAAAAATCCTAAAAGTGGTCTCGTTAGATGCAGTTTGCCACAAGCCCCTCAAATATATCCACTATCCAACAGGATTTGTTGAGCTTCTAATGAGCTACAACCAAGTCCTCAAGGACTAAGACAAAACCACCCCTCTGTATGGCACCAAATGTCTCCAGATGTAACACAGATCACAGAAACTTCAAGACCATCCTTGTTGGAGATAAGTCCTGCCTCTGAAAGGCATGAAATAACTCTTGGGCCAGCATTACGCCAAGCAATTGACTTGCCTGGACCATCTCTGCCACTTCACCAGATTTCTCAGCAGCCATGGCAAGTAAGAAGTTCTGCCAGAAAATCACAAGACATTACAGTGAATTAACGTGGCAACAGGATATGACAGTCTCCCGAACAGGCAATACAGTCACAGTGGCATCATGAAACACCCAGACCACAGAGAAAAAGCCTCTCAAGCGATGACCCATATATAAGATGTTCATTGTTAGTGTAAGGCTCATGTCATAGCAGGGGTGGTGTGGTAAACCATTCAATACCTGTGTTTAATGTTTTAGCACTTCTCCATGGTATAATATCTAAACAAGAAATTCTTATGGAGCAGCAGAGGAACATTATAAGGATGGTGATCTCAAAGCAAACAATGTTCGGGAGATCACAGAGGCACAGAACCAAGTCCAAAACTGTTTCCAATTGAAGACTTAAGGTCATTAACTTCCCTGGAAAGTGATCTTCGATCCTGCCCAGTGACAAGACAAAAAGTGGTAGGTAACACTGTCAGTAATGCACAGTTGCATACTGTTATCACTTTTAAAGTCTGGTTGTAATTACTGTTATAATTAAATGGTGTGCGTGATCAATCTAATGTTTTGACTTAATAGTGATGGCATGTTTTTAAAATATTTCAGGTACTTAAATTGGGATTGCTAGGTGGAGTGGACGTAAAGGACATGGTCTGGCGGATTATGAGGTAAGCAATCAAAAATGACTTTGCCAAAGTGGTAAACTGGAGAGGTGTACATGGGAAAACACCTTTCCAAAGCTTGCAGCTTAAACACATTGTGATTGGTAAGAGCATTTTTATTGTGTCTAAGTCTATATGGAACTTATTCCCTCATGTCATGAATGAATGTTAAAAGGTTTAATTCTTTGACTGGTGGTGTCTTGTAATACCAATGCTTTGTCTCTATTGTTCATTTTATTTAAAAGTATTTTTTAACTCTAAAGGAAAACAAAAGCAGGTCCCAGGCACTCAGTCAAAATAACAGGAGAAGGATCAGGTTAAAAAGCCTTTAAT
This sequence comes from Squalius cephalus, assembly GCF_949319135.1. Taxonomy (NCBI): domain Eukaryota; kingdom Metazoa; phylum Chordata; class Actinopteri; order Cypriniformes; family Leuciscidae; genus Squalius; species Squalius cephalus. The sequence goes on along the minus strand of NC_137128.1, from coordinate 32,257,453 downwards.
GAAATAACCTTTTTTTATGAATTTTTTTATGAATTTTTAACCTGATCCTTCTCCTGTTATTTTGACTGAGTGCATGGGACCTGCTTTTGTTTTCCTATGGATTTTTTCCCTACCCCAAGAGCACCTATCTTAAACTCCTCTGACTCTACCTGAGCGCCTGGTTGAACCTCTCACAGTTCATATTTTTTAACTCTGTATTTGTATGCTCCTATTCTAGAGGCTGTAAGAAGAAATCCTGTGTGTGCACAGACAACTGAGCTGGAGGTCAAAAAAGTTATTAAAGGGTTAGTTCACCCAAAAAAGAAAATTCTGTCAGTAATTACTCAAAATGAATAGTTGAATAAAGTCGCACAACAAGTATTCTCGTCGCTTGATAAACTTAAGGTTGAGCCACTGTAGTCACTTGGACTATTTTAAACATTGTCTCTACAATAACTTTCTGGCTGGCAAGTTTCAATTACAATAGAAGCCTATGGAGGAGTGAGACCACTCTCATATTTAATAAAAAAATATCTTAATTTGTGTTCCGAAGATGAACGAAAGTCTTATGGGGTTGGAACAACATGAGGGAGCGTAATTACTGACAGAGTTTTCATTTTTGGCTGAACTAACCCTTTAAAAGGTGGTTTCATCTAGCTGGTGACCGCGGAGGTGGCAGAAAAAGGACACCTTTGCAAACACATTTTAAGTTATTAGGGAATCTGTTTTACATTGTTGCAACTTATATTTTTACCTTTTTTGCACATCTGTAAATATAAATTGTATTTCATTTGTCTTTTATAACCAGCTTTTTGTTTGTTTCTGTATTTTACGATTTATGCATGACACATTTACACTTTTGCTTTTACACTTTTGCTTTATTGTTTGTATCAATTTAATTTATTGCTTGGTTTCTGTTGCTTTTTAGTACGGTGGCTGAGAGGGCTCAACAAGTTGCAACAGAAGAAAACTCATGCAAATAGAAAAAAAACCAGCAAATTAAGAAAACATCTTCATCAGTTTGACAGCACATGTGCTGCAAATACGCAAAACACAACCAAATACAGAAACGCGCTGCAAATGTCAGACCAACAACGCAAATATCTACTTGACAGTGGTGTTTATTGGGTTTTTTTTTTGTTTGTTTTTTTATTATTATTATTTAGTGGTTGCATTGTATTTGCAGCATGTGTGTTGCAGGACGTTGAAATCTCTTGCCGTTTGCAGCGCGTTTTTGTATTTGGTTGCATTAAGTATTTGCAGCATGTGTGTTGTCAAACTGATGAAGATGTTTTCTTAATTTGCTGGTGTTTTTTTCCTGGTTTCCTCTGTTTCAATGCGTTGAGATCTCTCGGCCACCGTACTTTGGTTCGTTTCTGTATTTTATTATACATCATTTTATTTTATTATTATTTTATTGCATTATTTTTTTGCAACATTTTAATTTATTGCTCTGTCTTTTTATTATTGTTGTATTGTATTTGCTATCTGGGAAGTAATGTAATGTAAGTAAAGTATATTATAGCCTACTGTATCTTTCTTGTACACATCTCCCACACCCTGAAATACACTCTCTGGCAGTGGGTAATAATCTCTTTCGTTTCCAAGTTTCCTGATTCCTTTTCTCCCCTCTCTCAATCATCACCCTCATGCTGTAGTGGCCGCTGCAGTAATAGGTAAGCCGTGCTTGGGTGTTACCCTCCCACCTCGCTGTCATACAGGACATGTAATGGGAGAAAGATGAGAGTAAAAGAGAAAGAAAGAGAGAGAGAACACGTAGAGTTGCAGAGAGACAAAAAAGAGCATGCATATCGTGTAGGAGATATGGAGTCATAAAAACAATTCTTGTGTCTTTAGCTGCCCTGTTTCTTTTAGCACAGCTTGTCTGTAAAATCTATATTTCATCTCTTGAATTCAGAATATTATGATGTTGAGTTGGTCCTGCTATCAATAATATATTGATCATCAAGTCAAATGTTATATGCTTAGTATTGCTGATGCTCAAAAAGCCATTTCGCAGGTATAACGCAGTAAATCTTACAAGAGCATTAGACGAGACTGCAATAAAGTTTAAATACCTAGTCGACATAAAAGTTTGGAGTGAATCAATCTGATCTGTAAACTATAAAGCTCTAATAGTTTCAAAACCAAAGATGCCTTAAAAACTTGCAAATGTGTTTCTAGATGAGTATTTTAATCTGCTGAGTGGTGCTGCAGTCCAGAGTGCATCTTCACTGATAAATTAACAAATAACCTCAGTCCATTCTACTCTTGCAGACACAGTATACAGGCGATGCTCATATCAGTCGAATGCACATTATGACCGCAGAGAGAAAGATATCTAATTCAAAAGAGAGGGAGTCATTATCTCAAACACTTACTGTTTATTAAAGATGACTTTCAAAACTGGATTGATGCTCTTTTTGATGGTATGATTCGAAAATTCAATTTGCCTCTTCAAATAACCATACACACAAACACTCTTTCAAACACTCTCTCAAAAAATAGCAAAAAATAATCATAAACAAATCAATTAATTTGGGATTTTCTGTTCTGAAAATAAAATAAAATAAAACAAAAACTCATAGCAGTAACTCAAAGCCTTTCATAAATGTTTGACATTCCCAAATGAAATACCAATTAGTATGTTTCACATCATTTTTGCTGAGGCAGCATTCCAATATTTTAATTTCCTTCAGCCAATTTGTGAATATTCATAAGCTTTGTGGTAGACATTTCCCCCTAAACATTCAAAAATGATTAGGTGGCACACTTTAGTTGCAGAAGGTTTGTGCTATTTGGGGCAATATGGTTTACCAGAGTCTCCAGAGAGCTCATTATCCATATCCAAAGAGCAGGACCTTTAGCTGAGTCACAGGGGGTATTAAAACCCTGCCCTGTGTCTGTTCTTATTCTCACAGTAGTCCACAAGCAGCTGCCTAACACCCAGTGTATGGATTCACCTGCATTCTCAGAGTCAGTTGCATGGACTCTGAGGGTCATGATCGCAGATCTCCACTCATTTGTGGCACACGTGTAAATGTCATTGAATGATATAAATTGAAAAAAAAAATGTTTCAATAAAAAATTAGGGCAGAAATGCTGGTTTCAGCTCTACATTTAACACCATGATAGCATGTCTATGTCAGAGGCTGACAAAATGAAGAATAATAGAGTTTTCAAGTAGGCAGGGAAACTGATTTAAAACCATCTGTCATAGAGCTAACATTTTTGTGTATTGCAAGGTGATGTCCTTGGGAAGAAGGCAACGTGGTTGATTCGACCAAGGGAAACAAGTTACTAGGCCGAAACAGCAGCTATAGGAGGGACATTATTTATTTGACTTTATCTAAGATACGTGAAGGTGAAGGTGGATGGCTTTGAATGTCTCTGTTTCAACAAAAATATAAGCATTTCAAATGTTCATCAATTTACATTTGCAGGCTTTGTGCTACTTGCAAATTGACAAACAGTCTGAGGTGATGTAGAATTGGGCTGGTAACCAAAAGGCTGTAGTCTAGGTAGTACAAATAAATGCTGAAAAGTTAACGCACATCCAACAACACTTAAAACAGCATCACAAAACATAAATTACAGAAATAAATCTGTATGCTACTATGATATTACATTATCATTATTATTATTATTGTGCAAGATCTCAATCCAGTCTTTTCATCAGTCACTCATTAACATACAAATATTCGGTAACACTTTACAATAAAGGCTCATTTGTTAACATTATTAATGTATTAACTAACATGAACTAACAATGAGCAATACAATTGTTACAATATTTATTCATCTTTGTTAATGTTAGTTTAAAAAAATACATTTGTTCATTGTCTGTTCAAGTTAGTTCACAGTGCATTAACTAATGTTATAACAAATACAATCTTTGATTTTAATAATTTATTAGTAAATGTTGAAATTAACATTAACTAAGATTAATAAATGCTGTAGAAGTATGTTCATTCATAGTTCAAGTTAACTCAATTAGTTAACTAATGAAACATTATTGCTACCAAATATTCTTTTACCTTTAACCATAATTAAGATGCCATACAAAGTTGTAACATCCATCCATCGAAACAAACTCTGTCATCATTTGTAACATTACTGTAGAACTCAGAAGAATTCATTTTGAAGAACACCCAAAACAACATTGGACCCCATTGACTCACTGTACAAATAACATAAAAAAAAAAAAAAACATTTTTCAAAACATCTTCTTTCATGTTCCAAATAAAACAAGAAAGCCATACAGGTTTGGAACAACATGAAGGTGAGTAAATGTTGAGAGAACATTTATTTTTGGGTGAACTATCCCTTTAAAGGGAACATGTGCTCAATATGTACTGTAAATACACAAGGTTTTCTGTCATTTTTGTATACTGTCTCTAAGTACATTGTGTCCACAAGGACTTTTTATCAAATAGATAACGTGGTGATATCTTTGATCTTAAACACTTTACCTGAGTTTGGATGACAGAATGAATTATATTTTAATGTTAAGTTATATTGAGAGCATTAAACGCACCCATAATTACCAGATAGGATGGGATGGATGGCAGAAAGCGAGTAGATTTGTTCCAAAGATAAATCAGCTCTTAAAACAAGGTCATGCACATTAGCAGGGTGATTGAATATAATTAATTGAAGACATCATGAAGAAAAGAAATAGAGCTGAAGATGTGCCAGTGTTTAGGGTCAATTTTTTTTTTCAATTTAGAAAAGAATTGTGCACCCAAAAATTTATATTTGGTCATCATTTACTCCCTCTTATGTTGTTCTTGTACATGCAGTATGCAAAAACTTGTGCAAATATGGTGTTTTTTATGGTGTTTAAGGTGTTTTTGCATACAGCACATCAATCATCCAATTTATATTGTATCAGGATGTTAACCAACAAAAGCAAAATAGACATGTATAGAATAGAGAGAAAAAAGTTTTATGTACATTTTGCTGGCTTCCAGTGTTGAAAAACATCCTAGTTTGTTGTGATGGATGGGGTGTAACATGTATGTGTCCTTTATTGCCAGTTGCATGTAAACATGAAGTGCAACTAATTGCCACTTGCCCTTTTTTATGATAGCCTAATTAGTGGTTAAATGTATTTTATACAATGTTTGGATGTTGTTTGGATATGTGCCTCATGATTTATTGCAAAACAAATGGGAATATTATAACAGTGTAGTTTTTTCCCCCTACTTATTTGTAGGAACGATCAAATCCCACAATGTGTGATCTCTGAACTATCACCATTGTGCCCTTGAGCAAGGCACTTAACCTCAGGTTGCTCCAGTGTAATAATAAGCGTACTATCCAAAGTTGCTTTGCATAAATTGTCAGCTAAATTATAAATTAGAGCAACATTAATGCATAACTTGTTCCCCCAGCTGAAAAGACCGACATACATTTCCATTCTTGTCCAGGCTGGTCTATGCTTGTTGGTGGTGAGCTGGTGAAACTAGTCTGGTGAGCTAGTCTGGCTGGTTAAGGTACAGTTGTTAAGAAGTTTAGTAGTGACACCAGCCCACCAAAAATCACATTCAAAGCACAACTGAGAAGAAAAATTGTATTGCAATTGTCTCTGCATATTATTAAAGCACTGAAAAGGTAATGTTGTGACTGAAACGTTTGCAAGTTTCAATTCAATTCAATACCCACTCTCAGTAAAGCTGGTTTTTAATCTAACTTTTTCGTTGTTGTTTTTTTCACCTTCATATTGTGTAGACCTTTGTGCAAATTTTTGCCTTGCCTATATGAAAGATTTTTTAAGATTTCCAGAGGTTTTTTTGTCTTCAGGAATAAAAAAAAAAAAAAACAAACAAACAATTAAATAAATAAATAAAATTAGTGTATAGCGCAGCTCACATAATTTGGTATTGGAAGTATTTGATGAGAACTGTTTGAGTTCATATACAAAATCTCTTCTTCTGAGTGACTTTTGACTTGACAAATTTGATCAACTATGTTAGTCTTTTTTTCAGCAGGATCATTACTGTTACCACATGGCCATTAGTACCACAAAAAGCTTTTAGCAGAACAATGGAGTACTCACTGACACCTCAGATATAGATTTTCTAACTCCCAACAAAAGACACTTCCCCAATGACTGGGTGATTATCACACTGCAGAGCACCCACAACTTTCATTTTGTTGTCATTCACCTTGTTCTCATCCCCTTTACCTTGTGTTTTCATTAGAAGAGTACAGTTCGAGGCCTCTAGCATGCCTTGTAGGACGACCTTAGTGCTTATTTCACGGTTTCCGAAGAAATGCCAGTCTTTCACAATGCATTTTTTTTTCTCTGCTTTTTCATGAATGCCCAAGGCCACGTTGTCAATATACTAGACATAAGCATAGAAACCTCAAACCTTCATGGCTGAGTCACTCTATAGACTGTCTAGCTCATCTCCAGAGGTGCTTAGTCTGTTAACGTCACTCTTGTGTTTTCTCTCCAAATAAGTTCCATCCTAACCGACCTTGTACATATATATGGGCTCAGCTGAGTGGAGCTGAAGCATAAAAACTAGGTGAGCCAGCCCAGGGGCCTCCTGAGTACAGAGCAGCGCTGGCCTGCATTCAGCTTTAGCCAGCCAGCCAGCCAGCCATCTCACATCTGCCCTTGCCCCCTTTTATTGGCTGAACAGATGTGACCAACCTCCCATGGGCTGTGTTGAGTTTTACTTCCTCAGCTCCTGTCCACATCCTCTCCAAAATGGAGTTTATTCTGACAAAACCATAATTTGGGTGCACTGGGCCAAACGACTATCTGCATATTTAGACAATAGTTTTTTTTTTAATGACTGTTCTTTGATTCATTTTTTAGCATAATTTATGGATAGGCAAAATATTTTTGCTCTGTTTATCACCACAATAAAAAAAAAAAAAAAAAAAAAAAAAAAGGTTTATCTCATAAAATAAAAAGGTGCATCATAAAGTATAAAAACAATGGGTCTCATTCACTACCCATGGGTAACCATGAGTAAAACCAATGCGTCTTCATGCAGAAAACATGATTTATCTATAAGATAACACTTACATTTGTTCTACATTTAGGATGACATTTATAACTAACTCAAATGTTACATAAAGAACATGAACAATTTAATAATGCATATTGTAGGGTTACTTGTTATAAATAAATAACTTTACAATTAGTCTTACAATTAAAAATATAACATAATTTTTTTTTGCACAGTATGAACCTTCATTATAAGGGAATGAGATGCAATATGAATAATATAATCTAAACCAGAAAATTAAATCTTTTAAATTAATATATTTGTTTAGCTTACCTTTGCTGATATCCTGATATTCCAACCACAGCTGACGTTGGACTTGCTTGTTGGGATACCATATGGTACAGGATTCCTCAAAGCCATACACTGCCTCCTGGATAAAATGGTTGCCAAACTCTTTTAAAATGGACACAAAGTCACTGCGCAGGGTAGCCCCATCCAGTGAATGAATTGCTGAACTGAAAGCTGAAGTAGAAAGGTAAAAGAAAGAGGCTTCAGAGAATCGCATTAAACTTTAAATTCAATTTCACATCTCAATTAAAAGCAGAAGTTGTATAATAGACCAAACAAGAGGAAAGATTCCAAATGAATTAAGCTGTGATGAAGATTTCAAAGCTTTACAAATAAATGTTAATTTTCAGTGCAGCTACAATTTGCTTGAAGTATTCAAAGCATTATTGCCAAATGGTGATTTTTAATACAGTTACACACATTACAGTGCAGTTAAAATGACAAAGCAAAGAATGTGGGAAGAGAAAGAGTGAAAACATGATCTGTCAGTGTGCTGAGTGAAATGCTATCTGGGGAAACAAAGGAAGGATAAACAACAAGGCCTGTAGAGGTATTGAGTGCTTTTGTGTAGGTTGATGTCTGACCTTTTAAAAACTTGTACTGCTTTTTTTTCAACACAGAATATACAACATAAAATTAAATGTAAGCTTTTAGTCATAGAATTTTAATTTCCCTGCGGTACTTTAGAATATAAAGTACTTGTTTGCATGCACTTTTGCAAAAGTATTGAAGACCTCTGAAAATTTTGGTAGACAGCAGAACTCAGTGGTTTGCAAGTTAACAAAACATGTTATTAATTTAATAGAAATGTTTCATGTGGGTATTCGAAGAATGGTCCAATATTTCATCACAATGACTGAGTGACAAATGTTGGCCAATCATTTTGGAAAAATAAGGCATTTGCCATATTCAGCTTTCTCTCACAACCTTCATGCCCAGGTTTGTAAAATTATCTCAAGTGATAAGATGCAGAAGAGGCAGGGTAAAAAAGTGGTAAAAATCAGAATTTTAAATGCAAAAAACCCACTTCTCAGTCATATGAAAAATGAATCCTTTAATGGTAATGTGATGAGAAGAGAGGGGAACTGGTGCAAGCAATAAAAATACAATTTTAAAGGCCAGTCAGACCATTCATTAATACAGAGTATTCTTTTAGAACTGCACTTGGGATCTGACATCTGCTCATTAAATATACAGTGTTCCTTAAACAAATGAAGCAAATGCCCTTGCAGTGAAAATATGAGGCCAAAATAAAACTAAAGTGCCAAAAACAAAAACTGTGTAACAATGCCAACTTTATCCATCTTTGAAGGTTGCTTTTTGTCTTCTTTGACGCCAAATTGTATAATTTCTGCACCACTAGCGTCACAGAATTGGAAAAAATAAAGAATGTTCTCAAACTGGTTTCCTGAACATTCCACCAATCTGGCATTGATTGGTCAAAACTACTGTATAGTCCCACCCCCAAACTCACGCCATTGGTTGAGTCAATGTTGCTGTTTCAGAATGCTTAAACAGAGTACTGTTTTGATACCAACAGGTGACTTTATTTTGGTTCTCTCTTAATATTAAGCTAGGATAGTAAAAAAAAAAAAACTAACTTCAGCTTTAAGTCCCCTGGTTTTAAACACACTCACCATCTGGGATCAACAAAGCACTGAGAACTGCCTTTTACACCAGCAGGCAGCCATATTTGTTGGTATTGAGTTTTGCTTTACTACCCACCCAGCAGAACTGATCTGTCACAGTGAGGGCTCCATAGTGAGATCACTCCATTCTACCAGACCAAAAAAAATTATGGCCAGCTAGCCTGAAACTTCTTCCTAACCACACAATGTACTGTAAGCTTAGGCCAGTCAATATATATATATATATATATTTTTTGTATTAAATACTTGATCAATATAAATAAATGGAAGAAGAGTGAGGGTGTTTTACCTTGAGAGAGGGTCCACTGATTGAGCTTCACATGGTACATAATGGATCGTAGCTTCCAGTGCTGAACCAGTGGGTAACCTGTAACCTCACTGTAGTTTACCATTCCTAAAATATACAGAGGGTGAGAAACAATCATATTTAAAATAATAATAATAATAAAAAATAATAAATAAAAATAAAATATATATATAAGACTTTTGCACAGTACTGTATAAGACCCAATTTAAGACCCAAAGCAATTGACGAGTTCATGGATCTCAAACACTAAGTTGGGGAGTGATATATAGAAGAGATTGCCCCTTGTTCGTCAATATTTTGGGCTTGTTGTACTAAAAAAACAAGATTGAAAGTTTTAAATGCATTTATCTGTGTTTTTGTGTACTTTTAGAAGTGCACAAGCATATAAATAGCCTCAAAGCTAACACAAATGGACTAAAGCCCACAAAACTTCAATTATGATAAAATGTAAGTTTACAAAACTATATTATATGAAGACAGCAGGATTTCGCTTGGGTTCTGCTTTGTGTTGTGTTGACAGTTGATGTAGAATAAATGTATGACTGTGAATTCCTAAATACACTGGCAATCCCTGTATGAAATGATTTTTAAAATAGTGTTTGCTAATTCTAACTTTGCACACTTTCTCTAAACAGTTTTTCTGTCAATTCAAAAATGAGTCTGGAAAATTATAGCACTGACTTGAAACAAAAAAATAATGCAGGATTTCTGATACATTTCTACACACTGAGAATAAACCACACTTGTTAATATTGCTGGATTATCTTAAAGTATGAAAAATAACATTTCATCGATGGTTATGTCAGAAGATAACAGTGATAATCCTTACCATAGAGGATAATCATAGTATTATTAATAGAAGACAAAGTAGCTCAGCAGATTTGTGTAAATGATATCCATTGTGGCATTTTTCATTTATCTTCCAAATCTTTTTTAACATATGAGGCATCACTTTTCTACCGGTAGTTACCCTGTGAGCTAGAATCCCAAATATCGCCATATGTTGAGCGGGCGGTGTAATCAATCATCTCGTCTCCTACAGCAACTGTCAGCCGTGCCTTGACATCTAGGGAATACACAGCCATGTTTCAATTTAACCCCACCTTAATATATAGCACATCTGGCTGATCGCACAAAATCAAAGCATATTTGCTCTGCAACATTCTGGCTAGGCATTAGAGCAAATTCCTTTCTAAACTTGATCTGCCGTATCTTTAAAACCATAACCCTTCTGTTCTGTCTATAAAAATTAATTCCTCTTGACATTATGTATTTACTCTGCCGAATCATTATAGACCAGTGCTAACATAGCAATGATGGATTTGCCGAAATATTCATTATATTTGTAAGCTGTTGATAGGAAGATCTCATTATAAAACAAGCACAGGTTCTGGGGACAAAAGCACTGCATCATCAGCTCAAAGCCTTTTGTCTTAATGAGCGGGACATTCTCAGATTCTTAATGAGAAAGTCAGACAATGAGTGCATTTACATGTGCATTCTTACAAAGGCTACTCAATAACCTGACAAAGTGTAAGGTCATATAAACATCTGAAATGGTGTAAACCCAATTGGCACACATTTTCGCCTTTTCATGAGGCACACATGGTTTAAAACAAAATATAAAAGTAATAAAAACATGTAGGTTAGCATGCTAATCTATTAGCAATATGCTAATATGTCATGGTAATCAGTTAGCTTGCTATACGTATATATAGATGTCCATAATATTGTGCTGGCTTATTAAATTTTTTAGATTTTTATTCCATGCACATTTTATTACTTTTTAGTTTAATCAAGGATGCATCAAAAATGTATCAAAAGTAGAAAAAGTGACAGTAAAGACTTTTACATGTAAAAAACATATATATATTTCTAATAAATACTGTTCTATTAATATTTCTGTTCATCAAAGAATACTGAAAATCAGCATGTTAGAATGATTTCAGAAGAATCGTGTTAAATCATGTGTTATTTAAAATAATGGGGAGCATAACTATATATCATAACATAAATCTCTCTCTCTCTCTCTCTCTCTCTCTCTCTCTCTCTCTAACACCGATATATATTAGCATCCAACCTGGAAAAAAAAAGTCTTAATTTGAGTTATCAATTATTTATAATAAGCTTCTTTTTCATAATTATTTGTGTATTGTACATGTAAACACATGAAATTGACTCACTTACACAGCTGAACAAAGAGCCCAATTCGTTTGGAGCATAACACCTCAAAATCCACATGCTCCCCTGCTCTCTGGGGCAGACGGCTTTCTGACACAGAGCACAAATGTGATGAATAAGCCTCTAAATGCGCTTCTCTTGCACTATCCTCACCTTGTGCAGTTTCCACTTAAAACTATCTAAAAGAGAAACCATGCGTGCCCCTGTAGAGTGTGGCAGTGTCAGTGCGGCGCACGTCAGAGTTTGGATAAATAATAACAAGCGTCAAACGCACAACCCCTCTTTTCTTTTTACTCTGCTAAAACCCTCGGCTTCAGAGGGCCATGTCTCATTTTTACCCCATGGGCGCCTTGCTCTCATTGTCTGACAGAATGATTAATATGACTGAACTTCACATAACAAACACAAGTTCAGAGGCTGTAGTCATCTTTGCCATTCTGCCGCGTGCCTTTGGGTGGTGGCATCATTAGCGAGGAATGATCAGGCATGTAGGCAGACAATTAAGGCCCACACTACCATTTGAATATGAAAGTGAGCACAAAAAACAAGCCTTAAATAAATACATACTAGTATACATTTGTTTACAAGGTTGAACAAATGTACACACTCATATGCACACTGTCAGACATATATCAAAGGGACAAGACAAGAGAAAATCTTAATATCAAATTGTTCGCTCTCTACACTAAACAGTGGGGTGACAGCCCATAACTCATGATGGCGTGGGAGAATGTAGTGAATCAACCTACATTAAGTTACAGAAACAAGTCATTTTTAAGTAAGCTCAGATAACTTATTTTTTCCCTCCATTTTTTAGTGTTGGAAACACATACAGGACCAACAGCATATTTCTTCAACAGCATATATTCCCCATTTTTTAGTGTTGGAAACACATACAGGGCCAACAACATATTGGCAGTCAGCTGTTTGCAATGAACAAATACAATAAAATTGAAATAGCTAAACACAAACATTTTTCAAGTGGTTTCCCCAAATTCATCTGAAAATGCAACTTTTAATGACTTCTGCAGTCTCAAAATTATTCAACCCCCTGAATATAATCCCTCACAACAGATACAAATCTGCAAAACAGGTGTTGTTTCTGTGACTACAAAAGAACTGCAGTAAGACTTGGTGGCAACCGACAATGAGGTTTCAGCTTGCACAGTAAGGTGCGTACAAAACGCAGATGGTTTCAATGCCAGAACTCCATGAATACACAACTAATGACCCAAAACTGCAAGAAAAGTCAACTCCAATTTGCTCAAAATCATATAAATAAGCCACAGAAGTTTTGGGATTCTGTTCAGTGGAGCGATGAAACTTTTGGCCCTATGGATCAGCAGTATGCCAGGAGGAAGATGAATAAAGCATTTGCTGAAAAGAAAACTTTGTCTACAGTTAAGCATGGTGGTGACTTGGTGATGCTCTGTGGCTGCTTTGCATCCTCTGGCACTGGAAACCTGCAGCGTGTGGAAGGCAAAATGGATTCATTGAAGTATCAGGAAATCCTAGGAGAAAACGTCATGCTGTCAAGAGGACAATGATCCCAAGAATACCTCAAATTCCACATAGGCTTGATTGCAGAAGAAGTCCTGGAAGATTCTACAGTGGCCTTCACAGTCACCTGACCTGAACCCCATAGAAAATCTCTGGAGGGATTTGAAGAAAGTGGTTGCAGCATGTAAACCCAAGAATATGGTGTGTTCTACTGAAGATACTTCCAAGAAGGGGTTGATTTATTTTGAGACTGAATAAATCATTCAAGGTTGCATCTTTAGTTGAATTTTGGAAAACCACTTGAAACATTTGTTGTGTTGAGATATTTCAATTACTTTTGATTGATTTGTTCATTGCAATGCAAACAGCTGAAAGTCTGTAAATTTTGCCAATAAACCTGATTTGCAATGGGGGCTGGATAATTTTGATTAAACTGTATATACAGTTGGTACTCAATAGGGTGGTCCTTATTTTTAAAGTATCCAATTGTCGTGCTCTTAACCCTTCAAATTGTTCCTTTATATAAGAAAATACAGCATGCCAATTTTTATGGCAGTAACATAATAATTACTGGTAGCTCAATAGCTTTAAACTCTCTGAGATTTTGATGATTTTCGTAAAAACAGATCATTTGATTTGGTATTGTACCTGGCTAGTAAAATTCCAAAAAAATCTCCATAAAATCATCTAATGCACCATATATTCCTAAATATGTATTTTAGATACATATCTCAGTTTACTTATTGTAGAAACTAAATCCAAATTAATCCATCCATGACACGGTTTATTAGATTTACCTTTCCTGGTGGAATCAATACATATTTCTATTGATGATCACCTTTGGTTATTGTTTGGGTTTAGAGCACATTTTTTGGTTTAAAAAATGACATTACGTTCCTTGAAATTGACCCGGAACTTTGGCCGAATCAAGCAGATTATCAGGAGGCACAGGCAACCATAGATGCAATGAAAGTAGTCAATGATCACGCCGAGAGAGGAGTGGCTCTGATTCAAGAATACAGTGGCTATCTCACACACTCTGAAGAACAATTGCAGTTTCTCCTTCATGTAGTGGAAGATCACCGACGGATCTATCCAGACTGCAAAAAGTCAACACTGGCTGCTGAGCATCAGAAATGAGGGATTGTTGAAAACTTTGTGCTTTTTTGAGATTGTTGTCGTCATTGTCATGTCAGTGTTGCTCTGATTTCAATAAAATGTAGTTCATTTGCAGCAACTTTTAATATTACTTGCATATCACAATAACGCCTCACAGCTTAACATAGGCAATCTTCCACATGATTGAGTTACCTCTAAATATCATTTTTTGTCAACATTTTTGCATATTTCTAATTTTGAAGTTAAAAGGAACAGTTTAAAAGGTTAAGACACTAACATTTTGCAAAAAAAAAAAAAAATTGGACTTGATAAGGACCACCCTGGCTAGTACTCAACCTACCACCGCCATTCCCGAGTTAAACTAAATAACATTTATATAATAATTATGAACTTCAATGAAACAATATCGCAACATTTTGACAAATACATTATTTGATCTGTTATTACATTTTAATTCAGGGCGATTTACATTTAATTAGAGCAAGATTTTCACTCTTCCCTTGTCCTTTCATCATTGGGAAGCGCATTCATACACATAATAGCTAAACAAGTTTGAGTAGATCATCAATTTAACCTAAAAAACAGTTAATTGCTTAGCTGTTTCTGCAAATCATGCTGGGATAGGAAGAAGTATTTTACACTAAACTTACACGCTTCACCTTTAACACCTTCTTTGTGTAAAAAATTACAGAATCCCATTTTTCATTCAAGTCAGGCAACTCATTAAACCATGGATGTGAGAACTTCTTTTAGAACTTTCACTTTCTTTCAAATTAAAAAGACACCAAGATATCACATTTTCAGCACCACAAGTACACATGTGAAATGAAATGGCAGTTTGTTATCGTGTGCTTTCGATGATGCTGTGAGATGTAAATTTGTGAAAACGCAAGTATTTTAAAATGTTTTTGGTTATTAAAGCTCCTTAGTGACATTTAAGACATATTTTGTCTTACTGACATTTACCGAACTTTAAATTAACATACATGAAGGAAGCACACATCTGAGTGCATCCTGTAATTGAGTCAAAAAGTCATGCAAACAAATTAACACTGCAAACAATTTGGCCAACAGGACACTATCCATCAAGAGGATCTATCTATTCCAAATATAGACACTCAAGGAGAAGCGGACACTTCTTAAAATATCAAGGTGACACACTTTCCCTCTCAGCCATACTGAGGGACGTCATATCAGAATCTCCAGACATCAGAGCAGATAGCAGCCTCTGTGCTTTACTGGTCACTTGGCCATATGCTGCCATTTTAATTGAGAGGGGCTTTGGGAGAGGGACTATGTGCTCCAGAATGAATCTCTGCCACTCAGACTGATGTCAGTGATTAACAAGGGTTCGCCAAACCAGCAAGACCACAGGGAGAACGGATGTTTATCACCACCGCTGCTGTCCACATTATTACCTAGACAGGAACCTATGCACATAAGTTCCTTCTTTCATTCAACTCATTGCCCTTGTACCTCCAGATCCCCGTAGATCCCAAAATTGGGGTGTTTGCATCGGCCACAGGCATCTGAAGGGCCACCCGTGAAGGATCCAGGGCCCATGCTGTGGCACCCACTGTATTAATTATCACATCTAATGTTGTCGGCTAATTAATTGACGTTTACAGCAGGAAATGGCTCCAGCAATTCTATGCAATTAATCAGTGTCAAAGAATAAATTAAACCCCAAATGTGATTACCATTGAGGACTACGCCCAAAATTGAATTTTAATGAGGCTTCTTTTTTTCTCACTCTGTGTATGCCACTTTGAGTTCTGTTCTCAACTGAAATTATGGATTCATTCCACACTGTTGTTGAAAACATTTTAGAGGTGGATATAGTAAAACCACATAAGTTGGGTAGATGGTTCAAATAAATGTGTGTATACGTGTGTACTGTATACGCTTAATTCCATCCACAAAAAAATGCAAAAAAGATTGATTAATTAGGAGAGGCAATTAGCACTAGACAGGTTTATTTAAGTTTGTAAATTCTGTACAATGTTCATGCATAACTGGATCCAGTTTCAAAATTATAGAATACTTATCAGTGACGTTTGTTAACTGCTCAACTCTGTTTATAACACAAGCTGGTACAATAAGAGGGACAAAAATGTCACATTGCCTTAGCAACTGCACAATATATTTTTTGTCTACAAATGTGGGCATGTAATGTAAAGAAAGTCAAAAGTCAGATTGTGAAGAACGCTTTCTCAATTACAGAGAAGACATGTGGAACAGACAAAGCTGTTTCACCCTCCGATTCATTTTGAATTTGAACTGAACAATTAGAGAAGGGTATAATTTTCTTGGCGTTTGACAACTGCAGCGTTACGGTAGACAGAAATTCCACATTTGTATATTAATAAGTGACAGATGAAGCAGACTAAACAAACAACAAAACTCACACAACATGCTGTCGTTGAAATGCATAAACAATAAATAAACAAAGTGAAATAAATAACAAATAAATAGTTATTTGTTAATAAATAAACAATTATTGTTAATAAATAAACAAATAATATGACATTACATAGCAATTAAACATCCACAGCGAGACTGTGTGCTTTCTACTCGAAAGCAGAGAATTAAATATCTGTCAAAAAACTTCTGAAAAAAGACTTACCCAAGATGAAAATAGTGTCAGACATGGAAACTTAAGGGTTTTTTTTTTTTTTTTTTTGAGATTTTAAAAGTTAATGCTTAACTAGAGATAAAGTTAAAGGCGAGCTTTTAACACCTTTTTATTCTTGAATGTAGTGTGCAATGGCTTTGCAATAATCAAAATGCAGTAATGTAATTTATTTTATGTCCTATTTCTGCAATAAACTGTGGAAACAAATGCAAAGACTGGCACAAAAATGCCAAATGGCACAAAATGGACGTACATGTATGGGTGGCCTAAGCATCTCAATATTTTACTTTTTTTAGTATTACAGAATTAACAATGACTTTAAGAAAAGTATGTAAGAAATTAAGTACTGTATGTAAATAAGCCTCAATGTTTACCTAGGAGGAATACCGGAAAAACAACTTTATAGATAAACAGAGCAAAAACACAATTCATGACGGTAGAAGATTGTAAGACTACTGAGCAGCTAAGCCAGTGGTTCTCAACCTTTTTTGGGCCAGCACCCCCAATCCATTATCCATTATCTAGCTTTACTACCAGATATATTTATGGAGATGAGAAATACAAACCCGCCCCGTACAGCTGTGATCAGCTGCCGCGCACCTACATTTGAAATAACGAATTTGCTCGCGCATAAAACGCGATATGTGAACAGCTCGACTGGTTCGAGTCAGCAGTCGGCACCGTTGCAGAGTAGCACAGTACCTGCACAGTACCAAGACGCCTGCAATTTTGTTTATTTACTGCTAGAGCGCCAAAAGTTACGGACTGCAGCTTTCATTTATATATAACTAAAAAGCATGTCACTAAAAGCCAAATAACAGATTAGATTTGACTGAAAAGTGGGAATATTATTATCATAGTTTCCCAGAGAGCATAAAAGTAATCTGAAGTAGAAATTAGCCAATATATCAGTGTATATCAGTGTTAACGAAATGCAACGGTTACAAATTTGACATCAAAATTTAATTATGTGGCTTATCTCAGCCAATCAGCGAGAAGCAGCCAAAAAATACAACGGTTACAAAT
This sequence comes from Squalius cephalus, assembly GCF_949319135.1. NCBI lineage: Eukaryota > Metazoa > Chordata > Actinopteri > Cypriniformes > Leuciscidae > Squalius > Squalius cephalus. Next base: position 32,239,741 of record NC_137128.1, on the reverse strand, counting down.
TTGACATTCAAAGTTGAATTAACAGCAGCTGTACCACGAACAGCCAGTCAACAAACAAGAAGCATTCTTATAAATTATTTTCAACAGAGAACATTAACAGGGAAAAAGCAGAATGATTTGTTTGAACTTTCGAATTCGAACTTTCAAAATTGATTAGAAAATTAGTGTGAGCCCTGTGCTTGATGTTTTTCTGCTAATTTATTTACTCCGGGTTGCAGAGACGTTAGTTTCAGCCGTAGTGCGCCTAAGGCATGCAAGTCCAAGCGATTGCGGTACTTAAGACTGCATATGGAAGTGACAAGAATAAACACATATGAACAATTAAATTATTATTGTATTATTAATTATTTTGAACTATCTTGAAACTATCCAAGCAGCGTTTCGCGCTCAGATGTGACAGCGGAATTAATGCATTACCAAAATGTGAGTACAGAATATATTTAAATTATCCATCAAATTGTCATTTTCTCCTTACAGGCTTGTGAGTAAACAATAATGCCTGACCAGTAAAACAAAGAAAACATTTTGGCATTAGGCACTGGCATTAGTTAATGCCTAAAAATGCAAAAGTTTTACCTTATAAATAGAATTTAGTTGAATTATTTTTTAAATTTGTCGTCGGAGTGAATGGGAACATGATTTATTGAAAATATTTGAAAATATATAAGTGGTTCTTAAGTCAATACTTTTTTAATGGCTTGTCAACTTTCCATTCCTCCGCTGCGTGTAGATTAAAAAGTTCGTCGAGACAAACTTTAAGTTGTCTTGAGAAAGCCGGACCAGATAGTTTGAAGAAGTTTGAAGAAGTGATTCTAGTCAGCGCTGGATTCTAGCCACCACCTGTCATGTGTCAGTGTTTGTTTGGACTTTCAGTTTGTGCTTTGATTGGCTCCAGTTCTCTTTTTTTCTTTTCCCACCACTCCTTTGTGTCCATGGTTACTGTCATTATCAGTTCAGTTTTGTCACCTGTTTAGTCATCACCGTCATCTGTATCACATGTGTTCTGTTAATCAGTGTTCATCTGTGTTTGTATTTAAGTTCCATCTGTTCAGTCAGTCCTTGTCCGATCGACGTCGTATTATGTGAACCCTCTGCCCATCTTCTATGTACCAGTTTGATTTATATTGTGAGTAAAAGTTTGCATTGGAACTTTTGACTCTTCTTCTTCGTCTTCTTCTGCCTGCACAACACCGTGTCACCACCGGATTGTTGTCAGCGCTAAACACATTTTTGAACACGTGAATGCTGATTCTAGTCAGTGCTTGAGTGCTGGTCTATGACTGGAAAATAATAGAGTTGTTGCAAAAGAAACGATACATAGCTTACATGTTGCATTAAACTGGCAGATTTTAGAATGTTGTAGGCAATTATTTTGCAAGTAATTACATGTTTAATCTTGTCTTGCCTGGATCTTTGGTGTAAACTCGTGAACTTTCAAAAATCCTGCTTCCAACGCCCCCCGTTGTTCTCTGAACACCCCCTGGGAGACGGTACCACCCCCGTTGAGAACCACTAAGCTAAGCTAATGTATAAAAAGATTGCTTTGCTGATGCCATGCTGGTTTGGGGACTGACTGGAAATGATCCCCTGAAGGTGTGACCTCCTCTTCCAATTCAAATTACTGACAGGTCTAATAAAGTATAGATAGCATGTGAAGTTTCCCAATGCGAAGAAAACCTCCTAAAGGAGCACCTGTCATAACAAGAATAAACATGAACCGTGTTCTGTATACTGAGGCTACATTAAACAAATACTCCAGCCTTGGAAGTCATTAGAGTTTTAAATTTATTCATTTTTACTGGGAGGTATTTTATTATGTAGTTTATTGAAACATTTACAGACTGTATTGCAATTAAGCAAATAAATCAACTCATGCTAAGCTGTTTAATGTAAGCATGCATCTCATTTACAGGAGATGTAAGTCTGAATCATTATTTATTAAATATGTGCTTTCAGCTCAAAGTACAGATGTGGTTTGGTCTCAGACTCCTGCAGGGAGTTTTCTTTTTCTGACTGGTCTTTTATGAATCAGATAGATATATGGACGGACGGACGGACGGAGAGATTCAAATTCCAATTCCAATTCATGAATAGAAAGGGAGCCAATTCTTCAACTCTGAATTGTGCACAAACACACTAGAGATGTACAAGAGATAACAGATTAAAAATAACAAGCACACAGAGTAGTAAATCACAGAATATGCAAACAAAGTTTTAAATTCACCGCAAGGTCACATATCAACTCACACTCCTTCTGCTAGACAGCAAAACTGTCCATGATAGAACTCAAGCAGAAATAACATACTGCCAAGCATTAAAAAGCACTGTAGATAGTCATCTGTTCCACTTCTTCCTGTGTAGCGACTAGAAAACCTCATGGACTGAAACTGCAAGGTGGTATTTGCACACTTGAGCGGTGATGAAAGAAGATCCAAACATGAAACAGGAAATCTCCAGCTCATCGATCCTGCCAGGCCATTCTTTGGGATTACAGGAACTCACACTGCAGAGCATCCACAAACGCCTAACTTGATTGGATCCATCCGATTAAATCTGGACCTTGTCACTTCTGTGCTGACTTCAAGAGCTGAATTCGGGAGATTGCCCAAGCACAGCTAATTCTTAAGAAGCGGTGAGAAATCCATGTGTCAGCCATTTCAGTCAACTCTCTGCAGCCTCCTTTGTGTTTGATGATCAATGGCATCTATTCATCCTTTTCTCACCGCCCAGTACCTGCCCAGCAGGCTGTAGCACCTGTGGTGTTTTTGCATCATGTAATGTGTGTTTTAAAGTGAATTCTTTTAGCATTTTCATTTCGATTGCCATGAAACTGTGCCGGCGTGTGCGCACCTTTGAAAGAATCCCCAGGCGAATTGTATGTCACAAAGACAAGTGTTGCTTAACCCGGACACCCCCACCCTCAAAGAATCTCCATCTGTGGCCATGAATGTGAGTCACCATATGCATCAGGAGGCAGAGATGATTTCCCTCCTTTCTTTCTTTCTTTCAGCAGGAAATCTGCTTAGTGCCAATGTGCTTTCTACCTGCATTCCAATTAAATCAAGATGTATTTGCCTTTCAAAGCTTCTCGGCCTTCTTCCTTTCCCATTGGAATAATTGATGGAGTCCTCCGGTCCTATGATGAATGACTTCCAACCCAGAGATGAATAGAAAGATGAATGCATTGCCCTGAGAGGGTTGGGAGGAACGGCTCCAAGAGTGCTGACATAGTGACAAATACACTGACCGTCGCACCGACTTGCCCAAATCAGCAAGGGAGGGTGGCAGAGGCCTGACAACTTCAACAACTGCTCGGGTATGTGCCACTTGCCCATACCGTACCCAATTACCTGAGCTAGTGACTAATTTAACCTCAGGTGAGTTTCAGAACTGACGCCTCGAGACAGTCGAGGGAAAAACACAGCGATGATATATTAAGGGCATGGGCGAGAAACAAAAGCTTTTCTTAAAACAGGAGTTTAAACATTTTTTACCCCACTTCTCAAATGCTGCCGCAAAGAATATTGCAACAGAGTTACAATGCGCAACAAGAAAGAAACATTTCATTTAAAACGTCACTAGCTATGTTTCCATCTAAATTGGAATATTGCATAAAACATTTGCAAAAAAAGCACCGTTTCCATCCCATGTGTTCAAGATAACAAAATTGTCACTCCCTAGGAAATTGGCAAAAAATATCTGTATTAAAATGGAAGTTGCTGCAGTTGGGGGAAGCCACTGTGGCTCTTTTTCCATACATCATAAATTACTTTCACCTCAGAGCACGCAGACGAAACGCAATAAACACTGTCATGTTATCTTGCGCCATGTTATCTTGCGTTGCGTCGCAAATTCGCAATCATGTGACAGTTCTGGGAGGTAATAATACCCAACAGACTTTGGCTCAGGCATTTCAGAATGACCAAACCAACATTTGAGATGGTCTGCAATGAAATTGGTCCGCTGGTTAGTCCAGTTATCCAATCACATCCTTGGTGATGCAAGGTTTGTTGAGCATCCAGGGATTTATTCAGTAAATGTGTTTCCATTGTAGTTTATGTGCATGTCTTTGAATCGAAAAAAAAAAAAAAAAAAAAAATTATCCACCTCAATTGACTACATACATTTTTTATGCACATTTTAAAAAATGATCTCATTAAACAAAAATCTGATGGAAACACAGCTACTGTTAGACTAGGTACAAAAAAAGAGATACATGAAGTCCTGTGATTTCATACATATATTACTACTTTTGAATGATAGTGTGTATTAACCAATCAGAAACATTCGTTTGCAAATGTTTAAGACAACTGTTTTCATATCATTAGCACAGTAGAACTTAAAAGAATAGTTCACCCAAAGATTAAAAATCTGTCATTTTTTACTCATCCTCATGTCATTTCAATCTGGTATGACTTTCCTTGAAACATTCTCCAAAATATCTTCTTTTGTGTTCCCCAGAATAAAGAGTCACACAGGTTTGAAACAACTTTATGCTACCATGCCTTATTCTGTCCTTCTTTTCAATTCCCATTCACTATATATTTAAATTTACTGTAACAGTCTCATGAAGTAAAAAAACAATCACGTATGACAACAAAAAGAGTTTTACTTGACTTGAATGAATGGTGGTGATGGTGAGAGGACTCGAGATGTGCACTCCGAAGAGCTTTCTATGGTTGTAATTAAAAGTCTTAATGACACACACGTGTCTAATATGACTAATGAATCGTGTATTAGGCATAATTTGCAGTTCTTGCAATAGAGGATCTTAGAGAGCATCAGGTGCAGGGGGGATGAGTGTGAAAGGTTGGAGTGCTTCATACTGAACCACCTGCTTCATATGCCTCCCTTCCAGGCCTGCAGCACATCACACGGTAATAGATAAATAACCTCAAGCATGACTGACAGAGGATGACTCTTCCAGATTACCCATTTTAATCTTTCAGCAAGAATCCAATGTGACCTCTCATAAGTCTCACCTGATGCCATGACCACTAGGTCTGAAGACCAGCTATGTCAACCATTGTTTCTTTGAGCGAAAGCACCTGCACCCTCCAGTAGCTCAGGCAATATTACAGACCCACACCAAACCATTTCATACACTTATGACCTTTAGCCTGGATTAAAAATTGGAGTTGAATGGTGGTTGGGGAATCAAGTTGGCCATAATAAAATTGCTGTAAAATGTGATAAATGCCAGCCATTTCTTGTTTAATTTTAGCACAGATCAAAACTAGATGTGCTACTCTAGGACTAGCAGTTTAAAGTGTTCATTTACTCCAATTAAAAAATGTGTTTAAAAAATAATACATTTATTCACGCTGCCTACTCTGCAAAAATGTAAAAAAATAAATATTTTTTTTTTTGTCATTTTTCCATTAAACATCCTTCAATCAAGATAAATTTACTTGAGAAGGAAAGTTTTGTCAGATAGTAAGACTTATACATACTTAATTAAGACAATACATACTTTCATATTAAGTAACAGTTATTAAGTTAAAGGGACTATGTGTAGCTTTTTAGGTATTTTATTATCTAAAATCAATATTTTTATTAATAAATATGCCCTCAATGGTGTACAAATACCTATGCCAATGATCAGACTAATCCTCGTAAACGAAGAATTTATTATCTTTATATACATAGGACGGGTAGGTCCTCGGAGGCTTCCATGTAGTTCCGCCATCTTGAAAAACTATAATAGCAGAGAGGGACAAAAAGTACTAGGCCAACGTGTTTCCACAACGCGTTTTCGTTCAGAACCAGCGTCACGTGACTGAAACCAGCAGAAGCGGAGGCGCAGAGCAGTGAGAGGCGCTTGTCACTGCACAGGCAAGTTTAAAAGGATGCACTGCACGGTTATTTATACATCGTTCATTCATACATATGCTGAGTCACAGGATGAGTCCTCGTTGTCGAAAAAGTCCAAAATAGACCGTAAAAGGAAACGTGACCGGAGATTACAAAAACAAGGGTTAATGTCGGGATAGCTAATGCAGGAGAAAGCTTTCAAAAGAGACCCTGAATTTGCCTGCTTTCTTCTCAACAGGTAAGTCAATGTTACGGTCTTAATTACAAGCTTTTTTTTCATTGCTTGGTTGTGTACTTTATTATATAGACAGTAGAACATTTATAGTTAAAAGTTAAACAGGCTCTTTGATGAATAGCAGCTATTGAGTAAAGTAAGGTTAGAGAAGGCTCTGATGATGATGATATGCACTTCAAAAAATATAACGAGTAAAGAAGGCATTACTACTAATTACCATAGTTAATGTTTTTCACAGTCAGTAATTCATACTGTAACATTCTTTTTTTCGTTGTTTCAAGTTTCAGTTTGTTTTAAATAACAAACCTTTTCACCCGAAGAAAAACTCGAAGTGCTATTATAAGACATCCTGTCATAGCTTTTTGGTACATAACGGCTACCGTAGATGCAACGCGCATTTGAAAAAGTGAGGTGCTGGAGAGCATTATTCGTTTGAATGCAAAATACAATTTCACCACTAGATGGGAGAAATTCCTACTTAATGTCCCTTTAAGTTAACTTATTAAGTCTTCTTTGTTACGTTATTTTAAGAAGTTAATAAAAAAAGTTACTTTTTGCACAAGCAACATTTCAGAGCAATGAAAGTTTGAAGTACTACTGAAAAATAAGCTGGCCAAAACACTGTCTGCCTAAACTCAGCTGATAATCAATAGCAAATGGATTTTTGTGGACTATAGGCCACTGACAGGCTTGTTCAATAAAAAAGAAACATACATATTATTGATTACTGTCACGGTTTGGTTTGGTTTTGTTTCTTGTTCTTGTTTCATGTCTGTCATGTGATCCCCTGTTATACTCATGTGATCCTGCCATGTGTTCACAATGTGAATGTGTCATGTTGTCATTGCATTATTGTCTTGATTGTTCACTGGTGTCACTTGTCTAGTCATTAGTCTCTAGTCATAATAGTATTTAAGCCCTCATGTTTGCCATGTGTTTTGTCAAGTATTGTTTCACTGTAACCATTATTGGTAAGCTTCATGTCCATGTTACTGTTTTTGTTTTGAGTGCCATGCCATGCCATGCTATGCCATGCCTTTGTTTTATGTTTGATCTTGATTTGGATATTAAATAAATACTGCACTTCAAACAGGTTCTTCAAACTTGCCATCAGTGGGCTTACTTCCAACTACTCACTATGTCACTTTTAATAATGTCTATTCCGTGCTTTACTGTTTTTGAATTATCATTTGTAAGCTTTTCTCATCAAGTGCTGATACTTGCAATTTGCATTTTTAATCAGAATATTATGTAATTCCTTTTTTTTTTTATTTGATTGAAAAAAAAAAAAAAAAAATCTAATAACAAGTCTAATATATGCCAGGAACATCTAAAGTAGAAAATCAGTCTAGATTTCAACCATGCATAAAGTATAGAATGCATCAGATCTAATCAGGAACTTATGACAAGATATACAAGAAAAGATACATGCTGAAACTGGCAACAGCAGCCAGATGAAGAAAAAAATAAACAAGCACATAAGATTTGTATTTTGTTTGGCCTTTCCTGCTGTTAATTTTACATCAGACCTTAAGGACTATAATCCTTCATTCTTTGGCAGTCTGATTTGAGTGGCCAAAGCGAGAGGGAAAAAGTATGATGAAAGATGCAGCATTCTGAAGCCTCATTTGACATGACAGGATTTCACCTCTCCCCCTTTTCTTTCTCATTAACAGGAGCATAAAAGTTGACCCCCCCACAGTATTTAGGGTAGGGAGCTGCCACGCAGAATACATGTACTGCACTGAGCTCCAGAAATGAGTCAGATTGGTCAGCTAATGAGTCCTGACAGAGGCAGCAGCATCCAGAAGCCCCTGAGAAAATGATTTTGTTAATACCCTCTCCATTTTTATGCCTCTTCATCATCCACTTGATCTGGCAGAAGATAATGCGAAACCAGTCAACTGTTTGCAAGAACTTATAACATATGCACACAAACACAAACAAACATTGAAGATTAATGTGAAGCGTCTTCATCTGAAATGAGAGGATCGATTTTTGAATAATTTTTCTTTCTTAATAAACAATTAAGCATTAACGTACGAGAGGCTGTGCTGTATTCTGAAGTGCCTCTATATCAGCGAAGCCTGGACCCAAACTACAGTATCTGTTTTATTAAATGTGTTTTAACATTATAAATGCTGAATGGCTTTGTTGTGATCATGCTAAGCAGGCAATCCAAGTGAAGAGTGTTACTATTATGGATTTATAAGGTCAAGGGCGAGATTAAGAGGCTTATTTAATCAAGACAAACATTTATAATCTCTAAGACTAATATAATTGTTTCAAAGCTTTGTCAACACTTGGGGAAAGTGGCAAAAATTACAATTTGTTTATATAGTTAATATTGTCATATACAATGAGATTAAAAACATTACTTTTGTTTTAAATAAAAAAGAATCAGTGGGAGTAACAATGTATTTTATCCAGTATTACTCAATTTATGTCTTTCTCACACTGAAGAAAAAATATTTTATCAAATTTTCATATACATATAAAATATTTCTATTTGTGCTCAAAGGTGCCCTCTTTTTTCATTCTTGTTAATCTTTTAATAAAATTTCCAACCAAATTTCAAACAAATGCAAAATCAACAATAGAATAACCAATCCTCACATCACGACTTATTATGACATAACCAAACACAACCAATACCAAACATGGGCCCAATTTGGAAAACATCCCAAAATGCTTAGATGAGAAAAGAACACTAACATCTAAAATAAAATAAAAAATGCAACATATATTCTGCATTCTGTTAAATAAATATGTAGATATCCCAATAGAACACAACACCAAGCTTTTTCATGTCATTGACTGATGAGATAAAGCCTTTTAGCCAGTTTCATGCGGTGACCTCGGTGAAGGACTTATAATATTTATAATAAGAAATTGCCACTCAGCTTATGTAATACTGCTAGACACCATCAAACAACACAATGCTCCTCAAATGAACAAGGTAACAGATTACACATTTCATCCTTTTGAACCTCAAAACAATAATATAGGGCTGTCAATACATTAAGAAAATGACTTGATTAGGCAATCAAATTAATCACGAAAGACTACAAGCTGATGTAGTCACCGAGGTGTTGAGTGATTGATCATAAATGTACAAGTTCTTACCAGTGAGGTACTCTGGATCAGGCACTGGATCAGACAGCTCCTCATGACACTGGGATTCAGTCGGCACAGACGCCACCACCATGCCATCCGGGAGCTGCTGCTCGATGCCACGGGCAAAGTTTTTTTGCCTAGATAGCAGAAGATAAAGGAGAAAATCCACTCAAAACACAGTTCATTGTAGGGTCATCTGTCAATTACATAAAGCATACATTTAAGCCCATTACATTTTTATTTATTTACAGTTTACACATATTTTACTAAATAATATAAAAATGACCTGCAAATTGCTAGGTGGTGGGCAATTTGATAAATAAAATGAAACCATTTGAATGATAATGCTAAGTGAAAGCGAAAAAAAAAAAAGAAAATCTTGTAAAATATGGATAATGTGCTCTAAAATAAACAGTAAACATTAACATATGAGCTTGTCATGAACTATGCTCACAGAAAAAACAAAACAATAAAAAAAACATTTTCCTATAGATTTTGCTGCAATGATGTGCCAGTTACTGTATGTCAGACTAAATAAACATAAGTGACCCTGGACCACAAAAACAGTCACATGGGTCAATTTTTTTTTGAAAATCTGGAAAAGCTGAATAAAAACGCTTTCCATTGATGTATGGTTTGTTAGGATAGGACAATATTTGGCCGAGATACAACTATTTGAAAATCTGAGGGTGCAAAAAAATCAAAACATTGAGAAAATTAAAGTTGTCCATTTATGTTCGCGATTGTGCTGCATTCACTCACAAAAACAAATGTTTTATATATTTACGGTAGGAAATTTACAAAATATCTTCATGGAACATGATCTTTACTTAACATCCTAATGATTTTTGGCATAAAAGCAAAATCTACAATTTTGACCCATACAATGTATTGTTGGCTACTTGTGACTGGTGCTACGTGTGACTTGTTTTATGATCCAGGGTCACATAAATGGAGGATGAAGGAGTAAATAAAGTCATAGGATAGGATACATTTAAAATGGTGTTAAAAGTTTTGTTATGTATATAATATGACATAAATATTGTGGTGAAAATTTGAAAGGAGATAGAGTAGCTGTAAGAGAACAAGAAAAAAGCAAACCGAACAAAGCAGTGCACAAAGCAATGACTGCATATCTAAATGAGATCTGCTGAAGTGCTCTAGACTTGAGGAAAGAGTAAGAAAATACAGTTTAAATTTAAACAAGAATATAGAGATAAAAAAGTGAGAAGATGTGTTAAAGTAGATATAGTTTGGTTTCAAAGCAATGTGAGAAAATAAGTATGCATTGGAAAGAAGGCCTGATGGGAAGGGATAAACTCATAACAGCAAAAGATGCAAAAACTCACAAACTCTACATTTATAGAAGGTCTGACTCAATATCGCTCCATGTATCTTAAGTTAGATCAAGGTTACATTATTCTGGGAATGAGTATATACATGTGTGGAAACTGAACAATGCGATATAAAAAATGTGTGTCAAAGAAAAGTACAAATAAAAGGAGGAAAGAAGAATATAGAATAGACAATTTCCTTTTCAATGCAAAATAAGCACCCAGAAAGCACACAAGGGAAATATGCAGAATGCAACAAGATTCTAGAGCGCTGTTTACAAGAGCATCTCGTAAATGAGCGAGCATCCAGGAAATTGTACAAGGCAACATTATGCAATCGAAATCTCTTTTTGAGCATTACTGTCATATCCGATTTAAAAGTGGACTTGGATGAGAGAATTATATTATCTCTGAATACACAGAGCACTGTATAAACAATTGGACATTAACAGGGAAAAAAGCCAGAGGCTTACAATATTATGCTTTATGTTAATACAGGAATGAAAAGTAGCTGAAAGTAGAACGCTCTGTCATTTATGTTCGACAAACAGTCATATATGCCTACTGTGCAAAATACCCCCGCTTCCTGGATGATTTAAAACGTCCTGCTTTTAATAAAGTAAATAGTCATTTCCTTGGCTTAATAATAACAATATCCTATAATATTTGTAACCCAGAACATGATCAGATTCCACAGATGTACTGTATATGCAACTGGAGGTTTTCTAGGCCAAATTAAATCTGGCATAAACCTCAAAAACTATTCACAAATACATCCTCTTGGGTGCACATTCTGCAGAAATTTCTCTGAACATCAGGGGATTTCCTCCCCACATCTAATAAAAATGTAAAAAAGTTGTTTCTCTTGTCAAACTTGAAACTCACGCTTCAATAGATACTCGCATATTGAAATATTAATAGCTCTGCGTTATTGCTTGTCAAAGTCACATCTGAAAAAAGGTTCAGTTCCCCACAGAGTCGTGCAGCTAAATAGAAATGTGCAATAAACTTAGGGGCCAGTAATTTTAATGAAAATGATACATACGGTTCTTAAGTTTCTGAAATTAATACCGGGTAACATTTATGACTACAACCCCTGTGAATTTAAATGTCTGTAAATGTTGGTGCATAATAATAAAAATAATAAAAGCAATATAAATTATAAAGGCTACTACCAAATGTAATAGCTTACCACAATTTTCTCTATATTTTAGATTACAAAATTACCTAAAATTATTACAGTAAGCAAATTACAAAAATGTTAACAGATACTTGCATGATGAATGCCTGTTACTTTCCCTATACTGCATACAGAAAAGTCTCCTGAGAAAACACAATGTAAATTCATTAATCATATGGGTTGATATACAGGAGGGAGATTTCAGTAATAATATCTAGCAGCACGCAATTATAGACAGAATATGCAAGTTTTATGAGATGCATGGGCATTGCAGGTGGGATTAGAATGGTAACAAGTGAATAATATAAATAATTCAAAATGACAATAGAACAATTCTGCATGTAAAAATAGGTGAACTGTTGCTGTCCAGCAACAGCTGATGGCAGATTATCATAATAGAGTACAATAATGACAGAATACAATGGAAAGTCTTGAAAAGCCATCTAAATACAAAATGGCAGACTCAGAAAGTTAACACGCTAAAATTGCTGGAGAATGAGAAATAAACTTTTGCAGCAAATACATTTAGTTTTCTTTTGATTTAAGTAACTTAAAACTAAAGGGTCGGAAATGAAGTTATTCAATTCCAGGCAAGATAACGAGATATCAGCTGTCAATTAATATTGTTAAGAGAATATTTCATGCATTATTAATCATAATATGCGAGGCTGAATCTATTCATCTAGAATTGCAGAATTGTGAGCTAGTAGTTTTAGCTTGTTTAAACTTGTACCTTGTAAACCACTAAACAGAACTGCAAAAATAATACCTGCTGTCAAAGAGGTTTTCACACCCCAAACCTGCCAATGGTCAGTCAAACAGATAGTCCCACCTAAAACACACGCCATTGGTTGTTTTGAAAGCCCCACAAAGACACAAATTATATCCACTTTTCTGGATAATAATATTTTTTATAAAATTATAAGTATAAAAATAATACACATTTTATCTTTCGCATTTTTAATTAATAGTGCAAATATCACAGCATATTGTAAACTGGAAATCAACATTCCTTTTCTATTTTCTAATTATAATGAAAAGTTATAAGAGCATTTGAAAAGATGAGCCATATGAAAACACCTTAGACATCAAGCTTTTAAAAAAATTATCCGACTCCTCATGGCCCGAGTGTGATGTTTTAATTTAGTGCTGGGAGAAAGGTAGCACTTTGAGTTTCTTGCTGTGGATAGAAACACCCAACTGAGAGATTTTAAGAGAGGTAGTCCTAATCATGATTCTGCAAACCCTTAATGAGAACAAAGGGCAGTAAAAAATTCATTAAAACCAGCTCAAATCACGCTGTGAAGGAACAGAAGTGAAACTGGTTAAAGCTGGAACCCAAAGGAGAGGGAAAGTAATTAGGAAAGGGCACATGTTTTTAGGTGGAAAGTCTCATGATGATAAGACAAAGATCGAAATGAAATCCTGGCAATGCACACAAGATATGGGAGTGGAAGTAGGCATAGGTACATTGTTTGGAATGCCCTATAAAAGTGTGTATAGTATTTAATTAAGATGTCAACAAAATATTTGCATACTTTACTTAATTTCCTAGCACTCTGATCTACAAAAGCTATGGTACACAGATATGGCGCTGCCATAAAAAAAAAAAAATACATAGAAATAAATAAATAAATAAAACGGACTTACTGCTGCTCAAAAAGCTAGAGTTTTGTCAGCGGTACCATAGGGACGTTCTGGATAAAGACAGTAGCACAGCCTCAAGCACAACATCCAGTGTGTAATCTGCACTCAGTGTACCGTATTTGAAGAATGCACTGTGTAAATGCCTATGTGTGTGTGCAAACTTCAACAATGTGCAGTAAAGGTTGGATTGTCAGTATTTGTATCCCTTTCCCTCTCTCTCTTTCTATGAAGATGTTTATCTTCATAGAAAGATCTATCTATCTATCTATCTATCTATCTATCTATCTATCTATCTATCTATCTATCTATCTATCTATCTATCTATCTATCTATCTATCTATCTATCTATCTACAGTACCTACCAACCTACCTCTCAGACTGACTGTACGGCTTGTAAAACCTTCAAACTTCAAGCTTTTAAAATTATTTTACACTTTCAGCAAGCTAACATCAAAGTTTGTCTTAAACTTCATCTGTCAAGTTTCTTTTGCACTTTTCCAAAAACACTGATTGTCCATGTTTAGAGCTTATAATTCTTCACAAATTCACCAAACTTCTGTTATTATTAGAGCAAGAGATACACTATACAGACATATTTGTGTGGCTGAAAATTATAATTGGGACATAAATAGCACTAATATTAAAAAAATTGTGGAAATGGCACAGGAACATGTCAATTACTGCTTGGGGAGGTGCCGATTCAACTTTTAACGTGCCAGATGCTACATCTCAAAAGACCACATATAATTAAAATGATGAGCACAGACATGCAGTTGGCTTGCAAATATCCAGTACCGAATCAAGATGAACTATAAGCTAAATTGAGCTAACAATTAACAAGCACAACAGGCTGGTATTTTGAGATGGAACTGAATGGAATGGAGAAATCTAATGTCATAATATCTATGTATGTTTAAAATGTATGAAAATATAAATATGCCTTAGCATAAATAATAATACAAAAATGAAACATGGGTGAGAAAGATTCAAAGTACAAGTTGAGAAGTTGATCATGTCAGGTCTCTAAAAAACCCCACAAGATTTTTAAAGTCACTTGGCTCCAAACATCACTGGACCCCATTAAATTTGAATGTATGGACAAAGTTAAGAACAACCTATTTTTCTAAATATCTTTCATGTTCCACATATGAAAGAAAGGCTTTTCATGAGGGTAAACAAAGGATTTTCACATTTGGGGGATGGATCCCTTTAAATAGAGACCAAACTTTTGCCAAAACACTAGAATCTGAAAATCTGAATTATTAATATGATCTTAAACACTTCAAACACTTTCATGTCCAGATTATCTTGGCTATGAAAAGCAACCTCAATAAATATGTTTTATAAGTTCCCCTGTGTCATGTCTGTCCTCTGTATTTCTTTATAAACGTTACTTTACAGAGAAAGTAAAGATCCAACAGCACACCCTCGCTGCAATACAGGGCTTTCAAAATGGCATGTTCATCTGTCAGAGAACGCCACTGGCCTGAAAAGCATCAAACAGGAGCTAATAGATTCTCCATTGTCTTTTGGGCAAGTTGTCACAGGAAATGTGTTGCACCTCTCGTTCAGGATTAAACAGCATGAAAATGTAACCATGCCTTTCAGATATGAGTCAGATCATAAAAGCAGCTGCTGTGTGACAACCCAGACTTGTGGGTAGTAACTTTTGGTGAAGCGCCAAAGGAAACACACGGCAGGTATAAGTTTAAAACAGAATAATAAACAACTTCAACCTCTCTGGATGGGTTTTATCTGGCAGTTGCTCGCTCTTTTCCCTGTTGCGTCATTTTGGAAAGAGATGAATCAGAGTTACCTCTGTAAGTATATGTTTAATTCCTCCTGAATGTATGTGCATATTGCATGCATGTGAGTTATATGAATCATTTGCCATTTTTCATCTAACTTCCTCTTTTAGAGAAGACTCGGAGGTGACTTCACTAAACTGTTGTGCCACTTTTACATGCAGTTTTTCAGTGCATCTTTGCCTTATTCAATAAGCACTCAAAATCCATTAAACATGGTACTGTGATATATATGTTTAGCTATAACTGGGAATACACACTACTGGTCAGTAATATTTTTTTTGCTCAACAAGGCTGCATTTATTTGTTCAAAAATATGAACAGTAAAATTGTGAAATATTATTATTCCTGTGATGGCAAAGCTGAATTCTGTATTTTAATTCAGTTAATTCAGTTCAGATGTCTGGATCCCATTAAATCACACCAGATTGTGGCAGTCTGCCTAATCCTCTATATCTGTCCAGCACATATATTGTGGGTGTATTGCACCTTTAACAGATTTGCATAATTTATTTAGTGAATGAAGCACTAAAACAGCACAAACAGTGCATACAAATAAATGGCATATTATCAGACACAATTTATTCTTAGTGTATTCTCCCCTCAGAGTGAAATACAGTTTTAAAAAAACATACATTCAACCACGAAAATCTCATTAATCAAATTGCTAGCATAAACAGCTAACAGAAATCTTTACTATTTTTCTTTTTTAACCTCATTTTAGATCAGATAATCTTACCTCGATTAACCGAAAGGCATATGCATGTCTCAGAACGCAATCAATCATAAAAGTGCTTTGTTTATCCACACTCTTCACTTTAAAGATTTCCATTCATCACCCTAGAAGATCAAACAACATATCATTTCCAGCTGCTGCTTCTCCTGAGCACCAGATTTTTGACTATTTCCTCAGGTCTGAAATTAATTGTCGCAGCCTTGTGATACTCTATGAAGGATTAATGAACTTGCCGTAGCCTCCTTTTGTTCAACTGAATATCCAGTAGCTTCAACTGGCCCAATTAATCCCCATTAAACCAAACTTGCTTATGGTCACTTTTAATTTACTCCTCGCCATTCCACATAATTAGAGCTCGCATTAGGCCCAATGCCTCTCAAAAGGTGAAGAGAACAGCACAGAGAGTACATCCTAGAGCATGAGGCCCGGCTGTGCTTTTCAAAGTCTGTCTAAACCCAACATCTCTCCGGGTGCCTACAAATGAGATCAGAGCTTTTGAGATTTAGCTTCTTGATAATATTAACTCTCCTCCCACTATTTCTTCATCACTCAGGCCTCCCTCCTTCTCTACTGTGCCAATCAAACCATCTGGAGTAAATGGATAAACTGCTGCAGGAAACTGTCTGTGTTTAATTTAAAGGCAGTTGACGGCTTTGCATTGTGACCTTTAGGTCGAGCTGACCACAGAGCACATCACAGGGTTCTTTCAATTAGAGGAACCTTCAAAGAGTCTTTGTGTGTAGCTAGACCGGGATTCTGCTGTGCTGTTTCACAGGATTTGTGCTTTTGTTAAATTAGCCTTGTTGATTGGATAGTGTAACAGCATTTCAGGCAAACATACTGTACATAGCAGTCCAAAACGGTCTGCTAATTAGGGTCCCCAACATTATTTTAGTGTAGTGTGTGTGTGTGTGTGTGTGTGTGTGTGTGTGTGTGTTCGTGTTCCACTGCATACTTGTTTGGAATGACATGAGGATGAGTAAATGATAGACATTTTTGGGTGAACTATCGCATTAACTTTACTACATTATGAATTGTCTGTTGGCTTACAAGGGATAACATTCTAAATTAAAGCTGCAAGCAGCGATGAAATGGGCCCTCGCACCCTTGCCACCGCCACCCGGCGCCTTTAGTAAAGGCCTTAAGATTACACTCACCAAATTTGAAGAGGATCAGATCAAAACTGTAGCAGGAGTTCGTTAAAGTACAACATCAGGAAATGGCAAAAACTGCACAAAATCTGAGAGGAAGTTCAAAATAGCTGACTTCCTGTTGTATTTAGGGCTACGCTCCAAGAGACTTTTTTGTAGGTATTGGGTCATTACATGTATGTACCAAATTTCATACCTGTACGTGAAACGTAGAGCCGGGGCAAAATGTAGGGGCAATAATTAAGCCATTTTGCCCCACCCAATTTTGAAAACCACATCACACGTACATTTTCACCACTTCTGAAGCGTGTGCAAAGTTTCATGATTTTTCGAGCACGTTTTGTATTTGCCACACTTCCTGCTACCAGCAGGTGGCGCTATTGCTATAACCAAATATGAGCATGGTCATGTGTTCAGGACAGGACTCTTATCAAACATGTGAAGTTTGGGGCAGATTGGAAATTGTATGCCTAAGTTACTGCAGGCTGTCTGTGGTTGCCTAGCAACATCGGAACTGCAAGCAACATTAATATTGAACTTATCTGATTATGCATAAATCACCAAAAGGCCGAAATTGGGTGAACATTTGTCAGGCCGCCGAGGGCACACCCTTCGACGAAAACTCAAGATCTTCGCAATTTAACGTCGCAAAGGCCTTAAGATTACACTCACCAAATTTGAAGAGGATCAGATCAAAACTGTAGGAGGAGTTCGTTAAAGTACAACATCAGGAAATGGCAAAAACTGCACAAAATCTGAGAGGAAGTTCAAAATAGCTGACTTCCTGTTGTGTTTAGGGCTATGCTCCAAGATACTTTTTTGTAGGTATTGGGACATTACATGTATGTACCAAATTTCATACCTGTACGTGAAACGTAGAGCCGGGGCAAAATATGGGGGCAATAATTTACCGAATTTGCACCCCCAATTTTGAAAACCACATCACACGTAAATTTTCACCACTTCTGAAGCGTGTGCAAAGTTACATGAGTTTTCGAGCACGTTAAGGCCCTCTAAAAAGCGATTCACTTTGGAGAAGAAGAAGAAGAAGAAGAAGAAGAAACGGAGCAAAAACAATAGCGTCCTCTCACCATCGGTGCTCGGGCCCTAATAAATAAACGCAGGCTAATAAAATGTAGTACTTGGTAGAAAAGTGTAACCTTAAGGAAGAAAGTTAGCAGTTCCAACAATAACGAGAAACAGCAACAACAACAAAGACATGTATTAGGTGAAAAAGAAACCTTAGACAAAACAAGAATCAGCTAGTGAAGGCCATCTCTTTGTACTGGAACATATTTAAACAAATTGTAATTATAATCAGTGTTGGGGGTAATGCATTACAAGTAACATGAGTTACATAATCAGATTACTTTTTTCAAGTAACGAGTAAAGTAACGCATTACTTTTCAATTTACAACAAAATATATATATTTTTTCAAATAAGTAATATGTTACTTTGTATTCCCATTTATTGTGTGACAGCTCTTCTGTCCCCATGTTGAGAGAAATCTGGAGTAAGGTGAAGAGGCGTTGTGTGCGCTGTGTGAACATGATGGTTATTGTAGTTCTAGACTAAATTTGAGCATGCATTTACTCATTTCACTTGCACAAAAACATATTCAGTATTTAGTATTCAGATCAATTAAAAAGGTGAGGTGCAAACTATTAAGCAAACCTGCAATGCTTAAAATGTTAATTAATAAATTATTTATGTATTTAATCTCACTTTATTTACCAATGTCTTTGCTGCTAACCTGCGATGGTCTAATTCAACCATACTTATACGCAAAAATGACTTTAGTTAAACATCAAATTTGTCTTTAATTTTGTTGTTTTAATTGTTGAAGGAAGTGTTGAACTTTATTCTCCTGCATTACTAAACAGTAACAAAAAAATTCTGTAATGCATCTTCCAAGTGGATGCTGCACACTAGTGGTGGTTGAGGAGAGATTCCCTGATATGACTGTAAAGTGCTCTGTGTGTACAGTAGTACATATGAAAGCACTATATAAATGCCTCATTCATTCATACTTTCCATAAAAAGTAACTAATTAACACAATATTGTGAAACATTACTTTTAAGAGTAACTTCCCCCAATTCTGATTACAATAATATAATGTAAGGGATAATGTAGAGCGAGGCGGTTGTTATAGCGACTACAACCCCGACAGGCTGATCGGGACCCCAACGCGAAGCGGACTTGAATCAGCCTGAAGGGGTTGTATTCGCTATAACAACCGCCTCGCTCTACATTATCCCGCTTATTACATGGCTACCCACCAAATAAATCAATAATTTGACACAAAATATTGATTTAAAAAGGAGTTTATTGATTTAAAAACGATTGTATTGCTTCCGCTAAAGAAAATAGTCCGTTCCGTCTCTACGGTTAGAATCCTGCATTTATAGCAACGCTCTGTTTTTCATGGCAACGGTGTGTTATACTTCGCAGCGGTCTGTTATGTAAGGGTTAATGCCCGACGAGGTGTCCATTGTCAGGTATTAATGGACGACAGCGAGGCATCAACCGTCCGACGCGCAGCCTCCGCCGAAGTCCATTAATACCTGACAATGGACACCTCGAAGGGCATTAACCCGCTTATACCATGGTCACTTGCCAAATAACACATTTTTAAAACATTAGTTTATATTTTAATTAGTTTTACAATCGAAATCTAAAGTTTTTACAAACAATAACTTGGTTTCCCTGGTTACGCCTGACTGTTTATTTACTAGGTGTCCTCTATCACTTTTTAATGGACACCCTGCAGCCAATCAGAATCAAGTATTCACCCAGACTATGGTATAACAAGAAATAACAGACCGCATTCTACATTAGAATTCAATCAAGCCATGTAATAATATAATATAATATAATATAATATAATATAATATAATATAATATAATATAATATAATATAATATAATATAATATAATATAATATAATATAATATAATATATGAGCAATATTATATCACACTCGTAGCCATGCGATTTGGCTGTATATCAGCACGGCTGTGATTCGGCCGTAATCACAGTATGCTGATATCCAGCCATATCGCACGGCTATGAGTGTGATATTTTGTTTATACAACAGTTCGATGGCACATATGAGTAAATAAATACGAAACAACAACAGAGTGTCTGTCTTTAAAAACACTCTTTCGTGCAGAACTACTTCCTTCCGCCATGGATTAAAATCTCAAGTTGACAGTTGAGCCTGAGCCTCAGTTACTAATTCTAAAACGTCACTTCAGAACTAGTAACAAAGGAACGTTGAGTCGCTTCATTGAAGCTTGTTGGTATTAAGTAGAGTAGGCTATAGTATTATGGTATTATGAGAGAGAGAGATCGACGAAACGAGTGTATATTACTTGCATCTGATATAGCATTCATTCTTCAGGTCGATGTCCATAATATAATTTAAAAAAAAGAATGTGCGCTGAAGAAAGCAATATGTTCGTCTTTTTCCTTCCCATGACAGCGCTAAAACAACTTCCTTGTTCTGAGTCACTCATAAAGACAGTCTTTGCCACCATCTAACGGCGTAAATAATGTAACTTTCACTGAAATCCATTTCACAATCCTTTATCAATACCAAATACGGCATATTATTTATATAAAATTAATAATTTATTGAACAACATTATTCAAATTAACAGCAATAGCTATTATAAAAGACAATAGGAAATTAACAGAAGTAAACAATTCAGTCAAATGTACTTGCAGCACTCTAGTATAGGATTTAAGAGAAATATAGCCTAAATATAAAGTTATGAAACTTAATTTTCCCTTTAACCAAAATCGATTTGCTCTGGAACAAGTAATAGATTAATAAGACCAAAGATTTCCCCTTTGATATACTCCAAATGAATTATATATCATGTTTAACCACTATCTACATAAGCGCCAGCGGCAAATTCCCAAAGGACTGGACGAGATGAAGCTGTTCTCTGCGGGTACATGAGCGCTGAAACTGGAGCTCGGATCTGCGAAAGTGTCTGAACGGATATATTAGTCACATATTTGCGGTCTAAATAACTACATTCTCGCCTAAAAACTCATAAAACTACATTTCGTGACACAACAACAGTAGCATTTTTTAGTATTAGTATTTAGCATTAAGTATGGTGGATTTGCTCGACCGCCATGACAGTCAGAGTGATACAAATGGTGAAATGGTTAGAGTGCTGTTACTGGGTGAATATCACATGGCTGGAAAAGGCTCTCAGCCAAACAGATTCGAGAATCAGAAAGAACCGTTGTAAGAAAGAACACCACAGACACAGTGTAATCAGTCACCATGGGAAAATCTCAGAGTAAAACTGGGAGTTGTGTAAAATATGATACACCGGTGAAGTTTATCTATGTATCATCTTTTTACTCTTTTAATTCATTTTATAAATGTATCATATATCTCTTTTAATTTCTTTTATAACAGTTTTAATTTTCCTTGCTTTTATTTTGTGATTATTTTAATTCCTTTCTGTAAAGCACTTTGAATTGCCATAGTGTATGAAATGTGCTATATGAACTTGCCTTGTAAGTGAAATAATATGATATGATATACTGTATGATATGATATAATTGTCACCATTATGTTCAGTTATATTCAGTTCATAGAGTTTTAGTTTGTTTTCATTCCTCACATGTGTTTCCTTGTCTGTGTTTCCCGCCACTTATCACATTAATCACAGCTGCTAATCGTTTAGTTAATCGCCACTGTGTATTTAAGTTCCTGCCTGTGTTCTGTCTAGTGTCCGGTATTGTTTGTGCGTTGCACGCTGTCTTGCCAGCTGGCTATGTTTCTGAGTTATTTATTAAACAACCTTGTTACCTTTCAATCATCTCCGTCCTCCTTGGATCTAATCGTGACAATAATATGTTGAGTATTAGAAACTTTTATCATATTGGTTTACCCATCATTATTTGAAAACCATGTGGCACTTTCTGTCAGAGATGTGCTGGGGCGGGTAATGCATGCAATGCTACGACTTGTAATTTCCTGATCACATCCTTCTCTCTTTTCCCTATCATATCCTGTCAACCCTCCACTGTCCTGTCAATATAATTGGCAAAAGCTCCAAAATAAAATAAGCCACTGAAGGTCATGTGTTATGTATCAGTTAACTTACCAAACCTAAACAACACCCCATTGAGCCTGTTAAGATCACTGTAACATACTGTACAGGCTCTAGTGGTATATAATTAATATTTCCGAAATGAAAATAGGAACCACTGATTTAATAAATCAAATATAAAGAGAAAATTCAACACAACATTTCACACTATCAGCACAATCTTGCTATTAAAAATGGGTGAATATAAGTCATCTGTCACCCTTGGCGCTGGTAAAATCAAGCACATAATAAAAGTTCACCTGAAGGTGGCCTTAAGGATCTGTCCTGATGTAATCTCTTTGGTGTGGTTATTGTAGCCATAGAAGAGGTCCCCAAACACAGTCTGGTTGGCTGGGATGTCAGCTGTGTCCCCACAGTCCACTCCCTCAGTGCAGGCTTCTGACAGCGGCTGACATGAGCGGCCGTCTGATCCTCTCTTATAATCTTCAATACATCTACAAACATATGCCAATGAGAAGACATGAGAGATAAAGGGACAGAAGAAAGAAGCGTTGACCTGCCAAAGTAAGATAATACTTACCACTATTGGTCAAACATGTATGAACCACCAATTCATTCTTTATTATTACACTTTTCTTCAATTTAGAATAATAGTAAAGTCATCAAAAACTAATATAATCAGAATATGGGTCCAACAACCAAACAAGTCAAATCAAAATGTTTTTTGATTTCAGCATTTGCTAATACCCAGTATTCATTGGCAATAAAGCAGGTTAAATTAATTTATTGTTGACTTGACTATGCACAATATTGGTTATGAATTATTTGCTGCAACCTGTATTTAGTTTGAAAGTAGAAAAAAAGAAATACAAAATATTTTAGTTTTTAAATGGCCAATATATATATATATATATATTTAAATGCAATCGTTTATTTGATCCATGTTTTAAAATGTAGTAAAATGTCTGTATGTGTGTTTGTGTGTGGAAAAATATCTTATAAATCAACCTAAAATATGTTTTCATCTTATTTATATATATATATTTTTTTTAGAAATGTAAAAATGCAGATGTGGTCTGTTGTGTTTACGGGTTGGTTTAAATATACAGTTTGTACAGTATAAAAATCATTATGTCTTTGGAAAGTAATGAAACATGGAACCCTGTGTGTGTGTGTGTGTGTTTGTGTGTATGTGTGCCCTTGTTTATATTACATTGTGGGGACCAAATGTCCCCATAAGAATAGTAAAACCTGAGATCACCTACATTGTGGGGACCAGCCAGCGGTCCCCACTTTTCAAAAGGCTTATAAATCACACAGGATGAGTTGTTTTGAGAAAGTAAAAATGCAGAATGTTTCCTGTGATGGGTAGGTTTAGGGGCAGGGGCAGTGTAAGGGGATAGAATGTACAGTTTGTACGGTATAAAAACCTTTACGTCTATGGAGAGTCCCCACAAAGATAGTGAACCAGACATATGTGTGTGTGTGTGTGTGTGTGTGTGTGTGTGTGTGTGTGTGTGTGTGTGTGTGTGTGTCGCAACTGTAGTCAAATGAAAAGACTTAAAAATGGAAATGGAAATACTACAATCTGTATTATGTAAAGCAACAAGTGTATATTTTGTATGAATATGGATTCATGGATTAATAAAGTGTTATCAGTTTCTAGTTGCGTGTTTGTTTGTTACAGTAGTACAACATTCAAATCTACCCAGAGGTACAGGTAATGATCTCACAGCGTAGCATCCGTCATGAATATAAGGTTGACAATTCTTTTTATTTACTGCAAAACAGTATCATCCTAATAGTGTGACAGCACACAGGAGTCGTTTATATTTATGGAACTTTGAAACTTAGCTGTCATGTCTGCACTGTATTACTCAAGCAACAGAGAGAAAGAGGTGTCAGGGCTTAAACGCTCAGTCTCACTTCTCTTGGTAAAATACTACAGTTTTACAGCAAACTGTCATCAGCGTAGGTGAGACACATCCTCTCAGTTGCACATCCGAAACACAGACAACGATTTAAGTGGCTTCAGATTGCCTGTCGCATTATCAGGATCTCCAGAGAAAAAGAGAATTATGCACATTTGTCACCTTTAGTCGATGCAACGTGCCTATAACAGTCAGCGAATGATCTCAGAGAATTTGAATAGGTAAAAAAAAAAGAGAGGTTGTTTTAGCAGGG
Organism: Squalius cephalus; assembly: GCF_949319135.1. Lineage (NCBI taxonomy): Eukaryota > Metazoa > Chordata > Actinopteri > Cypriniformes > Leuciscidae > Squalius > Squalius cephalus. The sequence continues at coordinate 32,215,455 of NC_137128.1, read as the reverse complement.
AAAAAGGCGTAAGAAAGATGCTATTTATTCTGACTGGGTCATATTCTCTGCGGCTGGCACATGAAAGTTGAAGGAATGGTTAGTGATGTGTTATGCATGTGATGTCATGTCAGAATAAAAGCACTTCCACCAAGACATGACAGGACAGAAAAACATTTGAGTTAAGTTCCCTTAAAAAGGTTTAAAAAGTTTGGGGATTTAAAAAAAAAAAAAAAGGATCAATAGTAACAGTAAAGACTTTTACATTGTTAAAAAATCTTTCAATTTCAAATAAATGCTTTTCTTTTGATTTCTACTTTTTATTCAGAATCTGGAAAAAACATGCATGATGGTTTCCACAAAAATATTGAGCAGCACTTTTTAACATTGGTAATAATAAGAAATGTTTCTTGAACACCAAATCAGCACATTAGAATGATTTCTGAAGGATCATGTGACACTGAAGACTGGAGTAATGATGCTGATGAAAATTCAGCTTTGCATCACAGAAATAAATTACATTTTAAAATATATTAACATAGAAGGGAATGAGACGCTGTGTCTGTTTTGATGAGGCTATGGGAGCGCTCCTGCTAAAAAGATGATGACTGTATTTTTTTATTAAATAAATGCAGTCTTTGTGAGCCTAAGAGATTTCTTTGAAAAATATTTTACAATTCTTACCAACCCCTTACTTAAAGGGTCATTTCACCCGTGGAGACAAGAATGTGTATTGAAAGTGGGTCATTTATGTAGAAGAAATGTGAAATTATTTTTTAATTTGAAGCTTTCTAGACTGAGAAAAGCCAGAAAATGTATTTTTGGCTTATGTGGATGAAAGACAACAACTCCCAGAATGCACTTGCTTCGCTGCCCTACAAGGCCACTCCCAAGCCACGCCTACCGGTAAGACAGCGCAGTTGAAAACAAAAACATCAAGGCAAGGCTAGGCTACGAGTGAGTCTCCGTGACGAGTTTGCCCAAAATGTCCGGGATTCGGCTTTTGCGTTCTACAGTCGCCATTCATCATGTTTACTGTGGCGAGCAGGACGAGGCTGAGGGGCGCGGGAGAACGGCGCGAGGCCGGTGGCGTGATTACTGACGACCGACACCTGTGAGGCACTGTTCTCGTATCTCGCACGGAGGAGCAGGTATTTTCTTAGCAATGGTAAAAAAACACATCAACCGATCACGCCACCGGCCTCGCGTCTTTCAACCGATCACGCCACCGGCCTCGCGTCTTTCTCCCGCGGCGCTAGCCTCGTCCTGCTCCCTGTATTACTGTGATTACTGATGAGCGCGCCTGTGAGATGCACCGGTCTCATGGGCTATCTCTCACGGAGGTGCGGGTATTTTCTTAGCAATGTTAAAACGCAAATCAACCGATCACTTGTTTAGCATTCATGTAAACATTACATTCAGATTCACCAATCGGGGTGAATTCAGTTAGATTGAAACAAAAGGTGAGCATGTAAACAATGGATGGCGACCGCAGAAAGCAAAAGCTGAATCCCGGACATTTTTGTCGATCTCGACGGCCGGACATGTCCGGGAAATAGAGTATGGTAACCCCTACTACTCAACTTTCTTCGTCCCTGTTTTCTGCAGGTTTCTGCCGTTGAAATCAAACGCACTCGCACTGATCTGTGATAGGTCTGTTAGCGCATTAGGTCCAACCCCCTATGGGCGGGTTTGAAAGGGTGGATCTAGTGCTTGTAGTCTTAACAGAAATCCCCCCCTCTTACACTTCCTCCTACAATGACGCAAAATGACGATTTTTGCGTCATTGTAGGAGGAAGTGTAAAGAGGTAAATACAGATTTCTCTCGTCTGGGGGGAAAATGAAAAAAATGTTGCATGACCATTCAATAGTATGACTGGGTTTCTAACAATGCAAAGCTTAATGCAAATGGGTGAAGTGTCCCTTTAAGACACTGAGTTTATTTTGAGTCCAGCAGTCACACCTAATATAAACTGCAACTTCTTTTCCATTTTCTCAGGATGTGACAAAATATGTTTTTTAGCAAGCAACATAAAAAGAATATAGTCGCTATAAATTTAGCTTGCGCACATTATTAACCACATTTTTTTGCAGATGAATGTGTGATGGTATTAGCATGTTTCAGCAAGTTCAGGTTTGCCCGTTTTTAATTTAAAGCCATGTTCACGCTCAATTTAAATATACATAGAGAGAAATGTGGGAACAGGTAAAAAGTGTGGCAATTCACACTCAGACACAACCAGCCGCCACGGATTAAGAAAGAATGTGTAAAATTAGTTACTGTAAGGTGCTGTGAACTGCATGAATAATCAACTGAACTAACCATACTAAAGGATATTATTCAAAAGAAAACAGCAGAAATTCAGTCGTTAAAAATAGCAGGTGTAACTACCAGAACACTTCCTGCTGTTTTAAAAATGTATGACTGTGACCATGAACAAAATATTTGTTGAGAAAGCCCTTTTAGCATGTCCAGTATGTGTGTAAAGTGTGTAATCTCACCCGCAGAACATCTGGATGTTGTAGAGAGTGGGGTCCTCCTCCAGAGGTGCCAGCTGCTGAAGGCACAGCTGCTCGCAGCCCCCATTAAAGCCGTCAGAACAGTCAATACCAATGTGGTGGTCATAGCAACCGGTGCCATCTTTCATCGGGCTCAAACCAGGAGGACACTGAGAGAAAAAAGTAATAAAAAATGTCAAACATTCTCTGATGTGTCATAATATCCCTTTTATCTTTGGTATGTGGCAATTTTAGCATACATGGCTATACCACAGCCATAAATAATAATACATAAGCTGATAGCAGAGCTTATCTGATTATTGCTTATGCCTGTGTTACAATGTGCTGTACTATTATGTATTTGTGTTCACAAGTATAGGCCAGTTCACAAAAGCACTACAAACATTCCTGAATGTCTAGTTGACTTTCAGTTAATATATAGTAGAACTCCACGTTTGCCATTACCAAAAGAAGAGAGACAATACAGGGTCGCTCAGTATGCAGCAAATATGCATATTATAAATATATGTATTAAACGTATGAGGTATATAGTGGCATAAACCTTTCTGTGGAAAAAAAGGAGAGTGGAATGGAATTAAGACACATTGCAGGCTGGTCTAATTATTGATTTATATTTTAATTACTTTTTTTTTTTTATTGTTAATTTTAACACAATAACACTCCCCAATACTGAAGTTATCCTTCCTTCCATGCATTTTCTTTCTCTGTCTTTTCCACAAGCTAGCGATGCCAAGTTCACACAATGTTTTATGTCAGTTGTTATAAGCTTTATAACCTCCTTCTTGCAGCGGGTGCCCATACAGTAGATTCAAGATGCTTACATGAAATAACCTGCAAGTGCTGAGAAATGTTTTCTCGCAAAAGAACCACTACCTAGAAAGCCATATTTTGTAACGAGAAAGAAATACAACTGAAATACTTCATTATTTTTGTTACAGTGAAATTTCTACAAAAGATCAAGCTTCTCTACAATTAGTCACTCACTATTCAAAAATCATTCAAATGAGTTTGAAAGGGCATAATTTTCTGTCACAGTGGGTGTTGATTCACGACTAAGCAGCTGTTATAATAAAAATGCATTAAGAGAGCAAAATTGTATAGCTTTAACAAAATGAAACTAAAGACTCTTTGTCCTATCGGATAATTAAATTGGTTATTGATACAAGGCCCTTAAAGAAAAAAACAAACAAACATAAATAACAAATCAATCCATCTCACCGTTGTATAAACCTCACCACCTTGCTTCCTCAGTTTCTTCAGTGGCAGGCTGAGTGTAAAACACACACTTTCTGACCACCACCTTTTCACTTGACCTCATTCATATTAGGGATCAAAGCCCAGATGTTGGCAATGCATCTTAGTAGCACATCTTGTCCCTGGATGCATCCGTATTGATTTTGTCAGTAAGCTACATCTGACAAGACCCCTGATTTATTACCAGCAATGTAGAGAGCGCAGGGCACTGAGTCTCTTAACTCATCTGTGGCAGATTCCTTAAATCACAAATTCCCAGTTTGATCAGCTGAACAGAAGACATTAGAGGAAAGGGCAGGGTTGTTCGACAGAAAGCAACATTTTCACATGATTTAACCGCTCATTTGACATTATGACAGAGCTTTAAAGGTGCACTACTGAATGAAAATGTTTAATTATTGAGATTTTTGTTTAAAAGTGTCACGATCCCGGTTCTGTGTCTTTTGTTTGTATGGACTTGTATGCTGAAATGTATTCTGTTCTCATTGTTTCCATGCTCCCTTCCTGTGTTTGGTTTCTGTTTCACCTTGTTGTCGTATTAGGGTTCCGTCATAAAGCACACCTGTAATTCATTATCTTTGATTTCCTTGAGTATGTAAGCTCTTATGTTTCAGTAGTGTTTTGCTAGTCGTTGATGGTGTTCGTATGTTTGGTCGGGGGTGCTTGGACGTTCTTGTTTTCTCCGTGTGTTCTTTGGATTGCTGCTGTTATCCTCGTGTGGACTGTTTACCTTGTTCCCAGTCTGGATTTTCTTTGATTTTGTCTTTTATTATTAAAACTGTGCATGCACTTGGATTCAATCTCTGTCCTTATCCCTATGCACCAGTTACACTAAGCTAGACAGATGAGGACAAGAGTGCATTATAAATAAAATGTGATTTTACCAAGTCGGAAATACTAATTTTATAAGTTAGGGATTTAGTGTAAATGCATATACATTTTTCAAAACCACCTATCCTGTACATAAATAAATACATAAATAGATTAAGTTTGTACTTTAAGAGGCAAGAAAATACAATATTTTGGGCAATACAAATATATTCAGATTGAAATATATAAAATAAAATTATATATGCTATATATATATATATTTGCTATATGGGCAATGCAAAGTAAATGTCCTTTGGTAACTCTACACTGTATAGAAAAACCATGCCACAAGATTTTTGTACATGGTACATTTTCTTCAATAGCCTTTTTAGAGGGCTAAAATATAAAATGCCAAGTGAGGTCAAAATACATATTTACTGTGATTGATTCTGCCTTCTATTCCAATCTTTTCTTTGTGACCAGATCTAAAAAGAATGGATGAGTCAAAGCATTAGTGTGAGGAAATGGGCAATTTATAATAATTATTTAAAATGCACTGCTCAGATTTGAAGAGAAAGTGTTACCAAGGAAAGCATGCATGAAAATGGCTAGAACATAGCATGTCCAATTCAACAAAACAAAAAAATCAGCAAATTTGTTCTGGAATGCCCTTGTGTCCATCTAACAGTGAATAATGCAATTCCTGAGTCATAGTTCAATATTACTGCAGTCTTCTATCTGAGCTCAAAGCATCCTTGATTGAAAAGCACTTTGTAGCGCAGAGGACATAGTGAGACAGTTAATGAAGTCATGAAGGTTTTAAATTCAAGATAAACTGAAAAAGCCCTGAACTACTGAGCCTTTTAATCTCATTTCCAAATGGGGATCTAGTCCCAAAGCTTTCCAAAGCTTAAGGGAATTGCCCATGTGATTTTGTCATATAGGAACAAATCCCTTTCAGACTGTCGGATAAGCTATGCAAATCTAAAAACTGCCAAAAAAAAAAAAAAAAAAAAGCCAGAAAGGAGGGAAAGAACAAAGGAGACAGAACAATTATCCAATTTTCTTTTTCCATGAGAAAAAAGAAGAGTATCCCGCTAAAATTGTCATAACTACAGATAAAAACATTATAACATGAAACCATAGCCTATATATAATCAATAATTTATGTCTAAGCAGGCATGCACTGCATCTGTAGATCTGAAAACTGTCATGAACAGTTGCTATAGAAACACACACACACACACACACACACACACACACACACACACACACACACACACACAAAGAATAGAATTCAACATTAACTGGACTGAATCGTGCCAATGTGGAAGAATGAAGGTGCACATAAACTCATGCAGAAAACCACAAGGTATCAGAATTACTGACATACTTTGCAAAATGTCAAAATTGTTAGAATGTGCAAAAACAAGTGTTTTTCTTGCACCCTGATAATTAAACAACAGGTTGTCATTATTTTTAACAGTTTTGCACTGCCTACTGACTGCTACAACAAAGCAATCATCAACTCAGTGTAATTACTGTATAAAGCTTAAATTAAATTTACGAAAAAGAGAGCCAAAACTATAACAATTAATTTGACTAATAACAATACATTTAATCAATGACAAAGTTAACAAACTAATTAAAGAAAAAACTGAAAATAATTTTGCCTTCCTGGTAAGGTTTTTGCAAATAGAATATTTTTCTTTTTATTTACAGTATGGCAATGGTCAACCTGAAAGTCACAGTCATATTACAAATCATGCTTTGGGACTATAGCTCGCTACATTAGCATGGCCAAGGATCCCTGCTGGCCCAGACTGTCCATCTATAGCAGATAGTCACAGAGATGGATACAGTCCTCTTAAACCACCTTTTGATCCTGGGAGGAAAAGGGGGGGGGGGCAGTGGTGTTTCCTTCCTGCTGAGCATCTGGATCACTCCCACAGAGTTTGCACTCAGGAGACCTTTGCCAAGTATTGACTAGGAACTCAGAAGTGCTTAACAGCCAGAACAAGATAGGAGACAGAACAGCTTTTGGGGAGATTGTGAGCGGGTTGTCGATGGAGAGATGGAATGCTTCGGTAAAAAGCAGAGTACTCTACCGCTAAAGGATTTTCCTTTTTGTTTTATTCTTTTGAAAATGCATTTATATATATATATATATATATATATATATATATATATATATATATATATATATATATATATATATATATATATCAGTGGCGGCTGCTGGTCTTTCAAAGAGGGGAAGCTCATTTTCGGCCTACATCATAAAAATTATTCATTTATTTATACGTAAATTCTACGTTCCTTTTCATTAAAAAGTATGCTCTGTGAAAAATGAATGTAATAATATAATAAAGGTATAAATAATAATATAATAAAGTATAATAATAATTCTAATAATAATACGATTTTTTTAAATTATTTTAATAATTATTTTTGAATTATTACTAATAATAATAATATAAAAAATATAATAAGTAATAATATAATAAAGTTATAAATGTATAATTGTGTGAAATGTATTATAAAAATTGGCTAGCAATTTCGACAAGCAAATACCAAGAAATAGGTTGCAGCAGTTTGTCTTTGAAAAATCCGCGATAAGACTGAGCTCGAACAGCTTCAACATCAGCGACTTTTTATTGTATGAAATCGCTGTCAATCAAAAGGAGACACAGCCTTTCGACAGACCCTCCAATCATCACGCGGAAGCCCGGAGTCCAGGACAGCCCACTCCCCGTTCACCCCCAGAGAAGCTGAGCTTCCATGGGCGGGACATAATCGCAGCATTTATCCAATGACCGTCTAGTTTCGAAGCGCTGAAAAAAACTGTTCGAAGCAGCCCCATTGAAGTCAATGGAAGCTGGGCTTCAACAGGGAAATGCACTGTGACGCTACGGGAATGTATGAGAAGGAAATCGAGTCAGCCGACCTGCTGTATGTAACTGATTCTGACCGAGCTCGTCTTTGAGACGAACGTTTTCTAATGCATTTTAGTCAATAAAATGTTAATGCAATAGAACATATTTGACCATTCATTTTTTGATATTATCCGAGGAAGCCGAGCTTCCCTTGCAGTCTTAAACAAATCGCCACTGATATATATATATATATATATATATACACACACTCACCTAAAGGATTATTAGGAACACCTGTTCAATTTTTCATTAATGCAATTATCTAATCAACCAATCACATGGCAGTTGCTTCAATGCATTTAGGGGTGTGGTCCTGGTCAAGACAATCTCCTGAACTCCAAACTGAATGTCAGAATGGGAAAGAAAGGTGATTTAAGCAATTTTGAGCGTGGCATGGTTGTTGGTGCCAGACGGGCCGGTCTGAGTATTTCACAATCTGCTCAGTTACTGGGATTTTCACGCACAACCATTTCTAGGGTTTACAAAGAATGGTGTGAAAAGGGAAAAACATCCAGTATGCGGCAGTCCTGTGGGCGAAAATGCCTTGTTGATGCTAGAGGTCAGAGGAGAATGGGCCGACTGATTCAAGCTGATAGAAGAGCAACTTTGACTGAAATAACCACTCGTTACAACCGAGGTATGCAGCAAAGCATTTGTGGCACAACCTTGAGGCGGATGGGCTACAACAGCAGAAGACCCCACCGGGCACCACTCATCTCCACTACAAATAGGAAAAAGAGGCTACAATTTGCACAAGCTCACCAAAATTGGACAGTTGAAGACTGGAAAAATGTTGCCTGGTCTGATGAGTCTCGATTTCTGTTGAGACATTCAGATGGTAGAGTCAGAATTTGGCGTAAACAGAATGAGAACATGGATCCATCATGCCTTGTTACCACTGTGCAGGCTGGTGGTGGTGGTGTAATGGTGTGGGGGATGTTTTCTTGGCACACTTTAGGCCCCTTAGTGCCAACTGGGCATCGTTTAAATGCCACGGCCTACCTGAGCATTGTTTCTGACCATGTCCATCCCTTTATGACCACCATGTACCCATCCTCTGATGGCTACTTCCAGCAGGATAATGCACCATGTCACAAAGCTCGAATCATTTCAAATTGGTTTCTTGAACATGACAATGAGTTCACTGTACTAAAATGGCCCCCACAGTCACCAGATCTCAACCCAATAGAGCATTTTTGGGATGTGGTGGAACGGGAGCTTCGTGCCCTGGATGTGCATCCCACAAATCTCCATCAACGGCAAGATGCTATCCTATCAATATGGGCCAACATTTCTAAAGAATGCTTTCAGCACCTTGTTGAATCAATGCCACGTAGAATTAAGGCAGTTCTGAAGGCGAAAGGGGGTCAAACACAGTATTATTATGGTGTTCCTAATAATCCTTTAGGTGAGTGTATATATATGAATAAATATTGTTAATTATTATATATTTTAACAAAATATATATTTCAATATTTTGGGCAAAAAAAAAAAATAAAAAATTTTTTCTCTCTCTGTTAATAGGTTGTTTGGCGTAAGACCCCTATAGCACATATGCATTACCTATGGAATTCATTGCCATTCTGATTGTATACACTGGTAACACATAATTCATTCATATACAGACAGCTACTGTACCAGTATCTGTCAGCAATATCAAAAAGTCTCTTAAGCACGCTTGGCTGGCTTGCTCAGATCTAGAGAGGATCCAATTTGTTTTTCATGTGGACGGCTGGACGGACGACGGGCACCCCGATGTGTCCCACAAAAGCACTCAACACCTAGTGTGCTGGCGGGAAAGGAACTAATTAATCACATCATCATTTAGCGATTATCAGTGTATTTCCAAACTAGTGCACTGTTCCTCTCCCCAGGAGTGCTATACATCAGCTAGACAGAGCAGATCGGAACGAGTCCGCTCACGCAGACTGCGATATTAAAACACAGAAGCAGCAGTGGCACTGCTGTCCTCAGACAAGGTGATAATTGATTAGGGGGGGAATGAGGCTCTCTGGGGGGCCCGCAGCGAGCTCTTATGATTGGACAGATTGAAGCATCATTTTTATAGCTTCAGTCATCTGTTAATTACAAAACATCGAGCTATGGGCTCAACAGAAGGGAGTGTTCTTATTATGAGGAGCAGGATGAATTTAGAGTTGAAATTTCTGCGAAATATTGAGGAGGCCATAACATCTGCTTCATTAGCATTAGGTTTAGGGCTGTCCATCCAGCCTTACTTGAAGGAAATTTCAGTGCTAGCAAGGTAGCAATAGAATATATGAAAACAGATGCAAAACGTAAGAGATTAATCAATCACATTTCAGTATGCAAATACATGTAAGAAAGAAGGCCCAGTAGAATTCAGTGTTACACCTCATCATATTCATCATAAATCCATCCTTACAATTTAGCCTACATCTCACGAGTACAACACAGAAGACACAGAAACTCATTAAATTACTGTTCAATATAATCTACAATTGTGATTCAAGGGTAATTTTATTTTTATAAATAGATTAAGATAAATAAGAGCTCTACATGTTAGTACAAAACAAAGTGTTACAAAATGAGCCCACTGAACATATCATCAGACAATACAAACTGCTATGTATTTTATTATATTATAATTTGATCAGCCCATCCTTTCGCTGCTATGATTTCCCCCCATAGAATACAAAGAAGCATGGTGACCACATTCAAGTTTAGTTGCAATTTTGACTGATTTATTAAAATATTATGGTTATATGTGGTCAGGATTTGAACACTAAACATAAACTAGACTACACTAATGACACTAATTTAAAGAACTACCATGTTGTTAAAACAAACCAATTTTTAGTAGCTTTGAATGAAAGCATCTGCTAAATGATTAAATGTTTATGCAAAACAAAACAGAAAGATGCGTGACCCCCATTGTCACTCAGGATTGAGAGGCTTCACTGAAAATCCAATCAATGCAAATATCTCTCAAATTAAACAACACGATGAACAGGAACAGATATTCAATGAGGCTTGCATTGAACACGCACCTGAACAAATCCTGATTCGCATGTTTATAAACATGAGCAGGAGATCATGAAGGAAGTGAGTGTCAGAAAGATGGATGAGACACAGCACTTTTCATAAACCCTGGCTGAAACAATCCTCCCATCAGCAAGGCCAGCCAAACGCACTTATTATGGCGTGTGCCAGAATGAGAAATCAAGCACTTTAAGCATACCTCAGCCAGATGGTGAGTGAAATCAGACACCCTGGCTCATTTCATGGCTGCTTAACAGCCACAAGTGAGGAAGAGAGAGTGAGTGTGATGTAAAAGAAAAAGAAATGGAAGAAACAAATACGATTTTCCATGGTAAGTGAAACAAACTCCTTCGGCAGACAAGAAAGGCCTAAATTATAAAAGTAAATGCTTTTTATAGAAATTGAGTACAAGAGGGTGTTCTTTCTTCACATTTGCAGAAACATTGTGAAGTTTATGATGGTACAGGCGTAGAAATGGCTCATTTTATCTCTGTTTTGAGGCTATGACAGTTTGTAAACAAGTAAACAGGGAAAGCATCAAACGAGAGATAAGAAGAGGGCTGGAAGTGACAGGAAAAGAGATGCATTTGTAATTCCAAAGGGTGACATACAGACAAGGAAACAACTCAAATAACACGGGCTACCAGTTTAACATTTTTTATTTTATATATATATATATATATATATATATATATATATATATATATATATATATATTATGATCACAACTTGTAATAACTGCTTAATGAGGCCATTGTTTCTGCCCTGAAGTTAGCTAACTGCATGATTTGTATTATTTTTGAATTTTACATTTCTGACATATGGACATTACTTGGGCACAGTCACCTCTGATAACCAAGTACTCTAAATTGTAATGAAGACGCATGCATTTTCTGTAAAGCTGCTTTGAAGCGATATGTATTGTAAAAAGCACTATGCAAAAAAAATGTATAATTAAATTAGTTGTTTAATCATCATCGATAAAAAATTACTATTAAAATAATAATACGGGATAAGAGATTCTTACCATTGAAGCATTTGTAATATGAGCATAAAAATAATATGGACTTTTTCAATCTATCAAAATTATGCATATATGTCTTTGAATTAAGGAATGAATTCTCTGTAATAAATGGAACAAATTATTTAACATAACATAATTCGTTTCATTAGTTTCAAGACAACTCACCACGCAGCCAGTGGAGTCCAGCTTGCGATCAGAGATGCAACGGAAATTTCGGCTGCAGCCTCCGTTGTCTTTTGAACAGTCTCGCACAGGCCCAAAAGAGTCGAGCAGCACCTCCAGACTGTCGAAGGACGAAGAAATCATCAGCTCCTCCCTGATGGACAATGATGCATAGAAAACTCAGTTAGTAATGGCAGGTTAATTATACAGCAAACTACCTCTAGCATCTTTAGCCATCATTAGGAAAATGCATAATTATATTCTGATTGTTATTGTGTTATATTTACTTTATAGAATACACAGAAAATTGCCTACACAGGTCAAGAACTGGATATTAAAGAGGCAAGTAATGTGAAGTAGAAAATAACTATTCTTTGTCTCTTATACGCTACCATAAATCCAGTTAAAAGGAAAAGCTGTACAGAGCAGCAAAAGTAAACACCACCACTGATGGCTAAACCTTGAACAAATGAACTCCATTGCTCTGACCTTGGTTTCAGCGATGTGGCTGGAAAATTGCATTGGGTGATGTTTTTCCTCCCTTTCCTAGAGCACTTGAAACATCCAAATATTTATCATTACTATGAAATATGAATGGGCAGTGGTCATGATGAAGGAGCAAACCAGTGACCTTTTATTGTCTAATATATTTTAAGAGTGTGAAATCACCAGGCTGTGGAGTGCTGTGATAAATGGATTCATAGTTCTGCTACTGTGATTTCAGTTTCAAGACAGAAATACTGCCTTTACGTTCCAAGTTGTTTTTACTATTTTTCTGTTATGAAGTGTCATGAGACATGGTCTGTCAGTGTTTAAAAATTATGTAAATGACAATCAAATAAGTGCATGTATAAATACAATAATTAAATAAATAATTTAAAAAGAGAGAGGAGGAGAAACAGAGAAAAAAATGATAAACTAGAGGCTTCTCTTTAATTAATCATAAGTTAAACAATAACCAATTCTTTTAATTTTCATGACAGTTTTTAGTAGTGTTTAAGTGTCTATTGTTACTGCAGTTAGTTTGCTTAATTCTTCAGAATCACAAAATAAAGCTGTACTAAAATGTGTCAATTATAATGTGACAGATTGAAATTACTTTGTTAAAAATAAAGATGGGAATAAATGTGTCCTGCTAAAAAAAGATCAACGAACATTTGATTCCTTATAATATGACTTACCATGTTTAAAAAAAAAAAAATGCATAAAACAAATCATACCATTTTTGCTGAAGAATAATTGAGATTTATTTTTCATGTAACAGCATCACAGTTAACAATATTCACTGGGGATTCTCAGTGAATGCCCACCTTACTTAATAAAGAACATTGTGGTTCTCACCTCAGGTTCCCACTCCCACCAATCTTAGTTTAATACTAGGAGTACCAGGGAAAGCAGACCTTTTAAAGCCGTGATATTATGGTTGTAAGGGGAAGATGTTATCGTAATAAGGCAGAATATATAATGACTCCTGTTCCACAGTAATGAGGGCACTTTGAACAAATTGAGACAAATCTACCTCTGTGAACAAAGCATCTCAATTGGCAGGGCTTAGAACAGAAAGTCTGTGGAAGCTCTAATTAGTAGCTTAACTCCAAATACAAAGCAAGCATTTTCAGACTAGACACTGGAAAAGTGTAGCCTGCTCTTTTCAACAGCGGGAAGAAGTAATTAAAATGAACCTTCACTTAAGACTGTGATAAAGAAGGCCATCCAAGTAATAGAAGATTCACTCTGAAACAAATGTGATACATAATACTTTTTTAATCAAAAGCTAAGACACTAATCAGTCATTATCTCTGTTATTGTTCTAAAGCTTTCATTGTTAGTGGAGACGTTAGCCACAACTTTGCATATTATTATTATTATTATTAACAACAATAATACAAATAATAACATAAAAAGGTTACACTATTTAAGGTGTCATTGTTACAGTGTAATTATATATTTAAGTACTGAGTAATATTAAGCAACTACATGTACTTACTATAGGGTTAGGGTAGGATTAGGATTTGGTTGAGGGTTAGTTGCATGTAATTATGCATAATTTACTGTTATTACTATGGTAAGTACATGTAACATATGTAACAAGAAGAATAAAGTGCTACCCATAAAAATGATAATAATAGTTGTTAGATCTGTCACTCCGGTCTGTTTATTCTTGGTTGGGTGACAGAGCTCTGACAAATCTTTCTTTCTTGTCATTGTGAGCGTGCTGTTCCGATCACTCGGACCGTACGCTCTTCTGTCCACGTGAGTTGTTTTGCGTGCGGAGCATGGTGTGCGGATCCCGGCACTTCAGTCTAGTTTGGTTTTGGTTCTGTGTCGGGGTTTGGACACTCATTCTCTGTGCGCTCTGTCTTCTTGTGCGAGCATGCGGTTTGGAGATCGCTCAGGCTGTACGCTCTTCTGCCCATGTGTGAAGTTGTGTTCTTTGTAGCATGCGGCTTGTGTTTTTCATTGACTGCGTGCTTTCATGTTGTCATCCCAGCAAACAATAGCCGTCATTTCACCATTTAGGTTAACTATAGACCCCGATATAGTCTGGCTATGAGTAACCCACTTCTAGACAAAATAACCTTGAATTTGGTTACGTGTCGTTTTTGCCAAAATAACTTGCCAGATGTATGATATTCCATCATGTAAGCAAAGTAAACAGTGATTACAAGGTGTTCACTAATTTGATTTCTTTGTTATCTAATTGATGACTAGTCTATTTTTGGGCTATGGTTTAGACTTTTTCAAATTTGTAGAATTTTCACTGACAGCCCAATTTTGTCTTGTTTTAGCCTAGACGTCTGGGCTGTGTTTGGACACGTTTTGTGCAAACACAGTGCTTCTCATTAGCTGTTCTCATTAGCTGTGTGTTTTTTTTGTTTGTTTTTAAGCACATGGCTTGTGGTTGTGTTCACTGGCTTGTCATGTTTGTTTCTTTGTGTCATGTGCTCTCCTGTCTATTGTCTCCACCCCAGCCATCTTATTATCTGATTATTGGTTCAGTTGCCCCTCCTGTCTCCCTCTTTACCTGTCTTGTTTGATCCCTATTTATTCTCCTTGTGCTTGCAGTCCTGTGCCAAATTGTCGTTGAATGTACCTCTTGTGTCCTGCTTTGCCTGATCCTGTTTGCCTTGTCCAGTTGCCAGTCATATTTTCCACCATGGGGGAGTTTTTGTTTGTTTTTGTTTTTATTTTTGAAATAAATAAAAGCCAATCTCTGCATCACTGAGTCCTCACCTCATCCCTTAACCCACACCTGACACTTAGAGTAACAAGGGGTCAGCACGACTGCTTTTGGATAACAGCTCAATAAATAAAAAGTTAATATTGAGTAACATCTTAGACAATATAGCCAATTACTTTATTTTTTCTCTTTTATCATAATTTTTCCCCCAAACTACACCACAGCAGGGCTCTTTGAATGAATCGGTTGAGTGAATAATTCAATGATTAATTTGTGCCAACAGTAAATGATTCAGTGTTATTAAAAGATAATTTCAGAGAATGATTCAATGACTCTCATTAAAACTCACTCATCACTTCTTTCATTCCTGAAAGAGTAATCGAGCGCATTTACTGTACATGCACATTCTTAACCCGAATAGGCTTAATAAGCGGACAATGCACGCGTTAACCCATTTTCCTTTATCAGCGTTAAGGTCATAAACAGTTTAAGCATAAACAGATAGACAGCAAGATTTTTGATTAGATTTCACCCATCATGTAAACACATTAACCTGTGTTCTGTGGGCTAACTGAAGTTGTGCATGTGTGATATGTGAAAGGAAAGCATCCTTACAGTGGATTTAACCGTAGGATACTTGCATTGCCGGGTTATTGGTTTGGATGTAAACATGAACAGCGGGTTATTTGAATAAGCAGATTTTTGGGAATTATCAGTGTTTTGTTGCACATGTAAACATGCTCATTTGTATGAATCTTAACTCATTGTCTGGTATAACTATTGTAACCTCTAAAAAAGTCACTGAAAAATCACCTGCATTAGCCAGACTGATATTATGTCATTTTAATTTTTATTAATACATTTTAATTTTAATAAATACATTTTAATCTAGAGAGCACAATTAAGCTGCAATGCTGCTGCGGACCCCCTATAATCACGGACTGACAAATCCTGCTCTAACATAAAGGCAATGAGGTGCCAAACATCTACAGTACTTGATAGACACCAATACAGAGTCTACACTGTATTCTCTCTAAACTGATTGTTCTGTGCAGTTCCAAGATTGCTTTTCCTTGGATCAGATTATGCTGCTGGGAGAAGAAGCAGTGTACTGGTTCACTTGCACAACAGTAGCGAAATGTGTTTGCTGTGCTTGAAATGAACAAATATTTACCGTGTGATGTACGACGTCGACAGCAATGCTAATTTTCCAAACAAGCAGGCTCTGACTAGTGCTGGCAACTGCAGTCCACAGACATTCAAATTATAATAAAAATATGTTATTATCCTAATATTTAGTTCTCTAAGCAATAATTACAGCTTTAACAGTGGTCAAAGATGATCAGTGCAAGTAATGATATAATTTCCCTCAGCCTTTCACAAGTAGACTATGCCAAGTCAAAAAATTCTAGACTAAATTCCATCCAATGAGCCAGCCAGTTGTTTTTTTCTTCAATAGAGTTAATGATGTGTTTATATACAGTACTACCACCGATTCAAATAGTCCTTAAATAGGGATTTACTTAGAAATCGTAATTCATAATTTACTCACTAATGTCATCCCAAACCTGTAGGACTTCTTTGGAACAGAAATTATAATATTTTGAAGAATGTTTCAAATGTCTTTGTACAAAACAGCACTGGACATCACTGATTTTAATGTGTGGGCAAAAAATAAATAAATAAATATCTTCTTTGGTAATCTACAGTACAGAAGAAAGTACAGGTTTGGAACAAGATGACAAAATTTTGATATTTTAGTGATCTATCCTTTTAAAGATCAGGCAGTATATTATCTCTACGACGAATGTTCAGCATAACATGGTAAGTTTTACTTCAAAATATTCCAGTGCTCTCAAAACACTCGGAATTGAGGCAATACTCAATATGCCCGGGCCAAGGGACCACATGGCCTGCCAAATTCTCTACAGTGGACCCCGTGAAGCTAGCCACTCTGCGGGAGATCAGTAGGACACACTTAGAAGACCTTTTTAAAAGGAATAAAAATTGAGATAGAGGGAAGAAACCATATCCACCATGTACTTATATGGTGTATGTACATGGTACATGTACGTATATAACTAAATAAAACCTTCATGAGCAAATATGAGTTGGAAAGCCAATAACAGACAAATTAACAGCCATGGAAACAAATTAATCTTGTGTGTACAGTATGTTAAGTGTGTGTGTGTGTGTGTGTGTGTGTGTTTTAAGGACAGTGAGTTAATTAGAGACAGAAATGACTAACTATATCTGACTTTAACAGTTAGGCCTCTTCTAATTAACATCAGACAGTGACATTTATATATTTTTTCTTTCTGAGGAGCACTCTTTATAGGTTATTTCCAACTTTATTTTTTTCTTATGAACAAAACCATATCTATAATTGAATTTTCCAAAGTAACTTTTCCATTTTACTGCCTTTAACGCCCTGAACACTGAAATATTTAAAACCTCCTTTAAGCACCAGCTACCATGATAATTTAGTGTGAGACTAATCACAAGATTAATCAATTTTGGGTAAAAAACAAATTAATCAAATCAGCATATGCCCTTTGGCAATGCATTCAAAGCCCCCTGCAAGGTCTGGATAATGTCAAGCTACATCAATTTTGAGGATTTAAAGAAAAAAAAAAAGGAAAAACCTCATTTGGTTGGAAACTTTAATCAGCTGCAGTTCAATAAAGAGGCTCAGTGGAATCCATTATCAATAAACCATCCTTATATTTGACAAATCACAAGATGTACCATACTTCTCACAAGGCTAAATGAAATCAATAGGTGCTAAAATTCACTACAGAAATTAGGAATCTCAACAGGATATCTGAAGAAATATACAACTAAAAAGTAAGGATGTAGGTCTCGACACAAGTGTTTTAGAGCCTTATTTAACTTGCAAAGTCTCAAACTGTATCCACATAATGACTTTTGTAAACGACATTGAAAGCACAAAGGCTACTTAAAAGTCTGCAACCACAGGCACTGAACAGGCATGTTGCTGTAATTTACTGTAATTATCCAGTCAACCTAAAGACACCCAAGACATCATAGATCAGTAATTGTCCTTGTGGTTTTCTAAAGAGTTTTTTTTTGTTGTTGTTGTTGTAAAGTTTAGTTAAACTTTAACTAGAGTGAAACCAGTGTTTTCGAGCAAGTCCATATAATGTCTGAGAAAAAACCCACATTTAAATATCATTATATTTGACAATTCATTGTGAAATATAGCATGAAGAAATAATATAAAAGAAAATACACATGGTTCAACTTTAATTTGGTGATATTTTTAGTCAATAGCATCCAAAGAGAAAGAAGTGACCCTTTGCTCAGCTCTGCCTACCTTGGTTACTGTTGCTCTCAGAAAAACTTCATTGAACATCCCATTATCATAGGAATCAACTAGAAATGTTCATGAACGGTGCAGTTTTCAAACTGCATAAAGTGGTAAAAATGTAAACAATATTGTGACAATACAGTTTTTTTGACAGTTAATCACACTAATGTTTCTACAACACATGCACTGTGTTAAATACAGAATTAACTCTTTAGTTACTTTCTGCTCTATTTTGACCTGAACCAATACATAAATCAATTGTAACAAATGTAGGTGTTCTTAATGATGTTATGCCTGTTCACTTGGAATTGAGGGGGTGACAGATCCACAGAATTAACTTCTCAAGATTTATTGAAAAATGTGTAAAATTTCCATAAAATTCACTTTCTAAACACCATGGACTTTCAAAGCCTTATATTAAAAAGTTAAAGCGCATGTATGATAAAATAAAGGAAGGCAACAGTTGGTAACAATTTAAGAGCGAATGATCAATTGTATAGCACATTAGGGAGGCTGCTCAAGGATTGGTTTAAAACGGTCTGTTTTTAAATTTTATTTAGGAACTAATGCATTTTAATGTCACATTCTTCAGCTATTCTTCTTTGAAACTTAGATTGAAAATGTCATCTCCTACCTGACATCCACTGCGTCCTCCATGACAGTCATATCTGTCTTACACTTGGCAGAAGGGTTGATGGCCAGCTCAGCGGGAGGAATGACAAAGCTTTTGCTAAGTGGCAGCCACATGCCTTCTCCAAGAGTATATGTGAATCTGAAACACAAAAGGCACAGTGAATATTTCGACCTGTACTTCTATATTGTGAGACAAGACAAAAAATAAATAAAAAATAGGCATTTGGATTACATAGTTTTACAATTCTTTTTCTTTTCTTTTTTTATTTAAAGAAAAATAAAGAAAATGTGCTTTTCTCGTGGGGATTAAATTGACATTCTGGGTAGGAATCTAAAAATAGTGGTGTCCAGGGTAATAACGAACAACGAAACATTTTCAGACTGAAAAAAGAGACAGGTTATTGTTTATATTTAGTGAATGATTTCTGCCAAGAAAAAAATAAATAATCCATACATCCCCATAAGAGACTCCCACGTGTAAAGTATGTAAAGACATTTATTCACTTGGTTTATTGTATCCGCCTCTGCACAGTTGTGCAGGGGTTTAACAAATAATGTGTTCTTACTGGTCCATCTAAAGGTTTTTATAGGTTATATTCTTAAGTTGACCGAAAAAAAAAAAAAAATAGCTTCCTAACTCCCGCAAATAACAGCATTTCCAGTTTGACCCTCACTCTAGAACAGTAGCACATTTTAAAACTTGAGTCATTACTGGAATGCTTATCTGACCTTGAAAACCCCCCTTGTTTTACTGCTGAGAAACGTCCAGGCAGATAAGATCAAATCGTGGGCGGATATTCATAGAGGACTACAAAAAAAACAACAACTGAGCATTGTAAAATAATGCCCAGAACAGAAGGTCCAAAGAGTTTGTAGGAGTAATTGAAAACTGGCACATCTACAAGCTAGCTCTCTTTTACTTCACTTCAATTCACTTTGAAGTCCTGAGGTTTCAACTTAGTGTCATAACATTCAATCAATACATGCAGTTCTGTCCAGAACTGACTTGCATACAATAGAAAAAGTGTCTAAGACACGAGCATGAACATGCTTTTTTTCTCTCTGAAAACGTGCATTCAAAATAGCCAGGATGTGCTTGAATGATTCATTGATTCATTCACTCGCTGATTCATTCCTTCATTCATTTGCTTTTCCCCTGTAAAATCAACTGTCTTTGATGAACCTAATGTACCCCATGCACCTCAGGAAGTCTGTACATATATGAGCTAAACAATCACCTCAGTAATTATATTTGCATAAGATGCATTATGCCAGCAAAATACTGTATGATTAACAAAATTGGAAACTCTTTTAGTTTTCCAGTATTATGCATGTGTAGATGTTTTACACCTACACTGTAAGAATAAAATGGCATTTTATTAAACATACAGGGGTTTTGAGTCACACATAGCCAAATAAGAATTGTGAATCACTTTGAATCAGATAAAAACACTTGTTAGACTGACAATAATCAACCTAATGTTGTCCAAACTGCTAACCGTTTTATAATTAATAATGTTGCTGATTTGCTAAGGGTTTGCCAGCTCCCAGCACATATTGCGGCATGCATTAATTATGTGGTTACTCTTATAGGAATATTGTTTTACTCTGTGCTGGCTTTATTTATGCAGGTGCTGTTGTTGTTGTTCATATACATACTATTTAGAAGTTTAGGATGGATAAGATGTTTCTGAAAGACGTCTCTGATGCTCACTAAGGATGCATGTATTTGATCAAAAATACAGAAAAACAGTAATAAGGTGAAATACTGTAAAAATATAAAAATACTGTTTACTATTTTAATACATTTTTTAAATGTAATGTACAGTATTACAGTGATAGCAAATCTGAATTTTCAGCATCCATTACTGTGTCACATGATTCTTCAGAAATCATTCTAATATGCTGAACCTTATTATTAACATTGTGCTGTTTACATTTTTGCTGTGCTACATTTAAGATACATTGTTCAAGAGTTCAAGAGAATAGCATTTCTTGTTTACATTTGTCTTTAAATATTTTATCAAATTTAAATGTCTTCATGGTTACTTTTGATCAATTTCTACCTTGCTGAAATCAGGTAAATATTTCTTTCAAAAAAGTATCAAACAAGAATAATACTAAGTAAACAGACCATGAATTAACTTCTAAAAAAAGAAAAGCAACTATAATCCTCAGATTACCCTCCTCTTGTGTACTATGAATGGAACTGTCCGACTACTGCTGTTTAAAACGGTGCAATAAATAGTTTTTCTTGATTACAGTTCAGTCTATTAAACTTGCATCTTTTCCTATGTTTGAATAAATAAGCTGCCAGCAGGCTAATTTATTTATTTACCTAGGTTCAAATGCAGGTTCTTCAATTATAGCAATCTGCACTCTCACTGTGCATACAGAGCTGTACTAGCATCTGCAAACTGATGATAAAAGTAGTTGAAGGAATCTCATTATCTGTTTTCTCTAGTGAGACTGGGGATCTCCATATTCCCCTATAATTTATTAATACAGAAGCTGGGGAAAGCAAAATATAAACAATCAATTAATCAACTGACTTATTTCATTTACATTTAAAACATCACAGACATCAATGCACCAACAGAATATTCTTAGTTGAAATCATAACCTAAAGGGGACCTATTATGGACCGGGTTTTTTTTTTTTTTTTACAAAAAATGTATATAAGTCTCAGGTGTCCCCAGAATGTGTCAGAATATGGCCCTTTTTTACAATTTTTTATATATATATATATATATATATAAGTCTTAGGTGTCCCCAGAATGTGCCTGTGAAGTTTCAGCTCAAAATACCCCACAGATTATTTACTATACCAGTGGTTCCCAATCCTGGTCCTGGGGACCCACAGCTCTGCACAGTTTGTATGTCTCCCTCATTTAACACACCTGATTCAGATCATCATCTCGTTAGGAAAGAGCTCTATGAACTGAACTGGGTGTGTCAGATAAAGGAGACATATAAAATGTGCAGAGCTGTGGGTCCCCAGGACCAGGATTGGGAACCACTGTACTATACCATTGTGAAAATGGCCATTTTGAGTGTAAGGAAAAACATGCTTTTTTTTCGTGTATGTGTCTTTAAATGCAAATGACCTGCTGCTCCCCACCTCACTTTCCAGAAGAGAGTGGAGCCTTTACAGCTCGTGCTTTGGATACTCTGTCAAAAACTAATTACTAACGTGATATTGCAGTTTCATCATCATGAATGTTTATTATCTGCATGCGTTTTGAAGCCATAACAGCAAGCAAAACAATCACGTGTATATTAGATCTTTGTATTAAAGTGAAAGCAGTGTAATATACAGTGCCTACTGCTATATATGCTTTTAATATGAATCAAACAACAAAAGAAAAACAGAAAATCACTCACTGTTCTTGATTGAATAACTTACCTCTTACTTTCTTACTTGAATGCTGCTGTTAAATGCTCTGGTGAGGAGATAAATATGGCGGACTGTATACAGTTCATTAAAGTCGGGGTCTATGCTAATAGAGTCTGTCAGCAGTCGTGGACGTCACATTACATAGAAACAAAATCACCCCCTAAACCCTCAATCACTATTCCCTACATTAGTCCATTAATACAGTTCACTTGAAGGAGTGAATGAAAACGAGTTAGAGAATTCGGACAGCCGTTGAGTGTACATTGGCTGTACACTCGTTATTGCGGTGCAATGTGGGATAGAATGAGTGCACTTAATAACGTCCACTATGGTTTCGGGCACCACTACAAATGGCTGTCCCCTCAAAAAATGTCCTTTTTGAGGGTATAGGGGAGTCGATTTCAGATTCAGCCCATGTGTCATGTTTTGTTTGGTTTATTGTCTTGTCAGGTGACTGTCAGTTCTGTCTTCTCATTGGTTCATTGTGTTGATTACTTTCAGGTGTGTCTTGTTATTTCATTAGTCCTTAGTTGCATCCGAAATCGCATACTGAAGTGATTCTTAAGTGTGCATACAATGGACACTTTACTATCTCATGAGGCCCCAGGAGAGGGTTTGAAAAATAGGCTCTTTTGAGATGAGCAAAATTTGCACAGAACCGATCACCGCTGATCACCGCAAAATGCATGCCGGTTAGAAATGTGTCAGAGTGGCCGTGTTGGATTCCGCAGTCAGGCGCAGTTGCTCTCCCCCGACTGCTGATCAAAAGGACAGTGGGAAACGACTTGCACTGTATTAAGACACAGCTTAATGTTTATTGGTTTAGACAACAGTGATGTATTGTTATCTTTGAAAAAGTTTGATTTTGAAACTGTGATATCATGTTTTAATGTGTAAATTATGTGTGAATATTCCCAAACCCTCGGACAGTAGTATCTTTCTGTAGGATATGTCCTATGTGATTGTTGTCATATTTATAAAAAAAAAAATCTAAAATATGTCTATATTAAACAATATTTTGTCTTGTTCAACATAATTATTTTCATATAAAAGCAACAGAACTTAAATTACATCCAGTTTATTGGCAACACAACGCATGTAAATGCATGAGTGTAAATCCCTCAATATCCTCATTTGATGGTGTCTGATCCACTACGAAAAGAGAGAACTGTCCGTCTTGTCTGCTCTTTTTTCACTCCTCCCCTCTCTGCAGCCACCTGCTCTCGCCTATATTTCAAGCGAGGCAAGGCGTGGCACATCTCAAACAAGCCTAATGGCACTGACACGGTGCAACTAACGCTAGATTGTCCAGATTATATTCATAATACACACATTCATCCTATATAGAACTTACGTTTTTGGTGGTCATTAAGTATTTACTTATTCAAAACAAGTACCTACTCAAGAGAGAATGCTATTTTGCATGCAGCCCTTGTAAATATATTGCCCTATAGCCCTCATGTTTCCATTGTGCCTTTTCTAGTTTTTTTTCTATGTAACCTGCTTTCGGTGAGTTTCTATTCCTGGTTCATGTTCAAATCTGTTTAAGTCAAGTCATTGTCTGGTTTTGTTTATTTTGTATTTGTTTGACACTTTTGTATTAAAACTGCATGGGCTCATCCTCGACTAGCCTTCAGTGAACTACTTTACAACTGCGGTCTTTAAATTGGTGACTTCAATAACATCAGATTTTCAACAATTTTCTAAATGGTTTAAAAACCTGTTAACCTTTGCCAGTACGCCGGCGCACTGAAACGTTTTATTTTTTTTTAGATCAGATTTAATGTTATATCTTGACATACTATACATCATTAAAAAGATATAAGACTCAAGTTTCAGTATTTGACCACTATTGTATTCTGAGAAACTTGCAGTGACAGTTATTTCTTAATTTGTGTCAGGAGTTATGAAATGAAAAAATGAGTCGATACCTTTAATATGAATTATGACCGTCAGCCGCTCCCATTCAGAAAAAAAATCCTGTGCTGTCATCATGACAGCGCTTGACAAAACAACGTCCCTCAGGGCTTTTAGCTAAAAAAATTTGATTTACCTGTGTCCTTCAAGCCATGCCAGGTATTTTCATAATAATAGATTATATTTATAATGTAATGCTAATCTATATAGACTTTATTATCGTGCAGAATACTATAAAATAATAGATTTTCTGTCTGATTTTTTTATCTGAAGCCAAATTAGATCACAGAAGATTATTTAAAACACTCGACTTGCGTTATAAAGTAAGTTTGGAGCACAAACATGGTTTTAATCTCATAAATGGTCGTGTATTGATGGTGTGCTAAGCTAACATGCTAGCTAGCTCTAGGTGCACCTGCCACCTAGCTGTTATTCTTTTATGATTTTTTTCTAAATAGGAATGCTTACTGAAATGTTTCTTTATTTAAGAAGGGCATTTGATACAGTTTCAAATGTGAAACTGGCTTATCCACCTGGCGCGCTATTGGCGGGTTTAATTCAATCCAATTCCAGAGCCGTTACGGCTCTGTCCAATTCCTTTTAACCTCTCGACGATGCTCAATGGCTTCTTTTTAGCAAATAAATCGCCCGAGTGGGTGTACAGTAAATACCACTAACTTTCATGTTGTTGTTTTTGCACAACCTGCAAAAATCGCTTGATTCCATTGCTGCTTCTGCAAACCTCTGATCAACACGTTTGGTTACACATTTCCTGCCTGGAGTTTTCGCGTCGCTCTGCAAAGTACATAACCCGGATCGTTGGTCTGATTGGTTGAAGGACTATCCAATTGCGTACAGAGTCATTTGAACTATGCCCGTTGATCACGCCTCTTGTGCAGTAGAAAATACATAGCAGACTCCCCAGACCAATGTTCAATCTTAAAAGATTGAGCTTGGTCTGGTGATAGCCAGACTAAAGAGGACTGCCAATTGTGGGGGAAATGCAAAGACAAATATGCATTTAATGTATAGTTTAAATTCTGCACAACTGGAAAATGCAATTGCGCTTGAATTCTGACCACTTTATGCTGCAATACACAGCAAGCTTGTTTTGCAGTTGCACTCATCCGTCTGGATTTCTCCACATGAATCTATCTCATCACACCTGGGGTGGTGCGCGTGCCTCATCAACTGTAACCACAAACTCATTTCTGTCAATATATCATCCATCATCAGCTACTGTTTACATTAAATCCAATTAAGCCTTGTTCATTTCATGTGCACAGCGTTTTAAATGGAAAAAGATCTGTTAAAGTAAAAGTTTCTTGTTGAATTTGAGACTGAAAACGGACTGATATTTTAGTGCAATCCATACTCATAGATGTTTCATAATTCCATGACATCACAAAAAGGTATGTCCGCACACCACAGATTTGCTGAAAACCCACTCAAGTGTTTTGTAATATACAGATTCAGGAAACAAAGGACAAAACGTGAAGCTTGACACATTTGGATATTGTCGCCTGCTACTGAGAAGCGGCTAAAATTGAGTTTTGCAGAAAACTGACTTGTAAATGGATTATTGAACAAAATCGTGAGAACGGGATAAAACTCCCGCCTTGCAGGTGGAAGTTAAAAGGGAAAAACACATCTATCAAAAAACGTCAGGGTACCTTTTAAACTATCTCAGCACTCTGGCTCAATGACATACAAAGACACAACCTCAGAACAGGACGGAAAAGAAATAACCATAAAATGCAGTTCTGTTAAAAGCAGCAGTATCCGACATTATCGTGTGGATATTGAAGTTTACATTGGATGTTTACTGACACGTAAAGCATGATTTGAGTGTGAAAGGCTCTTTCTAACTTTGAATGGTTTGCAGATTGGAAAGTAAATTAGATTACAGACTGATTTGAAGTGTTTATAAAACTCCAGATTAAAAAATACTGAGGTTTAGTTGCACCATAACAACACATCTTTTCTCCATCTCTCACTCTTGTACTGCCACTTTCAAAGTAGAGGAAATATCAGTCACATCATTTCGGAGTCTGATATTGAAAGCTAGATATATAAATGAATAAGTGAAGCATTCGAAATTGATTATGGCCTTTCCTATTCATTCA
Source organism: Squalius cephalus (assembly GCF_949319135.1). Lineage (NCBI taxonomy): Eukaryota > Metazoa > Chordata > Actinopteri > Cypriniformes > Leuciscidae > Squalius > Squalius cephalus. The sequence goes on along the minus strand of NC_137128.1, from coordinate 32,189,164 downwards.
TGGCACAAATCAATGATGTATGAGGAAAGGCTTTGTGAAATTGAAAATAAATCTTTCATTCAAGTCGTCTCACACATTCACGTCTGTGCAGGTTTGTTTGGAAATAAAACATTTAATTGTCCCAATGAAATGTATTTGTTTGGATCCCCAAAGCAAAGGGATATGAGATTTTACACTTTTGGGGGTATAACACAGATTCCAATTACAAGATGCCCTCCCGGTGTTGTTTTCAAATGTGAAAGAACACCGATTCATAAAATTTGTAAATAAATTGCTTACGATTTGTGCAAACGAATTAGGGTTGAACAATCAAAGGACTTTGCAATGTCAAGGATGAGATCTATGAATAATTCAGCAAATGAAGGAGATTATGCATGGCAACTGAAGGTAACCATATGTCGCTACAATTGGATTAGCACTGTTAAATATTCCAAGACATACACCTCACAGACTGAAACATCTCAAGTGCATAAAGCAATGAACTTATTAGTCCTGAGTCTCCAGTAGCCAGAAGTAAACATTGTCAAAATTCATGCCTTTTTATATGGATAACATTTGTATTTGTAGGCAAATGCACTCGGTGGCACCGTATTAAAAGTAATTACGTCAATTTTCCATTTTCAAGTTTTTATTTGAACTGTGAAAGGAGCTCTTTGAAGCTGAATAAAGAAATGTCAGCTTAGCCAAAATGACAAAATAAGTATAGTGCATTTCACAAGTTACTCCGTCTCAACAGAAACCTATTACATACTTGTCAGCACCTTTTTTTTCAAAGCTCATTTTCAGCAGACATATATAATGGAATGTACAGTATACATTTTGCTATATAAGGTAGAACCAAAAAGTATTTGGACATTTAAGATAAACTTAAGGATGTATGAATTGAACTGCATTACAATTGGCACCTGCAAATAATACTAGACCTTTTATCAGAACTAACTTAATTTTTCTAAACTTTATTATTTTTATTATTATTAAATTACTTTTAACCAACTAGTTATGTTTTATGTACACTCTTATGTACACAAGTTCTATATAGGGCCTAAAAGGTTTCTGTCAGTTGCTTCACATATATAGCCTTTTAGGGGTTCACATCATGGGATAGTTTTATGGATTTAGTTTTAATTAATTAAGTTTGTTTTAATTTATTTTCACATCCTGGCTTTATTAAAATTTTATGACTTAAGCAATTTGTAAACATACTTTATCACTTGAAAAAAAGGTGAAATAACCCGTTAAACAGTATGCAAAACATTTAAGACATTTCTCCTTATTTATAATTTTTTTGCCGTAAAGGCAACCATTTAGCCGTAAAACCATAGAGACATCTTCCAAATATTTTTTTAGACTTTTATTCATTTCGAACTGGGTCACAAACTTTATAGTACAAATAAAAAATTAACAATTTTTTTCTCACCTAAAAATGCGATCAGATGGCTGCTCTCCCATCACCAAGTCAAAGCCACGTTGGAAAATTGTGTATGGCCATGGGCTGCAAAACAGAAAGGGCAAAAACAAAATGAATAATTAATGCTTAAAATAATAATAATAAAAAAAACTGTATGCTACACCATAGACTCTTCATTCATTGTTAAACAGTGCCCTTCTTCACTAATTCGAATGACCTTTAAAATTGCAAGACTTTGTGATGAAAATATTCCTTTGTGGGAATATTCCCCCACATCAAACCAATTATGTTCCTGATATGAACATCACAGAATTGCTTCCAGCAGATACAATGCAAAAACTGCGACCAACAGCAGCCACTCAGTCAGTCCCGTATATACGTGAGCGTGACTTCGAGCGTGTATTTATCCAGTTCTCTATGTGAATTGATGGAGATTAATGCAGAGAGGCAGCTGTGGGGACATGGGCTGTCGCTGCAGTATAAGAGAAGAGACAAGGAGCTGATGCCTCTCTAAGTAAGCTGTTACTCACAGCAAAAGAGCACTCACAGCCTGGTTAGACCACTTCACACCACATATCACCTACTGCTGTTTAAACATCAACATTTGCCCTGCAGCATTCATAATTCATAAGAGTTCCAAAAGCAGGAACGTTCAGAGAACCCATTACCACAGGAAGGTGCAAAAATTAATAAAAAAATAAAAAATAAATAAAAATAAAAATAAAAATAATGCTGAACACTAAAGTCAGTTTCTTTATAACTTGTACATTTTTTGTCTGTGCCACAAAGTAAGTTATCACATGGATTTGCAGAAAAACAGTTTCAGAAATATCTTGGCACTTTGAAACTTTTGAAAAGCATTTGGCATCGGACTTTCTTTTTCCTCCACTAAGTGTTAGAGTCAATTAAAAACTGTTCACACCTTCACAGCATCGCACAAAGGGAACAAGCACATCCAATGCTATTCCACTCCCCTAAGGCAATCTTAATGATTGTTCCAATTTGATTTCTAATTATCGGATCCATCTCGCCCCACTGTCATCACTCCCATCTTCCTCCCAATTAAAATGCCAAGGCTTTCCTCACCTCCAAGTCTTAATCAAACTGCTCCAGAGCGACAGCCTCAAACCCAGATGAGCATGTGAAACTCTCCTCAGGGAGGGTCTAATTAACTTTAAACATCTTAAATACAAGTCTTTCCGGGATTAGAAACTTGTGCTCCAAACATTTAAGTGCTTTCATTATTTCTGGACTGTTAAGAAGCAAAACACTCTCATATTTTATGCCATTCTCTCGCATTTGTGCTTCATTCATCTATCTGTTGACTTGTGCTTGCTGACATTGTTACCTCAGATCAAAGATAGCATCAGTTCAGATGCAGTTAATCTTATATTCAGTCCTCTGCTAAAATATCTGAGGGCAACAACAGAAGTTTGGAAACTAAAAAGAAGGACAGCAGAATTTAAAAAACAATTAGATTCACTTTGGTCATTTTAAAAGCAGTTTTTGGACGAGGCACGCAAGTGACGAATTACATCATTTCTTACACGTGTAACGCAATTTAAAACTGCACAATACATACATCTCATTGGTATACTGAAATGCAAATCACTGTCACACAAATCTAAAATGACCCAGAGCTTCACTGCACTAATCCCTTTTCCAATTCCAGAGGAAGAACATCATGCAAAAAAAAGCTAATTAATTCAAGCCAATGTAATTTCCCAACAGTGCATAACACCTGGCTGGCTATCAGCACTGGAGACATTTTTACTACAGATAAGAAGCACAACCAACTTCGAGGTGGCAGATACCTGATTGTAGTAGCGCTGTTGTACTGTATATCAGAGTCGACACAAGATGCTTATGGTACTCACCCCTGATTTGGGCCCCATTCGTTGCGAATACATAGATGCTTGTGAACAGGGTCCTTCATGTAGCCATCGAAACAGATACATTCTCCTGAAAGCAGACAATTAGTATATTTAAACCCTCATTATCAATAAGATAAAATAAAATAAAAGTATAATAAAATTATGCTGAGCCCTAATTGTTACAGTATGTGTCCTGTACAGTATGTACAGTAGTTAGGATGGTACCAGCTTTCTGCCAAAATACTATTGTTAATACTGTACTGTAAAATAAAATCATCGTAAATTACAATGGGACTTCCTTAAAACACTGTAAAATAACTGGATGTGTTCATCTGAGCTGTTTTTAATGTGTTTTTAAATGTAAACATGCACTAGATGGACATCTCACTTTTTCTGTGTTAAGTGAAGAAAGATATAAATTCTGATTAGATTTTAGATTAAATTCTGGTGCCTGGAGACGCTTTCTATTATGATCTATCTAGCTTTTTAAATGCAAGAACACCTTTATTAACCTTTCCCATTTTCATTTTGTATGACAATGGTGTATTTTATTACATTAACGATTACTGTAGCAACCACAGGTTTTTTTTTTTTTGGGGGGGGGGGGGGGGGGGGGGCACTACGATGGTTACCATTGAACATTTTTGTGAGGGAGTTTTAATGAAGCACATCCATAGAAAAATAATCCATAGCACATCCATAGAAAGACATTACTGTTAACTAAATCTTCACATAAAGAGCATGGCAAATCAAATACTTTAAAAACTTGTTTTGTATTTTGTCTAGAGATGCACCGATTGATCGGCTGGTGACCGGAATTGGCCGATTTTCACGTGATCGGCCGTAACCGGCAACCGGCCGGTCAGTCTGACAAATGCCGATTTTATGCCGGTTAAATGCACTCGGGCGCCGCATGATTAACATCGCGCAACATCAGCATCACACGTGCACACGGAGCACATGTAGAAAACCTCGTGAATTACGTCCGTTCAGACCGCAAGCGGGTATTTTTTTTCGCCGTGCATGTTAATCATTGAGTGCACAACATTCACAACGGAAGCAGGAGCAGCGCGTGAGCGTCAAGCAGGTGCGTCGCGAGCAGTGAAGCGCGTGTTTCGGCGCCGAGTCTATTTGCTGCACTGCTCACGCTCAATTAAAGGGAAAGCACACTTTTGATGAAAAATAGCCTAAATAGGGTTTCACAAAAAAGTGCCCAAAATGCACAGAATTTGCCTGTTTTAACAAGAACTGGAGTAGGCTATGTTAGAAAAGAAAACAAAGACTAATATTTATAGAAAATGTACCCATTTAAACTTGCTTTATTATTCAGTTTGTACAAGTGATTGCAAAAGGCCTGTGTGTGTGTGTGTGTGGTTTGAGAAATATCTTTATACTGCAAGGCTATATTTATTTTATTTTTTATTTATATATTATTTTATTACCATTCCCTGTTTTCATACAGACGTTTCGTTTGCTAAATACATATATAGGCTATATAAAATTATTGGATATTGAATGTGAAAAGGAAATGGTTCTTCCACAACACTGCACTTTAGATGTGTGTGAACTATGCAAATTGTAAAATGTTCTATTACACAAATTATATAAAATAAATATTTGTGTGTGCTGTAAAGTGGTTAGAAAAAATTAAATCGGAATCGGCTAAAATCGGTATCGGCAGGTCAAACTTAATGAAAAATCGGAAATCGGAATCGGCCCAGAAAATTGTAATCGGTGCATCTCTAATTTTGTCATGTCTTTCAACCATATCTAGTGCGTTAAATGTACTAGAAATAACAGAAAATAATAAATAATAAATCATTTATCATACTAGTGTCCAGTACAGTACAGTTTGTGTGTGATAAACCTCTGAAATGAGTGAAGTTCCTTCTCTGGGTGTGTTTGTTTTTCTTTTTGTCCAATTTGTCTTCCAGTTCAGTTTGATATTAAAGGCATATGGAACACAAGTTACCGTACACTAACTAACTAAATAAGTCACATCAAGTTCACACACATTTGAAAAATTTTGCAATGCATAAATATAATATTTACAAAAATAACAAGTACTATATCATCTTCTCTTTAGATCATTAGTCAACAAATTGCTAGTAAATACTGCAAATAAATCGATTGTCAGACCCAGTAATGCAACTTTCATTTAACTGAGCTGAGTGGTTGCTAAAAATTGCTGACTCACAGATCATTTCGTGTTTCAAACCATTTCAAGGTCATTTAGATACTGATGGTAAACACAAGCAGTAAGTCATTTACTTTGTTTTATTTCCTTTCCACCAGGTTAACCCATTCAGGCTAATGTGTGAAGCAGCTATGAACAGATTTTACCCCACTACGGAGTCACATGACTTTGCCTGTACTTTGGCATTACACCCCTCGCATTCGCACAACGACCCAATCTGTAGTCTAATCGCCTCTCTGTGTGACTGATATTAATTCATCCCCTTCAGGGTCAAGAGAAAATGACCTAATTGTCATGCTTACATCAATTGGTGATTCTCCAGACATGCAATGCTGTAAATGGGTGCTCTTAGTTTTGTGTGTGTTGAAGCATCTGCATGCACAGCAGATTCCATGTGTCAGCCCTCCTCAGTAGGGCTCATGGTTCAGACAGGTCTAATCACTCTGAGTTCAACTGATCAGTCTTGTCAGGGCAAACCGCAGGCATGTCGCTCATGATTTGGGTTCATGGGACTGACGAGGCTACACCCTGCGCAGGAACGCGCGCCCCATGTGAGAAAAAACGTGTGAGGAGACTGATGCAAATACAGAGGGGGCACAGAGGAAGAATGGCATTTACAAACATGGAAACAAATGTGTTACGAGTGCGAAGACAATGTGTGGAAAAGGCTAAAGAAAACATTTGATATCTTCTGACTTTTTTTGCAAAGCAGTAGTCATCAATATGCTGATAATGCCAGTGATTATGTGCCCAGAGATTTGCTAATGGAATACAAGTGACCTTAAATTCTGCATTATGCAGACTAATATTGGATTTCCAACCCTGATGCTCTGACTAAGAAACAACTTTTTTTTGAAGGGCAATTGTATGTAGTATAAGATACAAGTTGGAAAGAAAGCTAAACTATTTAAAAGGCAATCTTCAAAACTAAATCATACATTAATTGTGATATAGATCAATATAGTTTACTGCATTAGCAGTTTACTTCTCTCTTATTAAACATTTAATACAAACTACTGTTCAAAAGTTTGGGGTCAGTATGGTTTCAAATAAATGCTGTTCTTTTGAACTTTCAATTCATCGAATAATCCTAAGAGATTTTTAAGAGGCAAATTATTGATAATGATAAGACATGTTTCTTGAGCACCAACTCAGCCAATTAGAATGGTTTCTAAAGTATCATGTGACACTGAAGAACGGAGCAATGGCATATAATAAACTTTAAATTACTCTACTAAATGTGTATTTGTCCGTTTGAAACAACCAAAAAAGAAAAGAAAAAAGAAAGAAAAAAGTACAGCTCAGCAAAAAAAGTAATTTCTCATTATGGGTCATAAACACTAAATTTGATATATTGCTGATCATAGGCACAATTTGGCAGGGCCAAGAATAATGTCAAGCACTGCACTATGCTATTTGCATAGTTAACTGTTTTAGCTTTGCCAAAGTAATTTGTAAAACTGAAATTAACTGTGTACCATAGGTAATAATAGTATTTTTATCAATTCAAATGAGATGCAGGGAGCCTTTATGCCTCTGGGTGGTAAATGACAATTTTGCCAGGAAACATGTACCCAGTGGCTCTGTGATTGACTGATCATTATTGATATCCAGCAGGCACTCAGCCAGTGCTGTATGCATAAGAAATACATACCTTTTTAATTTATCTCTTCACAGAATATATGCAGAAGCAGTTTTTTTCTGGATATTTTTTCTGTTTTTTTTTTTTAAATTGGATATTTGGGGTGACTATCTGTAGGGAATCTTTGCAAATGTAACTAATCAGGACCCCAGCAGGAAGTAAACAAAACATTTATCAAGCTTTTAAGCTGTTACAATTAAATTTATAATGTGTATGTGGAAGTATTTCCATTGTTTGTTTATTTAGTCCTGCCATGTGACATATCTACATAAAAGAAAAAAATCTTCAGCTTTGAAGCATAAAATAAGTTTTAATTAATTGTATTGACGAAGCATAAGGGAATCAAACTGTTAGAAACAATGTGTCAAAATTGCTTAATAATTTGAAAATGTACTGCAGAGTGCAACAAAAGTGTCCTGCAGTGTGACATGCTGTATCCAGCTTAACTGTTTTCCGGATGTTTCTAGTTGTATTATAATTAATTATTGTGCGTGTCATTTTCAAAACCTCAAATGAATTAAGAGACTAGTGAACTCAAAAGTTGAAGCTACAAATGGTGAACTTAAAATAAATTGTCACCAGCTTCTAAAACTACATTCACTAAAAAAAAAATAAAAAAAAATTTTAACCTAAAACTAGGCATATAATATATAACAGCATCTATATATTTTCAAAAATGAATATATAAAATAACTATACATTTTCAAAATTAAACTAGATGTACCGCATGGCGGTACAAAATATGACCGCCGCTCAGGCCTGCACTGGCTTTCCACAAAAATAAATGACGTGGAGCAATTTGGCTGTATTGCGTGTTTATGTATATACCTAAAAAAAGTAGTAGTATGTGCATGTCTGTCTGTGTGTGTGTGTATGTATGTGTGTTTGTGAATGTGTGTGTCTGTGTGTGTGTGTGTCTGTGCGTGTATGTATGCGTGCGTACATGTGTGTGCGCGTGTGTGTTTGTGTGTGTGTGTCTGTGCATGTGGATTTGTATGTGTGTGTATGGGTGTGTGTCTGTGCGTGTGGATGTCAGTGTGTGTGCATGCTTGCGTTTGTTTGTATTCCTGCATGTGTGTGTGTGACAGTTAGGGTTGCCAACTTCAGAAAAGGAAAATGCGGGACAATCGTGGTTATTTATAGGAAAATGAGGGACACTCAAAATATTTGTACTGTATCACACAGTGTACGTCATTTCAGTGTCTGCAGTTAAGTTTGTGTTTAAAAGGTTATCAGACATAAACACATTTGTATTGCTTAACCTATTTATGTATTTAATTCTAAAAATAATTTTAATGTCATACATGAAAAAAGTCACATTACAAACAAACCATAGTTCAAAATAACAGCATTTATCTAAAATAGAAAGCTTTTTTAACATTATACACTAGGCTTACAGTTCAAAAGTTTGGGGTTAGTAAGATTATTTTTTGGGAAAAAAAATAAAGAAAGTAATTGCCTACTTTTATTCAGCAAGGATGCATTACATTAATCAAAAGTGACAGTTAAGATAATGTTACAAAAGCTTTCTATGTACTTTCTAAAAGCTTTAAAACATTAATAATAATCAGAAATGTTTTTTGAGCATATTATTCCCTCAGGTAGATTACATGTTTTCTTGCGTGGCTGGATGTTAGACTCATGAACAATAATCACGATAATAATAGCGCGAGACGAGTCCGGCTTGAAGCGGAAGTGATCAGACGGCAGAGGATGTTCGCAAATCAAACAATGATTTGTCTCAAAACAGTGATTAAAAAAAGCTGTGATTGGATGATGACAGGTGTCGGTGATCATTCTCAAGTGTCGTGGTCAGCACTGCTGCTGTTGCTGTTGTATCAGTCAGTGGTTTATCAGCTTCTCAAAAAACGGGACACGGGAGGTCACGCACGGGACAAATAAATTAGGCCCAAAATACGGGACGTCCCGCCTAATTCGGGACAGTTGGCAACCTCAGTGACAGTATCATCCTAAACCAGCAACCCTTCGCTCAACACCACCATCTACAGGCCGATGAGTGTACAGTCACTAAATGTGCACATAAATTAATTTATTTTATACCCCCCCATGGATGAAATTCTACGAAACTTAGCATACCCCCAGAGGATGTCAAGTTAATCATACACATGAAATATGGTGCAGTTCTGAACATCTCAACTGAAGATAGGGGCGATTAAAGCAGAATAATATTGCATTTTCATTTTTTATGGGAGGGGCGCAAATCACAAATGAGTGATTATGGGCTAGGTTGATGTGGGCCCTTAAGACCAACATACCATAAAAATTTCTTCATCCTCAGTGCCACAGTTCAGGTAGTTATTTAGGAAAAACTGCATTTTTTGGGTTTGGGGGGGCCCAGCGCGGGGGGGGGGGGGGGGGGGGGGGGGTTATGGGGAGTGGCCCCCGGGGACCAAACGAAAGTTTTCCGTAAAAGTCTAGTGGGGTTACATGCCCACCAAATTTCATGTTCCCCGGTGTTTCGGTGTCCCTGGTATCGTTGACGAAAAATTCACGGGGGGCCCAGCGCAGGGGGGGAGTGGCCCCCGGGGACCAAACGAAATTTTTCCGTAAAAGTCTAGTGGGGCTACATGCCCACCAAATTTCATGTTCCCCGGTGTTTCGGTGTCCCTGGTATCATTGACGAAAAATTCAGTAGATGACGGGAAAAAAAAAGAAAAAAAACTTTGACAATCCCTATATGACCGCTTTCGCTAGCTATGCTAGCGGCGGTCATAATAATGGGCTTTTATATTATCATTATACTAAAAGCAAAAGATGTGATTGAGGTTTCCGAAAAATATTTTGTTTACATTAACTTGACAGCATATATTATGTTTCTATTCACTATTAGAACAATGCATGTATAATCCTGAAGAGAAACAATTTCAATTCAATTTAAATGTAATTTTATAGCACTTGTTAAAATAAAAAATAATAATAAACCCATTAACGTCCATGTTCAGCAACACTTATGCATTTCAGCATGTTAAAAACAAACCAAATCTAACAACTTGTGAAAAGGCAAACAAGGCGTAATGATTGCTCTATACAAAATACTGCTGATTTCTCCATTTATTTAGTTTATTTATATTTGTGTATGTGCATGTGTGTAAAAAATCACTACTATTGAATTTAGACAGAGTAGTCACTCTGTGTAGAATTACCTATTAATGAAGTTTTTAAGTCCAAAGTAATTCCTTTCCGCGACCACAGAGAGAGTCTGTAGGGGATCTATCATTCAGTCAAATTAATGAAACAAAAGTGCAAGGATCAGGAAGCCTGAGACACAACATCACATGTTCTTGTTTAATAAATGTCCTCTGAAGCCTGCTGGGAATGAGGGAGGTGAACAGGGACTAAGAGAGGCCTGTTATCAGTCCGATTCTCATCTCAGCTTTTACACATCCTCTGTGCCTCTGATTTACAATCTTTTTTAAAGCGCACACAGCCCCAGTTATTGTCGCTCTCCATCCCCACTTTCATCAGTATCTCCCTCTCCTGTTTGATTGAGACAGTCTTACGGTTTACACACACTGAGCCTTTCATTAAGAATGCATCATACAAAAAAAGCACAATGCAATTATTGAACCTTGGCAGTACCAAGGCCTCATCCTTTAGATTTCATTTGTGAGAAAACCAAGACAGGTTCCCAAAGGTCCAACTTTGATTCATTTATCTTTGGAAGATTCTCTTTTCAAAGCCCAATGGAGCTCCTCTTTTGAATTATGGATGCAAACGGGCGGAACTTGTCAACAAATGATAACAATGTTGGATTGATTCCAGCTGCAGATGATCGGAAAAAAGCCTGTAAAGCGAATGTATTACCATTCATTTGGATGTACCTGGGTGCCTGTTAACTGTTTTGCCTGACAGGAAAAAATATAAAACTGAATTGATCAATCTCGGCTTACAAACTTGCAATCTTTGGTAGCAAAATGCAGATAAAGAGCGTTCAAATTTATTATGCAAACAAAATCTTCTGCCCACTGCCTGAGATTATTCATCAACACTGTACTGTCAAGTTTTATAGTTATGTAGTGTGTACTGATTTATTTATTTTTTTTCTTTAACAATAAAACAATTGAAATAAAGGAACTGGAATAAGATGCTAATCTAATGCCAAGAACCTCCAAATCTAAAGTCCTAAAGTATCCAAAAATATAAAAGCAGCTATTAAAAATAATAATAATAATAGTCTTTTTTTATGTCACCACTGTATTAAAACCAAAAGGCATGATTAAAATGTCTGGAAAATTTTACTTTAACTTTAATGTATACAAATTTGAGAGCATCTTGTTTTTCTACCTATTAGGATAATGTTGCTTGTATAAAGAGAAACACTTTTTTTCTTCTTTTTTTTTCTAATTTATTTGTATAGAACTGTTTACAAAAAATATTGTTCTATATAGCAAATAATACCTTACAAAACCCCAGTGGACAGGTAAAAGGATACACCAAAAATATAGACCATTCATGGATGATATTTTTGTTCTTACAAAAGTATATCTAAAAGTATATCTTTCTCATAAAAAACTATGACTGTCAATAGGGTAAAATAATTACAATTAATCAAATTAATTAAATTCAAAATTTATAATATGCAATCTGTTAAAGTTGTGTTAAAAGTGTAAATCTGTTTTAAATAACTCTGTTTTAAATACACCTGAAATTGAGAAAGTGAAAATAAGTGAAAATAAATTAAAACGGGTACCTGTTCTGTTTATTTGGCATATTATAAGTAAACTGTTGAGATCTTAGATGGTCAAAGTGCTCACATACAACAACCCAATATTCCTGAATCTAATCAAGTATCGTCTAGAATAGTAATGCTTCTCTGGCTTAGAATATCCTAAAGGCATTCCATTTGATCTGTGCTTTGCCTAATTTACGGCCCAGCCATGAATTTAAAAAAGAAAAAGAAAAAAGAAAAAGAAATAATAATTCAAATCCAGGTCACTGAAGCTGTATAAGCCCAAGTCTTACATTACAAAGATTCATTGTAAAGCATTACTGTCCTCACAGCTCTCACTCAATTAAGCTTTCATTACTTAATACTGTTCACTCAAGAGAGACACCTTCAGAGAAATCTGCAAATGAAACGACAGATGAATCAGAGCTAAGCCTCTCTCCTGTCCCTCCTGCTCTTTAAAGGAAGCTGCGTTACAACTGCAGTTCATTGAGCACATTGATTTTACACAGCGGAGGGGAAGGGCATTCGTTCACTAGGGCGGAGTGGTGGAGCGAGACATTATTTTATGATTAATTAGTTGAAAATGCAGACTAATCAAGGCAAGGCAAAAAAAAAAAAATGCTTTTCACTTTTTCAGATTTTTTTTTAGAGTTCCCAGAGTGCAGTTTGAAGGGACAGTTCAGCTAAAAAAATAATACATTTCATATCGTTTTAAACCTGTATGACTTTCTTCTGTGAAAGACACAATAAGATATTTTAATACATATATATATATATATATATATATATATATATATATTTAAGATTTATTTTTTGGCATTTTTCCCTTTATTCAGATATACAGTAAGAGTTGGAGAGAGGACAGTAAGTGAAGTGGAAGAAAAAGGGGAACGGGATTGAGAAAGAACCACGTGCCGGGATTCAAACTTGGGTCATCCCAAAGCACAATTGCGCTGTACGTCTGAGAACTATCTATCTTCTAACGATTCTAATCGATTCCCACATTTTAACACATTTTGTTAACGTGATGTTGTCAGAACAAAGAAGCCGGGAGTCAATTGTGAGAGCAGAGCAGCACACGGACAGTTTACAAAGCGCACAGGCTTGCAACAGGAAAATAGCCTTAAATAATGTACAGTTACTGGCACGCATCAAGCTTTTTTTGTGATCTTACCGCCTCTTATGTGTACAGGTACTTTTTACACACGAGAAGCGCATTTAACATGGATGCACAAGCGGTTACCGTTGAAGCCAACAGTATCTGCTTGTTAAAGCGAATCAACATATCCTCTATCTGAGGCTAAATCACTAAATATTAAGAATGCAACAGCGTGTATTATATTTACTATATTTATTATATAACTCCAAATGTTTAAAAGTTTAAAATCAAATCTATGCATTTATCGAATCGAGAATTGTGACCCCAAGAACCGTAGGATTCCAAAAGAGTCCCACCCCTAGTATCTAAAACAACACTGGACTCATTGACTTTCATTGTATGAACAAAATAGATTTTTTTTTTTTTTATTTATTTAACTGAGACATTTAGCAAAAAAAAAAAAAACTTCTTTTGTGGTCCACAAAAAAAGTTTAGAACGACATGAAGGTGAACTATCCCCCTCGGAATGTGTCTCCCTGTTGGTGTCAGTTTCTAGATGAGCCGTGTGAAGTAAGGAATCGTGTCAGGGCGGTGTTGTACCTGAATCTGGGTCACATTGGTGCTCACAGGGATCCAAGAGACGGCGGCCACACAGATCATTGACCCAGAGGCCACTTGCATTCTGCTGGTAGTACAACAGCACCTGGGCTGGGTTCAGCCAATCAGAAGCATCCAGCTGGCTGCCCTGAAGCAGAACAAATCTGGAGCCTGGAAGACAGGATATCAGTCAAGAGTTACATCGAGTAAATTAGTGAACTCTATTAGTGAGCTTTGAAATTATGTACCAAAGTAAGATAAATGAGTTAGGAATCTGTCACTTAACCCTAACCTAACAGTCTACTATAGTCTACTAATACTCTAATGAGAGTTAGTCGACATGTAGTTGCGAAGTTACTTGTAGTTAGTAGAATGTCTAAAGTGGACCATCAAAATAAAGTTTAACCAGATTGTCATCTTTACTTCATCCTCATGTCATTCCAAACCTTAATGACTTTCTTTCTTCCTTGGAACACAAAAGAAGATATTTTGAAGAATGTTGGTAAGTAAACAGTTTTGGTTCACACTCACCCAAATTGCATGGTCAAAAAATACAAGGGAAGTCAATGGGAACTAAAACTGTTTGGTTATCAGTTTCCTTTAAAATATATTATTTTACGTTGAGCAGAAGAAATAAATGCATACAGTTTTGAAAACAACATGGATGTGAGTAAATGATAACAAAATATAAATTTTTGAATGGACTATTCATTTAACCGCAAAGTTTCATTCAGATTCCTTTACTGATTCGCTCAGGGACTCTTCCTGCCCATTGAGTCATTTACTCAACTACTCAACTGACTATTATCCGCTATAAGATTTGTGCGTCACATCAACAGTACTACGAGACTCAAGAAGTGTATAAACAGCAGCATGTACATTTTCCCTCCACAAACTGTTCGGCATTAAACTATGTTTTGGACTTTTTGTAAAGCTTTTAAAGCAAAGCAAAATCCTTAAAGCTGAAATTCTATGCATTGTATGCATTGCTATGTTTCATGGATCATGCACAGCTGTGGATAAGATACAACAACAAAGATAAAACATTTGAACTGGAAGCATTATGTATTCTGCATCATTCCTCTGAATATTTGCCACATAGAACAGAATTTATTCAGAAAAATCAAGTTTTATCAGATATGCTTTGACATAAAGTTTTACCCTGTAATACTGTTAGACAGTTATAGACATTTCTTAAATCTGATTTTTCAAATTCAAAAGGCGAACTGTGAATCCTTCACGTCTCCTCTTTTCGGATTTCTTCCACTTAGACATCTATTTGAATGTTAATCTACCCTAAAGCACCAGACCCCATAGAAAAGAGCTATGCATGAAAGACGAAATGACAGATGAGCAAAGCCAGTCACAATCCATCATATCGCCCAAACTCTAGAAATGACGGCTGAAATGCCAAGGAGCTGAAAAAAAGAGCGAGAGGAAAGGGAGTAAGAGAGAGAGAGAGAAAGAGAGACTGGCCTGTGGTCTTGGACTGCAGGTGCAACATTGAAATTCAATAACAAGCTCATCCAACACAAACGTAACTTAGGTCCAAAGCGCAAACAGAAAACCCTTGGGGAAAGTGGCTAGTTGTTGTTTACAGTTGTGTGTGTCTCAGAGTGCAGTTCTGGGGAGTAACTAACTGCAAGTAGCGCTACTAACTTAACTACATTTTTCATAACGTGACAATAGCTCAGCTGTTTTCAAAATAATGTTGCTTTTTTTCCAGTCACAAGCAAATTTTTTCCATCAAGTAGCAATTCAGCCTGACAAAATGTTACATCTCAGTTTTCTGTCTCTCTCTCTCACACACACACACACACACACACACACACACACACACACACACACACACACACACACACACACACACACACACACACACACACACACACACACACACACACACACAGCCAAGCTGGCTAAGGAAATAGTCAATCAATAGTCCTTCCTCTTACACAAACTCTCATTTCAATCAGTTTGCTTGGATTCAGTGATTCATGTACTGATTCAATTAGATGATTTCTGTGCAGTCCGCATTTTAAGCAAACTGTCCAGGTTTTAGTCAACATGTCTTCATGTTTTATTAGGTTGTTTCTAGTTTTATTTGATGTATTTAATTTACTCTTTAAATAGATTCATTGTAGTTGAGTAGTTAGCTGTTTTTTTATAGCAACTTGTAGTGTACTATCTTCTTTCTGAAGTTAGCTACTTGATTTTTAATAATGATGTAGCTTAGAGGTTAATTGTCAAGACGGTGGAGACATCTATGGTCAAGACAGAACCTTACAAATGTGAGGTCCTATTATGCTTTTTCACTTTTTCATCTTTAGTTAGTGTGTAATGTTGCTGTTTGAGCATGAAAAAGATCTGCAAGGTTACAAAGCTCAAAGTTCACTCCAAAGGGGGATATTGTGTTTAACAGAATCCACTTTCCAATAACTGCAACAAATGAATGTGTTTCCAGATCTTATGAAGTCACAATGTTACTCATTTAAATAATCTGGCCTGTGGAGCTGCATTAGAGAAGACAGCGAGGCAACTGAAATAGACTGCACCATTGACCAACAAACACCTGGTCTAAAAAGACACCCCCCCCCCTTTAGTTACTGTTGCTATGTTTGACAAGCCATGCCGCTCTCACGCCACACCATGTTCTCATGCAGTGAAAAATACATAGCGGAGCAGAGAGGACACTGACAACGCGCTGACAGACAGGACAGACCAGGTTACTTTTGATATGAAACAAAGTCTCAACTTTCAAATTTGGTAATTTTTTCAAGAAATTTAAACTATAAATACATTTTTGTGGCTCTTTAACGTGTCATGACAGATCGCTGTAGAGCCTAAAGCTGCTCGTGAACCGATCATCTCTTCCTTCTAGTTAATTTTATAGCATCAAATATTACATGAAAGAACATAAGAAGGGATGTTGTTTTAACCGGGGAAAGATATGGTTCCAAATATGGTGGAATCTGGCTTGTGCCGTAGACGGTCTGCGTGCGCGCTTTAACCTCCAAATGAGAGAATGTGTGTCTGAAAACCTACTGTGTTACAATTAAAAATAAACGTTAGTGTTTCATTTGAGACCATACTACTCTTTAACAATTCATTCACTAGATGCCCGAGTACATAGTGTAAGTACAAGTGCACGGTGTACATCATTTGAAACACAACTAGAGACCATGCATTCGTGTATGATTGTGCTTTGATGCTTTCAGCACACATCTGTTAGGCTTTTCACAAGAGACAGGTGGAAGTCAGTATGACATTTGCTTTAATACAGTAGAAGTGGGGGGTAGATGGGGGGGCTGAGGACCCCTGCTGCTCAGGGGCCGGACGGGAAGCGGAGCAAGTGATGAGATTACCGTCTGCAATGAGGTGCTCTGGTACGTGGAGTATGACTCTGACGTTGAGGCTACAGGAGAGGTGAGACGCACAGACCAGGCCGATCACACAGCTCACCACGCTGATCAAAGTCAGGGTGGTCTTGTTGATAGGGCTCCGTGGGGAACCTGAGGAGAAGAAAGAGAGAGAGAATGCAATAAAAGAGCGATGCTACAAGACTGGAAAGTTCACATTTTTATGTGCACCTCGGGAAGGCACAAGGGAGGCAGTTAAAAAACAGCCCACATCAGGGTTGGTGGTCCATGAAAGGAGCACTGGATCAAACCAGCCAGCCAAACTCTGCAAGCGGCGGCAGATCTGGCACGAATAAAGCGGTGAAGAGATAACAGTTTTCCTTTTGAAGCCTGCTGATTTTATGCTAAATACTGCAGTGCAAATGGCAAAAAAAAAAAAAAAAAAAAAAAAAAACTAAAAAAACAAGTTGTTTTTGACCACTTTTTTGTAATATAGCCAAACTGGTTTGGTGTAGTGCTGCCCTGTACATCTGCTACATGTAAAATCAAGGCACAAGACAGACACTGATGGTATTATAACAACGCACAATATGACATAACACACCAAATCACAAATGTATGAGGACACAATACTGATGATCAGATTTCGAAGACATTCATGTTGCTAGTTGGATTGCTCATTAACACAATGTTTAAAACTCTCAGGATAAACATGAAAAATAGCATGCAGCAGGTTGAAAACAGCAATGAAATACATATGAAATGAAATTAGATGATGATGATAAAGATCAAAATACAACTGACAGACATATTTACAATGATTATATGCAGTGTGTAAAAAACAGAGGAGTTACAAAGAAGTTATGAATCAATGTAACTGCTAAGCATTGCATTAATGATGCAGCAGACCATATACAAAAGGAGGAATCCCTGTTTTGCCATATTAAAGCATAGATACTTAAGATATCATCATTTTAAGCGTGGATGTTATCTCAGAGATCCCACATTTAAAAAAAAAAAAAAAAAAAAGATTGACTCTGAAGAAATAAAGACACTTGAGCAAAAGAAAACAAAAAGCATTGATTCAAACATTTGCACACATATGCCAGCAATTTGTATAAATGGTTTCAAAACACTGATTTATGTGGGCAAATTTTGAAATCTAAAAACTGGTTTGTTTCCTTATGTTTTTGAGTATTCATCAGTTGATTTACGCTATGGAAATTGGTGCTTTCACATTTTGTCAGTTTGACATACAGCAGATGAAACACTGTGCTTGGTCCTTTGCTGAGCCAATCACATCCTTTAAGGACTAATTACAGGCAAAACTATTTTAAAATAATTCCTTTCAGATAAGAATATAATCTGGCTTTTTTTGTCCCCTGACTTTTCCCTCATCTCTGTAAGTATTATAAGCTTTAAAATTTTAACTGTGAAGAAGTCAGATAAATGGCAGCATATATACTGTATATATATATACCTTTACTTCACTCAAATTCGACAGCTTATATTAACACCAACATTTTTTAATGTTAACATACACAAATATGTCAGCATATCAACACGCTGCTCTTAACTTATCAACAATTCACGCAGTGATCTAGGAGAGTAAAAAAATGTGACACAAGCCATGTCTATTATTAACTTAAGTCCAATTAAAGGTGTTGTTGCTGCCACATCTGACTAGTGTTTTTGACAAGTACAGGGTTTAAGCATTTGGTAATTAGAGGGAGAAAGTATTAAAGCCAAAGTGATCGTCTGTTAGTTGCCTTTCAAGTGGCAGCTCCTCAAGAGTTTAGAGAGTTTTGCATTCAGGTCTCTCCAGAACACAATGCAGCGCTCCTTGGGGGACAATACAGAGTTTTAGACAGACTCTAGCCATTAGCGTCTGACAGTACTGTCCAACTGTTTTGTCACACGCTCTCTTAGCACTTAACATGCACGCATTTACCGTGCTTAATGTTGAATGGTGGTCTACAGATGGAGCTGCTAAGCTTAAGGTGCTTAAATACATGTAAGCTTGCATTTAGTCGTCATTCATTTTCAGAGGAGGTCCATGGAGTCCACAAAGAGGCTCAGAAGAAACTTAAAAATTGCTCAGGGACCCTCAGTCCAATTTGGAAGACCGTTAAAAAAATACAAAAAAGTGAAGCATTTATGCTTTCCTGTAAATTGTTTTAACACCGCATTCAACTGCAATGGCAAATCAATGGCAAATCTCACACAAAACGACATGCCGCGGTCAATGAGGTAGTTTTAAGGCAAGCCGCTTCACAACTAATGATTTGCTCGGGTTCCGAACAAAGTGTGACACGAACACCAAATGTCACAGTCAGGCGGTGCAGGTTTAAATCATGCGATGGTGTGGAAATCCTCCTTACCCCCGGAGCCCCACGCGGAGTTGACGTTACCGTTTCTCATACCTCGACTGCGACGGCGGCTGCGGTTTGGGTCGGTGTAGAAGGTCAACTGCGGCTCACTGTCTGCCTCCGTTCCAGAGTCCCCGTCCGGGTTCAGGAAAACTGAACCCGCTGTAGAATTCACACAAAAACCATCCATCATCTCGTTCATCAAACCATATTTAAAAAAAAAAAAAGTATGTAGGCCCACTGTCAAAAGTTTCCAGACAAACCTTTCAGTTTTTTTTTGTGTAAAATAACCATAAACAAATTAGACTCAAATTATGCTGGTCCCAGAAACAAACAACGTCAACATTAATTGTTGACTGACAATCCAATTAAATATTCAGATTATTTCAAAGTCAGTTTAGAAAGAAAATAATGATTTCACCAACATACAACAACATTTCCAAGCACAATATCATTCTGAGGGTTTGAGATTAAACAAATGTGACAGCATGACAATAGGATGATTTTTGTCTAATTGACAATACTTTTGTTTACTTATCTAGAATTATTGATTAATACAGAAAGTAATTATACAAAGCCACCCCCCCCAAACAACAGATTCATTAGAAATATCAAACTCGAACACTCGAGGGATCTCGAGGGAAAATCATACAAATAATGCAGAAAAAACAGTGCAAACGTTTTTGCTATTTAAGTCACATGTTAGATGTCAAAGTGTGAATGAAATGATGTAATAAATGACAATGATAAGCACAAATCTAAATACAATAGTGTGAAATATTTACATCATATGATCATATAATAATGTTTTGACATCAAGCAATTGCATTGTAAAAAGGTCTGTAAGCATTCAAATAAATTAAAAACACATTAGAAACTACATAATTGCAAACATACATCACATACACACAGCGCACACCAATGTGACATACAGAGAATAAGCCGGAACCCATACAGAAGTCATCGTTCTGTGAGATGCGCTTCTCCTCTCAGAAGAGTATTGAGTAAATATAAGTAATGAACAGGAGGTAAGGAGTGTGACTGAGATAAGAGATGCACGCCTCCTTGGGCTCTTTTTTTTGCCGTGCACAAAAGGCACAATTTACCCGTCAGAGCTAGACAAACGCTTTCATTATGCAGCGCATGAGGAAGAGATGCATGAGCGCACTGACCCGTGGATTAGACTGCCTCGCAATGATGAGAAATAATGTTTGAGTAACTCTGTATCCACACAACAGTGTGGCTATCCGTTAAAAACATCTCTGCTGGCGCAGAGGAGGAACAAATAATTATAATTTATAGATGAGCCATCTGTACGAAATGAACTGAACATGCTTATTTTTGAAATAGATTTTCATACCGCCATAAAACAACACATGAAACATTTAAAGCTGTGATGCAAACAACATTCAGGCGGGTTTTTTGGCCCTACAGTGAAATCAGGAGTATAGAAAGAGTTCTGAAAATCAAGCATTTTATTTTAGCACATCACCGCAAATGATACACACTGTAAAGAAGGATTAAAAAGTACAAAAACAATGTGAAAATACCAGATGTCCTCAATATGTCTTCTAAAAGCATGCACACTGTCAAAACGATTTTACAGTAAACATTTTAGAAAGAATTCACTGAGAATCACTAATTACTGTGTATTTGCAAGCGCTGTCTGCTCTGATTTAGCACCCTATTTAGTAAACACTCATTTAATCAAATGTTGATGGATAACAGCTGCCATGATCAATAAAAACAGAAAGCACAATAAAAACATTAATCTTAAATAAAATTATGCTTATTGCTAATCGCTTGCAGGTAAATAGAATAACTTGTGAATAGGTGACGTGAATAAAGCACAATCCATAATGAGCCTATAGAAAGAAGGCACGTTTGCACTATTTTTACATTTCAATACCTAGTTAAACTGAATGCCAGATTAACACACTGCAGGCTTTGTGCTTAAATACCATGCAACAGTTAGTTAATTCGAGTACAACAGTAAAAATGGCTCAGATTGATTATATAAAGAATCTAACAAAAAGCTGATGAAACACCTGACAAATAAGACTTCAAACAGTAACACCATTTCGAAATGACACCTGCTGGCACGCCAATGCCTCTTTTTGTATTCGTAACAAATGAGAACAAAAGAAGCACCTTCAAAGGAATTAGCCGTAAACCTCACAGAGCAGGTGAGGACTGTGCGCTAGGCTCCACAATTAGGCAGGGGCCAAAAGTGCAAAGCTCCATGGAGGGGAATAAAAGATGAGCTTGTTTAAATATTCAACACGGAGCGCCAACAGCTTCTTGGCATGCAGTGCAGGGTGCACACACCTCCTACAACAAAAAAAGTTATTTTGTACCGCCATTCAATTTCAGGGTGCTAGAACTCAATCGTTTGCAAGGTCTTGGAATCACAGTGTCACCAGAATGGTCTCACAATGAGGAAAGGTGAAGTACAAACACCTACGCCGATACGGTTGACCTAGAGATAGCTGAAAAACGTCAAATGCCGAGAGCAACAGTTCTAACTTGTGTAATGAAAAATGAGGGGTATAAATAGATGAGATGAGAGAGGCAGGTGTGACTGAGAAAAAAAGAGAGAAGAACTTGAGAGGATCTGTGCACTCATGCACATTCTCCTCCGGCGACGTGAACGGAGTCTAAACATAGCCTTTAGCAGCTTTCGTGTTCGTGGATTGCTCGCTAGCTCGCTCGCTCTGAACAGTCATACAGAAGAATAAAGAGGAAACTTTGTCTGTAATCATGCAATAATAATAATAAAAAAAAGATGCTCAATAAACAAACAGGGCAATATCAGTATGAATATGAAAAGCTATGGAAATGTGGATCTACTATTTTGGAGTTCAGAGAGAGCTGTAAGAGCCACCTCCATTTATAAAGATTCCTTCATAATAATGTGTACACCCAAGTCACTACTATTTAACTTGGCATAGCTAAAGAGGACCAATTAAGGTTTATTTTTTTTTTTTTTACAAATTCAACTTTCTCTAGTGTGTTATGTTGTTGTTTGAGCATGAAAAAGGTATCATAGTTACAAAGCACAAAGTCTCTGAACTCTCTGACCCCCCCTTGATTGTAGTCTTGAGTTTTCTTCTGGGAAGTCATAATAGTCCTCATTAGCGGTGGGTGAAATTACCAAAATCTTATATCATGATACGAGTTATTTCACAATAACAATGTCACAATATACTTATTTTTTATTTAAATACGGTTTTTATGATAATTCATAATTCTTGTCACCATTTTCAATATCACAAAAACTAATACTAGCCTAAGTTAAAAAAAAAAAAACTCTCAAGCTTACTGAAGACAAGTAAACAATGCAAAAAAAGAACAAAGAAACATTGACACAAATGAAATAGACCCACCAGAAAAACTTCAAGCTCTATAAATAAGAAATACTACATGTATAAAGTAATCAAAAGTAATGTATAAAAACACTGCATATTCTTCACTGTTTAAATTAAATACTTTTTAAAAGGGCATAATATGGCCTGTTTAGCAGAGATTAGCAGTTCACATTTAACCGTGACTATTAAACTATTACTTAAAGATACAGTCAGTAATTTTCTGTGTTGACAGATATGTCATTGGTCTATCTATATATTTAGACCAGTGGATCATGTGACACTTAAAGCATATACAGTATGTAATAGCCATGATTAATTTATTCTGCGGGTGGTGAAAGTGTCCTATAAGAGGCGGGAAATTCTGAGATAACGTGAGTAAGAGATAAAGCGAGTAGCATTCGAGTTATCATGTGATCTCAGCATGACCACCCACTCTTATACTAGCGACTTTTATTAGGCTACTGATTTGATTGAAGTCTTCATCTGTGTAAAAAATAAATAAATAATTCTATTCAATTCTGTAAAAAAAATTAATGAGGCAAGAATTCCTGAGTGCACCTTTACATTCATATGCAGTAAATGGAAAATCCAAGTGCATTGAGTATAAAAAAAAAATGCTGGTCTGAAGGTCAGAGAGAGGCCGTACGTCTGCTAGACTGAGGTAATGAAGCATTAAAGCATGAGCAGAGAGTCAAATATTTGTTCTGCAAGGAAATCAGATTCTTACTCAAGGAAAACACTTCACCGGACATCAGACATTCGTGCCCAAAGCAAATCTGAGAGAGTAGATATCTATAGGCATGTTTCCCTCGTATAATCTATGTAGCTTAAATACATGCAGATATCAATACACCTCCACAGCCAACCAATATCACAAGAGTATCACAAAAGCATCTGAATACCTCAAAAGTTTTTGGTGGTCTGATCAGCCAAGCAAGAAGTTCAAACCAGCGGTGGAGCCAGACATTGTAAACATTCGGGGACATTTTAATTTGGCGCTAACAGCTTTACTGACTAACTTTGTTGTACTATGTTGGAGTAAAGCTCATAACAGAAAACTAACACCAGATCACCAGCTGATCGGGTAAGGAAAATGTGCACTTCTCTTTAAAACACGCAGCACAAACAGACTGCTTATATACTTAATTAAATCACTGTCTTTTGCTGTTTTATAAAGGCACAAAGCCATATCACAGTTTCAGTTTTAGTTCGTTGGAAAAATACAACATTAGAGACCTTTATGTTAGGCTATAAGTTTTATATTTTCGGTTCATTATGAAACAGTGGCAGCACAGGGTCATTAATGGAAAACACTGAATGAATGTTTAGCTGACATACAGTATGTGCTAAAGTTGAGTAATATTATATCATCATAATTTCAACCAGACAGAAAGAGAGTCTGAGTGCCTGGCCTGCCGCTGTGCTGAATGAGTGACAGGAGGCGTGGCGTGGCTGTGTAACACTGCTTACTGTGTGAACTCACTGTTGGAGAGAAGAGAGAGAAAACGCTGCTGGTATCGAGCCCCACAAGCCACCCCTCAAACCGCCCCCAGAACAGGATAGCAAAGAGAGTGGAAGACAAATATTTGTGTGTGCTTATGATTACAGACATAGACAGTGGTTGGAATGAGATCTGTGTGGAAGGAAGGGGATATTCAGTGGGGGTGTAAAGGCTCAGATTTCTCATGGTTCAGTCTGTATCACGCTTTTGTGGTCACGGTTTCTGTACTGTTCGATTAAAGCAAATAAAAATACATCTTTTTTTTTTTTTTTTTTTGCAGAAACACATTCTAATTGAAAAAATAAATGAACAAATAAATAAATGCAAAGAAAATGAATTATTATGAGGTCTAAACATACACTACTGTTCAAACATTTGGGCTCAGTAAGACTTATTTTTTTGGTAAGAGATTAGTACTTTTATTCAGCAAGTAGACATTAAAGTAACAGTAAACTTTTACAAAAAAATATACATTTAAAATAATTGCTGTTCTTTTGAACTTTCTGTTAATTAAATAATCCTCAATTAAAAATAAAAATAAAAATCACGGTTTGCACAAAAGCAGCACAGCCGTTTTCAACATTGCTAAAAATAAGAAACAATTCTGAAGGATCATGTGATACTGAAGACTGGAGTAAAATCTGCTGAAAATTCAGCTTTGCCACAACAGGAATAAATTATATATAAAAAAAAAAAGATTAAAAATTGAAAACAGTTATTAAATTGTAATACTATTTCACAATATTCCTGTTCTTGTTTTTTTTTTTTTTAAAAAAACAGCCTTGGATAGCATAAGAGACTTTCAAAAACATTTTAGAAGTTTTACATCCTCCATACTTTTGAAATGGAACTGTAATTGCACTAAACATTCCTGCAGTTATGTGTAGGGTAAGGGACTTGTGTAGGATACAGGCTAAGCTAGCAGGCTAATCGGCTAGCAGTATGCTAAGTTAGTACTGAACTAAGTAACAGTACAAAACGCACACAGAACGATGAATGGTGAACAGTAAGATTACAGAAACCATTTCACCCCTTATACCCAGACTCACCATGCGTTTTGCTGGACAGACGCTTGCGCTGGTTGGTGGAGGTGTTGTGTGGTAGGAGTGTGTTTTGCTGGTGATTGCTGTTGACAGGACTGGTAGCTATGATGTTATCCTTGTACTTGCTCATTAGGGACAGTTTTGTACTATCACTCCCTGATGGAAAAAGGTTACAATTAGGGATAAAGAAAGAGAGACGAATGAGCAGCAAATAACAGTCCACCAAGGGCATGCAGAGACACTTTATGTAAACGCTTGTCATTCAGAAGGACGAGTCTAAGTGGTCTATGTGAAGTATTTTCAGGGTTATATTACAACGAAAGCAACTAAGAGCCTTTACAGTCCAGCGATTCTGGATATGACATTCCGTCATTCACCATTACGCAACATCGCCATCCCCTGTAGTTAGTCTGCCCCTTTATAATGAGTAAATTGCACAACAAAGACAACTGGCACTGCAGGGTTTCATTGTATTAGGCAAATTACTGTGACAGCATGAAATCGCTCCTCTCCTGCTTTTTAGGGGTATTTATAATGGGCTACTCTTCAAGGCAAACATCAACATCATTTCACATCTGATAAGGGGTGGCCACTCCAAATTCTGTGTGTCCAATGGACAAGGCCAATCTGGCACAGACTCGGGTCTGGTCATGTGACTCACATCTATCCTTGACTATTACAGAGCGTAAATGGGTTCCATGGGTGCCATGCACCTACGGCCAAATAAGCAGTTTTGCTTAGCAGGAATATACAGTGTTATCACTTTGATATTATTTGGGAAAAATAGCTTTAGCTAAATAAATAAATATGTCATGTTGATTTCCTCTCTGCAGCTGTTCTGATATAGGCTTTATCCAATTTCTGGAGCTTTGCACTTAACCCGGGGTTTCTCGCAACCACATACCGAAAAGGCGAGCTCTGCTGCTGACTCTTGAGCTATTGAGGTGAAATAAATATTTTCTGGGCCAGCAATGTGCGAATGATGTGCTTAGTACATGCAATTTAAATCTCACAGGTTCCTGGATGCAAAAATATATTTGGTATCATGTTGTTTATATATACATAAATCAAAAGACGTTCAAAGGAGTTTTTTTTTTTAACAGCTATATCAAATGTAAAAAGAACTTCGACACGCTTTGATCATGTGTGTTCACTTATGCATTCAAGGCCTAGTTGCCAAGTTGTTTATGTAACTCTGAAATTAGGCACTGAATCAAAACACTGAATTGGGAGTGTGAATTAATTTACTGAATGATTAAAGTATGCTATTAAATCATTAAGGTTATTGTCTGAGGTTTTATTGGAAATTTTATAGCACAAAATTGGCTGTGCATGTTAAAAAGTTAGGTCACTCAAATTTAAATTGTGGTTTAGTCCCCCTCATGCCATTCCAAAGCTGAATCCGTTTCCATACAGCACAAAGGGAGGCATTTTTGAAGTCTTTGCAGGTTACTCTTTTACATGCAACTACAATGAATGGGCACTGAAGCTTTCAAGCTTTAAAAAGGATGAAAAAGCACCATAAAAATGATTATAAAAGTGGTTTATATGGCTAGTGTGATACATTCCAAGTCGTCTGAAGCCATAGCTGTGTGTGAGAAAAAGCTTGCAATGTAAGACATAATAATTCATGATGTAATTGAAAATCGTGACATCCACCCTAGTTATCTTTGGCGCATTCATGAGAGTTTATGACAGAAGCGCAGTTAGTGAACAAATCATTGTTTTGAGTCAGATCTTTTCAATTAATTGGTTGATTCAGTTCACTAAGTTAGTGTGAATGATTTGTTTATGATTGGTTTAATAAGCATAATAAGACTTGGGTATTTCTATCGAATCAATTCAATGCTTCACACTCATTTCGCATAAAAGATAGTAATTTCATGTCGTCATCTAGTGGTAATGGTTTCCACAAAAACATTACGCAGCAAAACAGTTTTCAAAGTTGATATTAAAAATAAATGTTTTTTGGGCACCAAATCAGCATAGAATGATTTCTGAAGGATCATGTGACACTGAAGACTGGAGTAATGATGCTGAAAATTCAGCTTTGCCATCACAGGAATCAATTACATTTTAAAATATATTCAAATAAAAAAGTAATTTAAAATTGTAATGACATTTCACAATATGACTGCTTTTTAAAGCATCAAATACATGCAGTCTTGGTGAGCAGAAGATACTTCTTTCAAAAAAAAATAATAAAAAAAAAATAATAAAAAAAAAAAAAATAATAATAATAATAATAATAATAATAATATATTTAATCCTACCGATTCCAAATTTGTGAACAGTAGTGTGTGTCATCTACAATAATGGTCATTCAACAGATCTGAACAAATCATTTTGGTGAATAGATTCAAAAGATTTGAATAACTGGGATGAATCAAAATCTCCTCTACTACTTTAAAGCCTTATTCATTGTAATTGCATTGAAAAGAGCAGCCAGCACACATTCATTCATTTGAAATGGTATAAAGTAATTTTTAGTCAACAATCCTTTTATCTTGCAGTTTAACATTGATCTTTATATTCATACAGTGCAGTGTGCGGAGGGTTCACACACCTGGAGTGAGGTCCATGCCAGCTTTGTCATTGCACCCTTGAAGTGAGTCAAGTGTACGTGTCATCTGACTGGTGAAGTCCTCTCCGCCATTCATGCACTCCCGCTGAAGGTGGTGTCGTAGGTCTGTGATGTCATATTCGTACCCGTCCAAGATCGGAGTCTCACGGATGCTGAGGGTGCCGCTTGAGTTGTGGCCCTGCCCGCGAGAATTTCTCAAACTTTCCCGGGCCTGTCCACCCATCAGCACCGAGGGGATGTAGTGAATCTCATTGGCTGCTTCAGCACTAGCGCTCTTCTGCGGCTGAGGTACCCGGCGACGTTTACACCAGCGTCTACGAGTGTACAGGATCAACACCAAACACAGGATGGACAACAGAAGAGCGATCATACCACCCTACAGGGACAAAGAAAATGGAAGAGAGAAAATGTATGTATAAAGAGTAAAAAGATACTGCAATTCTTAACATATTTTCAGATGTATTTCATAATGGAAACCAAAGAATTTTTTGATATTGAAAAAGAACATTGTGTTTTCTCCCAAAGTACCTCATTCAAAATGATATATCAGGATTTATAATGTGCATCAATCTGATTCAGGTCATCTGAACGATGACTGGGTCACACACCTGAGACAAAATATTATAAATCTGAAATTCAAACTTAAGGCCGTGTGTCCACAAAAGCGTTTTTTCACGCGGATGGCGTGTTTTTTCAATTGTTTTCAATGGGAGCGCCGCGTTTTTATAACGCCATGAGCGTAGCGAGGCGCTGAGTGTTTTTTTCACGCTTAAGCGCTGAGCGCTCTGCGTTTTTTACAGGTCGCCGAGAGTTGAAGAATGTTCAACTTTGGGTAAAACGCAGCGCTCATCACTGTCACTTTTACACAGCCGTCCAATCACAGTGGAGGAGGGGCGGGACAAATACCACACCGACCAACTGTCACAACATTCTTTCTGTACAACGACATCAACCAGCAGAGCTAACCGAACAAAATGGATGAAAAATATATTTTTAGTATGAAACAAATTATCTGCGTACAAGTAAACTGCGCTGCGGATATTCTGTATCATAGCAACGAAGCGTCTCAACTGAAAAAAAAAAATGCTCTCAAGCGCCCACAGCTAGGCGTTTTCAGCAGAGCGTCTAGCGTTTTCAGCTGGCTAAAAACGCTTTGGTGGACACACGGCCTAAGGCCAAAATTATGAATTGCAGCACTTAGTAAACATATTGTACAAAACAAAGCAGCATTATATTCAAGTATACATTTAAACTGAACTTAACTGAAAGGAAACAACTCATCTGTACTTACCCACAATAAACTGAATTAAAAAATGATGAAATTTCACCCATTCCCCATGTAAAAATCTTAAAATATTCTCATGTAGATGTCAGAAATTAGTTGGACCATGCTGAGTATTAGCATTCCAGTTCAATTTGCTTTACCATACACAAAAAGCTCTTATTTATATAGGTCACTTATGCTGAGCAAAAAATGTGTGTGTGCTTCAGAAAGAACTGAAACTGCAATAAATTGTTTGTTATTGATTACAAATTCTCAGCAGTTTCAAAAGGTATTACATCAATTTTCTGGTAATGCATGATATGTACAAGGTCAAGTACCAGGAGGGAAGGAATAGGAAAAAGGAAGGCCAGGATAATTTTTCATTAGTTTGTAGCTATAACATTTTTAGCTATATAAATATTTGTGCCATATTTGCACTAAGGATAGTGTGAAAAAGCATTTAATAATCATTATGATTTTAAAGAGATATGCAACAGTGTAAGTGAATTTGTGTAGCTATGGCTGAAGAAAAACATTTGTTTCATTGTCAGAGTTGTTTTCTGTGCATTTTACAAAAATGACCATGATTATGACTAATTATAGTGGGAAAAAATACACTGCAAGACAGTGTGATTATAATCTACACATGCCACTAAAGACTGCTGGATAAAAACCATACCAAGGCTGCGGCCACATATAGCACCAGATCCAACAGATAATTAGTTTTGTGTAATTCAATTTCCTTTGGGTCCATCACTTTGAATTAGCCAAACAAGCAAAATGTAACTTCACTGCAGAGAAAATTATGGAAGGCTGCATGTTACAGACGGTTTAAAATTAGACCAGATGGGATATCTCTTTATGAAGGGCAAACTATAAAGACCAAACGAAACATCACAATCTAGCAGCATGAGCAGACCTAATTGAATTAGCCAACGGATACAAGTGATGCTATCATGGGTTTTTCACATTCTTTAACAACTTTAAGCAGATGTCCTGTAAGCTCCCAAAATGGGTAATATTCTGCAGCAACTGATCCTGTCATTTTCCTGCAACAAAGTTTTTATTAGTAAAGTGCCAACTGAGATATTTGTTGTTATTTCAAATTAACTCAGTGTAATACAGAAAGCAATTGAAATCATAATATACATTATAATATACATTTTGGTTTACAGCTGTTAGGCAACAAGGCATTTAACGAATCCTGAAAATGACTACAAAGATACTGCAAAGCAAGTACAAAAAGAGTTGCATACCAGTCATTTATTTGCATGGACACTTCTTCCAATATTAGCAAGCATTTAAAACACTGAAGCCACCTATAACAACTGTTTAGCAGAATCTGTATTTCAGAATTTTTATAAGAGCAATCTTAAGGCTTAAAATTTAAAATGTATCAATAAGCATTTTGTTATAATCATAAATTTTAATGCAGGAATATATGTGAGTGTGTGTATCAGTAAAATATTATGCCCTTCTTGTATATTTCACTAAATTGAGTAGGATTAGAATTTTGAAGAACAATCTCAACAGAAGGCATAAAATATTATTGAAGAACGCAACTGTGCAGAGGATGACGGTTATGCATTTCTTCTTGATAAATCACCTCCTGCTCCGCCTGTAAAATCAATGCAAAATGTGCATCTCATTGACTTTCATCCCTCTGAAAGTATGAGGATGATAAATAAATGTGATTGCTTAAGACAAAAGTTTTTTTTCTTGTTTGTGTCTGCATGAGCGTGATGTAAGACCGAGGGACTGGGCCAATATTAATGAGTGGGTCATTGTAGGACAGTTTTCCAGATGGGCCTTTATCTGATCTAGGTGGCTTTTTCAGAATAAATGAGAAAGGCAAGAGGAAATGCCCTTTCCGTTCAAGGGTGCATGTGGACATAAAACAAGGTATTTTCAAGCACTTAAACTCTAAGTGTAGCGAAGGAGAATCCACAGGGATAAAAAAGGATTTACTGAATTACCCATGTTTTATTGACTTATTTATTACACTTCCTCCATTAAATGCTATCTGGTGCCAATATCCTCCATCTGTGGAACAAGTATAGACAGTATTCAGTTGTGCCATATTCAGAAAAAAAAAAGGGGGGGGGGGGTATACATGTGTATATCAGTTATTCTATCACTTTCAATTTATTATCAGCTTTCAATTACATTTTAAAGTTTTAGCAATTTTGTATATATTCAGTAGTAAGTTTTTAGTTTAGTTAATTTGGGTTATTTTAGTACTTCAACATTTATTTCAGCTAGTTGCCAATACAACATTTTTTGTATGTATTTTGTTATTTCAGTTAATGTTTATTATACTTCAATAATGAAAATGTTTTAATGGTTTTAGGTTTAGTTAATGATAATAACCCTGAAATATATACATAGTCAATTTAAAGTGTTAATTTATACATAAATAGTAAATAAATAAATAAAAACACACGTTAAATTGACCATGATAGGAGCTCAAAATACTATTGACCTCTTTCTTCTGTGATACACTCCAGTGAAGACAACCGTGTGCTTAAAAAGTGCACTCATGAGAGGTAGTGCATTTAAGAGAATGCATATGCATTACTCAATATAGACTTTTCTTCTTAATGTCCATGTAAACTGCATTATAAATTCCCACCTCTCAGCAAAGAGCTTTGGACTACAGTGTAACCTGAAATAACTATTCCTGGAATGTCATCATCGTGACTACCTCACAGATTCATCTTTCACCGCTTTTAACATTGCTTGCCCCTCTTTCTAGAATTCATAGCCATTGGTTACATTCATGCTGCCCTGGTCCCTTGGGAAAGAGTTTAACGCAAAGATATATCACTTTCCTCTTATGGCTGCAAACAGGGCAGAAACTCAAACCTCCAGCAGGTCTGTTTTATAAATGGAGTTGAGCTTTCAGTTTACACTTGCATCCTGGCCTTGCTTTGCAGGTGCCTATAGAGATGCATAGTTTAGATGGGATTGGGAAAAAGAACAGCATGTAAGCATGAGATGCTTTCGGAAAGGTCAGCGTTTTGGGACTTAGTGCAGCTGTTAAGTTCAGTTAGCAACTTCCTCCTTCAAAATACCCACTATCAATTCTGTCAAGGTAAATAAATCAGCTTCATACATGGAGGAAAGAAGCATGTGTTTTCTCTGACACACCTTCAAGCTCACAGAGTGTTTGTCAAGTAACTATTTTATTGGCTGTTAGCCAATGCGAAAAGAATTGATTTCTGCTTTATTGCTTTAGCTCCCCTTCATATCCAATTCCGTATCCACCTTAATGCCACCCCGCCAGTTTCCTCTGAAACACTATCTTCTAATATTCCCAGAAGTGTGGGAAATTCAACATACATACTTCAGCTGGGGCACTTCAGCACTGTTTACCAAGAGCTACATCAGCACAAGGTGTGATGTTCCATTTTATGGGCAAAGGGGAGAAAGAAAGAAAACAAAGAAAGACTTTAATCACATCATAAATTCTGGATTTATTAGCTCAGACCAACATAAAAGATTGTCTGAGACATCAATCCAAGGGCCAGATTATTGCCGCAACAACAAGGAAAGAAAACCACAATAATTAGTCTAAATTCAAGAGGTCACAAAGTATGTTCTTTTAAAAGTTAAATGTGAAAGATTTATATAGAGTTCTTCATGACAGACGGAGTAACTGATAATATTTAAGCCG
Organism: Squalius cephalus; assembly: GCF_949319135.1. Taxonomy (NCBI): domain Eukaryota; kingdom Metazoa; phylum Chordata; class Actinopteri; order Cypriniformes; family Leuciscidae; genus Squalius; species Squalius cephalus. The sequence continues at coordinate 32,156,493 of NC_137128.1, read as the reverse complement.
ACAAAATCAATGTAAGATTTCTTAATGAAATAACACAGGAAGCTGAGAATGTTTAAGGAATGATTTAGCTCAATCAATACTGTAATTACGTTAGGCTCATATATCTCTCAACCACCACTCAATATAGAGGATGTCTATGGCTTATGAACACTAAGAAAGTATGCATTCAGGGACATTTTCTTTGTTTTTACAAAGGCTTTAAAGTTAGACATCAACCTTCTTAATATTACAACCTATCTTAATAATACAATATAAAAAGAAAAAAAGAAAAATAATGTCTCCTTTCTAAATTGTTTATTTGTTAAATAATCATTATTATTTTTTCTGTGCAACAACAATTGAATCTCTGAAACAATTAAATGACTCAATAAGTGCAATTCACCTTTATTCCTCAAAGTGGAAATGTCTGATACACAATGATGAAGTGACGTTTCACTCATAATTACCACAGGCAGAAAACAAAAGAATACACAAGTATAATCAGCAAAACTTGAAATGGCTCAGTGATTAACTGCAGAGCAAGTATTGTACGAGTCAAATATTAGTGTCACCGTCACATGATGGATCTGCTGAAAAAGCCGTAAGCGATCCAAAAATATTGATTTTAAAGACGTTGAAAATGATAGCTTTGAGAATGTTTGAGATTGCGAATATGAGCCAGATGCTGAATGTACTGGGAAATGAGCTGTGATGATGACAGTGATGATGGTAAAAAGCATCTGCTCAAATTGAACCCTTCCGAGTACCAAAAGGTAAAAATATGCTTTATTTTATTTATTTGTAATTGTTAACAAAATATCAGGAGAGTTTTATACTATTGCAGCAGGTAGAGATCCATCCATGCTATATATAGATCCAGGTCGATAAAGACCTGAATAAGTAGCCTAATAATGATTGGTGAAACATTTATACAAGAAAAGGTTAAAGGGGCAGATAATAAACAAAATATACACACAACTATTTAAAAAAATGTTATTACCAGTTCAATCCTCTAACAATGGAATTCCATACACCACAACAAATGCATTGTCTATTGCATATTAAATCCAGGACACAATACCATCTGTTTCTGTTGCCAATTTGAGGATGGCTGTCAGGTGTTGTGATATAGATGCAATGAGGACTGTGTTACACGAGATGCCCGTCTTTCCACCCAGCGTGTGCAAATGACTGCAAGGGCACGGCGCAGCTGAGCCAGCCAACCGCAGAGAGATAAACCACTGGGGAACAAGCTTCAGGCTGGCAAATGGGAGAAACTGGGGTCAGGAGCAGCCTATGGATGTTCAGGCTTGCTGAGTAGAGCAAATTGCAGCTTGTAAAACGGCCATCTGAATGGAGGGGGAGGTGTGCCTAAAAAAAAACCTTCCTCTTGAGAATACAGCCACCTCTAAGAACATATTAGTACAAAATGAGTGTGGAACAAGATGGAAAAATAGCTCGCTAAATATCAAAGGTCCCTTGAGTGGCAGTGGAATGTGTTATTTGATTGTAGGTGGGATTTGGTGACTTGGTTATTTGTAGAACCCCCCACCTGCAGTTGACTCAATTGCTCATCTATTACAGATGCCCAATGACAGCGGCAGGAAAGAGGGTGGTCGCTCTTTGACAGTCTGGGTAAGCAAGCCACTGCTGCTTTCAAAAGGTTACACATTACACCCTTAAGAGAAGAAAAATAAGCTGAGATGGAAAAAACACTTTCAATTTGCAACATGGCCTTTGTGATAGCAGCTGGAGATACGAGCCGAAGAATAGATTGTTAAAAAAAGAAGAAAAAGCCTCATCAGAGTCAAAATGACAGCACAGCTGGGCTTTCATCAAGACACATTTGACGAGTGCTTTTCCATTCACAAACCCTAAACTATCATGGTGAGACTGCAAGGCTGGCGCTGAACGAACACCGTGCACCACTGAGCCGAGCAAAAGCCCCAGCTGGCCAGAGGACCGCCACAATAGACATGGACTGGTGACAGGTGTCTACACTGGCGGCCTGCTTTCTTTGGGACTGGCATCGCTGCAAAGCACTCAAGGAAGTGATATGATTTTAGGGGGTACTAGGTTAAGGATCTTGCCCTCCGGCCGAGACGAGTCAGAGCCAGAAGGGGATGCGGCATAGGTACCATCTGTCACAGGGGCTGCCCGTCACACCACCAATAAAAAACTCCCACTTTTCTCCCACCTTTGCAATAACACAGTCTGAGCTCTGAGGAAAAGAGTGGCAATATGAGAAGAATAAAATGGTCAAATCAAATGGGTGGGACATAGGGGGAAGTGTTTTTTTTCTTTTGCATCCTTGGCAAATTTGAATACGTTCATATTGGTTTGTTTTTCATTGCAAGTTGAGGACTCAAGGTCATCCGATAATTTCACATTCAGAAAGCATCAAGCCATGTAGGCTATAGCAAAGCAGTTATACAGCCTGTTTTGCTCAGATTTTGAAATAGAAATGATCAATCACTTCGAACAACCTGCCTTTGAACAATGCTCTGAGATTATATATATATATATATATATATATATATATATATATATATATATATATATATATATGGTCTTGACATTAACACCGCCAACCGCAGCTGAATTTCCGCTGTGGCATGTAATGCAGTCACTCCTACTAGCCACTTTGGCAGGTTGAATTTTATATAGGCCTAATATAAATTTTTCAATTGTAGTCTTTTAAAAAGGCATCTGAAATAATAAACTAAGTGCAATGTAGTGTTATCAAAAATATTGATTTATTGATACATATCGATACTGAAATATCTGAAACTCTTCCGCAGGATACACAATACCAGATGCACATTCTCACTCTCTAATCTCTCTGACAGGTAGTTGACACACAAACCCGCGTTCCCTCACTCCCTCGTTTCGTTTGGTCTGGATGAATATTGTTGGCGTTTTCAGGGCTTGAATTTCAGCGTGGGACTGCGCGTATTGTGCACAATTTTACTCACTCCCACATAATTTTATGCTCACACCCAAAGTGCGTGAACATAAAGCCAAGTATTTTGGCTATATAAAACAGTATAATGGGTCCATGCGTCATGTCTTAAAGTAACAGCAGCCTAATATACCGGCTGCCAAATTATGAGATAATATTAAAAATATCTATATGGCAGTTTTCCACTATAGTATCAATGTCAAAATTGTGGCCAGTGAGAATGCAAAGTGGCTAGTAACTTTGTAAACCACTAGCCACAGTGGCTGGTGAGCAAAAACGTGTATGTCAAACCCTGTATAGGCTATATATGCAGTAGGGAGAACAAGTATTTGATACATTGCCGATTTTGCAGGTTTTCCTACTTACAACGCATGTAGAGGTCTGTAATTTTTATCATAGGTACACTTCAACTGTGAGAAACGGAATCTAAATCAAATATCCAGAAAATCACATTGTATGATTTTTAAATAATTAATTTGCATTTTATTGCATGACAAGTATTTGATCACCTACCAACCAGTAAGAATTACGGCTCTCACAGACATGTTAGTTTTTCTTTAAGAAGCCCTCCTGTTCTCCACTAATTACCTGTATTAACTGTACCTGTTTGAACTCGTTACCTGTATAAAAGACACCTGCCCACACACTCAATTAAACCTCTCCACAATGGCCAGCTCTTTGGCTGTTTAAGGACATCAGGGATAAAATTGTAGACCTGCACAAGGCTGGGATGGGCTACAGGACAATAGGCAAGCAGCTTGGTGAGAAGGCAACAACTGTTGGCGCAATTATTAGAAAATGGAAGAAGTTCAAGATGACGGTCAATCTCCCTCGGTCTGGGGCACCATGCAAGATCTCACCTCGTGGGGCAACAATGATCATGAGGAAGGTGAGGGATCAGCCCAGAACTACACGGCAGGACCTGGTCAATGACCTGAAGAGAGCTGGGACCACAGTCTCAAAGAAAACCATTAGTAACACACTATGCCATCATGGATTAAAATCCTGCAGTGCACGCAAGGTCCCCCTGCTCAAGCCAGCACATGTCCAGGCCCGTCTGAAATTTGCCAATGACCATCTAGATGATCCAGAGGAGGAATGGGAGAAGGTCATGTGGTCTATGACCTGGTCTATGGCTGGGTCTTCCAGCATGACAACAACCTGAAACACACAGCCAGTGCAACTAAGGAGTGGCTCCGTAAGAAGCATCTCAAGGTCCTGGAGTGGCCTAGCCAGTCTCCAGACCTGAACCCAATTGAAAATCTTTGGAGGGAGCTGAAAGTCTCTATTGGCCAGCGACAGCCCCGAAACCTGAAGGATCTGGAGAAGGTCTGTATGGAGGAGTGGGCCAAAATCCCTGGTGCAGTGTGTGCAAACCTGGTCAAGAACTACAGGAAACGTATGATCTCTGTAATTGCAAACAAAGGTTTCTGTACCAAATATTAAGTTCTGCTTTTCTGATGTATCAAATACTTATGTCATGCAATAAAATGCTAATTAATTACTTAAAAATCATACAATGTGATTTTCTAGATTTTTGTTTTAGATTCTGCCACTCATAGTTGAAGAGTAGCTATGATAAAAATTACAGACTTCTACATGCTTTGTAAGTGGGAAAACCTGCAAAATCGGCAGTGTATCAAATACTTGTTCTCCCCACTGTATATAGGGCTGCACGATATTGAAGAAAAATGCAATAACTGCGATAACTCATTAAAAAATGTGATTTTCGATATGCGATACGACAATGCTTAAAGTGTGTAAAATAAACTTAAATTCTCTTTAATAACATACGTGTTCAACATTCTTTTTGTGACAAGAAAACATCCCTACAACTTCTGAAAGTGAACAGCAGTGTTTTACTGTAGCATAAGTGTTATTTTAACATCAGTGTAAACCATGGGGTTTAGGGTTTCAGGTTATCCTACATTAGGGTTATTTAACAACAGAAACTGAATAATCAAATGTAAAAATAAAACACTGCTTAGTTTTCACTGTATGAATTAAATACATATATACTGATTCTTATTAAAGAGATTATTCAGCGAGCAGTGAGTGATTTTCTCTGTCTTTTGTTCATGACCCCAGTTATTGCAAAACGTTGCGATATGCATATCGCGATATATACATTTCAATTGCAAATATTTATATACACAATCAAATTCTAATCAACAAATAATTAAAAGTATGTTTTCATGGTGCCTCATTAAAAAAATCAGATGAGAAAAAATACTCAACTCACTCATTAGAAGCAAACTGAAAAATCATGTTCTAGCAAAAATCTTTATGGGCCAACATAATTTCACCCTACAAAACCTTAAATGGCAGTGGTGTCTCAATCAACCAGTGATCGCACAAATCTTGTTTGTACATCTGTAGTCTAAATAATTAAGTAATTAATGACCGGGTCCCAATCTTTTAGCTGTTTACACAGACATCAAACACACAATCTATTTGTACTTCAATACTGCGCTGTCCTTCATGAAGCAAGCAAAATTCTCTGAGAAGAGAAAATTGTTTGGATCCCGTTGCTCACCTCAATGAGGTTGAATCATCTGTTGACTTCCTGCATGTTGCCTTTAGAATACTAATAACTCTCTTTGTGGGGATATCAATTTCAGAGGCTGTGTTTGAGATAGGAGGCATGCAATATTCTTCAGCTTCTGAGGGATCATGCAGGGTTCGCTCAATAGAGGAGGTTTCCCGGAGCTCGGAGGAATCATATTCCGACAGGGATCTTTCAGTAATCAGTGGCTTTGCACAGAGAATCAACTAACCATCCAAAACAACTGCCATACTGCTCTAATGTGCAATTACAGGATTTAGAATTCAAGCAGCAAAGGAAATCCAGCAAAGCCTGGAGCCCCCATATGTCCCTTTTGCTTTATATAGAAATAATGAGCCATTTGTGCATTTCCTATAAAAATATTTGCATACCAAACACTTGAATATCACAACAGCTCATTCATTCAACCTGTGTTCAGAACTCTCCATTCATCTGAGCTGCTAACTTTGCACCCATTCAAATCCCACTGCTGTTCAGCATGACAATTTACAAATATGGATTTTCCACTAATTATACAGAGTATGTTTAAAAGCTTTTAAAATCCTTATGCCCTGAAGAGTCTTCGCTCCGATTGTTCTTAGGGTAACTACTTCTAGGGATGACAGTAGTATAACGATCCGAGAGAGGAGAACCGTAAAGCCAGGAGGCATAACCACTAATTGACTGAATCTGAACAAATGTTATCTTCCTTTCCATCTAACACACAACGCAAACTTTTCTTATCTAAGTAATGTGTTTTTCTCCTGGCTTAGTTCACACAAAACCTGCAGGACTCCAAGGAAAGATTGGAAGATTATAAATACAGTGTAAAAATTACATATATACTGTATATACTTGTTTTGCACCTTGAAAGTTTGTTTATGGGTTTTTCTTCAACTACATATATTTTATGTCTTAAAGAGTTGATTGATGAGCCTTCATCATTATCAAATTATTTTTATGGATAGACTTCTTTTTTTTTTTATTCTTGTTCCAGACCCAGAATTTTGACCTTATAAAAATATGACGATCTGCCCCAAAAAATTATATATTCATTGTGTGAAAATGATTTATGCAATGTTTTATTCAAATTACTATACCCAACTATCACAACTATCCATTACTGCATTATCAGTACAAAGCCCATAGTGAATTACAAACAAAAAAGTTATTGTACTCAGTTATCATGGAGACAACAGTGTCAGTGAAGAGAATGCATTTGATGAAATTTGAAAAAACTGAACAGAATGCTTTTATTGAGTGTCGTTTCCAATTAAGCTGTAAGTTTCTTAAATTATGCAGTAGTGTGAATATATTGTTTAATTGTCTGTATTATTAAGAATACATAAAAAGCAAGCAATTAAATTAGCCTTAAGGCGGGCGTACACGGTGCGATTTTTGCTGTTTTTACGACCTCGCAGATGATTTTTTTCACTCGGGAGAAATCGAGTGGAATCGGTGATGCTCGCATGGTCGCGGCTCGCAGCGTGTGAGAGGAATTACGAGCCGAGCCGAGCACGTTACGAGCACCTCCCGACCTCCCGATAATTTTTAAACAAGTTTCAAAAATTCGGGGAGTCGGCCGATTTTCACCAGCTGTCCCCCTATTGCCAAATCATACACAACCACGTCGATGGGGCTATACCTCAGTGGCAGCAACCATACAGCGTGCGCATACACTGTCACACACAAACACACACACACTTTTCCCACACTTCTCTCTCTCTCTCTCTCTCTCTCTCTCTAAGTTTTTATGTTGAAAGGAATGGCTACTGTTCTCTGCTTTTCAACAAATCATTTGCACACACATTTCTGTCATTTTTCTATCTGAAGCTTTTCCTGCATGCAGGTCTCTGTGTTTAGCGCGAAAGTTCACGTGATTGCTGCCGGCTTGGGATAAAATTCGTGCAGGACAGTCGTGCCATGTACCAGCTGCTTTGACGCGATTATCAGTTAAACTGACTCGCAACGTGTGCAATATCTCACGACCTCCCGAGTGTCCGAACTCGCACCGTGTACGCCCGCCTTTAGGAAGACAATGGAGTCAGACATTTTATTCCAAAATATTTAAAAAGTAATTTCCATCACAGAATGTTATTTAACCAAAAAAAAAAAAAAAAAAAAAAAAAAAAAAAACCTCTTTTTTTTCTACAAACACAATCCACAGGTTTGAAAGTCTCCATAGTTGAAGTAAAAACGTTACCTTTATCTGCATTTAGAATTTATTTGGTACCATTTGAATGTTTTGCATAATTTAATAATTAAAATAATTCTAAGGGAATTTGTCCAAGAATTAGTGCAGAAAACATCAAGTACTGGGTTGCATACCATGACAGAGATGTGTAAGATGCGAAGCTCCTCCTCTGCGGAGTCACTAGCGGGGTAAGCGGTGGCCGCCGGGCCAGGCAGGTTCTGACTGCCGTCCTGGTGGTGGATGTGGAAGAGCAAAGTGCCATTTTCCAACCACTGCTGCCTCCAGCGCACCAGGGGGATGTCTTCAGAGTTCCCAGAGATCTCTGCCAATATAAACAAAAGATGTTTTGTGTTGCATTGAGCAGTATGTGATGGTTTGCAGGATAAATCAAAAATGCTCCTGTCATGCAAATATACGCAGTATACTGTGACTATACATTATTAATATCACCCCAGATATTTTTAGGAATATAAAAGCAATCCCTACGGCATTTGAACTTCACTTTATAAATATACGTGATCTGTTTAAACAGCCTCAAGTCTGGTTAATGGATGCAGAGACATAGGACTAGAGCATTAATAGGAATAGTACTACTAGACATCACATTAAAAGACAATTTAGGTGGAGAAATGATAAATGGGCTTTCCTTCTGCTCACAGCACAAAGCAAACTGAGCATATGTTCTTGACATTGCATAAATTCTGTTTGATATGTAAGGCCAGAGGATTTCGATAAGCCTCTGAAAAGGGTAACGCCATTTTATGACAGTTTATTGAACTATTTGTTAGGGATGATAAACTGGATAGGTGTTTTTAATTTATAATGGCTGCTTTAAAATTCTCTTTTTGATTGTCTGATTAAGCGTTTGTTCTTAAACATACTGATGTACTCATGAAACAAATGAAAAACAAAGCTTTTGACCTGTGCTGCCTCTTTTGCATTAGTAATATTTTAGACAATGGGGAGGCAGTTATCTCCTTTCAAAATGGTGCTGCGGACTGCAAAACAGAGGAGAACCCCTGACCCACTTTATGAGTTGTATATGCACAGGCATAAGCCAGAATGACTCTGCACTTCATCACTAGACATCATACACAGTCCCAGGGGTCCGGTGTGGGAAGGTACCTTTATTAATTAAACAACATGCATGATACAACACAAACAAAGGCATGTTACAGGGATAAATTACTGCTGTTTGCTTGTTTCCAATAAGGGTGTTTCTTCATGAGCAATTTTGCCCCTGCGGACTTTTAGAAAATAAACTCTTTTAAAACACACCTTTGCACTCTATAGTTTCTTTGTCTACTAACAATGTGTTTTGTTTTGTTTTGTTTTGTTTTTTGCCATTGTGTTTGTTTATGTATGTATATTATGTATATATAAATTATGTATTTGGTTTAATAGCATTCTGAGATGAACACAATTCCTTTGTTTTGCTAAGCCACCCCAAATATAAGCTAAGGATCCCAAATACATATACAAATAAATAATATTTTAACTTTTTGCATAATTTGACGACAGACAGACAGACAGATAGACAGATAGACAGACAGACAGACAGACAGACAGATAGATAGATAGATAGATAGATAGATAGATAGATAGATAGATAGATAGATAGATAGATAGATAGATAGATAGATAGATAGATAGATAGATAGATAGACAGACAGACAGACAGACAGACAGATAGATGATAGATAGATAGATAGATAGATAGATAGATAGATAGATAGATAGATAGATAGATAGATAGATAGATAGATAGATAGATAGATAGATAGATAGATAGATAGATAGATAGATAGATAGATAGATACAAGCATAAAAGGCAGTTTGACAAGAAGCAAAAATAACTGAAAAGTTTTCCAAGTTCCAAAAGGTTTTCAAGACAGTGTGACCTTCATATAACAAAAAGAAAAAGCTGCACTCTTTTGAATGGAATTTAACCCCTAGGACATAAATGTGTCCAAATATTAAGACACATGCATAAAATTGGCCTCATTTCTACATTCAGCAGAATACGCTTTTGATCTAAAATCAGTTTAATTTGACATTAAATTATAACTTTTTTTATTTTTGCTGAAAATATTTATTTTTGTCAAAATGTGCATGAATAATACAAAATCAAGAACCCAATAGTTAAAATTAACTGTTTAATTAGCTGTTAGAAATCTGACTTTGAATTGAATTATTATCCAGACCGGTCACCCATTCTGTAAAATAACTTGAATACTTTGTATTTCACACCCTGAGTTATATCAGAGGTTTATTTTCTTGAGGAGGCTGTCAGTTCAACCAACTCAACCTATTCAGTGACAAGACAAATTTCTAACAAAAAATTAAAAAAACAACAACAACAACAAAAAATATATAGGAGAAAATACGTTATGTTGTAATGAAAGTAAAGGCCGGCATCACATCTGCTATGAGCTCTAACATGAAAACAGGTGTTTGTAAGGGTCACTGCTCACAGGCTAAAAAATGCCCCACAGACCACGATAACAAATTACAAAACAAACAGGTTTAGAATGACAGGGGGTGAGTAAATGATGGCAGACCTTTAATTGTTTGGGTGAACTATCCCTTTAAGATACGAATAATGATGCCCAATTACCCATCTATCCTGGGCTGCCCTCTTTTCTCATTTTGTTGTTTGTTCTTCTTAGTTTTGTTGTGCATGCCTTTTAGTAAGGCCACCTTTTTTTTTTTGTCATGCCATCCAAACCGTGTAAATTTTGGTGTAAAAAATGAGTGCGAACTATTGTTTTTTTTTATAGAAACCGTGGGATTTGAAGGCTGAATGTTGATAGTACCATTTTCTCTTTTAAATGCATATTGGGCAATCGTTACCCTGAAATGCCTGTTTAAATGCAGGAAAGCACAAACCAAAGGGAGAGATGGAAAAAGAGAGAGAGAGCACAAGAAAGAGCAGGCTGGGGTAAAAAGCTAGTACTATTCATCTCACATCCTGATGCAGTGTTAGAACCTGCCCTCCCCTCTCTTTCACTGTGTCTGTGCTTACAGAGAGCCACAGACTCAAACATACAATCTGGCCTTTGGCTAGATACAGCCATTTACAAAGGCTGCCTCTGAGGAAGAACCTTTCTAGAGTTGGCCAGGGTGTTTGGCATCATAAATGCTCATAATGCGAATAGAACAAAGGCTAACGTCTCAAAAAGCAGAGTGGCGGCCTGCCATTATGTGGGATTCACATTTTCATTTAAAGAGTTACTCTCTCTCTGAACAATTTTAAAATGAACTTTAATTTGAATCATTAGTCTTATGCTCATTTATTATATGCTAGTAAGCAATTATTATAAGCAATTATCATTGTCTGAGACTAGGCTGTGCTTGTGCAAAAGAAAAACCGCATCCAATATGGTGCAATTATCACAACTCTTTGGTCAGAAACACATTCAATTATAGAATAAATCTTGGGGGATTGGGGAAACAGGTTACATGCATACTGTAGCTTGGCAATATACCAGATTCAGTTAATAATAGAATATTTACTGAGGATATTACTAGTAGTAGCAAGAAAAAAAAAAGCGATTACTTGCCTATGGCTCCAACAACGTCCCCCAATGAGATTTCAGAGGGAACAAATTGTTACAGAAATGTACAATATGGAAAGACTGACATTCAAATTGAAATGACAAGAGAGAGTCTTTGGAAAGACACAGGAAAATGGACAATGCATAAATCAAAACAGAGAGAAGAGAGATAAATATGTGAAAGGGGAATGTGTATATGCATATATGTGAGCATATGGAAATATGACTTTACAGCGGCCTATTTCTTTCACTCAAGGAACTCTTCAACATGGTGATTGTAAATTATTACAATTCTTAAAATGTGAAATTTGTACAAACTGCTTCAGAAATGGATTTACCTGATTTATACTATACAAATAAATAAACAAGTAAAAAAGAATAAATACAAAAAAATAAAATAAGATCTAAATAAAAAATTGTTTAAAAAAAAATCCCAACACTTCAAAATTATAATCCATGCTTGTATATTGTTGAATTTGCAGATGTCTTCAGTTATCACAGCATTAGAGAAACAAGAATCGTGATGTGTGAACATGACACACACAGCAGATCAAAGTTTACCTTCACCAGCCTGTTCCAAGGTATGTTTCCTTTAATGGTGGCAATTTTCCCCCTGAATAAGAATTCAGGACTATGCAATCAGTCAAAGTCAGTTTTATTTTGTAAGCTTATCCAACACTTCGAAGCACAATGGCTAGCAAATGGTAATTTGTTAACAATTCATAGCCATGTTTAATATTTCATGGTGGATAATTAGCCTAAGGACTGAGCACAACGGACAGAAAATATGTGCCTTCAAAACATTCCATGTTAAATCATTATTAACAGTTAAACGCAATTACTTATTTTCTATAATAATCAACAGCGAAATATATTAATTCTATCAGGGATAATTCTAGGATTTTACCTTTAGGGGTGGGGGTGGGTTGCACCAGATGAGATTCTGTAATTGATTGCTTTGGAGCTTGCTGACCAAACAATTATTTACATATTAAATAAACGATTCAAGAGAGATCACATAACGTCTCGGGTTACGTCTGTAACTCTTGTTCCCTGAGAAAGGAACGAGACACTGCGTCGTTGTAAAACGACACTTTGGGGACGCTCCCTTAGCGTGCGCCTCTGAAGTATGAATGAAACAAATCCAATCCTGATTGGTGTTGCGTCATGACGTAACATTTGACGACATAACCGGATGCATAAAAGTGACGCTGGCACCCACACACATTAGCCTCGAAGCAAGCCGCTCCTAGGCATCGAGCGGCGTGGCAAGACGACGCAGTGTCTCGTTCCCTTCTTAGGGAACAAGGGTTACAGACGTAACCCGAGACGTTCCCTTTCGTTAGGGAACTCGCACTGCGTCGTTGTAAAACTACACTTTGGGGAACGAATGCCCACTAGGCCATGCACCGAAAAAGGCCTGCCCTAGAGTGAAACTGATCTCAGACACTCAGCTAGGACTAGAGCATACGTGCGCCAGGCGTACAAGGGAGGTGCAGGCTATAAACCTGATAAAAGTGTGTGGGGTAGCCCAACCGGCTACCTCACAGATCTCCTGGAGGGGCGCTCCCGAGGGGAAGGCCCTAGAGGACTCAATGCATCTAATAGAATGAACCCTTACGGTCAAAGGTGAAGGCAAATTGCGCACCTTGTAGGCCTATTTATGGTTTGTATAGCCGGGAGCCCCTATTAGGTGACCCAAAACGCACTACAGTAAGTCCGACCTCCTAAAAGAAGAGGACCTCTCAATGTAAATACTTGGAACTCTGACTGCCAGAGCAAGGAACCTCTATTCTTCTGCCGACACATGTGGTGGAGGATGAAATGCTTGCAGGACCATGGACCTAGCCATGTTAGATTGCACTTAAGGCACATAGCTGGTTCTCGGATGCAGGATGGCCATAACTCCGCCGAGGGTAAACCCCAAGCAAGCTGGTACTAATGCCAGGGCTTGGAGATATCCCAGTCTCTTTATAAGAAGTAGCTAAGAGAAAGGCTATCTTGAACGTGAGGTCCTAGGCAAAGCCGACTGAAGGGATTCGAAGGGAGCCAGGGATAGGCCTTCGAGAACCACCGCCAGGTAACAGGAAGGAACCCTGGACCTGACTGTCAGTCTCATCCTCTATGTACCAAGGAGAAATAGTATGACCAGTTGGTGCCTCCCCAAAAGGCCCAATATTCAGTGGTGCATGGAACGGCGCAATGGCATCCATGTGCACCATACATGTGGACGGGGAGAGATTCGCAGAGAACGATCTTGAAGAAACTCCAGAACTGAAGCCACTGGGCAGTTAACTGGGCCTAACTCATGTTCTCTATACCAAGTGGAAAAACATTCCACTTAAGGCCATACAATCTCCTAGTAGACGGAACCCTAGAGATAAGTATGGTTCCGTGCACCCCAAATGATAGAACAGCATCTAGGTACTTAGCCCCCTCAGAGGCCAGACCCACAATTTCCACAGCTCTGGGCGAGGATGGAATATAGTGCTCTCCGCCTGAGACAACAGATCCCTCCTCAGAGGAATCTGCCATGGCGGAGCTATCAGGAGTGAAATTAAGTCCGAAAACCATACTCGGGCCGGCCAAAACGGGGCTTCCAGAAGAAGACTGATGCCCTCCTGACGGACCCTCTCCAGGACTCCCGGGAGCAAAGCGATCGGGGGAAAAGCGTACAGGCGAAGCCTCGGCCAGGCCTGTACCATGGCATCCAACCCCAGCGGGGCTGGATGAGTGAGGGAGAACCAAAGTGGACAGTGGGACGTCCCTTGAGACGCAAACATATCCACTTCCATTAGTCCAAACCTCCGCCATATCAGCTCCACCACCTCTGGGTGAAGTCTCCATTCCCCAGGCCTCAGCCCCTGCCTCGACAGGATGTCTGCTCCCTGATTCTGAACCCTCGGGACATATATTGCTCTGAGTCCCCCCCTTGTCGGTTCAGATATGCTACCACTGATGTATTGTCTGAACTAGGGATGCAAATTATCGATTAATTCATTAATCATTAATTGATTGACCTTATCGATCGATTAACGATTAACTGATAAGCGGCTATTTTCCTGAAAATGTTAATTTCTCACGGTATCAATAGTGTCTTTAACATAAAAAGCAAAATATTGCTTATAGGCTACTGAATAAAAATGCATGTTATATTGCTCAATTGATATTTTATTGTAACAGTTGGGATACGGTTCAGATAATGGCATATATGTAGTTTAACAAATTAAATTATGCATAGAAAATTAAAATACATAAAGATTAATTGTGCACTGGCTCACCTGTTGCATGTGAAACATTAAGCAACATAAAATAAATTTTAAATAAAAATCTACATGGGTAGGCTTAGCCTACAATATTAAGCCTACATATAATAATCTATCTGGTAAACTACTTGTATGAAAAACTTGAAACATTATAGCAGCAGCACTTATAATCCCCCTTGGTCTGAGAAAGGTAACAGTAAGATTACTAGACGTGGACACTTCAAATATAGAACTGAACACAACTTAAATCATCCCTGAGGAAGGTGACAGTAAAATTAGAGGGCGTCCCTCGTTTACACTGTCAGTGAAATGTGACCCAATTCCAATTTTTTGCTCACATGTGACACAGATCCGATGTGTTCTATGACAGTGTAAACAGGAAAAAAACGCATGCATTCGGATATATCGAGATCGGTTTCAGGCCTCATTCATATGTGGAAATAAATCGGATATAAATCGGATATGTGCCAATGCGACTGTCATGTAAACAGGCAGATCGGATTTTCTGAGGCATATTAGGCAACGTCTACGCGGTTTAATGACGAGAGAAACCCACGCGCATCTGCAAAGGGACGGATGACCCGACGAAACGTTGTGTCGTCGTAGGAGAGGAATGTGGACAAACGTTGACACAACATATTGTTGTACACAACAAAATTTCGGACCCACTGCTCCTCGTTAAAGCCAATATTTAAAGCCAGTATGCTCCCACCAGTCCTGAGATCTCTCTCACACACAATAACTGAAGCATATGCGCAATGGTGGCACTTTTCGTCCTCCTTCGCCTCAAATTTGAAATGCTCCCACACTCCACTCCGTTTTGACCGCCTCATGTTTGGTTTCGTTTTTGCCGCCTCAGGTTTGTGTCGGGTCTCTCGCCGCCCGCGAGAAATTTCGTGTCACGTTCGCAATGTTCAATTAGCCGGCAATTAATTTAATTTAATAGAGTAAATTCTTGTCGACAATTAATCGATAATCCATTAACCGTTTACATCTCTAGTCTGAACGTATCAAGACGTGGTAACCTTTGATGTCTGGGAGGAAGCTCCTCAGAGCCCTGAACACAGCCAACATTTCTAGGCAATTTATATGCCAAGAATGATGATGGTCCTGCCACAGACCCCTGGCAAAACGGCCGTCCATAACCGCGCCCCAGCCAGTGAGGGAAGCGTCTGTCGAAATGGTTTTCCGGCGACATGACGCCCCTAACACTGGCCCTTGGGACAAGAACCAAAGTTTCTTCCATATTAATAAAGAACGAAGGCATCTGCGCGTAACCTTTATTATACAGAATGGATTCCCCTTGGGAGAAAACCCCTTGGTTTTGAGCCACCACTGAAGGGGCCTCATATGAAGAAGGCCCAAAGGATTTATATTGGATGCCGCTGCCATAAGGCCCAGCAGTCTTTGAAATTGCTTTACAGTGATGGCCTGGCCTAGATTTATCCCTGACACCATAGCCAGGATAGATTCGATACGTGCGGGAGACATACATGCCTGCATTGTAACCGAATTCCATACCACGCCCAAAAAAGTAGATTTCTGAGCTGGTTCTAACACACTTTTCTTAGCGTTGAGTCTCAACCCCAATTTCTGAATGTGGCCAAGGATGGCATCTCGATGCCGAACTGCCATTTCTCGAGACTGGGCCATTATGAGCCAGTCATCGATATAATTCAATATACGGAAGCCCTGAAGCCTCAGTGGAGCCAGAGCTGCATCCATACACTTAGTGAATGTGCGGGGAGAAAGTGCTAGGCCGAACGGAAGAACCCGATATTGGTACGCTTCGCCCCCGAAAGTGGACCTCAGGAACCTCCTGTGACATGGAAGGATGGAAACATGAAAATAGGCGTCTTTTAGATCTATCGTAACAAACCAATCCTCAGATCTGATTTGATTCACGATGATGGGGATAGTGGGCATCTTGAACCTGAATCTCCTCAAAGAACGATTCAACTGCCTCAAATCTAAAATCGGCCTCAGCCCGCCATCCTTCTTTGGAACTATAAAGTATCGGCTGTAAAACCCGGACTCCCTATCTGGTAGGGGAACACTTTCTATGACTTTCAGTGCAGAAGTGTCTCTACACGGTTTGCTGGGCAGCGCCGGGGCTTTAAGCGAAGATGCCGCTTCAGGAGAAAAATAACTCGCAAGAGCTTCCTCCATTTGCGGCATCTTGCCATAACCTAACTCTCTCGCACTCACCACATTACTATAATCACATGATGTTGGTGATGAGATGCGAGACGAGTGTGGTTTTTCCCAGGATCTTGAGATCTCTTTATGCAGATCTGGGAAAAACGGTAAACCCCGGCGTTGAGGTTGTGAACGGTGCTGCAGGAATCTCTCGTCTAGTTTACTTTGACAAGGATCATTTTGCTTATTTTGTGGCCAGCTGATGTTGAGTCTGGCCACAGCACGCGTTACAACCTCTATTAACTCCTCATAAGCGGGAACATGAGCCGGCGAGTATGACTCATTCACCCCGCCTTCGATGCTGAGCACATCCACTTCCTCAGAAGCAGATAGCTTGAGCACCGGGCACTCGTCGCGGGCAGAAGAAGCCGCAGCGCGGGCTTCTGCACCGTGAACGGGCGCCACAGAATCTTCGGATGATGAATGAGAAAGTGCCTCGGCAGTCTCGTTCTCATCTGCAAGATCCTTTTGCGATCCCCACGATCTAAGCCGCCGCGCCGCCTCAACGGACGTGGGACCCGATCCCCGCGAGCCTGGCCATCTTCATTAAAAACAGCCAAGTGGGAGCGCAGCACTCTTATAGGGAGTGCTTCACAGTGATCACATGCAGCCCCCTCGAGAGCTGCCTGTGCGTTCTGCGCTCCCAAACAATATACACATAACTGGTGTGTGTCCCCACCCGTAATAAATCTAGGGCAGGGGTGCACACACCTAGTATATTTCTCACTCGCCATAATACTTCTGAGATCAATTCAGACAGACAACACCAAATATGACAAACAACAACAGAGAGCGCTTGCTGAAGAGCGAAAGCTAATGTGTGTGTGTGTGTGTGTCAGTGTCACTTTTATGCATCCGGTTATGCCGTCACATGTTACGTCATGACGCAACACCAATCAGGATTGGATTAGTTTCATTCATACTTCAGAGGCACACGCTAAGGGAGCGTCCCCAAAGTGTCGTTTTACAACGACGCAGTGCGAGTTCCCTAACGAAAGGGAATCACAGTTTTTAAGATGGGTGTACACTGTGCACTTTTTTTTCTTCTTCTGTCCTTTACGATTGTTTCTTGTCAGATTGAGTGATATGTTCCCTTTGACAACAGTACAATATAGTATGTCATAAGTTACCAATCATGTCACATTCTGATGTCCTCATTGACACAAATTAATGTTTTACACATGCATTTTCCCTAGAAAAGGGGGGAAAGAGGGAAAATATTTATTTGTATTAACCCTCTGGGTCTCTCTCTCTCTCTCTCTCTCTCTCTCTCTCTCTGACTGACTGAGCAGTCAGATTAACCCTCTGGGTCTCTCTCTCTCTCTCTCTCTCTCTCTCTCTCTCTGACTAGACTGAGCATGTACTTACTTACCTTATTTTAAAAACTGATTAGAGTTTCAAATCGTAAATAAACAACTGTAGAGTCACTAGAATAACTGCTAGATTCATACTCTTAACTAGTGTTCGACCGATATGGGATTTTTAATGGCCGATGCCGATGCCGATATTGAGAAAGAAATCTGGCCGATTGGCCGATATGAGGCCGATACAATACATGTGAATACAGTAAATGACAGACATAAAGAATATTGGTGAAACTAAATGAACATATTGTACATACTATTTATGCAAAATTATTTTTGCAATAAAAATATTTACTAAGAAATTAAAATGTAAACAAAAAGGTAAGGTAACACTTCAATAAATAAAGTTTTAGTGCAGCTTCTTGTCTGCTTTAATATTTACAGTCATTTTTTCAGTCACATAAATAATTAGCTGCTTACTGCAGGTTACAAATAACATTTATCATTAATGAACCAATCTAAACAATATTCATAAATGAATGACAAAATAGTATGTGAAATTACATACATTTTATGTACAATACAAAATATAAATCTCACATAGTTTATTTACACTATTTACTTTAAAATAGTTTAAATAGTTCAACCTTTTTTTAAGGTTGTTTTACTTCAAGTATATTTAAATAATAATGATTTATGTGTTTAGTTTTGCTTGTTTGTTTCTTTAAAACGTTGCAAGCCGTCACATGTATTTGCATGACATACATGAACATATGAAAATGTATACTACACACGATATTACGCCAATCATGGATAAATAAATACAGTAGATAGTGAATAACATTTTATTTTCAAACGTAATATTATTACATAGTGTTCACCTCTCATCCACCTCATGCGACCACTGATCTGTAATGCACGCGACCCAGCTTTTCCGTGCACGCGAGTCCGTTGGAAAACAGCGTCTAGTTTAAATGTAACCCGAGAACAACGCGCGTATCTGAGGAACAGCCAGTCACAGGATTTTTGACTGTTTGTGAGGTAAAATGTTTTCAGTTTTGTTTGAATTCGTTTATATCACATCTGTGACCCCCACTGGAGCTACCGCTGGGCTGCGGATCTGACATATCATGGTACTGTTTGAATAGACTCTGCTGCACGCCGGAGTGTTTTTGTGTGTAACACAATGTAGCGTCAGGTTAGAAAGCGAATGCGAATGGTCATTTACTGTGTCTGTCAGATGTCTGCTTCACTTCTGAGTGGCTTGTTTTACGGTGCTGGGCGGAGCAGAGCGAGTGTATTCAGTTCATTCACGCTCGCTCTGTTCGCGTCAGTGGAAAAAAGCACTAATGCACAGTCACAAACTTTTGAAATATATCGGCCAAACGGAAAGATTTATCGGCCGATGCCGATATCTAAAAAATTCCAAATATCGGCCGATATATCGGCCTCGGCGATATATCGGTCGACCACTACTCTTAACATTTAGAAACTCTCTATAAATATGCATCACCAACCCTCCAATGTCACCAGTTTTTTGAGCCACTTGGAGTGCTAAATAATGCACACCACAGGGAGGAAAACACATACACACTGAATCTGCTGAGCATAAATTCCTTCACTTTGAATGTTGCCACTAAACCTTGAGCCTGTTAATGCATTACAGTGAACATGGGAGCAAAGTGGTAATTGACTAGATATAGGACCATGCACATATACTGCGGTTAGGTCACATGTTGTGGCTTCACTTTTTTTAACTATGAGTCTTTACAGCAGAAACTATCAGTTCTATGCTAATCAATTCAGTTATCAAACATTTATCTCTCTTTAATCATGTCATCTCTCTAATCTGTCATAATCTACTAAAACCACCCACAAAAATACTGTGTACTGTAGTTAAAGTTTTTAATGCTTTAGTGAAATATTTCTCTAGTATATTTACTGTTTTCAACTGTGAAAAAATCATCTAAAAAATAAGATTTATTACATTCAAAATTTTGAACATGTAAAGAACAAATAAAAACAAACAATATCACCAATGTTGGCATGAACCTCATATCTCCATATTTTGCCTTTTTTTTTTAAATCATTACTATCGGTCACCCTTTACATAATATGTTTGACAAAACGCATGTCCAAAATTCTCTGAAATTCATCGGTCAAAAACCTCATTGATAGGTTGGTCAAAACTTTATTTGAGCTAAATTTTACTAAAATGTTAATAATATAATGACAAATCCAAGTGTCTGATCATACTGTATATAAAGCCACAATATATAAACTTTGACAATGCTGTGTTATGCAATTATGTAAGGGTTAATGCCCGACGAGGTGTCCATTATCAGGTTTTAATGGACGACGGCGAGGCGTGAACCGTCCGACGCGCAGCGGAGGTCCATTAAAACCTGATAATGGACACCTCGAAGGGCATTAACCCGCTTATACCATGGTCACTTACGAAAGAAATAAATATTTAATCAATTAATAATACGTTAATGTGTTTTAGAGTAAAAATCGTGAGGGTTTTTATTTATTAAGTCGAGCTGAGCGCACTATTTAATATCTCCCGTATACAGGCGTTGCCAAGCAACGTGGCCACAGCGACCCGACCGCAGCAGTTGATCAGTGAGTTTGAGCCAGCGCAATCATTTAGAACTGTCATCAGGCAAATTGACGGGACGCCTTTCCTAGGTGTACATTATCACTTTTTAACGGACACCCTGCAGCCAATCAGAATCGAGTATTCACCCAGACCATGGTATAAAAAAAAAATAAAATAATAATAATAATAATAATAATAATAATTCCATTTCCTGAAAAGTAGCATTTTTGGAGATATGAGGTTTCCACCTGACGGCGACTATATATATATATATATATATATATATATATATATAAACATTTCTCTCAAAACTTCCTCTACTCAAAACTAGTTTATCAAAAATATAGAAACAGCAAGCATGACAAGAAATACGACAATGTGTGAAGAAAAGTAAAATCAAGGTAAATACTTTGCGCCATTTCCAATCACGCTGTAATTTTGTTAAATTGTGAAAAAAGTATGAAAATATTATTTGTGTATTTTTAGGATACATAAAATGGTGGAACTAGCCATAGCAAGACAAACAAGTCAACAATTTTATTTCAATAAAAAAGTAATTTCCATTACAGTGAGATTAAAGATTTCCATTAAAGATTTATGTTAAACCCAAAACATAAAGATGATTGTCTGTATGTATGTATGTATGTATGTATGCATGTATGTATGTATGTATGTATATACTGTAATGTACTGTATGTGCCTATAGTCCAATTTCAGCAATTATGCAATAATATGTCACATGACGTGGAATAAAAAAGCTAAACCGTTACATATTTTAAACACTGGATTTGTGCACTTGTAGAAAGTTGTAGGCAATGTGACAATTGCAATTCAATAAGACTCATCAGACAACCAAAACCCTGCTATTGCACTACACCACAGAGCGCTGTTACTGAGTCTTATCACAAATATTCAGGGGGAGCCACAATAGACCTATCACTAGTCTCGGCCTCGGTGGGATGCCGGTGGAGCGTCTGCTGCATATTCAGTCAAGTACGTGAAGGTTCTTTCCATTGATCATGTACACCAAGAGGCTAATCTGGGGACACCGCTTTAAACTCGGAGCTCTGCCGAAGCAGCAAAGTTTTTCAGGATAATACATATAAAACTACCTGCATGACAAAGAGGCCTCTGCCTCCACCGAACCAGCAGGAGGCAAACATAGCAAGTCCTTCTGCACAGACTCTCTATTTGCAACACAGCGGGTGGGTTTCAGAAGACATTTTCAGGGCAGTCAGGCTGAAGCGTGGGCATGCCAGTGTCGATCACAGATACTTAACTGAAAAGCATATGCATTAATGCTATCAATAACACCATGCTCATATTAGTGGTTAATTGCACGCATGTCCAGTTTTTAGGAATTAGCATGCTCATTTGATTTTCTGCAGTTCTACTCAGTCATGCCCACCTAAGACTACCTAAGATCTATTTGAAATTGAAATTCTGTACAAAGTATTGGCTACAAAAATGCTACATTGATTATTTTCAACGATATTGCCTAGAAAAGAAAACAATATGGTTCAACAATTAAAAAGAGAGTATGCGCGTGACGTCACCGTCGGACAGAGAGACTGCGGTTACGCCCACTAAGTGGCAAAAAAACAGTGTGGCAGCATTGGTTTTCAGCGTGAATGCCGCAAAAAACACACAAAACACATCTAAAACGGGAAAGAGCTTTGCGGTTGACTGTACAACTAGATCTGACAAGAAGTCTGAGGTATATTTTTACAAACTGCCGAAAGCTACAGAAAAGAGAAGCAAATGGATCACTGCAATTTAAACAACTGGACTCCAGGCAGCAAAAGGTGGATTTGCAGTTATCATTTTGAGTCAATATGCTGAATTTAGAGGTAAAAATCATATCCTATTAGGGGTGTAACGGTACGCAAAAATCACGGTTCGGTACGTACCTCGGTTTTAAAGTCACGGTTCGGTTTATTTTCGGTACAGTAAGGGAAAGAAATGCAAACATTAAACTGCAGGTTGTTTATTACTATAAACTTTTTTTTTTTACAATTTGTTTACACTTTTTTAAACACTTTTTAATAAAATATAATAAAATATATCTAAAATTAAAAAAAAGAATAAGAAATAAAATACTGCTGCAAAGTTGTCCACTAAATAAAATACTCTCAGTCTCAAACCAATATCACATAATAAATTTAATGAAAAATATAAATAAATAACTATGATTACAGTGCAGCATTACCAATCCCAGCTTGTAGGCCTGCTCATATTTAAAAATTAAGGCTGGGAATCGATTAAAAAAAATGAACTAATTAATTGCACAATTTGCTGTAATTAACTGCAATTCCTCCAAGCTTGTAATCATCAATAATTAAACTTAGAATCACCTAATTAAATGAAACACCGGGGAAAAAAAGGAACAGAAAATAGCCCTATATTAAAATAATATTAAACATAAATATATCAATGTATTATTATTTTTCAGTAATCAATCAACATAATCAATTTAAGATTTTTAAATTGCTATTATTACCAGAGCATGTGATCAGAGCCTAAGTGTACCATTGTTGCCAGCATGACTACCAGCTCAGCAAACAGAAGTCTACTACTGAGAAATTCCACGTTATTTGAGCGGATTTTGCTTTTCCAGTGCGTGATCGGTACATGATTGGAGTGTTTGGGCCGTTAACGACAGAGCAGAACGCGCAGCGCAAACACGGAGTCGAACATTGAACATTGAACATTGAGCAGAGAGCGCAGCGCGCAGACACACACACACACACACGGAACGGAGAGTGCGGCGGCGCACACAGAGCGGAAAAGTTTTTTTTCGCCCTGCAGTCGATTTCATTGGTTTAGGTTACAGTGACGACGGGTAATACTTTAGAATCAGCTGCAGGGCGGGATTTGCGCTGAACGCGGAGACTTCCGCCACTTAATATGTTCGTGTGGAAACACGAAAATGTACCTATGTTCCGCACACAAAATATTGCATTCGGTCATTCGGTACACACGTGCACCGAACCGAAAGCCCTGTACCGAAACGGTCCGGTACGAATACACGTACCGTTACACCCCTATATCCTATATATTGTATTGACAACTCATCAATTAAATATTTACCATATATTCTGCATGATTGGACGTTTTTAAATAAACACTGACAAAAAAACTATACAAGTTTTAAGGCTGGACGGTATGACGATATAACAGTGATATAAGTGATCACATGGATTTAGACCTACTTATATTGTATTTATATAAAGCGTTCACAGGCAAATTTGCTTTATGTATTTCCCCGGCGTCGAAATCAAGCACGTATAAATGTCAGGCAACACGATTCCTGGCTGCATGTCAATATCCATGGATCACTGGATCTTTGGTAAGTTGTAAGGAACACTATGTAGAGTCCAACCTTTAGTCTAAACTGATAATTGTTCGTTTTACTCACGTTTTCGCAGTTTCCCCTATTAAATCCAGTCACGCAGCAGGCTCTTTTGCCACTCAGTCTGGCTGAGGGGGGCGCATTCCGACGGGAAAGTGACATCAATGCATATTACTATACAAATAATTTTTTTAAAATTAAAAATATAAATAAATATAAAAATAAATTATAGTTATATAATAATAAATAATCATAGTATGTTTACCATAGATATGTCCATTATTTATAAATTATTAATTCAAGTATTATATATTGATGCATGCATGCATACTATATAATAAAATAAAACTAAAAAGGGTCATTAGCAGACATTTAGACCCTTGTCCTTGAAGCATAAACCCCTGCTATAGAAAGCATGTGTGTAATTGAATTTAAGATGCCTGACTCTTAGACCTTGTCGACGACTAGCCCCAGCCTCCCCTACACGATGCATTATATCGCCAAGGCTGGTCTATTATGGCCGATTAGGTGAAGGTTACAGGGCTTGGTCTTAAGTTGCATGCACCCAGAGCTCCCTCACTGGCAGACAGCCTCCCTTAAGCTACACCTGAGGCCAGTATGGAGTTAAAGCAGGTGCTGATGTGGTAGAAGACGAGAACAGAGGGTTCTGAAAAGGAATGCTCATTTAAAAAAAATAAATAAAAAAAAAAGGCCAGAGGGTCTTCACATGATTCTATTTATAGTGTTGAATCAAGCCCACAGGGCTTAGGGAACTGGCGGGATGAAAGAAGCAAGGACCTGCTAATGGAAGAGCTAAGACCGGAACACAGACATGAAAATGTTTCTCTTTGCCATTCCACCTCTCATCACATGAGAGATGAAATGGCAATGTCTCTACAGAGAGAGAAATCGACAGTAATTTTGCACAAATGGTAATACGATTTGTTTTGAGAATAATTTGAGGCTAACAGTAAGCTGTGATAGAAAATAGGCTTATTGATGCTCTTCAAGGGGTAACGGAGCAACATTTTAAAAATGCAGACACAGCTTGAAGTGCTTTTCTTGTCTTCTAAGGTTATCGCAGATCCCTACAGCAAATGACTGTGAATAAATTGTATGATTATTGAATAGCATATCCTCTAAAACAAAATCCTGCATTTTATTCACTTCTGCCATTTCTGTGGTGTGACAGCAATACCACAGACAACTGCTCAAGGTAAATTCCATAAAGGAGTATGATTGGTGCCATCTTTCTTTTATAATACATTCGGCTTAAGTAGAAAATTTGAGTTCATTTTCCTAAATTGCTCCTTCAGGCAAAAAAGGGTAAATAATTGTATGCTCATTTGGCAGACACTAGCTGCATTTCCATTACCCTTCAAATTGCGCAAACATGAAAATTGCGAATTGAAAATACGCCCAATGGATACGCTCAATTTCGTAAAAACTCCCATTTATCGCAAAAAATTGTTTTATGCTCACATGAGGTGGTTTTGGAACAGTGGAAACAGTTTATGCGCATTTACAGGTCAGCTGACGTAGATGACGCGGTATGTTTGGACAGAATACGAGACAGAGTTCTTTATTAAATTCATAAAAGACAGAAGAATTACAGGAATACTGGATTCTAAACCTCAAAGAAATGCCACAATCAAGACCTTGAAGCAGAAATGAGTGAGAAACACCCAGAAACACCTCATACGTGCAAGGCAAGTATAGGCTATGGGTCTTTCCTTGCCATTGATGATTGGATAACACACGTGTCTCCCTTTATTAATAATAATGGCCAGTGCGGTGGCTGAGATACATAAACCTACCAACGTCCGTTGCTATGATTTTTGGAATGAATGAAGTTTTAGTCGCATAACATGGGTTAATGGAAACGCCGTCATTTCGCAATAGTTCTTTGTCGACATTTAGAGAGAAAAAAAATCGCAAGAGTTTTGCACAAATCTGCAATGGAAACGCGCCTAGTGATAGAAAGTCACAGGGTGATGACATGTTTTGTTCTTTTTCCCTCTCTGGTTTTTGATCACTTTAGCATCAAATGAAAAACGGCGAGACAAAGCATAAGGGGAAGAAACATCCTCAAATTAATACAGACAATTTGTGAGTGACAGTCATCTTACATTCAACATAAGTAACATGTTTCAAAGGATGCAGGCATCTGACACGCATATGTATACAGTAGATAATAGCATGTCAGAGTTTGCTAAAGCACATGAAAATAATCCTGAGACCTTCTGTTCTTTGGTTCAAAATGAAGATTCTCTGCAAATCCAAAAATACTCAACGTTCTGCCTTGAAATTAGCAGATAATTAGAAATGAATGGGGAAATTACATGACATGCCAGACTGAAGAGCACTGCATGTCTTGTCACTTTGATATTAGCTCTAATCTTCCCTTCGCTTCCTTCAGTCTGTTATTCCAACGTTTCTTTAATTCATTGTTTCTTTAAAGCTGCAGTCCGTAACTTTTTGGGTTAAAAATTATCCAATTTTTTTATTTTTTTTGAGCAAGTACATAACCAGCCAGTGTTCAAAACTATCTGTTTGCCTCAGTTCGACTCAAAACAGTAAGCTTGTAATAATGTTTTTAATTCCAGTGGTACTGGTGGAATTCTGCGGTAAATTCAAGCATGTCTTTGCGTCATTACGTCACATCTGTACACATAAAGAAGGAGTCTCGGCTAGTAGGCTATATTGCGTGTGAGGTTGTTGGAGGTGGAGATTTATAGCTTTTTCTCACAGCATTTGATATAATTAAACTTATGATTTTGATGGCGGATCCAGAAAGGTTCAAACGACAATCAGTGACAACTGGAGATTCACCCGTTGTAAAATGCTAAAGACTTCAGACTTCGGAGTGGCTACAGAAAAAAAGAGACTGCAAACGGGCCCATGCGAAAACAAGGATAAATACCGGAAGGGCTTTTGAAAGGTGGCTTGAACTCCATGTTTTGAAGGGGTTCAAAATAGATGCAGAGACGGCTTTTTTCTGCTGGACAGGTAAGACATAAGCGATCATTAGATTTAATCAGCGTGATTTACTGCAACGCTTTTTTTCCCTTAGTTGGTCAGAACAAAAGTGGATGTTACTTACTAGTTCAGATGACATTTTCCGGTGAAAATTCTTGTGTTGGTCATACTTCCAAAAAGTAGAATCTGTGATTCCGAATGACAGTATCCACACCGGCGCGGTGATTGACAGCCGCACATTCTCAAAACACTGGATTCATCCGCGCTGTGCCGTGCCGAGGCACAACCCACGTAAAGTTGATAATTCCGCGAATAACTGGAATTGCAGATTTCAAACAGAGATGGCGACAAAGAGGAAAAACTATGGACTGCAGCTTTAAGTTTTGTTGTTGTTCCGAGCTGTACATTGTTGTTAGGAATAGTGGTCGACCGATATGGGATTTTTTATGGCCGATGCCGATGCCGATATTGAGAAAGCAATCTGGCCGATTGGCCGATATGAGGCCGATACAATACATGTGAATACAGTAAATGAGAGACATGAATATTGGTGAAACTAAATGAACATTTATTGTACATACTATTTATGCAAAATTCTTTTTGCAATAAAAAATATTTACTAAGAAATTAAAATGTAAACAAAAAGCTAAGGTAACACTTCAATAAATAAAGTTTTAGTGCAACTAAAACTATTTATTTGTAACCTGCAGTAAGCAGCAGTCATTTTTTCAGTCACATAAATAATTACTGCTGCTTACTGCAGGTTACAACAAATAACATTTATCATTAATGAACCAATCTAAAGAATATTCATAATGACAAAATAGTATGTGAGATTACATACATTTTATGTACAACATAGTTAAATATAAATCTCACATAGTTTATTTACACTATTTACTTTAAAATAGTTTAAATAGTTCAACCTTTTTTTAAGGTTGTTTTACTTCAAGTATATTTAAATAATAATGATTTATGTGTTTAGTTTTGCTTGTTTGTTTCTTTAAAACGTTGCAAGCCGTCATGTATTTGCATGACATACATGAACATATGAAAATGTATACTACACACGATATTACGCCAATCATGGATAAATAAATACAGTAGATAGTGAATAACATTTTCAAGGATTTATTTTCAAATGTAATATTATTACATAGTGTTCTCCTCTCATCCACCTCACGCGACCAACTGATCTGTAATGCACGCGACCCAGCTTTTCCGTGCACGCGAGTCCGTTGGAAAACAGCGTCTAGTTTAAATGTAACCCGAGAACAACGCGCGTATCTGAGGAACAGCCAGTCACAGGATTTTTGACTGTTTGTGAGGTAAAATGTTTTCAGTTGTGTTTGAATTCGTTTATATCACATCTGTGACCCCCACTGGAGCTACCACTGGGCTGCGGATCTGACATATCATGGTACTGTTTGAATAGACTCTGCTGCACGCCGGAGTGTTTTTGTGTGTAACACAATGTAGCGTCAGGTTAGAAAGCGAATGCGAATGGTCATTTACTGTGTCTGTCAGATGTCTGCTTCACTTCTGAGTGGCTTGTTTTACGGTGCTGGGCGGAGCAGAGCGAGTGTATTCAGTTCATTCACGCTCGCTCTGTTCGCATCAGTGGAAAAAAGCGCGAATGCACAGTCACAAACTGTTTTGAAATATATCGGCCAAACGGAAAGATTTATCGGCCGATGCCGATATCTAAAAAATTCCAAATATCGGCCGATATATCGGCCTCGGCGATATATCGGTCGACCACTAGTTAGGAATGGCCCAATACCGATACTGTCCTCATATACTCGTACTCATAAAAATTCGCCGATACCACATACATTTTGCGAGCACATCCCTTTAAACAGACATCAGTGGAAAGTTTGTTCAGTCGGATGTCAGTGGCAAAGAAAATAAAACGAGGCATGTAGCTTTAGCTTATTATTAACGTTAACTGACAAGAGAGAGAGCGAGCGAGCGCACTTCTGTTAAATGCTCTTGATTGCTGATGGTTCACTCAGCACATGTTATTTGGATGGAAATCGTATATGTAAGTAAAGTAAAACATAAACTGTTACCTGATTTAAGTATAATGAGTGGTTCCCTACATTATTACAGGACGTGTGCAGGTCAAGAAGTTCCATGAACGCAAACATCCAAAGCGCGCGCCCCGCAAACCAGCGTGTCAGACAGCGCGAATACTGAATTAAATTGTCTTTCACGTCTTGCGCTTGTACAGACGAATTCACACTAAATTATGTAATAACACCCGTCTTGGCGAGTATCCTATATATAATATATAATAGTAAACAAAGTCGGTTATAGCCTATCTAAAATGAACGTAGCCATGTTCAAATGCGGTCCGTGCATTCGGTCTTAAAGGGGCAGCAGTTTGATAAACCTGCTTCTGTGTTTTAATGTTAATCAAACAAAGGACAAAGAAATACTCACTGCTCTTGACTAAATAGGCTACCCTTTTCAACTTTACAAAAATATCCATCTATATATAATTTATACAGTAATGAATATGCTTTTTTTCACATTTGATTACTTTATTCAAATTTCTGTACCTGTTAGATCTACCTGAAAAACTTTTTCATTTATTTATTTTTCGTTTATTTCATTTGTAGCCTTTCTTTGTTCTATTGTATTTATTTGTCCTATTTGTAATTCGATTGTTTGTTTTTATTTTGTTACTGACTGCTTACTTGTTTTAAATTCACATTAATTAGGCTGGTAGTTTTTGTTGTAGTATCAAAATTGGATTAAATAATTGATATTTCACTGGTTTTGACAAACATTTGAACCGCTGACCCGATCCTCAGCACTGAGCCCTGCTGAAGCAGCTCTAAATATGTGCTGTGGCTAATAAATGAAAGATAAAATATGATAGAGCAATAGAGTTACAGTGACAGTAACAGAAGCTCATACAATGCATTTTAGCAGGCTTAATTAAGCATGAAAATAACTGAAAGAAATATATATTTGATGAACAAATTAAGCCAACTAATATGATTTATATTCTTTTGGTTTATCTACTAATACATTTAAAAATTACAAATGCAGTGAAAATTCAGGCATCGGTTACGGTATCGGTATCGGCGAGTACCAAAAATTAAAGTATCGGTATATCGGACTCGTTCTGCAAAAAGTGGTATCGGGACATCCCTAATTGTTGTTTAATTATTATTACAAATGAGCATTATATGCTATTATACATTATATAGGAGTGTGATATGGCTCTATATCAGCACAAGAGCACGTCTTTGATTCGGTCGTAGGTAATCACAGCCATGCATGCTGATATAGAGACATATCGCATGACTACGAGTGTGATATTGCGTTTATACAACAGTTTGATGGCACAAGTGTGTAAATAAATAAGAAACAACAACAGGGTGTCTTAAAAAAAAAAAACTCTTGTGTGTGGAACTACTTCCTACTGCCACCGATTCAAAGTTGACAGTTTAACAAATGAGCCTGAGCTTCGGTACCTAATTCTAAAACATCACTAGCTACTAAT
This sequence comes from Squalius cephalus, assembly GCF_949319135.1. NCBI lineage: Eukaryota > Metazoa > Chordata > Actinopteri > Cypriniformes > Leuciscidae > Squalius > Squalius cephalus. The sequence continues at coordinate 32,126,037 of NC_137128.1, read as the reverse complement.
GAAGGAACACTGAGTTGCCTCATTGAAGTTGAAAGCTATTATATGTAAAAGTATTGTTTAAAATACTACATGCCACTGGCAGTTGTGGCAAAAAGCTAATTTTATTTTTTACAAGTAATATCGCAGATTAATTTGCTTAAGCTAATTGTAATTGTCTTATAACTAACAATTGCCATGTGTTGACCAATCATATTCCACTGGTATTGTTACTGACAGCAACTGACTGGAACATATTAGCTTGACATTTAGAAACCAGTCCCCTTGACAAACAGCCAAAGAGATGTCCATGATTCTCCCCAACACACACAGACAGGCAAACAGACAACAGTATGAACAGATATCCAACAGCAAATCTGTGTTTGCATGAGCCATACGTCAAACAGATGAGGAAAAAACAGAGCTCTATCCCTCTGTGCTCTTGCATAAGCCTACATGACAGTCATATGTAGGTTATTTTCATGGTATAATCCAAATGGAACACACAAATCCATTCCGGCTGCTTCAAATTGCACAGAAACAAATACAGAGATGAAAACACCCACAAACATTACATGCATCCCCTTAAGGTGATGATACACAGGGCAACTTTTTGAGCAATGTTGCTGGGCAATGTTGCCGTCAACGGGCAACCAGATGAGACAGAGAGCCCACGACCCATCTAAATTATCCAGATAGAAATGTATTGCCCATTTTCAATGTGAAAGTGCCCAAGCAACAGTCGCTCGGCAAGATTGCCCATCAACATTGCTCAAAAAGTTGCCCTGTGTATCATCACCTTTACACTAAAATATAATAATGTTGTTTGACAGTTAAGCAACAAACCTCTGCTGTAAGCAGCTTTAACCATTAGAGTAAGTAATAGCTCAAACAAATGCCACTTTTTTCCCATTAATCAAATTTTTATGGAATAAAAACCATTAAGTTTTACTCTTTGTGATAAATAATCAAAGTACCTGCTTTAGTCCCCCAGGTAATCAGAACCTGCATTTTCCCATCTCTAAACGACAACACAGTCTAACATATTGGAGGAACTTCATTAATCACGACTTGAAAAAACTTGATTAATCATACTTGATTATTCACAACTTCATAATTCAAAAGAACGCACATGAGCTCGCTCTAGTTCATATCCATCATCCTCAAACTCATTCACTGGATATTGTCTTTATAGTTCACAGTAAATGGATAGTATGCACAATAGAGGTGTGTTTGCCTCTGCACATACATAATCAAGATCGGAAATAAATCTAAAGAAATTGCTTTAGATTTAATACTGCACAGAACATTTTACTCAGGAAATATTTGGCAGGTGAAGAAACCAGCACAAGAAAAATAATAAAACATGTCTTGGTGTTAATAAAGCACTTTACAGTCACTCGAACACTGTTTACAATTAGTCAAACTCTCCACAGAAATATCACTGACTAGTGATGCTTCAATTCAGCATCCACTAAATACTCTACAATCTGGCCTTCACGTTAATTTTTGTCTGGGGCGCTGGGTGGCCAAGCATTATTGCGATCCATTGTAACCCACATCTCAGCACAGTAGGAGAGTTTTTAGAGTTCAGAAGTACCACACTGCTAATTGCAGAAGAGCTCATGTAGGGGGCATTATAACATGAAATATTAGCCCACCTACTGTTGTTTACTGCAAACAATGGGTTCTCTCCAAAAAGTTAAAAGAACTTCCTGATGAGCATAGTTAGTCATCAACTACCTCATTAACCAAGATTTCTATGGCACTTCGAAAAAGCGCTTCCGGAAAAGTCTTCCGGTTCATCCACCATCTGAATCTAGCTGACGGCTTGTTTAATTATAAGACTATGTATGCCTTCGGGGTCAGCTCCTCATCAGAAGTGCACATATAGAATGCAGCGCCATTACTGTCACAACCGCCTTCACACGTAATTGAATACACCTCAAAAGATTTTCACTGAAATATTAGGCAGAAATGATTCCAACTGCTTTCTTGTGATACCACCACTTACTTAAAGTCACCATGAAACAGAAGTTGCGATTATCTTTTGGTTGCTGTGCAAAAAAAAAAAAAAAAAATTAAAAGATTTTCTTGCCAAGTATTTTTGTCTTGTTGTTGTTGTCCAGTTGCCAGATCTTGTATGAAACCCATCCTACTCGCGCAATCAACACATCATACAAGTTTCAACCCATTTGTGAGCTCAACCTGGCAACCTACAACCCAGTTGTACGCAAAAAGTACCAGAGAAAAAGTCTCAGCTGTGCTCAGATTTGTAAACCATAGCCTACAGTTGCTTTGGTTTTTCAATCCGTACCCGTTTCGCCCTGTGGCTCAAAAGGGACACATCATTAATAGGGACACACGAGAAAGCCAAAATAGAACTATATATAAAAAAAAGTACGTGCAAGGTAACATTGAACAAATTAATAATCCGTGCACGCTTTCGCAATCGTTGTTTTTTAAATCGTTCTGTCGCAATAGTTGTTTGTAATATTCAGTTACTGTGAAAATTTTTGAAATACTGTTCCAATAGGTGAAGTTACACAACAATATGCTGATTGATTACATAACAATATTTGGATGTAATATTCAGTTCCAATGAAAATCTGTTCCAGTTAATGGCGTATACACAGGTGATGTGTAATATTCAGTACCAGTAAACTCCACTCGCTGGAACAGTTTCTCACAATAACTGAATATTACACAACATCACCAGTTCAGTTTTGCAAACTGTACTCACATATTTGTGGCCTATCCCTTATTTTAGAAATCTGTTTTTCTGTATATTGATTTGTTGTGTATTGTTAAGATGAATACAACTGTCTTAAATGAATTTTTCTATGATTTGGCGATGGGGTGTATAGATGACATGAAACCGCATGTGGTTGAACTGAAAACCCGTGCGTGTCATTCAGAACACAAGACAAAATAAGAGTGTTCTTGCAAAACAGAACATGGCAAAATAATCGTTTTTACTCGATTATACTATTTTGGTGATCGTTGGGAGCCAAAATCGAAATCGAAATCGAAATTCAATTAATTGCACAGCCCTAGTTTCTAGATTAGTTTTCATTTAACGCCTGGTTCACACCGGATGCGGAAGCGGTGCGGAACGGAAAATCACGCACGGTCCGGCGCCTGCCTGTTCACACTAGACGCGTATTCTCCGCGGCGGTCGACAAGCGTTTCTGCTCAGTTGTTGTTTATTCAGAGCTATTTTTTTACATCATGGGTAAGTAAATAACCTCATAAAATGAATACACCATGTTTCTGTAACCAAGAAGTTTGTACACTTCTTGTATTAATACTTTTTGTTAATACTCGCGGTATTTTAATTTGAAAATTGCTTATATTTTGACAATTGACCGGATGTCTCGTGTTTCTTGGTGTGACTTCCTGCCAGAATGGACGCGGATCACTCGCGGCTCGCGCAAAAAATAGACCAGACGCCGAAACTGGCGCTTCACGGCGCGGGCCGGCCGTGACGCGCCGCGGCGCACCGCGTCTGGTGTGAACGACACCATAGGTTAATATGGGCGCCGAAAGGAAGCGGCCTCCGTTCCGCGCCGCTTCCGCGTCGCTTCGGCGTCCTGTGTGAACCAGGGGTTATTCAGTTTCATGTTTACCCGCTCACTTGACCCACTTTCAGAATTTCTGAATGGTGTATTACTGTCACCTGTTTATTTAATTAGCTTGTTAATTATCTCATTGGCTCCTTTGTTTGCTCTTGTATTTAAGCCCTGTGTTTTTTCAGTTTACAATCTGTCCTCGACCATACCATGTTGGTTGTTTTGTTCCAGAGTCTCTTCTTCAGTGCTTCATCAAGATTCAAGTTTGTTTAATAAAAGTAGCTGCTGCATCTAGATCCTGCCAACTTTCCTTTGTGCTGCAACCAGTGACCGTGACATACAGCGAAGTGTATCCTTGCAGCTGTTTTATGTTTTTAATACATTCTTGTGTAAAAATGTCTGAGCATGTGTCAGTCATTTCAAGTAGTAAAATGGAAGATTAAGTCAAGCACACTGCAATGTGGGACAAATGTACAGAAAATGTGCCTGCTGTGCACAATACATATTGTACTGCATACAGCAAAGAGGTGAGAAGTATGGTGGTGTGCTATTCCAAACTCTGTTCTCCCAACCACAGAGCAATGACAAGTCAATTCTTACTGCTTTACCTAGAGGGACTCCCTCTTCACAAAACTGCAGTGGTGCTCCTAATATATGCAAATAATACGGAATGGCAGCACTGAGCCCTAAGTGCTACTGTAACCAACTCAATTAACCTAATATTTACTGGCCCTGTTCAGCAGAGGTGCCCACACACATCTTGTCTTCGACTTCTCAGGCAACTATTTTCAGCAAGAGCTAATGAAACAATTATGTAAGTGGGCAATTAAAAAACAAAGAACATTGGAACACTCTAACAGTGCAAAAGCTGACATGCACTTCGCACCACAGCCCCCCACGGAGAAGTGTGTTAAAAGACCATGAGACGCGTTTAAAACATCAGCTTTTCCAGAACAAAGAAGATTAACATTTAATGCGAATGCATTATTATATATAAAATGCTACAAATTAATTACCCAGTGAGTGCAGCTATTTTTATAGGCTGAAATAAAAAAAAAGGAATCACATTAAAAGCAAAACACAAATAGAGAGAAAGAGTTGCATATCTGTAGGGACCAAATCATTATAAATGGAGAGACATGCATGTGGTATTGAAAGTGTGAAATGGAGTCCAATTCTCATGTCCAGTGTTTTGACTAGGGTTCAAAATATTATTATTTTTTGACAGATGAATTGAGTGAATTAGTGAATTGAGGGTGAAAAAGAAATATACATATATACAGTATGTCATGATACATTGAGCAGACAACTTGGTCTCTTAGATTTATATACACAGCATCACTGTCATCTCTGTGACTGTCCCCTGCAGTTAACAATCAATCACAATCTCCTGTGTAGACATATATCATATTTTAAAATATATATTTCAACAAAAATATTATGCTGCACAACTGTTTCTTGAGCACCAAATCAACATATAAAGGCCCATTCACATTACACAGAGGGACGGCAGACACTTTGTTGGGTTTTGTCGGATCAGTGTGTTCAGGGCCGTCCCAAGCATGGGGTGGGGCCCAGTGCGAGGTAGCGGAAGCAGGCCTTGGGGTGTGGTCTCCTTGGTCCTTTCGCAATCGTGATTTTTAATCTTAAAAACACTTAATACTAATGCAATAGGCTATGCACGATCGCTTCCGCGTTTTGTCTCAGCTTTTGTCCCAGTTACATCCGGTACTGCGTCGGAAGCTGTTTTTGGTACTACTAATCCTAAAGTATTCGGTGGAGATAATGGTACATTACATTACATTCCTGGCTGTTTACAAGAACTTCCAGCGGTTAAGGTGAATGATGTTAACAATATTCTGAGGCAGTTAGCTGTCACACCAAAGAGTAAGAAAGAGAAGGGCTTTAAATTATATATTTCGAGCTACATCGACAACTTTGAGGGTGAGTATTCTCTCATATCATGCGAAATCCGACTAGCGAATCGATTTCTAAAATCGTTGTCTCCGTTTCTGAGAAAATGAATTTTATGAAAGTTTTGCCGCTAGTACACTTCGCTATAGAACGCGTTATGCGGAAGCAAAGAGATTCTACCAGAAATACTGTACGTCAGCAGCGTTTAGGGGCTTAATCTGGAGCTCTGTATAGTGACAATAAATGAGGAACTCACTATTTATATTTAGTCAATTAATAGATTACCAATGTAGAGACTACAATATATTAACTATGAATTAACTATAAACTAATAGTGTGCAAACGATTAGTAAGTACTTCATTGCTGTCCTGTGAACACCTTCTGAATAAAATATAATAAAACTGAATCCTTTTGTCATAACTATAATAATCAAACAAATTGAAAATGTGTCTCTACATGAGTAATTTTATGGGGAAAGGCCTTGTATGTGACACAGAGTCTCTTCCCTGAAGTTCAACACTTCTAAAAGACTATGCTTCTTTTATTTAATAATTTATAGTCCTGCAGAAAACAGCGTGCCCACTGTGCATGACCAATTAGTCCTGATGGTTGAAACTGTGTGGAAGTCAGAAACTATTTCATTGTTATAGCCTGAAATGTCTCTCCCCCAGCGAAGCAGTGGTAGTAATTAAAGTACAAGAGCAATACATTCATAATAGGGATGCACCGATACCGATACCAGTATTGGTATCGGCCCAATACTGATCTCATGTACTCGTACTCATAAAAATGCTCCGATACCAACAACCGATACCAGGCAGCGTTTGTACACTTGTGTCCAGACTCCAGACAAAGAAACACTGACAACAGAGAGTAATGGATAATGGCGAGCTGGTCGAGCGCATCCCTTTTTCACAGACGTCAGTGGAAAGTTTGTAGTTAAGTCGGATGTCAATGGCAAAGAAAGTAAAACGAGGCATGTTGCAGGCCAAGAAGCGTCACATACAAGAAGTTCCAACACACACATCCAAAGCGCGCCCCAAAAACCAACGTATCAGACGTTCGGACGAATTCACACAACATTATGTAAAAATGTCTGTCTTGGCAAGTATCCTGGTAAACAAAGTCAGTTATATCTCAAGTGAACGTAGACAGAATATTCAAATTAGGTATGTGCGTTCGGTCTTAAAGGGGCAGCAGTCTAATAAACCTGCTGTTGTGTTTTAATGTTTTAACATTGTTTAATGTTCAATCAAACAAAGGACGAATAAATTACTCACTAATCTTGACTAAATAAAAAGATCCATCTATATTTAATTTATACAGTAATGAATATGCAGTGTTTTTTTCAGATTTTATTGATTACTGTAGTTTTTGTTGTAGTATCAAAATTTGAATAAATAATTGATATTTCACTTGTGTAAAAACATTTGTAACACTGACCCAATCCTTAGCACTGAGCCCTTCTGGAGCAGCTCTAAATATGCGCTGTACTGTTAAATGAAAGATAAAATATGATAGAGCAATATGAACAGTGAAGTAACAGAAGTTCATACAAAGCATTTTAGCAGGCTTTATTAAGCATGAAAATAACATAGTCAACTAAGTTAACTTAGCCAAATAATATGATTTATATTCTTTTGGTTGCTCTACCAATACATTTAAAAATTACAAATGCAGTGAAAATACAGGTATCGGTTACGGCATCGGTATCAGCGAGTACCAAAAATGACAGTATCAGTATCGGACTCGTTCTGGAAAAAGTGGTATCAGTGCATCCCTGATTCATAATATCACTGCTTTCTTGTTGACTATGTAGGACGGTTGCAAATCAATCCTAATTAATCTTTAGATATTTGCATTAACACAGTTTGTGTTTAAAGTTTAAACCAGGCATATACATACTGACTGCTGCTAATAATTTGAATAATTAAGTATTCATCAAATTAATAACAAAAGTCTGATGCCATGAACTGCATAAATTCTATGGGAAAATGTCTATTTCTGAAACCATAATTTCATGATCTCCCATTTTGATGAGGCAGCATGTGCTGCAGATTTAAGCAGTTAATTTTGTCTAATAGAGCTCCAGATGTGAAGATAAGATTATCTTCTTTCCTCTATTATTGATGTAGTTCTGTGCCCAAGGACTCCTGGCAGGCCTAATGGAGAATAGAGGAGATTTCTCTCACAAAAATGGAATTAATGATTACATCCTAAAAATATCTGGAAAGAATCTGAACTATTTTAACACACATACACAGTTCAGAAATCTTCAAAATCAATAACCTTAAGTTCTTTAAAAAACACTACTACAACAAGGCTTCTGACAAGTGCAATGGATGATTTAGTAATAATGAATTTCAAAATCATGCACATAGAACGAAGGCTACTTTTCTCAGTGAAATTACCTTGCTATAGCGGCCTGGTCCTCACTTTAGCATTGTGTTCTGAAAATTCCATCTATAAAGTTTCCAGTAAGTGGTTAGTGGACCCAGTGGACATTTACAATTACTTGTATAAGTGAAATGTAATGTAAGCCAAATACAAACAAACCTGCAATTCAGTTAAGTAATTTAGAGGAAGCATTTAGACTAAATGGTTAATTTCTACTTCCTTATTTTTCAAAATAGAATCAGAATTGAAATGGATGCACATGCCACTGGAAAAAATAGAGGGCAATCTGCTAAGCTGGGAGAATGAATGTGACAATTTATGAAATTGCCTGATATTCATTTTTATTTCATTTTTTAAAAGACATTCTCAAAAAAGTTTAAAAACACTTTGACAACATTAAAGTACATTCTTTTATAATCAAAGGTCTGTAATTGTAATCACATTCTAAACTGAGAAAAATAACAATTACCAAAAGTTCTCAGCACATAAAATTTTGGATAATAATAAATAAAATTAAAAAGTCTGACAAAAGGTCTTAAAAATAAATGCCATATGCCATTTGATTTAAGATTGTTTTCAAATGCAAACACATTTAGACATTTTTGAGTGTGGCCTAACTAAGTGTCCAAACATTTTATGTACTTTTGTATATTGCTGAAATAATATTTGTTTATATATACTGTAGCGTTTTATAATATGTATAGCATTTTATTTTTTATTATCCTCTATCCTCTGTATTTACTGTCCAACATGTTCCACAGCCTTTTGTCTCTACACTAATCATAGCTTGCTGAGGTGAAAAAGCATTTCACTGCTACCCTGTTGAGCATGTGAAAAATAAATCTTTACACTTTGAACAGCAACAATACAGAGGCTGATTCATATTATTCATATTACAATTGTGGCCTCAATCAAAAAGGTTTTATGAAACTCAAATTGCAGCTATTTTTTGAAGGTTTCTATACTGTAGCTTGTGATTAAAAAAAATAAAAATAAAAAAAACCTGAAATTCCCCAAAAATATTATAAAGTACTAATTATTTGAAATACATATAATGTTTTAAAATAGGGATATAAAAGGACATAATGAGAACAGTTCCTTTCTCTAAGTCCCATAAAGCTCTCACAACCTTGGCAAACCCTTGCCACCTTTTCACACAGTTTGCGTACATCAGACTCTCTGGAGCATTCCTAGAGAAGAATGAATCTTGGATGAAGGACATGGAGAGAATGCAAATGTTCTGTCTGTGTTTCCACTAAACTACAATTTCTCAGCTTCAGTTATGTAGACAGGTCGTCTGTCTTCCTCCTCAGGGGCTGCGTGATGACATCTGTCGCCACATATGGTGGCCAGAAAGAGTGTTTGTTTTTAAATCTAATGATAAGCACGACAGTGGGATCTATTATGTGGAGAAATGATAATGGTATTGCTGATCATATTTTCAGAAAACATTTTATCCTATTATAGTGCTTCTTGTGTGCTATGGTAGGAAAAATGCAAGAATGATGAAAAAAGGTTTCAAATGCCAAAGATGGCAGCTAGAATAAAATTGTAGAAGGAAAATAATATATGTTTATGGAAAGGGGGAAGCGCTTTTATGTGATAGAGGCTATTTTCTCTAACGCAGAACAGCCATCTAAAATGATTGCTTTACAGTGATGATAAACACTGACTTTTGCGAGTCTTTTGGCACATTTCCTTTTGCACTAGCACTAGGGTCTGAGTGCTCTAATGGCCTCATCTACATAGATCTATAGCTGTATATTTAACCTCCTAACATACTGTGATCTCCTGCCAAGGTGTATTTCAAAGATATTAGGGTATGCTTGCATAGTATTTATGATACCTACTACCTGCATTCGGTTCAATAATGGCTATTCAGGGCTTATTTGATCAGCAAAGGGAAATTTGATCACCAAAACATGTAGATCCAATTGTTATTGGACATGCTGGCGTTCAGACACCTAAAATGGATGGAATAATCTCTAAACCTCTTGTTATATGAAAACATTAGCAAGCCTCTGGTCAAATTATTAACATCAAATTTAAGAGTCTATTTTAAAAAAAAAGCACCAATAAACAGAACAGAAGTGTTATTGAGATTCGAGGTTTTATTATATTTTTTAGGTGATGGAAGAAAATATTGTTTTGCAAGATGAGTCAAGCCTTTCAAAGATAAATCTAAGCAGCTGCTTTACTATTGTGAAATATCCATCTACAAACAATTATGAATTTGAAATAAGATATTGGTAAATCTTTATGCTGAAATAACGCTAATAATAGTATAGTTTTGACTAACTTAAAATTAGCAATTAGCTTATTTTATATTCTAGCTTGTCATTGTTTTAACAAATGTTTTCATTTGGCACACTTCTCACTTGGCTAGATCAGAAATTTGAATATGAATATACAAGGTCCAAGATCCCAAGCAAATGGAACACTAATCACCATTATTGTAACTTCAAAACAATTACAGTACTAAACAATATAATTTCTTACAGTAGCATGGTTAAAGACAACTTTATAATGTGAATTCACAGTAAAATAAAATGTGCAGTTGATTAACAGTAATTCGTAAGAAAATTACTCTGCATGCATTAATTTCACTGTAAATTTCTGACTACAGTAATTTACTGTAAAATAATACTCTTTAATCCTGTAAATTATGTAATACTGTAAATATGTACATGTATATATATATACACACACATCTGATTGCAGATGGTGTAGTTAGAAACTAGTTACTAGTTACATGAACTATGTCTGCATTGTCCCACCCTCAAACACTGTAGCTGTAGCTGAGGCCTGGAACTAAGACATTTGTTAGTGTTGTTGACATGTTGAGAAGACGCTGTTTTCTGCACTGCCAAAGCAAATCCACTTTGCATGCTTACAAAGGACTCAAACTGATACAGTAAAACTGACGCCATCGTTACATTCTTGTATCACTGTGTATACAAGCGCCGAGGAAGCATCCACCTTGATTTGCATTTATTACTGCTCACAGTGGCAGGCCATAACTTCCATGATGCAGCTTAATAAAACACTTCCCCCAACACTTGTGTTGCTTTGGAGCATAGTTTTGAGCCCTCCATCTGGTACTCGGCCACATGGCAAAGCCACCATCAGCCAATAATAAACACCTTGAAAAAAATACGTGCAATTCTGCCTCTAGGGTCCATCCATCAACCAGATATGGAAGACAGAAAACAAAGTCAAGCGACTGGATGTGTACACTATAAGCAGCCTTTTCTTAAGAAAAGCCGCCTGCAAAACTGGAAGGCTAATTTTGTTTTCTTTACACCTTTCCAAAAAGTCTGAAACTGTTGCTCAATATTTGAGTTAAAAAAGTTGGCCTGGTTGGGTTTCAGCCAGGGCAAACCATAGACACTCATGTCATCTATTTTACTGTATCATTCAACTGGGACAAAAACTAGGTAAGTCAGATCTGGCCCACATTGAGCTCATTGCAAAAAGATTTTGTCTTGTGGCTATCACTTCTGTTCACATCTGTGGTTATCCAGTTTGGAAGAAAAAGATTTACATTAAAAAGCGAAAAGAATCATTTCGACATTTCATGTCAACTTTAATGACTGCTCTATAAAAGAAAATCATTAAAATAATGCTTACAGGCTTAGGAATCCTCAATAGCAACAGATCAATGCCTTCAAAAAAAGCTTTGTATCATAAAGTCAAGATGTAAATGCATGGTGCCTTCAGGCAAAACACAGCCTGACTGTATGTGTTGTAAATCTGCATGATTAGGTCATGCCAAAAACCTCTTAAGCCTTCAAATTCCCTTAAGCTTTGAAAAATGTGTAATGTTTCATTAAAAAACCCAGATTGCTTTCAAAGCGTTACCCAATCGCATTATGACACTGAACAAGAGGGAAGATATTTTTGCTTTCTTTATTTCTCTCATAAGTGTCTGAAGTTGAAAGCTAGCTGGCTGTAGCATCTAACAGTGTCCAAGCTGTCAGGAGCGAGGTATTTTAATTCTAAGGTTTAGGGGTTGAAAACGTATAGCTAGGTGTCAAGGCCACAGTCGATACGGTTCAAGCTTTCATCTGGCAATTAGCCGACTACTGGATTGACAGTCTCTATGCCTCACCTGGCTGTTCTTTCCCCTCAAGTTAACATGTCAGTCTCTCCTTCCCTGCTACTAACAGATGTTCACAGATGGCTAGTATGTGTGCTCTTCAATGTCAGACCCATTCGGTTAACCTCTGGTCAGGGCGGGGTTAAAGACAGATTTATCAATGTTATTAAGACCTTCTGGTGTTGTTTACTTCGAGAAGGCAGAGAAAGGCCTGTCAGCAGTTCCTTACTTTTTCATCTTAACACCATTTGTACAATTCAATGCATTTCTCAGAGATCAGAAACACATCTATTTTTTTATGTATAATTTGAACACTTTGAACTGAAGATCAACAGAAAGGGATAGCTCGCCCAAAAATAAAGAAATACTGACATAATTTAATCATCCTCCTCATGCTGTTCCAAGACCATATACACTTGTTTTTTGTTTTGTTTTTGTTTTTATCTGAAAAAATAAAATAAAATAAAAATACTGTCAAAAATGTTTGAGATTTGAAAAATGGCAAGATTTTTAGTGTAAAAGTGGATGGGGACTAAGGAATGTCAAGATCCAAAAAGGTATACTGTAATAGACTTTTAAATCTTCTAAAGCCATACAATAAGTTTGTATGAGGAACAGACTGAAATAGAGGTTATTCATTAAAAACAATGGCTTGAAAATCTTGCTTGAAATGCATTGTATGTAAAGGAGCAGTTTGGACATTTCGCTATAAATATCTCCTTTTGTGTCTGTGGAACAAAGAAAGTCATACAGGCTTTTGAAAGACATAAGGGTGAGTAAATGATACCAGACTTTTCATTTGTCTGTGAACTATACCTTGAAAATAATAATGTGACAAAAAGAGGTGTATGAAGCAGTAGTATTCATAATTAACCTTGATTTTGTGCTTTCTGAGCTGACAAATTACATAACTAAACTTTTATAACGGTGTCAAAAAGCTGCCAATTGTCAAGGGGGTTTAGCAAGTACTGTAGTATTTTCTTTCAGTGACAACCACTGAGCAAGTTTTCCATGAAACAACGCAAGGCAATGAAAGTAAGGCTTCTTTGTTTTATTGAAGTTCTCAGACTACTGTACCTCCCAAGGTGGCGCACTCATGTTGCATTATTGTCAAAACAGGCATTTGAAACTTTGTAAATTATAAAATCTTGACAGATCTGAAATAATCAAAGCATGAAATCTTCACCACTATGCTCTGACATATTATCCTCTTTGTTGCAACCAGCTGTAAAAAATATGCCTTCTAAATAAACGTGATCTAATTATAGACATTATTGCAAGGGCCTTGGGTGCCTAGCGAAAAACAATGCAGTTATACCACAGAGAGCAGCGAGTCAACAGTTCAGCCCTGCAGATGGAAAGAAAGGAGGCTTTTATTAAATATTCTGCGCACAAACAACGGACCGAATTGAGCTGGGAGTGAGCCTATGCTTTAAAACAAAAGTATATCTCAGGAACTAAATGAAAAACAATGACCTGACCTTCAAGAGCACTTGCTCACCTCAAATGGTCCAACCCTCTTTCTGACAGACAGTGGCAGCAATTCTCCAAGGGCATGTTACCATCTCATTCTGACCTAGGGCAAAACTCTCGTCAACCATTTTGGGTTTCTATTTGCTCGCCGCAGACTAGTGAAGGCTGGAACAGAGAGAATGTTGGAAATGAAACCTAAAAACAATGATAATGGCATGTTTGTCGTTTGGTTTCAGGTAACAGAAAAACGATTTGTCAGCACACTTCTGGAATGGCCACATCCATTACAGATATGTGTATTAAACAATCATATTACAGCACGTGAAACGATACGCTATGCTCCATTAAATAAACAAGTCTTTGAGCCTGCCCTACGTAATGTGGTTACGCTCGCATAGTTATCAAATTTATTCCACCCTATCATTTTAATGTGCTGCTTTAAGGCATCTGAGGTGAAGACAGACCGTGTGCTAAGCTGTCTGAATTCTCTTCTGAGTACCTGGCAGCATATTTATTGTCCAATACAGCTGTACCCTGGTAAAAGATTTCACCTTGCAATACAATATGTATATACTGCATATATGCACAAACATAAAAATTGTGGAGTTGTAATGCATACTGACAGTGCAATAATCAATCTGGGGGAAATTATTAATACACTACTATAGAAGTGCATAAGAGTGTTTTTGGAACAGCATTGCTAATTTGACAGTGGACAATGGCATTGCATATCAAGAGACAACTATTCTGACAACATAATTTTAACATGATTTTTCTCAATCACATTGGCTCAATTCTCAAATTAGACTTTCTTTCAGATCTCAAAATAATTAGTTTCTTGTTCACATCAGATTGAATTTCTTATTGATTTAAGCAAATTGCATGTGTTTGGCACATGCGTGCAAAGAATCACACTATAAAAAATTGCTGTAAAATTACAACGTACAATGTTTGTTTCTGAGAAAAACGGTCTCGCTGTAAAAAGCAGCACATGGGGGCAGGGCACCTTCAACACGACACGAGCTCTCGTATGCAGAAAGCGGTCAACTGAATCTCTTTAACTCTTTACCGTCTGCGTCTACTAAAGAAGGAAACAGTTCAAGATAAGTTTATTTCTTTGTTGCTATTTTACTATGTTGCACCCAACTTGTAAAATCGCCTTTTCCGACTGTACTAACGTTACTTGCCGCAAATCGTGTTGCAGCCAGATAGACCACTCTCAACGGGTGGGACATTTCACTAGTCAGTGTTCTCCATCAGATTATAACTCTAGGTTTGGGAATAATTGATGACGGGCTGCTGAATTATTAAGATAATGCACATCCGAGGTTGTAATGCAGCCATGACTCGAAGTGCAATTCAACGGTTCGTCATCAGTTACTCATCCTCAATCGCCACACCTCAAGACATTGTACAGATGTTGTATTTCAAGACATCTGTCAGGTTTTTGTCCTATTTCTTATTATCCGATATCATGGGTGTGTGGAAAACACACAATCACTTCCTTTTACACACAGCTAAACCGTCATGCCTTGGCCCCTGTTTCTGTTAAGATGATATTTTATTGTTTTCTCTACGGTAAAATCACCCAAAAATGAAAAATCTGTCATTAATTATTCACCCTCGCAGCTCAAAAACTTTAATTACAGAAAAATGCAAGGTTGTGTTTGCAAACAGAGGAAGTGGTGCTCTCGTGAACGCGCGTCAGAGACTGATACGGAACAGAAGAAAGTGTTGAATAAAGTCGCTATTTTGTTTTTTTAGCACACAAAAAGTATTCTCGTCGCTTCATAAAATTAATGTTGAACCACTGTAGTCACATGGATTATTTTAACGATGTAAATATTATTTATATAAGAACTTCACATACACACTCTGGGGACAACAGAGACTTCTTTTACATATTGTAAAAAGGGGCATTATACCACCCCTTAAAGCAGCCACTACTCCAGTCTTCAGTCACATGATCCTCCAGAAATCATTCTAAAATGCTGATTTGCTGCTTAATATTTTTGTGGAGACTGTGATACTTTTGCTTAGGATCCCATGAATAGAACAGAACATTTATTTTAAAAATAAATCTTTTAAAACATTATACATGTCTTTACTGTCACTTTAACAATTTTATGCATTCTTGCTAAGAAAAAGTATTTATTTCTTAAAAAAAAAAAAACCCTTCAGTCATTAAAACCATATTTTACACAATTTAGCTTGCGTAGTAAAATGTATCTGGTTTTAAGAATGTTTAGATATTTTAACTGGAGACCAGGGGCCTCATGTATCAATCTTGCGTACGCACAAAAACTTTGCGTACGCCAGCTTTCACGCTCACGGTCGGATGTACTAACAGTGAAATTAACGCGAGAATGTGCGTTCCTCCACGCCAATTCCATGTCTGGCGTACGTACATTTCTCATTGTTTTTGTCCGTTGGCGACTCTTACAGGCAATAAAGTGAAGTTGCAAACATTACACAACGAATTGTTCTACAAGTCTATCGCACCACCAACCGTGGGAAGCATTACTATTAATTTGCTATTTATAAAATAATTGTCATATATTGTCACACGAGCCTTATGGGAATATTCTTCTATCAATTTTGCAATTAAGTAAGAACATATAAAAGCATATGCAAACTGATACAACCCTTAGTCTATGGCAATGACAGCTTTGGTTTAATGTCCACCTTTATATCAGACCATTTCTTTTTAAGGTAATTTAGGGTAGACGGTGTACAGAGACATGTGTACAGTTGAGACACCTTAAATAACTTGCGTTCGCAGCAAGCCAAGTTGTGATTTTTGCTGTGAACGTGCGTATTAGTGTCCTCTTTGATCGTGGGAAATTTGAACAACGGACGCGTCTCCGATCCGAAGATATCGGGAATTTTTTTTTTTTTTTTCTTCTAAGATATGACGTTCACTTCACCATGCACTCTCCACAATGAATAGCTTATTATCCTTATGTGACTGTTAAGCGTAACTGGTATCACCACAAACGCTATTCTGTGCCCTAAAAACTGGCATATTTCATGGTAGGCTATTGTGTCATGCAAGGTAAATGCAAAATCTAGAGAAATGTGCGAGGTGGCCAGCGGGGGACAGTTGAGACACGTCTACCCCCGATAGAGTTCTATTAGGAAACACACTGTTTAGTTGTTCAGTGTTATGATAACAGTTTAAACGCCGTAATAGCCAGCATAGGACACAAATGAAAATAAAATGTGATATTTGTGATATTTAAACTGTGTATTATTAATAAATATTGCTACATATCTTGTTCCTGCTTTATACATTTTAACCAGTGCTAATTTAAATAAAATGAATGAGTAGCCTATAAATGGATGAATAAACAAAAATGTTGCCCAATTGTTATTTTCTTTATTTGTCTTTATTTTTAATATTTTCAATGAATGGTTAGTTACCTTCACATCATTATAAATTGGTGTCTCAACTTTTCAGTGTCTATTTTTGTATGAAAAATCAAAACGCAAAAAAGTTTCTCAACTGTACTCAGTCTACTCGTGTGACTTTCAGATCCCACCGCATTGACGACATCAGCCAAACTCTCCCACTCATATTTTTTTTATTTTGTTTTTAATTCTGGAGGACAAACTTCCAAATAAAATTTTTTTTTTTCGTTTCTACCTCCGATAGTAGCACCTCCAATTCACTTTCTGTAAAGTTTCGTTTCTTGTCACCATTTTCTTACTGCTTTCTTTTGCCAAAGTGGACTCATTACCATATTTAAATGAATTTAATTAAGGGAGAAGACTGGGTGGGGCGTTGTGCTCGTGCATGTGCGCTCAATTTTACGTTAACTGGGATGTACAAAGAGAATATGCGTGGGATCCTTCGTACGCAGAGATTCATACATCAGGTTTTTTTTGTGCGTACGCACATTTACAGCTTTGTCCGTACGCAATGTTTTAGTATGAATTCAACGCAAGTCTTTGTACATGAGGCCCCAGAATAGTAAAACTGATTAATTTTATTTTTTTTTTCCTTTCCCATTTTACTCTCGACTGAACAGGTAGAACAAGGTGCTAGCCAAGGTCAAAAGTTCAGTCCTCAGAGAACACATAGTGGCAAAATGTCCACCTTGAATGCACTGTAAGTCAATAGAAATAGAAATGCCAAAATGCATAAATCTATCCTGAAAAGAGCAAGGAGTGCTGAGATAATCTGTAGCCTCTATAATCTTTGGAATATATATTTATAAAAACATTCTTCTTGGGGCATTCTTCTTGGGGCATTCTTCTTGGATCAGAAATCCGTAAATGTAATGTTTCGTGTTGTTGTTGTTTTGCCTTATTTTTTTACGATTTTTTTTTTGTCGATGGTAGTTTTTTATTTTATTTAATTTTTTTTAAATATGTGGCGAAGACAACACACCTCACCAGGAATCAACACAACACATAATTTGTGGCTGTATATCATGTGGCTGAATGACCTCACCATACCATTGTGTTGCTGAAATGCCCATTACCTGCACCATAAGCCCTTCTATTCAATCTCAGCTCCTGTCATGACCAGACAAGTGCGCCGTCTGTGTCATCTCATTAGCCTGGGCTCTCCACAAGTAGCAGTGCAGAGCAGTGTAAAAAAAAAAAAAAAGCCTGAAACCTACATAGAATGTTTCTTTGGTCTGCAATCCAAGTGGTTGAAGGGGAAAGAGATGGAAATGGAGGTAGAAAGGTGTAGCATGGAAATATAGGCTTGTATACGTTTTTAAGAGCACAGGATCACTGTGAGGAAAGTATTAAATGAGCACATTTGAGGGTGTTCTCTCAGAAAGTGATAGAGGAGACACCTTGTTCCTGGTTTGGCATTAAACAGGGTCACTCTCCCACACATCTTAAAAGTTCTTACTACCGTAAGCTCTCACTGGCACACTTTTCAATTACAGATAAAGCTCATCTCATCATGTACAGCCGTTGAAATGTTCCATCAAAAATATGATGTACAGCTGTACTTCCCCAAGTGTCCTAACATGCTGCTCCATCTTGAAGCTTCTAATCATAAAACCACTGCTTTTGGCAGGTTAAAAGCAATCCACAAGAACCTAATTTAAAAACATCTGCTTTGTAAGGACAGACAGACAGACAGAAAGACAGACAGATACATAGTTAGACAGACAGACAGACAGACAGACAGACAGATAGACAAATAGATAGATAGATAGATAGATAGATAGATAGATAGATAGATAGATAGATAGATAGATAGATAGATAGATAGATAGATAGATAGATAGATAGATAGATAGATAGATAGATAGATAGATAGATAGATAGATAGATAGATAGATTATCATCTTTCTTTACTCTAATACCACTTCAGGAGTCTTCAGAAACACTCCAAAACAACACAAAATCTTAGCAGTCGGCATCCGAGTTTGGGTTTCACTTAGCCTAATACACATCACAGATTCACTGTGGAAAAAAACACAATGTCAAGAACAAAACCCTCTAATCTTTAGAATTTCAAGCTTCATTTATCATGAAGTCTCACTCTCTTATTTGAGGAAAATAAGAGAGACTGTTCATTAGTAAGCTTTTAGTCCAAGTTTATGCAAACGAGCTAACATAAGCAGCCCATTCTTCTTGATTATCTCCTTGAAAGTTTGCATAGTTTTTGACTTGAAAAGCATTCATGGATTCTTCAAAGTTGTGTGAATAAGGGGAGGATGTCAAGGTCGACAAGTGAAGATTGCGGCAAATTGAGAAGATGATGAACTGTGGCTCGTAAAAGCAAGGGAAAAAACACACTCAGCTCAAGTACCCAGTGAGTGGAGGTGGGAAGTGTCCATTAGAGATCCCTGTGTGGGTCACTCTCCTCTTCTTACACACTCAGTACATTTTACACTTCAAATCCAGCCCTGACATTAGAGATCAATACAAGCAGAACAGATAGTTGGCTCTGCTGTTAGATGTTTTATAGGGTTCTTCATTGTTCTAAAGTGCCACAAGTAGGCTAAAGCATGGACAATGAAGCTGGTAAGATGGTATGCAGTTCAGACTATGAATTAAGCCAGAAAAACAGATTAAAAAAGGTGGGACTGAATTAAGACAGAAAAACAGATTAAAAAAACGTGGGACTCTACTTCTAATGGTCATCATAAATGACCTGGGCCCGGTTCCTCAAAACATTCTTATCACTAAGTAGTTCTTAACCTATTCCTTGACCTCTCTCTTAACGTTATGGCACGATTCCCGACACGTTTGTACGCTAAGTATATCTTCTGTAAGTCACACTTTCGTAAGGTTGGTCTGGACCACTCTTAGCTTTACCTTATCACTGTTGCAGGTCTATATGAATATAATTCTGAAGTTTTAATACACCCAGACAGTATTAAATTAGGCTAATTCAAGTGTTTTCATGCAAAGAATAAAATTGTCATTACACTGATTGTTGTTAGATTTTTAATTATATTATTATACAATATTATTAATTTAATTAAAAAGCGCTTTTAAAGGCCAGTGAAAGCATAGGCTACTGTCAGTTAAGTCCTAGGCTTATTCGGACGCTAATATTGTTTCTCATGGGCTTGTATGTTATTTTAAACATTTATAGGGGTAAGTCGGTGATTTTAGTGCCGTCCGAATCCGTAATATCAGTGTTTTTCTCACCCAACCCCCGTAAAAATCCCTGTCCAAATTAGTACCTACTATTTTTTGACAAACAGGTTGTGTGGTAATTTAATTGCCGTCTGAATCCACTTCTCTGAGTTTACAAGAAGAGATTCAAAATCCACTGTTTAAATCATTTTTGATCACTGCCGAGCACCGTACGTAAGATGTACACTTTTATTACTGAAATGCTGGAAAGTATTTACAAGAACAATATTTCATCGCAGCTCCACCTCAGCGAACAAAAATGGGAAAGAGAAGAAAGCACGTAAAAATTTGAAATGGTTATTATGGCAGCAATATATGATACAATTTTAAAATATGTAGGCTAGACTATTATAGGCTATTATAGTTTGGATTATTTGTTACAATATCCAATAGTCCTAATAAATGCAATTTCAACTATTTCTGAAGTGCTTCTTTAATAAAGAACACCGCTTTCTCACATAAACAGCCCCTGCACGAGAGAATAATTGATTCTCGAGCCATCGATATCAACCAATTCAGCACCATCGCCACGGACAGCGCCGGGTCACGTCGCACTTAAGAAGGTATATCTTAAGCAGCTTCCTAAGGTATAGTTCGGGGAACACACTTAGGAACATAAACAACTTTGGTAAGATATATCTATCGAGTCTTCTTAGCACGCTAAGAGTGAGCGTTATCGGGGAACCGGGCCCATATCTTTATCATCCACTGTAAAATGTAACTGTAAAACAAATGCTAATCTATTGTCAAAAATATCTACACTCCCGTTATTTTTTTAAAGAAATGAAAACTTTTTCATCAATGACGCATTAAATTAATCAAAAGTGACAGTTTTTAAAAAGACATTTATAATATTACAAAAGATTTATATTACAGATTTAAATATAAAAAAACTGCAAATATACTAAATTAGAAGACAATCATTTTAAATTATAATACTATTTCACAATATTACTGTTTTTACTGTATTTCTGATCAAATACTGTAAATGCAGCTTAGGCATAAGATTTCTTTCAAAAATATAAAAATAAAATCTTACTGACCCCCCCAAACAAACTTATTTGGCTCAAGTAAGTTCATCTGATGTAGTCTTCTCAAAAAAGGGGGCAACTAGACTTAACTCAGATCTGTGATTAAAATATCCCTGTTGTAAGAACATAAAAGAAGGTTATTGTTTTGTTTTGTTTTTTGATAGAATTATCCATTTTTTTGGGTGAAACATGCTTTTAATGATAGCTCAAAATTATAAAAAAAAAATAACATAAAATAGCACAAGGTATATAGGGAAATTAGGACTTGACTCTGATTCAGTCATTGAACATAACTTATTCCCTCCAAGTAGTTAGTGCAATCAATCTGGGCTTCTGTATGTACATTTGTATGAAGAGAAATGGACTTAATTCTATAGTGTCCAAGTTCACCAGAGAAAAAATGATCACTCTAAGCGTGACTTGACACAAAACACGACTAACCAACTACAACAAAACGACTTAAATAATTGATAATATCAGCTATGATACATCCCTGTAAATCCCCATGCTTTTTGCATAAACTATTCACATAATGTTTTTTCCCCCACAAAATTGTAACATCAGTATCAAATAAGAAATGGAGGATTGTACACAGATCAAACAATCTCCTGACCCTGGCTAGACAGGGAATTCATTTGCTAGTCATTTCAGACACTCTTTCTTAAAACTGATATGGTTGGCTAACAGAACTTATGCTGGATCTGCTAGAGATTTTAGAAACACAAGGGCTTTGACATTGAACTTCTTAACAAAGAGAGTCCATCAAGATTCACCTAGGCACCTCATTTTATTTTAAGTGAACAAAGGAGACTGACAATGAAAATCCCCTTGAAAAAGCTGTAGAAGAACTTTTTCATATAATAATGCCAAATGTGTCAGAGTTGTAGTGAAGTGCATGCATTCTCACTGACTGCGTCATGTTGCAGCGCTGCTGCCAGGCTCTATAGAATGCCTTAGAACTTAAAAGCCAAACCATAAAACAACATGTTAGAAAGTAGAATGTTTCTAGAATTATAACTACCAATGTGGGCAATTTAATTGACTATGTGCAACAATTTTATATGCAAACAAGCATGCATGCAACTATATTTGCATTGCTTGAGGGTTTCAATTCATTAGCTAGCCTCCAGCTATAACTGCACATAAGTGCTAAAATGCTGCATCTATTTACCTGATAAAACTACTGAAGTGATAGTAAAACCTGTGTAGAATAATAATAATTGTAGCCCCAGGTGCTGAACAAGCCATTATGAACAATAAAAGTTAAATATAAGTAAATGTCACAGCCATAAACAGTAATTAAAATGCATCAACGTATAACAAAAGAGTCCAAAAGAGTCTGAAGACCAGTTAAACCTTTCATTATCTGTCATTAAATCTTTTTTTTTTCTTTTTTTTTGAGGATTCATGATGTCTTTTTTTCCCCGTTTGATCAAAGAACTACAGGTAGCAACACGTGGCGTGTCACACATTATACCAGCAGCCTGTTAATGCAACTGCACTTTCCTTCAAAATAAAGTTTGCAGAAGCCAAGCTCACTCTGTTTGCTTGTCCTGAGCATGGCCCTGCTGACAACATGTGAGTGTGCATAAATATCTTCAATTCCTCTGCGAATACCTCAAGGTTTGCTTTGGGATGATTCAGGGAGTGACTGATCAAAATTCTTCACCGTATCTCCTGGATTTTATTCTTTAAAGGGATGTTGTTCAAAGTCATCATGGACTATTTTCTCCTGAAAGCTGTGTGTTGTTCCACATTATCCGAGAATGTAGTTTCTGTTGTTGAGGGAAACTGAAGGGACTCAAAGGCTAAAGACATTGAAAATTAAACAGCAGTGTAAACTGTGAACTGTGACGGAAAGCAAAATCGGACATCATCCATTTGCTTGTCTTAAAATGTTTCTACTTCAATGTCTGTACTTACATTCTCAATCGTCCTCCCTTTGTTAAATAAACAACAAGGTATTCAAAGTAATTCAATTTTTCCAATTGTTATGATTTAGTCATAACAAAGGCATTTCCTAAGACAACTATAATCGCACAGTGCAAACACCATGGAGCTGTTTGTTAGAAACACAAAATTAACATACATCGATTGTGACAGAGATGGGACTCGAAGCCAATGCTTGCGATTATAAACTAAAAGATAATTTACATTTGATTCTTTTCAGATGTAGTTGGGTAGAATCGCTGTTTCTCTCCTGAGGTGGAAGCGTAATGTCACCACTCTTCAAGGCATCCTTTAAGCCCCAGCTCTTGTTGCTATGGAAACCATTCATTGCCACGCAATCTTCCTGTGCTGTCTCGCAGAACCTTCCTCACAAACACACAGTAAATCTCACCTCTAAATCCTGGATTTAACTGAGAGAGAGAGTCAAAACATGGATCATTTTATCTTATTGTATTTGCTTTACTTCAGTACACCCCTATAGGAAAGGTCAGACAACATAATCAATTACAATCTCCTATTTTCTTTATAAAGTATAATAATAATAATAATAATAATAATAATACGGCTCAAAAGTTAAGAGGCAATACATTTAAAAAAAAAGAAATTATTCAGCAAGCATGCATCAATTTGGTCATCAAAAATTACTTTTTAAAACAAATGCTGTTCTTTTGAACTTTTTGAAGATTTCCACAAAAATATTAAGGAGCACAACTGTTTTCAACATTGATAATAACAAGAAAATGTTTCTTGAGCAGCAAATCAGCATATCAGAATGATTTCTGAAGGATCATGTGACACTGAAGACTGGAGTAATGATGCAGAAAATTCAACTTTGCATCACAGGAATAAATTACATTTTAAAAATATATAAAAATTTTACTGTATTTTTTCACCACATAAATGCTTGGTGAGCTTTTGTAAAAACTTTAAATTCCAGCAGTGACATCATAACTCATTACATCACAAACTAACAAGATAAAAAAAAAAACCTGTGCTTCACAATTCCTGTGAAAAAAAGTAGTGAAGACAACATAGGCCATCGCAAAAAACAGTGATGACTAAAATAAGGATGAAGATGCTGCAATATGTTTACTAAACATGTTGTGGTTAATCATGAATCAGCTTCAGGGCTCCATTCTTTTTAAATCAACACTGTAAAAACTAAAGGAGCCTCAAATATCCTTTCGGATACTCAAGGAACTTAAAAATGTAATTTAAGTGCCTCAAAGCTCTTTCTCCTATAGTAGGGTTACTGGAGGAGCATTGACAATCTTTGAGGTTCTTGCTGGAACTTATGGGATCCTTTAAGCACTTTGTATTTAGTTCAGAGGTTCTGGAGTCACCTTTTCATTACTATGAGACCTCGAAGTGCTTTGGGGGAAAATAGAGGAACTTGAATGTGATAAAAGGGTTTTTGGAAGATCTTTTAACATTTAAGTGGTTCATAGAAGATATATTATGTTAAAGCCAGCATCTGGAGGAACCCAATGGTTCAGTGAGGCCGGAATGATATTATTATTATCCTATTATTACTTAAGTTTTATTCAGTATACCCAGGTGAAAAATACGTAGGCTACTATTAAAAATGTACTTGAGTGTGTTTTTAGTAGGCCTTCAATACAAATATAACCTACTTTGATGCATTTTAATACATTTAACAGCAGCCTACGTCTTTTTCACCAGGGTAGCTTACATTTATTTAGTATAGGCCTATTTTATTGATTAATTTAAACCAATAACAAACAACACTAAATAATAATAATATTAATAATAAAAATTCATTAATTATTATTGAATAAATAATAGTAATAAAATAATATTTTTTACTTCTTCATAAATTATTATTATTTGAAGAAGAACCAGGAGGATAAAGGTTTTATTCAGTCACGAAACTGCTGCTATTCCTCTGCTGTCGTCACTTCAGTGATGCTCGCGCTGCTCGCGCGCAACAAAGCTCAGCTGATCTACGTCATCGAGTTTGAAAGTAACGGCTCTCCTCATCAAAGCCTGCCGCATCTTCCGCCGTTTGTTCGGCTCTCCGTTATAAGGTTTGTAAACTCGCCAAAGAAATAAAATACTTACTATATATTCAAACATACATATATATAAACTAAATTTATTATACATTACTACGTTTTTACAGTGTTTACCACTCGTTTATTGTACAGTATCTGGTATGAAGGTTTTAGCCGCGATGCTAACTACGTTGATCTAATGAACAAATGGAAATGATTGACTTATTGTCTTAGATTGATTTAAAGTTAGTCATTCAATTCAACATATTCTGTACAACTGTGTCTTCAAATTGCTGATATACAGCCTAACTAATTTAGCTGATTCCTGCTGTCGTCATTGGCGTTTGTTATGAATAACAAAAGCAGGTTAATATAGTTTGGTCTGTTTTTGTTTAGCCTAACTTTACTTACTACAGGTGCCCTCATTCTCTCAAATACCATTTTGAATCCATTTAGTGGTCAATA
Organism: Squalius cephalus; assembly: GCF_949319135.1. Lineage (NCBI taxonomy): Eukaryota > Metazoa > Chordata > Actinopteri > Cypriniformes > Leuciscidae > Squalius > Squalius cephalus. Next base: position 32,100,526 of record NC_137128.1, on the reverse strand, counting down.
AATATTATGTTGTGAATAATCAGCTTTGTTATTTTGTTCCCCAGAACAACCAGTAGGCTACAATGTTTCAGTGGCAACATTGAATTACAGTAAGTTACCTGCACCACATGCAAGTACTTTATTACTATGAACTTTCTCTGTGTGCAATTGTATTGTTTGACTGTGTACTTGTGTTTTTTAATCAGTTATTCTCTGAAAATCTTCTTCCCTCATGCTCTCAAATCTCATTCATGTTACATTTATGTAATATCACAGGTTTGGAGCTAATAATGCTATGCATTTTTTATAGGCTATACCTTAATCATATGCATTTGAATATAAGACATTTGAACCCTGAATTATAACTTCAAGTTTGGTCTTTTTCGACAAAAAAAGAAAAAAGCTATTAAATGGCTTCATAAGACTTACAACACAAACCATAACACATGAGTTGTGAATTCATTGATTATTTTTAGGATCTTTTCTGGGACATTTTTGGAGCTTAACCATTTTTACATAAATTGTTGCATTTAATTGAACTAGACAAGTGTACATAAGAATGGTTTCATGAATGATTTACACAATTTTTTTCTGCTTGTGTTTCATGCAGTTAAAGCGGACGGTGACAGGGGTTGCATTATGCCTGAGATCTGCTTTTGGGTTCCACAGACAGAAAGTCAAACAGGTTTGGAACGTCACAAAGCTGAGGAAATTATTTAAATTTCACAACTATCACTTTAATAACCTTACTAACAGTAAATTTTGTACTTTGCAGGGATCTCGGTAAGCTGAAATACAAGTTTGAACAAGAATAAAAATCCTCCTGTAGACCTGAAAATCATTGAAGTGTCTGGACCATCCACCAGAAAAGAGGAAAAACAAACAGAAAATGAAGCTAATGCACCTTTTCACTTTTCTAACTCGTTAAGTACCTCACATGTCCCTTGTGAAGATTTTATAATTGATTGCATTTTATGTTGCAGTGAGTAAAGGTGCGTCACATTTGTGAATTTTGTGAAATTACACAGGCAAAAAGGTCCATTGACCATTGTCAGCAGTGTAGCAATGTAATGTATGAAGCACCACACAAAATTGCTGATCGTGTGGATTCTTATTGAAATGACTGAATTCACCAGTGAACATTCACAGAACAACAGATAATTTTACTGCACCTTAACTCTGTTCAAATGGAAAATGTTTTCTGATTGTTGTGACATAAGGAATACTGTTTCCGGGTCGAAGCCTCTACTTCTACTTCCTTTATCTTGTTTCTAGATATTGAGAATACTCAACAACCATTTATGGGAACTGTTGATTCAAGTCACACATTTAAGCTTTTCAAAAGCCGTAGTGTACATTACAGTCTCCAGTCTCACGGCATCCCAGACTTCAACATTTTATAATTCAAAATAGCTGAATAACTAAACCATCTGAGATTTCGGAATAGAGATAAAGGTTAGGAGGATCATAATTTTCAGGAATATTACAGAACAATGAGTGCATATTAGCACTGTTTGTTGTTTGTTTTTGGCATCTGAGAGAGCTTTTGGACTTTGAAACAGTGGCGTCAGACTTAAGCGAACTGAAACACGTTTTAAAATTAAGTGAACATGGACATTTTTAATTAGTCAATTTTAATTTTTTACATTGATTTATTACATGGAACATGTGTTTTCTATGCATTTTGTTGAGATGTCTTTTCTTGTGTAGCCTATTGTATACACATGGTTGATTATTCATATTACTTATGTATTATACAATTTTTTTTGTGTGTATTCATTGATATTAATCTATTACTAGTTTTTTTCCCCAAGTGCATTGAAGTGTATGTATTAAAATGGATCTAAAATATGTAATAAACAATTCTTATTTTGTATTTGGTTCAGTTTGTTTATTATAATAGAAGTTAATGGTAACCGTAGTAACAACGTGAAATTAATTTAATCCAAATAAAAAAATTGAAATTTGGTTCCTGGAGGCACCCACAGTGGTTCCACACAGTGCTTCATATAAGAGTTCCTCAGGAAACCTGTGTGGTTCCTCAGAGAACCACCCCTTTTTAAAGGGTGCCTAGAGGATCTACAGACGGTTCCGCCGGTGTGGCAAAGTGAAGAACCCCAAAAGGTTCCTCCAGGCACCTTTAATTTTTACAGTGAATGATATGCTTTAGCCAAAACTACAATGAAACAGAAGCCAGCTAAAGCAAATAAAGAAATAAACATTTTTCCTAGATAGGATTTCAAATGTCATCATTAGGTTTTAAAACACGTGGAGGCAATACTTGTTTTAAAATCTAATGATGAAATTTGAAATCCTATCTAGGACATTTTTTTTTTTTTTTTTTGCTTTAGCTAGCTTCTGTTTCATTGTAGTGTTGTCAGCATTCGTCTGAATGAAAACCTTTTCAACAACGCCTCTTCTATGTGTGACTCTAGGCCAAAAATCAATTAAATGTGAAACCCAGTCTAAAACTAAAACTTTAATTCTAGACTTTTCCTTTAGGGAATCCCATTGCCATAGTCTGCCCCTGGAAGTTATTAAAAGCAAAAGAGGTCTTTGGTGTATCCTCGTTTAGAGAGCTAAGTAAATGAGTGTGTGCAAGAGCAAGTGAAAGTGTGTGTGTGCGTGTGTTTGTGAATGCATTTGTAGACCGTACCAATTACCCTAATGTATCCAATTAAAAATAGCTTGTTCAAAGACTAGTGGCGGCTCTGTAAAGACTGCATTTATAATCAGGAAACAAGACCACAGAGCGAAGGGAGGGACGTTCAAACACCTTAGGCAACATTTATAACACTGACTTGAAATTACTCCCCATGATCATTCCAATCAATCTTATGCAAACAAAGAGCCTTTGGAGGAGGTAGAGGCTCAAGGAACAGAGGAGACTATCTAGCAAGAGTGAGATTTATGAAGTAAGGCAAGGTGCAGTCTGTCTGAAAGAAATGAAAAAGCACTTAGTCCAATGGGAATTACTAAAGCAAAAAGGATGCCAGAAAGAATATATTATGGTTTGCAAACAGGTTTCCCATGTCACCTATTGGACAAAAACAAATAGTCACACCCCAATCTCATGCCAGATCAGAAACTAAAAATGGCTTACTTCACTGCATATTTCTTCTTCATTCCTATGTCTACTGTATGTATTCTGGGACCCTCATCCACAATGAATATTGAGTTTGGTAAGTTTATAGGCGAACAGATTAAGCTAAAAAAAAATAAAAAAAAAACCTTGAGACTGGTTTCAAACATTGAATCCAATACATTCACAATAAAAAGTTATGATAAAGATTTAAAAAAAAAAAGTTTCCCAGTTTCCCAAAACCTAGAAAATTCTATTTTGGCCTATATAAAGACCAGCAGGTTTCTGCAGAGGCGGCGCATGCTATTTTTGAGTGTTTTATGCACTCTAAAGCGCTGAGCTTATTTTAATTCTGTAGGCTAAGTATTAAAATCCTGACTACTGAGAACTTTGTGCTATGAAAAATGCAATCGCATCTAAACATTGTTAACAAACTGAAATCTGGTTACCTCTGCATGCTGACACCATTTTTTAGACTCTAAGGATTTCTAGTTATAAATATGCAGGTCCTCATGCATTCAAATATCACTGTATGCAGATCAAACTGTGCTATTCCCAGGTGTAACCTTTCATAAGTTTGCAAGAGTATGTAAGCATAAATTACATCACAAATTATTTTTTTATAAAGTACAATAAATATTGAAATTAGAATATGTGTCTAACTGTGCTATTCCCAGGTGTAACCTTTCATAAGTTTGCATAAATGTCATAAGTTTCATAACTTTCATAAGTTTGCATAAACCTTTCATAAGTATGTAAGCATAAATGACATCACCAATTATTATTTTTTATAAAGTACAATAAATATTGAAATTAGAATATGTGTCTATCATTTATGTATATTTTTTATATACACAAATAAATGCAATGGCGTAGCAATCACTAAAACTTAGGAGGCAATGTCAATGTCCCACACCTTTAACTTTAAAGTCACTATTGAGCAAAATATTATTTTTTTCTTTTTAAAAAAAGATTTGCCATTTCCTTTTACTTCCTGTCTCATATTTTTTTCCAGACATCCCTAAAGTGAGAAACAACATGACATATTTGACAATGCTATGGCAGTGCCATATAAACAGTCAACCCCAGCACAAATGTCAGAACTATTCTAGGACAGGCAAAGACATTTCACACTATATCTGATTGCCTAGAAATGACTTATACAACTGTCAGAGTGAGCGGCAGACGTGCATATAGTGTTCAGCACCATGGACAGCGGCCAGTGAAGCTGCTTGTGATAAATGATGAACACACAGTACTTACATATATAAAGTGCAAATGACTAAAGTGCACACTTTAGTTTAGGGTCCAATTCTCACTACTTATAAAACACATATTAATGGCTAAGTCTGCATTACCATATTCTAACTTAACAACTACCTTGCTAACTATTAACAAGAAGTAATTAGGAGTTTACTGAGGCAAAATTCATAGTTAATAGTGAGAATTGAACCCTAAACTAAAGTGTGACCAGACAGACAGACAGACAGACAGACAGATAGACAGATAGATAGATAGATAGATAGATAGATAGATAGATAGATAGATAGATAGATAGATAGATAGATAGATAGATAGATAGATATGGTCACACTTTAGTTTATGTATGGATGGATGGACATTCATTTCTTGCTCCAAAAAAAAGGCTGACCAGACATGGTTGTAACACTTTCCAGTGTACTTCTGGACCCACAAAAACTTCACAAAATGGGGCTGTTTATATACCCCATTTGACACACACACAGAGAGAGAAACAAACAAACAAACAAAAACATTATGTATGTCTATTTAGTTGCTCTTTTAAATTAAAAAGCACATGCAAATGTTTAACTTTTAAATTCTTAATTAACATGTTTAAAAGCATGGGGATGGCATAATGATTGTTTTGAACAAGTACATCTAATTACCACAAAAAATGTGTGCACAAAAACAATTCAAAATGTGCAATAACTCATTGTGGTAATCAAACTCAGTTCAATGTCCCTGCCAACTCGTGCAAATAACAACTGCACACTTTGACACGAAGGCACACGGTTTAGTGTTACAGAATGTTGCATATTTAAACTACTAGGCTATTTCTTCTGCTTTACAGCAGACAATTATGGAATATCAAAGTTCTTCAACTTTGTTTATATTATATCAAAGGCACTGAGTTACAGATGTTGAAACAAAATGTGTTACAACACTCCCTGTTCTTCAATGTTGTTGTAAACATTATTATAACACTGGAGGATGAGACCGCTTGACACATTTGTGTAAAATAAATTTGAGACAAACTTAGAAACAAACACAAACTATATATCTATCTATCTATGGAAATGAATAAAAGCATAATTTGTTTTTGCTTGTTTTCTGTTTTTGTTTTTTTAGAGTTCACAACAGGTGAAGCTATACATGGCACAAACTTCACACAAGTTTACACAAGAATGTTTTCTCACAAGAATGTAACCCAGTGACCACTTAGTCTCTATAGGATCACAGCTGTATATGTCACGCATGTTCATAATTATAACAACTGTTTGCATGTCTCACCCTGCCAAACGAACATCATGCTTCCTATATTGCGCAAATGACACATATCTGCAGGTTACCGCGTATTAATCCGGACGAAAAACATAAATAGAACTGATATATTTGAGTTTCTGCACTAGGCCTGCATCTGATATTTCAACTTAAAATTACAATAGTTTATCACAATCAAGTAGCCTATATATCTTCAATAAAAAGTTTAATTGATTATAAATAACAGCACTCACCCAATACAAAGTACGGGAGCTCGGTATTTTCCAAGTCGTCAACAACGACTATTTCGCCCGGAAAATCGTTCCTGACGGAGAATAACAGCTTGGGCTCGGAGGCCGACGGGCTGTGCATGATGCTCAGGTCGTTCTCTCGCAAAAACGGCAAAGCGGATACCGTAACGCTTTTCATTTTGCACTCCATGTCTTGAGACTGATCTTCTTCGCCGTTCAGACATTTCACCCCAGCGGAATTGAAGATGACAGTCCAGAGAACGCCGATTAGCAGACCGGAGTGTGGTAGTAGCATCTTGCCGGAGACTGTGTAGCGGTTGTCAGGCTGCGGCAGTCGGTCAGCGGCACACTGGGAGCTGGAGGAGGAGGAGGAGGACCGGGGAATGCGTTAGCAACACACTAATCTAGATGTTTGCGTGAAAATACACGATAGAGGCAGGGTTTAAGATTCAGATATTCTCCATCCAACGGCTAAATATTCTTGTTGTCATCATAACACGACTCGGCTTAGTGATGACAGCGAGAGAGGCGGAACACCGCAGCAACGGAGCCCGTTATTGGGCTTCTCCACCTCAAGCCATCAATAACGATTTTTCTTGTTGCAGTGGATAACCATTAGCAAGAGCTACATAGTCCTGTAACACTTTTAAAACTGACTATTGTTTGCCATTATTTCTATTTCTACATGTAATTGCCCTCATATCCTCGAGTTTGTTGTTTTATCTAAGTCAAAATACGCTCTCTTTTTTCTTCTGTTTTTAAAATTTAACGCCATTCTATAGCCTATAATTTACCATTTTTATGCTAGTTTATAGGAAACATGTGTTGCATATTTGTTGCATATTTTTATACTCTGATTTACATTTGCCTACACATAGCTGAAACATAAAAATGCCTCGGTATAAAAAAAATCTTAAAATCAGTCTAATCTAGTTTGCTGGTCTAGCCGTTAGTTTGTTTTAAATAGGTTTTGTACACTTTTTTAGCAATCAGACCATGTTACCACCCTAAACTGTTTAAAGCTGGGGCTTTTTTAGCAGGATATTACATGGATTTTATTTTTTTTTATTTTTTTTTGGAGAGAGAGGGGGGGGGGGGTTAAAGTAGAAACTATACAGTGTCAACATCAGATACTTTTACAGTAAACTGTCAAACTATATTTAAAAATATATAAAACAGTAACAGGAAATTCATTGAAGAGCAATTTAAATAATAATTATATACTATTAACAAACTTTTTTTTTTTTTTTTTATTGGTTGAAATGGATACGGTTATTCTTTCTGTATCGTAAACTGAAGATAAATGCAAAAAATGAGCATCAGTAGAGAATGTGAGAGTAAGTTTTATAGTTCACTGACCACTGAGGAAAGAAGAGCAGAACTGAAGCCAACAGCAGCTGCAAGCTCTGGAAGAAGGAAGAAAGAAGAAGGAGAGGAAAAAAGAAGCAGGGCAGTCTGCCCAAAGAATGATCTCCCTGTGTAATCTTGAGCTTATACCAGCACTGAAGCAAGGCTTTAGCAAAGTGTGAAGCACTTTTGTGATGAAAGGGCACAGTACTCATTTCAGCTTTGACCTGCTCAATAATTGAACTTTGAGGGCGTTCGGGGGAGAGAGGGGTATCGACACACTTGTGGTCCCATTGCTGTGATATCCTGCTCTCTTTTAGGGTTCTTTCTGCAACACTCGCTAAGCTATTACTGCTTGTGGTTTACACATATATAAAGGCAACTGGAATAGAGAACTGTCAAAATGAGGATGTGTCTTTGTTGCCATCATTATTACATTCTAAAAAGGCAGATTATATGATTATTCGAGATGCTAATGATAATAACAATTATTATTATAGTATTATTATTATTAAAAATAACATGTAAAAAGAGAATATCACAGCAATGGCACTCAATTTCAATTAAAATTAAATATAATATAATACAATATAATATATACACACTTATATACATACATCATTTTATATATAATTATATATATACTAGGGCTGTCAAACGATTAATCACGATTAATCGCATCCAAAATAAAAGTTTGTTTTTACATAATATATATGTGTGTGTACGGTGTATAATTATTTTCTATATATAAATACACACACATGCATGTATATATTTAAGAAATATTTGCATGTATATACTGTGTATATATATTTATATTATATATAAATATTTTACATATAAATAACACATTTTTCTTAAATATATATGCATGTGTGTGTATTTATATAGCCTATAGAAAATAATTATACTCCACACACACACATATATTATGTAAACACAAACTTTTATTTTGGATGCGATTAATCGCGATTAATCGTTTGACAGCCCTAATATATACATATTTATATAAATAATAATAAACAGTGATAAAATACAATTACTATTATTATTATTATATATCCCGTGGTAAATGCTCTCTCTAAATGGATAAGTGATGCTAGATTCAAATTTTAGCTGAGAAATTGGAGCACCTATAAACATGCTTTGAGGAATCTAACTAGACATGACACAAATTATTGTCCCTTTACTGGCATTGGCGGCAATACTGGTAGGCAAATGTGTACACAGATGACTGTAATGCCTCCATTAGTGGAAGTACAGTCCCATCTTTAAATAAAAATAAATAAACAGACAAAAAGGCAAAAAATTGTCTGGACTGTTACTCTGAATAGACATGGGTCTGTTATGGCAACTACATACGTTTTAGGTATCAACATAACACAAAACATATAATGGCCTTCAAATGAGCATCATATGCAATCCAACGAAAATTGAATCTGAGGAAGCCACTCTAAAATATTCCTAAACTGCTCAAGGAATTAGCAACCAAGACATATTTTTAAAAAGTGACACATTTTCAAAATGCTAGTTGCTTGGTAGAGCACACTGAAAAGCAAATCTTGAACTGCATGTGCTGTGGTTTATGATAATGACAGAAAAGATACTGTAAAAAAATCATGCTCTGTGGTGAAAGGAATATACCACTGAGAATGTTCTTGAGACACTAGAGCTCAGGAACATGAAAAACACAATGTTTTACTAGAACAGGATACCATGAATTAAGCCTTCAAAAGATAAGAACCTCTTTGTGACACGAGGAATCTATGTTATGCATTGGCATCTTCTGTGTTCTGCATTTTTTGCATTCGGGTTGGCCCTTGTGATAGCCATGGCAACTTCATGCAAGCCAGTTGTTAGATTTAGAAAACAATATTTCCACATGTTTTCTGTAAGGCTTAACAGCAGACTATATTTGACATGACAAATTATCACTCAGGGATTTGCAACCTTAGGATATCCAGCATATTGTTCTTATGCTTAATAAAATGTCCTTGCATTTTAAAAACGGTGTGAAGCAGGGATTAGAAATAAGCTTCTTTTCTAAAAACAAATCATACTCTACATCACAATATACAACAGCAACCATGTCCACATCTATGCAGATTCTTTTAAAATGTCAAATACAAGCTTCTTATAGGTTGTCGAGGCACGTACATGCTATCAAACATCCTCAAATTTCTTTAAAAAGTTCACAAAGGAAGAAACTGGAAAGGGTTTTTAGCCAAGCAATTAGAACTTCATAAACTTGTGCTAGCCATTTCTCAATTACGGCTGCAAAGTGTTTCCCACTGAGTTAAACAGCTCACAAAATGATCTTCAAACAGTATGACTGCACTTTAATAGAGGACAGACAATGGTTCTGAAAAATAGCTCTCGATGAAAGATTATGTACAAGTACTGCTGGAAAATATATGAAATATATTCTCATATATGAAAATCATTAGTACATACACATAAAAAGATATTATATTATGCTCAGTGGCTCTTATTCTTAAGCTAACAGCCATGCTTAAGCCTTTAAACTACTGTATGTTCCATGAAACATCTTCCTTATAATACAGTACATTCCTGCTAAGAGAGATGTTCTACTACAGACACCATACTCCGTAACGCGGGTAATTTATCTACTGGTAGGTGTCTTTCCAGCCATGCGTAAGCAGTAATACAGGCCAGATGTTTGACAAAATGAGGGACTTTCCTCCCCTCATGTACAAGGTGTTGCACCTTAACCAATTAGCTGGAGAAAAACAAAAAACATTGCATAAGATTGTGCTGAGACAGCACAGACAAGAAACTATGAAGTCGTCATAAAAAAGAATTGGAAAAAAAATCCAGGTCCAGGCACTCAGTAGGATGCAAAAGTTAAAAAGCCTTTATTATTTTAAAGGGCTAAAGCATTAAAACACCTACTAAAGCATAGGTGTTTTAATGCTTTAGCCCTTTAAAATAATAAAGGCTTTTTAACTTTTGCATCCTGAGTGCAAGGACCTGGATTTTTTTCCAGTTCTTTTTTATGAACATTTAACCCTTCCACGAGCACCAGAGGATACAGGGATACCAGCAGCGCTCCAGTCCCCCTTTGTCTAAACTATGAAGTGGTGTTGTAAAATTCAAGAGGTGAAGATTTGAAATTGCTGTTCTAGAAGTTTTAAGTTATTTGTACTGTGTAAATGAGTTTATGTAAAGCAAGAATGTTTGGGTGTTACATTTTATACAAGTATCTGTTCTTGTATTTTGAGTATCATTACACATACTTGTGACTGTTTGATATTTTTCAAATTCAGACAAATAGTCTGTCGTCTGATTTATTTATTTTGTCATATGAGCTTTGACAATTTCATCACAAACACTTGCACTACAATTCTTAATCTACAAGTCTTGAGTTTTGAAATAATTTTATTTCTATTGATTGATTGATTGTTAAATGTCCCCCTTCCACTCACCCATGTTTTTTTTTTATATATATATATATTGCCAGTTTTTTTCAGTCAGTTATGTTGTGCATGCAGAAAACTGGAAAATAAATATATTAATAATTTGATATGTCCAAAGTCACAGTCACAGAAGATCATGCGATTGGCATGAACTGCAACCTTTTTGACCTTTTTCAGAACAAATAAATTGTTATGCTAGCAAAAAAGATGTCATTCTGTAGTCTAATGTTATTTGTTTCAAAATTATAATGAAAATATTATTACAAGACTCATACGCTTGTAAACAGTTTGTTCATGGGTTAACAAGAGATTTCGAATTAGATTTATTCCCTATGAGTCAAAGCAATAGCCCTGACATATGCTGATCGCATTCATTCAGGTTGCAAATGCTAAAGATCAGTGTTATGACATTAGCACAATTAGATTACTCCATATTCATCTCTCAAATGTTCAACAAATATCATTTATCTCCTATGAATCCGTGAAGTAACGCTCAGCCAAACAAGTCTTGATGCAAAAGAGACACAAAGAAACAGAAAAGACAATCAGGAGGCATCGTCCAGACTGACTGTGGACGTCCGCCAGGTTTCTCTCCAGAGATTGTGCCCTCTGAGTGTTTTTTATATGTCAACGTCACAAGACAAATAGCGACAGGGAGTATCTGCCCCCTCAGCCCCAAAGATGAATCACCCTTGTTGTCCAGTTTGCCAGTCTCCAAATGCAGTCTGGGCCATGATCTCACTGGCAAACGCTGCCATGGATTGACCTTCTACTCAAGGTAATGATTACCCCCTTGAGCATGCGGCAGCTGGCAAGGTAATGCATTGTTGGCACGTAAAAGTGATGCTGCAAGAAGCAGAAGGAGATCAGGAGACTCGTGTACCCTAGAGTTTGACCATCTGTGGCCTATTGGTCGTCATTAAGGTTTCTAATTTGGGACGACTGGGGAATAAACCAAAACAGGGCTGAAAATGTCATTACCTGACTCCTAGTGAGGTGTCCTCCCATATTTACATATTTATACACCTTAATTGTCTTTGCCTCACTGCAGTGACATTGAAGCGGTGAAAACTGGACCAATATCTATTCCAGGTATCACATTTGATGAAAAGCCAGAGCCATTAATGTGATATTATAACCCTGTGCACTGAGACGGACCATTGCGCTTCAAATAGAAAGGAGTTAAGGTGTAGAATATTATTGTGACTGTTGTTTTGAAGGCCTGGTCATGTTAACGATCTCGTAATTAGAGCTTTGTTCAGACTGTCAGATGGTGGTGCCTGAAACTGCCACTCAACAGCTTTTTATTAGGGGTGTAACAATATAATGTGTCTCAATATATCGCAATATAAATGCAACAATATGTATCGTGGATAGTGACAATATGTATCATGGGTAGTTCACCCAAAATGAAAATGACTGTGTGAGAAAATAATTCAAGTTTACAGAGTTTTAGTGTCAGTACTACATTAAACTACATTAATGTAAACTACCCCAATGAATGGGGGAATATTTGTGGGTTCTTATAATGCCAAATGTCTTATGTTACCAGTAAAAAGTGGCCTACATTATTTTAAATATACCTGGTCAGTGACAGAGTGCAAGCATATCTAAAGCATAGTCTAAAATAACTCTGTATTTTCAACTTCAGAATCATGAATATTTTTATTCTGGTGTCACTATTGTCCTGTGCATTGGGTTATCAGCACCAAGTCCAAGCCTATTCATTTACACCCCCAATGTAATACCAAATTCAGCATTTTAATCAACAGTACATTTTTTGTTAACCTTTTACCATTTGTCTTGGAGTATCGCAAAAATATCAGTTCAGTATCATATGTATCGTATCGTGACATGGGGGTATCGTTTATTCCTTATAAATAAATATAGACTACCGTTCAAAACTTTGGGATTGTCACAAACGGTTGCACAAACATGAGGAAAAGAATCTATTTGCAGCAGTATCAATATATTTATTAAACAAAGCTCAAAATACTCAGAAACAGGAGCAGAACATCCGTAATATCACAACAAGAACTGACAAAGAACAGAAAGAAACACAAGGTTTATAGGAATAGTTCACCCAAAAATGAAAATTCTGTCATCATTTACTCACCCTCAAGTTGTTCCAAACCTGTATGAATTTCTTTCTTCTGCTGAACACAAAAGAAAGTTGATGAGCCCCATTGACTTTCATATTTTTTTATTCCATTCTATGGAAGTCAATGGGGCCCATCAACTGCAAAGTGTGTCACACTGCAATTCTGAGCATTGGATCTATCTGGTTTTGCCTGTGCCCCTTTGACCGTGTTTTATGTTTAAACATATAAGGCTTTACATGGCTTAGCACCGCAATACTTGTCTGGTTTACTAAACAGTTACACTCCAACACGTAGACTACGCTCTTCACAGTGTCACTTATTAACTGTTCCACAAACGCACCTAAAATCTATGGGTGACAGGGCCTTTTCTGTTTATGCTCCAAACCTTTGGAACTCTTTACCGCGTGAACTCAGGGAAGCACAGACTTTGGGTATTTTTAAAGTTCTTCTTAAAACTTATTTTTTTAAGCATGCATTTGATTGTTGATGCCTTTGTGGTTGGTGTATTGTAGTTTTTATTATTAATTTTTGCTGTTTATGTTATTATTAATTTCCGCTTTTTGGTGGATTGTGACTTTATGTTCAGCGCTTTGAGAAGCCACTTTTAAAGGCGCTTTATAAAATAAAGCTTATTATTATTATTATTATGTACTATGGTTTCCACAAAAATATTAAGCAGCACAACTGTTTTCAACATTCAGCACAAAATCAGCATATTGGAATAATTTCTGAAGGATGATGTGACACAGAAGACTGGAGTAATGATGCTGAAAATTCAGCTTTGCCATCCCACAGCAATAAATAAACTGTTCCTGTGGAATAAATCTAATCTATAAATGTTGATGTTGATGAGCACAGCCAAATATGCTGAAAGTGATCTATGATCAAGAGGAAAATTAAAGGCATTAACCCATCTTTCTTACTCTTAATACACTACCTTAGCTTACTTCAACACTTTTGTTTTACTTTGCTGTATTTTCTTTAGACTGATAACTTGTGCAGTTGCACAATAGTGACAAGGTTTATAAAGCAAACAGAAATGCAATGCTTCCGGCACAGAGAGAGACCTAGATTATTTTTATCAAGCCCAGGCAGGAGACAAATGATATGCAGAAAATGTTCCAGTTGGAAGCAGGGAAAAGCTCACTCAGTTGCGATGGATAAGAATAGTTGTCAACCATACATAATGTCAGCACTGGTTAAAATTATCTAGACTGGTAATTATGTAGTGTACGCCGCAAAGCATAACTGAGCCAAGCACCGAAATATCATTAATCTGACTGTAAAGGGGGAGAAAGGTTATAATGACCTTATGTTTCACAAGTGAGACTTAATTTATCATAATTTAAAAGTATATGCCTCAATCTAAATGTGTATGTGACACAAAGTAAACTTAATTCTTATCAATGTGATTTTATATCTCACAATGTTACTTTATGTAACAATATGACCTTATGTCTCACAATCTCAGTGTTTTTTTAATTTTTATTGTTTGTATTGATGTGTCCTGTCAAACGTATCAGTTTCTACCTCAAAACACCACAAATCTATGCTTTTTTAAGGAACAAATTTTTTTTTTTATTGTTTTACAACTAGTTTTTGAAGAAAAAAAAAACGTGGCAGTTACTGTGCCAGATAAATTATTATTTCTCAGAAAATATGAGAATCTTTTGTCAGAGATGGTCGTATTATTGGGAGAAACGAGGGTCCGTGGCTCTACCATTGGAAAAAGCGTAACGGCAAACTTGGATCATGTGTGCCTTGATAAACCAATCACATTACAGCATTGACGCCATTGAATTTTGATCAGAGTTGTGCGACAGTCAATCACTGTTTGCAGATACCATGAAAAATGAATGAGAAATCATACCTGTCACACAATTGTCTTTGACTTCTCTCATAAAACGTTTTTTTTTTTTTCTGTGAAAACTCTAAAAATAGATCAATCCAAATCGAATGTTTAAGAGCAAACATGTTGAAGAGTAGCCGATGGGCTGTCTATTCATTGAATGATAAGCTATTTCCACACAAAAGCAGTTTATTCAGAGTAGTGAAGCCTCTACTCCATTGATATCCATTTAAAAAAAAAAAATGTTTTGTCTCCTACACGGTGTACCGTACCGCAGCGTTAGGCTTTTTTTTTTTTTCGGCTAAGATTGCAGGGTTCCCTTCAAGTGGCTTTGAATATGTCCTTCCCTTTTTTTCCCAACTGCACTGACTTCAAACTGTTTCCACATCAGAATGAGATGTACGAGTTTTAGCATTTCCTTCAATATTCCCAAGATATCTGGCACTAACAGGGCACTAGGCTGACAAGAACTTACTTTTGGCTTTATTGTATGAAGAACAAGATACATCTCCCTTAAGAAACTGGAGACTTTGTCAGTATGAATTCAGTTTGCCAGGAGTCACAACAAATTTGTAGCAGACAAATTTGGCTAAAGCATTGGGAGAAAAGCATTTTCGCTTTCATTAGCCACCCTGTCCCTCCAGGGCTCACAGAGCCCGGTCTACCCTCCCTCCCCTCAAACACACTATCTCTCTCTCTCTCTCCTTCCTTGTCACATCGCTGCCTGCTGCCGGCTCAGCCAATCAGAGTGAAATGGGTGGAGCCTCTGGTCTCAGTTGGACAGAGCTTGTTGAAAAGAAAGAGATGCTTTCCTGAAAGACTTGGTGTAGGCTCTCCTCTGCGCGAAGCTCACCGTTTTGGGGCTTGGCAGTGAGTGATGACTACAGCACGAGCAGCTCAAGTCTAGCTTTAGCATTCTGGCACACACACACTGAAAAACACAGAAAGAGGGAGAGAGAGAGAGAGAGAGAGAGAGAGAGAGAGAGAGAGAGAGAGAGACAGTGGATGTCACAAAATCAACCGTGGCAGGTGCAGTTTTTCGACTTGGAAGAAGCAGGATAATGCTAATGAGTTTAAAGAAGAGATCAGCGTCATATGGATGTATCTGTCTGATTGTAATCTGATGTGATCCTACTTGTTTTGGAAGATCACACATTGTTCAAGAAGATCTGAACTGCACCTATCCTGCTTGGACAAAAATCGATTTGCTGGGACTTTGCATTCTGAAAGAACTGATGTCAAAGTTTGTGCATCTTGTTTTTAATCTTTAATCAAGAAAAAGGAAAGAAAAACAACTAACGGCTTATCAAACATTTTAATTGTACCCATAAAGAGCGCAATTAGGTAGCGCACTCAATACAATGCCTGGATTACCCTTTTGACTGCCTTGTGAACTCGTGTGAAATCACCGCGGAGGAGGTACGGTGGGGGGCTGAGCGGGTGGGAGCTGCATTCCTCCACTGGAATCCAACATCCTGACTGCCGATACAAGCCGATCGGATACAAACGCTATAGGGAAAGGAGTGAAACCACCCTTCACGGTCTGGGTGAGTACTCTGTCACAGTTCACTGGACACTCAATCTATACTGGTTTTAACCACTTCACTGAGCTCATCTTGTTGTGTTGGAATCATCTCCTGACTTAAATGTTACAGCGTTTGTGGGGTCTTATATCTGTTGGGTATCTGTGCACACTCCTACATCTGATTAAGGATAGCTGCAGTGTCAGTCAACTACGTCAGATTAACGTAAGCTGCAGGTAACTTAATTTTGGATCCCAAAAAAGGATACGGTTGGTTGCGATAATTTAGATGTAAACAGTGGTTCTATTTGACTAGGATTGACTTCATTTGGTTTTAATTATGGATTTCTAAATTCAGAGTATTTCGGAACGCATTAAATGTATAAGTGATAATGAGTTTATAATAAATATAGTAGTCTTTACTGGAGTAAGAGCCTTCTACAGGGCATTTGCCTCCATCTCATTAAAATGGATTTGATTTCATCCCACAATGCTTTCTCAAACTAAATCTAGAGCTCGCCCCAAGAGTTTCAAGCTCCTTGCACAACGACAATAACCCAGAGGGGCGCTCTCAAAACAAGCAAGAAGTCCTTAACTCCATTTCCAAACTTTCTCCTCACTCCGAAGCTTTTGAACATAATACAGAAAAAACACGAACAGCAGTGGAGAGCTAAAACAAAACAGCCCCACAGCTACAGTGACTCACGGGATGGCTTCCTCACAGTTTGGCTTGGACCTGTGCCTGGACACCACAAGAAACCCAGAGAAGGACTGCATTCCTTGATTTCTTAGACATGTGGTTCCTGTTTTTTTGGCTCTAGTCTGGGGGGTAAAAGACGGACTGCATTGTCTTACATTGTACATTAATCCTCTTTTCTCACTCTGACAGTGGCAGATCAGATGCACGCTGACTTTCCACTGTCGAAGGAGAATATTTAATGCCCCTTTCTTTCAAAATATAAAGCAGCTTGCTTTTTAATCTGTTGCAGAAATATTTAAGCTGTCCATGGATTCTCTCTATCTCTCTCTCTCTCTTCCTCTCAATCTTTCACTCTCCCTCGCTTTCTCACCGTCTTAACAGTAGGTTTCAATACAATTCATTTTGGAAAAGCCGATTCATGATGTGATTTTGTCGTGTCTACACAACAAACCCACCAGGCCATCTTTCTGTGGGAAGAATAGCATTTTAATCCACATTATTCAGCAGTGCCAGCAATCGTGACTTTGTATTTTGCGCTTACACCTACCCGATAGTCAACCATTGACTATTTCGTCATAGCAAGCAATCAGAAAACAATGGGCCACCTTCATTTAACAGAAAATAAACTCTTTGGAGACAAACATATAGGCTGACAGCGCTTATGCAGCACTTTTGATTCTTAACTTTGCCTACAGAGGGAGCAGTTCTCTTAGCAAGCACCCTACAACCTCAGACGAACAAAATCGTATTCAGAACGGCCAAAACATTGCAAAAAGAAAAGATGAACACTCGGTTATCAGTTTGCAATATTGATTTGTTATTTGAGAGGTCTATCCATTCTATCTAACATCCAAACATGATCAATTTCCACTGATACTGTCAAGGGAGATTTAATTTATGAAATGTGAGCAGAAGATGCTGAATATTTCTGCATCTGTGACGTGCAGGCCCAAGTTATTGGGATGCAAGTCCATAACGTTTCCCCAGTGAACATACTCTCCTGCTTACTAAGAAGCCCTCTGATGTTTTTGAAGTGTTAAAGTGAAAGAAGAACACAAAACTCCATTTCCAGTCCCGGAGGGGACGCTGATATGTGTGTGTGCATGTGGGCTGTCATTTTCTCTGTGAAGTTATAAAATAAATATCGATCTGCCCAAGCAATATTCACCGTCTCAGAGGATAATGTAAAGTGGATTCAAAATATACTGTGTATGTTCACTGAAATGGAAATATAAAAATATAACAGTAGTCTGAGGCTTTCTCACTAAGAAAAGACACTTCACAAAGTGCAAGATGAAATGTATATTGTAAAGAAAGGTACATTGTATATATATATTCATATATGAAGAACATTTTATTATATAAGGTTTACGGCAGACTGAAATGAAATCGACAAATGAAATCTCATAGTTTAGCTGTAAATCAACTTGATATTTTTCAGTATGTGCCAGCTTTATAATATACTCCTTGTGCTTTTAACAAATACATTTTTTGTAAATAAAACTAATTTTATCCAACTGCTGTATTAGAGAAAGCTAAAGGTCTTAGGTTGACTGCACACACGCACACACACACACACACACACACACACACACACAAAAGAGTGATGGGAAAATAGAGAACACTAAAGATTTATGTGAGCTGTACTGCAGTTAGCAGATAATCTTTGGGAAATATTTTGGCTTTAAAAAATGTAAAATTCATACAAGTGCATAATGAAAATGAATTCTGATGTTTGGTTATCTTGCTCATCACTTCTGTTGCCATCAACTCAGAAAGCGTAATTTGCTTGGCTCATTAGCATGCATAATTACATGCAAAATTGGAAATAACCAAGAAACACCCTAATAACTTTTATAGCCTGAGCTCCTTTGAACCTACTTGTGTGTGTCGTGTAGTGATTGCGAATGTCATTCAAAGTTCAGAATGCAGAACTGTGGGGTGGATGACATCGAGCTCATTTTCATGCAAAACTCAAATGAATCAATTGTAATGGGGGAAAAAAATTCGTGATATAAAAATGATAATATCTATCATAATGCCTAAAAGCAAGATGAGCGGATATGAGAAAACCATAAAAATGCATGAATAATTAAATATAAAAATATGATATATTCATAAAAAGATGAGGCAGATAGACATATACATATAGTGTTGTCTATAACTTTTATACTGCGTTCACCATAACTAAAAGTTGGCTTCAGGCCTTCAGTAAAGTCTAATTAGTGTCCAGGATGAGTAAATGAAGTCTTTCATGTTGGTTATCATATGGTGTATTAAGTCACTCATTAGATAAGCTTCAGTAGTTTTCAAATCTAATTTCCAAGAGGATCCCAGGTCTACTCCTTTAATGGAAGGGACATTTAATTTAAATGAATTGGGTAATTCCCCTGCCCAGACCAAACTAAAGGCACTATGATAAAAGAGCATACAGATAAGAAGCTGGGCTGCTTTGATATATGGATATGGAATATGGATTCTGATTCGCCTCCTTTAGATGAATAACTCACAGTTATGGTAGAAATTTGAAATTGACAGTTGTGGTAGTATTTTTTTTGTTGTTTTTGTTTTTATTTTGTTTTTGTGGACAGATGTGGGCTGATTCTTATCTTGTCATTATTTTTATTTTTATTTCCTTTATTAAAGTCATTTTAACTTTAGTTTATTTGTGCTATAAATTATTATTATCATTATTATTAATAATACATTACAAACAAATACAACAAGTCATATAGTTGCAGCAATAACATTAATTGTGTGCACAAAAAAAAGGACTAATCTAAATTGTCATAACGGGTTTGCATTACCAAAAATGTGAACATTGCAGTTCTTATTAGATTTCATCCTGTTTGGATCTGTAGCGATTCACTACCTGTTAAGACATCCACAGCATATCCAGTTATGTGGTATGCACAGCCACATTCCCAAGTAAATAGTGAATTTCACCATGACATGAGGCATCAAAATGGGAATACTCCCCGCCAGCTGGTCAAGGGGCCAAGGGGAAAATGATTTTATTTGACAAAGATTTAAAGATCAAAGGCAATGACTAACCAGGAAGCACCAATCTCCTACTGCAAATGATCACAGAAGGAGTCTCGACCAATCAGCCCTAGCAGCAGGACCACTTCTCTAAGTTTTAATTGGTTGCTGTGTACCGGCCGGCCTTCACAGACATCAAGCTGGACGACATTACATGTGGCGACAGGGTCAGCTATCGCGCTGCCTTTGCTGTTCTCCCTGCAAAGAAACTCTGTGGTAGAGAGTAATGTCATAACTATTCATAACCTAATTTTTCAACACGGAAGTAAGCCATTTCCTGTGAATGTGCAAGACTTCCGATTAATTCGTTGCTATAGGTAAATAACTAAGAATAACAAAGAGATGAAAACACTAAAACTTTTTTGCGCTATGATAAACAACGATTTACAAAATCTAGCAGCATAACATTCAGTTTTTGTACAGGTAAAAAGTGTGCAGTTTTTGTACCACTTCGGCTGACACCAGAAGCCTTACAACTACATATTACATTAAATAAAGGCCTTGCCGGCTCGTGCATTAAAAATAAGGTGGATAAAAAAAGGCTGGACACCTTTTTGCTGTTGTGTGACTCAGCAAATTTGACCCATGTGAAGCATAAATTCACTTCAACAAAACAATAATAAAATAAAACAGAAAAAAACACACAGAAAACAAACAAAAAAATACTGATCATAATGCCTAAAATGAAGGTGAGAGGACCATTCTACATGGGACCATACAGAAATAAATAATTACACACACACACACACACACACACACACACACACACACACACACACACACACACACACACACACACACACAAAAACAATCAACAAGATGAGTCTTAGCTACTGTGTTGTGTCTGGTATTTGAAACAGAACAATTATACTGCATTTGCTATAATTTGCTTTTCTTAAAACTAACTGGATATAAAACATGAATGATGTCATCTAAAAGGTGGGACTCTAGCGACTGACTTACGGAAACAAGAGTGTAAACGAACAATGGTTGTACTAGCCAAATGCTAATTCCAGTGTTTGCCAGCATTTATCTTTTTTCACTCGTGGTGTCAAACATCATAAAAGGCAGGAATTTTGTTGCTATAGCTCCACGAACCTTTCCTCCATTGCATAATTCCACCTAGCAGCACCAATATAATCGTCTCTCTGTCATTTCGTCATGTTTAAAAGCTGTTTTAGAAAGAGCTTCTGTGCTCATGACACGGCGTCAGTTGTCGTCCACTGTGACACACTATACAAAATAAAACAATCAATTATTGCGCCCATCGTCACTTCCGAATGACCACGGCACCACGTCAAAAGGGATTGCGCCAAAATCAGGCTGATATCGTGTAGTCTGAACCTGGCATAAGGTTACACTCTGACTTCGGCCAATCATTGTTTAGAATTAGTGGGAGGCACCTGGACACGCACCTGCCTTCCTGTCAAATGTGACCAATTCATTTGACACCACAACATCAGCAGCACTGCAAACTCGCAACCATTCATTACAGCTGAGCGTGGAAACCAGAGAACCTGTCTGGCTTAACTCTGCGAGTGGAAGACGAGAGCAGAAGAGACAGAAGAACCATTGTGTTACACACCACAAGCCTGTCATTGTCTGTACCTCAATCCCCTGGTCTCTAGGAGGCAAGATGGATGGTTACGGTTATGGCCAACTCTCCTGGCATTTCATTCAGGGCCCCCTGACCTTTCCTTGCAGCAATGTGATGCACATAACCCATCGATCAACTCCTGACCAATGTCTCTCCGAGGACAAGTGCTGTACCAGTGTGCTATTTATGTTCAATCAAATCTGCAATATGGGGATCAATGTTAGATTCATGGCCAACCTTGGTTACGACAAATCCTCCAAGCTGTGTAAATATATGTGCTTTGAAATATAACGTTTAGTGGAGATTGATGCTTGAAGATTAGTAGACTTTGTAGAGATTGATCACCTCAGATAGACAATTTGTAATTCACACAGTGACTCATTAGTGACCGACATACAGTTCATTACTGGCTTTACTTTGAGTTGTTTACTGCACCATTTCACAAATTCTTCAAGAATCAAACAGAAGAACAGAAAAACTCGTTTAGCTTTGTCCTCTGCCCCCCTTTGAGTGTTTTTTTATCTCTTGTAGACTGAACACAGACTAGCTACCTTGTTGCTGATTGGACGCATAGGCTAAATTTCCCATTTTGTTTTGTGATTTTATATTTGAAAAGGGTAGACATGACAGCTACATTATAGTCCATTGTGTTCAATTTCTGTTAAATAACAAAGAGGAGAAGATGAAATGTCACGTTATGCATATTTGGTACAACACATTTTACTTTGCCTCATTTATATTCATAGTTGGCAAACATTGATGAATTACCTTTTAATTAATATGTGTATGAACATGATTGTAAAGGAAATATATATATATATATATATATATATATATATATATATATATATATATATATATATTTATTATATATATATATATATATATATATATCAAGTTTTATTTCACACCGGTATTAAGATCTTAATGCAACATTATTTAGTTACTTGAATATAAACCCTCCTGTGTTTTGCCCAAGTGATTTTTTTGCAAAAGCAAAATAAAATAAAATAAATACTAGCACATTGCACTTTTAGCATGACTAAAATGCAGCACCAGAAATTATCCATCCATATCTACATTTGGTCAATCTAATTTAGTCACACCTTTAAAAATTCGCACAAAAATTTGCACACCTTGCAAAAGGCACCTTTAAAAATTCTGTCATTATCTACTCAAAACTCTTTTCTTTCAACCTTTTTAAAAAAAAAAAAAAAAAAAAAAAAAAAAGAAGCTCTTTTGAATACAATGAATGTGCACATTGATCACTGACTGCCAACTGCAGTAGTGATTTTGCTTGCTTTATACATATTATAAACAATATATACGCACACACACTGGTCATTTAATAAATGCTGCAATTGTTGAACCCCTATCCTTTCTACATGCATATTTAATTTAATCTGACACTACACGCTGTGCTGTAATCAATGAAGGTAATCCTTATTGACATCGAATTGAGTTTAGCACTGCTGTGCACCTCTACAATGACCTTTTGAAGGACTGAATGACTCTAAGATGTTTCTTGTCACTGAGTTGGGAAAAAATATGAGAGACGGCATACAGTATTTGTACCTTCCATGATAACCACTTTCCATTTTCTTCCTTTACTTCACGGCTGTCTCTGACCTCATTTATTCTTGGTGCAAACGTCTGAGTTCACTTTGTGCTTTTGAGATGGTCATCAGAATTTCCCTCTTAGTCTCAGCACTTATTATCTAACCAATGAGATTAGCAGCAGGCAGGTATTAAAATCTTTTACTGATTAATAGTCCTGACATCTGCCATCCCTCTTTCTATTAAATTCTGTAACTGTTGTTGACACCTCAGCCTCCACTTGGCCACATTTGAAATCTGTATGAGGGCCCAACTATTAGAAGATCTGTATCTGCACACTATCCAATTGCCTAGTTCCAGCTCTTCCATACGAGTGTTTTCAATGATAAGCGTTACGTTCTTCTAAAAAAAGTATTTTGTCATAATAGAATCGCATACTGACAAAACACATACTTTTTAAAATACTCACAAAGGATGCATTAAAATGATCAAAAGTGACAGTAAATACTTTTACATGGTTACAAAATGTATATTTCAAATAATCAAGCTTAATCAAGATTTCCACAAAAAAAATAGAGCAACTGTTTTTAACATTCTTGTTTCTGCATATTAGAATAATTTCTGAAGGATCATGTGTCACTGAAGACTGGAGTAATGATTCTGAAAACACAGCTTTACCATCAAAGGAATAAATATTGTTTTAAAATATATTAAAATGGAAAACAGTTATTTTAAATAATAATAATATTAATTCATATAAATATTATTTAATAATATTTCACAATATTACTGTTTTTACTGTATTTTTGATCAAATAAATGCAGCTGCGGTGAACATAAGAGACTTCTTTCAAAAACGTCCGTGTTTATCCGTGTACATGTCTAGGACTGCCAATGATAACAAGAGACAGAGACGAGAGAAATAGACCTCACAGACAGAAGAAAAAAAGTGTCTGAGCAATTTGATTTTTAACATATAAGACTCCTGTCTTTACCCATATCTCATGCAGACAGTCATAGAGTAGTGGCCTATGTGAGAATTGACTCATCTTACAGAAGCCTGCATTTTTCTTTTCTTTTTTTCATGTTTTATTTCATCTGTGGGGTTCAAAAGAATGTATGCTGTCTTCATGTCTCCGCCATTCTGCCAGTGCAGCGTTCGGGCAAATGACTCACAGTACCTCTCCCACAATGCCTACAGGCGTAAATCAGCCTCAGTAGGATTAAGCTGAATGTGAGCAAGATTAAATGGCTCTTGCAACTGTCTTCCCATACATCTTATTGGAATTCACATGGCTCTCTGCATGGTCCAGACTCGACTCTGCTTTCACAGTCCAGTAGTTTTGCTAAAGGCTGCTGGCCGACTCTCTTATGGATGTGGTATATGGGGGATAGCTCAGAATAAAGATCTAAAGTACAGTATATATACACATGACCACACAAAAGTTTGGACACAATTGAGTTTTGCATGATATTACAAAGCCAAAAAAATTAGCTTTGTAGACAAATAAAGATGTGCCTTAAGATGAATGTCTTTACAAAACTAGCATTTTTTTATTAAAACAATTACATAAAAAAAAACAATAACATTTTAAATGAATAAGTGGGCAGGAAGTTAGAAGCAGCTAAAATATAATAGCTTTGATTTGTTTAATGATTTTTTTTACTATCATTTTAAAATGTAGAAAAAGAGTTGTGAGTTTCATACAGTGATTTAGATTTAGATATTTTATATGTATTTATTTATTTATGAATCATTATTTATCATTATCTATAAATAATGTTAGTTTTTTATTCTATACTTTACATACACAATTTACTGTTTGGAGATTTTTAATATTTTTGAAAGAATTCTTCTTGCTCACTGCATTAATTTGATCAAAAACACTAAAAACAGTAATATTGTGAAATAGTATTAGAATTAAAAAAAAAAAAGTTTCTAAATACATTTTTCCAAAATTCTTTCTTTTTTTTTTTTTTTCTTCAGGTAAATGAAATCAGACTTTATCTCCCTACTTACAATAATAGTGCATTTATTCCAAAGACTGCTCAGAACATTAAAAGATGTAGGCTACTCAGTATCTGCATGCAGTGGAGTTGAATGACAACACAGTACGCAACTTTAAAGACAGTCTTTGGAAAGGTCATGGCATTATGTGAAATAAGCTAAGAGAAAGGTCAGAGATTTTCTTTCAGATCATACTGAGAATACTTATGACGTAGCTTTTTAAAAATATTTCTCTGTGTGAGTGTGAAAGAGAGCATGACGGAGAGAAGCCAAAACAGTGATTGCTATGAACAAAGTATGCTAATGAGAGGAGAGGAGAGTTCAAGTGGGTCAATGCAAATGTGCTCTCAGACATTTCGGCGCTGACGGGTTCAGTATACCACATGCATGTTGAGATAAAAAGTACCAGGAGGAATGTTAGAGAAAACTGTGATGTTGAGACAAAAGGTTATAGAACTGGGAAGATTGTATAACACTGAACCTACCGACTCTGAGCAAAAAATATTCAATCTCTATAAACCCGCTCTCATCGCTGTAACCTCTCTCTCTCTCATGCAAATGGACACTCCATCAGCTGTTTCCTATGAGATGCAGGTTCATGAGCGGCAAGCAGGGCAAGCCCTCTAGTACTCAATTCTGTCTGAAATGGAAATCATCTT
The DNA here is from genome assembly GCF_949319135.1 of Squalius cephalus. Classification (NCBI taxonomy): domain Eukaryota; kingdom Metazoa; phylum Chordata; class Actinopteri; order Cypriniformes; family Leuciscidae; genus Squalius; species Squalius cephalus. The sequence goes on along the minus strand of NC_137128.1, from coordinate 32,074,893 downwards.
GTGAAAAAAAATATACCAGCTGCATCAAATACAGCAGAAATTGCTTAGCAGGTTGTTATCTTTATTTTCTCCACAGACACTGCATGGTAGCACAAACACTCCACTGAGATTTTTCGTTTACCTGATTTAAAGCAATACCTCCCATTACAACCAGCCTTATGGTGCATAAATATAGCCTGCTCGCTCTTCGTATGCTACGGTATAGCTGCCTTGTCCCATAAGCCCAATTGCCAATTGTGTATTAGCTGTCAGTAGGTTGAATACAGGCTGAGGTGGGGCGGAATGATGCAGAGGGCCAATATTGAGGTATGGACTTCTCTGTTGCTCCAGGGCACACTGTCAGCAGCATTATTCTTCCCCTTCCCCTTGTGCACTTTAGTCGATTCCCTCACCCTGACTGCTGAACATGCTCTTCCTCCACATAATTAAAGACCCTAACTTCAATCCACCATTTACCAGGTATAAATAAGTCTCCTACAGCAATTTGCTAAACAAGGCTGTGTAGCTATTTGCATCCTTGTCCGATTGGCCATCGTTGCATTTCTGTGAATGATTTTAAACAGACTTAATTTCTAGATGTTGGGTCTAGATGCATTTACTTTCCTTTCATTATTTAGCAAACTATCTGATACCATTACTGTGCTATGGTACGGACACAATAAGTTGGATCATTAGAAAAAAGAGAGACACTCATGTAGGGGGTCTGGATTTCAGTTGTGTTCAGTTGTGCTCATCCAGTCAGCATCTGCTAGCCTTGGCTTAGCTCACACTTTGGCATGCCGTCTGTCAGAACTATACAAGACCCCCATGGCACACTGGGCAGAGATGATGAAATGTGTGTCTGAGAGGCAGTCGGTCCACCAAGTGTGAACTGAAATGCAATAAAGAGGGTGTCAGTAGAGTTTCTGAGTGTTCTCTCAAAACAAACAAGATCAGGTTTATGCAAATAAATAAATAGCCTACATTTTACAATATTAGTAGATTCACCAGTTCTTTCAGTTTTTTTAACAACATAAAACAGCATGAAATAAACACATTTTTTCCTGCTTGCTAAAAAATTCTAATATAGGGACATGGAATTTGCAGCTCAGGTGTTAAAAAAAATGCATTCGGAACTAATGAACAGTTCAAGTTTTATCAGAATTATCACATATACGGCCTGAGTCTGAATTCCCAAATCACTGAAATCATTGGCTCCACAAACCAGAATAACAGAGCTCACATTATATTACTACAACAAGACCATTACAGGCATAATGCATTATACAATAATGGTAGCAGTACTTCATACTGCAAGTCAGGAACTGTTTTAGTCAGTTAGGCTGTGTCAGCAGGGTTGAAACTGGTCCCTAATGGCTTGCCTATATTAAGGTAAATGCCCACCTCAACTATGTGCCAAAATCAACTACCATGGGCCCTTGGCACCACATCACTCTGGATTGTTCCAGATGGAAAGTCTTTCCAATGTTTTCTTCTTTTCACAACAGAATGTCTAGTTTGATTGTTTCCCTTAGCAACTTGACATTTCATCCATATTAGCTTTGTGAAGCATTCAGTCTTGAAATCCCAAAGAGAATAGAATTATATTTTCACAAATGCAGTGACAAGTAAACACCACAACACTGTTTTCTTTCTTATTTCTCCTGCTTTGAAATATGAATGAAATACATATACAATCAAATTTCATTACCCAGACGAAATATGTAACCTTAAAATGAAAGAGAAAGCAAGTGAATGAGATGAAAATGAGTTTATATACAAGTATGAATCTTACACGTAACTATCTAATTCCCACCTTTAGTATGATCCATAAAGCATCCACCTCCATTGCGCTCTGTCTTGCATAACCAAAATAAAGTCAAAAACTGTGGATTTAGCTGCTTCATGGTACAGATATGGCTAAATTTCCCTTTGCTCTTTTTTAAGTTTTCACTTTTAAAGCTGTTATCAAGGGTTTCCCATGGGGGCAGAGGGTAAAGTGGCTTATGATGTATGGAGGCATGAAAGCCAGCAGCCAATATGCAAAATGGGCTGGATGTCATTATCTTTTGAGGACTAGTGATGTGAGAACTGCCAGTACGAGCTGGGAAATGGTCCATCATTCAGCCGAGTGCTCTTCCACCCCCTCAAACATCATTGTATGCCGGTTTCGCCTTTGCATGCAGGGACCTCTTCGCTGTTTCTGCTAGCCGAGCAAACAGAGAGTATAGAAACAACGCTCTGATGGGACTAGCGCCTGTCTGGAGAACTAAACATTGGGGAGGATGCATGGAAAATAACACCTACTGATTGGTGGGTGTAATAGAGTGTTAGCTGATCAACAAACTGGGGGAGAAAAAACTAAAAGACAACACTCTAAACACAACTACAAAGACACATTTACATACACACTTATTACTCAAAATGTAAAATTCTGTTATTACTTTCACCCACATGTTGTTCCAATCCCATATGCTGTAATTGTTGCTCTGTGGAATACTAAAAGAGAATATTAACTCAGTTTTGTTCCTTACAACAACAGTGCTCACATCTGTCAAGCACCAAAAAGAACAAAAAACGTAGTTGTCCCATAAGACTCTTGTGATTCAGTAATAGAGATTTCAGACCGTTCATCACACAAACAATCATATGAATTCAGAAGACTTGGAGTATAACACACAAGTAGCATGCACTACTTTAATAGTACTGTTGTGCTTTTTTCTGTCTTTTTGGAGCTTGACATGTCACTAACTAATGCTGCATGGAAAACCACTGCAATTCATATTTTAAAGTGCCCCTATTATGCTTTGGATTTTGCCATTCATGTAGTGTGTAAAATAGCTGTTTGTGAATGTAAAAAATCTGCAAAGTCTGAAGTTCAAAGTGCATGATAAATAGAGTTATTGTCTCCCAAAAGAACGTACCGATTCAGAGCTGACTAAACAAGTCGTCAGTAATTACATGACTTCCTGCACGAACCTACATAGGTTTGTAACAAATTTGCATAATGCCAGCCTAAGGGCTTCATTGGCTGCCCATGAACGGCATGTAATTTGACCCGCCCTCAAATGCTGTAGTTGTAGCTGGGGCCTGGAAGAGTTTGGTTCGTGTTGTCGACATGTCGAGAAGATACTGTTTTCTGCGCTGCAAAAACAAATCCATGGTCTAGTCACTTCCAAAGAATGAGGACTTTGGTTCAATTTGATACGGTAAAACCAACGCCAACGTTATTGTTTGTATCACTATATATACAAGCCTTAAGCCTTAAGGATGCCTCAGGAGCTGAAATTCAGATATGGTAATGGATGTTTTATTTCCGACACACACACTGTGGCCATCTGACCAATTAGAACAGAATAGGCTCTTGGAAAGGAGGGGTTTATAGAGACCAAATCCTTTACTGAACTTAGGGCTGGGCACAGTGTGAGCTGCTGCAGTGAAAGTACATACTGTAGTACAATTTGTCCTAAACATGTTATACTAAGGGCTTCAAAATAACAGGTAAGATATAGTTAAAAAGTTTAAAGCAGCTTGCCCTGTCAGATGCTCAGACAGATACTGTTGCTGACTGACAGATAAATAGTTGCGCTGTGTAATGCGTTTGAGATGTGGTGCTTTCTCATGCTTAACTTACATTTCACAGGTATATTATCCATCTGTAAATGTTAGAAAATCAAACAAATGTCCATTTCACTGTCACGAGAGGACGAGCCTTCTGCAAGTGAATCTCCGCTAAAATTCAAGCTTCATGAATGAGCGCCACCACGCGCATGTGCGCCAAACAGACGGAGCACAATAGAATAGTAGCACAATAATTCTGGAACATAAATATACATATTGCTGAAATATTTGTTGTTGGAGACAATAAATGTGCCATATGTGGAATTTTAAACCTACAAGCATATTTTTATGAAAGTGACCATTATAATGGGGTAATCAAATGCAGGCTAATATAATCAGTTTGTGCTTTTGTTTTTGTTTTTGTTTTTATTTTTAGTTTAGCCTTTAAGCATTATTTTTGTTTTTAGATTGTAATGTTACAATGTTAAAATGTAATGTGATTTTAACTACCTTTTTGCACATAATATATCATAGCCTACATTACATTCACTATATTTGTTTCCATATCCTTCAATATCAACATTGTTTGTAGGATATCATTGGGCAGGATGTAAAATATATATTTTTTAAATAAATACAGATTTTCTTTATCCAAATAGAAAAACGTAGAAAGTACTGAGATATATTGTATATTGCCATTTAACCAAAAAATACAGAGATATGATTTTTTTGGCCATATCGCCCAGCCCTAATTGAACCGTTTCAGACACAGTGAGAAATCAGGTGATGCTGCAATGTATATTGTGAGAAAAATAAAGTATTTTTGACCTTGGATGCATGTAAACCTATTGTAGGAAACTTTAAAATAGTGTAATAGGGTCACTTTAAGGAAAACAAAACAACAGCATATATGGCTTTTAAATGACATGAGGAAGAATAAATGATTATCTTTTTGGGTGAACGATCTCTTCAAGGCCATTTTGGACTGATGAAAGCTTTTGGGGTTTTCAGACACAATGGAACGGTCTTGGCATGAGGAGCTGTCTGTGGATCCTGTGGACTAAGCAGCACACTGGCTGCAGTCCCTCTGGAGCGATGCACTATAACAATGCACGTGTATTGATCCAACATCGTAATATTGCAGTTGAAAGGTTTCCAGATTTATCAGTTAGAAAGCATCCTGGACACATACATGGATACAGAAAAGGTGCAAACACCAAACAACCATACACACTGCATGCACACACCCAATACAACATGGGCTGTGCATAAAGCCTATTACTTTGATTGTTCATATTCAATTGTTTAAAATATTATTCTGGGTTCAATAAAAGCTACAAGCTCAATCAGCACAGCAGCACTTGTGGCATGATGCTGATTACCACAAAAAAGTGAGGCACTTACAATGGAAGTGAATGGGGCCAATCCAATACCCACTGTTTCAATAGTATAAACACATGACATAATATAAAACATTATGCTTGTTAACATGATTTAAGTTTGATCAAATCTCTTACTAATAGGGCTGTACTGTCCTAGTCGATTAGTCGATTAGTTGGTCGATACGTTCTGGTTCGACCAAAATTCTGATTGGTCGATTTTCTGCCGCGTTTATTTCATCAGTTTTGCCGCGCTGAGGCGCGCTCATTTCATCAGGTGGAAAGCACTAACTGCTAATGGGGGTGTTTTCAGAGTACCCTTGTTTCACTGTAACAGTCTGTCTTCAAAACACCCCCCTTGTTTTCACCTTTTTTGGATTAGTTCAACCCAAGAGAGAGCGTCGAGCGTAGAAGGTTTGATGCTGAATATTATTTATTTAATTGTGAGAGCGTTTAATAGTCAGTCCTCTTCTAACATGTCAACAACAAAGAAATCGACAGTGTGCCAGCATTTTGTTAAAATTGATAACAGGAAAAAGGTCGAATGCAAAGTTTGCAAGCAACAGTTTTCCACAGCTTGACGACAAACATGACATATCATCTAAAAGTGGTAAGCTCACTTGTCTGCGTTAGCTTGCCCTGTCTGTTTTGAGTAACTTAGGCTATATGAACATATCAGAATTTGCATATTTCAATGTTTTAGTGTGATAACCTAACTTTTTTATTTTTTATTTGGAGCCTAATGCGCAATTGCGCTGTGCTGTTGGTTGTGTTAGTTTTGAGCCTAGGATGCTTTATTTTTCAGTTATGCACTTTATTTCGTTTCTGCTCTTGATCTGGTTTGTTTAATAAATATTTTTTTTTTATTAAAGTGGACGTGCCTTTTGTGTTTATTAAGAGTAAAAGCTTTAAGTTAATAGTCTATTCGTGTCTCAGCTGCGAAGCTGAGCTCATGTTCAGCCTCGCTCGGTGCGAGGACATGCACGGTGAAATGATAGTGTCTGACAGTTATAACTTATTATTATAACATATGACAAAAATAATTGTCTAAATTATGTTGCATATTCCTCAACAGTTCTTGTGATGATATCACTAGTTGACAACATACTATTTTCGGAAATCATAAGCTATGATATTGCGCAGGTGCACGTGATGCAGCGCTGTCAGAGCTGACAGACTCGAGTGTCAGACTCATTTCAGTGCAAAATAATTAGGTCAAAAACGATTTAATATACTGCAAATAGCCTACTAGTTGTTTATGTTTATTTATAATTCATTTAGGCGGACAACAAGGCTACCAAGTACTGCGCACAGTGCGCATCTAATTAATTTAACGTTTTTTTTTCTAACATCATTTTTAGTCGATTTTAGTCGATTTTTAGTCGAAAATTTCAGGACTTCAGTCGACCAAGATTTTCTTTGGTTGAGTACAGCCCTACTTACTAACAATTTCTGTGTAAATGTATATCCTTTGTTGCCATAACAACATAATACCTTAAACAATAAAATGATTACCATTATGCCACAAATACTGTTGATTAACCTTATTGAACCTATAATATAATTTTAATGCTCACGATAACAACCAAAAGAGAGAAACCTGAAGCCCTAATTTGTTACCCATTACATACCATGCCTACATTTCCAAATTAATGGATTTCTGCTGATCTACAACGCATTCCCCTTTTCTGATCTACAGCCACCAATATCTGTCACGTATTGAAATCTGTGTTAGCAGCTAAAGTGCATTTCCATGATGCATGCTTCACAGCTCCTTCGGTCATTAATGTTCATTGACCCTGATGGAACGACCCACACGCAACAGTGCAACAGAAAAAAGCATTTATCCATAAACCCTCTGAAAGCCAAAAGTGCTACGCCCTCCACTCATTACAGAGCGAGAAGCCAAATAACCACTTTATTCCACTGGTCACCGTAACGATTTTTCAATGCCAGCACAATTGTTGTTTTATGTTCCAGGATAGCTAGCCAAATGCATTCACATGGTCTACTAGAAAAAAACCACACAAATGTAGAATAAATCCGCCCTTCCAGCTTGGCAAATATATTCACCCATGCTATAACAGCCTCATGCATTCTACAAATTAACTGACGATATCTGAGAAGCGAAGTACTGTTGATAAACCTCTCTGTGACGCGATCACCGTTAACCCCAGCATGCCTGCGAGGGAGATGGAAGTACACCATGACCTAGCACTCATAAATATCAGCCACAAACTCCAGAGGAATTAGATTTCTGATGCCAGTTTTTCCCTATGGGTGTATGGGTATTTCACTGGAAAGGATGAGTGGAGAGTGGATGTTGCGCTTACAGTGATCAAAACTGACCCGTTTAAACTATCTGATCCATCTAAGCTTGTCAATCATCTCCTCTGACTTTCATACTTTTGACTTACGCAGTGTGCCTACAGTGCACCCCATACTTGGTTGTGTGAAAAATGAGATCTGTGGTGATAGAACTTATGATGACAGTGGCTTTAGGCTGCTTCCGATGGAAACGTACTGCAGAACTGACACAGAAAAGAGTTCAGGGCGACTTACTTAATACATAATACGGACGGTGTGAAACTGCCAAATTTCATATTCCCACAGCATTGCCAATGATGGTTTGCTCGATAGAAGTATTTCACCCTGCAGCTGCTGTGCCAACAAATGATCTCACAATTGCATTCGGTGATTTACTCCGAGCTGTATTTTGGCAAACTGACTCCTTGGTCTCAGACGGAACAGCTAAAGTCCAGCCACTGACCTTCTGAAGCATATTGACACAGAAATGGGAAGCGTTGGCTAAAATCGCCAGCTACAGTCTGAGCGACTAAATGAAAAACACTTAACTACCACTTAACTAGATCAGAGATTTTTAAACTGGTATGTATCCAATAAATCTAACATTACTATTAATAGTAGGTGTGAAAAAACTGTGAACTTAATACAAAGTTAAATAAATAATTTGGCTTGGCTTTAGTACAGTGCAATATAAAAAGTTATTTAATTTTAGAAATAACATGGTTTATAAAATAATCTAAAATCATATAATTATTTATATAGTATAATATGTATTAATATTTCGATTTAGGTTTTTATATTTTCAATTTTTAATTTAAGTATTAGTACTATTTTATTTCAATTAACAAAAATGATTTTTATTGTTTAAATTTTAGTTAAAAATAACATCACTGAACATAATAGCCTACTTAACATTTTCTCTAAATACTATAAATGTGTCTTTATAGAGTGGTGCAGGGATAACGTCAAAACCCGGAGGACTAATTCGCCACTGGTTCCCTCGAGATTTTGCTATGGGGTTTTTGTTTTTCAGCTTATGAGTGAAATAAGGTCTATGGTAAACATAACTTGACGATACTTGGACGTTTTGCTCTACAATGTAAATTGCATACAATCACACCCCAGAAGTTCTTAGATATTTATTAGAAACATATGTCTTTTAACCCCTTAGCTGTCACCCCCCTTTTTGAGAATGGACATTAAAATGCACTATTCAAGCTTAAATGGTTGTAATTCAAGAATGCTTTGGAGTATAGACCTAAGTTTGGTCTTGTTTTAAAGGTAAAAAATAGCAGTTCCCTTTCGTCAGCAGGGAACTCCGACGCCTCGTCGGGGGAGTTCCCCTGACGAATTGGGATCACGCCAGGGATCCAACCACCTTCGAGAGAGTTAACAACGAGCCAATGAAAGAGAAACTGAATTGGCATGCAAAATTTGCATTCCGCATCCCGCCTACCAGCGCGGGTATAAAAGGCGGAAGTAAACATTGCATCATTGCTTATCGCCTCGGAGCCGAACAGATTGCTTTGTGCTGCTGTTTTCCGCCTGAGAAGTGAAGTTTTTTCAACGAGTCTCTTCAGGAAGAGTCCTCTCTGGTGCCGGTGTGACAGCCTCGTCAGTGATCGCCGCTTCTGCCAGCTGTGAAAAAAAAGCCGTTTTCACGGCTGGTATTTGAGTGCCCACACGGGCTTGCAGTTTCCCCGTGTGTGGCCGCGGTGGGTCCCTGAGTGCTTCGGCACTGAAAGAGAGGTTCTCTCTCTTTCCTAAAAGAGTTTTGGGCGACCTGCTTCTTTGTCTACGTGACAAAGATGTCATCTCGCCCGTGTGTTTCTGGATGCGGTAGACTTCTGTCTCAGGGTGATGGTCACAGACACTGCGTCTCGTGCTTGGGCTTAGCGCACGCAGAGGCAGCGTTTGTGAACGAGTCATGTTCTCATTGTGGGAACATGACTCTGGCGACGCTCCGCTCGAGACTTCGAATCCTTCAGCAGAAAATTGCTGAGGGTGTCCCTTCAGTCTACACCCGATCTAGTTCGTCGGCTGGTTCAGTTCAGCAGGCGACTACTTCGGCTGTGGCTGTTGGTGAGCGTATGAGGGTTACAGTGCGGACTACCTCGCCAGGTGAAAGATCCTCACGAGGCTCCCACTCCTCTGTAGCGCCGTTGCCATCGGTGCCCCCGTTGGAGCCACTGGTGCCGCCCCGTGCGGTTCCGGTTGTTTCCTTCGGGGCGCCACCTGAAGATGCGATGTCTATCGCTGCATCGGAGGGAGAGCGGTCATCCTCAGGTGACGACTCGGCGGGTCTACCCCCTTCGGGTGTGGTGGCTGCGGCCGAGCCGGATCCTGAGCTGGCCGCTATGCTTGCCCGGGCGGCCGCGAATGTCGGGCTCGTGTGGAACCCCCCACCGTGTCCCGAGCCTTCGCGGCTTGATGATTGGTGTATCGGGGCGGGTCGCGCTGGTTCTCAGCGTCCCGCTCCGGTCCCTTTCTTCCCGGAGGTGCATGAAGAGGTGACGAGGTCATGGATGGCACCCCTGACTGCCAGACATAGATCAACTCACCCCTCCTCCCTCACCACTTTGGATGGTGGAGCGGTTAAGGGATACGAGGGAATCCCCCCGGTGGAGCGGTCAGTAGCGATGCAGCTGTGTCCGAAAGCCGCTTCCACTTGGCGGGGTGCCCCTTCACTCCCCTCCCGCGCCTGTAGGTTCTCCTCTGGTCTAACCGAGAAGGCCTACACGGCGTGTGGAGAAGCCGCTTCCGCCCTGCATGCCATGGCGTTGCTTCAGGTCCACCAGGCCAAGGCGCTTCATGACATGCAGCAAGGTGGTCCCGACCCAGGGGTGCTGCAGGAGCTGCGTGTGGCGACGGACTTCGCCCTCCGGGCGACGAAAGTCACCGCACGTTCTCTGGGACGGGCGATGTCCACTTTGGTGGTCCAGGAGCGCCACCTCTGGCTTACCCTCGCGGATATGCGGGATTCAGAGAAATCCAGATTTCTGAATGCTCCCATATCCCGAGGGGGCCTTTTCGGCGACTCGGTGGGGGACTTCGCCCAAGAGTTCTCCGCCGCCCAAAAGCAGTCTGAGGCGCTTCGGCATGTCCTGCCCAGGAAACGGACTGCTGCTGGTCCGTCTCCTGTGGCCGAAGAACCTCGGGCTGCTCGTCGCCGAGGGCGCCCTCCTGCGGCCGCCTCTGCTCCTCCTTCTGGACAGCAGTCCAACTCCAGGAGGCGGGGCGCCGGTCGTAGGGGGGCTCCCCCGCCCGCTCAGCCGCCTCCACCCCCCAAGAAGGCGAAAGGAAAGAGGCGTTCCTGAGACGGGCGACCCAGAGGACCGAGGAACTGCTCTACGGGAGGGGGCCTCTGCTCCCCTCCTTCCCCCGGAGGAGGGCCGGGTGGAAAATCTTTTGTTTGTGTCTGTTTCTGTTCCGCCACCGACCACCCGGTCGGTGGTACCCACAATTTCAATAAAAGAGCAGTTTCTTCCTCCTCTGGGTCATTCACGGATGGGGCTGCTGAACAAGCAGTCTCGTCCGTTAGAGAGTGGGACGACAGTGTGCGCCACCCTCGGGTCTCGCCACTCTCAGTCCCCTCTCCCCAGCTCTCAGATAGCAGTGGCGCCACCTCGGTCACGCCACTCCTCTCTGTCGCTGGGCGGGAAGGCTCGGAGACCAGCAGCCGCCCGTGGGCCTCGCTCCTCGTCTCCTCCCCTTCCCTCGCCAGGCGACAGCCCGCAGCAGAACACTCTCGGGTCTTCTCTGCCGTCTGTCCCCCGGTGGAGGCAGGTAGGTGTTGTCCAATTACACACCCAGACCCCGCTCTCGGCCGCTACGATGCCACCAGAGCCGTGTCCCTGCCCTCCACCTCGCTGCCCCTCCGCGGGTACGCCGGTCGTGCGGGTGGGCTCGTTGCGGCGGTTTCTCGGAGCCTGGTTAGAGCTCCCGAGTCCGTCGCGCTGGCTCATCCGCACCATCCGGCTCGGCTATGCAATTCAGTTTGCACGCCGGCCTCCCAAGTTCAGGGGCATCCACTTCACCCGTGTGCGTCTAGTGGATGCTCCGGTCTTGCGGAAAGAGATCGACGTCCTGCTGGCGAAGGACGCGATCGAGCCGGTCCCTCCAGCCGATATGAGGTCAGGGTTTTACAGCCCTTACTTCATTGTACCCAAGAAAGGCGGTGGGTTACGGCCAATCCTGGATCTGCGAGTATTGAATCGGGCCCTGCACAAGCTCCCGTTCAAGATGCTCACACAGAAACGCATTTTCGAGTGCATCCGTCCCCAGGATTGGTTTGCAGCGATCGACCTGAAGGACGCGTACTTTCATGTCTCGATTCTTCCTCGACACAGACCATTTCTTCGGTTTGCTTTCGAGGGTCGAGCATATCAGTACAAGGTCCTACCCTTCGGGCTGGCCCTGTCGCCCCGTGTCTTCACGAAAGTCGCGGAGGCGGCCATTGTTCCCTTGAGAGAACAAGGCGTTCGCATTCTCAACTATCTCGACGACTGGCTCATTCTGGCTCACTCGCGAGATGTGTTGTGCGATCACAGGGACATGGTGCTCCGTCACCTCAGTCAGTTGGGGCTTCAGGTCAACTGGGAGAAGAGCAAACTCTGCCCCGTGCAGAGGATCTCTTATCTCGGTATGGAACTGGACTCAGTCGCTCAGACTGCGCGCCTCACAGAGGAGCGCGTCCAGTCAGTGCTCACCTGTCTCAAGTCCTTTCGAGGCAGGACAGCGGTCCCACTGAAACAGTTTCAGAGGCTCCTGGGGCATATGGCAGCCGCAGCCGCAGTAACGCCGCTCGGCTTGTTGCATATGAGACCGCTCCAGCACTGGCTTCACGACCGGGTCCCGAGGTGGGCGTGGCAGAGCGGCACGTTCCGGGTCAAAGTCACCCCGCACTGTCGCCAAACCTTCTCCCCTTGGTCGGATCCTGCATTTCTACGGGCCGGAGTGCCCCTAGTCCAGGTTTCCAGGCATGCTGTGGTGTTCACAGATGCTTCTGCCAAGGGTTGGGGGGCCACGTACAAGGGGCATGCAGTCTCGGGTCTGTGGACGGGGCCCCAGCTGCATTGGCACATCAATTGCCTAGAGTTGCAAGCAGTACGCTTGGCCTTGTGTCGCCTCAAGGGGTTTCTCAGACACAAGCATGTACTGGTCCGTACGGACAGCACTGCGACCGTTGCGTACATCAACCGACAAGGTGGTCTGCGCTCCCGTCGTATGTCGCGACTCGCCTCCCACCTCCTCCTATGGAGTCAGAAGCATCTGAGGTCGCTTCGTGCCATTCATGTCCCAGGGGAGTTCAATTATGTGGCCGACGAGCTTTCACGTCAGCCTCCCCTTCCGGGAGAGTGGCGACTCCATCCCCAGGCGGTCCAGCTGATTTGGCGAATCTTCGGAGCCGCACAGGTAGACCTGTTTGCCTCTCCGGACACGACCCATTGCCAGTGGTATTACTCCCTGACCGAGGGAACTCTCGGCACGGATGCCCTGGCACACAGCTGGCCCCGGGACTTACGCAAATATGCGTTCCCCCCAGTGAGCCTTCTTGCACAGACACTGTGCAAGGTCAGGGAGGACGAGGAGCAGGTCCTTTTGGTAGCCCCGTATTGGCCAACCCGGACTTGGTTCCCAGAACTCATGCTCCTCGCGACAGCCCCTCCTTGGCCGATTCCTCTGAGGAACGACCTTCTTTCTCAGAGACGGGGCACTCTATGGCACCCGCGTCCAGACCTCTGGAAACTCCATGTCTGGTCCCTGGACGGGACGCGGAGGTTCTAGATGGCCTGCCACAGGCAGTGGTAGATACCATCTCTTCAGCTAGAGCCCCCTCTACGAGGCGCCTCTATGCTCTGAAGTGGAACCTGTTCGTCGGCTGGTGTTCTTCCCACGGGGAGAACCCACGAACTTGCCCGATCAGAGTCGTGCTCTCCTTCCTACAACAAGGGTTGGAGCGAAGGCTGTCTCCCTCCACCCTTAAAGTGTATGCTGCCGCAATAGCCGCATATCACGATGTAGTTGAAGGTAAGTCCGTGGGGAAGCACGACCTGGTCATCAGATTCCTCAAGGGTGCTAGGAGGCTAAATCCACCTCGCAACTTGCACCCTGTACCCTCTTGGGACTTAACTCTGGTGCTTAAGGCACTTCAAAGTCCTCCTTTTGAGCCTTTGCTGTCAGTCGAGCTTAATATCCTGTCCATTAAGACAGCGCTCCTGTTAGCATTGGCTTCCTTCAAGAGGGTAGGGGATCTGCAGGCATTTTCGGTCGACGAATCGTGCCTAGAGTTCGGGCCTGGCCTTTCTCAGGTCATATTGAGACCCAGGCTCGGATATGTGCCCAAGGTTCCTACCACTCCCTTCGCGGACCAGGTAGTGAACCTGCAAGCGCTGCCCCAGGAGGAGGCAGACCCAGCCCTAGCTTTTCTCTGTCCCGTCCGGGCCCTCCGGGTTTATATAGACAGAACGCAAAGCTTTAGGACCTCAGATCAGCTCTTTGTTTGTTACGGAGGCCAGCAGAAGGGGAAGGCTGTCTCCAAGCAGAGGTTAGCCCACTGGCTAGTGGATGCTATCACCAGGGCTTATGAGTCCCAGGGTGAGCCCTGCCCACCTAGGTTGCGGGCTCACTCCACTAGGAGTGTTGCCGCTTCCTGGGCTCTGGCACAAGGCGCCTCGCTAACAGACATTTGTAGAGCTGCGGGCTGGGCGACACCGAACACGTTCGCTAGGTTTTATAGCCTACGTGTGGAACCGGTTTCCTCCCGAGTACTCGCTACGGCCAGTAACTAGAGGGAATAGGTGTGTCGGCTTGCGACGCCATTCCGTGAGCGGATACGTGCGTCTTTGTGCTCCGTTGGTTACCCAACAAACGGCTAACCTCGTGAGTTCCTCCATCACCCCTCCGGTGCCAGGCGTTGCGGACCGCCCGGCACCAGGTCTGCTACCTTCAGTAAGGAGTTGCTAGTAGACTGGGTGTTCTTTCCAGTGGTCCCTGCGGCGACCCATGATTGCCACGTGCAGTTCAGCCGTGTCTTCCCCTTGACAGACTCATTCTGTCGTCCCTGTTGAGTACGCTCCTCACTCCTCTGGACTGGGACTACCTTCAAGGACTGCCATATGTTTCACTACCCTACGTGGTTAGTACATGTGTGTATATGAGGGCCTTCCTCTAGGCTGCCTCAGCTTCCGCAGCGTTCCTTCCCCCCTATTATATCCTTGGGGTCGGGCACGCTTTCCCAGTGTTATCCAATATCCACTGATTGGGTCTTGCGGAACAGCAGTGTGATTCCCTAGCTAGCTCCCGCAAAATTTTCTGGAAACTGCTGCAGGGTAGCTTAGCTGGGCGCTGGAAGGGGCCAGCACTATGGCGTTTTGGTAGGGATCCCAATTCGTCAGGGGAACTCCCCCGACGAGGCGTCGGAGTTCCCTGCTGACGAAAGGGAACGTCTCGGTTACGTATGGTAACCCTCGTTCCCTGAGTCCAGGGAACGGAGACGCCTCGTCCCGTCGCCATACTGCTGTACCTTCGCGGAGGACTGGACACTGTTCGGCTCCTCAGCGAGAAGCAATGATGCAATGTTTACTTCCGCCTTTTATACCCGCGCTGGTAGGCGGGATGCGGAATGCAAATTTTGCATGCCAATTCAGTTTCTCTTTCATTGGCTCGTTGTTAACTCTCTCGAAGGTGGTTGGATCCCTGGCGTGATCCCAATTCGTCAGGGGAACTCCCCCGACGAGGCGTCTCCGTTCCCTGGACTCAGGGAACGAGGGTTACCATACGTAACCGAGACGATTATTGCAGAAGTGAAAGCACTTCAAAAAATTAAAGTATGATAAAGTTATGGAAGTTTAAATTTACATTAAATCAAATATAATTTATTTAATATTTTTATTTTATATAAAATATATATTTTACAAAATATGTTTTACAAAAAAATTACTATAAAATCAAAGCCAAATATCTAACCAAGTTGTGTTCCAAATTTGAAGTTGATATCACAAAAAATGAAGTTCCCATGAGATTTTGTTTAGGCGTATTACCAAAAATAGCCACCGGGTGTCATTGAATTCCATTGAATTTTACTGTATGCATTCTACCATAACAAATTAATAAATTTCTGTCCAAATATCACTTCTGTCACAAAATATGGAACCTTGAGACTCAGACCTTTCTGACAATATGTGTTTTGTCAAGATTAGAAAATATTTTGATCATAAATTATGAAACATAAGGATGCCCAAAAGGGGAGGAGCCTGATAAAATAATTTAGAGTACCGTTTCTATGGTAACACAATGTCCAATTTCAAAACAGTTTTCACAGGATGAATTCTGAGATCATAAGCTTTCAAATGATACCTAATTTATGATAACTAATAAAATATGTAATATAATAAAAAAAAGCGATAAAAAAATATAATACAATATTTTAGAGGATAATATATATATTATACTTTATAGAAGATAATATTATTTTATATTTTTTTATTGAAAAATACTAGATTATATATTTTCTAATGAAATTTTAGCATAAAAACCAACATATCAATTATTAAAAGTGTGTGCGTCAACTTTTTGTGACGAAGGTCAGAACTCCTGTTATTACGTAGATTTTTTGAGGTGCACTCTTGTCATAAATTCATCTATTTCTGTTCCTACATAATTTATAACAAAAAAACAGTCCTAAATATCTATTTAGTAGTCTTAGAACTTTCCAACGATATATAGTTTGTCATAATTAGATTAGGATTAAATAGTAATATAGGGAAGTAAAGTTAGGCGTCCCGTATACGGGACGGTGACAGTTAAGGGGTTAAAATAAAAATCCAAAGCTTCTGTTTTCGATATGGGTGTGTGGAATTTATGTTGTAGAGCGAAACGTCGAAGTATCGTCAAGTTAAGTTTACCACAGGCCTTATTTCACTCATAAATGAAAAATAAAAAAAAGCATTATAAAACCCCAAAGGAAAATCTCAATCTATGGCTGTTTTGCATTGCTTCTCCTGTAAAAAAAAAAAAAACATTTAGCAAAAAATGTGTTTACAAGGTACTGAGTTGATGCAGTGACTGTCAAGGTTTGCCAAGTTAGTGACATTAAAACTTTTGTTTCAGACACTGGACATGCAATTCCTGAGTTATGCCTGCCAAAATGAGTTCCTATTATTTTTGAATGGATAGAATATCAGATAATCCACCAAAAATATGTACAAAAAAATAACTAATTGGTCACTATACATGTCAGTCAAACGTGTCTTTCTGTCAAAGTGGGGGATAGTTAGCTAGAATAAAATGCAATCTGGACTGACATTATGTCGATAAAAGTTTGCCTGTGTGACACTAACTGACTCTTAACTACACTAGTGTTATATTCCCTGATAAGCAGATGTAGTGCTGTGCAGCTGCTCCAACTACCTCAGGCCAGTGGAATAGACTCAAGCTATGACAATAACATCAGGTCTTATTAAAGCTCCAAATGTAAACTCACAGTGGACATGATAAATGTCCTGAAGGACCATAAAATCTAAAAGGGTGACACAAACTTCAGAACACATACATCAAGAGATGACTTTGTAAATTGATCAGATGCTTTCACAGCAGCAAAGATGTTTCATTCATAAATCTTTAAATTAAATAAATTGAATAGCATATGGCATGAACTTGAATATCACAAATAAAAGAGGTGTGCACATCCAAAATCCAAATTAGGCTCAGATAACAAAACATGACCAAATGTATGACTAACGAACATATGTCCACACACTAAAATTTCAGCTCCAAAGAGTTTACTTACCAAACAGTGCAACGTTTTGACCAGTCAGGTCTATCAGGCACAATGCTGTATTGTGATCTCATGAGTTTTCCGTGGGTATTTTTACGTAAAGTGTGGTTCCACCGTACCACGTACAATATTGAAAGCACTAAAATGTATATTATTTACGTATGAACACCTTACAGACATACCAATGTGTACGAACGAATCCTTTTTTAAATCTAATACCGAATTCATGGAATTAATCAGTTGATTCTTTTGTATTTATGAAAAATTAATTATATTATATTTTCAATCAAACTTAACTCAGCTGACTCCTTCATTTAATTTGAAGTTATGACATTTCATTCTGTTCAGTGTGACTTTTGGTGCAAACTCATTTCAAAGAATTGCATAATGTTAAACAAGAATACACTTTAAAAACTTAAAATGAATAACATAACTGTAGTCGTTTAAACATTTATCATGTTGTATTTATTTTGATCCAAATACGCTCATTTCCTTTTCATTCACTCCTTTAAGTGAACAGTATTAGTGGACTAACGTAACGTAGGGAATGGTGAATGAGGGTTTGGGGGCGATTTCGGATTCAGCCATTGGCTCTCGCCTGCTTCGTCAACGATTGCTACATGCCGTGTTTCGGTTGATGTGCGTTTGAATCTGAACTAGTGGATCGGGATAATATTTTAAGCGATTAATAACTTAAATTCTGCTCTGTGCAACATATAATTATAGACTGCCAAAGAGGACTGCGACTGCAACACATCGTCATTTGGACTACTTTTGGTACCGCTTTTGACATTTTTGCAATAATGATTCATTATTGTTATTGTGATTGTGTAACTGTACATAGTTTTAAGAAATGGTTATGGGTAGATTTATAGGTAGGAGTGGGATTAGCGGCTCAAACTATACTTTTAATGCTATATTATTGTTAAAATTGTCATTTTCCTACATATTTCTGTCCATTACGTTTTATATAGGCTATTCTTTTTATTTTCTCTCTAAAATGGTTACGTTTAGGTTTGGGGTTGGGGTTAAGGGATCTAATATGTATCTATAAAACTGTAAAAGGGTAATTAGGCTACACTCATATCTTTTTGATATAAAAGATTTAAAAAAAATATTTTTTTTAGCTGTAAATATGTAATGTTTACATTTAAATGTTGTCAATACATCCATATTGTACATTTCAGAATCTATCTAAATGTAAAAAAAATTACGCTTTGTACTGTAAATGTTACGTATTGATACCTACGTATTAACAATGAGGCCAGGGCGATAATACACAGTATTGTGTCTGATGATGACGATGACCGGACACAATAGTGTGTATTATCAGTATAATTTTATACTTGCCCATATGTTATCTTAATACATTATTAGATGCACAGGGAAAGTTTAGACAATAAGACTTGATAGCATTGAACAGGCAGGGGAGTATCGTCTGTTGTTCCCTCTATTTGATTGATTCATTTCTCACTTTCATCTCTGAGGACTGTTGGAACTTTGCATTTCAGCTTTTCTAATGTCACTCTCCTTAGGATGAATTGTTGTTGTATTTCTCATTTGCAAGTCGCTTTGGATAAAAGTGTCTGCTAAATTAATGAATGCAAATATACATGATTGATGGTGCACAAGTTTCAATGCAAACGCTAGAATCAAACCCCACTGGCCTGAGCAAATGTATCACTGCCAAAAATCAGAACGGCACAGTGAATTTATATTTAATTTATGTTTCTAAAAAGTATTTACATAAATGCAATCACATTCCACTTTTCCAATACAGTCCTATGTAGGCAGTGTTGGGAAGAATCAGTAACAAAGTAGCATTTTTCAGTAGTGTGACAGCCAAGTGAGCTGAGGAAAGAACTGAGCACAATATCTAATGTTTTCACTGACTAAAAGCTGGGAAATTCAGTTAATTCACACAGTCAATGTTCACACGTGTATCAAGCAATTAAAAAAATGTATCATATATACAGTACATAAGATGTAGGCTATATAACACTCACCAAGGCTACATTAGAAAATACAGTAAATACAGTAAAATTATTAAATATTACGATTTATTTTTCTATTTTCTATATTTTTAAATGTAATCGATTACTGTGATGGTAAACCTGAAACTTCAGCAGCCATTACTACAATCTTCAGTGTCACATGATCCTTCAGAAATCATTCTCATATGCTGATTTGCTGCTCAAGAAACATTTATTATCATTATTATTATTATTATTATCAGTGTTGAATTTATTTGAAATAGATATCTCTGTAACATAAAGGTATTTATTGTTAGTTTTGATCAACTTAATACATTCTTACCGAATAAAAGTATTAATTTGTTTAAAACAATTCAAATAATTTTTTTTAACTGTAATGTATACTTAAAAATATATTACCCCATTAAAATTTAATGTAGCTATCTCACTTTTGTTTGTAGCTTAGTGTAGCTAACTGCTTTTTTGAAAGAGAAGCATAAACTATCTTGTAAATTTATTTTACAGCTAAAGCAACACTAAGTGTGGGGTTAGGATGAGACATAATTCAGATTCACTAACCTAATAAAACACTCCACGGATTGTTAAACAACATAATATATAAGGTATAATCTAATTAAGAGACGACTGTATGGCGAGTTGATGTGTGTACAAGTAGCAGAGCTGAACAAACATAAGATACCAATATAAGACATTTTCAGTAACAATAACAAAAAAAAGAGAAAAAAATTATGCAGCTTCAAGTTAAGATAGACAATGTAACTTTTGGCCCTCTGCATGCTGCATGCATGCATTTTGCGGTAGAACATCGTTTTGGTTGCCCTTCGGCTCACTGTGATTGTGCGGAACATGACCCTTCACAATAGATAATGCTTTACAATGAACTCTGTTAGAGAGCTACATACAGTACTGTGCAAAAGTCTTAGGCATGTTAATAAAATCAAATTGAATTTATTTATGATTTAACTTCTATTAACTAATTCAAATCAATATATGGTGTAACGTCCCTTTGCGTTTAAAACCGCTTTTGTCCAGGTACACTTGCGCATAGTTTTTCAGGTAGCTTTGCAGGAAGGTTTCTTCAAGCATCTCGGAGACGTTCCCGCAGTTCTTCTGGATTTAGTCTGTCTCAGTTCTTTCTGTTTCTTCATGTAATCACAGACAGACTCGATGATGGTGAGATCAGATCATACCGGCTGTTGTCAGACTCCTTGTGCATACACAAATCTCACTGGATTATTACAATTAATGGCAAAAAGAATGTTTGGAAATGTAAACTGATATTTCCTACTGACACACTACAGCAAAAGATATAAATAACTGACTTAAAAACATTTTTTTGGGGGGGGGGGGGGGGGTATTAACATGCCTAAGACTTTTGCACAGTACTGTACATATGGCAATATCTGTTCAATAAAATTGAGTATTGAGTAAAAAAAAAATCTTACAAGCTCGGTTGCATTCTCTTTTTGCCGGAAGACTCTCCCTCTGTTCGGCATTTTTTTTTCAAACAGGTGATTTTCTGGAGGTTCGAGATTTAGCTGCTCCATGTCAACTTTCTCGCTCATTTCTCTATTTACGGATATGATGAGACTCACGGGCGAGTAACGTATGTATGCAATTTCCTGCGAAAGCCATCCTGTCAGGTCTAAAATATAAACACTTAGGCCTATAATAGTCTTACCATAGTGAATCAGGGTAAGACAAAAAAACATTTTGGAAGAAAGACTGATGATGTGTATTGACTCATTATTTAAATTTTGTTCATTTTGAACAAAAATAAATTACATAGTGTGCCTTTAAATAAAAATCCTTAATAGTTTTACTACACTGTGGTTTATTTTGAGAATAGGCAGGCTTCTAATACCACATCTATACATTCATGTTAGCAATCGTCCTGTATAGTCACTTTGTGCCTTTAGTCCTTGGTGATTCTGATTCAATCAGTGAAAGCCCAATAAACAGGGTCACGGGTCAAATTCTTTCCAGAACAATCTTTAGGGGAGGTTTTGTCTGCTGCTGGAGGGTAATGGACCTCTTACTGCTTTGTGGTAGATTTATTGACTATCTGAGGACCCCGATGCCCCTGATCAGTCTCTGCACACTACATCTGTCTTCACTCATTATCACACATGCATATGGAGCTTTGCAATCACCCTGTGTCTGCCAGAGTCCATTACCCTAGAAGCAAAGTACTCTGGCTCAATCAAAAGCAAGATAACAGACAACTTACATCACACATGAACAATGACATAAGGGATATGCAGAACAAAAAGTGTTCACACACTTAAGCGTAGTGTATATCGTTGTGTGTCTGAAGGTCAGACGGTGTATTTTCACATCGATCCACTCTTTCCTCTTATCCTTTCCTCTCACCCCCTCCCCTTCCTATATCAAGAGTTCAAATGCTATGGAGACCACTCAAAGAAAAAGCAGCATTCTACATAATGAAGCGCTGTTTTCAGCTATTCAAGTATATAACAGTACTCTGAAAGTAAAATCATAATGCTTGAACTGAGAGAGCAAGTACACTGATGTTTTGACTGTCTACTCAATCCAAAGACATGACTCCCTTTTAGCAGCGGTTATTTAAATGTGCAAAGCTTTCTAACACATTAGGTTAAATTGTGGTTGTGTTATCTGGGTGTGATAAACCAACCTGCATATTCCCATAACAGAAAAAAGAGGAATCATTTGGAGAGTGTTAAGATACTAATTACATTTGTTACAATTAATAAACAGCTACAATTATATGGTTGGCTGGACACAATTTAGTATTCCTCCATCACAGAGGCGCCGCTGTGAATTTATGATTAGAGGATGTGGAAATAACTATTGCTTAAATTAAAGGGTTAGTTCACCCAAAAAAGAAAATTCTGACATTAATTACTCACCCTCATGTCGTTTCAAACCCATAAGACTTTCATTCATCTTCGGAACACAAATATTTTTTTCTTTTTACTTTTTTGAAATCTGATAGCTTTCTACCTGATGTAACCCATAAAAATGTATTTTGTTGGTATAAATTATATGTATTTACTATTTAGGTTTATTTTAAATAATATTAAATAATATACAGTATTTGACTTGAATTGGTTAATTTAGATGCTACCATTTTTTGTCTTACAAAAAATGTAAACTTTATTTCCAGGATTCAATCAGATTTTTAATCTCAGATTTGTCAATGTTAGCCTATCTCAGACTTTTGGATCCCATTGTATATTATAGAAAATTTGGAGCATGCCATGTTTTTCATGTGTTTCCCCTTTAATTGACACAGTTGCCATGGTTCCCTTCAAATTAGATGAGTTTTGCAGTCCAAACCATTGTGACATAAATTGCGTTCCTGCCTTTACCCTACAATAAGCCTGCTTTTCAATTAACAACAACCAAAAAAAAAAAATCTCCTCAAGGACGATGTTTATTATTGCTATTTTTCAGGAAACGCCCAACATGGGTGCAAATATTAATAAGGCAGAGATGAAAGATTTAGATCATACGTTTTTGCGGTCACTCCTCAAAACACTTGAGGACCTGTGGCGTATCATGATTCATGCACTTGTGGTTGCCCATATGAGGTGACCATGGCAACAATGCTGGAATGTGTACAGAAGGATGTGTTGTCCTCTGTGTGTTCAGTTTTCCTAAAGCACATTCTCTCATTAGCACAGAGAATGTTTTATAGGTGTGTAGGAGGTCTGTTAGCACAGGGACCATGCTTTCCCCTCAATTACCAAATGAGTTTGCACAGGCTCTGGCAACAAACTCCTGAAAACTCTGCGAGGACCCGGCACAAAGTGTGCCAGGATATATTTAAGGATGAGACACAGAGCTAATAGTATCAGAGCAATATGCAGATGTGTTTTTATGGAGCGGTGTTAATCTAATAAGCAGCGGGGGTAATTATCTTGAGTGCAAGTATGTGTGTGTGCGCGTGAATGGTGTTTTTTAAAGTGTGATGTAGAAGCGATTACACCCAATGGAAGGTTGAAATGTGTTTATGGTGATACAACAGCTGGACAGTCACCCATTAAGAGATTGCCGATCCCCACGTGCACAAATCTCCACGCTTGCACAGTATGAGACAGTTGAGATGTGGAATCCGAGTCTAGTTTAGACAGACAAATTACTATTTTTAATGATCTAGCACAGGTATGCTGAATAAGGCACTGAGGAGTCTTAATTATCCATATGTTATTGTGCCTAATTCTGAAATAAATGCCAGTGATTGTGGCTGTTTGCTTTGACTCCTCATGTGAATGTTTTCCCTCTGTTGCCTTTGCAGAACATCTGCTAATTATTTTGCAGACAGTACAACTTATTAATTCGCCATCATGCCGTAACACCTGCTGTAAAAGAAACTTGCAGAATTTGAAAATCGCAGACATCCATGTAATATACATGCTTATTAGCGCATGAGTTTACTTTGCTAGACCATCACACATAAACTTAGGCCTGGTTTCACAGACAGGGCTTAGATTAAGACAGGATTAGAACATGTCCTTTTTGAAGCTTTTAGAAATGTGCCCTAGAAAAAAAAAACACTACTGTTGTGCATCTTGAGACACAACAAAGGCACTGACATATTTTAAGATATGCCAGAGCAAGTTGCTTTCAGTTAAATCAGCTCAAATATGCATTTTAGTCTGAGACTAGGCTTAAAGGATAACTGTTGCCAAAATGCAACCTAGGGTCTTTTTGCTAATCTAACCGAGGCAAACTTTCTTTTAAAAGCATAATTAGAATGGAAACGCCACTTTTAAGTTTGACCGTATTTTCGTTTTCGGTCAAATTGCCTTTTGAAGGGGAGTGCTTGGGGCACTACTCTGATAGCATCAAAAATTGCTATATTTAAAACACTAAGAAGGCTCGACACAACATGAAACTTTGCTCGAAGTATCACCAGGGACAGCTCTACACATGAACTTGAGAATTGAGAACATTGTTTGTTTACACAGAGTTTACTAAAAAGAAAGATTTTGAATACGTACTCACTGTAGCTGTGTCCGCCGCCATTTTGACAGTCAAAAATAGTCGATCTCCGAATAACAGGACTGGACAAGAGTAAAGATGTAAAGCTCCTAAAGCTTAGTTCCATATAAATTCACAGATAATTTGTTGTTTTGTTGTTAGTGAAAATCAATAGTGACCTTGTATTTGAAAAAGGATGCTCATATTAGAAGCAAGTCATTTTCGGATTCATTTCAAAATTCATTCACATTCGGAGATCGACTATTTTTGACTGTCAAAATGCCGGCGGACACAGCTACAGTGAGTTGTTCAAAATCTTTCTTTTTAGTAAACTCTGTGTACACAAACAATGTTCTCAATGCTCGAGTTCATGTGTAGAGCTGCCCCTGGTGATACTTCGAGCAAAGTTTCATGTTGTGTCGAGTCTTCTTAATGTTTTAAATATAGCGATTTTTGATGCTTTCATAGTCATGCCCCAAGCACTCCCCTTCAAAAGGCAATTTGACCGAAAACGAAAATACGGTCAAACTTAAAAGTGGCGTTTCCATTTTAATTATGCTTTTAAACGAAAGTTTGCCTCAGGTAAATTAACAAAAAGACCCTAGGTTGCATTTTGGCGACAGTTATCCTTTAAGCCTTGTCTGTGAAACCAGTGGATAGAGACATTTAAAACCCCTCTGCGACAAGGTATT
Source organism: Squalius cephalus (assembly GCF_949319135.1). Taxonomy (NCBI): domain Eukaryota; kingdom Metazoa; phylum Chordata; class Actinopteri; order Cypriniformes; family Leuciscidae; genus Squalius; species Squalius cephalus. Next base: position 32,050,235 of record NC_137128.1, on the reverse strand, counting down.
GTTGAAATTGCTTTCACATTAATGCTCTTTCACGCCCGCATAATTGTTTCGCTGATTAACTTGCCATGCTTGCATGTTTTAATTAAACACATTTTCAGGATTTATGCCCTTTCATTTATTTATCTCCCATCTTACAAAATGGTCACCTGGGGCATATTTTTTGGTGGAATTAAATGCGGTTTAATTATTTTCACATGAAGAAATTGTTCATAAACATTCACACGTGTAGGCCTAAGGCCTCAGCCTTATGTTAAAAGTTTCTTGCATGTTCTTTTGTTTGTTGCTTTTTGACACTCACATTCTGGCAGATCCAATGCAATAAACAAGACAGATGCAATAACCATGATGCAAGAATTGCTAGATAAAAATGTTCTCGTTTCAAAGGTTGGCTCTCTTCATGGGGAAAAAAAAACACCCTAAGGTCTCACTCTTTAGTTATTTCTCTTGAATGAGCAGGAAAAACATACGGCCTCTGTTCAAATGGCGAAACTGCTGTTCGGTTACCAGAGTAAAACTCCAAATATTAGCCTAAATGAGCAAGTGAAATCAGACAACTGCTATGAGCACTGGTGCATGATAGGTAATTAGTGGTGAATGGTGATAATAGGTAATTAGCATTGATATTAGTATTCCTCATTTAAATACTACTCCAAAAGACCAGGGCTGCGTTCAGCCCCGACAAAACGTTGCACAACGTTTTTTAAACAGAAACGGTGATGCGTTGAACACACTGTTCTGATGACAAGGGCTGAACGATTAATTGCATTTGCGATAATATCGCGATATGATGAAATGCGATTTTTTAAACCGCAAAGCTGCGATTATAGTCTGGTCACGTGACACGCGAGAGTAAACCAGTCTGTATTGCAGATGAAGCATCAACTTGGCACGCCACACATATAGACCTGGCTACAGGAAATAACAGTTTATGTTTAATTTATGTTATATTGTGTTATAGATTCTCTCCAACGATTCTGTATTGTATATGTCTGAGCTTAGTTTTAAACAGACGTGTACGACGCGCGTGCTTTATAAACAACCGTATTCTGCTTGCTTCTAATTCCTCTGTCTCTCACACACACACACGACACCACTCGAACCTTACGAGAAATAATCTTTAATAAAGTTCGGAAAAGTTGAAGCGAGTTACAAGGACATTCGCGGGCTTCATTGCGCAAGATATGAGATACGCGCGGTCTGCGTGATGTTACTTAAGTAGTGCGCGGTCTCGCCCGCCGGTATTTTACTTACAAATGTTCTACGAAGGCATCATATGTCTTGGAATGCAGTTGGCTTATATATTAAAAATATGAAAATCACCGACAGAAGCTGCTTTCAATTTCAAATACTCACGTGCGTTTTGCGAAGAGCATTTGAGCATGCGGCTGTGAGCGAGTCTACGTAGTTAAATGTACGTTTGCATCTCAAAATGCTTTTATGACGCGAATTTACCGGTAATGTGACACAGTCAGTTATTAAAGTGTAAGTTGCAGGTTAAATTTTTCACGAAGTAATGCAATGTGTTTATTAAACATAAAGATAAGAACCGCCCACCATTGTTTTTTTATACCAAAATGCTGATATAATATGAAAAGTTGACACTTTTAACAGTGGTTTTAACCGCTCCCGCTCCCTTCCACTAGATGGGGTGTGACGTCATAAGAGGAACTCACTAGTAGAGTCACCATACGCTAGCAGCTATAGATGCCTCACATAACTTCAGAAAAGTTGGTTGTATGTTTTATTTGATAAAAAAATTATGGATAAAATAATTCCATTGTAAACATACTCGTGTGTGCTGACTTCAAGGGGACCGTGATCCTGCCTGAAATGAGAATAAGCTATTCGCAAAACAAACGGGTTCAGGCACGGCAGATCAGCCGGTCGCAGGTCGAGCTGTTCCACTAAACTCCAAAACGCGTTCACCTCACGGCAGCACACACTCTCCACTGCTGATTCAACCGGGTGGCACAGCCCACACAAACACAGTGATGGGGACATCTCTTTTTCTTTTCTGACAATAAACATCGCTAATTAAATCGTGAGAAATTGATAACGCGTGGATTGAGGAAGGGTATTACATGACGTCTGAGGCGTCGATGAGACTAGATGCCTGTGCAGTGTGTGTGCATCTCTAACGTTACAGCTCTGATTTGGACTGACTTACTGTAAGTAAATAATGTCTTCAGTCGTTGTCCCTCCTTGCTATTCTACATGACGGCAATATTTTGAAAAGACTCGCTTGTTCCGTTATATTATCCGGGTTAGGTTTGCACCAGGCTAGACTAGCTCTAACGTAGCTAACGTTAAAGGACAAGTTCGGTATTTTACACATAAAGCCCTGTTTACAGATCGTTTCTGATGAAATAGAACGGTTAAGATTAAACTTTTGACAGATGCTGCTGTCGCGAGAATTTTAGGTTTATTTCGCTTTCCCCTCCCCCCTCAAGAATGGTAGTCTATGTGCACTGGAACAATCCTTCCTAAAACGCATTAAACTTTCATTTAAAAAGAGATGAAACTCACCGAGTGGTCAGGGGTGTTCAATGATATGCTCATACAAAAATCGCTGCAAAAGATGCTTTCCAACAGGTTTTATCATAGTTTTTGTCCAACTCCATTGACTTGCATTGAATGTGCTGTGTGCGGTACGGTATTACTCCGCCGCTTCTTCTTCTGCTTCTTCTGTGTATTCAGTGAAATGCCAGTGGTTTGCTTGCAATTGGCAAATGTGCATTATCGCCACCAACTGGGCTGGAGTGTCTATTATTCAAGCTCTCAACGGAAGAATCTACGGGTGTGAGACGTTTGGAAAAATAGATCCACAGTTTTACAACGAATGGTAAAACACCTGTTGGAAAGCATCTTTTGCAGCGATTTTTGTATGAGCATATCAGTGAACACCCCTGACCACTCGGTGAGTTTCATCTCTTTTTAAATGAAAGTTTAATGCGTTTTAGGAAGGATTGTTCCAGTGCACATAGACTACCATTCTTGAGGGGGGGGTGGGAAGCGAAATAAACCTAAAATTCTCGCGACAGCAGCATCTGTCAAAAGTTTAATCTTAACCGTTCTATTTCATCAGAAACGATCTGTAAACAGGGCTTTATGTGTAAAATACCGAACTTGTCCTTTAACGTTACTCACCTGGCCAACACTCCACTAATTCTCCTCACACCAAGCATTAATAACTCTTTGAGTGCCATGGTTCCCCTATCTCACGCCTGACCAGTTAAAAATTGTAGGGCTGTGGTCCATAAAGAATTTGATGGTTTCCCACATCCTCAGTCGTTCTCCAAATAGCCATAATACAGTATGAATCTAGCGGAGTATGGGTTGCTAGTTCCTCTTGTGACGTCATCACCCAGTAACTGAAAAAACACGCTACCTTTGAAGAAACCCCAATAAATGTTATTTTAACGCATTTTAAGACAGAAATAAATAAATATATACAGTGCCCTCCACAATTATTGAACCCCCTGGTAAATATGATCAAAATTGGCTGTAAAAAATAAATCTGCATCGATTATCCTTGTGATCTTTCATTCAAAAAATTTGCAAAATTCTAACCTTTCATTGAAGTAAAAGAATTGAAAGTGGGGGGAAAATCACATTATGAAATAAATGTTTTTCTCCAAAACACGTTGGCCACAATTATTGAAACCCTTTCATTAAATACTTTTTGCAATCTCCTTTTGCCAAGATAACAGCTCTGAGTCTTCTCCTATAATGCCTGATGAGTTTGGAGAATAACTGACAAGAGATCAGAGACCATTCCTCCACACAGAATCTCTCCAGATCCTTCAGATTCCCAGATCCATGTTGGTGCTTCTCCTCTTCAGTTCACTCCACTCATCAGGTCAGGGGACTGAGACGGTCATGGCAGAAGCTTCATTTTGTGCTCCACAACAAATTTTTGTTTTGATTTTGATGTTTGTTTTGGATCGTTGTCCTGATGGAAGATCCAACCACGGCCCATTATAAGATTTCTAGCAGAAGGCGTCAGGTTTTGATTTTTTATCTGTTGATATTTGATAGAATCCACAATGCCATGTATCTGAACAAGAAGTCCAGGACCTCCAGCAGAAAAATATGCCCACAACATTAAAGATCCAATGGTATATTAAATTGTACACATGGGGTACTTTTTATCCTTGTGTTCACCAAACCCATCTAGTGTGTTTGCTGCCAAAAAGCTCTGTTTTAGTCTCATCTGACCACTGAACCCTGTGTTGTTTGAAGATCCAGTCGTGTCTGACCACTGAATATGCTGGAGTTTGTTTTTGGATGAGCGAGGAGTTTTTTTTTTAAACCCTCCCAAACAACATGTGGGGATGTAGGGGTTGTTTGATAATTTTTTTTTTAGGCTTTCTGACCCTAAGACTCAACTAATCTCTGCAATTCTCCATCTGTGATCCTTGGAGAGTCTTTGGCCACTCAAACTTTCATACTCGCCGTGCATTAAGACAGTATAGACACACGTCCTTTTCCTGGCAGATTCATAACATCTTTAGTTGGTTATAACTTCTTAATTATTGCCCTGATGGTCAAAATGGGGATTTTCAATTCTTTAGCTATTGTCTTACAGCCACTTTCTAGTTTGTGATGCTCAACAATCTTTTGCTACGCATCAGAACTGTATTCTGTGGTTTTACTCATTGTGATGGATGATTAAGGGGATTTGGCCTTTGTGTTTCCTCATATTTAAACTCCTGTGAAACACGAAGTCATAGCTGGACAGTTTCATGTTCCTAGTCACCCTGGTGTACTAAAAAAGGTAAATATTAATGGGAATATACTTCAGAGATATTTTACTCGTAAAAAATTCTAGGGGTTTCAATAATTGTGGCCAACATGTTTTGGAGAAAAACATTTATTTCATAATGTGATTTCCCCCCACTTTCAATTCTTTTACTTCAATGAAAGGTTAGAATTTTGCACATTTTTTGAATGAAAGATCACAAGGATAATCGATGCAGATTTATTTTTTACAGCCAATTTTGATCATATTTACCAGGGGGTTCAATAATTGTGGAGGGCACTGTACATATAGAGCACTTTAATTTACACATTAATTGACTCTGGTGGTTAACCTGCAACTTACACTTTAAACAAACAGGACAAACCACATCTTATAATTTCAAAAGAGATGAACACGTTCAGACAGCCTACTCTTAAATACTGAAAGCACTCTTTGTTTATTGCTTGTAATATTTTTTTCCCTCTTTGTTATTTGTTTTGAAGCTATATTTGTTAAAATTATTAACATGCAATTGCATTAATTTAGTTTTTTAATGTGTAATTATTATAAGTAGGCCTACTTATAATTATGTAATTAAATATTTTAAGTTAAGATAAGATCAATTAAAGAAAAAAAATGTATCGGCTCATGAGGTGCCTAAAGATTCCCTTCCATATTTTACAATGATTTATTGCTTGTTTTTGTTGAAAAATAGAAAAGATAAAGAGATTAAAAAATAATCGCATATTAAATCGCAATCGAAATATTGGTAAAAAAAAAAATCGCAATTAGATTATTTTCCAAAATCGTCCAGCCCTACTGATGACGCAGTTCTACTGCGCAACCACTTAGCAACAAGAGTTGCAACTATGGCAGCTGAGAAGGCCATTCTTTGTGTTCTTTGTGAAGAATTTTCTGAGCCTGATGAAGTCGGTATAAATATGTTTTTAATACTACAAAATATGCCCGATGTTACAGTTACTGCACTTGCCGCCCAGAACAAAAGAGAACATCCCAATCGAGTGAAGGGATTGCTGAAACTGAAATGGAAGCACACATCTTACCTAATTCAGAGTAAAACACATCTATTTAGCCTCACATACTGACTTTATTTGTAGGTCATACTGTTTTAATACCCTGTATTTTCTTTCTCATTTTTAGGAAAAGCATTTAATTACCATTGTTTATTTCTATACCAAATATCATACACTTGCAATGAAGCTAAAAATATAAACAACTACATCATTATGTTGATATCCTATATTTTTACAATAAAACTTACGACAAACATGTCTTCTAATATCCTCAGTTGTTGCGTATACCGAGCTGCATCGAACACATTTGTAAATTACTTTCCTTGAACCCATTGTGCGAGTTCACTTTAATACCACGTGCTTTATACATGTTGCTGCTGATTGGACTGCAGTTCTGACACACCCACCAAACAAGAGAAAACGTATCTCAATTCTCAAACCCCGTTGCACACCGGTGCACGCCGTTTCCAGGAAACATGACGTTCAACCCGGAAACCGTTGCAAAACGTTGCGCACCGTTTTGAACTTGAACGTGCCCCAAATGTTAGCAAGTAATTAGCATAGACTGTAAAAAATAGGTAATTAGTCAGTAGTCACGCACAAATCATATGGCTTTATGAGGAAAAGTGGGCTTGTAGCCTATTTGTTTTGTATTTGGCAATGCCCTAGTGACCACTTAGAACACAACAACATCCTAGCAACTGCCCAGAACACTCTAGCAACCACTTAGCAACAGCAACCATCCAAACATTGTGTTGGCAATTTTTTCATTGGAAAGCACCACTCAAAAATGTATTAAAATATCTGTTCAAAAGTTTGGGGTCAAAAAAAGCACCCCATTATTTCTTTTTTTTTAAAGAAATAATAATGAATTAAATTGATCAAAAGTGACAAATAATTACAAATAATTTCTATTTCAAATAAATGTTGCTATTTCACTTTCTATCATGAAACTTTTTTTTATAAAATTTATCACGCTTTCCACAAAAATATGAAAGGGTTAACAAGCTACTTCGCCCAATAATGAAAATTCTGTCATTACTCACCCTCGTGTTGTTCCAATCCAACCCTGTAAGACTTTCGTTCATCTTAGAAACACAAATGAATATATTTTTAATGAAATCTTCTTCTTCGGTGTTTTACAGCAGTTGACGTCCATAATTGCATTACTGCCACTTTTTCAATGAAACCTGAGAGCTCAGTGCCTCCATTGACAGCCTACGCAACTCAACTGTCACTTTCAAGCCCCAGAAACGTAAAATCATCATTAAAGTAATCCATGTGATTTGTCTTCAGTGGTTTAACCTCAATTTAATGAAGCGACGCGAGTGCGCGCTTTGTTTGCGCAAAAACAAACATTTTACTTTACCACAACGAACTTTCACAGAGCACCACGGTGCATGCGTGTTGTGTTGGCGCGAGAGCAGCCAGATCAACAAAACACGCATGCGCGTGAGCGACCACCAGAAATGGCACCGACACGCGAGAGTAGACGTTGTTGCGTGAACGCGCATTGAAGATTAATATTTTGTAAATTATGTGGTAAAGTAAGTTTTTTTGCGCAAACAAAGCACTCACGTCGCTTCATAAAATTGAGGTTAAACCATTGAAGTCACATGGATTACTTTAATGATGGCTGTCAATGGAGGGACAGAAACCTCTCAGATAAGTCAGATTTCACTAAAAAGATCTTCATTTGTGTTCGGAAGATTTGGTTTGGAACGACATGAGGGTGAGTAATAATGACCGAATTTTTATTTATTGGATGAACTAATCTCCTTTCAAGAGGCACCAAATCAGTTTATCAGAGGCAGAAAGGCTGATGAAAATTCAGCTTGCATTGACATCACAGGATTTTATATATATATATATATATATATATATATATATATATAGATAGATATATAGATATATATAGATTCAAATAGAAATCAGTTATAATATTTCACATTTTGACAGTTTTTAACTGTATTTTTGATCAAATAAATGCAGCCTTGATGAACATAAGAGAGACCATTTATAAAATCTTACCAACCCCAAAGCTTTCAATTTGCATCATAGTAGAAAATGCATGGTATGTTTTCGCTTACATTTGGATTTCTGTTTGGGGGCCTCCAGGCACACATGGTGGTAGGAGTAAGGCAGGTGGTGGGGATTGCTGAGTTTAGAGAATGGTGAGTAGATGCACAGTAGTTCAATAGGACAGACGGCCTTATGGTTTTGGCAGTGCACCCGTTTCCTCTGCACACTCAGGCTCAGTAAAAGTCTGCAGCTGCACAACATTTCTAGCTTCACATTGAATAATGGATGAGAACACATACTGGAGAACCAACCTAAATCCTCAACAGGTCTTCCTTGTACTCAGACACTCTAGAAACTTGACAATATTGGGTATTTGAGAGCTCTGTCTGTCTGTCTGTCATGTTGAAAGCTATTAAATCTACTTTAAATCAAGAACAATTTGGTGCAGCTATGTGAATGATTTCATCTGGACCTATTGTAAGTAAAGAGTAGAACAGCAACAGAATTCCAGCGATCGACTGCCATTCTGAAAACTGGCTGTTGAGGCACTTTTGGATAAATGCCTTTGATGGCTCAGAGGGCGATGCAGCACCTCTGGGAACTAAGTGAAATTGAGTGGATCTCAACATGAATCATGTTCCAACGGTCATACACGTTGAAATGAGGTGTTATATAAGATACACACTATTCTTTTGGGAGGAATTATGTGATGCAGCAAGTATGATGTGGTGTTTTTGTTTTTCTATTAGAAATTAAATTGCCCATATCTCACAATTCAACATTGAAACTTTTTTTATTTGCTAAACTACGGTGGCCGAGAGAGCTCAATGCGGTGCAACTGAAGAAAACACATGCAAACAGAAAAACACCCGCAAATTAAGAAAACATCTTCATCAGTTTTACAACACAAGTGTGCTCCAAATACTCACAACACAATACAGAAACACGCTGAAAAAGTTCACAACACAACCAAATACAGAAACGCCCTGCAAATAGCACAGAACACAACGGAAATGTTTCCAGGGGACCCCAATAAGAGATGAACCCAGCTCAATGTCTAAGTTTTTGTAGCCTTATTTTATTTTATTTTACTTTTTTTTTTATTGCAAAACATACAGAGATGACATGTTTATGAAACACAACTTTGTATACTATATACAAAATGTATTAACAATATGTTCATCAGAATACAAATCAGAAAAGAAGAGTTAACAAATAGCTGAAAAAAGGATAGAGGGTAAGATATTAATCTATAGGCTACATTTAGTTACATTGTACAATTTTTGTCATGTCATGTTATGTTTAAATAAGTTTCATAGGTAAGAAATTGTAGGTAATGCAGGGTCCAAAGATGAGACGGCAAGTTTTAAAGTTGAGACAATGACACACAGATATATAACGCATATTTTAAAAGCCTTTTTGTATAAAATGTATATTTATTTGCAACAGTTATGTTAACAGCAATAATAAGAAATTTATGTCGTAAGAACAGCTATTCGGCTGATGGACACCGTGCTGCGTTGTCATGGGAAAATCCCAGGTGAAAATACTGTGGAAATTATGTTGTCTTTCATTGCTCCCTTCGCCAAGTGCCTTCCAAACGGCTACATAATGGCATACAAGTGCCCTGCTCACTCCAAAGTCCCCACTTCAAGGGCTCTGCCCTTCTAAGGGAGTAGGGCATAGGGATGCTCATTAGCAATAAGCATGTCCCAGCCGGGTTCGTCACTTATTGGGGTCCCCTGGATACATTTCCGTTATGGTGCTATTTACAACGTGTTTCTGTATTTAGTTGTGTTGTGAACTTTTGCAGTGCGTTTCTGTATTTGATGGGTATGTGTTGTGGGTATTTGGAGCACACAATTTGCAGGTGTTTTTCTATTTTTCAGTTGCAGCGTGTTGAGCTCTCACAGCCACCGTACTAAACAGTTATATGAATTTAAATTCATTATAATTCTACCTTACTTACAAAACCCTGGTATAGTTGTTACAAGCTCAGTGATGGAAACAATAAGGTTGCTAGTTCAATCCGTGCAAAGTGCGAGCTATAGGCTATTACCATTGAGTCCTTAAACGGATAGACACAAAAATACTGTCATTTACTCACCCTCATGTCATATCATTCAGAACCTGTTTGACTTTCTTCATTTTGCAGAACACAAAAGAAGATATTTTTAAGAATGCTAGTAACCACAGAAGAAAGTCGTACATATTTGGGACGACTTGAGGATGAGTAAATAATGACAGAATTTTAATTTTTAGGTGAACCATAAAGAACTACTACTACTACTACTACTACTACTGGATAAAAGTGAAACTTTAAACATATTTTGACACAGTTATTCTCCCACACATAACTGTTGTATACAAGGAAAGAGCCTCAACTGAGCTTCCGAGATGTGCAGTACATTAAAACAGAAGCTGCAGGTGCGTTATTCTTCGAATAAGTGTGATGAACAAGCAGAGCAGGTTACCAAAATACTAGCAGGTGCACAGCATGAGTCATAGGATCTTTTATAAACATTGTTAAGAACATTGAAAAATTCTGAGCTAATATGACAGCAATTATTATATTCAAGAACAGCTATGCCAAATTTCTTAGAGCTTTGTTGTGTTGTTTCTATGCAGATATCTAATACACAATTAATATGCTCATACCATACAGCTGGAATCTCCACCTGCCAAACAGTAATAACAGGTCCCAACAAGATAGTATTAATGTAGTGATGTGCAAAACTACATGTTTTCATAATAAACTTGACTAAAAGACATGTTGGCTAATCTGTCTTAAGAATGTTCTGTGTAATTAAGCTTCACCTAACCCTGACCAAGCATTTTTAGGGGGCATTGACATAATACAGATTATTGTGTTCTAGCTAAATGTGGTTGTCTAGAACAGAATACAGGCATCTCAAGACATTTTGGACTATTTTGACATATAAAGACAACATTTCTGAGGGAGTTTGCAATGTGAAAACTTACTAACAGCTAAATTAAAGCAGCATGTTTGGATGGATGGATGGATGGATAGATGGATGGATGGATGGATGGATAGATGGATGGATGGATGGATGGATAGATGGATGGATGGAGATGTGCAACAAAATTACAGCCTCCTTGAGAAATTCTCTATTCTCAGGGCTTGTTTATCCCTCATAATAACAAAGAGCTGCTGTATCAGCATGTCCTCGAGATAGTTTCTAAAACCACTACATAATCATTATTTGATCAATTAGATCTTAAGCCTCTCTGTTTGGATCATGAGTTGTTAAAGCCTTCAGGTGAACCTCAGGCTCTGCAATGCTGATTTCAGAACTAATGTGCTCTGCAGCACACTCTTGTATGCAAGTGTTGTGGACATATGTTGTGTTCTCGGTGTCCCTATTACCCTATGCTAAATTCTAGATACTCTCTGCTGGCGCCTGGCTTCTCTCCTGAGCGGGAAGGGTAAATATAAAGGCACCTAAATTATGCATGATGCGCATGAAAATGTCAGGGCTAAATTCAGTATTTCTTCCATTGTCTCCCTGGCATTTCAATGTTTTATGCATTTTATAATTAGGCAGAGGCTCCAGAGGGAATGGAGAGCAATAAGACTGTGTGCATTGCTATAGCTGTCTGGGGGGTCACTACTCAGACCCTGGGTTTATTTGAAAGGCAAATTTCAAAATGAAGTCAGTCAAGGTATTTTAGAATGAAAGGTTGACCATGCCAGTGTCCATCTGTTGTTGCTCCTTCAAATGTGGCAAATGGCATGTAATTGGTGCAATACTGCTAGTGCTAGATGAAATTTGTGATGGTAGTAGCATTATAATAAAGCGAGTCAGTAGCCCCTTTCACACATACAGTCTTTACTGGTAAATTATCAGTAAATTACCAGTAAGAGACTATGTGTGAACAGGACCTTTTCAAAAATACAGCTAAATTGGTTCTGGCAATATTTAATTTACCTACAATATTTGTGCAAAAAGAGTAATTGTCAAGCATGTTTTTTTGGAAGTTACAATCAAAAAATGAGCAAAGCGTTCTGTGAATGATAAAGGCCATATTTTGACCATATTTTAGATAAAGTTGTTACTCTAAATGTGACAAATAGCATGGCATTTACCTCTCTCAGGGAGCAAGCATTGATGAATGCGTTCTGTGTACAAATGCCATTCATCAGGTATTGAGCACTGTTAATTTAATGTATTATATTTTGGCTCTTATATTTGCCTATCTGGGTTGGCATTTGCTTTTTTTAAAAATAAATAAAATTGTGTACATTTAAGTGTGCATATACATAGTGAAAATTAAATTTGATTTTACTCTTGCTCTCTTACACTATACATCCAAAGGACTGTGAATTTAATGTTAATTTAATGTAATTGATTATTTAAAAAAAAAAACAATAACAAGGAATTCAGTTATAAGGGATTCTCCGGCCATTTGCGAAATTTGATTGATTAATTGAATGACTCATACCATTACTAATTTTAATATTTTTTAATTGATTGACAACCCTAATATTTAGTAGTTTTATATTGATACTAATATTAATATTAAATATATAACAAGACATTTTTTTACTGTCTGTTACTTGTATTTTCCCTTACAGAAATGGCACCAGAGCTGGTCACTTTATTACAGAACTATGAAGAAGAAAATTAAATCAGAAAAAAAGGCAATGGGATTAATCGCAAGAAAGAAAAAACAAACAAAAATGATGAACGATATTAAAAAGAAAAAAGGAAATGCAATAACACGGAATTTGATGTATCAAGATGAGGCAATGAGAGGATTGTAGAGTTATAAAACAAAGGAGATGAGAGGAGTAGAAGAAATATATTTTGCTGAAGGAATAGGGATAATTACATTTTGTATATTAGAACTACACGACTGAGTGAGGAAAGATGTTCTTGTAGGAAGCGATGGGGGGAAAAAAACATGGGGAAATCATCTCTGGGTGACCTGATGGCCATTCCTAGTTTAATGAATTGTGCCGAAGAAGGCTTTGCTGGGTAAATGGAACTTATTACTGTACATACTATGAGGTCGTAGATACGGTTATTGCCTGTATCGAGACCTGTTTTATGTTTCATACTATCTGTTCATCTCTAATTGCCTTTTACAAAAACTACCAATAGTCCCTTGCTGCAGTTAGGAATGCATGCAAGGTAGTTCATATATCATTAGGAACCCAAACCTGCATTTAGTCCTTCAGAAAATACATTTTTATCATGGATTTGAAGAAGGATTAAAGGAATGTCAGGGAATGGAATTAACCCCTATATGGAACTAATCGTTTGATATAGTCTATGCAGTGGTGCATGAAGGCATTGCCTCTTTCAAAGCCGATGTCTATCTGCGCTTTACATAATCTATGCAAACTCATTAATATAAGCATCCCTTGTAGCCCTTGGTCAAATGTCAAACATTATTTTCAGACTTGCATTTTCCCCAATACTGCTGCATAGAGAATCTGTGAGACAATGGTTTAAAATTGAAGATTTTTGTCTGATATACAGTCAGAGATTATTAGAAAATAAACCCTAATAGGTTGTTCAGTAAATTCCTATATCTGAATATCTGACTGCTGAATGCTGCAATTGACCAATCAGAATCGAGTTTACTAGACAGTTGTGTTAACTATAATTAACATACTTGCTTTAGGATCCCACACAAAAGAAAATTGTTATGTATACTGTATATGCTGATCCTCAAAGTGTTACCTTCGTCTTCTCTTCCTGTCTGTTCAGGTCAAAGGGATTGGCAGAAGAATGCTGGCGCCAGGTGCCCAGGGGCAGGATGGCGTTGTGTTGGCTGAGAGCTGCAGTTGTTAGATGGTTCCTCTTGATGCTCCTGTGGCACTGGGCACCTCTGGGCCCACTGAGCTGGTTTCTGGCTCTGGCTGAGCGTCTGGACCAGAAGACCTCACCGTTCTCTTCCATCTCCGGCCGGAGCAGCGGCCAGCTGGACTGGCTCCTTTCTGATAAAGGGCCCTTCCATCGCTGTCCAGAATACACTGAGTTCAAAGAACGCTTCCAACAAGGCTTCTCCACACGCTATAAAATCTACAGGTTTGTGCTGTGATGATTATATTATTAGTTAAAAATACTGCATATTCAAAATTGACTTGTGAGCAAAATCGGGTCCCATGACAGATTCAGAGAAACCTGCGAGAAAATAAATGAAGACTTCAGATGCAAAAGCCTCTAAGAGCCATCTGAAATTTTCTTCTAGAATGATCATTTTTATCAAGCTTGTATGTTTATGTTCAGTTAATTCACTTTAATGGCAATGATAATGACCTATTAATTGTCATTAAAGTGAAATTACTGAACTTCAACATACAAGCTTGAAAAAGATGCTAATTTTAGAAGAAAATTTCAGATGGCACTTAGAGGCTTTTGCATCTGAAGTCTTCAAATATAAAATCAACTCAAATTCAATCCAAAAATTTCTCAGCTCCACTATGTTTTTGAAATGTCTCTTATGCTGACCAAGACAAAAATAAAAAAAAATACAGTAAAAAAACAGTAATATTATGAAATATTATTACAATTGAAAAAATATATATTTTAAATTGTAATTTAAAATACATTTCTATATTTTAATATATTTTAAAATGTGATTTATTCATGTGATGGTAAAGTTGAATTCTTCAGTGTCACATGATCCTTCAGAAATCATTCTGATATTCTGATTTGGTGCACAGAAACATTTATTATAATTATTATTATTATCACAGATGAAAACAGTTGGAAACCGTGATACATATTTTACAGGATCTTTTACAGGATCTTCAAATTTGATGAATATAAGTTCAAACAAACATAAGTTATTTGAAATAGAAATAATTTGTAACAATGTAAAAGTCTTTAATATCACTTTTGAACAATTTAACCCACCCCTGCTTAATAAAAGTGTTAATTTCTTTAAAAAAATCTTAACAACCCCAAACTTTTGAATGATAATGCTAATATTACCCCATAAGTGGAAATCTGATTACAAATGGAATGTTTTGCTGGCAAAATAAAAGCCACTTTATTGAGAAAGTGTTTGTGTAAATTGCAGTGCATCAAATCATAAATTTCATAAATTATTCGAAATGAATGAATCAAACCTACTGACAAGTCCTGACAATTTCTGACGTGGTTTTCCATGCGTTATTCTTTTATTACATCTCTGCAAGTGGGGAGAGAAAAATAATGTATAATGGTAAAATCACTCATAGTAATGTTAAAGAAACAAAAAAAAATCTTGAAGGTTGATTATGGTAAACCATGTTAAATGGAGTTGACTACACTAGGTAGGTGAAAACGTTATAAAACTGCCTTGAGAAATTACAATTAATAATAAAGATAAATGATTGTTAATGAAAGGTGTTTGAATTCTGGATTTCTGCCCAATAGTGTGGGGGCAGATTGTGTGAAGACAAACTGACCTTTCGTCAGTCTTGTGATGGATCAAATAAAGCACAGTGAGAAGACCTGACAACATCATATCTGGAGAAAATGAAAAAAGAAATAAATAAAAATCTGACATCTCAGTTGTGATGATGCGTCAATCTATTGCAGATATCATTAAGTGGACAGGTTCAGTCACATTATAGAAAAGGCCATAGCGCATGTAGAGAAGACTTCATCTTCTCTAATGCTGTCTACAGTTACTAAAACCAACACAACAGAACAACATAATGTTTACATAGTTGACAGTGTCCATTTCCACCCATAAACGATGATGCCCTAGTAAAAGACCCCCTTCCTGAAATATAAATTAAGCTATATATTTACTTAAATTTATACTGTGAAAAATAAAGATTGTAACAAAGGCACACATTTGACATCAACTTCTAAGGGCTGTATTCTTGCAGAAGTTTGAATTGGTGCCTTTTGTAGTAAACAAACGTGGATACTTTGTATAAAAGTTTATCCACTCTAGCTCAAAAATTCAGTGAGTTACAGATGAAGTAAAAAGTGTCACAACCATACCCAGTCTCCCCTATTCAAATAGAAAATGGTTATTTTAAATTCTAATAATATTTGACAATATATTACTCTTTTACTGTATTTTTAATCAAATAAATGCAGCCTTGGTAAGCATAAGAGATTTCTTTCAAAAACATTTTTTTACCCCAAACTGTGAAATTATGTCTGTCAATAAATGATTTGTCTTTATTAATACATTATTACACAATTTTCCATGGTTTGAAAACACCTGGACTACACTACACCATCTAGTGTAGTAAATGTTCCCTGGGAATCAAACCTTGTGACCTTGCTGACACGGTGGTGATTATTCAGCTGTTGACCAGTTTTAATTACATGCACACCGCCTGCCGCTAACATCATTCATTCAGTACAGTGTATATCGATCGCTACACATGCATTCCAGTCTATGTCAAAGGCACATGCACAATGGGAAGGAAAGGTGTGTTTTGGTGCTTTACTGTGGCTGACCTCAGCTCCGCCAGGGGAGTTTGGCCTTTTTGCCTGCTTCCTTTGCCCCCCGCCGGCACATGGCCAACTCTGTCCAACTCTCTCCGCTCGTCGAATTCAGAACCCAGCATGCCTACAGCAGCTGGGCAGAGAAAGGCCCACGGAACTGTGATGGACTCAGTGAGGGGGAGACGAGCCTCTGCCAGCCCTGTTTGAAAGGCTGTCCTGCAAGCCAAAGAGTCTGTGTGGGTGTTTGGGTGTAGGCGAGTCTTCTGTATGTGCCTCACAGTTCAGATGCATTGTGTAAACAGCATCACTGAACTCACACTAAGAAGATGTGACTTCAACTGGTCACTGCATTGGCCCTTTGATATGATAACAGATCAGGATTTCCAAGAAGAGTATTGCACATCACAAGAGGAGAACACCAGCAGGCACTGTACCTTTTACTGCTTCCTTGGGCACAGCTCCCCTCTGGGGGTTAACAATGCACCAAAGGATCCCCGGCAGAGTGAATTCTATGGTCTTTAGTCATACTGCCAGCTCCAATGGGGATTTTTTTTCTGTTGTGAATGGAAAGAGATGTGCGCTTGCAATAGTTTTCTTTGTTCCAAAGTTTTAGCAGTAGTTACATTCAGAAGTTATTGAATATGAAAACCTCTTTGAGCTCTATGAAAAGAAATTCATAATACTGGTCTACATTTACAAGTCGTTTGCTTCAGAGATAAAAAGTGCTATTTATTATGTATTTTGATGTACTGAATGCAAATATGACAATTAAAGCAAGTGATTGGCTACTTTTTCCAAGATATTTAAGTTTTTACATTGTCTATATATATATATTTTATATTATATTGTGTAGATAGTAGGCTACGTGTCACCTGTCCTGTTTATGTAACACTTTAAAAATCTGCAAAAGGGTCATATAAATCAAATGGAAATGAAACAAAAGGCAAAAAAACTATAATGTACTGTACATAGTTTAGTCCTATTCACTGTCTACTCTGCGCTTCTTTGCTCATCTCTTGTATTCATTAAATGGAGCATCTCTTGTCACTGTCCAGCAGTCTGCGAGGTAGGGCTGTCACCTTTTATTCGATGTTCGAATATGCATTCGAACATGACGTGAAATATCCGTAATCAAACTATAAATAAACTATTCGGTGCCATGTGTAGCGCATTTTTTACAGTCTATGATTAGACAGTTTGTTTTTTATTTTATTGTTTGCCATCTCATCCAGTATCGGGCGTCTAAACGTATTGTAGCGTAGGCCCATGACCAAATCAAGCGAATAAAAGCCAAAGGCAACCCTGTTTTGAAAACGGAAGATAACGCACAGAACGGCCAGCCTGAATTCTACCCCAACTCATCTAAAAAGTAGTGTCTGGAAATATTTTGGGTTCTACACCGTAGATGGTAAAGTACCGTATTTTCCGGATTATATATCAAAATTAATTCATACTGACTGACATGAACCAAGAGCAAACATTACAGTCTACAGCCGCGAGAGTAGGCCTACATGCTGCTCCTGTAGCCTACCCCTGAAAAAATGTACTGAAAACAACTGAAAAACTGTTAACTGAAACATTAACCTAAAGACAACTGAGAAAGCCTGAACACAAACAAAATGACCCCAAAAAGAAAAAAAATCTCCATGTTTTCGGTGCTGATGCAGTGACGTGTTCATGTAACATGTAAGGGTTGCGCTGCCAATATAGCACCTAAAAGCTGTCACAAAGAACCGGCAAAAGTAATGACTATGAATATGTCAAAATATAGCAAGGAGACATTTTAATTGTTTATTAATAAACAAGTGTTTTCTGTGTCAGTGTCGGCTGCAAAGATGAAGTTGACCATGCTGACTTGCGATCTTCGCAGTAGTGAACGCGCCAGAGAGAAATGCACATTTCATACGGATTACATAAGCAGAGAACAGTCTGTTTTCTTTCGTTTTAAATTGTTCTGTTTAAAAAGTAGTCTATTTAAAAGTAGACATTTCAAGCTTTCTATATGTGTCTCAGGTCTGTGAGGCAAGTAGGCTACCTTATACGCTGAGTTTCGGTTCATTTATGAGACGAGCTCCAGTTCACGCGCCGGCGCCTTCGCGTCGTGATTATCTATTGTCTGCTATATTTACTTATTATTTATTAAATCCAGGCAATTAGTTGATGAAACATTGATTAAAATTAATATACAATTACTACAAAACGAAATTAAATTTAAAGACAGGCTTTGTGCTTTCTGTTTGAGGTCTCTGTGAAAGTTTTAAAGCAGTCTTTTAGTGCCGCTTTCAGAGCGCTCACGTCCGTAACGGAGAGCTGTCCCGTCCGTAACATTGTTTTTTTTTTTGTGAAATACATTTCTAAATAAATGCGACTTATAGTCCAGTGCGACTTATATATGTTTTTTTCCTCTTCATGACGCATTTTTTGACTGATGCGACATATACTCCAGAGCGACTTATAGTCCGTAGATATTCGAATATATTCGAAATACATTGCTTGAAATTTGATACCCGTTCTAATTTGATGTTTCTCAAAAGTGACAGCCCTACTGCAAGGATTGATGGGCTCAATTTGCTCCATTTGAAGTTACCTGCACTGTTCACATAAGTATGAGGCATCTCTGCTCACTTTGGCCAAACAGAAATATGTCCTGTTGCACAATTAAACACCGACATATAAGACAGCATAGCACCGTATGACTGGGTGTTCAAAACTCAGTTCCTGGAGGGCCACACACAACCCTGCAGAGTTAAACATACCTGATCCAGCTCATCAAGTCCTTCAGGTTTATTTGAAAACTAACAGGCATGTGTGTTGTAGCAGGGTTGGAACTGAACTCTGCAGGGCTGTGGCCCTTCAGGAATTGAGTTTTGCACCCTTGCTGTATGATTTCTAGAGCTGATATACAGCAATATGTTGTGATGTAAGCTTTGTTGTGATTGCATCATCCATGACTTAGGAATAACATGATGGCATTCATATCATATGATGCAATACCAACTTCAGATTGCATCATTCATTGTTTTACCTAAAAAGCAAGTACTATCCATAGTCAGAGATTTATTCATAGATCCCGTCAAAGATGTATTTTAGTCATTTCTGGTTAAAATTGAGATCCCTTCCCTTTATTACTCACTTGTCATCTGCCAATCCCAAGTCAAGCTTTGTGTACTGACCCAATAGCATATCTTGAAAACTAGGGCCAATCAACAATTTTAAGGATAATTTTCGTTCTCAGTGACCCAGAGTTAGTAAAGTTTGACCACATTTATTTCAGAAGCATTTTGGCTATAGACCAGTGTAATCAAAACAGAGATATCTGCTTTAAAAGGTGTAACTTGCATTTGAATTTGCTTGATGTCTCATCCCAAACAATGGATTTCCAAAAATTAGATATTGATATTTTGTGTTATGTATCACAATAACAGATCAAAATATCAAATGGTGTTTGCAGTAATTTTCTTCTTATGTTGCACTGCCTGATATGGTAGATGTTTTGAATTTACCACCACAGAAATTTAAAGGTTTTCAGTCACTGATGTCAAAATACTTTACTGCTCACTTTCATTAGTATGTTTAATTTATGTTAATATTTGACAGTTATGTTCAATTCATTAACATTATTTCATGCATTATGTATCATGAAGTAACAATGAATGAAGGCACAGCAATTAATCTAGGTTCACATTGATTTCTACATATACAAACGCTTTTTTGTATTAAATGTAAATAAGTTGAATGAATTAACATGACTTGATAGGTTATGAATATAATGACTGACTAATGGGCAATATAATATTTATAAATTAACATTAATCCAGATTAATACATTTTCAAGTTCATCATTAGCCTAGTTAAAACCAGACCATTCTCAATAGTAACTGAGTTATGGTCTGGCAAAGCTTCATTAATAACTCATTTCCAAAGGGGCGTCACCAACGGACGTCGCTCAAATGCCTCTGGGCGCAATTGGATAGACCTAAAACCAAACAGAGCGATCAGCATCGTGTAAAGCCATATGCTGCGTCCCAATTCACCTAAGTTACACTACGCCATAAAAGTATGTACTCTTTTTGTGAAGAAAATGTATTTACTTTTGAATGTGTAGCAAAAAAGTAGGCAAGCTTTGTCACATACTACTTCGTCATCTTTATCGGACGGATCTGTAGCGTGCATCCTGTCACGTAAACTGCCCTGTCAATCATCTTGTCACAGTTAAAATCCTCTATTAAATCTAATTTAATTTCCTACCATTTCGGAGAGAAATGTAGTAGCACGTTCATCTGCCAGTGGGTCTTTCATGGAGACTGTCCTCATGTGTTTGCAATTTGAATATAATAATGCATTTAAAAGTTAGTGCGCTTCACCAACGGACGTCGCTCAAATGCCTCTGGGCGCAATTGGATAGACCTAAAACCAATCAGAGCGATCGTCATCGTGTAAAGCCCGCCTCAACGTTTCTGATTGGTGCCTCGATTTGGACGGATTAGAAATGGGCTTGAATGGGCTCTTTGCCAGACTACTTGCAGAGCAAATCTAAATTTGCCGGAAGTTTGTCTGGGTTTTCCCAGGCTAGTTCATCATACCCAATACACTACGAATGTTAACAAATTGAACGTTATTTAATGTTATATAATTTATGTCACAAAGCAATTTAGTTACATTTTTATTTATTTTATATTTTTCATGTATTATTTATTTATAATTTTTCAGCACCATTCATTTATGCGTAAAACTTGACTAATTCACCTTTAAAAGATTTGGACAAGGAATACTACAAGTACTACTACAAGTAACATTGATGATTATAGGACCATGACGCACGACCCTTCCCATGTGGAGCCTTGAGATGATGTGTTAGCTCCCATTCGTGCTATTATCTGTAGACCATCACACCAATGGTGCTGCACAAGGTGACGGCAATGACGACCAGCAGGGAGCTGCTCCATTGGGATTTAGTAACCTGGTAGCAGCTGGTTTCTAAAGGCAACGAGTATCTGCAAAAGAAATCAAACACAAAGACATGTGTAAACCATAAGCAATTGAGATGAAATGTGATGTTTTCATAGAAAACACACAAGCTGAATCATGTGGGTGACGCTGGTCAACAAAGTAGAATTAATAAGCCAAATGGATGGCAATCTCGGAGATGCTTGCATGGAATTATAATGTGAAAAAGGCGATGCATGGGCTTGAAAAGAATTGCTTTTGTGTTCTGTTGACTTGATGCAATTTACCACTTCAATCACTCACCAAAGAATATTTCAGAAGCATTTGATAAACATTGTTTGAGCTTCCACAGATTGAGCAAAATTTCACTCTCTATATTGATGCTTGGCGTGCAAAGTTTTTGTTGAGCAGTTTAATTTTGTTTTTGCATTGTGTAGTTCTGTTTTTTGCTAAAAGCATGATTTTGTCATTTCTTATTTGCTTAACTTTGGCAACTAATCCTTCTTTAAAAATCTATAGTTAAAGCTGCTTTCACAATACAATGCAGCGCCTGGTGGGAGGGGTTCCTAAGCTTATTTTCTAGATGATGCCCTTAAAAAAGCAGCATGTGCCAATGTTTTAGTTCACTAAACAGAAGCCTTTGAAGTTTTGCATTAAACGAAGGGTTTAAAGAGAAAAATAAAAGGAGAGCAAAGACAGAATGGGACGTTTAGACAGATTGTGACATTTTAAGCTTTTGGCTGAATAGGTGAACAAACTGTTTAGAGTGATTCAATTGCCATCTGTTGAAAACGTGGCATCGTTTAATTTTAGGTTTTTCAAAACACATAATTGGGACAAGCTTTGGACATACTTGTGTAAAGCCTGTTTCTGATTTGTTTTACTTCAGTGATTTACCACACTGGACCTACTGTGCTTTAACACTATTCTAAAATAGACAGTATATTAGTTGCCACAAGTCTTTGAGCTATAATTATAATTATCTTCAAATTGGTTCCACATTCTACAGAACACTGAAAAAATGAAAATGTGCTGTTGTTAGCTTACGGAGCTATTTCCTGACCTAACCCTTAAAATTGTTTTCACTTGTATAATCTAGTGTATTATTAAATAATATTTTTGATTTAAATCAAACTGGATAGTTTAGATGTTACCACATGAAGCATATTTTAGGTTACCTGACAAAACATTTTAACAGTGTAGGGGAAAAAACAAAGACTGTAAATCTGCAAAGCAATTTTGGAGGACATGCACAAGAGTGAAACATTGGACATTTTTGTAAAGGGTTCAGTAAATGTGGGCAGTAGGGAGGCAATATATCATACTTACAGTACTTTAGTTGACAAGAAGTTCCTATTTTATTTTAGATGAACAAAAGTCCAAGATGCACTGGGAGCAAATATTTCTCAGAAGCACTGAGAGCCTGATAGTCTGTCACTCCAGTCTAATTCATGTCAGTTCTGATCTGATTTCATACTGAGGCAAAGTGTGAAGGTCATTAGAGGGAACATGATGTCCATGGAATGGAATGTCCTGCCACTGCAGATAAAGTAGTACACTCTTAAAGGTTCTTGGAGGAACCCAAAATGATTATTTTATGGCTTTGCTGCAAACAACAACAACAACAACAACAAAACTAGAAATACAAAACCTAGATTTAGTCACCCATATTGTTCTAAATAGTAGAATTTTCATTTATGGAGGACAAAAGACTAATCTTTAGGTGAATATCCTGCCAAATCTTTTCATGTAATGAAAATTAATGAGGACTGGAATCTCCAATTTTTCAAAGGCACCGTAAAACTATCATAAAAGTCATCTACAGTATATGGCTCTTTATTCCAAGTCGTCTTCAGTCATTAGATAGCTTTGTGTATGAAACAGACTGAAAGTTAAGTCATTATTCACTGAAAATCTTGACATTCACTCTTTCTCTTTCATGAACGAATCGGGTCTTTGAAATATTCTTAATTAATCTAATTTGAACATATTCATAAAAACCTTTACAACTGTCATCACACAGCAATATGAATAACCTTTAATATGTCATCATGATATCTGTAAGTATATTTAAATAAGGCCATGCTCATTAGTTTCTCAGCTGGAGTTACAGGAATTTGTATTTTCTATTAAAATGTATTATTAGAGGACCTAAAGGCACCAAACTAGAAAAAATCTAATTAAAGCATTTAGCACTGAGATTCCTGGTGAGTAATCAAGATTCAAGCTAATTTCAATGTAAAATCAGAGCCTCTGCTTCTTGACTTGGAAAAAACAAAACCTCAGCGAACAACACAATACTTTATCCCATTAACAGCATTGCTCAATTTACTACAAAAAGATTTTTTAAAAATGGCTGTAAAACAGCACTGACTACTTGACAAGTAATATATATTTTGTCCTAGAAAATGGTTTAAGGTTCTCTTGGAGGAAATATTTAACTGTCTCAAATTAGCGCAGAAGTGTTGTGAGGCAACTATTATTGTGCTGAGCACAAACACGGCTGCAAAATGCACAGCCAGCACGGGTTCACAGGGGAAATGAAAGAGACTCTAATTGCTATTCAGACTTCCCCTCCTTCATTCACCAAACTCTGCATAGCACTAACCACCATCTATGAGGAATTCTAAAGTAGTAACAATGACTTTGCTATTCAGTCCATCGTTGAGCAGAGGACAGAGCATTCATTATATGCATCCGATAAAGGCGTGTGTCTGTTTTAATGAGTGAAAGTTTGAGAGGTGAAGACCTATTTTCATAAAGCGCACCTGCCGTCCTCTGCTTGATTGGCAGGCTCATACAAACGGGCCAGAAGACCCAGTTTTAATCCACCAGAGCGAGGTGTTGCAGATCAGCAGTTCTCTCTTTCGGGTGTATGTGTGTGTGCTGTACAGATGGAGCCTTAAAGTTAAAATCGCATTAAACAGAAATTACGATAGTCTTTTCCTCCCTTTTGTGACATATATTCGAGTGAATTGGCTTCTTGAAAAGAACAAATGTATGGTGGGACTTTGTCCATTGGTTGGATTATTGTGGTTTGTTATTGCTGTGATCTCATGAGTGACAGGTTGTCCCGCCCTCACACCAGTAAACACGTCATCAGAGAGGAGATGTCTTTTCAAGTGGGAGGGGAGGTTATCTTGATTAAAGATAATGAGGGCACATGAATGAAAAAAAAAGTATGTGCATGGATAAATCATTTATAATAAATACTTCAATCTTCCATGAAAAATAAAAATTGTCCATTTTGATTTCATGGTGACTTTAAAGCTTAAGGCAGAAACCAGTCTGACAGATACAATAAAAACAATGAATGCGAGAAGTTAAATTACAGCAAGCCCTTGAAATGATACCCAGGTGCGGTGGCCCCCTAGTATGGGAGTATTGAAAAGCTGAGCGTTTTGGGTGATAGTGTCCCACTCCCCAGCAGAGTTCCAGGTGCTATCAGCTGGTGCTAAAGGCCTTTAATTAAGACCATCTATCATCATTAGCTAATGGTCGGACAGCCACTGCTTTCGTTAATTAACTCTTAGAGATTTTCACGAACCGTATTAAGCCCAAAAGACGATTCCTTTGGGTAGCATCTTCACGGAAGTGCAAGCTTTGTTCTGTGTACATAACTCTAGAAAAACAGTGACCGGGGGTTGTTATTGGTTTTATAAAATGCACAGATCTCTCTGTAGATACAGAGAGTGTTTTGAAAGATGTATGTGCAGGCATGATGCCAGAGTTACAAAGGCTGTCAGTTGCATCATGTAAGCTCTATTGTGTTTATGGGCCTGAATCATGTTTGTCCCGCATTACGATGAGGTGCATCAATATTCAGCACCATGCAATATTTATGCATGCTTTATTTTCTGCTCATATCAGCATTTTCTCTTGCTCTCGCACCTTGTGCGCACACACAGACGTGCGGTTTCCTGTTCTACCAATGACCGACGAAAAAATGGGTTACAAAATTCACTACATGCATTAAAGCACTTAACTTTGTTTGTTTTGTCTTGCAGGGAGTTTAGTCACTGGAAAGTCAACAGCTTGGTGACAGAGAAGAGAGACTTTTTCAAAGCCCCGCTGCCTTTGGCACCCGAGTTTTTACGCAACCTCAGGCTACTGGGGAGAAGGCCGAGCCTTCAGCAAATCCATGAAAATCTGATCAAGAAATATGGCACTCATTTCTTGGTATCAGCCACATTGGGAGGTAAGCCAATATTGTAGATGAGATCTATGTTAAAGGTGAATTTTAAAAATGCTTTTAAAGTTATTTTAACTTGGGATTTTGGTAACATATTCTTTCTGTACAACTTATATATGGGTAGTTTTAGTCACCATCAAAATTACAGTTTATATATGAACATAAAAAAAGAAAGTGTTTATCTTAGGTCCAGTCATCATTTATTTGAAATCTTTTTCCTTTTTAATCATATTTTTTGTCTTAACTAGTTCAATGGTCAATGGTTGAAAATGGTCACGCGGTGTGACAAATGAATTTTTATGCAATGGATAATTTAGTATTACTGATTTTCTTTAAGTACAAATATTTCATGTAGTCTCTCAATTAATATGGGCAGGAAGGTATTAAGCAGCAATTATATATATAAAAAGGATATATTGAGGTGTTTTGAAAGTCATGATAGAATATTAAGAATTCAGTGTGTTATAGGCTTCAGGGAAAGTTTCCGGCATTTAAAAGAAAATTACAATAATAAAATAAAAAATAAAAGCATATGTTTACTATTCATACAGATTCTGACATCCTTGGCATACGTTTAGCCATTAGCAGACATTCATTTTCTCTTCTCCCTCTGGCACCAAAATAATAAGTAGGGCAGACTGTCCCAGTGGTGGGTTCAAACCTTTCAGTGTGTCTCTTGCAAAATGTTGCACGTTACTGACACTAATTATGATGTCACTTATTGGTGTATGTATGCAGTGAAGCTGCAGAACTTCAGCGACAGGGGAGACAAATGAAGTGGTAAAGCTAGAGTGAACGCTGGTAATTAACGACTCAAAGCAAAGGAAATGGGGGGACTGTGCTATTGCGTGCATACTAATCAGACTGAAACTAATAACTACACTCAAGCTCAACACATATAGGTACAGGAGATGCTCCTCCGCACTGAAATGATTATTTATCTGAATTTCAGGCTGAGCCACAGATCAAAAATAGCATTTATATTAAAAAAAAATCTAAAATTGATCTTCAGAAGAAATGTACGATTATAACAACCTCCCTTTGGGATAAAAAAAAACCCTTTCGTGTGTGCCCTTTTCCTTCCTTCAAAATCATTATTCCTTCTCTGCCTTAACTTCTGTGATTCATATTTAACGAAGCCTTGAAAAACTCATCCACAGTTCATGTTAAACGACTGTACGAAAGACATATGATAGTACACTCTGACAGTCAGACTCAGAGCAGAACTCACCATTGATTTGTTGAACATTGTCTTTGGAAAGTGAAGACTTTATATATTTGGTCTCATGGTTTGGTTTTTGCATGCATCTTTCCTAAGGGGAGGAATCACTCACGATCTTCTTGGACAAACAGAAGCTGAGCAGAAAGTCAGAGGGCAACGGAAACAGCTCTGTGGTCTCCCTAGAAGTCTTGCACCAGTTGGCGGCGTCATACTTCACAGACAGGGAGAGCACCCTACGAAGACTCCACCACCTGCAGATCGCTACATCTGCCATCAAGGTAACAGACGACTCAGCTTCTTCCTTTCTAATCCAAACCAGACTCATTGGAAAATGAGTCTGGTGCCGTGCCGGTGGCGACATTTCTGCTAAATTAGATTATGTTGCTTCTTGACGAAACATCCAGTGGATGGCACTAAAAGAATGCACAATTTTCTCAGAAACAGATGAATGTGAATCTGGCAACATTTTATGTTGGCTGTTGTACGTTTCGTGACAGTTCGAAAATTGAATGTCCAGTGAGTGGTGCTAAAAGGTTAATGCTGCAGTTACATTAAACCCTGTAGTACCAGGTGAGATAATGAGCAAGTTTACTATGCCAAAAAAGCCATACATATAGACCTTAGTCAGGTTAGACCCCATATTGAATTTAACATGGATGGAAATGTGTGTGGTGTGAAGGATAGACTTACAGTCATTGTATAACACTGTATAAGGGCCAAAAATTATATCATTTTCACAACTCACAACTTTAAAAACTGATTTATAGAGTTTTTGTCTGCTGAAAGTTTTTTTTTTTTTTTTTTTTTTTTTTCAAGGTTTTTTTTTTTCCGGAAAGCTGTCAGCTGAACAATCAAAAAGTTGTTAATTTAGACTTAGACTTAGATTTGCCTGCACCGTGTGATGCATTGGGCGCAAAGCAATTGCCAGCAGGCTCAATCGGTCTTAAAGGAGAACTCTGGTCAATTTTAACATTGAGCTCATTTTTTTGTAAATTTGGAGTGCTGTCAGTACATAAAAATGATGTTAATTCAGCCAGCGCACATACTGTACCTGTATTTACATCCTGTTTTCGGTCGAAGTCCACAGTAGTCGATTGTCGAGTTCACGTGCATAGGTTATCACGCGCGTGAACTCGACAATCGACTACTGTGGACTTCAACAGAAAACAGGAAGAAAATACAGGTATGTGCGCTGGCTGAATTAACATCATTTTTATTCATATCTTTCACATCTACTGCAGTCAGATTCACCCGTGTTAACTCTAAAGGAATCACTCACATGGCTGGGCACTTGTAATGACACATCAAGGATGTTAAGAGGCTAAAAGCAGGTTTAAAACTTGCCCCATCGAAGTCAACAGGGTGCAAATTTTAAAAAGAGGATAACACGATGTAGGCAACACCGATTTTTGTCGTTGTTCTCTGTACTGACAGCACTCCAAATTTACAAAAAAATGAGCTCAATGTTAAAATTGACCGGAGTTCTCCTTTAACCGTTTTGGCTTTGTCCCATGATAGGTCGACTGTGCGTAAGTCTTCGATGAATGTACGGTGCCATGTTTGTCTCTGGTGTCCTTGCTTCTGCTTCCCGTGTGATGGCATCCATGACATGGCCATCTTTGTTAATCGTTCCGAGAATAGGCGAAGAGTATAGCCAGTGAAACAAAAACAACGCTTGGTGACGACATCAGCCAAGGAGTGGGTAACAGTTCTTCGGTAGATTTCCTCGTTGCTGACATGGTCGCAGTATGAGATTCGGAGTATTTGCCAAAGACATCGTTGTCGGAAGACGTTTAGGGATGCTTGCTGACGATTTCCAGGTCTCACTCGCGTAGATGGCTGTGGGAATGACAATCGAATATTTGGAGTCTATGGAGTTGATTATGTGCTGCAAACGTCAAGATGTATTGAAAGTGTTTTGAGGTCATAACATAGTATTGTGCAAGGAAACACAAGAATATAAATCTTTATTAATTAATAATCTCCCCTATAATTATAATTTGTGTGAAAACTAATGAAAAATGTTTTACTGCCACTAGTGGTCATTTCAGCTGGAATCTGCAATGAATTGTATATACTGTATAGGTACGTTTTTGGATGTTTGCACAAAAATGTAGCCAAAGGGCCATTTTTCAATGAGCCAATGTCGGTTTGTTCTAGCTGACATTTCAGAGTGATAATTAACTTAATTTAAATCTTTGAATGTAAAAGTTTTCCAGTTCTCTGTAGTTTCTCTATGCATGCTGATTATTGTTTATCAGTGTCAGTCGTATAGGTGTTTGAGATGTATGTTTGTTGCCATGGTAAATCTTTAGCAATTAAGGTTCTTACATTTGCAGCAATGCCATTTCCATGATGTGTCAAGTGGCCCTTGGACTTACTCGCAGCTGCTGAGTGGGTGTAGAAATGCTGGTGACTGTAACATCATGATTTCTTCAGAGGGAGCTCTGCATGACATTATGCTGCTGAACTGAGACAAAATCATTGACTTTCAATCAAGATATGCTCCTGCTTGTATGTTATAGTTTAAATAAGAAATATTTCTGTCGGGGTTGGAGATGCTTTCTCAAAGCATATTTCTCACTTGGTAGAAGATCATAATACGTTTTTTTATTTATATAGTGTCTTTTTTAAATACTCAAGACTGCTTTAGAGGGTAAGCAGGAAAAAATGATGACAAAATGAGCTTTTGTTAATATGTTTATGAATACAAATTACATAAACATATTTTCACCGCAATCGATCCAAAGCACACTCGCCAACGTCGCAAAAGCTGACCATGCAATATTCCTGGATGCTGTGACCGTCTTTTGTTAGTCACACTAATGCTGGCTAGTCAAAATGAACTATGCCATTTTCAAGCTCTGTCAAATACTTTCAAAGGCAAACTTTCTACACAGTGCATTCAATCCTGTGAAGAAAAGTTTTAGCCTAAAAAAAAAGTGTGTGAAATGGAAGCAAGATGAAATAGGAACAGGAACGATGGCTCTGTGGGAAGATAATGACTTTCTTTTTGGGCTTCGACATGCTTTTCATTAGGCTGAGCTTTCCCTACACAACATCTGCGGAGAAGTTCAATTTAACATGTACGATTTCATTTCAATATGACCACGGACCTACACACACATCTGCATTTATTTGCAGCAAATGTGCACTAGATGTGAAGCTCTGTGGATCGGGATTGCAAAATACATCACGTTATTCAAATTAGCATAGATGTACCATTTTGTAAACATATTATAAAATATCCTGCTTGTGCACGAGAAAAGTGTCCGTGGCAACAGTAAATGACACTTTGTGACAGACTGACCTCATCGAATCATATCGGTGAACTTGTTTTGGTGTACACCCCTGAAATGTTTTCAGAGAGCCTTCTAGCATCGCTTTAGGGAGCAGTCTGTCCTGCCAGGTGTTTTTGTCAGGGGAGAGCTAATGAGACGTTACGGGGCTATAGGGCCCTCCTTTGACTGCTTTCTTCCTGCACCCTGTGTGCAAATCAGCCTGATGAATTGGGCACCACAGCAGAAGTGGGTTATCGCGAGCTCATCAATAATGCCATAAAGCATGATCAATTACACCATCCGCTCACAAACGAAGTGTAAAAGCACACCAGGAAGCGGCTTCTGGGGGACATCACTTTGCCTTGGTGTAATCAGAGACCACTTAAGACCAAAAATAGCCTGAGATCCTAAGGCAGGTTTAGCGGTGATCAGATTTTGCAGGAACAAACAGTCCTGAGATTAGCTGGTCTTCACAGATCAACAAGATTCTGTTGGCCCAACGGTCAAATTTACACTGCTTTGGAGAATCAATATCAGCGCATTTACGTCTGATTTCATAAAGTTTTCCGTTCAGTCCAGATCTACAACTAGACACTCGCCCCTTTCTGTAATATAACCATTTGTCATAATGACATACTATTAACAGTCACCTCTGTGTAGGACACGGATCTCAGAGTTACCGCCAAAGCTATGGCCGAGTACATGAGAAGCATATAATTGTAAAGACCATGTTAAAAGACTAGGTACATGTCATTAAAGGTGACAGTTCTTTAAACACGCAAGGACGTCTCACTTGTCCAAAGGGTACTGGAGTGAAAATGAAAGGCACTACAACATTACACAGAATCAATGCAAAACATACAATCACACTTGGTTCTGTTAACCTTTCTTTCCGCCAATGTGGACTGAACACCATTCTAAAATACTCTGACAGTGTTTCCTGCACTATTCAGCAATGCCACAACAGTAAACACCAAATCTACAGCTCAAAACACACATCGAGACCAGTGTTATCCGAACAATAAAATACAAATGACTATTATGTGTCGGTTCTTTTTAATGCATCAAAAACACAGTGCAACCAGTCTAATCCGATTCCAGAACAAATTACTCTTACGGTCCAATTATTTTTAGCGAATCAAAAAGATACAACATGAGCAATGCACAATGATTACCAAGCAAATGATTCTTAGTAGCCAGTTATTTTTAGTGACTCAAAAACATATACAGCGGGACCAGTTTACTACAGTTACCAAACTGTCAGGTCAGGTTCTTATGAGCAGTTTCTTTAAAGTGAATCAAAAACATGCAACATGAGCAGTTTCCTATGAGTACTACAAATGACTCTTCTGAGACAGGTCTTTTTAATGAATCAACAACATATGGCCAGTTTACTATGATTACCTAAAAAGTAACTCTTATGTGTCTGGTTTCACAGACAGGGCTTAGAGCCAGGAGTAGGCCTTACTGTAGTTAAATTATGACATTTAAGTACAGTAGCTTTTATAAACGTGCCTTAGAAAGAAAAAAAAAACATTACTGGTGTGCACATTGAGATTTTAAGATATGTCAGGGCAAGTTGCTTTCAGTTAAGGCAGCACAAACATACATTCTATTCTGGGACTAAGTTTAAGCCTTGTCTGTGAATCCAGACTATCATTATTTTTTAGTGAATCAAATACACACAGCATGAGCAGTTTACTGTGATCACCAAATATTTTGACTTTTATGAGCCATTTCTTTGTGAATCCAAAACATAATATAAAGATAGCAATTATTAGATTTCATACTATGGTACATAAATATGATGATAATTCGGTACAGTGGTATATGTAATGGTGACATAACCAAAATGGCATTCACCAACACAGTACTTTTTTTTTTTTTTTTGTCTGAGTGCAGAATGTAAATGAGCACTAGTATTTAAAGGAGGGAGCTCAGAACTCTGCACCATTTATGTCAAGAGCCGCCTCTAGATAGTTGGCACTGGTCAAGCGACCTGACAGTGCCGTATAATCAAAATAAGCTGTCAAATTCAATGAAGCTCAGAATCTGCACTTAAAATCCTGTCACATGTCATGAACTCCTAAACTGCTTTCAGAGCGCATCTGCAGTCTTTAGCCAACTTTGCCTTCCACAGCGGAGGCAGAGGCATTTCTGACAAATGAGTCAACTTGATATGCATTCCTCCAGCATTTCAATTGACAAAGAATAGGCTGCACTATGTGGTCTGTGGGAGTTTTCAGGGGATGTGGATGATGTGAGATGTTAGATAAATGGAGAGGAGAGTACTGTACCCCAGGTATTCATTTCCTTTGTTATGCCCTTAAGAAAAGCATGCAGAGGAAGCTGTGGAAAAACAGCTCCGGTAAATAGAAGATCAACAACAAAACAAGACACTCTCTGAGGAGGCAGGGTGGAAAATGTGGGATTTCAGTGTTATCCGGTTGTTTTGTCAGGTATGATATCATTCCTTAAATAGATAGCAATATTAAGTGCTGCTGATAAAACTTATACACATTTGTGGAGTAAAAACAGCAGGGTGACAAGTAAACTAGAGATTTGGTTGGGCTTAGCATGGAATAGCTGGCTGTATCTTGTTTTATTCATCCTCTTTGTTCATGCACAGTAGAGACCTACTTTATAGTGCAACATAATGAATGTATATATAATCTTTTAATTTAATTAATTAAAATGTAATCATTTACACAATATTGCTGTTTTTACTGTATTTTGGATTAAAATAAATGCAGCCTTGGTGAGCATAAGAAACTTTCTTGGGATACGTAAAAAATTCTAAATCAATTACAGCCGTCATATATAATTCTCTCACTATGTACGTTAGGCTCAGTATATAAGACCTATTATGAAAAAATAATGAAAAAAAGAAATTATTGGAATCATTTCCGCATTAAGAATGCCGGTTTTGTGAAGACAGTTACACGGATTAGTGTCTGGTTTTATGCGTGAGGTATACAGCCTGGAGTCCTATTGGGATCAGAGCAATTGAGCTGCAGTAAGCAATCATAAATGACAAGTGATCTAATGAGATACTGCAGTGGGACGGTGTGCGGAGGAGGACATGTGTACGACACTTCAGAAAAGAGACAGTATTTCATAAATTAATGATAGAGTGTGCATCTGTATGCGCACATGCCGTATTATGATAAATGTTTATGCTTTCACACTAAAACTGTCAACATCATCATACAGACTTAACTTAATATCCATGGTTCTAGTGTTAGATTACAGTCTCTAAAGATTTTTTTTTAAAGATTAATTTGTTCAAATCCATGTGTTAATAAATAGTGGCACTAAGAAGGAGAGTTAATGTGAAAAATGTGCCATCATTAATCAATGACAGTAACAGTGTAGGGTGAGTAACTTCAGAACCACGTCAGATCAAAAATAATTATTCATCATAACATCCTCTGAAGAAGAAGAATATATATATATAATTGCACAACTGAAATATCCAAACTAATGATTTTGAGGACATGGTCCCAAATCCATTGCATTTTTCTGTTGGATTAGTGTTGGATTAGCTACAGAATTTAATTTTGAGACAAAGACCTGACAATGATGTGTAAAATCACAAATTTTGTGAGGTGGCACCATGCTTCCAAAAGTGGTGGGGCAAAATCTAATAGAAGAAAGCTGTTTGTGCTGGTGAAATATTTGCAAGATATTTCAGAGCATTTTTCAGAGAATTAAACAAAAAAAATTGTGAATGCAGGAAAAATATAATTTAATTGTCACAGGCTTTTAATATTAATTAGCAATAAAGGACGTCTTCAGGAGGGGGGGGGGGGGCGCTGGCAAAACCAGCAATGCAAGTTTGAGAGGTGGCGCCCCGACAAATCTCGCGAGAATCACGACTTGCTTTATGGCACGACGTCACATACATCAACAACATATGAAGCAGCCTCAGTGGAAGACACTAGCACGCATTTCAGACGTGAATCATGGCAGAGTCGACGAAGAAAATGAAGAAAGCGTGGTCGGAAGAGTGCAGAGACGGCTCTGCGTGAGTGGTATTTACGACACTAACATTAAATACAAGTACTCCACAGCGACTCTAGGGGTCGCTGTTTGAGAAAAACGGAAACTGCACAGTGTGCCTTTAAAATAAAAAAAATCCTGGTGCATCGCCACAGTATAAAAAGTTCCAGTTGAGATGGCAGGTCAGACACCTTATTTTAGAATCATAAAAGTCTCCTTATATTTAACACTAGAGTCCGTTAACAGAAATATGCCACTGCACATGACTCACCGCTCTCTAGATTTGAAATTAATAATGCATTGGGACCTAACACTATAGAGTCAATTTGCTATTTCTATGGCGCTCTGCAAAGTGAGCATTTTTGGAGAGCTGTGCTGAAATGGGCTTTAGTGACATTTAGATATTGACTCTGGCTTATTGCACAGGCGTGTTGATTTGTTTTAGACAACTGCATATGCTCAGCACTCTACGGCTTCTGAAGAGAAACAAACAGGTGCAAGATTTCATCGATAATAAGGCATTAAAATATCTCCTTGTTTCCTAGGTAACGGAGACCAGAACGGGGCCTCTTGGATGCAGTAACTACGACAGCCTGGATTCCGTCAGTTCTGTCTTAGTGCACAGCCCCGAAAATAAAATCCATCTAAAAGGTAAGACAGCTGTTGTGTTATATTTGACTGTTTTTGAGACCACTAAATATTCCTTAACTGCAGTGCAATCAAGCAAATTACTGCAGACACATGTATTAGTGAATTCATGTCATGATTAATGGTCTGGATCTTAATTAAGAATATACTGAATAAATAAAATAGTAGTTGGGCAAATACATAAACAAACAAACAATAAATAAACAGCACTTTAGAGGTAGATCTGATTACTGGAAAATGACATTAGATTTTGCTTTGTTTTCTGAGCTATTTTAGTGAAATAATTGATACTAATTAATTTGAACTAATTCACTTTTTACAGAGACAACTGTGTTACATTTTGAATTCACACTAGTCCAAATTTTTTTTTTTTTTTTTTTTTACAATTTGTTTCATACAACCCTGCCCTTAAAGGGACACTATGCAAGTCTGAGTGTTTTTTCTCTACGAGCTCCCCCTAGTGTCTGGTAGTATAATGCTTTCAAACACTCTGTCGTAAAAACGAACTGTTGTCCCTCCCCCCTTGCCACGAGCAACCCAGCTGATCAGCTGTCAACCTAGCTGAGCAGAGGAACCGGCTATTTCAAAACCAGTTATGTCTACCGAGGCAAGTAAAGCAATACTTTCTTTCCAACTGATGGCGATTTTTTTATTTATTGTGTTGTCATGCATACTAGTATTTTTACCGGGAACGAACGATATGAACGAGGCGAACTACTGCTTTCGTGTTTGTTTGTTTGTTTGTTTGTTTTTGGGAGAATGGGCATGAGCATAAAAAAATATATATATCGGAGGCTAATATTTGTCTAAAGTTATATTAGCAAGGTCTATAAGTTCATCTGGTAGAATGATGGTTTACCTTTGCTTGTCTAAGAAAACATCAGAACGTTTTTTCTAGCTCGATCATGATATGTGCAACATTTTGCGCGTCTGATATTGCCTACTATCAGACGCGTTGACTTAGTGACATAAAATAAAAGTGTAAGTTACACAAATAAAACCGACAGAGGAACGGCCAAACAACTACAGAAATCAAACGTGTTTGCTATGACAATGCTAACATCAAAGTTATAGTATCTAGCGTACTAGTAAGCCCCTAACAGACAGCGATCATAATAAAAACCTTTACAGACAATAGCAAACATCCTGAGGTCGCAATTACTTGAAATTTAAATATTAAACACAGTTTATTCCAAAGATACTTAACTTACAAGTGCAACAGCAGGATCAGCATCCGTTTTGCAGGCTTCTGTTTCTCTCAGTTCTCACCATTCTGAAAAAGCCGGTCCGATATATTTACTCGAGTCTGACTTCTTGCTCGGTCAGTCTCCCGTTTCCTCTTTCGTTGGTCCTCCGACAAAGATTTCCTAGCTTTCTGCTTCTTTTTTACAGGCTCAGCCTCAGCCATAACTCAATCTATCGTTGCCCTTTGCTTATAGCTAGCCCGCCGGTGCTTGAATAGGGGCGTGTACGTGTGCAGTGCCGTCAAGCAATTCGTTACATCACGAGACCTGATATCACGCGATACTTCCTGACACCGACCCGCGTCCCAAAGTTGCAAGTGAGTTTTTTCCGCTCTCGGGCACCAGGGGGGTGCGAAACCACCACCATTCAACCCGAAATAAGTAATATAACCATTCCACTGACTCCGAAGCTGTTCAGTTAAGGTTAAAAAGTTACCTAGAGCACCTTTAAACGCAAAAATAAAGCAAACTCTAATTGGTGCATTTACACACCGGTCAAACATTCTGTGGCCAGTTCTTGGTCCGAATAAGTTGTAATGAGGACCAAGTCAAAAGTCTGGCAAGGGCGAACCCCGTTAAAGGAACACATGACTCGCTAATACTCATACTGTCCCCATGCTTTCTAAAAGCAAGTAAAGGGTTATCAGAAGACAGGCATTTATAATTGTATTAATTCAACTCACACTCTCGTGACAGCAGTGTCACCTCAAGTCAGAGGTGGTTGGAGGAGCAGAAAAAAAGAAAAAGAGAAAAGTAACAGGACTGAAAAGAGCAAAAAGGAAGGTTTTAAGCCTCTAGCCGTTGCTAATTATACACGTGGCCTGCGTCAATTTCCACTGCCTTCTTGACATTGACATTTAAATTGTCAAAGTACTTAATACTGGCATCTCCTGAAGCAAGTTTCCTGCTGCCCAGATTCGTGTAACTACTTTAATGAGCTAGCCATAGGGTTCGGCACCAAAGCTTATCTTTTGCAGAGTTAAGACTTGGGAAAGAAAATGTAGGGTGCAGTTGTAGCTAGAAGAGTTTTGAATATATTTGAGCATGTCACTTTCTGCATTCTTTCATTCACTTTTTGGGGCTTCCCAGGATATTTTCAATCAAAGCGCCGTGTCCTTTCTGAGAGAAGAATTTAGACCCCTTCAAATTAGGACATCAAGCTGTAAAATTCCATAGAGGACTGAAATAATCCACAGGGAAAATTCACGTTCCTCTCGTTCTCTTTAAAAAGGCTGAGACTCTGGAGGAGGGGGCACAAGAGCAGCTATTTAGCTGTCTCCGGTATGAAAGCCATCCAAGTCAGTCTCTTTTGTGAGGCTCCCCACACTGTTGGCTCTCTACCCAGCAGAAGCCAAAGCTTAAGACGAAGACTGCATCTAATTATGTCTCTTGTTTTTCCACAATCCGACGGATAAATACTGAGGAACACATCATAAATATTCACACTGGGAAGGGAATTTAAAAAGGCTGAATATGAAGGCAAAATGCATTGATTCTTTCTTTAAGGATGTCAGACCTGGTAAAGCTGTGAAGAGCGTTTTCTCACATAATATAATTAGCAGGTGTTCAGCATCAACAGCTGGGCTGTGAAATCTGAATCTTTCTTGTACGTGGTGGAAGAGCTGGTGGATTAATGTATTCAGCACTGAATGCTTTCATAAGTAATTCATAGGTGAGTATTGATGAGAAGGCCTTTGGAGATCAAATCTATCAAAATGAACAGAGGGGTTCTGCTCTCCAAAATGTCTGCATAGATTTCTCTACATGTTATTATCAATCAAAATTAACTAACTGGGCTCTTATTCTTATGGGCTCTTATTCTTATTCTTATTTCTTATTTTATGTTTTATTTTTTGGAAAGAAATTAATACCTTTATTCAGCAAAGATGCATGAAATTGTTTGAAAGTGACAGTAAAGACTTCAATTGTAAAAAAATATATATACTGTATATATACTTTTGATATGAAAAAAGTCTCAGCTTTCTAATTCTGTCCATTTTATCACAAAATTCAAACAATAAATGCAGTTTAGGCGCTCTTTAATGTGGCATAAAAATTGCTTTTATGAATAGAAAGTTCAATAGAACAGCATTTATTAAAAAAAAATAATAATAATAATGAAAATGAAAATGAAAATGTGAACAAAAATAGAGCCTATTAAATGGCTTATTATCATTAAAATATGAAAATTAAAATGACGGGCAAAAATAGATTATGAAGGAATTTTTACGACGGACAATGCAGAAGTCTAACGCGACCTCTGAGATAAATATATATAATTATTTTAGAAGGGGGAAAAAAGCAGAATGCAAAATACAGATTCATGACTGGTAAAAAACAAAAAGCTATATTTCCTCACCTGCAATTGGCAAGTGTGACAAACAATTAATTTTGGACCCTGTTTACAATTGTACCATCTTGTTACCGCTTGTTCCCAAATCGCTCAAGAAAATCAATAATTAGTTTCCCAGGCAAATGTCAATTCTTCCATTGCCTGCTATCAAAATATCTAATCGGGAGGGAGAATTCCGCAATAGCCGCATTGATTCCCTGTCTGCAGCGTGCCTGCAGTTCATGACAGAGGTTTACGGCCGAATGACCTTGCCACAGAGATTGTTGGTCTTTATTCATTCCATTACCCCATTACTGCGCTGACATAGCAGACCTCTCCGTCCCAAATAGGACTCCCATCACTGATGCTGTTAGAGCAGTCAGGCTGCCAGTCTCTCTGACCCACTTTACATGCTCTCTGTTTCCCAACTCAGCCTTCACTGTATTGCTGAGCAAAATCAAGGCTGTGAAACAATAGTAACATGTCTACATTGCAGTGATATTTTGACTGGGGAGGCAGAAGTTTTGAAAATATAATTTAAAATAATAGACAGAAAGAAAAAAAAACAGTGTATCACGCCCATTATCACGCCCACCTATCATGTTTTCACAACCAGTCTAGACATCTGGTTCACCACTTCAAGTCAGGTTTTAATTACAGATCCACTTGAAATTACACTGCAGCTTGAACTTTGAAAAGATGATCTGTGAGTGATATTAGCGAACACTCAGATCGCTTAAATTAAAGATGCACCTCTGTGGACCTGTGATCTGTTGACTAATGGTCCAAAAATGAGGCTACTATTAATAAAAGACAAACAACAGTTTAATATATCTATATATATATATATATATATATATATATATAAAGGAAGAAATCACACAATCCTAATCCACAAATAATGTAACGTCTCACAGCTCTCTCCAACAACAGTACCAAAAAGAAATAAACAATACACAAAAAGAGCTTTACAAAAAGACTAAACTGTACAGTTCACAGAAACGTAAAGACAGAAAGTCTCATAAAATACACGTTCATGTTCATGGCCCATGGTTCATGGCTGAAACTGTTTCAAATAATCAAATAATAAAGAAACAAATACATACACTTTAGAGACAGGCTAGGATGCAACAAACAAATAGTAAATGAACAGTAATTAAAAAGTTAGCAAACTGCTTCCTGTTAACGGCAATATATATAGAACGAATGAATGAAGTAAGTGGTGGTGATTGACACATGTGAAAAGTGCCTCCTATTTAAGACCTGGTTGGCTGTAGCCTGTGATGCGTCCCTTCCGGCTCCTCCCCTTTCTGTTTGTTGACAATAGCTGCAGGGATGTGCCGTTAACAGGAAGCAGTTTGCTAACTTTTTAATTACTGTTCATTTACTATTCGTTTGTTGCATCCTAGCCTGTCTCTAAAGTGTATGTATTTGTTTCTTTATTATTTGATTATTTGAAACAGTTTCAGCCATGAACCAGTGAGTGTATTTTGTGAGACTTTCTGTCTTTACGTTTCTGTGAACTGTATTGGGTATTGGTACAACTGGTATTGTATAGGGACTTGTTCTAAATGGAAACTTAAAAAAGAAAACATATTACTTTGAGAGTTACGTAGGTTGAGAGAGAGATGGGGTGAGGAGAGGATAGCCAGAGGACAGATGGGTGGGTTTAAAGTGGTGTCATATGACTCATTGATTGATTTTTGTGTGTGTGTGTGTCCATACGGGAATGCCAGACCTAGTGGTGATTTGAGATGTTGGCCAAATGTATAAGACTATAACAAATCCAAACACCATTCTGAACTTGTTCACCAACCTAGCATCAGAAAAACGGTGTTGTGTAACTTACAAAATCTTTTATCTGGTCTTGGAATCAAATTTCAGTTTAGTTCTGAGTCTAACATGACAGTAAACCGATATTTCTCACTGTCCCCCATTCACAGGTCTGCAGGATGTGCTTCCTGAGTTTCTGCGGAATCGTTTTGTGGAGGCGGCGCTCAGTTACGTGGCGTGTAATTCAGAGGGCGAGCTACTGTGCCGCAACAATGACTGCTGGTGCCGCTGCTCCGCAAAGTTCCCTGATTGTAACTGCCCCTTTGCAGACATCAAAGCTATGGAGGAGAGTCTGCGAAAGAGCAAAGAGTCCTGGGTCAACCTCAACAATGACTTCATGGAGTCAGGTAGGTTAATCTGATGGCCATTGGAAGTGTTCAAATCTCTTGTATAATCTCTGGGGTTACAACACCTTTCCACACTCACTTTGTGTCTTCACTGGATTAAATCAGAGAGTGGAACTTCTCAGATTTAAAATGACAGGTAAATCTCATTGGTATATCTCAATCTTGACAGATGACTGATATACTGTCATATTCCCTCAGCAACTCTTTCTCACAAGGTTTCTGAGTTCACCGCAGTGTAAACAGATGCACTTTGCACGTATATACTATGAAAAGAACATCAGAACTGAAAAGTCTACTGCTGCGCCACAGCTCCAGCAAAGCATCTTTTAATTACACTTACATTGATAATGCATGGGGTAATACATTATGGGCAGTGGCGTAATGGTTAAGGATCTGTGCTTCAAACACAAGGGCTGGAGGTACAATCCCAGGTGTCCAAGGAAATGGGAGAGTTAATGAGAAAACCATCCTGCTCTGTTACCATTGTGTCCATAGGCAAAGCACTTAACCCCAAGCTGCACCTGGGGGATTGTCTTTGCAGTTAGTGTACTGTATGCCGCTTTGGATGAAAAGCATCTGCTAAATGTTAACAACAACCCCTACAGACTGAATATATTAAAAAGTCAGTGTTATTAAATTCAGTATCAGACAAGCAATCGGTGGGTACAATTAAAGAACAACAACTGCTGCTCCAAAAAGTATTTTGACACTTAAAAGTGTACACTGAACTGTTCAAAAGTTTGGGGTCAGTAATATATATATAAATTAATAGTCAGCAAGGATATATTAAATTGATCAAAAGTGACAGTAAATAAGTGCTGTTCTTTTTAACCTTTTTTTATTCATCAAAGAATCCTGATGAAATGTAACACGCCTTTCACAGTAGGCCTATATTAAGCAGCACAACCATTTTTAACATTGATAATAAGAAATGTTTCTTGAGCAGCAAATCAGCATATTTGAATGATTTCTGAAGTATCCTTAGAAAAAATCAGTATCCTTAGAAACACTTTGAACAACTTAGAACATCAGTGGAGAAAAGCATATAGTTCATCATAGCATCGTAATACACTTCATTTACATAATTCACCCGCTATATTGCTAAATGTACCCAATTTTTCATATCAACAGAAAAAAATACTGGGATAACCTGGCTTCTCTTGAGACTCCACTGCTTCACAGCATAGTTAATGATATGCTAAAGCCCGGCCGCACGTTGACGTGATTTGTTACAAGGTAGTTTGTGACGTAAGGAACAATGTTGATTTCAAACTGCGTTTTTGAGACTGTCTTTGGTTCACTGCAATTTTGAGAAAATACTCAGTAATGGTGTTGACTTATGAAATTGCACATGGTTTGTCTTAAAGCCTTTTACACTGAAGAATGGAGTAATGGCTGCTGAATATTCTTTGCCTTCAGGAATAAATTACATTTTAAAATATATTCAAATATAAATCAATTATTTTAAATTGTATTAATATTTCACAATATATCTGCTTTTTGATCAAAATAAATACAGCCTTGCTGAGCATAATATATTATGTATAAATAAATAAATAAAATTATATATATTTATATATAAATAAAAAAAATTCTTAAATCTTAATGACCCAAAACTTTTGAAAAGTAGTGTTTGTATTTCATTGTGTTTCACACTAAAAGCCACATATGTATTATTATTATTATTATTATTATTATTAGATAAGTATAAATAACAATATTTCTATATAGAAGACAGTATGGAATTTTGACTTTAAAACTGTCGTGGTGTTATATATCTTTAAAGACCCCTTGTGGTAAAAATCAAGTTTTTAATGTTGTTTATATGTCTATGTGGTGTTTTTAAAAGGCTTTAAGACAAACCATGTGCAATTTCATAAGTCAACACCATTACTGAGTATTTTCTCAAAATTGCAGTGAACCAAAGACAGTCTCAAAAACGCAGTTTGAAATCAACATTGTTCCTTACGTCACAAACTACCTTGTAACAAATCACGTCAACGTGCGGCCGGGCTTTAGCATATCATTAACTATGCTGTGAAGCAGTGGAGTCTCAAGAGAAGCCAGGTTATCCCAGTATTTTTTTCTGTTGATATGAAAAATTGGGTACATTTAGCAATATAGCGGGTGAATTATGTAAATGAAGTGTATTACGATGCTATGATGAACTA
Source organism: Squalius cephalus (assembly GCF_949319135.1). Classification (NCBI taxonomy): domain Eukaryota; kingdom Metazoa; phylum Chordata; class Actinopteri; order Cypriniformes; family Leuciscidae; genus Squalius; species Squalius cephalus. The sequence continues at coordinate 32,007,790 of NC_137128.1, read as the reverse complement.
TATGCTTTTCTCCACTGATGTTCTAAGTTGTTCAAAGTGTTTCTAAGGATACTGATTTTTAAAAGTTGGTGAACGGGAACATGGTTTGTGTAACATTAGCAACACATTATTAGCTGTTTGATTACGTAGTCGAGCAAAAGGCTAATCATATTAATTACTGTCAGTGGAGTGGAGGCGGGGCTAATTTGCATATTCATATGTCCACGTATACTATATAATGCAAGGGTGTAGAGTTACATTCAAGCTATTTTAAGGCATGAAGAATTATTTTTATTTTATTTTTTTAAATGTCATTTTAGTGATCAAAGATGAGTTTTAATGGATAAAATTATTGACTACAGAGAGACTTTAAAATAACTGTGTGGTGTATTTTACTTGAAAGACTCGTGGGTGTTATTGGTCCATTTGTTTCTGAAAACCCTGAAAAAGCCTGCAAGGGCCTACAAGTCAATAATGAACTGGACTACTTTGATAAATGGGACCCATGTTTGGGTTTAATTCAGAGTTCTTTAAAGTTCACTGACTATGATACATTTGCACCTTGGAGTAGAAACCTAAACCGACAAGAGGGAGGGTTTGTCTGTTTTATTGCTCTGGTTGCGAGAAGGCCAGACTGATAAAATCTTCGGTTTGAATAATGCTGGTATAGTGTGTGTGTGAGAGAGAGGGAGAGCAAACCCAAAGTAAAGCGAGCCGAAGAGAGAGAAGCATAGAAAGATGGCACCTCAGGTTTTTCTCCTAGCTGAGTGTTTCCACATTCAAAGAATGATTCAATCAGAGAGATAAACCCTAGCTGGCTCTAAAAGCTTCTCTTGCTCAGTGATGGAGCATTAATGAAAGCAGCTCAAATCCCTTTAACTGTGGCGCTGCACTCATAAGAACGCATATCTCCTTTCAGCAGGTGAAGTGCTAGGCTTGGGGAAAGGGCTCTTTGGCCATAGCATAGCTACAGCGTAAGGGTTTTATTTATCAAGCCTTACAGAAACCTGTCCCTATTGTCAGGAGGCCAAATAGGGGAGAGAGAACATTCGTTCAGATTTAGAATGGGAAACTGTTTTGTCATGCAGGATTCTGATAATGGGGGGGGGGGGGTAAACTGCACCCAAACTGCACCCAAACAAAAGCAAATGACAGTTTAACTTAAGTCAGGCACCATGAAATCAAGTTTGCATAGTGGCTCCAAAAAAAGTATTGTATGAATTGTATGTACATGTAGGAATTGCAGTACACTCAATATCAAACATCAAACCAAGTGGAAAAACAAATCGAAGAACAAAATAAAAAATAAAAAGTTGGTCTTATAGCCCTCTACACTGAATCTTAAAAAGGACAGATATACACAATCCCACCGACACACCAATACTCTCTGTTTGTATTGGTGTATGGGTGGGATTGTGTATATTTGTCCTTTTTGGACTGGGGATGTGAAATTATCTTCCTTCACAGTCTGAACCTCAGTGCACTTCGTTCAACTTTGTTCGAAAGCACCACGCATTGACCATTTCTTAGCCGATATCTCTTATTGGATGGCTTTCTAAACCACAAAATCATTGTAGCACCCCCACGCTTGGCCCGAGGTCTGTTTGTTTACATTCATTTACATCTACTGCAAACTGTAGACCTACTATCATTAATATTAATAAAACTACGTATCAAAGTATATAAGACTTCCGCTTCAATATTACATCACTGTTGAAAGATAAAAACATTCCAGCAACAGCTGTATATTAATTTGTGTCAGGCGTAAGTTATACATCAAAACATGCTAAATCAAAACAGGACTTAATAAATGTAATAAAGAAGCACATACCTGTTTAATCATGCAAGCTTCAGTTAATCTGTCACATCAAGTATTCCAGTAGAGCTTGAAATACAGATGCATATTTTGATGGATTGTCGTGTTTATGTCACATACATTGGATAAATAATCTTAATGTTTGCTCTATTACATTAAATTAAGCTGACCTGATGAGCATTTAGAGTAGAAACCACTGATCTATAAACATGGTAGGAACACTTATTTATGATGCACGCGTTACATTCATATGCACAGTTAGAGGCTGCTTTTAAAGGGTTCACCCAAAGATGAAAATTCTGTCATCATTTACTCACCCTCAATCCAAATCTGTATGAATTTCTTTCTTCTGCTGAACACAAAAGATATTTTGAAGAATGTTCGAAAAACCAAACAGTGGATGGGCTAGATTGACTTCCAAATTATATATTTTTTTCTTACTATGGAAAATTAACATAATGGAACATAGTGGAATAATTAACACACCATGTAACAATGGGTCAATGGGATCAATCAACTATTTAGTTACCCATATTCTTCAAAATATCTTCTTTTGTGTTCAGCATGAAACAAGTTTCGGTAGTTTTTCTTCCCTGTTGTGATGTATATTTCTGAGTGAAACGGCTTTTTGAACAAGAAATTTCTCATTTTCTTCATGATTTAAATTGATTCTGACTCTTAAAGTGTCTTCTTTCAAAAAAGACCAGTATTATGTAAATAGTAGGCTAATAAGCATTCACAAAAGCATTTTAGTTGGAGCAAATAATTAAAAGTTCCATGTTTACAACAGTAAATTCAGTATTTAAAAGTCAAGGGGTCTGGCAGTATAAAACTACTGTGTCCCTCATCCTTCAATTCATAGCTTGATTAGCTGAACTGTTCCATTATGTTAATTAAAAAATGGCTTGAAAATACATGGTGTTATTTGATACATGGTACCAGCAACAATCAACCTGGCAACATGTTTATCCTCATCAGAGTCTGCCAATGGAAATTTTCACTGGGGTTTTGTCCATTTATGGGCTCAATTAGTTGCTAAAGCTCCCAGAGCCTGTACTTAGATAAGGTGCTTTTGCAGTTTGAATGTGACAGATAGCAATAAACAACAAATGAAGGTCTTTTTTCAGTGAATTGATTTTTTTGGTTCAATAAATGGCACCCATTTACCAACCAGAGGTTCTATAAAGAGGTTTACACTCAGCGCACATATTCTGATATATCCTTCTGTCTCACAAAGATTTCCCTCTCGACATTTAAAAAAGGCTTCCTACATTTCTTAATGGACAACTTTGGCAAATAGAATTCCTTGCTTTAGAGAGAGCTAAAATATGATTCAAACTGTTTGATTACTGTATGTCAAATGTAGCACACAGTAGCCCGCTTAATAAAAACATTTCCCATTTGGCATTTGATTAACTTAATGCAGGTTGTAAATGGCTTCACCATGTTTCTCATTACCTCATAAACTGAGTAAATCAGAGGTAGATTAGCTTGGCACAGGTAGTGGATGCTGTTTTTAAGATTAAATAACACTGTATCCTGAGTTCTCCAGCATGTGCAAGATTTTACGAGTCCATTCACTTCGGGTTAAATCAGCTAGCAGAACGAATGGATTCGCCCAGCAACAGCGCTGGTGAGTCTAAGAAGGGATTATACAAAACTGTCCTACTGTCATAAACATGATACTTCTCCCCACCAAATCCCACAAGTGCTTCGCTTTCGCTAAAGAAGCCAATAAACAACTCAGCGTAGGTCGACCTATCGCATATTCGCAAATGCCGAAAATGCCAGTTTCTTATTTAATATTTGCATGTTGCTTGGGGGAATAATTGCTGTGGATTTAGAAAATGAATTATGGATAGCATGTCCTTCCCTTATGTTTTGCAATTAACTAAGTACGTTTAACAGTTCAGATTCTAAAGGGATGTTTAAGATGTCAAGCCATTTTTTTCAATATAGCAATATATGCATATATAGCTACTAACCATTTTGGAAAAATAATTTTTATTATTTATCTTCTGTTTACTATGCGCATCTCATTTTCTGATGCTCGTTTCGCAGGCAATGGTTTTGATTTCTCCTCTTTGTTTGGGTAAAAAAAAAATATGAATCTTTTTAATGTGTGATGACATAACACACCTGTCTTGTAATATTCCTACTGCTCAGAATTCTTCAATCCCTGTGATTATACATTCACCATGGATTCTTTCCACTGCTCAGGGCTCCACAATGTAGCGTATCACCATTTGTCTCTCTCTCTCTCTCTCTCTCTCAATCTCTCTCTCTCTCTCTCTCTCTCTCTCTCACACACACACACACACACACACTTTACCTTGTCCTCCCTTAAAGAACAGACACTCAACCATTGCATTAGGGAACAGTCATTCTTGTGCATTTCAGAAAAGTCTAGAAACTTTTGCAAAGGGTTTCTAGAAACTTCAGGAAGTTGCTGTCATGAAGTTGTTGTTGGGCAAGGGAAGAGGATGGACAGAGCAGAGCACAGGCAGGCAGATGATTTCTAGAGAAATGCATTGTTTGAAGCTCCTGTCAGGAGCTCTACTGACCTTGTGTCTCACTGTGGTTCCCACTGGACCCAGACTGACAGATAGGTCCCGGCTTAGGGACATCAGCTTCAGCAAGGTCCCATGTTGGACGTTGTAGATGTTTCCAAAGGCCTTCGTGGATGTACAGTCAGTTTCTGTTTGTGTAGGACAGCTCCATAACACATCAACAACATCTAGACACCCACTCACACACTTACTTACACAGCATAAGCACACTCATACACACACATTTGACAGCCTGATGCCATAGGAGAACCTTTTGTAGTTGCTTAAAGAACTGTTTTCTCAATTTTTCTACTGTATATCCTGGTACTATAAAATAACCAATTGGAGCTTCACTTTCCCTCTGTTTTCCCTAAGACTCCATGAAATGACCTGATGAGTACAGTATTGATTGCTTGATTGATTGTATTATATATAGCTCGGGTTAAACCTACTAGCCAAATTATATAACTCTGTGCTCAGGGTTTTGAGTATATATCTCTGTTTTACATTTTACAAATGTATAACTCTACATGATGTACAGAGTTATATATTACATTTTATTTTACATTTTTAATGTACATGTAAAAGTTAAAATTAAATATAAGTAGCAACAGATGTTTTTTACTGTATTGTGATGTACATCCGATTAAAAGGGACTTTTAAATGTAAGATGGGGACGTTGTTTTATCAATCGGATGTTGATTGGACGGAAAAAAAGGCTCAGGGTTTAAATTATGGGACTAAATGATTGGAGACATCAGGAATACATTACTAGAGAAAAGTCAGCCATTTTGCCGGTCGTTTTTGAATTCTATCATTTAGGTTGAAAAATTACAAAAAAATATTACGAACATCTGTTTCTATGGGCCGCAACAGTCAAATCCAGTCTGTAAACACTCGAAAGCAAGTTGACTGTGCTTCTGCAACCTTAGTTATACTGTATGAATATCTATCTGTTATAGACTTTAGCAGATGATTTTCATAGGATTTAGTTTATCATTAATGTTAGATAAGACAAAGGCATTAGCTAAAATGATATTAGATATTATGTAGATATGACATATAAAAGGTTATCCCATTTCATCAGGAATTTAAATCTCGTCAATTTTACTACCAGAGGCTACGCAATACTTGGAGAAAACTCATTGATTTTTTCTGTGAGTGACAACAGGATCTGCTATGTTGACCATTCCAAGAAGGCAAATGCGTCAAAGTGTCTGGGGTGGTCAAATATTGCATCTACGTATACATATTTATGATTACAACAGGGTGAGAAAGAATATGTAACAATGAGAGAAACAATCTAATTCATAGAAATTATACAGTCAAGATTTAAGACCCTTGTGTTTATGAAAAAAAGAATCCATTACAATAATGAAATTAACTTGGAAGCTGCACTTTACACTTTAAATATTACAGTAAACAAACCTACTTACATTTAGACAGACATAAAGACTACTATGAAGAAGCTTTATCACATAGTGACACTCCCACTGACTGCTGAGAAACCTTGTTCTGCATAACTGCATATATTTTCTGCCTTGATAAGCAGCTGTCATTAAATCTGGCAGGTGGCCCAGACAAAATGAGGATAGATTTGTGCGGTGCGGCGTGTGCAAAATGAGTTTTCGACTCTGAGAAAAAATACTGTCATTGTCATCAGCAACGGTATTAGAAGTGTCACTTTCTGACTGCCTGCCACTTAGGCCTGTAGGTAGCCCGAGCACTTCCCGGCTCTCCTTCTGCTGACAAATGTGAGAGACAATGGCAGTTCATCTTGTACGCGGCCTGATCTATGTGCTCATGTAAAGGGAAAAGGATCAAATCCACATGGGGTAATTCGAGTAGGGTGAGAAGGGCTTTAATTCAGGTCACATTTCTTGCTGAGATCACTCACTGAGCACCTCTAAATAATGTCATTTGGAGGGACCACACACACACAGCTAAAAAGACATTACTATTCTGTAGCACTATTCACCACAACAGTCCATGGCACTGATACAAAGATTTTAACTAGGAGCACTGCTGTCGTAGATTGAATTAACCAGAAATAAATGGAGGAAAGATTAATCCAACATTCTGCTTTAAACATCTGCTCTTATAGGATCCATAAGCTTTATGTTCTTCAATATCTTAATATAGACAATGATTTTCTTGATGATTCTATGTTGGTTGGATATAATATTACTACTCAGAAAAGTAACAAAATAACAGGTAACATTTTAGAATGCTATTATGTCATTAATAAATAACTACAGGAACAAATGAGTAACGCACTATTAACATTCTAGTAACTACTGTTAACTAACAAGAAACTCTGATTAGCGAATTAGTAAGTAGGTGCTCAGTCGAATGAGGTAGTTCACTATTAGCTAACCAGTAGCTAAAAAAAATTCATATCTCCCAGAGGACTACTAAGAACTACTATATATATATATATATATATATATATATATATATATATATATATATATATATATAGGTTCATAATAGGTGAATAATGCATAATATATAATTAATTCTAAAGTGAAGATCATAATAACCCATTAGTAATGATTTAAGTATTACCAAATCCTTCCGAAGGAATTACTAATTATTTGGATCAGTATTCTGAAGTGAAAAACATGATAACTCCCTAATATTGACTAAGTCATTGTAAACTTTTGAGGTTTTTACTAATTATTTTGAGCAGTACTCTAAATTGACAATCATGGTAACACTAGCAATGAGTCATTACTAATAACTCAAGTCTTTACCAAATTTGTCAGAAGCCATTACTATCCAAAACCTCAAAAGCTTACCCTGGAAATCCAGAGTTCTCGCGAGAGCACAAGTTGAATTTGCTCAGCGAGTTACTCTGGCGTTGAGTAATGCTGCTCATTAAGTATGCCTTTGTATCCGAGCTGCACCAATCACGTCGGGTTATCTGATATAGGTGGGTCAGAGGCGAGCTAAACAGATGATGACAGCGCTGTGACGTCGAAGTCATTAGTAAACATTGCAAGATGGCTATGGATGAACACCAGTTGTTTGAAACGGCTTTGGCCGCTACAATGAACGAGTTAGACTTGGCTTTTTATCGAAAAGAGGAACAGAAGACGGCGCTCGAATCATTCCTTTGCAAGAAGGACGTTTTTGCTGTTTTGCCAACCGGATACGGAAAGAGTCTAATATCCCAGTTAGCTCCGCTGGTAGCTAAGCATATGGGGCTTGTTGTGATTGGTCGTAGTGTTATCCAATAAAATTGCGTGCAGTTTCAAATGCATGCTTGGTGCCGCCCCTCGAGCTGGCCGATTTTCATTAGTCGATGCCAGACCATAAATCTTTCAGATTTAGGTCTAGATTTCCAGGCTATCAAAAGCTTACATTGACTTCAATAATTACTGGAGAGTAATCATGTTTTTCACTTTAGAATACTGATCCAAATAATTAGATGTTCCTTTAGAAGGATGCAGTAACACTTGAGTCATTACTATACGGTGGCCCAGTAGTGCAAAACACAACGAAATTTAAAAAGCAAACATAAGTTCACAACACATCAAAATTAAGCCACAACACAACGAAATGAATCCACAACTCCGTTGTCCTAACTTTACCGCGCTCCGAGAGCCCTCTAGTGGTCGGGAGCATTTCCGTTGTGTTGTGGCTTTTTTCCGTTGTGTTGTACGTTTTCTGTTGTGTTGTGGCTCATTTCCGTTGTGTTGTGGCTTAATTTCGTTGTGTTGTGAACTTATGTTTGCTTTTTAAATTTCGTTGTGTTGTGCACTACTGGGCCACCGTATTACTATCCAAAACCTTACAAAAAACTCAAAAGCTTACAATGATGTTTTTCACTTTAGAATACTGATCAAAATCATTAGTAATTCCTTCTGAAGGGTTTGGTAATAACATGAGTCATTACTAGTGGGTTACAATGACCTTCACTTTAGAAATATTACCCATTATACATTTCATGTTAATTATGAACCTGTAGTTCTTAGCAGTCCTCTAGGAGGTATAAGAAAAATAGTAGTTACCAATTAGCTAATAGTGAACTACCACATTTGAATAAGCATTATTATTATTACTTACTCTAATAAGTTAATCAGAGTTTTTTTGTTAGTTAATAGATGTTACTAGAGTGTTCAAAATGCATTACTCATTTGTTCCTGTGTATTTATTAATTAATGGCAGAACAGTATTCTAAAGTGTTACCAAATAACAAAAGAAAAGTAACAAAAAAAAATTCTCAAATTTTCTCTGTTGTAAGTTTGAGGTCAGATTTCAAGATGTGCCAATAATATTAGACTTGCCACAGTATACAGTGTTATCAGGTAAACTATACTCAGTACAAACAACAAATATTATATATCGGGGAAAAGGGGGGATCAATTCTTATATCAATAGCCTAGCAAATAGAATATCATAAAATTTTGTATTTTGTAAATAAATTAAAAATAAAAGTCTAAAAACTAAAAATAATCATTTTAGATGCAATGATTGAATGTATAATCGCTTTTATGAAGAGTTTTGCAAGGATGATAAATTACTTAAATGAACGCATTGAAATCCAGATATTCTATACCGACTTACAAATATTTACTTACAAATAAAGCATCACGTTTTAGAACGGCATGTCATGCACGAGATTCCACGACCAGCGCAGTGGTCAAACACGTCCGTCTAGCAGTGCTGTTAATATTCTCGTTTATTATTTTGAAAACAAGAATTATTCCACCATATTGTGTGTTGCACTTTCTTCCATTCATAGTAATATGAGTGAACCGTCTTACTATATATACAACCTTTGATACTGTGCAACAAAAATAGACAATATGCTACATAGAACATCTAACATCCAACCAGTATTTCCGCAATAGTCGGTTTGAGCAAGGATCCCTCACTGGTGTCAAAATTATGACATTGTGCCAACTCTAAATGTTATCATAATAGTACATACTGCACCTGTGATACCTCCACATATTAAATCTCAGTCCCATTTTCATTTTTCAACAGGATGTGCAGCAGTTTTTGTCACATTTCAATGTTGAACAGTGAACAACAGTAGCTGTGTTGTAAGAATCAGCCATGTCTAGATTAATTGCTCTAATTGCCATGAAAGTTGGTTGAGGCAGTCATCGGAGAGGCACAATCGATATCTGCATTCATCACTAGAGAATAGGCCTTGATGCATGTTATATAAATTCATCAAAATCAAAAGGCACTCCAGCACTAATGGGAAAAGATTGAGTGGTTAATGGTGGGTGAGAGGTATAAGCTTTTCTTGCATGTCAGAGATACTCAGTCAACAGCTACTTATCATGTCCTCACTTCTTTGTTTTGCCTTTCTTATTTTGGATTGGAAGCTTCAAAATCAATGTTTGCAGATATTTACAGTCCATTTAAGTCATTACTCTGGCATTGGTCAATGTAACGTTAATGTTTGTACAATTGTTAGAAAATTAACTTTTCCATTAACCCTTAATGTAATAACAAGGGGCAAAAGTCTTCCTGATTTTCAATTGTCGTCTTATTTGACAACCATTTAAATTTAGCAGTGTTTGCTAGGGATGCATAGTGCCATATATCAGTCTATTGTTGGTTATTGGCAGATATTAGAGATTTTCTTTTAATCAGTATTGGTCATTAATGTGAATCACATGCATCCATTAGTGTGAATCACTGTATGTATCCTTCAGCAGAGCTTTTGGTCCTCTGGGCAATATCTGTGAACCCAATAAAATTGTAATTGTATGGGTCAGATATTGGCCTTTCCAATATCCAACAATTGTGACGGCTGCCAAACCAGTAGATACAGGGTGATCATGAGTCACTCTGAAATATAATAAATCTGGTCAGGCGGAAAGTAAATAGTGATTGCCTGCTATTTCCAAAACACTTATGATGAGATCTTGGTCTTTGTGTAAAGCATGCAATCTGTGAACAGCCAAGTAGGTTTTCACTGAAAAGGAATTTTTCACAAACTCCCACACAGAGGATATTTTTCTACATTTTTAAAGGTGCAAAATATAAATGTCAACCCTGGAAAATAGAGGTATTAGAATATGCGAACATCGCAGCATGACAGTTTGGTGTCACCTTGGCGCAATGATATGTGGAACAGCGAGATTAGGGTAGAGTTTAACTGCTCACTGCATGTCAGAATGTCTTTAATGTGACTAAACTAAGAGCTCCACACATGACCTAAAACACGCAGAATGCAGCAAAAGAATGTAATTTAAGCATAACAGGGTCTACAAAGCGCATGCAGGGAGGAATTGTGCCCACTAAACAGGCCTGCAATTCACACAAGAGTTTAAAGAAAAAGGAAAAGAGTAAATTCTCAAAGACTAAAAAAGGAAGCAAGAAAGAAAAGAAAAGAATGAAAAAGACAGGCCAACAAACACCATTTAAGTTGCTGAAGGCTACAAATGCTTCCTTGAGGAAGAAAGCCTGAAACGTATCCTCACTTCCTCCCTGCTGTGATTGCTAAGATTTATGTTTTTCCACAAGCTCTTTACTGGCATTGAGATATTACATGTAATTGGTGGTACATCAGGATAGAAGAGAGCACAGGAGGTATTCCCCATGCTCTGTACAGCTCTGTTGCAAGGCTCGAAATTGCGACCATTTTGGTCGCATATATGCTCCTGAAATGTAATCTGTGATTAAATTTAAAAATATATTTGGGAGCATTTGTGCGAGTGCAAATCATGGTTGTGGTGCGACCTGTTTTCATTTCTCTACAAAACGTTCGCAAATTACTGCACAGTGTGTACCTTATGTGCGCGCATCATTCTATCCAACGTTAGGCTACATAACCAATCAAACTTAACTTAACTTTAAAGCAGATTTTAGATTGGTTAAAGGGATGGTTCGGAGTGAAATCAACCTAGGGTCCTTTGCACCATGACATCGAGCCAAACACCCCCCGAGTTGAGTTTTCTCAACTCACAGGAGTGAGGTCAACGTCCGGGTTAGCAGTAGCATGAGCCGTCAGGCAAGTGTTATTTAAATAAACTCCTGATGTACTTACAAACTTTCCAATGCCTCGTTTTATGAGTACAGAACCTATTTGTACTACTGTATAAGTTTGGTACCATTCTGGGCATTATTAGTGGGGTAATTTACGAGATACAAATTGGAGCCAATAGCGCCTGCACTAAGCCATCCGGTTGATATCTCGAAATAAGCTCTAACTTTAAAAAAAGGAAAAAAGGCTTCTGGGGGGGTGTTTGGCTCGAGGTCATGGTGCAAAGGACCTTAGGTTGATTTTACTCCGAACCATCCCTTTAATATTAGCTGTCAATCACTCCCACTCCCTTTCACTGTGCTCCGTTGTCACGTGACAGGGAGCTGATTACTGCGTGAAATTTAAAAGGCTGATTTGACGTTTACTTGACTGACAGGACAGCTGTTTCGGTGGTTGCCTAGCAACATAAAAACCGCAGCGCACTGCTCATTCTGTGTGATCGGGGCAGTGCTGTGCGCCTCGCGTTTTCGAACCTGAAAAACGCGGTTGGTGTGATAGGCTTCCGCTGACAGATTTCTTTTGTAAGCCGTCACCTAAAGAGGTGGAACACGCCAATGCTGATGGTGAGGATGTTTTTATTTTTATTCTTTTATTAATATTAATACATAGCTTATTATATAGCAATATATGATTAATATCATAATCAATACTTTGCTTGTTTCATTAATGGATGAATCAGCCTTTTTTGAACGAATCTCTTGAATGAATGATTCAATAACAAATACATTTAAGTCACTTGTCGCCACCTAGTGGTGTAACAATGTAATCGATACAATTGTTATTTGAAGCTCTATGTTACTTTCAAAGGGTGCTTTTCTCTTTTTTGATTTTTTGGCTTCTGTAGACATCAGTGTTTATATCCAAACTATAATCTTTAATTCTAGTTCCAATTCAAGTTCTTCTGAGATAATAAAAATATTTGTAACACAGAAATAACAATAGTTGAATATACTCTCTGGGTCCTTCATTTTTGGTGGGTGCTCCTACATTTTTGCTGGTGCTCCTAACTTTTTGAAGTTGGGAGCACTAGTGCTACCAAGTAAAAACGTTAATTTCGAGCCCTGTGTTGAATTATATATTTGCTTGGATCAATAAAAAAACACTGATATTAGCATTCACACGTGTAGCAATCTTTAGCAGAGCACGGTAAGGTCATTTGCTTCCTCAAAAGGAAGAAAAGCAAGACAGACTAATTGGAAGTCATATCTGCACTGTGACGATGATCATGATGATGAGTTTATGTAGACATACATCACTTTCTCTAGGACTCTGAGCAGTCCATTTACTGATATCATTGACTGTTATGAATGAGGGAAATGTGACTCCGTGTGACAGAGCAACAGCAAGAGTTAAATATAGTGGAGACTGGGCTAGTTGCCGCACAGAGAAGATGTCATAAGGACTATATCTCAGTAGCAAGGTTTTTAGTCAAAAGTCTGTTATATGGTTTTGTATTTTAGTTTCAAACACCTAGTTCAAGTTCTCAAATCAGGATTGTTTTAGTAAATTCTGTCCTCCAAAAAAAATTACAATATGATCATACATCATCATCATACATATTTTTGCTGTAAAGGTAATAACGATAATATTGTAAATAAATAAATACAATTATTGTTATTATTTTTATATATTCATTTTAATTTAGGTTATTATAAATTTTAACTTGGATTATTATTATTATTATTTAATTCTGTCCAAACAAAAATGATATCATACTTTTGCTGTAGTTAATATCAGTAAATCAATTAATTATATTATATTAAAATAAATTATAAATAAATAAATGCATGAATACATGAACTTAATTTATATTAATGTATATTATATAAAAAATGTTATACACATTTTTCCTTTTCTTTTGGCTTCTTTTTTCTTTTGATCTCAATTGTTTCAGTAAGTAGAAGAAACAGTTTGACAGCATTTATTCATCTGCAATAGCAGTGCAACAAAGCAGAGCAAATAAGTTGACATCAAATGCTCGACTCATCGGAACCTCAGGGGGCCTTAAAAATGCACATGCAATAAAATAATTCCTTTTTTTTTCTCTGAGAATATTTCTCAGAGATATAAACACGATTTAATGACCCTGATAGGATTCTGTTGGGTTTTTATTTTATTTTTATATTATGTGCTTCAGTTCATTGTTTTGCTTATGTAAAGGAAGCAACATTCAACCACACACCTGTTCAATTCATAGAGCCATCTGGACTTGTTTGCATTATTCCTAGTGTGCATGTACAATCAAAACTGCGGATCATGTATGAAAATTACACATGCTTACAGTATGTAAATACATAATATGCATATTAGGCTCATAAGCAGCATGCACACAGTTTTGTTTTCCAGTCCTAAATCCTGTGGCAGATCTCCACTTCATTTCTCTGCAATTATTTGTCAAACAGTGAAATCAAGGATTTTCTTGTGTAAAGATACCAGCCGACTGAGCAGATCCATCAGAGTTCTGTTCCTGGATAGCATCAGGGGTCATTGAACTGCTTCCTTTCAAGCGTGTGATGTCACCCCTGCTGTCAGAGCACTAATGTGGGCAGGAGACTGAGCTCCAGTGCCATGCAGACTTCAATTCAGCCCTGAGCCTCAAAAAAGATAAAGGGGGGCAGTCTGACAGAAACATATGATAGAACTGAAATGTTTCCTTAGCTATAGGTAATGAAAAAATCTTTAAGCAGCTAAAGCCTTAATCTCAAGGCATCCTTAAAGTAGAGAAAATAACATACAGTAGCATACCCTATGTGCTTTCCATCTGAAGGCCAGTAGACGACTGGTGATATTTCATAAAGTTAAATTATATTTGTGTCACGTTATCTTATTCAATTCCTTAGGTGATAAGTTATTTGAAAATAGCTGCTCTTTCCACTTTAATTCATCTCTCTGCGTGAGTGAAACTTCAAACAGTTACTTCAAATAAGTTGCAGACCACCTAATGCTTTTGTTTTTTGTTTTTTTTTAATCTTACTGACCTTGCATGGAAGCTGAGAATAATATTTTATAATGAAATTCAGAGGCGTATTGAGAGGGGATAGGGAGTTTATAACTCTCTGTATGAGTGATGGAATACTGAGTGAGATCTGCTTTTCTCATACAGATGAGCGGAGACACTCTGCAGAACGCCTTTTCTCTCTCTCTCTCTCTCTCTCTCTCTCTCTCTCTCTCTCTCTCTCTCTCTCTCTCTCTCTCTTTTCTCTCTTTTTTTTTTTGAGCATGACTAATTGACCATAATCTCTTCTCCAACAAAACCACAAACGATGAACGAATGAAGGAAATAAGGCAAGAATACAAATTGTCATAATTTATTTATTTTATTTTTGCATCTTTATTTATTTATTTTCATCAAATTGTCAGTGTCAATCTCACGATAGCCTAATTAAATTTTGACCGTCCTTGGGACATGAATATTTAAAAACCTGTTTAAAACCCTGATTTGTGTGACTGCAATTTTCTATCAATAAACCTTAATTAAACATCAAAATACACTAGACAAAATTTAAGATGATAAAATATATATATAAGTTGTATTTCGATATATAGATAAATGTTATCGTCAGTTTTATTTTATTAAGCTTCTCCTTTCACTGACAATTATTTTAAATAAATAAATAAATAATGTTTTTTTTATGTGTTTGAGTATATTATCAATCCCAATATTATCATATTTGTATACTGTTTGTGTTTTTGTTAAAGCTGAGCTGAATAACATATACAACCTTACATCAGTAGGGGTTTGTTAATTTGGTGCCAAATGTTGGCTTGTTGTTATTAATAAACTTATATTTAAACTTATTATTAAAGAGGAATATTTGGTGGAATTTTTTTTTTCTTACAATTACTTGGGTAGCTGGGTTCACTGCTGGTCGAGATTTATGAATGCAGACAACACTATACAGTTTGTGTAAAAATTGAGAAAATGGAATGAGATTATTTACCTGTCTTCCTGCCGTGCTGCAGGAGAGCTCCAAATAATATTATTTCTTATTAATAAATTGGTAGTGGATGCCAAGTACAGCCAGAGCCCCGCTGAGCCCCAATAATTTGCAACTAAACAGAATCATGCAAACTTATCCTCCAGCCTAGAAAAAAAAACTTCCACTTAACTTTAGTTTCCGAACTCACAAGCATTTATATTTCAAGGAAGTCACACATTGTAATTTCTCCCTCTCTTTAGTGATGCGAGCAGTGGCTTGTATGACAGAACAGTCCATCCGGTTTTGATGCATATGCTGCAGCCACACACACGTTTTAGGTTTTAAGGGTTTCATTCATCCTGCTGCCCCATTTAAGTTCAGACCAGGCCTCAGTGCACCTCAAACTCATAATGACACGATGGCCTGATATGCTACTTGGTAATGGACTATTAAGAAAAACAAGCAGCACTATCATTTCTGCTAACTTAGAAGTATGGGGTGATTAAAATGATCATTTTACTTAAACCAAGAATACCCAGACTGCAATATGGTTATGTACGCTTTTAGAAATCTGTGTCACTTTTCATAGCATGGCAGATAAATCTTTTAAAATCAACTATAAAAAGACATGCTTATATGTTTAACGGAATTGAGTACTCTTCTGTGGAACCCACAGTAAACATGTTTTTTCTTCTTTCAATCGTTTCCTTTTTTCTCTCTTGAGAGTGAACTTTTACGACTGTGGATATAATTATGAATTTACGTTATGTCACGCCACAATGCTGGCTGCTTATATTTCACAACATACGAGCGAGGATTTCAAGTGTTTTATGCTCCTCTCCAGACTTTGACTGGCAAAAATTACTGTCTTAGTTAGGATTGATCTCCTTTATGAGATTTTGGGGGCTGAGACCTCAACAACACAGCCTGGCCTTGCTGAAAGCACACACCGGAGTACCATAAGCAGCGATCGCAGTGCACAGCACCAAGACAAAGAGGCTAAAGGCTCTATATTTATGGCTCAGGTTTCAGCAACAGTGAGAGAGAGAGAGAGAGAGAGAGTATATTTCAGTGACTGCTTTGGAGCTCTGATGACAGCAGGAGTGGAGGAAACAGTATTTTATCAGAGAAAAGCTCAAGCGACGGTTCATTCTTATTCTAAAAGCTATACAGACTTTTTCAACAGGTTGCCATCAATGAATTATGATAGCATTCCTCGCTTTGCATTTTTTGTTTAGCATGTAAAGAAAGATGTTGCATTGCTCATTATTTTTCTTTGTTGGACGGGAAAAAGATTCCTTGGGGTTTTTATTTTGAACATACCCACAATGGCAAATATAAGTGTTGTTGTTTTTTCACAGTTTTAGTCATAGTTTTCATCTTTCAAAGTAAATGTCACATTCATACATTTTAGTCAGGCTAAATTACATCTAATTTTAGTACAGGCTTACAACATTTTGGTGCAAAATTAAACTATAACAACATGTGAAAACTGCCCTTGTGAAAACCTGAGCTCTGACATTGCATTATAAAGACGTACTGATTTAAAAATAAGTAAATATAAAATTAATAATAATAAAAGTAATTTATTATTATAATTACAGAACAATGAACATACAAGCCACATCATACATGAGAAGGGTTACAGTTTAAATGTAAAAAGCTATAGCCTATTAATGACTGGTGACTCGCATATACATCACTGGCATTTATCAACAGACTGATATC
The DNA here is from genome assembly GCF_949319135.1 of Squalius cephalus. Classification (NCBI taxonomy): domain Eukaryota; kingdom Metazoa; phylum Chordata; class Actinopteri; order Cypriniformes; family Leuciscidae; genus Squalius; species Squalius cephalus. The sequence continues at coordinate 31,990,786 of NC_137128.1, read as the reverse complement.
AGTGAATTAGAACAATTTTGACAAACGGACAGCACTACAAATGGTCGACTCTCAGGTCAGTACCAAGGGCAACGTTGAGACACACCCATCGTCCGTGTTTTAGATGCGCTGCTATGTTCGTCTTCACAACTGGACATACACATTCTGACTAACACGTTGGCCTAACTTGTGGTGCGTTCCATTTGTCCAAGTGCACCAACCTTGACTTCAGAATGTAATATGGCTGCTCAGCTAAGTGAAACTGTAGTAAAATACTGTTTATTAGCACTTCTGTTTGTCTGTACACACAGTACTATCCAACCTCTATTTGTGGAAATGATACTTATCTATGCAAAATACCACTTTTTTATGTGTTTGTATTCTGAAAGAGCAAGCACAAGAAAGGTTTGCCTGGACGCGTCCATCTTAGTTGTGCTACCTGTGTACTGGAACGTGGTCACCTCGGGCGTGACATCATTCCCAGCTCCTAATTCCTTCTTCCGAGGTAAACGTAGCATTAGTTCAAGTTCACTTCACCTCATTTTGAGCAGATGCAAGTTGTTTTAATTAGCGTGATTCCCTTTCGTACCATCTTTGTTATTGTGGAAAAAGTAAATAAGTTTGTTAACAAAGATTTTGTCAGTGATTTTGCATTTCAGCAGGGTGTGGTTTGCGTGCAACTGGTTTGGGTAAAAATAATGCAGTAATTTCACTGACGAGATTAACATTGTATATACAGTACACAAAACCAACTGTTGTTTGTCAGTAAAGGATGATTCAAAGGCTTGGGCTGATGCCTAGAAATGTAACAACACATACATATGTGGTTGTCATTGGAATGTGTTAAATCGGTGTGTCCATGAAAATCTGTCATTGTCTGATTGCCAGGCTTATTTTACTACCTCGGTTCCTTCCACAGACTTGAAACGGTGTCTTGTTCATGTCACAAATGTCTTCTTCTGCAATTACAGGGAAAACTCAATTCTGCATTAATGTTCAGGGAAAAAATGTGCCCGGTTGACTGATTAACAGAGCAAATGTCCTTCATTTCGTTCTAACACTGCGAGAAATGTCTAATCAGGACCCTGTCACTAGTCAGTATCTCCAGACGAGCCGTAATTCAGCCATCCCGCTGTTACCTGTGCTTTGATCAATCTGTGAATTATGCCCTGTCCTCTGGGAGCCACCACATTTTTACCGGCTTTAAAATCAGATTCCACTTGGAGATATAAAAGACGTATAGAGGCCAGGCGGCACTGTTTGTTCTGTAGGGTGTCCGGGAAAGATAACAAGAACGCTTCCTCCCGTGAAGAGCGAAAAGCGCTCATTTGAATATATTATACAGGTGTCCTGCTTTCTCATTGAGAAAGGAAAAAAAAAATCCAAGCAATAATAAGCTGAAGGGCAGAAGGTACATCGTTGATCTGTCTTCTCTGTCCTGACTTAACAGTTTCATTTATTTTTAAACAGTTTTTTTCAAACGACTGTAAACTAATTCCATACAACTTGTATTTTTCTTTGCACAAAATGCTGCAAACTTCTGTGGAGTTTGGAGCTGATTATTATGTTTCTCTCTATTTAGATGCAAAACAGTTCATTACAGCTATAATGAATTTGCAAGCCCTATTTGCACTTTCATACAAAAAATATATGAGGCCGTTTTAGGTAATTTCAACAATATCGCCCGCATCTGCTTTCAGCCTGATATCAGAAGTTTTAAGTTCCTCGGTGCGTCTACTTGAGAATAGTTTGCACCGCACTGATGGTTTGCTTATAATTACAAAACTAAATCAGGCCATACCTGCAGGGACGCTTGGCTTGGTTAGACAGCTGTCTAACGCTCAAAAAAAGGCAGATCGCTGGAGCTTTATGCACAAACTGAACACATTTAGCTGAAGTCTAAGAGGCACTTTGAAACTGAATATCTAAAATAAAGGAGAACGCAAATAGTTGCACTGGGTTTGTGTACTACAACTAGAGGTAAAGAGTTTTCATTTCAAATAAATCGTGTCTGTCTAAGAAAAACTTTGTTGGAGATCTGATAGTTTTGTTGTCTTTGAGCCAAGTTAGATTTTCCCTGTGAAATTACTATAGGGGAGACTGTGGCTAGTTGTCATACTTTTTTTACTCCAGTGAATATTTCTCTGGGTGGGTTTATTTTTGAAAGTCAGTTTCTATGTAGGCTCATACCTTAAAATCATTTCCACTGTTGATTTTACCTTTTGCTTTAAAATACAGTTCATTTCACCTTTTGCCAAATGGGGTAAGTTGTCACAATGAAACATGGCATTTAAACAGCCGATTAAAGCACAATTTAAACTGTTAAACAATTATGAAACACAAAACAATGCAAATGTAAAAGGTAACAAAATAATTGGACTTGTTAATGAAAACCTTAGTTCCTGAGATATAATCCTTGTCAACTTCCCCGGGTTCCTCTATTTATTCATTTTTTGTTGTTGTATTATTCATTTATTGGTTCAGTTATTAAATCATTTGATTGTTTGTTATAACAACTCTGGCATATTCTTTCTTATCTTGACATTATGGCCATTCTCAGTGATGATACTTTGTGATAGTTTTGTAGTTGACAGTCTATAGTTACATCAGCAGACAGCATTGATTCCTATTCCTCCAGCTGTCTTTGTAGTTTTGAAAGTCCATACCATGTGGAGATGCAACACAGGATGCAATATAAGAAATAACTGTAAGGTAAAGTGTAAATGTCAAAAGTGTAAAAGTGTAAAAAAGTTTTCTCCTCCGTGATCGAAGGAAAGGGTTGTTGTTGTTACAGGATAAACTCACCATGTACACACAACTACCTTTTCTATTAAAGGGAACTAATTCTGTACAAACACATTTGATAATTGTCACCTGTACCAGCGGTCTGGCCTGCGCTACATCTGCATGAGGAATCAGTGTTATGTGTGTCTTTAAGTGAAAATCTAAATTTTCAATGTAGTCCATTTTTTTGAACCATTATATAATAAGCATGAATGCGGTTTAGTTCTTGAATGTGCATAGCCAGCAGTAAGTTCCCATCTCTCCTTGTTCATAGAAATTCGAGGTACTAATGTACAAAATGAGAATGTGTTTTGAGGAAAATAACCTCATCATTCCAGCTGACATTTTTAGGAAGGGCTAAATAGTCCATAAATTTGAACATATAGTCATAAATGCCAGAATATGGCAGAAAAGGGAAGAAAAGTTCAAATTGTAAATGTGCCACTGTGAATAATGAGATCTCCAGCAGAATATGGGCAAGAAGGAGATAAAGAGATGGGGAAAAGATATGAGAGAGAGAGAGAGAGAGAGAGAAAGAGAGAGAGAGAGAGAGAGAGAGAGAGAGAGAGAGAGAGAGAGAGAAGGCAGTGGAAGGCAAAAGAAGGAAGGTAGAGTAAGAAAGAGAGGGAGGGAGTGAGAAAATCTAATAAAAGCACTGCTGCATATGGCTACATTTTATGCTGTTATGTGGGAAAGGGATGATCAGGTACAGAACGAACCGCTATGGTTTTATTCGGTTGCATTATAGCATACCACAACCCTGATCTCAGCCCCTGTAGGCTTATGTTTGGAATATACATGTACATATTAAATGCTTGCTTTTTTATCATGTAATGAAAGCAAGTGTGCTGCAGATCAGATTCATGAAGCGATAAAGCATCTGTGCAGATGTAAGAATCATCTGAATACAATAATTGTAAAATGAAATGCTATTGAGCTCATTCAGTCCAGGAACACAAAGCCTTCTTTCTAACTAAATGACCAAACTGAATAATTTGTTTTAAAAAGAATATTGATATCACTTATCAGATAATGGCGCAACATACAATAACTAAAAAAGCTAAATACTGTAATACATTTTTTTAAATGAATAAATCACTTTTTAAGGGTACCTATTATGCAAAATTCACGTTTACATGGTGTAACATAAATGCGTGCCGGCAGTATGTGTACACAACCACCCTATAATCGTAAAATTCCACCCACTCCATTTTAATCCCCATAAATCATAAGCAGGGTCTCAGAATAAGCCGTTTGTTTATATGCAATGTGACGTCAACGAGTACCAACGGGTTTGAAGGTCCAAATTGCAGTTTCAGTGTAGCTTCAAAGGGCTCTACACGATCCCAGCCGAGGAATAATCAGTCATTTTCAAAAAAAAAAGAAAATGAGTATTTACTTTTTAACCACAAATGCTCATCTTGCACTAGCTCTGGGATGTGCGTCCAGGACTTCACGCATTACGTAATCACGTTGGAAAGGTCACGCTGAAGAACCGACCCAGTGTTTACAAGGAGAGGCTGAAGAACCAACCCAGTGTTTACAAAGAGAAAAACTCCATCTCATTTTCTCCTCCAACTTCAAAATCGTTCGACATCGTTGTTTTACCTTTTTTTGTAAAGGTCGTTTGACTTAGTCTTTGCACGTTCGCTTTGTAAACACTGGGTCGATACTTCCGCCTACGTCATGCGTGACCTTTTCAACGTGACTACGTAATGCGTGAAGTCGTGGACGCACATGAGTGAGTATATTATCAGGAAAACTAGAAATTGTTGCGCTCTAAATTGACAAAAAAATATTTTTCTTCAGGTGCGTAGAGCCGCAGGAATATGGAAACCGAGCAAGAAGGTGGCTGGCTGTACACCAGATTCAGTACAGACTACAGAAGTCATAGTTTTTGTTTTTGTTTTTGTTTTTTTGCATCATGCAAAAAGTGCTAATCGAAAGTGAATTAAAAACAAATGAACAGGTGCACTGAAGATAGCAATATGATGAAACGTTTGCTCCTGTTCATTTGAGTAAATTATCTGGACATTTTAATTCTGAAGTGAACTAATCCTTTCAAGCATTCAAGAAAAAATATTCTTATAAAAGCTACTAAAATTATTCAATCAAGAGCAGTGAGTGATTTTGTTTTTCTTTTGTTGTTTGATTCATATACAGTACCTACTGCTATATATGCTGTTAATATTACACTGCTTTCACTGTAATACACAGATCTAATATACACGTGATTTTGACATAACCTTGTGTGCATTTGACAGTTTAAGCGTAATAAGATGTGACAGAGAACTTAGTTTAAAGGGATAGTTCGCCAAAAAAATTACATTTTGTCCTTACTCACCCTCAAGGTGTTCCAAACCAGTATGAGTTTATTTCTTCTGTTGAACACAAAAGAAGATTTTAAAGAATAAAGAAGACAGTATTTTAAGGAATGTTGGTAACCAAAATACTATGGAAGTCAATGGGTGCCGTCAACTGTCTAGTTAACTGTCACTCATTTATCATTATTAGTTTTATATAACCAACATCACATTAGCAAACAACATGATTATGCACTGCCAGACCACCCTGTTAATTGTAATGCAATTATGTTGTGACACTGGTCATTGTAGGCTTTTCTTCTGCTGTCAGAGTCAAACAGACACACATGCATAGACAAAATGATAGGGAAGAGAAGAAGAAAAACGGAGCTTAAACTGAGCTTAACTGACAGTCTAAGCCAATGCTAATGTTATCTCTGTGATTTAGTCTTGTGTGTGGGAGCCTATGGGCTCAGCGCTCGCGGGATCATTGCACATTGTAATGCCCTGTGACACCAATGGAGCTCTTTCTGCATGGCCTTACAATGAAAAAGTGAGGGGGATAGGGGTTCGTCTCCTCAGAGCTGCACAAATGTCTTAATTTCTCTCCATTTTTGAGGGTTGCTCATGTCTTAAGTGGCCCAAATGCATTTCTAGATAACTCGAATTTGATAATTCTGCTAATATTTCACTGTTTACAGCTTGTACAATGAAAGTTTTCAATGGAAGGTGTTGGGAAATTATGTTAAGAATTATGAGTTTTTCAACTAAACTGTCTGTGCTGAAGACAGATTAGCTTGTCCTTATTTCAAGTAGTGATCAATCAGCAGTGCACAATGATTGTCAAAAGTTTTAATAAAACCTCACTTTGTATTGCTGCTATATAGTTTGGTGATACGTTGTGAGTCAAGTGATTAACTATTTTGTCTCTGCTGTTTTTTTCCCTAACAACACCCACAATGAGTCGCTCGATAACTCATGCATTCATATCATGAGCCATTTCATGTGCTCTTATTGAAGCTCATAACAGCTCAATATAGTTTATTCACCTTCTCCAAGGTTTCACAGTAATAATAACCATAATAACATTTCTCGCTCTCCTTCTGTTTTTCAGATGAGTTCAAGGCCTTTCTCAAGAAATTGCCAACAGATCATTTTTTAAACACCTCTGCCGTCTTAAAGTTCTGGACGTCAGATCTGGTCCTGCAGAGACGTTATGGTCTGCTGGAGGCGAGCACTAAAGTGGTGCTGGGAAAAGCCATCAAGATAGTGCGCAAACTCTTCGCTCTCAGCAAGCGCTGTCCTACACAGCCAAAGATCAGCCTGCCTAGAGAAAGGTACAAGGCCATATGATCTTTTGTTGTTGTTGTTATTGTTTTTGAAAATCATGTAAGGTAGCATGTGCAATGTGGATTTTAGAAAACATAAATTAAACAGATAGCTGGAACAACATGAGGGTAAGCAAATGATGTTGTTTTTTTTATTTAATAAGTTGGTTTTTTTAGCTTACTTTAGCATTCAAACATTTGTCTTTGTGTTTCTGTGTCTATAAGACAGTTGGCTGTTTCACTCTCAGTATATACAACATTGTGTGGTTTATTTAGACTATGGCTTAGAGGCATTGAAGCTGCACTATTGTGTGGTTCAGATGTTGTTCTTACAGGACAATTATTTTTGATTATGCAAAGAAAAAGTTGCTGGATATTTGAATTTGTGGGAAAAACAAAGAGAGATGAGAAATAAGGCTGGATGATATTAAAGTGAGTGAACGTTGTGCCTCGTGGTGCATGCATAGAGTGAACATTTCTGAAGAGTGGTCAGCGTGCACACACTATAATCAAGAGCTCCACGCGAGGGACAGGTTGTAGTTAGCATCCTTCAACTTGAAGACTTTCACTCCATAGACGGCTTCCACCTGCATCTGCACTGCACAAGGAAAAACACACTAGAATTAACCCAAACTGAGAGTGGAATCATTTTTGTTGCTTCATTAGTTTCATAAACAAAAAAAATTACCCTAGAATGCGATTTTTGGAGGTTTTTCAATTTTAAAAAAATGGCTTGATATTCCATGTGTTTCTTATAAATCTTGAATGTGAGGCTCTGTAATGTCATTTACATATTGTTGGGCATACGTTTAGAAAAAAAAAACTTTTAAAAAGACAAAAGACGATCTTTATTCTATTCTATTCTAATTCTATTCTTTTTATTAAAAAAGTGATTTCATCACTTAATACATAAAATAGTCCAAAGATGCCATTACTCTGAAAAAGATAAAATCAGGATGTCTTTTCTTTAAAAAAATAAAAGAAATAAACCATTTTGATCCCCTTGTATTCGTAGTTTTTTTTTTTTTTTTGCATGAAGTCTAGGGTTAATTTAATGACAAACAGTCAGCTATGTAAGTTTGATGTTCCCCAAAAAAGTTTAAGAACTTCATTGCTATGTCTGGCCAAGTCTGAGATGGTCACTAGTAATTTCAGAAATGCAGTTCTATTTGTTTTATGAGATTTTCAGTTTGTTTGAATGGTAAAAAAAAAAAAAAGATTTCTCACCAAAATAGAAGATTCAACCAGTTCTTAATTATTGAACCAAGATGCAGTTCTCGGAGTCAACATGAATAAATGAGCACTTCTTAGTGGTTTATTTACCGCCTGAATTGCATCTTGACATCAAATGCTCTCATGAAAAAGAAGAACATGTTACATTAGTGGATTTATAAGATCATTAATAAACTCGAGAGTCCAGGACAAAAGGAAGGCCAGATGAAATGAAATCCCACAGGGAGGCAGCCGACAGAAAGGGCATGTGATGTGAGAAATTTTATTTATCTATGCATGGCATTAAGTATGCGTCAACAGTTGTGAAGTGAGTTGGAAGATAATGGTGAGCATTTATTTAAGTGAATTGTCTCTCACTAAATTGGATAAAAAAAGAATGAAAAGAATGTGCCATCTCCTCACACACATCCCCAAAGGCTTTTAAGACTCACTTCCTCTACTAGTTAAGAACAATTTGCATTTGTCAAAGAACAGGCCATCAGCACTCAATTAATATTCGTATCAATCAGCAAGAGGAAATGAATGCCTCATTTACCACAAAGAAAATAAGGCTGATGTCAAGTTCTGACTGAGCAATTTTACATGGCAACGAAGCCCAGAAATCTTTCGATTTCATCTTCATTTAGTAAATCCAAGCCTGTCATTTTTTCAGGAATTAATCTTGTCTGTAATTATTACCTTCTCTCTTGCAGACCTCTGGGTTTTTGGCTCAACAAAGCCCAGTCTCTGTTGTATTGCAGCGAGCATGGTGTGCACGGCACCTTCTCTGAGGAACTGCAGGGCTGCATCTGTGCCACAGAGCAACGCGCCGTCTGCCAGGGCTCCGTGCCATGTAGGGTTGGTGAGGGGACCCTCTGCTTGTCCTGCGCCCCGGACAACATCACCCGCTGTGGCACATGCCTCCCAGGCAGCATCCTCCATATGGGCTTCTGTCGCCCCAACATCGCCAACTCTTTGGACCACTACATCAACTTTGACTTTGACATGCCAGACACAGAGATGCGTTACCTTCTCCAAAGGCTCGATAGCCGCATGGAGGTCCATGCCATCTACATAAGCAACGACGTGCGCCTGGGCAGCTGGTTCAACCCGGCGTGGAGGAAGCGCATGCTGCTCACCCTCAAGAGCAACAAGAACAAGTCCAACCTCATCCACATGCTGATGGGGATCTCTTTCCAGATCTGTTCCACCAAGAACAGCACGCTGGAACCCGTGCCTGCTATCTATGTAAACCCCTTCGGGGGCAGCCACTCCGAGAGCTGGTTTATGCCCGTCAACCAGCAGGACTTCCCAGACTGGGAAAGAACTAAATTGGATGCCTCACTCCAGTGCTATAACTGGACCCTCGCTCTTGGCAGCAAGTGGAAGTCGTTCTTCGAAACGGTGCACATTTACCTGCGCAGTCGCATCATCACTGATGATCCTGCCGTCAATGAGACACTTTTTTACGAGCCGCTGGACCTGGATGACCACTCGGCCAACCTGGGCTACATGAAAATCAACAGTCTGAAGGTCTTTGGCTACAGCATGCACTTTGATCCAGAGGGCATCAAGGACCTGATCCTGCAGTTGGACTACCCGTACACGCAGGGATCCCAGGATGCGGCCTTCCTAATGCTTCTGGAGATGAGGGACCGCATCAACCGGCTCTCTCCACCGGGAGCCCAGCAGCTGGACCTCTTCTCCTGCCTGCTGAGGCACAGGCTCAAGCTTTCGTCCAGCGAGGTGGTGCGAATACGGGAAGCACTCCAGAGTTTTAACACCAAGCTCCCCAACTCCACAGAGCCAGAACTCAGCCAGCTGTGCAGTTAGTTCAAATGAGCCTCTGTTGTTCATTTGTGCCTGCCAGTGAGAATGTATTTGTAAATGTGATGAGAGAGAAAGGGAAAATAAATTTATTGTCAGTCTACATGTAAATAATTGTGGATGAGATTGTCTTTGAACCCTCTTCCTTTGGGCAGCAATTGTAAGAAGCAGAATTTTTGATTGTAACCGAGATAGGAGCATACCATGCGGAAGCCGTACGTTGCCAGAATATTCCCTTGCTGGGAAAACCTTGTTGGATCTAGCCTACAGTCAAACCCACATAGTGTCTTTGAATAAGGGTTCCTTTTGAGACTATGAGGGTTTTTCCTAAGTGGACTGCCTATGAACCTTGAAAAAGAACATTTTAAGTCAGAATATATACCTACGGTTTCTTAGCACGTATGTGCGGGTGCTGTAGTTATTCTTGGTGATGTCATTGTTCGAGATGGAGAATCAACAATAAGAAGTCTATTCTGATGTAAAGTATCGGAGCACAGTGGTCCAACAGTTATAACAATCAGCAAAGATTCAAATTCTTGCTTTTCTATTCTATCTGGAGTTACAAATCCTGTATTGTGAGATCTGTATATCTGTATTTAATGTGGGACTGAATTGCCAGAATGTTGGATATAAATTCCTTTGTATTCAGAGATATGGCTAAACCAAAAGGTAAACATGAAAGCAAACTGAATGGCTAAATTTCATTACAGGTTTTTTAATGTTTATTGAAATCTCTTTTGAGAAGGCAACCTTAAAGTTATGGTATACGCTTACAATATTGTTTTGAAAAGGTTTGTTGGCCGCTTTGTATATACTGCTCATCTCATTCAAAACGTGAAAAGCTTCACATTGCTTCTTGGATATATACTGATAAACACCCGCATTTGTACTTTTTGAAAGTGCAAAGACCAAAAAAAAACAAAAAAACACACACACACTTCACCACAAAACAATTGCCTTATGAAGTGAAGTCTCTGTTCTGATATCAAAGCACACGTGGCTGTATGTCTCTCGCTTTAAGAAAAAAGCAGGAAACACTTTTTTTATTTTTTCCTCTGTAAATGTCCATTTTTAATTGAAGTATTATATGAGGAGTGCATTACGTGTCATCTATGTGCAAATACAGAGTTACATTTATGTCACCTGATTCAATAGCTTTGTTTGTTTTACTACATTTCCCTGCTTTTCTATTAGACATATTAGTCACATAGACATGATGTGACGAGGCGTAACTGTAATACATGAATTCATTGTAGTATCTCTACATCTAGAGGCAATTATTTCCACTCAGCATTGAATAACTGTACATGTACTGCTTAAGTGTTCTTGATTAAGTTGCTTGGGTTGTAGCATTTGTCAACACAAACAGCCACAGAATTACAGCCTTTGACAACACAGAGCATTTATTACTGCTTTTTATATAAAATTGGAATGTGTGGAAATGTCTGTGAAAATTGCATATATGCATCAACATAAAAAAAGATCAGTTTTCTGTCAAGATAAGATGGATCGCTCAATATATGAGGAGCAACTTTTACAGTGCGAGGTAAAAAAAAAAAAAAGAATAAAAAAGTGCAATTTATGCTGTTGTCATGGAGAGCTATAGGACCTTCACATAGTCTTTCACGATATATATATGTGACTCAACTGCAAAGGGGGAAAACATTCTCACTAAATTCAGAAGATGGAAATCACAGGGAGTCTGTAAATATGAGTTGTTTATCTTAATGTCTAAGACAGGAATCGGTTTTCACCCTTCAACAAATTGTCAAGACAGTGAAGGGCGTCTAATCAATCACAACAGCCCAATGTAAAGTGGCATAGCCTCCCTTTTGAGAAGGCATAAACTATCTGAATATTTCTGTATTTCATGATTTATTATGACTAAACTGCCTGAATTTACAATGTTTTTTTGTTTTTTTTGAGACACTTTATAATAACTTTCATGAATTAAGTCATAAATAAAATATTTACATACTTTACACTACTGTTCAAAAGTGTGGGGTTGGTAAGATTTTTTTTTTATGTTTTTAAAAGTCTGCTTTGCTCACCAAGGCTGCATTTATTTGGTCAAAAATACAGGAAAAAAAAACAGTAATATTGTGAAATATTATTACAATTTAAAATAAATAACACTTTTCTGTTTTTTGTTTTTTTAATGTAATTTATTTCTGTGATGGCAAGGCTGAATTTTCAGCATCATTACTCCAGTCTTCAGTGTCACATGATCCTTCAGAAATCATTTAAATATTCTGATTTGATGCTGAAAAAAAATTCGTATTATTATCAATGTTGCAAAAGTTGTGCTGCTTAATATTTTGTGGAAACCGTGATACTTTTTTTTCAGGATTCAACAGCATTTATTTGAAATGTAACATTGTAAATATCTTTACTGTCAATATCAAATTAATGTGTACTTGCTTAATAAAGGTATTAATTTATTTAAAAAAAAAAAAACTGTTATTGACCCCAAACTTCTGAAGTGTAGTGTATATATAAAGTTATAATATTACATTAATTTGTACAATAATCAGTATTAACTAGTTATCTTAGAAGCATATGATGTACTGCTTAAAAATTGATGATATAAAAAGTTATTAAATAGTGTCACCTTTTTATCTCATGGATATGTGAGATATAAATCTTGGGTTAATATCTCACTGTTTTGTACTTGGAGTTTAGAGATTGAAGGTTTTTTTTTATCCTACAATCTAATATATTTCTGATTAAAATAGCTCCAGCCGTCATGGTTTCATTCTTGTTTATGTGCACAGTTGACTGAGAAAGCTATTAAATTTTTCTGTGCAAAGGCATGAGATGAAAATCATTTACCATGGCTCTAACCATCTACTGAACGCATGTTTTGTAATACACTCATTTCAAAGTGAACGTACCTATATGTCTAATCCAGCCATCTTTTGGATTCCAGTTTTTACTATTTGTTTTCCATTAGCAAATTTGATAACATGCACATTTACCATCAACACAGGTCTCAGATTCTTTACTGTAACAGTTACAAGCAGCCTTGGTTTTTATTTTTATTTTTTTATTTTTTTTGCTCCTCAGATACAAACGATTCTGCTTTACTAGAAACGTGTAAAATGTGACCTACTTTCTGGCTTTCTCTGCACGCCGAAATAAAATGGGAGGTTTTTCAGAAAAACATTTGAAAACCAATCCTCATTAGCATTCTTTGAAGAAAAAAATCAACACAGTAATGCTGCAGGAAAGAGGCAAAACAATTATTTGTTGTGAAATCATTGCATTAATTAATTTCAGCCTGTAGTTATTTACTTAGCATGCTCTGAAAGAAAATGGCATGTTGTCAAGCGAATACAACTCCTGGAGTTTGAGGTATCCGTTGGCGTCATACTAGTCGCTGAGTCAACTTAAAACACATCTGAATGCTATTTCAGGACATTTCTGCTCTGTTCTTGATTCTGTTTGCAGTCAATTTACCCCATCCCATCTTTAAACTACACTTCTGTGCTGCAGGTAGTCAGACAGCTTTACCATGCTGTAAACATCAAGTGACTGAAATTGTATCTTGGCCATTTCATAAACAGTGGTGATAAATTTATTATACCTGTACATCCAGCAATTCATGAATAATGTTCAAATAAGATTTAATCTCAGAGGGGTCAGTCCAGAATCCTGCCTTTAGCCTCCATGCATTGCCATAGTGGGATGTTTTTTTGTTTTGTTTTTGAGAGAGAGGTATCAATGTCCAGAACCAAAGTGCTGAATGTAAATAGTTTGACTGCATCCATTTCTATGAGAGACAATATAGCTCAGTTATGAGCGTGAGATGCCAGCATGAAATATTGCAGAGAGGATTCTGTATGTGGCGAATAATTCTCTACAGAGTCAGATATGGGCGGTGTGGCCGTGAAATTAAACATAATCTTTATACTCTTAATATCATTTCTCTCTCTCTCTCTCTCTCTCTCTCTCTCTCTCTCTCTCTCTCTCTCTCTCTCAATGTTTTAACAAGATGTAAATGTTCTTATATGAATTATAAAAAGAAGCCATCTTTTCCCCACATGGAGCCTCTAAATAAATACTTAACTGGGTAAGTGCCATATCCTTTCTCCCATGAAGAGCTTACTCTTTGAACTGTTATACAGCAACAGACGACCATTAAAAGATTGAATTTAGCCTGTGCACTGTTTTCCATGGCACCAATCATTTACTTTTATAGAGATGTTTGCTACATCAATTTGAAGGCCAAATTTTACAGTTTTTCTCGATTGCTTAAACACATTTCTTGAAACTATGCCTCGTATTCTCAAAACTACAAACACAAATCCATAACGTCTCACCCAATTCCCCAAACATCCTATTTTCAGGTCAAAATGAAGCTCTAAACTCAAAACCATTCACTCTTGCTGAAAAAACAAACTTTGCCCTCTAACAGGACACACAAGCCCTCAAAATCACACACACTACAACATAGTCTAAGACACTGGTGCAATAAATTCAAAACAACATTTCCAAAACTGGTAAGTTATGTTGCTTGAGATTCCCCCATCACAAACCTTTTCACATGATGAACACAAAAGACACAACCAGTGGATACATTGGCACATTTTTATTCATACACAGAAAACACACACACACAAAAACTTTTTTTTTTCCTGTTTTACTCTTTTTTTTTTTTTTTTTTACTCTATTTTTTTTATATATTTACTTACAGTAAGATTTGTGTGACCAACATATGACAGTAAAAGAGCACACACAAACCATATTCTAATATGGAATTCGAATTGTATTGGAATGGTAAAGAGTGTTGGGACATAACAGGAGGGCCTCCACTCAAGGATACAATATGATGGACACGTCTAAGAATGTTCCACATATGGTTGAAATACCATCATTTGCCTAGAAAGATAACAATCTGGGAGTCAAGACTATAAAGGAGAAAGGATGCCCTCCCTTCACTGTCACACTCTGCAGCCACACTGTCTGACTGTATGACTGCTGGCCTTTTCTTGCAAGAAAATAAACCTCATCAAAGACTATTGGAAATGTTTGTCTCTTATTCAGTGATAGAATTTTGTTTGCCACCACACCTCCCTGAAGGTTCTCGAGGCGACGGTAAAGCGACTCAAATTTGGCCTTACTCGTAGCCCAGCCTCCCTCATAGTCATACCATTGATAAAGACATGGGCAACTAGAGTGGCTTGAATTTCATCTGAGACTGCTTGTCTTCTTGTCCTTGCCCTTCCTCCTCCTCATTCTTATCCCTCTTCCTTCATGTCTTTCTGGATCCATTGTTCCAAAACTCAATAAACTGATTTGGGCCCTTTTATATATCTATTGAAGGTTCTGATTGATGTGTGTTCAATTTTGACTCTTAGTGTTTCCACCTGGGTAATTGTGTGCTAACTGAGCTGAAGCTGTGCTGACTTGAGTGAACAATATTGAATGCTAGTGCTTTCTAAATGACAACATGGTCTAAGCAATGAGAAATGAAGGGATTTGTGTGTAGAGTTTTGCAGTGACAGTTCAACAAATCTGACTCATGTGTCAAAACAGTGAATAGTGTTTATAGTTTAGTGAAATGGGTGTGCTTTTTGATAAATGGCGTTATGGTTTTGAAATTTTAGTTCAAAAGCCTGGTTATAGTGTTTAAGCAATCGAGAAAAACTGTAATAAGTTTTTAGAACCGCAGTTTTATTTTAAGTAAAAGTCTGTGGTTTAGAGGGAATTGAATTCAGAATGCCTTTAAAACTGTAATTCCTGAGTTTGATTTTCAATGGAATGTGGCTCTATTATGCAACGTATAGGCCCTCTGGAAAAACATGCCTTTTATTACATTTTTGCAAAACTCCAAAAAAACGTACCTATATACAATTCACTGCAGAACCCAGCAGAAATGACTACTGTTGGCAGTAAACCACAGACAACTTTTATTCCTTTTCAGACAAATAATGATTACAGGGGCATTATAATCGATTACTAGACTTATTTTCGCACAGTTCCTTTCACAATAGTTCTGTAGCTTATGTTATGACCTCTCAACACTTTTACCATAGCACATGATTTGTAAACTAATTCATGTTGGCATCACATAACTAGCTCCATGATACACCTTTTCTGGTATGAGAAACTTGCTTGTTAGCTTGCCTGTACATTGCACTTGTAATGTGCAGCGCTCAGGTATGAGTCCTGTGAAACACAAAAGAGATCAAAGACTTATAGAAGCTAGCTAAAATGGCGTGGTTACTTCAGCAAATGCATTTTTATCTCAATTTTGCTTTTGTTAATGCTATTGGTTCAGTTTAGGGTAAGGATCAGTGTATGCCAGGCGTGTCCAATCCTGCTCCTGGAGGGCCACTGTCCTGTAGAGTTCAGCTCCAACCCCAATTAAACATACCTGAACCAGCTAATTGCATATGCATATTACGTGCACATGCATATGCATATTACGTGTTTAGTCTATAGGTATGCGCGTTTGAATATATATGTGCACAGGCGTGTAGTCTTTCTTTACAAATTGACCAGAACAAATTTCTTGTCTGGCCTTAAAAATGTATAATACAGAATTATTTATCGCTTCCGCGTAGCCATGTGAACTGGAATTATTTTGACAACATTTTATCTGTACAGAAGTAAACGGAAAGGAGAGAGGCCTTCACAGGGGAGAGACTAGATGACACTTCAGGACTGCGTTGTCGTCGTGTCCAGGCGCAGGTCCTTCATCAGATCTGGATATGGCTTGGATCTGGCAGACTGCGGTAAACCTCGGGATAAACAAAGAGACTAATATTAGCGTAGACGCCATTCTTCTTATGATGTAACAAGTACATCAGGATTTATGGGAAGTGTTCCCGATTCCGGCTGACCTAATCTATGCAGCCTAACACTGAATTATAGAAATTGATAATGTGTTATGAGTATGCTAGGTCAAAGAGATGTGTTTTAGTCTAGATTTAAAGGTAACTATATAGTAGGTGAAAAACAGTATGTGACAAAAGAAGTATGTCCGAATTTACTGTAGTCATAAAAGAGTAGGCTAAAAGTACCCAGATGACATATTTCTTCCGGCGAGATTCTGAAGTGTGCATACAATGGACACTTTACCATCCCATGAGGCCACGGGAGAGGATTTATGAATGTCAGTGAATGCACATAGCTGACGCTGGTAGGTCACATGATAATGACAACATGGCGAATGTAGTACGTCTATATTAATACTATAGAACATACTGTTTTAGCGGTCGTGAAGTAATTACTTAAATAATTACAAAATAAGTATGTTTACAGTTAACACACAAGACATTGTCAACAGAGCGAAGAATTGACGAGTCACCATGGAAACAGATGCTAAGAAAAAGCGTGCCATGCTACTTTCTTCTTCTTTTGTTTAATGGCTTTCTACATACTTAGTGCATATCGCCACCTGTTTGGTGGTTGTGCAATCATTTTTCAATCTTTTCGTTTAATAATCTTTAATCACTGTGAATAAGAACTATAATGTGTGTTTGATGATAATTTAAATAAAAAGACCAAAAAATAACAGACTGTGCTTACAAAGATATCACGGCTGTATAAGTTTATTTTTTATGTTTAGTCATTTTCCTTCCACGTTGCTTGAAAGGTAAGATATGTATGTTAGAAAACGTCCTGTTGCAAAAAAAGAAGAAGCAGAAAGCAGATCAACGATGTGTGAGATGAGAATTATATCTATATACAGTATATATATATATATATATATATATATATATATATATATATATACACATAGAAGTTTTTAGAGTGGTGCAGGTATCATGTCACTTATAGGCCAATCGGCAGTTAGCATCACGCTGATTCCCTCGACAAAAATCGAATAGAATTTCTCCATAGGATTTTGAATTAGCACAAAAACCAAGCTCTGTGATCAACAAAAGTTTATGATACTCACACGTTTTGTCCATCAAGATCATTTTCACAGGTAAGCATGACGTTTATGAATTTTGAAGCCTAAATGCAGCTGCCAGAAGTAAAAAGCTAAAGGTACGCTATAAACGAACTATACCACGGTAGCTCGACTTCAACGTCACCATCACTAAGTTTCCGACAACTGTTTCACTTTTTATCTAAAAACATTTTCCTAGAAAGTTTGGGTTACAATAGTTTGTAAGAGCACAATTATAAGCATAACGAGGCTGTAAAAGCGGACTGAGTTTACCTTTTCGGTGTGATGACGTTTAATCTCCTCGACAGCCTCTGTAGTCTCATTAGCCACGTGTTAGCGATTGCCTTTTTCGAGACACGTAACAGCTTAAAAAATCACGAGTGGGGTAATACTGATGTTTTTTATGTCGTAGAATAAAATGCAAAAGTGTCTTGAGCTTGTGTTCACCACAGACATTATTTCAGCCATTTAACCAAAATCACATTCAAAAATAACTTCGCCCTGAAGTCAATGTAACCGGAAGTGCTAAAATGCTAACTCGTTCCCGCATTTTGGCCTACAAAGTGATGTTATACCTGCACCTGCATCAATAGGTCAAGTATGCGCTGAACACAATCTTAAGTAAACTAACCCTGGAACAGAACAGGTTATTTTCAGAGAGTAAGTTGCTATGGCTACTTACATACCCTGAATGTTACCACCGTTTTTGGAACCGCAGGTTGAGGTTATCCGCTTACTTATCCTTAAACATGTCACATAACCTCAGATAGAGCATAGATTTACTTTTAGTGCCACTCACTCGACATTTCATTTTCAAACCACAGCCATATGAACAACAAAACGATTTTATAAAGCATTGCCAAATTCACATTCATCCGCTTCGTAAAAAAAATGAACATGCCTTTGAGTCCGTCACTCACAGTCCATTTCACTTTTGAAAGTTTCATGAAAGTGCACAAAGCAGCATAATATCATTTTGAAGACATGTCACCACAGTAATGTTCATCAATGAGCTTGGGTTGATATTACAGTAGCAAACAGCAAGCAGAATTGCTATTCAAAATTGAATGTAAAAAAGTAATTAACATAAATTCCAATAATTTAATAAAATTAATAATTTAAAGATTAATAAATGCTGTATAAGTGCAGTTCATTATTAGTTCATGCTAACTAATGTAATTAACTAATGTAAACTAATAAACCTTATTGTAAAGTGTTACCAAAAAAACATTAGAAGTTCCCAATGCTAATCCTCAATGATTATTCTCTTATTCTCTCAATTGAAAATTGAATGTAGGGGGACAAAGCTGCTGTGGCTCTATGTTTATAAGAGAGGCCATTTTGAACTCAGTCACTTGCTACTGAATCTGTATGTCCCTTCTGGAACAGAAATAGAACAGATAAGCAGGTCAGGGAGTTCAAAATATAATCTGACTTCAACACACCATACCGCAGAGCAAATAAATTCTGCCTGATTCTCCTCCAGTGTATGTTTGAGGATTCAAAGGCAGATAAAGAGACACCACAAACCGGTTTAGCACAACAGAGAACAGGAAGAAAGTTAACAAGACAGGTTTCCATGGGCACTGAGGGTGGATACACCAGCCTAGTTTATTTGTTCCCTCTAAAACGGGGCTTTTAAAGAAACGAAAAGGTCGACACTGGTAGAGGAACAGGAGGAATTGGCCCGCCAGCTTCCTCAGCTTCAGCAGAGATGTGTGAATCGATAAGATGGTTGGGGGTTGACAGAATGACAGCCACCGGGAGTCCTGAAGGACATCCTGTGAGGGAGAGGAAAAGAAGAAGGGTAGAAGAGAATCTGACAGGACACTTTAATGAATAGTAATTATTTTCAAAGGAAACCGTTCTGTGGGTTGTAATCTTGAAATCCGTTTCCCACTTGAGGAATAAAGATGTGATTTGTTACTCAGGCCGACGGGAGGTTTGAAGAAGAAACAGAATCCTGACACAGAGGGTAAAAGTTCAGAGCAATGAGTCGGTTTGAAGAAAATCTCTTTTATTGTGACTGAACCGTTTTCTAATAGATTTTTATTTGTTTTAATCTGTGTTTGTTTGCATACGATTCACCACCAAACAGTAAAGAAACAGTTTACCCCAAAAAATGAAAATGCTGTCATCATTTAATACCTTCATGTTGTTCCAAACCTGTATTGTGCACATGATCGGCTAAGGACAAAAAAGAAACTAAAGCTAAATATGACTATACATTATATTATACATTTTTATGATACATTATTATTATTATTATTTAAATTAAACAATCAAAGAAATATAATACTATTGCAATAATAATAATATACTGTAAAATAAAAGCTACAATAATAGAAAAAAACTAAAATAATCATTTTAATTTAATTTTTTATTTTTAGTGAACCAAAGGTAAAATAGCAATACTAATATTGATGGCTGTCTTAATGTTAACCAGAAAACCACAAGGAGACCTTAAAGTCTTTTGTTGACAACAGATTTATAAGCAATTCTCCTTTTATTTGTTATTTTTTGTTCCACAGAATAAAGAATGTCATACAGGTTTGGAACGACATGAAGTTGAGTAAATGAAGACATAATTCTAACTCTCACTTTAATGAGATAAGCTGTCCTGGTATTATAATTAAGGTTTCCTACTTGTCTTTTTCTCCTCTTACATTGATGAAAAGCTCCTACGTACGAACAAAAGTTATGCAAGATCTACTAGGAGACAACGGTTTAATGTAATCCTAAGGCCAGCCGAAAGTAAAAGAACTAAGGATCCCCTCCCCAAAAATAATGAAATAAAGGGACTTTTTGGCACCAGTCTTTCTTGATCTTCTTCTTTTGCGCTCCAGGCAATGTGCAGCTGACAAAGAGAGTGAGTAAGTCTTTAATGACACTGGCTCATTTGAAGCTGTGCAGAAAAGCAGCGAAAGAAGCATTGGGGGAAACTCTCATGTGTGTCTGGCCTTGAAATACTGTATGTTGTCTTTCACGCATCCAATACAATGTTTAATGATTGAATGAAAAGAGAATAATTGGATTTGCTGGTGTACTGGATGTCATATTATTAATTTTATGGCTTTGGAATTCATAGACTGTGTATCAAAAACACAAATGCTAAATGTTTTACTATGTAGCCTACTATAACTGTACAATAGTTTGGTTGTTTTAGTATTGCGCACAACCAACAGAAAGCAATACCAACAAAGTTTATGTTGGCCCTTAAAACATAAATCTCAGGGTGAACTGAAAGTAAACTTTGTTGCACTCTGTATATCTCAGCATTTGCATACCCTAAATATACAGTACCATTTCTCACAACATGGGGAAGCTTTCAATTGTATTATACCTTAAATATACCATCTCTTCCAACATGGGGAAGTTTTCAGTTGTAATTGTCAATGAATTGACCTACACAGAATAGTAATGTACATTACTTGAGTTAAAAAGTAACTCATATTTTAGTATACAATTAATGATTTAACAAATAAGAACAAAGTCAAATATCATAATCCCTAATACAGGTTTCATACAGATGTACAATATATCTCTAGGCCAACCATATCTGTTATCGGCATTTCAGGGAGTTCAGAAACAGTTTTGAGAATTACTCCCGTTAAAGTGACTTTGTGCTTCGTAATTTTGCTGAACTTTTTTCATGCTCAAACAGCAATATTTTACACACTAAAAAGTAGTATAATAGGTCCTCATTATTCATTGAGTTCATCATCAATCATTATTGTTATTAATATAAGTGCACCGATAACCAAAAAAGTAACATGTTACTTTACTAATCTCTGTACAAAACACTAGGGGCCCTATTTTAACGATCTAAGCACATGGTCTAAAGCGCAGGGTGCAAGTGCACTTAGTCTGAATCCACTTTTGCTAGTTTAACGTCAGGAAAAATGGTCGGCGTGGGAATAGGGTTGTCCCTATTCTCTTAATGAGTAATTGGTGTGTTTTGGGCGTAACGAGAAATAAACCAATCAGAGTCTCATCTCCCATTCCCTTTAAAAGCCAGTTGCGCTCACGCTATAGCGGATTGCTATTTACATGACAGAATTTGCAAGCGGAAAGACTGAACGCTTCTCCAGAGATCAAACGGAACTAAATGTTAAATGTGTTGAAAACATTCTTTCAAATGCAAGATTTCGTACATTTTTTTCATCATAGACTATCGTATGATAAGAACATTAAAAAATGCATGACAACATGATATGGCATGGTAAGAAATAGCGTTCATGTGCTCAGAACTTTTTGAATGTAATCACTTTATCATTTATATTTCAAATAAATGCTGTTCTTTTGGACTTTCTATTCATCAAAGAATCCTGATTAAAGTTTCCACAAAAATATTAAGAACAACTGTTTTCAGCCAATAATAATAAGAAATGTTTCTTGAGCTCCAAATCAGAATATTAGAATGACTTCTGAAGGATCATGTGACACTGAAGACTGGAGTAATGACTAAAAGTAATTGCTGATTTATCAAAAATTCAGCTGCCCCATCACAACAATAAATCACTTTTTAAAATATACTAAACTGGAAAAGAGTTATAAATAGCAATGATATTTCACTGAAATTTTTTACAGAATTTTTGATTTAATAATTGTAGCCTTGCTGAGTGTAAGAGACTTTTAAAAACATTTGAAAAAATCTGCTGACTGATATATACATTAGTACATTAGGAACCCAGTAGTGCCACCTACATTGTTCCACTAGGATCACTGGTTATCTCCCATGGCCCGTGCCATTTTCATCTCCCTGCCGATCCTGAATCACACACACTGCCTCATCATCTGGATTTGCATTCTGCTTGACATGATCCACTCGTTTCTGTTTGTCTTCCTCCCCCGGAATTTTGACAGTAGTGATATGGATTGGTTGCCTACTGCTCATTTTGGGTGTCCTTGGTTCTCCTCCTGACAGTCTGGATTAGAGGAACTCTCTCATGTCAACTCTGGAGGGAGAGACAGTCTTTGGACATCTTCAGGGACGCTTCATTCTGGGACAGACACACAAACCACCCTGCCATTGACGTGAGCGCTTCTCTCTAGCACATGCTGTCTCTCCAGGCATGCATGAAGCTCACTAACAAAAGCAGAATTTGTTTTCACACACTGCTGCTCGTGTCCTTTATTTCACTGCTTCTGGATGTTGCCTCATATGCTTCCTGTCACCATATGGCATTATATAAGCTGGCCACTTAATAGATATGGTGAGACCTTACTTTGTTTGCTCTGAATGCAAAATTAGAAAGCTAAAGTAAGAGGTGCAATTTTCTGTTGCACAAGTACAATAACTGATGTTGCACTACTGCCAATCCATACACAATATTCTTATTACATTACTGTTTATTAGTAGCCTGGGTTTCCCCATGCTGCCTTGAGCGCAGCGCGATTTTATTCACGCTGCTAGGCAGCCTGGATACCATGGACCAGATTTTCCCCTCAAAAAGGGAACCAATCACAGAACGGGGAGGGAGCAGCAAGACGATGACGACGCAACTGCTATGCGACACACCAAAGCAGTTTGTTTATATCTATGGATCCAACATGGCAGGCGCGAAGTTACCTTTCGATGCATCCTTAGATAGTGTTCTAAGTAGTTTAGTCTTCTTCAGCCATCGTCTTCTTCCTCGTCGAATTTCTGACGCTCTACATCTACTGTCTATGCTCTACATACGTCATCTGGTATAATTGAAACGATTGGCTATGATCTACGTACAGGCGCATTTGATAGACATTCGTAGCGCCCAATAAACGGCTCTGGGCATTCGTAAACCACGCCTCAAATACGAGAAAATGAACATGTGGTTCCCAGACCACGTCTCAATGAGATGAGGTCTGATGTTAGCCAGGCTAGTTTATTAGTCCTTTTTGTAACATATTAGTTTAGGGTCCAATTCTCACTATTAACTAGTTGCTTATTAGCATGCATATTACTAGGACATTGGCTGTTTATTAGTACTTATAAAGCACATATTATTGCCTTATTCTGCATGACCATATTCTACATCCCTTAACCCTACCTAATACCTAAACTTAACAACTACTTTACTAACTATTAATAAGCAGTAATTAGGAGCTCATTGAGGCAAAAGTTGTATGTAGTAGTTAACATTGAGAATTGGATCCTAAACTAAAGTGTGACCAGAATATATATATATATATATATATATATATATATATATATATTTTTTTTTTTTTTTCTTTCTATTTTGGTATTTTGAATCATTAGGTACTGATCAGTGTTATGGCTCTATCATACACCTGGCGCAAGGCGCGACGCAAGTGTTTTTTGCTAGTTTCAACCCGACGCAGTTATCATTTTCACGTCCTGCGCCACGTTGTTTAAATAGTAAATGCATTTGCACCTATCTGTTCACCCATGGGCGTGCTGGTCTGAAAAAGAGGTGTGTTCTGGCGCATTGTTGGCGTGTTGCTATTTGAGGCAACTGAAATAGACTGTGCCATTGACCAACAAATACCTGGTCTAAAGTCAATTGCGCAGTATTTTTTTTTTTTGTTATTTAAAGGGTGCATTAGATATGTGCCTATAGGCGTGTGCACAACACACGTACACTCTGCTTATTACACACACAGGGACGCGCAGCAGCACACAAACTAGCCAAATCTTAAAATTAAAAGGATTAAAATGTAAAACATTACTATTGGGTACATAAAGATATGGTGGAAACAGGCTTGTCCCGTAGATGGTCTGCTTGCTCGCTTTAACCTCACACACGAGCAGTTTCTTTTCTAAAAAAACCTAAATGCATTATGAGTGAATGCCTTAGATTTGAAAGAAAAAATAATAATTATGAAAAAAAAAACTTTTAATTATTGTGATCATCATTGTGATCAAAGTTTGACATTTCTGTCATAAAATCTAAAATATATAATTTGAATGTTTTTGAGTCATCAAAGACAATATTTGATGTCCTAAATGTAATGAATGAATGAATGGATGGACGAATGGATAAAATGTTTATTGGTCACTAACTACTATCATTGAGATTAAGCCTTTATATCAGAATGCCAATTAAATAGCAATAGTCAAAATGTTATTTTTCAAGACTAAAAGTCTTTGTACAGTGAGAGTCACAGCACAGTCAGTCTCCTAGCAGCGAGAGAGCCGTCAGTTCAAGCGAGCTGTTGGTACACTAGAAAAAATTCACAGTACTGTGGAAAGCATATCACATAATTGTGATTTCTCGTAGCACTTCGTACTGCTCTGGAGATAACTGTCATTACCATCAGCATCTCTCACCTATAAAATATAACCTTCACACATTTTTGACAAGTTGGTAGTTTTCTCAAGGCATGTGTCTAGTTTCCACAATAATCTACAATGCAGCACTGCCACCATAAAAACAACTTCAGCCCGCTCTGATCAGATCACAGCACAATAACATCTACAGTGACAGAGTTTTCCCCACAAGATCAACAGTATTCACTCTCTTAGATTTCTCCAATAAAGCAGTGCAAAAAACAAACAAGTCACTCGTATCAAAACTTCAAGTTCTTAGGATTTTCCTCCGAGCTTAAGAAATGGATCAAAGACTTGTTTGTGTTATTCACTTTATGATGTGGTCCATTTTAGGCCTTATAAAACTCTTTAAAAAAATCTTACAATAAATAAGAAATAAGAAAAGATAATTGAGGTATAAAATACACTGCTGTCAAAAAAGTGACAATTATTTAGATAGATCATTTACTGGTTGGAAAACAAACCAAACCCTTCTATTGGTAGACTAATAGGCTTTTCTAAACTCGGCAACCTGGCAAGTGCACAAAGTATGAAACATCAGAAACTTTGTTTTGTTTAATCCCTCTCTTTTTTTCAGATGTTCCAACAAAACTTTGAAAGTGGTCCCCATTATAAGGACAATTGTGCAGGACAGTTTTCAACAAATAACTAGATTTTAATTTGGATAATGGTACATTGTGCCCCTAATTGTGAAATATATCTATATATATTTTGTCTATCTGCAGACTTAGAAAAACATTGTAGTACATTTGATCAGTTTATCGCACAGTTCATGAGTTCTCAATTATTTTTTGTTTAGGTATCAACTTTCCTTAGAAGAAAAAAATAGATATAAATGATATAAAAACAATATAATAGATAAAAAAAAACAAGAGTATAAAGGCTTGAATAGCATAATTCAAATATTTGAAGAATTATGATAAATGCTCAAATTGCAATTTGGATGCAGACTTTGGCATGTTGTCAAATCTGAGCACAGATCTAAAACTAGAAGAAACATTTTATCTGATAGATCTTTTTCTCAGGAAGAAAAAAGTCAGAATTTGCTCTCCTTTTAATCTGACTGCGGCCTAGGAGAAACAACAGATCTTTAAAGATATATCACTTGTGATTTTACTTTCCTATGGGTAAAGTTGTCAAATTCATGGCTTTCGAAATCAATTAAATTATCATCGTCCCAATTCAATTCAATCAATTCACATTTATTTGTATAGTGCTTTTCACAATACATATCGTTTCAAAGCAGCTTTACAGAAAAATGTCTACATTACGATTTAGATTAAGTTTTTATCAGAGGTGACTGTATCCAAGTTCGTACAGTTCTAAGATAATACAAATAATGCAGTTATAGTGAACATCATGTATTAATTTAGCTAGAAATGATGATCTCATTAAAGCAGTTATTACAAGATGTGATAATAATGATTACACTATATAGAAAATTTGGCAGCTGTGTATGTTGATTCAGAATTAGCATCATTTGAAGTCCTTGCAGGAGTTGGCGATGGGCATCCTTAGGAAGAAGCAGAAAAGCAAATGGAAAATAATTAGCGTAGCTGCTGTTCATAACATTTCAAGAGAAAGATAATCATGTGCATTTAATCTGATATAACTGGAGTACATGGCAATGCGATGCATTATGTGAATAAGAGATGTCTTTAATCTAGATTTAAACTGTGTCTCTGAGCCCTGAACATTATCAAGAAGGCTACTTTGATATGCTACATAAACCATTATTTTAGCCGATTTGTTTTTTCTGATGGTCAGGACTCTCATAGCCAGTTCAGTGACCAATGAGCAATTGTTTGATACATTTATTTATGTGTCAACATTCAAACAAATAACCTCCAGCAGAAGAGGGCTAGACTTCCTCAAAACAGTTGGCAAATGCAAGAATCAAGTTGTTGCTAGAGCGAGGCTGCCTTAAAGAGGTGTTGATCTGTGGCTCTGATCAGAATTATGTATTTTTAAAGCTTCTTGAAGCTTGCTTTATGACATTTGGCTTATGTGGGTGTGAGCTTCCGGAGTTGAAAATCCTAAAACGGTACTCACAGAACACAAGGAGCAGCTCAAAAATGAAGACAGACGCAGTGAGTGTCTTTGAGTGCATAAACACTGGCTGAACTGCAGAAAGCCACTGAGTAATGTTCAATATTTTTTCACTCGACACCAAGATTCAGTTCCTGGCATTTGTTCTAGTAGGTGTTTGATTAAAGTGGATGGTGTTGTTGCCGCCCTGTTGTTTTGTGTTTTCCTATACTCTTCTCCTTGGTTAAAATTCAACACAATGCCTCCATATGAGCTACAAATAAAAGACCTTTACTCTCCCAAACTTTTCGCCTACTTGCTGTGGCATTTGAGCAAGGGAAAATAATTAAATGTGCCCCACTGAACTAAGTAAATTAATATGCCTGAAGTCACAAGTATTTAGTGGGATTATTAATTAATGTACACCTGCTAAGTGGGCTGGAGTCACGGTAGCAAAGCCTTCGGCATGTAAATGATCAATTATTTAATGACG
The DNA here is from genome assembly GCF_949319135.1 of Squalius cephalus. Taxonomy (NCBI): domain Eukaryota; kingdom Metazoa; phylum Chordata; class Actinopteri; order Cypriniformes; family Leuciscidae; genus Squalius; species Squalius cephalus. Next base: position 31,963,659 of record NC_137128.1, on the reverse strand, counting down.
CACTTGTAATTTTTGTTTTATAGTAGACCTCCGATCTGTGCCCAAGAAATCAAATGCCATCAGACTGGACTCCTGAATAGCAATTAGATTCGTCACATATGTAAGCACTGAAAGGGCACAGCTGCACCAACACTGTGCACTGAATTTATGAACTTTTCAGATTGAAATGAGAAAGCAATACCAATGTTTGTAGTGTGACCTGAAATACATGCAAAGAAATACTGTTTTAGAATATGAATTTTGATATATTTTGAGATATATTCAATTTATACCTTAAAATGCCTAAATATATTACAAAGTATAGAAAATAACTTCTTTGGTGATTTTATTGCAACTACAGTTCAAAAGTGTGGGATCAGTAAGTTTTTTTTAAATGTTTTTGAAAGAAGTCTCTAATGTTCATCAAGGCTGCATCGAAAATACAGTAAAGTATTGTGAATTATTTTAAGAATTAAAATTAATCAAAATAAGATTCAATAAAATTTCAGCAACCATTAATCCTGTTATATATACATATGTATATATATATTCATACAATATGGGTGGAGGGTGGTGTTTGTTTGTTTTTTATTTTCACAAGATAAGTTACAACCAAAAATTGTAGTTGCAAGATTGGCTAAAACCTTACAAACAAACAAACAAACAAACAAAATTTTATCTAGAATAAGTTATTTCTAATTTGGGAATGGTTTTGATTCCTATGGAGGGCTAGGTTGCACTGGTATAAATGGTCATGAATTAACATGAGAGCAGGTTCCAGCCTCTGCGAGTTCTGTCTTTTTTATTGCTTCACCCCATCATTTCAGCTTTCTTTCTATTTAGCCTCTATATCAGTTTAAGACACAGCAGTAAACGAGAGAGAGAGATGCCATGGAATTTTTGGCACATGTGTGACAGTGTGAAATCTGAAATCCCTGGAGATCAGATTAAAGATGGAAGGGAAGTAAAGCTCTAGCTCACTGCAACAGCTCCGTGCCAATGTGGGAGGTCAGAAAGGTGGATATCTGAGAACAGAGTGATGTACTAGATTTGTGAAGAGAGAGCTGCAGTACTGCTGCCAAACCAACTCTAGGCTGTCACATTATTTAAGGGGCAAAAACAAACAACACTAGGTGAAGTCTTTAAAAAAAATCATTCACATTTTAGCAGTATCTATAGACATGGGAAAAAAACATTTATTGTGCCCAAAATCATTGTCTCTGTTAGAGCTTTCTTTGTAATCAAACCCTAGTTAATGTACATCTTAGTTTAGAAAGCATATAAGAAAGACAATATAATTAATGATTTATGCAGCATGCATAAACATTTTTTACCCTGAGTATTGAAACCTTTATATATATATATATATATATATATACACATACACACACACACACACACACACACACACACACACACACATATATATATATATATTAAAAATATTTTTTATATATATTGAAATATTGAGATTATGAAAAGAGGAACATGAAATGGAAAAATTATTCTTTCACTGTATTAAATTGACAGTGTTTGCTAATTAGTGTTCGAATCAGGGGATGTAAAGCAGGCTGTTAATAATACATTATTAAAAATTCCATTTGAATTAACCTTTCAAGTTGCTCTCTTTGACACAAATAGCTTAAATTAACTCAAATGGAAAGGTCATGACTGCAGAGCTAGTAAGACGATAAAGCCTTTTAGGGTCTATACAAATGAAGAATGTAATTATGTGGGAGCTGTAAGCTATTACAATTCAAGTACAGTTAGTTCTACCAACCTCTTCCCACACAGACTCACCCCTCACACAAAAAAGTGACACAGGCCTGATCCCTTCCTCACTGAAACCCACACAATGGTAAAATAAAAAATAAAAAACACACCATTAGATGCATGGGAAAAATAAATGGCACCTTTCTGAGTAAATGTTCGAGACTCTGAAAGACTGCAGCACAACTCAAAATGGCATGAGAGTAATGCACACCTTGTCTAGTTTTCTGTTCCTTTTGGTTGCACTTTCACCATTACATGTTGTGACACTTGAGGTCAAACAACTTGCACAAGAAGTGCTATTGCGGCCTTGCCATCGTTTTCTTGTGGGACACCATGTTTTCCATCACGTCTCATCATGCATATGTGTGTGTGTGTGTGTGTGTGTGTGTGGATCAAATGTCATATATCATGTAAATAATATAAATAACAGTAGAAGACAAAACCCATAATACACAAACACACAAACACAATATACCTGCTGAAACTTGAAATGGTCAGAGAGTGTGAGATATCGATTAAATAAAATAGTTTGATACAAAATTAAACTATTACAAGTTCATCAGAGTCAATTTTGCAACAAAATTGTAATACTGAGTAACTTACATTTTAGACAAAGTATTGTCAGTTACTTGGTATATTGCTTGCTTGGCCAACAAAAATAGTTCCAAACACAACAGAATTAAGCATCTTCAATTAATCTCTAAAAATGATAGCCACTTGTTTGGTTCTTGAATGAATCATTTGAATGAAGGATTCAATGACTCAATACAGACAGTGGTTGTGTCCGAAATCGCATTCTTCCCCACTATAACAGTAAGTGACAAGTATGTCTGAATTAATTCAAAGTACTCATAAAAGAGTAGACAAAAAGTACCTGGATAACCTACTTCCGGCTAGATTCTGAAGTGCAAATATCACTGCGTCTGAAATCACATACTCTCTTGAGTTGGTACTTATTTTGAATAAGTATCACTTTGCGACCACTAAAAGAGTATGTTAGTATGAATGTGGGTGCTTCTAAATACTCAGATTGATTCTTCCTTGTTTCCTCGTTCCTACGTCCTCCAGCCCGTGACCCGGAAACCAATTGAACTCAACCATATTGAAGAACATCTCAATTCTATAATTGCACCGCGAGGAGTCGAGGAATGAGGAGCGAGGAAGCTTCCTGAGGAGTCATGAGCAAGGACACACAGGTGTATCCTTTTCTCGCATCCCAAGGGGGTGGAGCTAAGACGCAAGGAAAGGAAGTGAGGGAAGGAAACGAGGATGCACAAATAAGAAATGAGAAGTACCCTGTGTGTAATATGAATGTAATCCGGACTACATTTGCCATGTTGTCATTATCATGTGACCCACCAGCATTGGTTGTGTGGCGTCACTGTCATTCACTAATCCTTTTCTGTGGCCTCATGAGATAGTAAAGTGTCCATCGTATGTGCACTTCAGGATCTTGCCGGAAGAAGTATGCCATCATGGGTACTTTTTTGCCTACTCTTTAATGAGTACTGTGAAATCGGACATAGTTGTTACATACTGTTTTTTGTACTGTTCTTCTCACACCCCCCTAGCACCTGTGAGCGGAAAAACCACCCTTGCAACTTTGGGCCGGCGGGCCTCAGCATGAGGAAGTATCACGTTATATCAGGTCTCGCGATGTAACGAATTGCTTTACGGCACTGCACACACTATCTAAACATTTATATGCTAGCCTTCTGTGTATCATACATACCTCAGTGGACAGGGCTCAACCAGCTTCTTTGAAAACAAATGCACATGGACCAGAGGGAGAAGATGGGAGGGGGAGAGTTGCCAACGATTTTTGACGACAGTGTTGTCAAATATCTTTTCCGAAGCTGTAGGGGGAGCTCTATAGAAAAACCCGCAAGCAAAAAGCGAGAAAACAGCAAAGAAATTGCCCAAACTGCATAGCACCGCTTTAAATCATAGACATAATAAATACATAAATGCCCTATTGACCGGTTTGGAACGTTGCTGCTATACGTCAACGCGTCCGCCATTTTGCTGAGGGCAAGACTGCGCTATAATCAAATGCAAGTAAACGGGTGAGCTGCGGTTTTTCTGGATAATAACAACAAAAAAAATTACATTTATCAACCGATTTCAGTGGTTTGTATGTGGTGTACAAAAAGTTCCATCTCTAGTTATTTAAAATCTCGATAGTTAGACCTATAAAATATTTTTTTTAATAAGGAATTGTCAAAGCTCAGGCTTGTCATGTATTTGGCTTTTTATTCTTGGATAAGAACTGTGAAGACCCCCATACTGAGATATAATTTCATTTTCACATTATATGAAATAAAGTTTTCTTATTGTGGAAAAAGCATTTTCTGTCATTGACCTGATTTTAGCAATAACAAAGATAACTGATGGATCCTTTATGGTAATACATATGATATGGTACAACTACAGTGCAATGCAAATAGTAAATATAAGATAAAGTGAGAAGTAATAGTACATAGTTTCAATAAAATAAACAAACAGTATACAGCAAATAAATTATTCGCCCGTTAGATATACACAAGACGAATTATATCTCATGTTTAACCACTAGACTAGAGACATCAGAGCCAGCGGCAAACGTCCGAAGCACTAGCTGTGGTAAGGCTGTTCCAGGCAGGGTACATGAGCGCCTGGTGACCGCCTGGATCTCACAACTCCGAAAACGTCAGATACAATTTTTAAATAGGCGCTATCTTTATAAATAAACCACAGATTTGAGCTTTAAACAACTACATTGTCGACTGAAAAACCCTTAAAACTACATTTCGTGACACAATAACAGTAGTATTTTAAATTTTCACAGCCTTTCTCCTCTGAAAATAAAAATAGTAAATGAAATAGTGACTAGTACCTACCCGAAACGAGTACTTGTCATAAAAGTCGGTTTTAAGAAAATATAGATGAGATTTCAGGACATATACTTTATAATATAGGCTAACATATAATGCTAAAACTATCATATAAATCATGTCAACTCATGTTTCAACTTTCACAGCTAAGTTAACTAGTGACATCGCTGGCTATTTAAGTCTGACTGACTCCGGTGGCCAACTGTACGTTACTATGTAAGGGTTAATGCCCGACGAGGAGTCTATTGTCAGGTATTAATGGACAACGGCGAGGCTTGAACCGTCCGACGCGCAGCCGAAGTCCATTAATACCTGATAATGGACACCTCGAAGGGCATTAACCCGCTTATACCATGGTCACTTGCCAAATAACACATTTTTAAAACATAAGTTTATATTTTAATTAGTTTTACAATCGAAATCTAAAGTTTTTACAAACAATAACTTGGTTTCCCTGGTTACGCCTGACTGTTTATTTAGCAACTGGAGATATTTATAGTCCGCTCGATTTATAGTCCGTATAGATACTTTGACTGCCTGTTGCTATGGTTCCTCACAGCTGATGTAGCCAGCGCATTTATTTATTAATTTCGAACGGTAAACAGTCAGTTTCACCAGAACTCCTTTACTAGGTGTCCTCTATCACTTTTTAATGGACACCCTGCAGCCAATCAGAATCGAGTATTCACCCAGACCATGGTACTAATTATATCATGACCAAATACAACCAGAAACAAATGGTAATTCCCTGAGACCTGTTTTCAATTGTGTGGCGATTTGTACTGCCCCAAGCAGCACACGAAGCAGGCATGTTTCTCAATTCCCGTTATGAGAGGTATGGGAAAGTTGCCCTCCACAATATGGCGGCGCCGTTGACGTACGATCCAGCGGCCAATAGGGCGCCATTGACTGACGTCTATGTATTTATTATGTCTATGCTTTAAATGACAAAGTGAAATGACACACACTGTAAAAAAATATTTTCATGATTTGTTATCTTAACTTTTAATCTTTTGTCAAAACAACTTAGATAATTAATGTGGTTCAGATAACATATATTTTGAAGTTCTATTTATTAAACCATAATCTTTTGTCAAATCAACTTAGATAATGTTGTTCAGATAACATATATTTTGAGTTTCTATTTATTAAACCAATCTCTTTGTTGCATTAACTCAATTTTTTAATTTCAATGAACTCAAAATTTTAAGGCAACCAGGTAACTTACATTTTTAAGTTAAAGGTTTAACTTAAAAATGTAAGTTACCTGGTTGCCTTAAAATTTTGAGTTCATTGAAATTAAAAAATTGAGTTAATGCAACAAAGAGATTGGTTTAATAAATAGAAACTCAAAATATATGTTATCTGAACAACATTATCTAAGTTGATTTGACAAAAGATTATGGTTTAATAAATAGAACTTCAAAATATATGTTATCTGAACCACATTAATTATCTAAGTTGATTTGACAAAAGATTAAAAGTTGTGATAACAAATCATGAAAATATTTTTTACAGTGCAACTAATGATGGAAGGTCACATGACTGACAACATGGCGATGTTAGTACAATATAGAACATACTTTTTTAGCAGCAGAAAAGTAATTACTTGTTCAAAATTGTTAACTACTCAAGAGAGTATATGATTTTAGGTGAATCCAGACACTTAAATGAGTAAATGACTTACTCATAAAGATAGTCACTTGTCGCCATCTATTGGTGTTACTTGGTGCAGAAAGAATCATCAACTATTATCAAACTTGAGTGCTTTTACAAAAAGAAAAACTCTGCAATGCACGACAAACAGTGGTAAGACAGTTGTGAACACAGTAAATACAGTAAAAAATAAACATATTGATCTAAATCCCAGTCTATGCTGTGCATCAGGGTTTCCATCAATAAACATTTCCAGTGTAATGCCTTGCACCGGTGAACACCCTGAACCCAGGGGCACACGCTGACAGGAAGTTACTAAGGGGAAGATGCTCTCTGCCTGGTAAGGACTGAAAAAGGTTATTGGAGTTGCAGGGCCCCCAGGGTAATTATCATTGGCCCAAGAGATGGTTTGCAGTGCAGCGTGTGAGGACATGTACCTTAATTGGATCATACTGCAATCTCCCAAAGCTTTACAGAGACCTGGTTGTCGAGGTAACAGAGCTCAGGAGAATGTAAAAAAGGGAGGATAACACATCTACTAGCCAATCTTTTCTATGTCTATGATTTTCATAGTACAGAAACTGTTTACTCAGGGTTTTTATTTTAAAGCAGTAAAACTCATAAATGATGAGAGCTTGACCGTCTCAAGTCAAAAAGTAGACTCATTTATTCAAGATCTTTTGCTGCTTTTAAAAAAAAAATCAAATTATTCCAAATATCGAAATGGCATCAGCATATTGTGTGCAGTCAACTATGTGAAATAATAAGTACTGCCATGGATTTCTTGAGTTTTAAAATGTTGATTCTTGTAAACTTGGAAAACATAACAAGCAGACAACAACAAGGGCAGCCTGAGAATTACATAAGAAATGTGTGACAGTTAATCTATAAACACTTGGTTTTTGAGGACGCCTAACAAGCAAAAGAAATAATGCATATATGATTGACAAGTACACAATCTGTTTAGCATAGAGATTAGCTAAAAAATTGCATAAAAAAGATCAGCAGAACGGCAGCACAGATCATGAATTCTACTTCTTTAGTGTTATGAAATCAACATTATAAATTACATTACCCATACATATTTCAGATGCACAATACTTTGCTATAAAGTGTTTGCTTGGTAAGAAATTCCAAGGGTAACCTTCAGTGCAATAAACTTTTACATAAGTTATTCTACATTGCTGAGGTTGCATGAAGGATTTTTCAGTGCTCTGTCTGAATACAAAAGAGCATTGGTCAGAAAAACTGATATGGGAAGGTAAGCAGTGCTCATGCGCTAACTGGTTGCGCTGTGCATTCTGAGGGGTAAAATTGTCAAAGACGTGGAGATCAATAAAGTAATCTCACTCATCGTTACAGCTCTGGCACACGATAACATAGCATGAGACTGCAGTACAATGGCAAGGAAAGCGATTATAATTCTTGGAGGAAATTGACAAGTCCCATGTGGAGAAATGATGGCAGTTAAAAGGATGAAAAGGGCAGAAGTGTGAGGAGGCCGATACCTAGCCACCATTTCCTCCCTCCCCTGCCTCCTGTAGTAAGCATTCTTCTCTTTGATGTAAGCCTATTACTGGGATCACAACACTAGGCTCTGTAAGTTCTATTATTTGGACTCCACTTATGTGTATTAAGGTCCAGCACTGCATCCCATGACTCTTGCGTATGGCAACCCATACCAATCCAATTGAATCGTTTTAATAGCTTTTTCTTAAGAACCCTCTATACGCTTCTCAAGCCCACAGACTCGACTTAAAAACTCCGGAAATGCATTATTTTTTGCATCGAGACAATTAATGGGATTTAATATGAGAGCCAGTATGTGAATTAATTATTTTCAAGAGGCTCAGCTTTAAAAAAAAATTTTTTTTAATATATATATATATATTTTTATGATATATTTTTTAAGTGTAAATCTATAATACTGTGAAATAATGAGAGTAAGCTTTGTCAATATATTGGATACAGACAGCAAATCAAGGAGCTGTTGCTATGGTTACATCCTCACATGTATATTTAGCATACTCCGACTAACTTGTAATCTTTTAGGTTAAAAAAAACCTTGTTTGAAAACACAGTTGAAATGTATAAAGGAAAACACTTTTAACCCTTAAATGCATGAATGTTTTGCCAATCATTATTACATATTCCATCTTTATCTAACATGGATGGATCTCTACCTGTTGCGATAAGATATTAAAGTAACATTTACAGAAGAATAAAATAAAGCATATTTTGTTACCTTTTGGAGCTTGGGTTTGAGCAGATGTTTTATACCCATCACTGTCGTCAGAGCTCCTTTCCCAGTACATTCAGCATCTGGCTCATATTCGCAATCTCAAACATATTCTCAAAACTATCATTTTCCACATCTTAAAAATCAATATTTTGATCGCTGACAGCTTCTTCACCAGATCCACCATCAAGTGACATTAATATTTGATGCTGAATGTCATTGCTCCACTAAGCCATCTCAAATTTTGCTGATGATACTTCCTATTCTTTTGTTTTCTGCCTGCAGTAACCCCACTTCATCATTGTGTATCAGACAGACACAATAAAAGTAAATTGCACTAATACAGTCATCAAAGATTCAATTATTGTTGTGCAAAAAACAGGTAGTGAATGATGTCCCAGGTCACTAAAGATTAAGCGTTAAAACATCATAAAAGTGCAGTCCCAATGAGTAAAAAGGTCCATTGTCTATTGTCAATAGTGTAGCAACGCAAGAAGCTCACACACAAGTCCATTGTCTATTGTCAATAGTGTAGCAACGCAAGAACCTCACACACAAGTCAACACTACAAATGTTTTGTCCTCCCTCAAAAGTCATGACCTCATAGATCCCTTTTGAAATCCAAGACGCATGAAGAACCCAATGCAATATCTGCGTGGTGAAATGTTTTATGCACAAAATTCCTAATTGCACAGATTCTTATCGAAATGACAGCATTTCATCTGCAAACTTTTGCAGAGCAGCAGTAAATGTGACCGCACCTATAGTGCAATATTTTGCCACAAATTTACTTGATGCATTACTTTGCTGTGATGCATTACATCACAGTAAAAGAAAACGAATTGCCAAATAGCGGCAAGAAAACACATCTTCCTATTGAGATGTCACAGACACATAAATACAAACATACATCACATCACAAACAGTTTGGTCCGATTCACAAGTAATTGAGCCAGTTCTTTTAATGAATCATTCCAACCACTCACAAACTCAAGAATGCCCGTTTGAATTAGTCTGAGAAATTGTTTACAGAATGAATTGGTTATGGCTGGTAATAAATCAAGATGTGACTCACTTACTGAACAGCAAAGTTATCATTGTTTCCAGTAATGTGTTGGGTCACCATTAGATGTCCACTGTAAAATCTTGGTCCTGAAGCTAAACCACTTATCTTAGTACAGAATGAATCATTTGCATTAAACAGGTCTAATGAGAAAAAAAGAAAGAGACATTATTTTTATGTTTAAATATTACAAGAGCAAAACCTTTATGGGAAATCACTCCAATAAGAAACTTTTCGACTACAAATACTCTTTTCTTTGTGGCTGACTAGAAGTTGATGTGTTTCAATAAATTGCCCTACAGCATGCTAAACCACATCTTCATGCCTTCAATGGCAGTTAGCACTAACTTTAAGTGGGTTATTATTTCAGCTGTATACAGAGAGGTACTAACAGAATTCATACCTCATGAATAATACAATACAGGGTTTTCCTCTTATTGAGAAATTGGAAAGAACAAAATGAATACAGCATGACTGATTTGGCTGAGTGTCGAAACTGAGAGCCAGGGGCCCCTGCAGCAGAAGAAGAGAAAACCAGCCAGCCACAGAACATGTCAATCTGTGAATTATTGATTAACCTGGGGAGTTATGACAAGGCAGCAAACAGAAGTTTTCAGCAACTGAGGCATCGGATGACATCCCGTTACCTGCCGCCCCCACCCATCCACGCACAACACAACAGCCCAAACAAAATTCCACTCATGCAGCTGCGCTACTCGCTTGAATTACCAGCTCTTCAGCACCTACACCACATTAGCATTTGAATGAGTACATCAGAAATGGCAACAGAACAGAGCATTCACTGACACAGGACAAAGGAACTCATTCATAATAAACACATTTCCAGATGGACTCATGCCAGCTGACCTGTTTTGTGCTTCTTTTGATCTTTTGGTCACTAAACAGAGGAAAGATGTGTCTCTCAAAAAAACTCAGTAGTTATTGGTATATTCTATTCTTCTGAGCACATTTTAGAATAAGGTGTCTACAATGGTCCTGTACAGCATCATATGGCAGTGCAAATTATATAACTACTTTCATAAGGGGTATTTTGAAGGAATATCCACTTTGAAAGTTAGTTTTTAAGTTAGTCAGCATAAAATATATTAAAAAATATATATATATTAATAATTAAAAAACAATATAAATTTTCTAAATGCATGTTATTGATCTTATTGAAAATGATTAATCCGTGCATGTATCACTTTAAAAAAAAAAAAATTACCTTGTAATTTTAAATCAAAATGTCATAACTCGATCTTCAGATGCCAAACTTCTCTAATTAATTAGTCAGCTTAAACCCTGCCTTGGGAGAAACCAGGCTCAGTCGGGGGACCAGTCCAACATGGTGTGGTTTAATTCAGGCTGCATTACAAGTCAGATTGTAGATTGATTTCATTCAGAATATGTCATCCAATTCCTTCTGCTTGAAGATTGGGATACATTATACCGGCACATGCTGGAGAGTCATCGAAGCTGGCCATCACAGGTCTTCACAGGGGATCTGTCTCTTGGGCTCGTCTAGTAGACATCTGGTTGACTACTACGGTTACCTTGGGATAAGGATGAAACAGAGAGATTACAGAAATATAAGCATAGCATAGATGCCATTCTTCTTACAGTGTAACAAGTACATTGGGCATTATGGGAAGTGTTCCCAGTTCCAGTTGACCTAATTTATGCAGCCTAACTAGCCTGAAAATCCAGACCTAAATCTGAAAGATTTATGGTCTGGCATCGACTAGTGAAAATCGTCCAGCTCGAGGGGCGGCACCAAGCATACATTTGAAAATCTCACTGCACGCAATTGGATAACACTACGACCAATCACAACAATAAAGACCATACGCTTAGCTACCAGCGGAGCTAACTGGGATATTAGACTCTTACCGTATCTGGTCGGCAAAACAGCAAAAACGTCCTTCTTGCAAAGGAACGATTCGAGCGGCGTCTTCTGTTCCTGTTTTAGATAAAAAGCCAAGTCTAACTCGTTCATTGTAGCGGCCAAAGCCGTTTCAAACAACTGGTGTTCATCCATAGCCATCTTGCAATGTTTATTAATGGCTTCGACGTCACAGCGCTGTCGTCATCTCGCCTCTGACCCACCTATATCAGATAACCCGATGTGATTGGTGCAGCTCAGATCGAGCGGCATATTTAATGAGCATCATTACTCGACACCAGAGTAAACTCGCTGAGCAAATTCAACGTGTGCTCCCGCGAGAACTCTGGATTTCCAGGGTAAAGCCTAACAATCCTTTAACAGATTTGAATGATAGAAATGTGATAGTGTGTCCCAGCCAGCAGCCAAGACTGGTTGCCCACTGAGGCTAAGCAGTGTTGAGCCTGGTCAGTACCTGGATGGGAGACCTCCTGGGAAAATTAGGTTGCTGCTGGAAGAGGTGTTAGTGAGGCCAGCAGGGGGTGCTCACCCTGTGGTCTGTGTGGGTCCTAACGCCCCAGTATAGTGATGGGGACAATACTGTCAAAGAGCACAGTCCTTAGGCTGAGACGTTAAACCGAGGTCCTGACTCTCTGTGGTCAAATCCCAGGATGTCCTTCGGAAAAAGAGTAGGGGTTTAACCCTGGCATCCTGGCCAAATTTGCCCAATGGCCTCTATCCATCATGGCCTCCTAATCATCCCCATGGCTTCAGCACTCTTGTCTCCTCTTCACCAATAAGCTGGTGTGTGGTGGGCATTCTGGCGCAATATGGCTGCTGTCGCATCATCCAGGTGGATGCTGCATATTGGTGGTGGTTGAGGAGATTTCCCCCTTCCATATGTAAAGCGTTTTGAGTACCCAGAAAAGCACTACAGTATATAAATATATATGTATATAAATGTAACAAATTATTATTATTACGTGTATACTAGGTTAAATAAATGGGTCTTTAACCTAGATGTGTCTGCCATATTATCAACAGGCCAGAATTGAGACCACAATAAACGTGAAGGACTATAGTGCAATAGGAGCTCGCAGGACAAGAAGTCTTGAACATTCTTCAAAACATTTCCTTTTGTGTTCCACAGAAGAAAGAAATACATGGGTTTGAAACAACATGAGGGTGAATAAATGACAGAATTTTCATTTTGGCTGAACTATCGCTTACCAGTGAATCTCAAAGTGCTCTCTGGATTTTTTTTTAATAATCAAGAGATGAGTCGACATACTGTTTAATAAGAACTCTGCAGAAGTCAGCATTTGTCACATTACACAGTCACACAAGTCTGAATCAATATTGAGGAAGAAGAAAAGTGTGCATGCATAGTGATCTGGTGGGAATAATGGAGGCATTTTCTATCACTTAGCGCATTCAAAAGCACCTCAAGTCTTCAATTTCCCTCCACTGATTCCTAAAGACGTGACTGAGCAAGACAGATATGCCTGGGGGTTTGAGTATATTACATTAACACATCACACCAGAATATTCCTGATGCACTCAATTCCTCTCTATTCACCATAAAAAAATTATCATGGAAGGTCATGGAAATCACTCTCCTCTCTTTCAGGCTCATTTTTGTCAAAAGAGTGTGGCAGCACCCAAGGTGCACCACAGTACTATGTTGGCCCTCTGTCAGCCTGCAGTGATTTCAGCTCAGTGACAGAATCATAAATGGGACAGAAATCTGCCTGAGTACACTAATCAATTATACTGCTCTATCAACAGAGAGAGAGAGAGCAGTAGGATTTCACATGTGCTCCACAAGAGTTTAGAGTTAAAAATGGGACCGATTAATAAATTCATTAACACAAAATTTAGGAGCTATATATATTTAAGGTGACGTCTGTGAGGTGACTGTGTCCAAGTAATGTCCATATTTCAGAAATGTACAGTTCTAAGACAATAATACAATACAAATACAAATACAAATACAAATCATGTAGTTAGCTAACATCATGTATTAATTTAAGTAAGAAACAATGAGCTCATTAAAGTTATTATTACAAGTTATAGGCTACATAATATTTACAGTATATAGAACATTTTTAGCATTGGTGCATGTTGATTCAGAGTTTGCATCATCTGAAGTTCTCGTAAGAGGCTGGAGCCAAACTGGCATAATCTCTAGTTACATCGGGATCGGTATCCTGAGATAAAACAGAAAAGCAAATGGAAAATAATTAGCAATTACAGTAATCCTATAATGGTCATGAATGCATTTACTGTTTTTAAATTAAATTTTCGAAAGACAAGTTGCTGTCTAATACCTAGGTCTTTAACTGTAATCCTCTACAGTTGACGGTACATCCTTCTAGATGCAAATTGTGTTTTAAGAGATTCTGTGTAAAGGTTTTTTTGTCCAATAAGTAATACCTCAGTCTTTTCCAAATTTAATAGAAGAAAATTACTGGTCATCCAATGTTTTATGTCTTTATCACAGTTAAATTGGATAATTTAGAGATTTCATCTGGTCGTGATGAAATATATAACTGAGAATCATCAGCATAACAGTTTTGAAACCAATGTTTTGTTTTGTTTTTATATTACCAAGTAGCAGCATATATATTGAAAATAACAAAGGGCCTAAAACAGATCCTTGTGGTACTAAATCATTTACTGACATTTCTGTAAAAGTACCAGTTTGGCTATTACAGCTCATTCACAACAATCACATCTACAGCTAAAATGTAGTCATTGGGCAAGTTTTACAAACATTTACATTTATTCATTTCTCAGCTTTTATTTAAAGTGTCTTTCAAATAAAAAAAAAATCAGCAGCAAAAATACACAAAAGGGGGGACATAATCACATGCTAAATTTATGCTAAATTATAGCATAATCACACCATTTCTTTTTTTTTTCACAATTTAAAAAGAATAAAGTCTGCTCACGATCTACAGTATCTCCTACAATCTCTCATTCACTGCTCCATAAAAGCAGATGGGGAAACACGACCATGCAAGATTACAGACAAGAATCAGTTAATTTGATTAAGATGTCCCAGCTTAGTACATTTTGATTTTTAATGGAGTGACATTGATGGTATCGATTAGCCTCCTTGTCAAGTACTTGAGAGTCTGGTGGTACACTGACAGTAGAGGTGTACAAGCATTGCAGAAGAGGCTTGAGCCCAGCTGCTTAACATGTAAAGTATAGAACTATCATTGCATGGAAAGTGTTTTTTCCTTTTTCCTTTAGTCAAGCTGTTTCTGATATTACAGAAGATTGATAGACTAGGCTTCACTGTTTATGATTCTCTTAACTTGCTTTTTGAATGGTAGAACCCATGGGTATATACAAATCTTTGACATCAGAGAACACTTTCAGTGTTTGTCATGAAACATTGGTGCAACCTCTTTGTGAAAAACATGCACACGTCTCTTTCATCAAGCTAAATTTTAAACTTTGTATATTTGCACTAAGTAAACTGTGTGTGAATATACCTCTGTTCAAAAGTTTGGGGTTGCTAAGATTTTTTTTTTATGTTTTTGAAAGAAGTCCCTTATGCTCACCAGGGCTGCATTTATTTGATCAAAAATACAGTAAAAACTATAATATTTTGAAATACTATTGCAATTTAAATAACTGTTCTCTATTTGAATACATTTTAAAATGTAATTTATTCCTGTGATGGCAAAGCTGAATTTTAATCAGCCATTGCTCCAGTCTTGTGTCACATGATCCTTCAGAAATCATTTTAAAATGCTGATTTGCTGCTCAGATACATTGATATCAGTGTTGAAAACAGATGTACTGCTTACAATTTTTGTTGAAACAGTGATAAAATTTTGAACAATTCTTTGATAAATACTAGAAAGTTCAGAAGAAGAGCATTTATTTCAAATATAAATATTTTGTAACAATATAAACGTCTTTACAGTCACTTTTGAAATTAAAGTATTCATTTCTTTAAAAACTACTGACCCTACATTTTTTAATGCTAGTGTATGAACATATTACCAAATATCACATTTCTTTGCATTATGAATATTGTTCTAACAGAGTTAATATGGATTCAGAACTGAATACAATTACATCAAATTCACACAGCTACAATTTCAGCTGCAAGATGATTGAAATATTGACAAATCTGAGTAGAAATGAATGTGGTCATTCAATTGAAATTCAGTCAGAATGATAAAAGCAGTCGGAACGTGTATAAGACGTGTTCTGATTAGCTTTCTAATTAGTTGTATAATTGACCATAACATATTAAAATTGAACATCAGCAAAATAATTGGATTTTCACTTCAACAATTACTGTTCCATGTTTAGAGCAGAGATTCCCTTTTCTGGGATTTAATTTAATAGGACTGAATTAAAACCAGAACACATTTCATCCAAAGCTTTTGTTACCCTGTAATACAGATTTATTAATGGTACTGCCTGTACAGTGATAAATCTCATTATTCATCAATTTCACTGAAAGTGACCATAAACATTTGCGTTCATTGATGATCAAAGACCTCTTTTTCTAAAATGTAGTCCTACGGTATGTATGTGTACAAGGCAAATACTAGATGAGGCCAATTTGATTTGATATATCTAATAATCATACCATGGATGCACAAGCCCTGGAATCTATTTCCATTATACCGTTCAATCCATTGATTTAGAGCATTTCAGTGCGATTATAATTAAGATTGTATCCTACATTTCCAGAATGATTAATTTCTTTGCATGTCTCTGCAGTGCTTCACATCTTCAGACTTGATCCCCCTTATTATCCCACAATACTATGGGCTTTGTCAGGCCTTTTCAAGAACATAAGCCCTTTTTGTGTCTGGTCAAAGTAAAAGTCTGTTTAAATCAAATTGCCTTGCAGTTCTCGCTCTCTCTTTCTCATCCATACATCAAATGGATGTGGCAAGCTTGGCAACCCCTGCTTTGAGGTGTTAATAGTAAGCAGCATCTGCCGGGAAGGAGAGAAATGAGCATTCGCAGATGATGTGGAGAACGAAAACACCCAAGGTCATGCCAAAACACCCTGTCTGATTTAAACAGCATCGACAAGCAAACAGTGAACAGGATGTTGTATGTTGAGTCTCTATGCATATGGTTCTCCTTCTGGGGAGGAATATGACATGTGACAAAATACTTCAAGGAACTGATTAAACACAAACAGCATTGCATGTTCACTGTCCTGATGTTTTATTACATCTGTCTGTTGTAACCTACTTGTGGAAGTGGCTCTGATTAGCCTAGCTTCAGATTTAAAACACATTTCAAGATTACCCATGTACTGTCTAATCAGAGCTACCAAAATATACATTTTACTCCTCCCAAAATGTTTAAAAATGAATGTGTGAGGATATGCTATATGTCATGTTATAGCCAGATATGACAGTGCTACTTCAACATGCATCGCCACAGATATATAGCAGATCGCAGATGAGTAGCTGAGTATCTCTTCAGCTACCTATAGACCTTATTACAGTTTTTTACAATCGCTATGACAGTTTTTTCAATACATTTAACAAGTTTCCTAAACTCTTAAAGCACCAACACACCTAAAACACACAATTGGCAAAACGGTTAATTTCATGCTCAAAATCACACATTGTAAATTAAACTCCAAAACTAATTTTCAAAATACAATAATACACTAACACAATACACTATGTCTACCAAAACACTGCAAACATGTTTCAAAATCAAATAATTATTCAAAACACCAACAGGAACATTTAGTCAATCATAACACAATGACAAAAAAAACACTATCATCAGCTGAAATTACAGAAACTGCATTATTTTATGTGTCAGGTCTGCCCTTATACAACAGACAGTATATTGTATTGATCATAGATTGTGTTTTGCACTGCAGTTTTTTTGTTTTTTTGAAGTCTCTCTACATTTTTGTTTTGTTTGTAATGTAAATGCATGCATTTTGTTGTTGTTGTTTTTTGCAGCAGAAATTCAATACAACAAAATAAATGACCCTTCTTAGAGTAGCTTTATAGAATGTATGGTTTATGAAAAAAGAAGACAGAGACAGAATTACTGCAGTAACGGCTATATTTGCAACAGGACATTTCTGCAATATAACAAAAATATGCAATATAGCTGCCATTTACAGTATTACTGTATGTGAAAATACAAAATATACAAACAGAAAAGGCCATCTTCTAATCTGCCCGGTCTTCTGCATTTGTCCATGTTCTCATCCACATCACACCTGATATCTTCCCTGGCAAGGCATCTTGGGAAGAATCTTTTGGCTTGCCTTATCCTGGTAGTGTTCAGCTGTGATGTCTTGGTATACAGCATCTTTTGCATACAGGAGGGACATTTGGTCCTGTGGACTATGGTAAAAAACCTTTCATCTCCAGGCTAAGAATACTCCTCAATGGGGTTGAGGAAAGGTAAGTAAGGGGCAAGGAATTTGGACATCATCCTCTGATGGGCGTCAAACCTGGCTGTTTCTCAGTAAGAATATAATAAAATACAGGGGATATATTTGTGTTTCAATTCACAATATAAGCAGCTGTTCACCTTGACTTTAGTCTGTAAGGTTAGGTTTAGAACATGGTGTTATCTGTTCTGACATACAGTGTTAAAGCATTGGTAAATTTTGCAGTAAAAATCCATTGTTTTGGTCTTGTTTGAGCTTGTGTGTAAAAGAAGCTCAAGCATTTTAAATTTGTGTTAACTGTATGCATTTTGTGTTAAAGCAACAAGAAATGTGTTAATAGTATAGCTTTCACAGACGGATGTAGTGCTAACTGTGTTAAGAGTTTTGGAAAATTGTTAAATGTATTGAAAAATCTGTCATAGCAATCGTAAAAAACTGTAACAGCAGCGCCATCTTTGATATTTATTGAAAGCGAGGGATAGACATATATCAGTTATTTAATATTTAATATTTAGATTGGTTTGCTGATGAAACACTGCAAAAAACAATATCTTTCCAAGAAATTTCAGTAGACAAAAAAAACTGTAGTGATCTATATGCTTTATACAGGTTTTTTGTTTGTTTGTTTTTTCACTGCGGATGCCATTGAAAACACGGTGAGTCTATCCAACACCTGTCGTGGCGCTGCTCTGAATAATGTCTATAGGCGACGAGCAATCTGCCGCAAATGAAACTGAAAGTTCAGCGTCGCAGACACCTAACACACAATCATCTTCATTAAAAGTAGTGAGACTAAATTATCTTACCAGTGCTGAAGCCGCTCTCACTCCTAATGCAGTCTTTGACCTTGATGAATAAAATTGTTGCTTTCTTTGATGTGCCTCCATTAAATTTGCAAATAGCGCAGGAATAGACATTTATGTGGCCAAGCGTAAATGGAACCGTTTTAACAAATCAGATAGAATAGAGAAAACTTATGTGTAAGCAGGCCCTTAAGTTATGTCTACTGAAATAAATTTGGTGTTACACTGAGGTATTTGCCACTGCTAACTAAAAGTACACCTAAAAGTTCACCTATAAATAAAAATGATTATTAATATTCAGGTAAAAGATATTGCTTTAATAGCTTGGGTCGCATTATGATGCTTATCTCTGCTAGTCCCCCGTGACTGGTAGTCTAGTACACTGCTAATAAAAACTAATAATTCATGCTCAAAAAGAGTATGCTTTTCTGATAATATGCACAGTTGCATTATTAGGAACAATGGGTGTTTTCTTCTTCATCGACAAAGACATATTAGCATGATTTTACCCTGCCAAACGAATGTAAACATAAACTTGCAGAATTCTTGTTAGGTAAGCATTAGGTCTATTTATGATATTAGTTGCATATTTAGACTGTAAAATTCATTATTTGATTTACAAATAATAGCAAAAAATAGTTTGCAACAGTAATAATTCTGTTGTAGCTTTTACTTTTGTTGCAGAAGCAAAACCAGCCAACGTAACTGAGAATAATGTGTCAAAAGGTAATTTATTTATTTAACTGTTGTATAAAAATACTTTGATTAAAGATTATGAAACTAAAGAGTTTTAGAATTTAGAACTGTTTAGAGAAAATGATCCACCATTACAGTGCAGTGCACCGCACATTTTTCTATTTTTCACCTTGACATATTTATTAGATTTATTAATAATACATTCTTTTATTTCAAACCAAACAAGTGAGCATAACTCCAGACATATCTGTATAAATGCCTTTCTTTAATAACACTAACATTTTAGGATCGCAATGTGATTTAACCTCATTGCCCTGAGGATCAAGGTTCCTGTTGGTTGCATGACAAAATTTTCTCCAAATACAGTATTTAAAAAACATCAAGCCTTCTCACCGCTGGCTATTTACCCCTTTTTTCATAATGCGGGAAAGATCATGAAATCTACTTTTGCCACACAGCCTATTTCATTCATTGCATCAGGCTCTCATCTGCTTGGAGATGTTCATGGTCATTTTGGAGCTAAATGAAAGAGTATTCGGAAAAAGACAAACACTTAGCCATTAAGTTAATCAGTTTGAGGAGATGTGGCATGAGGCTGTGCCAGTTCTCCATCCATTTTCTCTGGTGTCCACTCAGAACATATGCTCATGCTCAGCACATCGAACAAACACTGTGTGTCAATAAGGGGGTAAGAGACCCCCTCAAGCAATGAATTAAACTGTAAATTACTCCAGCCGAGGAAGCGGACGATTCTGTTACACTTAATGTGCACTGTCAGATGTACTTAAATACTGCTCAGTGTTGATGACCTCTCTCTCTCTCTCTCACACACACACACACACACACACACACACACACACACACACACACACACACACACACACACACACACACACACACACACACACACACACACACACACACACACACACACACACACACTTTGAATGATTTTTGCCACAAATTTTACTTGGATTGATGAAAAACAGCTTTGGAGCTATATGCTTTTAGACCGTATTTTATTTAGCTCCCCTAAAAATGCGCAATGAAGCTGTCAGCCCGTTTAAAAATCTTAATTTTGTGATTTCTCACCATGTTTGTTTAAAGTAGCAGCTGCAGTGAGTGTTATCATTATTATCGAACTAACTAAATTAAAAAATATAGCAGCCATTCCTCCAGTCTTTAGTGTCACATGATGCTCCATAAATCATTATATATGCTGAGTTGGTGCTCAAGAAACATTTCCTATTATTATCAATGTTCAAAAGAGCTCTGGGGCCGTATTCACAAAGCATTTTATCTTACCACTAGGAGTACTCCTAAATCGCACTAAAAGATTTTAGCTAGGAGTTTTCTCTTAAAAGTTATTCACAACGCCTTTCAGACCAACTCTTAGTAAAGAAAAATGACAACTCCTAAACTAAGAGTGAGTCTTCGTTGCTATGGATGACGTCATTACTCATGCACGAGCTTGTCTGAAGTGACCACCTTGATTGGCTGATGATTGTAACGCGGGAATGATTCCAAACACCTCCCCTACGATGATGAGTGACAGGTGACAGGTCTGAGAATGCGTGCGCTACACAAGTAGTGCGAAGGACGGAAGATGATGAATAACTGAATAAATAGCCTAAATGAATAAAGAGTAAGGCAAAACAAATAGCCTAGTAGCCTAATGAAACATATGGATTGATGCAATATCTTTGCAACATTATTGAATTAATCTGTCACTATATGCCTCTGCCTACGTTTGCAAAGAGAAGAACATTTTAATTTGATTCACAATGAAACGTTACAATTAGTTTACATGCAATGAGTAGCCTAGTTTTGGTTGTTGTTGGTGGCGTTATTGCATCCCTAGTTATGCCTACAATGCAAAATTGTTCCCTCGCGATTGGAAGCTCCTGTAGCCGCATACGCATTTCAAAACATCACAACGTGAAATGCCACAAAAAGCGGTTTGTGAATAGGTCTTAGTGAGTTAGGAGTCCTCTCGACTTCTTTTAAGCTGTCCCAGGCTTAGGTGCTACTTTTAGGGCTAAAATGCTTCGTGAATTAGGAGTCCTAAAGTTACGAGTGACACGCCCATTATTTTTAGGAGTTGCTCCTAAATTCGCCAGTTAGGAGCTACTTTTAGCCTTAAAATTCTTTGTGAATACGGCCCCTGGTTAATATTTAAGTGGAAAGTATGATGCATTTGTTTCAGGATTATTTGATGAACAGAAAGCTATAACAGCAGTTATTTGCGATATAAACTTTCAATGTAACAATGTAAAAGTCTTTACTTTCACTTTTGATCAATAGTGCATCCTTGCCAAATAAAAGTATTACAGTTTTTTCCAACTGCTTACACACGTTTTCAAAACTATGTCTCCTTTTTCCAAAACTCTACACACAATTCCCCAAACAGCACACACAAAATGCAAAATGCCTCACATCTCCTTCAAAATGTAACACTGCATTCAAAATGCCATAAACACAAGTCAGAATGAAGCATTTGCATCAAATGGCAAACACTTCTTTCATAATAGTAAATTTTTGGATATACCATGTAAACATTGTTGGGGTCCGGGGGGGTCCCAGGAATCCACTTTTCAAAACAGATCATCTGACCTTTGACCTATTTAGGCCTATACTACAGTAAAGCAGTGATTGGTTAGTGATCAGTTAAGCAATTAGTGTTTGCACATGTGAGGAGTGTGTCTGTGTGACCTGGGGCCGTATTCACAAAGAATTTTAAGGCTAAAAGTAGCTCCTAACTGGCGAATTTAGGAGCAACTCCTAAAAATAATGGGTGGGTCACTCGTAACTTTAGGACTTGTAATTCACGAAGCATTTTAGCCCTAAAAGTAGCACCTAAGCCTGGGACAGCTTAAAAGAAGTCGAGAGGACTCCTAACTCACTAAGACCTATTCACAAACCGCTTTTTGTGGCATTTCACGTTGTGATGTTTTGAAATGCGTATGCGGCGCTACAGGAGCTTCCAATCGCGAGGGAACAATTTTGCATTGTACGCATAATGCAATAACGCCACCAACAACAACCAAAACTAGGCTACTCATTGCATGTAAACTAATTGTAACTTTTCATTGTGAATCAAATTAAAATGTTCTTCTCTTTGCAAACGTAGGCAGAGGCATATAGTGACAGATTAATTCAATAATGTTGCAAAAATATTGCATCAATCCATATGTTTCATTAGGCTACTAGGCTATTTGTTTTGCCTTACTCTTTATTCATTTAGGCTATTTATTCAGTTATTCATCATCTTCCGTCCTTCGCACTACTTGTGTAGCGCACGCATTCTCAGACCTGTCACCTGTCACTCATCATCGTAGGGGAGGTGTTTGGAATCATTCCCGCGTTACAATCATCAGCCAATCAAGGTGGTCACTTCAGACAAGCTCGTGCATGAGTAATTACGTCATCCATAGCAACGAAGACTCTCTCTTAGTTTAGGAGTTGTCATTTTTCTTTACTAAGAGTTGGTCTGAAAGGCGTTGTGAATAACTTTTAAGAGAAAACTCCTAGCTAAAATCTTTTAGTGCGATTTAGGAGTACTCCTAGTGGTAAGATAAAATGCTTTGTGAATACGGCCCCAGGTGAATAAGTGTAGCATTTTGATTGTTTGGAAAAGGAAAGCAAGTCACTTCCTGATAGATCTTTGTGTTTTAGATAGAGAATTGTGTGTAGTGTTTTGAAAAAAGTGTTTTATGCAATTGAAAACTGAGTCAAAGGCTGAGAAATAGCTTATGGTTTTAAAGATTTGGCATGTAGTTTTGCACTTTGAGTGAGAGGTTTCAAAAATCGTGTGACATGAAAAGATTTTGTGTGTAAGCTGTTGGTAAAAACTGTAATTTCGTAAAAAATAAAATGCTACTGACCAAGAACCTTTGAATAGTATATACAGTATATATATAAAAAAAATGAAAATAAGAAAACATCTGAAACAAAAAAGAAAAAGAAAAGCTAAACTAAAATGAAATGAAAAAACAAGATAAACAAGAATAAAGAAAAAAGTGAAAGCTTATCGGAATCCTCTCTATTCTAGTAAAATCATAAAATAAATTGCCACCACATACAGTTTTGATTGGTTTATTTTAAAAATGATCATTCAGTCAAAAATCTCTTATTTCTCTGAGCCACAGCAGCTCTTATTTAACCCCTTTATGACTTATCATCACTTCAGCTACAGTGACGTATATGATGAACATGTTGTCACTTTTCACACTTAAAAACTGGTTCTAATTGGGTTTAGAAAGAGGATAGAGTGATAACTACAGACAGGTCATAGGGCAGACGGCACAGAGCAAAACCCTGGGGAGAGCGCAGCTTGTCGGGGGCAGGTGGCTGTTTGCAGACAGATGGAACATATGAAGATGCTGCGTTTCCACAGGATGCACAAAGCATGTAAACAAACACCAGATCCAAGAAAACTCCTATAGTCCCATATCATCTCTTTTTCTGCTGCAGATGAATTTAGCTGATACTTTTTGTGGGTGGTGCAGTATTTGTCATTATTTGAGATGTATGTATCAATTACAGGATTTGTGGGTGTTGTATTTGGCAAGAGAGAGAACAGAGAGACTGCCTGACATGGACCATAGAACTCGGCTTCCTCATTTCTCTCTTTTACTCTTTCTGTTTGTCATTTCCTCTTGCTTGGAGGCAGCCAATTTCAGAAGCTGAAGTCAGCCATGCAATACAGTAAATATCAGAATCGCAGTGTATACGGATTCAAGCATAATTTCCTATCTGAAATCCATTAGCCACTCTCTCTGGTTAAATTAATCTTTCCCTCAAGCATGGAAAAAAAAACAAAAAAACAGAGAGCTCGGGCAGCAAAGTCTCATTCAACAGGACCGGCTGATAAAGAAAGTCGGGCTGATTTGGAGAATATAGACTGTTTTTGCTAGCGGATATTTTTGTGGAACGTTGCACATGAGAATTCCATTAGAGATTCCTGTCTGAGGGGATGGATGGAATTCCAAGGCCACATATCCACACGGTAATAACCGGACTCAGGAAACATTAGTCTTGAATCAGTCGGCTCTGATTCTCTGTGCACAGGAATGCATGGGTTGGTTGACGGAGTGTAACGTGACAGAGCAACGAATGATAGACTGTCAAAGTCAAAGCAATGGAGCAAAGTGTGGATTGATTAGACCAGCTGAGGAAAACAAGAGCTGACGGACAGGTTTGTTGAGCATTGTTCAGACGACCCACAAACATGCTAAATTCAACTTGTCATAACCAAGAGAAGGAATTCTATTGAACTTATATAGGGACAGTTTACCCAAAAATGTAAATTCTGTCATTATTTTCTCCCCCTCATGCCATTTGATGACTTTCTTTTTGTTTGTTTTCATGCAATGAAAGTCAATGGGTGTCCAATGTGGTTTTGAATTTCAAATATTCATATTTCATATACTCTAGTGCTCCAGACATTAAGCAGCACAGTGTATGCACACATATTTCATCATGCCTTCTTCAAATGAAATATATATGTGCAAATAAGGACACTGATACAGCAGTACATCTGATCATGAACACGATGAATTATTCTGATACACTGAAGACAAAGATTGAAAATTCAAAGAAGAATGGACAAAAAGTAACTATTAGTTTATTCTTTCTGTATTAAACTGAAGTGTGTCATTTGTTCAGAGATTTTAGTGCTCGTAAATGTAATGAAAATATGATTAGAACTTTTAAATGTTTTTACGCGTTTCTCCCTCATTCTTGGGAGTTTGTTGTTGTCATATAGGATTATATTTTTTATAATACATCAAGGTCCCCTCAACTTGTATTGGTTGTTTTCTCTCCTCTTCTCCACTTTTCCACAGCTTTACACGCTCATTTCTTGAGACTTTTGTAACTTGATGGATGGATGGATGCCAACTTGACAATTTACAATAAGGATTCCTGTAATGCATTACTTATTTCATTTCATAGTTATTCAGTGCATATCGGGAAATCACAGGAAATGTAGGGACTCAACCTCTTAGAACGTTAATTAAATACCCCTGTAATAAAGTAAACGTCAGCTCCGAATTAAGAGATAAATATCACTGGCTGCATTGGCACCCTTTAAAGAGTGTAGTCACGAACATAAATAAAGTTTAATTGATATTATAACTTGAATGAGAAGCTACAGACACATAATGATACAGCATAGGGAGCAGAAAAGTGCATAACTAAAGGTCGCCGTGACAATAGCAGTGATTAAACTCATCTGCATTACCAGATGGCTTACTGAAATAGCCTTTATAATTGCTCACATGATGATATAATTACAATTTCATTGAAATTATAACTTCCATATTCTATTACCAGATCCAAGAACCGGATCATATTTGTGTTTAATTGTAGCATAGAGTCATTGAAGATGCAGTTGGACGCATCGGGTGTCTTATTCAGATATTAAATATCTTTCAATTTAGTGTGCTATTGTATTGCCAAATCAGTTGCATTTCCAATGAAAGTGGTCTAAAAAAACAATAACAACTGTGTATCAGTCAGTTTATTAATCAATTAATCAATCATATATGCTGTAAAAAATAAATAAATCAATATTAGTTTGTGAACACATTAACTAATGTTAATATATCCAACCTTATTATATTAAATGTTACCTAATAATTATATATATACAGTATATATACTGTATATATAAACTAGGATGAAATAAGGATTGAAAATATGAATAAAAATCAAATCATGCCACCTTGAATCGCACACAGAAAATTGTAGGGTAGGAAAAAGTTGTTAGAAATTAATAAATTTGAAAAATGTATATATTTCACCTTTCTTGAAATGTGACTCATTTTCAAGAGAAGACATAAACAAACATGCCAGATACATCATAGAATTGTAGGTGACAAGTGTTACTGACGTCAAATCCTCATAACTGATTCCACCTAATGAATAATTCCCGCTATGAGTAATCAGCACTGATCGCAGAGCTCACTGCACGAACACATGCAACCCATTACTGCATTAAATAGGATGTGTGGGCTGGAAACTCAGTTTAATTTAACCTGCCCACTTCACAGAGATTTGATGAGGAAGGATTGAAGTTTGATTTTGTCACACAAGGAAGGTGTCACAAGGGCTATATTATATTGTCAATTACAAAAATACATGTTTTCTCTAGCAGTGGGTTTTAATGTTGGTTTCAAACACCTTGTTAAAATCCTATATATTTTTTCGTGAATGTTATCCTCCAAACTAAAACATGAATTTCAACTAATCCTATAAAGTGTGACGAAATGTCCAACTATGGGGTCAGTGTATGTTCAATGAACTGTATCTTTTTTTCCAGGCCAGTTAGGGTGGAAAAGTAGCTTTGTAAAACATTTAATGCTTATTTTGTTGCTAAGGCCTTAATGTATGTGCCTATACAGATAAATAAATATTCGAATGAGATTATAACGATGGTTAAGATGCCTGCATATATACATATATATACAGGATGCATTAAATTGATCTAATTGATCATATGCTAAATAAATGCTCTACTCTGTTCATTCTATTCATCAAAGAATCCTGAAATAAATATAGCTGTCAGCAAGGGGTAGAAAAAAAGGCAGAAAATAAAAGAGCTGGATCTATCAGCAAGCAGCAAAATAAACTCAAAATTAAATTAAATGGAAACAAAGACACGGGAAACAGAACAAAACCTATACATTGACTAAATCTGACAAAAGCCCTATTCGCACTGGATTAGTATTATCTGGGGATCTCGTGTGATTTAGAAATTATTATTTAGCGATTCACACGGGACTAATATTATCACAGGACCTTGGTGTTCTGCGAAATATGGTAGGTCATTTGCGGGGGAATTTTTACCTTACAAATTACAGACATGGCCAATTCGCACAGGATTAAGATCACAGACAACCTCCGCAATTATTACAAATTACTAGAGGTCACCAGGTAATACTAATCCAGTGCGAATAGGGCTAAAGACACAAACAGGGCTATAAATACACAGGGACACACCAGGGACTAAGCAAGATAATTAGCAAGACACAGGTGAGACACATGAGGGCAAATCAAAAACCATGGCAACAGGGGGGTATTCCAGAAAGAAAGTTATGTGACATACCCGGGTATGTTTAAGAGTAAGTAAGCAGATCACCTCAACTTTCAGTTCCAAAAACGGAAGTAACATTCAGGGTAAGTAGCCATTTCAACTTACTCTCTGAACATAACCTGCTTTTTCTTAGAGTCCGTTTCCATGGTGACTCGTCGATTCGTCGCTCTGTTGAGAATGTCTTGTGTGTTAACCGTGAACATACTCTGGGTTGGCTTAACTCCCAGACGCGTTTTTGGAACAGCATGCCTCGAGTAAGCAAGGTTTGGGTTAATCAACCGGGAGTTTAGCAACACAACTGATTTCAACATTGATGATAATATTAAGAACAATTTCTTAAAGGGATAGTTCACCCAAAAATGAAAATTAGCCCATGATTTACTCACCCTGAAGCCATCCTAGGTGTATATGACATTCTTCTTTCAGACGAATACAATCGGAGTTATATTAAAAAATGTCCTGGCTCTTCCAAGCTTCATAATGGCAGTGAATGGCTGTATGTCTTTGGAAGTCCATAAAAGCCCATCTATTCATTATCAAAGTGCTCCACGCGTCTCCGGGGGTTAATAGAGGCCTTCTGAAGTGTAGCGATGCGTTTGTGTAAAAAAAATATCCATATTTAAAACTTTATCGATTAAAATAACTAGCTTCCGGCAGAAGGCCGTACGCATCGATTTACGGTGACGGTATCCCTTTAAGCACCAAATCAGCATATCCAAATTATTTCTGAAGGACCATATGACACGAAAGGCCGGAGTAATGATGCTGAAAATACACAGGAATAAATTACATTTCAAAACATATTAAATTTGAACATTAATTTTCATTTGTAATAATATTGTAATAATGTTCCACAATATTACTGTTTTTACTGTATGTTTGATCAAATAAATGCTTTGGTAAGCACAGGCTTCTTTCAAAAACCAAAAACAAATCTTAACAATATACAATTATTTATATTATTAACTCGCAGAAAGTGTGACAACTAGCCCATCACCTCTATATCTTGCTGTGCAAGCAAAAACTATTGTGCTTTCCCCAAGACAGAAGGAACTAATAAACATTGGCTTTTATGGTGTGATTTCAACTCTGTGAGACTTCAGCGCCTCCCTCTCCGCAGGACGCCTCCCAGCGTACCCTAATCACCAGCCAGGACCCCTGTAAGCACTGGGATCAGTCAGCAATTCAGAGATGCAGATCCAAGGCTAAAGAAAGTGAGGAATTAGTCTGTGTTGTGGATGGTCTCCCAGGAGCACAACATGTGAAAGAAATTCAATCTATATTGTATCAATGTGGTTTGCTAATATGAGACTACATGCCTAAATATGCATAAATATTTCCTATAGTCATTTGAAGTGTTTTCACAATATTATTAGTAAAAAAAAGTATTATTATTTTGCTGTGATTTTGTTTGCATATTTGCAACAAACAGCGCAGGTCAACTGACAGGTCAACAAGCAGTCAAAAACGTAAAAAAAAAATTTTTTACTTGAATTCGTTTATAGGCGAGTGTTCGTTTTGAACCCTACACACGCACACACATCAGCACAAACAATAGCAATATCACAACTGTAAAAACACTTGAGATGGATAGAAAAATCACACTTGACCCATAGTGTAGGCGGAGGGCGACATCTTATTAACGGATGATCCATTATTAAGCATTCAGTCCGCTAAGTTGCAAATAAGACTTGAGTTTGTAGAGCTCTTAAAGCCTGGGGTCAATAAACGGGCTCTAATAAAGGACGAACGTTCTCCCCAGTATATGCATATCAGTCAGCATGTATATTTCAAGGAGGAGTGCACATCCGAAATTGGCCCAAAAAAAAAAGAGGGAAGACTTTAATCAGAGGTCCTAAACTCTGAATAGTGCGAGTCAAGATCTAAGCGCGAAATCCCGTTTGCACCATAACCCCAGAGTGTGTCAAACATCTTCTTCTCCAAAAGCTCTGAAAACAAGTAATACGGTCTGTGATTGAGTCATTCATCCCTTTCAAAAAGAAATATTCAACCCCCTAAATAAAAAAAGAGCTCTGTTTCAACACAGTAGTAAAGAAAGATGGAGAAACGCAATGCCTTTGGGCAATTTCAATTAATCTCTTGATTTAAGGAAAAGGCTAGAGGGAAGGAATAAAACTCTTTAGAGTTTTTCAGCCTAGCCTCTTATCAAAGTGCAGTTTCAATATTCCTGCAAAAAAAGAGAAAGATATTAAATATGGACAGCTACACAGTCTCTTCTTAATAGTAGTTACATTATGATCTTCATTTAAATACTGTCCAGGTTTGATTCTTCTGATTTCCTCAAGCAGTATGAATGAACAATGTGTTTCTTATTATTTTAATTTTAGGAGAAAGGCTTAGTAAAAGTTTTTGAATGTTCATAATTTCGTTGTGGCACACCAGTGTTTCCCTGCACAACAGACACAGCACAAAACGCGATATTTGATTCATAAATAAATAACTTTTGTAAACTGGTTCTTGTTATTCAAAAAGTTTCATAAAAACATGCTTGGAGCATTGTTTAGCATTTTCTTGCAGGCAAAATCCTGTCACAAAAAGCTTCTTGGTTTGAAAGGGACTTCGATGGACCTTGATTACCTGCAAAATTTAGCTAAGGTGACTGCGCCTTTAGCGGTTCAAATCAGACTCACTCAGTCAGCAAAGCAGTTAAAGCTTGTGACCTACTGGTATTTGCGTTACAAATCAGTGTGTTTTAATTCAAATAAAATAATAACACAAACCAGTTTGCAATAGAGTGATGCAGGTATGACATCACTTATAGGCCAATCGGCAGTTAGCATCACGCTGATTCCCTCAACAAAAACCAATAGGATTTTCCCATAGGCTTTTGGATTATTGCTAAAAACAAAAGTTTATGATACTTGCACGTTTTGTCCATCATGATAATTATCACAGATGAACACAACTTTTATGAATTTTGAAGCCTAAATGCAGCTGCCAGAAGTAAAAAGCTAAAGGTAGGCTATAAACGAACTACATCACGGTCCCATGAATTCAACGTCACCATCACTAAGCTTCCGACAACTCTTTCAGTTTTTATCTAAAAACATTTTCCCGTTCTGGGTTCCAACGTTCTGTTGGAGTTAGAATAGTTTGTAAGAGCACAATTATAACCATAACAAGGCTGTAAATACGGACTTTGTAAATCCGTTTACCTTTTCGGTGTGATGACGTTTAATCTCCTCGACTGCCTCTGTTGTCTCATTACCACTGTCTCATGGCAAGTTGCCTCTGTAGCCACTTGTTAGCAACTGCCTTTTCAAGACACGTAACAGCCTAAAAAAAAATCACGAGTGGAGTAATATTGATGTATTTTATGTCGTAGAATGAAACGTGAGAGTTTCTTGAGCTTGTGTTCACCACAGACCTGATTTCAGCCATTTAACATAAACCCCATTCAAAAAGAATAACTGGAAGCGAATGACATTGGAAGCCTCGCACATTTAAGATGGCAGGATGTCAAATCACTTATTTGTGGGGTGCTCTTGCACCAGCTGAGCAACTGTCATTGAGATGAATGGGAATCAGGAATCAGTCTGGGCTGTCCGCCTCTCTGGGGGATTTATAGAGGCTTTGGGGCACTTGACCACAAGCCCATCTTAACTGCATTCTGACTCAGCTCATTCTTTTTCTTCCAGTGTGCAACTCAGTTGATAGGTTCCAGTCCATGCGATCATGATCCTTAAATGGATATGGAGAAGATGAAAAAGTGTACGTCAAATGCTCACTCCCCCACCTCCTCAGGCAATGTCTTTTTTTATTCAATGAGGAACTTGGATGCACAAATCGCAGATGGGATTTTCTTTATAACAGAACTGCACCTCAGATAGTGTATTATTATTTTAGGTTTAGAAAAAGAATGGAACAATCGAAATACAAGATCAATATAAAAATAATTAAAAGAACAAAGATACATTAGGATCAAAATAATATGATCTATCCATCAACAAAAACAATAATGTTTGAAACAAACTGTCACATCATCATATGGAAAAAAGTGCTGGCTTTCAAGTTATTTAGAAGTGTTCTTCTAATGAGAGGGAGTAGCATATGGTGGCATTTTTATCCATATGTTGTATTTCAGATCCGCTATTGGTTTTGAGAGCACGTTGTGCTCACAGTCGGTGGTGATATCATGTGTCCTTTGATCCTGCTACCAACCTCACCTGGATCCTACTGTACTATAGTCTGGTGTGTCATCAAAGCTGTTCACCTCTAGTGATCAACATTTCATCAAAGCAAAACTCTTCCAAGACCTGCCACAACCAGGTGATACTCAATAAAGTTTATGTGACACTTATGAGGGACATTTATTGTAAAATTCCAGACTTAAAATGTCTGTCATTTCCAACTAATCAAACTAATGGACTTTAAGACCTTCATAAGGACTTATGAAATCTTCAAATTAGATTTTTGCCCATGTGAACATCAGTCATATTAAGATTTTATAAGTTCTTGAAATAAGATCTTAATTTTATACAAAAAGGGGTGATTTAAGTGTTTATCAGTAGCTTTAAAAGAATAATAATTTGCATAGGAAACAAGGAAAGAAACTCTCCACCTATCTGCCATTGTTTGGACAAAAAATAGCCCCACCCCAAGCTTGTGACACTGGATCAGCTAATGTTGCTATGCTGGGCTGATCAGCCCTGTGTCTCAATGTCCATACTATCCATCCTAAACATGTGAGATTAGAATAAGTGTGTCCCAAAGCATAGTATGTTAAAAAGAGTATGCTGGATGTACCCGGATGGTCTACTATTTCCGGTGGATTTTCGAAGTGTGGATCCATGCTCACCAGTGTAAGTATCGTACCAGAAGCTCAAAATTATCGTATTTGGAAGAAAATTATCGTACACGAGTCAACGACACGAAAATGACAGACTTCCCAACCTGAACAAAGTCATTTCTGGGTGTCAAGAAATCTCAAACGGGGGGGGGGTGTTCGGTTCTGATTCGGGAGTATAGATAAAAGCCCGCCCGCACTTACAATTGATTGTTTGGGTCCTTACATGCGCTTCGTGAGGCACACTAGCACACACACGCAAGGTCTCTCGCTCCCTCTCTCTACACGTTCTTCCCCCGGTAGACGTAGAATCCACAGCTAGATCAATGAGAAGCCCTATTACAACGACCATTATTATGAAGTGTCACACAGTCTGAAATTATCGTACATTATAGGATTTTTTCCATTATTGATCGTACATCGTACAGAGGTCAAAATTATCGTACAAATACGATAATTATCGTACATCTGGCAACACTGATGCTCACTATAACTGCTCAAACCCATTGCGTTTTTGAGGAGGAACTACAAACACAAGTAAAAAGTGTTAAAAAAAACAACAAAAAAAAAAAACATAAAATGCGCAACCGACGGTGAGAGGTTCAGATAAAGGTTTGAGTGACTAATAAAAGTTTAACCTGATAAAAAAATATTTAGTAAATGTTATCCGTGTTATATTCCATCTGCAATAACAATGTGGACTTTTATAAAGATCCGTTTGGCCATTAACTTTTAAATGCAACATTATGCATTAAAGGGGTCATATGGATTACACTGGATTATTTTATTATTTTATAATGTTTCCTGGGGTGCCATTATAATGTTAGTATGATTTTAACATCAAAAATTGTCATAATTTATAAATAAAAGGCATTTTTCCAAGCCTGATTTTAGCCTCTGATTTGAATGCTCTGTTTTAAGGGGCGTGTCTGCTGTGAGACTTCAGTGTAAACACCCACTGCTGTGATTGGCTGACATGTTTGCATATGGAATGGCTAGTATTATGTGTGGAACTCTCTCTAAAACTTTTACTACGTTTTAACTAGGCTATAACAGCTATCGAGATTAAGGAATCATAATGATTTAAGTATTGATCATAATGATCTATTCCCATCACATGAAAGGTTGCAGTGATGAGCATTGAGCATTGAGCAGATGACAGACAGTCTGTTGATCGCGTATGAAATTACACCTCTGGCTTTCACCAAATAACATGATGTAAATACAGTAAAAGCTTCGTTGTACTGTACATTGTAACTGCATCATGATTTTGTGATGATTGATTTCAACGAGTTTTGGCAAGTGTCCAGATAAACTCGCGCTGTATGATCGACAGCTTGGGCAATTGGAAAGGGAGCGTTCTTTGATCGCTTTCTTTAAATAATTTAATCACAGTTTAAATAAGATTATTTTCATCCTACTAAGAGAAACAACGAGAAGTTGATTGTTTAGTCACTGGCTTGATTTACTGATGCATAAACATTATTGAACGATATTTTGAGAGATAATCTGTCTGAACTTGCATAATTACATCAGAAATCACTGATCACAGATCAGGCATTAGAATAAACATGACTACTTACATTTGCTGGCAGATCCATATTGTAAAGGTCTGTTTGCAAAGACTGCGCCGAAATTTACCAAATAATCCACAGTGAAATACACCGAATACAAACAAATAATGCACTGCTGAGACATTCACATTGTTGGGGAAAAAACCCCCTATCCTAGCATTAGGATCGTTTGGAAGGTAATGGTATTATTGATCCTGTATCGATCTTTTCTCGTTCTCATGTCACTGACTGTTCACTAACGCTCCAGTGGGCGGGGCCAAAGCTGAAGTGTGACGTCACAAGTCTCCACGTTTAAGATCCTGTCGTTTGCTGGCCTTGGTTTCAATAAAAACAGTTTTTGGAATAACAAGAAAGTTTTGTGTTTTGAAACTTACAGGGTATTTTTATAGTATAACGAACTCTTAACTGTCAAAGGATCAAGGAACATTTGAATTCTCGTTCTATGATCCCTTTAATATGAGGAGAATCTCCGCTCCGCACGTCTTCTCAACGTGCTACTGCATTTATCTACAATACAGTAGGAAGTTAAATTAAATGAAATGTCAAGGATTTTAACTGTGACAGGATGATTGACAGGTCAGTTTACTGTGACAGGATGCGACAGAGAGCAATCGTTTAAGACGCAATTGTATGACGTGATAGTAGCCTATGCCTCAAAGCTTGTCTGCTTTTTGCTACACACTCAAAAGGATCTACTTTTTCTTTACAAAAAGAGTACATAATTTTAGGGCCTAGTATTTAGGCGAACTGAGACGCAGCACAGTATTCTAAAACAAACAGCCATGTTTAGATAGTAGCCTAACGTTGCTGGAGAAAGTATTCTTTAAGACCCCCTGTATTAAAAATCACGTTTTTAATGTTGTTTAAATGTCTATGTGGTGTTTTTATTATGCATTTAAGACAAATCACGTGCAAATTCATAAGTGAACACCATTGCTGAGTATTTTCTCCTTAAACTGCAGTGAACCAAAGCCAGTATCAAAAACACGGTTTGAAATGACTGGTGTTTTCTAATGTCACAAACTACCTTGTAACCAATCACGTCAACATGCAGGATTTTGCATATCATTATAACTAGCCTATGCTCTGAAGCTGGGGAGTCTCAAGAGAAGCCAGGTTGTCCTGGTAAATATTTCTGTTAAAATCGGGTATATTTAGCAATAAAGGCTATGCAGGTGAATTATGTAAATTACATTACGATGCTATGAACTATATGCCTTTCTCCACTGACGTTCTTGTTCAAAGTATTTCGAAGGAGTAAGGATACTGATTTTTAAAAGGCAGCTGTCTGACTCTGACAGGCTATTTACACCTGGCCACTTCATGCGTTTTCTCAGATCGGATATTTATCCAAACGATTCCATTTACACCGGTCCGTGTATCTTTTGGTCATTTGATTTCCTGTTTGGAATGGAATAACGAGAATTGAAAACCAGCTAATTTTTCGTTAGTGGTTTATGGGTTCGATATTTCATTTGCACATGTGGGCGCCGCTGAAACGACCCTTTCATCTGATTGGTCAAAATGCTCCACCTTCAGTAGGCTACGAGCTTTTCTTTCTGTCAGGCAGAATAAGAGTCAGTACGAGTGCGGCACGGACAAAGGCACTTTAATAAAATAATGTCTGAAACCACCACTCACTGTTAACTACGCACAATATTTGAAGCAGAAATATGTTGCTGGTCACGTAATTCGTGCTGCTGAGACTTGCAAGCAACCCCATTAATGTGAGCCAAAGTATATGACAGATTATTTTAGCATGATGTATTTCCCATTGATAAATACAGTGCACATAGTTCCGTCTCTTTGGATAAAAGGGAAGTGGAAATAAAAATAAATAATAGGTTGAACTGTACCATGATAATATGTCCATAACATTAGATGTCCGTAGATGACCTACCCATTACATTAGAGTTAGGGGATAACACAGTTTGTACAGTATAAAAATCATTATGTCTAAAGTTCCCATTAAACATGAAAACCCAACAACCCAATGGGAATATATCCTTGTTGTGTAAAACATCCAGAGGTGGGCAGTAACAAAGTACATTTACTTGAGTAGCCTACTGTACTTAAGTGCACTTTTTGAGTATCTGTACTTTACTTGAGTATTATTTTTTCTGGAAACTTTTTTCTTTAACTTCACTACATTTGAAAGACAAATATCATACTTTTTACTCCACTACAATTATGTCATGGTCCTTGAGTAGAAAGTAGTAATGTCAGTCATGGGGATGATTTTGGTTGCAGGGGTTGCATTTTGGTTGGTGATGAAAGTCGGATTGACGTCAGAAACCGACTGATGTTGGTATCGATCGATCGATCGATCGATCGATAGATCGATAGATAGAAGTTTAAATGTCTTAGACCTATATAAATGTAGGAAATTTAGAGAGTGGATACACAGATATGGCCTATTTATGAATTAAATTCATGCATTTATTTGTCATTTAAACTGATGCAAACAGGGAAAGAGAGTAGAAAAGACTTATTATCCTGTCGCCCCCTCTAGCGGACAGCATTAAGTATTATGGCCTTCATTGCTCAGATAACGCAAGTCAATGGATTTTTGGGTAAAGTAAGTCTGACCAGTTAGAAAAGATATAAGCTAGTCAGACCAGTCTGAAGGTCTGAGCTGAGTTTGGTGAAGCATTAAAGCTCTAGGCGAGTCAATTTCTCATAATAATAATAAATAATAATAATGTTTAAATATATGCTGACTCTCTTAAGCCAACATAATAAAGAAAACTCAGAAAAACATCGACCAATTCAGTATGTAATAAAATTGTATTTGTTTTATAATAAAACGAATAACATTTTAAAGGTATGCCGTGCTCTTCAACCGACATGATTTTAATTAATCCCAAACCTGGTAATTTTGTCAGTATTAATTAATTCACTGATTCTAGCTTCTCTCTTTTCTGTCTTTCTTTTCATGTGAATTGAGTAGGCTACACTTATATTCATAAATATAAACTTTATTTCTATTCAATTTTCAAAATTATTTATAGCCTACATATGTCACACACGCCTACCTGCCTTTTGATGTTAAATAAAAGACGAGAGTGGTAAATGTTACGGACATATTATCATGGTACAGTTCAGCCTATTATTGATTTTTATTTCCACTTCCCTTTTATCCAAAGAGACGGAACTATGTGCACTGTATTTATCAATGGGAAATACATCATGCTAAAATAATCTGTCATATACTTTGGCTCACATTAATGGGGTTGCTTGCAAGTCTCAGCAGCACGAATTACGTCACCATTTCTGTTTAAAATATTGTGCGTAGTTAACAGTGAGTGGTGGTTTCAGACATTATTTTATTAAAGTGCATTTGTCAGTGCCGCACTCATACTGACTCTCATTCTGCCTGACAGAGAGAAAAGCTTGTAGCCTACTGAAGGCGGAGCGTTTGACCAATCAGATGAAAGGGGCGTTTCAGCGGCGCCCACGTGTGCAAATGAAATATCGAACCCATAAACCGAATAGTGAACCACAAACAAAAAATGATAAATCAAGCCAAAATCTCATTTTTTAAACTAAACCAAAAAACGAATAAACGAGCTGGTTTTCATTTCTCATTATTCCATACCAAACAGTAAATGAAATGATCAAAAAGTACACGGACCGCTCAGCTGTAGCGATGCGTGTTTCAGTAGCGTCGTCATATCTGGCTATAACATGACATATAGCCTATAACACGCTCTCACACGTTTATTTTTTAGCATTTTTGGGAGAAGTAAAATTTGCAAATGTGGTTTCAACAACCAGATGCATTTACACTTGTCCAGTTTCGTCAGGAATGCGGCCCAGTCTGCAGACCACCTCCTGAAGTGGTTTGAGCGATCGGTTTCAAATCCATCTCGAATTCGGAGGGCATTTACACCTGGTCTTTTCACGATCCGATCACAGAAAACGCATGAAGTGGCCAGGTGTAAACAACCCCTGAGATAGCAAACGTGAACATGGTTTGTGTAACATTAGCAACACGTTAGTAGCTGTTTGATAACGTAGTCAAGCAAAAGGCTAATCAAATGAATTACCATTATGTGTCTGACGTTGTAGAGAGTGATGTATAAAACACATTACCATTCTGATATATCGACTTGCATACGACCCTGTATGAGTGAGAGGAGGTGGGGCTCATTTGCATATTTATGAATCTGCATATATAGGGTTTATAAGGTTGTAGAGTTACATTCAAGCTATTTTAAGGCATGAATAAAAAAATTACACAGGAAAAAAACATTTAAATATGCCATTTTGGTGATCAAAGATAAGTTTTAAGGGATACAATTATTGACTGCAGGGGCACTTTTAAAAAAATACACTTTTTTACATTTAATTGGCTTATGAGTCTAATACAGCAATTTATTTATTACCCTGAGGTATTTTCAAGATCTAAGTAAACTGTTTAAGTCTATGATGT
Organism: Squalius cephalus; assembly: GCF_949319135.1. Taxonomy (NCBI): domain Eukaryota; kingdom Metazoa; phylum Chordata; class Actinopteri; order Cypriniformes; family Leuciscidae; genus Squalius; species Squalius cephalus. Next base: position 31,925,363 of record NC_137128.1, on the reverse strand, counting down.
CTACTATGCTGTCATTTGAATGGCAATTTGATACAATGACTTAAGCACATGTGGGTTTCAATGCCATCTTCTTTGGGTGGAGGCTTTTAGCTTGCCCTATTAAATGGTCTCCAAGGTTTGTTTCTGTGTGAGGAGGAATGCGAATTGAAACTCATTAAAAGTTAAGTATACAAACACACCTCCTCTTTTATCTCCACCAAAGTAGCCTACTCCCTAGTGGGATTAACGGTGGATAGTAAAATATCATAAATATATTGAGTGAGTTTTATGAGTTTAAAATATATTTTCAAATAATACAATTTGTAATTTAAACTGAAATTCCCCAGATAAAACAGTAAATGTCCTATAGTCAGACTCTGTCAGACATTCGAGAAAGACCAACAAAATTGACCTTGAAAGAGCAGATTCTGAGAGATTCTGTCCACATATCACTTCATTTCCATCTGAAATATTGATTAATAATGCAGAATTATGAAAGTAGAGCTGCTGCAATAATTCTACTGAGACGAGTAGGGGAAAGCCGAGACGATTGAAACGGGGGACGGATGAACCATTGAGATTTCCTTGAAAACCACTCACATCATGTACGTCAAATTTCGTCAGCAGCTCCAGTACGCAATGCCTACCAGACCCGCAAAAACATTTCTTCTGTACGTCATGCCGTTTTGGAGTTGAAGCCAGAAAGCTGTTTTTGAGTGCGGTAAGTGAATTCTTTCGTGCGGTACTTTTTTTTTGACTGACAAGTTGTATTTATTGTTTCATGTGCCATTGTAATGATAATACGGTAGGTGTATTAGTACTGCAACACACCCTTAAGTGTGCAATAGTAGTGCTGAGTTATTTGCTGATAAATAGATTTTTTTTTTTCATAATTTATAAACTACTCTTTTGTACTACATACTGCAATATGTCAAATAACAGTTACATCATACAGCTCAGAGAGTCCTGTGTCATATGTCATTTGAAAGGTCTCAATGAGTAGAATACAACAAGCATAATTTCAGGCTTTTTACTAAACTTGAGCGAGGTTTTGTAAAAGAAGCCCCTCAAGCCCCTCAAGAGACCCATATGTAAACCATTTTACACACATTTCCGCTCGTAACTTCATGAAGCATGCTCCGATTGTGGAAATTGACACATCATTATTTACAGCAGATGCTTACAATTAAAATGAGCCCAAACTCAATATATTCCACCAATCAGATCTAAAGATATTCCTCATGGCGTTCTAACACAAAAAATACCTCAGACGCACCTAGCCAAGTATATACTCGCGTTTGGTTTTCGCTTATAACTTCATGAAGCATGCACAGATCGTAGAAAATTGCACATCATTATTTTCAGCAGACTCTCACGATTAAAAATCCTAATGGAGTTGTAACACACGAACCCCCACAGGCGCACACAGAGCCTTGTATATAGATGGAGCACTGATGTTGCGTTTTAACTCATAACTCCATGAAGCATGCAAAAATTGTGGAAAATGGCACATCATTATTTACAGCAGATTGTTAAGATTAAAAAGAGCCCAAACTCACCATAATCCATCACTCAGATCTAAAGATATTCCTCATGGCGTTCTAACACAAAAAATTTCAAAAATAATTTTCTGCTCGTCCGGCACTTTGCAACAACACAGCCTTGTTTCGGCAGCGACTTTCAGCATGTTCCCTATAACAACGTCTGATGTTTACATTTTACATGGCGTGAGAAAGTCACATAAAACCACGCGAAATCCGATCAGAGCGTTCAGATTGAAGTGGATTTCCTGATATGTGATTTGAATAGGATTTCAAACCACATATGGATGTAGCTTGAAACGGATTTCATGTGCTTTTTTTTTAACTGACAATCTGAACGTAGCCAATGTCGGGATTAGAAATAGAAGGAAGAATTGCAGTAAGAACTAGAGAAGCTAGCTCGTTCGGATCTTTACCACATATTAACTTAAGTTTGTCAATATTTCACGCTCTTTCCTGCTTACTAAGTCATTCTCTATATGATTTCACAGCTTCCATGTGTTTTTTCCGTGGTTTAGACATCATAAATTAGTGTAACAATGTGTTCAGTAGTACATAACAGTGCAATCCATGCCGTTGTTTACATCCGAGTACCTCCAATATGGCCGCGCATCCGGGTAACTGACCAAATCGTGACGTAGGTGCAAACCCTCTATGAAACATGCATAGATTGTGAAAAATCATCTTTACTAATCTTTTCAACATCTTTATTGACAGCAGATTCTCACGATTACAAAGAGCCAAAACACAACATAATCCATTGCATTGATCTTGAAATATTCCTCACGAAATGATGCAAAAACAAGTCTCTCATCATCTTTCCAGGGTGCAATGTGTTTTCCAATTTTCCCCGAACGGTCCGTGCTCGTTTTCAAATGTGGAATAACACAAAATATGTATCATCTTAAAGCTTAGAATCTCCACTTTTTAAAGCATCTAACCACTTCGATCAACTCTGGACGAGAGCTGACTATTCGGACTAAATCGGAGTGTACCGCCCGCGGGCGCCACCTAGCTGTGAAAATATTCATTATCATATTTTTCAAAAATATTGCCTTGATTAAGACCCCAGCGGAGATTTAGAGGGGACGAACCGGGGGGGGGGGGGGGGGCGTGCACCTGAGACCTGCTGTCAGACTCTCTTAAACGGAGAGTGACTCACAGGGTCGCAAGATGACATAAAGTACATGCATCTGATGATTTTTATCAAGTTGATGTCAATAGTGCGCGCTCTCTGTAGGCATATTCATATTTTGCCGCTATGTGAAAAAATCCAGCAAAATGCGCCGGCGCGTTTGTCGACCCCAGAGGATTAACTTTAGCCTAGCCATATATTGTGATTAAAATATATATGCTCACTCACATCAAGACGGCACTACGGTGGTGGAGTCCATGCAGGAGGAGCAGCGTTTGGCACTGCGTCGTTTTTCAGCGCGAGCTGTGTGGAGAAGCCCATTTCCACCTCTATTGCGTTGGAGAAGCAATCCCGCGTAAAATGCAGGTTGCACACTCACGGTCTTCCAGGCCAAGTGCATGCAACCACTGCCGCCTAATTTCCAAGTCTGCTGGAATGCTATGCAGTCCAACACTACACCTACATACCCTCCTGACCACTGTACTAAATACAGATAAATCTACGCTAGCTCATACCAAGGGAGGGCGTGGGGAGCTGGAACCTGCTTACGTCACGTAGTACCGCAAACATCCAATAGGAAAATTCAACTGCAGTAGCCACCGTTCAACCTGCAAGAGGGCAGCACTCAGACGTTTTTACACCATATATTGTAGAATTAAAACACGTTATACCCAAATGTCAAAAAAGTTACTCAAATAAATGAACAGCATAAAGCCCCATTCTTACAGATCATTAACTAAAAAAAGTTGGTTTAGGGTTTAGTTACCCTTTAAATCATTCTATAATTGAACCGAATAACACATGATACTAAGAGAACACATATGTGAGTTGTTGATCACAAAAAAAAAAAAAAAAAACATCTATCTGTAACCTTATCTTAGAAAACGACGTTTATTTGAAAAGTGTTTCAACTGTCCCGGCTCTCCCCTACTATTAGATATGCAGGGCTCGACAGTCGACAATAAGGACTGCCCGATAGCCCGGGGCCAGTGTAAACGACACTCGGGACAGTTGACGGAACTGTCACTTGCCCAAGAGTTGACGGAACTGTCACTTGCCCAAGCGCTTGTAGGGTTGTGCGATTGTATATCGTCTATGATATCGTAATTGTTGATTTAACGATCTGATATTATCGAGTAAGTTCCTTACTTTACAAAAACACACCCATTGAGTGCACGCATACACTGTGATGTAACGTTAGTCTTGTAGATTAGACGAGCGCGCGTGAACATTTAGAGTGTACGCTTTTACTGCGTGATTTAGTCTATTAAAATGCATTTAGAATGCCCCCAGATTCAAGATAAGGGGCAAAAATTCCACTGTGTCTTATATATTTATATAATTTAATATAGTTAAACAATATTACACGAAGAGTGCCGTTTTTCTCCAAATATCAGCATGATTACAAATGTGACATTGATCAACGTACAGTTTAATAAACTAGTTACTTATTAAGTGACTTACATTTTAGACATCAAATCGCCGGTTTAGCTCTATTCCGCCAACGAAAATAGTTCCAAACAAAGTCCACAGCACTGTTTTGCTCTGACCAACACACGACAGTGTAGTAGCCTATCTTTACTGAATGAATCAGCTTTTTGAACGAATCAGCTGAATCAATGATTCAATGACTCACCCATTAAGACAGTAAAATGCTTAGTTTTGTGATGGGGTTGCAGATGAAATAATAGCCCATCCGCGCATCTCTAGTTCCTGAATAAATCAGCCGTTTGAATGAATCGGTTGAATCTCAATGACTCACTCATTAAGTGTGACTTGCTGCCACCTCCTGGTGGGTTTAATTTCACATTTAAAGTATCTTTTCATTTTTTTAAATAATTTCAAATAACAGTATATGATGTTTTATATTTTCAACATTTCAAAACATTATTTATATGCACCTTTAACTACTCTTCACTGATTAACTTTAATAAAGGTTGATTTAGTTATACATTAGATTACAATTTATGTACCTGAAAATCTCATGTTTAAACCTACATGAACCTGAAAAGCACTGTTTATATCATTTATATGTTTGTTCTGTTGTATTTATTTGTGCTATTGCTCGTAATTTGATTAAGTGTTCCTATTTTATTACTTACTATTTAAATTAGTTAATCCAGAAGGCCTAGCTGTTGGTGTCATAACCTTATTTATTATGGTTACATAGCCTATTTCAAAAATAACTAAAACAATACTAAGCTTATTTTATAGGTCCATTTTATTTTATTTTACTATTTTTTTGTTGTGGGGCCAGTAAAAATTTTTGGCAGGGCAAGTAAAAATTTTAACCACTTGCCCAGTAGGGCCAGTAGAAAAAATCCTTAGTGTTGCATGAGCCCTGAGATATGGCTGCGTTTTCACTTGGCATTAAATGTGACCTGTATCCAGATGCACATTGAAATGACAAGTGTAAATGTGCTTCTGATTGGAATGTCATCCTGCTCTAGAGAGGACCTATTGTGATCTGTAAACGCAATCCAGCTATGGTATGATCAACTATATGGAAGTATTTCTTCATTTAAACAACTTAATTTGATCTAAGATTGAAGATTGCATCGGAAAGAAAAGTAAGTAAGTGAAACCAATGGGACATTGTTTAATTTGTATCATCTTTACTCTTAATCTGATATCCTATAGCCCTTGTTTAGTTATAATTACTGCTCTTTAATGTGATCTGTGTTATTTTATTTCTTTGTTCTTTGTTTTATTTTCGTGTTCAGATTCTGCCTTTTTTAATATGCTTGCACGCTCCTTTCAATCATGAAATACGTCGAAATAATGATCTTAATATTTTCATCATACAAGATTAATGTTGGGAATTTGTGATCGACTGTTGAATAAATCACAAACATTCTGTGCTGTGTGCACTGCCATAGAGGCTAAAGTGTTGTAGGCCTACGCTACGCACCTTTCAAACGCTTCTGCCTTTCAGACCTAATTTAAATATTGTGCGGTAAACAGAAATCCTATCGGTTATCCAGATAGGCTACAGAGTCCACATAATGTGAACAAATGTAAACGCGCCATGTCCTGATTGGCTAATGATCCGATCTGCTTCAAGCTGTTTGCAATGTGGAAATACGTTTTAAATTTACCACTTTATTAATTACACAAGGGACAATTACAGGGCATCAAAAACAATACAAACTTATTTCAGACATAAACATAACACATAGCCAAATTAAAACACATAAAACAATCACATATTACAATATGCTTAAAATTCAATCACTCATTAAGACCTGTAACTAATTAAAAGCACATTAAGAGTCCTTTAAAAAATTCAGATTACAAAGACGAATGGCCTCATGGCACAAAAGAAAACGTAGTGGTTGGTCATACTCTACCTGAAAGCATTCTCAAAGTTCAAAATTATTATAATTTTTTTTTTTAAAGAAAATGGTTAAATCGTTTCATACAGTACTTTTCAATAATAGTTTCATTGTTATGGTTATACAAATTTGTATAATTTTTATTGATAGTCTGCTTTTTGCTTTCTGAGAGTTTGCTGGTTTAAAAGACATACAAGGTGGTAAAAATGAGAACTCACATTTAATAATGGAGAACAGTTTTCCACCGCGAACTCACATTTAATAATGGAGAACACAGTTTTCCACCGAGACCTTTTGCACAAATTGTGAAATGAATAGGGTTTTTTTTTCCCTTCTTTTTGGTAATGTTATTTGGTGTTCCGTGTTTGGTGGAACAGTGCAATCATTTCAGTGACTGTTAAGAAGTAATTCAGGGTCATTGTGAACAAAATGTGAAGGACATTCAATATCACAGGATAACCAGCTCTGAATATGGCTGTCACACTCAAAAAAATGCTGGGTTGTTTCTGTAAACACATTGTTGGGTTGATTGTGCTGGGTCAAAATATTGGGTTGTTTGGGGTACTGTAAACACATTATTGGGTTGCTCATGCTGGGTCAAATGAGTTGTAAGGGGGTTATTCACAAATAAACAGTTGGTTGGGTTATTTTGACCCAGCAACTGGTTTATTCTTTGCGGAACTTTCTGGATCTTCACTTCAGACTCGAGGAGCACGCCACACGGGAGCAGGCAGTGTTTTATGGTAAGTTAATAATGTTTACCTATATTTTTAAAAAGTTGTGGTAACTGCAAGCTAATTTCACTGTTCAACATACAGTCTTTGATATGGAAGTAAGAGGGGTAACGTATTTATTCTGTGAAACCTAAATAGCCACAGCTAAGTTAGCCGGTTAGATTTTTTGACAAAATTCTGCATCGTTAAATCCTTAATTGTAAACCAGCTAGGCCTATATCAGCAGCCTTTTTAAAATATGCAGTTTAAATGGTAAATTCATCACGTAATTATCGTATTCATTGTGGACGTTGTGTATTTAAAAGTGAGGAAAGCGTTTTGAATGAAATCCATATAAGCGCGGTATATTTTTAGTCCCTCACAGGGCTCGCACGTAAAATTGCGGGAAATTAGTCTCAAGGTTATTGTAGCTACTAGCTAGTGAGTTGTGTGTGGAAAGTCTGCTGGTAGCTATATTGTAGAAATACTCGTCAGAAGAAGCGACTGGGGTAAGTTCCAGCATAGTCTCCTCCTGCCTGTGTCTTCTGTAATGTCTGTCGGGATCGTTCAGAAAAAAATGAACTGAGGAATAACATCACGATACGCGCCGTCACATTGTGATCTGGTTAGTATAGTGTAAGGAATTTCCGCCTGGATTGTCAATGGACAGGCTCCAGTTTTGAGAAGAAAATTATTAAGAATCATCGTCAATATTTAAAACTTTAAACATGTAGACTTACAGTAGGCCTACATGATACCCTACCATGCATGTCATCTTTCATTTTATTGTGTAAGATTATCTAAGCGGCGATCATCAGCGCTGCCAGTCAGGAGATTAACGAGCAGCTTTGTTGGTTTGTGAGTTTTAATGTTACAGAAAGACACTATCAACATTACAGTAATATTTTTACTTTTATTGCCTAAATGTTGACAATATTAGTCCAAAGTACTCTTTTATTACTATAATTCAGTTAGCAAATAATGAATTTTAATAGACATTTTGTTTGTTTGCCACATTTAGTCATATTTGGTAATGTTTGCAATAACATTTTTTTTATGCTTCCACAAAAAAAAGCTTAACTTGCATGTTAGTTATATTGCAACACTCTAAGTGATTGTGTGTAATCAACAGGTGGGGACCAACATGGTTGAATATTCACAAAATGAGATGACTGGAGCATTGCTGCATATTCTGTGCCTCAAGAATGAGACGAGGAGGACATGTCAGACCTTTCCCATTGTTCCAGGCCACACCATCGAGACCGAGTCTTTGCTGGAGGCTAGCTGTTCATCTTTGTTTCAAAGCTTTTTTGTTTTTGATGTTAAATACACAAAGCAGTGTTTCCCCACCTGGGAGTTTCTCCAGCATGTCTTGTATCAAATTAATGGAAAAGAGTCTTCCTCTGTAAAATTTGAGGATTACAGTTGTTTCAGGCCCACGTGATATTTAGTCGCATTTTAAATGTTTGTTGCAGTTCTTAATAAATCAACACACCTTAATAAATGAAATCGTAATCGTATAAGTTCAAATGAGTTGCTTAATGACTTTTAAAGGTGCATTGTGTAATATTTACAAGGATCTGTTGACAGAAATGCAATATCATATACATAACTATGTTTTTAGTGGTGTATAAAGACCCTACTTAATGAACGTTATGTTTTTTATTACCTTAGAAGTATACATTGTATAATTGTAATAATTGTATACAAAAAATTAAAGATATTTTTTTTAAAACAATTAAACGAGATTTAAATCAAATTTACAGTGGCCTCTCTGGTTTGTTGTATTACAGAGACAATAATTATTTTATATTCGTAATATAACAAATATTTGTTACTAATTTTATTAAGGCAATGAGACATGAAATAACCCAGCATAAGTAGGACTTAACCCAGCAAGAGGGTTAATTCCACCCACTGTTCTGGTCAAATGAATGACCCAGAAATATGGGTTAAATGGTAAAACCCAGCACTTGGGTCAAACCAACCCAGCGCGTGTTCTGTCCAATAGTGACCCAGCCGTGTGGTTAAGGTTGGGTTATTTTTTAACCCAGCAATTTTTAGAGTGCACAGTGTCAGGCTCCATGCTGATGAAGTAACCAAAGCAATATGAACTTGAAACCTGTGTAAATGCAATATGTGTAGGTCTGGGAGGAGTAAGAGGCTGACCGTGACATGAGTGTCACATTCTTTACGAGTTCATAATGCTTAAGAAATATGTTTCACAAAAGCATTTTGCACAATTTTAAACACACATTGCTGGGTTAACCCAGAGGAATCATCCCCATTCAAACATGGTCAAATTTATGGGATTGGACGGATGGATGGATGGATGGATGGATGGATGGATGGACGGACGGACGGATGGATCTAAGGAGAGAGAGAGATTAGTGGGAAATCTCTTCAAAAGGGGAAAACAAAGTACTTTTTGCATAAAATTGCAGCACAGTCCAGACCGCTTACAGAGCTGAAGGGAGGAAGGTTAATTGACTCCGAGAATAGCCACTGTGAGCTTGTGTATAGGTAGGCTCGGATCCAGGCTCCATCTGGACTCAGCCAGCTTTAGCAGTGCTGTCTGTTACCAGCCTTCATTTGCTACTTAAATAGGCCCTAGATGATGCTTCAGTATAAAAGTGGCCATGTTGGAGTGTAATGTTGAAGTATCAGCTGTGCTATCAAACAGAAACAAATAACACTCAAATAGTATCCCACATCAAACGGAAATCAGGCACTTATGTATATTACCATTTCCTTGCGTCTTTTTCACCCATGAGAAAGAGAACATCTTGATCTGAACATATTTAGCATGAGGAACAGAATGCAGAGCAGAGCTTTCTGGCTGCATGTTTACTTTAGTTACAAGTTCAAGTGAGCATCAAGGGTATTCAATCTAATCCAATCCTATTGAAAGACATTCAATCCCTTGTGGAGAATGTGATGACAACTTCATCTGAATATAATCATGTCACATCATCCATCATATAACAGGATCACAAAAGAACCAACAATGCAAGAAGCTCTTCTGATGTGTGAAGTAATTCTAGCTTCTATTAAGACGTTTTCACAGTCAAAAAGCCCAAGTGTATCGGCTCTTTAAAAAAAACATTCAAAGGGATTTCATGGTGTCAAATGGACTGCAATCATACAAACAGGTCTGAATTCCAAAGCTAAGAAAAAAAAAAGAAAAAAAAGAAATGCAGGTATAATCAAGGTGCCAGTGAAAAGCAGATTGAGTTATTGGTATTCCACATGCTTTACATTCATTTAGTGATGCCAACAGAGGATGAAAGGAGCTGTACAGAGGACGCCATGGACACATATGCTAATTATTAGTGAAATTTGGTATCTTACACTATGATCTGCCCCCTGAAAGATAGTTTGGCTCTAATATGCTTAAGTTCAGAGAAATCAAATCATAAAAAATTAATCAGAGAACTCTAAAGTAAATTTTCTAAGCGTGTTGGTTTGGTTACTGTGTTTTGCCTTTGCACAGCAGTGTAAGTTTTTTTTTTACTTGAGAAAATAGGCCATTAATTAAATGGAAATTCAAAACTAATTCCAATTAGAAAGTAAAAACAACTCAGGACATTATATATTACTAGTTTTGTCCAATTAAATTTTTTAGATGAAAAATCGTACATAATGCAGTACAATCATGGCTATTTATCTTTTTATTACAGGAATATTTTACATTGTAGGTTTTCTGAGGACATCACACCACATCAACAAAAGCCCTTAAATTCTGAGATTGTCTACCAATGGCACTGTTTATTTTCTGATTAATTTGCATCTCTTTTATATTTCGCTTTTAACCGTTAAAGCTTTTCAGAGCTTGTCTGTGTTGGATTGTCCTTGAATAACTTGTGATGATGTCAGTTATTTTCTAAGGATCTAAAAGGAGTAGGTTGTTATTAATTATAAAGGGTTTTGCTTTTCTAGCCTCAGCACATTTATTGTAACACAGAAAATTATCATTTATGCAAACATTTACTGCGTGCTTGTATGTTTGGGTTTCCAGAGACCCCAATCACTTATGTATAAAAATAATAATAGTAATTTTGAATTGACTGACATAATCAAAACCCAGTAGACAGATATCATTAAATCATCATTTCAGAGTTTTTTAAAGCAGCCTTAGGGTCTCGCAGACCCCAAACAGAACATGAGGCTTAACAGCAGTTCATTTCATTCATATGCATTGCAGTGAAAGTCGGTATGATGATCATATGAAAATTTCATAAATTCATAAATTCCCCTGCAGTTAAATCCAACACAAGTGAGCTCAGGACTTTCACAAAACTTTTTGCTCAATCTAAGCACTAAATATTATCAGTACGAGTTACTTCTGAATATACTGATTGCACTCTTTGTGTTTGGAGATTTTTTTCGAGAGTGAAGCAGTAATGAACTGGAGTTATGACGTGAGATTATTTCCCTCAACATTCTGAAGTGCCTCTCACACCGACTTAATGTGCTGCAAGTCTTTCTCCACATCATAAGTATGCTTTCACCACAGACAGTAGGTTTCATCATCTACTCTGTCTTGTTTTTTCTTTCATGAAAGCGCTATGTTCATCAAATCTGAATGATGCTAACATGGTTTGAAGAGCCCAAACATCACTGTATAATGCCTAATTACCACAAAAATAAACTAAATTAAAAAAGTGGTGACTATAGAGGAGTTGAACTCTACTCTCCCTCTTGACATTTTGTTTTGCTTTGAGAAACACTTCACATGACAATATAAAGAGGTAAGGCTAATCTTATTAAAACTAAAAAGTGTTGAATAGCTAGATTATCAAAATGTAAATTCACGGAAGTCTTCAGCTCGGACTAGATATGCCAGGAATAGATTTGTGCTTATAAAATGTATAAACAGACATTTTAACCATTATACTGTATTATCTGTTTTTGACAGCTGAGAGCTGGGAAAGAAACTGTCAGTGCATTTTAATATCACTTTGCGAGAAGAAGGGTTTGGATATAATTCAAGGATTCCGTTCATATTATTGATTTTGTTATCTTCAACAATTCCATAAACACTTATTTTAGTATTATTAAGAAATAAATATTTGGGGGGGAAAGGTGTGTTTACACAGACTTTTCACAAAGGCAACATAAATCCAGTCTTACCTATAATAAACAACAGAATAGAATAAATAACATGTTAAAATGTTTAATTCACTTTATTTTTTATATATAAAATACTACTGATAACATGTAATATGTGTCTTTAACAACACATTGTCATATGAACAACCAGTCAGTAACTACACAATTTCAGTCTCACAGATGCTGTAAAAACTTACAGTTTTTAAAATTATTTATTCAAATGAACACTGATCTTATATATGAATTTAATTCACTAAAAAGAACCGGCTTATACGAGTCATTAATTCTACACTGCTCGTACTGTTTGCTTTGCGTTGTTGGATTTAGTAGCAGTGTTGCAGTGCCGCGTTAGAATGAAAGTGCGAGAAGCATTTTTTTTAACACACTGTCATGGCAATTCGTAACACATTGTAAAAAAAAAAATCTTATGATCAAAAAGTTATGACAACATATGTTTTTACATTGCTTTAACTCAAAGTAAGTTAAGCAATTTTCCACTTTTTTATAAGATTCAACTTGCCGCATTCCTTAACTTTTTTGGGTTACAAATTATCCAAAATATATTTGAGCAAGTACATAACCAGCCAGTGTTCAAAACTATCTGCTTGCCTTAGCTCGATTCAAAATGGTAAGCTTGTAATAATGTTTTTTATTCCAGTGGTACTGGTGGATTTCCGCGGGAAATTCAAGCATGTCTTTGCGTCATTACGTCACATCTGTACACATAAAGAAGGTGTCCCGGCTAGTAGGCTATATTGAATGTGAGGATGTTGGAGGTGGAGATTTATAGCCTTTTCTCACAGCACTTGATATAATTAAACTCATCAATTTGATGGCGGATCCAGAAAGGTTCATACGACAATCACCAGCGACAACTGGAGATTCACCCGTTGTAAAATGCAAAAGACTTCGTTCGGACTTGAGAGTAGCTACACAAAAAGACTGCAACCTTCATTTCACAAATGCAGTTGAGCAACTTCCTCTTCCAAAACAGTAGATGGTGCTAAAATAGGGGATTAATTTAATCCTGATGCTGGATTTGTTAATTATGGCACAATGGGTATTAAATGTAGTCACGCAATGCTGATGTTGTTAACATTAACAATTTGAGAACAAAGTATAATTTGCCAGTTTGACATGATATGATAAGTGATCGTTAGATTTAATTAGCGCGATTTACTGCAATGCTTTTTTCCCCTTAGTTGGTCAGAACAAAAGTGGATGTTACTGACTTGTTCAGACGACATTTTCAGGTGAAAATTAATGGTCATACTTCCAAAAAGTAGAATCTGTGATTCTGAATGACAGTATCCACACCGGTGCGGTGACTGACAGCCGCACATTCTCCTCAAAACATTTAATTCATCCTCGCTGTGCCGTGCCGAGGCACAACCCACGTAAAGTTGATAATTCCTTGAATAACTGCAATTGCAGATTTTGAACAGAGATAGCGACAAAGAGGAAAAACTATGGACTGCAGCTTTAAGTCAGTTTAATGTAATTTAAGTTGAAAAAGCTTAATCATCCAAGTTGATTGTTCTTAAAAATGTACAGTGTTTTGGTGAATTGGTAGCCAATGAGTATGAATTTGTAAAAAATCTAACTTGCATGTACGTATTCGTAATATCTGCTTACACCCCACTGACTATAGGTTTAGCGCTGAGGTTTAGCTTACTTTTTTAATAAAAATTGTATGTTTCATACAGAATTGCCATTTTATAAAAAAGTTTTCATATGAGATCTGGTTACTTTTTTATACTTTATAAAAACAACAGTCTGCTAATTTGCCAAATTCACACAATATGTGACCCTGGATCACAAAACCAGTCACAAGTACCACGGTTATATTTGTGGCAATAGCCAACAATACATTGTATGGGTCAAAATTATCGATTTTTCTTTTATGCCAAAAATCATTTGGATATTAGGTAAAGTCAAGTCAAGTCAAGTCAAGTTTATTTATATAGCGCTTTTCACAATACAGATTGTATCAAAGCAGCTTCACAGTATTCAATTAAAATAATACATCAATGTTTGTTTCTAGTGGAAAACGTCCACGTTTGGTAATGCTGATCAATAGTATTGTTGATTGATTAATTAAATTAAATATCCCCAACTGAGCAAGCCAAAGGCAACAGTGGCAAGGAACCGAAAAAACAGGTCACCTGATGGAGAAAAAAAAAAACCTTGGGAGAACCCAGGCTCAGTCGGGGGCCAGTTCTCCTCTGGCGTCTATGAACTAGAGGTCGGATTTAACTGTAAGATTAAAAGTATTATATGAATGCCTGGCTGAAGAGATGCGTCTTTAATCTAGTTTTAAACTGGGAGAGCGAGTCTGAGCAACGAACAGTATCTGGAAGACTATTCCAGAGTTTTGGAGCTAAATGTGAAAATGCTCTCCCTCCTTTGGTGGACCTAGATATCCTAGGTATGACCAAAAGCCTCGAATTTAGTGATCTTAAAGAGCGCGATGGATTATAGGGCGATAGAAGGTCCGTTAAATAGACTGGAGCTAAGCCGTTTAGGGCTTTGTAAGTCAGTAGCAACACCTTGTAATTAATACGGAACTTTATAGGTAACCAATGTAGTGATGATAAAATGATGATCATATGATATATTTTCTTGATCTAGTAAGAACTCTAGCGGTGGCATTTTGGACTAACTGTAGCTTGTTTATTAAGGATGCAGGACAACCGGCTAATAAAGCATTACAGTAATGTAGTCTCGATGTCATGAATGCATGAACTAACTTTTCTGCATCAGAAACTGATAGCATGTTACGTAGCTTAGCAATGTTTCTAAGGTGGAAAAAGGCTGTTTTTGTAACATATGAAATATGATTTTCAAAAGACAGGTTGCAGTCTAGTATAACACCCAGGTCTTTTACTGTAGAGGATAAAGTAACAGGACATCCTACTATGTTAAAGTTGTAGTGTGAGAGGTTTTGTGGGCGGTTTTTTGAACCGATGATTAGTACCTCTGTCTTGTCTGGATTTAATAAAAGAAAATTGCGCGTCATCCAATCTTTTATATCTTTAACACACTCTGTCAATTTGGATAATTTAGCGTTTTCATCTGGCCGTGATGAAATATAGATTTGAGTGTCATCAGCATAATAATGGAAATAATTCCATGTTTCCTTATAATATTTCCAAGTGGCATCATATATATTGAGAATAATAGAGGGCCTAACACAGATCCCTGCGGCACTCCATAGTTTACTGGAGTTATGATAGATTTTTCTCCATTTAAATAGACAAAATGGTAGCGGTCAGATAAGTATGATCTGAACCAGCTTAATGCTTGTCCTTGAACACCATTATAATTTTGTAGTCGATCTAAGAGTATTGTGTGATCTATAGTATCGAACGCAGCACTAAGATCAAGTAAAACTAGTATTGAGATACAGCCTTGGTCAGAAGCTAATAGTAAATCATTTGTGATTTTAACGAGCGCAGTTTCAGTGCTATGATGCGGTCTGAATCCAGACTGAAACTTTTCATAGATGTCATTTTCTTGCAAGAAAGAGCCCAGTTGGGCGGATACAACTTTTTCTAGTATTTTAGACATAAAAGGAAGATTTGAAATGGGTCTATAATTTGCTAGGTTATTATGATCTAATTGTGGTTTCTTAATGAGTGGTTTTATAACTGCCAATTTAAATGTTTTTGGAACATGACCTAAAGATAAAGATGAGTTAATAATATTGAGGAGAGGCTCTTCCACTACAGGTAACACTTCTTTCAGTAGTTTAGTGGGTATAGGATCTAATAAACATGTTGTTGTTTTAGATGAAGTGATAAGTTTATTTAACTCTTTTTGTTCTATAGTTGTAAAGCACTGTAATTGTTCTTGCGGGGTGATAGTTGAGGCTGGATTATGAGGCGCAATTGAGGACTGAACGTTTACAATTGTGGTTCTGATGTTTTCTATTTTCTCAGTGAAGAACTTCATGAAATCATTGCTACTAAACTGTAACGGAATATTTTGCTCAGATGACATCTGTTTATTTGTTAGTCTAGCCACGGTGTTAAATAAAAACCTAGGATTGTTTTGGTTGTTTTCTATTAGTTTGCGGAGGTGCTCAGCCCTGGCCGATTTTAGGGCCTTTTTATAACGTGACATACTGTCTTTCCATGCGATTCTAAAGACCTCTAAATTAGTTTGTTTCCATTTACGCTCTAAATTACGGGTTTCTCTCTTTAGAACATGCGTAGTATTGTTGTACCAGGGTGCTTTACTTTTCTCTCTGACCTTTTTTAATCTAATGGGTGCAACAATATCCAATTTTCCAGAGAGAATGGTGCTCATAGTGCTAGCTAATTCCTCTAGTTCATCTATTTGTTTGGGTTCACTGAGCAGCTGAGACAGATCAAATAAGCTATTTGAAAAATTATCTATGGTGGATGGAAGGATTGTTCTGCCTGATCGATAATGCGGCACAGCATGACATATTACAGGAGTACGTAATATGCAAGTTACCATGTAATGGTCAGTGACATCATCACTTTGTGGAATGATGTCTATATCGGTTGGATCGGTTCCATGTGATATAATTAAATCGAGTGTATGATTAAAACGATGAGTTGGTCCGGTAACGTTTTGCTTGACCCCAAAGGAGTTTAATAAATCTGTAAACGCAGCCCCTAATGCATCATTTGGATTATCTACGTGTATGTTAATATCTCCAACAATTAATGCTTTATCGACATTGACTAATAGGTCTGAGAGAAAATCTGCAAACTCTTTTAGGAAATCAGCGTAAGGCCCAGGCGGTCTATATACGGTAGCCAAGGCTAGAGATAATAGGGATGTTTTTCTAACATCTAAGAGCCTAACATTTAGTACAAGTACTTCAAACGAAATAAACTTATAACCCGTTTTCTGAGTAACATTGAGAATATCTCTATAGATTATTGCAACACCGCCGCCACGACCAATCAGACGGGGCTCATGCTTATAGGAGTATCCTGATGGAGTAGACTCATTTAGACCGAATAATTATTTGGTTTAAGCCAGGTTTCAGTAAGGCAAAGTACATCGAAGCTATTATCTGTGACTATTTCATTTACAATAACTGCCTTAGGTGTGAGTGATCTAATGTTTAGAAGAACTAGCTTTAGAAATTGTTTTTGTTTACTAATAGCAACATTTTCTGTTTTAATAACAATTAGATTTTTCCTAGATCCTGCAGTAGATTTATTATTTGATCTCACTAAATGAGGAATAGACACAGTTTCTATGCAATGTTCTACACTAGTATTTATATCAGTTAAATTGGTGCAGCAGAGACTGTGATTTGGACTTTTGGTTACTAGTCAAAAGGTATTTAACATTTTGGAGATGTTATCCGGCAGAAGATCCGCTCCGAATCTGCTTGGGTGTAAGCCATCAGCACGGAAAAGCCTACGACGCTCCCAAAACAGATTCCAATTATTTACAAAGAGCAGTTTCTGCTCATTGCACCATGACATTAACCATTCATTTAGCGCGAATAATCTACTAAACTTTTCATGTCCTAGTCGGTACGTGGGAATCGGTCCTGACACAATGATCTTTGTTTCAGGCGATGTGCTGCGTACCGTATCGATCAGAGTCCTGAAGTCTTTCTTCAGAACCTCCGTCTGGCGCAGCCTGATGTCGTTCACTCCCGCGTGCAGGACCACAGTTCCGACGCGCTCGTCACCGTTCAGAATCTCGGGAACGCGAGCAGCGATTTCAGAAACACGAGCACCAGGAAAGCAGTGACTGTGCACCTTACTTTTACCTGACGTAGCGTGTACGTGCCGAACGATGGAATCGCCGATGATGACAGCATCGCGTTCTGTTTCGCGAAGAGGGGAGAAGTGATTTTGGGTGGATATCTTGAAAACCGGGAGGGTCGGAGAGAGTCTTGATCGCGACCTCGGCGCTCGGGACCAATGCTGAGAAACGCACGGAGTAGACGAGGTCGGAGTCAGCGGGTTAGTAACGTTAATCACTGATTTGTGTGCATCGGCGCGTGATGTTTCAAGAGCTAAACGCCGGTCTCTCAGCTCGGCTTGTCTCACTAAAAGGTCGTGGATCTGTTTCTCAACAGCTTCCAGCTCGGACTGCAGTGCGTGCAGCTCAAATGTGTCCTCACCTACACCAAAAGGTAGACTACTTACATCTGATATATTCGCCATTTTAACAGATGGACAGTAAGTTAGCAGCGACGCTACCAGTGATGCTATCAATATTAATACTAATTTATGACTGAAGTCTTGGATATAATCCGTCTTTTTAGTGGTACGGGTGTAGAGTAGACGCACGATAGGCGAAAAAATGTTTGTTTGTAAGTGAGTGTGGAGAAGATGCGTTCAGCCGTGATCCACAGGAGTAACCTATAAGAGTATCCGATGTTGGATCACCGATGTAAAGATCATGTTCCATGAAGATATTTTGTAAATTTCCTACCGTAAATATATAAAACATTTATTTTTGTGAGTGAATGCACCACAATCGCAAACGGACAACTTTAAAGGCGATTTTCTTAATGTTTACATTTTTTTGCACCTCAGCCAAATATTGTCATATCCTAAAAAATCTTTTTCAGCTTTCAGGAGATGTATAAATCTCAATTTAATAAAAATTACCCATGTGACTGGTTTTGTGGTCCAGGGTTACATATAGCCTACCCTTTTCTACATTTTTAGGTTTCTAAGAAGCGAAAGTCATCATAGTTGAATAAAAATAGCGGTGAATGGAAGACTACAGCAAATATGACAGTATAAAAAAGTGTTCATTAATATCAGAGGGTACTTAAGGTTTTAGGCTATATTGATACAACTTTCTTGCCTGTTTACATCCAGGCTGTATTTATTTATTTCGGAATAATGAGACATGTCAGGTTACAAGCTTGAGCTGTTTGTACAGTATCCTTCGGGAACATCAGGTTGTATTGAGATGTCGAGCTAACGCACACATTTGACAGCCTCATTCCTGCATGCAAATTTAGTACAGGGCACCCTGAGACCTGTGATCTTGTTGTTCGTGTAATAGTGGTGGTGATTTCAGGAAAAGCAATCATTACTACAAAAGGTGCTCCAGCTTGCATAGTGAAGAGCATCTTGTGTTCCTGTATCATTATTATTGAAAGGTTTTCATTGACTTTTCAGGTGTCATGGTTTCAAGAGTTGCTGTCTTGTATGTCCTTCACAGAATGCAAATTGTTTCTGACAGACACAATCTCATACTACTGTAGATCGCCAGCAAGACAAGGCCAAACGCTAGTGCACAGCATGGCCACTTACACAGATTCAAGAAAACCCAATGCCGGAAAATAGATTTGAAAACAGCTTGGTCCCTCTTTCTATGGCAGATGGTTTCTCTTTTAAGTGTCGTAATCACATTAGACCGCTTGTGGACTGCATCATCTGTCATACTGCATGTAAACAACACACTCTCATAATGAAACAACTATTTTTTTCTTTTTTTTGCAGTAAACTGCACCACCAAAACATCATTGTGGTGCTGTAATGTGCTTCAGAGGATTTCATAACTTTATCAAAGACCAAACTTTTACATGATTTAATGAATTTCCTAATATTAAATTAATATTTTTATAATTATTAATCATTTATCATTATTGTCTGTTTACTGTGAAACACAAAATGAGTTTTTTTTTTGACAATATACAAGTATCATTATTACTATATAAAAGTAATAATGTGAATAAAACGAGATGTATATCATTGTATTGGTTTTATCAATTCAATTAATGTATAATAATTTATTATTTTATTTTTATTATAATATTACTTTTTAATTTTATATTAGAATATTTTGTAATATATTAGAATATTTGTATATTATTCTTTTTGAAATATACAATATAATGTTCAACACAAAATACAAATATACAATACTATATTTATACAATGAATATAGTAAATCTTTTCCAAATCATTTTGGTGGTAAAATTCGCTATAGAGTGGTGTTTGTTTTATGAGATGGCCCTGCTGAAAAAAAAAATGAAATGGAAAAATGAAATATATGCCATTTCATATGCACATGAAATGGCATATTTTAAAAAGGAAAGAAATTAACTACACCTGAGAAGAATCCCATGTTTCTGTACATTACTTTTCTCATTTGCATAATATATGTGTGGCTAAGCATGCTGGATGGATCCTCTAATTTACGTGGAAACAAATCAAGTCTCATTAAAGTACGTCACAGAAAGCAGATGCTACTTAAGGAAGATAAACAAAATGTAAGCTGGTGATTACACCAAGATGAAAGATTATGCTCTTTTAAATTATTTCTTATATATCGTCTTAACAACCCCACATTCCCTCATCATATCACAGCGCCTGTAATTATAACTCATAAATGAGACATGGGGATGTTTGTACTCTACACAAGATCACCACTGATGCATCTGCTTTGCTTGTGCAATCTTGAGTTCTCTCTCAGTCAGGAATCTTTGAGCTCAGACTCCAGGAAAAGATAAGTCACTATCAATGCATGCATGGCTGACTCCTCCTTTTAAGGGAAGAAAACATCAGTCTACTATGGAGAATAAAATACTTCCAGACTAAGATAGTGAGAATGATGTGTGATCCTGACAGACGTTGCATAGTGAGCTCTGATCCTGCTGTTTGATTCTGTAGGGCACTGCTTTCCATGTATGAGAAACAGTTACAAAAATACAGTATTTATCTTTCCTTTTCAAGTCTCAAGTATATATGCATGACTGAACAGCACTGAAAGAAATGTTAGTAGTGAGGCAAGAACAAAAGATATGACAGCTATTTTTGTCAATCCAAATGCCTCAGCAGGAAACTGTATATACAGTAATCTCTCTCATATTCTAACAGGACCATTAAGGTCTGAGTGCATGCATTAAAACAATTAGAGGTTGGCAATGTGAGCTGGGCTAAATGGCCAGTCTCAATAAAACTTTCTAATAATATGAACAAGGACTTGTCAAGACTGCATGCTAGTTTTGTGACAGGATATATAATAACCAGATCTCCTACCAGGAATGATAATTCTCATTAACAAAGACATGGCCAACATTATTAGTGTTCGTAGGTAATCATACTGAAAGTATGGTTCTACAACACATGTTTGCAAATACCGAAAATACAAATCGATATACTGACAGAACTTAAAACAGAAAAGCTTTCATAACTTTAGCAATGTACAAATTGAGATGACTAGAATATAGAATTCATGTAATTAATAGGCTGATTTATTTGACAGATCAATTTTTTATAAATAATATTTAATTTATGTACAACACCATTACATTTACAGGTAATGAATATTTCTAATTTGACATGATTTGACAAGAGTTTAATTCACTTCTGTAGGATTTTCTAAAGAATTTTTGCACATCATACATCAACATTAACAATGTTTCACAATTCACATTCACATATTTTACACCTTGTTGGTGTTTAATGATAATTTAATTCAGCCATAAAATGTGCAAATTACTTTTATTAGTGCCATCTGGATTTCATTTGTCTTTTCTAAATAAATTTGCCATTTAAAAAGGCTTTTCTTAGTCAAAGTTTCAAATGAGAGTCCTGTCCTATAATATATACAGTATATACTACAGTTAAAAAATATATGGTTAAGATTTTTTAAATTAATTAATTTATTTATTCAGCAATGAAAATAAACTGATCAAAAGTGACAGTAAATGTTTAAACTGTTACAAAAAATCTATTTCAAATAAATGTTTATTTCTATTTTTCTATGTACTCATCAAAGAATCTTGAAAAAAAACGTATCATTACAGTTCACTTATATACATATATATGTGAACTATAAATCCCTCACTGAGAAATGGCTAACTTTAATGCTTTATTTTCACCCTGTTCATTTTCTTGCCTTTGTGTAAAGAATCATTAAAATTATAGTGCATACTTCTGAAAATCTGGTAAACCCTTTTATAGAAATATTTGTTTAAATTACACAAGAATATTCATCTTTAAAAGGTACTGCAGGAATGACCCATAGGCATAGGCTACTGATTAAATTACATCTTGCAGCTTGGATTGATTTAGGCAACAATTTTCCAATGAAGTTTTGCTAAAGAATCCATCCAGTGGATCTTCAGGATTGTAGTGGCTCGTTATAGCAGCCACGGCTTGCCAGCGTGACTGGCTCAGACATAAAGGAAGCCGTGTGGAAAGGGTCCATCAGTGGTCTCCTGTCTCTGTTGGCTTTCCTGCTGAAGAGACAGCACAGCATGAGGCATCACAGGCCTGGGAAGGATCGATGGAGCAACGTGAGAAAAGCTTTAAAGAAAAGTTTCTTCAGGCGCCTGTAACGTCGAGCCAGCTGCTTGATCTTCGACCCAGTGGAAACTGCAGTGCTGGATACTGCTACGTCTCCATATGGCCATGAGGGTGTATGTTGCATCAGGGAGAACACAAATATATTGTTTGTTTGCTATTGTTCAGACAGCTGACTGTTGTACAGTACATTTTTCAGTATTTATCACGTGTAGACTTGTGTGTCGTATACTTTTGCAATTCTGAACCTATTTATAATGCTCATCAGTTGCTGATGTACATTGAGAAATGAATGAATGAATACGTTTTTTTATTAAATGTTTTTTTAAATATTGCATTTAAAAAAATATTTATTATTATTATTATTAAATTAATTTTGCCATGTACAGTACTATGCTAGGCATGTTAGTTAATTAGTTATTTATATATTTTACTGTAGTGTGTCAGAAAATACCAGTTTACATTCCAAACATTCATTTTGCCATTAATTGTAATAATCCGTTGAGATTTTTGTGTGCACAAGGAGTCTGATCTCACCATCATCGAGTCTGTCTGGGGATTACATAAAGAAACAGAAAAAACTGAGACTAACCAGAATAATCCAGAATAACTGCGGCAACGTCGCCAAGATGCTTGAAGAAACCGACGTACAAGGCTACCTGAAAAACGATGTGCGGGTCTATCTGGGCAAAAGCTATTTAAAACCAAAGGGTGGTCACAACAAATATTGATTTGATTTAATAGTTAATAGAAGTTAATTAATAAATAAAATCTATTTAAGACATTATTTTTGAAAGCATCCTCACTTTACAGCATTTCTACACAAGTGCCTAAAACTTTTCACAGTACTGTAGCTTTGCAGGTCGGTTTCTTCAAGCTTCTTGGAAACATTGCAGCAGTTCTTGATTTAGTCTGCCTCAGTTTTTTCTGTTTCTTTATGTTATCCCAGATGGACTCGATTTCCGTATGGAGCAGACCGGCTGTTGTCAGACTCCTTGCATGTGCACACAAAAATCTCACTGGATTATTACAATTAATGTCAAAAGGAATGTTTGGAAATGTAAACTCATATTTCCAACAGACACACTACAGCAAACAATTTAAATAACTGGCTTAAAACCATTTTGGGGGGATGAAAATACTAACATGCTTAAGACCTTTGCACAGTACTGTATATCAGCAACTGATGAGCATTATACATTTTGTTAATAACTATGCGTGAAATTTAACAAACTGTTATGAAGTACTACCAATTGAAGATGATCTATTATGCTTTTTAATATTTTCAACTGTCTTTAGTGTGTAATGTTGCTGTTTGAGCATGAAAAAGGCCTGCAAAGTCACAAAGCACAAAGTCACTCTGAAGGGGGTTATTCTCTTTATCAGGCTAAACACTGATTGTAAAATCTTGATTGTAGTTTTTTTCTGGGAACGTCACAATATTCCTCATTTAAATGATTCGCACACAAGGCATTTGAAAAAAAGGGGGATGAGGCCTGGTTGAGTTGAGTAAGTAGAGTGTTGATACTAGTGGTGATGGTAAGGGGCGTGACATTTCTGAAACAAACTGGAAGTGGTTGACCAATCACAACACATTGGTCCAGCCGACCAATCAGAACACATTGCACTTTTCGGAAGGATGGGCTTCACAAGCTTTGTTCTGACTGTCCGATTGGAATCCGATCAATTTTAGCAAATGTGAATAAGAAAAAAAACATTTTTTTTTAAATCACATGATATATGATTTTTACACATCCGTTTCAAGCTACATTCATATGTGATTTGAAATCGTATTTAAATCGCATTTCTAGAAATTTGTTTCAGTCTGACCACTCTGATTAGATTCTGCATAGCTATTTGCCTATGTTACTTTCTCACACCATGTAAAATGTAAGGAGACAGCAGCACGGAATAAAGCAGCGCATTCCAAGTTTCTGCCGCTGCCTCATAAAGCGTAAACGATCCAGCGCAAGGGCAACATGTTGTTATGTTGCAAGACAACATCAACCATTTTAAGTCTTTCGTGTAAATCTTTCAAAATCCTCTAAAATGGCCTCTTCCCTTTGCTTCAGTACTTCTGTTCTCTGGTCGCTTCTTTTATCAGTGTCTCCACACTCTCACTGGCCTGGGGCGTGATGGCGTTTGACTTGAACGGCCGGGCTGATGGTACACCAGAACCCTCTCCCCTCCGGATGACCAGCCCTCTGTCCTGGCTGAGCGCTGCACAGCTCACAAATGTCACTCGTACACTGAGCCTGCCAACTATTTCATTAGCAAACGTGACCTGGCTTCCATCACATGACAAACAACCCTGCAGGTCAGCAACCCCTTGCTAAAGATCTCCCCACCTGCTCTGCTGTAAACAGACCTGCTGTGTGCCTGAGTAATGATTATGAATCAAGCTGTTGTTTACATCTACAGCATCTTTTTACTGTCTTTTTTGTTCTCTGTGAGCAACTGATATGAAATGACTTAAAACTTACAGGGATCGATAGTTAGAAAAAAATGGATAATATGGGAAAAAAATACTAAGTCAAAACATTCTTTAAAATATCTTCTTTTGTTGAGGGTGAGTAAATGATGACAGAACTTTCATTTTTGGGAGTTATCCCTTTAAAGTCTTAATATAGTGTCCAAAACTAAAGACTCATTCGCATGTTAATGTATTTCCTATTGAAACAGGAATTTTGGCTGGGACATATTGAATAAAAAAGAAATAGCCAATAGGCTTTGGTTACATCACAGAAATGATTTATGTCTGAAACTGAAACAAAACCAAAACCAAAGTAATCTTGTTAAAACGGATTTCATAAAATTTGTTATTGAAAAAAGTATCGTTCAGGAACCGGTATCAAAATCAAGGTATTGGTATGATATCGGTATGATCTGTATAGGTGTGACAGATTTAAATCAATAGCAAAACCCTTTCTACACACAATTTTTCTGTACTTTGCTCTAATTAGAAACATCTGCTGAAATCGCTGTGAATTTATGACTGTTTTGCCTTCACATCCATTATAAACAGTTAACGTAAAGAGAGTTCATTCATTTTAATTAGCGAAAGTTTACATGCAGCATGATTTATAATTCTGAGTTTAACATCACCATCAACTGCTTTCTTGACTGTTCGCTGTTTCAAATTACCAGAACTGGCAGGCAGTTCAGAGCAGTTGTGTGTGCCTATGAGTAATACCACAGATACAAACAGTGGTACAGCGGAAGCATTTTTCTTCTGCGCTCTCCGCATTATGAGGCCTCTTCACCAATTCAAGAGTCTAATCTAATTTCCCTCAGACTTGTAGAGCGTGAACAACCCGCTGTGAAGCTTGGCATCTGAAGACGGTCTGGGACAAAGGCTCTGAGAATAAACATGAACGAGCGTGTCTGCATGTCTTGTCATCAGTGGCCATTGATCTATGTGTTCCTGGTATGAAAGCGGCTGAAAGTTTCCTAGAAAAGTTTTCTTCTAGTGGAGATCAATGCACCGGAGGAGTCTGGCGGCCTCTAGAGGTCAAGCAGTTTACTACAAACTTGAGCAGATATTTACCCCACCTATCAGACATTCATAAAAAAAAAAAAAAACGTCAACACCACATTTTGATTCCACATCTCTATCTATTTACCTTGCGCTTCGCTTCCAACTTGGATTGTATACAGATTCTGTAATGTGGTGAGACTACATGAATATAACAGCGAGAAAGAATACTCTGATCAATTTCTTCAGATACGACAAGCTATTTTCCCTGTGTTTTTACCATGATAGATCCGTGTACAAGCACACCTGAGACCCTGGTGGTTGACATTCCATTCCACAGAATCCAATGTTCCCTTTTGCTGTCAAAAAAGGAAAATAGACTTGCTCATATCACATATATTTGATATTTACTCTCCCGAACATGCAACTCACCCCTGAACTTTTTGTGTCTGGCCTCCACAGACTGAGATTTAAAACAGATCTCTTTTGCACCCATCGCCATAGTAACAGATTCTACCAATTACAGCTCAAACACTCCACCGCTTAGAGAGGGTTTACACTTAGATATCCTCTAATAAGGTCAAATGTGGAGAATATGAATATTTGCTCTCATATTGCTCATATTTCTCTATGGCAGAGACCCCGTTTAGTAAAAGTGACAAGGTGGTGATCAGGGACGGAGTCAGTTTTGTAATAGATGGAGTGTAGCTGGAAAAAAGATTCTTCAGGGCCCAGTGTTACATCACTGCTAATGGCTTCTGCCCTGATGGCAAGCGAAATTAAGAGTACATTAATTAGGTGCATTCATTAAATGAACTAGTAGGCAACTCCGGAGTCTACTTGCAGAAGTACAATTTGGCCAGTCAATAATTCAGATGTTGTTACTTTATAATGTCTAAATCATGTCTTTAATCATTGTTGGGTTTTTTTCTGAAGTCTGAACACACAAATGACTTTATTATAAAATCAAAATCAGATTTGTGTGAAAACAAACAGCAGGTACTTGAGTCCCAAAAGAATGAATTTTAATGACTCATTAAATGCCTTAGCTTGAGTGTTTGTGTAAGAACAATGACTCCTGGCTCAAAAACACAGAGCAATCAAAGTACTGCAACCAAAAACAAGAAAATAAAGCTGAAAAACATGATGCATCAAACAATAGCTCAGTAAGCAAAGTAAATCTTCCCCCAATTAAATATTTATATATTTAATAACAAAGGAACATACAAGCTATTAAA
The DNA here is from genome assembly GCF_949319135.1 of Squalius cephalus. Classification (NCBI taxonomy): domain Eukaryota; kingdom Metazoa; phylum Chordata; class Actinopteri; order Cypriniformes; family Leuciscidae; genus Squalius; species Squalius cephalus. The sequence goes on along the minus strand of NC_137128.1, from coordinate 31,898,561 downwards.
TATATAAAAGTACTTTGTTTTTAACTTATCTTACATGAGGCCATTATGCAAAACAATACAGAGCTGCAAATCTTTCTACATCTCTAGGGGCCGACAACACCAGGCAAGTTTCCCAAGTTCAGTATTAACTCCAAAAGTATTATGAAGGATTTTGAATTGTAAGCAGAGAGTACATGGTGAGGGCTTTCCTGGATAGCAGGGAAGGAGTTGAGTACTATATAAAAATGCAGGGTTTTGGAACTAAAGATAAATTCTAGAACTCTGTGATTAGGAAGATAGCATGAAATAAAGATGAGGAAGCTGTGGGACTTTTCACTGCATTAATGATGGGGATTTTTTATTGCACTTTCTGTAGGTTACACCAGTAGGTGACAACAAGTGAAAGTTTTAATGATAAAATGATCAATAATTGATTTAACTGATTCGTTCAAAACACTTATTAATTCAGGAACAAAACAAGCGACTATCTTTACAGTCAAGTCAATGAATCATTTACTCAATCGATTTGTTCAAAAACGCTGTTTTGTCATTCATAAACTAAATAAGTGTCTGTCTTTAGGAGGGAGTCAATGGATCATTCAGTCAAACAAACTGTTTACAAAGAATGGTGTGAAAAGGGAAAAACATCCAGTATGCGGCAGTCCTGTGGGCGAAAATGCCTTGTTGATGCTAGAGGTCAGAGGAGAATGGGCCGACTGATTCAAGCTGATAGAAGAGCAACTTTGACTGAAATAACCACTCGTTACAACCGAGGTATGCAGCAAAGCATTTGTGAAGCCACAACACAGACAACCTTGAGGAGGATGGGCTACAACAGCAGAAGACCCCACCGGGTACCACTCATCTCCACTACAAATAGGAAAAAGAGGCTACAATTTGCACGAGCTCACCAAAATTGGACAGTTGAAGACTGGAAAAATGTTGCCTGGTCTGATGAGTCTCGATTTCTGTTGAGACATTCAGATGGTAGAGTCAGAATTTGGCGTAAACAGAATGAGAACATGGATCCATCATGCCTTGTTACCACTGTGCAGGCTGGTGGTGGTGGTGTAATGGTGTGGGGGATGTTTTCTTGGCACACTTTAGGCCCCTTAGTGTCAATTGGGCATCGTTTAAATGCCACGGCCTATCTGAGCGTTGTTTCTGACCATGTCCATCCCTTTATGACCACCGTGTACCCATCCTCTGATAGCTACTTCAGCAGGATAATGCACCATGTCACAAAGCTCGAATCATTTCAAATTGGTTTCTTGAACATGACAATGAGTTCACTGTACTAAAATGGCCCCCACAGTCACCAGATCTCAACCCAATAGAGCATCTTTGGGATGTGGTGTAACGGGAGCTTCGTGCCCTGGATGTGCATCCCACAAATCTCCATCAACTGCAAGATGCTATCCTATCAATATGGGCCAACATTTCTAAAGAATGCTTTCAGCACCTTGTTGAATCAATGCCACGTAGAATTAAGGCAGTTCTGAAGGCGAAAGGGGGTCAAACACAGTATTAGTATGGTGTTCCTAATAATCCTTTAGGTGAGTGTATATATATATATATATATATTTTTTTTTTTTTTTTTTTTTTTTTCCAATGTAAATTGTGATAATCGTAATTAATAATCGCAATTACAATTTCAAGTGAATAATCGGCAATTATGATTTTTGTCATAATCGTGCAGCCCTAATTTGAAATATACATATACAGTAGTAAATGTGGATATATAGATAGATTAATAGCAGCACAAAATTAGGGCTTAATTTGTGAGGTTAGAAAGGTCGAAAGAAGGAACATGGATGGCATCTGTTTTGTTAAATGATTTGTCCTCCCAATCATGCTCATCTCAAGCGATGAGCAGAGGAATATTCATGGCAGTAACTGACGCAGGGAGGCAATGAAGGGCCCTTCTGTCTTTCATTACATGCACAACAATGAATTCATTGGAATTATTGTGGAAGCATGACCTTCACTTTCACCCCTGTGTTCATTACTGGCAGAGGCATGGCCCATGCTCAGAGATTATTTCACACTGTATAAGAGAGCAAGCCAGAGTGGAGCGCACAGGCCCCATCAAGAGGTGGCGGGCTGCAGAAAATGAATATGACATGCAAAGGCAATTTCCTTTTGGCCAGATGGGTGACTTGGTATTCCTGACGAATGTTAGGAGATCAAGAAGTCCTATTAGCGCACTCTGATAACAACCCGGTGCATGAGAGGGAGGGGTTGACATTCTACCGAAGTTCCTTTTACAAAGGAAAGCATTGGAAACAGAATATACATTTGCTCTAAATGTTTGTTTATCTGTTCCCTTATAGAAAGGTACAGCCAGCATTTTTGCAAAAAAAGGGAGCTTTTGCTAATATATTTACAATAAAATTCTTGTCTGAGCAAAGACTGACTTGAGAGTCAATATTGGCATTGGTTGGTTGCTTGAGTTGGGCTTCTTAGAGCCAAGGTGATATCTATCAAATGCCAAGAAGAATATAAACTGTATGGTGGGGGAATGAGAATCAGAATGAAGAACACAGGAAACAGAGGACCTTTCATGGACAGACTCTCAGACGGAAGCTATTCCCCATCTCTTTAGAAAGTGTAATGAAGGGAGACTGAATCAAAGAGGTCCAATATTATGCCTGACCAAATGGATTGCCTTTGCAGTGAGAAAACTGGGGACGAAGATAAGGCGTGCTTGGAAATACTATGTTTTCTCTTTTTTGGCCCTGACAGCACTGCAGCTCAGGTTTTGGCCCCAGGCCCCTCAGTGAAGTCATAATCATTGTCTGTCAACCTAATCATTGTTGAAGCTTAATTTAACATTGTTCTTCACTTACTGCTTGTATGTTTTCCATGGGATGAGCTACATCCTAAGTGGAAAAATAAGACCAAGTGCACACAACAAGACAGAAAGTTGTTCAAATTTATGCGACTAATCATAGCGTGGCTCACAAGTGCATCTGCGTTATGCACACACTGAAGGCTATGATCTATTTTGTTGTTGTTGTTGCAGACTTAAAGCGACAGTTCACCCAAAAAATCTTTCATCATTTACTTACGGTAAATGCCAATTCATATTGCATCAACAGATGCCGACCAACAGCAACAGACACTCTAACTGTTTTTTTTGTCTGATCAGTCGGCGTATGCTGGTGTTAGTTGGTGTTTGTTTTTGCCGATTGAACATGTTCAAGTAGCTTTTGTAAGGTCGTGGAATGTCTGAAAAGTGACGTACTGCAATCTGGTGATTGTGCTGGTTGGTTGGTCGGCCGATGCTGTCACAGTTTTTTTTTTTTTTTTTCCTTTCTTCAGTTTTCCCGCCACTCCTTTGTTACCATGGTCACCATTATGAGTTAATTTGGTTCAGCTGTGTTTGATTAATCATCCTCATTTGTGTTTGCGATAATAGTTGGTCCCTCACATCCATTCTCTGTCCAATCACTGTTATGTTAAGTGTGTGTGTATCAACCTGTTTGCCTATCTTCTAGATCAGTGGTTCCCAAACCTGTCCTGGAGGACCACCAACACTGCACGTTTTCTTTTTCTCCCTAGTCAAACACACCTGATGCAACTCATCAGCTCATTATCACATGGGTTAATGAGCTGATGAGTTGAATCAGGTGTGTTTGACTAGGGAGAAAAAGAAAACGTGCAGTGTTGGTGGTCCTCCAGGACAGGTTTGGGAACCACTGTTCTAGATTGTAATTAAAACTTTGTATTTGAAAATATCGTCTTCGTCTGCCTTCCTGCACCCCACCACCGTGACAGGTGCAGAGTAAATTGGCCTTGAAAAAATGGCAGATGTGGTTTCCAGAACTTTTAGCTACATTTTAGGTTTTATGGATTTATAATGCACTGACAACCACCAAAAACCACAAGTCATAATGAGAAAACCACATGATGAAACTTATTACAGCTTTTCTACAAGATGAGGTAAAAATATAGAGAAGGTGCACAGTGTCATGCAAACAAATACAAAACACCATCATGGTAACACACTAAAATAATGCATTAAGCATTCATTTAACCCTAATGTATACTGAATTTTCATTTGAACTGTCCTTTTTAAAACATGAAAGGTCAGTAAGCTTTTTGTGTGCTTGGTTTAATAAAACAGGAACATTTGTTTTAGGGTGGGTTTGGTCACCTGTGGACCTACTAATAAACTAGCATCCATAATGACATTAATTGGAAATATATTTTACTCTACAGGCTGATAGCAGCAATATTTACTTCTCTTATGTAGACAGATATTGATTATCACAGGGGAGAGGCTGTACCACTGAATAACTTCTTACTAAGAAGACGAGGCTGATGAAGTTGTCCTGGATTATCCTGGCTCGCCCCTGTCGTCTGGTGAAGACAAAGTGCACAGACATACTAGCAAGTGATAAATGTTTGCAAAAGTCTAAAGGAGTGTGATCATCTGCATTACCAGGCAGCATGCTGTGAATGCCTTCCGAGCAAACAGTGGCAGTGCTAGACTGAAATACTGTTCAGATTTGTTTTGCACACATAATCAATGCTCTTATGCAATTGACTGATACATGGGTCATTTTATGCAAGCGGTGCCTTTGTTTGATTGGATGATGTTTAAAGTACATTTTATATATTTTAACACTTCTATAATAATATGGATTAAAGGGATTTAAAAGAGTAGATATGTCCTTGACTTCAAAAGGATGATGTCATTATGATGATAAGTAATTGCTCAATGACCTGGAGATGCAAATTTTTAATTACAATGTAAATATATACACAAAGATAATGAATACTAAATGCTTGCTTTTATTTCCATATATATATTTTTTTTATTAAAATGTGCATATGCTACAAGTAGGAGTCAGTAACAGACTGTGTATTAATACTTCACAATGTTACTCTTTTTACTGTATTTTTGATCAGATAATTGCAGCCTTAAGATACGTCTTTGAAAAACATACAAAAATATCTTAAAATAAAATTTCTATATTTAAAAAAATGTCTATATAATAATAAAAAAAAATCTTAGCATATATAAATTTATGTATAAATGGGCAAAATCTCATTGGCACAAGCTTTTATATAATAAACAAGTGGCACTTGTTTAGAAAGACCCTGTTCTAATGATTTAAGTCATGTGATCTGCTGTCAAATAATCCTGATGCTCTGCTTGGAACCATATATGCAATCACATCTCTTAATTCCTCTGAAGTATTACAGCAAACCGGGTTCAGAGCTGATACATGTAATTGATTTAGTTCTGCTAACAGTCTCCGTGTGAGAAACATACACTTCCCTTGCTGGAGGTGGTAATGAAGGTGCTAACGGCAAACTTTTATAACATGACATGTGAGCAAAACCACAGAGGAGAACACATTGTCATGAGTATTTTTAGGTGTTTTTCCACTTTCTAGTGCTAATTGCAATTTTTGCAACTCTGTGTGCAGTAAAATTTCCCTCAAGACCCACAGAGTTACCACTTTAAAGATACAGTAAATGGCAATCAATTAAAACTCCAGCACAATAAGGCAGTCATTACAGAACCGTTTCAAAAAGGAGTCATTAAATTAAATCTGGTAAATATCACTTGATGTACACTCAAGCTCAAATCTCTGAATTAGTCATATCCTAATGGCATTGTGGTGAAGTGCTCTGAGGCAAAACGAGATTTTAAAGACATGTAAATCAGAATTATGAGATAACCGTGTTTTCCTCTTTTTCTGTGAAAAGTAATGAGAGTCACAGTCAACAATGTCACATCAAGTGGTGATTCGCTGATAAATCTGCCGTATTACCCTGAAGTGTCGAAGCGACACCAATCACATTATCTCCCTCATATTACATTCATGACATACAAAAGCAGTGAACCCAGGGGCAGTCATTAACCATTATATGGCCATTCATCATCCTGATTTTGCATTGACCAAACGGATTACAAATGTTCTCTCTGTGTGCATGCAAAGCGTTAACCTTCTCCTTGGCTCCTTCCTCATCCTCAACGGCCTCAGTAAAATGGCAACTTCACAAGCCGTAATGATGTCACTGAAGTATCACTTGTCATTTCTAAGTGATGAGTCCCTTACACAGTTCAAAGAAGATTGATGATTTTGCCACTACTGCAGTAATGCAAAAGGTCACACCAAACTGTCTGCCCCAAGTGTGCCGCTTGTCCTGAAAAGTGCAGCCAAAACATTTTGATCGCCCCCTGGTGGCTGGCTGCGGTATAGAGATGAAATGAGGCGCTAGCCAAAAAAAACAATTACACTTTAAATATTTTTTTCCCCCCAAAGATGGTTTCTGTCATTTTAGGGCAGTTCTTATGCTGGCGTATGTTCAATTGTTCATTTTTCCAATAAGTCTGGTTTTAGTTAATCATTTGACACTGTAAAAATAGCGTGTCGTGTCATAATTGACAGCTGTGCTTGTGATTGAGTCAGCGGGAGTGGGAGTATGGACTGGACCTTGATACCGCGGCTCCACCTCAGGATCACTACAGACTCGGGCTCCGAATTACGTAATTTGCAATAACCGTTTCTGGGATATTTTGGCAAACATTGTCTTATTATTGCCAGATACGAAGGTCCGTGGCTCTACCATTGGAAAAAGCATAACGGCAAACTTGGATTACGTGTGCCTTGACAGCCAATCATATTACAGCCTTGACGTCACTGAATTTTGTTCAGAGTTGTGGGACAGTCAATCACTGTTTGCGGACACCATGTAATGAATGAGAAATCATACCTACCATTGGAAAAAGCATAACGGCAAACTTGGATTACGTGTGCCTTGACAGCCAATCATATTACAGCCTTGACGTCACTGAATTTTGTTCAGAGTTGTGGGACAGTCAATCACTGTTTGCGGACACCATGTAATGAATGAGAAATCATACCTGCCACACAATTGTCCATGACTTCTATTATAAAACAGCACCTTTTTTTTTTTAAATCAATAAATCAATCCAAAACAAATGTTAAAGAGCCAACATGTTGAAGATTAGCCGATGGGCTGTCGATTCATTAAAGGTGCGGTGTGTAATTTTTAGCGGCATCTAGTGGTGAGGTTTGCGAATTGCAAACAGCCAGTCACTCACTGCCTATCCCCCTCCCTATGCAAACTTGAAGGAGAAGCTACGGTGGCCGACGAAGGATCGGAAGATGTCGTCGTCTGAGTCTGAGTCAGCAGAGAGTAGCAAGTCAAGCAATGAGGTTTCTTTATATTATATTTTATATTCAATTATATTTACTTAATTATTCAGTAAAACCACGTTATTGCGATTGTTATTTTTACTTGTTCATCATTGTGTCAGTCTTTTATTCACTGACTTTACCATAGCATATCTGCTGCGTCTTTTTCTGCTGCTTCTCATTCAAGTTAGTGTCGGCTACGGTAGAAACATGACGTCACAATATGTCGACCTTCATAGAAGGGGGGTTAAGTAGATATAAATGACTCATTCTAAGGTAATAAAAACGTAACGGTTCATTAAGTAAGGTCTTTATACACCACTGAAAACATAGTTATGGATCTTATATTGCATTTCTGTCAATAGATCCTCAGAAATATTCTACATTGCACCTTTAAATGATAAGCTATTTCCTCACAAAAGCGGTTCATTCTGCTCCATTGACATCCATTAAAAAAAACTGCCTCTTGACTCCTTCCCGTAGCATTAGCAGGCATTTCGCTTTTTTCATCTAAAGGTGCAGGTTTGACTTCAAGTGGCTTTGATTTTGGCTTCCTTTTTCTACAGTGGAAGGAAGTGGAGACAAGTTGTCCATCTTTTGACCCTATATATATTATGCCAAGCTCTAAACTATTTTATTGAGTAGAAATTGGGACTGGGGGAGCCTTCAAATATTGTTGTGGACACTGGGGGGAGGGTGGGGGCCTTGAAGTAAAAAAGGTTATATCCACTGACACAGAGCAAGAATGCAAGTGCATTAGAAATCCAAGATAAAATGCACAAAAGAATAAGTTTCAAAAGGCTAAACTGATATAGAGTGATATTCTGTCTCAGAGATATCAAATACTTACATGAGATAGAGGTATTTCCCTAACTTACATTTTAAACCATCTCAAACCAAGTCTATGGAATCAAGTATTTGCATTTTGTTAAAACAAAATCAATTCATTCAGTTAGAACTGGATCTAAAAAGGCACTTAAAGCATAGAAAGACAGAGTAAGCTGCAATGGCTCTTTCTTGACTTAAGTAAGAACTGCCTCTTCACCCTTTGCAGGGGTTTAAAGCTTTAACTTTAATTCATGTTGGCCGTCTGCGACTCAGCTATGTTTCATAATGGTTAAAGCACATATCTTCCAGTCATTGGTCCATCTGTCCTTGCTTCGTTACCTCTATTCCATCTCAAATATCTCCATTTTGGCCACAAGCAACATAACTTACCAGTTTTGGAAATGTTGTTTTGAATTTATTGCACCAGTGTGTTAGATTATGTTGTAGACTAGGCATACTAGAAACTTTCAAACAGGTGTGTTGGAGCTGGTTGGAGCTAAACTCTGCAGGACAGTGGCCCTCCAGGACCGAGATTGGTGAACCCTGTTGTAGTGTGTGTGATTTTGAGGGCTTGTGTGTCCTGTCTGAGGGCAAAGTTTGGTTTTTCAGCAAGAGTGAATGATTTTGAGTGTAGAGCTTCATTTTGACCTGAAAATAGGATGTTTGGGGAATTGGGTGAGATGTTATGGATTTGTGTTTACAGTTTTGAGAATACTAGGCATAGTTTCAAGAAATGTGTTTAAGCAATCGAGAAAAACTGTAAAAGGTAGCTTGTTAACCTCATGTAAGTAATGTTGCTGTTAGGGTTAATATACAATGGGGTCCAAAAAGACTACTTTTGATTTTTTTGTTACATTTTTTGTTAATTCAATTTACTCATCACGAATTACCTTATCAGCATAATATTTTTGGACCCCAGAGTCTATATGGTTCTGGTGTATTTAATAAAGAGTGGTTTAACCAAGGTTAACTACTTTACAATTAATATAACATAGTTTGATATAATGTAACTTTTATTTTTGGCCCACAGACCTCAATCAAGTTTGATTTTTGACCCTTTGTTGTAAAGTTTGGGGACCTCTGCAGGCAAACTAAACCAACCTTTAACATTTTAACACAAGCAATGCTATTATAATGATCACATTGTTAAATAGTAAAGATATAATAGTTTAATTTCTTAACATGCCGGTTATGTAGTAAACTACAAAGACCGCAGGTATCCTTGATTCCAACTAACCACGAATATGCGAGTAACTGCAAGTGTCACGGGAACCATTTCTATCAGCTTCAAATAAATTCAATCAGCTACAATAAATGAGAAGGCACATAGTCAATCAATGGAGGGAATCTCATCAGATATGAAAAGCAATTAAATGTACCTGGGTCGTTTCAAGTGAGTAAATGTTCCTGAATTTTAATGCATCTTCTTTATCATCATGGATACCCCTAATAATAACTGTACAATATAACAAAAGCGGGGTGCAATCAGCTTAATTTCTCTCCTCAATACAATTTAGCTTTGTCATCCTTTCCCAAACACACATTGTGTCATTTATGTTTACTCAGTGGCATTCATTCTAAAACTTAATCTGCGTGAAGTCTATCCAAAAGTACTGTTCATATTATGAAGTTTATCTTCTGCCTTTGTTGTTGGTCCCAATGTTCCTTGGTTTTTCAGTTTAAAATGAGTAGTGTGAGCTCAGAGGAATTTCATGTCTCTAAAACGGTTTTATCCTTCTAGAGAAATGTGTTAACACCATTTGCAAAAACAGCAATAAACTTCCTCTACAATGATATTGTATCCACAAAGCATATAAAGACGGATTACACCGGGATAACGTTTTTTAATAATATTTTCCTTCAAATCAGTACATAAAACAGAAATTGAGCACTCAAATCAACCAACAAGTACCACGGTTGCCTGATTTGAATGCAGTAAGGAAATAAAAGCGATCAGATGCACATTACTTGAGGTAGAATGAGAAAGCGCATCAAACAGAGTGGATAAGTTAAAGCAATGTTTATCAAGGGTTTTATGAGGTTAAAAAACAATTACACCCTTAGTAATCCTGATGATAACCTGCATTGCCGGACATAAATATATTGTGATTTCATTTTAACCTAAACGGGTCATCACACATAGCACTTCCATAACAATCCTGTGTCAGAGCATGTGTTCTTTCCAGCACAATATGCAAAAGCAGCATGTCAAATAATGTCAGAATACTCAACATTCATGATACAGTAATCTGCAATAATTAAATATCACAATTTTCCCAGTTTGTATAGACTTAATCTTACAGAACTGATGCGTCACTGCAGTGCTCTTACGTTAATGTGTTAATTTTTACTAATTATATTTAAAGAAATGTGAATTTTTTCTGTGTATATGGGTGATTGTGTTTCATGTCTGTTTGGGTGTGTTTTGCACGTTTAGTTTCCTGTTTCAGTTGCGGTTTTTCATTGATTATGTTATACACCTGTGAATTGTTTTCGTTGATTGGTTTATTTGGCCTGTTTAAGCCCTGTTTCTCAGTTCTCGTAGCTTTTGTTTTTTATGTTCGTGTTTCTAGTTTCTGAGTTCATTGTAAATAAAACTTAAACTGCTGCAATTAGATCCATTCATTCATCTTTATTTTCCAAACCGGTGTGACAGTCGTTTCATTTTCCTGTTCTGTGCACATAAATTAACTGTATTTTTTGTTCTACAGGAAAAGGAAAATACATCATTTGAGGTGTTTTCTGAGCGTTAAAGATTATGAACAAAGTCTATGGTCAATCTTTATTCTTTGAAATTCATCAATCACTCACAGAATCTGAAATTAAGTTGCAACATGGTAAATGGTAGTGGAATTGACACATCCATCAATGCTTGCTGGAAAATGTATTAATCAAAAGTACAGCTGCAGCTTTCAGTTATTTGTCATACAGAAAGACTAATATTAATTTCAAAACTTCATGGGTAATTCATAAACTTTGTTTTGGTGTGACAAAAAAAAATGTCATAGGTGAACTATTTTGAGTGCATTGTGACAAAATTAGCTATAATGAGAAGGATTTTGGACCAATGAGATTTCACAGTGGGTGCTGAGAGATATGGTCAAAATATTATCACAATATATTCTTTTTATTATTACAAGAAAAGGAAAACGCATAATCTGAGGCCTTTTTAATGAGCATTAAAGAATATAAACAAGGCCTATAGTCAATCTGCATTACTTTATTCTCTGAAATGACAAAAATTCAGATAGTAATATGTCTGCTCATTATTTAGCTCAGCACGAAAATCAGCATTGCTGGAGGCTATTTTCATGAAGCTCAGTCATGGTGAAGAAAACTTTTTAGCATTTCTTGACTGTAGTGCTGTAAAGCTGTCTGTGTGATGTAACACTTTCTTATCAGCCTAAGTTTTTTTTGATTGTATCATTATTTTCCACAGGTATTGAGGTAAATCTACCAACAGGCTTGAGAATGTATGATTATAAGGCAGGAATTGATTGTAGATGTTACATTTAAAAATATATAGTGATACTAACTTTGCAGCATGGTTTCTCTTTACAATGGCTATTGATGTGAACATAAGCATGAAAAATTGATTTTCCCTTAACCAAATTTGTTTCAAAAGATATATTTTCACTGAAAAAGTATTTTCCCTTATAATTATTTAAACAACACAAGCTTTAAAAATCATTATTACACAGTGCTCTAAAATAGATAATTCTTTCTGGCTGGTCAATATTGAATATTGAATAATTACAGCAAACACTATAGTTTCATGTCTCCTGTTGTATGAAAAGTGATTCATCTCACATCAGCGATTCCTGTACCCATTTTCATCAGCGGTGCTCCATTGCTGCTGAATCTTCAGCTCCACGGCAAAATAAATAATATTTTACCTTTGCTGGGAATGTACATAATTAGTGAAATCCGAACATCCGAATTCATGAACAAATGACTCTTTTGAAGTGGTTCTGTTAGTGAATCAGTTCTTCCACTAATTCATTAACGAAAGACTCTTATGAGCCGGTTCTTTTAATGATTAGTAAAAACAAATTGGCAGAATCGAAATGAAGCAAGTTTTGCATTAGTATCATACTGGATTGTAAAGACCAGCTGACTTTGGCCAATATTAGCATATATTATCCAGTTCATTATATTAATTGATAAATAAATAAACAAACGTTATCCTTTTTATACAGTACTAGTGCATGGAAAACTGTCAACATACATGAAATGTCCACAAAATTATATTTAGTCATCACGTTTCAAGTTTCAAGTTTAATTTATTTATAAAGCACATCTAAAACAACCTTGGTTGACCAAAGTGCTGAACAAGAAATATCTAGGTCCATCCCCAAAATTAAAATAAACATTCACAAGACATTAAAAGCACAGTACAAATAGGTTTTCAAAAGACTTCTAAACTCAGACACTGAGGACGCTGTTTTGATAGATGACGGCAATTTGTTCCATAACCTGGGGCCAGCTACTGCAAAGGCTCTGTCACCCCTGCATTCCAGTCTGGATCTGTATACTCGTAGTAGGTGATTGGTCTGTGATCTGAGCAATCTGACTGGTTTATGTTCCGTAACCAACTCAGTAAGGGATTGAGGAGCGAAATTGTTTAACGCTTTATACCCAAACAGCAAAATTTTAAATTCAATATGATACTGAATCAGTAGCCATGCAGTGAATGTAGAATAGGCATGATGTGGTCCCGTTTGCGAATACCTGTAAGCAAACGGTCAGGTGCATTTTGGACCAGTTGAAGTCGATGAATAGATGAGACAGGCAGCCCTTGATACAGCGAATTGCAGTAATCAAGCCAAGATTAAATAAAAGCATGAATTACAATCTCAAAACTCTTCCTGCTTAGGAATGTCTTATTAACTTTCGGTAATCTGGGAGGTGGTGGCGCTAGTCTCCCAGATTAGATAAATTTTAGGCCACTATCCAGTGTAAAACCCAGATTCTTTGCAACAAAAGAACGATATGCAGTGAGAGAACCCAAGTCAACATTGCTCAGATCAGTTTTCTCGGTAGGCCCAAACAGGACAATTTGAGTTTTGTCATCGTTCAAATGGAGAAAGTTCTTGGTTCGCCATGTTTTCAAGTCTTGAAGACAGTCTGTCAATTGATTTATGGCAGACATGGAAGCTTTAGCATAAAGTTCTGCCAGGAAGACTTAATTGGTGCGTCACTTGACCTTTTATCTATCCAATCACATTCCAACACTTGTGGTATAAAAGATCGGTACTTACTCATGTTTGAGTTCGCAGATGCTGACGCTCCAATTCGCCACCATCCTCCCCACCACCTCCAAGTCAAATCCTTCCCTCCATCCTCCCCACCACCACCAGGATGGTCCCTGCCATACCTCACAGGGGGTCGGCTGCGCCCCTGCCTTGGTCTTCAGGCAGGATATGCAGAGTCCGGACCCTCAGATTGCGAGCTACGGACGGGGCCTACGCCAAAGAATCTTATTGCTTGCTTGGTTGTTAATAAATGGATAATTGTCACAGTATTTATTCTCTGAGTCTTTCTGGTAGAACTGTCATTCCGCATAAATGGTAGGTAAAGCTGCGTATCATCGGCAAAGCAATGATACGACACACCGAATCTCCTAAATATAGAACCAATGGGTAGCATGTACAGTGAAAACAGTAACGGTGCTAAAGTTGAACCCTGAGGGACACCACATTTAATATGTGCTACAGAAGATGAATGCTTCCCTATATTTACAGAAAATCTTCTGTTGGACACATGCTGACATCAGTTGTCCTCCATCCAGTAAACATGCTGTTTATACAAGATTTATTTCAAGGAAGGATTAGATGTTTGCTCATCATTATATTTGCTCATCTGCATAATTCACACATTCCTTACACACTGAAATTGAGAACTTGAGCACAGATTAGTCCAGTCAGCCTATTAGTGAAACCTCAATACTAGTCAATCTGATGAATGCGTATGTAATCCATAACACAGATAATAATGAAAGTGCTATGGCACATTTGCAAGGGTCTAGCTAGGAACCCAGAGTCTAATGTCCAGCATTTCAATAGCAGGACCTCTATTTAAATTCGGAGAAATGGAACCCAATGCAACCAGCAGGATTATTAATGATGTCAGTTTACCCCTGGTGCAGCAGTGCACAATAAATGATATCCCTCCTTTCTAATTTATTCTGCCTTGGCTCCACAGCGGCCCGCTGTTTAACACAACATGGATGGATATCCCCTGGCTTTCTTACAGCCTCTAATAAAGGTCATTTTTACCTGCTGTATGTGGATTGAATTTGACTTGCCATTTTCCGCTCGCAACTCTTTGTGGCGGTGTGCTTCTGGGGGAACTAAGTGAAAATCAATAGCACCGGCTAAATAAGGTTTAAATCAAGCCGTAATATCTATAATAATTCACCACACCAGTCCAAATTATCCAGCAGAGATTGTAACAGTGAAATATGCTGAGAGTCCGTTTAAAATGGTCTCCTAGTCAGCAAGTGATTGCTATAAAATGGCATGGGAAGACGTTTGAACTGAATGTTCAAACACCATGTGAGATGAGAGCAGAGTCCTCTTTAGTGAATACAGTCTCAAAGTCAGGGTACCGTTTGCTTCAGAGCTGTTCATCTAGAAATTGCATCCTAGCAGCTCTCTGGTATAGAACATTCAGAACCCTAGCACCCAGAATGAGAATTGAAGTAAATTATGCAACATTTGATGGTAGTGGAATAGACGTATCTCCAAAATAATGATGGCTGGATAATGTATAACAGTCAAAAGTAAAGCTGCAAGTCTCTTAAGCAACTTTTTTTTTAGATATCTGTCTAAATCTTAAGCATTTTATGAGCACTAAATTCAGTGTAACAAAAACAGGTCATAAGTGAAATCACATTACAAGTGCAATACGCTGTGCGGTCTGACATAAAATAGAACAAATAAGAAGATTTTTTATGGTTAATGAGCAAGATTATGAACCAATGAGATTTTTTTAGTTGGCGAGGGATGGGTGATATGGCCAAAAATATAATTTATACATAAAATATAAATATAAATTTTTCAAATAAGGTGCTGCACAACTTGTATACTGTAAAAATTCAAATATGGATGAAAAATATCTTGGTTAAATGATATTCCTTAAAATAATAACAAAAGTTTAGGCCAGGGTCCCACAGTTCTCTACTATAGATTTCTACTATAGATCAGTGGAAAGTACCCAGAAACTAACAACTGACAAAGGCTGCATTTACATTACATAGTTTAAGTGACCCAGTTCCGAATTTTTTCTCCCATGTGGCACAGATTGGATATGACCCACAAACGTGTAAGCAGGAAAAAAGCATTCCGATATCCTCAGATCAGTTTCAGGCCTCATTCATAAGTGGAAATATAAATCTAATATGAATCGAAGATGTGCATCTGCATCTGCCATATAAGCGGACAGATCGGCTATTGTTCTGTCGATGTGATTCGAATCGTATATAATTGAAAAAGCGATGGTGGCGTATGACATCAACAGGTGGACACCAACCGCGATTACATGACTATTTTCAATGGTGCAATGAAGGACAAACGCTCAACCCACTTAAGACAACAATGTTTTGCTGACCTTTAAAGACGGTATGGAAAGCAAAAGCTTATATTAATAAATCTGTGTCCATTGCAAATTTCAGCTCCTTTTCATCCTTACATCTCCTTTTCAGCCTAAGATTTTCCGAGTTGATATGTCTACCTTGGGTTGTTTCACCAAGTGTATAGTGTAAATGCAGATATTGGATATGGGTCACTTTTAAAAGAAGATGTAAGCTGGTCATCAAAAAATGTTTAAATCGGACAGTCAACAAATCGGAATTTGGCATCAAGACCTACAGTGTAAATGCACCTAAAATGTCCTTGTTGCATCTGATTAGCACACGGTGTAAATGACCAGCTGCAGTTCCACCAATGTTGAAACCAACACAGTGTGTGTTCATTCTTCTAAAATCTTTCACAGCCATTTTACACTTTACTATAAACCTATAGAATGCAATCTTCTTTAAATGAGCTGTACTCTGACTCTCCATATACCCCACAGAGCCAATTAAAATGCTCAAACACTGATGGAAAGAGAAATGACGAGAAAAGAAAGAGAGTTAGCACACCTCGGGTTGCATCGACTACGAAAATACTATGTGACCAATTTTCACAAACAGACTACATCTTTTTGCTCCATCAAACAAGAGTCTGCTCTCAATATGAGAGAACAGCCATGATGGATGCCTGCATCTCATGTTGAGACGGAGGGCAAAAAAAAGAAAAGAACATCAAAAAAACCTTCTAAAAACATCAACAATAACAAAAGCCTTCACGGCTAACCAATCCCCGCCCCCTCCCTGGAGTCAAGGCCCATTGAGATTTCTAAATACTTCTCTCCAATCTGATCCGTATAAGCAGTCGATGAAAGGCTTCTAGCCCCCCTCGCTCATACCTGCCTGTCTTGGGTTGGACTGAGGGGAAGTGAAGTTGATGGGAGGGAAAGGGAGCTCTGAAATAAATGCCTAATGATTTTAAAACTCACTTTGTACCATTTTTTCTACTTTTAAAAGCCTCTCTAACAGATGCCAGCAGGGACCGTTGTCGCTCTGCAACAGACTCCTGTGTAAATGTAACAGCTTACATAGAGGAATGTGGCTCAACTAAGCAGAATAAACATTTGCGATTATAAAAGATAATGATAATGAGTTTGTTATAAGCTCTCCAATAAACCGCCTTGCTGAAAAACTGTCAAGAGAAGAGAGGGACATTGTTTGTAAGATGTTAGATGTCATTGAAAGCATTTTCAGTGGGGAGGCTTGATTAAGCTTATCACTACACATCTAAATATTGAAACAGTTGTCAGGAAATGCGTTTGAATGGCTTAATGCTTGAGTGATTGTATAAAAGAACGAAAATAAGAAGGTTTAATTGGCTACATAACAAATGCACAATTACAGCTATTGTATTTGGACAAATATCAAAATTAATCTGCTTTCATAATTTTGATGTGTTCTTTATGTGCTTAGAAAATGGTTACACTAATTCACTATATAGATTTTTGTAGTACAGGGTGTTTTTTTTTTTTTGGAGTCTGAAATTGCCAAACCTCTAATGAATGCTTTCTTTAAGCTGCAGATAATTTAAAATGAGTAACCTCACCTTTACAGCATCCAATTAACGCAGTAATGTCAGGGAATTATTTACAGCATTGATATATTTTTAATGTAAGCAGAATTCACCTATTAGAAATCCCTAAATGAGAGATTTGTCCATGCAGCCAGATAATTATCTTCACCATGAGAATATATAGGACCTTTGGACCTCATTACTCTCTCTGCTCTTACCGTTTGCCCTTTTACTCTCTGGACTTTATTCCTCTATCAGTCTCCCTTTAGTACACAACAATAAATTCACCTTTTATTCTCTTGGAATGGCAGAATATGGGAAAACAAAACTCAGCATTACATTTAGAGCCACGCTGAAAATACATCTTATTGTCATTCTGTATCTGCCTTTCACTTCTCTCGTGGCCAGAAAATGCCTAATGCTTGTAAAAAAATATATATTTTAATTATGAAACTCACTTTCTTCAAACAAAATTGATACAGAAAAATACAAATAATGCTAATTTAAAAATCTAAATTATATTGTGCCCATTGTCTAAGACTCGTCTGGGAAAACAGGATTTCAATGTATATGCAAATGCCTGTATCATTTAATTTGTGTTCTCCTTTGTTTTTGTTTTTTTAGCCTTAAGCTCAGTAGGCTATATGACTTTTACTCTTATCTGACACCTGTCCTGGATTTGTCACTTATGCAGATTGTTTTGGTGAGAAATCAATGTGTTGTTTACAACATAAAACCAGTGATCTTTAGCTGCCAATGACCGCTAACAGGATGTGGATGTGTGGTGCTTTAGATGGTGTAGGGAAGGCTTTGTTGGAAGTCATTGAAAGCTCCCAAGATACCCATCAGTGGACCACGTGGCCTTGAAATGTGTCTGACAGTGCCCAAGCTCTCTATTAACAGTACAAGCACCTGTCATCACAAACAAGAAAAGCTCTCCTCTGCATTGTTATCCACAGTACTGTTGTTGAGTCTGTGCACACTGCAAAAAAACAACAACATCTTAATCAGTATTTTTGTACCGTTTTCTAGTGATAGAATATAAATATAGTTAGAAAAGAAACTTTTGAGATGCAAAAATTGTGTAAAAGATGATACTTGTTTAAAGAAAATATATTTCTTAAACTTAAATATACACTACCATTCAAAGTTTGGAGTCAATAAGATTTTGTTGCATTTTTTTTTTTAAATAACACTCTTATGATCACCAAGGCTGTATTTTTTTGTTCAAAATACAAAAAAAACAGTAATATTGTGAAATATTGTATTATAACTGTTTTCTATTTTAATATATTTTTAAATATAATCTATTCCTGTGATGGTAAAGCTGAATTTTCAGCATCATTACTCCAGTCTTCAGTCACATGATCCTACAGAAATCATTCTAATATGCTGATTTGGTGCTGAATAAACATTTCTTATTATTATCATATTATTATCATGTTGATGTGCTGCCTAAAATGTGAGGAAACTGTGATACATTTTTCCTTTATGAATAACAGCATTCCTTTGAAATGAAAACCTTTTGTGAAATTATAAATGTCTTCAGTGTCACTTTTGATCAATTTAATGTGTCCTTGATGAAGTATTAATGTCTTTCAAAATCTTACTGAAGTTTATTGTTATTTTTTTGTTTTTTGCTCTTCTTTTAAGCCTAAACCTGAATTAATTTTGTTAGACTTATAGCCTGCCATTTTATTTTAGTACAATTAACCAATTATATTACAATCTAAACATTTGAATAATTATTAATAATTATTTGATTAGCATTTCCTGCACCTTCAATTCTTCAAGCTAACATCAAATCATGTTGGGAGATATACTACAACTCGTGACAAAAATTCATTTCAAGTGACCTTACCAGATAACACCAACAGACTGCATGCTTAATGGCAAAAGCTGTCTCACTGTCTCAACTACTGCGCAATGTGTCAGTGATTTATTAGCTTAATTAGCACTTCGGACATCGTCACTGGGAGTTGTGGTGGTTCTGCTTTATGATGCAAGCCTATGCATCATGGAAAGCCCAGCAGATTCTCCCCCAAGAACTTAAAGCTTAAGGTAAAGGCCACTAAGGAACCTGCAGTGAATAGCTGAAAGAGTACAACCAAAAAAAGTACTATGTGTGGACTGTGGACAAAAAACAGAAAACCTATCACGCCTGTGTCTGGTTAGTCTTAGACCGTACGACCAATTGAAAGTCATTAAAAATGGCGTCAATCCTGCGTCCATTACCATCTGATACCATTACTTCACCATGGCACCATCACAGTATACTTCAGTCCTTTCATTGCTGACAATGTAGAATAAAAATTACATTATTCGTTGAGCCACTTAGAATCCCTCTTTCAATGGCTGTCACCAGGTCAATACTGCCCTCTATAGATAATGCATCGCTCCCCCGAGACCTCCATCTCTGATTCATCTGGTAAACGTGAACACTTGAATACTGTGTTCCACAGGTCAAGGTTCACTGTCTGAACCGTCTGAACTGTCTTAAAACATTGAGTTTATCAGGCTGGGCTCAGGACTATTAATGAGGAATGGAAAATCAGGTGGTCTCTTTATCTGTGATAGAGGTCAACCCTACCAGAGAAAATGGCAGGAGGATTAGATATGGGGATTAGGTTGTCTAGTAATTAGTGACTGTGGGCAGTGTGTGATATATATATATATATATATATATATATATATATATATATATATATATATATATATATATATATATAGCGCATTTTTCTACAGTAATTCGAGACAGCAATTTAAAGGAATAATTTATTATGCTACTTACATAGAAAAAAAAGGCAATTTGCATGTGATGATTTTCTGTTTAAAAAAGTGATAAAGAAAAAAAAATTACAAAAAAATATATGAATGGCATATATTGGATACTATACTTTGAATAGCAGTGAATACTAACATTCAACTATCAAAATATCCAAAAACCATTTGCAGTGTTATACATTTCTTTCAATTGTGTACTTACATTATCCTAAATGTTTCCAAGAATTTGTAAATTCAGAGAAATTTACAGTTTTAAATAGTGACCATCCCTTGTCACTTGTCGCCTGTCAATGACGTAATAGCCGGATTATCCCTGGTTTCCGCCTATGGTTTCCGCTTGTACTGCCACAGTAACCATGGCAACATATGTGGACAACTGCGTGATGTTTAGCGGCACGCTGTTGTTGTTTCGTTCAAACATTATGGATCATGGCAAGCAGACTTTAGGACAAAAGGAGAACTAAAACGAGGATCAATATCGGCGTGGCGTTTTCGAGATGCCGAGAGCTTCGTGGCAAACTTCGACTTGACAGAGCTTCATGACTTGACAGAGATGCGGCTCTTGCATGTACTTTATTAGACAGGTGAGCAAATTTACATAAAACAAATCAATGTTATATAGCTCAACATGATGAAATGTTAGAATATGATCAGCATGTTATTCTAATGTTGATCTAGCTTACTGCTAGTCGCATATAGCCAACAAACTTACATAGAATAACATTATAACTTTCAACACACTCAAATGCCATTTAGTATTATAGTGTAACGTTAGACCAAGTGAAACAGCGCTGCGTTACCTCACAAGTTTAATTTGTCAAATAAACTGACCTGTGCGAGTATTAATTCAGCACTTGCGTGTAGTTTGGTAGAATGAAATGTCTTCATTCCTTTATATTTGCGGGACTTGCATGTGGCGCTGATATCCGTCTCTCATTAGCAATCTCGACCTGCTTTATACCACAGTTATGTTAAAACACAAGAATGTTAGACCATTAAAGAAGTGATGAAGCAGAACATGTAAATTAGAAACAGACAGAATGTGACAAACACACATTCACAATTTAGCTTGCTGTTGAACAGTTTTCATTAACGGCAACCAGAATGGCGAGGAAGATGACACAACATCAAGGTTAACCCAGATAAGGTGTGATGGCTTCAGCAGTGTTTTAATATTGTCTGCCACGCTGTTCCCACCACCAGATTTATAGTGTGTATAGAAATCCAGCATGTCCCCGGGGTCATCGCTCTTACCGTTTGTATTCCATTGTAAATCTCAATGAGTTAATGCATCTTCCACAGACAAATCAGACCAATATGAAAAATGTCCACTTATAATGGAGAAATAGAAGAGGATGCCTTTGGCAGATGAAATCTCATTGAACGGATGTCTGGGGCGTTTAAGTCTCCGAATGAATCTGTCATCCATCATCCGCAGACGGAGAGTGTTGCATGTGGTGGTAAAGGACTCTAGTAATAATTCTAGTTAATCACTGTCAGTGAATGGAAGAAATATTAACTATTCATTACCCCTCTTCACACCTCAGAAATTAAGTATTGATGTATCTTAAAACAAAAAACATCGCTGCAGGACATGATCTTGATGGTGGCAGAAAAAGTGAAGATTTTCAATGATTCTAGATGCACATCTTTTGGCCTCGTCACGGCATGCGTTGCGCCCACAGAAATACAGCGGCTGATGAAAACTCATTGGATGTATTATTTATGCAACTTTTCACAGAAGCACAAGAGCCGTCGAGATTGAAAATGCATGTTGTCAGCTGCTGACTTCCCAGTTGAAATCAATAGAGAGAAGCACTAACCTGCCACCAGCCCTGATGACTGATTGAATTCAGAGAGGCTGTGAGGCTTAACGCACTTCAGAAAGGAAACTGCACTCTATTGGAGGCATGCAGCGGAATAATATTCCAATTCTGGGGTGGATGGTTTTCCTTCCCAGAGTGCACTGCTCTTACCCTTCACTGCTCAGGGGCCGCTATCGATGAATAGTCATCGTGATTCTGAAGCGGGGCCCACTTCAGTGCAGGCACCTTTCGCAATCTCCATCTCGTCCCTGGAGCGCTTTACTTGTTTATTCTGTTCATGAGCGAGCAATCACGCAAAAGGCTAATTAAATTACCTCAAACTGCTTTGTGGTTACCCTTATGAAGTCCATCTTATTTATAATGCATTTTTGAGAGCATATATGCAAACACGGAATTATGAAGTGTGGAAAAAAACACTTTTTTTCAAAACGACATTGACTTTGATCTGGACTGCCCTTCGCAGATTGATCTTCAAGGCACTACATATGGTAATTTGGTAACGCACAAGGTTTCATTTGTTAACATTAGTTAACTACATTAGTAAACGATAACTATCAATGAACAATACTTCTACAGCATATATTAATCTTAAATTAATGTCAATCTCAACATTTACCATAACATTTTTAAAATCAAAAGTTGTACCTGTTAACATTAGTTAATGCATTGTGAACTAACATGAATATTATTATTTTTTATTAACTAACATTAACAAAGGTTAATAAATGCTGTAAAAGTATATTTCTCATAGTTAGTTCATGTTAATACATTATTTTTTGTTAACTAATGAGACCTTATTGTAAAGTGTTACCCATAAATTGTTAATTTGTAATAACAAATGTAGGTCACTAATGAAAAAATTATTCTAAAGCATTTATTATTATTCCAACGTTTACTAATATGTTTAAAATCAAATGTTTTATCGGTTAATATTTAACAGACCTGAGCATGAACTAACAATGAACAGTGGTATTTTTATTAAATAATGTTAACAGATTTATAATTACTGTAACAAATGTACTGCGTATTAATATGAGTTAATGGATCAACTATAATGTTAACTAATAGGTGCTTATTGTAAAGTGTTACCAGAAATTCTCCTCGACAAAGCAACATGATGTGAAAATCTTTAGAAACAATTTAATTTTAAATGTGTTTTAAAAGACTTCACATGAGAGCTTTAACAAAACATCTGAATCAAATGTTAGAGCAGGTTTGAATTAAAAAAAAAAAGACAGCTGCCTTTTTATGAAAGGTGCTATTTACACAGTGTAAATAGAGGAAGATACTGTTAGCACTAGGAATGAACAGCAAGAAATAGCATTTTGTTTATACTACATGCACACAAAGGGTAAATAGACATAATATGCTATTTGTACTAAAGGTATAAATTTGTAGTTTGTACTAAAGAAATGTCAGACAGAGTTAGTTAGATTTGCCAATGCCAACAAAGTTGGCTGTTTGCACTCACTCAAAAAAAAATATGCCACCAACTTCATGCATATTGTGTAAAAAAGGCTTAAAAAGTTTCAAACAAGCTTTCGACAACAAATTAACATTAATCTGATGCTACATGACTTTCAGAACAAAGTCACCCTTTGTGATTTAGTCACCTGGTCAGACTCTTGGCACAAATTACAGCAGTTTTCCTCTAAGAATAATTGTGCATGCAAAACCATACCGTCCAGAGCTTAGTCCCTAATCAAATATCCAGTAGATGTCTATGATAAGCTTGTGCTACCTTAGTCTGGAAACACTTTCATAACTAATGCTGGATAACCCAACTATGACCTGAATTTTCTGCATGAGCATTTGTCATGTGCTGCATTATAAGACATGTATGTTGATGTGGTATGTAGTGTTATGACAGTGCCTGATTCTCTCAGGGTTCATAAAGAGCTAGTAAATGACTAAAGTGACAGAAAGATGTGTTTGATATGTTAGTTATGAGGCAGTGTGGATCATGGATTCATTTCAGCACTAAGAGGCACACATTTTGAAAAGGTAATATCTAGAGAATATTAACTTAGCATTGGTATATATTGAGTATTTGTGCTTGAGTACTATTCAAACTGAACACTTGTACTTTTATTCAATTATATTTAAAAATACTTGTACAAAGTACACATTTCACTGGTCATGATAAACTTTGCTGTTACTGTGTTAACGAGTCAAATCACATTCGTGGGTCTTTTTTCTTGGGGGGGGGGGTTCTTATGTTTTCCTCATTTGTGTATGAAATAGGTTTTTCTTGTACAGCACTTTGGCATGCTTTTATAGTTTTAAAGTGCTTTTTGATTGATTGATTGATTGATTGATTGATTGATTGATTGATTGATTTGATGTTTTAACCATCAGTGAGAAAGAACACAATTAGTGATCAGTCTATAAACAACTATATAATACTATTATGATCAATATCCTGTAAATATATGTTTAAAAAAAATGGCAGCTGTGGTTGTCAGAAATTGACAATGTTTTAGGTATTATGTAGTAGTTAAACGATATTTCTTGTCAAGGTGAAAAGCTGTCTCACAATCAACATGACAGTTGAGTTTGTGGCAAAACCTTTTACTGTGCTTGCATTTAATTGTCCTGTCTTTTACTGCATATGATAATTCATAGTCAAAGTAAAACTGACATGACATTCATTACAAGATGATTGGTTAAAACAATTTAAAATGCACCTGCATTGTTTTTCATTTTGTGATTTCACCTCATAAAATAACTTTTACAGTCATATATTCCGACATTGAAGATTTCTTAAAAATAGTGTTAAAATATTGTCTTGTGAACCCAGTATTGTGCATTGTCTCATTTCGTGAGCTAAGTGTATCGTCACACCCCTAGTATTATGGGATTGAATATTGAGCCTGTAGGCTAACCGTATATTGCATTAAGGGATATAATGTTAATCAATATCAATCTTCTTGAACTACCAAAATCTGCTTTTTACGTTTTAAAAAATCATGTTTTAGTTGCATAACATTGGTTAATGGAAATGCCGTCATTTCACAATAGTTTTTTATCGATATTTAGAAAGAAAAAAAATGGCAAAAGTTTTGCGCAAATCTGTAATGGAAACACGCCTATAGACAATGTTAAAACTGAATGTATAATTTCTGTGAAACTAAATTTTGCAAAACCAAAACAGGTTTTCAGAACCCTCCCCTCATCTTACATTGGTCTGAAAATCGAATAGTTCTGCCTAGGGCTGTAACGATTCCTCGATTAAAGTCGAGTACTCAATTTAAAGAAACAAATCCTCAATTTTCCCGTGTTGAGTAACCGGCAAAATACCAGAAGTGGCATGTTCCACTCTAAGGCTACGCGGTATATTTAAACCCATTTAAAATTCTAATAGAGCTTAGTGCTATTGTGAAATCACAAAGGCTGCGATTCAGTTAAATAAATATTCGCGCTGTTTTTTCCCCCCACAGAAGCATGACGCTTTACTTATTAACATGCGTGCAGATTGCATGTTAAAAGTACCTCAGCTCCGTACACAGTAAACGCTGTTCCACTCAACCTCAGTGTCTGCATGTGCTGTTTGTTTAGGTTTCCAATAACGTGCATTTGGGAACGCGGAAAGTCAGATGCGGTTTGTGTTTCATAGTTGCACTGTTATCATTTATAGCCTATGCGTGGAGCGTCTCGGGTTTCTCAAACTCCATCTCTGCATGCTGTGTTCATCTGGGAACACAAGTGTGCGCCATTTCACAAGACTTGTAACGTTACTCATTTGTAAATCTAAGCAAACACAGGAGAATACATAAATGTTTCTAAATATGTGAATTGTTGTTCATCGCTTTTTCAAAATCAAAGTTTATACCCTCGCTCTGAGTTTGCATGTTTTGATGTGCACATGTTCTTGTTCAAGAAATTACTGCGGTTGTTGCATTTCTATCGTACAGAAGTGACCAAATATTAAAGATTAAGTGGATATTTGAATTAAATGTTGCTTGACCAATATTATATTATTTTATATCATTTATTTTACATGGTGTATTTTAACAATGTATAAAACCCATGTGATTGCTTTGATACTTTATTTGAACCAATTAGTATAGCTTGTTAATATATATTTGTATTTTAAGTCTTTTTTTTTCATCTCGCGATACATGGCCCCATCCATCCTCCCCTCAATACGGTGCAGTCGTCCTGTCCCCTTTGCAGAAAAGCATCCCCAAAGAATGATGTTTCACCTCCATGCCTCACGGTTGGGATGGTGTTCTTGGGGTTGTACTAATCCTTCTTCTTCCTCCAAACACAGCGAGTGGAGTTTAGTCCAAAAAGCTCTATTTTTGTCTCATCAGACCACATGACCTTCTCCCATTCCTCCTCTGGATCATCCAGATGGTCATTGGCAAACTTCAGATGGGCCTGGACATGCGCTGGCTTGAGCAGGGGGACCTTGCGTGTGCTGCAGGATTTTAATCCATGACGGCGTAGTGTTACTAATGGTTTTCTTTGAGACTGAGACTTGAGTGTGTGGACAGGTGTCTTTTATACAGGTAACGAGTTCAAAAAGGTGCAGTTAATACAGGTAATGAGTGGAGAACAGGAGGGCTTCTTAAAGAAAAACTAATAGGTCTGTGAAAGCCGGAATTCTTACTGGTTGGTAGGTGATCAAATACTTATGTCATGCAATAAAATGCTAATTAATTATTTAAAAATCATACAATGTGATTTTCTGGATTTTTGTTTTAGATTCCATCTCTCACATTTGAAGTGTACCTATGATAAAAATTACAGACTTCTACATGCTTTGTAAAATGCACTTACATACACCAAACTTTACAGTTTTATTCCTATCTATATTCTGAAGGTTTTTACTGAGGGGTTTGTTCATATATAATTTTCCTGATTTTATACAACATTTTATTCCTAAAAAAATGGTGAAAATGTATTTATTTTTGACTGTTGACAGTATTTTTTAATTTGTGATAAATAGAGATATCCAAATTCCCTCTGTAAAACCCTTTGACTAATATATAAAAAAATTAAACCAGAATTCTGAACCTGGTATTCAGATTTTTGTTCTAGAAATATACGCAAATTAGTGCATATTTAATTATATAACCCCTAATTTGCATATTTAAACACAACATTTCAGAAAACTTGTAAAACAAAAAATGTTTGCAATTATTGTTGCAATCAATCAACTGGTGAAGAATGGTGATATTTATTAGTTATCTTTTTACCCTATTCATCTGGGGTGTCTCGCCTTAAACGTAGCATGACTAGACCAACCGCTGTGAATGGAGTAAGTGATTCCAGCAAGCTTGTTCTCTGATGCTTGGGAACTGTTGCGGGTCGGTGGGGACACTGCAATCCCTAAAGCTTTTAACAAATACCTAAAATGTCTTTTGTCACCAGGTCTTGCACTGAAATGAATGACACATGACCGGAGGACTATTAAATGTTCTGTACTCTCATTTTTCATGGTTCAGTATATGGCCTTTATTCAGTTTCATATTTCACTTGTTTTCTGAGAATTTAGTTTCTTTCTATCCAAGTTATATTCGTCCCATAATAGCAGACATACTAAATTCCAACAACCTTTAGCATTTCATTATTATACAGTTGAACTTATAAAATGACCTGTTTAGCAGTTTTTTTAAAACAAGCATGAGAATAAAATGTGATTTATTCAATAATTTATTTTATATTATTATTTAATTTGATTATTAATTGTATTTAATAATTTATTAATATGAATAATTTATAGGGGTGAGAATCTTTTGGAATCTCATGATTTGATTAAAATTGATTCGGGTCATGATTCGATTCTCAAGTTAAAATAAGTTCAACTTTTTTTTTTAAACCGCATTTCTAGACCTTTCACTTTTTTCCGTTCCTTGCGTGACCTGCGTCTCGCAGTTTTAACAGCAAAAACACGTTCTGTGTGAACCGGCCCTAAAAGTGTTCTTCCTTGCTAGTTTCAGAGCACTAGACATTTGGGACTGAAACTGAGAAAAACGGTAAACGGCTGTAGGTGTTATCAGTTTAAATTTACAAGCAAAATTTCACATATAGCAGGAGGGAATAAATTTAACATGCACTTGAAATGGATGTTGCCCATGAGGTTAGGCTTTCAGAGCTCTATCTCATTTTTTGTTGTGCATTACAAATGGAAAGTGGCTGGTTCCTAGTATGGCTAGAGAACAAGCACTCTCCAGCTAGAGTACTTGTTTACAAGCATTCAAGGTCTTGTGACCTTCACAATGCACATCAATCAAACAAAAATCATCAAAAAAAAGGAAGAAAAACCTCCATTGGTCTCTTTTTGACATATTCAAACTGTACCGCAACTGTGCAGCTTCTGTAAACAAACATTGCTTACTTTATTGATCCTCATTCTATTTTAGCAACACAGCTCCCATTGATCAACATTCATGCTTCCTTACCAAACTAGTCAGCATGCCTCCAAATTAGACATTTTGGATGCGTTTATCTTTGTGCTCAGAATAATTCAGCAGGCATGTACTGAGCAGCAACTCCCATAGCGTACCACAACACACAAGCTGCTTCAATATTGACAAAAAAAATTACGCCTGACAGACAATCTATTATTCAAGTCAATGCAATTTGATGGATTTAAGGACAGAGGACAAATACTCAATCTCTTTTGCTAGAAAGAAATGCAGCTGAAATCACTGACTTCATGTCAACACCGCTACACTTGTTACAGTGTCAAGTATCATTTGGGAAACACAATTATATGACTACTGACATTCATGCCTTTTTCCCTATGGGGTATATTTGAATTAGGGATGTCCCGATACCACTTTTTCACTTCCGATACCATGCCGCAGCTTTGGCTATTTGCCGATACCGATATCAATCCGACATTTTTATTTTATTCTTGAACTAATACTACTAATAATAAAATATATGGAAGCACTTTGCTCAATTAGCCACATAAAAACATCTCACTCAAATGGAGAACAAATACTTCTCCAGTATATAGTCCACAACAACAGTTGATAATGAAAGACTGCCACCCTTCATTCAAAAGACCTTGAGATATATTTGGTAATTGTACCTGAATGAATTTAAAATTCATTTGCTATATTTCAGATCAATATATTTGTTTCCTTAAAGTAATACTACCATTAAAAACACATTTGATTTTCTTTTTTAATCAATGTAGAATGTGTAACTTAAAAATAAACAGATTAGTGCTCTGTTTTAGGACAAGAAATGAAAACCAATGCAATATGATGAATGTCCAAAACATGAGATAATTTTTGCTTTTAAACAGCGTGTGTGTGTGTGTGTGAGAGATTTTGGTTGGGTGACAGTTGTAGGTTACAGTTTGACAAGAGTTTACAGTTTGACAAAAGCACAATGTTGTGTTTTACACAAATATAAGAAGGCTAAACACTTTGAAGTTTTAATGATGTCCTGTATGAACAAAATGACGGAGTATGTTTTTATGTTTCCACTGTTCGATCGTGCCCATGCCTCTGACACACACACACACACACATT
Source organism: Squalius cephalus (assembly GCF_949319135.1). NCBI lineage: Eukaryota > Metazoa > Chordata > Actinopteri > Cypriniformes > Leuciscidae > Squalius > Squalius cephalus. The sequence goes on along the minus strand of NC_137128.1, from coordinate 31,869,324 downwards.
CCAGCATTGCAATCTTGACATCGCAGCCTGATCATTATGCTGCGTTCACACCAAATGCGGATAGAGCGTCAAATTCGCGTCTAGTTCGACGCTTGAACATTTTGAATCCATTCGCACGTCCAAAGCGAATAGGACGTGCGTATAAAGCGAGCGTTTGAAGCGAAATAGACGCGTGTTCAGAGCTAAGGCGGGGCTACAGATTAGGTGTCCCTAAAGAACCCGCATATGTCTATGCGCGTATCTAACAGTAGTTCTGCATTACATTAATTAATGTGCACACGAGTTTTATTTATTTTTATACCGTGTATTCTCCGTGTAAATCCATGCACCGAACCGTGAAGCACGTACCGTTTCGGTTCAATAGGAATACATGTACCGTTCCACCCCTAATAGGTATTGGATCATATTTTTTTCTCCCCTCCGATATCCGATCTAGCGTTATGGGCCAGTATCGGCATGATACCGATGACGTGGATCGGATCGGGACATCCCTAATTTGAATATTTGCATCCTAACCAAACAATTGTATGTTTCATCTTCTAAGAACTACCTCAAAACACCAGTGGACTAAAGATAATTTGGTTGTGTGAGACTTTACAGACTACAAGGCTATCAGTTAGCATTAAAGCGATCAAACTTTTTATTTTTCCTATTGCCTTTTTGAACCTTCCCTTGAACCCTGAACCTTCCCTGTTATCTTTTATAACACTGTAGCATGAGGCATACTACCGTAAAACTTCAAATAATAGCCCGGGCTTTTATTTTCCCGCCGAACTGCACCGGCTTGTATTTGAGACAGGCATCTATATGAGACAGGCCTTTAATTTAGTGTTGAGATGTTGTTCATTGAGTGTAGGCCTAGAGATAACGATCCAAATAGCATAGGCTGATAGACGGAAAGCAGGACAGTAGGAGGTTACCAAATCTGTGTTTGTGTTTAACAAATCAGTTAATGTAAGAATTAGCCTACTATATTTCTGTATGTCTAAAGGGGGTCGCACACCAAACGAGAAGCGCAGCGCCACATCTTTAAAATTCGAACACATTATTCTCTATGAGTGTACATTGTCTCAAATCGTCGTTAATGTATATAGCCTACTGACTTCACCCTGTGCTGCAATATACATTGAGTTTTACACTCATTTACAGAAACCAGCTGCTTGAATGAAAACTGCTGATGTTATCGGATTTTCAGGTGATGCTCTCAATTCATTCAGTTAAAGCTATAGTAGGTAATCCTGTTCAGAAACACTTTTTTTTATACTGGGTGAAATGGTCCTTCCATCCTGAGAGTAGTCAATACATTATGTGTTCAGAAAAAGGAATGAAAACAATCAGACCTCTGTAGCAGCTGCAGGACAGTAAAAACTCTGACCAATCACTGCCACTCGGTGCGAATGTAAAGAACCAATCAGATGCCTTCATGTCTCGTGCCCGAGCCCCACTGCGTGCGCTGCCCTGCGTGCACTCATCACATGTCACCGTTCCCGGAAATATTCAGCTCACTACACCGAGTAAGCAGGAGTTTGCGGCACAATGGAAGAGAAAATGCAGCAAAAACTACCAATGCCAGCTTTGCTGGTAACTGCTCGCCCTGATAAAAAGCCTAAAAAAAGAAAATCGGAGGCAGAAAAGGCTGCAAAGAAACAGGCACTGGATAAAGCCAGAGGACAAACTCGCGTCAACATTGGTGCAGCATTTGAACGGTGGAGACAACTGAGGGAGCTGAAGGGCCTGAAAAGCGATGCCGAGGTTGCGGTCTTTCTGCTGGACAGGTAATTATTTGTTTTGCTTCGGGGGGATTTGTTATTTCCATGATATATGTTACGTTAGGCAACGTAGCTACTTTTGTAGCTAGTATTAGCCCAATGCTAACATTAGCTTCTCTGTCGGTGTAAGCCAGTTGCGTTACACGTCGTAGGTACATACTGCTTATCTGACTTTTAGGACATGACATTTTGAACATATTGCACAGCCATAGTCGCAAGTGTCTGCATTTTAGCAGACGCTTTTATCCAAAGAGACGTAGCTACATTTCAGAGTTCATACAACACCAAACGTGTAACGTTAGCCTGAAAGCTGCGAGTAACATTACTAACAATAGCCATGCTTTTTTTTTTTTTTTGCATTCATTGTAATAATAATATAGTTTACTTACAGGTGAATGAGACATGAAGTAGTTTGGTTGATGCCCATAATGTGCTGAAATACTCGGCTTTCCTGTGACCTGCAGCTGACTCTGACTGTGGATGCGCGTTCATGTTTGTGGGGGCGTAGCTTTGGACGGAGTACTGACGGGAGGGGGTGGAGCTTAGAAGAGGTGCCGCTTTCAATTCTTGCTAGCTCTCCAACATTACCTACTATAGCTTTAACGGACGCTCTGAGGTAAAGTGAATTCAGACTGCAGTGCAGACTAAGCAACTTTTACATGTGCGACCCCCTTTAGATTAATTGTACAGTACAATCATAAAATAGTACAGACATGATCTTAATTCCATAATATCCTTAAACATAACTATATCGCTGGCCATAAACTGACAAAGTGCGCGTCTGGTGTGCGATACCTCGAGTTGTCATAGACGCGACGCGGCGCTGCGCTTCTCGTACGGTGTGCGACCCCCTTTAGATTATTGGCAGCATAAAAAACAAAACGATGTGACAGCCATGGGCTGAACAATACAAGTTACCGGTAATATCCATCGAGCCTATGAACTAGTTGCCCTAAACACATTAACAAGAAAGAATGAAGGCTACCCTGTAAAACAACTGCAATCATGTGATACAAAAGGACCCTATTCATCACTATCATCATCACCGCGATCCTCAACTACAAGTTGGTGAATTCCTCCTCCTCGTCGCTCTCCTCCACTTCTCCCTCTCCGGCCTCCGCTAACTCTGCCTGCCTTGCTTGCGCTAAATGTGCAGATGTGCAGGGCTCTCTTGTGTGCGCAATCTGCTCCATAGAACCGGCTTAAACAGACGATCTGACGGGTTTTAGAAGATTAAATACAACCCGAAACTAAAAAACATGCCTCTATTTGAGACCGGCCTTTATTTATCCAAACCTGTAGCCACACCAGGCGTGTAAAAGAGACAGGCGTCTATTTGGGACTCGGCTATTATTTTACGGTATTCATCGCTAAACCTTAGTGAATATCCCCTGTACTTCTATAATGCAGCATAGGACTAGAAAGCTTTTTATGCTTTTAGAGATTAAATTCTGTGATTTTCTGTGATTGCAGCCTGCAGATGAATACCATCACGAGTGAAAATGTGACATTGATTTCATACAACAGTTCAATAAACAGTTCAAATTAAGTCACTTACATTTTAGATGCAATATTGACTGTTTTTGTTCTTTTTCAGCAGCGAAAATAGTTCCAAACAAAGATCACAGCAGAACCATAACGCATCTCACAGCAACACTCAGCCGTGTTTTTTCTTTACTGAATGATTCAGCATTTTGAACGAATCAGTTGAGTCAAAGTTTCAATGACCCATTCTTAAACACCTGTCTCATTCATGAATGAATCAGTCGTTTGAACGAATCGTTTAAATGAATGAATCAATGACCTGCTCATTAAGACGGTTGCCTACTGCCTCCTGCTGGCGGTTTAGTGTTATGTTTAAAAGGATCATTCTTTCAAACGCTTCTTATTTGTATATTTAAAACAATCTCCTAACATTTTGTAATGCAATTGTAATTTTTCAGTGTAAATGATTTAATTTGATCAGCCCAACCTAGGGTAACAGCCCTATAGTGTCTTATTATTACCATAACTGAATTCCAGCTCTGAGGCTTCCTCAGTCCTCAGCGATTGTACACACTGTAAAGACAGTAACTATGACGTCGATTTTACCATATTAATCTGAGCGCGATTCTGATGATGAAACATTGGAAGAACTTGTTATTCAACCCGAAACTCCTTCGCAAGGACGACCCGAGCAGGACGTTTCTCAGTGATGCACTGCTCAGTTTGAGGTACATTATGAGATGTTGCAGCTGTAATTCTTCACCATAAGCATTAACAAGTGTATGTCCATCAACAAACCGATTATATTTCTAATTTATTGTGGTGCACATGTGGGAACTGTATCATTAACTGTATTAATAATAGTGCATATGTTAGCCGAATGACTAATGTAACATTAACGCGAGTTAGCCGGTTAGCCGGAGAACTACATAATATAAAACACAAAACTACATATTTTGAACACCCGGTAGAAAATATATACATCATTAAATAAATCATACTTAGTGATAAAGTGGGTACTGTCCCGTCTTTAATGGATAAGCGATTTGTAAACCTCATTTAGACCTCATGGACATTTTAGAAGCATTCGTCAAAAGGTTATACTGCTGTTGTATCGCTGTGGTAATTTTAACCAGACTCTTCACATCCTCATCCTTTGAAAGCGTTTACAAAGAGAATTTGCTTTTGCGGAGCAGAAAACAGCGTCTTCTCGACATACACAACACGAACCAGCTACAGTGTTTGAGGGCGGGTCAAGTTGTTTACAGGCTGACAACGTAAAACATAGGTGGGTGTTAGGCAAATGTGTTATCTAGTGACGTGTAGCCGTCACGGAAGTAAGATTCGAATTCCTGACGACTCGTTTAGGCGGTTCAGAGTCAATTCTTTCTTTTGAGAAACAATAACTTTATTTATCACGTGCTCTTTCACCAGGAATTCGAATCTTACTTCCGTGACGGCTACACGTCACTGGATAACACATTTGCCTAACACCCACCTATGTTTTACGTTGTCCCATTATGCTTATTTGAATATTCCCTTTGATGCAATGTGTAATGCAGCTTTCTGCTAAGTTATAATGGGGCACTTTAAATATGGTCTGAAAATCTACAGAGAGGTTTGGAAATTTGAGGCTGGAAAAGTATGTAATTTTGAAATGGAAAATGTGTAGGAACCCTGTTAAGAGCTTTTTGTGCTTGCAGGTGCTTCTGGTGTGAGACGATGGAGTTGCATCTCTGATCAATGTACACGTACGTTAAATTGAAGTTCTAAATTTGTAAAATTATACATTTTTAAGTTTAATAAAGATACTCTCCCAGATAAACCTACTGTATTGCAGCAGTTGAGAGGGCAATTCTGGAGACACTACATGAACTGGACATGAAGATCAATCACCTGACTTCAGTGGTCCAGTCCCTTGCAAATAACAGCCGTTCCAATGTTCCAGTGCTGGTGGTGGACAGTGAGGATGATGTCTTTCCTCTCGCATTCATGGAAGAACTAGACAATCTAGAAAAACAATTAGCCTATCTGAAAGAGGGATGATGCAAAAGATGGTAAGAATCATTGACATTTGTAGGTTTAACAATTGCAATGAAGCAAATTGTGTCCCGTTTATTATTTGTGTTTTGTTCTGATATTACCTTTATTTTTTAAGGTGAACAGATTATCCATCAGTGGAGGACACACCATGAAAAAAACAATATGGAGAATCTGTTCCAAGGTCTTTAGTCCTGTAGCCAAACAACTGAACTGGTGCGGAAGGGGAAAAAAGCGAGGGATAAGGAAAACAAATATAGGAGCACTCTTAATAGGTACGTCCAAAATGTCTTACAAATATATATATATATATATATAACAGCCATATGCAGTTTAATTAAACGATGTAAAATGTTGTTTTACAGACTCATGAGCGTTTTAGATATGGAAACATTTGTTTCGACATTCGGGCATTCATGAGGTAAAACAATAACTGATGATAAGGGAAGAAGAACCGTTGAATTATAATGCATGTGTGCATGTTTACAGTAATTTATTCGTAATATTTTACAGCAAGTCTGTCGTCAGTATTTACTCTTTTAAATTTAAAGAACAGTTTGTTAGAACTTAAAGGTGTAACGTTAGACCTAATCCACTTCAACAAACCACAAAATCAACCGTTACAAGCAAACGCTAAACGTTGCTTGATTAAACCACAGAAACATATTCGTCACCCAACCTTAGTTAGTACTTTATCTGTTACATTTATTTGATATAAAATCAAATATATTTTTGACTGACCATACATATTAATGACTATTAATCAGATTAGGTACGTAGTACGTACCTAGTTTTCCCGATGGGACAGGCCACGTGTCGTGTCGTGTCGTGTGATGTGATGATCTTTGAAAGCACATGCGCAGTCGTTATGGGGAGTCGACTCCTAAAGAGTCGATTTCCTGAATCTGACTATAGCTCCATATTCGGAGTAGACTCGAGTACGATATTTTTGTTCTTCACAAAACAAATGGTATATTAACGTATTATTATTACAGGACATTGAACGTCTCAACCCAATAGGTGGTTGTGATCTTTCTCACCTCTCTCTCTCTCATTTCTAGTTGACAATTAAATAATTAAAATTCGACCCAGGCTATCTCCTGACTAATTTGGGCAGTCACACTATACAATAATCAGACACAATTATACAATAATCTGAAACGTATTATATGAAAGTTTCTACTTACTTAAATAATGCATACTTTCAGCACCACTGGGAATGAACAGCGACCAATCAAATAGAAAGCATAGCCTAATGTCAGTAGCCTATGTATGTATGTCTTAGGCGACATTAAATCCTGAAACTCTGACTGACATAAAAAGCAAATGCGTCATTTTTTAAAGGGCAGATTGGCCTGACGTACGTCTTTAGCTATATACTCACAGGAAATGTGCTAGTCAGGACTAGAGACAATTTAATTGATACGGACACATCATGGCTAGTATAGTCCGGACTCCGGGATGTACTGCCGTTCAAAAGTTTGGGATCGGTAAGTTTTTAATGTTTGTCTCTTATGCTCACCAAGGCTGCATTTAATTATGAAAAAAAAAAAAAAAGTATACAGTATATTAGGCCTACCTATAGGTAATATTGTGAAATATTATCACAATTTGAAATAGCTGTTTTCTGTTTGAATATATTTAAAATTATTATTTTTTTCCTGTTGTGGTAAAGCTGAACTTTCAGCATCATTATTCTAGTCTTCAGTGTCACATAATCCTTCAGAAATCATTCTAATATGCTGATTTGCTGATTATTGTCTGTTGAAAACAGTTATGTACATTTCTTTCAGGATTGTTTGATGAATAGAATGTTTGAAACAACAGCATTTATCTGAAATAGAAAGATTTCGTATCATTAGGAATGTCTTTACTGTCACTTTTGATCAATTTAATGCATACTTGCTGAATAAAAGTATAAATTTGTTTAGTTTCTTTCCAAAAAATAAAATAAATAAATCTTACTGACCCCAAACTTTTGAATGGTAGTGTATAATGTTACAAAAGCGTTCTTTTTAAGATAAATGCTGTTACTTTCTTTTCATCAAAAACACAACTGTACACAACTGTTTTCAACATTGACAATAATAATAAGAAGAAGAAGAAATATTTCTTGAGCATAGAGGGATTTCTGAAGAATCATGTGACACTGATGACTAGAGTAATGATGCTGAAAAATGCAGGAATAAATTACATTTTAAATATATTCAAACAGAAAACAGTAATTTTAAATTGTCATAATATTTCACAATATTACTAGGTTATTTTTGTATTTGTAACTAAATAATAGTTAAAATCCTTGAAATAACATCCTTAAAATAACAACAAATCCTTGCCCAAACTCCTAAGAACCCAGTTAAATGAAATCTATTTTGCGGATTTAATTAACTGTAAAAAAAAAAAAAAGAAAAAAAAAAGTTTTATATGTTACATTTATTTTGTTTTATCTTTTTTAACACACAGGAGCAGCGATGAAGAATCCTGTACTTCCGTTGCCAACAGAAGCAGAGGCTGAAAAGCACGTTAAGGATTATCTCCGCTTGGCTCCAGGGAGAATGCCTTCTTAAAGGGTTAGTTCACCCAAAAATGAAAATTCTGTAAGTAATTACTCACCCTCATGTTGTTCCAACCGCGTAAGACCTTCGTTCATCTTCGGAACACAAATTAAGATATTTTTGATGAAATCGAAAAATGAGTGCTGGATCACTACTCCATAGGCTTCTAAGGGACCGAAACTTGCTGGCCCAGAAAAGTTATTAAAGAGATCGTTAATATAGTCCAAATGACTACAGTGGCTCAATCTTAAGTATATCAAGCGACGAGAATACTTTTTGTGCGCAAAAACAAACAAAAATAACGACTTTATTCCACTATTCATTTCCTTCTATCTGGGCCTCGAGTTGTTTCACGTAGTGTTTTTGCGCAGCGCGTCTGTGTTGCACGTCACCACGTAGGCTCACTATTGGCTGACGCTGGTCATGTGTGTGATGCGTCTGACATGCAACACAGCACGGATTATTTTTGTTTGTTTTTGCGCACAAAAAGTATTCTCGTCGCTTGATATACTTAAGATTGAGCCACTGTAGTCACTTGGACTATATTAACGATCTCTTTAATAACTTTTCTGGGCCAGCAAGTTTCGGTCACCTAGAAGCCTATGGAGAAGTGATCCAGCACTGAGATTTCATCAAAAATATCTTAATTTGTGTTCCGAAGATGAACGAAGGTCTTACGCGGTTGGAACAACATGAGGGTGAGTAATTACTGACAGAATTTTCATTTTTGGGTGAACTAACCCTTTAAAGCCACTTGTGTTATTTTTCATCCATTTTGTTTGATTGTTTGTTTGAGAATTTTAAATAATAATAATAAATGAAAGGTTCTATCATTCACTGTTAATAAAAACATTCAAAGGTAACCATTGTGTGCTTTCATTCTGAGTGAAAAATACTTGGGTTGTTTAGTTATCATACTTATCATGTGTAAACACATACATAATTAGTGTAGCTGTAGTTTTTATCAATAAATGTGAGGGAATGTCTAAAATGTCTAATTAAAAACAGCATCAATGCTACATAAATCAGATGTTAAATCTAATCGCTAACATCTCTAATACGTCCAATGGATGAATGTCATTTGAACGTCTGACAAGGACGTCTATGCGACGCATTCCAGATGAGCAAACACCCTTAGATTTACGTCTTCCAGATGAAAATGCGCACATCAAACAGACGTCTCTGCGAGGTACGTGTGCTATCTGGGATATACCAGTAGTACACTTTTCCTGCTCTGAGCACTAAATTGATTTCAGCTCAACCACCTTGGTTTATGACGTCACGCACGTGGTGGAGTAATAACTTATTTTAATGAAACTGTTTGAGATCGAATTAACGCTAGATGTTTTGATATAAATTACAGACATGGCATCTGAGGACTATTTCTCATTTTTCTCAGTTATTTTGGTTTATTTCCAGACTCAATCATAGGCTCGTTCGCACATGCGCACTCTTCAAAAACGGTGCTTTAAATCTCTTAAACTAAAAGACGTAAATGACATTTGTATGTATTCTAAATAAAAGACACGGGTTGTACTGAATGTCAGCTTGCTTATTTTCGCCAGTCCTTCGGATGAGACGTTAAACCGAGGTCCTGACTCTCTGTGGTCATTAAAAAAAAGCAGGATGTCCTTCGAAAAAGAGTAGGGGTATAACCTCGGCATCCTGGCCAGATTTGCCCCTTGGCCTCGGTCCATCATGGCCTCCTAATCATCCCCAAATATACTGATTGGCATCACTGTCTCCTCTCCTCCAATAAGCTGGTGTGTGGGCGTTCTGGCGCAATATGGCTGCCATCATGCCCACGTCATGCAAACTAGAAACTATGCTTCTAACCACAGGTCGAGAGCTGTAACCACACAAGTTTGCGATGCTGTTTGCGAATGTTCGTTGGAACGATTTCGAGAAACACCGACTCGTTGAACTATGCTGATAACGACGGAACTTGCGAACATAACTTAGTTGGCTAACGATGCTTTTGCTTTTAACGCACCCCAGAACAGTTCCAGGAATAAGTGAAAAACTATGCACACATAGGCCTACCTTGCATTTTTATGACTTCCATGAATCATCATGCTTCTCTAAACAGCATTTTATGGGTATCCTTAAAAACCATAACCGATTGTGTGGAAGTATAGCTATATTATATCATAATTCCCTCATGGTTTTTAAAGGCTAACTAAACCCTAAACCAACTTTTTTTTAGTTAATGATCTCTAAGAATGGGGCTTTAGTGCTGTTCATTGATTCGAGTAACTTTTTTGACATTTGGCTGTAAAGTGTTTTAATTCTACAATATATGGTGTAAAAACGACTGAGTGCTGCCCTCTTCAGGTTGAACAGTGGCTACTGCAGTTGAATTTTCCTATTGGATGTTTGCGGTGCTGCGTCACGTAAGCAGGTTCCAGCTCACCACGCCCTCCCTTGGTACGAGCTACCATAGATATCTATGCGAGCTGCGAGCTACTACCACGCATAGTATAGGCTCTATGCACGATCGCTTCCGCGTTTTGTCTCAGCCCGTCCAGTTACATCCGATCCAGAAGCCGTTCTTGCATTCGGTGGAGATAATGGTAAATTACACTCGCTGTTTACAAGAACTTCCAGCGGTTAAGGTGAATGATGTTAACAATATTCTGAGGCAGTTAGCTGTCACACCTAAGAGTAAGAAAGAGAAGGGATATAAATTATATATTTCGAGCTACATCGACAACTTTGAGGGTGAGTATTCTCTCATATGATGCGAAATCCGACTAGAGAATCGGTTTCGAAAATCGTTGTCTCCGTTTCTGAGAAAATGAATTTTATGAAAGTTTTGCCGTTAGTACACTTCGCTATAGAACATGCTATGCAGAAGTAAAGAGATTCTACCAGAAATACGTCAGCAGCGTTCGTGCATAGAGCATATTGCATCAGTTAGGAGGATAGCTTCAAGTTAGCATAGATTTATCTGTATTTAGCTACAGTGGTCAGGAGGGTACGTAGGTGTGGTGTTGCTGGTTGCAACAGCACTGCTGGACTGCATAGCTTTCCAGCAGACTTGGAAATTAGGCACTAGTGGAGCTCAAGTGTGCAACCTGAATTTTATGCGGGATTGCTTCTCCAACGCAATAGAGGTGGAAATGGGCTTCTCCACACAGCTCGCGCTGAAAAGCGACGCAGTGCCAAACGCTGCTTCTCCTGCATGGACTCCACCACCGCAGCGGCGTCTTGATGTGAGTGATCATATAATCACAATTTATGGTTAGGCTAAAGTTAATCCTCTGGGGTCGACAAACGCGCCGGCGCATTTTGCTGGATTTTTTCCACATAGCGGCAAAATATGAATATGTCTACAGAGAACGCGCGCTATTGACATCAACTCGATAAAACTCATCAGATGCATGTACTTTACGTCGTCTTGGGACCCTGTGATTCACTCTCCATTTTAGAGTCTGAAAGCAGCTGTCAATTAATCCGTCACTGCGGGTCTCAGGTGCGGGTCCCCTTCGGACCAATCAGATTCCGATGTGGGCGGAGCTCTCCCATGTATGATACTAGTTTAATAACCCTATCCCCCCGGTTTCACAGACAAACAAGGCTTAAAGGGATACTCCACTTTTTTGGAAATAGGCTCATTTTACAACTCCCCCAGAGTTAAACAGTTGAGTTTTACCGTTTTCGAATCCATTCAGCCGAACTCCGGGTCTAGCGGTACCACTTTTAGCATAGCTTAGCATAGATCATTGAATCGGACAAGACCATTAGCATCTCTCTCAAAAAAAATGACCAAAGATTTTAGATATTTTTCCTATTTAAAACTTGACTCTTCTGTAGTTACATCGTGCACTAACTCTGGGGGAGTTGTAAAATGAGCCTATTTCCAAAAAAAGTGGAGTATCCCTTTAAGCCAGCAAGCTCTGTGCCGGTGTTGTGCCGAATTTCGACCCCCAGCCAGATTATTAACCCCCTCACCTGATTGCCTAATCAACCCCACCCCCACAACTAATCCTAAACCTAACCAATACTAGGGGGGTAATAATTTGGCAGGGGTCGAAATTCGGCACAACACCGCTGTCCGTTCCGGTGTCCATGCCGATGTCCGTGCCCATAATAAAATTAATGTCTGAGCTGTTATACCTGAAAGAAACTTGCACTAGCATATCTTAATATATCAGTGCCACACAGTAGTGTTTTTTCTAAGGCACGTTTATAAAAGCTATACTTAAATGCCCTAATTGAAAAAGGTCTAATCCTGGCTTTATCTAAGCCCTGTCTGTGAAACGGGGCCTATATGTTGAATAGCCTACATGCAACTCCATTTACACTGCATACCAAAACATGAACAATCGCTAACAGTTTGTTGGTTGAAAACAACAAAAACACCAAAAAAATCTGTGAGTCACACATTTTCAGAAATAAATATTGTGAATCTCAGTGGCAAGGCAACCTATATTCCTTTTTTGATGAACAGATTCAAGAACAAGCCAATTATTTCCTTCGTCTGAGTGCTTTAAAAAAAAAAAAAAAATTGGAACAAAAGGTATAAAGCCAGTGAGCTCATTATCCCCCACCATGTTAGCAAGTTACCTAAAGGGTCTTCCCGTCAAATCGCTTGGTTTATTCTCCACAGAGCACTATCCCTCGAGATTACAAAACAGGAAGAATTATAAAGAAACAAATTAGGGAGGCCTAAAAGTGTCTTGTGGTGGAATACATTATAATTACCTTTCCGTCATTGAAAGTCATGTACTGTAAAACAACATGGCTTATCCAGAAGAAATTTTCATTGTCCTTTATTTGACTTTTATGTTTGTTGTGTATATCATCCACAAATATGGGCCATTTCTTGGTTATGTAGGCCAATTAGAGACAGACCAGAGAAGTAGATGCGTTGCATACCTGAAAAAAAAGATAAGAATGGAGTTGACCGGAGAGTTGGCCAGTTAATTCTATTGATAGTGATCAGGTAGGTTTCTTAGGCATTCAATTCACTGCAGCATTGCTCAGGCAGGCCTACAAAATGTGTCCGGTGTCCAATGTCCGTGCCGGTGTCCGTTCAGTTGTGCGTGCCGATGTCCGTGTCAGGCCCACCACTGCCATTCTGGTCCATTCATTAGGCAGCTTTCTTCTCTCTTGTGTTTCTTCTCTCTTCTATTTGTGTAAGTGTAAGTTACACTGAGTGAAAATGGCAATAGATTCTATTTCCACTATATAAAAATAGCACTATTTTCCGTGTCCGTGATCGTGCCAATGTCCATGCCGGTGTCCGTGCCGTTGTGTCCATGTCCTAACGGTGTCCGTGCCGGTGTCCATTCCGGTGTCTTTGCTGGTGTCCGTTCCTGTCTCTGTGCCGGTGTCCGTTCCGGTGTCTATGCTGGCGTCTGTTCCGGTGTCCGTGCCTGTGTTCGTGTCCGTGACCATGTCCATGGCAGTGTCCGTGCCGGAATTCGTGTTGGTGTCCGTGCTGGTGTCCGTGCCGGTGTCCATGCCGGATTTCGTGTTGGAGCCTGTGCCGATGTACGTGCCGGTGTGTCCTTGCCGGTGTCCGTGCCGGTGTGTCCTAGGCCATGCCGGTGTCTGTGATCGTGCCAGTGTCCGTTTCCACTGCAATTATATTTCCACTATATAAAAATAGCAATATTTTCCGTGTCCGTGATCGTCCCGATGTCCGTGCCTGTGTCTGTTCCGGTGTTCGTACTGGTGTCCGTGACGATGTCCGTGCCGGTGTCCAATGTCCGTGCCGGAGTCCGTGCCGGTGTCCATGCCAGTGTCCGTGACGGATTTTGTGTTGGTGTCCGTGCTGATGTCTGTGCCAATGTCAGTGCCGGTGAATGTGCTTGTGTTTGTGTCCGTGCCTGTGTGCCCGTGTTGGGGTCCGTGATCGTGTTGATGCCCATGCCTGTGTCCATGCCGGTGTGTCCATTGCCGTGCCAGTGTCCGTGTGTCCTTGGTCCAGGCCCACCATTGCTATTCATAAGGCAGCTTTCTTCTTTCTTGTGCGTAAATGTTTTTAATGCAGCGGCTATTTGTTTTATAAGTAGCAACTATTTACACTGAGGGAAAATAGCAATAGATTAAATTTTTTACTGTATAAAAATAGCAATATTTTCTTTGCAATGTAAATAGTAGTTAGATGCTATTTATACTTATACATTTTGGGTGTGTCTGTGTCCATGAACCCATTCGCTCTGGAATGCCAAGGGGAAAAATCCATTTTGTGGGAGAAGCAATTGAGGAACCCTGCAGTCCTGCAGTACCAACCAAGCCAGAGTCCTCTCACATTGTGGTCGCTACACCAGAGTCTCGTCATGCCTATGTCCAAGTCCGTGCCGGTGTGCCGATGTCCGATTTTTAGTTGTCCAGCCAAATTAATTATAGGTAGGACACTGGGAATCTGGCAATTAGATGGTTTAGTAATGAAAATTATCTACACAAAAAAATATTGAGCTCAAACTTGACTTTTGATCACTTTTAAGTTACTGTACTCTGCCTTTGAATTGTCTGCAAAAAGTGCAACTAAATGAAGAAGAGTGCGATCTATCTAATTTCTTTGTCTAATGCATCTTTTGTGTTACACAATTTCTTACCTTGACCTTGATGTCTGCGTTTCAAAGCCATCTCAACCATAATTTCCCTTCAAGAGCAATGGGCCATACTTAAACGCTGTTAGTAAAAACAACCACTCAACTATTTGCTTTACCTATACACTTTTATTCAGGTATCGTGTGTGTCAGAAGTGCTTCAGTGACAGATGTATGACACAGGCTACACCGTAATTTAAATGCAGCAAACTATAATGGACAGTAAATCAAAGGCAGAATACCATAACTCCAGGATGGCACAGTGACTTCTAAACAAAGGCAAAACATAGCAGAGTATCCTAACTCAATTTGAGCATTCAAAAAAAAAAAAAGGCAAAAAGGGTAACTGGTGTTACGGTGTTCTGCCTTGGTTTCTCCTGTGCTTTTAGTCGTTACTGTTAAGACAACCCAATATTTTCGCAAAAAAAAAAAAAAAAAAAAAAACAACGGATTTGACTCAAGATACTTATCCACATGATAAAGGAGGTATTGAATGTCCCAAAAATATCAGTAACTCATTTTTGACCAAAAATGAAATTACTGCCTTTTGCCTTTGTAGGGCAGAATGGCACTGACACATTTTAAGATATGTCAGTGCAAGTTGCTTTCAGGTACGACAGTTCAAACATACATTTATTTTGGGACTAGCTTAAGCCTTGTCTGTGAAACCAGGCAACAGGGTTTTACAACTATGGATTTTAACTATATACAATTAATGATGCATGGTTAGATCTTTTTGGAGTTGAGCAGCTCATCTCAGACTCATACCTAACAGACTGCACCGCATGCTGAGTGGAGTAATGATGCCTGAGATCGCATTCTTTGAAAGCTGCAATTTTCTTCTTGCAGATCAGGGAAGTAGCAGCTCTATTAAGAGATCAGAAAATCACACTTTCTTTGATGTAAAGGTCAAGTTACTTGAACATAAATAAAGATTGAAAGATTGAAGCGCTGTTTGTGAAGATTTAACACGATCAATACACAAGCAATTCAAACATTTTATTTGAAAATCATTTTATTTTGGACGGCAAAATAAAATAGCTTGAGTAGCTGCAGTGTGTTTAAAAATAGAAATAACGGTGTAGACAGGCCTGTTGATTATAATGCAAGCACTGCAGTTTTGTGTTGCAACCGTAACCAAACTTAGGATAACCAAAAGAGGCTACAGCTGCATATTTACATACTCGTTTTATTTGTGAAATATAAATCATTGCGCCACATAGTGAACACCCAAAATGCTCATCATTTACTCACTTTTATGTTGCTCCAAACCTGTAGTAATCCACCAATTGTTTATATTTTATTTTATTAGTTAGCCAATGATTTGGTGATTAAATTTGGGGAACTAAACTCCGTGTGCAGTTCAGAGTGTCATGTTCTCAGATAATAAATTAAACCAGTCGTAGGAAAATTCTTCAGCAACTCTAAATTTCAGCTGAACAAATTTCACTTATTGCAACTCTAGCGTTATTTTTAGGCACAATGAAGTGGGTACACACTGCTAACATGTCTTATGCATGCTGTGTGCATAAAATAGAAGAGGTCACAATGTGTCATCTGAAAAGCGCTGATTTCAGCCCTCCAAATCTTTTTTTGGCTATTTTTGGTTGCTGAAATTTTGATGCATCACTAACTTGAAATGTTTTTGAAAATATCTTCTTTTGTGTTCCACATGAGAAAGAAAATCAAACAGGTTAAGAACCCAGGTTAAAATTAAATCTAACAGGTTAGAATTAAACTATCCCCTTTAAGAGGACTACAGGTTAAAAGAGCAAACCAGAATGTTAAAATAGTTTTGAGGGTCAATAGTCCAGTAGTTCAGATCCCGGTCCTAGACGAAGAGCTCTATAGCTCTATAGCGGTACTGAAATTGTCTCTAAAGCACTAATAGAAACGTACCGAACGTGGGAAGGTACTTCCAGGTAAACATGGTAATGTAAATAGAGTGGGTACTTAAGGAAAAGTCATTGGAAGAGCAGCAAAAACAGCATGTCATACACAAAGAACTGTGTTCACAGCATGGCGGCCAGCTCACAGGTCTGTTTTAAAACAACACTGGCTGTAATGAGTAGCTGTACCTGGGCATGAAAAATGAGCATCTGCTTTTGCAGATAAGGCATCGCTAAAAAAAACTGAAATGTAGCTTTATTTGGTATGTCTGGTGGTGGGGGAAATTTTTTTAGGATATGATGCATGCTGACTTCAACACAGGGCATGTGGAGAGGGGGGAGAAGCAATGTAAACAGATGGAATGGAACAACACTGCCCCCTACTGAAATATTCAGCCATGCTCTCTCTGGTTTTTCACGAAAACAAATTTAATTAAAAAATGTACAGTTGAAAACACTAATTACAGAGCATGTATATGATAAGAAAATACATGACTGATCTGTTCAAGCAGCAGACGAGAAGAGTTTCATGATGTAGAGTACACAGACATGGCCTTCACTCTGAAGATGGTGCTCAATTCTCTCAGGACAGGAAGTGATCCTGCTGCTTCTGCTCTGAAGTCCATCACCAGCGTGGGCACAGATGGCAACACTGAACTTAATACACATATTAGTGCTTACATTGAGTTGTCCTGCTGACCCCCTGTATCTGTGCTTGGCCAGACCACAGAAATATGGTACGGCTTCAGATCTTCTTCAGAGACGAAGTCTGGAGCGTGACTCATGAGGTCATGACCCCTGAAGGATTTTGGAAAAGCTATGACGTCTCTGATACTGGGAGCTCCTACAATGATGGACACCAGTCGATCCAGCCCTGTTCAGAAGAAAAATAGCAATTTTAGAATTATTAGGAATGCACAACTTTTCGGTTACATTATTGATTATGCATAGTGATTTTTTATGTGTAATTTTTTCATATAATTAATATACACTAACGGTCAAAAGTTTGGGGTTGGTGAGAATGTTAAATATTTTTGAAAGAAGTCTCTTCTGCTCACCAAGGCTGCATTTATTTGATCAAAGTAAAAAAATTAATATTGTGAAAAATTAGCTGAATCTTCAACACCCATTACTTGTCTTCGGTGTCACATGATCCAGAATATTCCAATATGCTGATTTGGAGCTCAAGAACAATTTCTTATTATCAACGTTGAAAACAGTTGTGCTGTTTTAATATTTTTATGGAAACCATGATATATTTGTTCAGGATACTTTGCTGAATAGAAAGTTTTTTTTACAAAAGTTTTTTGTAACATTATAAATATCTTTATTTTTACTTTTGTTCAATTTAATGCATCGATGAATCTATTTTATAAAAATCTTAAATTCTTTAAAAAATAAACATATGGAGCACAAAACTATGAATGGTAGTGTATTTATATTACAATATTTAATAATATATATTTAATTAATTCATTCATGCATGCTCATTTCCCGTATTTTTACATTTAAATGACATTTGCTGACAACAAATGCTCACTTTAACTTAATCTTTAAAACAACACTATAAATGTAATATTTAGCAAATCTCAAAATGAATATCCATTTGTCATACTGTACATTATAATATTGTGATGCCTATATTCACTTGTAGCATTTAAAACAACTAATTTTTTTTTTTTTTTTTTTGGAACAAGTATATCATTATAATATCTGCCATTAAACCATTATTGGCCATCACATAAAAACAATTCAAATTTTAAAATCAGTGTATCCCTAATAATTATACATATTTCTCTCAGATGTTAAAGACATACTTTATACTCTTTAATCTTTATAATGTAAACAAGAACATGGTAATTTTGTGTATCAGAGGTTATGCAAGCTGTAAAAACAGCTCTAGTTCTGCCATACACAGAAATAAACCCAAACAGAAGTTCTCGAATGATCAAGGGCACTTCATGCTTCAGTTTACAGTCTCAAACTGAAACAAAGCTGCCAAAATTTCTTGGCTGGGCAAGCAATTTCAGTTTCTGAGCATGACCGTTCCACTTTAACCAACAGGAGAATGTAATCAACAAGGCCTTTCGTCACAGTGATACCCAACAACCTTGCGAAAGTCCAAGGTAGCATGTATTGAATGCTCACTCACCTAACGCGATTCCACCGTGAGGAGGGGCCCCGGAGTCCAGAGCCTCCAATAGATGAGAAAGAAGTGATGGGTCTTCCTTTAACACAGACAGCATGGAAAAAAGACACAGTGGACCTTGTTCACAGCCTTTTCAGCTTGAAAGGGAATTGTTCATAGTCTCAGTATGTATAAATCGTACAGATCCATACATCTACTTTAGTGCCAAGAGAGTAAATGGACCTTCAAAAAGATTTGCTTTGTAGATACAAACCTTATGATAGCACACTCAACTTGGGTAAAAACACCCTAATGTGATGTTTCTTCTCCCTGGCTCTTAAGATCCAAAGCATCTGTGCTCTTAAAAGACGGTTAAATATAGCTTAATGGGTTGCCACAGCGACCGAACAGGTTGTCGATGGTGCGGGGGTGTTAAGTAAGAGTCACAAATAAGAAAATGGTGCAGTCAGGTATCTGGACACATCTATTACAGGTGCTTTAACTCGCTGTCAGAGTAGCATTAAATGATGCACTTCGCTTGCTATGTAATTTTTCACTCTTGTTCCATTACCTTGAGAATCGTGTCCAGGATATACAGCTGCTGAGAGGCATTGTGGATACGAATTGAACCTCCTCCGATCTCACAGCCATTCAGCACCAAGTCATAATGCTGGCCACGCACCTGAGAAAACAGATAAACAGGTAGGGGAAGCGTGTGGAATTCAGAACGAGATCATACATTTCCTCTATGATAAACTTGGCTCATGACTGTAGACTTACAAAGTGATAAAAGCATAGATTAGTGCTAGGTGTCAACAACAACCTCACGGTACAATGCACATCAAAATACATAGTGGGGTCTAAATGCCTAAGACCACCAGTAAAAATGCTTCTATTTTGTATTGTTTTTTTCATTTAATACACAATTTTTCATTACAAATTCTACCATATGTTATGTTATCTAATGCTACATGTATTTTCGTCTAAATTTTCTTTTTTTTAAAAGATCAAATTTTTAATGTCTTTTGGAACCTACTGTATGTCACGATTCAATACATTGCGAACAATGATGATATCATGCTAATCACATCTGCAACTTCATTTGATGTCAGAGGTCGGTTCATTTGATTGGTTGGTTACAAAACCAATCAACCCTTTTGTGATTATTGTGACTACTGGATAAGGATTTTTTTTAATTGTTTTGATTCAGACTAACTCGCTAATGAGTAATTTAGACCAATTTGACTAATTCATTGGAATAAAATGACTCCAAAGATTGATTTACTCATATATCAGACAATCATCATCACTATGAGCAAATTTTAGAGAACAGCAAAACTAGAAAAACGCACACTTGGTTTCAAAAGTGTTTTTTAAAGGAAACCATATAAGATCGCATTAGGTGTTTGGTGTTTTAAGCCCCCAACGGCGCCTTCCAGGCAGCGAGAGGATGGGTAGGTTTAAGGTTGAGGGTAGAGTTAGCTGCCTCTAAGGAGCCATTGGGGGCTTAAAACACCATCGAGCATCGCATTAAATGTATTAAATGTGACAGTGAAACCATTTATAAAGTTATTTAAAATAAATGCTGTTCTATTTTAAATTTCTATTCATCAATGTCAATGAATCCTGAACATAATGCATGACTGTTTTCACATAAATGTATAGCAGCTGTTTTCAAGAGCGCTAATAATAAGATATGTTTCTTTAGCACCAAATCATATTTCAATGATATCTGAAGGATCACGTGACACTGATGGCTGCTGAAAATTCAGCTTTGCTATCAGAAGAATCATTTTAATAATAGTGTATATTATTTACTATTTTAATCTTCATGACTGTCAAGATGTCCTGTCCTGTTCTGTCCTGTTTACATCAAAATGCAATGCTATGATTCTGTAAGGTTAAAAAAAGACAATCTGTGATGATCCACTATCTGTGATGTGACACTACATACGTTGTGGGGCTGGGTGTAGAGCAGATGGACGTCCTCGGGGACTGGAGCCGTGAAGGGATGGTGGGCAGACTCAAGCATCTCTGGATCATCCTCTTTGGGTAAGAAGAGGGGAAAGTCCACCACCCACAAGAAGTGAAAGACAGAGGGGTCACGAACAGGCACGCCGTAGTGCTCAAGCAGCTCAGCGCACTGCAGTCTCAGCTTCCCCAGCAGAGGACGCTACAACATGACAAAATTAATTTACATTTTTTACTTTATAGCTAAACACAACAGTCAACAGTGACAAGATATCAACAGTGACAAGAAATTATCAGAAAGAGGTAATAGGTTCAGGACATGTTGCAGGCTGGACTCGAACCTGCATCACCGACATGAATTAGCTTTTATTTTTATATTTTCAATTTTCATTTTCATTTTAGATTTAGTAATTTTACATGCTTTTGGCATTTTATTTTTGTCTATATATTTATATATAGGTTTATTTTTATTTTAGTTTTAGTAATTAGTAACTTTATTTCAGATAGTTGACAACATGTCTAATTTTTACTTAAGTTTCCTAAGTTTAGGTTTTTCATCTAATATTCATATTTTATTTCAGCATTATTTTAATTACTGAAAACTGAAATGAATAGTTTTAGTTTATTACATTTTTTGTCCATACAATGAAAGTCAAAGGGATCCAGTGTTATTTTGGAGCCCATTGACTTTCATAGTATGAACAAAAACAGTTGAAACATTCTTCATACTAACTTCTTTTGTGTTTTACAGAAGAAAGTAAGTCATACAGGTTTGGAACAATATGATGTTGAGGAAATGATAAAAAAAATATATTTTTTGTTTGATCTATCCCTTTGAGATACATAAAAGAGTATGAATGTTTCAGGTTAAGAACCAGAAACTTTATGATAGCCTTAGGAAGCATACTGAAGTGCTACAGAAAATTTGAGAGTCACTTCTAACCATGGATTTGTCATTTTAAAAATTTAAAAATCTGACTAGTAGTTTTTTGATCATTCATGGAACAGTTCAAAAAAAAATAAAAAATTCATGCATTTAGGGGCAGGTACATGTTAATGAATGCCAAGTTCTCTAAAACTATATTTGAGGAGAAAGATCTCCCTCAGCTCTCATTTCTCTTGCTTTCTGAGCTAGCATCACCATTCATCCCACGACCTCAGCACACAAAGCTCGCCAGTTATCCCTAGCCATCTCCCACTTCTCTGCTTTGTGACTAAACAGTGTCTCACTTTCTGCCAAGCTCACCATCTGCACCAGCCCCGAGCGAGAGCTGAGGCATGGAAAAGATGACTATTCTTTTAAAAGTGATTAGATCATGTCAGCATTCCTCTGAAGCCATATTTTCTAAAAAAAACCCTAGTCATCAATCACTTTAGGGCACAAATACTGATGGGAAGGTACTTGAGGACCATAAATAGGGATGCTGATCATTGAATTATTTACTCAAACGCAAAATGTCTTGATGTACTTGTAGTCCAACTGTAGTTTTATTTAAATATATGCTCGCTGAGCTCTCATGATGCATCTATGAAACTGAATCAACATGGTTATATCAATCTGTGAAGACAGGGAACAAAATGGAGGCGGATACGCACCACGTCCTCCCGGGGTCCGGCCGTGATGAAGATCAGGTCTCCAGCATTGGCCTGGGCCATCTGGAGCAGCTGCTGTTTGGCCGTGTCCGAGAGCAGCCGGCTGAGAGGGGATTTCAGTGAACCATCTGCCCTTACTGGAGCCACGCTCACCTCCTGTACGACACACGGCGCAAGCACAGCAATGATCATCCATTTCCTCCACCGGACCATATTCAATTGCCATTGACAGCATAGGGCACAAACTCGAGCAATCATCAGTCTCGAGAACTCTGCGGGCTGGTTTCCCAGACACAAACCAAGCCAAGACCTGAACTAAAATGGATAGCAATGGAGAATCACCTTTGACGATGCCATTTAGTTCAAGCCAAGAACACTAGCTCAAAGTTCACTTTACATTTATACATACAGACAGAAGAATATATAAAGTGTTTTCAGTGGGAAAACTAAGCAGCTATAAGTTTTGAAATAACTTTTTTCTTTTTTTATTATTTATTTTTGGTAAGTTGCCTTTATTTTATTGGATAGTAGAGACTTGACAGGAAGCAAAGAGAGAGAGAGAGAGAGAGAGAAGTACGGCATCATAGTAAAAAGTAAAACAAGCCAAAAATCTAACTTGAGTCACCCGAAGTGGTGTCCACATTAAACATTAAAAAGTTATGTCCCTCATCATTACTCTTGACTTTTATAGGAGACTATTATTAACACAACGTTCCCCTTTTGACAGGAATTAGATTTAAGTTTATTCAGTAAAAAATTTATCAAGATGTACTTTTTAGGAAGGATATTAAAGGGTTAGTTTACCCAAAAATGAAAATTCTGTCATTTACTCACCCTCATGTCGTTCCAAACCCCATAAGAAGTTCGTTCATCTTTAGAATACAAATGAAGATATTTCAATGAAATTTGAGAGATTTCTGTCCCTCCATTGACAGCTACGCATCTACCACTTTGATCATAAAGAAATCGTAAAATGAATCCATATTAATTGAGCGGTTCAGTCCAAATTTTCTTAAGAAACATCATTGCTTTCTCTGCTGAACAGATTGAATTTAGGCTTTTATTTACATATAAACATTGATAAATGCACAGACCGAGTCAGACAGTGTCAGACTGGTAACCCGAAGGTTGCGGGTTCGATTCTCAAGCAAATGTCTGCCCACTGCTCCGGGTGTGTTTCCATGGTTTGCAGTGTGGTGTGTGTGTTCACTACTCACTGGGTTAAATGCAGAGGACAAATTCCAAGAATGGGTTACCATACTTGGCCTTCAGGTCATGTCATGTCACATCAGTTATGGTAAATGGAAGCTGAAGCACGCTTGCTTGAAGTGCGAGAACCAATGAGGTTCATTCTCGAGTGTTACCCAGCATGTTTGAGCTTCTGCAATAACCAATGAGGTTAGTCCTTGAGCGTCAAGCAAGAACAGTTGAGCTTCTGTTTATGTTTGATGATGAGTGTTTATATGTGAATAAAAACCTAAATTCAATCTGTTCATCATATAATGCGATAGTGTCTCTTCAGAAAATTTGGACTTAACAGCTCGATTCATATGGATTAGTTTTATGATCTCTTTAGGAACTTTTAAAAAGGCAAAGTGGTAGTTGCGTAGCTGTCAACGGAGGGACAGAAAGCCCTCAGATTTCATTCAAATATCTTCAATTCTGTTTTGAAGATGAACAAAAGGTTAACGGTTTTTTCATTTTTGGGTGAACTAACCCTTTAAATTAAATGTACTATATTACTATACACTTCAAGTTTGGGGTTATGTTAAATAATACTAAACAAACAAAAAATATGGCAACATATTTTATCAATAATTGTTTTATAAGATACTACTGGCAAAACTACACTGATTTAAGTCTCACAAGCCTTAAGTATATTATGCAGGAAGTTGCAGTTTGCAGCTTGCAAGTTGTTTGATTTACTAAAAAGTACCAGCTCATCAGAGTCATTCATCCAGGTAGTCAGTCAACTACACTGGTTGTTCTGTATGGTTTTGATTTACTAAAAAGAACTCATAAGAGTCAGTCGTTTGGGAGTCGGGCTACACTGGTTGAGCTAAACGTTTTTATCCACTACAAAAATATGGCATCATGAGGTTGACTCATGAGTCAATCATCTGGGTTTCATTTTAACTACACTGATCACGTTTCATGGTTTTGATTCACCAAATAGAAACAAATCATAATAGTCAGTCATTTGGGAATAGGTTAGGCTACACTGATTGAGTGATATGTTTTGTATCCACTTGAAATGGCTCATAGGGGATGAGCAATAGCAATTGGCTTAGCATCATCACTAACAAGAGCAGAATGAGACAAAATGCAAATTAGTATTAATTTTTATCTCAGTACAAAGCATTTAACATGAATTAACATGAAAATTTGATCAAACCATTTTATATTATATAATTCACTACAAGCTAAAAATTGTGAATGTACTTCGTATGCAGTGGAGGAAAAAAATACATCTAACATTCCTTTTATAAGACTCCATGGCCGGCCTACAACACACCTTCAACACATGACCCTCTAGTGAGATCGATACTTGCCTCAGGGTAAGTATAGAGTGTGTTACATTTGACTATTTTACCACCAAATCATCCTGACTTATTGATTACTTTCAGATAAATATTTCAGGAGACCTCCCATGATGTGCACACACTGCATGCTGGTAGTGTTCCATCAGCAAACAGACACAAAACTCACCTGACCATACTGTGCCTTGGCTGCTTGTTTGAGGAACTCTAAGTCTTTGCCCTTCAGGTGTTTCTGTGGAAGAAATGTCACACACAGTTAGCTTCACCTGTTCCAGAGACAGTATAAGGGGGAAGAGATCGGCCTCTCATAGAAATATGAATGGCAGAAATTGTGATCCTCAACACATTCAGTAACAAATTTTTAAAGAATGTAATCTTATAAGTGATTAAATACAATAATGTGATTTATATTAATGATTATGTTAATTGATTTCAAGTATAATACGAATTAAAAGAAAGATATTTCTGGTGTGGTGCCTTCCCGATGACAAGGAATGAGAGTTCTAAGGAATTTACAAAATGTATATAATGAGTGAGTACATCATGAATCCATCTTCCAAAACATGTTTTTGTCTTAACCTGAATCACTATAGTATGCCTATGATAAGAACTGTTTGTTCGTAAACCAGGCTACACTAATTGTACTGTCAGTTTTGAATCACTGAAATAAACTCAAAAGATTATTTTGTTTGGAAATCAGACTACACTGTGCTGTCGATTAAATGGTGTTGATTCAGTGTTGGGGCATCAGTAACAGAATCTCCGGATTCTATACTTACCATTCCTTCTGGGACACAGATAGCCTGAATGCAGCCACCAGGTTCAAGAAGTGCATCTTTGATGAACTCGATTTGCGTCCCCTGGAATGCCGTGGTGACATCCACAAGCTGAATACAAGAAAACACATCAGAATTAACTCAGGCCACAACTATTACATCAGCCTTGAGAAGGCAATACACAAAGAGATTTGTATTAAGACTTGTATTAACAAGATAATTTGAGCAAATTTACATAAACATTTAAAATTTACTTGTAAATTTAGTACTTTAATAATATCTTATGAAATAAAGATAGATGTATTTTAAAAATCAAAATATAACAAACAAATAGAAAAGTAAAAATATAAAAGAAAATGTAGTTAAAATACATACACTACCATTCAAAAGTTTGGGGTGAAAGAAGTCTCTTATGCTCACCAAGGCTGCATTTATATGATCAAAAATACAGAAAAACAGTAATAATGTTTAATATTATTACTATTAAAATACCTGTTTTCTATTTTAATATATTTTAAAAAGTAATTTAATTATAAGATGGCAAAGCTGAATTTTCAGCAGCCATTACTCCAGTTTTCAGTGACACATGATCCTTCAGAAATCATTCTAATAAGCTGATTTGGTATTCAAAAAATATTTCTTACAAAAATCAATGTTGAAAACTGTTCAGCTGTTTTAAATTTATGTAAAAACCAAAAACTGTTTAAAATCTACTTGAAACCTGTAATACTTTGTTTCTCGGGAAAAATGTTATGTTATAAATGTCACGCTCAATTTTAATCAATTGAATGCATCCTGCTGAATAAAAGTATTCATTTCTTTTTATTCATTCCAAACTTTTTAACAGTAGTGTATTTAATATTCATCTCTTATTTTTCTAAATGCTAAAACATCACAGATTCAGCAAAGGGCTCTAAATCTACAAGCAGAACTGAATGCATTCAGGACGCACAACGGTCCAAGAGAACGCATCACGAGAGATTCATTTTTAATTGTTGAGCACCGCGTGAAAATCTGTGATGTGTGGGGAAACAGGATGCCAGCACAGCGTGATGCCAAGGACGGCCAGCATGCAAACAACCTCATTGATGTCTTACGTCCAATCTAGGATGATGTGTACAAAGAAAGAAAGTGCGGTCACCTTCATCCCAAATCTAGTGTCTGGTTTGTCAACTCCGTAGTCTCTCATGGCTTCCTCATAAGTCATGGAAGGAAAGGGAACATTAATCTGTCCTTTGTCCTCTGGCCAGGAGTACTGGACCAAGCCTTCAATCAAACTCATGACTCCAGCCTGGTCTACAAAGGATATCTCAATATCCACCTAAAAGATGTGTCAACACAGAAGAGAGAAATAAGCCAAAATGCTTTGTTCACACTGCAAATGAATCTAATTTGTTTTTCAAATCTAATTCTTTTGCTCAGACAGTGTATAAAAACCTGATTTTACTTTTGAATGCAGTTTGGATCGGGTTTAAGACATTATGTGTTTTTTTTTTTTTTGCAATTCAGATCATCAACAACTAATCGGATTTGACTTGAATGCACCAACAAACAAAAAAAATCGGATTTTTGCTGCCTGTCTGAACAAAACCAAAATGGTCTTTTGGGGTTCGTGACTTTTAGTCTGAATGAGCCTATTAGCAGCTCTAACCCTCATGAACTAGAGCAAGTCACGTCATTAAAACACTCAATATTCATCTACATCAGAAGCGAGCCCCGGCTTCACAGATATCGTCAGATGTGCTACATGTTTCCTCCCAACCTTTAGCACATCATTACCTGTGTGAATTCAGGCTGTCTGTCAGGCTTGGAGCCCTCGTCTCTGTAGCAGCGAGCGAGCTGAAAGTACCTGAGATTGCAGGAGATAACCAGCACGTAAGTGACTGTGGGCCAAATATTGAATGACATTTTTAAATCATGCATAGCATATCATTTTCCTTTGACAGACTTTTCATAGAACTAGCCTGCAGTCCTGGCTTAGCGCAACTATTAATTCAAAGAGACGTGCTGCCAAAATTTAAATGAAAATGGTTCTATTGTGGTCATTATCATTTTTCAAAATCTAATAGAAACTAGACTTTTGCATTTTCTGATTTGACAATGACAGAGTTGCTTGCCTGTATAAAAATGTTAACACAATGCTAGTGTGTTCTGGGTGGTTGCCACCCTCTCTCGCACTTTTGTTCACCTGATTTCACTCCAACTTTATTTCACGAAGAACTTTTGAAGTATTTAAAAGGCGCACTCAGAAAAATAATTTAATATTTATAATAAATTCATAAATAATTCACACTACCATTCAAATGTTTGGAGTTGGTAAGATTTAAGTCTCTTATGCTCTCCACAGCTAATTTATTTGACCGAAAATACAGTAAAATAAGTAAAATTATGAATATTACAAATTAAAATAATTTTTTTTTAGGGCTGTCAAAAGATTAATAGCGATTAGTCGCATCCAAAATAAAAGTTTGTTTTTAATAATATATGTGTGTGTACTGTGTATAATTAAATTTGTATATATAAATACACACACATGCATGTATATATTTAAGAAAAATGTGTTATTTATATATATAAAAAATTATATTTATATATAATATAAACTATATAAATATATATACAGTATATGTATGCAAATATTTCTTAAATATATACATGCATGTGTGTGTATTTATATATACAAAATAATTATACACAGTACACACACATATATTATGTAAACACAAACTTTTATTTTGGATGCGATTAATCTTTTGACAGCCCTAATTTTTTTTTAATTTCAGTATATTGTTAAATGTAATTTATTCCTGTGATTACAGTCTTTAGTGTCACATGAGCCATCCGAAATCATTCTAATATTAACATTCATTATTGTCAATGTTAGAAAATGTTGTAAGCCATGATACATTTACATCAACTTCAGAAAGAAAAAGAACTTCGCTGTGGGTATATTGGAACCTTTAGGCTGATACATTTGCAAAAAAAAAAGAATAAATAGAATAATTTTCAATAGAATCATTTTTTTAATTAAAAAATAAACAAGCAAGCCCAGCCCAGAAGAGAAAAAGTTTAACTAAGTAAAAAGTAAAAAAGGAACTAAGTAACACAATTAGTTATTTTTTATTACTTTTCAAAGTAACTTTCTGTAACATTGTTCAGTCTCTTTTGATCAAATTAAACTTTTGAGTAGTAGTGTATATTTATGATAAAAAAAATTACAAATAAAAGGAGAAATCATAAATGAACCTACAAATTTACATTCATATTACATTTGCATCATCTCACTATCTTCATTTATTGAAATTTTATATAAAAAAAACAAATTATAAAAAACAATAATAACTTATTTATATATAAATACTCTTTAGCATTTCTCTAGTAAATATATTGTAGCAATATATTGATAAAACACATTGATTTAAATTTTCAGTGTTTTATCTTTTATTTAGAAAAAAAATATTGCTTATATCAAACAGAATTTTTACAATCACTGTGTATTTTTTTGATGGTCAAACATTCTTCTTATGCTCATCACAACAGTTTACATATTTTAGTACACTTGTTGGGCTCCAACATCTTATTTAGAGTTTCACTGGCTTGACTGCGAAGCGTCATTTGAGTTTAAAATGAACGTGTCCTTCCATTCTAAAGCATACCACACTGTACATGCCGCATACATGTCACTGTTTTGGTATTTCATACAGCATTGGAACAAATGCAGTCCTGCAAATTCCAGAGCTGCTAAAAGCTACGAATAATACCATCTGATTCCAAGAGTATGTAGGCCAAAAGTTGTTTTCAAGGGGCTGTCATTCAGCGAAAGCAGTTTAGTGAATGTGCCAAGCATCTGACAACAATCTATGAATATAAAGGAATTAGAAAAAGGCAAGAAATTGTGAAATTTTACCGGTCTATGCCAGCCACCATAAGAAGCTGTTTGAACTGCTGTGGGCTTTGTGGAAGAGAGTAGAACTTCCCAGGGTCTCCAGATGGCACCACAAACTCTTTGGCACCCTGAAAAACACAGTTACACTTGAATAAACAGTGTGTATTCCTGCCTCTGACTGAGAACTAAATCAGCCAGAATATCCCAAGCCAATCTGATAAATGAAAGTCACATTATGAAATATAAAAGAGAGAAGCAAAAATAATGTAGCACAGGGTGATAAAAAGCATGGAAAAAATATTTTTAAAAGTGTTTTAAGGTGCTCTTCGGTCATTTCTGACTGAAACATTTTCTGTTTTGAATTTCAAAAAATCACAGCTTCATCGGAATGGTCCGAAACTTGGTGACTTTTATGGCATTTGGAATGTGAACACACACAAAAAAATTAGGGCATGATTCGAGCAGGATAAGTGGTCGTAAAACAAATAGTCACACTTGTGCTCTACGGTCAAAAATGACCGACCATTGGAAATGAATGGGAAATCTACAAATTGGCCACGATGCAGAAAAAAAGTGCTCAGCAATGAAGGGGTGAAACTCTAAAATATCAATAGTGCAAAAAAGACCCACCCACTCACACACACACACACACACACACACACATACATACACAATTATAAACACAAATTAACTGGTAGGGCTATTACCATGCAGCATAATTGAGTCAGAAAACTGAAATAAGGGGTTGAAATGAGATCGAATCCAGATGGATTATGCTGTGATAAAGCATTCCTGTTTATTTTTGTACATTTTTTATTGAATTTTAATGTTATGTGTAACAAAATGCTTTCTCTGTATTCAGGGTTGACTGTAGTAATACTAGCCTAATGCAAAAACAGGTACACTTCACATCAAAACGATTATTCTTTTTTTATAAACCTTGACAAAAAAGTATTATTTGAGGATTTCTAAAAAATACATTCAAATCCACATCTTAAAACTAAGTAATTTTGTCCAAAAACTACTAGAGAATTCACAAGCCTCTAGTCTCCATAGAGAGCTGTACAGGCATCTTACCATAATTTACCATAATTATTGCATAAATATGAATAAGTACCATCAAATCCTCTCAAAATACAAAAGAAAAAATATTATTGAACATAAATAAATTACATTGGTTTTACTGGGGTAGTTACTCCTGACCACGAAGATAACAGGTGCTACACCCAAATGTGGAGCACCAGAGGGTTAATGATCGATCGATCTATCTATCTATCTATCTATCTATCTATCTATCTATCTATCTATCTATCTATCTATCTATCTATCTATCTATCTAAGCTTTCTTGTGATGCACTGAAATGAAAGTGACAACAGTACAGAAAAAAAAACACTGTAGTTATGCATATCTCAATGTTGGAATATGCAATCATTTTTAAGTGTGTCGATCATGTTACACATTATGCGTGAAAGTAAAAAAAGCTAGAAAAATTTAATAAATGCTTTTAGTACCGATGCCATTGTATAAATTCACTCACTATTCTCACTCAGCCATGATTAATTTATTCCACAACCTAAAGTTTCCAGTAACACCGGATAAAGTGGGTAGCATTCAAACGATCATACATATGTGTCAAAGCTTTAAAAGTTATAAAACTTTGAAACAGATGTATAAGTTCTTAGCACAACAAAGCCCGAGGCAGGAAGCCAGAGTGATGTGATTGCTCACAAAATTTCGGGTAATGATCTGGCAATATTTTGCACCAGCTGTAGTTTGTTGTTTGGGCAAGCCTTACAGGGGTGTCTTGCAGGAAACAAGAAACAGAAGCATGAGTCACCGTAGAAGCATTGTAAAATAAGTTTCATTCTCATGAATGAAACGTTTCTGCACTTACAAATGTTTTTATGCTTAGTACGTCAAGCTACATTTTGCACAATACTCTCTCTTTCATTTTTTGGATTTAGCTCAGTAACTATTATATTTGTTTTTGTGTTATTTGATTATAAGTGCATTTTACAATGTTGGAAGTTAAGAAATAAATAAACACTCTTAGATTCTTAGTGTTCATGGCCACGTTTTTTAATTCCTGAAATCACTTGGAGTGCATCCAAATCACAAGCACAGCTGTTGTAACTTGTATGTATAATTTTCTGAACATTTCCATACTGAAACAATGTGCAGAGTAGCACAGCATAGATTCCTGCGAAATACAAAATACTGTGTATCTGAATTAGCAAATGGTCTTAGGTTTTGGCAAAGTCCCTTTCAAGGAAAGTCTGTTCACTTGGCAGCCATATTTGCAATGCCTCTGGGTAGCTATTTCAGGCATCCTATCTATTTGAATAGGGGAATCCTGAAATCTCAAAAACTGCCACATTTAAATAACATATTTCAAATCAGAAACAACATCTGACGTGGACTGTCACATAAATGTTGCTCAAATAGCATTTAAAAAAAAGCTTATTTTTCATGCTAGACCAGCCAATGCACATGTGCAGTCCTTAGCAGTCTCAGAACACTGACTGTATCTGTGCCGAAACTTCTAACAGCAGCAGCAGTGACTCGATGACTTTACCAATACTGATTGACTCTTTTATTTAGAGGATGGGACTTATCCCACCATATTGCACTTTGTACTTTGTCCCATTCGTACGTGATATAAATGTACCGTCTTTGTATATCTAAAGTCTTTGGTTTTGGTTATATGAATTAAACTAATTCATACCGTAAAAAATACCTACCCCAGGTGTTCTTTTAAACAATGTTGGTGTTTCCACATCCACAAATCCTTGGGAAAAGACAAGTAATGCTCAGTGAGTATTGGGGTACATTAACTAAGCAAATGTACTGTATGCACAAGTTTGAAAATTCCACTATTAATCCTCACCATGCAAATTGCAAAGGTACTCCCTCATTTTCATCACCATTTGTGATCTCAGTCTTAAATTGTACTGCATCCCGGGTGACCGAAGATCAAGATAACGATACTGCATCCTGAGGGATTCTGATTTCTTCAAGGCAAACAAAAAAAAGAATTAATGGATTTTTTTATGCTACTTGGACAACAATTTTTGTCTGGATCACAAACACTGTTGGTCAATGAACCTCGTATAATAAAAATAACATCCATCTGGAATTAAATGCATTGGCTATTCCACAGCAAATGACAGAGTGACTATCAAACACTGTCAAGAAACACTCCAGGGCTATATTTAATTACATTTTTTCAATTCAACAAAAAATGATTTTCGGTACTCATAGACAACTTTTCATGATAAATGACAAAATATACATAATAACTGAAAATGGTGTAGGCTGAAGCCTTAGCTAAAGCCAATAGAAACAAAAAAATGCAACAAAAAAAATTTGCACTATAGGTCTAGCCTTTAATTAACACTAAATAATATATTTTTTTTATTAATAATAATTTTAGTTATTATTAATAACTTTAATAATAATAGCAATACAAATTAAAACGCTGTCTTCAGACAAGACACAATTACTGTATTACAATATACATTTGTTTAATGGTTATAAAAATGACAACAACAAAAAATCCTAAAAAATAAGTTTTTGATTGAATATGATTTTTTTCAGCAAAACACACACTACCATTTGGGGTCAGTAAGATTTTAAAAAGAAATTATTAATTTTATTCATTAAGGATGCATTAAATTGATAAAAAAAAAATTGATATTGTTATAAAGAAAATGAAAAAACTCATAACTCAGCATAACTGTTTTTAACATTGACAATAGAAAGAAATGTTTCTTGAGAACCAAATCAGCATATTAGAATGATTTCTGAAGGATCATTTGACAATGAAGACTGGAAGAATGGCTGCTGAACATTCAGCTCAGGAATAACTTACGTTTTAAAATATATTAAAATAGAAAACAGTTATTGTAAATTGTAATAATGATCCACAATATTACTGTTTTTCCTGTGTTTTTGATCAAATAAATGAAGAATAGGTAAGCATAAGAGCCTTCTTTCAAAAACATTAAAATAATGTTTTTGAAGGAACCAACATTTTTGAATGGTGATGCACATCATTTTTCCTTCTGAATGATATGTTGTTCTTCGTGAGATTCACCCTAGAAATATTGCAGGCAAAATTTAATTTAAAAAAGTAATGCATGCAACACTTTGTTTTATCATATTTACTTACTTTGACAAATTCTTTAATCTCAAACGGCAGCTTTCGGCAGGTATTCAGCACTTTCATGCTCTCAGCACAGACCTCAATGTCTCCAGTGGACATTGTCTAATATTGAATAAAAAGGATCATTTTACACACATTTCACAAAAAACAGTACAGTGTCAGACTTTTCTCTTTATGTGCAATTGAACAGGCATAACAACCTTATTCTCCTGTCCCTCTGGTCTACGCCTGACCCGTCCTTTGACCATGATGACCGACTCCACCGTGAGACCAAGAAAAGCATTCTTCAGTTCAGATTTAGACTAAAAAAATGAAAGTGTCAAAAGAAAAATGTTATGGTGAAAACACCAACAAATAAACCAACATGTGGACAGCATCAGAATTAGTTTATAAAACACAAAACAAGAAAGAGAATTGGTTTGCTACCTCATCCTGTGGGATAAGAATTTGCACCAATCCACTGAAGTCTCTCAAGATCACAAAAAGATCTTGCCTAATAAGTCAAGAACAGAGAATAATATGTTATAGTGATGTGGCCCAGTGATATTCGAAAAGAATAAGCCTTGTGTCTCAAACCTATGGAAGATTGTTTCTGCCATAGAACAAAAAAATTAAATGGTAGCTGTGACTTTCTATCTTACAATTGTGACTTTTTTCCCTCAAAATTCTGAGTTTAGATCTCGCAATTTTGCTGCTTTGTTTAACCCATGGAATAAATTTCACAATTCTCACTTTTTTGTCACAAGTCTATTTATATGCTTCTGATGCTTTTTCTAAAAATTGTGAACAAAAATGTGTATTGAGCTATAAACTCACAATTATGAGAAAAAAAATCAGCATTTGAGATAAAACGTCGCAACTACCCTTTTTTCTATTCTGTAATGGAAACGAGTGTCCATACAAACCTCAAGTACTGAATCCAGCCACATAAAGTAACTTCTTCATCTATTTGACTGGAGCACAGTTCTCCACATGTGTGGCTTCTCTGTGAAAAACTGCTTTGACCTACAAGAAGAAGAAGAAAATAGATTTTTTTTAAAAAGGCAATAACAAATACAAAGTCTTGTTCAAGGTCACATTACCTGAAGTGTAAGTAGAGCAGGTTCTGGAGAATTCATAAGCCCATGCCAAAGAGTTTGGAGGAAGAGATGGTTTTGTGGAGTAAATATGATTTATGGAAGGTACTGATCTCGTGCTGTACACACACCTCAACACCTGCTGGGCTGATCTAAGAAAAAATAATCTGTATCTGTTTGCCATTGTCCGTTATGAGAGGTCTTAGTGACTCTGGTAACATTTAACCTTTATTCTCTTTAACAAATGAAAATATACATTTCAGAGCTGTTATTCCACTTGACTGTGTACATGTTTTGTACATGTCTTCTTTGTGTACGCGGTTGTAGTTCTATAAATCCAGTTACATTTTTGCAGTTAATGAAACACTGACGGTCACCTTTGTTTTTCTTTCCTTTCGTTAATGTTGTACATACGCCAATCTACAAAATACAAATACATATAATAGTAGGATAATATGGCGTATAACAATAAGTGAATCAAAATAAATCCTGTTGAATATTCAATGACATTCTGAATCATGACAGTTGCGAAGTGTATCGCGAAGTGTATCCGTGTGTTACATGAAGCCAGGCTCATGTAATACTTTGACACGACTAATCAAACAAGATCTAATCGATTGTAACATGGCAACTAGTTACTTATATTACATTTATGTGCCATGCTTTTACTTTGATCACCGCCAATTACTGATCTTGATAAATATGGTCTAAAGTCAACTAAATGTATAATAATATGATACACATTTTCCCTTGCTATCAGCAATCGATTAGTGGTCCTGCGCCGCCCCGTTGCACGATGGGAAAGCGGGATGTTCAAATCCTGTTCCTGGTTTTTTTTTTTGGCTCGGTGTGTTTTTGTTCATCATGGAGGGGAGAGGCAGGTACGGCGGATTCAAGTTTTAGTTTGTCTTAAAAAGAAATTTGCCACGCAGAATGATTTATTTAAAACACAACACGCATTTTACTTAATACGATGAAAATGGATCTTGTAGTTAGTGGTGGAAGCGAACTGCTAATAGTCGCGATTGTCTGAACGGTTGTCTTTTGTTTTCTGATCAAGTTGTGTTTGATTAAATGCTTTAATTAAACCTCAAAATGACATTTTAAGTAGGCTATGTTTTGAACGTATAGTTACGACATATAGCCCCGGTTTCACAGACAAGGCTTAATAACGTTAGTCCCAGACTAAAGTGCATGTTTGAGCTGTTTTAACTGAAAGCAACTTGCACTGACATATCTTAAAATATCTCAGTGCCATTATTTTGTCTCAAGATGCACACCAGTAATGTTTTTTTTTTTCTAAGGCACGTTTATAAAAGCTACTTAAAGGGTTAATTCACCAAAAAATAAAAATGCTGTCATTAATTAGCCTACTAACCCTCATGTCGTTCCAAACCCGTAAGACCTCGGAAGATCTTCGAAACACAAATCAAGCTCTTTTTAATGAAATCTGAGAGCTTTCTGTCCATGTTTATAGACAGCTACGCAATTAACACTTCAAAAGTTCATAAAGAGATTGTAAAACTAATCCGTATGAATTGAGTGATTTAGTCGAAATTCTCTGAAGAGACTCGGTCACTTTATATAACGATGAACGGATTGAATTTAGGCTTTTGTTCACATATAAACATCGATCAGCGAACATAAACAGAAGTTCAACTGAACCTGCTTGACGCGTGAGAACAAACCTCTTAACTGAACTAAGGTCCTGACTAATCCTGACTTAATCTAAGCCCTGTCTGTGAAACCAGCCCATTAACATTTTATTAAATAACACTGAAGGGATTGAACTTTGTATGTCCTATTTAGTAGTAGTAGAGTCTGTGTTAACCCATTTCCGTTGCTTCTTTTATCCATGCAGTGCCGTCGGTACACCTGTCAGCAGGCCTGTAACTCGTAGAAGCAAAAGTTATGGCCGGAGCTGTGTGGAAGCACCCTCATATTTCTGGCAAACACCAGGACATTTAACAGTCTTGAAGATCCCAACCAGTAGAGGACCTGCCAAATCACAAATCATCACTGTAAGAGACCATGGAAATGACTCCATCTAAAAATGCTGTTTCTGACATAGAGTTGCTTGAGTGACAAATATCTTTATTCTTTCTACAGAATAAGGTTGACCCTGAACATATTGCTCTTCTGGTGAAAAATGAGTGGAAGCTGTCCTATGTCACTCCTTTGCATTGCTTCAGACATACACAGCTGAAATCATATTCCAAGCATCTCTCAGCCTTCATCGTAGCAGAGAAACAGCAAGGAGTTGCAGTTGAAGTCGGGTTAGAGGCGGGATTTAAAGTCACATTTACTGCAGTTCTTGGACTGGCTGAGACAGATGAGGATGCTGAGACTGTTTTCATTCAGGTAAGTCTAACAGGATAATATTTTGTTGTTGTTTTAAAAAAAAATGTAAGGGATAGTTCACCCAAAAATGAAAATTGCCATTTACTTACCCTTAAGTTGTTCCAAACCTGTATAAACTTCTTTGTTCTGCTGAACACAAAGGAAGATATTTTGAAGAGAGTTTGTAACCAGGCCGCTTTGGGGCACCAATGACTTCCATAGTAGGAAAAAAATACTGGAAGTCAATGGTGCCCAAGAACTGTTGAGTTTCCCACATTCTTCAAAATATCATCTTTTGTGTTCACCAGAACATAGAAATGTAAACAGGTTTGGAAAAACCTGAGGGTGAGTAAATGATGACAGAATTTTCATTTTTGACAGTAAAGACATTTTTACTGTTGCAAAAGAGTTCAATTCCAAATAAATGGCATTCATTTGAACTTCCTATTCATCAAATTATGGTTTCCATAAAAAATATTAAGCAGCAAAACCATTTTCAACATTAATAATAACAAAAAAAATAATAATCTTGAACACCAAATCAGCATATAATGACTGCTGAAATTTATCTTTACCATCACGGAAATAAATTACATTTTAGAAAATGTGTAATTCACAATATTACTGATTTTTTTTTTTTAAATGCATCATGTATGAATATGAGACTTCGTTAAAAACATTAAAGGTCCCATTCCATGGATTATTTTATTATTTTATCATGTTTCCTGGGGTGCCCTTATAATGTTAGTATGTTTTTTAGATCAACATTTTTTATAATTTAGAAATAAAAGGCATTTTTCCTAGCCTGATTTCATTCCCTGGTTTGAACACTCTGTTTGAAGGGGCGTGTCTGCTGTGAGACTTCAATGTAAACGCCCACTGCTGTGATTGGCTGACATGCTTGCATATGAAATATCTGGCATTACATGTGGAACTATCTGTAAAACTTTTACTATTACAGCTATTATACGTTTTTACTATTACAGCTATCGGGATTAACGAATCGTGAGAAGTTTAAGTATTTAGATCTATTTCAATCACATAAAAGGTTGCAGTGATGAGCATTGAGCAGATGACAGTCTGTTGATCGCGTGAAAAAAGATCTTATCATTGCATTTGCAACGCAGTTTCTGCACTCACTAATGATTTCACCAATGCAAACATGTATATAAATACAGTAAGAGCTTCGTTGTGCAGCGTAACAGCGTCATTGATTTCATAACGAGTTTTGGCAAGTGTCCAGATAAACTCGCGCTGTGTGATTGACAGCTTGGGCGATTGGAAAGGGATTGTTCTTTGATCGCTTTCTGTATATTAATCACAGTTTAAGTAAGATTATTTTCATCCTACTAAGAGAAACGATGTGAAGTTGATCGCTACTTCCATAGTAAATCACTACTTACCGCTTGCTGGAATATAGTTGAAATTGTCCCCTTCGTCAGTATGAAACGCTGAGAGAAGTCTGCTTGATATTATCCCAGGTTAGAAAAACAGTCCGTGGTGAAATGGACAGAGCAAACTAACAACTTCGAATTAAACTTTTGCGGTATCCGATTATAGATAAACATCAACCACGCCTGTTGACATTTCGCCATCAATACGCCTGTATTCCTGTGGGCGGAGGTTAGTGAAAAAACGGTTTGTGACGTCTAGTGATCGACCGATGTATCGGTTTACCGATATTTTTCCCGATATTTAAGCATTTTCCCATAATCGGGTATCGGTTTTGTAATATCGGATTCGCCGATAAACGGCGCCATCTTGTGGCCGTTTTGAGAATTCCGCCATTGCAGCCCGCGTCTGAGGAGATCAGTCAACAACAACTCTGTGCACAGGTAAAACATATGTTCTGCTTGCTTTGCTTTAATTATTCAACTTTATTTAACATAACAGACATGCAGAAATGAGATTCGAGACATGAATGCCTGATATAGTTTATTTGCAGCTTGGTTCTAAAAGTTCTAAAGAATTGAGACGAACTCATGGAGTCACGTAGCGAAATCCGTCATGTCCTGCCCCAATAAAGACGTAAATTTACATGGATTAAATAAAACAGACATGAATGAGTGCATGTTGAAAATAAAAGCGCTGAATTCAATTCTCTATCGGTTGTATTTGCTCACCATTAGTCTCGAGAAAAAAGTTCGTTCATATTGCTGAGCACTCACTGGGTTGATGACCAGGAATGCTCAAGCACGGCCACTGAATGAAACTTTTGACAAGATTATCTCGTTTAAACACCCTAAATTGTATTATCATTTAATACATAACCATTATTCGCTAATACAAATCTAAATAAATACCGCTCTGTAGAAATTAATTATTTATTATCTCCACGCACGATCGCGTTGAGTAGCCTAAGTTATAGTTCTGTGTAAATGCATAGATAAACAGCACTTTGTCAGAAAGGATTTCATTAATAACATACTAGTTGGAAAATGCAAATATGCTGTTTTGTTTGTTACTTTCCTGACAATGTTATATTCCAGCTAATATTATTCAGTGAATTAATATTACCCAGTGAATTATTCCTCACTCTTTAAACCTATTAAACGGCACATAAACCTTCTAAAACTGTTTAAAATAAATTACATTTCAATACAAAATACAATACAAAAAATACCTCCAACATGTGGAACCACTTAAAATACATCATTCAACTATCTTTGAATTTATGTTAGAATAATTTCTGTGCTTTTATTTTTTACCTCATCAAAGCTTTTATTTTTAAACAAAGACACTTAGTAACAGTGCACTTTATTTTTTGGACTCAGACCCCTCTATTTATTTGTGTATAAATATAAAGTTTTTTTTATGTATGCAAGGAGGGAGTGATTGTTATAAATAAAATTGTTTGTTCAGTTCATTTGTGTTGTAATAATTGTGTCAAAAACAGAAGTATAACAGTAAATAAATATCGGTTCTGCATATCGGTAATCGGCACATAAACATGCAAATAATCGGTATCGGTTATAAAAAATCAATATCGGTCGATCACTAGTGACGTCACTAAAGAAGGAAGTAGAGGGGTGTAGTCCAATCGAGCCGTTTTTTGTAGTCGACTTCTGTTAAATAAAATATCTCGCTTGGCATTGAACTTTGAGCTTTATAATTTTACAGATATTATTTATACTCTAACAACAACATTACACACCAACTAAAGTTTGAAACATGGAATCACGAAGAACAGGACCTTTAAAACTTCTCACCAACCACAAACTCTTGAACAATAGTGTATAAATACACCGCATTCATGCTGTTTTTCTTTCTCTTATTCCCTCAGATCCAATCCAAACCGGTGTTTGCCGCAGCAGCAGATGCACCGAAAGTTGTCTGGCGCGGTTGGCTCACGTGTGTCAATGGGGATCCAGAGTACCTGAGGTCGCTGCCTCCAGATTTTGTCAGCTTGCCTTTGTTTTGCACGAGTGGACCGGAGTCTCTTACGACCCTGGTTAAATCCTGGTTCGAGAGGGCTTTTGATTGCAACTTTGGTTCTTTGGCTTTAAACTCCACCACTCTCAATTGGCTGGCTGCTTTGTGGACTGGTTGCCATCCCACCTGCAATATCAGGTATCTGAAACTGGCCTGGAGCCTTCCGACTCAGCCACCCCTGGATGTCTCATACACGGTGAATCCACAGGATGCATGGGAGCTGTGGAACAGTATTCACTCAGAGGAGAGTACAGATGACCGGATCGATATTAAAGAGGTTCAGTCTCTCATGAACGGGCTGGAGACTCATTTTTTCAGACACTTCAAGATCTACCTGTCTGCCGGTACGCTTGTAAAAGTATCTACCGCTCTGGGATCAGCACAGCTTGATGGGAAAATCAAGGTAATTGCTATGTATCTGTTCATTGTATATTTAGCCTAGCATTTGTTATATCTTATCATTATGATTTTTTTAAAACAATTTTTCTCTTTTTAGATCGGAAACAGTGACTACATCACCACCTTACTTACCCTCCTGACAGAATGTGCTCTTCTTAAAATGCTAACCTAAAATCTTTCTATTTTAGATTTGTAAATATATTTTTGTTGCTGTTTTTTTTTTTTTCTTTTATATCTTTTAAGGCTTATCGTCTCATATTTATTTTTTTTGTGCTGTAAAATATGTCTGTCTGTTTTCCAGCTTTTAAAATTTAACTCGTTTTTATTCTGCTTTTGAATCCCGGTTTTCTTTCCTAAGACTGTTTATCAAGACAAATAACATTTATATCAGTCCATAAGGCTAATATTAATGTGATACAACTCATTTAACACAAATAAATTTGTCAACTTTGTAAATGTATCACTACTATATGTATAGGTGCTTATAAATAGTTCACAGAAATGTGTTAATATCTGTAATTAGTATATTGTAACATATGTTGATATTTAATACAAACATTTTGTACCCTTAAAAATATGTAAATTACTTACTTTGACAGTTGTCATCTTTTAGTAATGAGTTGCGGCTGGCTTGATTTTTGGATGTTTATGTTTTGACAGGATTCATGGTTTCTGAAATTATCCTATTAAGTTTTGTTTTCAGTGCCAACAATGTCAGCATCTAACAGTCGAAATGTATAATGTTTTACAAAGTATGTAGGTAGAACTTGCAAGCAGATTTTTTTGTTGGAAAGATAGTTCAAAGTTATTTTGGATTTTAAATGTAATTGTTTTTGTTGTTGGATATTACTTTGATTCATCTGCACTCAAGACACATCCTTCATTTAAACATTTACATCAGAAAATGACCTAGGATGTGCATAACAAAATGTTTTTGAATTGAGCAACCTTTTGTCTTACAATAAAGCACAGATCTAAAGTTGAATTTTTTTATTTATATTTTAACAAATCTCCAATTTGTATGAGGAGAAACACATTTTTGGTTTAAATGAACACGTTTTACTAATCTAGACTTGAAAAATCTAAACCAGTAGTTCTCCAAATACAGAGTCAATAAGGTTGAGAACCACTGATCTAAACCTCATTAAATAGGTTGATCAGTTGTTAATTTCAGAATCGACAAAGCATTTTAATATTTTTTTTTCTGTTTTATTTCAACTTTTAAAAGTTTTGAAATGTATAGACAGTTGAACATCTTTAAAATTAAATAAGGTAAGATCATGGAAGATATACTTTATGTAACCGTATTTCAACACCAAAATAGAACGCATTACTGTCCTGTGGGAAAACGAGTGTTTGTAAAAAAAAAAAAAAAAAAGGAAAGGGCAGTTGTACATTTCAAAGAGATTCATCTCATATTCAGTAACAAGTTTAACATTACATTTCTGACCATACGTGCAGGCTGCTAAAACTAGAAACCTGTTTGTTCTGAAATTTCAGAAACTTTTTTTTACCTTAGTCCTCAAACTTGCATAAAACAATACATCAAGGTTCTTCAAATCCGGTCCTGGAGAGCCACTGCCCTGCAGAGTTGAGTTCCAACCCTAATCAAACACACCTGAACAAGCTAGTCAAGGTCTTCAGAGTTTTTTCAGAGAAAATTGCAGGTAGGCGAGTTCGATCTAACCTCTGCATGACTGGCCCTCCAGGGTTGGATTTGAGGAACCCTGCAATACATCCAACTATATTTTAAAGAAATAAAAAAAAATGACAGACTTCAATAGAAAAAATCTTAGTGGATTAAAGTGCATGGACTGATTCATTGATTCATTCGGTTGTATAAAAGTAAACAAATTGATAATACGTCAAACCTGTTTTTGACTGCTTCAAAAATAACTTCTTTTCTTCTGCAACAGCCTTCGTTAAATTGCAATGTTTCAGGGAGGAACTGCATTTTCAGTACACCAAGGATTGAAACAAAAGATCAACTAATCTGCTTACATCTGGTAAGAATGCAGAAACAGATAATGCTCAGTGTACAACTCATAAAAAAAACTAAAGTTAAAGAAATCACAGTGCATCCAATTCAGGGAAACACAAGCATAATTCACACCAATCCCCAGTAATGTGTTTCAGGTTACTGTCATTCTTCAATGCAGTCAAACAGACCGACAGAAGCCTAGTTCCATCCATAAAAACAAACGCACTGGCTGATGCTTTTTTTCCGGCTGCTGTTTCTCTCTTCAAATCGTTGCCTTTGGCTATGCTCAAGTACGAAAGAGAAACCAAATGTAAAAACAAAATGGAGTGATGCTCTATGGCCGTACAGGTGAGTCTCCTCAGAGCAGCTTCCAGAGATGGTATACCTTTGGCTTGCCATCTCAGTAACTGGAGACAATACTCAGTTTTTAACCAGGATTTCCCCTTGCATGATGCACAATGTCTCTATGAGGAACGAGCTATGGTGAGGCATCTGTGAGATGGATACTGTAGTTGTTACCATATATGTGATTCACAATGAGTCATTTTTATTACACCAACGCCACCTCCCAACCTCCTGTAGTTCATTCCACCATAGAGCCTTAAGGGAGTGGGAAAAAACAATTAGTGACAGGCAAATCACATATGATGTGATTCAGGTTCAAACATTTAGGGTCTTTATGTTTTTGAATGTCTCTTACGTTCACCAAGGCTGCATTTATTTGATCAAAAATACAGTAAAACAGTGATTTTGTGAAATATTATTAAAATTTTCAATAACTGTTTGCTACTTTAATATATTTAAAAATGTATTTTATTTCATATAGCAGCCATTACTCCATTTGTCAATGTCACGTGACACTTCAGAAATCATTGTAATGAAAAGCTGACAGATTTTTTTCAGGATCCTTTGATGAATAGAAAGTAAAAAAAACAACAACATAAACATTTTAACTATGACTTTTGATCAATTTAATGCGTCCTTGTTGAATATACAAGGGTGCTGTGCATATTTACCTCCACGTGTTGGCATCAGGGTCATAGACTTCTATAGTTTTCAGGTATGTGGTACCATCAAAACCTCCAACTGCCATCAACTGGCCATTTACTACTGCTAAACCAACCTAGAACAAAAGAGAGAATTTGTTTGTTGGGCAATTCTTTTATAAGAGGCTGAAACGAAATCAAAGAATCACATACCCCGCTCCTTCTGGACGTCATGGCGACCACAGGGGACCACTGATTGGTTCTGGGATTGTATCGCTCAGCGCTGCTCAGTTCTGTGGTATCGTCTCTGCCGCCCACAGAGTAGATCATGTCCTGGTACACGGCACAGCCCAGGTGTTTCCGACGGGTCCCCATGGGTGCCACCGTATGCCAGCGGTTCTCTTGCGGGTTATACCGCTCCACTGCCAACAAAATAACTGTTAATAAACATTCTGCATTTCCTTTAGAATACCTGAAATTCAGCAATCAGCACTACTGTTCAAATGTTTGGGATCAGTCAGGATCTTTAAATGTTTTTGAAAGTCTCTCATGCTCACCAAGGCAGCATTTACTTGATGAAATACACAATAAAAACTGTACTTTTGTGAAACATTATTACATTTTAAAATAATAAACTAGAAAACAGTTATTTAAAAATGTAATTTATTCTTGTGATGGTAAATCTGAATTTTCAGCAGACAGAAACATTTTATTATTATCAATGTTGAAATCTCTTTAATATTTTTGTGGAATTCTCTTCAAGATTCTTTCATAAATAGAAAGGTCAAAGGAACAACATTTATTTAAAATAGAAATCCTTTGTAACATTATTAATTACTGTCACCTTTGATC
The DNA here is from genome assembly GCF_949319135.1 of Squalius cephalus. Lineage (NCBI taxonomy): Eukaryota > Metazoa > Chordata > Actinopteri > Cypriniformes > Leuciscidae > Squalius > Squalius cephalus. The sequence goes on along the minus strand of NC_137128.1, from coordinate 31,824,897 downwards.
AATATATTTATTCTTGCTGAATAAAAGCATTGAAAAATGCATAAAAAATTCATACTCAATACAAACATTTGAGCAGTTTTTGTATAAAAAAAAATGTTAGCACAAAAATACTAGCATTTTATCAATTTGATACTAAACGGAAAAAAATAAAAATAACAAAATGGTCATAAATGTCAACTTGGAGAGGTATTAAAGGTATAGTTCATCCAAAAATGAAAATTCATAATTTACTCACTCTCATGTTCCAAACATGTATGCATTTCTTTCTTCTGTTGAACTTGAAAGATATTTTAAAGAATATGGGTAACCAAAAAGTTGATGGGCCCCTTTGACTTCCATAGTGTTTTTTCCCCCAACTGTTTGGTAACCCATATTCTTCAAAGTATCTTCTTTTGTGTTCAACAGAAGAAAGAAACTCATACAGGTTTGGAACAGCTTGAGGGTGAGTAAATTATGACATAATTTTCATTTTTGGGTGAACTATCCCTTTAAATGTAATTACAGTCATTTATGAACCGGTCTATTACCATGTTAATATTAATCGAGCAATATTGACAAAAAAGGGAAAACTACTCACCTCTCATAATTCATTAATTTGCTTCTAACTGTTTAATTATTTGGAAAAAACTTGAAGCAATTTTTACTTGAGCTACTCTTGAAAATAATAAATATTTATGTTCCTATTTGACTTAAAAAGGGACTGTATTCAATAGCTTATTAATTTATCTGTAATGAGAAATTACATATTGATTTTATATTCATATCATATTTGGTACTGGTATCGTCTAGACAACTACTGCAACTTTAAACAATAACACATTTACCTGAACTGACAAGTTCAAACTTAGTAATTGTCTTTTATTGGATTGCATCTGATACTGCCAACATGAAACTGTCAAAACCTTCCTCAGCTGCATTTATTCTTAGAAGTACAGAAGACACATCAAATATTAATTGCAATCATAGCAATATCTGATCACTTTGGTCTGACTCCAATGTTACTGAGTTTTGCCTCTACATCTTCCTGCATTTACCTGTATTTAGTGGGGATGTGCCATCTGAGCCGCCCACTGCGTAAAGAAAACCTCCTAATACGGCTACAGCCACACCCAACCGTCTGGTACTCATTGAGGCAACACGAGTCCACTTATTCTCTTTCGGATCATACCTGAAAAAAAGTACATATCTCATTATATCCCCTACCAAAGGAAAATGCAGCCATGCCCATGGAGATATTTAGATAATAATCATCTAATTATTTTAATACTAACCTTTCTACAATGTTGAGACAGGAAACGCCATCCTGACCTCCCACAGCATACAGGTAACCCCCTAATACAGCAACACCCACACTGGTCCTGCAGGTGCTAGTGGGGGCGACATCACTACTCCACTGGTTAGTCTTTGGGTCATACCTGACAGAGCCAGCAGAGGGCGGAAATGTAGAGTTCGTATTTATCCATAAAAATGTCATTTATTTAATTCTGTGAGGATTTATTCATTAGATTCTAGATAAATGCTGATTCATTTGTATAATTCAAGCAGCACCTTTCCACACTATTGAGATAAGACGAGCCGTCATGTCCGCCAACAGCATACAACAGATCATCCAGAACACTGACACCAACTCCACAGCGCCGTTTGCTCATGGATGCCACCATCCTCCACTCATTGGTCTGGGGGTCGTAGCGCTCAACGCTTGAGATGGCGTCACCACTGCACCAACCTCCCACTGGCAGACAGGACAACAGTCACACAAACAGAACTCGCATCACACGACTGCTCGAGTCAGATGTGGCAGGGGAAAATCTTGGAAAGTGAACAAAAATCAATCAGTGGAATAAGAACTAAGATCTGTTTGCTAAAACACTCACCAGCAAACAGTACTTCTCCACAACGAATAGGCTTTCTGGGCCGGGTTCTAGGTCCCTGCATTAGGGGGCGCTCTTGGGGTAACAGAAGGTAGTTCTTTGCTTCATCGACCAAGTCCCTAAAAGAGTAAGAAGTGTTGATTAATATGTGTTGACACAATTTAGAGACTGGAATGGAAATGTTACATTTAAAGTTTTATAGAGAATAAAAAAAAATATATATATATTTTAATGGTTCAGATTGATTGCAAATGGCTGTTAACTCAGTAAGACATTCTATTTTAATAGGAAAGATTTACGTCAAAATGACCTATAAAACATGAACTTTTCAGGCCCCTGGTTTTAAATACTATTTATTGAATATAATATTCAGTTAATATAAACCCAGACAGTTCAGTTCTCTTTCATGGCTTATTGCGCTTGAATATCAAATACACACAATTATGTCAAAATAGCTATCGTATTAAAGCAGCACTCAGTAGCTTCGGGATTTCTTCGCTGTATTCTCGCTTTTTGCTCGCAGGTTTCTCTCTAGAGCTCCCCCCACAGCTTCGGAATAGATATTTGACAACACTTGTAAAAACTCGTTGGTGATTCTCAGACACCAGAGGCTATAGATCAACGACATCAAAGCAGATGGGACATTCTTTAAAACGTTTTCTTCATTCGGGTTCGAACAGCGTGAGGGAGCGTAATAATGACAGCATTTTAGCAGATTTCTTTTAGCCGTAAAGCAATTGTTTACATCGCGAGACCTGATATCACGCGAGACTTCCTGACGCGGCGGCCCGCCGGCTCAAAGTTGCAAGTGCGTATTTTCCGCTCACGGGCACCAGGGGGGTGTGAAACAACCACCATTCAACCCGAAATAAGTAATACAACCATTCCAATGACTCCGAAGCTGTTCAGTTAAGGTAAAAAAAGTTACTTAGTTCATCTTTAAGTATTAACATAAGGTTTTCAAAGTTTGTCTTTGAAAAGTCTGGTCTCACTACATTAAAAACTTTTTCATAAGAATGAACTGACAAGTAAAGAGACCTACAGCAGTTAAAACAATCAGTTCATTCAATTATGCTCTTTATTAGATATTAGACTCTGGCAAAAGGGGCATAAAGTCGTACATGTAATCTGTAGTGGCCAGTGTAGATTATAAGGTAATACTACAATAGTACAATTATTGAAGTAATTTATAGCACTGTTGTTCACACATACCTACACTCCTCATCACTCTTGATCAGAGGATCTGAACCCACTGTCCCAACCAGAAACTTCGGGCTCAAGAGGGGAAGACGCACATGTTGCAGAACCTGTTGCCATGACAAAAACGGATGAGATGTCTCATGAATTATTCTAAGTCTAAATATTAACATAATATACATGTAAAAGAGAAGAATTTGTACACTATGTAACCTTTTTTTGTTCAAAATGAAACATTTTTACATAATAAGTCAATACATCATCAATCTTTCTTCCGAATTGTGTTTTTGTCTTACCCTGATTTACTATGGCCTATTATGAGTGTTTATATTTTAGACCTAGCAGGATGGTTTTCACAGGAAATTGCGTACATACGTCACTCGCCTGTGCATGTCTCATATCCATAAATAAAAAAAACTAGTAGCTCCGGCTACTATGCATGTATGGTGTGGGAGTGGCATAGGTTAGCTAAATCTCGAACCTCTGGGGAATCACCTGTTTTTTAAAAAACGCAGACCAGAGGAGAGTCTGCTAGCAAAAAGAATGTGACAGAGCTCGTAATAAAACCAGAATCTACATTGGCTTGGCCTTTCATAGATGGCGAGAACTGAGGGATTTGAAATGGCAATGGTGTTTTTATTACTCAACAGGTAGTAGGGTATTTTATTGACCAGATAAATTGCAATATGTAGCTCTTTTACAGAGTTCATTATAAAGCATTATCTATTGTGAACTGTCATTTCATTGTGGTTGTTGTAGTGCTGTGCTTGAATTTATTTTCAAGGAAGTACCGTGACTATTAATGGGTATAGATATAGTAACATCTTCAGCTAGTCAGCTTGAGATCCTTTCCATCTAAACTCACTGGTTATATCTCTTAAGCCTAGTAGTAAATGTTTTATGAGCAGTAGGATAATATCTCTTCTCTTTATTTAGCTATAAGGAAGAGCTATATTCATCCGTAGAGTCACGCAGAGCCGAAGCACAACCAAAACAATGTTCTTCTACAAAATGCGTGCAGTTTTGTTTTTTTAACCGCTAGATATATATATATATATATATATATATATATATATATATATATATATATATATATATATATATATATATATATATATATATATATATATATATATATATATTAGATAGATGTATTGATATATACTACATATACAAAACTACTTGAGTTTAATTTTCTTCCAAATTATGTTTACTACAAGCAGTATGTCTATAGTGATTCATATGCTTATATCTGACCTGTGGCAGCTGAGGCCTGCGCTCCTGAATGCTGTATTTAACCCAGGCCATTACAGCATTAAACACCTGCTCCTCACTCCGAACATTGAGCTCATCACTGGAGATGATGTCTATCAGCTGGTTGGCAGGCAGCAGCATGAACTCTTCACTCTCCATCACCTAAAAGGTAGAAATGATTAAAAACATGAACAGGCCATGTGACAGGTATCAATTCCTTTCAAGAAGCAGATCACAATTATTTGTAAAAACACATTCACAGTTTCACACATATAAAGTTTATATTTTTCCTGGGAATTGAACCCATAACACCAGCAGTGAATATGACCCTTTTAAACTAAATAAAGAAATAAGGAGGGTGTTCATTTGATACCAGCAATGGGTGTTCTTCCCATGAGTCAAAAATAACAGGGTTAAACAGCCATCAGGGAAACCCTAAACTAGTTGAAGGAAAGGTTAAGTCCATGGCTAAAATTAGTAACAGGGAAGTCACACTTGGCACATACAGGGTTCTTTCTGATCAGTGTAATTTTCTAAGTAAAAACCAAATAAATATTTCAATTAGTATTTTTAGAAACATTTATATTGGCTTTCGATGACATCTCCAAGCTTGGAAATCAACTTTTTTTCTAAATTGTCTGAAATGTACAGGTTTTCCAGGATTGTGACAATCCTTATGATTACAACCAGAACTACTTCTTGAATCTAGCTTTCTTTTCTAAACAAAACCATGCAAGATCAATGTACAATAAGGCTTCATTAACTTCAGTGTGTGTGTGTGTGTGTGTGTGTGTGTGTGTGTGTGTGTGTGTGTGTGTGTGTGTGTGTGTGTGTGTGTGTGTGTGTGTGTGTGTGTGTGTGTGTGTGTGTGTGTGTGTGTGTGTGTGTGTGTGTGTGTGTGTCTAAAAATAACCGAAATAAAGAAATAAAATTTCTATTTTAATATGTTAATATGTATTTTTTTATTCAGGATACTTTGATGAACAACGTTTAAATGACCAGCAATTATTTGAAATACATTTTTTGTAATATTATAAATGCACTTTTTATTTTACTATATCTCTTTACATAAATATTTTTTTCTACTTAAAAACTGTAATTGCGTTATTTTACTAACCCAACTAATTACTCATTCGCGCTTTCCAATAGGTTGCACGTAAGGGGGGAAAAAAAGTATCCCGATTCTTTCTGCCAGTTGGGCTGCAGCAGAGAAGCTGTATACAGCTTTGCAAGAATCGCCGAAAATTCCATGAAATGAACACGGCCCCTTAAGTTAAGGAAAAGGTCGTGGGTGGGCTTACGTTTCCATGACACGCGGGACAACAATGGGACGGTTGGGTTTAGGAAAAGAAGAACGGTACGGTTGGGTTTAGTAAAAGAACAACGAGACGGTTGGGTTTAGGAAAAAAAGAACGGGAAGGTTGTGTTTAGGAAACTTGACAGGCGGGACACGATCCCCGGTCTCCTGGGTGAAAGTCCTGTGTTGTTTGACACATCCAACACCCCAACCAACCGGATTTTCGGGCTTTCATACTACTCGCTACCGTAGTCGCTCTTAATGCTACGGAATCGTGCTGACCATCACGAAAAAAAACCAGATAAACATGTCCGTGTACACGAATCAATAGATTAAATTACGTGACCATTTCACAAACTGCCGTGAGACTGGGCTGGTCTGACAGGGTGGGGGGGCGTGGCATCACGATGGTGGCTCTCCATCGTGATGTCGGTCAACCATAGTAAACTGCTACCTACATTGGAATTGCATTTATGATTAATAGAGAGAGGACATTTAGACCTGTGCTGCACAACCAAAGACAGCAAAAACAAATGAGAAAAGAAAACAAAAAGACTCAAGTTCAAAGTCATGGTACATTCAGTGTCAACACAATAGAGGGTGTGTGGAGGTCAGCCATTACCTCCTGAAAGTTATGCTGGGTGAACTTATCAGCAATACGCAGCAGCTCTCTGCAGGAGTGAGTGTCGGCGAAGGCCCTGATGCCTAAGCAGTTGGAGGGGTCAAGTTGGCGCTTGAGGAATTCACAGCAGGCTTCCTGAATCTCTGCCAGCTGCAACAAGCAAGCAGCGGGCAGCAAAGTCTGCACATTTCCCTCCTCCACAGTCACCTGCAGGCCACCACACAATTTACATCAGCTGGTTTAAAGTTTGCAAGGTTTAAAGCACTGGACCTTGATATAAAAATTTACAACAGTTGAACATTTAGTGCAGCTCTAATATTGAACATACAGCAATAGAAATGCATACCTGGGAGGTATAGGCAAAGTCGATGAGCAGCTCCATGGCTCGTTCATCAATATCCCGGATGACAACTTCCGTCTGCCGGCTCTCGGCCAGTTCCCCCGTGAACATGGCTCTGAAATAGGGGCTGCAGGCGGACAGGATCACACGGTGTGCATAAATCTTCTTGGCTCCCACCACCAAAACCACATCGCACAGCTCTCGATGCTTGCGGAGCAGGTTGATGACTTCCAAGGTCTGCCGAGGGTGCTTGTCCGAGATGTAGGGCATCCGGGCAGGCTGAGGCACTCCCTCTGGAAGCTTGTTGGGGTCACCCAGGGTGCAACGACTTGTGATATCCATTCCTGTGGTATCTAGGCGTGCACTGGTACCCCTTAGGAACAAATTATTTTTTTTAGTTTATGCTAATTTGATACTCACAAGCTGTAATAAGTAAATTTAAACAGAAGTATCTTCTAAATGAAAACAAACTATTGTGATGTACATTAAAAAGTAACTGCTTCTCAAACGAGAAAAAATATAGGGCGGGAATTGATTGGATTGTTGGATCGTTGTGGTTTGCTATTGCTGTGATCTCATGTGCTCGCCCTCACGCCAGTAAACACATCATCAGAGAAGAAATGTCATTACAAGAGAGAGGGGAAGTGCATGGATAAATCATTCAGTTAATAAATACTGCAAAATTCCATAAAAAATAAGAATTGTCCATTTTGATTTCATGGTGACTTTAAATACTTCACTAATTCATATAAGAAGATTAAAACCCTTACTTAAAAATACATTCAAAGCATGCCAACATGATTGCAAGCACATCTGTGCATGCATGAGCAATCTGAACATTGCACCAAAAATGTTGTTACCTAAAAATTATTATCTAGAGATCAAGTAGTTTGAACTCTATGCAAACAAGTTTGAAAACAGCACGAAAAGTAAATATGACAGCAACACACGCCTTAGCATACATCACAAATTAATTCACTGACTCTATCGGAATGTGATGAACATTCCTTAACAATAAAATATATGAGTAGACGTGTTATATTTTGACATTTAACCGCAGTGCTTTCCGTGTAAAACCCATTTAATTAAGTTTAATCATAACACAACTTCTACTCGTGTGAGTTAAATGGTTGACCTGAAGAATGAAATGCTGAATTAAGACAATGCAGCGAAATAGAAATGTGACTTCAATCAGGCAAATATATACACAAACTAACTCAATGTTATGGACGTTGGAATGACATTTTAAAAGTACGAAATATTGCTCTCGTGATGTTGATAATGATACGTTAACCAATTTGACAGGGCCCAGAGTATCCCTTATACAGACCTTACGCACTAGCTGATCTTCTTTAGGCAGAACCAAGAAAATAACTGTACAGCTTTAATACACATAACGTCAAAGTTTGGAGTATATCTGTGAGAGAGACTCACTGTTTACACACTGGCTAACGGAGTCTCCCTTAGCTCTAGCTTAGCTTTATCGAAGTGCTGGATTTGTTTTGTTTTAGTAGCTTTTCAAAGGTGGCGATACTCATTGTAGGGACTATGGCAAAAGATGCGTAATTCCCTCACCTTATTTGTCCATTTAATCGGTCCAGGTTGAATTTTAAGTCGTCGAGATTTAACCAGATAATATCAAGACAACCGCTTGGTTTACGGGACACCATCCACTTTTATTTTTTTATTTTCCCGAGGACTGAGAGTTTCCTGACAAGACCGGAAATAAGCTTTTTAAAATACAAGTACCCTGTCCCACGACTGCGGTACCAGAAGTGGCAGAAATATTTTTTTTAATTAAGAGACAGTTTATTTTTATTTTATTTTATCTTTATAGGGATATATTTGCACCTGTATATTTATATAATATTTACAAATACTTCAACTGGATAATTTACTTTTTTTGTAAAAAAAAGAAAATCGTATCTCCTGTTACCAGCCATATCAAAAAAGCAAATAAAAAGCTATCTATTGTATATACAGTTACAGTAGATTTTTGATGGAAACAGAGTTTGAGGTTTTGGGAGTTGTTTGGGAATGTTCATCACGTCAATATTTTTGTTAATTGAAATAAAACATAAATATTAGATGAACTTGGCAAACTAACTGAAATAAAATAAGATAATTCAAATATTAATAAATATCATAATAGTATAGAGTAATAATAATAAAATAACACTGCTTCACGTGTAATGTTTTCAGAGCTTGGTTCAGCAAATTTCACTTTATATTAGTTGCACATTCAAGTGTTTGCAGTAAAATCACACTTTTTCTCTTTATGTGGCTATTTGACATATAAGTGGCTTTTTGGGTAGATTCCCTATAGTTCATTTAAAAAAATGTATTTATTCTTTATTTTTATCTACTTGAATAAGCTAAATAATTTTACACGTAGTCACACAAATTACATTGATGTCAATGCAAAATCACATTTCAAGACCAGTTTTATTCTATAGCTCAATTTTATGTTGGTTCAACTCAATTGTCTTTTTTTAATGTAAATGACCTTAAATGTTAAGTTAACACAACTTGCAATTACTTAGTATATTCTATTGTGCTAGAATGTTGAGTGCAATCATATATTTAAGTACATACAGTGGTGGTCAAAATTGATGGCACCCCTGATAAATATGATAAAAAATGGCTGTAAAAAATAAATCTGCATTGTTTATCCTTTTGATCTTTCCTTCAAAAAATTTGCAAAAATCTAACCTTTCATTGAAGTAAAAGAATTGAAATTGGGGGGTAAATCAAATTATGAAATAAATGTTTTTCACCAAAACACGCTGGCCATAATTGTTGGCACCCCTAGAATTTTTTATGAGAAAAATATCTCTGAAGTATATTCCCATTAATATTTACATTTTTAAGCACACCAGGGTGACTAGGAACATGAAATTGTCCAGCTATGACTTCTTGTTTCACAGGAGTTTAAATACGAGGAAACACAAAGGCCAAATTCCCTTAATCATCCATCACAATGAGTAAAACCAAAGAATATAGTTCTGATGTGCAGCAAAAGATTGTTGAGCATCATAAAATAGAAAGTGGCTGTAAGAAAATATCTAAAGAATTGAAAATCCCCATTTTGACCATCAGGACAATAATTAAGAAGATATAATCAACTAAAGATGTTACGAATCTGCCAGGAAGAGGATGTGTGTCTATATTGTCTTAATGGATGGTGAGGAGGAAAGTTTGAGTGGCCAAAGACTCTCCAAGGATCACAGATGGAGAATTGCAGAGATTAGTTGAGTCTTGGGGGTCAGAAAGCCTAAAAAAAATGATCAAACAACCCCTACATCGCCACATGTTGTTTGGGAGGGTTTCAAGAAAAATCCTCCTCGCTCCTCCAAAAATAAACTCCAGCATATTCAGTTGTCAGACACGACTGGATCTTCAAAAGGGACCGGATTCTATGGTCAGATAAAACAAAAAAAAAAGGCTTTTTGGCAGCGAACCCAGCAGATGTGTTCGGTGCAAACAGGGATGAAGAGTACCCCATGTCTACGGTTAAATATACTGCTGGATCTTATATGTTGTGGGCCTATTTATTTGCTGGAGGTCCTGGACTTCTTGTTCAGATACATGGTATTATGGATTCTAGCAAATATCAACAGATAAAAAATCAAAACCTGACAGCCTCTGCTAGAAATCTGATAATGGGCCGTGGTTGGATCTTCCATCAGGACAACGATCCAAAACAAACATCAAAATCAACACAAAAATGGGTAACTAAGCACAAAATGAAGCTTCTGCCATGACCGTCCCAGTCCCCTGACCTGATGAGTGGAGTGAACTGAAGAGAAGAAGCACCAACATGAACTTGTGAATCTGAAGGATCTGGAGAGATTCTGTATGGAGGAATGGTCTCTGATCTCGTCAGTTATTCTCCAAACTCATCAGGCATTATAGAAGAAAACTCAGATCTGTTATCTTGGCAAAGGGAGGTTGGTAAAAGTATTTAATAACAGGGTGCCAACAATTATGGCCAGCGTGTTTTGGAGAAAAACATTTATTTTATATAATGTGATTTACCCCCCACTTTCAATTATTTTACTTCACTGAAAGGTTAGATTTTTGTGAATTTTTTGAATGAAAGATCAAAAGGATAAACAATGCAGATTTATTTTTTACAGCCATTTTTTATCATATTTATCAGGGGTGCCATCAATTTTGACCACCACTGTATAACAAATGGTTTCTTGTTAATTTGAACTAAAATTGGTCCAAGTTGGCTTTACTTAAAGTGTGTTGCAAAAATTGTTTAAGTGCATTTATTTTTGTTGCTAAAATTACTTTTGAAATTCATGTTGTTGCTGTGTTAAAGGACATTTATACATTTAAATCTGAAACATCTTTTAAACTGCATTATGGCATTATAAGATCATGGGCTGTTTTTTTGTTTTCAGCTTGCACTTGATGTTTGTGTCTGTCTGTCTTTAAGGTGTGTAGAAAGATATTCTAGGCGAGACTCAAATAAGCTTACATTCTTCCAGTTTATTGGAATGTTTTCAGACAGGTTTACATGTCTCTCTCTCTCTCTCTCTCTCTCTCTCTCTCTCTCTCTCTCTCTCTCTCTCTCTCTCTCTCTCTCTCTCTCTCTCTCTCTCTCTCTCTCTCTCTCTCACACACACTCGCTCGACTTCTCCCCTCCTTTCGATTCTCTCTCCTGCAGTCTCTCTCTTTCTCTCCCAGTTTCTGTTCAGTGGCATGTTTTATTATACTCTTTTGTAGTGTGTTTTACTTTGTGCATTGGTGGCCCCCAAGTTGAACCATAGGAGGCAGTGCTTTGGAGCCTGATGTGGGGGGAAACAACACCACTAATAGAGGTAAACAAGACCTTCTCAATAGACACTGCATTAATCAGCCTGAACTCTGCAAATGCCATAAATGAACAGAAGAGATGTTACTATGCCTGAATTTCATAAGACAATCAAACAATCAATCAAAACATTGTTAAACAAAACAAACTTAATGTTCATGATGAAAATTAAACTGATTTTCTTTTTATTACAGTCATGAGAGTTTTATAATACATACATATTCTGAAGTATTTATGTTTATAAAACAAATAGAGTTCATAATATAATTTTTATAATACAATAAAATGTGATTCATTTGAATCTTCATATTGCAAAATAAGTTTAATTAATATTTTCACTTTTACCTGAAGTGCCTTTCAACTGCTGAAAAAAAGAGAGAGAGAGAGAGAGAAGTATTTCAAATATTGTCTCATACAGTTGTGAAAGTTTTCTGAAATGTTTTCCACAAATCATAATTTAAGACTATGCAAAAAGGATCCTCCCCTTCCCCAAATATCCAGACTTTGCAGTGCAGCCTGGATTTCAGTTCTGAGGTGTGAGGAAGGCAGAAGAGACCAGGAATAGTGTGCAATGCAGGTGGATCCCAGCATCAAATAGCCAACGAAACATCTCATAGCAATGACATCACTTCTGCTTTTGTCCTGGCTTCTTTGACTTACAACCATACACATAAAACATGTGTCATTCTACATAGGCAAAACACTGGACATCAAGCACATCAGAAAAAGAGCTCTCGGCTACTCTGAGATTGATATCACAAGGTCTGTTTCTCCAAAAAATGTGTGTCCCCCTCCTTTCCCCCCCTCCTGGGAAAACAGCGACAACAAATTAGCCTTCTTTTATGTCAGAGCCTAAGGACGACACTTGGACAGCCCTGAGATTGTCCGCCCGAGTTCCCATGAACCTCACTAACCTTCTCTTTCAGTGCAGAAGGAAGCGGCCATTGTACCAGCACCTGTTTCTGTGGAAATTGGTGAAATGATGGCTTTGTTAGGCATTGCCCAGGCAACCAGGAGAAAAGAGCATGAGGGTGAGCGGGAGGAGGAGGTGGGGCAGCTGAGGTTTGGGTGGGGGGGAGGGGCCACTGGACCTGGAGGGCCCACTCTTGAGAGGACGTAAGGGCTGAGTTATAATTGGGCAAAGGACTTATTCTTACCAGGTTGTTCCACTATATGCTATAGCTACGTTACAATAATTGGCGAATTCAAGATATCAAAGAAATAAGACATTTACTGTTCAAAAGTTTGGGTTCAGGAATTTTTTTTATTTTTTTTTATTTTTTTGAAAGAAATTAATACTTTTATTTAGGAAGGATGCATTAAATTGATCAAAAGTTCATAACGTAACAAAATATGTCCACTTCAAATAAATGCTGGTCTTTTGAATTTTCTATTTATTAAAGAATCCTAAAAAAAAAAAAAATTCTTAAAAATGTACCACGGTTTCCATAAAATATTAAGCAGCACAACTGTTTTCAACATTAACAATAATAATAAATATTTCTCACCATATTAGAATGTTTTCTGAAGGATCAAGTGACACTGAAGACTAATGATGCTGAAAATTCAGCTTTGCCATCACAGGAATAAATTACATTTAAAATTGTATTAAAATAGAAAAGTTATTTTAATTTGAATTTTTTCACAATAATACTGCTTGCTTTTATTGTATCTGTGATCAAATAAATGCAGCCCTGGTGCATTTAAAAACTTACAAATGGTAGTGTGTGTATAAGACTATAGAAATATATCCAGAGGAGCCAGAGATGTTAAAAACAATACATGTTAAATTAATAAATAGTTTAAAAGTATATAAATAAAAAGTAGCCTAAACAAATAAATTATATTACATTAACACTTATATCACATCACTAGATAATGTTCATTCATATAGTTAAAATGTCATGAAATGTGTTACAGAAATGTTATAGATATGTCCCCATGCATTTCCCTGGACTTTGGTTGAAAACCCTGAGTTTACTGTAGTAGATCATAACAGAGAATAGAGATTATCGTTTCTTTTAAGGCATCATATGAATGAAGCTACTGAAAGCATCGTCTGAGTCTCCCACCAGAGGGCAATCATTAATCAGGAGTCACAGATGTGTGAAACCAGGCTCATTATGCTGAAAGGCAGGATCTTCAAGCTTCAAAGCTATTAAAATGTCATCTATTTCTGTGATGGCAAAGCTGAATTTTCAGCAGCCTTTACACATGATCCTTCAGAAATCATTCTAATATTTGCAGCTAAAGAAACATTTCTTATGATTATCAATGTTGAAAACAGTTGTGCTGCTGAGTATTTTTATGGAACTGATACATTTTTGTTTTCAGAATTTTTTGAAATAGAATAAAGTATTATTTTCTTTTTAAAAAATATCTTACTGATCCCAGACTTTTGAATAGTAGTGTATATATGTATAATCAATAACTGTTAACATATTTTGTAACACACATACACACTGTAGTATGACTTTATGTCGACGACCAGGCTGTAGAATCACAACAGAATAACTTGCCTTTAATTCTGAATAAAATTACTTTTAATAAGCCAAATATATGGTCAGGCAGAGAGGGAGCAGCATCAGTATGGTCAGGTCTGGAAAGTCCCAACCGCTTTACTCACTCCAAGCAAATCCACCTTCCTGAACTGACCACATTTGAGCCATTGATTGGCTGACCGTTTCCACTAATGACAGCCCTCAGTCTGAGCATAAGCAGTGAAAGCTCTATCTGTTGCTCCAGTTTGAAAAAGGAAACTGGTCAAGATGCGTTGAATTATCAGAAACCATTTAGTAACCCACAAAAAGTATATTTAACTTGTACAAAAATATAAACTCAGTCCTAGGTGGACAATAACATGCATATATGATACCACATATCTTTCTCTTGGGGATGATTTGTGAATTGTAAATGTGGTCAGTTAAAGCAAATAATATATTTTACAGACTCACTCTGGTGTTTATACTGCCTAAAACTTGGCATTTCTCAGCAGAGCAAATATTTAAATGTGTGTGTGTGTGTGTGTGTGTGTGTGTGTGTGTGTGTGTGTGTGTGTGTGTGTGTGTGTGTGTGTGTGTGTGTGTGTGTGTGTGTGTGTGTTACTTTAATGTTTTATATTTTATATTTTTATGTTTTTTAAAAATATTTTTATATTTGATTTTACATTTTAATACTAACCCCAATACTTTTATTTTAATATTTGCTGTTATATACAACTGTTCAAAAGTTTGGAGTTGTAGTCAGTCTACCATTGTTTCAGTTTCATTGGTTTGGTACTATAGTCCAGTGGGTCGATGAGCACAGGGGATGGTGCACTGAATTGGGGTGGTCTTTGTCTCACTCCCACTGGCATTAAGTCGGCGAGGTGGCATGCCAGCTGCCAAGCAAACCCACTGCACCCTGCTCTTGTCTCATTCCCATGCGTACATTCAAGACAGAGAGAGAGACAGAGACAAAAAGCAAGGCAGAGATGGACAGACAGTCCAGACAAGGGTTTTCACAGATCCAAGCAGAGAAAGCTAAGGAAACCTGTTTGAAAACATTTCTGTTTAGTGACTCTATAAACACAAAAATTACACACTTTATCATAAATTTTGGGTTATGACAGGATTTTTTGTTTTTGTTTAATCAGGTAATAAGATCATATTGAAAGGTTAAATTAAGAGTTCACACAAAAAATTTAATTCTGTCATCATTCCACATCAACCATATGACTTTCTTTCTTCTGTGTGAACATGTTTTAA
Source organism: Squalius cephalus (assembly GCF_949319135.1). NCBI lineage: Eukaryota > Metazoa > Chordata > Actinopteri > Cypriniformes > Leuciscidae > Squalius > Squalius cephalus. The sequence goes on along the minus strand of NC_137128.1, from coordinate 31,809,745 downwards.
GAAAAGTCTCACTTTTTTGTGAATACAATGAAAGTAAATGGTAACCAAAAATTTGTGGTTACTGTCTTCTTTCAAAATATCGTCTTGTTCAGCAAAAAGAAAGAAAGTCATACAGGTTTGGAAAGACGTGAGGGTGGGTAAATAGTTTTCATTTTTAAGTGAACTGTATCGAAAATCTTTCCATCTAACAGTCATGTCAGACCCTACAGGTTTCCATGTAGGCCTATGTGTGCTTGTCATTGACTAAGAGACTTTTAAATACTGCTCGGTAGGAACTTTGCGAATGACCGCATGCTTATGAAAGCTACTAAAAGTGTCCTCACAACTGTCATGCATGTGTTATTTATAAGTGTATTGCACTACCTTCTTTTAGGCCCAAGACAGATGGAAAAAAATACTATGTGGGGTAGAAGCTGTCAGACATACAGTAGGCTATCGTTTGCACAGAGTGTTCATTCAGAGACAGCATAAAGCACCCCATGCGTAGGAGAGAACCATTATTCCAGGGAGTGGAATAAAAGACAGATCCAGCTGCGTACACACCTACACTCACAGACACTGCTACATGTGTAGACCCAGAACATATGTGCACATTCACACACACACACACACGCATCAAGAGGGCTGAAACACATGCCTGATTCTGTGCCGCAGTATGGTGTGCGAGGGGGCTAGTTAAAAATGATTTATTTCCGCGTGGGGATTCACAGGATGGCTCCAGTTAAACAGATTTCCCAGAGTGAGCGGAAGCTGCTACCAGCCATAGCAGGCAGGAATTCTCATCCCCGGACCCTCCTCATTTGGGCCCTCCTCAGTCCCCAGGCCCCTAGGCCCCTATGCAGGCAGACTGATGCAAATCGCAACCCGTCTGCTTCTCATGCAATACGCAAACCGACCACAAAGTGGCGCTGTGCAAAAAGAAAATATCAAAATTGCTACTGAAGCAAAGTTGTACAAGATGCTTCATTGGAACTTGGCAATTTTTTCTCTTTTTTGTATAATAAAAGTCTCCTAATTCACACAATTGCTTCCCCACATTTTATGGTGTTGCTTTTACAGTCTCAATGGAACCTTCTTACTTTTCCATACATGCAAGCACATGTGCTATCTGTTTGTATGAATAAATAGACACCAAATGAATATATAAAAAATATATTCTTCCTAAAATTAAAGGTTCTCAACGAAAAAAAGCAGTCTTATAAAACTGAGTATTTAAATTCTCAACAAAAAAAAAATAAGTGCACAATTGTACAGTAAGTGCTAAAACAGATGTTTTGTCCCCCTTTTTTTAATTGCGTGTGTGTGTGTGTGTGTGTGTGTAAACTTTGGTTAAAAAGTTATGAGACTCACATGTGCAGACATCCTCCCACACACACAGACTCAGACATAGTTCTCTCTCTCTCCCGAATACATATGAGTAACCACACACAGGTAAAACAAGCAGGCGCGCAGAAACACACCTTTACAAGACATCACCTCTCACTAGGTGCCGACAGGACCACACATACTGTCTCACACAAAATGTTTGGAATGCTGTAAACATTTATTTCAACAGAAACCTAAATGGTTCCATCTCAAATAGTCTTCCGGGGACATCTTACTTCACCTGAACTCAATAATAAACACAAAGGTGCACGACCACAGTGAAAACATGAAAACATTGCTTGGGTGGCTTTACTACAGTTTGGGTATGATTATTTTAAGACGTGCGTCATCCTGAGATGCTTTTCAAACATCACCCTGTGCGTTTACACTAAAGGAGAAGTTGCATAAAAATAGACACTGAATCTAATGTTTGCTCGGGTATATGTATAATAAAGAGTTAGAACTATTAGCATCCACACCAGCTGATGATATCGTTCTGTCTATTCTTGTCTGTCACTTTAAATGCTCAAGCTCAGCAGGATGGATTCTGATTGGCTATCAATGTTTTTATCGTTCATCAGCTAGATAAAATCGTTCTGAAAGTGATTCCAACGATATCGTTTCTCTGTGCCGTTATCGTTATAGCTGTGGTGTGACCTCTGCTATTCTTTAATATTACGAATGATTTTTAGACCTATGTTAATCGTTACCTTTATAGGTATCGTCCTTTGTGTGAACAGGCCTTAATAATCAGCTTGTTATCGATATCAATCGACTTGGAAAAATAATGGATAGATTATTTGATTGAAAAATAATGATGTACAGTGGGACATTAGAATTCAATGGATTGTTAAAAGTGGCAGCTATTTGTCAGAATGGAGCTAGAACTGAATGCTAATGGTAAACATTAGCTATCTGGCTATTCGTTAAAATTGTCTAATCACATTGTCTGAGTGTAGGCAGGTGGTGATTATGCGTAACAAACATCCGTATTTTGTTTTGTTAAATAGAGTCGTTTTACTCAAGATACCTTCGAAGGAGTGAGCAAAGATGTATAAAACCGATGTCCATCACATATGCAGATATGCTATGTAGGCTAATCGGAAGGTTATTTCCGAGGAATGCAAGATTTTTAAAAAGTTTGATTCCATCATTTGAGAGGAATGCATTAGTTGATAAAATGTGCTCTGAATGCACTGTAGTTTGTTTCAGATTTTTAAAAAAGTCTGATAAATATAAATGTAAATGACCAGTAACTGACAATATGGGTGCCTTAAAGTTGCAATGAAATTTCTTCTGTATTGTGACATACATCCGAATCCACAACCAAAAGAAGGATTGAACACGTTCAACGGTAATAAGAGAAGCGTTTGGTTCACAGCGGAGTGCAGAAAAGGAGATGGTTTAACCGTGACTCAGTCTGAGCCCTGGCCTCATTAGCCTAGTAAATGAAATCCTAAAGTGTGATTTGAGAAAGCCTCTGTGTGTGTGTGGGATGTGTGTTTGTGTGTGCGTGTGTGTGTGTGTGTGGCAAGAAGTCCCACCCATATTTGTTCTGCCAGCAGGCTGCTCACACAGTGAAGGTGGACCTCACACAGCGCTCAGCCAAAGCCGCAGCGTTTCCGACAGTGTTCCGAGCCTGGCAGCCGCTACAGGGAGAATGAGGAATTCTCTGAGAATGGAGGAGATGCTGCCAGATATCAGCTCAGAGGCCACAGAGTAAATTTCTCAGGACAGCCAGCTGGGTGTCTGAGTCTGACAGCTCGCTCACAGTGCCCGCAGAAGAAATCTCCATTAAACCACAACGAGACACTGAGGACTTTTCTGACACTCATCGGTCTAATTACGACGAGAGAGAATCAAAAGCCCTTCAGTGTGTTTGGGACAAAACACCAGCGTTTTGCCCGGGGGCACTAGACATTGAAAAATACAGAACAGCAAATCTATAATTATTGTCGTTGAGGGGCGTCATTATACCTGTCATCATTACACAGTGTCTTCCCTCATTCATCTTCTACGTTCAGATCCAAGCATGTTGAGTAATTCATTACAGACACATTAGAGTAATATTCAGGCAGGTGAAAGATGCTCTATTGATACAACAAAACTCAAACCACACATCGAGAATTCATCACAAAACCACACTAGTATTATGTCCGTTGTGTTTGGCGTGGAATCTGCAAGCTATTCCCTGTCTTGTCATCCAAGGATAAATCAAACCTTTATAAATCTGCTCAAAGCTTTATAGATTTCTTTCTTCCAGATATAGCCCAGTCTAAAAGATGGATAGAGTCCAGCTGGATAAAACAGGCACAATTATGCATTAACGCGAGTCAACCACCAATGAACAGCGACTGTCTCATCAGCCACTGTGGGAGGAAGATATCACAGGATGCCGCAACTATGCCAAGTTGGCCATAAAATAGTGATTAAATGCTGCTTAGATGTGCCTCGTTCATAATTAAAAGAAAATTCCCCAACCGAAATGAGCCACTGCAAGATATGACGCTCATTTTTCTCAAGAAAGTCCCGGTGTTCGGTGCCTGGAGGCAGGCTCCCCACGTGCAGAGAGATAGTGTGGGCACGGCGTTGGAGACAGCGGGGATGTTTGAAGCGGCGTGGGGAGCATGTGTGGTCACAGACCTCACAGACCGATGGGTTTAGGGTGGACACAGGCAAGGCAGACACACACAGAGATCACAGGAACCGGGTGGACTGATGTGCACTGTGTGCAGTGAAAAACAGTACTTTTAGATTTAATAAATAATATTGAAAACAAATTATAAAGATTTACATTTTGTTTTAAAAAATGAAGTAGGCTTCATAATGTGCAGGATAAGGTAGTGTCAAATAAAAGATGAGAGTGTTTGCCTCATGAGTATTCCCGTAGTGTTTTCAACAGTTTAAGAAAAGCACTGCATGACATGTAGCCTACATTTCTTTTTGAAAAAATTATCTTGTAACATTTTAAATTAATAGAAATTTACATACAACATTTTGCAAAAAAACATTTTTTTTTTTTTTTTACATCTGAATTAATGAAAAAAAAGTGACATTTTAAAGGTGCTGTATGTAACTTTTTCACTCTACTAAAGCATACAAATACCATAATATGTTTGCAGATATTTAGGAAACATGCAGAGTTCACATACTCGTTTCTCTGAAAAACACTTCCTACAGCCAGTTATTTTACTTTGAAATGTTCTTTCCGTGTTGGAATGTCTGTTTTGGTTTTGGTCTGGGTGATCTCACCCACTGCCAATTCACCCAATAGTATTTCGACACCCTGGGATGCCAGTTTGCAGGCAACACAGCGTATTGCAGCCAGCAAACAAACTGGGTCAGAGATTGCAGATTCTACCCAACCTAAAAAGCCTCGGTATCCATCTAAAAATCTCTATGAACGAGAGCATATTAAAACGCGGATAAATCAACTCATCATCATGTAAGTCTCCTCGGCTTTCATTGTCAATTGCGCTCCTTCCTGCTGCGTGTCCTCAAACTGGCAACCCGTGTGAGCGTTGAGTTTGAGGAGGAGGGGGCGGGGGAAACAACGATCTCCAATATTTTGAATTTGGACTGAAGTACCAATTTCGACCACTAGTTGTCATTCTTACAGACTGCACCTTTAAGACATAAAAAAAATGAATTTAACAAAAAAGCCATGTAAATTCGATTCTCAACCAGGGGGGCTCAGCCAAGGGGGCAGCAGGGTGACTTAAAATTATTGAAATTAAATAATAATAATAATAATAATAATAATAATTATTATTATTATTATGAAAACAATCTAATGCAATTAAAATACAACATTTTTTTTTTTTTTTTAATTGAAGAACACACTGTTCTTGTAATAAATTTGACCCATATCAATGCTCCTAGTTTATGTTATAGTTCTATTAATATGATATAATATAATATTGCATTATATTAAATTAATTTTTATACAGGGTATAGAATGAAAATGCTTGTGTGACATTAAATCTACAGCTTGTCCTTTCCCTAAATATTTGATTAATTATTCTCAAATAAATAGCCACAAACTACAGAACAATGAGAGCAAACCATTTCAGAACTGATTTCAACATATTTAGGCTAGTCTTTACAAAAGAAAATATCACAACATGAATCCATGTTTTATTACTTATACCACTATTCTTATGATTTGTACCCGTAATCCATGACTTTATTAGAGTTTTTTTTCCCTCTGTCTCTCCCTATGCCCTCTTCTCCTCCCTTTCATTACCCAGGTCTGGCCTGTGACTCTTTGCCTGGACCCTGGCCACAATTAGGAGTTATAGCAATCATTAACCAACTGAGATATGAGGCAAACCAAGCCCAGACAGCATGTAAAACAGTCAAAACCCTGCCGCAGACTCTCACCTAGCACAGGGAGCCTGGCACTTGTGGGGCCCAAGCTCTGGAAGGGAGCAGCATTCCAGACTGGCCTGTAGCTTGGGACAACTGGGATGTGTCTTACCACTGCCACAACCGGACCCAAGTCAGAGTGGAGAATGGACTACATAAGATTTACAAGGAATCTGAAGGGTTTTATGTGGTGTCACCCTGCAAAGTCTGTGTTTAAAGCCAGCGAGTTAATGATGGCTGTCGGTGCCGTTATCACAAATTACAAATCTCTGGGGAGCACAGTCTTTCAGCATGTGATACCAGCATTAATGAAGTCCTTAAAGAACAATAACCAGCTATAAGAGCTACTGGACAGACTTCTTCAATTAAACAAAATAACTCCAAAAACATTTTAAACATGCTGGAGCAATAGAATGTGCAGGATGTTTACAGTAAAATACTGCTATTTCATGGGAAGCCAGCTGGGGTACAATTACTGAGTTAACGAACGCACAGTAGCACAATAGAGTTGACAGTCCTGTATTTGTGTTGTTTACTTTCACACCGAATACGGTTATTAAACATTTTCTCACAACCGCATTTTCCGCTCACCTCTGTATGAATGTAACCGCACTGGACAACACGTTCTGTATTGGCTAGACTCATGTCAATGGACGTCGCCATTTTGTAATGTACTTTAGTCACTGCTACTATGGTTACAGGCGACAAAAATGGGAGTGGCTGGCATCGGTTATTCGTTAGATTCGAATAGACTTTATTCACTGCAGCGCCAGCTTTGATTTGTGAGGGATGGATTGTAACGGGATGTTTTGGGAATGGCATCGGTTATTCGTTGGATTTGAATAGATAGCCTACTCAAATACTGTGTGTAACGGAATGTTTTTGGAATGGCATTATAGTTCCCAGATAGGAAGGTGACATTGATTCAATGTTGAAATTCCATCAGAAGGCCTAACGTTATTCGTTATTCGATATTCGGTTATTGCACAGCCAGGGAAAAATAGATATGTATTAGGAATTTAACCCCTAAATTCGTGTATGTTTTATTAATTTGTTCATTGATTTCAGTTCAATTGTGATATGATAAATTTCTGATTAAATGATTTAACTAAAATGAAGGAACGAATGAATAGGAAACAAATAATTGTTAGGCCTATTTGTTAATAATTGTTATGTGATAGGCCTCATTCAAAAACGTGGTTGGCTTGTTTAACTGCAAGGTGCACTTTCATTCCCATGGTTGCCAGATAAAGCGCTACTTTTTTATATACATTTTTCAGCTCTTGTTATTACTATCAGACATTGTAAAAATTGTAAAACAGCTGGGTATTTAACAGACATTTTAAAAAAAGTTGTGTGGATATGCTTCAGGTGACACTAAAAAGCTGCCAATAATGTCATTCTGTTGTGTAAAAGAGTGAAAGATTATCATCCCTTTTCAAATGGGTTCATATTCCTTTTGCAGCTAAGGTCATAAAAGCTGCTATTTGAGACATACACACAAGCACCAATAATCACATAGGCCTACACAAATAGGCTAAGCCTAAATAAGATTAATGCATGCAAATTGCTGACTTTCAGTTAAATCCTGGATTTTTATGTCACAAACACATCCATGCCATTTGGACCTATAAGTATTTTTTCGAATCGTTATTTAGAAATGAATAATCATAAATACCTTCACAGACAGAGCTGCAGTTCAGAACTAACCGAGCGGTTGTGTGGTCATGATTTATGCACCATTATCAGTTGCTAATGGGTCTGTGAATGTGTATTCTCACAGTTCAACCTCCATGTCAACTAGCACTCACTGGGAGACCTGCTACAGCAGAGTCCAATTGTGCATTAATGAAAACCATGTGCTCAGACTCTGTCAAACTAGGCTAATTCCTCAGTTCTTTTAACCCAATACTTTGAGTCAAGCAATGCCTCACTTGCACATTATACTCAAGACCACACCAATGTAATCCTTAATCTCTCTTGTAAACAACACAAAATGTTTTTATGTTCCTTCACTTGTCATAACAAGAATCCTTTTCTGTTTCTACATGCATTATTATGTCTGTGAAGCCATCCTGTAAAGCCTTGTGAATGGCAGATTTCTTTTTTTTCCACAGGAGCAGTGAATGAAAAAGGGCTTTCTGAAATGCACAGGACAGAGGAGTATGGAGCCCGTGGAGCCCAGTGTGTTTATCTATGTCACAGTCTATCGGTGGCTGACCGTGAATAAGTTGGTGGGGTGGGGGGTGTTTTTGTTTCCATGGCAGATGGGGCCCTCTCTCTCTCTCTCTCTCTCTCTCTCTCTCTCTCTCTCTCTTTCTCTGTGTCCAGGAAGTGCCGCAAACACAAACCACACTGAGCGTGTTGTGCTTTCGGCCGGGCCGTGGCTTGCAGCGAGGCAGCGGTCAGGCCTGAGTCTCACTCCCTGGGTGGTCTGGCCCTGCAAATGTTTATGATCTAAACCAACCTAATCCAACTGGCTTGTTTAAGGGAATTGAGAATGATTTACAAGAGCTGCGATGGCCAGGAATAGGAAATCAGAGGAAATCGAGGCAGAGCTTCAAGTCTGTGGTAGCCTTATGACTCTGCTTTGCTTCTATCTATCTGGCCTCATTATCCCATGCCGGAAAGTCTTTATGTTGACTGCACCAATGGCAAATTGTCTGGCTCAGTTGTCTTGATAACATAAGGCTCAGTGGATTTGTCACAAAATTTGCAGTTTTACACCTGAATGCATATTTAAACCACATAAGTCATGCAGTTTTACAATTCATGCTGCATTTTAAACATAGAATAGTAGAATATATATACATTTACATTTATATACACCACATTTTCAAACCACATTCAGAGAACCTCTGACTCTTCTGGCAAAATCAAACAATTGGCTCAAAACCATTTTATCTATGCTCAAAATCAAACAGTGCTTTCAGATCATAAAATTATATGATCTGAATTTATAAACAAGCGAGCCAAAATTATAAACACTACAGATCATTCGTTAGACACTACATAAAAAAACGGAGAACACTGAATCCAAAGCATGCAGTTACAGGAAAAAAAGTATATTGTAACAAAGTAAACTAATTTTCCAATTACATAAAAAAGTATAGTTATGACAACGTACAGTATTAAGGTGAATAAATTGTACTGTATGCACTGCAAGTGTAGTATTGTAATGAATATTGTATAGTAGGCCCATCGAATGTCTGTATATTCAGCACTTGCATACTGTGAAAATACAGTGACCCTACTGCAAAAGCCAAAAAGGTTACAGTAAAAACCTCTAAATGAAAAACATGTTATAGTCACTCAGAAGATTTGTGCAACTGCAGAATCAAGGTCAATGAGAGATTGATTCTGCTTCAGCGTCATGTCCATGTTGGGTCCGGCCGGAGGACTTTGTCCACATCACAGACAATGTCATCTTTGCAGGCAAAGGGAAAAACCCTAAAGCCAGATCCAGCCTTGACAACATTCTCCACACCTGCTCTTCCTCGTCCTCTTCCTCCTTGTTCACCACCTCTTACACACTTACTCTTTCTTCTCTCCCTCTTATATTGTTACCATCCGTTATTGGTATCAACAATCAGTGCAACATCTATCTATCTATCTATCTATCTATCTATCTATCTATCTATCTATCTATCTATCTATCTATCTATCTATCTATCTATCTATCTATCTATCTATCTATCTATCTATCTATCTATCTATCTATCTATCTATCTATCTATCTATCTATCTATCTAAAACAGCACTCATCAAGGACTTTTGTTCCATAGTGCAACACCTGTTCCACATTTCCTCTCTGTGCCCCAAGCCTCCATGCCATCATTAGCACTATCATGTGACTGCATTTAGTCTTAAACCCTCAATATTTTGTTATGGTCAAATGTTAGTGCTGTAAAAGAGCAGATAATTACTAGAGAAGTGTCAGTGGCCTGGACTGACTTTTATTACTGCCTTTCTTGAACCAGAGCCCGCTGCTGTAATGACAAAAATATTGCCATCTGTATGTAGTCAACAGCTTGTAAATAAAGATGAATCACAGGTATTAGAACATAAAAACTCTTATTGCTGGATTGCAGAGATGATGGTTCCCAGATTGCTTGGATGTTAAAATGCACCCTTGACCTTAACTTTGAAATTTGAAGAAGTGAGAAATGATGGCCAAATACTGAAATTCAAGCAAACATTTGTGTAGGAATGTTTTTGAAATTTCATATGTATGTATGGTTAGAGATTGATCAATATTTTATAAAAATAAATGTCCAATAAGGTTTTTAATTGTTTTATTTCTTCTTACAGTATTATTCTTATTCTTATTATCATTTTTATATCAGCAATAAGCCACTCAATGCTTTATTGTCCCTGTCATTTTATATGCTTATTCCACAGAACATCTGAAGATATAGAACAATGGTTGAACATTTTTGCTTATTTTGTATTGTACTACACATCTGTTTTAACCAATCTAGTTTCAATGATGCACATCACCAACATATCATTTTCCTCACAAAGCCCAAACAAAAAGCAGATTTGCTTGTTTAGCTAGACATAAAAATGTAAATGAGAGTGTTTGTTTAGCTCTCTGTTTGTGATCATTTAACATGATGACCCCACAGAAAACGCAGCGGTCCATTCAGGCAGTACACCAGATGTTAAACTTGGGTCATGTAATCCATATGAGATTTCTCGGGTTATCCTTTAAAAATATTGCTTCACTTTACAAAAGAAGAAAAGATAAGGTGGCCAAAGTTTTTGGAGTGTGTGAATCACAAACAGTTGGTGTTAGGGGACATAGCAAAGGTGTGAATTCAGCACACAAACACTCAGAGCTTTAACATCAATATTTCCTTTGCTTTAACTTTTCTTTCTGCTTTTTTTCTAATGGAGGCAGCCTGCCCTGTTATTCCAATGTTTCTTCTGCAGGCAGCGACCAATGAAGCTCATCTCCTATCCAGAGAAAACAAAGCTAAGCCACATTCCCAGAGTTCAATTTGCTGTTACATCGGAGGTCTGTGAATTGGGGTTTGGGCCATGTCTGTTGACTGAGGGGATCTGGGTGGAGGAATGGGCTTGAGAGAAGACCTTAAATTTTGACTATGAAACTGGACATTTTCTTAATAGGCTACACTTAGGTTCCCAGTGAACTTTAAGAAAAGGGAGTATTGTTGATGTGGGAAGGAAAAATCTACTACAAAAATGTACCATGGTAATATTCTGCCAAAATAGTTATAGCTATTGTTGTTATTGCTGTAAAACCATAATAAATTAATATTTGACATTTAAACACTCCAATAAGCATTCAATATTCTTTCTGCCAATTTATGTTGTTATAGTGGCTAATTGTTTTAAGGAGTGTTGGATGCTTTATGAAACTGGAAAATGAATGGTTAAATAATAGTTTCATGACATACTGCATTATGTGTAAAAGTATTCTATTGTTATAATCCGTATTTTTAAATGTCAGCATTTGTTTTCCTTTTAATTTAAACATAGGCTAAATAGCATTTATGTATTGGGCTACCACTTCTCAAAATCCTTTAACTGGTTAAATTATGCAACAAAAAAAAAAAAAAAGAAAAAAAAAAAGCGCAAATAAAAAAATCATTAATTGCATAACGCATACACTAAAACAAAAATATTTTTACAACAATATTATGCTGTAAACGCCCTATTGCTTTTACATATAGGCAAACAAGACTGCAGTATTATTTACTAGTGTAGGCTTTAAAATAAAAAAACAACCACAAAATACATCATTATATAAATCCAAATATCAATTCAAATAATCTTTGAATATATACAAATTAAAATAAGCAAAATAAAGAAAAAGGGAAGTCATCTGACTATTTTCACGCTCTCCTCTCATTTTTTGTCAAAAGAGGAACTGATCTCTCTGCGGAACCAAAGTTTCTGTTCGTGGTTTCTGTACGACCTATTTAATAGTTGTCTTATGTCATTATCTCGAAATGTCTTGTTAGTTATTGTAGACTACTACATATAAAATATTCAGATGATTTTTAGTTATTCGTATTCATTGTGTTAAACTACTTCGATTATATCGGTTTTAGCAGTAAGTGTTTGAAGATAGCGAGTTTAGTGACAGACCGCTCTTCACGAGCGTCTGCTACAGTGCTGCAGATTTTCACGTGCACGGACCCGATACTTTACAAATCATAATCATTTGGACGACCAATAGAGGCAAGTCGACTGTGTGTTTCTAAACCTTTTTAAACGTTAATAAATAATAACGTCAGAAGCGGTTGTTTGTTTGCAGTACGTCTCAGTTAATGTAGTGTAGTGTAGATGATGAAACAAGAGGCATGTCTGGAGTAATATCTTGAAAATCATGTTAAATCAAAGAAAGCTCCATCTGTCAGTCTGATTCAGTGTTTTCTGAGTGCTGCTGTAGGAAGACTGAATGTGTTGTTTGTTTTGCAGGTGTTAGGGATGGAGCTGCAGGCGGTGCTGATGGCAGCAGGTGGAGGCTCCAGGATGATGGATCTCACCTATAACACCCCTAAACCTCTGCTACCTGTGGGAAACAGACCCCTCATCTGGTACCCCCTCAACCTGCTGGAGAGAGTGGGCTTTGAAGGTAAATATACTGTCATATCAGAATACAAAGTTCATTGACATTGTAATATGTTAGTATAGTTTTAGGATATATCCTGTTATAGAGATTTATGGGTAGATTCTTCTAACATTGCAGAAGATTGTTTGACAGCTGTTTGACAGATCTGCTAAGAATAATGAATAAGACATTGTGGCTTGAAATTACTTTAAAATGTTTCTTTTATAAGGAATTCTTTAGATATTGTATGTAATTTAATTTAATTTAATCAAGGCCCACATTGCCAAATGGGAGTAGAAATAGGGTTTCTTAGTAACACGGACACTAAAATCTAGAATCTTTAATGAAATAATCATACAAAATGCACTGCAGTTTCATAGCATACATGATGTCAGTTAGTATAGTTTCTGAAGTATCTGGTTTACATTACTTTGTCTTTTATTATTACATGGTTTAAATTTTACTTTCTTATTGGAAAGTATTTTGAGCTGCATTTCTAGTATGATTTTAGTATTAATTATTATTTTTGAATTATTAAATAATTCATAATAATTAACTTTCAGTGTCCTGACTGTCCTGGACTCTGTAAAAAAAAAAAAAGAAAGAAAAAGGACTGATTATTGCTTTACCAGAAACAGTAACTCTATGCTTGTGAATTGCTTTGCATAGGTTTGCTGACATCGGATTGGATGACATGTTTTGTGGCGGGTTTTGATGTGTGTGTGTGCGTGTGGTGGAAGTTAACAAAATGCTGAAATTGCTTATTACACACTTTAGCTGCAGGTGGTAATAATTTTCGCAGGCTGCTTTAATTGAACTAATAAAGTCCTTATTTCCTAAGTGGGAAAGGTAGGGCCATTTTAACAATTGGCATACTATAATGGCATGGTTTCACGTTACACCCACTCGCACAGACCATCGCCCATGTTGCTTCTCATTTTTAGTATCAAGACTCTTTTTGTCAGCGACAGGAGCTTGATAAAACCAATTAGATTTTCCTGGGTTTTTTTGGCAGCATATTTTGTTTTATAAGTCCTAAATTTTAACGTTTTATTTGCCCTAAATTCATACGCTTAAATGGAAACTGTTTGTAAACGTGGATGTATTGCCTAGTTGACACTATACAACTAAACTGGTAAAAGACTAATGAAATTAAACCAAATTACTTTTCAATCTACACAACTGCTTTAGGCTGGAAGGACACTGAATGACAAGATACAATTACACAGAGTCAAATGCTCTCCAGACAACTAATGTTGGATCATTTCAACTCTGCAATAATCAACTGTAGCCTAGTAATTGTCTTATGTTTTAGGCCAGCTTTCCTCCACATAGCTTAGCAATAGGTGACCTTCAGCAGCATAAAACTGTTTTGGGCTAACATAGCATGGAGCAATTTTAATAGTGCTAGTAAGTTATAAAACGGAAATAAATCACATTTTAAATGGACAAAAAGAATAGACATTTAAAACGTTTTAATTCATTTTAATGTATAAATAATAAAATAATAAATTGATAAATAATTTTACGTTGAAAAAAAAAATAATAGAAAATGATTGATTGCCCCGCAAGTGAACTCTCCAATGGCATTTGTTTAATTGATAAAGAAAGAAAGAAAGAAAGAAAGAAAGAAAGAAAGAAAGAAAAGCATTAGACAAAATGAAAAGGAATTGGCAAATGGACAAAGAAAGGCAACTGGGAATTTAGTAATTTTTGTAATTTAAAATTGGAATATAAAAATTTCGATAACACATTAGTTTAGTTTTGAGTCCAATTCTCACTATTATCTTGTTGCTTGTTAGCATGTATATTACTAAGTTACTTATTGGCTGTTTATTAGTACTTATAAAGCACTTATTAATGCCTTATTCTGCATGACCATATTCTACATCCCTTAACACTACCCAATACCTAAACTTAACAACTACTTTACTAACTATTAATAATCATTAAGATTATTGAGACAAAAGTCGTAGTTAGTAGTTAGTTATCAGTGAGAATTGGACCCTAATCAAAAGTGTGACCAATTTATTTTTATTTGTACAGTTTTAAATGTCTGTTAATCTGTACATTTAGAAAGGGATTTATTTCCATTTTTATGTTTGAATTATTAAGTGTCAGTCCTGATCCTCCATCAGTCTTAGGCCTAAAGCCACATGGAATTTATAGAATTTTATGCTAGAATACAAGAAAAATAAAATGAAGCAATGAAGTGAACAAAGGGTTCTAAGTTATCAGCTGGGGATTTATTTCCACAAAAAAACAAAAAAAAACAAACCTTGTTAAAGCCTTATTTCAATAGTTTAAAGGAATGGATGAGGGTCATTCCTTTAAAATATTGAAATAAGTTTTTTTTGTGTGTGTGGAAATAAATCCAAAACTGATAACTTAGAACCCTTTGTTCACTTCATTGCTTTAGCACATTTGAGAGCCAGTAGAGGTGGTGTACCTTCTTGAGTATCTGTGTTTAATGTCTTCATGATAATGAAATGTTTATTGTTCACACCTAGCTGTATTGACTAACCTTGAGATCCAGCGGGTATGGAGTTTGTGGCTATGGCCCTTTGCCTGCCCAGCAGTACAGTATGCACCTTTATGTGTGGCACATTCTATCCTGTTAACAGCCAGAGTGCCAGCCAACAAGGCCCTGCAATTAGCTTTTACAAGTTTTAGCACAAACTATGGTAAGTAAGCTGCTCCGTTAGAAAATATTTATGCAGTAAAACAGGATTCTGGGACAAACTTCATCCAGTTGGCCGAAAGTCTGTCTCACAGGGTAACGGCAAATAACTCACAAAGACTCGATTGAAGGTGTCTTGTCTAATATATTTGTGCAAGTCAGAGGTGTCACATGTAAAATGTGTGCTGTTCTTAACCAGTGGTGTCATGAAGGAAAAAGATCTCTTCCATTTCCCACAAAATGGAATGATCATGTCAAAACCATTTACAGTGCTTTGTTTACAGTGAAGTAATTGTATCACTCACCGTGTGTCCTTGTAATGTTATTGTCATTTTTGTAAACTGCGCTGCACTCCTAGTGAAAGAACATTTTGTCACACTGTATATGGCTAGAATGGCAATAAACTATCTTTAAGCTAATTCTTATTAATTACACTACTGATCAAAAGTTTGGGGTCAGTAAGATTTTATTTTTAAAGAAATAAATACTTTTTATTCAGTAAGGACGCATTAAATTGATCAAAAGTGACAGTAAATACATTCATACTGTTACAAAAGATTTCTGTTTCAAATAAATGATATTCTTTTAAACTTTCTATTCATCGAAGAATCCTGAATTTCTTTTTAATGGTTTCCACAATAAGGCAGCACAAGAAACATTTCTTGTATATATATATCAATGTTGAAAAGAGTTTTCAAAAACATTCTTGCTGAAAAAAAATCTTACTGAGTCTGACCCTAAATTTCTCAACAGTAGTGTACATAAAAAACATGAATTATGCTTCTGATTTGATCCTTAATTCACCTAAGTGTTATCGTTATGTTTTTTTTTCCAGAGGTGATTGTCATCACTACTAAAGAGGTTCAAAAGGCCCTGAGCACCGATCAACGGCTGAAGACGGACGTGAAGATGAGGTTGGATGTGGTGTGTATACAGGAGGAAGCTGACATGGGCACTGCAGATGCCCTTCGACACATCCAGCAAAAGATCAAGGTGCGTCAAGTTTCAATATCATAAGATAACACTGAGGTATAACATTTCTTACATTGAAAATTACATTGAATTTCCAAAAATGGGATAGAAAATAGGGCAAGAATTAACTGGATACAATAATTGGATGCAGTCAAGAAGATTAAGACTTCTTCTTAAAGGGGAGGGAGGAGATAAACATTAAATGTGTTTAAAACTAGCTAAGTTTCATGCTAGGTTATTCATATGTGATAGATTATCTAAAAAGTTCCAATCGTTATCACAACTAAAAGTATGGGATTCGTGTTTTAAACATTCTTCCACATTGATTGTGATGTTGCGATCGTGTCTCCACACCAGACAGTAACATGAGAAGTGCCACAATGCATAATTCCAAAATTGAGAAGTGCAAGCTATGTGATTTTGCTAAGTAAGCAGAGGATACAGAGAATTTACAACATTCTATCACAATCCTGTTCTCATTATAATTCTATATGGCGTGTATATTGGCCATGCACATTTTGCACTTAATTTTATTTCAGTCATCACTGCACATTTTCGAAGCCATACCGAGAAACAACTTTAAATAAAACAGATTTACTGTTAAAAAATGGGAACAAAATGCTGCATTATTAATATCAATGATTTTAAAAAATAAATAGCCTATCTAAATGGAATATGACCCAAATAACCCAATCATAGTTGTTGGACATGTCATAATGTTGGACATTGCATTTGAGCGGAAACTGAAGAGTGAATGAACGGTCGGTAAACTGCAGCGTTTTGCTAGCTGGTTATTAAACTCAACCAAACGCGTCTTATATATGACATTAATCAGATAAAGACAACATAAAATAAATCTTGCAAGTTACATCTGCACAAAAGGAAGCAAATGCGCACATGAACTTTGCTGTGCTAGTCTGATGTGTAACTCGTGAACGCGCTCTTCCTTTAATGGCGCGCTGAAAAACTAAAGCACAGAGAATTTACAACATTTTATTACAGTCGTGTTCTCATTATAATGTTATGCATATGATAGATTGGCGCTCCACATCTTTCACTTAACTGCATTTCGTGATCAAAGCAATTCCAGGTATTACTGTAGTGTGCGCTTTCAAATCCATTTTTACTTTATTTCGCTGGTCTGGAAGGCGTGCTGTCTAACGCTAACAAATCAGACCTCAGGAACCGCCCCAAATGCCGCAATAACCAATCAGGAATAAAAACTTTTTTTTTCGTCGGTGTCACAAACGAGTACTCTTGCCCATCCCTGGAATTTGTTTTCAGTAATTTCCAGGTCTGGGTAATTATGGGGGAAAAATAGTTTTTCCAGACTATTGCACCTATTCAGTTTTCTAAAATATAAAATTAAGCATTTCTAAAAATTCATCTATCATACAAGTGTGTGTTTTCATGGAAAAAGTTTAGCGATCATTTAGTGATTGTTGAACATGAATTAATGAATTCAAGGCGCTCATTTTCATTATACAAAACTGTTCACTAAAAGAATATTTACTTAAATCAGCAACTGATTAAGGAGCAAACAATCATCTAAATCAGACTGTGCTTTGCTGTTTGGTAGGGGTGTAACAATATGTCGTGTTACAATATATCGCAATACAAATATGCAACAATATGTATTGTGGATAGTGACAATATTTATTGTGTGTAGTTCACCCAAAACAAAAATTACTGTGTGAGAAAAAAATCAAGTTTTCAGAGTTAGTGTCAGTACTACATTAAACTACTATATATAATGTTGAATATAACGTATAATAATGCAATGGGGGAATATTTGTGGGTCCTGATCATGTCAAATGTCTTATTTTACCAGTAAAAAGTGGCCTACATTATTTTAAATATATCTAGTGCGTGACAGAGTGCAAGCATAATAATTCTGTATTTTGAGCTTCAAAATCATGAATATTTTTATTCTGGTGTCACCATTGTCCTGTGCATTGGGTTATCAGCACCAAGTCCAAGCCTATTCATTAACACCCACAATGAATGTAATATCAGATTTAGCATTTTAATCAACAGTACATTTTTTGTTAACCTTTTATCATATGTCTTGGAGAATTGCAATAATATCATATCGCGAATATCATGATGTGTTTCGAATCATGACATGGGGGTATCGTTACACCCCTACTGTTTGGTGATCGTACAACATCAAACCACATTTAAAGTATCAAACTGATGTGTCAGAGGTAAATATATGCAGGTTATAAAGCATTTTAGGTTTCTCATCATGATTTAAGTGCATTTTCTCAAATTGATAAATCTTATGAAAAAAAATATTTACAGATGACTGTACTGTATACTATACTGTATACAATATGTTTACTATATGTTGTGTGTAGGAATCCTGTGATTGGAATTATCCTCAAGGATGTTGATCCTAGAATTTTTTTAAGTATAATTGAGATTGTGAAGCTTTTTTCCTTTCTGGAGAAAGCACAATTAAAGGATAAGATTTTCAACCAGCTTTGTATTGTTACAATGTCAGAAGTCTATGTAAATTAACAATGTATACTCTTTAACCATGTTACCTGCACACAAATATCCATGTTTATTTGACAGCTCTAGAGCTTTTGTTAAAACTGCAGATCGAACATCCATATTTTCGTATTCCTGCCCACGTACAGTCAGATCAACGGGGGCGGTGCCAAAATCAAAAGTGCTTTAACGGTGTTGACTTTTTTGGTAAAAGGGAACACCATATCACTTTTCCTCTTGTTTTCTCTAGTCATCTAGCACTGTTTCAATAAATGTTTCGCTTATCTACTGCATAGACAGCCAAGTTATATAAAAGCCCATCTAGCCAGCAGTGAAATTCCCTTTTCAAGGCACTCTACACCCTAAGGTGTTTCTGGAAGATTGTGAGAACTTTTCAGGTTTGTATTTTAAAAGATTGTTCCACCATCATGGGACTGTGAGTGTAAAAGCTTTGGAAAGCTATTTTGTTCCTTGTTGTGATCACAATTTATACCTTATATTTAGACTGTAAAACAATGTTAAATGCTATAAAGATATTATCTACTGATGAAATTTAGCATGTTGCTGCTTCAAAGAACTGCCTAGATAATATTTGTAATCTGGTTTGTAGCCAGTACTGATGTAGCAACTGATTTGACATGTTGAGGAGTGCTCAATGATGAAGGAGGGTCATAAAAGAGTTAGCAACACAATGATGTGATGAATTTTCATCACTGTAAATCATTATGCTCAGAGCGTAGCACGGTGACTAAATGGAAGAAACATAATTGCAGCATGGGCATGCACGTCCATGTAAGCATGAGCGTGTGCCCAGAAGTGTGTAAAAGCCTGGCAAGCGTACACAGCCTCACCTGTCTCCCATGTGAGCTTGCCTGGGGTCAGTGGAATGATGTGAGGGGCAGATGCTGTGTTCCACAGGGGGATCTTTGATCCGTGCTGCCCCGCACCGATGGGTCCAACTCCACAGAGTGCCTCATTTCTCCTGCTGAAAGCCCAGTGGCCAGAGACCACTAACTCCTCAAACACATGATGTCAGAACCCTTTTTCAACCCTAACTGGCATTCATGGGCCTGCTAAGGGACATGTGTGAGAGGTGTTGTGTAGATGGAATGGGGCGGTAAGTTGAATAACATCCGTTTTTTTTTTTTTTTTTGGTCACTATTGGGTTAAATGTAGTTTTAAACTAGTTACAGAAACTGTATTTGCTTTTCCTTGGGTGTGGTGTAATTTAGAGGTTAAAGATCTAGGCTAGTAACCAGTAGGCTGTAGGATCAAACCCCACAAGGGGCGATCCATGAGCTTTCAGCATTGTACCCTATAATAAGAACACTGGAGAATAGATGTCTGAGACCACATTTAAAATCAGAAATTTCCATTTAAACCTGGAAGTTTTTGGATTTAGATTTTTATTTATTTAGATGAAGCATTACAATAAAATGAAGCAGAAATACTTGAGTTGATCATGTGACATTATTTTAGCTTTCATTGCAACACTAAATTATTTAAATGGATTAATTTCAGTTACACACACACAAGTTTGGGGTCAGTAAGATTTTTCTTTTGTTGAAAGAAGTTTATGCTTGCCAATGCTGCATTTATTTGAAATATTCTTAGAATTTAAACAAACTGTTTTCTATTTAATGTATTTTAATGTGTTATTGTATGTAATATGTAACTTGTTCCAGCAATGGCAAAGCTGAATTTCCATTCCTAAGTGTCACATGATCCTTCAGAAATCATTCTGATTTGGTGCTCAAGAAACAGTTCTTATTATTAGTTGTGCTGCTTAATATATTTGTGGAAATCATGATACTTTATTTCAGGGTTCAAAATGGAAATCTTTTGTGACATTATTACTTATTTATTGTTACTTTTGATCAATTTAATTCATCCTTGCTGAATTAAAGTATTAATATCTTTAAAAAAATCTTTCTGACCCAAAACCTTTGAATAGGATTGTTAGTACATTGGGAATTTCATAAAAATAAAAAAAGTGTAGTTTTTTTTTTAATTGATCAATTATTGACTTTCTCAATATGTCTCAATTACATGATGAACTTTTAAGAGAAATATGAAAATAAATATTTCCTTAGACTGTTCTCATATCACAGTCTCATTAAATGTATAATTTAAATAAAAAAGTATCAGTCAGAATTAGGGCTGTGAAAAGATTAATCGCGATTAATCGCATCCAAAATAAAAGTTTGTCTTTACATAATATATGTGTTTGTACTTGGTATAATTATTTTGTATATATAAATACACACACATGCATGTATATATTTAAGAAATATTTGCATACATATACTGTATATATTTATATATAATTTATATTATATATATATATATAAGTATAATTTTTTTATATATAAATAACACAGTTTTTCTTAAATATATTTTTATTTTATGCATGTGTGTGTATTTATATATACAAATTTAATTATACACAGTACACACACATATATTATTTAAACACAAACTTTTATTTTGGATGCGATTAATCGCGATTAATCTTTTCACAGCCCTAGGCAAAATCTGTCTAAAATTCTTTCATAAATGTATAAATAAGTTTTTTTTTTTTTTTTTTTTTTTTTTCGTTTAAAATGGTCTCTGAAGGTTTGTCATATCAAATGCCTTGAAGGTTTTTTTTTTTTTTTTGGACAGACATTTTTCCTAGCACAGATACTTAATTTGATCCAAGAAATCCATGGCAACCTTATAAAAGGTGTTTCTTTTATCAGTTTCAAATTGTAAACTTTTGACCAAATTGTCATGTTGATATTATAATTTGTAATGAAAGTAGGTGTAGAAAAATACAAAATAAAAGTTTTGCACCCCACTATATACTGAAATCACTTTGGATAGAAGCAGCTGCTAAAAGAGTACTTTCTTTCTTGGGTCAAAATATTGTGCATTATTAGTGCATTTGTTCATTTGCATCATACCTTTGCGCATAAAACTTATGAAAGTGTAAAATATCTGAGAGTGGGATGTCTTAAACATGTGTGAACGCTCATCACAGGAGATTAACTCTCAATAAATATCAATGCAGTGGAAAGGGAATGTTGAGGAGGAGGGCTTGCTGGTGCACGCTAACAGCACAGATGCGTTTATTTCTAATCCTAGAGAGAAATGAGAGATTAAAAGCATTGAGTTGCAGAGCCCTCCAGTGCACGAACAGCCCCACTACGTGTTGAGAGATGAGCGCTGGCAATAGGGGCCCTAAATCCCCGTTTATTGTATGGCGTAAACACATAGTCTACTCCCTTGCTTCAGCAAACACCACGGACATAATGGAAGTATCTGACAGAGTGCCCGACTCTTAAAGCTCTCTTTCATTAGCCTGTGTTTGAGTTCATTCTGATGCATTGAGTCAATGTTTGTACAGAAACTGAATAATCTTCGTGTTGTGTAGCGTTCTGCCTGCTTTTGTTAGTAATAAGGCTCCAAGTTCACTGGGATCAAGTCATTCCCGATCGACTTGTGTACTAATTTTTCCTGAAAAATGAACGTATACATCTTTGTTTGCACCAGGTGGTCTGGAAAAAGTCAATCTGAATGGCACTGCTTTATTTTTGGCTTTTCATGATGATGATTTTTATGTACAAGTAATATTTGTGTATGCCATTGAATTAAACCAAGACTTATAATGTCCTCAGTTGCACTCGACTTGAGAGACTTGATAGTGTGTATCGGGTTTTTTTCAGTTGAACAACTTTGTCAAAATGTTTACATTTTATCATGTTTTTTTTTATGTTCTCAGTGTTGAATAGCTCTGTCTGTGAAATTCGCAATGTAAATGTGTTTGTATTCAATACAACTTAACACAGTCATGACAGCCAATTGTAAGCTTAACAACAAGTGTCTTTAATGGCAGACGAGTGTGAGTCGCATTTCTCCTTCCCTTCCTCTTTATTCCCTCTTATCCTGTCCTCCTCTCTCCACCCTCTTTTTCCCGTCTTTTCCTCTGCTCTCCTCTTGGGTGGTCTCACCTGGCTGGCCCAGGGGGCAGCCAAGCAGAACTGGAAGTGTCTGTGGGTGGCCTGACCTCCCTGTGCCTCTCCTCCAGTGCAGTGCAGTGCAGAACCATGGCCTACTGAAAGGCCCAGCGTCAGCAGCAGTGGCGCTCAGATGATCCAACAGCTGACGCCCACTTCAGACATTCACAGGCTCTGCGACTAAGACAGGCCGCTGATCCAGCCTTCCTACACTGCTCCCCTCCCGGTGGCCAAGAGGGCACGGCCGTTGTCAGGCCTCAGGCATTTGGCCACTTGTCGAGTCCCCTCAAAAATAGAAACCCCGGCTATGAAATGTTAAGTGGTTAGAGCTGCAGCGACAGATCGATTTACTTGGGTGGTTTACGATGGGTGGGCTGGCATTGGTCGCATTTTTTGCGTTTCATCCCCGTACATTCCTGGTTGACTGTGAAGTCATTGTAAATGTTTGAATGTTTTGGCGATAGCCATTCATGTGGTTGCTTTGCCTTCAGTCCCAGAGTAAATAAAAGAAACACAGAGCGGAGTACGCATTTCCAGACATTGCCTGCCCATTGGCTACTTTGAACCACAGCAGTGACCAGTCTTAAAGGGGTTATTTCACACAAAAATAAAAAAATACATGTCATTTAATCAACCTCATTCATGTTGTTCCAAACTGGTATGTCTTTTATTTTCTGTGGGATGCAAAATATTTTTTGTGTGTGTGTTATTTTTTCCATACAATGAAAGTCAGTGGAATCCAGTGTTTTTTTGGACCCCAGTATCTTTCAATATATGAGGAAAAATAATATAATCGTTCTTCAAAATATCTTCTGTAAAAGAACAAAAGTTATACAAGTTTGAAACAACATGAATGTGAATCATTTACAGAATTGTTGTTTTTGTGTGATCTACCCCTTTAATTCAGTGAAATTAAAAACTGGTAACTGGGAAACAGGGAAAACTGTGTAAAATGTGTGTACAATTTTTCCATTTTGTTCTAAATCTGGAATATGGGGGAGGGATTTTTGCTTTTTAGGATCAACAAAATCTCACATTTGCCACCTTTTGATCTTTGTTTTGGTCAGACAGGTGGTTTGTTCCCTTTATGCAACACTTTATTATTTTTTTGACTGAGCAAAACTTGTCTCTATTGGGTGGACATTTTGGCCCACCTGAGCAAAAACATGTTTTTTTTTTGTTTTTTTTTAACCAGACCTGTACAATGCACGTTTACACAAAAAGTGGTTACATCATGCAAATTGTAAGTTTTAACTTACAGTTTTAGTGTACTATTTCTATTTGATTTGTCCCTTGATGTAACTTAGTGATATTAAATCAAATTTTTGAAAACAAGTAGTTAATTCAGAAGTCACTAAATGAAGCACATTAACCAAGAAATTCTGTAAAAAAAAAAAAAAACGTAAAAAATGTCATGCATATCAGGTCAATTCTTTCTATTGTAATAGAATATAAAACAAAATAAGCAGTTACAATGAGATGGTTTGGGACAACCATAATGTGTTTTTGTATGGTAATTTATTGGCAACAGACAGAATTCTCAGAGCCATTATTTACAACACCATGGTTTTGGGAAACCTGGATATGGTAGCCCAATTTTAAAAGTGCGATTTTATAGACCTCTAAAACGTATGTAATCAAATTACTCCATGGGCATTTTTATAATGAATATAGATGTTTCTTCCTTTTAGTCCTTTAAAAAAGATCCGTATGCTAAATTCGTAATCGTAACCAGTAAACTACAAACAACTGGAAAAATTGAAAATTGTAGTGGACAATAGGGGCCTTGGAGTCAAAATGGTGAAAGTCTCTCAGCGGCTTTTAGCAAGGACAGAGTACCCGCTATATTATTATCTTTTTGCCAGCAGACTCTCCTCTGTACGTTTGCCAAACAGTTTTTTTTTTTTTTAACGGGTGATTCCCAGAGGTTTGAGATGTAGCGTGCCATCATGTCAACCTTTCTCGCTCGTTGTGACAGCCATAAACACTTAAAATAGGATAATACACCAATATGGTTTAGAAGAAGAATTGATGTATTGACACTTTTTTTTTTTTTTATCAAAAAAGTTACATAGTGTACCTAAAATTTAAATGAAAATACAAAATGTAAAAATAAAAACCAATTCAGTGCATTAATAAAATCTATAATAGTGTCTCAATGATACTAAAATAACACTGGCTTGAGAACCACTGTGATAGACATTGCTGAAAAGCACAGCCCCTCGGGTCTGATTACTTTAATTAAACGCTGGCAACAGTATTATTATATGCTCAATATAAATAATTAGAATAAACAATTCGTCTGCCAAGTTATGTAGTTCATTAGTCTCACTGTAGACAGTTTACGGTTGGCAAACAATGTAGTAATTTAAGTAGATGGGTGATCAGAGGTCTGCGTGTATCAGCTGTTGTACAACTGCTTTGAATGTGCTTTGATATTCTATGATATGGACATCTTTTCTGACAATAGCTGACGTCTGAAGCATCTCTGATTTTCTCTCCAAATTAGTGCAGAATATGTAAACATTAGTGCGGAATGTGTGTGGCTCTGGTTTTGCTGTGGATTTGTGAGGTTTTGAATGTGCATTAGCTTGAAGTCATTCTGGGTTTGCAGTGGTCAATGGGAAGGGATTGTTCTCCTTCCTCAGTAGCACAGTTAGCTCATTCTAAACGGACAGCGCTGTGCACCCTGTTATCTTTTGAGCATGTGTGCTCCGGTGGCTCCTGGGCCTTCTGCCCTAGGGCCAGAACAAGAGAACCGGAACTGTATCGGAGCGGAGCGTCACGGCAGGGCCTCTCTCCCTGGGCCTCCCCAATGAGGCATGCAGCTCTCCCTGAGCCAGGCACGCTTTAACGGGCTGTTCCCCACTCCCGCTCCCATGTTTATTTATCCACAGGCCTGAGATGGACAGACCAGATGGGAACCAGACAACTCAAACAGAAACAATGGCAAAGGCGAGCAGGATTTATCACTAGGTTCCCCTCCATGCCTGCGCTCACTCATACACACACTTAGGCACACATGTGCACACGCAAACTGAGGCAGAGCACAGTGCTTATTCCAGTGACTGGGTCTCTCGTTTTCTCACGTCATTCTCATATCATATTTGAAACTTTTCTTTTGCTGTGCTGGCCATCACCATGAGTCTTTATACAAGAAGTTGGCTGCCTTAGTCCATGGAAATGTCTGTTTGGTCTGAAGCATTGTGACAGTGTTTTGCAATGGCAAGAACCTCTTACATTTTCTTTAAAATATGTGAAAACCTGATTGTTGTTGTAATGAATCAGCCCGTTTTAAGAGAACAATATAACATTAAGTAAGTAGTCAGTTGTATGTTTGGCTAAAATAGCATGAAATAGCCTGAAAAGTGGACCTTGAAATATTGACCTAAGCCATGGCTAGATAAACCTAACATGATGTTAATGTGCTGATGGTGGTCTATTTAGATGAATCCGACCCAAACCGGCTATAAAAATAACTTTACTAAGCTTATTTTAACATCGCAGCTCAAGTTGTGCTCCAGGATCACTGGCACTTTTTTGAATTCTTTGACCATGCTATATTCGTATGTATGTTTTTATTTTCTGTGAATGTACACATGTATTTAATTAATTACTGTACTTTTAAGACTCCTGTATGTAAATGGCCTCTGGTTTGATTGACTAATCTCTGTACTGGCATTATTCATATTGTCATTTAACTTTTATTAAATTTTTCTGAAGATGAAATTGCTATTAATATTAATGTTGGTGGTCAAATGTCATGACGATTAATGAATGACCAGTTTGCGCTGAATTGACCTGGTGTGGGAGCTTTATGTTGTGATTGAGTATATCTGTATAGTATATTGAACTCTTTTATGCTGTTGTCCGTAGCAAATACTTGGAAAAAATTGCCCACTGCCACAAAAGAACAACATTTTTATTCAAGTATTTATACCCAACTGATGATTTAAAACCCTGAAAGTAATCATTCTAATTATGTGTAGAGAACATAACGTCCTTCCAGTGGACATTATAATCAAATTGTGGGTGGAAAATCTGGATTGTTCTGTCTTGATTCTGGTTTAAATAGGATTTGTCTCTTTTTCTCTCCCACAGACTGACATCTTGGTGGTGAGCTGTGATTTGATAACGGATGTTGCCCTGCATGAGGTTGTGGACCTCTTTCGTGCACACAACGCTACCCTGTCGATGCTCATGAGCAAAGTCCACGAATTCACAGAGACTGTCCCTGGCCAAAAGGGCAAGAAGAAAGGAGGTACTATCACTCATACACATGTGATTGACAAGGAAAAAGATGGTGTGGTTTTGAACGAGTGTTGTTGTTGCACTGTTTCCAAACTACTATTTAGTGACCGTTTCCTCTTTCAAACTGAAAATGCATCCCAATGGCCTGTATAATCTTGCATTCCTGCAGATCTTTCGGGTTGTTGACTGGGCATGTGTCTTAAGCCAAAATACAGTTTGACTATACTATATCTCGCAGTAGTATTTTATGAGTTCGCTATGACAGATTGTAATTGTGCTCTGTGGCAGGAGAACAGAGGGACTTTGTGGGTGTGGACGTCACAGGGAAACGGCTTCTGTTCATGGCCAATGAAGCAGACCTGGAAGAAGGCCTTGTTCTCCGGAAGTCCATCATGCGCAAGTAAGTGTCAACATCACTTCAGGGCTGCTTTTAAGTCCACTTTTTTATGCCCTTCCCTCCATCTCGTTCACTCAAATATATGTCATTGCTTGCGTTGCACGAGTGCCCACTTCTGGCGGATTCCTTGCTATGGGTTGAAATGGAACGCCCTAAGCCCTTGATAACTTGCAATTCGCAATGGAGCTGATTTATTATTTAAATTTTTTCATTGTTAATTTGTTTTATGCAGCATTCTAAAGCCCTTATGTATGCTTGAGCTGTTGGAAAAAATTACACAAATTAAAAAGATAATACTATGTAAAAACAGTCAGCTTAAGGTAGCTACAAGTTAAATGTCAAAATAACTCCAATATCATACACTAGTGGGATGGTGGTAAATTAAGCGCGATCTGCTGTGACGTCACAGTCGTGTTGCATTGTGGTTTATGGATCTGCCTGAAGTGTATATGGTGAATAAACTCTCTCCCTCGGTCAAAATCAAGCTGTCGAGGCTCGAGGGTTTGTCAAAATAAACTTGTCTTGCCCATTTGACAAAGTTGAATGCACTTCAAAATGGCGGCGGAGATTCTCCTGAGGGGAATTGCTTAGGGATGTTTGCGACTGTATGTCTAAAAGTGGAGTTAAACGCATTGGGACTGGTTCGTAAGATCGGACAAATTTAGTGACTACCGATCGAGTCATAGAATGTGATTATCGGCCGATCGATTGGAGTATCCTAAAAAAATTTTAAATTATATAATTCTTTTCTTTTAAAAAAAAATTCGTAATCGTAGCAATTTGAGATATAGATCTAGCCTTCTAATAAAAACTGCCCATTAATGTACAATACTTTGGACTTGTGCTGCGTAAATGCGTTAGGGCATTTTGTTGTCTGGTTGGGTTTACTTTTCATGCTGAAAATTGACTTGGTCTATCTAAATACAATTTAAAACTGCTACCCTCAGAGAGGTGCCGCTTCCTCAAGCGGCCTCACGGGACGATGACCTGCTGTTTTTGCTGCTGGCTAATAAAACTGGGGCCTCCTCCACACTGGCCTGTCATAAGTGCTGCCTGTCAACCCTGCTTTAGCAGGCGGCAGCCTTTCTTAACTGTTGATCCAATCCTTCTTTCCTGCCTTTCTGTCCTGTGTTTCTTTCACGGTTTCTCTTTTCTTTGGATTTTCTTTGTGTCTGAGGTTTTAGAGCTATGTGTATTATTTCCCAGAACTATGCGGAAATATTAGACTTTTTTTTTGTTTTATTTTTATTAGACTTCTATCTAATGATTATTTAATGTATGAATATTTAATTTTTCTCATCTCTTAAGTTTTCTCATAAGTGCAGATATATTCTCATATTTTAAGATAGTATAATTTAATAGCTTATTGTAAGGCTGTAAGCTTACGCTGCTGTTTTGAACCAATAATCAGAACAAAAAGCAGTTGGAGGATGTGCATAATTCAAGTATTTCTCTGACTCCATTAAAGTTGTTATTCTTTAACCTCTTATTCTTCAAAGGTAAAATGTCTTCATTAGAACTGATTGGAAAGCTTAGGATTTAACCTGAATGTTTAGATAATGAAAGTTACAATCACTTAAACTTTCAACACTAGGCGCTTTTGCACCGGAGGAACTTTTTCATAGTTCCTAGAACTATTGGCGAAAGTACCCGGATGCCGGCGCGTTCGCACCGCAGGAACTAGGAACGATTTTAGTTCTTGGAACCAAGCTAAACATGATCATGTATTTCTGCTCAGCAACACTGGACATCAACCATACGGCATACGCTAGTAACTTTCCATATACTGTCTATGTATAACAGTTCCATCTAATAACGTATTAGACAGGACTGTTGGACAGATCGTAAACTAATGAACACGGAGAATGCGAGCACTGTTTGTTTGCTCAGGGTCTGGCGTTCTCAGTGCCATCAAAATAAAGGTCTGCAGCGCCGTCAAAATAAAAGTCACAGCAACGAGCGCGGCCTACGTCACTTCAAAGTTCCTACTGGCGGTGCGAATGCAACAGGAAAATGTTCCTAGGGGAACCATTAGTTCGCTCACCCTGGTGGCTAGTTCCTAGAACTAAGTTCCTAGAACTATCCGCTGCGAAAGCCCCTATTATCAGTGATAAAGGAAATATTCTCTAAGCCTTTAAAGCAGGCATTGATCATTAACATATTCTCCTCAATGCATGCTTAATAATTGTACCTAAGTACATATCTCTAATAAGTTCACTGCCATTCAGTTCAGTTTATAAGCTGTAAGATGAGAAAACAAATGTGTCCTGTGAAGCAAATGGTATACATGTGTCATTGAGGTGTAAATGACTCAGTCTCCCCAGACAGAACCATCCTGTACCTGGAGTGTCCCAGCAAGTCCTCAATAGGCAAATTAACGAATCCCTTGCACTAGATAGGCATAAGCATAACTGTGATGATGAAGGACATTGTGCCATGTTTTATTCACATGCATACATTTAAATGGAATTTTAAAAAATCTATTTTAATATATTTTAAAATATAATTTTTCTTGAGATGGCAAAGCTTTTTTTTTTTTTAGCAGCCATTACTTCAGTCTTCAGTGTCAAATGATCCTTCAGAAATCATGCTAATATGCTAATTTGGTCCTCAAGGAACATTTTACATCTTATTTGCAGTGTTGAAAACGGTTATTATTTTAGGATTCTATGATTAATAGAATGTTTAAAGAACAGTGTTTATTTAAAATAGAACATTGTATCTTTTGTGACTTTACTCCACCAGAGTTCGTTTTGTTTGGTGCGCACCAGGGTTCGGATGGCAGTGTTCACACCATCACACAATCAAATGAACTGCACCAACAGAGCAATCACACCAGAGTTCGTTTTAGTCTAACCAAACCTGCCAATTGTGAACACACCCCTAAAAGAATAAAAGTATTAATACAAATATTTTCCAACCTTTATTAATGCATTTTGCATTTGAAAATGTCCAAAATTTAACCTTTGTCATGGTAGACTGCATATATAACAAATTAGATATGTCGACTAGACTAAAGCGTATAGTTTTTATAGAGAGAAATTAAGTAATATTTGGCTGATCATGTGATTTCAATATGGCTGCCACCATGAGGGGGACTATTGATAATATAGAATAAAATAGCTAAATTTTTGCCACTGATATGACTAGAGACATATTTTAGATAACTAAAATAATCTTAAAATAACCCCCCCCCCCCCATCTTTCCTCCCAGCCTTTTTAATGTTTTAATGTTATCTGATGCTGTCATTTCAGTGTTTAAGACCTGATGTTGGCAAGGCTCCTCAGATTGTCAGCACCTTGCGTGGGGCCTGTACTTTGGGCCTGTTACTGGTTGTGGGGGTGATCAGGGGTCTGGGAGTAGGAGAACTGTAGGGCTCTGCATGCGACTGTGTTGGGAGCTCATAAATAATTTGCCACTGTAAATCTTGTCTAGTAATAGAAGGGTTGCAGCAGCTGTTAGCATGTTGTACGTTGAGAGGGAGACTAAACACTCTGCCTGATCTGACGTTAAGTAATGTGTTGTTCCAGTCTAATGCACTTATATTCTCATAATATAAGCAGATATTAAACGATTATATTTAATTAAATAAAAAAATTATTTGAGTCAAATCTTACCCCCCCAAAAAAAGAAAGAAACAAGAAATTATATTTTATTAAAAATAAAGCTATACGCTTCTGTGTAAAAGTGAGAATCTAATAAAAAATAACCATTGGCAATTACAAAAAATAGTGCATAGTTGTTTTGACAATAATGTCAGAATTTAAAAAGTGCACCCAAAATTTAAATGACCCTGAATGACTTTCGTTTTGTCCTGTGGAACACAAAATAATATAATTTGTATATTTTTCTTTTGTTTTTCCACAGAAGAAAGTAAGTCATATTTATAAGTTTCAGGTTTGAAAAACATGTGCGAGAGTAAATGATGACAGAATTTTTTATCATAGGATGAACTATCCCCTTAAATTTTTTACTTCTACCTTGTTTGAAGTATCTCAGAAGTTTGGTTAAAGATGTGATGTTGACCAGGGTTGCCAACTTCGGTTGCCTGGCTGGATTGAACTGGAGCTGGTGCAATCTTTAGGACTCCCTTCCTGAGGTAGAAACAGGGAAGCAAAAAGAGAAGTATTAGCGTAGTTGCTGTTAATAGCATTTTAGGCAAAAGATGATTATTTGAAGATTGTACTTTTTTAAATCATATAATTGTAGTAAGTTAATGAAGCATTATGTGAATGATTGGCTAAATAGATGCGTCTTTAAACTAGGTTTAATCTAGATTTATGCCAAACTGTTGCAAAATAAAAATATGCACATAATTGTAATGTAAGTTATGCTCTGAGGAAAACTTATTTTGATTGCTTTAAACTGTAAAAGCACCCTCTCGTCACTTGACACGTTAAATGGCTCAAATCAAACTTATGAATACAAGTCCCTTTAAAGTTCAAGACAAATGGGGTCATGATCTTTTCTCAGTGTGGTTTGCTCTGTGGCATCTGCCATTTTTAAATGCATCTTATCTTACAAGCGTGTTTTTCACTTCTGTAAGTTGCGTCACTCACAGAAGTTATTCATGCCACAGCGCACATATTCACCTAATCCACAACAAAATTATCACCTGGCTGGCCTGTGACAATGCGAATTTAACCGGCCAAATAGAACATTCAGAAATCATGTCTCATGCCAAATGCATGAGAGTTAGCAACTTTGCAATGACCGACAGATTTCTAGCATTATATCATCATAAGAAACAGCAACAGTGTTGAAGTACATCTTAGTGGTGGTCCTTTTGTGTTTCTAGGATTGAAGAAATGTGTGAGAAAAAACATTTTGGATATCGGTTTCTCCATCTTTATGTGGTCTAGTAGCAAACCAGAGCGAAACTGTTACACGTGACATTTGTTGGTACTGGAATTGATTTTTACAGATTCCAATCTCATACATCTTCAACCTCATATTGTTTACAGGTGAGGTCTTATTCTCTGTGAGACAATTACAGTGTTTAGTATTATTTAATTTATTTATTGATTAACTTTAGTCATTTTAGTACTTTTTAGTTAGTTACCAAGGCACTATTTTGGCAAAAGTAAAAAAAAAAAAAATTATACGATTTTTATTTCATATTATTTCAATTAGTAAATTAATTATTATTATTTAATTAATCTTCACGTTGTTTTAGAATTAGTTTTAGTTATCAATAACAACACTGGACTGTTGTGGCCCAGAGCCCATCATGTATGATCTGATCAGATTATATTAAGTGCCACATATACTCATAGACTTTCTAATGTATTTGCACAATTGTGGAAGCAATGTATTAGATGCTCACAGGACACACTCACATACATGACAAAGTGGTAGTGCTCAGTTTGTGAAATGGTGGTCACAACTCTTGGTTCCCTATTTTCTAGCACTAACTTGCTGTAGCCCACTAGATTTAAACTTTCTAATTGTCAGAAATCTAGAAAGAATAGATCGGACAGGAAACATGTATGTATCTTAGTCTGGCAGCCAGAAAGAAGCGGTAAACTTCCTCGGACAGCTCACTGAAAAGGCATGTTAACATTGCTGCTCCTTTTGCTTTGTTAAAGCTGCTAGTGTTTAATAGTGTTTAACATTGTGCGCAATCCAGCTCTTCCTCCTAAACACGCTGCTCAAACATTACACTCTCCAGACTGGCTGAGGATGTTTGAAAGTAAGGTGTGAGCCATGTGTCCTGTGCTAAGATTTACCAACCTCTCAAATCCAGACTCAGCTTTTGTCTTTCTCCTCCAATGTTAAGTCTGTTAGTTATTTAACCTGCCGATTCAGACGAGCGATCGCAGAACAAAGGCCTCGCGTCTTGCGTTTATCTAGGTCTGGATAAATTTGCTCAGGCTCCATCGACGGCACACTGTGTAACGTATGACCTCACTGTGCTGTAACGCAGATTTTTGTGCTGGGCTTTATAGTAAGTAGTAAGCCATTAAAACTAATAGTGTGAGTCACTCACAGTCCTGGAGGCCTTTCCCAGGTTTTTGTCATCCTTGTCAGCTTGAGGAGGAAGCAGACAGTGAGGGAAAATTATTTATTGATGGAACGTTTTGTTTTAGAGCAGAGTTTTACCTTAGTGGAGCATTACGCTATATGACATTTCATGACAATTGCTTCAAGATTACAATTAAGCAAATTTGTTTTTGTCTCTATTAGTCACACAGTCAGCAGACCGTAAATAATAGGGAAAAGTGGGGGAAACTGGTTTGCAGAATGTTGCGAGCTGGATTCGAACTTGTGGCACCTATACAAGCACTATGGGTCAACGTTTTTTTCCCCAAAACAGTGCCATTGACCAGTGGTTCTCAACCTTTTTGACTCAAAGGCCCCTCTTTGTAGAACACAATATTTGAAGCTCCTCCTTCATATACGCCAAAATATTTCTGATATTTCTGCTGCAATTGACAAATGTAAAAAAAAATAATGTTGAATTAATTCATGTGGTTAATATAATATATTAAATCAATTAACCATGATTAATTGTGTGATTCAAGAAGTTATGCATTTCAGAAAGCAGTTATTGTGGGAAATTAAAAAGAAATGTGATTTCAAGTTTACATCTTCATTTTATGCATTTATTTTTATCATTTTAATTTAGATTCGAGTTGGATATTTTTAATTTATTAATAATAATTTATTCATTTAAATTCTTTGAAATTATCCCGAGGCCTCCTAGTGTGCCCCGGCCCCCTGGTCGAGAACCACTGCCATAGAATTTCATTGAAGGTCTTGTGCTGTATCTTTGGTTCTAAATATCTTGAAGTGAGTAGTTTGATTGAAAAGTTATTCCTAGTTGTTTTGCACTGTGAGCCTTGTATTGTCTGCACTCCATAAACAGCACCTGTTGCTCGTCATTTGGCAGTCTTGCCTTCTTCCTGACCCTCTGTTCCCCTCTCTTTAACAATCATTCCTCATTCAAAACCACTAGGATCTGTATCCGTTACTCATCATTCCTTCATTCGGCCCATCATTTTCTCTGATTCACTCATTCTCCTGCCCGCAGGTGCCAGACCATGATGTCACATGTTGGGTGTTCCCATAAATCAGCGTGTCATGCCTTTGTTCATTCCTCACCTCCTTTGGATCTCTCCCTGATGTCTGCGTGTGTGAGCCTAGCACATTGGTACCATATGTAGCCGAAAACATCTGAACGTTCCTCAGTCTCCGCACGCACTTTTCCTGCTTTTCAGGAATCGAGCCACTGCTGGCTAATGGAATGACTTAGTGTCATCATAATTTATTTTGAATGTATCCACACGCATACACGCTCTGATTTACACATGGCGAGTCTGTTTTTGAGATTTGAGATTTGAGTAAACACTGCAGTGTTTCAGGCTCTCAGTGTGTCATCCGCTGGAGGGAAACAGTAAAGCTCTTGAGACGAGATGGTTCTCTTACGTTCTCGCTTCGTAAATGTCACGGGGGGGGGGGGGTTCTGTGTTCCTGTTCTGTGTTTCTGTTCTGTGTTTACAGCAGGTCGCAGGATTCTTTGATGAAAATAGAAAAGCTTTTATAACATAAATCAATGTCTTTACTGTCACTTTTGATCAATTTAATGCATCCTTGCTGAATAAAAGTATTAATTTCTTTCATTTCTTCCCCCCCAAAAGATTCTTTCCATTCAAACTTTTGAATGGTGTTGTATAATATAGATAGATATAAATAAATAAATAAATAAATAAATAAATAAATAAATAAATAAATAAATAAATATAAAAAATATATATTTATGGAAATTATCATTTTCTTTTTTCTCATATATACAAATCTTCTTAAAGTATCCATTTATTGATTTACTTTTAATTTTTTAGACATTATATTACAGTGTAACAATTCTTGTGAAAAGAGTAATCAACTATTTTTATTTTTGTTTTTTTTTACATTTTAAATGATTGTTTTACTTATCAAATTTGCTTATCAAATTCTTAGCATAATTGTATGGAATTAAAAGATTTTTAATTTGAAAGTTTTTTGAATTTCATTATTTCTCCTACAATTTTTTTTGTGGCACCCCCCCCCCCCCCCCCTTTTTTTTTTAAATCGTGAACCTTTTATTTCCAGGTTCGATTTAGATATTAAATTCCAGATGTTTAAGTCTCTTTTGAACCTTGCTGTTCGTGCTTTGCACTGCGCCTTAATACACTTGAATCATCATGAATTGAGGCCATTGAGCAAAACCTTGACTCAGTAATCTTGAAGTAAAGACTATTCTCTCCAGACATATGAGTTTGTGTATGTGACCGGAAGTCCTCATGTTCATCTGACAGCTTAACTTGCATTGCTGTCTAGTCTGCTTTACCTTTAGTAACACTTCGTGTTATCCGTCAGGATGCACTGGACTCTTTCTCCACGTGAATCACTCTGGCCCCGGGGCAGCCATTTTGTGGGCCTCTTGTGGCACTGTGGAGGGGCTCCGGGAGCATTTTCATGTCAATGGCAGGCTATAAAACAGTCTGGGGGGTCCGTCGGTGCTCCTGACATCTCACTACTTACAAGCTGTGGAAGCAAACTTAATCCGGCTGGAGTTGCCATGGTATTTTCTTTTTTATTATTTTTGTCTGAGATTTTATAGAGATACTACATCATTTCTTCTCTTTCATGTCACTTCACTTGTCTTTCACTTGTTATTCCTATTTTGGGGGTCATTATAGTTCTCTTATAGTGCCTCAAAGAGACCAATTAGGTTGGGAGTGAGACAGGAAAATGAAAGGCTGCATGGGACGTAAAGGCAAGCTATATAGTCTAATTATAAAACATCTGAGGAAACAAGGGTAGCAGGGTGCCTTACAATGTTTTTGTCAGAGCTGTTATGTATTTACTTTGTTTCGCCATCAAGCACGTTCCACGTTTACCCTGCGTGTTATTCTGGAGGAGCCGCAGCCTCCTTCCACACATTTACTGTAATTATTTTTTATTTGCACCCCAAGATGCTAGTCTTCACTGCCCTCCCTTTCTCTGACAATCTTCTTTTATTTTTATTTTTATACCACTCTTTCAGACATCCCAGAATGCTCATCAAGACCGGCCTTCTAGATGCTCACCTGTACTGCCTGAAGAGATCTGTGGTAGATTTCTTAGTACACAACAAGTAAGTTAGGATTTCTTAGTTTCAAGAAGAGTTTCACAGCTTTTTCCGTGTCCTTGTTCCGTGTCACAGAAGAAGTACTGAATGGTGCGGTCATTAAAGCAAAAGGAATATTAACAAAATCATGTTAATTTTTCCATTTAACTTTTCACTCAAATTGTTATGATAGTTTAATTTGTCTAATTGTGTGTTACATCAAAATTTGCAAAAACTGATCCGTTTTTTTCCTGAAAGCCGTTTGACAATGTGCTACCTGAAAGCACCTTCTCTGAATTTTGAATCTGGCACATTACCATCTGTTAAATCTGGCTTTACCATATTATAAACTGATGTTAGGGTGGACATAGGTCATTAAAATTGGGCTTCAATTGTATTGCGGGACTTTTAATGAAATGCAAAGAGCAATTTCGAACGTGTGCAAGTTCTTGGTGTAGGCTAATTAATGAACAAATAAATATAATAACTAAAGTATATGTAATACGTGTTTTTTTTTTTTTTCCACTATAATTAATCAATTTCATTTGAATTTGTTTTTACTGTAAAAGCCTAAATTGAAAAACAAGAATTGCTCCTTGCGCTTCATGGTAAGCATCTTATCAGCACCACTTTCACATAACCAGTTCTCTTCATCTAGTCGTTCCGCTGTGTCTCTAATCTTAGAGAGTGTCCCTGTGTCCTCTACAGTCCACCCCTCCATTGCTCCCATAGCTCTCCATTCATCCTCTCCAATAGCCCTCCGTTCCCCTGCCCCTCCAGTCCCCTTTGTGATCCTGTAACTGACATTGTGAGGCCGGGCAGCCTGCTGTAAAGTGGTGCCGTGCATGGCCTCTCTTAGGTCCTCTCCCGCTCACATACTTCAGAAAAGCGTGAGGCTTCTCTCCGCTTTGACATTTTAATTCGCTCTCCCCCTGATATAAATATCATTTCATCTAATCTGCCCCCCTCCTCTCCCCACTTTCCCTCATCAAAGTAGTTTGACTTTTTTATGCTGCCTTTTCTCTCTCTCGTTCACATTCTTTTTTTCCCTATCCATCCCTCCCTCCCTCCGTCTCGCTCTCTCTCTGTCGCCCTTGAGCCTGCAGTGCCATGGAGTACTAAAGGAGAAAATGGACATAGTAACTGTTGTTTCTCTCTCTGCATTCAGATGGAAATTCTAATCTTGCCTAAAAGAAAATAAAGAGAGAGAGAGGGAAAGAGAGAGACTGGTTTAAGGAGGTGGCGGAGATTTTGAATTGCTCCTCAAGCATACATGATTTTTTTCATGCCATGATTCAACTCTTTATACCTTCAGGAGACCAAAAATTCAATTGTTCATTAAAATAAGAACATTCCTCTTTTGCAGGGTCCGTGAATGCGGTTTCATTTTGGATTTAAGCATTGTTTATCACAATCATTAATATTAATAAATAAATAAATCATTTTCTTTTTTTAAATAATTAATATATTAAATGAATCATCCAAATTTCCTACCATTGGAACAGGTCTACTTTTAGCTTAATGCAAAGCATACTTTGTCTTCTATTGCCATACACTGCAATTTCAAAAATTTGGGGTCAGTAAGAGTCAATATTTATATTTTTAAAGAAATTAATACTTTGCTGTTCCTTTAAACTTCCTCAAATAATTAGAAAAATGCATCAGTTTTCACAAAAATATTAAGCAACTCTAACATTTTCAACATTGATAATAATCATAAATGTTTCTTGTGCACTAAATCAGCATATCAGAATGATTTCTGAAGGATCATGTGACACTGAAGACTGGAGTAATGAGGCTGAAAATTCAGCTTTGCCATCACAGGAATACATTTTTAAATATATTAAAATTCTAAGCAGTTATTTTAAATTGTAAATATATTGCACAAGATTCACAAATTTTTACTCGTTCTTTTTGATCAAATAAAATACGCTTCTTTTAAAAAAAAATCTTATCGACCCCAAACTTTTAAATGGTAGTGACTTCTAAAGCCACGTTTTGTAATGTCTATTCAGTGCTTTACTCTTCTGCCACAGTTATGTCTTTAAATCAGTTAAATGATTAATCATAATTGCGTAAACACGAGTTTGCTGGAAAAAAAGTACTGATTTAAATCTCCAAAAATGTTTTTTTTACAGGTCTGTGACTTCAATCAGAGGAGAATTAGTGCCGTATTTGGTGCGCAAGCAGTTCTCCAAGTCTTTAAACTCCCCAAATACCACAGAGGATTCAGAGAAGAATCAAAAACAACAAGATGCTCACAACAATTTGGGTAAGCTTCCTCTTGTAATGACTCGCATTTGCACAATTCCCACTTGTCAACCCTTTTAAGTGTTAAGTGTACATAATTAACGGTGACCTTTCAAAAACTCATACACGTCTTCACAGAGGTCCTCAGCACCAGTAAAGATGAGCCGCTGCTCCAACTTGCTCGGGAGAGGTCGTGTTGGAACGATCATCGTGGAGACATGAGCGAGGCCTACCATGGCGGAAAGCTACGCTGCTACGTTCACGTCATGGAGGAGGGCATGTGTTACCGTGTGAACACGCTTGCAGCTTACATAGAAGCCAATCGTGTGGTGAGTACAAGCCGAAAGAACTGTTTTAATGGCACAGTTTTCATTAAATTTGTAAATAAGTTTATTTGTCCACAGTTAAAACAGTTGTTTGAGACACTGGTTCAGGTGTATTGGTTGCATTGAATTGTGGGATGGTTTCCCTTATCCCATAGGTTCCAAAGCTATTTGAGGACCCTTCAATCCATCCGACTGCTGTGGTCACAGAACGCTCTTTGGTGAGTCCCATAGCCACGCCACTAATATGTTGGTTGTGTACAGTAGGATTAAAAATGCATATTTTATAATATATCTCATTCAATTCTATTAAAGTAACATTCTGCTATTGAAATAGAGTGCAACAGCACAAAAAAAAAAAACTAACTTAAAAAAAAAATCAGACAAAAAGGACTGTGTACTTAACAGCTTTAGTGAGGGAAAGAACTACAATCCCATGAAGCGTTGCGAACAGCATAATCTAATTAAGAACATTGGAGAAATATAAAACTACTCATTTACAAATGTTGGTTATGAATATAAAAACAATATATTTTAAGTTTATTGCAAAATTGCATGCATGTATATAAAATATTAGGGATGGGCATTTCAAGCAAAAATAATATTCAAAGATCGCTGGGTATTATTAGATTATTATTCGAAAATCGCACCTCTCCCACACATGCACGCACACATGCACGCTCACATGCATGTATAGGCTACACACCAGAGCATGTGAGCAAAGCGGTGTAACGCTTAAAAATAACTTAAACGTAAGTTTCATATTTATGTTTAAATAATATACGTTTTTTTTATTTTATTTCATCTATGTTGTTTATATAAAAAGGGAACCGCATGAGATGAGTAAGATAAGGATCATAAGATGCCCAATACAAAAATATAACCGCATGAGATGCGGTTATATTTGTATATCGGGAGACATTTGGAGTGGGTCAGACATGATTTTGACCACTTAATTAAGTTTTGTTTTGTAGAAAGCCTTTCTTGAAAATTTTATTTTGTATAAATTGTATCTTAATTTTAATCATTGTTTCATCAACCAATTGCCTGGATTTAATAAATATAGCAGACAGTATTATCAGGACATGGAGACACCGGCGTGATCACTTGCATTGCACGTGAACTAGAGCTTGTCTCATAAATGAAACTCAGCATATAGGCTGCTTGCCTCACAGACCTGAGAAATATATCTATAGAAAGCTTGAAATGTCTACTTTTAAACAAAACAATTCAAAAAGAAAAGAAACAGGCTACTCTCTGGTTATAATTCGTATGAAGTGTGCATTTCTCTCTATAGGCACGTTCACTACTGCAAAGATGGCAAGTCAGCATTGTCAACTTTATCTTTACAGCCGACACTGACACAGAAAACACTAGTTTATTAATAAACAATTAAAATGTCTCATGCATAATCATTACTTTTGCCGGTTCTTTGCAGCAAGCTTTGTGCATGCGCTTGATGCGGAATAGGCAATATATTACGAAAACGCTCATTATGGTTTAGTATTCTCTTCCATATATATTTAAGTAATTAAATTAAATATATTATAAATTATAAATATGCGATTAGACTAATGGCTTAAATGAACAACTACTAGTCGACTAGAAAAAAACTTTAGTCGTGCACAGGCAGCCCTACTTATTTCACATATTTTCGAACCAGCATGTCACAAAGGGCATTCTGGGTTGAGCGAGCGGAATCTTCAGAATGGTTCTCCCCGCTCTGGATGAAATATTACCACTCTGCTCACATGCTCTGGTGTAAGACAATGTGTATCTTCTTCTGTTGTCTGAGAGTTGATTGACAGCTTTTAGATGCTATTGGCAGCGCCACCCTCTGGTCTCATGATCACCACTGCATCAGAACCGAAAACATGGGGATTTTTTTAAAGACAATAATCGTACAACCTATTCGATATTCTATAATAAAATCAACTAATCGAATATTCGAAAATCGTGACTCATTCCTTTCATTTCCCTATATATATATATATATATATATATATATATATATATATATATATATATATATATATATACAGTATATATATATACATACATACATACATGCATACATACGCACGCACTCACGCACACACACACACACACACACACACACACACACATTTAAGTATTTTGAGAGCATAGAAAGATCGTCTCGGTTTTAGTCATTCGCAGTGCTTACATAGAGGCCATTCGTGGGAGTGGGCAGAGCTAAAGGACTTTTTTTGGTGCTTGTTTTTTTTTGTAGTTTTTCCACCAGGAATTCTGCTGTTAAATACAGTTAGTTTAAAAAATAAGTTGAAATAATGCTGGCTGACTGCTTCAGCAGAAGCAAATACCATGGAATATCAACCTTGTAGCTCACAGAAGGTCTGTCTTAAAAGGTTTATAAGATATTATCAATTTCCCTATGGAGAAAATGAATAGAGTTTTTACTTCCAGAACCAGGCTGTTGCACTCCATACATTACTCCTAAAATAAAGTTATGCTGTCTCTTTTATTAGGTTGGAAGTGACAGCATTATTGGGCCATCTTGTCAGATATTAGACAAGACATCAATCAAGCGTTCAAATGTTGGCACATCAACCACGATCAAGGAGAAGGTGAAAATCATCAACTCCATCATCATGAATGGAGTCACTATTGAAGAAGGGTAAGTGATTCTGACTGTTTGTGAGAATATGATGCAGAAAAGGCCTCTTTATGGGTAATTTATTTTTAAAATCAAACCCAGACAGGATGTTTAACAAAAGTAACGTTGTTTGCTTTCTTTGAATGGTAAAATGTAATAATATTTGAAAACATAGACCTACTAATAAACTAAATAAATTAAATAAATAACTAAATTATGTTGCTGCAATAAAAATGATGTCATATACATTGCAGAGACTTCTGGGAAATTTACTTTAATGAAGAGTCAATTAATTTTCCATTATCCTTATCCAGTGATCACAACTGACTGTAAGAGTAATATGGATATTAATGGGAAACTTGATTTTAAAATGAACATGATCTGAATTACATTATTTGCTTAAATCAGTCAGACTTCAGACGGAGTCTATTCACGAGATCGGTATATCTTTCTTAAATTTAGATAAAGTAAAATGTATATTGCCTTTCAAAAGTTTGGGGTTGAAAAGATTCTTGTATCTAGTCTTTAGTGCCACATGATCTTTTAGAAATCTTTCTAATATGCTGATTTGGTGTTTCAGAAACATTTCATATTATTATACATTTTGAAAGTGGTTGTCGAATATTTGATGAATAGAACAGTTTTTATTTGAAATAGTTTTTTTTTTACTGTCACTTTTGATTAATTTAATCCATACATGTTGAAAAAAATAAAAAATGACTGACCCCAAACATTTTAACAGTAGTGTACATAATGCACAAAGCTTTTGCAATTTAATACACCCCTGTGTTGTCCTGTACCATCCACAGTCTAGGATGACAGACAGATTGGCTGTCTCCAGCATATTTAGTGGTCTGGATGAGATGTCCAGCATATAGAAACAAAACTTCAGATTTTGTCAGTTAAGTTAAAAGTGGGCTTGACGTAGAATTAATGCGCAGAGAGTCTGACCCGCTTCTGCCTGCGGGTGGTGTTGGGGTGGATGCTGCTGCTTTTTGTTGTGTTGAGAAAAAGCAGAAACTAGTGTTGTCAGACCCCTGAAGGTGTTCACTGACCCTGAACAGTACCCCCGTACAACAAATTAACAGAAAAGTGATGAATGTAGATGTAATGATTCCCAAAGAAACAAGTGTCTCGCTGCAAGTGTTACATGCTCGCGAGTAAAAGAAGCCTCAGTAAACATTCACATCTCGCTAAACCCGGCCGACTCTTGTTCAAGGGTTTTACTCGCATGCTTCTTTTCTGAGATCATAGACTTGTGAATGAACAATGGAATTTTTTCTTTGCACTCCACTTTTTTTCGCCCAAAACAATTTAGATTTAAGCTGATTTGGGTTAATGGCGATCTCACTTGCCATTGAACACAAACTGTCCCAAAATCAGGACCCTGTTAGCTAGAGACAGAAGGGAAGAACCACTTTTTTAACGTGTGTGTGTGTGGGGGGGGGGGGGGGGGGGGTCTGGGAGCCAATGTGGCGGCCCTCGTGTACAAATTAGCCTGTGCATGAAGAGCATAGAGAAAGAATATAGAGAAAGATAGAGAAAGGAAAGAAAGGAACAGCAACTCTTTCAAAACATAAAAAAGTAAGAAGGGATTAGGAAATCCCTGGCATTTAAAAGCGCCACTTGCATTTTTCGGCCCTTTGTTTGCATGTAGGAGTGGTTGTTTACAAAGCTCGGGAGGTCGGGTTGATGGGGGGGCTGATGGTGGCTTGTGTGGGTGGAAGGCGAGGAGGGGGGTCACAGCAAGGAGGAGCATAGTGTCAGTAATTAGTGGTATTTCAGCAACTACATCTTTGGTGGTCTCTCTGTTCAAAACTCCAATCCTTGTAATCTCCCATCTACCCCCTCTGTCACACCCGCTCCCTCTCTTTCTTCAAACCTCGCTCGCTCGCTCTCGCTCTTGTACACACCCGTGCACCTGAATAGAGCGCCCTGTGTAGCTGCCAATAGAAACCTGCCTCCGTCAGCTACAACACGGCCGCACTGTCCGACGCTCCTTGATCTGGAAAACGGGACGCCCTGTCCGCTGTCCATGTTCCGTGAGGCAAAAATCTTGGAGTATGTTGAATAAAAAGTTGTGGTTGAAATTTTTGCATTGCTTTATGGTTGGGGGAGAGTGTGAAATGGCACTTCCTGTAGGTCCTGTGACATTCGGACGCTAAACCGCAGAAAGTAGCACTAAAACGCTTTTGTACGTCAGACGACGATGTTGTTTTTAATATATATGCTAATGCCGCCTAAAGGAAAATAAACCAAGCCTGGTGAAAACATTGAGGTATCAGGTTTCAGATTGGCGTGGTGGTGATGCGGAGGGAGATGTAATAGGGTCGGGTGAGGAAAGGACAAGACCCTCAGCTGTGCAATTAGTAAAAAGACATGAAAGCTGAACACTCGTGGTAAATATGCTTCACCGCAAGAGAGTGCAGAAAAAGTTAAGAGTTGGCCCAGGCAAACCAAGTAAACATAAAACTGTGCAAATAAAGTTTTATGGTGCCAAAGCGATCCCAGGAAAATATTATTCTTTGTTTGGTGTAAACAGAAAGCAGCACAGGGGTGTGTGTGTGTGTGTCCGTCCAAGTACACTCAGTTCAAAGCCTAGCTCCCAAGCACTTCGCTGTCTACAACTCATGCACAAATATCAGCCCTTCAATTTGCTCAAAGTTCTAGACGTAAACATTTTTTTT
This sequence comes from Squalius cephalus, assembly GCF_949319135.1. Classification (NCBI taxonomy): domain Eukaryota; kingdom Metazoa; phylum Chordata; class Actinopteri; order Cypriniformes; family Leuciscidae; genus Squalius; species Squalius cephalus. Next base: position 31,765,648 of record NC_137128.1, on the reverse strand, counting down.
TTAAAGAAGCCATGTTACATATAAGCACTGTCAGTGGTTCTTTACTAATGCACGTTCTGTATTTTTTTTTTTATGTAGAAAAGTATTTACTGCTTGATATCTAGTGTTAGGGATGGAGAAGTTTACACAAGATGTGTTCTTTAGTTCAAAAACTGCTAGATGGAGTGCAGTGTAATGGAGTACAACAGATCTCGATACCCCTCTAAAATTTGGACTTAAGGGGCGTTCACTCTACGCTTTTCATTCCATTGACTTCCATTCATAATCATACGAATGCTGGAGAGAAACGCAAGCTCATGTGCAGATGTTTCACAGGTTTGGTTAACTCTAACCTGCGAATTCTTACTATCAATAAGTCACGGCATGCAGCTTTGCAGGAAAGTGGACTAGATTTTGTGATCTTACACTTTGGATTTGATATTATATTTGTTATGTGTTGAATTTGTATTTAAAAAGATGCATGACGTCGTATATCACGGCCGTTGCAGTGTCCGAAGAGGTTTCGTAACTTTCGTATGCTCAAAGTCTGGTGTGACCGTGGCTTTAGACATCTCTTAAGACTTTTCAGATGTTGTTTTGATGCATATGTGCATAAACCAACAGTTAAAGACAACAAAAATGACTTTCTAAACAAATGGTCCTCATCTTATTGTGAATGATTCATTGGTCAGTGTTATTCCAAAGAAATCACTAATATTTAATCAAAATGTAATAACTTGCTCTTCCTCTGAGACAACGTTCGTTTTGCGCAAATAGCTATATAGCCATTGTTTTAGCAAACATTCGGTCTGGCTCCATTCTGGTATGTAGTGTCCACATTTCACCATTCATGTTCCACCCTACATGATTTCTTGTTGAATATTCTAAATGATGGAATTTAAATGGGTTATTGACAGTGAATTGGAAAGCCAGAAGTCAAAACTATGTGAACAGCCCCATAAGAATGGTTTGGTTAGGACTGGTGGTCAGGCGATTATGGACTTTGTAATATCCAGTCAGTGGCTGAATGGTAAAATATAAAAGTTAAATGGTCATTTATTTGAACACTAACACTTTTGTTAACTCGCTAAGTAGAAGTGGATATTAACCAGTATGACAGTCTCAAAATGTAGTTTGGACATTTATATAATGTGTGTGTATGTGTATGTATGCATGCACGTGTGTGTATATATGTTTATATATATATCACACCCTTTTGTGCGATTTATTGCATACTTATCGTGAAATCAAGCAAATATCTTTTATCTTGTTTAACATGTTTATTTTGTCATCATTTGCTATATCACGTTAAGTAAACTATCAGGTTGAAGGATGATTCTCACAAAGCTGTATTTTCTGCAAGGCAAATTTAGGTGTCTTTCCAAAAAAGGACAATTGGAGACTCCAAAAGGACACCAAATCACCAAATGATATAAGGAGTCCATATAATTCATAAATGTATGCATACCAAAACACCCATGAAAAAAAAAAAACATTGTAGAACAAAACTTCTCAAAATTCAGTGTGCAGTATGTGTAAGAGCTTGTTTAGAGCTTGTTTACATTTTAGACTTGTCAAGTTGTGATACTGAGCAGAACCACATGGAGAGGCCAAAAAACAAACCTAAACGAACCGCTTTGACCTGACTGCATTACATGTCTACTAAAGCACACAGATCCATTCAGAATTATGAAACACTGCAACATACACATGACAGATAAAATCATTATCCTGAATATGTGTGGAAACAATGTACTGAAATGTGTCTGTGCATAAATACAGTTTGCGATCAGTGCGTCGAGAGCACACATACACTTTATTTGCGCATCAATATAACGGACTCACACGTGCTTACTCTACGACTGAATGAATAATTAAATTATATTATTATTATTAATTATTAATTATTGCTAGCAGCTTAAAATGATCTGATCGCAAACAGAGAAGTGAAATTGGGTTAAAGGGAAATTTCCACCTAGCAGGGTTACAGGCGCTTGCAGCATTGTAGATGCTTCAAAGATTATCTAACTGCGTGATGCAGCTTCATGTACTTCTGTAATTTATTTGCGGAATTTGCGTACAATTATTTTAACACATTAAGGATTTTGAATTAAACGCATGCAATAACGTTGACAGTCCTAAAATAAAATATTATAATATATATATGTATGTGTATATATAATGTATATGTGCGTATATAAAAAATGTGAAATTTAATGCATCCTTGTTATAAAAGTAAACAAAAGTAATCTTTAAACAACTTAAATAAAAATTATATATATATATATATATATATATATATATATTAGGGCTGTCAAACGATTAATCGCGATTAATCGCATCCAAAATAAAAGTTTGTTTTTACATAATATATGTGTGTGTACGGTGTATAATTATTTTCTATATATAAATACACACACATGCATGTATATATTTAAGAAATATTTGCATGTATATACTGTGTATATATATTTATATTATATATAATTTATATTATATATAAATATTTTATATATAAATAACACATTTTTCTTAAATATATATGCATGTGTGTGTATTTATATATAGAAAATAATTATACTCCATACACACACATATATTATGTAAACACAAACTTTTATTTTGGATGCGATTAATCGTTTGACAGCCCTAATATATATATATATATATATATATATATATATATATATATATATATATATATATATATATATATTATTTTTTTATTTTATTTTTTTTAGAGAAGTAATACTTTTGTTTACTTTTATAGCAAATATATGCATTAAATTGATAAAAAGTGATAGTAAAGACTAAATATTTCTATTTCAAATAAATGCTGTTTTTATTCATCAAAGAATACTGAAAAAAATTGATCAGTTTCCACAAAAAAAGATCTGCACAACTGCAACATTGATGATAATAATAAGAAATGTTTCATAAGCAATTCTAATGGATCATGTGACACTGAAGACTGGAGTAATGATTCTGAAAACGCTGCTTTGTGTCACAGAAATAAATTACATTTTAAAATGTATTAAAATAGAAAAGTTATTTTAATTTGTTATAATATTTCAAAAAAAAAAATATATTTTTTTTTACTGTATTTTTGATCAAATAAATGCAGCCTTGGTTAGCATGAGAAACTTAAAAAAAAAAAAAAAAATCTTACGGACCCTTAAACTTTTGACCAGTAGTGTGTGTGTTTATTTTATGGACATTGAAATGACACTCATTCTCTTTTCCGCAGGTGTAACATTCAAGGTAGCGTGATCTGCAACAACGCAGTGATTGGCCGCGGAGCCGACATCAAGTACTGTCTCGTGGGGAGTGGCCAGCGCGTAGAGCCAGAGGGTGAGAACGCTGCGGTCCAGCGCTCGGCGCGTTACACTACACGCACAAAAACACACACTCTAAACTTCTGTAGTTCCGCTGTGTTCATGTTAAATCCAGCCTTTTGTGTTTGTGTTTATGTGTGCACTCTCACGCCCATGTCTGCCTTTTCGTTTGTGTGATCTTGTGTGTGTATGCGCGTTTTAATCTGTTTTAATAGCGTATTAAAACCTAAGCTTGTGTGTACAATTGAGCTTTATTTTTTAATATGCTTAATCCTCGCAGTCTTAGATCACTGCGAGGTTTGTGTCCGTCTATTTGTGTGTGTGTGTGTGTGTGTGTGGCTTCAGGCTCTTGTATTCCGGGTGGTCCGCGCCTGGTCTCTAACCTCTCCATCAATGACAGTGCCTTAAGGCGGCCCTAAGATGTCCAGAGGCTGCACAGTCTAATTGACTGAACAACAGGGTGTTGCTGCCTCGACTGACCCGCTCTAACCCCTCCCCTGAAACATTTCTACATCTCCATCCCCCACCCTTCCATCATCACTCTTGAGCAGGACTCGATTAGTTGGCCATAACCTCTAAAAATGCTTAGGCTTATTGAAGTGCTCCCAGAAATCCCAAATTACAAGCTAGACCCCCTGTACTTCCCCCGACACACACCCGCCCTTAGGCTTCAGCGTTTTAAGCGCAGCGAGAAACCACGATTCAAAGTTATCCCAGAAAAACCCAGAGCAGAGGTTAATGTAACCTATTATTTAAAAAGCATTGCTTATAATAACTGCAATAAATTCCCTCCAGTAGCTGAGGTTGACACTCGCTCCTTTGTACACGCGTTAAGTCAAAGAAAGAAATTAAGTTCATTAAAGAGTTGCTGCTTGTTTTTGATGTGTCTACCCTTTTGAAATAAAAAGGCTGATTTTCCTTTGAGGTTGAGCTAGAAAATTGAAAGGTTATAGAGTAGAGCTTAAATGTTATGGTAGATTAACATTTGTGCTGCTATTCAGAGGGTGTAATGTTTAAAATGAAAAACTATTTGGAAGCAAAATTGATATTCGAGACTTTGTAGAGCCTATACTGTGATCGTCTATGGGCTGTTTTTAAGAATGATTTATTAGTTACTGTATCAACAATATCAGTCTAACTAGGCCAATATTGGGAGGAGACAATGTCAAGTTCCGCCCCCCTCCCGATTCAAACAGTGGGCTTTTTTCCATGACGGATTACAAAAGTGCTTAGCAGTTGAATCTTTAGAAAACTTCCAAGAAACGTATGTCATATTTCACCCTAAAATCAAGAGAAATGATATATTACATTAGGAAAAACATAATTTTAGTACCATTCATGTGGAGGGGAAATCATGCATTTAATAATCAAAACAGTGTAATTATTATTATTTATTTTTTATTACATTCATTGTTAATGTGCAGTTTTTATTTATGTATTTATTTTAATTTTGGGATTTTAAACATATATTTACACAACAGTATTTTACATTACAGTATTTTTTCTCTCATTCTCTCATGCTCACCAAGGCTGTATTTATTTGATAAAAAAATACAGTAAAACAGTGATATAATGAAATATTATTACAATTTAATATGCTGATTTGTTGCTCAAGAAACATTTCTTAATTTTCATTGTTTAATATTTTTTAGCATTGTTTAGCATTTATTTGAATTAGAAATCTTAGCAAAAATATTTATTAATTATAAATTTCACTTTTGTCACAATTTAATGCATCCTTGCTGAAAAAATAATGATTTTCTTTCAAACTAAATCTTACTGACCCAAAAACAGTTCTGTATACAGTACACTATACTGTCCAAAGGTTTTTTTCATTTATTATTATTATTTTGGGTGAAGTATTACACACAGTTCTTAAATGATGTTTACAATTTTCTTCTTTTTTTTTTTTTCATCTGAAAAAGAATAGCCTATACTGTCTCTGATTTTGGCCTAATCAATAAAAAAGTGCTAATATTGGTCAGTACCTGCACATTTCCACATGAGATCCGCCAGTTTTCAGTCTACATTTTATTTGAATGTCTGATTACATTTAGAGCATATGCAATTCTAGATTAAGAGCTTTTGAATGAAAGCAAATCTGTGCAGATTTATCCATCAAAAGTATTGTCAGCTAGAACATGAAAATGGTCGGGAATCGGTCATAATCAGTACACGCAAAGATTTGTATTCACTTGTAGTTTATATGTTCCTCCCACATTGGACTCTGGTACACTTGTAACCTTTTTAAACAGCTGCTGAGTGATTAGACGACTCTTAGTAGACTTTATAGCTGTTCCACTATGGTGGTCTAATACAGTCAGCTTCACACACACACACTCTCTCTTTCTCTTCCGTCTCAATGTCTTTCTCTCATTCACTCTCACTCTTTCTGTTCCCGTCCTGTTTACCGCTACTGGCTGTTCGCGTGTGTTAGCCACAAAGGAATGATAGACATCTCATAAACTCTAGCCGAACACTTTCTCTATAAGGTCCTGTGTTCCCAGCATCCTTGTCCTTAGGGGATTGAGCGTGTTGGGTTATGGCTGCTAAAAGCATCACAGGTCCTGGAGACGGGGTTGTACGGCCAAGACCACCCGGCCTGCCGCTTGGCACCGTGTTGTAAGGTGCAATAGATTTGCAGGTGCTACGGAGGCTGATGACATGTACCTTTCCTCAGACTGTTTAGACTCCCTTGTTCCAACCTTCTCTCTTTGTGTTCGTCCCTCTCGCTCGCTCTTTCTCTCTCTCTCTCTGGCATAGCACGCTCTATTTGTCTTTCCCCAAACTCAGAACACAAAAACAGTCTTTTGTGCAGATTCCTTCACACTAAAATATGTCTTTATATGGATCATTAATCTTGCTCTCAAACGTTTAGTTTGGAATAGCCACATTCGGCAAGAGGATATCATCCTTCCTAAGCGAGTGTGTATAAGCCTGACACGTTTGTAAACTGTTTGCTTGTCAGTATGTGATGGAATGGCCCACAAAAGGTAAACTCTAGATATTATTCATTTTTTTTTGTTGTTTAAACTTGTTTTCCTATCTTTTGATTCATTAAACCAGTCATCATATCAATACAATGCTGAAGCGGCTCGTTTGAATTAAAGCAGAGTTTTGAATCTGAACAGAACACACAGCTCATCTCCTTTGAGGCACGGCGGATGCCTGACAACTCACTCTGAGAATCTTGTTCTGTCCCCTCACAGCTGAAAGAACCAATGAGGTCATCGTTGGATCAGACCAACTCATGGAGATCTAGAACCCTGGAGACGGATCACAGGCCCGAAGACGCCCAGGTCAACCTGCTTCCATGTGCATAACCCCTGCACAGGATCCATTTTTTATATGTCCAAATAAAAATGGATTTATTTATCTCAACACTTCTGGTTTTGTTTTTTTGTTTTTCTCTCACCAGGCTTACAAAAAGTACCATTTGAATTTATACCATTTTAAAAGTGTTAAAATTAAATAATGCAATCAATTTAATGTGTTTTTCTTATTATTATTATTAAAATTCAATTGTTAATATTATTAAAATGTAATTGATGTTAATAATTATTATTTTTAAATTAATTTAGTATTGTTGTGGTTATTAGTGCTGATGTTAATAATAATAATAATAAATACACTTAACTTAAAATCATATTATTAAAATATAAAGAAATATTTTATAAGTAATGATAAAATAAACAACTGGCATAATAAGGATTTATTGTGGTGGAATACTTACAAATTGTAGTTCAAAAAATTGTTGTTGTAATCTATTACATTACACATTTTGGGTAATGTAATCGGACTACTTTTTTGATTACTTTTGACCTACTTATTTATAACATTGATTTGAATAGTAATCATATTTTTTGTTAACCAAATAAAGTGCATTAAACATTAACATCAGGGTTTTGCTAACTAGGTTTTGGGAAGGAACAGTTGATTCATAAATTTATGAAAAGCTTAATTAAAGTTAAATCATAAAAATAAAGAAATAAAAACAAAGATTAAATATTTAAATTTTTTATGCTATGCTGCGCCTCAATTTTCCATGTAATTATAGTCGCCTGACTATAAAGGATTATGGAGAATCAAAGAATTCTGAATAATTTACTGCCAATTTGTGATGATTAATTAATTAAAAATGATTATGAGTATTTTATAATGTAATTGCAAGTATTTAATTTCTGTATTACTTAATCCACATTACATTTAATCAGTTACTACCCAGCACTATATATATATATATAAGTTATGTGGTGTAAATGAATATAAAGTGTTAGATATATTGAGTTCATAAAATGTGTTTGGTTGGAGTTGTTGATCTTGGTGGGTGTCTGTGTAGTTTGGTTGTGGTTGTTTGTCCAGTGGATATCCCATCACCCATCTGCGTGACCACCGTGACTGGGACTGCATGCTCTGGTGCTGAAAGGAACAGATAACCACAATGGGGATAAGTTTATTTGTACACAAAAAGACTGAAAGAAATGGACCACCCAGTCAGACAGCGACTACTAACAGTTTCTTTTACTCTCCAATACTTGCAGGCTTTCACAAAATGCCTAAAAGGAGTACTTCCTAAAGATTTTCCTCTTTGCTGTCAACGATTTATAGCATTCCAGCACTTGTGCATCTCTTAAATTACAGGTCCCAGGTTCCCAGGTGACGATGGATTCAGAGCCTGAGGAAGAAGTTCTGACTCTCTGTGTGATTTATTACTATTCCAACTTATTGTTTTTAGGGCCAATCCGAGTCATTTAGTGTCACCGGTGGAATGATTGCACGTTCAATGTCTTCAAGCGGAAGCTTTGTTTTGGGGCGTATTGAAATATTTCACAGTGACATCTCTTTCGTGTTTCCCTGTCTTTAAATCCATAAAATAATATGTGTATTTATGAGTTTGTCACTGTTCCATTCGTCCTCCCTTTTCTCTTCATTATGATTCAAGACTTATGGCAGATTAATCTTATTGCGATCCCTCAGTATAGTGTTGAGCCCAAGTGGCTTAATAACAATTTTTTTAAATAATAGATTTTTCCCTGGAGACACATAATGTTTATAAGACTGTTTGGTCCTATGATACCTTGCACACGTTAAGTAGAGATGAAATAATTAAAATCCCCAAATGCCCCAGGCCCTCTCTGAATGCTTGTCATCTGCTAATACGAAACATGTGTCCTCCATTTTGTCAGTGTGATAACTAATCAGATGTCGTGCCCTTTGCCCCCTCTCGCCGCAGTGTCCGCGCTCGGACCACCAGACCTGGCTCAGGAGATGTGGCAGCAGTTGTTTTTCAAAGGTTTGTATATTTAGACAAAGCCTCCCAGAGTTGGAGTCCCCATGGCTGTGTTGGTTTGGAGCTGTGCGGAGCTGTGTTCAGTGTCATTCCCCACCCTTTGGGCCAAATGTGACAGATGCTTGTGTTTTCCTGGGCCTGGGATCAGATGTCAGCTGACAGATCATATATCAGGCCCACCTCGCTGTCTCTGTGTAGCTTCCAGCCTGGATTTCTAGACCTGTTTGGAAGCAAGCTGAGGTTCAAGATGACTCAAACTGAGTCAAACACGCCATTTTAAACAGGTATTTTAAATGTATGCATACACACACTACTAGGGTCAGTAATCTATCGATCTGTCTGTCTGTCCATCTACACATTTATTCAGTAAAGATGCATATATGAATGCAAAGATACTGTTCTCTTAACTTTCTATTCCGCAAAGAATTATGAAAACAATGTAAAAACACTTTCCACAAAAATATTAAGCAGCATCAACATTGAAAGTGGTTTCAGTATTGAAAATCAGCGTATTAGAATGATTTCTGAAGGGTCATGTGACACGGAAGACTGGAGTAAAGACTGCTCACAGATCACAGGAATAAATTCCATTTTAAAATTTATTAAAATAAAAATAAAAATGCACTGACCTCAAACTTTTGAACGATAGTGTTTATATTGTAGAGATCTTACAAAAAATACCATCTTACTGAAAAAATTCAATATTTTACAATTTGATCCATTTATTATTAATAAGAAAATATATATATTTTAAACAATTAATTGTAATGTAGAAACATGGATTTTTCTGTAAAACTGCTTTGAAACTATTGTGAAAAGTGCTATACAAATAAATGTGAAAACATCTGAAATGTGTGCGTGTGTAGACGTATTTCAGATGTTTGTTTTCTCAATAAAAAAAAATACATAAAGATTATATTTTATTTCTTTGCCATGCTTTTTTGGCATTATGAAAAATGTTACCACTGACAAGTATTTTTCACTATAGCAAAGCCAAAAAAGCAATGCAAAATAAATAAAAGTGTACATTTAAAGATGTCATGGAAGCTTCTGTTTGAATAGTTTAGATGCAAGCTGCACTGTAAACGAAGACACTAATGCGAACAGGCCTGTGGGTAAATTGCAGTAAGTACTGTACTTGTGAGTCGTCATAAATCATAGAGACTTGGATATAGCTATGCAACTTGTTACATCCAGAGGTCTTAAGAAGTATCGTGTACCATGAGAGCCAGTGACCTGATTGACCAAATGACAGGCACAGTCGAGCCCTTTGCTCTGAGGGACTGTATGAATGTATGTGTGTGTGTGTGTGTGTGTGTTTTGGGGGTAGGCGGTGTGTGTAGTCGGTGGGAAGGGGTGGAGAGATGGCTGAAGGCTTGAGCATGGTGGAGGGTGGTGAGAGGCTCGCTGGCCACCCAAGTGGCAGAAAACCTGCATGTTTTCTGCTGACCCCTACACATTAACAGAACACTTCCTCAATTTGTCTTCTGTGTTCTTGAGGCACAAACGAAATTTCCTCTCTTTTTCGCCTCCTTTTAAGACGCCGCATCCCCCACAAGCCTCCTGCAAATCCTCACGCCCACCTTCAGTGCACACACACTTAACAATTAGTACTTTCTTACTGCTGAACAAAGACAGTATGGAAGCTGTGTGGCCTGTAAAGGCCAATAACCTCTATGACATGTGAGGGACTGCGCACTCTTTGAAATGAACATACTGGCTGCTTTACAACGCTCCCCAGGACGCTCGCTAAATAACATCGGAGCTTGTTTATCTCGCACGACCCCGGCGATGTTACACCCCTGTGACTGGTGGCTCTGTTCCTTCTGTAAGGAAGCCATAGACTAATCAAAACACTTATCAGATTCTAGTTAAAGCGCTTCTATGCAAAAGATTTGTAATGATCCAAAAACGGTTAAAACGTTGCGCTTGTTGAGTCAAATCTGGAGCAGTGATATCAGAGAGCAGAAATCTACTTTTGTGTCATGCACCTTTACCCAACGTTTTAGGTTGGATGTTCACAATTTCAGCCTTTGGATTGAGCATGGTTGTAGTTTTAGACAAGGCTTGATTCATTATATTAAATGCATGCAGAATGTATACATGCACTCCAACGGGGATTAAATAAGTAGAGAGATATCAGTAAGAAAACAAAGGGGTCTGATTTCATCTTGCCACCTGCTAGTTTTGTCCCAACAATACCCCTGTTAAAGGGCCACAAACAAAGACGGCTGAAAAAGTTTTTTTAAGCGAGCCATTCATTACGATGACAAAGGGCAAAGAAATATATTATCATAATTAATCTTATCTGTAGCTGTGGGTGGCGGGTCTTTTCCTTTTGAGACTGATGGACCCTTACAATGCCAACATGTACACATCAGTGTGTCACAAAGCACTTTGGGGGCTAAGAATATTTTAAGCTTTGTAAACATTCGCCAAACAAGTCCTGAATGTTAGCTGGAGGCTAGTGTCTCCCCATGCTTTTATCCACATCAAAACAGTGAGCCACTGGCAATTTGAATACAAAATTTGACTTCCTTTCTTAAGGATATTTCCAGAGCACAATGGCACAGGTTTCTAGTATCTCTAGTTGTGTGGAAAAAAATCCACATTGCTTATTTAATGTGAATGGCTATGGCAGAAACATTTTTGTCAGATGTTATTAACGCTTTAACATATATCAAATATAATATTGTTTTTTTCTTCTTTTGGGATCATTTTCTAAATTAGTCAAGATCCTGGTTTTGAAATATGATAATTGTCACTTACAAAACATGTATTTTTTTCCTAAATATTAGGTTCAGGTTCACAAAAATGCCATGTGAATTATAGCACTCTCATTGCGGTAGCTCTTTCTCCCTCTCTGTCCATGTGTATATTTATGTATGTATATGTGTACATGTATATATTCTCTATATGTAATTATGACTTTTTTTTATATATAATATAATGTTTTATTACTTATTACTTTTTATTGTAACTGTATGAAAAATATATGCTTTTGCTTGGCAATATTGTAGTACAACTGTAATGCCAATAAAGGTATATATGTATATGTGTGTATGTATGAATATGTGTGTATGTATATGTATATATGTATATGTGTATATGTATATATGTATATATGTATATGTATATGTGTGTGTGTATATATATATATATATATATATATATATATATATATATACATATAATGGTATTGACGCCAGTGAGCATCATTACCTTCTGATACCATATATCAGAAGGTAATGATGCTCACTGGCGTCAACTACCATTAGAAGCTACTTGTCTGGTAGTTTCAAAGCAATTCGTTCATGGTGCTGATGCCTTTATAAGATAAATAAATTCAGCCCTGAAGCTTTTGAGGAAAATAAACACATCTTTGCCTGCGGAGCCTCTCAGCTGTCGTTTGATAGCCGTGCTTCGTTCTTTTGGAGCTTACCTTTACATAAGCAGGAACGGGCTTTGGCCGTTTATGTTTAGGGGCTGTGTGATGGCAGATTTCTGGACAGCGCATGGTCATCTCCCCAGTTTATTTATCCAAGGCCTCTAGACCTCGGCCCGGACCTCCCTCAGTTTGTTAGGCTTAAAGGGGCCCCCTACCGCATGGACCAATTCCTCAGATTCCACATTAGCTCCCATTCCCAGCTGCCCTTACCCTCATCAAATTAAACAATTTCGAGAAATGCGCTCAGTGTTGCTATACACGCATACATGCCCTTGTGCTTTCCCTTATGTCAATAGTTCTTTAAACTAAAAAAATCTGTTTGAAGTAATATCTTGACTACAACCGTATTAAAGTAAATAATCATTAAATGACAGGTGGAACGGATTGCTCATACGGTGATTGCACAAAAGCAAGGGCACTTGAACTCTGTATTTCTTACCTCTGTATAACACATTTGAATATATGTTGAGTTTGCAAATAATTTGTCTTTACTTTTTTTTTGCTGACAGAAATGAACAGAATTATTGTTGTTGCATCAGTGTGCTTAAGTTCACCAAATCTGTGCATTGCTGTACAATTGCATTAATTGGATGATTTAATTAAATGAATGATCCATTAATAATTGAACCGATCATCTCAAACAATCTTGATAAGTTTATCACTATGAGTAGCCTTGGAATGGAGTTGACCCAGCCATTGTGCAATATCTAAAACCCACTATCCTAGACCTTAGATCATGTACTAATGGTAGATAAGAATGACAAGTTTAACTGCTGTCCTAAATATAGTCAAAGTGGTTACAATGTGCATTGTTTGTTGTCGTTTTTTTGTTGTTGACCATTCTGAATTGAATTAAAGAAAAGTCTTGAGCAGAAATTTTGACAAGTTAAATGTTAACTTAAATATAGCCAAGTCCTGAGTGTATCATCACACAAGGAAAATGTGCAATTTTTTTTACATTGATTGCTTTGTTTGACAGCTAAGCTCAGCAAAAGATAGGCTACATTTATTACAAGTGAGTAGGCTATTTCTTTATTCAAGCCATTTTGTTACTCATCAAAGTCCCAGAATCAGTGCATTTTGTTCATCTTTATTGTTGCAATTTTATTATAAATAATACGATTTGATTAACTTGATTTTCCTCCGTTTTTGAAAGTATGTATGAGGCCAGAGCAGATTAATTTGTAAAGTCTCCCTCTGCATCCGACTGTCAGTATAAAAGAAATGTGTGGCTGTAGTATCAATAGATGGCCTGTGTGATAGCGTGTTAAAATACGAGCTGAGGCTATTGGGAATGTGCAGAGCGGAGCAGCAGTGCAGTGAAAGAGCTCCTCTAGCACTTCCCCCTCCCGGCGCTGATGTGAGGGGCTGCCTGCCTGGGTGGTCTCCCTCTCTCGCCACTTTGGTGAGCTGTTGCTTAGCAGCTAATAATAGGAGATGTTTGCAAAGTAATTTGCCTCTTCCTCGGCCAATGAGAACCAGAGCACTTTTCCATCAAACCACCCTTTTCAGGCTTTGCAAAGGGGCTACCTCTCCAAGTGTTACTGCAACAGGATCAGAGGTAGACTGGCGGAATCCGCTCGCGACTTTCTTCTGCTTTATAACGAGTTACGCGCTATAGCTGGACGAATGAAGACCGAAGGATCTATACGGATTCGAGCACATAATGTTGGGATGGAGTTGGAAGACTTTGGCTCAAGGAAAGACTAGAGAATATTTCTTAAAGCTGAACCCGGTGGATGCGCGTGTCGCGAATCTTGGATTATTACTATTATCGTCTTTGCCTAAAGCACCGCGTTTGTCTTTAACTTTCTTCTGCGCTTTTTCTGCCTCCCGTTTGGACTATGGCCTCGGATCCCAGAGACCCGGGACCGGCCGGTGGTGTTTTAGGAGATTTACCCCCAAGTTACACACGCTCTCCGCCGCCTGTGAACTCAGACCTCATCCGAAGACCCAGTTACTGCCACGCCGCTTTTGCGTTAAAACAGATTTCTAAGGTGACAAACGCTTTTCCGTTGGAATACACAAATACGCACTACGTTGTTGTTGTTCGTGCATTCGTATTCCAGGGAGCCAGGGAACTGTTAATTACGTTCTTTAGCGTAGTTTTGGAGGTGTTGAAGGGAATTTACTTCTCTTTTTAGGCTAGTGAGAAGGAAATGATCAAAAGGCAACATTTACATCTCAAAGCTTATTAGGTGGAAATCGTTTTAGAGGGCGAGTAAACGACGCTAAATATGAAAGTATGAGTGCGGACAGCGACTTCTATGAATGAGAGCCGAGTCTCCATTCATTTAGTTCTTCAGTCCGCGCGTTTTGAGTATTTTTCACGTTTAACACTTCTCTAAGCTGCCTCAGAGTACAGCCCGGTTGGTCTAGATACAATATAGCGTGTTTGTTTGACAATGCGCGCGTCCTGCTGAGGAATTCACTGATTAAGTTTGATCTGACAAAGCATCAGTGAAGCGCATGAACGCTTGGCTATGTGTCAAAACTCCCATGAGTGAAACCAAAACATGTCCAGTTATACTGCAGATAGGACTGCCAGTTACAGGACACTTGTGAGGTTGTTGCAAAGTCTGGATAGCCTACATGAATTAAAGTTCTGATCTTTTTAAATGTTTGATTATTTAATAGCCAGCTAGAAAATGCTTACAAAATCACTGTCTTTGTCACACGCTGCTGTGTTATAACAGAAGAACCAAGTATTTTGAAATAGTTGTACTTTATAGAAACACATGTTTGACAGCTTTTATTTGAGGTTACATGATCCTATATGTTTTAGCATTCCACCCTTTAAGGCTAAAGCTTTTAAGAAGCTTTTATATAGGCCTATAGCTGTTATGTTGTATGATATATTGTTAAGTATTATAAAGTTCACCATCTTTCTTAACAAAAAGATGAGCACTGAATCCAGACCAGATGAGAAACCTGAGGCCTGTAATACACTTAAACAATTTAAACCCACTAAACTTGAAAACAAGAAGTTCATTGAACATTTTAATTTAATTTTGACAAATAAAATTGAAAAATTACAGAAATTATTGCAACAAGTCTGAAACAAATATATAACAAAATGACAAACATTTTTACAGGCCTATGAAGTTCTCCAACTCATGCCAGTTGCCATGTTATATAGGAACACACATGAAATTGTTGAGATTTTAGTGTTTACTACAGGTTAGGGTGGATTAATGAGAAAACTGTTCTGATATTGTCACACTGGTATTCAAACTGAATTTTGAAGTAATTCCTTTATTGTTTTCAGTTGGTTTGCTTTGTTTTTGTAGTCAAACATCTTTTACATTGTCTGATGGACAACAAATAGACAGTGTCTCGTTTAGAAATGTCTTACAAGAAAGAAAAAAACCCTCTCTTCTAAATATTGATTTGTGCGTTGTCAGGACAGTTCACTATCCTGGCAGGGCACCGTGTGTTACAACTGATCTAAAATAGCATCACTGTACATGTGAATAAGTGTTCCTCTCTTGTGTCTCAGGGGAAAGCTGTGGGACAGAAAGCACCACTGTGGATTCGGGCGAGGTTCCAGGCTTTTCTCTTTTCTCTGGGCTGTCACATCCAGCGACACTGTGGAAAAGTCCTTTTCATTGGACTGCTTGTGTTCGGAGCCCTGTCTGTTGGTTTGAGGGTCGCTGCCATTGAAACGGACATTGAGAAACTATGGGTGGAAGGTGAGTCCAAGCTTTCATGTTTCGCTGTGTGGGTGGGTTTTTGGGGCTGATCGGTGTGGAGATCTGCAGGATCAAGTTATTTGTGAGCTGTATGCTGTGACTTTTCACTTTGCAAAGTGCCTGACACTGTTTTACATAGTCCTTTTTAGTGCAACTCAATTTTAGATCTCTCTCCCAAACAATTTGACTGTCTTTGCTTAGCTTAACAAAGCTTAACTGATTGAAAATGTGATTGTGGTGCTGTTGTCGGGCGATATAGACCTAGACCTTGTGTGGGCTTCTGATATGAAGTCTCGGGATCTTTGAGCGGACATAGACCGTGGCCTCTGGAATTCCATATCTCCTGTCACGCACACGTAGCATTCTTTTTCCTAGCGCATGCAAGCCTTCTCTTGTTCTCTCCCCATCAGCCTATATTGTTTGCGGTGGGAGCTGTGCTTGATGTTTTTCTTTTTCTCCCCTTTCCCGTTTGACGTCCTTTCCGTGCACCTCACTTATCTGTGCATTTTCAGGCAGCTTTATTTGGTTTTCACACTGCCAAATTCCTTCTAAGCCCCCTAGGCTTTCGCCACACTGCTGATCCCCTGCACAGATGGGCTGTGTGTGAATCGTTAGCCATCTTTGAGGTGCTGACCCTCCCCCTCATGCTCGCTGTGTGGTCCTTCACTATTCTTGGATTCCATTCAACAATAAAGGCACCCCCCCTTTACCAAAAAAAAGTGAATACAGCTGAAGTTTACCCACCTGTTTCACACTCACACACACAACATGCACACACACAAGGGGAGTCGTTATTTTGTACTTTTGTAAACATGTTCATGTTCATGCTCAGCATTGGTTTATTTAAAAAAACTTATATATAATTATGTTTTTTTTGTTTGTTTTTTTACAATATCATTGTCAGAAAATATGGCTTTCAGAAGGCAAAAAGTTTATAATTACTTTTGAAATATTCAGAACTGTAAATGTCGCGATATATGAACTAATGCTCTCTGGTGGGAACGTTAGATGGAGTTTAAAGCAAAGGGAGTTGTCAGATGTTGGCAGTGAAATTTGTGTTTTAATGTAAAGCAGGCATAAAGCATGGGGCTCCTGGAGTGAAACGCCAAAGTGCTGAAAAGGAACGCTGTGCCTTTAAGAGGCAGTGCCTGTGTTTCTAAAGTTTCTGCCTGTGTTGTTTCCCCCAATAGCCCATTGACAAAGCTGCTCTGGGCTGAATGGGGAGTAAGTGGTATGGTAACAAGGAGAGGTTAGTTCTCACACACAGGCACACACATTCACTTCTACACACATACACATAAAAAGTCACAGGGACAAACAAAAGAGTTTTATAATAGGTCTTGTGATTGGGAATTGAATTTAGAAAGGTCTCTGGTGCTGTTAGCGATTGCTAAATAGTTTCATATATTAAGAGGACCTTCCAGTGACCTGCCAAGCCAAAACCTTTTATCATAAAATTAATATGGCAAAGGCATTGCAACATTTTAAAGATTAAGGATAGATCAGTTACATTTTAAATGTTACAACCTTTTTGTCACAAAAATTCAAATCTGTTGTGTTTGGGGGAGCTATAAAGAATAGTAAAGCAGCCAGGGCCTGTGGATCTCACACTTGCCCAGCTGTGCATTTTGGAGAATATGGCTCCTCATTCCTTACCCCTGAGGCGGTGACTGTCCCTCTTTCACCTCTGCTCTTGCCCCCACCCAAATGACACACAGGCCACCAAGTGTCCATGTCCTCAGGGACCACCTGTAATTGCTTCCGGCTTCCATCAAATGATGTGCAAAAAGCAGCAACCTTGTGTTTAGATGTCTTATAAAAATTAACCTACAGTTTAGTAATCAGGTTTAGACATCCTGTGAAGAATACTGTGTTCTGTCCATAAAAACCTTTCATCAGAATATCTTATTTTGTGTCCCAGTTAAAAATGCAAGACATAAAGCTTTTTGGGTGAGTTATCCTTTTAAATCATTGGATAATTCTTGGGAAAGTGTGATTTCGTTTGCCGTGTGAGGCGTGAGAAAGAGGTGATAAAATTAAATGTAGGGTGACGGTTTGGGGGCTGGTGAGAGAAGAAACATTCTAGAATCTACAGCCTTAAATTACTCATGTTTTCTTCTTATGTGCAGTGTCGGATTGCAGAGGGGAATTTGTTTGGAGAATTAAGAGAGGGAGAGAAAGGATTGAGAAAGTTGTGTTTTCAAAGAAGCTGAAGTTATTTCATTTGGTTTCTGACACCAAACTGAGAAGTTGTACCTTCTTTTAATTGTGCGGATTTTAATATTTGATTGAGTTTTTTAGAGCGAAGGATGAGGAAAACTTTGTCAGTGACAAGTTGCCTATCGGTGTGAGGCGAAAAAAGCAGACTTTGATATGTGATTATATGCTTGAGTAATGCTGGCCAAAAGGATTGTTGGCATTTAACGGTCATTGCAAAATGTGTGTCGGGCTAAACAAACGGCAAACTTTTCAAACAGACGGACATGTTTATGTACTCGTATACAGTCGTAACTTAATTTTTCTCATCCGTTTTGAACTATTTCGTTGTGCCTGACAGATGTGTACACACAGACAAGCTGTACAAACATTACTAAAAAGTAAAAAAGTTTACCCAGATATCTGGGTAGCAGGCCCGTTTGAGTTTTATGAAGCCACCAGGCAGTAGAAGAGAGGAATAAAGAACATATACACATTGCATGAATGACTTTGTCCACATACATGTAGACTGGTGGAACCAGCACAAGCCCAGAATTTATACAGACACATGTGGACAGTTCAGTGTTAAGAGCAGTTATCTAAACAAAAAAGAAATGCGAGGTAAATGCAATAATTCATTAGAAAATACACAGTCTTCCAGTCCTGGTGCCGGATTCAAAAGAAAGAAAGCTCTATGAAGCATTATTGGAGGTGAATGGCAAGCCACAGTACCCCAGCTACATAAATAAACTCTAACTGCTGAGACTTAGACCTCACCAGTAGAAAGTACAAACAAGGCCAGAGTCAACCTGGGTCAGTTGAAAATGTTTACTTCAACCCCTCCCCCCCCCCCTCTCCACACAGGCCAGCCATCCAGCCCCTATTACTCAAGAACAGCCATAAGACCTGAATGCATCCCTTCTCAGAGTTTAGCAACTTTCTACCCCAAATCAGAGCGTTGCCAATTAAGGCTATGCTCACTCTGCCAGAGTTTTCATTCTCTCAACCTAATCAGTTCGTTTGGCATTGCATTTGTTTTTTAACCATTGGGTAGTTAAGAGCATGATGCAGTTCCAAAGGTTGTCAGTGCAGCAACAGAACACGTTTCATATCTAGGATAGAGAGGCAAATCGAGGTCTAGCTCCATAACAGAAGTGCTAGGGTACACCTTTTAGTTTATATTCTTAAGCTAATGTTACTAGAACAACGCCAGCGGAGGCAGGAGGACTCCAGACCCCCAAGAAGATGCCCCTCTTGCTGCCTGATTCAGACAGTATTTCTTACATTCAGTCCAACGAGGGTCATTCTCTTTGATCCATGCTGGAAAAAAAAGAAACTGGTCACTTTTTGGGGAAAAAAGTCTCCTTTTTGTCCTCCTCAACACTTTGTCCTTTTGGTTAGGGTAAAAAAAAAACATTTTCTTGGTACGTGGTGGAAAAGAAATGGTTTCTGGGCTCAATAAATTCATTTCCAGTTTGAATGAAACCAGCAACGTGGAAAATTTTTGCCTTTCACCGTGGGATGAATGTATGTTTCAACCACACATTAAGCTGCATTAGCAGCCAGTGGAGTGCCTAATGTGGGTATTTTTCACAGCAGCCAACACTAGGGCTGATTAGCATAATTAGTACAGGGAAGGCTATACATATGGAAATGGCCAAGACCTAAATGCCAGAACCGGTGGAAATTTATGTCAATGCTGACAGAAGTATCAGGTCTGAATAGGTGTTAGCTCAAGCATAGTTTTAGTATTCTTGATTTGTTTTTAATATTTTTACCTGAGTTACAGTGCATGATGTGTATTTGTTTTATCATCAAGGCCAAAATGTTCTGTCAGAGAGATGCACTGGAGGACATGCATGTGTGCTTATGCATTTCACACTCGTAGACAAGCTCTGAAGCCAGCTCTTCCTCCCTCTCTTTAGCATTGTTTTATCTGCTGGGAAAAAAACGGTTTTGTAGTGAGTTTCTCTCTTAATTTTTTTCCCTGTTTGTTGGAAAACAACTGAACGTGACTGAAAATTAGGTTGACAAAGACCTGCATTGAGTCTCTTGGTGGCCTTGAGTTAGAGCTCATAGAGGCAGAGGTGGATCAGTCTCCATCTGCCACTGTATTGGGGCGAAATGGGGTGGTTCTCTCAGTCATGGTCAAGCCATTGAGACTCCTTGTGATTAAGAGTTGCAGTGAAGCTGAAATGTTTAAAAAGATTTGCACTTGAGCCAAATCTATCCTTCTTGTCTTTATAATGTGTCTGGAAAGAAGAGGAAGAAAAAATCAAACAAAGAGCTTGGAATGGACATTATGGGGGCTTGACGGGACCAAGGCGAAAGAGCTGGACCGGCTTGTTTTGTTCTTGGTGGTTTCATATACTAATGTGTGTGGAAGAAAAGGGGAAAACAGAAAGAGAGAATGAATGTGTGTATGAGAGAGTGTGTGCGTGGGCACGCACTGGCACCCGACTGTGTATCTGTGCTCTTGGATTTACTTGGGTGGTGAAAACAGGTAAAAATGTCTCTTTCAGCACTCTTCCTTGTGGGACTTCCTCCAGAACAGCGTGAGTCCTTTCAGAAGCCTCTTAATCCCTCTAATCTGGCCCACAACACTTTGAAGGTGGCCTGTCCTAATGGAGAAAGCACTGGGTTTCAGATCTTGTTGCTTATTGGTACTGCACCATATTCAAATGCTCAAATCTTGACAGTGAAGTCACGTTTTTGCGTAATCTTTCAGTTAATTTTAACATGATTGTTTTTGTAACCAAGCGATTATTTTTCTTAACCTTTTTTAGTCAAACCACATTTTCTTGCTCATCAATATGGTAACCATAACTTTATTTTAGGTGAATGTAAGCATGCAGTTGTGGGTGATATGTTGCAGAGCATTGGATAGGCCGTGCCAGGGTGGACATGAGTGAGATTGGAGCTGACAGGGTCCACTGGTAGGGTGACAACCGGGGAGCAAGGGGCTTCTTCTCCATAGTTAATTACATGTCACTTTCCATACTGCCCACTGGGAGGGAACCCTCTCACACCAGCTCATTTTGCTGGTTTGCTCCTGGGTGGGACCTTGAGACAAGCTAGCTGAAGCTTGCTACCATTGTGTCCTAGCCAGTTAGGGCAGACTGTAGATTAGCTTCAGCTTTTTATTTACTAGATAGTATTTACAGGATCCACTGTACAACTATCTAATCTGTGAGACATTGAGGCTGGTTTCCTTTCTGGCTATGTTGGGGAACATTGGTCGGACCCTCCTCATGGATAATTGGCTTGTGATGGTGATGTCACCCCCAAGGCTGTGAAAAATGAAAGTAACAAAGAAAGGAGGGGCTCTGCTTGGGAGACAGTAAGCTCTGCATGGGAGTATTGCTGCATCGATATCACACAACACCTTTATGCTGCCCTCACTTTGGTGTCTATTGACTTTTTATTTTATTTTCATAAACATGGACTTCTCTACCCTGTTTCAGCCCCAGTAACTCAAAGCAAATATTCTTTGAAATCCCCCTAGGCGTCTGTGTTTGACAGTTCTAGCTGTTTGAATCTTAAATGTACCCAGATCACTCTTGTGCATCATAGTTCTTTTTTCCACCCTCCTGTGTTGTGTTTCTGGCTGTGAAAGTATTTGCGTGCCTGTCTCTTTAAGTGTACAGCAGCAGTGAGCCGAGAGAACAGAGCAAAGCTCCCATCTGGAGGGTGGCTGAGTGGAGCGGTGACTGAGCGGCGGGGCCCACTCGGGCCTCTAGCTGGGTGGTCCAGATGGGAGGAACCAGACACAAATAGCTATAATTTACTTCAGGAGCCCCTGTAATTACAGGCCCAAGGATTGGAGCTCAATTCCTGCAGATGCCTGAATGCATTAAATATGAACATGCTGTCCGTATAACGACACAAATGCGTGTTTGCGTTTTGCAAATGGATACAGCCTTCAGATTTAGGCCGCCACATTTTTTGAAGTAATGTGTTTATGTAACCTGCATGTCAGATAGCTGCATGAATGGAACCAGGAGGTTGAATGTTTGCATTTTTAAAGTTGTAAGCTCCAGGGCAAACCACATGGAATTTATATTTGTGGTGCAATTTCTTTGTTTCTGTTCAGATCTAAGCCACTTACAAAGCTGTGGGCTACCCTGGCAACAACAGTACTACTCTATTTCTCTCTTTCTGTTTTCTTCTGTTTCTCTATGTCTCTTTCTCTTCCACTCCCTCTCTCAATTAACTGAAGCAGGCAGTGAGATGTGCCGGGGAGAAAAAGTGGCTCGGTGGGCTCAGCCAGCCACTGCAGGCTTGTCATCATGTATTGGGAAGTGGAGGGGCAGACGGGCAGGCTCTGATCTGGGACGGTGTTTTTCATGTGCATTTGGCATGGCCACAGATACCCCGCGTCCTCTTTTTATCACCGCCTCCGTTAATTAGGAGGCTGGACTCGGGAGTTTCCTCTGCACTCTTTGATGCTTTTCGTTCCGACTCAACATACCACATGAACAGCATTTCTGCTTGTACTCTTCTGCCTTGCTCCCTCCTTCAATTTACTGCTCAAATCTTGGATGTGACATGTAGATCAAGAAAGACCTAAAGTCTTGAGGGACCTTCCAATCAGGAACCACAATCTGTGCTAAGTAGTGTAGAGTTAGCCATTAATTAAACCTTGTGTGAAATTGTGGGCCATGTCATAAGGAGTACTTCCACTCTTTAGTGTGCTAGAGACATAAATGTGATCCACACATCTGTTTTCTGGGGTTAGTTGGAGAGTACACAGGGGACTGAGAACTAGCGTGTTTAATCTCAGTTTAATTTGGGTTTAATTATGACATTAACCTCTCGCTGAAGATCATGGTTGTTTCTTTGTTTAAACAATTGTTGTAGTGTGACCATTAACATAGAACTATATTGTTCCTCTGGCTTGTTTTTATCCACAGTCAGAAGGAATAAAAACATAATGACTGCAAAGGTCCTTTCTGAATGTTTGAAAATAAACAATGTTGTCTGTCTGTTTCAGCTGGCAGTCGGGTAAGCAAGGAGTTACGCTACACAAAAGAGAAGCAGGGAGAGGAGTCAGTGTTCACCCCACAGATGCTCATACAGACACCCAAACAAGAGGGAACCAATATTCTTACCCAGGAGGCTTTGCTGCTCCACCTGGAGGCTGCTTTGTCAGCCAGCAAAGTTCAAGTGTCTCTTTATGGAAAGTGAGTGCAACCCCCAGAAGGATTACAGGGAATTTCAAACACTTACAAACATGAGGGCCAGTCTTTTAATATGTGGTTGTGTGATTTCTTCCCACAGATCCTGGGATCTTAATAAAATTTGCTTCAAATCTGGAGTCCCAATTATTGAAAATGTCATGATTGAGAGGGTAAGCATGTTTTTTTATGCTTTATTTGTCTTTCTCCCAAACAATTTTCTTATTTCTTTTTGCTTCAGACAGCTTTTATAGGGCTATTTTTTCTGTGCCATGAAATCTGCTTTACCAAAGATTATATGCTATTTCTCCTAGATGATTGACAAGCTTTTCCCCTGTATGATCGTAACTCCTTTGGACTGCTTTTGGGAAGGCTCCAAGTTGCAGGGAGGCTCCGCCTACTTACCGTAAGCATTCTGCTTATTCTAAATTAATATATAATGACATCTCTAATTAAGTCATACACAGCTTGACTAGACTATTATTAATATATAAGCTCAAGAGATCAGAACTAACTATAGAATAAGCAACTGTGTCTGAACCCATATAACACGCGCTCCTTTAACAATTGGGCTTTACCTTCAACCAAAACGGTGCTGGGTGTGACAAACTCTAACATCAAGCCCCTAGCAAAAGCTCTATTTAGTCTGTTGATAAGCTGAAGCCTGGTTCCATCGTCGCTGGGGCTTGAGTTGTCATCAGTGTGGTGAGGGGGCTTTACAGGACAATCTCTGATCCTGCACCCCTGTCCCACCACCCAATCCCCCCAGCCTGAAGAAGCCCTTATGGAATGGGGAGAGAGAGAGAGAGAGAGAGAGATGACTGCTACTGGGTGGGTAGGAGGGAAGGGAAGGGTGGGGGGGTGGGCAGGGGAGCTTTTGGGTCAGACAATGGTAAGCATTCTTTCAGTTTACGAGTGAGTGTCCATCAGTGAGGGGGCCCTGGAGGGGGCCCGGCTTTGTCAGCACTGGGTAACACTGTGCATTCTCATGGTAATCGCCCAGGCTTGGAGCTGTAAGTTGTCCAACAAATAAAATGGGCATTATTCAAGTCGTGGGCCCAGAGAGAAAAAAAGAGGGACGGAAAAGTGGGAGAAATTAACTGTGGACATTAGACATTGTAGTTTACACTTCCACCCAAAATACCTCCTTAATATTTTGTTGAAGGAAAATTGATAAATTGTATTCTATAACAAATAAAATGGGCATTATTCAAGTCGTGGGCCCAGAGAGAAAAAAGAGGGACAGAAAAGTGGGAGAAATTAACTGTGGACATTAGACATTGTAGTTTACACTTCAACTCAAAATACCTCCTTTATATTATGTTGAAGGAAAATTTATAAATTGTATTCTATGCTGCCACTCTAAATTCATGCTGGACAAAAAAATGGCTATTTTTCAGTTGGTTAAGACAGATTCTGTCAATTCTCATAGGGACTTTTTTCCTCTTTCGGTACTAATACCCCAATTTTCTGAGAAGGATGAGTGGCCTTTAAAAATATTGTTATTCATTGTATTCATTTCTCTATTTGGCCATGTATGAAGAGGGCTTGAGTTAGCCACTGAGGCTAATGTCCTCTCAGGCTTCCGCTTCAGTTCAGCTGTTTTTTTTTCTAAAGGAGAGAGAGAGACAGAGAGACAGAGAGACAGAGAGAGAGAGAGAGAGAGAGAGAGAGAGAGAGAGAGAGAGAGAGAGAGAGAGAGAGAGAGAGAGAGAGAAAGGGAGGGAGAAAAAAGTTGAGGGAACAAAGAGCAGCAATCTATGGAAAAACAAAAGGGCCCAGGCCGGTTCACTCAAGCAAAAAATAGGAGATAAAGGAGACTCTCTTTGCAAGCAGGAGCAAAGGCGCTTGGTATGTGGGAATGGGAGAGGACC
The DNA here is from genome assembly GCF_949319135.1 of Squalius cephalus. Taxonomy (NCBI): domain Eukaryota; kingdom Metazoa; phylum Chordata; class Actinopteri; order Cypriniformes; family Leuciscidae; genus Squalius; species Squalius cephalus. Next base: position 31,740,657 of record NC_137128.1, on the reverse strand, counting down.
AGCTTTATTTGAAGCTGCTCTTCATGAGTTATTAGAGTGAGATTGGTCCTGGAGTTAGGACACTATTCACTTTTATTCTTCTTTACCCACAAATACTCATCACAGTGAAAGGCCCCTCTCTCACTCAGGGGGTATCACTCTGGCTTCTGAGGCATTTTCTTTGCTACATAGGTGTTGACTGGGAGTGTTGTTTCTTTTTCTTGTGATGTATAATATTTTTAATTTTAAAGGCCGTAATAATGTAATATTGTTAAAATTTTGCAATCTTCTTGTTATTAGTGTTTCCCAGAAGAACCACCCCTACTGAAGACTTCCCTTGTAACAAATTAGAATGTTAAAAGAGTCCAACTGTAACTTTACTACACCTAGAGAATTAGTCCTTGGCACGTCAATAGACAACAGTCCACTCTCTCAATACCCACTGACTGAGAGAAGATAGATTAAAAACTGCAGACTGAGGGGTTGAGAACACTGAGCTCAAAGCAGCATTCAAGATAGTCGGCACAGCCCTTCCCAGCATTCTCACTGCCCGCCTTCATCCTTATCAAGATGTTTTAGAGGCAGAGGTAATCGTTATGACTCGATGCACAAAGTTAAGAGACAGCAGCCTGTAGACCGCCGGCACATTATGCTCCTCCGTGTAACAGGATAATAAACGCTACTTTATGCGGCATCTGTAGTCCACCACCACCAGGGAGGGACTGGTGCCGGCAGGCTTGGAGAAGCAGCAGCAGGGAAGGGGAAAGGGGGATTGCTTGGAAAAAGCATGCTATCTTTTGAAAAAGTTGTAGAATTGATTTAGCCTGCTTAAAATGTGTCTCAATTTTGTTGTCTGTTGTTGTAGGGGCATGCCTGACATACAGTGGATGAATCTGGACCCCCTCAAGCTAATGGAAGAGTTGAGCCAGTTTACATCTTTAGAGGGTTTTCGAGAGATGCTGGATAAGGCACAGGTTGGCCATGCCTATATGAACCGCCCATGCTTGGATCCTAACGACACAGACTGCCCTTACAGTGCCCCTAATAAGGACCCATGGCAGGTGGGAACAGTGTTGTAATGACGATGTCTTAATATGAGTCTGTAGATTTTAAATGTGTGGTCTGTTTTATTTAGGTCCCCGACATTGCTGCTGAACTTCAGGGCGGTTGCCATGGTTTCTCCAAGAAGTTCATGCACTGGCAGGAGGAGTTGATCCTGGGTGAAAGAGTAAAGGACTCCCAGAATGCCTTGCAGAGGTGAGAAAGGGGGAAAGAAAGAAGGAGAGTCATGAGGAGGGGGTATGTGGGTGGGCCTCTCTTAGGAGGCCCTGACAAGAGAGAAAGTGAGAGAGAAAATCAGAAAGAGACAGAGGTGGAGAGAGAGGGAGGAATCGTTCTGACTCCTAATAACCTCACACATCCAAGGAATTCCTTACATGAAGAGGGATCAGTTTCCACCTCTGACCCCAGTATAGGAAAGACCAATTAAACATGATGGACAGCCGCATAACCTATGGACGGATCTGAAATGCAGAGTGGAGGAAAATGAAAACATATTGTACAGAAAAAAGAGCATATGATACAAAGTAAACAAACTGTGGGTAAACTAAAATCAAAAGTAAATGTATTTGACACCTGTAATTTAATATCATATGTGTATGTGTATTTTCAATGCAGAGTTTAATCTGCAATAAATGAAAGTCTCTGCAGAGAGCGGGACATTGGCCTTCTGCCCAGCATTTGAGCATTGTTCTAATCTCAGTGGAAGTGTGATTTACAGCAGCCTGAGAGGGACCACACGCATTATTTCAGCCTTTATTATAACATGTCTGCCTATTAACTCACCTTGCTACACAATGGTATTTGCACATGCATAGATATTTGTACGTTCGGATCTAACTTAGTCCTCTGTATTTCCCCCTACAGTGCGGAGGCTCTTCAAACCATGTTCCTCCTCATGAGTCCCAAACAGCTCTATGAGCACTTTAAAGACGATTATGAGATCCATGACATCAATTGGAATGAGGACAAGGCCACTGCCATCTTGGAGTCCTGGCAGAGGAAGTTTGTTGAGGTAATTTCCTATTTCATAACAGATCCCAAAGGGTCACTTTGTGAGGTCTGAATGGTTTCAGTGACCATGGAGGGTTCCCGGCTGGGGTGGAAAGGTAAAAGGAGTGTATAAGGTCACACGTGATGCTAGAGGGTTGTTTTCCTTAGACCAGAGGATGGCAACGTCTGCCTGAATTCCATCAATCCTCAGCTGCCTAGTAAACGGAGTCTTCCTAGGAGGCCACTGACAAACTCCCAGTTATAGGAACAAGCTGTTTTTGTGATAACTGACACCCAGCATGTTGACTGAAAGAGAGAAAATTAGAGAGAGAGAAGAGCCTTCAATAATGTCTACTGCCTCAGAAAGAGAGCAAGAGAAGGGGAAGTGAAGTCAGGGGAGGTTGGGGGGATAGGGCACTGTAAAAACAAAGTGCTGGGGTATTCTTTTCCCCTTAAGTTTGTCGGCCATTCATGGTGCTGATGGAGTAGCCTGAGAGACCATGTGATCTCATCTGATCCATCTGACCTCTGCCCTCTGGCATCTGTGCTCATTATTTCTCGCTTGTCAAGCTTCATAGGGTCTCGTGCATCTTGTTTGTGTATTATTAGGATAAAATAAGAGGTGGATGAGGGTACGGCCCACAGTAGAATGAATATTTTTTGGCTTGTCGGAAAAAGTAATTCAATATTTGTTTTGTGTTCTGCAATGTGTGCACAAGTTTGTTCAAAACACAATGCTAGGTTAAGCGACTTTGCTCATGCTGAAATTGATTAAATTGCAGTGAGTCACAAGAGGTATCTTTGATTTGACAGATACATATGCTCTTTCCAATACAAATACTCAAAATCATATAGTTGCATTCTCTGGATGTTTAAAATTGTGATTTTTGTTTCTAGGTTGTCCATGGGAGCATTCCTCAGAACTCTTCATCCAGTGTTTACGCCTTCTCTACCACCACTCTTAATGACATCATGAAGTCTTTCTCCGACGTCAGCGTAATCAGGGTGGCAGGTGGTTATCTGCTCATGGTAAGACATCCATTACTGTGGAAACTCTAGTTAAGGCTAATGGAAATGTGATGAGTGTGTCTCCATATGTGTGGAGCTATTCCCTTACATGTGTCTTTCTATGCACAGCTGGCATACGCATGCGTGACCATGCTCCGCTGGGACTGTGCTAAATCTCAGGGTGCTGTAGGGCTGGCAGGAGTGCTGCTAGTCGCACTATCTGTTGCTGCAGGACTTGGACTGTGCTCACTGTTGGGGCTGTCCTTCAATGCCGCCACCACGCAGGTAAATACACACCTAAACGTCTTAAATTCACACTCACCCCTCAGGGCTTGGCTGTAATTCAGAGCTTTGCGTTCCTCCACAGGTGCTGCCATTCCTGGCCCTGGGCATTGGAGTTGATGACATGTTCTTGCTGGCTCATTCCTTCACCGAGGCCAGATCTAACATCCCATTCAAGGTATCTCATGAACACGCTCTGGATTATGCCTTCTAGGGGATTAAATGTTGCCTAGATTTTCTGTTGTTGTTGAAGATCACAACTCATTCCTTGCCATTCTTCTCCATAGGAGAGAACAGGTGACTGCCTGAGAAGAACTGGCACCAGTGTGGCTCTCACCTCCATCAATAACATGATTGCTTTCTTCATGGCTGCCCTAGTGCCTATTCCTGCTCTCAGGGCCTTCTCACTTCAGGTACGAGTGTGTATTTTGAGTGTGAGTACATGTCATAAACCATTGCGCCCTGTGCTGCCCATTCAGAAAAACTGGCTGTAATGGTCACCAATGAAATGGGCAATGAAACGTGGCTTTAATAAATGAGCAGTCAAAGTTAATTCAAAGTGAGGACAGCATTTGTTGTTTCTCTTTCTCACATTCTTTCTCTCTATTTTATGGTCAAACCCCTACATCCAACTAATGTCATAGCCTGTTTTTCAGGTGGGGGGAAATGAGATGGGTGAATACATATCACTATATCACCCAGCCTTCAGACTGTGCTTCTCTGATCTCCCCAGGCTAACCTTGGGTGGTCTGTGCTGTAATGATACAGAATGTAATGTCTGTCTGAGGTTGGCGGAGTTGGGGGGTTGGTTCTGCTCAGACTCGCTGTGACCTTGGGAGTACCCTTTCCTTGGATTGTTGACTATTTGTGGAGTGATGGGGGAGGGGGTTGCTGGTTGATTTAGGGTGCATATTTTACTTTCTGGGATTCAATCCGAGGCACTAAAACAGCGAGGGATCCTGAATGCAGAGTTTTTTATCAAGTTCAGACAGCAGCTGTGGAGTCGGGTGGCAGCGTAGAACTCATGAACGAAAAGACTTGGCCTCTATCCTAAAGTCTCTCTTTCTCTCTCACTCTTTTTTTCAGGCAGCAATTGTGGTGGTCTTTAACTTTGCCATGGTTCTGCTGATCTTCCCTGCAATTCTGAGCTTGGACCTGCAGAGGCGGGAGGATAAAAGACTGGACATCCTGTGCTGTTTCTACAGGTAACTAAGATGCACTATCCTCTTACTTAATCTCAGTCCATTTTACAATGCCAAAGCATGTGGTACTCAAGATGTTTACTGAGATGTTTCTTTTCTCCAGTCCCTGTTCATCTCGGGTGATCCAGATCCGGCCTCAGGAGTTCTCCGACGCAAATGACAACCACCAGCATGCTCCGACCACCACCACCTACACTGGATCAACTATAACCACCAGCACCCACATCACCACCACTGTGCAGGCCTTCACCCAGTGTGATGCAGCTGGCCAACATATTGTCACCATCCTGCCACCCACCTCCCAAATCTCCACCAGTCCTCCATCCATGGTCCTATCCACACCCACTCCCACCGCTGACCCTTACGGCTCCCAGCTGTTCACTACCTCCAGCTCCACCCGAGACCTTCTAGCTCAGGTGGAGGAGCCCAAAGAGGGACGAGAGTGTGTGCCTCTGCCCTTCTTTCGCTGGAATCTGTCAAGCTTTGCACGGGAAAAGTATGCCCCTCTGTTGCTAAAGCCTGAAACTAAGACTGTAGTGGTTGTCGTTTTTGTGGCTCTTCTGAGCCTCAGCCTCTATGGCACCACAATGGTTCATGATGGACTTTACTTGACTGATATTGTCCCCAGGGATACAAAGGAGTATGACTTCATCACTGCCCAGTTTAAATACTTCTCCTTCTATAACATGTACCTGGTTACCATGGATGGCTTCGACTATGCACGTTCTCAAAGACAGCTTCTACAACTTCACAATGCCTTCAACTCTGTAAAATACGTAGTTAAAGACAGCAATCACAAACTTCCCAGAATGTGGCTGCACTACTTCCAGGATTGGCTCAAAGGTAAGCCTTCGTTTCACAATGAGCTCTTTTTCATTAGTGGTGCTTGCTAAGGCTACTGGTTTTCTACTATTTTTCAAAATGCTTAAATCTTAGTCAAAAATTTTTAGACCATAACTTGTCAGCATTGCACTATTGTGTTATTCATAGATTAGGATATATCAGCATCTACAAAATATTAGTAAATAAATTTGCATAGATATGGTGAAAGATGCCACATAAAGTAGCATTTTCAGTTGTGTTCACTCGTTGTGTGGGAAATGCTCTTATCTCTGAAGGTGATAGAAAGAGTTCAGTGAAAGTTCACTTCTGTCATCGGCTTTTGTGTTCTTCCAACCTGGACATAGAGAGGATTATGAGAGGGTCAGGGGTTATCTCAGACTGTTTGTGACCCCTCTGCTCACATTAGTTTGTACTGAGAGCTTAACCGTGAGGTGAATCCACAATAGTTAAAACCCAACAAATTGAAAAGAAGCTATTTATTTTAAAAGGCTGTGGAAACTGAAGGTAGTTTAAAAACTCTCTATTTCTCCCCATTGCTATTTCCTTTTCTTGTGAGGAGATCTCTGTAATTACAGAATGGTTGTGGAAACTGTTTTTCAGCTGTTGCCAGACTTTGTAATTTGGAGAGCACGAAAGGCTTTCTCTGGTTAGTTTATTCAGCCCACACACATTTATTCAGCACCAGGCAGAAAGATGGAGCTCTGTTTTGGTTTATATGCCTGTTTGTGTGTGTGGATTGGCATTAAATCTGACCCAAGTTTTTTACCCCCTATCTAAGGGAGGGGTGATTTTAACAATCTTCTGCCATAGTTTACTGAGTTGTGAATAGACAAGTAGGAAGGTTTGAACGTCTTTCTCACAGTTGGTCTAATTGTACATGTTCATGATCCATGTAGGTCTTCAAGCTACATTTGATGCTGATTGGGAAGCTGGCAGGATCACCTCTGACAGCTATCGCAATGGCACAGAGGATGGAGCACTGGCCTACAAGCTTCTCATACAAACTGGCTCTAAGAAAGACCCTTTCAACTACAGCCAGGTGTGTGGTCAGCTATTGGTTCATTCAGTTTAAATACTGCTTCAAAACTTTGCCGTCTATCCCAAAACTTACATTTACACATTTTGTTTCTTTTAAAGCTTACATCCCGTCGCCTGGTGGATGAGGATGGTCTCATTCCACCAGAGGTTTTTTACATCTACCTGACGGTATGGGTCAGTAATGATCCGCTGGGCTATGCCGCCTCCCAAGCCAACTTTTACCCCCATCCTCGGGAGTGGATCCATGATAAGTACGACACCACTGGGGAGAACCTTCGCAGTAAGTAAACCCAGAAGGCGACATTATACAGGTTGTTATACAGTATTTATGGATATGTTTCAGAAGTAGCATGTGTTTGTGTCTAAGAGCATTACTTTTCTTCTCTTTCAGTCCCTGCGGCAGAGCCTCTAGAATTTGCTCAGTTTCCTTTTTATCTAAATGGCCTCAGACAAGCCTCAGACTTTATTGAAGCCATTGAGAGTGTGCGCACAATCTGCGAGGAGTTCATGCGGCAGGGAATCCAGAACTATCCCAATGGCTACCCCTTTTTGTTTTGGGAACAGTACATTGGTCTGCGCCACTGGTTCTTGCTGTCCATCAGCGTAGTGCTTGCCTGCACCTTCCTGGTGTGCGCCATCCTCCTGCTCAACCCCTGGACCGCAGGCATCATTGTAAGTCTGCTTTCCTCTCACCCTAATCCATTTCTAACTCTCTTCTTTTCTATCATTTTTCTCTATTCTCTTATTTCTCTTGTTTCTCTCTGATCCCCTCAACACAGCTCAATAACTTTGCCACCAGGGCAGTTTTCTGGGGAGGGTCTTTGCTGGTTGTCTAGAGGGTGCTGCTTGCATAGACACATATAAACACACAGTCACACATATACGTACTCTCCCCCTCATCTCTTTTGTCATTCAAATGAGGGCAGCAAGACTTTCTAAAGAAGAAATGCAAAGCTCTCCTGAAGGCTTTTACCTCCAACTGCCTTTGTCCAGAAATTTGGGGACAGGACGGATCTGCCCAGTCACGACCTTGGCCTGCTAAACCCATCCATCAGGGAATGGATGTAGTGGGGGTAGTGGGTGGGTGGGTTAGTTTAGGGGCTAGGAGGTGTTTCACACAGGCTGGTGGGGTCCTCAGATCAACATGAAGAATCAAGGAAACTAGAAGTATCCATTTGCTTTGCTTGACATGTATTTCTGGCTTAGCTGTAATATGTCAAACTCATTTGAGTGTAAATGCCTATTGCATTTATTTAAATGATAAAGCAAACTGTTTAGAGCACTTTTTTTCTTTTTTTTTTTTACTCAAAATCGGTTCTGTCATCTTCAGTTTCACAGCCTATATGGAGCCACAGTAAAATGGATTTTACAATCTCCAATTAAAGCATGACTAAATTGGGACCCCTGCCAACATCAAAGGTTTTCAGGGCAAATACTTAACCAAGTTCCCTATTTATTGTATTAAAAAACAGTTTCTCATGAATAGGAAAGCACTAAAGACTACACTGCACCAGGAACGCAAGAGCAGAATGGTCCTTATGCTCTTTTATCATATAGTGTCACTAATTTCCGTACTCCTGAAAATGAGGAGTGGCCATGACATGGCCATTAGGTAATCTGATACTTGGGGCAGATGACAGTGAAATGTAGAGGATATTGGCCCAGTGATTCATTTCTGCATTGTGATTCATGTAGAGCTATTTCAATGCACATAGTTTCTTGTGATGTAGCTGCTAACGTGCTAGTCTTTTTTTTTGCTCCCAGGTTTTTATTTTGGCCATGATGACAGTGGAACTTTTTGGCATCATGGGCCTAATTGGTATCAAGCTGAGTGCCATTCCTGTGGTCATCCTTATAGCCTCCGTTGGTATTGGAGTGGAGTTTACTGTGCACATTGCACTGGTAAGATCATCTTGCACAGTAATTCATCAGTATTTGCTTTATTCGATTTCAATAGCAGAAATACATTTTCATTCTCTCTATTTTCTCACTGTTGTAGGGTTTCCTGACTGCCATTGGGGACAGGAACACTCGTTCAGCTGTGGCTATGGAGCATATGTTCGCTCCTGTGATTGACGGCGCCATCTCCACTCTGCTGGGAGTGCTCATGCTTGCTGGCTCAGAGTTTGACTTCATTATGAGGTGAGTGATTGACACTTCTCCAGGCAGGTCTCTGAGGTCGGCCCATATGCTGCCTTTTAAAATGGTGGCAGGCCTTAGTCAGGGAGACAGTTGTCCATGTGGCTCTAGGGTACAGGTGGTAACGTTTGCCTCCCCATCACCTGGTGTTGTCAGTCTCTAACTACCCTTAGACCACCACAGCACTCTTACAAACATCCTTGAGCTTCTTGAATGCACAACAAATGGAGGAAACATCAATGGAGTGCAGCAGCTGCTTGTAAACATGTAAACATACAACCCACTGTCCGGTGACTCAACATGCACACACTTGCACCCTGAATGCGGGGAGGAGGTCAACAGTCCAATGATTTGGTTGTGAACTCCCTCTAGCCATTGCATTTGGGCAGCTTTTCCACCTGGTTTAATGCCTAATTCACAGGAAGAAAAAAATGCAAAATAGTCGTTTTTTTTTCAACTGAATTTGGGCTCTGCTGAAAGCAAACCACAACCTTGAGAGCCGCCAAAAACAGACCCATGACACAAAATTTACTTAGCTGGAGGACCCAGCACAATATAGCTGCATGTTGAAAATATAAAATATGCCTCTTGATTATTTTTTTTCAAGCACCCACTTTTTGCACCAAAGAGTAACTTGGATATGAGGAAGAGGTTTGGGTCTTCCAGGTAACTGCAGGAGGGTGTTAGAGCAGATTGTTTTAGGACAGTGCTAAAGCTGGAGAAAAGATTGGGGGTTGGAGCAAACCATTTGGTGCAAGCGGTGTGCCAGCACTGGGGCATTCACAGTGGGAGGTCCTGTTTAGATGTAGAGAGAGAGAGGTCTGGCCCTCTAGCTGGGGAGTAGCATAAATACATTGCTGTAAACATCTCCTGGCTATGGGACACTGAATAAACAGGAGAACAAGCTCAGCGGCCCCTCTTAGAACGAGCCACCCTTTCCAACCCCTGACTTGGAATGGAAAAGATTACAGTTTATATAAACAACAGAATTCCTAACACTAGGTCTACTCTGGAGGTCTAACCCAGGCGGGGCCTGTGGATGGTTTAGTCTTTTTCCCCCCTTTTTTTCTTTTTCTTTTTTACTCCTTAAATAAATCATGCTCCACTTTCGGAACGTTGACTTATTAAAATAAACATGCACCCCTTTTCCAATTTTTTCATGTATACAGGACTGTCAGACAGAATGAGCGCCTTTAACTAACAAAAGGTGGACATAAGTGCAGCCAGAGATGGTTGGCTGCTTTGTCTGATTTTTTTCCATTCTTAAACAGCCTTCATGTTTTCAATGAACATTACAAACTGTGATGAAAGGATGATTGTGCCTTTCTCAAACTCCTATCAAAGTGTCACTCAAACTATGTGATTCTTCTAACTGTTTTCAGCCATCACCTTAGAGAGAGATGACTGAAAAAGAAAACGGTTCACACTCAAGCTGTCGGATTCATCTATGTTAATGAATCAGACATGAGAGAATTGGGAGGAAGGAGTGGAGAAACCACTCCATCTGAGAAACCCATAGGATAGCTCAGTCTCTGGTCTAAAAATGGCATATAATTCTGACCAGAGTCTCCGTTAGTGGCGCGCTGCATGCACAGACCCCGACGGGCCACCTTGGAAATTTGGGTTTTAGAGGTCAATTTAAATATTACCTCTCCCTGACTGTGCATAATGACTGAAAATAGGTAATTATAGTCTTTTAAAACCAGAGGTTCTGTGATACAGTACCGGGCTCAGTTCCTTAGGGAGCCGCGATAGAGACAAAACCAAAATAGATCCAAAATGGAGGTTCAGTGGTGCGATGACCGTCAGACCTGTAATCTTTTTAACAGGGTTTTTTGATTCATTTGTTTGACGGTTCTCAGACAGCCAAAGTAAACACATGGCTTCATTGGAGGAGACGGGTCAGTGGACAGCAGTTTCCACTGTACGTCTGGAATGCTCCAAGCAGATATGCCAAAGATGAACTTTTCCCCCTCTGTCTTTCTTTCTTAAACCCAAGGTTCTTCTAGATGCGACAGAAACAAAAATGGTCAGAGGGTGGGAGGTTAAAAGAACATTCCAGACTTTTTTCCAGATTCTGTTCCTCTTTTTCTTACCTCCAGAATTCTTAACCACAGCTAAAACAGCTGAATTGTCTCTTTTTAGTGTAACCATTTAACTGGAGTGCTCTCTAATTTTCTCATGCACTGTCTTTCTTGTGGTAAATCAGAGCCCTCCCTCAATGCTCTGAGCTGGAGCACAGAGGCGCAGACACCCCCACAGCCCTGCAGCTTATTAGTGAGCCCTACATGTTAACACGCAAGCCAGTATACAGTGCAAAACTAATAATGGTCTTCTCAGCCTTATATCTTTAGCCTCTACTTCTCAGCCTTATATCTTTAGCCTTTACTGCTAACATCTAGCACTCACCCAAGAGCTAAAGCCTGGGAAACCTCATTCACCACCCTCTCCCTAGGCCCCTTCGTTCAAACATAAGTTTTCAGTCTTAAGCAACTCTGCACCCCTTTACACTGCTCTACCAGACCCGCTAGTGCCTGTGCCAACCAGACCTCCAGGTTCTTGGCTTTGGAGTTGGAGGGTGGTGTTTCCTGCTTGTCTTCAGCACTGGATTAATGTTCCTGCATTAGTCACCTCCACTGAGAAAATAACTAGTCTTAGTATTAGTCTTACTCAGAACGGTTTGGACTAATAAGAGAGATATTTCTCAGAACAAATCCCCTTCGCACTCAGAATACTTGTTGAATGCAGGAATTCTTGTTGATGGACTCTAGGGTCACTTTTACAGGTTTTGCGCATAACAGTTTATTGCACATGTGAAAGAAATACCTTTTAGCAGATATCCACGATTGTGTTGCGTGATTAGCTCTTGAACCAACATGGCTGTTGAGGGCCAGGAGGAGTTAGAGAGTAAGAGGAAGAAAAATGTAGAAAGCAAAGGTCTGGCCTGTCCTTCCCAGTGTAAACACAAAGGTGGCGTGCCCTGGCCAGGGTGAAATAGGATCTTAATAAGAGAGGGTATTAAGTTGCTGAGGAGAAAATTGCATTAACAGCAGTGGCAGCTTTTAGCCAGAGGGAGGGAAGCAGAGGGGGAAAAGCAATGGAGAGGGGTGACTGTTTCTGACGCGTAGAATCTGCTCACTAATGTAAACACATCTCCTCAGGAAGTGGCAGGGCAGTGGTGATAGATGAGGGCTCCCAGAGGGAGAGTGAGTGAGCACTAGCTACAAAGATGGAACCCAGGAATTTCTCTCCAACTTTGTCAGGTCGCCAGGACAGAGGAAGCAAGGAGAGGGAATGTAGGGAAAAAACGATGGATAAGAGCATCCTACAAGAAGTCTTGTATATGACCTTCCTCTCTTGGATGATGACCACATTGTCTCATATCTTGTTTGAATATGCTGTGGATGTTTGGTGGCTGCTTTAGCTTTAATATTCTCTTCATTTTTGTTCTCTTTTGCAGATACTTCTTTGCAGTGTTGGCTATACTGACACTGCTGGGGATCCTGAACGGTTTGGTGCTACTTCCGGTACTGCTTTCGCTTATGGGCCCACCAGCTGAGGTCATACCCGCTAACAACGGCAATCATTTGCAAAGTCCCTCTCCTGAGCCCATGCCTCCTCCTATGAACCACCATGGGTACTATGCTGGGCACATCCCCAAGAGACCACGTCAGGCTTTCTCTGAGACCTCTGACTCTGAATACTATTCCGAAACTACGACAACCTCTGGCATCGGTGAGGAGGAGTATAAGTACTGTGACAGGAGCACATACATCACACCACCAGCTCAACCTCCAACCTCTCATATTCTGCTTGAAGCCAGCAAGAACCCCAGCTTCCCTAAGCTCACAGTAAGTCGACCTGACAGAAAACATTAGGAATCAAACTGCTTACAATGTAGCTGCTATAGAACACTTTTGTAATGTGTTTTGTGCTTGTTTTTGCCTCCAAGGTGGTGAAGCCTTTTGATGAAAGCAGCTCTAAAGGACAGAACAGCGAGTCAACTCAGAATGCTGTCAACTCGGTCAGTTCACAGATCACACGATGGGACAACAAACACGAGTACCAAGGGCAGAGGAGACAACATTTACCTAGCGACAGGGCCCACTGTCCTCGTAGGACTACTCAGTGTGGCCCAGGGCCACAACCAGGGAGAGGGCAGCAGCAAAACAGGACTACAGCCCCAGCACACAGCCCTGGGACATTGCAGCGCTCTAACAATGCCATCACCATGGTAACAGCAACAGCCTCTGTGACAGTGGCAGTGCACCCCAGTTTGCCGGGGTCGTACCAGGGTTACATGCACGAGGGTTTTGAGGATAACGAGTCAGACTCTTTTGATGACTCTAAGAGGACTTCTCAAACATATGGGAAAGCTACACATTATAAGAGGGACTCTTTAGAACTTCAAGATCTGGAATCCACAGAAAAAAGCCAGCATCAAGCTAACCAGACACTAGGTAAAGATTTTAACCTTTTTATGGCTTAATATTTCAAATCCCAATACTAGAGATTTGTGTATTTTAGATTATTTTGAAAAAGCAGGCATCTGTCCGTACTGATCGTGACCATGTTCTATCTTTTACGTGTGTTACAGGTGGTGCATGGATTCAAGCAGCCAAAGATTGCTAGACTGCTCCCAGCCCCCACATCCCTTTGTCTGGAATCTCTGGCTGTTTTTGGGAAGTTCCCAACCTCAGCCCAGTGTCTTTTATCTCTTTGAACTGTACATAGACCTCACACAGACAAGAGGATTTATTTTAAAATTATTAAAAAGGTCTTCATAGACATTTATAAATATATATATTTTAATACTAAAAAGAGGGAAACTATTTTAAAATGTGCTGTATAACTGGTGTATTCTCTTGTGTAAATGTCAGATGTATAGATTGTAAAATGAGCTATATGTAAAAATAAGTGAAATGATATTGGTTATTGAAATGCAAGGTCAGTGTTCTTTTTTCTTTTTTTTTTGCTGCTACTCTTCAAATTTAAGATGACGTGTCTTGAAAATATGCAGTACCCCTTTCCCCAACATAAGCCAAGATTTAACTTTATATTAACAAGTTCTTAAACTGCAGCCAATAGGAAGCTTATCTGTTTTGTTCAAAGATGTTGACTTATATTTGTTTGCACTGTACAAAATCAAAACCTATATAGATAACAGTTTTTCTCAGTTGAAATTTCCAGGTTTTTTCCTGTATTTATTGAACTTTTTTACTGACAGCAACCATTGTGCCTTCTTAATTTTTAATCTCACAAAAATTAATTTGTCAAACTGTTGCATCACTATACTGTTCAGGATCAGCATTGTCATTGATATGGCTGTTAGCTTAATGTTATCATCTGTTTTGTTTTTTTTCTCATGGTTTTACACATCATTGTTAGCATGAAATGCTCTGTCTATACAGTGTGCAGTGAACAGCAGAACTATGGGTCTAATGTTTTCTGTTCCATTATTCTGTTATATACTCATTTGCAGGCTACATTTATATACTTGAAGTGGTGGTTAAATGACACTTTTTTTGTTGCTTTTCCTCTATGGTTATTTTAGCCATACATGAGTAAGCTTCAGTTTGTCACTATATATGCCCCAGCAAAGGTTTGGGAGACATCAGGCAAACGTGTAGTTTACCCAAATATCATTCAGAAAGGGAATTGTGTGTGAGAGCAAAAGGATATTTTTGTTTTGCTTGTTTGTTTTCTCTTTTTTTTTTTTACCATCTTGTTAGCTGCTTTGTACATAGCAAAAGCCCTGCGCAATAGTTTACCTGGTAGTTGCCCTCTGGGCTTCTCCCATAAGGCAAGTGTAGGGACAGATAAATAGTTATGGTGCTAGTCTTCCTAGTATTCTGTCTGCAATGCAGTTCTTTCTTAGGTCCAATTTCAGCCAAAAGCTCACTCATTCAGTATTGGTCAAGTCACTGCCAGAATAAATGCAGGGAAAAGTGTTAATGTAAGTGGCAGCTTCTCTCACTCTCTATCTCTTTATTTAACAAAATATGTTTTAACAGAAACAAACCAAGTAGCTACTGTATCTGGAAGACAACGCAAAATAAGCAATCTAAAGCACATGTAAAGCTTAAGGACAGGAGTGGCTTGGGCAGACAGGAGACAAGGGTAGGGGATGGGGGTCCTGCATAGGGGTTTTGTTTCAAATGTATGTCATGCCATATAAATTATTTATATTAAATTTTTATTTTTGTAGTTTGTACAGATGTTAGTCACTAGACTGAAGTTATATTTTTAAAGAGTAAATATATTATAAATATAAATATATAATTATATCTATTTGTTTCTGAGATTTTGTTTTTTTTTTGTGGGGGGGGGAGTATGGGTGGAGCAGGCTTTGAAATTTTCATATTGCTGTTGGAAATAATGAAGGAAAGGTGTGGCTACGGTTGTCCACCTTCTGTAGACTCTTTGCCTTTCCTCCTTCATGTAAAGATTTGAAGTTTCTGGTTTTGTTGTTGTCTAAATCACTGTGACTTCAGAAAACTTTGTGGGGAAAAAAGAAAAGAAAAACCTTTTGTGACCATCATTTCCTTCACCCTTTATAGGAATTCAACTAACAAAATAAATGGAAAAAAAAAACTGACTTTTTTCTTCTATGGCCTCTTTTTTTTTAAACTGTCATATTTTGAAGTTATTTATACATTTTATCACTTAAAAAAGCCTCTATTTTGGGCAACTAAATGCTGTTATGATGTGAGAGGTGATTAGGTGAGGGGAGGGCAGTTTAGATGTATCAGCTCCACACTTCCTGTTTTATTGTTATGACTCCCCAGGCTAGTGTCGTCAGTACAATAAGCCCACCAATGGAGATGAAAGGCGTGTGCTGTAAATTCCTCGGCTTCCCACAACACGGGCTCATCTGTCAGCTTCCTCGGGCCTGTCTGAATCTGATACACCTCTGGCTTTTGAAGTTACTGTCGAGGCCCCTCAGTATCAGGACAGACAGTGAGCGGGTCAAGGGTTTTGCCTCATGGAGTCGGAGAGCAACAACTGAGGCCGAGGGGCATGATCTCGTTCTACATGTTAGAGTTTCAGTTTATCAAAAGGAACATGTTGAAAGCTTCTGCTTTGTAAAAATTGCTGATGTAAAATGAGAATGCCTTGCTATGCATTTACAAAAGCTAGGTTTACACATGCACCCAAATCATCTGTTAATAATGGCGCAATGGCTTTGAAAAGCCTTCATGTAAACACATTAATCGGTCCGATTGAACTTGATTTGAATTAAATATTGATCGTATTGTGTAGGTCTGAAATAATCTGATCAATAGTGGGGAAAAATAATAGAACTGAATCTTCTCAATCAGATTAAAAAATACCTTGTGCAAATTTGTTCATGTAAACGGAAGTTTCAGAATCTGAAATCGGATTGGATTAATTCAAAACTGACAAAAAGTTGTGTATGTAAACATACGTATTGAGAAATGCATATAAAATGGAAGTTTAGGGGCCAACAAGCAAATCAGTTAAAACACATTATCAATTTTCATTCAAATGCCCATTCTTAAGTCAATCATGCATAAAACGTTTAGGCAGCCTCCACGTTAAAGTATATGATGGAAATTTAATGTGGCTTTAAACCCTATCCTCCGGCACTCAACAGGTTATAACCACTAAATCAAGGTTGGAAAAACCTTGATCTGCCAAGACGCAGAGAGCTTGTGACCATATATATATATATATATATATATGATTAAACAAGCAGTTTCCAGATAAACTCCTGAAGAAGCAACAAAAATCTTCACTGGAGGTCCAGAGCTATCAACGGCTTCCGCTGGGAAGCACTGAGATTAGGACAGCTGACGTAGTTTAACTGCATCTTCCTGAAGAGTGAACTGCTCTGTGACGTACTGAACATGCTCTGAGTGAGGAAACTAGAGCGAGAGAGATGATCGCAGGAGAGATAGGGCTGTCTCTCATTCATGTCTGGCTTTGGCAGCGTATCGTGAGCTGTGGGAGCCAAACGACACTGGCACTGTGCAAAACAAAATGGGGGGTCTGACTCTGCCTACCATTCAGTTCTATAAACTTTATCAGAGCAGATTGAGAATGAGATTTAAAGAGAAAGATAGAGCTGTGTGTGTGTGTGAACTGGCAGATATGGAGGGCAGAAGCTGGCACAAACTGAAAGAATCTTTGAAATAGTCTGTAATATATGGGTGAGATAACAGCTGACACCTTTAACAACAGATAGCTGCGTCTGGATGGCAACAATCGGAGCAAAGCAGTGTCTATATGGGGCAGGCAAAAAGGAGGAGGGAAAAAAATTGGGTGAGAACAAAAGAAGGAACACATGATCTGCTGTGCTACTTGGGTGGCCAGAGGATGAGCGCTCATTGTTGCATGAATTCAATAGGGCTGATTAGTTAAAAGTGTGTGTGTGTGTGTGTGCTTTACATTTATGGTGACTGGCACGGGTCTCTCCTTCTCGGCATGACTGAAAATGGATAAAAAGATTACATTTCTATTCACTGTTTATCTCTTTTAGCCAGTATTATGGTTTTTTGAGGGTTGATATGGCTGGAAAGGGGTGGTGAGGAAAATTTCAATTCTTTAGATATGGGGCAAAAACAATTCCCACAAGTTTACCTCCACATTGAAATTAATGAGAGATGATCAAAATACTGTACAAACACTAAATAATAATAATAATAATACTTGTATTACGCAAGGATGCATTCAATTAAAGTAAAGATGGGTAATTTCTCCAGCTCCATTTTGGCTCCTTCTCTATTTTCTCTATACATGCTACCTCTGGGCGCTATTCTAAGGAGTCATGGCGTATCCTTTCATTTTTACGCGGACCACACTCAAATTTATATTCCAATCAAGAGAAACAACCCTGCAGCGATGAATTCTCTTCTGAGATGCTTAGAGGAGGTTAAAGCATGGCTAGCCCAAAATTTCCTCTCCCTAAATGAAGACAAGACTGAGGTCATTGTTTTCAGCCCAAATGAAAACTCTCAGTCCAGAGTTAGAGAGTCTATCGGCTTTTAAATCCCCAGGGGTGCGGAACTTAGGTGTTCTTGTTGACCAGCCTTTAAAATTTGACAAACAGATCTCATCCGTAATCAGTTTCTACCAACTTCGTCTATTGTCTAAAATAAATAAAATATTTAAATAAATAAAAATTTCATACATTTTATGAAAACATCTAAAAATCAGATTATGTTGTCATCACTGTCAGATGTTTTTTTGGTACCTGGTAATAATCAATGCAGTATTTTGTCTGAACATGTCATGATATCATAAAAACATCCACCTAAACTAAAGCCCTACTACACACACTGAAACGAGAAGCCGCAGCAAGGAATCAGTCTGTGTCCATCCATAGGTCTTGTTTACCTATCCTCATTAGTTCACTGACCTCATTATACAGAGCACAGATCAATATTTACAGAAATCACTTCAAACTAACAAATGTGTTTGCAATTTCTAGGTCCTATTCCAGTACAGAAAACAATATGAATTTTCAAGCCGGCCCCTGCAGTGTAAACATGTTTTAAATAAACAGGAACTAACGTAATGCTCTTTTAATTGATTCATTCTGCCCAGCGATGTTTACAGAAGGGCCTAAATACGAACTTGTAATGCAAACCCAGTGTTTAGAAGTGGTTTGTTTGGTTAAAACAATAACAGTTTGAATGCCAGCCATGTTAGAGTTGCATTGTGTGCTTCAAGGGCTTTATTTGGGGATGTAAATCTTTCTAGACTGCATGCTCTCTACAAATTGTACTGCAATTCGCAGGGCAGAGCTGTCTACGTTCGAAATAGGAGAGGGAATAATCATAAAGCAGTTGTGCGCAGTATGGCACTCTGGGTAAAAGAACATCAGATTATAATTAAACACATGCGAGAAGTAATAAAACGTAATGAACGTAGTGAGGAGACAGGCAGAGCCATTTTATGTGGCCAGCACAACATGTTGTGTAGCGCTGAACGCCGCGCCATATGTGTCCTCGGGTGCTCTGGGTTTAAATGTCTGTCCATATATGGTATCTATAGCACTTTTTTTTTAAACACATTCATAGTTACTGACATGGAAGTGGCCTTGTGGGTAGTGAAGACAATCCAAATATCTGTGTTGAAGCTTTTTTGGAGAGCAAGTTAGAAGTGTCTGTTCAGAATTTTACGTGCAACATTGGAGAAAAAAAACAACAACCTAATTTACTCATTACCAAGTTTAATATGAAAAACTTACTGTAAACTACAGCTTTGGAGACATTTTCTGCTGATGCAAGATGGACAGTTTTGGTAAAAGAGACTATTTGTAGCTGCTTACAGCTTAACACAAAGTTAAGCAATTTTGTGTGATTAAAAAACAAACAGTTTGATTTAAAAACAGATTTTTACCAGTAATTGGAATGAGCAATATACTGACAATTAGTATTGAACCATGCACTTTCTGTAATTGCAGTGTAGACGTATTACGCAACTCTGGTCAGTAAGATTTTAAGTGTAATGTTTAAGAGGATCTAAAATAGTTCATGATTTAGAGCAAAAAGTGCAAGAATTTACAAGCTTATGCATCAACTTGCAAGTGGAAGTTTCAAATCTGAAAGTTATGAAGGTGCTTGATCACTAGGTGGTGCTGTTCAGACTATAATAAAGACTGCAAAACAAAAAACAGCAACCCACAACAGTCAGTTCCAGCTTTCATACAGTTTGAAGAATGCACTTGTGTTTTAAGCTTTATTTATAGACATGTTAAATTGGATAAACACACTGAAAAGTACTTGTAAATGAAGAGACTTGTAAGCTAGGTAACAAAGTAAGACACTTGTATATGGTGTAAAAGTACGACGCTTGTACATGTAAATGGCACAATAATATCTGATAAACCTTTGAAGTTGAATAAAGACACAGTAGGCTACGTAACCACTAGTTCCTCAATCAATTTCATTGCGTATTGTTAAAAAATATAGATGTTCAAGTTCTTAGATTCATATTATTTTAAATGTGTTGATGAAATGACACCAACATGCCGCTCATATCCATTTATTTTTCCTGTTCAACATTAAAGAATTATTTCTGAAGAATCTTCATGCAGATCTTTTCTATTCATATCAAGTTGCAAATACGTGTCAAGTTTCTATACGTCAAGTTGCAAAAATGACTAAATAAACCCACTAAAGCACCATTAAAGTATGATTTGTTGAGTGTATTCTCAAGCCAATCTATATATTTGTGTGAGGAACAGTCAGATTGAAAACTACGTCATTTTTCAATGATTTAGTAAGCTGAAATCGTGAACAAATCATTATTTTGAACCAGTTCTTTGAAATGAACCAAATTAAGACACTGTCTCAGTGGTTTTTGATTAACAGCTCACTGAAGGGAAATTTAAACAACAACGTAATATTCGGTTGTTCTTTTACAAAAGTTATCATATTAGGATAAATTGGATAAACACTACTGTAAATGAAGACACTTGTAAAGCTAGATAACATAGTAAGACACTTTAAATGGTGTTCTCATAGGCTGCAAGGGAGTTCTTGCCCTCATTCAGAGCTATGTATTCAGTCTGGCATGTTCGGCCCAAAGGGATGGGGCCAAGGCACGAGGAGGCCGAATATTCCAAACAAAATGCCTCTCATCGCCTAAATCCATCATTGCAGCAGAGACAGGCAAGTCCCTCTTTCTCTGGATGTTTAAATGAGAGAGTGTGTAAGCATGTATGTGTTGACTGGTCCTGAACTGGCTCAGTGAAAGTCCAGCAGACATTTCTGGCCTCTGGGATGATCCACAAGAGACCCTATTGATTTATCTTTAAATCATTAATATTAATTAGGATTAAGTATTCCAGAGAGCCATGCAATAAAAATACATATTGGCCACATTAAACTACAAAACTGATCTGTAGTGCAGAGAGATGGCACACACATCGTACTTAACCTGTTAACTGCCACCCCCTTTTTGGAGCATAGATATGAACTTAAACGTCGTAATTCATGAATGCTTTGGAATACAGACCTATGGTTGGTCTCTTTAAAAGAAAAGCACTCTAAAGCAAATGTACTGAAGTAAACATTCATTTTATACATAAATAATACATATTTTACAATATAATTTGGACCCTAATCTCTGGATTCAGACTAAAGCCTAGTCCCAGACACACATCAGACCACATGCACTGCCTAAACTGTGCTGATAAAATCACTCTAATTTAATAACATATAAAATAGCACAGTTAATCTTTTTTAGCATATTATATTGCTTCATATTGCCATTACGTATTTTAACACATTCAAATTTTAGCTGTTTTAACAAATTGGCTTTTTTTCCTTTTTTTTGGCATTTAGTAAGTCAAGTCATTTTTGTATAGCGCTGTCACAAAACATGTAATTTCAAAGCAGCATTAAAGAGAATCATTAATTAATGTCTTAAACCTTAAAGCCCCAACAGGAATTCAAGAAATAGCCTTACATTTAGAGTACTCAATTTGGGTAATTTGGGTAAAGACAGACATTTTTCAGGATGCTGACAGTTAAGAGTAAAAGATTATAGAACATCTAATAACAGTTACAATTTCTACTCCTTGCAGCGTTTATTTATATAAAGGCCTAAAAGATGAACGTCTGCATGAGTTTTAATAATACACCCTTTTTGTTAGACTCTGTGGTTTGCACACCTGTGTTGACGGGCACGATGTCCTCTAGACGCCTTGAAATGGAAGCATAAACAGGCATACCCAGCTGGGGAAACCCACACTCACCACAGCCCTGCAGACAGAGCATAGGCCTGCCGCCAGCGCCTGCATCTTTTCACACAGACATGCGCATTTGATCATTCCACCTAGAAAAGAATAGCAAAAGTATCACAAAAGACATAGGAAACATCCTAAATGACCGTTAGGAATATTCAACAACTCCTTGAAAACAGTGTAGCATTCATGAACAAAATCAAATATTAAAACACCTCTGTGAATACATTAAATTTAGAGACTCACTACCGGTGCCAATGAGCATGGCAGGCGATGCCAAACTGCATGCAAAATAAGCAAGCGCCAATGTGGCTGACTCTGAAGCTATTCAAGATGCTGGGAATTTCCTGGTGTGTCGCACTCACATTGATTTTTAAATGAGTAAACATGCTAAAACAAATAAATAAAAGTGCACATAAATTCCTCAACACTATTACAACGGCAGGAAATGTTATTTCTAATGCAACATTCACATGCGAGTTCAGTAAAAGGTCTGTATGCATAGTTGGACTGCCCTCTATTGGTAGGAAAGGATCATGTGCAGGACAACAAATTCAGCATTGAAACACTGCACATGAAAATATCTAAATCTAGAACAGTTAACAGTTAAAAGTTAACTATAAGAATAGCACAATGATATCTGCTAAGGTTTTAAAAAATGAAGACAAAACGTGCGTCAGGTTCTTACACTCTTGAAATGTTTCTTATTCATGTTGCATTCAAATTAGGCTATTTTAAATACGTTGATGAAATGACACCATCATGTCGCTCCAACCCCATTCATTTTTCCTGTTCAACATTAAATGATTATTTCTGAAGAATCATCATGCAGATTTTTTCTATTCGTATCAAGCTGCAAAAATAACAAAATAAACCCACTTAAGCACAATTAGGTGCGATTCGTTGAGTGTATTCTCAAGCCAAACTATATATTTGTGTGACTGTGAGGAACAGTCAGATTGAAAATTAAGTCATTTTTCACTGATTTAGTAAGATGACACGAGTCATTCTTTTGAACCGGTTCTTTGAAATGAACCGAATTAAGACACGGTATTGAGACTCAGTGGTTTTCGATTAACAGCTCACTGAAGGCAAAGTTAAACAACAAAGTAATATTCGGTTGTACAAAAATACACACATTGACTGTATCACATTATAGACTGTTTGTATGGGGGGTGGGGGAATGGTGTAATATGTGTGCATGTGTTTATGGAAAGGCTCATCTCCAAGCACCATAACACATTTAGGCAGCCCTGCCACAGGCCTGGCAACGTTGATGGACACTTTCCCCATCCAGATCCATTCACAGACAATCCAGAGCCACAGAATGACAGAGAAGAAAGAAAGGGGTCAGGAGGAAAAGAAAAACAGAGGTTGTTCTGCATGGTCCTCCGATGGGCTCGCTGGGAGGTTTGTCTGTTTATTTAGTCTGTGGAGGTGATGGGAACTGAGCATAAGCCACTGCCAATTTTCTCCACATTGAGAAAATATTCATGTGGACAGCTGGAATCCAGAGAGCAGAGTCAAACAGACTCAGGGCCAACAGATACAAGACTCGGCCTCGCATGAAACACATTTCCAAATCGAAAATCCCAGCAAAAGCTCCTTCAGCTCTCTGGTCTTTTTTAAAATGCATGGTGGATAACCGAACCGAAGGAACCATGTTTGTAACAAGCCAGTGGTCTTTTTGCTATTCTAAGCATGTTGTTTCAGAAGCTGGCTAGATACAGCCAAAGACTCAATGCAAAACTGAATCAAAACTATTTCAGTCTGTTAAAACCAGTGAAGGATCCAATTATAATCAAGGTCTCAGGTAGTTTTTCTGAGGTGACCCTCCCAAGTCCCTAATCATGCAAGAGTGTGGGTAATATTAAAACAGACAAAAAAGGTTTGAACAATAAGATTTAATCCATAGAAAATATTCCAACCACTTAATTAGTTCACCACAACATCACTATAGTTGACATGTTAATATATTCAGAACAATTATTTTCTACATTTTTTACACATGCACACATAACCCCCCCCCAAAAAAACTGGATGGAAATGATACACTGATAGTTAGATATAGAGAATGACAATCATTTATTAAGTATTAAACAACGAACAGTCTTGTAAAAGGAGTGCAACAGTATGTCTACATCAAATGTAGTGATCGAACAAGATACATATTTAACTGGTATTCACAATTTTGGTGCAATATATGCAAGCACAGATATATGCATTTACACAGTATGGGGGTAAATAGTTTGGGAGGGGGTGGGAAATGCCACCCAAAGAGCTCAGAGGAAGCTGTTGAGCTTCTAGGCCTCACACGGAGATGTGGGGCCACCCACTCACAGGTCGATTTTGTTTATTTTCATCCTTTGAGGTAAACTGTTCAGTGTGAGCTGTTTATTAGGCCTTTGATTAGTCATGTGTCAGCTTGTGCTTGCAGGGCAAGTGTATACACTGTTTGTGGCTTGTATATAGTGGCGATTTGGAGGTCAAGACCGGGGGTGGGGGTTTGGGGATGATGGGAAGGGTCTCATTTTGGTGATTTAAAAAAAAAAAAAAAAAAAAAAACACGTTTCAATGTGATGTGAAACAAGTTAGAATCCAAATGCACACACACACACACACAAAAAAAAAAAAAAAACCACGAGCTGATGATTCATGAAGACTGCTTTGAAAAACCAAGACACGGCATTCAAAATGTGATTTACCAAAGATCCAAGATGAGGGAACCTTTATTCACTACACAAAAACAATTAAAGCATACACACACAACCCCCCCCCCCCCCCCCAAAAAAAAAAACACTTGATGTATCTCTAGCCAGATAGCAGATAAGATTATTAAAAGAACAAATTGAAATTGCATTAGCTTTTCTAAGAGGTTTCTTTGCAGTTGTTCGCAGCTGAATCTCATCTTAGATTAGGTTGGTGACATCCTGATCCTCTGTTCTGCTTCAATAGCTGATCTCAAAGCCTGGTAAGACTCTACAACAAGAAGAAAAACTATTTCAATGCTGTAATTATAAACGTTATATATTCAGTGCGCTGGTGTAGAATGCTCGTGACCTTCATAGAAAATGACTTTTCCTTAAATAAAATACGCTTCTGTTCACAAAAGTTTGAATGGTATTAAAAAAAAGAAGAATTTAACACTTTAGCAAGGAAGCATTAAATTGTTCCATAGTGACAATAAAGACATTTAATGTATCTATAATTAAAGATTTCAGCCTCAAAGAATAATGCTGCTCTTTAAAAAATAAAATAAAATAAAAATGAACAAAAATATTAAATCAGCACAACTGTTATTAACATTGATAAGTATTTCTTGAGCACCAAATCAGTATGTTAGAATGATTTCTGAAAGATTATGGGACATTGAAGACTAGAATAATGGCTGCTTGAAATTAGGCTTTGCCATCACAAGAATAAATAACATTAAATTAGAAAACAGCTAGAACCTCATTAACACAATATTTCTGTTTTTACTGAAATTAAGAATAAAGGCAGCCTTGGTTAGCATAAGAGACTTTTTCAAAAACCTTACTGACCCAAAACTTTAGAATGGTAGTGCATGTCTCGGTTTGGATTAAAATGAAATACCTTGCAGTTTCTTCATAAATGCATCAATCTCTGGTAAATTTGCTAAAATATCAAACGAGGGATATTCCATGGATCTGGCAATCTCGCTGCACCCCTGGAAATGAGAAACAGAAATGACTCAAGGTCTCAGAGCAGTTAAAAGAACTCATGTCTGAAGAAATGCATTCAGGGGTAAACAAATAGCAAAGGGGCGTTTTGTAATCTCACTGCTATGGGGAGTTTTATAACTTTTTGAGTGATAGTGAGATTTAAAACAAAGCTGCCCACACAGAGCAGGTGTGTTTACACAATAGACATCCGGAAAGCCAGAAAGCTACAAACCTTCAATTCTTCATAAAACCTCTCCTCCATATTAGACACTTGTGATATAGCCTCAAAAGCTGGGACAACAGACTCCTGAAAAATAAGTACATTTGGGGGGTTTTGAGCAATTTTTGCACCACATTTCTATAAATAAATCAAACACATGCATGTCAAGCTGTGACATTCTATACTTAAGCTAAATAGAAACATGTATTAGATGAGTCTCAAACATTAAACTCGGCATGAAATTCACCTATTTTCTAAATGTACCTTACTGATCTTATTGTGAACGATTCATCCATGAATAGGTTTTATTTTTTTATACCTTAAATAAGAAACATGAAGCCATAGCATGATCTTCTCTGATGACAAATGCCAAACTTCTCCTGTCAATTAGTTTTCTCTGCCACTTTCTTACATTTGACCGCACTCACATTCTGATCTACCTCCTACCAATCAAGAACCAAAGGATAGAACCAAGTTCTCATCCTAATTTTTTTTCTCTTCAGTGTCACAATTTTTGCCTTCCATTTCATCACAACTTTACGGCTAGCTATTTCAATTTGTTTGATTTAAATAAATCAAAGAAATATTAAATTATGACTTGCTGAAATACAATTAACTGGTTCAAAATGGTCAAATTCCGTGACTTGTCATTCAAATAAAAGCTCTATTCAACCACTTATAAGCAAAACAAAAACATCTAATTCAATATGATTTGTAGATGAAAGGAAAGTCCTGACACTTAAAATTAATATGCATGGGGTGATTCACTCACCTCCTCTGAGGAGTTTCCCTCCTCAGAAATCTCTAGGTGTGTACCATTCTCCACTGAAGCTCCCTTGGACATGCCATTCAATTCCTTTACCCTGTCAGAAACACACAAAACTGACTGTAATAACTAAATCACACCACCAGAGGTCCTCAGTCAGAAGCAACAAATTCAAATACATGAAGATAAAAAAAAAGCACCTGTTTGCATAACGTAGTGTGTTCAGAGTGTATTCACAAGAGCCCATACCAGGTGATATCATTGCGATCTATAACAGGCAAAATGAAAAAAACAAAACAAGGAGATTAAGGTTACAATAAATAACAGTATTAAAAGCAAGCTCTAAAAAGAGGGTTACTGAAAAAAATAATAATAATAAATCACTCTTACCATACAGGTCCTTGAATTTTCTCCAATGAAGGAGTCCCGAAGCACCTGGGTGAGTTTGCTCATCCTGAATGGGATGTGCTCACTGTTTTGGCCCAGAGAGCGGATACATTCCTGAACAGTCAGGTAAGATGAAAGTTATTGCATTCAAATTCTGTAACTGCCAATTACTTTTGTGTTTGTATGAATGGTGAAACATCTGGGAACAAATGAATTTCTTACAATACAATGGAGCAGCAAACAAAAGCTATAAATCAACAAAGGCTTGTTGCATGAAGCCAGATTCAGTTGCTAGCCAGGGGAGTTTGAGATTAGTTCGAGCAAACTCTGCTTTTTTGGGCTCAAGGTGGATTGGTTTTTAGCGTTGTTCATCGACATTGCAACTTACGCTACAAGGCTAATCTGCTCTGGAGCAGGTTTTATTCTGGATTAGAGATTGCAAACCAAAACTGGACCAATCAGTTGTAAGCACAGTGATATATCTGATGCAATAAAGTCACTCTTGCTCAAAAATAAAGCGGTTTATAGTGAAAGCATTTTAGAGACAAAATTGCCTGTCATTTGCAGCTAGTCATTTATTATATGTATATTATATGAATGAATTATAATTAAATGTATAATAGACCCTTTTCCGGGTTTCTCAGAAGCCATCATTGTTGGGTAAACTTCTATAGTGGTGAACTGTGTCCCAATTTGCTCAAATAGCAGAAGAGAAGAGAAGAGAAGAGAAGAGAAGAGAAGAGAAGAGAAGAGAAGAGAAGAGAAGAGAAGAGAAGAGAAGAGAAGAGAAGAGAAGAGAAGAGAAGAGAAGAGAAGAGAAGAGAAGAGAAGAGAAGAGAAGAGAAGAGAAGAGAAGAGAAGAGAAGAGAAGAGAAGAGAAGAGAAGAGAAGAGAAGAGAAGAGAAGAGAAGAGAAGAGACTGATAACGGTAGTCAGAAGAAAGATGTCTATTTTACCGTCACTCCCACAGCCGCTGTATTAGAAACAAACCTCACAACAGAGTTAACTAGTTTCTTGTAATTTAATGCAAAGGTATTATAATACGAAGTATAGGCCTGGTTTCACAGACAGGGCTTTAGGCCTTAGTTCAATTAGGAAATTTCTTCGCTGTTTTCTCGCTTTTTGCTCACAGCTTTCTCTATAGAGCTCCCCCTACAGCTTCGGAATAGATATTTGACAACACTGTCATCAAAAGTCGTTGGCGACTCTCCCCCCTCTGGTCATGTGTATTTGTTTTCAAAGAAGCCGGCGAACACAGAGCCAAAGTTGCAAGGGTGTTTTTTCCGCTCACAGGCGGAATTCAACAAGCTGTTCAGTTAAGGTAAATTAAGCTAAAAAACCAGCATAGTTCACCTTTAAGTAGCTTTTATAAATGTGCCTAGGAAAATCACATTACTGGTGTGCATCTTGAGACAAAAATGGCACTGTCAGTGCAAGCTACTTTCAGTTAAAACAGCTCAAACATGCATTTTAGCCTGGGACTAGGCATAAGCCTTGTCTGTGAAACCGGGCTATAGTATTATAAATGTAGCTGTGCATTAAAAAAAAAAAAAAAACCTTGCCAGATGCTGATGCTGATGACCGTTAAAACCAGTCACAGTATGTGAAAAGAGTCTATTCATAATACATATTCAAATAATTATATGCATTGACAATTCATATTAAACTTTGTATCTGAATACATATAAATACAAGTTTAAATGTAGAAAGATGAGACAGATTAAGCTTACACGTTTACTTTTGAGCTCTTTGCAGACCTATATAAAATTAATTAAATTCAGTTGATTCACCAGCATTGATAGTCAGATATTTTCTTTCAGCTGCCTTCTCAAACTTTTGCTGCAACAGTGTTTATTCCTGCCTTGTAAATGCACTTAAATTCATGAATTTTTTTTATAATCTCAATCTTCAGCAGATAAGTGAATTGCGGCGGCTCTCTACCGAGAACTTAATCAAACTGACGCACAATGATCTGTGTGATTGGCTGTTCGCTGCACGTCATACTTTCAGGTGCACACACTCTAGAGTTAATGACAAACTCTGGATCAAACCCGGAGTTGACAATGTTTAAACCAAGCGTTGTGTGCCCGCTCAACCTGATCGAAATCAGGTTGAATTAGTTTGTTCAACTAGCTTCATGCCACAGGCCTCAGTTGTATGAACATATCTCAGATGGTTTACACAGTTTAAAAGTGTTTGAATTATTATTATTATTTTTAAATGTAATTTTATAAAGAATCCAAAATTTGTACTCTTTCATATTGACAAATAGAATAAAAATGTGTGTATTAAAATGAACCTATTTGGTCGATCAGTCCGAAATAGACAAAGCACCTTCAAAGCCAGCAGGCTGCGGTTGATCTCCGCAGTCTCCACTATGGTGTGCCGATCATTACTGCTGACATCAGTGCCACGTTCGTTCCCAGCAAGGTCCACCAGAGAGAATTTCCCATGGAGGAAATTCCGCCGCCTTAGGATTACCTGCAAAACTGCATGTGAACGCGATGAGCTGGCATTTGCAAACGTTTGGCCAGACGTTCTGGTAGAGGTAGAGAGAGAGGAGAGAGAGAGGTAGAGAGAGAGAGAGGAGAGAGAGAGAGAGAGAGTGTGTGTTATTGTTGAACTAATTATCTGAAACCAAAATAACAGATGCATTGTATTGACGTCACTTTCTCATCATAACAGCCCCTTAGCCAGACTGAGTGGCAAAACATCCTGCAACATGACTGGATTTAATAGGAGAAACAGCGAAAACGGGAGTAAAACAAAAGGAATTCTTATATTGAAGGAAGTTGGACTCCACATTGTTCCTTACAACTTACCAAAGAACCAGTGGTCCATGGACATTGACATGTGGCCAGAAATCGGGTTTCCTGACATTTATCGATGCCGCAGAAATGTATAAAGCAAAGCCTGTGATCAGCTAGACAACACTATAAAGACTATATAGGTACATCTAAATCCAGATGATTGATCATATATATCATTGTTATACATTGGCCAGCCCTAAATCTCTTAGGCATTATAGACCTAACATGGAAACATGGACCTAACATGTTTCCTGCTTGGAAACGGTGTGTATTGTGAAGCACTAATACATTTGACTTTACGCTTGATCATACTTCAAGATGGGATCAAATCACAAGGACATCAATTGATATTCTGGTATTTTAAACATTTTGTAGGAACTTTTAAAAAAGTAATCTGGATAACGGTCTGTCAGCTTTTACCACACAGAGATTGCAGACATACAGAGTTTCATGCTGTAAGCTGACTCTTTAAGAACTCTTTTGTGGTCCTATCTATTTGTCTGTCTAGACTGGGTCTGTCAAACATTCTTCTTTATAGAACACAAGGATAATCACATTTTTGACAAAAACATTACAGTAACGTAGAATATAAGATTCTAAATAAATATTTAAGTGATGAGTTGTCAATACAATATATAACCACAGGCTCAGTGGGTATAACCACAGCGTAACAACACAATATTAAAATAACACTGGTGAGAAGAGCTGCAGCATTAACGTGACCATTTAAGCAAGCATGACACAGGGTTTTCTTTAATATTTACCTGCATGCACTTCCCTTCTCGATCATCTTGATGACGTCATCAACAGATAACACGGGAACTTCGTGCAGGCCAACAACGTTGACCTGCTGCTTATCATCCTCCAAAACACGCAACTTTGCTTTCTTATTCAGCAAGTCAAACACCTGCAGTGCACACAAAATGTTCATCATCATGCCTGAACAAGTACTTTATGCTTGCAACCACAATCTAAAAATCAAATCAGCATAAAATCAAATAATAATACCCCACTTGTTTAATTGAGCATAAAGACTACATTAATCATTTGGAAATTTGAGGTTTATTTGCACTAGCAAACACAATAAGCCATCCGTTTGACAAGACATCACAGAAATGTTTTGGAAACATGTAATACAATATCTGCAAACCTTGCCATTGTAGATCTCAAAAAAGGTGACATATGGGCAAAGGTCCATATCAGCATATCGCTTTTGCTTTAGGAGGGTAAATACATCCTGTGCTGTGAAGCATGCAGACAGATTAATACCAGAATGAACACGGATAAACGTAACAGCCCACTTTGTAAAGTACATATGACAGTTACAATCACCTGCCAGGGCGTAAATCCCTTTAGAGCTGTTTTGGCTCTTTCCAGTGAAGTCTCCACCCATAGTCTGTAAAGAATGCCCCAAGATCAACAACATGGTTTTGGACAGTTTTGGATTTTTTTTTTTTAAAGCATAAACAACTTACATGAGTTTTTCCACTGCCTGTTTGGCCATATGCAAAGCACGTCGCCATACCACCTTCGAAAATGGTCTTAACCAGAGGTTTAGCGGTGAACCTAAAAGTTAAATTCATAACCATTTGAATATTTTGTAGGTTAAACATTGTTAAAACTGGCATATCCCCCAAAAATATAAATTCTGCCATTATGTGAAATACAAAGTTTTAACTAGTAATTCTATTCCATGTAAATACAAAGCATGATTCGTGTTTCTTGGAAGACATACAGGTTTGGGACGACACGGATGCGAACTAGTGAACTAATTCTTGAATAAACAAAACCTGCCATGTTCACACATGGTAATTAACATGGTAATAAATACCAAACAGAAACTCAATACTCAGCTACCTGTAAATCAAGTCATTAGTGGTGTCTTCATCGAACGAGTAATCAAAATGGAAGGTCTGATTCTCCAGGTACTTGGTCAGATCCACTTTCTGCTTGGGCTCGTGCAACACCATGGCTCCATTACCAGGTATTGTGACCACATCAATCTCTTTCTTTGCCAACTCTGAACACAAATAAATGAGAAATACATGAGAATCGGCCAAACAAACAATTCAATTACAAGTCAATTGGAGAGGTCTTATCAGCAACCTACCCTTTTTATTCAGAGGACGTTTGCGAACGCAGACACATATTCTGTGAGGTTTGACCTAAAAAAAATGCACTTTGTGTTAAAATAATATGAATGAATAGATGATGATATTAATATTATGCTCATTAACTCACAGGATCGGACAAGGACATGGGTACTTTCTCCAGGGTCTCTCTATATTCTTCAATCATCTGGTAAAACTGCTTATTAGGGCGACTTGCATCTCCAAACTAGAAACAAAATTGTGAAAAGAGAAATTCAAATACATTTGTGCACATTTCCACTTCAAGACTACAAGTCTGTGACCAAAACAACAGAAAAGTAAAAAAACCAACAAAAAAAACAAAGATACAGTAAATTGATAATACCAATAAATAAAATAACTTAAAATTATTCTATTTGAAAGTTGAAAATAAAATAATTGTATATTCTGAAGTAAATTAGCAAAAAAAAAAAAAAAAAAAAATCATATCTGAATGGTTCAGTAATTAAGTAATACTAATAATGACCACAAAAAAATGTTTTGTGCAAAAAATTCAGACTTCATTTGAAAAGGACTTAAAACTATAGGCCTGATATCTGGATCAAATATGGTACCTTTCCTCTCTTTTGTGCTTCAGGATTTTTAGCAAGCGACATCCGTTTGTTTGCCACCTTGTTCATTTCCGATATTTGAGACATGCGATGGCCTAAAAGATTACAATTACAACAGTGCAGTGCTATAAGTGCTGTAAATGTTAATAGCCACCATATCCATGATGTCAAAGCATGCATGACAAATTCAAAACAGTACATACTTGGTGGACCCATGGGGGCACATTTGGAAGCCTCACTCTCACATATAGCCTCAATGGTTGGTAGCAGAGGAGAAGCTGGTTTTGAAACAAGTCTCCTCTGGTAGCCTGCCAATCCAGATGGTGAAATTTTTTAACAATGATTTTTTTGAGTCTCCAAGCTGACAGCACAAGTGAACTGTATGGATGTGACAGTCCGTTCACCTCACATCGGTTACCAATTAGGGCTGGGCAAAAAAAATTAATCGTTTTTTAAAATGTGGTCGATTCAAAATCGATTCTCAAACGCCACGAATCGATTTTTTTCCATATTTATTTATTACCCAAAAGCCAGTATTAGTTTTCCTCCACTGTTCATAGGCTTGCAAACTCCATTTTATAGTTAATGCTGTGAGATGTTATGTTTGTTTTATCTTAATCATAAAATAACCTCAACTAGTGCTGCGCGATTAATCATATCGCAATCGCGATGTCAAGCCTACGCAATTATATGACGCAAAATGCTGCGATTTTTTATGAAATTTAAACAAATTTGGGCTGTTAACGCAATTAATGCAGCATCTGTTAATTTTTGTCATCCTTTGGCTAGGGTTACATAATCCTGCTAGCCTGGCAAGCCAGACCTACATCAAGATGTTAGGTCTGGCAACTCTCCATAGACACACGGCTCAATCCGAGAGGCGGGATAAACGGCTGTCTTTCAAATTCCCTCTGTACGCTTCAACCAACCAGTATGAGGCGCCGTCTAGGGCTTAAATCAAACTTCATTCACGCACACATATATGAAATGCTTGCATACACATATACTAAGTTGTCACACATACATGTATACTGCTGAATGCTCAAACTAATACATAAGAAATGCACAACGTCACACCTAAAGTCGCTCACGCTCACGCAAACTCTACACACACGAGACAAGCGGAACTCTCCACGCACATACTCATCTGCGACGCGAACACACACACACGAACTCAGATGAGTATGTGCGCGGAGAGTTCAGCGCGTCTCGTGTGTTAGTACTACTTAGTATACGTGTATGCAAGCGTTTCATATATGTGTGCGTGAATGAAGTTTGATTTAAGCCCTAGACGGCGCCTCATAAACCAGAGCGTTTTCCCAACAGCGGAGCTAACGTTAGTTGATAGATTCAACTTTTGCCATATCTGGCCGGCAAAAAACTACGAACACATCTTCCTTTTTAAAGAATGACTTAGGTGCCGTTCTTTGCTCTTTTCTCAAAGAAAAACTTAACTCCAAGTCATAGACTGTAAAAAATATAACTTAACTCCAAGTCCTCCAGAGTCGCGGCCAAAGCCGATTTGAAAGACTGTTCTCCAGCAGCAGCCATTCTTTGTTTTTAAGTAGCAGGGGAACCGTCACAACTCTGTCGTCATTATGTTAAGCCCGCCCCGCCTACTCTATACATGATGTGATTGGCCTGACCCAATTTAGGTTTTTGCAGCTCGAAAGTCAATGGAGAGTTGCTAGACTACCCTGGCTGCAAAATACATTTTGCTGCCGCTAGGGTGCGTCTAGATTTCTAGGCTATAATCCTGCTCTTATTCATGCAAATGTTTTTAAACCATTCATGCGCGACAAGACAAAAAAGACTCGTGCGTGCGCACAAGACAGCCCAGAATAAAGTTCTTTCACGCTTGAACGAACAATAACACCCACAATTATGCCAAAATGTCTTTTTGTCGAGTATCTTCATAACGTAAGACTAAGAGCAGTCTTATGATGAACGTGAAGAATTGTGACTCGTGAGAGAATGAGGCGCGTGTGAGATCGGCATCTCTGTCAGCAGCGGCTGGTCTTAAAGGGACAGTACACAGTAGCCAATAATTATCTCTGTCGTTAATCAAAGAACAAAGGGAACAGAGAAAAACAGTCACTGCTCTTGACTAAAGAACTTTTGTAACTTTAAGGATTAGTCTAAATATCATTTATAATTAATGCAGCGCAGACTGTTTGATAACTTTATTCAATTTCTGCATATGTCCTACCTGTTAGACAGGTAAATATGATTCTGTTTTAATGTACCTAAAATAAAAAGAGTTTAATATACAGGTTTGTAGCTCTTAATTTATTTTTATTAATTAACCACTTGTAAACTTTTTACTTTTCTTTTTTTTTTATAAATATAGGATTTGTATTAAATATATATTCATTGAGTCGAATCGAAATCGAATTTAGAATCGAAAATCGAATCGAGAATCGAATTGAGAGCTTGCGGATCGAAATCGAATCGTAACATCTGAATCGATACCCAGCCCTAATACCAATCAATATAAGTTCATGCCAATCCAACACAACCTGTAACTTGACTACATATCTTAATATCATGTTGATGTAGAGACAGACCTGAAGGTTTAGGGATCGTAGATGTGGGAAGATCCTGAGAGAGAACTACTTCTGCAGCCGTTGCCGAGACCACAGGTGGAGGGGCAGGCAGTTGGAACAAGCATGTCTGACGTGTGGTCATTCTTCTAGAGGCTGAAAGGGACAAAAATATGCGTTATATGATGTCTCTCCAAAAGTGAAAAATCATCAGCCATAGTGTATTGATTGCTGCTAGAACTAATGACTATCTCTTCCATATGTGACCTTTCTGGACTGACAGAGACTAAAGCAATAACCCCCCGCGAAGCAGTGGATTTTTACACTGTAAAACATGGCTTTGCAGGGCTAATTGGTTTTATAAAACGGTTACTCCATAAAAATATTCATTTTATTCATAAAATAAACACCAGCAACAAAAAATATAACGTTATAACATTTATTTCTCTGCCAAGCAATGTAGTTCCAACGAGGTTGCTAAGCAACACACGCAGCAACAAAGAATCACAAACGGCAGTTGCGCAGTAAAACTAACGTAATGCGGTCACAGGTGTGTGTTTGTTGAGTAATTTACAACGGCTTCGAACTCGGCTCAACCAAACAGAATCAAAGACTGGAACTATCCGTTTTATAAAGGAATTTATAGCATGTCCTATTTTTGTAGATCATTTGTAGAAAAGACCATGTGGACAGAAGTGAGAAGAGACACCCTGATTAAGTCTAATGAGAAGTTCAATTCAGCCTTGAGTGAGTGTGATTGGAGGGCATAAAGAGAGCATGCACTTGATGCAAACCTGACTCTTCAGATGGACAATCCTGAGGAGCAGCTTCAAATAGGAAACACACCATAAGATTACACTGGTGCAGGTCAGGAGACCAACTATGAATTGGAGTAAACCTACTGGAAACAATGAATAATATAACTTACGTTCTGAAGTAGGTATTCTTGATGACCTTGAAAGAAGCTCTGATGCTCTGATGTTCTGAAGCATACATAAAGAACTGTGTAAATGACTAAGCAGTCAATTGTGCATAGAAAAATTGAATCAGATTTAAAGATGAAGATGCGTTTTAGTTTAGAATAAATAACAAATGAGTGTGATTTCAGACACAGCATGTGCATGAATGTGCGTAAAATACAGTAATGCTTATGTTGTCCCATATGCATAGAATTTGAGGATAAGAATACAGAACTCACTTTTGCCATTTTTGTCCCGGGTGTAGCGATAGGGGCCGCGGTGGGCTCTGGTTCCTCTTGACGACATGGTTGAAGGTGTTGCATAAGGTCAGAATTGAGTTGCTTGAGTTCATCCATGTCAACCTAGAGTACAATCAATTTAATAGTCTAGATAACAAAGACATCCTAGAGCATTGGGGCTGTGCAAGTGCAAATACCAACAACTCCACAGTGGTCAATGTACTAACTGTTCTATACAGTGAAAAAAAGTCATGTCAATCTAAGTACCAACCTCTTTTCCTTTAGTCATGCCTTTCTCAGCCCATTCCACACTGACTGTGGCTTTAGTGACATTGACAGTTTTCACAGTGGCGCTGTGTATTCTTCCTGCATTGATGGGAAACAGTGCCATAAACAAACAGCATTCTCTTGGTTGAACTTTGAGACTTTCCTCATTGGTGTAAAAAAGGTGTTATCCACTTTTATTGCATCTTTTTTTTTTTTTTTTTTTCTCTATACAATAAATTGTGAGAGGATGTCATTCAGCATAACATCTCCTTTTGCTTAACAAAAGAAACTACGTTAAGTAATTTAGGTTAAGGTTTGGAATAACATGAGTTATAACAACAAGAGTAAATTACAGAATGTTCTTTTTTTTTTGGTGAATTATCCCTTTAAAAAAACAATCCCAGCCAACTAGAATGTGTAACTGTTATGTTTCCGTAGCAATCTTATCCTACATGACAAGGGAGCACAAGAAATAATTACAGGTTGTTGTTTGCATTATATACACATTGATTATTACAAAAAGATTGCTTTCGAATTTCTCTTCTGTTGATCTTTCTGTGTATTTTTCAATCTTAAGAAACCTCTCGCTGCAATCAATTTTGCATCGCTAAGCATTATGTTAACTTCAATCTGATTTTACTTGGTTTGACATGAACGTTAACTGATTTGATGATGCAGTTCGTGCTTGTAAAATATTAGCAGCTAGCAAACAAGCATCTTACCATCACTACGACTTATATTGACTGCGAGCCCAATAAGTAGTTTCGCCAATGCAGGATCCATCTCAGGATATGGTTTGTTATTTTCGACCTCTCTAAAGCTCAGATTTTAATTTGGTATGTTTCTGCCACTTTGCCCTTACGAGTCGTAGACCAACATTAACCGCTCTGCATTCAAAATTCGTCAGCGGAAGTTATTGGATTATTTATGTAGGTGGTGCTTCGTTTGGACCAATCAGAGCACGCTAAAAAAAATGACTGGCATTTCAATGCACCAATAAGATCTTAGAATAGTCTCACTCTGGCTGCTGCTGGCACCACATGGGAACCTGCTGCATTCAAAAAACGTCAAATTTACAGCAACCCGAATTTATTTGTAAAGTCATGGAAATGAGACGTTAGAAGCCAGTGTCTTTTGTCAAGTAAGTAATACAAATACAGCAAAACCGAATTTACTGGTAAACTCATGGAAATGAGACGTTAAAAGCCAGTGTCTTGGAATATGCTGTCTAGTAAAGTCATGGAATTAATACAAAAGAACAAATCACACAAACATGCTACTGATACAGTGCAAACTGCAAAGAAAAACTACGTTTCTTAGATTATCTCAATTATTGTTTTCATTATGAAGCTGTTATGTCATTTTCAGTAGATACTCCAAATTTTTAGATAGCGTTTGAAAATCCACCATATCACTTAGACTATACAATATATATTTTTTTGTAAGTAATGGACTGGAAAGTGTAAGATTCTGATGTACTGAATACTAAACTCTACAAATTAATGCGTAGGCTGTTTTTAATATCAATTAAATACATGAAAACCCGAAAATACATTACATTATAATATTTGTTATACATTTTATATTTTTATTATAATAACATTTATTTATTTTCTATATTTGATAGACCAGTTATGTACTATCAACTATTTATTAGAATTATTATTAATAATAATATTATTATTTTACAAAAATATGCAAGATTGTATTAGGTCAAGTTTTTTTCTTTCTTATTTTCTTAATTAAAATTTTCCTTATTTAAAAGTTATACATATATATATATATATATATATATATATATATATATATATATATATATATATATATATATATATATATATATAAAAAAAATAGTACTTTTGAAAAGAATGTTCAACAATGTAGCATTTCTACAGTGGCTCTGGTAACGTTTGCTTTTGCCAAATCAGGTAGTGCAAAATAAAATAAAAAATACTGAGCCAACCTTTAAACGCAAGTGAAAAATGTGTTCTTTAAACCACAGTTTAGACATTATTTGTATTATTTGAATTATTGTAAAATAAATTCAATTTTGAGGTTGAAAAACACTTTACTGCTTACAGGTGACAGTTGTGATTGTGAATGGACACAGGACAACACACAGTCTTGTCAGAGTTTGTTGCTGAGCCACCGTGAGTGTTTTTACTGGCTGTTATTTTTGATTCCTTTATATAATTGTTGTTTAACTGTTTGTAGCTAAGACTAACACTATATATTTGTAAATATGTTCTGATTGTTAGAGTTCATAAAAGAATATTGCCTCACAAAGAGGTACTAAAAGTGCATGAACAAACACAATCTGTGCCAGGAAAGGGTTTATGAAATAGACACATTCATCGTGTATGTATATATATATATATATATATATATATATATATATATATATATATATATATATATATATATATATGAAAAGAAAATGTCACAAATGATCAAACAAAATGTTCTGCTATTATGCCACCTAATTTTTCATATTGTGGTAGTCCTTTTGAAATCGTGATAGTCTATTAAGCCATGGCTTATCTAAAAGTAGTTATATTCGTTGAGAAGATGAAGGAAAACAGTTATTGCATCTTTTTTCTCTACCAATACTTTTTTTTTCTTTTAAATAAAAATAAATATTAATGTTCAGTTATCCTCATTTACTTGCAAATGACTAGAAAATTGCACTATTTACTACAAAAAACCTGATAGGAGAGAGGTAAAAATGAAGATTAAAAAAATAAAATTTTAAATTAAGACTAATTAACAGAAAGCTACTGAATATTTTTCAGATTTAATGAGAATGATGCCCTCTTAAATTAATCAGTTTCTAAAAAAAACCATAGTACGGTATTTTTTTATATATATGCTCTCTCTCTCTCTCTCTCTCTCTCTCTCTCTCTCTCTCTCTCTCTCTCTCTCTCTCTCTCTCTCTCTCTCTCTCTCTCTCTCTCTATCTCTATAGAGAGCCTAAGTCCCTCCCCTTCCGGTCGACCACCATGGGACCTTATTTCGGAAAAATATTGTATGGTAGTCAATGGCGAGAGACAACAAATATTTTGATCTCGTTTGAATTGTGCCCTGATTTACACATATGATGTTTGTCAATTTAAAAGATACATTTTAAAGTCAAGAAAGTCGCAGCTTGATGTAAAACTGCTGAGGTATAAGACTGTGAAAATACGTAATTACAAAGACTACAAACCCAGAAGGCGCACATGCGACGTCATACCTTTTCTCTCAATGAATGAAGCTAACTTTACTGAAGCTATAACGTCTGTCATGTTTTCTATAGTCTTACATTATAATCGTAACGTTACGCCGTCATGCCCGAGTGTTTTGAGCCAGAATACACACATACGAGCAACGGATCTTGTGACGTACAAAGTGCGAGACGAGAGATGTAGTTCATTGAGCGATTTTCACATAAAACTAAACGTTACTCTTCTGTTTTATGACAAACTGCGACTTTCTTGTCCTTCATAATTACCTTTTAAATTGACAAACATCATATGTGTAGTTCAGGGCACAGTTCAGACGGAATAAAAAGATAAGTTATCTCTCGCCATTGACTTCCATACATATTTTTTCCGAAATAAGGTCCCATGAGCCGGAAGCGGAGGGGCGGGACTTAGGCTCTCTCTCTCTATATATATATATACATTTTACACAAGTATATTATTATATTATATTTATAATATAAATAATGCATATATATTTTAATTATGGAATAAAGAAAAAATTCAATTGAAAATAAAAAAATTTATACAATCAATGCATTTAAAAATGCATAAAATAAAAATATAGTAAAAGTAAAAAAAAAAACCTCTCTATTTCTTAAAATGTTTGTATATTTTGATAGGTATATTTTTTTCAACTTAATACCAATAAATACCACTAGAGGGACTATTGAGCTAAACAGAAACAAATTTTGTCTGTAAAAGAAAGTGACCGGTAAACCAACTCGTGCCATTGCTGTATACCCTTTCCTGAAAATT
The DNA here is from genome assembly GCF_949319135.1 of Squalius cephalus. Classification (NCBI taxonomy): domain Eukaryota; kingdom Metazoa; phylum Chordata; class Actinopteri; order Cypriniformes; family Leuciscidae; genus Squalius; species Squalius cephalus. The sequence goes on along the minus strand of NC_137128.1, from coordinate 31,700,823 downwards.
CCCGGACTGGGAGGGAAGATGGTGTTCTAACCAGACACAAAAGAATAAGGATCTGTTCCTCTTGGATTTGCATATTGTATTCAGGTGTATTTACAACCCATCCCTGATGAGATCATGGCAAACACTCAAAGTGATTAATCCTTCCCTTATTCCTGTGATCACAGTTTCAAGACTGCTCACGTTAAATTTTATGTAGCACGGATAAAAAAGCTTGGCCGTGCCCTTTTACATAATCCCAAGCCATGGAGGAAATCAGGTTGTTCTTTCATATTGATTTCACATCATTATAAGATATAGTGAAATGACTGCACTTGTCCTTGTACACATCCTCTGCTTAGCTGTTCACTTCCATAGTAATTCTATCCTTTCATAGAGACAAACAGTATCAGTAATTTCCTTAAATTAAAAAATTGTCCCCATATTATATAAATATAATGTTCCCTTAATTCTGTCTCTTTATTTCCATGCACATCCCATCTGCTGCGAGAACTGAGCCTTCGGGTAAGTTGTTTTGTTCCTCACCGGTGGCTCCGTCTCTGTGTTTGGCGTAACGTTTAAAAGAAAAAGCTATTATTAGTTTTGTGTATGTTTTGGGAAATCACATACATCAGCATATATCTCAACTAACAAGCTGCTAAAACAAGCACTGTACAAAACTGCAGTAAGTAAAGCATTGTTAACAATTAAAATAAAAGCAACATACATGGAGGACTTGGCAGATTTGAACATTTATGAACTGTACTAGGCAAAACGTTTCTGCCACATTAAAATCGATGAAGTAGAAAGCACGCAGGATCCTGGCCTCCCCCTCCTGTAGGGGATGGAAAATGCACATTCGCAATCTACTGTGATAGTAAAAACAGGCATCTTTATCATAAAGCAAATTGTGCTGCATAAAACATCAAGGTTACCGAGGCTGTCGTCAAGCTACTGAAATCTGAGCGACGTATGCAATATCATGAGAACAGTTTATTTGAAACTGCAGATATAGTGACCCTCACAACACTGAGTGTGGTTCTTACATCATAGCAGACATTTATGACTGATAGATAGCTCCTGTATTCTGCTCCATCATGCTTCTAGACAGAACCGTGGTTCCCAGCGGCTGGAACTCACAGCTCATTTTGTAATATTATGTGCTTCAGACGTGATTTGTTTAGAAGGAATTTCCAGTTCAGCAGCACAGTTTGATTGACATGTGAACAAAATACTTTAAAGTAGGTCAAGTCAAACTGAAAGTCTAAAATGACTTTTGTTTAGTTTTTGTATGAAATCTCATCAAATTGTTGAAACAACTTTTTTTGTATTACTTAAAAAGCTAAAAGTAATAAATGAATATTCAGCCTAAGTACAAAGTAATTCCCACTTTCTCTTGTTGTATAAAAAAAAGGAGGAGGAGGGGGGGGGGGGGGGGGGGTGGCGGGTGAAAGAAAATATCAGGGTTACTGAGGCACCCTCAAATGGAAGGTTAAAATACTTACTGTTTTAATAGTGTAGCTACAATATTTTTACATGATTTTAGTTTGGAACAAAATCCCCTATTAACCTAAATTATATCCAACTTTTACAACTGTGTTGCCATGGCATTGAAACCCCTTAAACAACTGAAACAATTATGATTTAAAAAAAAAATGTAAAATTTTTTTAAATACACATTTTAACAGAAAAAAATTATGTATAAATTAATGTAATAAAGCTTCTCACTTTTGGTTTTAAAGTGCTGTCAATTAAGCTTAGTTTGATTTTCCTTACACATTAAACTATAATATATCGTTAAAAATGAAAAAAATCCTTTGAATTGCAGTTCCCATTTCATAATTTCTCTACTTATGTGCAATGTCTGTCACTGGAATCACATTTATGCAAGGAAAAAACCTATATACTTTGCAGACATTGCCAGAACATTGTGAAAACTAACTTGCGTCTACAGAAAAGCCATTTGCTCACACAGATGAGAAACAGATGAAAATTGTTTTTTTTTTTTTACATTTGCAAGACAGTGACTGCAATAAAGATACTAAAGATAGAATAGACATTTGGAGATGTGAGGGCATTGATATAAAAATTCCAATGTAGCATAACTATCGTGGAAACGGTGAATGAATAAGAAGAGATGTTTTATCGCAGTTGCCAACATAAATCTTGCTTAGAATTTCCATTTGTGGGCTGGGCGGTTACAGGACCATATGCTGCTCATATTACATTAGGACGGTGGCACGGGATAAGAAGTTGTGGGCCCCTGTGGGGATTGCATGTGAACATTGATGAAAAGAGAACATACGCTCATGAAAACTAAATAAACAAATGCATAAATTACTAACGCAGACTGATGGATCTCCATAATCAGCAAGGAAAACGTCTTTGAAGTCATTTCAGTGCTTATACAGTAGTAGCTATTTCTCGAAATCTTACCATAAATAAAAAGGGAAACATTTATGTGCCTTCTCTCTTTCCTTCTTTAAGAGATGTCTGGCTCCAAGTGTCAATGTTGATTCCAGAAGTTGGTTTGGTCCCCATTTGTTTTGATGACAGCAGCAATTGAGCTACATGAACTGCATTGTGCAAACCTTGATGATCATGTTTTCCAGCATGAATGATCCAAAGTGTGCATTAATGTTCACATGGTCACCTTCTACATTTGATTAGTAACCTAGAATTAGTGGACATTTTTTTTACGTCACGTTTGTTTTTTTCCTAAATATACATTTCCAAGACGTTTGGACCCCACTGTATATCTGAACTGTTCTTTAAATGTATATCTTCTGCAGTGTTCACAGGACGGCTGTACATTCTCATGAATCATAAATCAGAGGAAAATAACAGGCATGCTCTGAGCTTGGAAAAACTTCATCAAGCTCAAAAGAAACAGCATCTTGTTATTTGAGGTTCCACCTCTGCGATTGCCCGTCCGCTGTGCTCGCCTATTTTGAGATGACAATGAGGTAACTTAAAACGTAGATGTACCGCCTGATTACAAGGCAACATTCGAGCCGTTCCACCCTCCTTCACCACAGAATGTGTGCATACAGGATAATTACCCTCGCCTCTCACACACAATAACATCACATATACACTCACACGCTGTGTGCTGATACAAACACACACAGCTTGGGATGTGCATGGTTTTCATTATAGTGTCAATGATTTCTGTTGCTTATTCAGAAGTCTAACTCAGTGTCAAAGCATAGGTGTCATCACAAAAATTGTTAAAGGGGTCATGAACTGAGAAATCAAATTTTTTCTTGAGGTTTTGACATATAAGAGGTCATCATATTATAAGAATAGCCTATCCTGAAAGTTTCAGAACTGAAAACTTCCATGTTAGTCCAAAATCAGCTTTTATTGTTACCAGGCCCAGCGAACGACTCATCCTGGAATGTGCCTCTTTATGACGTAATAAGGTAGTCAAAGACCGCCTCTGCAGAATAAAATCAACTTAGGCCCCAGGGTCACTCACTGGACTAAAAATAACATTACCTTCAGAAGGATCCTAATGCTAGGAATGTGGATATTTATTTTCAACAATGTGAATGTCTCAGTTGAACATTATTTATTCGTATTCGGTGCATTTCACTGGATTCTTTGGTAAATTACTCCGCAAACTCAGCGCAGACTTTAACGATATGGACTCGACAGTATTGCAACAACGTAAGTAACCATGTTCATTCTAATGCCTGATCTGTGGCCAGTGTATGTAGAAAGCGATCAAAGAACGCTCCGTTTACAATAGCTGTAGCCTGTAGCTGTCAATCAAACAGCGCATGTTTATCACTGAGTTCTGGACTCGCGCCAAAACTCCCATAATAATCAATTAATCTCTTATTTACATTGTGTTTGCACTGTTAGTTATGATGAAAGCATTCGTTGGTTAGAGTGCAGACATCGAGTTGCATGACGAGATTGCTGCATACATGTCTGTGATCGGCTGCAATGCTCATCACTGCAACCTTTCATGCCACGATCTTAATAATGCCATAGATCTAATTGCATTGCGATAATTATCACTTTTCACGAGTAGTTAACATTTAGAGCAGTAATAGTAAAAAAAATGCTAAAAGTTATCTCGAGAGTTCTACATGCAATACTAGCTATTTCATATGCAAAGCTGTTAGCCAATCACAGCAGTGGGCTTTTACACTGAAGTCTCTCAGCAGACACGCCCCTTCAAACAGAGCATTCAAATCAGAAGGCTAAAGTTAGGCTAGGAAAATGCCTTTTATTTCTAATTTATGACAATTTTTGAAGTAAGAATCATATACATTATGTGCACCCCAGGAAACATTAGGAAACAATAAAACTATGCAATTCATGACCCCTTTAAGGTTTTCTATATTTGATTTTACAGTAATTTATTTGTCAAGCTTGAGGTTGATAATTGAACTGGATGGAGGTGGGATTGAGTCACTAATAGTTTTATTCTTTATTTAGGAATAGTCCTGTTTTGGCCTGCATGATTCTTGATAAAGTTTTTGCTTCATACAAAGATCACGACTGATTCTCCCATGTTTCTGAACAGACAACTAAACAAAATAACATGTAATTTACTAGAGGTTCTGACAAAAAGTTAATTGCTGCAGTCTATTTAAAATGTTTAATTAATCTGAATGAGTTATTTAAAAAAATGGTTTCAATGATTCACTCATCATTTGTTTCATTACTGGACGAATCAGCGTTTTTGAACGAAGCTCCTGAATGAATGATTCAATGACAAATACATTTTTTAACAGTCACTTGATAACAATGTAATCGATTAAATCATTATTTGAAGTGTCAAGTCACTTTCAAAAAGTGATTTACCATATTTTGATTGCTTCTGTATACATCAGTGTTTATATCTGAACTATAAACTTTTATCCCAGTACTTCAATGATAATATTTGTAACACAGAAATAACGATACTGTGGGGTTGAGAAGACTGTTTGTGAAGCTGTCTCATAACTACATGACAGCTGCTTTCTCTGGGTCAGCGGCAGCCGCAGTGCCAACGCAGATCTGAATGTTTGCTGTAATTGTCAAAGGTTTTATAGACACAAGCAAATCGTTGTCATTTAGGAATTATCGCAATCTTTTAATGATTATTCGTATAGCTCTACTGCCCTACAAAACAAAAAGGCAGTAACTGCATTTTTGGTCAAAAATTAGTTATTATCATTTTCATGACATTCAAGGCATCCTTTGTTATGTGACAAAACATCTTATCTCAAATGTGTGTCGTTTTGGAGAAAAATGGTAATAGTTTTTGGAGAATCTGTAGTTACTGCCTTTTTCCTTGGTATGGTGCCACGTTTTTGGTAAGTAATACAAAGCAAATTTACAAAGCAAGAATACAGTAACTGCAAAATAGGGGTAAAATATCAAATTAAATATGAGGATTGATATGTACAAAGAATAAGCTAATATAACGTAACAAAACAGCCACATGTCCAATAATCTACCTACAACTACTTAGGCTGGATGACAGGATAAATTTAAAGTCATTTTTCTCAGTTCTGCACTCTGCGTAGTTACTGCCTTTTTGCTTTGTAGGGCAGTCTAGTTCTGTTATAATTTACAGTACTTACCTTCATGTCATTGTATGATTTTCTTTCACTTTCATTGAATGGAAAATTGCAGAATGGACATAGATTTTTCCACAGAAATAAGAAAGTCATACATGGTTGGAATGACATGAGTAAATAATTACAAAATCGTATTTTTTGTCCAAATTAGTCAATAACATTTAAAAGCTGTTGTGTGTGTGTGTGTGTGTATATATATATATATATATATATATATATATATATATACGTGTGTGTGTGTGTGTGTGTGTGTGTGTGTGTGTGTATATTCTCTTGTTTAAGGCATCATGTTTATTTAAATTGTAATGTATATAGCTGTAATGTGAAGTCATTTGTTTTACAAAATGGTACATTGGTGTAAGCTTAGCAGCAGGAGGCCTGGAATTTTTTGTGGTGCGTATGGTAGTTATCCATCTGAGTTTTGTCAAATCAAACATTGTTCATGAGATGACATTGCCGTCTCCTCCACCCACTCATCAGTCTGAGTTCAGTGAAAATCACTGGGGCTTGAGCCAGAGCTGTTCATGAACATAGACGTACACAGAGAAGAACTCTCCTTAACTGCTGGACTGAATCGAGTGATGTAATGCATCTTAATCTCGTCTTAGTCCCTTTCTGTAATCATGAAAGGCCACATTTGTTTTCCAATTTTTTTGTTGTTGAAAAAATGGGAACCACACTGTCAGATGAAACAGAGGTTTTGTCAGTGTTGTTTGAAACATTCAAAAGAATCATTCTGTGAAGACAACTGGTGGGTGGCAAAGGAAAGTTGGCAAAAAAAAAAAAAGTACAAGCTAATCATTTCCTTAAATTCACTGGATCGAAGCTGCCTACTTTGTCATTGACTAACATAAATGTGTGGTAGCGAGCCATGTGAATTTTTGCATTTATAATTGCACATTGTCACTCTTCAGCTACAGTGCTGTTTTTGTTCCCAGACATTAGACGGGAGAAAATATTATTAGAAATAATTAGTGTGTTAAATATTATTAGAGTGATTTAAGCAGTCCAACTGTCAATGTGTTTGTGCAACAGTGATGACTAAATAAAATTCTAAATTATTTCATTGTCTTCTCACTCAGTGAAGCATGCATGGATTGTTTCTCCTTGCTATTTTAGTGACTGAGATTTAGTGTTTGTTTTAGCCCTCCTTATCTGCAGATCACTCTTTATTGAATTGGAAAAACAAATGAAGCATTGTGCATTGATCCAAAAGTTAATTCAATAGCATTTATAGTTAAGTTAGTTAAGCCCCATATAAAAGTCTTTCTCATAAATACAACTTTGCACCATGGCTGCTTGTTCTTCTACCTACTTTTAGAGCCGTAAGGCATTGGAAGACTTAGATGGATGAGTGGGGGTACTCCAAATATATTACATATACCACCCACCACCAAAACCATCTGAAGGAAACCCAGCATGAAAACATCATTTAATGGATTGTTCATAATGGCTTACAAAAGATCACAAAAATCTAGATGCTCATAAATTTGTGCGGCAAAGTCTACTGCAGTAGAATGTTTCAGGGTAATCTGACAGATTTAAAACAGTACTGTCCTTGTTCGGCCTTTTTTTCCGCTCTGATGTGCTTAATATATGGGTTGTCTACATGTCAGTAGCAGTTAAGTGGCATGGAATTAAAAAAATAATCTTAAAAAGCTAAACATCTGCTCTTATGAGAGAAATACTGAGAAAATGGAAATAAATTCTTATCTACATGCTGACATAATGTTAATTGTTTTTAACTCTTTTCATTGTTAGTCCCTTAAATTGCATTAGATTGCATTGAATCACGCTAATGTTTTCCTCATTTTTCGTTTAATTTGGTCTACATTAAATTTTTATTTTCTGTGGAAAAGGATGTTTGTAAAGTCATATTCTTCTCTGGAAGTGTTTGAGTCACTGGCAAAACTGAGAGAAACGCCATGTGTTTTCATTTTATTTCTAGGTGAAACCTGTAAACTGTATGTGCTAATCATCATGACTTAAAGGAACAATTCACCCAAAAATGAAATTTGACATCATTTACTCATTCCAAACCTGCATACTATTTTTTTTCCCCTTGTGTAATGAACACATTCATTAAAGCTGTTATTCACTGAAAATGTACAGTCACAGTGAGCTGTTAACCGCTGCAGGTTGAGTTAGTGAGTTGAACATATTCTTATGGTTTCCAAAGAAACTACTTCACAAATTTTAATTTATGGATGAAATGTTTGCTTAATGTGTTTGACGTTGGTAAATATTTTGGACTGACCCATACATATTGTAAGTATTATATAATTATTATTTAAAGAAATTAATACTTTGATTCAAATGTGACAATAAATGACTTTTTAAACAAAAAAATCTAATTCAAATAGATACTGTTCTATTGAACTTTCTATTCATCATTAAAAAAAAATCATGGTTTCCACAAAAATTTAAGCAGAACAATCGTTTTCAACTGTGATAAGAAATGTTTTTTTTGAGCATCAAATCATATTAGAATGATTTCTGAAAGGATCATGTGACACTGAAGACTGGAGCAATGGCTTCAATATTACTGTTTTGAAAAAAAATTGCTTTGGTGAGACTTTTAAACATACACAGTAACCGTATGTGTTGTTGGGTTGTTTGTTAACAGGTCTCAGCTTATGTATATTCATGTTGCCTCTTTTTATATTACAGATCTTAGAAACTGTCCAGATTCATTTCTTTGTCTCATTTAGTCTACTCCATGAGAATAACAGCATGTCATTGCTATTAAATTATACAGGGCCTCTGGTTTTTGTTTTCTACATTATTGACCAGGACCCTGTTTCCAGCCAGATAATCTCACGGCTAATACAACATCAACTGTTTTTATTTCAGTAAAACAGAAAGCCAAACAGTTCCTGTTTTGGCCTATAGCTTTATGACATTTTTTAGAGGTTCAGTTTTAAGTGTTAGCTTGCCTAGAATGTTCTGCTAATGAAACAAAACCTTTTTCAGTTTCATTAATAGCATCCTTGTTTGCTCGATATAGCATAACAAGTAGAGTTGTTGAATTCACAGTATGAACTCCTACCTTCCCTCTGATCTGGCAACTCTCGGTCCTGCGCTAGTGTTGTGTATCTGAATCCAATTTCATCTTGTAACACGGCGCACAGTCTACCGCAACCCCTCGACAGCCGGTTAATTGACTTCAGGCTGGTGAGATGCTTAGAGCAGGGAAAAAGCAACAAATATATCTACATTTCAGGCCTCAGCAGTGGATATGTGACAGCCTTTTACCTCATTCTGACAGAAAGTTTTGCTTAAACTTACAAACCATATATCTCTAACAAAGAGCCATCTGAGCCATCATGAGGGGATGAAGAGAAGATGATCTCGCCTCACGCGAGCCGCCGAAATGCTTATTATGCAACTGTGGAGGGTCCACAGCTGCAATGAATCTGTGTGCTTTGTAAACCTGAATGTCCCTCTTCGTGTCTCATCAGTTGCCCTCTTTTGAAACTTTGGAAATAGAGCCATGTTTTTCTTATTTGGCACCTTTTGCATATATATTCATACAAAAATGAATGAATGAACAAAAAAAGAGGCGGCAGCTAAGCAGTTTGAAATGTTCTTTTATTATTTCTGTTTTCTTGATACTCTTTCACTTGTGGAAGTGAAACATGAGCTGAGTAAGATTGACATATTAGGAGTCAATAAGCTGAATTATTACATTTCGCCTTTCACAGATGATCCAGTTGGAAATGTATCTGGAAAAACTCTGCTCCTATTATTTGTTTAAACCTCAAATTACAGGAGCAGCCTTCCTCCATGGTCTTTAGATCTTGCCAGATAACGAAAACTGTTCTTAGGAGTATGAGCCATACAGATGACTGCATTTTCTGTAAGCCGCAGAGTCTTCGAAAACGCTCTTGGTCTTAAGGGGCTTAACTCCGGTTCCTGCTGAACTGAGCCAGTGCTAAATACATCAACTGTTATCAGCTCAGTAGGCACAGGAGGTTGAACCCAGTGTTGCACCTCACACTGGCCTCTGTCAGTTACAAGGCTCTTTACAAGGCTCCATTTTTTCCCTTCTGATTGATCATAAGTGTATTTCATGATGACAATCAGAGCTGGATAGCAGCTGGATGGCGGATTTATTAAGGATATAAAACATAAGAGTATTGCATCAGAGTCAAGTATTAGCACAATAAGTCATATGTATGCCTGGGCATATAAAACATCAAATAGAAATCCATCCGTCCGTCCGTCCGTCTATGCACCCATCATTTGTTTGTTTTTTAAACACAAATTTCACGTTTCAAAGCCCAAAAAGAAGTAGTGGACAGTGGGGTCCAAAAGTTTGAGATCACTAGTTAGAATGCTTCTATTTTTTTTTTTTTTTAATTCATTGCTATTTTTTCCTTTATAAATTATATTATCATAGCTGAATTGAGAGAAGTTCATTACTGTCTCTGCTCCAACCCTATGTTGAATAGTGCTCTGGCTTAACGCCAACTTGACCAGACCACCCTGTCTGACAGGGTGGGTGGGACTGAGGATTACACTCTGACTTCTTTCCCTGGCGGGTCATTTCCCGTAATTCCTCAGCAACAGGTTTGTGTCCTTTTTCCGGTTTGCTATAGCATGGCCAGCCATCATGTTTGTCTTCTCACCTCTTGGCTGATTTTGAGTGTTGGCCTCAGAGGAGCGGAACTTAGCCACTGTGAACATAGGATATCCGAGATCTGTTCACAGAGTGAGCTAAGTCCTGCACCTCACGAAACTTCAGACATAAAAATCCAGATGCTCTTCAAAACTTTGCCTAAATTATCGTTGAATTCAATAACAAAAGTCACTATGTGTAAACATTGTAAAGTAAAATAGTTCAGCTCTCAGTAATGTAATGTTTTTAAGAAGTAAATTACTTATATTTATTTATTAGTATGTACTCAGATATGTATTGTATTTATCAGAATATCTAAACATGCACAAAGATATGTGGGTGTTTCCTCAACTTTGGGCACTTTTGAATCCATGTAGAACTAATTATTTTTTTTCGTTTTGTGAAGAACACATTCAAACTGCCTTAAACTTTTTGTCATGCCTTCAACATATTTTTCTGCTTTTCAAATGTTATGTATAGATTTTATTTTTAACACTATTTTAAAAGTGTGAAAATGTTATTTAGAAAAAATACTAGCTAAAAGATGACAAAGAAGTCTTCCTTTTTTTCTAAAAATATTGAAAATGTCATTCCTATCACTATGATTTTCACCAAAGAATACTAATACAATATATAGTTTGTGATGTTGTGAAAATTACATTGTGCTGGAAATGTAAAAACAACACAAAAAAACACGCATTCTTCTATGGGGCTTGTATACATCTTATAGGAGCCAATATACTGTTACACATGCGCTTTCTTCTGATCTGTTTACGTTGTTGAATTGATTTGATAACTTGTTATTAATAGAAATTTTAAAAAGGCATGATTAATGAGAGTTCTTTTAAGTAACTATCGACAAAAATGCCCATAGTTGAAGAAACGCCTATAAAAATGTTGTCAGTGTAAATAATATAAATTATATCACATAACTGTATAAACCAGAAAACATTGGGTTACACCAATGAAAGTAGTTGTGAGGTAAGGTTAATTACACATCAGTGTGTACAGGTGCTAAGAATTTTTTTTCTATTAGCCCCCACTAAAAATATAAATAAATAAAGTAAAAAGTTTTGTTGTTGTTGTGTTGACCCATGTAACAATCTATTCTAATAAACAAGCCACCAAAATTTTAGATACCAATTTCGATACCACAGCAAAAACTACTAGCCTAACTAAAATAAAGTGAGTCTTCAGTAATAAAACAAGAACAACTAAACAAATTACAAGCAACAGCTCAAATAAACACAACAGAACAAAGATACAAGTGAAATAAATAGTGCTTTTAAGTTTTTCAGGTATCTCTATCAGTATTCATTTCAGGTACAGAAATGGAATAATCAAATGGAAAATAACAATGTAAAAGTTGTTCAGTCAAGATCAGTGAGTGATTTTCTCTTTGTCTTTTATTGTTTGATAAACATTAATGGCACAGACGGCATCAGGAATATTAGGCTGCTGTCTCTTTAAGACCGAATGCACAGATCCAATATACTGTTATACATGTGTTTTCTTTCTCATTTATTTACGCTCAGTTAAGACTGAGTTTACGTGAATACTCACCAAGACGGGCATTTTTACATTCTTTTGTTGTGTGTATTTTTCCTTTCAAGCGCAAGACGCAAAGGAAAGAAGTCAATTCAGTGCTCGTGTGTTGTTTTCTGTATGCACATACACCGTGAGCGCGCTCAGAGAAAACAGCGCACAAGAACTGAATTGAGTTCTTTTTCGCATCTTCTTGCGCTTGAATCTGAATGGTTTAAAATGAGTGTTTAAATTGACAAGACTTAAAAACACATGCAAATGACAAACTTTCGTGATGAAGCAGCACTGTCTCAATTGGGCAGGTGACAACTCCGTCAACTGTCCCGAGCAACTTTCACGCTGGCCCCGGCCCATCGGCCAGTCCTTGTTGTCGAGCCCTGATATATATGAAAGACAGGTATATTGTTCAGCTCTAAGACTTTAAAAATTCTCAATGTTTTCTTGAATGTTTCTTTTCATGTTAGATAAATGTTCATTTAAAAACACCACATCTTTTACTAAATGAACCCATTATCAAATTTTTCCTCGCATGTCAAGTTATTTAACAAAGCAGTGTGGTGCCATTTCAAAGACAGCTTTTTCTATTAACATATGTTGGGCCACATATGTCTGTATGGCACGATAGCCTAGTATCATGTTTCTAGTTTCCCAAAACCACAGTCATAAGTTGAGAGCCAGTGTTTATGCAATGAACAAGAAGTGGTGAGCAAAACATATGTGGGGCCTACAGATATGAGCTTTCTCTTTCAGTGTATTTCGGCCCTCAGTTATGGTTCATTCTGAGGGTAGATTATTCATTCCATGGGGCATGGCGGGAAAAAAGTTTTGGTTCGTTCTCTTCAATTCGGATTTGACGGCTTCATCAATCAGGGTGTAAGCAGGGTCGACTCACAGAGACTTTCCTGGAGTAAACAGTTCACAGCTGGTTGGAAATCCCTGGCAATGTGATTTTATGATATAATCCCAAATCACTCTGCCAGGAATCCCTCCAGCCGGCCCATTGATGAGATGACCAGAAGAAAGTGAGGAAGAAAACCAGCAACTAACATAATAGCCTGCCAGTAAGCGTTGGGGACACACGTTGTTCCTCAACGCTGTGGTATCACACATCTCCTGTTTCACACTCCGCTCACGGGGATAATTTACCCAGGCTCACGCATACTCTTTTGAAAACAGGCTTTGAATGGAGCCATAGTGTCTTCTGTTTACATGACCCTGGGTTCTCTCTCTGTGTGTGTGTGTGTGTGTGTGTCCACCTTGCCATTAGATTCTGATGACAAGATTTGTCCTCTCACCAGCAAATTGTTACCATCTTTAGCCAAGTATGATCCACACATCAGAGTTTAGCCTGTTAAATGGTGCTCATCATGTGGAATGAGTGTATCATTTCAAGTGACTGACATAATGAGAAACATAAAATTGTCAGGGTCACTGCAACAGCTAAATAATAGAGTTAATTTTCCGCATGAATCATCAGGGCTGTTGTTTCGTGCAGTGGCTCACGATATAGGGCCATGATTGCGATCGGCCTCTGCTCCTCCTCTCATGTCCATGGAGATGTTGTGATTTTTCATCTCTGTGACTGTAGCCAGAAACCAATTGCATTAGAGACCATATTAAAAGCTAGAAGCCAGTTGTCTGAACTAAATGCAAATGGCTGTTTTTACAAAGAGCTGTTTTCTCTTGTAGTCCTTAGCTGGAGCCTTTATTACTGCGTGTGAGATTCACTGTGACCTAAAATGAAAGGATGTGTTGCTTTGTCCTTAGACAGTTGCCTTTTGATATCTCTATATATGATGAACATGTCTGTGAATTTCTGAGTTATAAGTATGACATTTTCTCATGACGGTAAACTCACCCAAGTCTGTCTATTTGAGATTATCTCCAGACAGGCATTATGGAAAGGATCTGAAAAAAGAGAAAGAGAGTCTTTTTGTTCATTTTGAAAGCAGTTTGAATTTCCTTCATTATCTCTGAATGATACATAGTGAATTAGTCTGTGAAAAACATATCTTGTGCTACGTGCACAGATCCCCTTTCACATGGTTTTATAGACCAAGCTGTGATATGCTATAGTGCCATTCATCAGAATATTAGTTTGAACAGCTACATTATATTTATTGTTTGAGTTTATTTATTCATAAAGCTAATTTTTGATAGATCTAGTGCATGCCAAAGTGCTGTACAACGGCCAGACATGACAAAACAAAACTATAATAAAAACCAGAATGCAGTTGAACGTGTTGAATATATCATAGTATGCTTCAAGTGCTTCAAGTATCCTATTGATATATAAACGTGTGTGTATCACATAAATGAGTTTGAACTTTGTTTTACTGTCAATAAGTGTGATTTTACTTGTTAAGCTCTGAAAAAAATGCGTTGAGCTATGTCTCTCATGCGGGAGACAAAATATGGCTTGAATCTTGAAAAGGGAACATAAAAAAAAAAAGGAACATAAATATTAAATCTCTGAAATCTTTACAGCTGGCTTCAAATATAAAGTCTATTCCAAGATTGGATGGACCATTTACACATAAGCGTGTTATTCTTAACAGATCACGCTGAATTGATTACTCTAGTTATTATGATTTATATAAAAAAAAACAATAAAAAAAACAACATTTTTGCTACATGCATATGTTTATGTGTGTTTGTATTTTATTTTCAATTCATATTTTAAGATGCATATAAATAAACTTTTTCCTTTGAGTTCATCTAGTGTTTGTCATTTTAACATTTGTTTGTCAAGTTAACATTTTTCATTCTTTAATTAAAAAAATAAATAATTTAAATGTTTTATACGTCCTTATTGTGATCCACTGTTGACTTCATTAGATGTATAAGATCTTGTAATTGTCTCATTTGTCAATCAAGCAAGATCTATAAGTCAGCCTAAGTTTAGTTGAGCCTTGTTACTGTTTTAGTATTTCATTGGGGAAACTGTGTTTTCCATTTCTCCTTGACAGCTTAATGTGTTACTTAGTTCAATTCCAGAGAGAAAGCTCAGTGAAACCAAATAATTGTCACATCACTTTTGAAATGACTTAAGCACCTTTCAGAAGCCTCATCAGATCCAGACAATTAAAGACTTGTTCAATTCAAGTTCAACTGTATAGTCTAATCTAAGAAAAGAGTAAGTGCTATTAAATACAAAAGAAGGTGAATAAAACAGAAACTCTGTGAAGGAATAAAATATAAATATTTCAGTATGATAAATCTATGATTTCAAGCTGTAAAATAGTTAACTTTGACAAATTTCAATATACAGTCATTGGAAGTGGACTTGTTTGATACGATGACTCATAATGTGGTTTCATCAGTGGCCATGTGAACAAAAGTCACATTGCAAAGTTTGAAAAAATTCTTGGCAAGCTTTTTGCTTTAAAATGATTGAAGTTAAATTCACACAATACAGTATTTCTTGTGCTATTATGCCAAGTGTCAAAAAAAAAACAAAAAAAAACAAACATTGTTTTGCTATCTTTTTCCCATCATCCCCCAAGAGCATGAATTAAGATATCAATTTCAGCAATGTTGTTGAAAAAACATGCTTTTGGGTTTTAGTGACAGGTTCCCTTGCTCTCATAATGTCTACCATCTACTCGCTTTGAGCTGCTGCAGCATGCCTACGAAATTATGGCAATTGAGGCCAGCTCTGGCACCTTGTATTTTCTGCCTGCATCTAGTATTTGACACTCTGTTATGCCCCTGGCAGACAATCACAGGACTTGTGCTGCATGTCTGAAATAACGCCAGCACCCCTCTCCCCATGATTACACATGATTTTAACAGTCTCAGCTGTTATGGCTAGACGGCCTCAGGGGCAGCCCAGGACACACGTGATTGGTCTGGCTGCTCTGACGCCATTGCCTTGTCCTGGCGGGGAGGAAACACTTATGTGGACAAAGGGAGGCATTGCATGCTGGGAAATGGGTGGGCGGGCTTCCCAAGCTGATGTTGCAGATAAAGTTGACTGTGTGCCCGGTGCGTATGGAAAAGGCCCTTTGGCAGGGGGCTGGGGTTTAGAAAGGGGAACCGGGATGCAGATCGAGACAGAGACTTGTGATGTTGAGTTGAGAAACTGAAGGCAAAGGTGTAGGACTCATGATAGCAACAACCTATTGATAATCACGATAATCAATAAGCACACAAGCACACATAATATGCTTGCAGGAAAAAAAAATAGAAAAATTCAGGAAGAGATTATATGTCTCCTGAAGATTTGGACATTAAATCTTGTATTCTTCGGTAAATATTGCTCTATGTTCAGTTGTTATTAACATAGTCCCTGGAAATAATCAGGGATGTCAGTGATTGCGCATCCAAAATGAGATTTTCCGGGTTCTAGAGGGTCACCTCCCTTCCAGGATTTTGTAACCACAGAGATTTCACATTGCAATTACTTCAAATGTACTTGAAATACTTGTTTGTGACTTCAAGCAAACTGTAACTGATTTGTGGTGTCATTAACCATCATTTTAATATGAAACAGAAAAGGTCAAGGTTTTGATTTGATAAACCATTATTTTAAATCAAGTATTTGCGCAATAAAAAATATTGAGCGTGATTGAATTATTAATCAGTACAATATTATTCCTTACATTTGTTGTGTCTTTGTAAATCTTAACAACACTGATCCAGTTTATTTCCTATTTAGTCATATGGAATCAAATGGTAATCTTAGAAACTTGGAATAACATGCTCAGAGGAATTTATCACAGTCTGTCTTAGATGGTTTACATTTTCCTCTTGAGGGACCACATCCAAAAAAACAAAAACCTCCACATCGAGGTTAAACCACATTTGCTGTACTGTCAAAGACACTCTTCATTAACTAAATATCTAACAGGCCTTCAGCTGAAGTAGCTGTCTGGTGGTATAATAACTTTGATAATTATTTAATACATAGCAGAGAGTGTATGCTGCATAACTTCAAAAACACTCTCGAGAACACAAGAGGATGAGCATAATCAGACTTAGACTAAATGAAAATGTGGTTGCATAAGCCTATACAGGCCCTTAAATAAATGTACAATGCCATATTAAAGGACAGCAGAACATGTTTCAGTAGACTGGCTAAACACCGCTAGGGACAGTACGATTCAGCTTTCAACTATAATGTGTTCCAGCATATGGATTTGAAAATGTACGGAACATACATCTGAAATACGGTGTCCTGTGGAAAAAAGAAAAGAAAAAAAAGAACACAGGGATATCAATTATTAAAATAATAGCTAATAGCTGATTTTTATCCAATTAACCTGGCTCACTCTTGCCAACTCCACTCGCTGATTACTAGCGGCGCTGAGACAAGCACTGCTTTCCCACGCATAAATGAAGGTAGGGAAAATTTGGGGACTTTATTGGACTTGGAAAAATGCAATAAAATCTCTCTCTCTGAATGCACCCATCTGTTGGACCTTAGAAGACTTCCTGTAAACAAGTCGTAGAGAACAAAACCTCTCACACCAGGTCTTTGCCCATAATTACCCTTTCATCTTTATTTTCCTCTTTTCTTTTTAGCCTGCTGTCTGCCTGCTGTCTTCATGCTCTTACTCACATTATCACTGCGACACTTAGCAGGGCCCTTGGCACTGTGAAGAATTATTATGATGTTTAATTCCATGGATTTATTTTGAACACTGCTATTTTACTTGTCAAATCTTAAAATATAAGCGATTAGTCATTTGATATCTCGGAAGGGTCTGAAAAGATGGAGCTTTTATATAAAATACGATAAATTCTTTTGCTCGTCTCCCACTCGAACAATGAAATCATTGTGATGTCTCAGTAAAGTGGATCATCTCTACGTTCCTTATGTTTTGTTTCTTACATTTTGCAACTAATTAACATTGTTACTTTCTTAGGCTGCCATTGTTGAGGAAATTAGTAATGAATCCTAATTTGATTTGTTCAGATATGGGCCGTTATGATGTAATTTCCCTTCCCCCTCCTCATAATTTGTTTGCGTGCATCATGTGCCATTTCCTTTCCCCTGCTCTACTCTAGTAGCCTTTCAGCTGCCAGGAAGGGGCATTTTTCATACAGTTACCCATTTACTGGTAGCAACACAGCGCAGTTTTGTATAACTTGAAATCTTCCAGATTACCCCTGTTGCTTGTAATTTACATCAGTGAATTGTAGCTGCAGGATTACAGGATTTACATCCCAATTTAATTAGACTTTCTGTTAGGTTTGATTATTCTGAAAATGAAGAATATAACCCAATCATTGAAGTGCACGACTCAGTCATTTAAGCCAGTGCTCTGAAATAAGGTAGACCTCCTTGGATAGAACATAAACATGAATGTGGCTTTTTAAAATGCAGTTAGCGTGGTATTAAAATGAAACTCTGCTCACACGCGCATACTGTAATAATAATTTACAAGCTCACAAAGCTTAATTTGTAAGCTCACAAAGCTTTAGAAATGTATTTACTGAATTTATTGCTTTTTCATTTCATCCTTTTTTAGATCGATATCATCATGTATGCAGTCATTATTTAAAAGGCTTTTTTTATAATTATTTAAAAACAATTCATAGGTATATATTTAAATATGTTCATAAAATTAAATATATATTTATAAATATGTATAGATTTTTGTCAAATCAACTTCAAAATTTATGTGCTTCAGATAGCATAATATTTTGAGTTTCTGTTGATTAAACCAATCTCCTTCATTGTATCAACTACATTTTTTTAATTTCAATGAACTTAAAATGTTAAGGCAACCAGGTTACTTACTTTTTAAGTTAAACCAACATATTTTTACTATGTAGTTTTTGGTTTTATACTTGTTTCCTCATATCAGGAATTAAAAAAAAAAGTATTGGAAAAACTCTCTTAAAATACAATCTTAAACTCATCTTTTGGCATAAACACAAATTTAAATTAATTAAATAATGTGCTATATATTTACAATCTTTAAATATGCTCCAGTTTTGTTTGATTTACTGGCTGTACATTGAGGCTCATTGACGTATGTAAGCAGAGGCAGTGTGCAGCTTTAGGCCACACTGTTGTTCTAATCACGTCAGTGATGTCAGGTGGAAAAGATGGCTTACTTCCTCTCTCTCTGCCAGGATCCAATTGAGAGAGGCAAAAGTAGCAAGACAAAGCACATGCTCAGGGCCTCTTAATCATGACTGTTGAGGGTCCCAGGAATTAAATTACATATACATTTCTTCCACTGTCTTTATATTTCTATAAACACAGTGAACGGAAATCTTTTGGGATTTTTTAATGACTATAAACACACACATTTTCTTTTTATGTATGTACTGTTTATTTATTTATTTGTTCACTTCGAAACACTATTTTTAGACATAGTCTCACTGACAATATTTTTAGTTAAACAGCTGCTTTATATTGTAAAAAACCATGAAGCCTCAACAACATGAAGCCTCAACAAATTGTTAGGAGTATCACTAAAATCTGGCGGCTATTAAACCCAATATAAATCCAGTGTTGGGAGTCTAAATAGAGGCATATAAATTCATTGCTAAACTATGAAGTGTTTTACTGCAGATTAAATTCTGTTTATTATTTTCACTTTAAAGCTTTTTTGATGTCTGTCTACTGTGAAACTTTATGTCAGAACTGTGTTTTTTAGCAATATGTGGGGTTAAATACAGGTTCCAGCATTAAAATCTAATTTCAAGCACGATAAACACAGGCCCATAAACCTCTCCCGCCACATTATAATGAGCAGCAATTTTTGATATTTAAACAGCAATTTATGAGGGAGGGGATGGAGGGAAAATGCCATATTAATGCTTATTCTTTTTAAAACTAATGAATTAAAAAAACATGTAAAAGGGAAATAATAAATTTAAGTTATTCTCCATGAATAATACCGTAGTAAAAAAAAAAGCACTTATATTTTCTATTTCTTTTATTGGATCCCTGTTTTTTCTTTTATTGGATCCCTGTTTTCAAATATATATTAGAGATTTTGGTAAGCAATTTTCATGCCCTTTAAATCTAACAATAAATGCCACCGTTTATCATTTTTTTAACAATGCAGGACTGCTGTTACAAAATTGCCGAGCTGTAGCACTTGCACTTATTCTTTCTTTTTCATTTATTTATTTATTTGTATGTATCCCAAGCGTTCATGCGTTCAAAACACATGAACAGGTGAAAAATCACAGACACAATACCGTATGCAGACAAAAGGAAAAAACCTGCCTCAAGGTTCGCTTGTAGTGTATAATCCAAAAGTTTGGGTCAAGCAAATCCAGTGGCAAATGAATGTGTTAATTTGACAAAATTTAAAGTTACCAAACTGCTGCATCCCAAAATGAAGTTTTTACTCACAATTAAGTCCAGGTGACTCGCACTCTCAGAGCTGAAATAAACCAAGACTGGTACTGTTGTGGCCTTGGCCGTGGTGATCCTCACAGCCAAGCATGCATGGAACCAGGGCCATACAGAGTGTCCATACATGCGGAGACTGGTCTCCACTGTTAGAGTCCCGAGCAAAGCTCTGCCCTACACTCCTCCTCTAGTCAGACTCAGGAACTGAAACGGAGGCGTACACATCATTCAGAAGTTTGTCTTTGAAAACCACACCCATCCCAGAGCAGAGAGAGGAGGGAGAGGCTGCCTTTTCCTTAAATAACACCAGAGAGGGGAGGAAACTTGTGTTTAACTAGTGTTTTCAGCCTCAAAACAAGCCTCAAAGGATCAGGCAGGAGGCTGAGTTTGTAAAATAAAAAGGAAACAGAAAGTTAGTGATATCTGAGGTCATAGCCTACAGGATTTTCTTTGACTCTATACGTGTCATAGATTTAGATTTTATTGTCATTTACATGCAGTAGTTCTCAAGTCATCAATCTCACAGCATTATGATCATCTTTAATTATTCTGTCTTAAATCATGCCCTGCTATCAACATGCATGAGCAATGTTCTTTATGCTTAATGACCGACTTGTGTTTACAGAATGACTGTTTGTGTTGCTAGGTAACTGGCTTCTATATTATCATCTTAATCCAATCAAACTCAATCACAGCCCACTTTCCCTGAAACTAGATACCACATATCCACATCCATCAATACTTGTTGTTCAGTTGTGTAAATGATGGCTCAAGTCATCTATAGCGGCGGTTCACAACTGGACCTAGTTTTTACATTAGACATCATGTGGCGACCCTACATATTACCAATATTAAATTTGAGTGGTTTTATTCTCTTGGCAGCCAATAATTCACTGCATAAAATTCATTGTGGGTGGTACAAACCATGGCTTTGTTGCAAATGAACCCATGTTTTATGTGTTCTGGGTCATATTTTCTTTTACCTGGCAAGTTTTGTTTATTGTTTGAGGGTGAGGGCATGTCACTGCATCTGACATGTAACATCTGCCTAATTTGACTATAGTGACAAATGAATTTTGACCAAAATACAGTAGTTTGACTGGATACTCAATAAAATTGTTGTGAATGTGTATCTTTATTTCCTTATTTCGATTTGCTTTGCGGTTTATTCAGGGAGTCATTTGCAAACTCAGCAACTGCTCTAAACTATTCTGATTTTGACTGACCGAGTCTGATTCAAGTCTGAAGACTGATTAATGATACATTAAAAAGAGCTGGTTCATTAGACACATTTGCAGCTCAATCTATTTTCTTTTCTCAGTGTTGCATAAAGGTAAGCACTGGTGCAGATTCTTTATTATTGCACACAATCCATTTTTTTTTTTCTCTACCATTTTCGTCTCATTTTTGACAATTGTAAATACTGTCTAGAATCTTACTGGGACTTTTTTCGGGGCGGCCTTCAGACGTTACTGCAGGTTATGGCTTTGACTAATCAGAGCCCTACTGTGGAAGAGGAAATGACACAATTAACAGCCCTGTGAGGACCTGCTTACAAAGGAGAGGTCTAGAAACAAAGTATAAAAGTCTTATTTGGTCTGGCTGGTTGCCTGGACAGCAAGTGAAAACAAAGTTTGCTCACACACTCCCTATCGGGGACTTCAGACAGCCAGACAGCCAGACCTTCATGAACACTTTCACCTGTAACTCCCTGAAAAGGGGAAACTGTGCATGCCTGTGTGTGTGTGTGTGTGTAGTGTATGCATGTATTAGGTTTGTGTATGTATGAGTCATGCTGTATGGGAGACTCCACCCTGCGTAGGAGGGCAATTGAGCCTGTCACTTACTCTGTCCTGGGAAGAACTGCCCAGACAACAGCTCTCTTTGTTCAAATGTCAGTTAAACTCGGGTAATGATGAGATCTTTCCAGCTGTCCAATCCCAAAGCTATTTCGCTTGCTTTATACAAATTAACCAATGCCATAAAAGTACAGCACGATCAGAAATTTAAATGTGTATCCCGTATGTTTTTCTTCTTTTTTCTTTTCTTTCGTCGTCTTATTAAAAAAAAAAAAAAAATTCTACAATTTCTTAGATTGAAACTGCTCTTTAAAATGTCACTTCAATTCTTACCTGTAGCTTCTCTATTTTAGTGCATTTTCTCTTTAGTCATGCAACCTTAAATTGCACTTGTAATAAACGTACGTATTCTGGTTTGTGAATGTGTGTTTGTGTGTGTTGCCTAATTTAGAAGAATCTGGCTGCTAATTCAAAGGCTCAGTCTGGAGTAAAAGGGAATTCGAGACGTGGACATTTTCTGGGATCACAATCCTGCCTGATTGGGTCTGAGAGCAAGGCAAAGTTTAGCAGAGCACTCCTTCACCAACCAAATGTAAGCAAATGTGTGACATTGACCATGTTAATTCCTTTGTACAAAAGGTCAGATGTTCTTTCTTCCATTGAAGAACGGAAAGCTCTTTGGATGATTCTCTAATCAATAACATGAACGTGAGGTTTTGTTCAAATGTTATTTAAGATAATCTAACTTGTAATATATTTTAATTAAATTAGAAAATATATTTTTTATAACATAATTTATCATTATTTAATAAACTATTCTGATTTTGAAAAAAAAAATTACATTTAATGTGTCATTTTCAGTCCTGTTACTTGTTCACAAAATTAGCCCTGTTCTTCTTCCAGAAACATCTCTGAAGATCTGTTGACTGCATGCATGCTGTTTTCAATTTAAAATGAATCTGAGGGAAATAATATTCTGATATTTGCTTTGAAGTCTCTAAACGCTGGGTAACTTTAGGCCTGAGCTGCAGCGGAGGAAAATTAGGCCCATGTGGTCATGTGTGCCACTTAATAAGGGACATTGGGTTTCGCTCTGAAGTAATCTGCCAGCTGGCTGAGTGGCCAGAATCAGATATTTGCTTGCTGCTCTGTCCAAATAAAGCACGTCTTCCTCTTGTCGCCTGCATTGTCCCACTGCTGCGGGTTTGTTTTCACCAATTAAGAATCATTCATGTTGAAATCTGCTCGCTACTTTAGCCAATGTAGCTCTTGGGATTTTCTTCCTGTAAGGGTGCACACCATTTTGAAACGTATAATTCATGCAGCATATAATACAGACTGTTTATGCATTTCCTTTATTAGTCAATGATTGACATTTCACCTCACTGATATATTACAGTTGGTTGTGGGAACAAGGGGGTTTTGTTTTGAAGGGAACTGTGAAGTCGGATTGGTTTCTGGAAACACTTATCCGGGGGCCTGACTGATTATGCCGGGTAAAGACTGCATGCACACTCTGTAGTTTTATTTAGCAGACTGCATGGCAATTAACTAATCACTCGGGCCTAGAAGCAGGTGATTATGCCACATCTCATTCAAACCCGCCGTTCATACACTCTGAACATTGTTTTGCAACCTTTGTCTTGTTTAACTAGGTGGAATCCTCAAACGTATACATATTCAGGAGCTTTATTTTGAAGTGCGGATTTTTTTGCTTTATTTTGTACAGCCATCATTTTATTTATTTCGAAGAGTGATTCATTCTTAATAGTCGGTTAGAATTGGTATCTGAATAACTATTTCATAAAGCTTGCTTATCACCACCTGTATTAGCGTGTAAAACGATCCACTTAATGGAATAATTTTTCCCTCGCACATGCAAAACTAGCACCTAGAGGCATCCATTAAGGGATTTTATTCCTTTAACAAGATCTGATTGTACGACTTCTTCATATAATAGGCATGTACATTGCTATCTGTGGCAAGTTCTGACAGTCTGTCAATGAAATGTAGGTTCAGATGGATTGGGACACACCCAACGTAAGCTTTATCTGCTCGGTGGCCTGTGTTTCTTTCATTCAGTGGGGGGGAAAAAAAAACTGCTTCGGAAATGTGCAAAAAGAACATGTCATGCTGCTAAAGAAAAAGAAAGGCAAGTCAAATGAACTCCAGCAAAGGTCAGCAGCAGTGAGCCATTTGGACTTGTCTAGTTGATAAAATGCCTGCATTGTAATTTAATATGTGTGCCATAGTAGTGCATCAAAGACAACCTCCAGGGGAAGTGACTGAGAGCAAAAAGGTCTGTGCTAATGCATGTTAGCTTCTCTGCACATCGTCTGACACTATAGCTGCATCTCTGTTCATGGTATTGCGCCATATTGATTTTGATTATACTGATATAATGCCTGCAACTGCTGACGCTGAATTGGCCCTTTGACCTAATGGGTTTTAAGCACCTTGCACACGTGCCTCTGCTCAACATTGACACCCAGAAAAGTGTGCATCATAATTAACACCATAAGACTTGAAGAATGGGGTACTCAGACATTTTGTCCTTTATGCATAGTTGTGGTTGATTGGGAAAGCAGCAAAACAGATCTAATCTGGTTTTGGGCGTATGCATATTTTGTGTGTGTGTGTATATATATATATATATATATATATATATATATATATATATATATATATATATTGCATCCATGCTGAATATATATATATATATATATATATATATATATATATATATATTTGTGTGTGTGTGTGATTTCAATTAAATACATTTTTAGAATAAGGATAAGACATCTTAGACTGATAATCAACCCAATATTACGGCCAGACCTGTTCGTTTTGATATTGCTCAAATCATATTTCAGGGTTCCATAATCAGTTTAGACCCGATCCCCAGATGAACTTGATGACAAGATCCCCTGGTTCTAATTTCAGGGAGAAAGACAGGAAGTTAGAGCATACTCCATTTGTAATGATACTGCAATCTTGTGAACACTCCAGAGTTCAAATTATCTTGATCTTGATTTTCTTCCCCCAACACCCTCATGTGCTACTTACAATGTCACAAGAAAAATACGGCATGTGCATGCATGATAAATATTCCTGTAAACATCAATTTACAAATTAAACCAATTCAATTATTAAAATTTTTTTTTATATATAATGAATGAATGGACGTTTATCAAGGCAGTCCTTTGTTGTGAGCATCTACATAAAGTACATAAAAATACATACATTTTATTTTTTATATATGAAATCTATAATTATATTAGTACATATATTGTGTATATATTGTAAATAATAAAAAATAAATAATGACACTAAATATAAGTACTTGGTTTACTATTTATTATATATATATATATATATATATATATATATATATATATATATACTGTATATATTTATTTATATATATATATATATATATATATATATATATATATATATATATATATATATATTTAAATGAAATATAATAATCTGTGAGTGCCTTTACAAAGATAAACACTCTCATTTGTCACTGGATATGAGAATTCATTTAGCTGTGTTCAAGAAATATTTTATTAAATGCAGATTAAATTTAGGCAACAAAAATAATTTTGTGCTGAACAGTATGTCGTTACAAAAGCATCTCCGTTAGCTTTGTCCTGATTCACTGCAAAAGTTCAGCTCTTAAGATTATTACGTTTAGCCTAAATTGTTACTTGTTTTGGTGGAGAGCCATGCTGTCTATTCAATTCTAACATGCATTACACTCTTTTACTATGTTTTACCAGTGAGGGCATGCCACATAGCTATAGTATTAGAGAGCCTCTTGATGAAATATGCCTTTAATCTTAGTACAAGGACACCTTGTGTTCTCAGCAGCACTGCAGTGCTTTTACAAGGTGACACTTTTTTCCCTTTTGTCTCATGGTGACATGTTTTTCATGATCTACTGCTAGGTTCATGCACTTTGTTTCTCTGACATAAAAAGATTAGTGTGAAAATGCTAATCTTATTTGCGTTCTAGGTATTTCTTGTTCTAGTTTGCAAAACTTTAAGTAAATATATAATATTTAAATATAAGTAAATATTAGTGCATATTTTATTATCAGCATTATTTTTCAAATACCAAACTAACCTACTCACTGCAACAACCATGTACAGTGAGGTTCATGGTCAGTGTCACAAATTTACTTATTTGAACTGTGACCAAGAAACAGTGCAGAATATATTTTCATGACGTTTCTTTATTTTAAAATCCTAAAACCCTGGTTATTTCCAGGTTTAAATTAGATTTAGATTTTTTTCATTGTGGACTTCTGAACTTGTACGTGGTTGTTGCAGTGAGCAGGTTCTAGGTTTATGTTTGAAAAACAGAAACAGTGCTGATTGGCTCTCAACACAACAAGGATATTGATTGCTTTTCTTGTACTCACATTCAGCAACTATTTGAATACTCATTTCAGCACCAAACGTTTTTTCTTTTAATTTGTTGATGTTCAAGCAGGTTTTTCAGGTCTTGTTAAGCTAATCAAGTAATCTCAGAGTAAGGTTGACACTTCCAAATTCACTACAAATGTATTTGTCTGGGTCAGACCCTGATCGGTGAGCAGTCAACATAAGTGCCATCAAACCATGTGTTTCTGGCTATCTTGCGGCATCTGGATCCAATTTCCGCCTTTCGTTCTGTCGCAGAGCGAAGGGAAGCTTATGCCATGAGTCACTGCCCTGAGGCACTTTGTTCGGTGGCTAGCCGTGTACACGGGAACCGGTTGTAAAGCCAGCCATTGTAATCTCATCTCTTCTGAACACAAGCCCAAGAACTGGCCTGAGGTGGCAGGGCCGAGTCTCTTTCCCACACTTGCACCACCATTAAACTCCTCAGTCTGGCTTGGGTGAGACAGACAGCTGGAGCTTACTGTTAACATGCCTTCTCTCTCTCTCTCTCTCTCTCTCTCTCTCTCTCTCTCTCTCTCTCTCTCTCTCTCTCTCTCTCTCTCTCTCTCTCTCTCTCTTGTTCTCTTGAGCTGATAATCACCAGATGGTTGATAGTGATTGTAGGATCCACTCTTGTCTTTACCTCATATGACCTCAGGTGCTCTGATATATTTTAAGGAGCACTGAGAACTCTTTTCAGATGCCACTTATATATCAATGGAAGGCATTTATTAAGCTGCCTGTCTTTACATGTGTTAAGGTCACTGTAGATGTAAAAATTAAAGATTCATACTGACTATTAGCTCATAATTTCTTAATGGAATAGTTTTTCTTTTATGTTCCAAAGAAGAAAGAAATTCATGGTTTAGAACACCATGAGTAAGCAATAAGGTCCGAGAGGCTGTGCTGTATTGTGAATAAGTAACGGCTGAAGGGCGTTGTTAGGCACGACGCGAAGCGGTGTCGTTCAGTCGTTCAACCCCTTCAGCCGTTACTTATTCACGATACAGCACTTGCCTTGAGTACCTTATTGCTTTTATAAAACGGTTACCACACAATATTAAAGTAAAAAAAAAAAAATTATTAGTGCAACTTTCATGAAGTTAAATCAATAAAAGCATTCCTTCCGCTAGAAAAAAATAGTCCCTGACCGTGAACAACAACGTTCCAATGTGTAATACATGAAAGCTCAAATAAAAACAACAAACCGTTCTCAAACTTTGTCTCATTCTTTTTATTTTTTACAACACAATATTTGTGAAATTTCCTCACACAAATAGGCATAGCTTATCTCTCAGCATGAGAAAACGTTTATTTTTTTTATTTATTCCGTTATTTTCTCTCTGCACTAAACTAAATATTTTCATAGCCTAAATAAAAACACAAGGGCACATATTTTAATAGATAACAGTTAGGTCTTTAATCTATTTTATTAATGTTATTAATTTAGTTGCTAAAATGCTGCCTAACAAGAGATACTTTTTTTATTGTTGTTTATTTAAATTTATTTGAACATCTCCGTTTATTGTGCACGCATCAGTGTCAGCAGTGTTTTCTGTTGCAGCAAGAATGTCGCTCCAGTGCTTTCTTTGCTTTAAGTTTGGCCTTCAGTAGCTCTTTAGTGAACTTTCACACTTATGTCCACTCACAGACATAATTTCCCTCGATTCGAGACCAGCATCGGACAATCTCTGCACCATGGTGCTGCGAAGGCAGTGATTTGTGTAAACCTTGGAGGTGCCTGCTGCTTTTTCTTACGTAATTCTTACGTTTTTTTCTATGTTTATGGTGATACGTGTGGTTGCTAAGGGTGTTGCTAAGGGCGCAGTGATAAATAGAACCGTTGGGTTAAGCGGTCATAGCCGTGTTTTATCGTGAATAAAGCACAGCTGACCAATCAGAATCACGGATTGGAACTAACCGTTTTATAAGAGTGAGAAAATAATGTCAGAATCTATTAACATTTATTTATTTATTTAATCAGTTTAACTATTCATGAACTATGTCCAGCCTGTAAAACCTATTTGAACCTATTGTAGTAACATAGAAATGAGATGGTTTTAAACAAAGAAATTATTTAATATTACTAACCCTGAATAAGGTCACACAAATGAATTTCCTTTATGAATTTTTTAATATTAAAAATATACAAAAGGAGAAAAGCATTTTAATACGCGTTATACTTACCACAATTATTATGCATTTAAACTGTTTGTCTATAATGCTGTTGGAGAAATTTCCACCCATTCCACCCCCATTCACATGTCTAAATTTGGTCAGTCCAGTTAAGTCCTTCCACAGATCATTTGCTTCGAACCGAAAATTCTGTCAACATTTACCCTCCCTCATGTTGAGTGAAACTTTTCCCATGGAACACAAGAGGATTCAACATGTTGATCTTTTCCATAATGAAAATGCATTGTGATCATTGGCTGACAAGTTCAGTGCCATTTTTATTTATAGTTTATTATTATTTAATCATCAGGATTAAAGATTATAAACTAGTAATTTAAAAAAGGTCATATCTTATTCAATTCTTTATCCAATCTATGTCTTTACACAAATTACCCAAATGTAGTACTCTAAATTAAGTCTATTTCTTGAATTCCTGTTGGGGCTTTAAGGTTTAAGACCTTAATGATTTTTTTTCTGTAACGCTGCTTTGAAATTACATGTTTTGTGAAAGCGCTATACAAAATGACTTGACTTGACTTGACTTGCTATATGCCAAAAAAGAAAGAAACAAAGCCATTTTGGTAAAACGCCAAACATTTGAAAATATGTAAAAATATGTAATGGCAATATGTAGAAATATAATGCTATTTTATACGTTATTAAATTAGAGTGAATTCATAAGCACAGTTTAGGCAGTGCATGTGGTCTGATGTGTGTGGGCGATCTGAGTTCAAATCGTTCTCATTTTCATTGCATAATAACTAAATTAACTAAATGATTTCAAGTTAGTACATTAATTTGAACAAATTTTTCAAATTTTGTTGAAAAGGCTTCATTTAATTGTGTAAAAGAATGAATCTCAATTTAATTTAGTTAAGTCATGCGGGTTTGGAACACCATGATGGTGTGTAAATGAAGACATCATTTTTATTTTTGGGTGAACGATCCTTGTTAGGTAACAATTTCAAATGCTCACTTTTTACAGTGCAGTTTTCATGATAGCTCCCTTTCTCTCCGTTTTACATTCTGGTTTCCACTTTTAAATAATCCAATAATCAGAATTTCACTCTTTAACATTTAATGAAAGTTTTGACTGGATCCTAGCGCCCTTGCTGTTATGTTTCAGTTGTGTTTGTGTTCTCTCTCTCTCACACCCCAGTAGCGATGTGCTGAGGGACTATATGTAGCTGTAAGACCTAAGTGTGAAAACAGCTCCATTTTCATTGCCTGTCTGTTTTCCTCTCTTTCTTTTGTAATAATGGCTGCCTGGCTGGTGTTGAAAACTTGTGGTGTGTTCAGAGTAACAGTGTGTTCAGCCCTTAGACTGGCTCTCTGCACCTCTGTCCACAGCTCTGGAAATGACCTCATTAGTTTTCACATCCTATGCATTGTGAGTGATGGAGAGAGTAGTGATTGAGATTATGGATTTAGCTCACATGGAGGGTGATGTGGTTCCTCCATTTCCTGTTTGGATATTTAGTGATGTGGGATTTTGATAGTTGCTAATAACAATGAGTCATTTCAAAACAAACCTAAAGACTGTGATTCACTCAAAATCTGCCATGACCTCTGTCACAAAGGGGCTCGTTAGACTGAGATATGCAAAACCTGCATCTGCTGTACTTTAATGTTGTATTATAAAGTAGATGCTGGTTTATTAAATAATATTAACAGATTGATATCCATATTTTGAATATTATTAAAAAGGTCTCTTCTTTGATTTCTGTGAAGTCCATGCTTAGCCATATTAATACTTATTTACAAGCATACTATTCTATAACTATATTTATAAAGGCTCATTAAGACCTATACTGCATTATAAGAACAGTTATTTTTTATAATTACTTACAAGTCATGCATTTGCTTTTTCAATGTGCATGCTCATAATCCATTATGCACTGATATAACGTCTAAATATAAAATAGTTGCAGAGGCACTTGTTTGCTGTACCAGTTAGTTATCAATTATGGCTAATGTTTGCATTTGAGGTCATGAATGGTCATTTTGATTTGTTAAAATCTATATCTCCTCAGCCATATGCATGGTATTGCTTATAGCAGTTTGAAATTATACTTTAAAAAATATTGTTTTGCTAGTATGATACATTTTCAACTGTTTGTATTAATGATTTCTGTTTTTTTTCCCAATTATTTTATTATTGTTCATTAGTTACATTTACATGAAACAACTTACAATGAGAAAATCTTCATGATTTCTTAACATTTGCTTTAGGAAAATTGCATCCTATGTTTTCCCTTTACTTAAAGCCATCAATGATGCATTTATAGAGGTTAGTAACTGTATTATCACTCACAATAAGTAGTTATAAGAAGAACACAACACGGCTAATAACAATCTATTCACTCATTTGACAGAAATAAATCTGCATTACTAAAAAGTCATAATACAAGATAATATTAATAATAACAATATAATAACATTATAGCAATGCAAGTTGCATTTTTATAATTGCATTCATGGAACCATACGACTGTAATACTTATAAATCAGTGTATAATGGATTATGAGCATGCGCATTGAAAAAGCAAATGCATGGCTTATAAGTAATATAAAAAAATATATAAATGTACTGTAACTATAACTGTTCTTATAATACAGTATAGGTCTTTAATGAGTCTTTATACATATAGTTATAGAAAAGTAATACTTATAAATAAGTATAAAGGGAGCTATAATTCATTATAACCATGGACTTCATAGAAAGTGTTACCAAAATGATTAATAAAAAGTAGGGCTGTCAAAAGATTAATCGCATCCAAAATAAAAGTTTGTGTTTACATAATATATGTGTGTGTACTGTGTATAATTATTTTGTATATATAAATACACACACATGCATGTATATATTTAAGGAATATTTGCATACATATACTGTATATATATTTATATAGTTTATATTATATATAAATATAATTTTTTTTATATATAAATAACACATTTTTCTTAAATATATACATGCATGTGTGTGTATTTATATATACAAATTTAATTATACACAGTACACACACATATATTATTAAAAACGAACTTTTATTTTGGATGCGATTAATCGCGATTAATCTTTTGACAGCCCTAATAAAAAGTAAATTGACACGATAAAAAATACTTTTTCAATTAAAAGGAAATTTAGCCTCATGGGCAGCGCTCTGACATGTAGCACGGTTGCGCTTCAGATGACCTGAGTTCGAGTCCCGGCACTGCCAGTTCCTATTTGGATAAAATATACAGTAGCACAAAAGTCGTATAGACTTGTCTTATGTATTATTTAACTTTAATGATGCTTCAAGGCTTCGCCTTTGAAGCTTGACAGCTCCTATTCACATTCACTTTCATTATATTGATATATTTCATTATATTCTTCAAAAATTAATCTTTTGTGTTCCACAATAGAACGAAAGTCATACACGCTTTGAAACATGAACATGAAAGTAAGTAAATACTGACAGGATTTGAATTTCTGAGTGAAGTGATCCTTTTAGCAAGAGGAAAAAGCAACATTAAAAAGACAAGTTCAGTCAGACCACCGTGCACATTTGACAACGGTGTACGGTTTATTATTTCAGTCCTTCTGACTCCCTCCTCCCTTCACTTCATTTGGGTTAATGTCCTCCTCTCATTTCCATATGAGTCATTTTGTGGTTTGGAAACGGGTCGGTATCTGACTGTAGCTCCCACTAGAGATTGGTAATAGAGTTAGGGTAGAGACAGGGCGGTCTATGGGTGGGCAGAGGGGGAGTGCACACAGTAGCCATGATGCATCTGCGTGTAGGGTTGAACTCTGGGGTGGTTTCCGTGTGTTCCTGGTTGGCGTGCTCGAGGTGGATGTGATGATAGATACCAAAAAACAAGGGAGCCTGTTTCAGGTGAATGATAGCCTCATTTGGCCTTTTGCTGAGAGCTGAATTTATCGAGCTTGGGTTTATCCAGTCACTGCTCTCCTAAGAAGCTTTTGTTGTGCTAGAACATGATCATTAATCTTTTATCATCTAAGAAAACTGTTCTAAGAAAAAAAGGTTCACTGCCGATGGACATAAGCTATTAGCTTTCTTTTCACAAACCATTAAATGCTAGGGAGTAGTTTTGGTTTCTTTTAGAGTTTAAATTAGCAAAGTAAAATATATATGTGTATATATATAATAAAAACATACTGTATAAATATATAAATATAATAATAAATAAATATTAACTAAAGCAAAATATCAAAAATTAATATATATATATGAATGTTTGATATATCGCTTTAGTTCATATTTATTTATTTATTATTATATTTATATACAGTATGTTTTTAGTATATATATATATATATATATATATAAAATATACTGTATATAAATAATAAATAAATATGAACTAGAGCAAAATATCAACAACAAAAATCGCGTTCGCGTTTTCAGAAGTGCCACATTGTTTTTTACTTATTACCCTCAGGGTGAGTATACGGGTGGGTCTAGTAAGCTGCTTTATCATGGGATGGATCACTGTCATCATTAACATGCAATCCTGGCAGCCACCAAATTCAGGCGGCTCATTCATTTACTACTAATTGGGGATCTAAGGTAGATACACATCTTTTTTTTACTTTTTTTTTTGCTATGCAGTGCATCAATAAACAGTCCCTCATATTTTTGAGCCAACATTGCGGGCTAACAGAAACCAGAATGTAATGCTACTTTCTATGCCAGTAATCATTACTGTAAGTTTGGCAGAGCCTCTCCAGACTCTCCTTTCAATTGCATTCTTGTTTTGCACAGAAACACACAGCATGAATTTTTTTTATTTTTTTTTGTGATGATGGAAATCATACTGAATCACACAGCTTTAGAATAGGGATATGTCTGAGGTTTTCAACCTGCATTTTATTTAATTTATAAAATAAATAAATAAATAATACTTTTTATATACTGTATATTAGGGTTGTCAATAGATAAAAAAAATTGTATCACGATTAATCGCACACTTATCGTGGAATTAAACATACGTCTTGTTTAACTCATTCATTCTGTCATAATTTGTATTATCCAACAAAGTAAATCATTAGATTGAAGGGTGATTCTCACAAAACTGTATTTTCTGCAAGCTTTTTTCAAGGTAAATTTAGTTGTCTTTCCAAAAAAGGAGGGAAATTTGGAGACTCCAAGGACACCAAATAACCAAATGATATAAGGAGATAAATGTATGCACACCAAAGCAGCCATGAAAAAAGTTCTGAATTCACTGTGTAGTACATGTGTACAGTGCAACAGCTAAGAGCTTGTTTACATTGTAGACATGTCAAGTTGCAATAGCCAACAGGACCACATGGAGATGCCAAAAAAAAAAAAAAAAACTAAATGACACATTGACCTGACTGCAAATGCCTACTACAGTACAAGGATCCATTCGGAATGACTAAACACAGCAACATACACATGACAAATCAAAACATCATCCTATGTGTGGAAACAACGTGAACGTACCGAAATGTATCTGTGCATAAATAGAATGTACGTTCAGTGCATGGAGAGTGCACATACACGGCTTGTTTGTGTATCAATATAACGGACTCACGCATGCTTACTGTACGACTCCTATACATAACTGCAATCGTCTTTACCTTGATTGTAATCCTCATCCATCAAAACTTTATTAGCGAGACACTGGTTTGCTTTATCAAGCCGAGAATCTTAGTTTGCATATCATCTGGCGATACAGTGTTCGGTGGGATGTTTTGATACATTTCAGTCTTTATTTCACACAGCGCGATACGTGAGGTATCACGCTCTTCAGAAACAATCAGAATATGACAGAGCTCATGTTTTAATGCGAAACTGGAATGAATAATTCACTGAAAATGTAATTTAAGGTAAATACATTTTTGTAAGTTAAGGATTTTGTATTAAAACCATGGGTCGACAGCCCTATATATAACTTTGTTTTGACCAGTAGGTACTGCTGTATGGCTGTGGTAACCACTTCAAACAGGTGTCACTGACGCATATGGGGACATTCTGTCCCTGTTTAAACCTCGGAAACTGTAATTGTTCCCAGAACATTAGGGAATAACTGTGTGTCAGTGCGTGCAAGGAAGAGGGGAAAGTTGGAATCAGCCCTCAATATTGGGCTTTGGCTACACTCATGTCTCTCCCTCTCTCTCTCTCTCTCTCTCTCTCTCTCTCTCTCTCTCTCTCTCTCTCTCTCTCTCTCTCTCTCTCTCTTGCTTTTTCTCTTCCTGCACTTCTCTCTGGCCTATGTGGAATAAATTATGTTCAGCTTTGGTATGGGTAGTCCTGATGAATCATAAGCTTGTGATTTCAAAATGTAAAAATATCACAAAGAGCTACATTGTTTCAATGGGCAACCCCCACTTCACTGACAGCAGTTTTTTCTTTTCTTTATTTTGTCTATTATTTCTCCTCCATGTAGTAAATCATTGCTAGTGAATGTAAATCAATTTAGAAGTCACATGTTGTTAAACCAATGAAAATGTCATATTTCACTCAGATTTGTGATAACTGTGAATCCTGTTGTACAAATGCCTGAATTTTAAATAATCATTGTCCAGTGTACAGTGTTCTGAACTCTTTACAATATTGTTAGGTAATCATGAGGGTGATTGAGAAAATGAAATATCTTGGTGTTACTAGGATCAGTTAAGTCATATATTAAGTCAATATGTCATGCGCCATTCACACCCATAGTCAAGTCAAGTCAAGTCACCTTCATTTATATAGCGCTTTTAACAACAAAGATTGTATCAAAGCAGCTTTACAGTGATAATATGCAATTAAAGTAACATAGATTGTTTTGGCTTGACAGCAGCTCTAGAATAAAGTTATTGTCCAGCTAAAGTTAGTTTTGATTGATTCACTTCCGTCGCAACAATCATTAGTTATTAACTTAGGGGCCGCAACACGACACCGTTCTAACAGAAAACCCTTAAGTTCTCTCTGCGCAAACTTTAAAAATGTGAACCTGTGAGAATGCTGATGGTGTGTATATGTGTATTACGTGTTTAGTCTATAGGTATGCGCGTTTGAATATATATGTGCGCAGGTGTGTAGTCCTTCTTTACAAACCAACCTTCAACAAACTACTTGTCTGGCCTTAAAATTTATAATACAGAATTTTTATCGCTTCCGTGTAGCCACGTGAACCGGAATTATCCCAACAAATTTTTATCTGTACTGAGGTGAAGGGAAGGAGACTGGTTGACACTTCAGGACTTCATTGTCGTCATGTCCAGGCGCAGGTCCTTCATCAGATCTGGATACGGCCTGGATCTGGCGGACTGCGGTAAACTTCGGGATAAACAGAGAGACTAATATTAGCATAGACGCCATTCTTCTTATGATGTAACAAGTACATCAGGATTGATGGGAACTGTTCCCGGTTCCGGCTGACCTAATCTATACAGCCTAACATTGAATTATAGAAATCTATAATGTGTTATGTGTATGCTAGGTCAAAGAGATGTGTTTTTTGAACTGGTAGAGTGTGTCTGCTTCCCGGACAATGTTAGGAAGATTGTTCCAAAGTTTTGGTGCTAAATAGGAAAAGGATCTACCGCCAGCAGTCGATTTTGATATTCTAGGTATTATCAACTGGCCGGAATTTTGAGATCGCAATAGATGTGAAGGACTATAATGCGTTAAGAGCTCGCTCAAGTATTGGGAGGCTAAACCATTTACTAGTTTTGCAAGTAATCAGCAATATTTTAAAATGTATAAGATGTTTAATAGGGAGCCAATGCAGTGTTGACAGAACGGAGCTAATATGGTCATACTTCCTGGTTCTGGTAAGAACTCTAGCTGCTGCATTTTGGACCAGCTGTAGTTTGTCATAGTCTCTTCATCGCTTGGCCATTTCCCTTCACAACTCTCTAGATGGCGGCATGTTTAATCCAGGATGACGTAAATCTAGTTGTTTTATGCCTAATTGAATATAGAATGAAGTGAACAATCTGCTGCACTTGGAGTATACAGACTCAACCCAGATTGACAGTCCCATTCCAGTCCTTTTCAGTCATTATACTTGAAGGCAGGGGATGATCAAGGGTATGCTGGATCATGTTGTAGGCATGGCTTTCCACTCTGAGAACCTTTGATATTAGTCACTGACCGGATAGATGTGTCTCTGGAGGGACATGGTTTTAGTTTCCCAGATTTTATGGTTGTTTATTGACAGAAGTTCGTAGTTGTTTAAAAATGGCTTTGTTTAGAGCTTAAAATGTAATGCTTTGGGAAAATCTTTAATCAATGTGATGCTGAAGTGGTTGAATAACATGTATAGATGCACTATTCAGATTTAAATATGTAGGCTATTCTCTTGTTTGTGGAAAATGTCCAATCAGAGCAAGGAGAAACCATGTGATGTTTATTTTACCCTTTTTTGTTAATTCTTTTACCCCTGTGTCATTGTTACAGG
The DNA here is from genome assembly GCF_949319135.1 of Squalius cephalus. NCBI lineage: Eukaryota > Metazoa > Chordata > Actinopteri > Cypriniformes > Leuciscidae > Squalius > Squalius cephalus. The sequence goes on along the minus strand of NC_137128.1, from coordinate 31,663,941 downwards.
TTTCTGAGAATCATTTAAATAATGCAAATCATTACAAATGCTGTTTGCATTATTTTGTTAAACAGGGAAAGCAAAACTTTATACATAGCCTACCTTTATAAATGAACAAATGTTGTAAAGAATGTCCAATCATTTGACTATTTGACTAGCCTATTAACTCTTTCCCCGCCATTGATGGAAATTTCCATCATAATGAGACAACGCTTCCACTCGCAATTGACAGAAATTTTCGGCTTTCCGTGTTTTCACTGGGTAGGGAGAGCTATTAGGCCCCACTCATCTTCTGAAAGAGTATTGAATCTCCTGATTAAAACACAGGCGAAGAAGTAGAAACAAGCGATCGCATGTGCATATGAAAAATAACGTGATCATCAACATTAAACCACATATAAAACAAAAATATAGTACAAACTTTGCTAATGTGATTGTTTTGAACAAGTATTAACAAGTATTAAGTATTGGGGTTGGTAAGGATTTTTTTTTGTGTGTGTTTTTGAAACAAGTCTCTTTGATCAAAAACACAGCAAATATTGTGAAATATTATTACAATTTAAAATAACAGTTTTCTATTTTATATTTTAAATGTAATTTCTTCCTTTTATGGAAAAGCTGAATTTTCAGCATCATTACTCCAGTCTTCAGTGTCACATGATCTTTCAGAAATCAAGCCGATATGCTAATTTGATGCTCAAAAAACATTTATTATTATCAGTGTTGAAAACATGTGTGCTGATTTATATTTTAGAGTAAACTGTGATACATTTCTTTAAGGATTTTTATGATGAATAGAAAGTTTATAGAACAGCATTTTTGAAAAATAATTTTTGTAACAATCTAAACGTCTTTGCATTCTGTCTATCTCTATCCATAGATCTTTCTCGATAGATAGATAGATGGATGATCGATCTGCATGTACTGTACATACACTCCAGATAAATTACCTGATATCACCAAACGGCTATTTCAAAACTAGGCCATTAGTCAACCATTGTGACCCTTCCCTAAAATATGCATCTGTCTGTTTATACAAAGCCATATAACTCAGCACCTGTAAAGTCTTCATAGGCATGTAATCTCTAACAATTAACTGATTATTTACATCATCAGGTCTAAAGAAACTTATATGACCCAAGCAGTGATTGGATTGAAAGGGGATAATCTTTCTCATAATGACTCCTCCTTTAGAGCACAGCAAAATTATATTTGAAATCATTTACAAAATGTATGCCTGGACAAGTGCATTTACTACACCCAGACTAAAAGCATTATCAATGGGATCAGCGCTCTATGTAAAGGAAGGAAAGAGGGTGTTTTCAAATGCATATTTCTGGTGACTCATATCACTGAATCTCCTTGGCTAAGGTACACTGCTGATGAGCAAGATTTTCTCTTGCGTCCATTTCCCCTCAAACATATTGCCATTACCATTTTCTGCAAAATAACCCTCATCTTATAGCATCAAGAGGAAAAGAGATGACTTCCAATCTTAAAAAAGTGTGCAGGACTGTCATTATGTCCATGGTGATTGTGTGCAACTACAACCAACGCGTTCAAACTACTTTTTACTATACAGAACTAACTGGATTTGTTATTTCATTTTCTCAAATGTTGTTGTATTATGTTGCTTGAGAAAATAGGCTCTGGAGAAAAAAGATAGTTTGGGTGTGGAAATCGTAGTGGCAGCAGCATCAAACTGCTGCAGAGAAACTGGTTGAGTTACTGTTGCCGAGGGTGCAATCTTGATGACTTTTCGAGGGGTGTAACCTCAGTGACTCAGATGTGAAGTATGTTCTCATTCAAGGTGAATGAGTCACTGGGTAGCAAGAATACTACTTCTTAAGTGAGCACAAATCCTACTCTCCCATGCTTTCTTTCTTCTAACATGAAGTTGAAAAAGGAAAACAAATTATTTAAAAAGAAGCTTTTGGCCAAAATATTGCAGCATGGATTTTTTTTTGTCTTTGTTTTATATATATATATATATATATAAAAGTTTTGCTCTGTTGGCGCAAATATATTTTATATGTGTATAAAAATAAAGTGTGCAGCTGTGAAGCTGAAATGATTATATACTGCAGCTGCGAGTGATGAAACTATCAGAGCAGTAAATAGTTAGCAAGGCATTCAGGTATGATTTTTTTTTCCTGTATTGGTAACAGCACTAGCTATTAAAATCATACTTCATATTTCATGCATTTCATAAACTGAAAAAAAAATTTGGATTTACTTTGAAACAATTTTCACTCAGAAAATGCACAAATAATTACAAAGAAACAGCAAGTAACAAACTGAATTAAAAGTGAATAACAATTGTTTTATTTACAACTTTTTTAAAGTGTGTTTTAAAACCGCAGACTCAAAGGTGCATTCATTAATTTTTACACATCGATAAATGAATAGTGCTTTTGAAATGTCCCAGGAGGCACCACTCATATCAGTATAGCCTAATAAAAGCTGTTTCATTTTACATTGAGCGGGTTGTCTCATGAGGGCCACCATGTTGAGATCACATGACCAGCTGAATAATTCTTGCTTTACAATGGACCCTTTTCACAGACCGTGATGATGTGCTTCCACAGTTATCAACATCTCAAATATTCATCTTTAATATTTGATTTTTTTTTTAAATAATATACAATTATAACACTATAAACACGAATTAACACTACTGTTTCTAATACCACGGCTGATGGATTGGCGGCAAATTTCACATCATTCTCTCTTCTGACTGCTGTAATCAATCTCTCGATATCTCTTCCCTAGTTTGGAAAGTCACAGAAACTTCCGCTTGTGAAAAGTGTCCATATCTTGACTTTTAACGGATATTTGCCCTCATTCAGTAAATGAATCATGGCTGACTGTGAATAGCACAACTTACATGAAAACCTTTGCCTGGAAAGCAAAGTCCAAAACAGCTGTAATATCGGTCAGAGCAATAGATAAAATTTGAGTGCGTGGTGCAACTAAATAATGCATCAACTGGGCAAAAATCATTGTGATTCACTTAATCCAGAGGGCACAAGTTGCACAGCTCATAATAATACTCCAGGGTGAAGTACAATAATTCTGCACAATGACTCACAAAGGAAGGAACAAACATTGAACCATTAAGTACGACTCCCCTCCATTCCCAGCATGAATTCAACCAGCAAATACATAAAAACAACAATCTCTAGATTATCACGAAAAGAAGAAAGAAGCAGCAGTAGTTCTGATTTCACCACGCTGGCCTCGAGGATTCTGAGCAAAATATGAATCCTTATATGAAGTTATACATGAATTTGAACTACCACAAGTATCTCGATTACATGAAAATGTGTCTCTGCGTGTGCGAGAGCTCAGGCATCGGTCATTATTGATGTGAAGAGGAGTGTCGTTTTCAGCGATACAAGACTTGCCTTTCTTAAGTCTGCCCGACAAACATTATTAATTATTCCCTGCATTTAAACCCTATTGTCCTTAGCATGTGAAACAGTTGGAGGCTGTTAAATGTCAGCCACTGTGGCACCTTTAAATAGTCTGCTTAAGACTAGAATAATTAGGAGGATATGCACTGGCTGAATAAATAAGTTTTATGTGCACTTCAGGCAGCTGTCTCTGTTCTGGAGTTTAGGTGCCCGGCTTCCTCCCCCTCGCTACTGGCTCCTGGGTGCACGGCATATTGATTTACAAAAACATTTAATGAGCGAGCGCTAATATTATTTTATTTCCATACGCATACAATATCCACTTCAGAGCCTGAAATGAATGAAAAGTGCAAACAAATGAATGTTTCAGTCAGTTTATTCAAGCACAGAAATTGGCTTTATATAATAAGATGTAAAATGCATTCTGTTTTGCATCATTAAAGGTTCTGTTGATGTTGTGTAATGCAAATTTGCTATTAAAGGCAAAAAAAAAAAAAAAAAAATACAAATCTAAAAGCCTCTAAAAGAGGCTATATTGTCTGAAGTTCTATGATAAACCAACTACAGTTTGTGTTGTTTAGATTATTATTGTTTTTACATGATTTTTTTTTGTTGCTTTGAATTATTCAGTCAGTTTTTAGAAACAATTATATTCCACAAAATTGTAGATCATACGCTTATCAAAATATATAATTTAAATGAGCCTTGAAAAGTAAACTGCAATTTTAGAAGGTACTTTTCTCGAGCAAACAGGTAAAATCATTTCTGTTGTTGGCTTAACCTCAATTTGAATTTACTGAATTTATTGCTTCTCCGAGTTTAATGATTCAGAACAGTACGGAAGTTGCTTTTATTCCATTCTGTTCCTGCAAGAGAAGCTGTTTTGAACATGTATTTGGCTTGTTTTCGAGATATATAATATTCATTTGATTTCTTGGAAGAGGAGATAAAAGGGACCCGTAAAGCATGTTTTCATTATTGAAAAAATTAAGATGACCAATCTGCAGTGCTCTTCCCTTTTCTCATTTTCCAGGTAAATTCTGGCCATAACTAAAACCTAATTTAAGATATTGCTGTTTTTTGGATGTTTTTTTTCCACCAAATATAATTGTGATATAATCAGATATAAATACAAAACAGCTGAATGTTTTTACCCTCTTGGTTTCATGCAATAAAGATAGCAGATGAAAATTATTACTATATGATTAACATTTGTATTTGGTTTTTTGTTGTTATTTGTTTTTATTTTTTAATCAAGTATGAACTAAATACATTTTACTAAATATTTAACAGAAATCACGTATATAGATTTTGATAAATTCCAATTTAATATTACAAATTAAAATAAAATGTACACATTTATTTTTTATTTTATTTTTTAAAAATTTAACTGTCAGAGTAACTTCATAAAACTTTAATTATTGCATGTTAATTCAAAGCTGTCTCAGTTTACAGTATATGCCATATGTAGACTTTAAAAAAAAAAAAAGTCAAAAATTAATACAAAAAAATCATTTTGCATCATTTCTTATATCTCAATAAGTACTATTTTCTATGAGATTAACATTAATTTAAGTCAACAAAAACAGGTGTCCCATTGGTCTCAGTACACTCGGTCAGACTCGATAGAAGTCTGCTGTAATTTTTATATGATAAAAAACAATGGGGTGCTGCAGTGCTATTTATCATCTCAGCAAGCAATCAAACAGTAATTTAGTTGTATTATTTTTTTCGCCATCTTCTCTTTGGATTATGCCTTTGTTCTTTAATAAATGACTAAATGTAAATGGTTGCTGGTGTCCTCTCAGTGACTTTGAACTGCAGAATAAAGCCTCACGATATCTCGCTGCCTGGGCCGTGCCCATAGCAGAGTTTTTTTCTTTTTTCTTTTGCATACTACCCGTATTACAAAGCCATGTTTGTTTTTACTAAAGATGATTGTGCTGTTCTTCTGATAAGGTAGTCAGGCACAGTTTAAGATGAATGAAATGGAGAATTGGAGAACATCTCTCCGGCTTTGAGAGGAAAGTCACTCCTATAGTAAATCTGTTCACCATTCAGTGTTGAATCTGGCCTCGGAATGAGTCTAGCTGCTTTGTCACAGCTTTTAAAGCATTGTTTAATTTCACGACTCAAAAACTTCTGTAGAGAAAATTCTGCTGGCAAGGAAATGCGAAATTTGCTACAGACTACTATAATTACTCTACTGCTACAGATGCTTGGCAATGAGTGTGAGATTTGCTTTTGTAGAGTAGCACACAAGGTTAACTTCTGACAATTTTGATAAGTAGTGAAGGACATTTTTTTTATCCATCTTTTTCAAATGAAGTGTCATAAAGGACGATAACTAGAAAATCCAACGCCCACTCAACAGCCTCATCCATCCCCCATTCTTTTCTGTGGCAGGCAGTTGTCCGTGTCTGACTAGCGCCCAGACGAGCGTGTTTGTGCTAGACTGAACGGCTGCATTTTAAGTGTCTCTTGGCAGACACACAGCAAATACCTGCGCCAGGTGGATCGGCAATCCCAACACTCACTCACACACACACACGGCTCAGGTGTGACTGCAAGTCCGAGAATTCCCAAAACAGTCAGTGTGGTGTAGACTTGCACTTTCAAACTTAAAACCTTGGTAACACTTTATGTTGATGGTCCCTTTTAAACATTCTGTTGACTATAACTTTGCAATATGTCAAGTAACTCACATTAGTAGACTTAAAATCTGCTAACTCTTTATTGTGATGGTTCTCCAACAGATATTCTACTGATTATAAGTATATTTGCAAACTTCTAAAACTTTTAAAAGACAGTTTTTAAAACTACTTCAAACTTTTCACTTCTCAAGCCAACATCATTGTGATGAACTTCTTTTAGTTATTTATTATAAACACTAGTTTGTAGCACAGATAGTTCTACTGTTTATCATTATTCTTAAGAAGTAGATAACTTCTTAGTTATTTACCTATAGCGTAAATGAAGTGAGATTTATATACTGTACATTTCGTAACTTGGAAATCTTGATTTAATATGACGCATTCTCATGTTTAAGACAACTTGGATTGTGCAGAGTTCACTCTGTGATCTCTGCTATCTATAGATGTATTTTGTCCATAGAAATGCATTTTTATGTACAGTGACTGAGGGGCGTTTTCAATGCATAGCTCATAGACCCGATTTATTGATAATTGACATTTTGTATTGATGGATTACATGATCGATTCCACATTTACCGTCAGTGGCCATCGCAACTTTTAGTGCAGTGCAGCATAGAAAATTGTGAGAAAATTATGCGCAAAATGAAAGCTTGAGGAAGTCTCCCACGACAGGACAAAGCAATACTGATACGATCCCCATATATATATATATATACTATATATACTTGTGGACTCTATGTATGCAGACTATCGAGTTACACTATAGAAAAAACGTCTACTTAACTTAACAGATTAACTTAACTTAACTAACCTGGCAGACAATCTATTTTTCTACTGACTTTTTTTCTATAGTGTAGGTCGATAGTGGACTCTATGCACTTGTGGACTCTATGCATGCAGACTATCGAGTTACACTATAGAAAAAACGTCTACTTAACTTAACAGATTAACTTAACTTAACTAACCTGGCAGACAATCTATTTTTCTACTGACTTTTTTTCTATAGTGTAGGTCGATAGTCTGCATGCATAGAGTCCACAAGTTGTTGCAACTCTATTTCTAATGCAGGTTAATCAGCATCCTCCAGACACTTTTCAATACTACTACTAACAGCAAAGTAGGTACTTACGACAGTAACTTACAGTAGTACTGGAATTGTGCCTTCAGGGGTCACAGAATTAATTTTACCTCAAATAAACCTTCAGAAAGAAAAACAAACCTCCTCCTTGCCATATGTACATGTGTGTTTGAGACCATATGGGCAAGTTTATTTTTAGTTGGGAGCCATATTGGGTTTCATTAAGGCTGCAGTGAGGGTCCCAGACGGCCCGCCTCGGTAAAGACCACGCAATGCCAGAGGCCAAAGTGTTTTTTTGCCCATGTTGTGACGCAGAGCGGTGGAGCACACATGCTTACATACACACCATCTCTCTCACACACAAAGAGCGTGTAGAATGGGTTCTTTGTACTGCTTTGGTGCCATGTCTCTGCGCTGACAACATTTTTCCCCTTCAAAGACCAAATCCAACACAACTCCAGCTGCCCCGTCTGTCTGTTTGGGTGGGCGAGAAAAGGGTCAGGACTCTGAAGTGAGGGAGAGCCACGCCATTCTTATACGTTACTTTAAAATGTCTACTACGTCTGTGCCAAAACAGTAGCCATGATTAGACACCGCAGGGTGTTCTAATACACAAGTCCGCACTGGTGTCAGGTATGGATTATAGATTTTCCAGACCAGCCGCATCCTGCGTCTCTGATTGCTGTCTAATTCTCGGAAAATTAGACTTCTTCAATGTTCTTGCCCTTTACCACCATTTTAAAAAAATTCCCTGCTGGGTGAAAGCAATTATAAGTAAATATGAAAAAGGTCCTCCATGTAGACGTTTGTTCTCATTTATCTCCATCAGTATTGCTTGCGTCTCTTACTCTCTGCTTCCCTCTTAGGGCAGAGAATAGAATTGCAGAGCTTTTTCTTCAATTCATTTGCAATCCAATGCTGCTGACAGGTCTCTTCCAGTGAATGCCAGTCTTAATGATTCTGTGACCTTGAGAATGGAGCGAATAGACAAATAGATTAAAATAGAATGTGGACGCTTACAGAATTCGAAATGGGTAAGATGATAGCCTCATATAATTAATAAAATACTAATTCTGTAAGTGTTTTACTGAGAATCGGAAAGATATTTATGTTTTATCAACTGTGCTCACATACAGAGGGAATTTGCCTTGGTATCAGAATTTCCACTTTTTTGTTTGTTTGTTGGTTTTTGGGAGGGTTAGATTATAATGTGATGTGTAAAAAAAAAAAAAAAAAAATTTTACCTTCAGAATTTAAAAATCTGTAAAAATGTAAAAATTTGTATTTAAAAAATTAAAAATTTGTATTTAAAATCTGGAAATAATTATTAATCTAAAGTAGATGTGTACATTACACATCTACTTTTATTTGTATTCATCTTTTATCTGAAAAATATTAAAAAAGTTATAACCCTAGTGTATGGACGTGTAAGGAAAATGTTTTTACTTTTTGTTTGATGTTACACCTCAAAAGTTTTTTTAAGCATCTGAAACCAACATGAATACATACATTTCTAAAAACTTAGAACGTGTTTTAAACAAGATTCTCCTTTTAAAGGATCTTTCATATTTATGATGGCCATCCAAGTTGGCTTTCTCAAGTGCAGTTAAGGGCAATTAACATACTTGTGTACACCAAATTAATGAGTTCTGCTAACTTATTAGGGTTTACAGTGCACTTCTTTAATGTTACTGACTCATTTTCAGAATAATACAAGCATAATGAATATGTTTAGTATTTGTGTGTTGATAATATTATATGCAGAAAGAACATATTTGTACAAGTAGTTTCAATAAGGAAAACAGAAATGTAAATATCAAATAAGATATAATAATAATCCATCACACACGGATTTGTTAACTGCTGAAGTTAACATACATATTTCATAAGAAATAATTGTGTTTTATACTGTTAAGAAACCTTATTGGGCAGTGGTAACTGTTCATGAGAAAGATTGCCTGCAGCAAAAACAGTCGATGGGTCTCTGACGACTGCCTGCCGTTTTCTCACTTTGGAAGTGACAAGGGGTGGCAGGGGTGCACTAATGATCTTCTCAGCTGCTGTCTTGACTGTCTGTTGTAGCCAATTTTTGCCTGTTTTGGTCCCAGAGAAAAACCAGACAGCTACAGACGTGCACAGACTCAATGCCCACTGAGTATAACTGTATCAGAAGCTCCTGTATTTGGCAAGTTCAAAGTCCTCAGATGGCGAAGGAAATATATGCACTGAGCCTTTTTTACATCAATGAAGGTTTTCCCACAAGTTCTGGGAGAGTGAATGACAGTGAGAGTCCATGGCTGACAGTGATGTTGAGTATAGTGAGGAGTTTTGATGTCCACTATTATCTCTACATTAATTCAGTAATAATAATTTATGATTTAATAATAATGATTAGATGTTTTTCATAAATATTGTGGAAATATGATGTACAAAACCGAAAGAAAAAAAAAAACATTGTAACCAACTGCTTATTACAAGTTTGCAAGCATTTTTTTTTCTCAGCAGAGAAAGATTTTTCAAGCAGTGTGCAACTGAATCAACACCAAATTCCAAAAACACTCAAACACCCAGTTCAGTGACAAGAGTGATTACAGAACCAGTCTCTCTGTGCCCATAAAGATGATGAACTTTGGAATTTATGCATTGAATTAAAGAGAAAAACTCAAATAAGTGTTTACTCCCGCACAAGTAGACATATCTGACATTAGAAAAATAAGCGAGGGGAGAGATAATTGCGCCATTCAATAACTGGGACTTCTGCCACCTCTCCAAATAATGGACAGTTTCAGTAACAATCAATACCTGATAATCTGATTTTTTTTTTTTAAGTGAAAATGAAAACAAAAATGCATTTTTTTCATGTATACATTATTGTTTTTAATTCCAATGTCAAACCTTAGTTACATCACTTTTAAACAGTTAGTATAATTAAAATAAACTTACAAATGTTTTGTGTCGTTTTTCATTTTTTATTTGCCATAACATTTACATTTAGCCTATGGATGAGGGGTATAGATTTAAAACAACTCTCATATTTCACCAATATTCTTACCCATTTACAAATGGTATTTTTTCATTTAAAGTTTATAAAAAAAAAAAAATATATATATATATATATATATATATATATACACACTCACCTAAAGGATTATTAGGAACACCTGTTCAATTTCTCATTAATGCAATTATCTAATCAACCAATCACATGGCAGTTGCTTCAGTGCATTTAGGGGTGTGGTCCTGGTCAAGACAATCTCCTGAACTCCAAACTGAATGTCAGAATGGGAAAGAAAGGTGATTTAAGCAATTTTGAGCGTGGCATGGTTGTTGGTGCCAGACGGGCCGGTCTGAGTATTTCACAGTCTGCTCAGTTACTGGGATACAACCACGCACAACCATTTCTAGGGTTTACAAAGAATGGTGTGAAAAGGGAAAAACATCCAGTATGCGGCAGTCCTGTGGGCGAAAATGCCTTGTTGATGCTAGAGGTCAGAGGAGAATGGGCCGACTGATTCAAGCTGATAGAAGAGCAACTTTGACTGAAATAACCACTCGTTACAACCGAGGTATGCAGCAAAGCATTTGTGAAGCCACAACACGCACAACCTTGAGGCGGATGGGCTACAACAGCAGAAGACCCCACCGGGTACCACTCATCTCCACTACAAATAGGAAAAAGAGGCTACAATTTGCACGAGCTCACCAAAATTGGACAGTTGAAGACTGGAAAAATGTTGCCTGGTCTGATGAGTCTTGATTTCTGTTGAGACATTCAGATGGTAGAGTCAGAATTTGGCGTAAACAGAATGAGAACATGGATCCATCATGCCTTGTTACCACTGTGCAGGCTGGTGGTGTAATGGTGTGGGGGATGTTTTCTTGGCACACTTTAGGCCCCTTAGTGCCAATTGGGCATCGTTTAAATGCCACGGCCTACCTGAGCATTGTTTCTGACCATGTCCATCCCTTTATGACCACCATGTACCCATCCTCTGATGGCTACTTCCAGCAGGATAATGCACCATGTCACAAAGCTCGAATCATTTCAAATTGGTTTCTTGAACATGACAATGAGTTCACTGTACTAAAATGGCCCCCACCTTGTTGAATCAATGCCACGTAGAATTAAGGCAGTTCTGAAGGCGAAAGGGGGTCAAACACAGTATTAGTATGGTGTTCCTAATAATCCTTTAGGTGAGTGTATATATATTATAATGTAATAATTTCACAGTTAATCTCCAAATTTATGTAGAAACAACATAAAGACCGTATATTTAAAATACTTTAATGGCATCTTTTTATGAATTAAGGCCATGTATCACTGATTCTAATTCAGCTACTGATGTCTCGATGAAAAACATTACAGTGTAATTGAAAGCTATACATTTTTTAAACATTTATTAGGCTTAAAAAAAATAACTTTTAATTAGGGCTGCACGATTAACCTTTATCGCATCGATATTGAGGTTTTAACTCCCGCAATAACCTAACCTCAGGAGTCTGAGGTTTTTTCCCCCGCCTCTGACATTTGAGTGACAAACCTATTAGCCAATCAAAATGGTCGAATCTCGCGTTCCTGGCTTGCTGGCCAATTAGAAATGGCAATGGAAAGTTACAAGGTTGTATGCAGTGCACCGGCTTTCTGGCAGCAGCAAAGCAGCTAACACACAACGTGTACCTCGAAAAAGCTTGTAACTGCGCAGAAATGGCCAAAGGCACTTCTTCGGTGACGGGAGAGGAAGCGGGGGAGCACTTGTACTTCAGCTGTTTGGACTTATTTTGGATTCGCGAAGAACGACGTGGAGCAAAAGAGTGCTAAAATATGTCGACGTGCCGTGGCCAGATCCAGAGGAAACACTACCAATCTATACCAGCATCTTAAAAATCACCACCGACACCAGGGTTCCAGACTGCGACCATTTTTTGAGAATGTGCGAGTTAAAATTTTATGTGGTCGCATTTGTGCGAGTGCATGGTCATGTAGCCTACTAAGTTAAATTCACGCATGAATTTTCTGCATTGAACTTGTTTTAGCGCCCGCCAAAGTGAATTTTTGTCCCGCCAAAGTCTTATTTGATCGGTGAGTAATGTAGATGAACTGCTGCGCTTGTGAGTGACAGGGCGCATGTTTAACTGAAAGAACGAGCAGAGAGAGAGAGAGAGCCGGTCGCGCGCGCGCATTCTCTCTCTCTCTCTCTTCGGAGCCAGGCGAAAGTGTAAACAAGACTTCACCGTCTCCAAACTAAGCGCTGTCTTGCTCTCTCTCCCTCACACATATTAATCAAAATAAATCGACACGGTGGTAAAAGGTCGGAAGACCAAAGTTTCATGTGGATCATTCGGAGAATTTTTTTTTTTCCTGAATTATCGCTGGGTGTGAATTGTGCTAAATAAATTGAACTGAAAAGCGTTCCGGACATTTAACTGACAAAAAAAAAAAAAAAAAAAACTCTTTAATTAAACGAAAAAAATATCCAGTGATGAAATGTTTTCTGTGTTGACAGAAATCTTGGATGTCCATGTCCTAACTGCTGGGATAATCACACAACGCGCATGACACGTCCAATTCGCGAACTAATGACTCCTTTGAACCGATTCATTTTAATGAATGGTTAAAACAACTGATCTTTCCAACAGTGAACTCAGGAGACGTCTGAATCGGTGTATAACTAATCAGTAACACTTTACAATAAGGTAAATAATGCCCAGCCATGTGAGTGGACTTCGAACGAAAACAGGATGTAAATACAGGTATGAGCGCTGGCTGAATTAACATCACTTTTATTAATATCTTTCACATCTACTGCAGTCAGATTCACCCTTGTTAACTCTAAAGGAATCACTCACATGGCTGGGCACTTATAATGACACATCAAGGATGTTAAGAGGCTAAAAGCAGGTTTAAAACTTGCCCCATTTAAGTCAACAGGGTGCAAATTTTAAAAAGAGGATAACACGGTGTAGGCAACACCGATTTTTGTCGTTGTTCTCTGTACTGACAGCACTCCAAATTTACAAAAAAATTAGCTCAATGTTAAAATTGACCGGAGTTCTCCTTTAATGACAGACAGCATTAATGGCTGCTGTCACTTTAAGATCTGCCGCTTCTGCATATGATGCGGATCTCACACGCGCCTCCTTTTCTGACATCTCTTTACGTTCAATTAAGACTTTATTTAACTCATTTAAGACTGCTCTTATGAGGATACTCGAAAAAAACTTTCGAGTATCATAGACATTTTGGCATAAATCTGTGTTATTGTTCGTTCAAACGCGAAAGAGAACTCAATACTGGCACGCGTCTTTCTGTGCGTCGAGTGTGTCATAAGGACGTTCAAAGACAGTGCGTTCTCTTTTGTCTAGTTGCGCTTGAATGGTTTAAAATCATTTGCATGAATAAGAATGTGGTCATATAATATAATGCTAGCCAAAAGATGACAGAAAAAACAGATGATGCGTTAATTGCATTAAATATTTTTTAAGCGTTAAACTGTAAAAAAGACAGCATTTATTATATTATATTATATTATATTATATTAATAAAGATTTTCATTGATTGTTGTATTTATGACGCTGTCAGTTATACAGCATGACTGTTTTGAATGTAACATCATGCTTTAACCTACTTCTAGTTTAATCGTATCAGATATGATTAAATTATAAATTTAATTGACACTTGAAACTGCTGCTGATATTTTGAAGATGTTTGAGGTTAAATATCAGTGGTTTGGGCTAATTATTTTCTGAATAAATTAGCTAGTGTTACAATTATTCCCCAGTCTCCTCTACACAAACATAAATCATTTATTTGGAGTTGTGATATAATGAATAGAGTGACTCATTTCATCTCACTGTTTTAAAGTGAATGAAACTATTGCAGTGCTTCTGCTCCATTTACTAACCTTAGGCCAAGTTGTGGACAGATTATTTAGCGCTTTGAAATGGCAAGACTGATTACGCACTTCCTGCCCCTTTTCCAGTGATCAAGATAATAATTGGCTGCCTGTGTAGGTGGCATCATGGGGTTATTTCCATGCTATTAGTCCATCAGTCCAACTGCTTGATTTTGCCTTGCTGTTTCTCTGAGCGATACAGTTTGCATGGCAATTAAAGATGCATTATGCAGTGAATATCAAATATCTGCTTGATGTCACTTGAGCAAATTGAAAAATTATTAATAGATTTGGCAAATTTATTTATGCTAATCCACATTCACTTGGTAAATACTATACATATATCTCAGTTTGAAAACTCTGATTATACATTTATAGATATAAAAAAAATTAACATTTAGTTTATTCTCTTCTGTATCCTACAATACCCAGAAGGCTAATAAATAAATAAAACAACAAATCCTTAATGAGAAATATGGAAATAAAAAGACAGGAAGAAGACAAACAAGGCTACTCAAGTACAGTCAAATTTGAATGCAAAAATGAATTCAGTAAGGCATTTATAGAGCTAACAGGACCATGCTTCAAAGATGCTGAATAATTTATTAATGCCAAGGTTAAAATGACAGCACTTCAAGAAAAGCTTTTAGCTACTTTGCTCTGCTTGTCAAAACATTTCACAAATGCTAATGATAAGACATCTATTTCTCCTAAGGACAAACGTAATTAAGCAAGCTTTACGATAGCATACGCTAGCAAACAAAATCAGACTTAATTCCCCTTTGAATTCCTTCTCACTAAGCATGGTAAGTAAATCTACCCTGTAAATGTGTTGTATTGCCATTTGCACATGAATGAAACATTTCACCTCAATTATTACATCAAAATGATGGTTACATTTAGAAACCCTTGGAGGATGCCATTTATTTAAATTCAGTACTCTGAAATGTTAGGGCCACTTCACTCAGAATGCGTTTTTGTCTTCCACTGCTCTGTTTGTTAATTGTTTTTCATTGTAAACATGCACTATATGGCCATGTTTTACCGTTGAGATCATGTCTGCCATTTTGTAACATCTTGCACATGACACAGCCTTCTAAAAACTTTCGACTTTGAGAAATCTTGTTTCGGGACTAAGGTTTCGAGACCTTGTGAATGGCTTCTTACAAGAACATCTTTGACCATTGCGTCCTGTTGCTTTTTCATTTTTTTAAGATGCTGTGTGAAGATAATAGCCTATAGATAACTTATACCCACATATTATACATTTTCTGTGTTCCTCTCCATCTCACGCACAGTTCAGTGCACAAGCCTTTCAAAGTATAATCCTTTGGCTGTGAGGGCAGTAAGACGCGTTCGGTAGACATTGTTTTCAAGCTGTTGTGTGCGCACCATCCGCACTGACACAAAATTTTGGCTTCATGCGGACAGTGCGCCGAACACCGTGGAAGGCAGACAGCCGAAGTATTCTTTAGGCTATAGGGCTGTTCACCCCTATTTCCTATTCCTATAACCCTATAAAGCAGTTATTTTCCATTGTTATCTTAGTAAACATGCACAAGATGGATGTGTTTGAATGCTGCGCTTGCAACTAGTGTCTTGCACATGACACAGCATTCTATAAACGCTGCATTCAAGTTAAAAGCATTTTTTTCCTTTTTTGAACATTTTTTTTCTTTCCACTGCCCTCGTTCTTGCTTTTTTAAACGCAAAAATGCATTCTGTGGGGAATGGCCCCTTGTTTAAAAATTTGTATTTTGCTGCGTGACGTCTCGTGTTTTTAAACGCAAGTTTTGTGTTAACGGCCCTTTAGTTTTAAATTTTTTTTTACATTTATTATCACATTAATGATATCATTCCGTCGTTCTCAATTCTGTTCACACGTGTTTGCCAATCCCCAGTGTCTATCACATGATAGTCTCAATGGCCTTGGTGGCACGTTCAGCATAATGTTTTATTCTGTGCTGCAAACAGCATTCACTCAGTCTTGAGAAGTGGTGTGCTTTGAGAGAGTCTATACCTTCTTGGTACACCTCTTCAGGTTGATCCATGCCGTAAAATGTTCAGAATATATAAATATAACCGATGAAGAGCAGTTTGGAGTGGATGTTTCGAGAGGAAGTGTGCACAGGGAGGTGTCGTGTATATGTCAAACACAATGGATGAGTCAACAGTTGCCATGTTTGATTTAGTCAACATCCTCTCAGGCAAGCTCCTACACATCTCCGCTGGCAGAACATCCGTTTGGCTCCCCATGCTCAAACTTACGCACTGTAAAATTTGCTTTCCATCCACAAATTTTGAAAATGCAAGCTCTCTTAGCACAGCAGGGCCACCAATAAGAGTTGAACCTTTTGTTTTGGATGTTGATTGCACAAAGGATGTAAACATCAAATTATACTATTTAACTTCAGCTGTAATTATAACAGTAATAATTAATGTGCACTTTTGCATTTCTTTGCTCTCTAAATGCCCTTTTGCACCACATTGAAATATTTTTTCACAGCTCAGTGAACTGAATATTACTCTTGTTAATGCAGAGGAAGCCTGAGCTTCAGCAAGTTGGCATGTGAATTCATGGTTTAGATGTCATTTGCTCTCATTTCCTCTCAGTGTTGCTTTCCTCCGTTGCTACAAACTTTATTTCTGCATTGGCAGTGCGGGAGGCGACACTGCTGTCCCTCACTTTGTGTCTGAAGAGGAAGGGGAAGGTCTTCCTGAAAGACTTGCGGAAGCTAGCGCCCATAAAACCGTAGACAATAGGGTTGATAGAAGAGTTGGCATAGGACATGCAGTTAGCCCACGTCTTGATCTTATATGTTGTGTAGTTGGCCTTGAAGTTGGGGTAGAAAGACTGGAACAGGACAAAGATCTGAATGGGACCCCAGCAAATGGTGAAGAGGACAACAATGACCACTACCATTTTGGAAATCTTACTCCTAATGGAGATAGTTCTCTCTGAGAGCAGGTGGACCTGAAACAAACAATGTTTTGACAAGATTATAGAAGGGAAATTAGTCTGATATGTGCTTTCACTTACAAAAAAATGAAATAAAATAATGGATCAGTGACATTTTTAAAGGATAATCTGCATAATGTTATGTGACAAAGAATCTATTATCTTTTATATATAAAGACAAATTTCTGTATAACTGTACGACATATTATTTATTTATTTTTAAAAAGAAGGCTAGGCAGCTTAGATCAAACAGAGTAACACCAAAAAACATTCATGGTTAAAAAATTCATTATATGTACCATATAAATAATATGTAGATATATTTGAAAATATTTGAAAAGAGAAGATTAAGGTGTAGTAGTGACATTTTTCTTTATTGCTTTTCACCTGATGGTTACACCATATTATTGATATCCTTATTTGTCACTGACCTTCCTATATTCATGCAAAATATGAATATGAAAAACTGTTGCTGTTCTAATAAATAGAACACAATTGCTGTTGTAAAAACAATTGAGTTTGACCTCTGAATTACTAAAATAGCTAGCACATTTTCTGGATAAAGGTTCCACAGTTTAATCATTATTCATTATTACATGTTGTGAATTTGTCGACTATGAAAATGGACCGAACAGACCATTCCAAAGAATTTTAAGTGAAGATAAAGTGGCAAAGAAGGTAATAAGAAACAAAAGCATTAATTAGAAAAAAGGTTATTCCACAGTGGCCACTGTTGGTTCAATTATATGGAAACAAATGCCACATCTAACCACACACCAACTAGAGTTTCATTCCTCAAAACTCAGTATACAAGAAAAATAATTTTAAGACATGTATGTTAAACATCTGCAGGCCAAAAAGCAGTATGGTGACTCAGGAGGGGAAATGTGGGGAAAAGTCTTTTTCTCAGACAAGATAGAGCTTTTAGGAGCTTTTAGGCGCTTTTAGGCTGAAATTCAAAGCAAATGTGTGGCAAAGCTAACACTGCCCCCTTCTCAAAGAGTCACTATATCTACAGTGAGGTCTGGTGTTTGGCAGCGTCATGCTGTGAGGTGTTCTTTCAGTGACTGGTTTTCTTATCAAAGGGAAACTGTGCAAAATAAAGCACATCTCAGTTCTATAAAGCATTTGTGGCACTACTTGAATATTGGAAGCACAGGTGCAAATCTAAACCCTGTCACAAATATGTTTTTGAAGGCAGCATACAACAATCGGCTCAGCAGTTGGTGAAAACAATAAAACAAAATGACAAAATCTATTAATAAACGTCCATTTATTTCAACATATGATTATGTCAAAAAATTAATTATTTAATATATGACTGGTTATGTCTCATCTATCTTTAGAAATGACGTTTATGGTGCTTTGGAAACCAATTTCTTTACTGGGAACTTTTACATACAAAACGTGTGAAGTCATGATAGATTTCGGGCACTGCCTATGTGAAACTGAACCACACCTACAGCAATGACTTGTGAGAATGCTGTGTTTGCTGTGAAAATTAGCTTTACAAAATATTAAAAGTAAGGATTAAATACTACATTTTTTGTTAAGAATATTTTATTTTAATACCATTCATTAATTCTATCGCTATATTTATAGTTAGAATGTTTATTAAGAATTAAAGGTGCAGTAAGTGATTTCTGAGAAACACTGTTGATATTTGAAATAAACCCAAACAAACACACCCCTCCCTTCATTTGCTATTAACATGTCACATTTCAATTATATTCTGCTGAAGTGAACAAAATGACTTGGAAAAAAGATTCATTCATTTTGCTGAATGAGACTCAAAGATCTGAGTCAGTAAAATGATCCAAACTTCCCATTACTACAGAGAATATGTAAGAAAAGTGAAGATGACGAATGAACAAGTAAGAAAAACAAATGAACATACAGTACACAAGAGTATATGCAAGCAAAAGTTTGTTAGTTGCCAGACTGTTACTATAGCTAAAATTACTACAACTGCATATATTGGTTCTGTGAAACATAGAAAAACCAATGTTACTCACATATGGAGCAGAATCAATGCAACCTTTGCATCCATTTTCAGGCATTCCCGCTTCCTGTCTCTCCAGCGTTGAAAAGCTTTTGTAATTTTAACGTGAGTCCTAAAGCTCTTGCCTGATCATAACCATTCTTTTTCCAGTGATATTCCTCTGACTTTTTTCTCTTTTGTAATGTCTCTCAGCCATCTCCCTTTCTACAGTCTTTCTTCAAATCTTCTCTCTCTCTCTCTCTCTCTCTCTCTCTCTCTCTCTCTCTCTCTCTCTCTCTCTCTCTCTCTCTCTCTCTCTCTCTCTCTCTATTCCCCCATCATGAGTGTATACACCCCCTACTGCTGATTGGCTACAAGTTTGTTGTGGTGCTCGGTCAGATCCACTTGCAACAGCATTTCTCAGAAATCACTCACTGCACCTTAAAAGTAGCATTTCCAGTAATTTATTTATTTATTTATTTATTCAAGGCACTGTCTTTTATTTTGGCCTTAAATTACTTTTATTTTACCAAATAAAAGTTTACTACTACAACTAGCCTACTTTGTCTTTACTGTTGAAGAGAAGGAAAGAAACAAAGATATTTCACAACCTCTCGTAGAACACCTGAATTATAGATTATAGATTAAAGAGTGTATAGCCTTTTATATATATTCAGTGGAGTGTCGTACCTGATGGCTGTTATCCACTGGTTCCACAGAGGCCTGTCCCACTCTCTTCAACATGAAGGAATAACAGAAGGAGATGGTAATGACAGGCAGTAGATACACAGCTATGAACTGATAGAGGATGAAAGCCTTCTCAGTGGCCTTTGATGGAAACCTCTCCATGCAGTATTTTCTTGGTCCATACCAATAGCCGTCCTCAAGCCTCTGGTACAGGAAGATTGGTATGGAAAGAATGAAGGAACCTTGTTGCATAAGAGAGGGTAAGATGAGAATTCAAATGCTCGTTCATTTTCAGTCTTTTAAATAGTATTCTGGGTGATGAAATGCAGTTGAGTGCTGTCATGCACTTATGTTTAAAAGCATAAATGTGAAGCTTGAATTTTTGTTGAAGCTTTTAGTCTACATTAATTTTTCAGTAAAAAATAAAGTTTGATTTTTGAGCTTTATTGTCTCAACTGTTCTTTTGAAGTGGGGCTACTTTTAAGTGGATGGACCTCGTACTTACGTTATCGATGTAATTTGGTATCCTTGTGTGAACATGCAAAACTTAGCATGGTAATGACGAGTTAAATAAATTTGATAACCAATCCATACATATCCTGTGGTTCTAGCATGTTTACACTGAAACGCACATTTTTTACGTATTGACAGCAATTTAGATATCTACAAAATTACAATGCTACAAATAATAAATACAAAAGTATATAATATAAAGGACAGCTTTAAAAACTTAAACATATTTAGGAATTATTTATATTTTGTAAATATCTTTGTATAGTTACATTTTACTAATATACAGTACATATACATTATGTCGAAAAGACTGACATTATGGGATCTTAAGCCCAATTTATACTTCTGCATCGAACTTACGCCGTAGCTACGTCGTAGGCTGTGTTTAGCGTGCGTACCCTTCGGCGTACCCTGACGCGCACCTCTCCAAAAATGGAACAACGCGTCAATTCTACGCGGACGCAAGTGCTCTGATTGGTCTGCTAGAACCCCTCCCTCGGGTTTCACATGGTCCCTCTACATGAGTAATTGCGCGTCAACGCGGACAATGACGCAGAAGTATAAATTAAAACCAACGCGTTGCCGACAGCGTAGAGGCTCCGGCGTAGGTCCGACGCAGAAGTATAAATTGGGCTTTAGCCCACTCATCTTTAAGTGGTAACAAAACAAGCCAATGGACTATGGTGAGTGAGATTTGCATGGCAAGCCATACAGGTAAATAAGCTTGCCGGCAACTCACTCATTCTTTTTGCTTCGGAGCCGAGTGGTTGTTTGTCAGTGCTCTGCCAATCTGCCTTCATTCACGAGAGGAGACGTTCTGTCACCTTCATTCATATAGCGCTTTTCTGTGTTAGAGAGACGGCAAACTCAGCCGTGTGTTTCACCATAAAGAGCAAACGTGCTGTGTTGTGATCACACCCCTGGGCGCTCCTGGCCCCATCTGACAGCCACTGCCTCACATGTCTGGGCCGTAAGCTTGCTGAGGCGGTGTTCGTTGATGATTCATGTTCTCACTGTGGGAACATGACCATTGCAATGTGGTGGAGTACCCTCTGCTAAACCCCGTTCTCGTTTCTCTGCTCCACAGAGGACCCCTTTGGTTATTACACAGGGTAATCTGTGGATTATAGTGGGAACGAATCCCGTCTCAGCCGTCGCTACACCCTCAAAAGCGTTCGGTGAAACAACATCCCTGAGACGGGTGACTCGGAGAATGAGGGATCTGCTCTTGTCCATGAGATGGTAAATCTTTTGTTCATCAAAAAATAATGAATTTCTGTTCCGCCGCTGGTACCCAACTTTTTTTTTCTTCTTTTTTTTTTTTTAAGAGCAGTTTACTCGATCTCATCCCCCTCTTCTCTCGCCACGGCGCAGGAGTTTGTGGTTCGAGGACGCAATGCCTCCTTACACGTCTCCAGCCACTTCCTTGTGGGAACTATGGAGCCAGGTAAGTCACATCACACTCACTTCCTCTACTTCGGGACGCTACGCCTCCCAGGTTGGAAGCTGCGCCTCCGCGGGTGCATCTGTAGTTCCACTGGTGCCACTTGCATGGTGTCTGGGGGCCTGTCTAGTGCTTCCCAGTCCGTCTCGTTGGCTCATTCTCTTCATCGGACCCAAGAAAGGCAGTAGGTTACAGCCAATCTTGGATATGCATCCTCACATGCGTTCGCCCTCGAGATTAGTTTGCAGCGATCGAGCTGAAGGACTCGTAATTGTCTCAATTTTGCCTCGACACAGACCATTCTTTTGATTTGCTTTCAAGGGCATACCAGTACAAGGTCCTGCCCTTCGGGCTGTCCCTGTCCCCCTGTGTCTTCACAAAAGTCGCAAAGCCTGTCCTTGCCCCGCTAAGGGAAGTGAGAGTTCACATTCTCAGCTATCTTGATGACTGGCTCATTTTAGCTCACTCTCGAGATTTGTTGTGCGAACACAGGGACCTGGTGCTCAGACGCCTCTACCATCTAGGGCTTAGGGTCAACTGGGAAAAGAACAAACTCTCCCCTATGCAGATTATATTTTTTCTCATTATGGAGTTGGACTCGCACAACATGACAGCTTGTCTCACAAACGAGCACGCACGGTCAGTGCTAAACTGCCTGAATTTGAACAGGGGAAAATCAGCGCTTCCACTGAAACTATTTAAGAGACTCCTGGGGCACATGGCATCCTCAGCCATGGTCACGGCGCTCGGATTGATGCATATGAGATCGCTTCAGGACTTGTGGTGCTGTGGCACACATCGGGTGAGCACGCCACACTTTCAGCCCGTGGTCGGACCTTGCCTTTCTATGGGCCGGAGAACAAGCCCTTAGAAAAAGTGTCCAGGCACGTTGTTGTCACAACAGATGCCTCCAGAACGGGTCTGGACGCTGTATGCAATGGACGCTCCTGGACAGGATCTCGACTGCAGTGGGAACATCAACTGCCTCAAGTTGCTAGCAGTACTGTTACAGCCTTGTGCTGGTTTTGAACGTTGTTGCAGGGCAAGCACATGCTGGTCCGGAGAGACAACACAGCCATAGTGCCGTACGTCAACCATCAGGGTGGACTACTTTCACGTCGCATGTCCCAACTTGCCTGCCATCTCCTCTGGAGTCAGTAGCGGCCCAGGTCGCTCCGTGCCATTTACATTCCGGGCGAGCTCAATCATGTAGCTGACTGACGCTCACGCTCCCGGGAGAGTGGAGACTCCACCCTCAGTTGGTCCAGCTGAGATGGAGGAGGTACCCTGTTTGCCTCTCCAGAGTCCTCCCATTCCCAGCTGTTCTATTCCCTGACCGAGGGGACCCTCTGCACGGATGCACTGGCACACAGCTGGCCCCGGGGCCCGGGGCCTAGTTTCCCCCAGTGAGTCTGCTCGCACAGACACTGTGCAAGGTCAGGGTGGAAGGGGAGTAGGTCTTGGAGTAGGAGGGGTGGTTACAAGTGCCCTATTTGCTCTGGCACACCCTGGATGGAGTTTCCTCCAAATGCAAATGTCCATTGGCTTGTTTTGTTACCACTTGAATGTGATTGGGCTCCCAAGTGAGAAGTCTTTTCTACGTAATGTCTCCGTTCCCTCCTTCAGGGAACGAGGCTTACAACAGTAACTGAGACGATATCAAGGCTAGAATAAAGAGATTCTATTTTCATACAGAACATGTTTTTGTGATCCATTGTGCTGCTTTTTAATTGATTTCCAATGCAAACATACGCTAGATGGACGTCTTTGATAGTTGCGCAGCTAGATTTTAAGACTTGTAACGGCTTGCACATCACACTCTAAGAATTTTTTAAATGCGGCTTGAAATGTTGCCTTCTTTTCCATTATTTTGCACTAAGCCTCACACAAACATGTTCTGTGAACGCTGCCTATCACACCAGTTGCATGCTAGTACATGTAATATAGCCAATTTTCAAAGATTTATTACACTGTGGGATGACTTGAAATTATTTATGTGATAATCGACAACAGACACTGTCGAAGGAGATTAAGTTGTATTTACATTTAATAAAGTGGACTAATTATTGCAGTTATAGCAAGAATACAGTCTGTCTGTTATATAAGTGTATGGATGGTGTCACCTTTATTGATATTAATGACATTCTAGCAACGTTTTGTGTATAGTGTATAATTCTACTAAATGACTTACCGATCCAGATACAGATGCTAACAATCATTGCGACACGAGGGGTCCGATGGTGCAGGGATTTCAGAGGATACACAGTCACATAGCAACGGTCTCCACTCATCGCCGTAAGAGTGATGCACGTCGCCTGTACGGTCACCTACACATTGCCAAACCTTTTGTTATCATGTGTTCATATCATTATCAGTACATGCAAGACAGACATGCCCCAGAGTGCTGGAGTAAACATAAAAATTGGATTTAAGTAATCTAAAATCTAGCACATCAAAAATGCATAATGCTTTCAATTTAGAATATATTAATTCTAGACAGAAAAAACAGCCCCATTCATTTGTGGTTTTGTCTGGTGAATTAATTGAAATGAAGGGCCTGATTGCTCATCTTAAATTAAAAGAATCGGGTAGGAGGAGAGGCTTTAGAGAATAAAGTCAACCATTGTGCTGAGTGTTTTATGCAAGCTTAACTATCCCTTAGCTCTTTGATGCAACAGGTGTGAACAAAGAGCTGTTCCATCCCATCATCTTTTGTATAAGGTATCTAATGATTAAACAAAAAAGATGTGCGTAGCCTCAATCTGAGGAAGCCTGTGTTTATGACACGAAAAGCTTCAATGGCTAGGAAAGACCAAAACCACAGCCGGATGTAAATACAACTAAGAATGAAGACTTGTGAATTAACCATAGACTTTCAGTAGATTTTCATGTACAGACAGTAAAATAAATTTTTACTTTCAATTACACTGCAACATTGCTTATATAAGTGAATTTACTTCAAAGTATAGATGAAACAAGTAACTATTCATATGTTTAATGGGATGACATCCCTTTTGTTGCATATTCTTTTTTCTTTTCTTATGTTTTTAATGGTTCTATAAACATACTGTGTCCTACTTTTCTCTTTGGCCAATGCAGTCTCTCATGAAGCAGTGAATAAAGATTGACTCACATCTTCTACTTGAAATGAGGGATGAATCATGTTGTTGAAATGCCACACAAAAATAAATTCTTCCTCCATGTATACCCAAATGTAAACACACACACACACACACACACACACACACACACACCCCTTGATATTCCTCAGAGCATTTCTATTCAATGATGGTTTTCTGTTATGGTGTATATTCTGTATGGCTATTATAAAGGGAACTGTTTGGTTCACAGAGGATTACTCTTTTATGTATTGCTTTATGAGACCGCTTGCCAAGCTATAATCTACAGTTGTTACTTTTAGTTACTCCAAAACACTAGGGGTGCCAGCACTTTTAGCCCACATCCCCATTGCCTAGTATGACAATATTTAGCTCACCCATTGTTGTCGACTTGCATTAAAAGCACATCTGTTACATAGTTCACAATAGTTTTAGCACCAAATAATGTTATAAAAAGTATAGACTCCTTTCTGTCGTTTCCTTTTACCAATTTTTTTTTAACCAACCCCACTGAGAAAACGTGCACGTGGTGACGACATTTCTGCAAAATTATGTCATGCTGCTTCTTCCACATTTTGCAACAATTTCAAAGTTAAATGTCCAGTTATTGGCACTAAAAGGGCAAACAGATGAACGTAAGTCTGGCAAAGTATTATTATGTTGGTTGTTATGTATCACAGTAGTTCAGAAATGAAATGTCCTGTGAGTGGTGCTAAAAGGTTAATGTTTGTTTAAAAAACATGCTACCTAATCTAAAACCCTTCTCTAAGCCTAACTGATAGTATTAACAAAAGAAAATAAAAGATAAAAAAAAACATTTGCAGAATCAACCATTACATTTTAGCTTGGTTCTTCAAGCTCTTTTATTGTGACTACCGATAAAGTTTATTATGTCAGAAAAGCCTTATACTGTATATGGAGCTGGTTAAGTGATGCAAACATCAAAATGTTTTCATTTTGTTTTCAAATCATGCATTATGGTAAATTATGGGTTATTGTGCAAATTATTAATAAATTATTAAATGTAAATTATTGTGCAAGGAACCACTCGAAAATAAGTCTTTATTAATCAGTAATCTGCCCCTAATCATCATAAATCAAAGTTGTTGGTGTTTTACTGCCACTAGTGGACATTTTAGCTGGACACTGCATTGAATTGTATGTAAAGGTTAAAAAAATGTAGGTAGAGGCACATTTTTTAAATGAGTTTAGGTTGTTTTTTTTAGACTTTTTTTCTTTTTCTTTTTTTAATCAGAGTTCCTGGAGCGGCATTCTCTCTGCCAGACAGTCAGAATGTGCTTGTCCAGAGAGGTACATTGATTGTGAAAAAGGTGAGGAAATCAGAAAATGTGCAATGATTAATCTCTACACACCCCACATACCAAAGCAACTACTGTACATTTGTTTCGAAATGTATCTTGAATTTTTGACATTTCAGTTTTGACATCTCTCTATACAGACTTCAATCTAAGAATATATTTTTTATTAGTATTAAAAGATATGCAAGATACTTTTGCAGTATACAACTAAACTATTTCTATACAAGACAAGACAAACATTTTGGTCATGAACATTTAGTTATGCGACTTAAGTTAATTAATTTCATTGCCAAATAATTACATCACGATGTGCCCATCTTTGGCCATCCCCAACTCTACAACACATTGTGGCTTCACTACCCAACACTAAATTTCTTTTAAAAATATGGACTATTGTCTTAACCAGTGTATAAATCCATTTATTGCTGGTTGACACTGCCGGGTACCGTATTGAAATGCAGAATCCTTTCAGCATTGATCTTACACATTTATTCCTCCTACTTTGTACTTGCAGTAGCTTTGTCAGTGTGGCCATTGTCCTCAATGCAGCAGAAAAACATTTGCACTACACAAAAGAAAAAAAAAGAATCTTGTTTTTGAACACTACTCTGTTTTTCCTTGGGTGATCTCCTTACCTGTTGGAGAAAAGCAACAAATTTGCACATGAAGTCCCCAAATATCCAGCCAGGCAGGGGGTAGAGAGTAGCAGTGAACGGCACGCAGCATAGCAGAAAAATGATGTCTGTGGCAGCCAAGTTAGCTGAGGAATTAAATATACGTGTAATGAACGATCTGTCTCATCTGAATAGGTATGCAAAATTGAATGTGCAATGGGGTTTTCCAAGGGGTTCAGGGATTCTACCAATTCTTCAAATATCGTGAAGTTAAAACAATCTTAAGAATAATTGGAGACAGAAATGGTGGAACATGCAAGGATATGTCCAGTGAATGAAATACAAAGTTCTCTCAGCAACACTGAATATGGATGTTAATCTGACTGTCATCCTATGATTGATAAAAACTTCACTGCAAAAAAGACTAAAAGTACAAATACAGTAAAATTACAAATACTAAAATACTAACACATATGCTTTGAGTGATTATGACTTTTTTTTATTATTAGGTCATTCAAGTTACGGCAATTTTAAGGCATTTCCTAACCTCACAATCTTGCTCTAGAGGTCCTTCTGCAGTGTTCCTTGAAATAATGCTATAATTCTTTGTTACATGACAGCACATCATCCTGTGGCTAATGAATCATTTACCACAAATATAATGTCAATAAGAGTTTGAACTTCAATTTGTTTCCTGTCACAGCAATTCCTGTGCAAAATTAGATTCATCGCACTGTGCTTGTATAGAGTACTAAATCATATTATTAATTACTTAATAATTTGATAATAATATTAATAATAATAATTTATGTATAGCTCCTTATATATAAAATGAAGTTCAAAGTACAGTAGGTCTGAGCATCATTTTTACAAGAAATAAAGCATAAAAACAACAAGAATGATAAAATAATTTGAAAAAGATGCAGAAAAGAACAAAAATAATACACTTACCCTATATTATTTTAAAGCAAAGAAATGTCTAAGCTGGTGAAAGGCTGTACAGAAAAAAAGGGAATTGGCTGAAACTCACCAATGTAAAAGTTAGTGGCCGTCCTCATCTGTCTGTGCTTGGAGATGACATATATCACCAGTGAGTTCCCGATCAGCCCCACCAGCATGATGAGGGAGAAGAAGAGGGGCACCAGCCAAGCATCCGTCAGGAAGGGGTGCTCCTCGTCTTCAATATCCTCCATAGAGGAGTTTCCAATGGAGCTGTTCAACAGCTCACTTGAGTTCCAGTCTTCACTAGGAAACATGATTTTAGACTTAAGAAAGACCTTAAAACAAGATGAAAAAAGTAAAGTTTCTTCTTTTCAGCAGTGACAAAATCCTCATCCCCACTAATCCAAGAAATATTAAGAAAAAGCCGTCTGAATCTGGCGTTGTACTTTCATAAACCTCATACTAGTCACTGCGGGAGTTTTGTAGGTAGACGGTTATTTGAGGGAGATGATCACCGTAATTTGTCTGACTTCTCTTCAGCTCTTTAAAAAAGTATCCCTGCGAGCAGTATCCACTCAAAGACAGAGTGGTTTCGCTCCCATTGGCTTTATACACAGCTTGAACACACGTGGGCAACAGAGTGATTGTAGAATGAAGAACTGATGTCAGGTCGCCTAGCAACAATTTTAGGTCTCTCCTTCTCTCTCGCTCTCATTCCACTGCTCTATGTGCAGAGAGAGTAAAATATAAATGGTATTTACCCTGCAATACAAACATAGCCTAAGGAAGTAAAGATACACAACCCTGTGCAATCAAAGAGATCAATGTGGTACAATTTGTTCTACTATGACAACACATAATTCTTCCCTAGAAATGATTAGCCACATCATGGAAACACGCAATTACCGCTTCTTGGGACTGTGCACTCCGTATCATGGTAAATTGCCATGTAGGATCTCCTTTGTTGAGCTCATGAAAGTTTTTCCTCCTTCCAGATTGGTATACATGCACTTTTGGTGCAAATCGAACCAAATTCAGACTATGAACAAGCAATTCAATCAGATCTAAGTTCTGTGAGAATAAGCCCACAATCATGGTCTGACTGCTCAGATGAAGAACACTCCTGAAATATATATTCAGTCAAATTCAACAAGCGTTCTTTGACCCCCTTACAGTGCTTATAATTGCACCCATTTAATACATGAAAGAAAGTGCTTATTATAATCAGAATTGTTTTTGTTTGGAAAAAAGTTCATCATTCATTTTTCAAATTTTATTAAAATATTAAACCAATATTACACAAGCAAGTGCTGTTGTTCGATGTATTAGAGTATGTATAAAAAATAATTATTACAAGGTTCTCTCAAATCTAATTAGTCCGTTGCATCATTTAGATTGCTGATATTTCCTATAACATTCACCCTTATATATGGCAATGCAGTTAATCATACTGTACATACTGTCATTTAACTGTAAGAATGATTACAGGAACATTGCATAGAACCTTTTGAGCGAGACTGCAAGGTTAAATTACTGGAACTTGAATACTTTCTAATTAAAAAAATCATAATCACAAAGTCATAAAATGTTGTAGCTCAATATATTAAGTGAAAGTGACATATGAAGGCCATGGTAACCCATACTCGGAATTTGTCCTCTGCATTTTACCCATCCAAGTTAGTGCACACACATTAGGAGTAGTGAACACACACACACACACACACTGCAAACTGTGGACACACACACCCAGAACTGTGGGCAACCATTCTTGCTGTGGTGCCCAGGGAGTGATTGGGGGTCAGATGCCTTGCTCTGTCACAGTCACCAGCTCAGTCCCCAACTCAGGCAGCGTTCCAGTCCACTTTTAGACATGCACTTGCAAACTTCCCTAAACACTTCCCCTCAGAGGAGGGGAGGAGGGGAGGAGGGGAGGAGGGGGGGTCGGTTCTTGAATCGGTCACACATTAGGGTTTAGGGTCCAACTCTCACTATTAACTATGACTTTTGCCTCAAACTCCTAATTACTGTTTATTAGTAGTAAGGTATGTTAAGTTTAGGTATTGGGTAGGATTAAGGGGTGTAGAAAATGGTCATGCAGAATAAGGCATTAATATGTGTTTTATAAGTACTAATAGACAACATATCCTAGTGATATGCATGCTAAACAGCAACTTAATAGTGAGAATTGGACCCTAGACTAAAGTGTTGAATCTGATTGGTCAATCGTGGCATTCAGTTGTCTGATATTTCATAACATTCGCCATCATCCATGGCAACCCTGTTGATCAGACTTTTTGACTAATCTGGATATCACCACGGATCTTGCATCTAAGTTATCGATTGTAGGGAAAATGACCTCTAAGTACGTCAGGTTTAGTATTACTGTAACAGTGTTCATCTTGTACGCCAATTGTTTTGTACATTGTAGTTGACTACTTTTTTCTTAGAGTAAATGAAGAATGATTAACTTTGCACTAATTGTCTACATCAGCTGGTTAGTACATACTGTGGTGCCTTAATATTTCTGAAATAAAGCAAAAGTATTCATAAAATCAAAATTGACAATCCTTGGAATGGAATATTGCAGTATTATGAATGATTTATCCATGCACACCATTGTTGTTTTAAAAATGCATGTGCCCTCGTAATCATTAATCAAAATGACTTGCCCTCTTGCAACAGAATGTCTTCTCTAATGATGTGTTTACTGGCAGGAGGGCAGGGCAACCTGTAACACACATGAGATCACAGCAATGGACCCTTTTCACATTTCTGGGGTTCTTAGAAGCAGAAATTGTCATAGTTGGGTAAACGGTTATAGCAGTGAATGAGACATGACTGCAAATATAATTTTGTATTTGCATTTGCTCTAATTGCAAATTTAAAAAATCCATGATAGTGTTTCCAGAACTTGCGAGTTTATATCTGGCAATTCTGACTTCTTTTCTCAGAATTGTGAAATATAAACCCGCAAGTGCTGATCACATCAATGATTCATTTATTTTTCATTGTTTGCCTTTGTATGTTACAAGTTTCAGATAGTATGTGCTGTGAATCACTATGAACATCTAATCTGATTTCAATATGTTTTAGTAAATGTCAAGTTTGGATGTTGTGAAACAAAATATTTTAATAAAAAAAAACAAAAAAAACAAAAAAAAATACATTTATAAAGCTATACTTTGTGTGTTACCTTGGCAGAAAATGACAGGGAGTGACAGCAAATTTGAAATCTTTCTCTCTTCTGACTGCTATGGAAGCTTGTTTCCGCCACTGAATAATAATAAAAAAAAAGTTAATTGCGACTTTTTATCTCACAATCCTGACTTTTTTTCTTGCAATTCAGAATTGCATGATTTAAAATCGCAACTGCCAGTTATAAAGTCAGAATTGTCGCAATTCTGAGAAAAAAGTATTTTTTTCCTCTAAGCATTGGACTTTATAACTGGCAGTTGCGAGTTTATGTCATGCAATTCTGTCAGAAAAATTCGGAATTGGGAGAAAAAAATTGTAGCTGTAGCAATGTCCGTTTCATGACAACTTTAAAAATTCTTGCAAAATTTTTCATACATGTACCTCTCCCAACAGTTTTGTTTCACAACATCCAAACTTGACATTTACTGAAAATGAAAATATTCAACCAGATTAGATGTTGTTCCTAGTGATTCACAGCACATACTGTCTGAAACTTGTAACATACAAAGGCATACAATGAATATTTGATGTGATCAGTCATTATACAGTACTTTGATCACTCTTGCACTGAACATGGCAGCATGGTACACCTTACAGCACAAAAAGGTTTAGTTGAACATTCAGGCTTTAAAACTTAGTATGCCTGTCTGGTTGTTTTGAAGGTCATAGGAAACCATGCATTTGTATTCTGCCTCTGGCATTCTCTGAGTCTCTGGGGACTGGTGCCTGCTTCGGCTCAGCATTCAGATTTGCTGAAGGGCTCAGCTTCAAAAGTGTCATGTCCATGGGCCTTGTTCACAAAGCTCCTGTCTTCCACAGGCATTGTGGGCACCATATCGGTTTCACTGCAGCGGTGGTGTATTATTATAAACACTTTACCATGGGAAATAATTGCCAAAGGCTTGACTGCATCGATAACATTTTTAGAAATCATGTCATGAAAAATGTCTGTCCTGCAGCAAACAGAACAATCCAAAATTATACAGGGCAGAACCTGAGGCTAGAATCATTTGTCCAGAGCACTCTTCAAAATCAAATTATTTTGAACTTGGGCATTAGATTTTTTTAATATATATATTTTTTATTTTGTTATTATTTTCAACCTTTGTGGGAAAGAGCAATGCTCTGACCTTTTTCTCAGTTGCATCCTGGCAGCTGAATCTAATCTATATGTGCCAGGGGGGTATAACAGCTGTGGAAATACAGAAACGTAGTGCTTAGTGCCATTGCATAAACATTTATATTTCATTTCTCCATCCTGCAGTTCGCCTGGAATGGAATGGCATGGCAGAGATGTTAGAAGGAAGTAACTTAGCTAAAACTTTACATATTGGTTTGCTTTTCAATTTGTCATTCATAGAAGCCGGTGGTCATGGTTCATAGGACAAAACAATTAAGAAAACTGAGGGGGAAAGTAATTGATGCTCCACAACTTTTTCGTTTGATAATAACCTTATGTGTTGGCACTGATAGGATGACAAATATAATTTGCATAGTGGTGAGTGAAGCTAACAAACCAAGTCCAAGGCTGTTTAAAATGCAAATTTAAAATGCTATTTAAAATTTAAAAAGCGTATAAATGCAATTTATTTTGTCAGTATTTTGGAGTCTGTTATATATACTATATAACATATGTGTGCATATAGATGGCCTCAAAGCTGTTATTCTCTATACATAATAATAAATAAATAATACAGTATAATATTATAAAACTCCCTTTGATTAAGCAATTTCACAAAAGCACATAATCTAGACAAAATAAGCCTGAGGAAGGTCGATTGACTGAAACTGCTACATCAAGTTTGAATAGTGTGCAGGATTTATTTATTTTTTACAGGATTGAAAAATGCATTTTACTTTTATTTATGAAGCATTTTTTATGTTTATGAAAGAAGTCTCATGCTCACCCAAGGCTGCATTTATTTGGTCAAAATACAGTAAAAACGGTAATTTTGTGAAATACTAAAAAAAAAACCTGTTTTCATTTCAGAATTTAAAATGTTGTTATTCCTGGGATGACAAAGCTGAATTTTCAGCATCCTTACTCTAGTCTTCAGTGTCACATGATCCTTCAGAAATCATTCTAATATGCTGATCATCAATGTTGAAAACAGTTGTGCTGCTTAATATTTTTGTGGAAACTGATACCTTTTTTTTCTTTCAAGGTTCTTTGATGAAAGTAAAAAAAAAAAAAACAGTATTTATTTGAAATGGAAATCTTTAACATAACTTGATAATGTACTTACTCTCACTAGCCTTGCCTTTGAACTTACATTTGTTAACTAGGCTTAATGTCTGAGATCAAAAAAGGTACACTAAAGGACAAAAATAAAAAATATCAACTTATAAATGATGGGCATTTTGTCACTTAGCAACCATTTTCATCAAGTATACAAACCATCTGGGTCAGTCTTTATTATCAAAGCTCGGCAAAAGTGCACGTCCCTCATTATGTTTATCTCTGTGTTGTGTTTTTCCTCTCAATAGCTGAGATGGCAGCTGCCAGAGTGCTCCAATTTGCAGAACCATACATTCAGTCTCTTTTAAAAATCTGTGGATTTTTTTTTTTTTTTCCTGTAACGATTGTTTGGAGAAGACCAAAACATCAGTACCCCAGGCAACAGCAATCCAATTCCTCAGTGAGTCTCACTTCAATCTCAAAGCCAATGCCAAAGGAAAATCTATCCACCCAATTAAGGCTAAACTCTTTCTTCCAGCCTTTCCTAAACTTATTCATCAGCATCTCTACATGTTCCCTACTGAATTCAATCAAGCTTCATGATGAGCCTACCAGACTGTTGGAATATCTGTGGACCAGAACCATGAGTACAATGTCTTGATTGATGAGGTGATTTGGTGCTTTTTACATTTTTCAGAATATTGTGACATAATGATTGGTGAGAAAATATGCAAGGAGGACGGGTGATTTCACCCGGGTGTCATTATGATGCACGCATCACCAACATGTGCACGAGCCACGAGGTCTCACATATTCCGCAATTTACATGCCAATCTTTTGTCCTAATAAATTACACACATTTCCGGAGTAATGTACACATTCCTAGAGTATCAAATAGAATATTTTTGACATCAATGATTGCTTTGATATCCAGTACATAGCAAATGGACATCAGAAGGCATTTGTGATATGCTGAATAATTTAAATCAACACTTTTTTGAA
Organism: Squalius cephalus; assembly: GCF_949319135.1. Taxonomy (NCBI): domain Eukaryota; kingdom Metazoa; phylum Chordata; class Actinopteri; order Cypriniformes; family Leuciscidae; genus Squalius; species Squalius cephalus. The sequence continues at coordinate 31,629,955 of NC_137128.1, read as the reverse complement.
GTTGTCTTTTGACAAAAGGTATTGAAATAAATCACAGGTTTGAAATGTACAGACAGCATCATATGAAAAAAAAAAAAAAGCACATCTTTACAGAAACATTTTCTTTGTCAATACATCTAATTACTAGTATTTGATGTCTATGAAATATTCTACAGACCTGGCTCTTTCAGTGTTGTTGTGACGGTTGTAAACAGACTGTGGTGAAAAGAGCATAGCCACTTCTACGTAATTATTACCAAGAATTCTTTTCAAATGGAAATGCTTTGATGATCTCACTAAGCACTTACCTGCGTGAATAAGACCTTCAGAAAAGGTGTGCGGTAAATTTAGTAGGGACTCTTTTGGGAATGTTGATGATTACAGAGCTAGTTAATTGGCGATGAAGTGGCTCCAAATTGCAATTCACACAATGAGCTTCTCTGTCTGTATAAATTAAGCGAAGTCTGAAATGGCATTACTCAAAATGTCTTGTGTCTCTTGATGGTAGATGGGGCTTGAAGAGGCCATGAAACCTGATGTGTAAGTACCTGAAATGTCCTGTGGTTTCAACAGCAGCATCCATTTGATCGCAGTGGCTCAGTGGTTTGTTTCAGTTGAAGAGATGCTGATTATAGAAACTAGAGAGACTATTTAGACCCTGTAGTGGAAAAATGGCTTGTTTAAAAGCTAAAACCAAGATGAATCTTTTTTCTTTTCTTTTTTTACTTTTCATGCTGGTAACCAAGGGAGATGATGTTCACCTATGCGGCAGGCTGAATTAGGCTTATTTCAGATTCGTCAAGAGGTAGATAATGAGTGTTGGGTTTTTTTTTGTTTTTTTTAAATGGTTGATGGTAATGTGAAGAAAGCATTGGTGAAATAGGGGGTGCAATAAGGGAAATGTTGTCTCTGAATCTCCCCAGAGCTCTTTTCTGTCTGAAATGACAGGCTTTGGTCCACAGTGAATGTTTCAGTAAAATCAGTGATGGGCTTATAAAATGGGCAAAAAACAGTAAAAGTAGACATCTAGAAGCCTCCTTGAAGTGATAAGACAGACACTAGGATGTAAGTAAAATCTATGAAGTTGCCACCTTCTATAGGAATGGTGTTGAAACATGGTCAAAAGAATTTCAGACTTTTTTTTTTTGTGCATTTCTTAAGAAAATCTTAGTGGTGCTACAGGATGGTTGCTGAACTCCTTGTTCATCCAAAAAATAAAAAAATATTTACTCATGTCATTCTAATGACAGACTTTCTTCTAGGGAATGCAAAATAATTTATTTTAAATAATGTGGATTATGTGGGTTTTGACCATACAATGAAAATTAATGGGGTCCAAAACAATGTTGTTATTGTTCAAGGGTTAGTTCACCCCAAAAAAAAAAAAAAAAAAAAAAATCAATTACCCTTATGTTATTCCAAACCCGTTAGACTTTCGATCACCTTCGAAACACAAATAAAGATATTTTAAATGAAATCTGAGAGATTTCTGTCCCTCCATCGACAGTCCATGCAACTACTACTTTGTCGTATATATAAGCCTAAATCAAATATGTTCATCATATAAACCGATCAGTTCTCTTCAGAAAATTGTATCTAAACCGCTCAATTCATACGGATTAGTCTTATGATCTCTTTATGAACTTTTTGAAGGATCAAAATGGTTGTTCAGTAGACTGTCCATGGAGGGACAAAAATTACAGACAATTACAGAACAACACAGTAAATACACAGAGAACTAAAATAGACACAGGTGGGACTAATCAGTAACCAGGTATAAACAGGTAGGAATTAGTAACTAAGGAACTAAACTGAAAGGAAACAGAGGGCCTGTCCAAATATCCACACTTGGCCACTTGAGAGCGCGTGCACGCAACAGGAAGTGAGTGCGCAAGACCCTGGTCTGAAAAATGTCAAAGTGCAATACACTTAGCGCACACTAAATCCACACTATCTCTAATACCGCTTCGGAGTGGTCTTTGAGGCTAAGTGTATCCCGTCATTCATCACTTTCAGGAATTTACGTGCCCAGATTTCGCGTCATGTCTAGAAATCTTTCCGTTGTATGTTAAATTAATTAGATGTTGCATATAGGGTGGGCGGGGCACAATCTAATTCGGGGCTAGTTGTAACACACTTGTTTTAAATACTTCCACACATGCTACTGTAGCATGATGAAACTTAGTGTATTTACTAGTTGCCATATTAACACTATAGAGAAAAAATTGCGCAAAAATTAATTAACCTTCGGAAGATATCACTGAACGTTTATTTAACCATAGCAAAAGTACATTTCTTATGTTAATTATTAATCTAGGTTTTTTTGAGTTTATTGAAAATTAGACAAATCGGATATTATTTGAATCTCCGATCTGTTATTTAACAGTTGAGATATAGTTATTTAATGCTGATCTAACCAGCAGAAGACACTATAGCTGGGTTTAAAACCCATTTGTGCGGGTGGGTTTTTCCCTAAACCTAACTACGCACCTGGAACCTAATTACCTGCGTCTACAATCGACACTTAATAAATCAATTTACCTGGGGTGTCTCCAGTCGACTCCCAAGCATCTCCAATCGACACTTGTTCCCTCCATTATTGTCATCAATAAACCTTGTGTGTAGTGCATTCTGTCTGCGCTTGGGTTCATCTCTGCATCCTCATAACAGAATGAACCGGCCACTAAAGAACCCAGCAGATTGTATGTCCTCCCTTTCCAAACGTCAATTAAGGCTCCAGGAATCCTGGTGGACGCCGTCTGTCTCCTATACAAAGAGTGGCGGGATTTTGTTTCCCCCTCTGTCTGAACAGGAGGAGCTGTTTCTTCGCCCATACCGGGAGTTGGTGGAGTTTCACAGTCGGGAGGAGCTGCAGGCTTCTTCCACGGGATCTCCTTCTACCACACTTCCAGTGATCCCAGAGGGTCGTGTCCTAGCTGTGGTTACCCAGGGGAATCAAGCTGGCTCCACTTCTGCCCTGAGGCATCAGTCGTACATCAGAGTCCTCTGCGACGGAATCAGCCCTGTCAGAGACTGTCCTCCATGCCCCTGTCACAGCTCCTGTTGAGCTTCCCCAACCAGTCGCTAGTCCAACCATGGCATCTGCTCCGCGGCCAAGGAGAAAGAAGAGGAGGAAGGGAGCCTCCAATCCTCTGTCTCTGTCTGTCCCTGAGCTCGCTCCTACTGAAGGCGCTGTCCCAGAGTCTACTGCTACGGATAGCGCTGTTCCAGAGTCCGCTGCATCAGAAAGCGCTGTCCTAGAGCCTGCTGCTACGGATGGTGCTGTCTCGGAGTCCGCTGCTGCTGAGGGTGCTGTCCAAGAGCCCGCTGCAACTGAAAGCACGGTCTCAGAGCCCGCTGCAACCGCGGTTCCAGAGTCTGCAGCAGTGAGAGCTGTTCCCGAGCCTGCAGTCGTGAGTGCTGCAGAGAGGGCAGCGGCCGATTCAGCTGCTGAGGCTGTTTTGCGCTCAGTTTCAGCTAGTCAAGAGATGCCGATCGTCATTGCTGCAAGAACCCTGTCAGAGTACTTATCCCGTCTTGTCAAGATTCTAGAAGTCCCTGTCAGTCCTGTCTTGTCCCCAGACCCTGTGCCCAGGCCGGCTGCAGAGAGCGCTGATCCCAGGCCGGCTGCAGAGAGCGCTGATCCCAGGCCGGCTGCAGAGAGCGCTGATCCCAAGCCGGCTGCAGAGAGCTCTGTTCCAGCGTCAGCTACTATCAACGCCACTACAGAATCGGAGATGGGGAGCGTCGATTCCTATTCTACTTCGGGGAGCGTTGATTCCTGGTCTGTTTCTGCGAGCCCGGCACCTTCTCCCACTCCACAGTTGCCTGCTGTACCCCCCGTCATGATTCCTGTCTTGTCACCCGCTGTACCCCCTGTTTCTGTTCCTGTTGCGGTTTCCATCCCTGTCAAGCCGCCTGCGAGCCCTGTTGTCTCGTTCTCTTGCCCCGCCCCCTTGTTATCCTCGTTTTGTCATTATTGCTTTACCTGTGTCACCTGTTATGTTATCATTAGTCTCCCTATTTAATCCCCTTGTGTTTGCTGTCTTGTGCCAGTTCATTGTTACCTGCTATCATTCATTGTGAGACTTTGTTCATCTCTGTGAGTACCCTGTCAAGAGTGTCATCAAGAGAAAGTTCTGTTTCTGTATTCGCTATTTGTTTGTAGTCAAGTTATGTCAAGTCATAGTCTAGTTCAGTCACTCGTTGTCCTGTCTTGTCTTGTTTTGCCCCCTCGTGGGTTGTTTCCCTCCATTATTGTCATCAATAAACCTTGTGTGTAGTGCATTCTGTCTGCGCTTGGGTTCATCTCTGCACCCTCATAACAATGGCAAAATGACATGAAACTTTACACAATTTCCCACAATTTGATTGGTTCTTTTTAGACAAGCCCTTCTGTTGCCAGGTAATGATTCCTTCATAATCACAGGGTTTTAAACCTAGTCATCTGTTTAGTTTAATTTCCCCTATTTGTTATTTATATGCACACACACTCAAGTCTTCCACATTTTTTCTGAAAGGGCACACATACATCAACATATGATTGTTGTTTCTGCAAGAAAAACAAATGTTAGTTATTAATTAAAGTCCATCACATGGGGAACTATTATAACTATGCTATTCTATTCAATACTTTTATGAATTCTATTGAGAAACCACGAGAAAAAGGTGAATAAAGACTGAGAGTCAATGTTAATTATTATGTTTTGAACTATGCTGTAGCTGTGTTTTGCGATGTGTTCGTTGTCAAACTCAAAAACATTTTTATTTTCATTATTAAAAAATCCCAATATTTTGTCTTATTTAGTTTGTCTTGTTTGATTAGGTCAGAAAACATTTTAAGCTGTCATATGGTCATGTTACAACGTGTCCCTCATTCTTTCAGGGGTAAATCAAGAAAAAAGTATACACCGTATTAATGAAACAAAACCACATAATTGTATTAGATGTGTGAAATGAATGTGGGAAAAAATAAATACTCTGAACCCAAGTTGATTTACACAAACTGAGAAAGTGCACTAAAGTCATGTTGTGCCCCATTCTCCCCTGATTTGTTTGTAAAACATAAAATGTTGCACATTTTATTGATGCAGAGACTGCAGAGATTATATGCATTTTGTAAAACATTTACAAATGAAGCTTTGGCACCAGGTGAAAATCATACATTTTGAAAAGTAATCAAATCCCTATTGTAATTATGAGCTATAGTAATAGTGATGTTCGCTGTAGTGAGCACCATGAATAATAAATCAGACTTTGGCATCTGTTTTTTTTTTCCTATTAAATGCATAATGTGAATATCATTATTCATAAAAGTATGCATATTTAATGAATATCCTAATGAAATAGCTTCTTATAATAATTGCAATAAAGTGACAGCCTGTGTGGAATGCTCCTCGTACAACTATTAAATTATACATTGTTGTATTTCTGAATCAAGATCAAATCTTACCACATCTTTGCTTTCTGCATGACTTTTTTTGAGCACTCAACAGGTCTTGTTATGTGTGCTTCTCTATTAACAACATCAAAAACTGTATAATGCATTAAAATTGTGCATGTACATTAAACTTACCTCTTAAAGTGTGCTTATCTGCGGGAGATTATGTTACTCCTGAGCAGAGCCTTTGCTAGCTTTTATATATTAAAACATCACAGTAGGGTATCTTTTAATATAAATACCTCCTTTCATTTGACTACAGTTCAGTGAGCTCATAATGGACAGTGTGGTTGAGAAAGATGCAAGCTGCAGACCTGAAGTTGGTAACCATGCCAACGTTTTCTTTTTCATAATCACCACGGTTAAACCAACCAAAGTAATTTAAAAATAATATAATAAAGTATTAATAATGCAGCGTCTGTTATGGAATGGTTCAGCATGTTTTCTCTCAACTACAGAACATGTAGAGAGTAACGCAATGTATTCTTTGAGAATTGGAACAAAACATTTAAGTTTGGATGTAGCAGGCTCAGCTATATAGCTTGCATAAATACACATTTAATACATTTTCAGGTATATATGGATTGCATAGCAGGTTTTACATGGAATACTTTGTGTATACTAGTTGTGTACCTGTGTCCCAATTCAGAGGCTGCATCCTTCGAAGGACGATTTCGTCACCGCTGTGCGACGAAGGCTGTCCCAATTTGAAGGCTCCTTCAAAAATCGTCCTTCTTTTCCCGTGAAATGAAGGATCAACAGATGGATCCTTCGCTGCCTTGCCTAACCCAGAACTCATTGCGCACCAGCGACAACAGGATTTCTTTTGAGAAATTGCCGAAGTAAACTTTTAAACGGAAGTATTGGGTTCTACCAGAGACAATTTATATAAGAGACATGCCACTTCCTCAATCCTCAATACAACTATAAGGAAAACCCGTAACGGCAAAGATGGCGGTTGTATGCACATGTCCCGCCCCTCCCTCTGGAAAGCCAATCATCTGCTTTTAACAGTCATGCCGGGAAACATTTAAGCCTATCGTCTGGTTCCACTGACGCATGCGCACAGTTGAGTCTGACTCTCTGCCCATTCATTTAGATAGGAGCCTGGTCTTGTTAGTCCGAAATAGCTGCCCGGAGGCGTTGCCAATATAGCGGCCGAGTGGCACGACTTGCCTAAAAGGACTTTAGTTCTACTTAGAAGTTTACACTTCCAAACATTGCTTTTGCCATTAATTGTAATAATCCAGTGAGATTTATGTATGTACAAGGAGTCTGACAACAGCCGGTGATATGTAAAACATCCGTGTTTCACTTCATTGGGTGCTTTAATAATAGAATTGCGTATACGTGATATCATATGTGATATCATATGTGTATCATATGTGATTTCCTAAATGAACTAGTGATTTTTTTTTTAACAGTTAATTGAAATGAACTGTCTGAAAGAACCAGTTCACAGAAAACAATCAGACTTCCCATCACTCGTCATGGGCTCTATTCATTTTTTCTGGAGTAGCCTGCAAGAAGGTCTTGGTTTTATTTTTACAGTTATGACCCTTTAAAGTAGTTTATATATACAGTGGGGAGAACAAGTATTTGATACATTGCCGATTTTGCAGGTTTTCCTACTTACAAAGCATGTAGAGGTCTGTCATTTTTATCATAGCTACTCTTCAACTGTGAGTGACAGAATCTAAAACAAAAATCCCGAAAATCACATTGTATGATTTTTAAGTAATTAATTTGCATTTTATTGCATGACATAAGTATTTGATACATCAGAAAAGCAGAACTTAATATTTGCTACAGAAACCTTTGTTTGCAATTACACGTTTCCTGTAGTTCTTGACCAGGTTTGCACACAAAAAATGCTTGTTCTCCCCACTAGCTAAGTGCTCTTATAATTGCAGAATACATGATTTATCCTTCAGGATTTGGTGCACAGATACTGAGAGGTCACCAGAGACATAGTTTTTCATATCTGCCGGTAAAACTTAACTTTCAACATTCATTTCACAATTGCAAACAAAATTACCTCTTAATCATTGCTAATGACTAGTATTCAATTGTTAGACAACAAAACACTCTTGTTGCATAAATGGTTCACCTGTGAACTTCCATTCATATGCATACTCAGACATCACTTTTGTTGAGGCATGTTGATGTGGACTCTGTAAACACAATACAATAGCAAAGTATTTTTCTTTCTTTCTTTCCTCCAAAGGGCACCTGATTAACAGGAGCTCTTACTGATTCTGAGCTATTATGAAATCCCACTTTCAATTTTTGTTCAGTAGAGACTGGCAGTTGTTTGTAAGGGATTTGAATTTGTTTTTGTTTTTGTTTTTCTCTCAATGCCATTCACGCGTATAATAATAGCACATGTATATTGTTATATTTCATGCATTCTGCAGAAATGTATGCAGCACATAGTCATCTCTTTCCTTTTGGCTGATCTGGATCTGTAGTAATGAACCCTTGTTGTTCCTCTAACTCTCTCTGTCCACAACAAAGCTGATTTGTTTCAGGCATTGCTTCTTTGCTTGTTATTTTTTCCCTTTATTTTACTGCAGGAGTGTTTCTTGAAATTTAACATAAAAGGACAGCTCAGAATCTAAGAATGAAAATCGAGTATCTGGTCATCTACAGATGCCTTCGATGTTATTGTTTTCTGTACAAAAATAGCAGATTGAAACAGATATTTATATTCTGGAACCGATGCTCTCGAGCCAAATATGGTTCTTTCAGTAACGTTAGGCCTATATGGCTCGACAGCAATTTTTAAACTTTTTTTTTCAATAATAAAAGGTAGTGTTATTATTTTAACAAATAATTTATTTCTGTGATGCAAAGCTGGATTTTCAACAGCCATAACTCCAGTCTTTAGTGTCACATGATTCTTCAGAAATCATTCTAATATGCTGATTTATTATCAATGTTGGAAAACAGTTTTTTTTTATTGAACCTGTGATACTTTTTTCAGGATTCATTGATGAATAAAAAGTTTAATAGAACAACATTAAATTAAAATAGAATTTCTTTTATAAGTCTTTACTGTCACTTTTGGTTTTTAATCAATTTAGCACATCCTTGCTGAATAAAAGTATTAATTTCTTTAAAAAAAAAAAAAAAAAAAAGAAAGAAAGAAAATTACATCATCTACCTACCTACATACCTACCTACCTACCTACATACATATATATATATATATATGCCCCTTTTTTACATTTGAGCCCCTGCCCCTGAGGAACTCTCTGCACGTCCCTGACAATACAGACAAATGATCTGTTTTGGAAAAGCAATCTGTGACAAATAGTGCCGTTGAGATGTTCAATCTGCACTCTCTCATTATAGGTTTTTCCTCAACTGTTGCAAATAATACTACGCTGTGAACCACAGCTTTGCTGGCTGTCTTGCAGCTGATATTCCCCCTAAAGCAACAGTAATAATTGCAAGGAGCTTCTTGCAGCAGCTCAGGGTTTTACTAAAGACTGATCTCTATGACTGTGTTCTCCAGATGGGTCACTCACATACTTGGAACTGAATCCACAGGCTTTCAGTTAGCAGCCCAGATCCTTAATCATCGTGAACACCACACCCCATTTAAAAACAAGAGGCAGCTGTACTGGCTCCGTTTACCTGTAACGCTGCAAGAAAAATGTCTATCTGCTATAATGAGGTGGTTAAGCTGGTTTTGTTTGTCATAAAACTATTACTGGAAAGAGCTGACATGCCATCCGAGTTCCCTGTTCAAAGACATGTCAAAATGCAAATCATGTTCCCGATTTAAATTCTTTTCTCATTATTTTATGAAAGTTTCACAGATTGTGATAAAAAAAAGTCTATTTTCATATGTCCTTCATTTTAATGTGCAATCAAAATCTTATTCTCCTCCAACTTCACGATGTCTTATCTGTACTATTTTTTTTCTCAAAGAATCTATCCAAAACATGTGAGAAGCTTTCAAGTGTTGGGATTTAGGATTAATGCGAAAAAAGACTTGTGAGCCCAGTCTAATTAAAACATGACGTTTTCTTAATTAATCTAGCAGGAAAAGCTGCATAATTGCATCTCTTGATAGCGTTGTGCCCGAACACTGAGAACACATGGGACTGTACGCTCCATCCGCTCGGTTCAGAAGGCAGACATGTGACACACAACAACACGTTCGGGTGAGTTGGAATAGAACATCAGGTTTGCATCATTCAGCCTTTTATTAATCTGCCGCTCCAGGCCTGCTGATATTGGACATATATTCCTTTCAGCCGAGCGATGTTAAAATTATCATACATCATGTGCTCTCAGATGCACCCTTGTGTTGTGACTTCTGCTCACATATGCTTCATAGGCTTTGACATTCATTAAGTCCCATTTACTAAAGCTGAAAAGCTTTTTGCTCTCTGAGTTTTAGCTGTGGAGATGTGCCTAGAATGAATAAAACACACTTAGGACATTTATTTGGTTACACTGTTGTTTGCACTTCAATTTCCCTCACTTAACCCAGGGAGCTTTTTCGTTTAAATTGTCTCTTGTCCCCCATCCAGCTGTGTAATGTGTTAAACTGATTATATAGGAGATGACTCAGTGGCTGTCTTTAGGACAAATGCAATCTTTTGGTTGGATGGAATTCAATGCGAACTTGCATAATCGCACAGCTTGTATTCAATTGCATGAGAAAGAACAGAATAATATAGCAGTAATAGAAAATGAATCATAAATCTTTTATCATGCCCTGCAAATTTGTAAAATTACCATGCATTCAATAACAGGAGAATCACTGTGTATTTGGCTTTATTTATTTTCAAAGTATTCATAGCACGTTCATTTAAGTTTCATTTAAGTCTTTATCTCATTAACCTAAAATTATTTGTAATATATTTTTAAATGTACATGAAAAATGAAAAACATTCACATTGGTTTTCAATATGCTTCGCTGCCTTTGAAGTTTGCTGATCTGTCTTTGGAGGGTTGGGTTTGAGAGAGGATGTCTTACTGAGGACGAGGACCTGCACAAATTAGCAAAGCAGCTGTGATCTCTTACAGCACCTTTAATAGCTCCAATTAAAAAAAAAAACACACATTCACTCATAATTAGAAATTGAGGACTGTGGCTCAGTGATTTGTAAAAATTTCCATTGCAAAATTGTGAATTGCATTAATGGAACTTGCCTCAAACTGCTTCACAAGTCTCTAATCAAACTCTGCGTGAAATAGGAGTCATATTTAAGCACATGAAATGTTACAATTACAATATCGAGTTTCTTGGCCCACCAACGAGGCCTATACTGATGGATGGATTTCAGCGAGTCAACGTGAATCTGGTAGCCTACAGGGACGTGCACAGACATTTTGGGGGGCAGGTGTAGGCAAGTTAGTTATATACTAGAACACCTTTAAAATACTTTATTTAAATAAATAAAAATGTCATTATTCGGGAATTTGTAATTGGTACACAGGCATTATGCTGGAATTGGTAAATGAGCAAAATCAATGTTGTGCATTATTGATAGAAATGACTATTTCTTATTACTATGCTATTATTATTTAGATGCAATTACAGTTGCAGTAATAATGTTATGAAATAAGTGTCAAATTTTGAATATAGAAATATGAAATTATACTTTTCTATATGATTCTTTTATATGAAACTGAAACCACCAGTAGTCTAAGTGGCGTCAAGTCTTAGACTGTAAAAAAAAAATAGGGGTCTTAATATACGAGTCAAAGAATCATTCATTCACTGATTCGCTCAAACCACCTGATTCATTCATGAACGATTCATTTTCGAATTCCGTTCATAAAATTGTTTTTAAAATGTTATTGTTTATTCAACTGTTGTATTAAAATGAAAATATACAAATTACATTTGCAATCGTGCTAATATTTGGGGAAACAGCACTTTTGCTCGTGTGATATTGGTTAAGCCTATATAATATAAACATAAAAGACAAAATCGCAATCGAAAATTAATATCTTGAGTTTTCAGGGCATTTTTATTAATTTGGGTGGCATTTCCAACCCCGCATGACGCTATTTTACCCCAACCTTTTTTGTTGTTTAACTTAACGTTTGGCTGCCTAGGTGTAGAAATACTAATAGTGTCGTGTGGTTTAATTTGACAGCAGTGACGCAATGCGAAGCTTAGTGTAACACTATGGTTACTGGCTGTCACCAATGCAGCTCCGATCGATTTTCGTGGTGGGTGGTGGAAGTGGGGGAAGAACAGGGCCAGGTCTCGCAGAAGCCAAATTAAAATAAAACCTAAAATATATAATAAAATTAAAAATGCACTTATGACTTCAAAAAGGGCACTCATCTAGTCAGAGACCAAAAGGGCAAGTACTTGAGCACCACTTGGGTCTATCTGTGTACATAGCATATGCCATCAAAAGTAAATGAACAAGCCTGACTTTGCCACCAGGAAAGAAAGCAAATAAAGCCTGTCCATAGAATTCACTGTTTGCTAGTGATGAATTTCTCAGGTACTGACAGGTGAAGATAGGAAATTGGTGTGAAGCTCACCATCATCTGCTAGCACTGGAAATAAGGCTCCGTGATGCCTATGTATTGCAGAACCCAGAAACTTCTATCAATGTCTGACTGACAAATGGGCTACATACAAAACTAACTTATCAAACACATTTTTTACCTGTTTACCCACCATGTTCCAGGCATTCACAGTTCAGATGGCACAGATAATATATCAGTAGTAATGTCTGTTTGAAAAACACACTGTCCTTTCTGTCAGAAATGACACAGTATTTGCACCTCCAGCAGATTGAGAGTTTCAATAGGGTATATGTCGAACGTCGCATTACGAAACCGGAAAACAGAACGCATCGCTTCCGGTTCAGGTCTTTTGTATGTGCTTCTTGCATTTTTTTACTGTTTTACTCAAGATAACTTAAAAGGAGCGAGCAAAGATGATCATAACCAATGTCCCTCGCATGTGAAGATCGATATTTAAAAGTAAAAAAAAAAAAAATCTTCACACTAACGTTTAGATATTTAAATAGAATAAAACGCCAATAACAAAGTGAGATAGGTAGGTTAGCTGATTACCTTAAAATTCCATAGATATCGGCGTCAGTTCATACGGCTGTTAACACTTTCTATGACAAGCGGATGCGATGAGACCAGGTTTCCGGTTTCGTCATGCGACGTTCGACATATGTTTTCTCCTGAGGTTTAGAATGATGATACAAGTCATCGGTGGATTTTCTTCTGACAAACGCCTGAAATTTAGATTTTCCTCATTATTGGGAATTTACTGCCATCGTCTGGCTAAAAGATGAACTGCAATAAATTTAAATTAAAAACTACTTTTTTTGTTCTTTTTCAGGTGTTTATTATAGTCCTTCTTATTCTGTTTTTTTCCTAAACCCTATTCTTTATTTAAAATATTTATTTTTAAATGCCATAAAAATTGGCTGAAAATTTACTTTAATCTTTTATGAATATAATAAAGTTAATATTTTCCCTTTTTCTGACTATTTACAATCAGTTTCTCTTAAACCTATTTTTTATTTGATAGATAGATAGATAGATAGATAGATAGATAGATAGATAGATAGATAGATCTAATTAAAAAAAAATCCCAGAATTTTATTTTATTAATCTTATGAAAATGAACATGACAGAGTTGCCGATGTCTTTTTTTATAGACAACAGACAATATATGTTAATAAATGACAAAATATGTATGGCAGACAAACGGACAGTAGCAAAACAAATGAACATCTATATTTTCTTAGTAAAGTGTCGCTTAGCAAAGTAGCTAAATTCAATGAATATGTTTAAATTGTTTGCTTATGTTATTAGATATATCGACAAAGGGAAACCAATATGAGCTGACCGGAGATCAGCGTTTAAGATCACTAAAAGGAAGAGTGACGTTGTGCGTCACGTGCACAGCTCGAGCTCGTCACATGATCAGCTGGTGACTCCTTCCCCTCTGATGGATGCAGGATTTACAGCCTTCGCCGCTTCGAAGGGCTCACAGGAATCCATTTCTCTTCAAAATACAGTTATCCAACAGAAAATAACATCACCGTAGCTTTAGGTTTATTCGTGGGAGAACCTTTAGAGAGCAAAACTGGCGCTGTTGTTGGAGTGGATGATGAACGGGCACGCAATTTTATACACCGGGGTCACTTTGGCCTTCTGGACGACCATCCTGATTGTCGGTAAGCGCTAACGAGTCCTGCTGACATAAGCACATAAATAACACACGCATCTTAATATAACTATCTTTATTCGTACGCAGATATCTTTATAATCTTTCTCTGTTTCTCATGTTTCTTTAGCTGGAAAGCCATTTTCTGGCTAGCATCAACTGACGTTAGCTGTCATACACTAGCACGATTACGTCAAATAATAATTTAAATATAATTTTAATGGTATTAAAGGCTGTTGTCATAAAACATTGGTGTAAACATTTTAAATTCGAGATCTAGTGATAGTACCAACAATTTTTAAAGGCTGACATTGAGAATTAGACATACACCTGCTCTGATGAGAACGTAAATAATGTTAGCTAACGTTACGTTAGAGTTAAAAAATGTTTGTCTAGTATTTTTTCTGTTCTTCTCCACACATGGGCTGGAATAGCACAGTAACAAAATACAATATGTAATATGGATTTACAAAAAAAAAGTAACTTAGTTCTAGGCTGTTAAACAGGGTTTTATGACTAAATGAGGAAGATGGCTCTCACATGACTGTGAGCTTTCACACATACCCTCTATGATTCTGGATGGAAAAAGGCTATCCATATTTGGCCTTTTATTCAGATTATTCCACTGATTTTAGTTCTCTTTTTGGTTTAGATGAAAACTATATCACTTTTATACTTTATCACTTTCTGACATACTCTGCTTATTTACATGTAACTTAAAAACTACTAATCATCTTTTTTTTTTCTCCCCAAAGGTACTTGCTATACGATTTTTGATCTTGGATTTCGATTTGATATAGCATGGTATGTGTTCAGTAAGACAATCCTTGAAACATTAAAGCATGTTATTGCTAAGCAGGCTTTTCTTGTTCACTACAGTAACATTTGTTATATAACTGATATCCACAGAACTTAATGTAAGACTTGAAGTAAATTAATAAAATGCTTCTTATGATGTCTTGATAACCTAACCTTTTCTGTCACAGGTTTTTAACGGAGACTTCTCCATTTATGTGGGCTAATCTTGGAATTGGCCTGGCCATCTCTCTGTCTGTTGTTGGAGCTGCATGGTGAGACTGTCCATTTCCTCTTTTTAGTCTGTCACAAAAGCAACAATGGGAAATTTTGACATGTTGTAGTACAGTTTTCCTTATCCTCTTCTACAGTGCTTAGTTGAAAGAGGTCCATAAAAAAGAAGCATTCAACTCTTTTTATCAGTAGCTCACTCACCAAAATATGATCTAATGCAAAAGCTTACAGCATGCTCCTTTTGTAGTATATACATATTTGGATATTTGAATGGTGCTAAACAAACAGTCAGTGACATACTTGTATGTGGAAAATGATGTATTTTGTCTTGTGACTCTGCAGGGGGATTTACATCACTGGGTCCAGCATTATTGGTGGCGGAGTCAAAGCCCCTAGAATCAAGACCAAAAATCTTGTCAGGTATATGCAGTGTGCTTAAAGTTTTATGTGAAAATATTCTCCTTTTTTTTTGCTGCCTAATATCCTGATTTAGTTTGATTTAATTTGTTCTTATGATTCCTTCTGTCTTGTAACTCGGGTTTATTTGCTTGCCTAAGGCTTTTTTGGCTCACATTTGCACTTAGTGACAGTTGATTTTTTTTATTTCTAGCATTATCTTTTGTGAAGCTGTTGCCATTTATGGGATCATCATGGCAATTGTCATTAGCAATTTGGCAGAGGTAAGTTAAAACCTATTTAATTCTTTGAACACATTGGCTTTAGAGTAGGGCTGCAACTAACGATTATTTTGATAATCGATTAATCGGACGATTATTTTTTCGATTAGTCGATTAATCGGATAGGTTTTTTTAAAAATTCAATTTGATTTTTGTTTATAACTAAATAAAACCCTAAATCAGGGTATTTATGTGTAAACGTGTACTTTAAAAAGTGCAAAAGCCACACATTGAGTTTTACTAATATAATCTTTAATTTTTACATTTTAAACCCCAAACACAAAAGTTTGTCCAGTTTTTAAACAGTAAAACTTCTTTAAATATCCAAAATATAAATAAACAAAACAAAATATTGAGTTGCGCTGCTCATATAAACTTCACATTATGAAATTAGGACACAAACATGTTTGTAATAAGATATTAAGCAGCAGATTTTGAATTCCAATGTAGAATGCGATCTGTTATTTCTTGATAACAGACCGCTGCGAAGTATAACCAAAGTCCTTTTAGGCAAGTCGTGCCACTCGGCCGCCATCTTGGCAACGCCTCCGGGCAGCTATTTCGGACTAACAAGACCAGGCTCCTATCTAAATGAATGGGCAGAGAGTCAGAACTGCACTTTCACTGGTCACCGGGACATAAAAACGGCATGTATAGAAACAGCAGTAAAATATGATAAAAATCGCTGAAAAAGTTTGATGACTTTGCCCCAAAATAAGGTTTAAAACGCCTTTTCCCCCACAGGTTATACTTTTACTACGCATGCGCAAGGATTCACGTTCACACCAACTTCATTTACGTCTCTATCCAGAATGCCGGTGTTGTGCCAAGCACTTAAACAATTATATGTATTTAAATGTCTGAAACCTAAAATAAACATTATGTGGTTAAAAACACTGAACAGTTGTGATATAGCCTATGACAAGCGCTGAGCGCGTCCGTCTTTGGCTCAGCGCCAGCCACAGCGCGAAAGCACAGGTTGAATATGGCAGTTATGTCACGTCACTGTACATTCGCTCCTTAGTGGTCAGCTGCTGACTGTTAAAAGCAGATGATTGGCTTTCCAGCGGGAGGGGCGGGACATGTGCATACAACCGCCATCTTTGCCGTTACGGGTTTTCCTTATATAGTTGTATTGAGGATTGAGGAAGTGGCATGTCTCTTATATAAATTGTCTCTGGTATAACACACCAGAAAAACAGAGCGTTGCTATGGACGCAAGATTCTAACCGTAGAGACGGAACGGACTATTTTCTAGGGCTGTACTGTCCTAGTCGATTAGTTGGTCGATACGTTCTGGTTCGACCAAAATTCTGATTGGTCGATTTTCTGCCGTGTTTATTTCATCAGTTTTGCCGCGCTGAGGCGCGCTCATTTCATCAGGTGGAAAGCACTAACTGCTAATGGGGGTGTTTTCAGAGTACCCTTGTTTCACTGTAACAGTCTGTCTTCAAAACACCCCCCTTGTTTTCACCTTTTTTGGATTAGTTCAACCCAAGAGAGAGCGTCGAGCGTAGAAGGTTTGATCTGCTGAATATTATTTATTTAATTGTGAGAGCGTTTAATAGTCAGTCCTCTTCTAACATGTCAACAACAAAGAAATCGACAGTGTGGCAGCATTTTGTTAAAATTGATAACAGGAAAAAGGTCGAATGCAAAGTTTGCAAGCAACAGTTTTCCACAGCTTGACGACAAACATGACATATCATCTAAAAGTGGTAAGCTCACTTGTCTGCGTTAGCTTGCCCTGTCTGTTTTGAGTAGGCTATGAACATATCAGAATTAGCATATTTCAATGTTTTAGTGTGATAACCTAACTTTTTTATTTTTTATTTGGAGCCTAATGCGCAATTGCGCTGTGCTGTTGGTTGTGTTAGTTTTGAGATGCTTTATTTTTCAGTTATGCACTTTATTTAGTTTCTGCTCTTGATCTGGTTTGTTTAATAAATATTATTTTTTTATTAAAGTGGACGTGCCTTTTGTGTTTATTAAGAGTAAAAGCTTTAAGTTAATAGTCTATTCGTGTCTCAGCTGCGAAGCTGAGCTCATGTTCAGCCTCGCTCGGTGCGAGGACATGCACGGTGAAATGATAGTGTCTGACAGTTATAACATATTATTATAACATATGACAAAAATAATTGTCTAAATTATGTTGCATATTCCTCAACAGTTCTTGTGATGATATCACTAGTTGACAACATAGTACTATTTTCGGAAATCATAGGCTATGATATTGCGCAGGTGCACGTGATGCAGCGCTGTCAGAGCTGACAGACTCGAGTGTCAGACTCATTTCAGTGCAAAATAATTAGGTCAAAAACGATTTAATATACTGCAAATAGCCTAGTAGTTGTTTATGTTTATTTATAATTCATTTAGGCGGACAACAAGGCTACCAAGTACTGCGCACAGTGCGCATCTAATTAATTTAACGTTTTTTTTTTCTAACGTCATTTTTAGTCGATTTTTAGTCGAAAATTTCAGGACTTCAGTCGACCAAGATTTTCTTTGGTTGAGTACAGCCCTACTATTTTCTTTAGCGGAAGCAATACAATCATTTTTAAATCAATAAACTCCTTTTTAAATCAATATTTTGTGTAAAATTATTGATTTATTTGGTGGGTAGCCATGTAATAAGCGTGATTATCCCTTACATAGTAGACAAATGCTATAAAAAGAGAGCGGAATGGAGGTACGCAGCTGACAACAGGCTTGATTAAAAGTACAGGAAAAATGATGTATTACTGCACAAGCATTCGCTGAAAACCACTGACTACAGTGACTAAAAAACAATATTTTACTGCTGCTATTAACTGCCTTTATATTTAGTGCTTCACTTTGTAAATACCATTTAATTTAACCTATTTCTGCGGTAGCGCTATTTTTAATCCATCACTTATGTTGCGAGCGAACTGATTGCGCAACCTGATGTTCGATACAAAATAGATCTAGTGTGACTGTCCCGAAGTTAGTAAACAAAGCTGTTTACACAGTAGCATTGAATTAAACTAGACTATACCATTTTCACATCTTCATATAATGAGAATATACAGTTTTTGCTTGCCGTGCTGATGTTTCTCTCCGATTACTCTCTGCCATTTCGCGAGACTGCGTTGTCATGAAAGTGACGTCATCAGTAACGCTCCCCGTGACGTGAGCAGACCAACTAATCGACAATGACATTCGTTGACAACGATTTTCATAATCGATTATTATCGATTTTATCGATTAGTTGTTGCAGCCCTACTTTAGAGTAAATCTTAAGTTCTAGGTTTAGAAAAGAGAGCAGATGTTTTCCCTAAGCTTTTTACATCATTTAAATTAGCTGTATTACATGTACAGTACGCTAGTTGTTCTCAACATTGTTTTTTTTAATGTCATTTAGAACTTCAGTGGCACGACTCCAGAAACTATTGGGTCAAGGAACTACCAAGCAGGTGCATTTTACTTCTAAATCACTTCTCATCTCGAGTGAATACATTTTTCTTTGCTTCTTCTGAGCAACCAAATGAATTTGGATGACACAGTGGTGCTGTTTTTTCAGGCTACTCCATGTTTGGTGCTGGACTCACTGTTGGCTTTTCAAACCTCTTCTGTGGCATCTGTGTTGGCATCGTGGGCAGTGGAGCTGCCCTGGCTGATGCTCAGAATGCCAGCCTCTTTGTCAAGATCCTCATTGTTGAAATTTTCGGCAGTGCCATTGGACTATTTGGAGTGATCGTAGCCATCTTGCAGGCAAGTGTTTTTTCTGAAATTACCATGTATGTTTCTTCTCCTGCAATATTTTAATATAAGTTGTTGTGGTCATTGTTCACTAAATAAAGCATAGCTTTAGTTTTTAATGTTTAAACTAAACTTTTTGGTAACACGTTACAATAAGGTCTCATTTGTTAACATTAGTTAATGTATTAACCAACATGAACTAACAATAAGCAGTACATTTATTACTGTATGTATTAATCTTTCTTAATGTTGGTTAATACAAATACAGTTGTTCATTGTTTGTTCATGTTAGTTCAGAGTGCATTAACTAATGTTAACACATGACTTTTGATTTTAATAATGTATTAGTAAATGTTGAAATTAACATTAAATAATAATAAATGCTGCAGAAGTATTGTTCAGTCTTGTTAAAGGGTAACTCTCGCCAAAATTGAACCTACTAGGCTCTTTTTGTTAATCTACCCCAGTCAAACTTTCGTGTAAAAGCATAATTAGAATGGAAACGCCACTTTTAAGATTGACCGTATTTTCGTTTTAGGTCAAAATGCCTTTTGAATGGGAGTGCATGGGGCACTTCTATGATAGCATCAAAATCGCTATTTTTAAAACACTAAGAAGGCTCGTCACAAAATAAAACTGTACTCGAAGTATCACCAGGTGCTCTACACATGAACTTGAGCATTAACTACATTGTTTGTGTACACTAAGTTTACTAAAAAGAAAGGTTTTGTACGACTGTACGACTATCAGTTAGTGTTTCCGGTGGCTGGAATTTTGTCAGTCAAAAGTAGTCAATCTCGGATAATTTTTTATCTAAGTTATGCTTTTCATTGAAATTACAAGTTCATGACATTTCCTCGTATGGAGTCAGTTCATTACGTTGCATTCGGAGATCGACTACTTTTGACTGACAAAATTCCAGCCACCGGAAACACTAACTGATAAAGTGAGTCGTACAAAACCTTTCTTTTTAGTTAACTTAGTGTACACAAACAATGTAGTCAATGCTCAAGTTCATGTGTAGAGCCCCTGGTGATACTTCGAGCTAGGGCTGTAGTCAAGACCACCTTTGTCGAGTCCAAGACAAGTCCAAGACCAGGACTAGTCGAGTCCAAGACAAGACCGAGTCCAAAAAGGTTTGAGTCCGAGTCAAGACTGAATCCAGGACAGGAAGAAAAAAAAAGTCTTATGCATGACATTATCAAGACAATTATTTTGGGTTATTATTTGTTGATCTAAAAGCAAAAACAGTGTCACAACACCCAGGATTTTTAAGTATAGACATTCCCCTTGATATCATATAAATAAATCTTCTAACCTAAAGAAAACAGAATGATGACATATGGTGATCCCTCAAAATAGCAGTGTTAGAACTGATATACAAACACCAACCCACTAGTATTACCAATAGAAATTATTAATTATATTAGCCTATAGAAATTAAATCATTATGTAATAATGAAATAATGAATGATTTTAATTTTATTTAAAATAATTGACTAATTCAAAAAACAGCAAAAAAATAATTATATAGGCCTAATGGCGCACAAAACAAAACAAAAGATGGCCAAGAATAGATCCCTGTGGAACACCCCAATGGATAGGCACTAAAATGGATCTAAAATGGGTCTAGAATATTAAAAGTATCCAGGTATGAAGTAAACTGTAAGAGTGCAACTTATGTTACATTACTTTAGTTACATTTACTTTAGTTAACTTAAGTAGGTAACTAATTAAATCTTATTGTAAAGTATTGCCACTTTTTTTTTGTTATTAAAAATAAAATTATCTGCCAGATACATAAATGTAATGTAAAAAGTTTTTGTCCTGTCCCACTTTTAGCAGCAAATCATGAGCCTTGAATTGTTAGCATGACCTTATCATTCTTGGTCTATTGATTTCTACTGACAGCAGAGAATATTAAAGTATAAGACATTTCAGGTTTTCAATTAAACATTTTGAAATCCATGAGGTGGTACTGTATTTAATTATAGATTTAATTTTTTTTTTCAATAACATATTCTACTTTGAAAGCATTTGGCCTTTATGAGTGGCCTTTATTCACTAATAAATAATGAATGAGAGAACTCAAATTACATTGTCATATTTTTTACACAGAGTAAGTATTTGTTGTGGCCATTTATTTTAAACAAGAATTTAAAGTGAATCATGCAGTTCTATGGTCCTGGTCTGATTTTTATTTGTATTTATACTGTACCTTTCATGCACCGTTTTATTCCAACAGCACTACTATTATCAAAGCACGGTAGTATTATTGTCATTACACCCATTATTCATAAATCATGTCATCAGATGGCTTGTATTTTGCTTTTAAAAGAGTAAAATGTGCATTGTCCAATCATGGATTGTATGTTAATTGACCTTTAGTTTCACTACACTCTTCATGTGAACAAGCCTTTGGTTTACCTAACAGATAAAGTGCTGTCATGAAGCATATTCTTCCCCATCTGGTTTCCAGCAGGATCATCTTTTGAATTATTTCTCATTAATATCCATCTAGCTACTTATGACCACCCTCTGGATGAATATTTTATCACCATTTCCAGTCACGCACTGTAAATTGATCTGACATGCATACTTGAATTCAGATTGAGATTATTCAGCCCCACAAGAGCAACTCCTATTAAAACGGTCATATCATATGGCTTTTGCAGTTGCAAGATGGTTTTGATATCATTTTGGTTTATCCATTCAATATTCAGTCTGTTCAGGAGAATATGTTTTGTGGCCATGAGATTTAAAATTGTGTCTGTTAACCTAGTTATTTTTTATTTTTTTACCTGTAAAATCATTAACATTGTTTCTCTCTCTGTTTAGACATCGAAAGTAAAAATGGGAGATTAGATGACTACACGACCTACAGATCAAAGACGCTGTGTTGCTGGTGCAAACAGGAGGTGTAAATACATAGTAAATTATTTAAATGTATTTTCCTTTGTGTCTGTTTTTAACCATCATTTTCTGAAGATTGAATTATTGTATGTGCACCAATTTGTCTTAAAAGAGTGCATGATCATGATGTCAAAGGCAGATCTTTGACGACTCACTTAGTTTGGCATCTCATAATACTGAAAATGAAAATATCACTTAATGTTTTTGGCCATACCTCCATAATGCCATTTTTTCAAGAATTCAAGAATTTTTATTTGAATTAAAATAGCCTAATAATATAAACAATGACCCTGCAGACAGAAAAGACTGTCAATAGACCCAATGTTCTGGTCTGTTTTGACACACAGGTTGTTATGTTTGTAATCATCTCAAATTTCAATATATATAATTCGTTGTGATTGTTCTGTACAGTACAAGAAAAGTGATCAATTGCATTAGTGTGGTTCTTTGCGTTGGATGGCTGTAAATCGTAAAGTATTCTCTTGATCGCTGTATGCAAGAATGTTCTTGTATTTGCGTGATGACACCTGGTGTATCCAGTGTGCTTGACCTGATCTCACTCTCATTTGTTGTGTTTTCATGTTGCTACAATGTTTAATTCAAGTAAACAATATCTTTGAGAAAACAGTTATACCAAAACTATGTTAAAAAAAGAAAAGAAAAAAGAATACCAGTCTCCAATTGTATTTCTACCGGTGTGGTCCCTCACTTTGTAGGGCTATCTTCAGTTCAAGAGGATATAATAATCTGATGCGTGTACATATTAAATGCAGCTGTTTATTTTTGTGTGTGAAGCATGAGGGTGTTTGCCATTCTGTATTTCCCTAGTTGTCTCCTGATTTTTGTTTACTTTTTTTTTTGGGGAAGCAAGAAGTGGTCTTTATCCCCTAGGTCCCTGTCGTTACTGTATAATACTGTCTTACAATCAAAGCTGAATGAAGGATATGTAACCAACTTTGTTGTTCATTTAATTCTGAAAATGATAGCCCAGGAAGTTCATAGCAGAACTCCACAGCAAACAGCTGTTGAAGGTTGACTTTAATTGCTTACAGACATTAGATTCCATATTTATTTTAACGCAAATTAAAACCAGGTTACTGGATTTTAAGATCGCATTTTCACAACCCAAATTTTTCATCCACTTGAAATGTTTTAAAAAGACCTACTTTCAGTTTTGCATCAGCTGAAATATTTAGCAGTACAACAACCCATTTATTCCTCACTTTCACTCGCGTAAAATGAAATATGGTGTTTTCCCTTCGCTAATGTCCATAGGTTAGTGAATTCTAACAGTAAACCACTGGTTATAACAATGATCAAACTTGTAAGATCAGTTTACCTTCTTTTAGCTGTACTTAAATGCTTTTCTGTCAATGATGTGTTTGTGAATTGGAGGTACACACTAAACATGATTTTACTAACCGCTGAATGTCCAAAATCAACTTCTGTTAATTTTCTGTTGTTTTAGTTTCTAAGGATCAATCAAACTGCGTACCCCATCTGATCTGTTATTCTTGAACTGGATTTGTGGAGTGATGCATTATTTGTATTGTTTTTTTCACCCTCATTCTTTACCTGCAAGTGTTTATTTTAAAACATTCCAACTTAGACCTGGTTGTAATGACTCAGTGGTTCAACCCACTCCTGGGGATCACACTACGAGGCTGCTTTAGGTCTCATTATAGTGGGGCTTCCAGGACCTGGATGTGGCTGTCTGTGGTCTAGTGGTTCAGGAGTTGACCTTTTTTCCATTTCTCCTGTTTCAGTGATTGTTAAATATGTTAATGTGGTGATTCCATTGTTTTGATGTGTACAAGTGGATCCTCTAGACTTCATAATTGTCCTCTAAGAAATAAAAAAGAAATGTGGAAAAGTCCAACGCCATGTTTTCTGTTTATTGTACAGTATCAGCAGTATCATTGCACAGCATAACTCAAACACTAGGTTAGCAGATGACTAATAATTCATTTATATTTTAGTGCTTTACACTATAGATGTGGAACTGCACATTCCATGATGGATCAGCCAATAGAAGTAAACTGACTACCCTCTCATTGCCATATTGCAGGAGGAAATACACTACTATTCAAATGTTTGGGTTTGGTATGAGTTTTTTTATTTTTTATTTAAAGAAGTCTCTTGCTCACCAGGGCTGCATGTATTTGATTATAATACAGCAAAAACTGTAATATTATGAAATAGTGTTACAATTTAAAAAATAACTTCTATTTTAATATATTTTAAAATGTAAGTTATTCCTCTGATTGCAAAGCTGAATTTTCAGCACCATTACTAGACTTTACTAGACTAGACCATTACTACAGTCTTCAGTGTCACATGATCTTTCAGAAATCCTTCTAATATGCTGATTTGGTGCTCACGAAACATTATCAATAAGATATTATTGATAAATTACATTATCAATTATTTTATATTATTATTACATTATCAATTATTTTATATTAATATTGAATCAAAATCCCACATATTTTATAAAACATATTTTGTGAATTCTGTGCTCCAAACTAAAATATTAATATAGTCTAGCTGTTGCGGAAACAAGTAAACACAAAACCATACTGACATACATGATGTATCTCGCCTAAAGTCATCTTGCCTATAGAATTATGTGTGTGTGAATATATATATCTATATATATGTCACATGTGTTTTATATGTTGTCATTTTACAGAATTTTTTAATAATGATTTGATATTTTGATATGGTTATCTTTTAAAATGTTTGCTGTTTCCTGAAAATCTGACAACTAGCCCTGGTCTCCCTTAATTCAAAGCAAAACTATCCCACTTTAAATATATAAATACAAATTAAAAATACAATATCAAAATGCTTTGAAAAAGAGCCAATATATTCAACTAAACATTATTTGGCTATGCTATGCATGATTTATTAAATGCAGCGTTGTACAAGCATTAGCGATCAGGTGACTGCTTTAATTATCCACCAGATGGCGCCAAAGGACGCAACACCGTTTCATGGCTTTCGTTTATTTAGCAGGTGCATCGCTTGTCACAGTTGCTGCTTATTGCTATATATATAAATAAGGCAACCCTATAAGAAACATAAAAGTAGAGTGAGCTTCACCTGTCAACCGTGACTGTAGTAAGAGAGATACATCTCATTCTTGACTGTACTGCAGTGAACATGTTTGGCTTGATTCTCTCGCTTTCAATCACGCTCGAGTGAAATTGCTTAAAATTGGAAAAAGAGCTGCTATAAGGACAAAGATGCTTCAAAATAAAAACTAAATAGTACATTTTTGTTTCAACCCAGGCAAAAAAAAAGAAAAAAAAAAAGAAAAAGGAATTCCAAAACAAAACAGTACATGCATGGCTCGACACCTATCGAGGAGATATTAACTGCGCCCTCTTGCGGTGAAAAAGCAGACCTCCGATTGAGCCTTCCGAGTCTCCGTACTAAAGAAAACCTGCCTCCCTATTTCTTTATTCGCACACCCATCATCTCTCCTCGCAAAAACACAGAACGGGCAAATGAAAATACAGGGCAAATTATTCAGTCTCATTACTGGAGTGTACGCTGTTGTTAAGGGCTCTGAACAACATGGAGAGATATAATGTTCCTGCAATATGGCATAATCCTTTCATCAGTGTGCATTTCTTTCCGAAAAATGAATTAATCGGCGTTATCTGCAGAAAGAAATAACGGTATCCGTCAAGTAACTCCCTCCTTTTTATGTGGCTATTATGATCAAACTAACTGTATTTCACACAGACGACACATTTATGGCTGAAACTGACAGTTCTTCCGAAATCGACAGTCAGCTGAAGTGAATACAACAAAGATGAATCCCTTTTAGAGGAGCTTCCTGGCTTGCAAAGGAACAAGGTAAGAAATTGCATGTTTGTGTTTATGTTTTGCAAATATGAAACATTTTAATCTCTGCACGACTTCCTTTGAACGATGCTCTTTGTTTTCTCTTAATATCACATGCTATCTTTATTGCCTGCCATCTTGATCAAGGCGTACATATATTCAGCATAGAGATGCTGCCTATACAATCTTAACTCTTGGCCAGATCACTCTACCACAAAATAGTCTTTTTAATCGAAATGCACATTTCAGCTCCTCCCAGCAGCAGAGTCGAGTATAAGCAGAGGGATGATGCTGTGTAATGGTACCCACAGCATCCATGGACAGCATCTTGCCCAGTGTCTCAGGATAGGAAGCTGGCAGGACATGTGTGGCTTTGTGGCCGAAGATCTGAGAGTGTGGAGAAGATTTTAGAGTAAACACTCTGTATGAAGCCTGGATGTTTAATGCATTATAATTATATTTGTAATGCATTTGTAATGCATCTTTAAATCACTGTAGATTCTCATTAATAACAAACACTATTATAAGACTTACATATACATGGTTATACCTTCAAAGAGTGATTTCAAATATGGTTAAAGCCACATTTCATGTCTATACTCATTCTTAAGCATGAATAGACACATTTTAATATCTATAATAATTGGAAACCATCTTTTATGAACAATAATGGATCACATTTTTTAACATAATGCATGATGTTCACAGAAAGTGTTTCTGAATATTGTGTAGTAAGCTTTCTAGAATCTTTACAAAAGTATGGCATTATTAAACATTTTCCTATTAACCTTTTGATTAGTAAATTATTAATGAGAGCACATCATGGTACTTAAGTCTCAGGGCAACCGCTGTTTATGGGGTCCAATTAACATGCTGCTGTCTTCCCTTTTTATTTAATCGGTGATTGCAGTGTAACTTGTTAATTTCACAAATTGTGATACAGTCTTAAACCGTTCCATTCTTAAAAACATCACGGTTGCTCAATGTCAGCTAATGCAGTACGGCACTGAGACCGTTTTGTTGTGTAGTATTAAGTTAAGGGGTTTTAGGGCTGTTTCTCTTTCTTTAACCATTTTTTCATCTTTATCAAGATTTTCTGCTGAATATCTCCTATCCTGTATGTTAGTCAATCTGTAACAATAACATATACTAGTCTGTAAGGACTGAAGTTTTAGCACACTAAAAGGTTTTGCTCACATGCTTGTGAATAAAAACATCTAGTACTTATTTAGATCCTGCTCTGAATATCTTGTCTGGCTTATATATATATATATATATATATATATATTAGTGCTGTCAAATCGATTAAAGGTGAACTAAGTAACTTTTTTACCTTAACCGAACAGCTTTGGAGTCATTGGAATAGTTATATGACTTTTTTCGGGTTGAATGGTGGTCGTCTCGCACCCCCCAAGCGCCTGTGAGCCGAAAAACCACCCTTGCAACTTTGGGCGTGATAGAGCTGGTAAGTCCCGCCCCTTCCGCTAACCCCACTGGACCTCTAGGTTGAAAAATCGTCAATGCAAGTGAATGGGAGAAAATAATTATTTTCTGGTCCCGTTTGAATTTTGCCATGAATGTGAACATATGTTGTCTGTGAATTTTTAATATCATTTTTCGTGTAAAGAATGCTACAATTTAGCTGGTAGAAGTTTGATACGGTTAGACTTTGTGTGAGAGCACTTTGTGGACTACAACTCTTCGCTGCTTTCGACGCAAATCTGAAGAAAGAACAGCCCATTTGGTTTGAATGTTGACATTTGGGTACAAAACACACAGGCATCTCGATCTGTCTCCATATATTATCGCAGCATTAGCACCGTGATTTGACAAGTGGAGGGAAATGTGTTATGGGGTGACGTCACATAGGCGACATGTAGTCTTTCTCGTTATGTCTTTTCCACAACTGCTGGCCAAAGAATCATACAATATACTGTCAAACTTGTAACATGAAAAATTATATAAAAAATTCACAGACAACATATGTTCACATTCATGGCACAATTCAAACGGGACCAGAAAATAATTATTTTCTCTCATTCACTTGCATTGACGATTTTTCAACCTAGAGGTCCACTTGGGGTTTTACGGATGGGCGGGACTTACCAGCTCTATATCAGTATCGCGTGATATCAGGTCCCGCGATGTAACGAATTGCTACGGCAAAAAAAATCTGCTAAAATTCTGTCATTATTGCGCTCCCTCACGCTGTTCGAACCCGAATGAAGAAGACGTTTTAAAAGAATGTCCCATCTGCTTTGATGTCGTTGATCTATAGCCTCTGAGTCGCCAACGAGTTTTTCGACAGTGTTGTCAAATATCTATTCCGAAGCTGTAGCGGGAGCTCTATAGAGAAACCTGCGAGCAAAAAGCGAGAATACAGCGAAGAAATTCCCGAAACTGCATAGCCCTGCTTTAATCACGATTATTCGCATCTAACATAAAAGTTTTTGTTTATATAATTTAAATGTGTGTGTGTGTGAATAAATATACATATACACATAAATATAAATTTATATATATATATGCATGCATACATAAATGGGTGTGTGTATATACACAGACATATATAATATAAACAAAATCTTTTGTGTAAGATGTGATTAATCGTGATTATGTGTGTGTATATATAGGATTTTATATATAACTAAATAAATAAATATTTAATGTAAAGTACATTAAAATATAATTCAGATTTTTCTTTCTACTCTACACAGAGTAACATATTAGACTGGCATAGACAATTAATTCTGATTATTCTGATAGGCTACTCCTGTTGTTTTATCCTGTTTTAACAGTGGTGTGATTGTGAACCTGAATTCTCTGCATATCACCGACAGGATGGAAAGTTAAATAGGGTGTCAATTTGAGTTGAGTTGAGCTGTACTCATTTACAATCAGTCACTTCTCTTGTCTGATATGAGGTCCATTAGTTCTCGTCGGTTCCTCCAAGTGACTCTCTCTCAATGTCTGTATCTGTTCCTCTCATTCACCCACACAGTCTGCTTTTTAAGCTCTTTCTACAGCACGATATCCGAGAGGCCCAAGGGCAGGTTGTCCATTGGTCCATTTTACAGTTTGTTTTAAACAGGAGCTGCTCTGTTTGGCTAATCTGCCTCCATCCACCAGAGATAAATGGCCTTTCAAGTCTGCTGCGGCCCATGAGTTCCTTTCCTTATATGATGGGAATGGTTTTGATGGGAAATTAGGGATCAATGTGTATTGTGCTATGCTGAACGGATACACAAGGCATGTCTATAGAGCGAAACCGTTGGGTGTTGGGATTTGTTGTCATGGGAACAGTAAGACCCGTAACACAAAGGTGGCATGAAGTGGACAGCTTTGTTTTGTACACTGGCTTTTGTCTCTTCCTCAGCAACAGTTTAAAGTTCATTTTTCTGAACTCACGAGCGTGAAAGTAACAAATTATTTACGACATAAGACAAGTCTAGTTGTGCCCTGGAGTACAAAATGTGTTTGTCGGTTGTTGTTTATTTCTTGGGGAGTTGCAAGGGTATTTAGGTGAATGGGGATAATCATGTCTAAGTCTATCCAGATGCCAACTTGGAGGTCCGTCCAAACGAAGGCTTCAGCTGCGGCGGTTTAATTTGTCTCTTGGCTCTGAGTAGAGTGAGCAGCTGGACTTGAGGCAGGGAAAAGCTGGGGCCGCGGTCTGTGGAGCTCACACGCTAACAGAGCTGGAGCGCAGCCACCAAAGCCTTTCTTCAGCTTGTTTGTGTGCAGTATGAACTGTGTATTGAGACAATGCTGTGTAATTAGCCGTTCGGGTTCACATTTTTTCTCAGGGAATGTCTCTGCAATGGTTTACCTTTGTGATGTTCAGAATTAGATACATTTCAAACTCTGAAAGAGAAAAAGGACTCGATTACATAACTGCCTGGTGTTCAAATAAGGCTGCTGAAATGTTGTCTTGCTTGAGTTAGCCTTAAGGAATAGTCCAGGTTCAATACAAGTTAAGCTCAAATGGATGCATGTGTTTGTGCCATAACGAAAAAAAATCATTCTGACTCATCTCTAGATTTCTCGAGGATACAAATTATGGAGGATTTATTAAGAAATATTTAGCAGTTCTGTTATTGTTAACTAAATTACATTTTTTTTGTTAGTCGAAATAAAGCTGAAATAAATAAATAAATATAAATATTAGATGAAAATTAATATAAGTTCTACTAAGTAAAAGCACGTTACACTTACGGTAACACTTAACAAAAAGGTTTCATTAGTTAACATTAGTTAAATACAATAGTTAACATGAACTAAGAATGAACAATACTTCTACATGATTTATTAATCTTAGTTGATGTTCATTTCAGCATTTACTAATACATTATTAAAATCAAAAGTTGTGTTTGTTAACATTAGTTAATGCTCTGTAAACTAACATGAACAAACACTGAACGACAAACATTAAAGCTGCAGTCCATAGTTTTTCCTTTTTGTCGCCATCTCTGTTCGAAATCTGCAATTGCAGTTATTCGCGGAATTGTCAACTTTATGTGGGTTGTGCCTCGGCACGGCACAGCGCGGATGAATCCAATGTTTTGAGGAGAATGTGCGGCTGTCAGTCGCCACGCCGGTGTGGATACTGTCATTCAGAATCACAGATTCTACTTTTTGGAAGTATGACCAACATCAAATTTTCACTGGAAAATCTGAACAAGTAACATTCACGTTTGTTCTGATTCAAGTTTGTGTAAACAAATTTATCCTTGTTTTTGCATGTGCCCGGTTGCTGTCTCTTTTTTTTCTGTAGCCACTCCGAAGTCCGAAGTCTTTTGCATTTTACAACGGGTGAATCTTCAGTTGTCACTGGTGATTGTCGTTTGAACCTTTCTGGATCCGCCATCAAATTGATGAGTTTAATTATATCAAGTGCTGTGAGAAAAGGCTATAAATCTCCACCTCCAACATCCTCACACGCAATATAGCCTACTAGCCGAGACTCCTTCTTTATGTGTACAGATGTGACGTAATGACGCAAAGACATGCTCAAATTTCCTGCGGAAATCCACCAGTAACACTGGAATTAGAAACATTATTACAAGCTTACCGTTTTGAATCGAGCTAAGGCAAGCAGATAGTTTTGAACACTGGCTGGTTATGTATTTGCTCAAATTTTTATTTTGGATAATTTTTAAACCTAAAAAAGTTATGGAATGCAGCTTTAACAAAGATTAATAAATACGTCAACAAATGTATTGCACATTGTTAATTCATGTTAGTTAATACATTAACTAATGTTAACAAATGAGACCTTACTGTAAAGTGTTACCAAAATTACTGAAACTTAACACTAAAAAATATATTTGTAAAAAATAAAAGATGATTCAAAATATAAATAAATACTATAATAGTATATAAATAATACAGCAATACAAAAAAACTGATGTAAAGCTTTCAATTTTATAAAAGCTTGTTTAGTATCTGAGCTGTAAAGTTGTTATAATTTTTCTGGTTATTTTAGGGTTTTAGACATTGTATTTTTGAGGCAATAAAGATGTTAAATTGAATATATCTTTTTACCCTTAGTAAGCTTTTTTACACTACTTCTTGTGGCTATATTATTGGCACAGGGAATATTTTTTAAATAACATTTATGGATTGCCTCCATTTACTTCTAGTGTAAGTGCCTCACTGTAACCAAAGTCCCTTTGGTTAAAGACAGAGAAGTGACATTGTATGGGGATGGGAGAAACTCACCCAAATTAGCTTTGGTTAAACAGGTGTTTAATAATTTGGGTAAATGTGTAAGCTAGATTTATGCATATTTTTTCACATCTTCATGGACACCACAATGATTTCCCTCGTGTGGAATATTTTTCCTTGTAATTATGTATGGTTTGCAAAAATGGCAACTGCTGCGTTTGTGTAGATGAGAAAGCAAAGTGTATGCGTGTTGTGCACACGCTACATTATGGCCAAGCATACGCCCTTAAAATATCATCTGAGTAACGTACCACAGACTTCAGACTAGGTTTTTCCTGGTCAGTGGCGGAATTGTTTTCTGGAACTGCAAAATAGCACCAGGGAATGTTTGCGCCGGAACACACCTCCTCTTTTCGCTGAACCGCCCCTGGGAGCACAAGTTCATTCCCTAATTTACAGACGTGCATCTGTGGAGGGAAAAGTCCGCTGTGCGTCGGGTGCAAAATAGGAATGATACATGTGTTGGTGTACAAAGTCAATTGCGCTGGGTGCAAGATAGGGCCCTGTAAGTCTTTGCTGTAACCCAGATACAAGTTGAAATAAAATGTGGTAATCCACATTATTTTCTTATATATTTTCTTAAATATAAGTTCTGTCAATTGAACTTAACTTGCATTGAACATGGAATATTCCTTTAATTTGGTTCATCTGCAAAGATGAAATATTAAATTTGTCTATTTACAGTAGCCTACAACTGACATTTTAAGATCATATCTTGATACTTCTTTCCTTTTTACACCTCCGTATTTTCAGACCTTGCATTTTTCTCTTCGCTTATTCAAGCTATTGTAGAGAAGGTAACATAACACAGCACAGGATCTTGAAAGTGTCTTGAAGTGGATCTCAAAGTAGTGAGTTGAATGTGTTTTGAAAAGTATAGGCTACTGTATACGTGTTGTAAGATTGAAAGAGTAGCTGAGTGGGTCTTCATGCAGAGTACCATTGAATCTGAAATTGATGTCACGTTCACATCCCACTGAACAGGTGCTGGCCACAGATTTACAGCCAGAGGAAGATGGAAGCCTGCAGGCAGAAAAGCACATTTTAGGCATATATTTTCAATATGTGGTCCTTAGCCTCCTACTGTACCTCTCAATATGAAGCATCTAATTTAGCTTATTTTAATCTTTAGCGATTAGTGGGTGGAGTTTTCTTCAGTTCATATTCAGTATTTTTTTGCTGAGTCTGACTTTGTAACCCAATTTGAGCTTGACAGCTCTAACTGGTGTATAGCTAAAGCTGCTTGAAGCTTATCCAAAACAACTTAAAATTATGTTTTTCTTTTCTTAATTGATTTAGGGTTCTTCACTAAAGCAGTAATTTAGTTTAGTTTTTCTCTGTGTTTTAGTTGTCCGTGAATGATGTGTTGTGAAAGACCTTGTTTTTTTTTCCCCTCTAGTGTAATTATTATAATGAGACTGTTTATGTGAAGCAAGCAGCGTTTCATTTGGACTCTATTCGTGTGAACCATTTTCACAGTGTTCTACTTTTAAAAAAAATACATAATCTTAAATGAATCTCAAAATATTGGCAGGATGGAGAACACTTTAGGCTATTAGACATTTTACTTGTCAATACGGTGCTGTTTTCAAGTAACTTATAGGAGTGGAAACATGCCAGTAACCTTGATTAACGGAGCTCTTTATGTCCCAGATCCATATATTCCTGTACAGAAAATCAATATCTTTGTCTGATTCGTTAAGTTTTTATTATGAGTCAAAGTAAGAGTTGTAAAAAGTGACCTCCTCTGTTTTTAACATCCCTCCAGATTTTAGGATAAAAAGCTCTTTACATTAATAGAAGTGTGAGTGTTTTTATGAAGTGGCATGCAGAGTATGTTGTTTGCAGAGCTCTAGATCGTAGGTTTAGGGTTGTGTGCCAGCGTGAGGTGAATGGTGTCATGTCCATAGGGAGACTGGTATTCAGAGTAATGAAATGGTAGCCAGAGGTCTGTGACTCTCAGCGCGACTCTCTTCACCTGCTGCCATGAGCGTTTATCAACTCTTTGGTCCTGCACGGGTATGACATGTCATGCCACTGACCCCTCTACTTCACATCCATGTGGCAGTGCTGTTAATTGAGTGGATGCAATCCCCTTCTCTTTTTGTCATTGGTTTGTGAAAGTGCAAGCAAGATTTGGTTCTTTTTTTTTTTCTTTTTTTTTTTGACTCTCTTTTTAGCTAAACCCTAAACGTAAACATGGACATGTGGGTGAGTACTATCCCTTTAAGTGAAATTTGACAAATCAAAGCGAGTAAAGCAAAATGATTTTCATGTGCATAAGCTCAAATATTTTTAAAAATATTTTAACAGTAATTTAAGATATTTTTCAAATAATTTTACCACAGGGAAATGGCCTTTAATGTATAAAAAAAACAGGGTCTGGTTAAATTTGAATAGAATTAATAAAAGTTTTTAAAATAGTACAATAGTTTTGTGTGTATTTTAAATGGTCTATAATGAAATATAAGACTACAGTGTGTTTTTTCTAATTTGTTTATGGTGTGACATGCAAAATACTGTATCACATTATACTCCAAATATAATGTCACACCATATTAATTTGCACGCTGTTAGAGAAGTCTGTTGTCTAATTGAAATCAGCTAACATACTTGTAGCGTGTCCACTTTCATTGAGCAACAATGCTTTTAATGAAGCAATTTTAACAAAGAGAGCACTTGTTGGAGCACTTAGGGCAATATTAGTGTAGTCTAATAATGAAATTTGAAAAATTATCATGATTTTAATGAAAATCTGTTTGATTTGGAATGGTATTTTGTGGTATTACAAAAATGTTCATTATGGAGGCAAAACTATTTTATATCAAGGGATTATTTGTTTATTTATTTAAAAAAGCATATTTGTCAAATTATCTGTCAATACTTTTCAGGCCTTTTGGTCGGTAACACGTCTACAATGTTCCCTCTGTAGGCAACTCATTAGGTTTTGAAACAGAGCATTAGTGATTTTCAGCAGAAAGATTAGTTATATCCACACCTCACTAGTTCATACGTGCCTTCACGTGTGATAAGTTTCACACTTCTTTGGTGTGAGATATTGCTTGGCTTGTTATTGGCCTCAGAGAGTATATTTAAGATACTAAAAGCATGCATGGCCATGTTGAGATGGTAACACTTTACAATAAGCTTATATTTGTTAATATTAGTTAACTACATTGGTTAACATTAACTAACAATGAGCAATACTTCTACACTATTTATTAATATTAGTTCATGTTAATCTCGCCATTTACTGTATTTGTAAGCTCAAAAGTTGCATCTGTTAACATTAGTTAATGCACTGTGAACATTAACATTTTTATTAACTAACATTAACAAAGATCTAAAATGCTGTAAAATATTTTGTTCATTGGTTCATGTTAGTTAATGCATTAACTAATGTTAACAAATGAGACCTTACTGTAAATTGTTACATGAGTGATTGTTTGCCATTCCATACAAATATGTATTGTGTGAATATTCAGACATTTATGGTGTCCATGACAATTAATTTGTAAAAATTGTTGCCAATAAGCAATTACGTTAAACGTTCCAGTAAATACTGTTTTGAATGTGGCTGGTTTCATTTTGCTTTTTGGGAATTTGCTACACAGTAGGAAATTAGATGTTTTAGTGACACCATTTTTCACATACATATTTTCTGTTATTAAGTCAATGGGTTTGGAGCTGAAATTTCAAAGAAATGACCTGTCTTGAGTCATCTGCTCAAGTCTAAATCAATTTACAAGTAATTGCACTTCATTTAAAGTTAAGCCCCAGTTCTCATGTTGACATCTCCATTATACTGTATATAATTGTCTGTGGTGGCAGACCTCTTCATGGAAGATGATTTCTGATTTGTAAAAGCCTAAACGTGCATGATTGTAGTCCTCGATTTGGCTATAATTTGCTTGAGTACCTCTGGACAAACATTTTTTCTTTGGTTTTATTATTTGGGGTAGTTTTCGTGAAAATGAAGCATTAGAGAAAACCTTTCTCAGTCGTTTTGCCCTTTATAACTGAGCAGATGATTAGTACTGATCATAGCGCTGCTGACAGACAGCCGCAGTCCCTCACACATGTACTGTATATGCTGAAGATACCCGTCGTCTGTAGAGTGGTTCACTTGGTGCTGCCATCCTACTAAACATGCTCTTTCTATTAAACATCAAAGTCAGGACCTGATTGGTTTCTCTAGGCCCAATTAATTTCCCTGGATGGGTTGAAACCCCACATGTCAGGTCTTATAGCATGTTGTTTGAAAATGAGCCTGATAAGAAAGCATGAGTTTTTCCATCATGAGGATGAGAGGAGCTCTGAGGTGAATTGTGTTTTCATCCACTGTATTTTGAATGAGAGCAGGAGGGTGGCTATAGGGCTTTTTGATCTTGGTGTACGACCAAATTGGAAAATGCTTCCAGTTAAGAAAGGCACAGCTTGTTGGGTTGGGCCGAGTTTATTAATTTTTATTTGCATTGTTGTAAATGCTAAAAAAGATAGGAAAGAACATGTAGTTTGAAAGTTTTTGCTTACAAATAGGTTAGACTTCAATTAGGGTAACTTTCTGGACCACATTGTTGTTTTTTTTTGTTTTTGTCTCTTTAATTACATTATTCAAAATTGTTAGTGTTGAAAATGTCTGCAAGCAGTAGGTTAAATTTCTCAGATATTTTTGGGCTTGTCCCCTAACCATACTTTTTACCTTTTCTTCCATAGTTTATTTATTAAAAAAAACTAGTTTGTACTTTTCCCTAAGAAAATAAAAGCATTTCTTTTAAATTGCCATTTATGGGTACATTTGTACATAACAAACACTGTCTCATTTCAGAAAATGATTATGTTTTAACAAGAAAATAAATTTATGATGGATATTAAAAGCGACCACATGTGGATCAGAATTCTACTAATTAAGTTTTTTAATGGTTGTTATCTATTATTTTAGACTTCAGATTTACATTTTTTTTTTTTTTTTTTTGTAGATTCAAACTGAACTTCTTGTGTTAGCAAGTTCAAGGCTTATTTTTTACAAAAAAAGTCATTACCATCACAAATTAGGCATCAATGGCGATATGTTTTTATTCCAGGGCATGATAAATGTTTCAACATAGATGAAACAGTCGTTTGGAGAAGTTTCATTTGTCAAGATTTCAAAAAGGTTCCTAATTGAAGAATCACCCAAATGCATTATGGCACATTAGTGTTTATCAATTATAGCTCTCAATACAATCTATCGTCTGACCAGAACCAGGATCTGTGGTTCCTGAGCCATTAAATCTCACTTTTATGCCTCCATCTAGGCAGTTTGTAAATAGATGACTGATGAGTCTTTTGTGAAGCGTAGCCATTAACGTCATTTTGAATTATGGAGAAACTGTAGAGGCTGCCCACCTAAATCTCCCAGAACTCTGCGGTCTGTCCATTTTAATGTCACAGTCCCATATGGAAGTTACTACAGTGTGCAAAACAGAGCACAAGAAAGTGATTAATAGATTGTTGGAAACTGCTTTAGGCAGTGGAAGATGGCTGAATCTGTCATTTCTGGATACAGATGTGGCTTCTGAAGCACTACACAACTCTCCCACTCTGCCAGATGTTTCTTTATTGAGTCACTCATGCTGTGTTTCTTTTTCCATTCTTGCTTTTTCCCTGTCTTCTGGAAAAACGTAGTACAATTCCCACACAGTTATTTTTCTTCATGTCATGAATAACATCCTTGACTAAAGCCCTATTCGCACTGGATTAGTATTATCTGGGGACCTTGTGTGATTTAGAAATTCTAATCATTCTTTTTGTTTTTGCTCTTCTGATGGTTTTCAGCTTTCTCTTTCTGCAAATTGTATAGTTGTATGGTGTATAGCGATATGATCCAGCACCCAAAATACTATCAAAACACTCCAACGCAGCCTCCATTCTTTGCGAAAGATGGATAAAAAAGTGCACAGGAAACAAAAACCTTGAAGAAATTATATTTGACCCCGCCAAATCACAGAGATGCCGATTCGCAAGGGACTAATATTATCACAGGACCTCTGTGTTCGGGAAATATGGTAGGTCAATTGCGGGAGAATTTTTACTTTACAAATTACAGACATGGCCGATTCGCTCTGGATTAAGATCACAGACAACCTCCACAATTATCACAAATGACTAGAGGTCACCAGGTAATACTTATCCTGTGCGAATAGGGCTTAACTATTCAGTGTTCAGTTCGAGGCCTACAAGTTGTCCTTTGGTTCCCATAGAACTGTGTCTTATAAAACTAGACTAATGTGTAAAATTACTCTACCATTCAAGTTTTGGGTCACTTTTTTATTATAATTTATATTAAAAAGTAATTTATTTCTGTGATGGTAAAGCTGAATTTTCAGCATCATTACTCCAGTCTTCTGTGTCACATGATCCTTCAGAAATCATTCTAATATGCTGATTTGGTGTTCAAGAAAGTTTTTTATTATTATGAATGTTGAAAACAGTTGTGCTGCTTAATAGATTTGTTGAAACCATGATGGCATTGTATTTGTGCCCTTATGTGTATGTTCATAACATTCTAATTGTGACTATATTTTGTATAAAACAATTATACAAATTATGACTCTTATTTAAGTCTAGATCATTATAATAAAGCTCGATAACACTTTATTTTAGTGTCCTTGTTACATATGTTACATGTACTTACCATAGTAATAAGAGTAAATTATGCATAATTACATGCAATTAACCCTCAACCAAATCCTAATCCTACCCTAACCCTATAGTAAGTACATGTTGATAATTATTATTACTCAGTACTTAAATATATAATTACACTGTAACAATGACACCTTAAAAGAAAATGTAACCTAAAGCTCAATAAGCTGGCTAAATAACACAGTAAATACAATTTAAAAATAGATTTTATACAGGCATTTACTGCAAACACACTTTGATCTCTTCTTTTTAATGTTTAGTTAATGTAATTGTTTAGTGAATGTTGGGTTGAAAGCCAACATGAATAATACAATGCCACAGTTTGGTCTGTTGGTTATAAAAAATTAAGCATATACAGTGGGGAGAACAAGTATTTGATACACTGCCGATTTTGCAGGTTTTCCTACTTACAAAGCATGTAGAGGTCTGTCATTTTTATCATAGGTACACTTCAACTGTGAGAGACGGAATCTAAAACAAAAATCCAGAAAATCACATTGTATGATTTTTAAATAATTAATTTGCATTTTATTGCATGACATAAGTATTTGATCACCTACCAACCAGTAAGAATTCCGGCTCTCACAGACCTGTTAGTTTTTCTTTAAGAAGCCCTCCTGTTCTCCACTCATTACCTGTATAAAATGCAAATTAATTACTTAAAAATCATACAATGTGATTTTCTGGATTTTTTGTTTTAGATTCCGTCACTCACAGTTGAAGAGTGCCTATGATAAAAATTACAGACTTCTACATGCTTTGTAAGTGGGAAAACCTGCAAAATCGGCAGTGTATCAAATACTTGTTCTCCCCACTGTAGATGCTGTACACATTTTGTTGCCAGTTTATTTAATGGATTCCCTTGTGTCAATGTAAAAGCCTTGCTTTTTTCACCCATTAGTTTATGACATAGGTGGGATATTAAATATTCATTAGCCTCTATTTCTGGCTAATTCTGTTATGGATCAGCCTGCGTTGCTTGAGCTTGTGCTAGTCTCAATCTTTTTTCTTTTCTTTTTTAGTTTATTAAGTTAGTCTAATGTGGGACAATATTTGATTCAGGGTCTTGGCTTATTATAGATCCTGACTTTATTGAGACCAAATTGCTAACTTCTGGATTGTTCAAGATGTAACCTCATTAACATTGGCATGTTCAAAAGAGGCGTAAGTCCCTCTTTGAGAGTAATATTACAGTCAAGTGGATAGACTAAATTAATGAGCACAATCCTGTGGAATGTATTCTAGAGCATGTGGAAGTGTTCCATTTATTGAATAATTGATTAGATGGCATTTGAAAAGAGTAGCTGGTTGATATTATCTTACTAATTAATTTTATTGTCGTTCTGTATTGCTCCCCCCCCCCCCCCCCCCCCAAAATGACAGTTGAAATTTCGTTAGAAAGTGCTTTGTACTCTCTGATGGGTAAGAAGTGAAGCCAAAGGTATGATGTGTGGTAATAAGAATTTTGGAAAAAGTCTTTTTGCTCAGAATTTTGCCAATGGGGGTCTTCTTTTTCCACAAGGCCATTGGAGATGTGATGAATATTTCAGTAGCTTTGGTTCTGGGACTTCAGCATATACCAGCATATTCTTTGAGACAAAGTTGCAAGTATGCCTCCCATTATAGTTAGAAGTGAGTAAAGTTTGAGAAGGAACTGATGATAGCAAAAGGAGTTTGTAAATATGATTTTGAGAGAAGACCATATATCAGTGGAGTAGCAACTTAGAGTGACCTCAGCCTTATTGGGTTAGTGTTTTATTGATGTCCTATA
Organism: Squalius cephalus; assembly: GCF_949319135.1. Lineage (NCBI taxonomy): Eukaryota > Metazoa > Chordata > Actinopteri > Cypriniformes > Leuciscidae > Squalius > Squalius cephalus. Next base: position 31,589,975 of record NC_137128.1, on the reverse strand, counting down.
TTAAGGACCATTACTGTGCTGAAACATCCACCCACAGCTACAGCTCCAGAGAAAGATGCACACTGCAGAATCTACAGCCTCCGTTGGCTTTCCTTGGCCATTAACCTGAATGATCACAAGAAATGTGATAATTGGGCTAGAGGGAACCGTGAGTGAGTCTGAGTCTGATTCCAGGTCTGTTGTTATAGTAGGCGAATGATAACTGAATGATTTACTGCATCTGCAGGGGCTGAAGTGTGTAACCACTGGACATTTCATTGTCCCATAAGGTAACGGGAGATGAAAAGACAAAAATTGTGTGCTGGGTGTCTCCTTTTAAGTGTAAGTGCTATATATATATATATATATATATATATATATATATATATATATATATATATATATAGTCATGGTTAAATTGTATTCTTTAACTGATTTGACATTTGTTTTTATAGTCCAGGAACACAACAATTGATACTTGTACTCCGCAAAGATGCATTAGATTGATCAAAATGTTATGATGATTACAATGTTACAAAAAATTATATTTAAAATTAATGCTGTTCCTGTGAACTTTCTATTAATCAAATAATCCTGAAAAAAGGTATCACAGTTTCCACAAAATATTTAGCAGCACAAATGTTTTCAACATTGATAATCCTAAAAAAATGTTTCTTGAGTAATGTGATACTGAAGACTGGAGCAATGACGGATGAAGAAAATTCAGCTTTAATATTAAATCGCAATAACATTTCACAATATTAGTGTTCTTACTGTATTTTTGTTAAAAGATGCTGTCAAAAACATCTTACTGACCCCAAATCTTTGAACAGTAATGTATGTCCAGGAATGTATTTATACTACACACCTCCCATAAATGGTCATGCATGTCTGCGACTTGCACTCAAGTCACACTTTGGTCACTAAAAAGAGTTGTGTTTGTGCAAGTCACATGTGAGTAAAACATCCTCTTATTGGTCAGATTTCACCTGTTTACGTTCCTCTGCGTCATCTATCAAGATGGATGGACATTTTTTGCTCCACGGGCGTATGTGACACGCAAACATATACTTGATTCCTGTTCTGACTGATACATTTTATATATTTAATTACATTTAAAATTATATGCAGTATATATATATATATATATATATATATATATATATATATATATATATATATATATATTTCTTATAAAATTTCAGTTAGAGCAGGAATTAAAGCTTTGTCAGGACAGCATCACCATCCTCTCCTCTCTGTAACTCTGTATTTTTGGCTTGTTCCTGTGTCTGTGACTGGCGCCGGTGTGATTCATTAGGGGGGTTGGTGAGTGTTGAGCGATTCCCTAAAGGAACTCAAACCAGAGCCGTGTGAATTGTGTCAAACTGTGTTTTTTTTCCCTAGTGCTTATGATGGTTATTGCAGAGGAGTCACAAATGCTACACGGGGTGGTGGTGCAGGTGAGGTGTAGTTACGGGGCCAGTCGTGGCATGTGTTGAGAGATCAGTATATCCTTTACTTCCTCCCCTACATGGTCAGCCTGTGAGTTAGCACTTGCAAGCTGCTGATGTGAGCCCCCCCATCCGAACTGCCGCGGGGGAGCTTTCAACAGCTGGCCATGTGTGAAATCAAGAGGCTTTCTCATCCGGTTTCATCCAACGATCACGCCAGGAGAGAGTGAGAGGGAGAAATTAGCCGCAGGTCTTGACTTCAGGCTGTAGTCTGTTGCTGCGTAAACTTTCTTGCCTTTGGCTTCTTACTCTTAGTGTTGATTGGAAAAAACCTGTCAACATTGTAATTGCTCACAGCAAGATATGGATAGCCAATAAGTGATTTCTAGTTTATCCTAATTAAAGCTGCAGTTTCACTGTTGCTGTGCAAATTACATTGTCTTGAATAGATTTTTCTTACATTTGTTTTTGCTTCATATGGTTAATGGGGTTTGAAAGTGACTTTGGACTTTATTTGTCAATATTATACTGAAAATGAATGCTGCTTTTTTCCCTACATCATAAATGACTTGCACCTCAGAGCGCGTAGACGAAAACACGATAAATGACAGACTCTGGCTCAGGCGTTTCAGAATGACCAAACCAACATTTGAGATGCTGTGTGATGTGATTGGTTCACTGGTTAGTCGAGTTATCCAATCACATCATCTGTTGAGGCAAAGCCACGTGAGTTTGTTGTTGCACATCGAGGGATTTATTCACTAAATGTGTTTCCATCGTCGTTTATGCGCATGTCTTCTTACTGGATGAAAAATGTACCTGCCTCAATTAAGTGCACAAGTTTTTTATGAGCATTTACTTGGCATTTCCATCCATTCCATTTAATTAACGATTAATGATTAAAATCAGTGACTCACCATTTTTTGTGGGTCTGTTCCCACCTGTGGACAAAAAGGAAAAAAACATTTAATAAAATGCAACTAACTATATAGTCATGTAAAGTTAAGATAGCTAAATCAATTGATTTTTAAAGGGAGGAGAAACACTTCCTTTTGTCAAACTTTTTGATAAATTCATCTGTCACCAAACAGATGGCATATGGCAACATAGAGTGGTTAAAATTTCCAAAACAACAATTATTAGCACATCTACTACTGCAGCATTGGCACAGCTATAGGGAGCTACTCTGACATAGTATTAACATAATTTGTTTGTTTAAACAGTAATTGTCTGCTGCAATAGAGATTATCTCAATATAACAATAGAGTTCAGCTAGATGATGCTTCAGTTTGAAGCTATTTCTGCATTTGGATTTAGGGTGATTGGGATCAAAGTTTGTTCTCACCCAACAGTTAAATCGTAAATGTACAGGAGTGTGATGTAACTCCCCTCTCTTTTGTTTTGTAGGCGATTTTTGTAAATTGAAGTCCAGGAGAGTTCAGCGGCGCGGAGAGGTGACGTTGACCGGATGCGTGTAGCGGAGCGTGCCGTGTGGCTTTGACCATGAGCCGGCTGATGTTGGGCCGGACCCTGGAGCGGATCTGCAAGGCTGTGCTGTTGCTCTGCCTAGTGCACTTCCTCATCATGATGATCCTCTACTTTGATGTCTACAGCCAGCGTTTCGACATCTTCAGCCGCTTCAACAATGGCCGTGGAGTGAACAGCTCACGAGGACCCCACCACTACTACAACTTCTCCAGTGGAAGGCCCAACACTACATTTGCAAGTTACCTGGCCACAGCTGACCATCTTCTGCCCAGCACCAAGCCAGAGGCAAACCACACTCCACCAACCCCTAAGCCATTACCACCATGTCCGGAGGTACCTCCTGGTCTGGGTAAGTTCTTAAAAGTACTTACATGGGACATATAGAAAAGTATGAGTGCTAGGGCTGTACGCTAAATCAAAATTGTGTCATAGCATAGTGCTATGGCATAGTGCGCTATTATTAAACTTATGGTCAACTACACACTACAACTGAAAATTTGCCTTGTCTTTTTCACCAAAAAAAAGGCAGGAGGGTTTAATTGGACCACCTACCTTTGCTGTGTGAAAGTGAAGAAATCATGACAAAATATAATAATAAAAAGTAGTAGAATTGTAATAATAATAATAATATAATTGAATAAAATAATCATCTCTCTCTCTCTCTCTCTCTCGCTCGCTCTCTCCCTCTCTCTGTTTATATATATACAGTATATATATATATGAAGAGTTCAGATGCAAAAGCCTCTAAGTGCCATCTGAAATTTTCTTCTAGAATGATAATTTTTATCAAGCTTGTATATTTAAGTTCAGTAATTTCACTTAAATGACAATTAATAGGTAATTTTCATTGCCATTTAAGTGAAATTACTGAACTTAAATATACGAGCTTGATAAAAATTATCATTCTAGAAGAAAATTTCAGATGGCACTTAGAGACTTTTGCATCGGAACTATTCAAATATATATATTATACTCACACATACAGTCGTGGTACAAAATTATTTCTGACTTAAAATGCTTTGAAAAATATTGATATTCAATACCATTTTCACTACCACAGGGAAAACTTGCCACAACATTGAGGGCATAAAATTTAAACAGTAAGTTCATTTACTTTTGACCATAGTCAAAGTTTTATTTTATCAACCGAAACTAATAATAAGAAGAAAAATAGAAATAATAATAATAATCACAATAATTCATATTTATAATAATTATTATTATTATTACGATTATTATTATTATTATTATTAAGTTATTAAGATTTCGTTGAAATGTAAAGTGCATCATAAATAAAATGTATTATTATTATTATTATAAGTCAAAGACAGAAATATATTATCATTGTACTACACTGTACACTGTAAAATAAAAATAAAAATACTTCAGTAATTCCTAATTTCCTAACTTCTCTTTCAATAGTTAAACCCTTGAGCTTTTATTTTGGTGGAAAACTGCAACTACACACTGAGGTGGATGCTGAGGTGGGTTATAATTGTTGGCCAGGCGACACCTTGTCTTCTGTGACAGGACTCTCTTGGCAAGGAACTAGATCAGGCCTCTATGTTGCAACTTCGTAAAAGTAAGAACAAAATTCCTTACAGATCTACAGCGATCAAACAATCAGTTGTGCGAGAGAAAAGCATAATATGAATAATACGAGAGATAGTAATGCATGGAAGGCGGTCAAGCCTCAGAACTCTCAATTTAGTGGCCTGAATAGTTGAAAGCAGACGATGACTGGTGTGATATAAGGGACATGTGGGCAGGACCCCAGTCACTGTTCCCCATCTCAGAGCCATAATGGATTCTCTGCAGACTCCAATTACTGTAAAAGCCGTCATCTCGCTCTGTTTTCCGAGCTGACTGGAGAGTTAAAATGGATTTAACATCAGCATGCACTTCAGCGCACTTATATTTCATCCGCCGAACCGCTTTATTACCGGTGTCTTACGCAGTGCGTGACGTGTTCAGAGAAAATGAGCTGTAGACTAACAGGACTGTACCAATTTACTATCTTATACTACTATGTCAGTCTGTTCCTGTTCACTGTAGAATAAAATATATGGGAAAAAAGGACAGAACTGCTTTATGGGATGTATTCCTAGGTGAAGTGATTATTGTGCAACAGGAAGTCAAATCTCTGTACATTATAAAGCAAAATACCTCTTCCAGAGTAGTATAATCCATCTGCATAAAGAAAAAAAATCTAATTAATTACGATGTCATTGCACTGCATTTTCTAGCTCATAATAGGGCAAACCTTCATAATGAATGTGCAGCAGCTATTTGATATGCCTGCAAGCAGCGGGCCTTTGCCACCCATATCCTTCTAATGAGTTTAAAGCAGAGCTCTGGAGGGAGTTGAGCTGTGTCATATGAATCGTTTGCTGTCTAGACTGCTCAGGGGTCTCTCTCTTCCTCCGTTTTCATACTTTGCTATTTCTACCCTCTTGAGTAATGGCAGTTACCCAAGATGGCCATCTCAAAACTTGTTACTTTCAAACTCATGGCCCAAAATGCTGAGAGAATTTGATAGATGTCTTTAGGGGCTCTTCATGAAATCAGATTTTGCCTCATCTGTAAGGCAGAGTAGAATCTTTCATTCGCTGGAACTTTGACAGGAAGTGTTCAAATGAAAATGCTCTACTGTATTCCCACTTTCCCAGCTTTTTTGTGTCCCCCTTCCTGTCTTCTAACTGCAGGAAGTACAAAGAACCCTCTGTCAACCACTGTTTTCAAAGAAATCCAGTGTTTCCAGCTGTTAAAGTGTGGAACAGGCCGTTGATGAGACCATCCCAGCCTCTCGAGTTCAAAGCCACATTTCAGTTTGTCATTGGCATCGCTGCTTAGTCTTCAAAATGCCACTGTAATGCGTATTTGATGTTTGCTGTCAAGCCAAAACAAGTGTGTCTGCAGTAAACACTTGCACTTTGGCGATTAGAAAACTGTAAACATTTGGAAAAATCGCCTTGATTGAGATGCCATTGAGCCGTTATTAGCCCAAAGAGATTTCGCGAATGAACATTGATTGCATTTGGCGCACCCTTTCCATCATTCGGTTTACAAGAACTGACCTGTTGATGTTGGTTTAGAGAGACTCTGATGTAATTGAGGCGTGTAAGAAGCAGACGTTTCCAGCAAGATTTCCATGCCGGTCCCAGGTGCGTGTAGAACATGTATCTTATTGCAGCAGAGGCCTGTGGGGAAAACCCAGTGTCTGTGGTAGATTGCTTCCCATCTGGCAGGTGTGGCTTGTGGATGATGATGACTCACTGGTGCCGTCTTCCTGGAGGGAAGCTGTGTCACACTGTCAGCCACCACACAAGCGGCAGGAGGCCTTCCGTGTTATAATCACTCACAAGCAATTAATGCATTAGAAATAGCCAACAACCTGGTGTCACAAACAGAATGTTTTTATACCAGAGCTTAAGATTTTTTACAATATTGATGACTGATCACTTACATACAGTGGGGTTCAAATGTGAACACATAGAAATTCTGGAATTCAGAATTTTTTCTTTGTATTTTTATTTCACAATGTAGTACAATAATATCCTATTCAAATTTATGTGATAAACAAGTTAAGGCTAGAAAGTAAGGTCAAAAGTAATCAAAAAGTAATCCGATTATATTACCTAAAATGTGTAATGTAATAGATACTACTACAGTTTTTGTCATGTAATTTGTATTCAGTAATGGACCTCAATTTGTAAGTAATCTACCCAGCACTGTATACTTAAGGAGTAATTGACAACGGGCCGATGAATTATTAGAAAAATAATGCACACCCGAGGTGGTAATGCGGCCGTAATGTTTATTTTTCAGTTAATTTAATTATTTTTCAATGATTCAATGACCCGGAGTCAATTATTCCACTTATACTACAGTTACCACACCTCCGTTGTTCAGATGATGTATTTCAAGACATTTGTCAGGTTTTTTTCCCTTAAAACGCTCTTATGTAGGACTAATCCCAAGCCTCTGTTGCTAATTCCAAAACTTTATTTTAGAGCTAGTAACTGAGACTTGAGCCATTGATAGCAGACTAATGCAGTTATTAATGTAGTTATGAGAGAGAGAGATTAAGCGTATGTGAATGACCTGAGTCTTTCTGTCAGCAGTGTTCGGCAGCAGCGTCTCTACTAATAGCGAAACTGTAAGTTTATCTGCTCCAAGAACAGGGCCATTATTACCTCACTAGTGAGAAATGTCATGTAGCTTTTGAATTGTTCAACTATTTTACTGATAAAATCGCCAGAGCAGCGCTGACAACACGTTTCTGTGCCAGGAGTGTTTGTCCGTACTGTATGTGTGTGCGCTTGAGTGGAGAGAGAGCGGGAGAAAGAGAGCCTGGAACTACTTTATCCGTGCGTTTCCCTGAAAATAATTGCACACCTTAGAACATTTGTCAACCAATCAGAATTAAGCATTAAACAGCCCCGTAGTATAAATATATATATTTTATACTGAAATATATATATATATATTATCAGCCAGAATTGTAACATTGTGGCATCACTAAATTAAATGTGAGCAAATTTGTAACAATTAAGCACAAGATGCTGTTTGGATCATTTTCAGGAATACTGGATGACATTATCAACAATTTTTTTTTATTCAATTAGAAAAATCCAAAATAGAAGCATTTTGACTAGTGCCCTCTGACCGTTGATTCCTTCATCAAAATCCTGTCTTAAATACGACAAGTGCACCTGCCAAAGTGAATAGTTCAGCTTCAGTAGTAACTCATGAATAGTTCAGCTTCAGTGGTAACTCATTTAAGCGTCTCATAGAGCTGATGTGTTGGGATGCTGTAGCCTGCGGCGTTCTGTCTGTAACCGTTCTCGAATAAAACTCGGCCTGCTGACCAGCTGGCCCAAATGTCTCTGACTCACAGGAAACTGACAACCGACTCCATGAGGTGGGAAAGACATTCTCTCGGGCCCACTGACATCCTTCTCTCCCTTGAGTTTCCATCAAGCAAGAGGGGAAAACTTATCCCAGAGATAGCACTTCAGCAAAAAGATTTTGTGAGAGGTGAGATACAAACAAATGGGAGAGATCAGAAAAGGCAAATATTAAAGGGATAGTGCACTCCAAAATGATAATTCGGTCAGTATTTACCCTTGTGCTGTTCCATACTCCAACTTCTTTTCATTTTGACTTTTCATTTTTGGATGAACTATTCCTTTAAGATGGTGCTTTTTAATTGACATTTAAGAGGGTGTTTTGTTTGCACTTAAACCATCGCTTTTGATGAATTGTATATCGCTGCTGAAAAAGTACTAAAACTTATTCAAATTGAAGGCAGAGCATTTTGTAGTGTAGATGTGATAATTGCCAGTATTCATGGATAGTATAATATGGATACAGTATATTGTGCATATGCCTTAAGCATCGGTTGAGTCAGTTGCTTGCTAGTTGGGTTGTCAGGCTGCCACGATGTTTTAATAATACTGTAAGACCAGAGATCTGAATGTTGTAAAAGAGCTTAGAAAGCAAACTGGGTTTGGCACCAAGACAGAGTAAAGTCTACTATTTTGTGCAGTTCGGGAATAGTATTAAGGAGACGTGTTTTATTTTTCCTTTTTTTTTGCCAATCAGCCCATTTTCTTTCACTTGGGCAAGCAGTATTTTCTCTTGGTGTTTCAAGCTGCATTGCTTCTGCACATAAATTTTACAGTAAGGGCAATTTCAGTCAACAATCAGTCATGTGTGTAAGATGTGTATGTTGACATAAATCCATAAATGGTCCCTTTGCAGATGCCTTTAAACAGTATTTGAACTGATGTTCCACAGTCTCTCCTTAAGACCTTCAAAAAACTCTTTCTTATGCATACTGTAACTTATGCAGCATGTTCTTATTCTTCATTAGAAACATGAATGTATTAACAAGGGCGTTATGATCTCATTTGGTTCCGTTTTAGTTAGTGACATTTTTCTATTAACTATTAAACTGTAAAATCAGTTTCGAATCAATTTTTTTAATTTAATTTATTAATGAATTTATTTCATTTTCAAATTCAGAGTGGGACCCTCGTTTTTTTCTTCTTCTTCTTCTTTTAATGGTGATCTCAAGCCCCCCCAATTCTTAACACTGTTAAACCTTCTTTAAAAACTCTTGGTTCAGTCCCTTCTGGTTAGTCCTCCAGGCTCCAGGCACAGGCACCTCCTGGCATTTGATCTCTCTCTTTTTAATTAAAACTTCATATTTAGATCTTCTTAATGAAGAAAGGTCTAGAAAAAGTCTAGCCAAGTAGTTAAACACCAGCATTTTCCTCTCTAACTTTGCAGCAGTTATATAACCGTACAGAAAACTGAATATATAACTATGACCGAGAAGCAAAATTGTAATCATCTCAGTTCAAGTTTCAATCCTCTCTCCATTAAAGCCTTAGCAAAGATGCACTTTTGTTCATCCATTTCAGCCTTGTTTTAAGATGCTTCTTGGGATCTCTCTCATGATTTATTCATGATCCTTCTTCGGTTTTTACAGTACTTGGTACGTGGAATTTCCTGTGGCCTAGTAATAGCTAATCCGCTTTTTAGTGTTTTTCTAATATTTCTGTGTCTTTGTATGGGCACCCCAGGGTCTTTAGGGTTCTCTGCTTGAGCTGAAGGTATAAATAGCACTTTGGCATCACCCAGACGGGTCCATGCTCTGCCCCTCACCTTCCCTGGAACGCCTGCTTGCTTCCTCCAACACGCTCGCTGAATATTTAGTTCAAGTGTAAGGAAACCGAATGTTTCTTGTTTTACAAGAAGAATACCTTCACACATATTACTTTATAATGGAACATTTTCATCTGCTGAGTTCAATGCTCAGTTGTGCAGCGGCCTTTATGTATTAAAACAGGTAAAATTGTGCAAGGTGGAATTTATGCAAGAGTGAAATATTCAGTGGTATTTTGTCCACTAATTTCATCTCTCATCACTGTTGACTGCACATTCATCACAGAATAGGATGTTTGGCTTTGCTCATATGATGACATCTTGTTTTCCTCATCAAAAACTAATTGCTTTCAGCGAGATTACAGTTTCTCAGATATTTAAGCAACCATGTTTTATTTGTGCTTTTGAAGTTGAGGAAATTGAAATGGAAAAGCATTGATAATTCAGCAAGTAAAAAAAAAATAGAGTATATGTTTTAGAGTAACAGAATGATTCTGTAAAAAATACAGTCAAAATGTAAACATATTTACAGAACAACCTGTAAACTGTAATTTACTAACAAGAAAATTGCAGTTTAAACCGGTAAATCCTATAACGCACACTGCTACTAAAAGCTATTTTGTACCTTTAACATATACTGAAAACCACCATAATAATGCAGGTGGTAAAAGAGGAAGCCACATGAAGAATCATGAAGTTCATCCTTTCCACAAGCCAAGCTGAATTATACTAGTATACAAAAGGTGCACAGAGTTATTCACACAACACTAAAATAATGCAATAAACATTAACTGATTAAACAACAGAAGATGTCACATAAACCCATATGTGCATAACTGATAACAAATACTATTAAGAAACAATTTTATCATTTGAATTGCCTTTTTTATTTCTAAAAACTGTACATTTAGCAATATTTTACTGGACAAATTACATGAACTGTACGGTTATATCTTTTACAGTTTTCCCCTGGATATAGTATGGGAACTTACTGTTAATCCGTAGTGTTTTTACAATATTTTACAGTAAAACATTTTTTTTTTTACAGTGTAGAGTAAGCGATAAATCTGTTTTAAGGGAATAAGTTGATGTAATAATTAGACATGCCATTTTTTTTTTATGAGATGCAAAAGCTTAACGACCCTTGATCACTAAGATGGCGAAGTGCAAGGGAAAAATACATTTAAATGAGGCTGTTTTCTGTGCTCAGTGTTATTTTAGTATTATTTATATAGTATTATAGTATTCATATTTTAAATATTCAGTTTTTATTTTAGTTAATTTTAGTTTAAGTTAGTAAAGTAATTTTGTTATGTGCTTTTGTTATTATTTTAGTTTGCTTTAAATATTTCTATTTAGATTTAATTTATTTTTATTTTATCTTTAGTCATTTTAGTACTTCAACTTATTTCACTTAGTTATTATATTATATTTAATATTTATATTTTATTTTATGAAATGTTTTTTACAATTATAAAATTATTAATGAAAACTATTTTTTTATTAGTTTTAGTTTTGGCTTACATTAATAACCTTGCCTGTGCTGTGGCGTGTGTTTCAGGCAGTTTTGTTTTGATTAACTCCTGGCCCGTTTGGACGCTCAGCGGATCCTTGAAATATGATAGTTAATGGGGCGGCAGTATTAAGATTGTCACATCGGTTCAGTGTCTGAGAGAAGATTGTAGACACAGAATCAATGAATGCCAAATGTGAACGCAAGGAGCTAAGGAGGCAAGCACTATGGCAGGCAGAGAAAATTGCATTCATCCCGCCATAACACCCGGGAAGCCATTAAGACGTTGGTGCCTTAACTAGATGAGCAGCGAGCTTTTCCAAATGATAAATGACAAAACAGGGGACTAATATTGTCATCTGGAAGAGGATTACAAAATTGTTGTTGTTTTTTTCTGTGATCGCTGTGATGGAAGTCTTTGAGCAGTGAGTGTGAATGTCTGGAGCAGATATATTTTTTATAGGATGGATACGTGGCTAAATTTAAAATGCAGATGTGGGCGCAGCCATTTCATTTCACATAAACCACTCTTTATAACACTGTTTATAATACGAAACACCAGAAATGGAGAACAGAATGTCATTTTTTTTTTTAATGTATTTCCAGCTGGTTTAATTAGACAAAAAAATCAGTCAGTGTCAGTTTCTGTTGATTTATTCAGAGGCATTTGCTTATTTATTAGAACTGTTTATTCATGCATTGTGTTTCCCTGGATTATGTAAGGAAAGCCAGCTCTGGGAGATCAGGGGTATGTCCTAAAAGAGATCAAAGGATTTGATGTGCACATATTGGATTAGGCCAAGGCCTGTTAATACAATAAGCTTAAACTGATGGCTATTATTGCACTAACAGGATAAGTGACCTCTCATCCCGTCTGGTTTAACCAGTAGACACAGGTGAGATCAATATGAGGTCTCGCAGCAGCCTGTCGCTAATGTCATGTTCATGCCAGTTGGAGAGACTCCCGTTCTCATTTCAAAATGTTTGAAGCTCTGAGAATATGATGATGAATCTCACTGGCATCATGCTCTTGGCAGAAGTACCTTATACGTTTTTTTTTTTTTTTTTTAAACACATCAGGTCTAAATTTGACAGAATTCATAGATTTGGCGGTATCCACATCAAAAAATAAATAAATAAATAATTATTCAGCGTTTTTCTGCAGGCACAAAAGCAAACATCAGTGGTAAAAACTTTTGGGACCCAGCAATTTGTTTTAGAATTTTTGTGAGTTTTAAAGGCAGATTATTATTATTTTTTGCTATGTCTCCTATAAGGGACATCAGGGCCCATTGTATGCAAACTACAGCTGCAAAAAATAATAACCTTCCTATGAAATATGAGGTATTATTTCTATGAAACATTTTGCTAATATAACAAGTTCCAAATCTAAAAAATAGACACAATAATATAAAACTATTCTGTTAGAAATTAGGACATAAATAAAACATCTGTAGTTGAGAATGTACGTTTAGCATGAAATTAACCTGACATTTTTGTCTGCCTGTTGTGTCATGCCTTCATTTTTTAAATAAATCCTGTACAAAATAAAATATTAATAAAATGTATTTTAAAATGATGTTTGTTTTTTAATGCTTCAAAAATTGTAATGACATAAAGTATAAATAAAAAAAAAATAAAAAAAGCTTGCTCTCATTGTTTAAAAAAAAACCCTATTACTGTATATCCTCATTTGATTTGTTACCTCCTTTACAGTGAAAAGAATTGCTTAAAGTCCCCCTGTAGTCAATAATTGTATCTCTTAAAACTCACCAAAATGACATATTTAAACGTTATTTCATGTGAAAAAAATGCCTTAAAAGCTTGAATGCAACTCTACACCCTTGCTTCATTTAGTATACGCGGAGCCATGAATATGCTAATTAGCCCCGTCTCCACTCACTCAGCTAATAATGTGTTGCTAATGCTACACAAACCATGTTCCCGTTCGCCATCTCGGTCTGCCTTCTAACAAGCATCAGAAACGCTTCTAACAACTCAGAACGTTAGTGTAGAAAGGCATATAGGTCATCATAACATTGTAATATACTGTACATCATACACCCGCTATATTGCTAAATCACCCGATTTTTCATATCAACAAAAAAAATATACCGGGATAACCTGGCTTCTCTCGAGACTCCCCTGCTAGTTCCCTGTCAATTATATAAAGCCCGCCGGCACGATGACGTGATTGGTTACAAGGTAGTTTGTGACTTAAGAATCACCAGCGATTTCAAACTGCGTTTTTGAGACTGTCTTTAGATCACTGCAGTTTTAAGGAGAAAATACTCAGCAATGGTGTTGACTTATGAATTTGCACATGGTTTGTCTAAAAGCACATTAAAACCACCACATAGATATGATTTGTCACCACATAGACCATAAAAACTTGATTTTCACCACAGGGGGACTTTAACAGAATGGCTCACATTGCCTGCAATTGAAACATGGGCAGCAAAATGTGAGAAGAGCCATGAGAATGTCTCTGATGATGAGTCACTCCCCCACAGTGATAATTAAGCTGGTCAGATGATTTTTTAGGAAGGTGCAGTGTTGAGGGGGCCGGAGTGGTAAGAAGTGGACGCTGTCTCAGAGAAACTGCCAGTGGCATCACATGTTACATCTGATTCGTGACAAATGGATTTTGTGCTTCTTGTAATTAGGAAATAATGCTGCTCGACCACTTTTGGCACTTGTAACAAAATACGTTTCTACAGATTTGTGTTTCTGCTGCGATCACAAGGTCGTCCGGTTACTGCCGCAATATTGAGAGTTTCTGTTACACTTTTTGAAGAATGAAGGACAATGTAATGAGAGAGAGAGAGAGAGAGAGAGAGAGAGAGAGAGAGAGCGAGCGAGAGCTCAACAACTGCATGCCACATAATTGAGAGAGAGAGAGCTCAACAACTGCATGCCACAGTAATTGAGAGAGAGAGAGCTCAACAACTGCATGCCACAGTAATTGATTTTTAAAAAAGAGGAATGTAATCCTTAAGCTCTGGCAAATTCCTCTCTGGCAGAAGGTCTTTTCAAGTTTTCTCTGCTACATTCAAACTGTTTCAAACTGTCCATTGTTCTTGTACATCATGCACTGTAAAACATAAAAAGAAAATATCACTTTTAAAACAAGTAAAGAATGCCGAAAAAAAAAAAAACTAAATATTTACTAGATTCGTGAATTTGTGTATACTACAATTCTTTAAGTAAAAAAAAAAAAGCATAGCAGGTGGTTGGATTACTGTTTTTATTTTATTTATTTTTTATAGTTATAATAGAAATATGTTTTGTGATTCATTCCCATTTGTGTTCCCAGCATGAATTCATATGGCTGCAATTTTTTTACTTACACTGTTGTCGAACACATTTAGTAACTTGTTGTCTTGTGATGCTTTCCTTAAGCTCAGAGGTCTTGAACCCTGCTCATGGGGACCCGCTGTCCTGCAGAGTTTAGCTCCAACTCTACTCAAACACACCTGAACCAGCTAATCAAGTTCTTCAGGATCACTTGAAATGGGTGCGTCTCAATCAGCTCCCTAGCTCCCTATAGCTCCCAAACTCGTGAATCAGTATATCGTGTTCACGAATTTGGGCACTGGTAGGGACAGTAAAGGACACTGATGAATCTATTTCCGGTGACTTGACAATGTCCTCTTTGTACAACATCACTACTGGTATATGAATAACAGCAGAGCTGATATTGTTCTGACATTACTTGCAATGTTATTTTAAAGTACATTATGATAAATATTTTGCTTGTTACATATACGTGCAACATTTTAGCCTTAAATAAATGATAAATGTTTGCTAGATTATGTTCATTACCTGTCTAGCAATGTATGTTAATGCTGAAATATAATTGTAAAATGACTTTTACTATTTTTAAAAACATGTATCGCGTTTCGTTATATGTAGTAAGCTGGCTCACATGATTTAAATTTCGTGTTTCAGAACTTCCATCAAGGGAACATAGTGAGCATGGATGCGCCCTGGTTTTCACAGTGCATTGTGGGACTTTTTAAGGAGCGAACTGGAAGTATTCTGCAATTGAGACAGCCCTTAAAATGGCATACTCCCTGATCAGTGCCCTAACTACTGAACTAGGGAGCTGATTGAGATACACCCAGATTTATTTATTCTCACATGTTTGCAAAATATTTCGTCATAGAATATAATTTCTTTCCAACTGAATTATGCAACCTGAAGAGCTGAAAGAGCATTCAGAGGGAGCTCTGTCTCTCCTGTTTTGGGTTTTGCGTGACTTATGACTCAGTGAGCACCCATTCGATCTAGAACTGTCAATCATCTTACGTGACCGTAATTCTTGCCCTTCTGCATGACACTGTCATGTACACTTGATGAAGCTTGATTTTACTTAATTCCATACATGCGAAATTTGGAGCAGAAGTTTATATGCCTTGTATATATAAAATTTATAGAGAACAGAAAGCTCTCAGATTTCATTAAAAAGATCTTCATTTGTGTTCTGAAGATTTACGAATGTCTTTACAGTGCAGTGGTGACACGTGAAAGTGCGTGTATGAATAAAAGTAAGTCAAGTTCCTTGATGTCTCCTGAGTGAACCCAAACTGAAAAGCAGCACTCAGTTTTGTTCAAACCTAGTGAAAAGACATAATTATCAACATGATACTGCTGATAGTTTGACAGTTGTTTATGACAATAGGGAAATAGTTGTTTGAATACTTTAGCAATTGGACCGTAACATGTTTCACAGATTGTGTTGGGATTCTTTTCTAAAGAAGACAGAAGAGGCGATGTAAAACCAACCTCCAAAACAAATTGGATTGAATTGGTATTAAAAAATAGCCTCTGTTACATTTCATGTGAGTTTGTTCAGTTATTTGATGCATATTGATTGTTGCACAGAAAATAGCAGGGTTTTTTTTTTAAACAGAATTGACATTTTGTTACATTTAAACAGTTTAGAGTAGAACAATTTGTCCTTGTTTACCCCTGGATGGTTTTTTTTGTCACTGTTTTGTCTTGATCTTCAACCAAATCCCAAAGCAGAGGGAAAAGTGTTCTGTATAGTCATTGTCAGTGGTAGTTAATGTCAGCCACAGATGAACGACTTCTATTAATTAGATTTAAAGACAATGCGCAGCGACATCCACTAGTAAGTGGGCTGCTCATAAATCATGAGGACTTTAGGTGCTGCAATGAAACTGATGAAAAGTTTGGCTGCAGAATAGTTTTAATGGCTCAGCAAGTAAATTGTAGATGTTTAACAAGTTGTAAATGCTGCTGTTCAGATTTGCTGTGTCACCTAATTGAGGCCCTTTTTGTTGTTGTTTTGAGCACATGGTGTGTTGTTTCACAGTAGCCATAAAAGCTAATTTTATTGAGCTTGTCAAGTAAATATCAGCATGGAATTAACTTTATTTAGACTGGCTTATCATAAATGGCGTGTATTGCCGATACACCCTGATAAATATTTTATATACAAGGCATATAAACTTCTCTAAGTCAATATATCTCTCTATGAATTTGCCACACAACCACTTTAAGGTGTTTTGGTCCGCTTGCCTGGTGAAAAGGCTGAAGCAGTAAATCGCTTGTACCTTGAGGAAGTAGGTCACCACTGTAAATATACCAGCAGTAACGGTTCCAGCCATTGTAGCTGTATTGATCATGCAGCCGCTGCCTCTGGAGATCTGGCTCAAAGGTTTTGTTTTCCCACACTAATAAAGAAAAGGGAATTGTTGCAGCCCTGATGCACTAGTTACAGTTACTTCTAGGTCTAGTCTTAGAAAAATCTGAGGACTGGAAGAAAATTATCTCTGAATTGCTGTTTTCCTCTCGTCGTTATTGGATGGGCACATTCAATAGCACAATGTCCTGGGATTTCTGTCAATGCAAGAACTGTATGAACAATGATTGACTAGTATTCTTGGTGTTTTCTGTATTCCGGGACGTTCCTTTGAGAAGCACTGATATCACAGTAGAATGCTATTGTAACCTTTCAGGCTTTTTTTCTTATGTGAAGAGACTTTCCACCAGCATTACAAAAAATGTCTCACCTACCCTGCCTTTAAGGGTCTACATTCTCTGTATATATTCTATGTTTTGTATATAAATATTGAAGCCAGTTTCCACCTTACAAGGTACTTGTGAGAAAGTTTAAAATAAGAAATCAACCCACACTGTGCAATATAAAGTTGTAATTATGAGAAACAAAGTAATTTTTTTGATATATGAAGTCATATTGCAAAATATAAAGCAATTACTTTTTTTGTTTACTGTGATACGGAAATGTGGCTTCCATACACAGCGCTGTTCAAAAGCTTGGCACCGGAACTATCCGTTTTATAAATGTTAGAAATAAACACAGTAAATAAATTACTGTGAGAAATCACTTATGATCAGCAATTTGAACAAAATGTGTTTTGAGTGTACCTGTCCAAACCTGTATTTCTCTAGATTTCACTGCAGAGCTGACTTCATCAAAGGTTCGACTTAATATAAGCTACAGAAGAGACACAACAAATATTAGCTTGTTCAGTTGTAAAATACAAAACAAATAGTTCACATTTTCCTTACTGGTACAGAATGTGTTGCCTGTGTGCTACTTTTTAGCTGCTTCAGTTTGATTGAATCTGCTGAAAATGATTTTTATTTTCTCTCTTGTCTCTTTCAGCTTATATAAAACTTGTCATTTGGACTTAATTCAGAACTGATGGTCAGTACCAAAAGTCTGATTTAGAGCTTTCAATCAAAATATTTTTCTGCTATAGGCCTTCTGCTCAGATATCTCTCCAGCTGGCAGTGGAGAGGGGTGCATGTGGCCCAGTTAAACCCCAGGCTTTGGTGCGGCCACAGAATGATAAGGCTGAGCCAGTAACAAGCCCTCAAACCGCTTGGCCCAAACTCCAATTACACTGGAACCATGTGAGTTCTCAGCATGGACATGAAAGCCAGTTTAGTGGGGTATAATTTCACTGCGGCCATCAAAACTGCCCAAGGCTTCTGTTGGGTCATATTTATAGCTCGTTCAAAGAAAAGGGACCAACACAATATATAGCAGCTTCATCACTGATTCCTCCTTTAACTGTCAGCACATTCATGTACAATATTTTTCTATTGATGTGGGTTTTGAGAATGTCTGCCTCATTTGAGACACAACTAAACTGTCTGTTTCTAAAGTCTTGCAATCAATTTCTAAATTCCTGAACAAAGACAGGGCCCGTTTTCCATAGAAAGGACGCGCAGTGTTCAATGACAAACTGGAGGAAGTGATCACAGTACCTTCTGGGATCTAGGATTATAGCTGTTCAGAAAAGGCTTGCCAAGCTGAAATCTCACTAATTATTAATTACATACCCAAGCACTTGGCTCAGGGGCATGGCATATTTTCTGGAAATATGTTGTTCTCAGAAGGCAAAATACAGCATTTTACTGTACTAAGTACTGAAGGCCTCTGATACTGCCATTTTATGTTCAGCAAACAGCCTGATAAGGGCTTTTGGTTGTAAATGACTGTCAAGCAGATAAAATGAAAATGCACAATGGAAATGTGCTATGGAGTGTAATTGCTGTAATTGCCTCTGTTAAGAGGTTATTAACTCAAAATAATCAGCTGAAGCCATTGACCTCAAACAGTAGCACTTTGTAGTGATTAGTAGACTTATCTAACAGCTAATTTAGAAATATTTAAAGTCTAAATGTAATTACCGGTATTGCATGAGGGCTGTAAACTGCAAACAAGTATTTATGCTTGTGCTTTTGTTTGCTATAGGTTTTCAACAATGTGGGTCATGACCTCTTGTGGGGTTGCTAGAGATGAACATGTTTTATTTCTACAAATTGTATCCTGTTTATGGTACATTTTCAAGGATTTTTTTTATAGTTGTTGGCTAGACTTTTGAAATATGCAGGTGAAATATAGAATAGGTAAAGCATCAGTTCTGTTTACAAAGCAAAGGAAATCTCAAAATCTATCACAATCACTGCATTTAAAAACAAGACATGTTTAGTTTTAGAGTGAAGCAGGTGTTATGTTATATTCTGTTCTGCTTCATTAAATGTTTTAATAAGTGATATATTATACATACAGTATAACTCTTAACCCTTATAACCATTATGTTTGGGTGAATTGAAGGTCATAGAAAAATTTGATACTAGGTTCAAGGATCATTTACTAAATTATCAGCATCCCATAGTTAATTCTGGGTATTCATGGAATAAAATAGGTAAGGAATAATTGACAACGGGCCGTTGATAGCAGACTAATGCAGTTATTAATGCAGTCTGTTAAGAGTCTGTCTCTCAACAGTTTTCGGCAGCTGCGTCTTTCTTACTGTAAGTTTATCTGCTCCAAGAACCGCACCGTTATTACCTCGCTAGTGAGAAATGAAGTGTAGCTTTTAAGTTGTTAAACTATTTTACTGATAAAATCACCAGAGCAGCGCTGACACTACATCTCTGTGCGAGTGTGTGTTGGTCAGTCCGTACTGAATATGTGTGCATTTGAGTGGGAGAGAGAGCGGGAGTACGTATGTGCTTTTCATACATAGTAAAACGTAATTTTGTCACAAAAAACATGGAAATAGTCATTTTTATCCTATTGTTTACCATATTTATTTGCTTAGTCAGTGTCGTTATGGGTTTTGGTTCTTTTGCTGTTGTAGGCTGTAAGGACCTTTGAAATAACCAAAATCATTTGGCGAAGTGATATGTTTCTGTAATGTGGTCAAGACCTGCTTGGAACTTCTTTAGCCGTTCGTTTCCCTGAAAATAATTGAACACCTAGAGATCAAATTCAAGCATTCAGCAGCCCCATAGTATAAGCTGTCAATAAATCTGAATCGGTACCAATAACTGATTTAGAATTGTCATTAAGGTTCTACTATAATACTGATACATTTGTTTGAAATATTTTGTAACATAATTGTTTACTGTCACTTTTGATTAATTTAATTCATTCTTGAACAAAAAAATATAAGAAAGAATAGAACATTGTGAATCTTACAGATCTAAAGATGCAATGCTCTCAGTGAATTGGTGCCCTCTCTGCAAAAACAAAATCCTGAAGGAAACACTGCATTTTTTTATTTTTAACTTTTGGCCTTCAAGTATAAAGTGAAAAGGGATTGGTGTTTTGAAAGGTGTTTCAAAAGCAAGCAGTGAGAGGAAACGGCACGATTTCACAGCAGTTTGCTTCTGTACTGGAATAGAACATTGTGAAGAAAGATTGCAAGAATAAAGATAAATTGTTTCATATGGCTAAACTATCTAAACATAGTCCAGAATGTGTTATCAAAATCGTTTGAGGTGATAGCCGTGGTTGATCTTTTCTATTTCTAGACATTACTTTGCTTCTCTGAGAGCAGAGCTGACTTGTTTTTAGTTCTGGTATTGATAGGCCTGGTTTCATGGCACTCTTTAGAAGGGCTTGGCAGAAGTGTGTGTGTGCCCAGTTCTAGGGTGGTGCTTCCGGCTCCTGCTCATTACCTATGGAGGTAGTGGTGTGAGATTGCCTTCCCCTCTGGTTGGCTCAGCTTCTGTGGTTTCACATGAAAGGCCCGGTTTGACTGCGGATGATGGCAGCTGGGAGCCCCAAACAAAAGGATCCTTTCTGTCTTTGCTCTGTCTCTCTCAGCTGGCCCTTTTATTGCCAAGGCTCTAGCCCGTTTGGAAGTCAAATCTGTTACATGGGCAGTGAGGAAGATGGAATCCGGTTGCCTGGGTTGAGCAGGACACAAATAAGAAAACTCCTGCAAACACTGGGGAAATCATTTCCAGAGATTCCCAGAATGCACCTGACATCCAGCACTGGTCCGACCTTTTGTTTACTGCTAGTTAAACTTTTTGTACCTCTCTGAACATTACTAGAATCTTCGATTGGAGAACCAGTTGCCAATCCTGTTCCTGGAGATTTACCTTCCTGCAGTGTTCAGCTCCAACCATGCTCAACACACCTGTCTGTAATTATCAAGCCCTGTGTTCGAAATCGCCCCTATTCCCTCATTCACTACTCCCTATATTACTCCACTAATATAGTCCACTTGAAGGAGTGAATGAAAAAGAGTGAGTGAATTTGGACACTGAGTGTGCCAAAAGGGCTGCTGCTTTTGCATAGTTTGTGCTTGCTGTAATCATTTGACACTTAGCAAACAGCTCCAGTAGTAATGAAAAGATTTATCTTGAACTCTGTTATTGAAACTAGCAGGTATAAACCTTAATTAAGCAATTTCATAATCAAGTAAAAGGGAATTGTTTATACCTGGATGATATTACGATGTAGATTTTCTGGCGAGATGCGTAAATTCATTCGGTGCAACTGTCACAGTACATTATGGGTATTTTCTAGCTGTTGAGCGTATATCAGTTGTACACTCATTATTGCGGTGCATTGTGGGATTGAATGAGTGCACTCAATAACGTCCACTATGGTTTCGGACAGCCATTATTTTCTTTTTTTTTTGTTGTTGTCTTAGTTTACCCAAAACGGTTCAATCGGTAGCAATCCATTAGGCCTGTTTTACACTGCAGACGGAAGCAGTGCATATGTAGTTCGCCGCCATTACAAACAGGTTACATTTTCACCCTGTCTGCATAAATGCACTGCTTATGCAGGCACAAACACTGTCAGAATTAAAGCACAATGTGATGTTGCTGCAGTTAAGCTGCTTTTTCACCTTATACAGTTCATTTATAACAGAGAGTCAGAGTCATATGCTTATGTTCACTATTGACAGAAATTGCTGTTCAGAATTCTTCACACATCTTACTAGACCTGTTTTTTATATGTCTCTGTGGTGGTATTGAATTCGTAGCTTGCTCCTAGAATAAGAACCTCTCATCTTTTAATTAGAATTACAGGATGTTGTCTCTCTTGCCACACAATCATTAGTCAGGACAACAGGAAATGGGAATGAGTCATCATTAATGGCTTCTGCCATCTTTCAATGATTTCAGATGCCAGTGAGCTACTAGTGCTTGATGAACTCTGCGTACAGTCAGTGCTTTTGCTCTTATCTATTGTACACTCAGAAATGTTGCTGAGTGGACCCACACAATGTGAGAGGATTGGCAGGATCTGAAAAGGATGTTTTTGTGTATTGAACAAAAGATGTGGTGTACATGGAGTGTCTTATGATTCACTTAGAGAAGACAGCGTATATGGCACCTTTTCATTACAGAAAAAGTGCTGGTGGTAAGCAAGATAGACTGAAGCTTTATGGCTGCTTCTGTGAGAAATGGCTGTAGCACACTGCTTTGTTAGGGATAATATTGGGCCTGTTTACACCTGGTCACTTTATGCATTTTTACTGATCGTATAGCTATGCCATTTTGTTCCAGAAAGAGGAACAACTGTTCAAACAACTGTCGCCCAACTGTTCCATGTACACTTGGCCGCATAAATGTGTCGCCGCAAATCGAATATAAATCCGATATTCCGAGATTCAACAGAGTTCACATCAACAAAAGTATTCGTTTCGGAGGGCATTTACTCCTGGTCTTTTCACGAGAAAACGCATGAAGTGACCAGATGTAAACAGGTATTACATGAAAATAGCTATTCAACCAAAAAAAAAATAAAAAAAATATGTGGACATGAAATTTAAGTTTAAATTATTTTAGATGATTCTAGATTAAAACTTCTGATAAGAAAAACAAGTCTTTCTATATTAAAAGACTTATTGTTATTATTATATTGCTATGCAATAGCGAGTGTGTTTTCTTTTCCCAATCAGCCATTGCCTTTCATTTGATTTAAAATGTTTATTGCTGGCATGAAATTAAGGCAAAGTTGATTGAAAACTATTTTATAAATTGTGTTATGTAAAATCTTCCTCTAAGAAAAGACAGTCCATCCCAGTGTACAAAACAATCAGCCAAGCAACAAGATGAACACAAGTAATATTAGCACTATTAATACTGTTATATTAATAATTAAATCCTCATTAATTTAAACTGCAATCAATAACTGAAATGCAAGATGTGTGAGTCTGCTTAGTGTTGACACTTTCAGACATGAAAGAAGTGCAGATACTCGGATGAGCGGACTTGTATACAACATTGTATTTTACCCTCTAAATGCCGCAATCGACCAATCAGAATCGAGAATTCCAGAGAGAAGTTTAATTGAGTACAAGTTGGGTTCGGGAAGTAAAAATCCCATTCATTTTCTACATTGAGGAAATTATTTTGAAAACGATAACTTATAAACCTTTAATAAAATAAATTCTCATAACTGCAAACTCGTTGCCTTTCGGCGAAATTTGTCATTTTGACATCGAAATAAGCCATTCACGTGATTCATGCAAATCCGAGAGAAAAAAAAAAAAAAAAAAAAAAAAAAAAAAAATATATATATATATATATATATATATATATATATATTAAGACTAAAATCTAAAGTTTATCATTTTATAAAACTTTTTGTTTTTGTCAAAAAATGTAAAAAAAATTAACAAGTTTAAAAAAATCACCTTTTCGATGGAGTTTGCAGATATGATTATATTCAGGGGTGCACATAACTGGTGCGCATGCGTGGTAAAAATAAATGATGCGCAGCAGAAAACGTGGAGGGAAGTGTTTTGAGTACCAACATTTTTGGGGACAGGGACACGAGTAGGATAAGTGTGTTCATTAATTATTAGGTGTGCAATGGAACGTTTGATCCGTACGGACCAGGCCCCATGATTCGGCACCGGCACGTATGTGATTTGCGGATTAACTGCTAAGTTTAACCATCATAGAGTGAAAGTTTATAATTTGGACAATTTTGTTTTGGCAGTTTACACATTCAAACGATTTTAAACGCAGAAGAAAAGGCGAAAATCGGGACTTGCATGCTGTTATAAAAATAAATACACATCTTGGCAAGTACTCTCTTGGTTATGTCAAGTGAACAGTTGAAAAAGAAACAGTTTCAGAAAGCATTCGGTCTTAAAGTGACAGCAGCCTAATATTCCTGCTGTTGACTGTCATTAATGTTAATAAAAAAAATAAAACATAAAAAACCTCATCATCATCATCTACCATGTTCGAGAGAAAAGAAGATTTGAGCAGTCAGGAGGAAAGTGATGGCGACAGCTTGTAAGATAAGTGTGCCGCGTAAAGTGTGAGTTCCAAACAGCATCTCCAGGTGCTCACTTGAGAACCAGAACAAAAAAGTTATGTGCACCCGGGAATATATTGTTTATATATATATATATATATATATATATAATCAACATCATTCCCTGATCAAAGCTGTTAAGTATTTAGTCTTGCACCTTTGTCTTTTTGTCATATTTTTAAATAGCTATTTGCTTCAAATCAAAGTTTTATTTTTAGATTAATGTCGTAGCTGGTCTGTTTGGTGCATGGCTTACAACTCCTATACAAGGACTTTTTTAAAGTGGTGTTAATGTTAAACAGCATCAAAACAGTGATCAGGAATAAGGGTTACACACAAGCAGGTAAATATGCCCCCATTTTTCAGACGTTATCATAGTGTCCAACATGAACTGTATGCCATTCCAAAATGTCAGATGTTCTAGTATGTTGTTTGTTTTGATAAGAGAGATCTTATCAAAACCACCTTTCATCTGCTTCATGAGTAATCTCTCTGTTGTCAGTGAACCTCTTTGCCTCTAAGCAGTTATTTAGCATGCCTATTAGCACAGCGATATTTGAATGCTATCATTTATAAGCACCTGCTTTGACTTGACGCTGTGTCCCGGTTGCAGTGCAGCATGCTAGCATTCATCACCTTCTCCAGTGTCTGCCTTACTTACGGCTGGCTGACACCAGCACTGATGGGGCTGCTCCATCAAAGGGCTCTAGTATCTGTCAGTGAGTCACCAAGTCGCTCTGTGAAATGCCAATCGAGTAGCACGGCACATCCGAGGATCAGTTCATTTAAGTTGCCACATGCCGAATGGAGGAGCAGAGGGTGAAACCATTCCCTCTGTGAAAGGTTATCTCCTCACCCCGGTCTTCACCTTTGAAGTTGTGCTGCGCTAAACAATGTGCTATTGAGCAGGATGTAACTCTAGAGCTCCACGGCCTGTGTTGATCTGCCGCTGAGAGCAGAGTTGATGAATTATTGAGTCCTGGGGCGATAGAGGCATTTGGAGGCCATATTGTCCTGGTCTGTGTGAAATTTTGAATTGTGATGGTCAGATAGAGGGGAGCAGAGTTCGAATACGTGGTGATTGAATCAAATGAGTAACATTACAAAAGGGTGCGTGCGTTGATATTCTCCAGTGATCCGTAAAGGACAGAACTGGCTGTTATTTCCCACTGCATTGAGGGTCATTAAATTCAATGATATGATTTAACTCAGATCTGAGTGCAAAAAGTGAGTGAAAGGCCCGTGCACACCAAGAATGATAACTATAATAAAGATAATCATAACAATTTTATTTGTATTAGCCTCCGGTAATTGTGATTCCAAAGTTATCGTTCCTCTGTGTCATTGTTGTTATAGTTGTGGTAAGGACTGAATTAGAATGATTATTAAAACTTTTATGGTAGTTGTTAGGGGTGGGAGAAAAAATTGCTTCATCGATGCATCGCGATTCTCTCTCCAACGAATCTAACCGCAGATCCGCAATGACTCTGCATGTGCTTTAGAAACAACCGTATTCTGCTCGCTTCTAATTCCTCACACACACCACTCAAACCTTCCAGAAAATAATCGCACATAAAGTTCGGGAAGGTTGAAATGAATTACAAGGACATTCGCAAGGACATTTATTGCAATGGATATGCACTGTGCTTGATGTTATGCTTTGCAGTGTGTGGTCTCGCCCGCCAGTATTTTCCTTACAAATACTCTACGAAGGCATAATTTATGTCGTTTGGAATGCAGTGGGCACTATGAAACTCACTGACAGAAGGCTGCTTTCAATTTCAAATGCTTTATGTGCGACTCTATTTGTTAAGTCTACTTGCATCTCAAAATGGTTTTATGATGCGAAATTAATGTAAACAGTCAATTATGTCTTAAGGGATTAAACAGACAGGACAAAAACATCTTATATTTCAAAAGAGATCTGGGCTGCTTTTCCCGAAACCTTAAGCTGCACCTTATCGTTAATACGTGTTTCCCGAAACGTTCTTATTTAAGTATACCTTCTGTAAGTCATACGTTCGTAAGGTTGGTCTGGACCACTCTTAGCTTTACCTTATCACTGTTGCAGGTCTATACGAATATAATTCTGAAGTTTTAATACACCCAGACAGTGTTCAGTTAGGCTAATTCAAGTGTTTTCATGCAAAGAATAAAATTGTCATTACACTGATTGTTGTTAGATTTTTAATTATATTATTATATATATTATATTATTAATTTAATTAAAGAGCGCTCTTAAAGGCCAGTGAAAGCATAGGCTACTGTCAGTTAAGTCCTAGGCCTATTCGGACGCTAATATTGTTTCTCATGGGCTCGTACGGTATTTTAAACATTTATAGGGGTAAGTCGGTGATTTTAGTGCCGTCCGAATCCATAATATCAGCGTTTTTTCTCACCCAAGTGCTTCTTTTATAAAGAACACCGCTTTCTCACATAACGCAGTGAAGCAGCCACTGCACGAGAGAATAATTGATTCTCAAATCATCGATATCAACCAATTCAGCACCATCGCCACGGACAGCACCGGGTAACGGCGCACGTAAGAAGGTATATCTTAAGCAGCTTCACGCCACGCCTTAAGCAGGAACACGCCTAGCAATGGTATACCTTTAGTTAAGTTATACCTTAAGAGTCTTCGTAGCGCGCTAAGAGACAAAGTTATCGGGAACATCGGCTGTCTATGATGTTATCATAATAATCAAACAACAGTAAAGAAAAATCAGAAAAATCTCTCTCTGAGAAAGAAAAAAATCACTCACAGCTCAGCTCTTGAATGGAAACCTTTCAGATACTTTTAAATACTGAAAGCACTCTTTGTTTATGGCTTGTATTTTCTTTGTTCCTCTTTATTATGTAAAATTCTTAACAGACAATTTTTTAAATAATTTTTTTTCATTTGTAATTATTTTAAAAAGTACTTATAATTGTATATGTAATTAAATACATAAAGATTTCACGATTTTTATGTCGGTAAACAAATTAATTAATAAGAAAAAAAGTAGATCAAGAATCGTTCTGTAGGGCTCTTCAGGGCTCCAATTTAAAGAATTGTGAGCAACAGATGTTTAGATCTTCAAATTTCAATCTTCAGAGAAATTCTTTCCCTGAATATCAGAAAACTGCTAGAAATTAGCCACTTGTGCAGTCTTTTTCACTCTTTTCTGGTAAAAAATAAAATAAAATATCCACAGCATTGCTTTTCTAGGAAACTTCTACAAATAATCATTTAAAAAATAATCATTTAAAAAATAGATATGTGAAATTGAATTGTTCTCCATGGTTTATAACGCATATTGAAACCTTGAGCTTGACTTTTTATACTCTGTATAAAAAGTGGCGAAGGGCAGTTTGGCTTGTATGTTTGTGCACACCTTGACTTTGAACTACCACCTGCTGAGGTTTAATTGAACATCTGATATGTACAGAGCTGTGTTGCTTTGAGCACTACTCTGCCCAGTAGCAGTTGGTTTTCTGCATGGATGAGGTGCGTGGAGCAGCTGGTGTGATACAGGTAGTCTGGTGTTTCATCTCTACAGCCTAAAGGAGTCTATTCTGGAGACTTCTCTCTCTCTTTCTTTCTCTCTGTCTATCTATCGATATATCTGACTGTCTGTCCGTCCTCTCTTTCTGGCTGTGTCCAAAAACTCAGGCAGCTGACTTGTTGCCTCGCTGCCTTATCAGGTAATGCCTTTGTAGACAGCGTTTGCGCACAAAGGTACCTCACGAAACTGATTTCAGACAGCGTAACAGTTTAATGATCTATAGCAAAATAGAGCGAGCTTTGGTGATAACTAAGCGAAATATTTTTGCTACAATAGTTTTCGCTAGAAATTACATCAGAAAACATTGGCAATAAAATGTAGATTTACACACAAACTGACCTCCAACGTCCAACGTCCAACTTTCAGACACCATCTTTATTTTTTAGCTCAACTGTCACAGAATGGAAAGCATATGATTGTGGGATATCAAAAGCAGCAAAGGATACATCTATGATGCCTTCAGAATCAATCAGATGAAGTTATCTCAGGAAGTGAAGCTAACATTGGATTGGGACTTGCCTTGATGCCTTATTACCTTGGAATGCATCCCCCTAAGGCAGCATTTTTAAGCTTTCGGACGAAGCCTCTCTCTTTTTCATTTTTAATTTTTCAATCAGCCATTGTTACCTAAATGTTTATTGCAAGACATAAAATAAAGGAAACATCTAGTTAAAAATAGGCTAATCATGCCAAGTTTTCCATTTCTTTTTCACTGAATGATCGCAAGGAAGATGTTTATGATGAATTGACTGAGATTGACAAGGCTCCATTTATTTGTTCAAATATACAGGAAAAACTAATATTGTGAAACGTTTTTACAATTTAAAATAACTGGGTTCTATTTTACTGTATTTTAAAATGTAAATTATTCCTGGGGTGGCAAAGCTGAATTTTCAGCTCTCAAGTAACCTTTGTTATTATGTTTTTGTTAAATTATTATATTATGTTTATAATAAATGTCTCTACTATCACTTTTGATCAATTTAATGCATCCTTGCTGAATAAAAGTAAAAAATCTCACTGTTTGTGATATTGCAAGTTGCAAAAATGTAGACAAATTATAATAATAAAAAATCATCATTGTGAATATATTGCAAAATATTCAATATATATCCTAGCCCTAGTGCCAATTTAGAGACAATCATTACAGCTCTCTCCTCCTGCCCACACCCCCTTAGTCATGTTCCCTCAGCCCATTTCTCTGTCATTCTCTCTTTTTTGGCTCTCCGACTGTTCGCCTCCAGTTCTGTCCTCCCACTCTCTCTCTCTCTCTCTCTCTCTCTCTCTCTCTCTCTCTCTCTCTCTCTCTCTCTCTCTCTCTCTCTCTCTCTCTCTCTCTGTCTTTCCTCCCCACCATCATTCCCTCTACTGCTTTACTTCTCATGGCTCTCAGCGTGCAGTGTTATGTTCAGTGACTCCTCCATCTGTTCATCTTTTCCTCTTCCTCTTCCTCTCTCTCTTCTGCTTCAGTGGTCACTTACAGCCACGTGGTTATGCTGTGTAGTTCACCGGGCGGCCAACGCTCCATCACCAGAGCTGGAGACATAGCTGTAGAATACGGGAATGACCCAGGGTGTCTTAAAAAACATTTGCTGTGACTAAATAAACTTTTCATCTTCGCTTAATTAAATGCGCCCCATACCCCCCCAACCCCCCCCCCCCCCCCCCCCCCCATCATCAGATGGAAATGCCTTGATATATTTTGAAGTTTGAATGACTGTCATATAAATGTAAGGGTTCTCTACCTTTCAGAATTACATTTTTAAAATTCCAATTAAATTATTTGAATTCCAGAATTTGTATTGAATCCGAATTGTGGTAGAGCAGGATGTAGAATAGTAGTTTGAATCTGATTTTTAAGTAGAATTAAATTGGAATAAAATACAAAGGAGCAGCTATACAGTTAGTAGTTTGTTATAAAACATGTACGAAAGTATGAAATCTTTATCTTGTAATCTCCCTACTTTCACTTCCACAGAATAAATTATGGCTGATTGCTAATTAAGCTAATTATAGGATGGCACATTTATAATAAAAAAAAAAAAAAAGTTGAACAGTGTTACTTTGTCTGTGTAATCAGTTATTGGTTTCAGTTCATTTTATGTTTCACTTTGCGTATTTAAGGTGATAGTTCACCAAAAACTTCTTTAATCACAAATTCCAATCATGTTTTTCCAAACCTGTATACGTATTTCCTCTACCAAACACAGAAGAAAATATTTTCAAAGATCTTTAAAAAAAAACTGTTTTCGTCCATATAACAAAAGTCAGCGGGTTCCAAAACAACACTGGGCTCAGTAACTTTCATCGTGTGGACATTGGACAATGCATTTTCTTTTGTGTTCTGCAGAAGAAAGGAAGTCATACAGTTTCAGAATGAGCCCTGTGTTAAAGTTTAGAGCCGGGTAGAGGATGTTCTCACTGTTTGGATTTGAGCATTGCTGCAGGTGTCAAAGTAAAGAGAAATAATTGGATTGAGCTTGAGCCCAGTTTAAGTTTACAGATACTACAAATGTCCTATCTGAACAGGAAAGGCAAGACCTTCTCCCCAACGATGACCCAGTGGGTGACATTTTTGTGGTGGTGAAGTGGTTGTGCTTTTGACAGGATTCGTTTCTAATACTCCCTTTCTCTCTACAGTACAGTATGTTTTTCTCCTTTCTTTTTTTGCCTCTCTCTCCCTTTCTCCTGTGCTCCAGCTGCCTACATTATTATTTGTGGTGATGTTGCGTAACTTTGTTGGCTGTTGGCCTGAGAGCCATGCTAAACCTCTGCAGGGGTCAGAAGAAAGTGGGATGGGGATAGAGAGAGAATTAGAGCGAGTAAGCCAATAAGCGAGTGTGTGTGGCCAAGAGATCCAGGTAATAAACCTTTTGTGCTTTGAGGCACCTACAGTACAGTATATTAGGCAAGGCAAGGCAAGGCAAGTTTATTTATATAGCACATTTCATACACTATGGCAATTCAAAGTGCTTTACATAGAAAGGAATAAAAATAATCACAAAATAAAAGCAAGGAAAAATAAAACGGTTATTCATAATGCTTTACTTAGAAAGGAATTAAAATGCCAATTCAAAGTACTTTGCATAGAAAATATCTGAGCTGAGTGCTGCTGTCTGCTCGGCCTTGAGCGCCAGTTAGCATCAGTGTTAGCTACTGGCTGATTCGGTCTTTGTTCGATCACATTCATCTCGTTTGGAGATTCCTCATCTACATTCATTAATACTTCAAATCTGTTCTCAAGATGTATAGGCGGTGGTAGGAAACCAGTGTTTGCAATCCTTGTCATAGCCATATCTGGGGTAGAGGATGCAACATGGGATGCTTGTGACAATCTGATGTCTCGAGTGCCTTTGGGTCTCGCTCCCTATTTGTGCCATCGATTAGTGTGTTGATCGGCTTGTTTCTCTACACTCAGTATGGCTTGTCGAGGAGCACTAGATTCATGGGACTCACCGGCTGTATGCTGGGGACGTCCATGACGAAGCTCTGTTGTGTGTGCCGTCTGGTTTGGTAGTCCCGTAAGTTACTTTGTTTCAAGAACTGCAATCCTTGTCGGCGCTGATGGCCTCGTGGTCAGCTGATGGCAGTGGGAGGCTGGTCCGATAGGAAAACCGCTTTTTTGTAGTTATTTTTTTTATTATTTAGTTATTTTTATTATTTAGTTTAAGTTTCTAATTTTTAATGTTGATGCCAAGCTATGTCGATTTAGCACTGTGCTGTTATGCTGAAGTTAAAATTAGGAGATCAAATCTAAAAGCGATAGAGCAAAGCGCGGAGCAGTAAGCAAGAGCATCCGAACAGTAGCTAAGCAGGAAGCAGGAACTATTACAGTTTATTAAATTACATTATATTAGGAGTGTAACGTACAGAGAAGTCACGGTTCGGTACATATATTGGTTTTGGGGTCACGGGTTCAATACCAGTTCTGTACAACAGGAAAAAACAAGAAATCCCCAATGCTAGGTTTCTTTTCATTTATTTTGAACAGACAGTATAGTGCAAATTACAGTTTGTTCCACCTAGTGGCATTTAATCTCCCCTGAAGTAGTTTGGACTGTTGTTTATCTTCATTTATTGTATAGCTTCTTATACTTTATACTTATACTTTATAGTTGATATTGATCATTAAAATCATAAAAAAAAGAGACAGGGTTGTGTCATATTGCCTGAACCACAACCTTCGCTTCGGAGCAGTATTCGAGGCTGAGCATATCCCATCATGCATTATGTCCACGAAATCGCGAAATGTCGAGGAAAACGTTCCACTGTAAATTAAATTAATTCGATATTTCATATAATTTGGTATTTAAATTTGGTAGTAAAACATAGTGTTGCACATTTGCGCATACATTTGCACCAGCATTTAAAGTCGCTTTTTAATCGCGACAGCCTTCGTCACGCCGCGGTGACGCAATCGGCCTTCGAATGCGGCCTTCGAAGGGTGCAGCCTCCGAATTGGGACGCAGTTCTTGTTTTGGGTTGGTGCATAGATCATCTGTTCTTCTTCTGCTCTTTTTCCTGTTGTGGTGGATAGCAAACAGTGTTGCATTAGTGCGCGTGCACCCAGTTATGGATTGGAGTGTGGATCACTGTATGTACCGAACCGTGACGTCCGTGACGTGTATGCCGGTTCGGGATGAAAACATGTACCCTGACAAATATTGAGCATTTATATATATATATATATATATATATATATATATATATATATATATATATATATATATATATATATATATATATATAATATGTTTGTGTGTGTATTAATATTTTTATCTTGTATATTCTACTAATTATAGATTTATATTATATATATATATATAACAAAACATATTTTGCATTATTTCTGCAATAGTGCTAATCACAGTAAGTAACCTAACCCTCCTGGAAATAACATAGTAGCCAGTCAGTGAGATTGAAAGTGGTGTGTTACTGCTCTGTTCATTGTAGTATTCATCGGACAATCTTTGGATGTATTGACTGAAGCTAAGATTAGGCTGCACACTAAACATGTTATGACGAGGCGGCGGAAGAACCGGAGGCAATTGTTTACCTCCTCCAATCTTATCAATGGCCTCAGTCATTTGCAATCAGAGTGGAGGGAACACTGTACGTGAGCAGCCAGCCACTATTGCAGGTGTTCAGATTGCAAGGTATTCATCTGTCTAGACCACTTTCTCTCCATTGCCTTCCACGCTACCACTTGACTGCTTGCCTTACTCATATAACGCCGTTAATTAGAAGTAGCTGGATCCAATGAGCCTTTGTAGAGATCACTTCAAAGGGACACCTTTGGAGAGATAGGGGGGACGGCACACGGTGACGGCACGCACTGGATTTATTGAAAGAAGGAGCTTGTAATTAGGTTGGTGGATGCTGCGTCTCAAAAAAAGTGGACACAACAACCCTTTTTTCTTACATTCTATCTCTCTGTGTCCATGAGGACCGGCCAATTATAGCTTATTTATGGAAACAATCTGACTGAGCACAGGATGAGGATAGTACAACACACACTGATGGGTAATGTCATTATAAACATCTGAATATGAAATTGTCACGGTCAACGAAGCTGATTGAATGATGCTAAAGATACAAACACTGATCTTGCATTCAGAAGGTCTTCTAAGGACAAGTAGCTTTATCTCCGGTCTCAATTACATCCACAACGCTGCAGGCCTGCTGCTGCTGCTTATTTTAATGATGTGGCTGATAGGGTAATGAGCACAGGTGCAGCAATAGGCCTCGCATACAATCAACATTAAATGAAACATAACATGTCCTATGCCTTCCAAAATAGATTAGCAGCCTGTGAGATGTTTACACAAAACTGCTGTTCTTCACATCTAAAGTGATGTGATGTTGCTGCTGCCAAGGTCAGCTCAATTTCTGTAAGCTCCATAAGGCTTCCAGGTGTCGATGGGTCAGATTTCACAGAGGTGCTTGATGTTTGATCTTTTATAATCACTGTCTGTGACCTACGTGTACTTTAGATTTACACTGAATATAAAAGACATGTTGTTATACTGTCGAATTTGAAGCACTGAATTTGTGGAAGCGAAATAAAATGGACCAAAAGATTTTTAAACAGTTTGAATATTTTGGAAGTGAAATATGAAAGCTGAATATGGATTATTGAATTTTTAATAATGAAAATGTGTTTGAAATGTTTTGAATTGAAATATTCACAGCTTTCTTTTTTTTTTATTCAACCATGTTGAATTTCAGCCCATAAAAATGCAAGCCCTAAAAATACAATGCATTAAATGCAAGCAGGGTTAATGCAATGCATTTTTTTTTCAAGTAGTGCAATTCAACAGGCTTTTTTGTTTCAAAAACATTTGGCATTATTTTACTTCCATAGAGATATATACGAAAGATTACATTTAACAGTGATATTACTGTACATTTATTATTTTTTACAAATAAGTCTTGTGAGCTCAGTGAACTTAGTGAACATTAGATGACTGCAAAGATAATCTAAATGTCAAAATAAACACTTTACAATAAGTTTTCATTAGTTAACATGAACTATCAATGAACAATGCTTCTACACCATTTAAAATTCTTAGTTAATGTCAATCTCAACATTTACTAATATGTTTTTAAAATCAAAAGTATATGTTAACATTAGTTAATGCACTGTGAACTAACATTCCGGAATTTTCCTAAACTTTTCCTTTAATTTCATTAAAATTAGACTTCTACTTTTAGATAATGAACCTAAATTAGCCTAATCGACCAAGCTTCGCTTGTATTTCACAAGTTTTGTACAACTGAAGTGAAACAACAAATTAATGATAACACAATTTGTTAATTAATTGCTATGAGCTGATTCAGTGATTCAGTTCAGTATTAAAATTAATTTATTGCTTTTTGCCAAGTCTAATTATTTTGTTAATTAAGCTTTTTTTTTTTGCCCCAGTTATTAGCCAATCAACTCGCAGACCACTTGAAATCCTTCAAGGACCACAGTTTAAGAACCATTGCTTTTGCTGATTTACAGATAATGAAAAGGCTTGCTTTATAAAATAAACTCATTCGCCCTTGAAAGGTAGCATGCTCTTGTCTGATCTAGACATGTTTATCTAATATTTTCCTTCATTACCATATTTGATTCAGTTACCGTAGCTGATTTGCTATGCATTAGATTTTTCTAGACAGAATGAATCTTTATGATCAGATGAGAAAACATCATGCTGTTACCTAAAAATGGCCCTCCATACATATTCAGTAGCAGCATAGACTCCTTCTCTAATGAGTGTTGTTGAAGTCCCTGCGGCCAAAATTACGTCAATTCGCCAGCAAAATAGGGATTAGATTGTGGCTAGGTGTAGTCGCAAAATCTTTTAGTGTTAAGACTTGTGCAAAGTCTTTGTATGAACGTGTAATCAAGCCTTACTCTGCTTTATTGATTGGTTGTCTCAACTTAAGATCTGTGGATCAATGAAGAGGAAGAGGGACTCAAAGAAATGTTTGCGCTCCCTCTGCTGGACAGACAGCTAGTGATGATTGTATTGTAATAATCTCACTTTAATCATTCTCAAAGTCACTCTGCTGTTAAGTAATGCTGTTGAAACTCTCATAAGATCTCACTGACCCTCTTTTCTGCTCTGTTCTGCAGTGGGGCGTCTCCTCATTGAATTCAGCTCCCAGATAACCCTCGAGCGGGTACAGAGAGAGAACCCAAATGTGACAGAAGGGGGGAAATACACTCCGCCGGACTGCCGGCCCAAACAAAAGGTGGCCATAATCATCCCATTCAGGCACAGAGACAACCACCTGAAATACTGGCTTCACTACCTGCACCCAGTCCTGCGCAGACAGAAGATTGAATATGGGATCTATATCATCAACCAGGTTAGTGTGTGTGTGTGTGTGTGTGTGTGTGTGTGTGTGTGTGTGTGTGTGTGTGTGTGTGTGTGTGTGTGTGTGTGTGTGTGTGTGTGTGTGTGTGTGTGTGTGTGTGTGTGTGTGTGTGTGTGTGTGTGCGTGCGTATGTGTGCATGTGTATATATGTGTGTGTGTGTGTGTGTGTTTGTGTAGGACACTTGAGCTCTTGATGCAGACCTGAATCCATATGATCTCTGTTGGAGATGTGTTTTCGAACATGATATTTGGTTTCTAGCTGGTCTAAGATGGTTATTAACAATTCTAAGCTAGGCATTAGTTTGTCTAAGCTGGCAATTTAATAATTTACCAACCATCAAGTTTGAAAAAACAACTTTACCAACTTACAAATATACTTCAATATACTCAATATACCGATCTACCTCAAGCATAATTGAATAACTGAGTGTGATGTCATTTCGAATAAAATAAGGCCAAGATGAAGTTTGTTTGGTGTTCGTTTCGGGAGTTTGAAACCACTTCCCAAAGCGAACTTTCCAGAAAAAATTCTGGATAGGAGAACTGGCCCCCTGACTAAGCCTGGTTTCTCCCAAGTTTTTTCTCCATTTCTGTCACCTGATGGTTTGCTTAGTTGGGGACACATACTATTCAGCAATATCAATATATCAATTCACACTGCTGTCATTTTTGTTGTGTGTTTATTTTGTTATTGAAAGGAAAGAGTTTACAGTTACCTCTGCTCTGGTATTTCAAACTTCTTTTTTACCTCCAATCAAAGAATGAAAAAGAACTTTGCCATAGTGGCCATTAAGCTGATTGTTGGGTTGTTGATGGTCTAAGACTAACAGCCTAGGCCAGCTAGTGACCAGTTAAAAAACAATAACCATCTGAATTTTCCAGCAGGAATGTCAGAGTTTGTTCATTTGGTTGGTGTGAATGCTATTTTCACGTGGACAAACCTCTACGCATACGTAAAAAAGTTATTCTTCATTTAAAGAATGAATGAAGTTCACCTTCTTCTCTGGAGTATCATCTAGCTTCAATGGTAAACAGCTGTTTGTATTAGGTCTACTCACTTTGCTACTCACATTGAAAACCTCTAAACCTCTATAAACCTCTATATGCTGTCAAGGTTAGCTAAAAATTGTAATGGATAACAGGGAGCCAAGAGGCTGTTTTATTGAATGGAAGTCAATGGAGGAGATACTTTAAGGCCAATTCACACTGCACCGTTAGACGCCGACTAACACGGACAAACTCCAGATTGCAGTACGCCACTTCTCAGGCATTCCACAACCCGAAAACAAGTGCCAACTAATGCCAACAGATGCCAACTGGGGTAACACACTGATCTGACAAGACCCCACAAAGTATCTGTTTCCGTTGGTTGGTGCAGTGAATATTGGCCTTTAGTATGCTAAATAAACTGCTTCTGTGCAGAAATGGCTAATTAAGTAACATATTGACTTGTTTGCTAATCTTCTACAGATTTGCTATCAGATGTCCGTTTTGTTTTTTCTTTTGGAACTCATATATTTGATTATATATTATATATATTTGCTTATTTTTCCAGTGACGTAGACATGGCCGTTGATATCTCCTCCAACATCTGGAAAAATACTACAAGAATAAGAGATCTGTGGGGGTAGGGGAAGTTGGTTGGGATTGAACTCTGATTTGGACTAAGCAATCGAACCATTTGTGAAAACAGCTGGAAGCATTGCTTCTCTTCCACCTCCCCCTCTTTCATCAGTCTGTTGTTCTTTGTGTGGAGTGACCCTGGAGGGGCATCAGAGATCTTCAAGGCCATGAGAAATCATTAGCCTGCTTGCCACATTGTTGTCTGCCTAGGCCTGTTGTTTGGGTTAATGAGTGTGATCAAAAGTTTGCAGCTATCCATCTTCAAAGTTTGCAGAGTAATGATGTGACCTGTCGAGCAGTGAGCGCTGAGAGATCTATCTGTGGACTAACAAAGAAGGGCAAAGAGTCTGTAATTGATGGAGCATCAGCTGAACACTGGGCTAAGGTTACCTTTCTTAGAGCTATCACCTCACTAAATGCAGGTCAAATATGTGACAGGTTGATTTTCATCGTCACATTATGACTTTTTTTTTTATCTCCAAGATTTAAAACCACTGAACAGGGACATAAAACTAGTCCGTTTTTTAGTGCAGTCTTTAGTATCCGTGTGACAGTTGGAGTTGTTTTAAAATGCAAAGCACTTTGGATCTTTCTCAGGGTCAGCCTTACAATTACAGATAACTGCAGACTGAATCGTTTTAGCTAGTCTTGTCAATTGATTGCAAATTTTAATCAAATTAATTACAGGAAATGCTGATTAGTTAGTTAAATGAATCACGATTAACAGCATAAATCAGTATTTGCTGAGAAAAGACCTCAGAGGAAGATAATGTGAAATTAAGTAAATGATGATGAGTATAGCAGACTAGTCAAAAAATGTATAATTGGACCTAGAGTAAGTTTATCACCGGCCTACATTTCACAGCAATCCATTTAGCTAATAACTAAGAACTGTTTTCTTTTGTAATAATTTAAAATGTAATTATTTCTGTCTAGAAATAATGAATAGAAAATTCGATGTCAGTTTAATACATCTTTGCTGAATACAAAAAAGAAACCTTAATTCTCTTTAGCAGTTTCACTGAATATCTTTTTCAGCATCTCCTGACATGAGAGCTATGTTAAGTTAAAAACGTTGACGTAAAGACACGTTGAAAATATTTTGTTCCATTCCGTTGTGCTCCATCCGACTATTTTTAAATTAAGAACGCGTCATGTGCGAACATCTCGCTCGTTCTGGTGAGGTTTGACGAGACGCATTGCCTGTGGGAGCAGTTGGATTGTGGGTGACAGCAGGCTCGCAAAAACATAAAAGTTGTAATTCAGTTTCTTTGAAGGTAGCTTATTATAGAATTTACTTATCCACACTTTTGATGTTTTCTGTTATATTTGAACTCATTGTAGTCCATCTCATATCACACAAATCTCCTCTTCTGACTCAACACTTGTTAGTAAAAAAACTTATGCTAACATTCA
Organism: Squalius cephalus; assembly: GCF_949319135.1. Lineage (NCBI taxonomy): Eukaryota > Metazoa > Chordata > Actinopteri > Cypriniformes > Leuciscidae > Squalius > Squalius cephalus. The sequence goes on along the minus strand of NC_137128.1, from coordinate 31,551,329 downwards.
TCTGTTTTGTTTACTCAAGCAATGCTGTCAAATTGTGTTGAGTGGGTCTCATCAAAAATGTAAAATGTGTAGCTAGTTATTTGCGCTGTCAGAGCTGAGCAGTGAGGAACGCACACCATATGCACATACGCGCTCAATTGTGACATTATGCACTCTGCATTTTCATGCAAGCAGGATCAGTAAATTTCCATGCTCAGCTCAGTATAACAGAATAGAATAAGAATAAGCAACAGAATAAGCTGAAGGCCAGCGTTTGCTCTTTTCTCAGAACAAGGTGTTTGCTAAATGAGTCCATTTCTGTACGTTGGAGTATCTGGTACATCCAGGGTAACTGTTTACCTACCATTAGAAGACAAAGACAACAGGACCCTTTCAATTTTGAAAGCACTATATGTTATGTAACGAAAGTTTGTGTCTCTCCAGTTTGTGGGTCAACTGTTTTGATATAAAGTGCAGTTTAGAAATGTTCTTTAGTTCACTTTTGATTGAAGGCTGTGTGGATGTGTTGATCATTATCCATTGTGTTGATAATATAACATGATACATTGAAAAACAGAGTGCAATTATCTTCTATTTTAGTTGAAGAATGTAATTTTTCTGACAATTACTTTATCTCATTAGGCATGTTTAATTTACCTACATAAAATGAAAAGAAAATTAAATGAAATATGCAATGTCTGCTGCAGACATTTTCGATTGGTCCAATTCCACAGGCTTTTCTTATCTTGTTGCTAAATTGCCTGTATCCATTGCAATCTTTCTTTAGCATCTTTTATTCAACTGGCTGGAAAATGGAAAATCATTTCTGGATTTTCTTTGCTTCATTTTACATGTAAAAAAACACAATGTTTTGGTCTGTTTGTCATTATAAAAATACCTATATCACAGTTTTTTCCCCCATTTTCAGCTTTTCTTTTTTATAAAAGTTTTATTCTCTTTTGGTATTGTATCAAGCATACCAGAGCAGATGACTCTTATGTCATTTCAATCCTGTATGATTTTCTTCTGTGGAACATAAAATAAGATATTTTGAAACTCAGGGAAGTCAAAACATCATTGGAACCCTTTGACTTTCAGTAGCCTATGTGGACAAACAGTTCTGTAAAATATTTTCTTTTGTGTTCCACATAAGAAAGAAAGTCATACAGGTTTCAGAACGACATACGGGTCAGTAAATGATCACAGAATTTTAATTTTGCGGTGAACTATCCCTAAAGGTTGTTGAATTGTACTCTAGATGATGTTTAAAAAAAACTTGCAGTTCATGAAAAATGGTATAAAATCACAACTTTATGAAAATCTGCTTCTAGGCACTGCATTTTAATGACAATCCTTCTTTTTATCACAGTATTATGGAATTGGAAGTATATAGAAACCTTTATTTCTCTTTTCTTGAGTCAGAGCTTATAAAATACAGTCTCGTTATATTGAAGTGAAATATAATGAGCATTATTTTAAAAGTGACCTCGATTGAAATAGATTTCCCCTTTCAAACATTCATGTTCACAAATGATTTGCATTATTACAGGAAAGCTGCCCTGCTGACTCCTTTGTTTAAGCAGCGACAGTCACAGACCAGTGAATCTGATGAGGATGATGCATCATTGCTGTGACCTCTGCTGCTTGATGTTGAACTGAAATAGTTTGACTCTTGCTGGATCTCCTCCAGTTAATGCAAAGAGGACAGACATTGAGTTCAGCCAGGTTTTCTCTTAAAGGTTTACACACAAACACACACACTGCCTATGCCGAGTCATTCCTCATCAGTATCACCCACTAGAAAACACAGTGTATAATGTGAACACAATAGAATGTGACAGGTGCTGAAAAAATAAAAAAACATTTAAGGCAGGTCAATAAGGACTCTCTCGTCTCGCACTCCCTCCCTGTTTGTCTTTTCCTGTTTCACTCTCACACTTTCTGCAGGATGACAGTTGGGAGTACTTCTTGTATCATGCTCACTGGAGTGTTAAATTATTTTAAGTAAGGCCGCTTTACCCAGGATTGGGGGAAGACGTGCAAATTCTTACGATCTTTTGGCTGCCGGTTAAATGCTGTCATGTCCCAAGAGTGTTGTAACGTTGGGTTTGGAAAGGTGCACCGGTAGGATAGCCCTCTTTTTTTACCTCAGTTCTTCTCACGTCTGACCACTTCAGGAGATTTGACACTCTGGCTTAACAAGTTTAATGCTGAAATATTTGGTTTGTGTATAAAGCAGGTTTTATTCATCCTAAGCATCCTAGAAGATGCATGAAAGCCAAGGTTAGTTTAGTGAGGATATTATGTTCTGTGGGACTGTAACCGACTGTTGATTAGTGAGTTTGACTAGTTCAGTTACACTAGACTCGTCCAGTGGTTGGTGAGTAATAACACACAAAAAACTAAAATGCAATTTTAAATGTAAGTGATTGAAGTCTGTACATTCTGTCAAATGGTGTTTGCACCTGTCACTTGGTAGAAGCAAGCCAATTATTTTAATCTGGGATATTTTATAGATGATGAATTTAAAAAAAGTGTTGGTAGTTGAAAAGTTGTGTCTCTGATTCATTGCCTTTGAAGCAGAGCTTCTTCAGTTGCACAATTACATTGCACTTCAGATCACCTCTGGGGAACTATGTTTCATTGTTAGCATAATCCTTACAACTCTTTTGTCTGAACTCTTAGTAAGTTTGTGCAATTAAAGATGTAATATATCTTAAATTATAGATATTTTGCCTTTTTTGAACATCTGTCGGCTACCATATTGAAGCTCCTCATGCTATTTTGCTATTTTTGAGATATTTGCCTATATGCAGATGGACTTTTTCTTATTTTTTGGCTTTTTTCTCGGCCTTTTTTTAACACAACAGTGTTTCCTGTCTTTACATCCACTTCGAAAAGTCTGAAAAGTAGAAAAATTTACTTAAGAATTTACTTAAGACTAAGTAGTCATTCAGACAACCCACAGATTGGTCGATTGACCAATTATAGTTTTCAAAATTTATATATTATATAAATTCAAAGTTTGGGTTTGGTAAGATTATCTTTTTTTTTTTTATGTTTTTGAAAGAAGTGTCTTATGCTCACCAACGTTGCATTAATTTGATTTAAAAAAAAAAAACCACACATTTATTATTACTTTTTAAAATAACTGTTTTCTAAATGTAATTTATTCCTGTGATGGCAAATTTTCAGCAGCCATTACTCCAGTCTTCAGTGTCACATGATCATTCAAAATTTTATTCCACAAGGTGGCAATGTCTGATACACAATGATGAAGTGACGTTTCACTCATAGTTACTGCAGGCAGGAAACAAAAGAATGGGAAGTATCATCAGCAAAACCTGAAATGGCTTAGCAGAGCAGGTACTGAACGCCACTGTCACTTGATAGTGGATCTGGTGAAGAAGCTGTCAGCGATCAACATATTGATATTGATGATGTTGAAAATGATAGTTTTGAAAATATGTTTGAGATTGCGAATATAAGCCAGATGCTGAATGTACTGGAAAATTAGCTCGACAAGGACAGTGATGATATAAAACTTCTGCTCAAACTGAACCCTTCCAAGCTCTAAAAGGTAACAAAATATGCTTTATTTAATTTTTCTGTAATTGTTACTCTAATATCATGAGAATTTTATAATGTCACGACAGGTAGAGATCCATCCATGTTAGATATAGATCCGGGTAGCTAAAGCTAAAGACCCGAATATGTAATAATGATTGGTGAAACATTCATGCATTTAAGGGTTAAATAAACAAATGCATGTTTTATTGATTATTTCCCACTGTATCTTTCATACATGTAGGGCACGACTCGTTATTCAGTCTCAAAATCATTCCCCTTGATCGCAATAAATACTCTGAGTCTTGCCTTCCTATTCTTTTCTCACCTTCAGACATCCTCCAACTCTCTTTCACCACACACGGGGAGCCTCTTGCCGCCTCTTGCTTCACAAGCTGATTGTTGCCATGTCTGGTTATGATAGCGCTGTGCAGGGTAGGACGAGGACTGTGTCTCGCTAGGTGCTGCCAGGGACACAGGCCAATGTTTCCCTGCCTTCCATCATGCAGATCGTGTTCACTGGACAACTTCCCAGATGCACAGAACAAGCTAATATTCAGAATGTAAACCTGTACTTACTAATACAACATGATAGGCTTCAGTTCTGCTGCACTTGATACTACAGAGTGCATCGAGATGTGTTAGCATAACTCATTTTTATGTTTTTGACTGATGTCCATGTACAAATTACCCTCATTGAGCCCTCAATTACATTTTATTTCATGTTTCTTGTATCTACAAGGAAATGTAAAGTCTGTTTTAATGATAATATTATGCTAATACTTCCTTCATAATGTATGAGATTTTGACATGTATTATGCAAGATCACCAGCCTGTCAGATTTACTTACCAAAGCTTTAGTGTAAAAACATGAAACTTTTAAAAGGAACTGAATGCGTTAACATGTTAAATACCAAAAATTACAAGATTATTCGCAAATTATTGACATTGAGTTATTAAATATATTGACATTCCTGGTTTCATTTCATCTGTTGCCAGAGGCTGTTTATTTATTGAGTATCGATACCATGGTGCTAAAACCTGGTATTGGTATCGATCCTGGTGTCATTCCAAATGTCTGCAGGATTTTGCTCCATGTGGGATATCTGAGATTTTCAAGTTCATATTTCTCAGTTTTGCAGTTAAGGCACAGGATTAAAGGATCCTGCTTTCATCTGAGGGCACTTGGGGATGCAGGATATTTATGATGTGGTACTGCCGTCACTGCTGACCTTTAAGATGCCATGTCATCACAGCTGCCTATCAGCGTGTCATTTCCTGCTCTGTTCTTTTTCTCCACCTGTCTGCCTCTTGCTCACGTGGGGATAAATAAGGAATGAGAGTGAATAACAGCCTTCAGTATTTGTTTGCAGTGGGTGAAAGTCAAACTCAGGCAGATTGGATGTTCAAGCCTCTGTTGAGCCAACAGGGAAACAACCGAACATGTTATTGCATGTCACTCACTTGGCAACAGCAGGGTTTCTTCCGGTTGTGTTTGTTGTGTCATTGTTTTTTGTGCTGTCGGTGGTTCTGGTGTCAGGGTGAGTGCGGTATTATGTGCTGTCATTCTAATAAGATTAGATACAGTTCCTAAGATTTCCAGTGAAACGGCTGCCAGCTTTTTAGAGCCATGAGGAGCGAGAGGGGCGCTTGGTGTGTGCTTGAGATAGATGTGTTGTGTCTAATTTTTGTTGTGATTAGAGTCCAGTTCCCATGGCCACTCCAGATCTCCTACACTCTGATACACTGCACTGTCAGCAGCACTATCTGTTAGCTAGTGTAGGAGACAAGGAATCTATGATCCAATCATTGGGATCTTGTTCGGATTAAGGTAATCACAATACCAATACTTCAGTGAACATACAGTACTTTAATTAAAAACGTATAATTTGTATTACCAATTTCAAGAAAAACATACATGTAATTGAACCAAAATGACCTTTTTAGTTATCTAACATTAATATTATCATTATTGTACATTGATCAAAAGTAGCAGTAAAGCAGTAGCAATTTCAAATAAATGCTGTTGTTTTGAACTTTCTATTCATCAAGGAATCCTGAAAAAAGTGAAAATATTACGCAGCTAATTTCAACATTATTAATAATAAGAAATGTTTTTTTGGGCACCAAATCAGCATACTATAGGAAATTATTTTTGAAGGATCATGTGACACTGAAGACTGGAGTAAGGACTGATCCCATCCATCCATCCATCCATCCATCCATCCATCCATCTATCCATCCATCCAATTCAGCTTTGCCATCACAGAAATGAATTACATTTTAAAATATATTAGAATAGAAAACAGTCATTTTAAAATTTTGCTCCAGTAAGACACCTGTGTGAGTTATCCAAGCTTGTCAGCTCAACAAAACTATACTATATATATTAAAATAGAAAACAGTTGTTTTAAATTGTAATAACATTTTGCAATATTACTATATACTGCATTTTTAATCAAATAAATCCAACCAAAAAATCTTACTTTTGAACAGTAGTGTGTATGTACAAGCATACTAGAATTACTAAAGCAGTGAGTGTTTTTATATATTTAATTAATTATTCATTTATTCATTTTCCTGTCAGTATTATTGTTTGATTAATATTAATGGCATACGGTAATAAAGAGTGGCAGTGGCAGGTCCCATGCATAAATCTGATTTTGTTTTATTTTTGCTCCGCCTGTTTATATTCACTTAAGAAAAGCCCACTTTGTTTACATTATATACATGCATTTGTATGCCTTTGCTTGCAGCTGCATTGCCATGAGCGTTCCTCACAGTCCTCATGCTTATACACATGAGTATTTGAAAGAAGCTGCATACAGTATCAGCCATATCGATCGGATATAATTACTTATATTCTTACTTTTTATATTATAGATTTTTTGTTTACATTTTATTTTAGCATCACTTGGTAGTAAGCAACAGTGCTTTTGACATCCCTAATAGGTATCAAAGCTAGCTCACTCCCTTGACATCATATTTTAACAAAGGCAGATGAAATCTTCCCTTTTCTAGGAAGAATATCAAACAGACAAGTCTACTTTCGTTTAATAGCAAATTAAAATGTGTCTACTCTTCTCTAATATTTCTTCTTCAAAGATCAGAATACCAATTTGACACTCTTTTTCTACCTGCTTTTTCCAATCAGTAGTGCTTCAGGACTGTCTGCTACCAGATTTCTTGAAAATCTACATATTTAACTGTCCATAATTTAAATGTTGATCCTGGTTTCCCTTTAGTTACTTTAGTGAAATTTACAGGATTTCCAACTCGTTCTAAGCTAAAAATGAGACTGGACTGTGCACAAGCACTATCAACTTTGTTCCACTATTTAAGCTGTCATACAGTAGCTATTCATGCTCTAAACAATAAAAGCTTGCATTACAAATTGAATTGAAAGAGAATCTAATCTGGGTATATAAAACCTACTTTATATGGTATATTTTTGATTGTAAAATTCACTACTGTTACCTTTGTGTCAAGAAGGCATGAATAATATAGAGGGAGAGCATTTTAATTTTATTTCCTCTTTGATTTCTTTTTTCTCTCCTTTTAGAAGATCTCAGACCTATTAAGGTTTATCTCTGTTCTGCTGGTCAAAGAGCCTCACTTGGGATTGTAGGCAGACATGTATCCACATAGACATAATTATTATTATTATTAAACCCACCTGAAAAAGCAGGTGTGACCTTCACCCACTGAAGCTACTTTAAGCAGGATAGAGTCTGGTCAGCACACTGTATATATACAGCATATATATTTATATATATATATATATATATATATATATATATATATATATATATATATATATATATATATATATATAAAGCTAAATTGACTGCTGTAAGAGATTATTTATTTTGGACCCTATACACTGCAGTGTTTAAAAATAGTAGCCTAGTTGTAATAATAATAATAGGTTAATAACAGGGTAATAACAAGGTTACAAGCTATCACTCAGTAGGGGCTAGCTAGTTTCTTATAGTTTGGGGCCAAATGTTGGTTTAAAGTTATTGATAATTTCCCATAAATTAAAGAAAAATATTAGTTTTAAACAAGGATACATGAATGGGTACAAGAATGCAGTCGGCATGACAATTTGTGTAAAAATTTAGAAAATGAGATTATTTATGTGTGTTCACATTCAAGAAAGCAGTGGAGCACAGCGTGTGCAATGCATCAAAAAGACAAGGCTACATGTATACAGGGGACTGGTTTTCCTCAGCCCTCACTATAAAGCAGCAGAATAAGCTGTTGATGTCTCATTGCTTGGCCTTGCCAGATTGAGCTCTATTAGATCTATTGCCTAATACTGCTGAGACTGTAATGGCATACTTTCAGATAAAAAATTAATAACGGTCTCAGCTGAAACTTTTTCCCTTTCTGTCTCAGTTTTATGTTTCATCTGTCTCTCTCAGCGTAGCGGTTGACCTTGCTGGGGAGGCATCTGCCACAACATGAAAACAACCCCTACTGAGACTGATCTGAGAACTGTAATGTTCACCCGAGAGCTGAAGTCTGCCAGCTCTGCTTAATCAAGATTATGTGTTCAGCAGTCCTTGTGTTGTGCACTCTAAGAGCAGAAAGGTGACTGGGTGTTCAGGGTCAGTACTGGTAATCAGTGCTGTTGTTTTAGGCTGTTGCCCAGATATAATGGACCAGTATGTTGGGAGGGAATGATGGGTCCTATTGGTGGCGATTTCATTGTGCTACTGTCTGCTTTTCCCAGTGACCTTCATTCATATAAATATCTATCTATCTATCTATCTATCTATCTATCTATCTATCTATCTATCTATCTATCTATCTATCTATCTATCTATCTATCTATCTATCTATCTGTCTATCTATCTGTCTGTCTGTCTGTCTGTCTGTCTGTCTGTCTATCTGTCTGTCTATCTGTCCGTCTGTCTGTCTATATATATATATATATATATATATATATATATATATATATATATATATATATATATATATATATATATAATATTAGACAAAAAAATGTAAGCCAATTAATAGTAAAATTCCATCAAATTGAAATGATTAATCATTACATATTTTAATTGAACAATCCTAAATCAATTATTCAATTAAAATGTAAATTGTACTATTAATTGAAATGTGTAAATCTTTAAAAAAAAAAGCTTACACATTTGTTTGAGTTTATATTTTATAAATTTAATGTATATTATTTGTACATTTGTTCCCACTTTCTTTGTTGATTTGATTATCTTTTTATACAATATATATACTATAAAAAAAAAAAATAATTTACATGTTTCTGTGTGTCTGTCAAAGATGATGCAGATGCAGAACAAATGTGTTGGGAAGCCTATATAATAGTCTGTTCAATTAGCCTCTAACCCTTGATTCTTGCTTGATTCTGGCCTTTTTACATTTTTCTTCCTGATACATTCATGGATGTTTTTTTCCCTTGAATTGGCTATTTATAAGAGCACTCATTCTTTCACTTTATTTTTGTGGTGATGAAACATGTTATTGGAGTAAACAATAGGCCTTGGGATTCATCCTAATGGGTATTCGTATTACCCTGATACCCTGATTGAATCCTTGGAGCATGTTTCTTCATTTTTAAATAGGACAAAAATAACCTAATTTGCACGACACCGACATATTCCATTTAAACTCACAGTGAAAAGTGCATTTTCTATCTGTTCTTCCTAACCTATATTTGCGATATTAATGTAATCGAGTGGCTGCAGTTGTTCTGTGCTGAGTTTTCGTCTCTGAGGGATAAGCGTTATGCGGCGGCCAGCTGTGTGTCGGTGCATGCTGATGTCGTCTGAGCTTTGTGTCTGATGTGGGCGCTGCTTAATGGCTTTCGTAATATTCCTCCAACCTTCAGTTATTCACATAGTCTGCAGTGCAAATATTTCATCCATTATGGCACCTCCATTCAAAATCTAGAAGTGAGACAAAAGCAGGACTTTTGAAGGTTGTTAAGAGTGGATCCTCTCAAAGCTTGCAGGGGATCGGGGGATATAAACATCCAGGTGGAAAAGATTTTAATGATGCAATGTTTCATTCTTTTTCTGCAACAGGGTTTGTGTTTGGGGTTTTGCACCAGGCACCAGGTCAATGTAATCAATCACTTTAAATCTCGATGGTATGCAATTTTTTTTTATTGAATTTTACCACTAGCCGTTCCCCACCCATCGTTGTCAGTATTGGACAACATTTGAAGAAAGTACTGGAGATACTGCGAGCAGCTCTCTGCACGACCAGCATCTAAAATGTGTTGCTTTCAGCCTAAACCTATACAAGCTTGAGTTTCTCTGGAGATACAATTTGAAGTTTTCACTCGTCTGCTTTCACTTGTGGTTCTTTTCAAGGAGGTTTCTCAGACTCAGTTCAGTTCTGCCTCTCATACAAAAGGAAATAAACAAACAAGCACAACACAGCACTCTCTTTTTTTATACGCTTTTGCTGGTGTTCAGTACTGTATTTATTCACAGACATGCAGTTTTGCATAGCCGGATTTTTGATTAAACTACAACAGGTTTAGACCACATTGCACCATATTCTGGTCATCAACCATTATATGAAGTTGATGCTATTAACCTTGCAATCTTTGACAAATCCAGTAAGTATTTCTCCAATAAGACACCTGTGAGATAGCCATTCAGATTAGAAAGTATTTCCAGTTTTTAGCAATATGCATTAGACGTTCTGTGGGATGACTATGCCATCTCAGACTGAGACTAAAGGGCAGACTGGCCTCCACTAATGGTGCGGCTTCTCACTCCCTGGCACCTTGACCCCTGCTTCAGCGGTACACCCACCTGCTCATGCGTTTAGCCAGGGCCATGGTGTGAGTGTCAGCATAATCCACCTGCCACACTTGCAATCTTGGCGAGACAGCACTCCTCAACCCTGGCCGTGTAATAGGCTGTCTTTCAGAGTGGAAAAGTCCCATGGGCACTACACTAAAAGCACAGAGAGAGAGAGAGAGAGATGGCATATCACAGTGTTGGTCACGAACACACGAGGCTCTTTGCCTCTGGACCTTGTGTGGCAGGCCTAATCCATCATTTAAGATGAGAGGCCCTTATTTTACTCTCCCGTCTCACCATCCTCACTATACTGCCGGTTACTATTTACCTTTTAACATGTTAACCTTGAATCGCCGGCACACATCAGGTATTTATAACACCTAGGCCTATAAGCACCTTTTTTTTTACTGTAATAGCTATGCGAGGAAGCCCTCAAAAAGTTTCTATCCTTGACTACTGGGAAATTGTGGTCAAGTGCACATATTCTCATAAAATGTTTAATTCTGGGTCTTCATTAATAATAGATTTAGGCCGATACCAGGCTGGCTGTGACAAAGCGAGAAGCGAAATTATAAACAACTGAGTGTTTCTCTTGTTTTCTTTGAAAAATAGTAAGATATTCCACATCCAATTGAGAATATCAAGGCACATATCCAGCTAATCGTCATGCACATCACCGACATGCACCCAGAGGAGGACTGCAAAATGCTGGCTGAATTGCAAGTGTTCTGAAGGACAAACAGCAAAATGATCAAGCGTCTTTTTTGGTAATTGGCTCATTTTAGTGGGCAAGGGCTCCTAAGTGAAAGTAATGATGTTTTCCCCATATTTAAAGTGAAGTGCTATGCTGGATGTGAGGTAGGGAGTCATGCCATCTGTTTATCAAATTGCCAGTGTAATGCACCGTTTTTAAGACTAATGGGATTTGTAATTAAAGTTAAGCGCATAGGCAACACAAATCAAGAAAGCTCATCCTAAAGCACACTCACGTTTAAATGCACAATTCTATTAGCAGCTGCAGACTAAAGACCATCAGAAAAATGAAGGTCTAATTCTTTAATTGCTTGCCCTCCCCGTCTGGGGCTCTTTTAGGCAGGAACTGTTTTGACAGCAGTTTACGAGGGTGAGTGCTATGCTCCACGGAGCCGACAGATGAGGAAAAAATGTGCTTCTGTAAACTAGGTAAACCCGCTGCTCTGGTAATGCATGATATATTTGAAGGACTTTTTATTGTTGATGTGATATTTTCCACATTTAATACACAGCATCCTTGAAAAAGAAAATATTCATATTTTACGATGCACTAGTCAACAAGCTGCTTTACTGTGTTTCTGTGTTTAAATGGTACATTAAGTTTATAGCTTAGTAAAAACCAACAGACAGGCAAAAACAATGCTTCAGTAGGTGCTTGTTCGTTTTCTTTTCCCCACAAACCGCATTTGTCCTCAGATGCATTTAATTTGTCTGTCCTTCATGGGTTCATACTTTTTTAAAGGGATAGTTCACCATTCTGTCATCATTTAATCGCCCTCATGTCTTGATTTTCTTTCTTCTGTGAAAAACAAAAGGAGTTGTTTAATTTATCGCAGAATGTTCAAGCAGCTCTTTTTCATAGAGTGACGGTGACTGTCCAGCAAGATTTTTAATGAATAACGTGAACAGATGTTAGTTACTGTAGATGTTTCTCCATATAGCCTGCTAGCCAAAATTAATGTAAATTCATAATTGATTTTTTTTTTCTTCTTCACATGTCCTTAAGTCCTGTTCTTCATTTCTGTATTGCCAGCAAGATACCAAGGCAGAAAGACATTGTCTCCCTGAAGCCTGACCTTTTAAGAAGTGAGAAATTGAGGTCAGGCACGGATGCAGTCCAATTATGGCCCAACCTTAGTTAGATTAGCTGCAAAAGTCCTACACTGTATTCATGGATTTCAGTCTGGTCGAATTTGATCTGGTTTTAGAGTGGAGCAAATCAACATATTTCATCTGAAATCAATTACGGATAACCTGCGAAATGAAAACTGATAACCTTCACTGATTGGCTGCTGAATGCAGAAGCATATGAGTATTTCAGTTGTGAAGGATGAGCATTTCAGAGAGAAATCTGTGTGTGTGTGTGTATGGGATTAATATTTTAAAAGTTTGGAGTCTGTTTAAGTTTTTTAATGTTTTTGAAAGAAGCTCACCATGACTCCATGTCACCATGATTTTTTTTTTCAATTTTAATATATTTTAAAATGTAATTTATTCCTGTTATAGCAAAGCTGAATTTTCAGCATCATTACTCCAGTCTTTAGTGTCACATGATCCTTCAGAAATCATTCTAATATTCTGATTTGGTGCTCAAGAAACACTACTTATTATTATAAATGTTGAAAACTTTTTTTGATAGTATTGTTTTCTTTAAATAGAAAGGAACAGCATTTATTTGAATTTGTATATGTACACACATTTATATATTGTCTTGTTAGAATTCTGTAGTAGTTTCCCTTAAATGCCAGTGAAAATCTCAAATGTTCAAAACGTTTTTATTTATGCTTTTTCCATTCACGTCAGAATTCACTATTCTATTTAGGATCAAATGATTTACTTTAAAGTAGATTCAGGTCAGGCATCCAGACAGAATCCTGCTATTTATTACTATGTGAAACAAGGTTGCTGATGCAGATGTGTTTAACGATTCAAGAGAGCGATTCTGAATCATTAATCAAATGGTTCCTCTCCTTTCTGAGCATGGGGCAGATGTTTAGGGAGATAATAAGAAGGGTTCAGAATTCGATTGGTTGTGCTTCAGCTGAGCCTCGTGGAATTGCATGCTTATGCACACTGACAGAATTTTGATTTGGCACAGCGCCACAGCCATTACAACTCCGCTAGATTTCAACAGAGTACATATGTGTTCCATGTCTCGGTCATGACATTCATATTTTTCACGATTCCTTTGGAGTGGTTGGGGTATAGTCTCCCCAGAACTCCAAACAATTTACAGTTTGTCTAAATTGGAGTGTGGTTACAAATAATGATTCTTCACTTAAAGATTCACTCTTGTCACACTTTACAGAAGGCACATGTGGCACTTCAGTACTGTTGCATCTTCAATCCAGCACAGCACACTAACAAGGAGAATTCTAAAGGCTGTCCAAGTCGCTCGTTTCCATGTAGAATGAACGAGGACTGAAGCTTTCAAGCTTCAAAAAGGACCCAAAGCACCATAAAAGTATCATTAAAGTAGACACATGCTATATCTCAAGTGATACAGTAGCGTTGTGTGGGAATTGTTAACCGGATTATTGCATCAGTGTGTTGAACTCCAGAACAGGATCAGTGTGATTCATTAAGGAATCATTTGTTTTGTAAATTGGACCAACTTGAAAGAATGATTTGTTCATGAATCTGACATCTCATGAATGTGCCACATATTTTCAGTGAATAAAATTTAAAAAAGAAAATCTGCCACACAAAGTTGCTGTAATGGCATTGTACCACTTTTATGATATTTTAATGGTGTTTTTGTGTTCTTTTTGAAGCTTAAAAGCTTACGTTCCCATTTATTGTCAATGCAAAAACAGCATGGAGAACAGTAGTTCAAATGTTCTCTTTTTGTACTCTGCAGAAGAAAGAACATCATATGCGTTTGAAAAAAAAAACAAAAAAAAACGTGAGGGCGAGTAAATAGTGACAGAATGTTCATTTTTGGTGAAATATCCCTTTAAATAGACCAACAATAGTACCTCTATAGGGATCAAGCATCTCTCTTACTCACGCACACAAACATAAACAACCCATTTAGTATGCTCACGATTGTGGCTACTGGATACATACACTTTGTTTATTGGATTTGCAATGGTGGATCAAGGGCTAGCTTTCTGTTACACATGTTATGAAGAACAACATAACCCATCAGGGGCCTCCCTCAGGAGGGAAACGCTTGGAGCTCGGCCAGCGAGGCATATAGTGAGGGGATCATATGCTAGCTGGCATGCATACAGTAGACTGGTCAGATTGTGTGCTGTGTTAACACTTCATCTGTTAAACACCATTCAGCCAGCGCTGCTGAAGTGGAGGTGGTTTGCCATCTCTTAGAATAGAGACTAATACTGGTGTCAGGCTGGTCAATCCACTGCAATCATTGTTTTTTCGCTGATGTTTGATTTGGATTGTTAGCATTGAGAGTTTCTCTCCAAATATCAGTGCAGTGCTTTTGTAATGTGAGCACTGAGAGTATTTCAGCTTGACCTGCTGTTAGTCTGTAATACGATTTGGTGGTGTCAGTGAGCTCATGAAAACAGTTGAGCCCCACAGAGGGTCTAAATGGCCGACTCGCATGTAGGAAGTCAGTTTGCACGATGGCTTAGGGCAATACTTGAAGATTAAGATTAAGACATAGGCTGGGTGAACAGTGTGTCCTGAGCATTGACTAAGGCAGGCTTTCTCTGCCTTGACATCGCCTCTTAAGGGTACTGGGGTCCACAGACTTTCCTTGCTCTCTTAATGCACAGTGGCTGAAACCTGCACAAATCTCACAGGGATAAATAAAAAATTGGGGAAAGTGTCACCTTTAAATACCATCTTGGTTATTTTTCACAAGTAGTATTTTAATATGTGCACATTTATCAGGAGAACTTTTTTTTTTTTTTTAAGTAGACTTCATCCCTCCTGAAGGTTCAGGAGGAGTATGTCAATAACAGTGCAAAGATATATAAACTGCCACTTGCCTCATTCTTCACTCTTTAGTTTGTGTCCTAGGTGAATTATTTGCAATTATCAAATGTATTTTTTAAAATATTTGTATATTTTTATATATAGTATTATATAATTGTATTTCCCAGCACAATTAAGGAA
This sequence comes from Squalius cephalus, assembly GCF_949319135.1. Lineage (NCBI taxonomy): Eukaryota > Metazoa > Chordata > Actinopteri > Cypriniformes > Leuciscidae > Squalius > Squalius cephalus. The sequence continues at coordinate 31,536,138 of NC_137128.1, read as the reverse complement.
TCTTACAGAGGCATTAGAGATAAATTTAATGAAGTTACATAATAAGGACCTTTACATTCCATTGCCAGACATTGGCTATGAATATAACCCAGCTGTTAATATGTTTGACATTTTCACAGTTCACATTGTGCAGTTAAATTAGGTCTGTGAAATTCCCCTTCCCCCAACATCTGAACACTTGCCTGTCAAAGAAGAGCGTTGATGTAACACCCACCTGTCTCCCAGTATTATATTGTAGCACATTTATTTCATAAGCCTGATTTATGAAGCCTCTTCATGATGCGCAACTTATCTGAATTGCATACCGGTTGACAACTGAGTATATATTAATCACCTGCTGATGTGCAGGGTCTCTTTTATCCTACAAGCCCCAATAGCCACACAGATTAACGAAAATGAGGCCATCGACGTTATTACATTACATTAGCATGCATCTCATGCTCACCCACATCTTGACTTAACTTCAGTCCTCCTTCATAAAATCTAGCTAGTCTATGTATATTTATCCCCCTCAGTCAAACGGAAATTTCTGTAACTTTCCAGCAAGTTAAACGATTGCGTCTGACATGGAAATTACAGTTTTTACTAAAATTGTTTAATTCTAAATGTTTTTCATATATGTTATGACCACGAACAGTAATGCCTCCAAATTAGCATTGTTTTTCTAGTGCACTTCTCAAGCAACAAAGAAAATCTGTCCTATTAACAAGAAAAGGTGTGTTGTTCTAAACTTTTCGATGGAGGATTTCAAGAAATAGAGGCAGATTTTGGAGACTTCCTTTGCAAGTGTTATGTTCTTGCCTCGTGATACTGATACTGTCATGCTTTGTAATTTATCATTTACTTTACAGTCCACAAAAACACAGAAGGGAATGAAATTAAGACTGGACATGCCTGTTGTCCCTTGTTAGCACAGAATGATTAATAGTTCCCCATTGTGCTTTGTGATTTCTTGCATGAGATCCCTGTGGTGGCGGTGTTGCTCAGAATAAACAATAAAAAAAGAGAGAAACATGGCATGTATCCTAAGCCACTGGACTAATACCAACACATCAAAATCAAATTAGCAAGGCCTGGTTGAACTGGGTATATAGAGAAACATAGAGCGCTTTTCTTGAAGAGGAAGAGTTCTCTTCTGCCCGCAAGTGTTACTGAAGACTGCAGTAACTCACTTTGACAGGGGGACTTGCAGCAACTCTCTATGGTTTATTAGCTGACAGCAGGTGTTCTGATAGCTTTAATGTAAGCTGATTGCTAGGAACACAGTGTATGATTCATTCAGTAGCACCCAGAAAGAGGTTGAGATCTTCTATACTGCTTGTTTGACCATACCTGGCCCCAACCCGCTGAAGGCAATGGAGGGTATGAGTATATTACGAAGACCCAAAATAGTCATTGAGAGTTGTGGAATGGCTAGTTTCAGCCTCAGATGTCACGGCCATAGACCAATGGCTAAACGTCTGATGGATAAGGCACACAAAATGGGAAACACTTCAGGAGCTTCGAAGTCAACAACTGATTGGTTGAATGCTGCAGGATTTCCGGGAGACGTGTGTGTCGTGTTCTTTAGCGGTCTGCCTGGAAACCCCTGACGAAAACCCCCTCATGGAAGAAGAAAAATGCTGGATTTTCAAAAGTATGTGAAGTTCATGGCATAGAGTCATTAAAATACGTCCAAGAGTTTTACATGCCAGTCTGTTATTGTAGTTACATTGACTTTACATTTTTACACCCCTAAACATGACGTTGAACAAAATTGGTTGAATGCGATTGGTTTCTTTACATGTCAGTCAGACGGCCTCTTGGGCAGTCCTTGGCCAATTAAAGTTGCTATGAATTCCAGATCTTCTGCCATCAGTCTGAATGTCTGGCTATGCAAGACTAAGGAACGGCATATCACTGAGTGTTTCTGTCACTGCATTTGACTTTGCAGACGTATGATGGATGTGATCAAAATCGTACTCCCTGTGAGGTGATTCTGACCTTCGCAGTTGCAGTAGCTCGACCCAGAATGCCCCGTTCTTTCTGTTTACTCGAAAGCCTCACGCTTGGCAGAGAGAAAGATTGGTGAGAGAAGGCATCCTCACTCTTTGTTTGAGTGATTTGTTTATAATGAGAAATTCCTAATTCCCTGTGGGCTGTTAGAATATCATATAGATTTTGTGTCAGTCGAACAATGTGAACGTGGGCGCTGGTGTTGTGTACTCTAGTAAGTCTTTCTCTAATAATCTGCTCCAAGGCTGATGTAGGCCCATTGATAATCCATATTTAAATGGTGCACTGATAGAACAGCAATAATTCATTGGCCTCTCAAGTACTGGAGAGAATAACAATAACCCTCTTACCATTGTATAGTTATTTTCTCTATACACCATAACATGCTTTATCCATTATATATTTCTATCTGCATCTGCCTAGGAGGGAGATAGGAGGAAGGAAGTCAGTCAATGAGATAAAATCAGTGGTGGACAAAGTACACAAATCAGAACTTGAGTAAAAGTACAGATACCCTAATAAAATATTACTCCAGTTAAAGTATTGAGTACTCCATTTTAATTTTACCTGAGTAAATATTCTTGATTTTTTAAAGGTGCACTGTGTAATTTTTAGCGGCATCTAGTGGTGAGGTTGCGAATTGCAACCAACAGAAGTTACGGTGGCCGACAGGAAAATATATCGTTGTCTGAGACAGGAGAGATTAGCCAGTTAGGCAATGAGGTTTCTTTACAAAGATAAATTAAGAAATTTGGTTTACTTAATTATTCAGTAAAACGATATGTTATTGCGAATATTATTGTTACTTGTTCATTATTGTGTCAGTGTTTTATTCGCTGAATTTAGCTAGCTTCTTTGCATGAAGAACAGTGACGAAACACGTTTGTCCGTTTAGGGCCACTGTAGAAACATGTCGGTGCATTTCAATGTAAGGGGACACGCGGTGTATGTAGATAGAAATGGCTCATTCTAAGGTAATAAAAACATAACGGTTCATTAAGTAAGGTCTTTATACATCACTTAAAACATAGTTATGTATATGATATTGCATTTCTGTCAACAGATCCTCCTAAATATTACACAATGCACCTTTAAGTAACAAAAGTAAAAAGTACTGATTGATGAATGTTTATTTATTTCACAATTTTATATACTCAATCAAAGAACGCTATGCAAACATACTAGTTTTACATCATTTGAAACTCCTACAGCATGGGCATTAATTTACGTTATGTTTAGTTTTTACCTGAAACCTACCATTCAGACGGCAATGACCACACTGAAGGAAGGAAGGAAGGAAGGAAAGAAAGAAAGAAAGAAAGAAAAGCAAAAGTTAGAAGAGAGCAAAGAGGGAAAGAAATAAAGGGAAGGTTGGGGAAGGAAGAGTCGTAATGAAGGTGAAGAAGGAAAGAGTGGTGAATAAAAGGAAGGAATAGAGGGAAAAAAAAGAAAGAAAAGAAAGGAAGGAAGGATAAAATGATCTTTCAGAGGAATGAAGAAAGAAAAACGAAAGGAGGGAAAGTATGAATGAAGAAAGGGGAAGGAAAAAATGGATGGAAGAAAAGCAATAGAGGTGGAAAGAAGGAAGAAAGCAGGAACATTGATGGAAGGAAGGCAAGAATGAAGAAGGAAAGAAAATGGAAGGAAGGCAAGAAAGGAGGAGGCAACAATAGATGGAGAGAAACCAATGAGGTGGAAGTAAGAATAGAATGAAGTAAGAAAGAAGGAAAATGGATAGTATAGTATAGTTGAAGGAAAGAATGAAGAAAGACGATAGAAGAAAGAAAACAGAAGGAAGGGAGAGAGAGAGAGAGAGAGAGAGAGAGAGAGAGAGAGAGAGAGAGAGAGAGAGAGAGAAACCATAGAGGCTGGAAGGAAGGAAAGTGAAAAGATGATGTTGATAGGAAGGAATGAAGAATGATAGATAGGAGGAGAGAGAGAAAGTGAGGAAGGAAAGAAGGGAGTAAGAAAGGAAGGAGGAGGAAGTAAAGAAGAAACAAATAGGCAGAGTGTTCTCTGATCCGGCCTAATGAATCCATCTGATAGCAGCAGCTCGTTTCGTCTGTCTTTTTGCCATATTAATCCTTGTGATGTCAGGCTATTGATGAAATGGAGACAACCTCAAATTGAATTCTCAGAAATAGCTAGGGTTTGTCTGTAAACTGCCTTTCTTCTGAGCTTCCATAGCCACTGTTTCATTACTGTAAATTAGTTTGCCTGGCCGGTCGCCAGCGCTACCTCATCCTCGGGCTCAGAGCCTCTCATCCAGCCATTGATAAGACATGAACGTATGTCTGAAGCATGGTTTTAATGAAGCCCTGCTCATTGTACAGTAGTTGTCAGGTACAGTAGCAGCGAGGAACAGTAATGAGGCAACGCTCTCCTAAATCAAAGCAACTTTCAAAACAAGCTAAGTTTAATAGCATAACTTCCAGCAGTGCGTTAGCAGCACAGTTGTTCAACAGCGAGAAACGTCAGGCTGTTTTTCTGAGCTTAATGCTTGACAGCAGTTCTGTAGAGAGCTGTTATTTCCTGTGAGTATTTTAGAAATAGTACTGACTATACAAACCATTTCTAGCGAGCAGGAAAAAAATAGGTCACAACAAGAGAGCCTGTCAAAACGTAGCGCGTATAAAACACTCACTGAAAGTGGTCTGTTGACTTTAGCATGCTTGTGCAACATATGGTGTCCTCATTTAGGTGAGATAGAGTTTCTGGGGATGGTGTGGCATAGCGGGTGTTCATCTGGACTGGTTAACCGGAATCCGCAAGGAGTGATCTGTGATCAAGACACTGATGCTCAGGTTGCTGCAGGGCGGTTTGTGTCATTAGTGTACTTTGAGTCACTTTGGATGAAGGCCTCAGCTAAGTGAACCCTCAGCAAGGAAACATTAGTGCTGAAAAGACATGGACACACATGAATCACGCAAGGTGATTTACTAAGGTTTGCACTAGTCAATTTACTGGTACATTATTTACCGCCCAAATTGGAATTGTGCTCTCACGCTAATCTGCCCTGTTTAGTCAATCTGGCCCTTAGTTTTTCAAGTTTTAAAATTCAAAGTCTTCACAGTAATGTTCTTTACTGTGTTTATAGGACTAATATTGATACAGTTTATACAAAAGTAAATTGATCATTAAACCACAAGAATACAAACGTTCAATGAATTATGAATATTTAAATATTTGTATTATTATTATTTTGTATTCAGAAGTATTTAATCGTATTATTATTATTAACAATTTTTGCATTGTTATTATTAAGTAAGGGATAATGTATAGTGAGCCGGTTGTTATAGTGAATAACAACCCCGACAGGCTGAACGGGATCCCGACGCGAAGCGGAGGGATCTTGAATCAGCCTGAAGGGGTTGTTATTCACTATAACAACCGGCTCACTATACATTATCCCGCTTATTACATGGCTACCTACAAAATAAATAAATAATTTGACACAAATTATTTATTCAAAAAGGAGTTTATTGATTTAAAAACGATTGTATTGCTTCCGCCAAAGAAAATAGTCCATTCCGCGTCCATAGCAACGCGCTGTTTTTCATGGCAACGGTCTGTTATACTTCGCAGCGGTCTGTTATAAAGAAATAACAGACCGCATTCTACATTGGAATTCAGCCAAGCCATGTAATAATTATGTATAATATATTCTTAGTGTGCATTGCTTGTATTATTGTAGTTTAATGATTGTTAGATTTAATGATTGCAATTGTCAGAATGCAGAAACAAAAATATTAAAATTATTGAAAGGAAATATAAAAAACAATTATTTGATCATTACTGTTATTATTATTATTATGTTTATCATTGTTGTTTATGGCAATACATTTATTTAAAGTTGATATAAAAAGATATATATATATATATATATATATATATATATGGGGCCAGTTGAGGCAAGTAAAAAATTTAGCCAAAAAAAATCCTTACTGTTGAGCTCTGGAGGCTTTCTTTTTCTCCTCTATGTCCTTTCACTCTATCTCTCACGCACACTTTCCCTGTAACTCAGGTTGATCCGGCTCACTCCTGATTTTTTTTTTTTTGTCCCCTCTTCTTCTCTAGTCTTCAGCTTTGGCATCGATAGCACGCTGGATGATATGGTCAGCCTGCTGTGGGACTGATAATGCAGGCTTACACATACACACACACACACACAAATCTCTGCACACACACACCTGCACAAGAAAATGCACAATGCAATCTCTCAGGATGAGCCCTGGTCCTAATCTGTCTCCATAGCAACGGGGTCCGGGTAGGATTCCCTGGTTGGCCTTGAGTGTGCCGCTAGGAATCCTGCCTCATGACTTAGACCGAGCAAGGGATTGTGATTAGCTATCAGTGTGATCATCAGATAAAAAATACAGCTAATTGCTTCTCAGAGAGCAAGTATTGAGCAACTGACATGGTTACGATAAGCTTATAGAAGAAGGAGACTCTAGCTGGGGGCCGATGTGACTCTCAGACCTCAAGCTGAGTGGTTTAAGTCTTGGTTAAGAAACAGAGTCGGTCGTACTTCTCAGTGTGGTACTGATGGAAAGAGGGAGGCTGTTTTATTTACTGAGCTCAAGCTAAGAATGACTGCAATTTGAAACAACCTTCAGTGGAGATACATTTCAGTTTGTAATGGGTTATAGATCAAACTTATATGAGGATTTATATAACCATATTCATGTACCATGGTATTTTACATTGTACTCTAAAGTATTCTATTTGTATTTTTATCACTTCAATCAGTATGGATTTTTCTACGGTCAAATAGGCATTTAAAAAATAAATAAATGAATAAATAAAAATGAATATTTTTATTTAGCAAGGATGCACTGTTGGCCTACTGTATGTAATGTTACTAAAGTTGTTACAAAAAATGCTGTTCCTTTGAACTTTCTATTCCTTAAAGAATCCTGAAAAAAATTATCACAATTTCCACAACAATATTAAGCAACTGTTTAATAAAACATTATGTACAACATTAATAAAACTGAGAAATGTTTCTTGAACACTAAATCAGCTTATTGAAATTAGGCTGCCTTCACATACAATCATCAGAGTTATCATAAATAAAGTTTTCTAAAAATCGGACATGAACGCTTTCTCAAGTTGTATTTACCTCTTGGAAGCTCGGGGATAATTTTGACACACAGGTTCCTAAGACGGGCCATAAACTTTAAACATGGTGGAGGGGAGAACAATTGCTGCTGTGACTGTTAATTTTTTCAACAACAGCTACATCGCCTTGTCTTGTTGTTAAAGTAGTGCATATCAACATATATGAATAACCATTTGAATCATATTGTATGTTTTATACACAGCTAAAATAGCCTGTATTTGACAACAATTCCAGAATCGGTAGTATAGCATGTGAAGGCAGCATTCTTTCTGAAGGATCATGTGACACTAAAGACTGGAGTAATGATGCTGAAAATACAGCTTTACCATCACAGGAATAACATTTTATATATTGTATACATTTTAAAATAGAAAATAGTTATATATAATATTTCACTATATTACAGTTTTTACTGTATTTTAACAAAATAGATGTTCAAAAATATTACACAGATCTTATATATGTAAGCAATACGGTATGAGAGGCTGTGCTGTATCGTGAATAAGTCACGGCTGAAGGGCGTTGTTAAGCACGGCATCTGGATTCAATTAGTCTGTCACCAATTATGATAGTAATTGGCAGAATAATTGTTTACTCTAATTATTACCATCAATACATTTAATCATTGATTGATCATTGGTGTCTCTTTCTAATTTATAAAAACAGAAAATCATTAGTGCTGGGCAACAATTAATCGCGATTAATCGCATCCAAAATAAACGTTTGTGTTTACATAATATATGTTTGTGTACTGTGTATAACTATTTCAAATATATAAATACACACACATGCATGTATATATTTAAGAATGTCAATATGTGTTGTTATATATAAAATATTTATATATAATATACAGTAAATTATGTATAAATTTACAGTATATACATGCACATTTCTTAAATATATACATGCATATGTTTGTATTTATATATACAAAATAACAGGATAATATAACCAGTGTTGTATAAAGTATACAATCGTCATACTCAAGTATTTTTCTTATGAACAACTTTAACTTTTACTCGAGTCAATTTCCAAAACGGTATCTGTACTTTTACTTAAGTAAAAGCATTAAAGTAAATGATATTAAAAGTACTCATACTGTGCAGGAAGTAAGTACAGGTACATTTGATAAATAATGGCACAGGTGATTGTAATGATGGCAACCCACTGAGATTCTGTGTTCGGGTATGTAAGAGTATGTCACACACACACACACACACACACACACACACACTATGGGCCCTATCTTGCACCCAGCGCAATTGACTTTGTACACCGACGCATGTATCATTCCTATTTTGCACCCGCGCACAGCGGACTTTTCCCTCCACAGACGCACGTCGGTAAACTAGGGAATGAACTTGCGCTCCCCGGGGCGGTTCAGCGCAAAGAGGAGGCGTGTTCCGGCGCAAACGTTCCCTCATGCTATTTTGCAGGTTTAGAAAACAATTCCGCCACTGACCGAAAAAAACTAGTTTAAAGTCAGTGGCGCGTTGCGCATGTTATTCATATGCTATTTTAAGGGCGCATGCTTGGCCATAATCAATGTAGCGTGTGCACAACGCGCATACACTTTGATTCTCTAATCTACACAGAAGCAGCAGTTTTCATTTTTGCAAATCATACATTATTACAATAGATAGATAGATAGATAGATAGACAATTTATTATAAAAGCATAAATCTAGCTTACACATTTACCCAAATTATCATACACCTGTTTAACCGAAGCTAATTTGGGTGTGTTTCTCCATCCCCAATGTCATTTCTCTGTGTTTAACGGCCCTGACGAGAACGTCGGTCTCCTCGGCTGTGAACCGCTCCTGGCGCGTGTCTGGCAAATCCGCCGTTACAATACCAATCCGCCATGGAAAAAGCGCGTCTGCTCTTAAAGGGAATGTGAGATGTCACTCTGATTGGTTTATTTCACGTTACGCCCAAACCACACCTATGAATAATGAAGCTACTTCAGACCAACCCATTTTAGATTTGCACCGGGCGCAAAAGTAATTTATCCCGGCGGTATAATAGCAACAGCACCCAAGACCCGCCCACAAAGTTACTTGCGTTTTGCGCTTGATACTTGCATTTCAGATCGTTAAAATAGGGCCCTATAAGTGAAAGTGATACTTATAGGCCCTATAAGTGAAACATGAGGGTAAGTAAATAACATAATTTTTTGGGTAAACTGCCCCTTTAACTCAAGAACTAAACAATTAAATGAGTGTCAAATGCACATATGATCCACAATACAAAAAATAAAGCAAACTATCTATACATACAACTATGAATGAATTCGTTCAGACAACGCATTTGGAAAGATGCAGAACAATGGAAAAAAGGAGGCACAATGGTTAAAGATGTCCATCTAAGCATGTAAAAGAACAAGCTTTTCATCTTTTTCATCACTACCACCGGTGGGAGAGTTTGGTCGCATATTGCACGTAATTACAATTTCAAAATGTTTACTTAAGTCTAAAACATATTTACCTTATTAAACACAGAAGAAAACTTACATGAATAGCGTCTTCAATTTAGATCATTAGTGGAGAGCCGTTACACATTGCTCGGTGTGCTTGTGCTTCTCAAGTTTTCTATTTGTGATTTGCGAAATGAATCATACACACCTCTTCACGAACCAATTTGACAAATTCATAGGAACCAAACTGACCAAAAGATTCATTTGCGAACTGGATATCGCTATGACCGATCAGAAAGGATTGCTTTGCACTTTGCAGTTGCAAATGTAACGAAAGGGTCTGGACAAATGTATTGGAGTAAAAGTAAAAATGTTCTCTTTTATATGTAGTAAAGTAGAAGTCAACAAAAATATTTATATTTAAGCAAAGTACAAATCAAAAACTGTACTTAATACAGTAAGAAAGCATTACTATACACCACTGAATATAACACTCCCCGGATGAGCCATTGTCCCTGTTGAGGTTAATGACTTAGAACAGGTGCAAGTTGGCTAATGAGGGGAAGGTACTACACCTGTCTCATAATCAACCCTACTTCATGGCGTGTTGGAACCATGCAAATCGAGCCAAACACCTCACAGCTGAAACTTTAGAATGATTGCTTAGCTCCGACGATCGTTTTTCGAAAAAATAATTACACTTTTTTTTTTTTTTTCAAAACCATCTGTTCATGATGTCCACATATCCTCCGTCTTGGAGCTGGTTTCTTGGATGAGAAATACTAAGTCGTGAGCATGTCCTTATTATAAATCTGTCGTTTTTAGCGAGGTGTGTTAATACCAGACATCTACTGCTGTGTTTGCCTGATATGCCTGCCACCTCACAATAAATAAATCTTAATAAACTAGTAAAAATTATCCCAGTAATGTTTAATGAGCACCCTTGGTGGTGAAAAGAAATATATTTTACGTCTCTTAAAGATATTGCCTTATCTGCCTCCCTCACTCCATTTATCTCTGGTATATTGAAGTTCCTTTCTCCTCTAGGCCTCTGAGAGAATTAAAGTTAGGATAAATATTGATAGTAGCTAGAAGTCACTTAGTATCAAGTTATTTTCCTTACTTTTTTAGCATCATCGCCGTGAAATAAGATTTCACTTGCTAAAGCTTTGCTCGAGAGGTGCTTCTGTTTGCATCCAATGCCGTTCATCACTGTTGTTCAGTGAATGCCGCACTCCAAAGGCTCACATAATATGCATTGATATTGCTTTTGTAGTGCTGATCCACAAGCATTGCGCTGAAAAGGCAGTAGATTTGTGGCAGTAGTTCACACCTTTGGATTATTAGGCCAAATCTCAGGCATTACAGGATTACATGGGATTATTGTCACACTGGATTATTTGTTCAGACACCACATGGTGTTATGATGTTGCATGGCCTCCCATTCAGTGTATTTATAGACTTTAATTGCACCAAATTAGATGTTTTTTTAATTATTATTTTAAATAATTGGTAAGCCCCCCCCCCCCCCCCCCCCATGTTTGAGTTTCACTGTGTGGAGTGCTGAATGCTTATTTTAATGAAATGTGCAAACTCTATCTCAGAGTAAAATATTAAAGTTACAGTGCAAATGGTAACACTTTTCAATAAGTTAACATTTGTTGCATTTATTAATCTTTGTCAATGTTAGTTAATAAAAAACATTGTCATTCATGTTAGTTCACAGTTCCATTATCTGATGTTAACAAATACAACCTTTGATTTCAATAATATATTGGTATATATTGAAATAAACATGAACTAAGATTAATGAATGCTGTAGAATTATCGTTAATTCTTAGTTCATGTTAACAAAAGTCGTTAACTAATGTTAATTAATAAAACTTTATTGTGCAGTGTTTATCGGTAAATATATTTATAATAGCATATTTAAATAAATAAATGATATGTTTATTTAAGTGAGATATAAAGTCACAATAAAGAGTTTCAGGTTTTTTTTCCCCCATCCTTATAGCAATTGAGCTGTTATTTATTTATTAGTTTTTTTCTGTTGTGTTTCAGCTTGGTGAGGAAACCTTTAATCGTGCCAAGCTGCTTAATGTTGGCTACACGGAGGCTCTGAAAGATGCAGAATACGACTGCTTCATTTTCAGTGATGTGGACCTAATCCCTATGGACGACCGGAACCTCTACCACTGTTACGACCAGCCCCGTCACTTCGCCATTGCCATGGACAAATTCGGCTTCAGGTAACATATTTAATATTGAGGGAACCACAAAGAGCAGGAATCCGTTGACACACTGTATATGATACATCATTTTATCTCACGTTCATAATTCTGGTCTATTTTGTTACATAAATAATCAAAACTCTCATATAAAGCCTGGAAATGCAATAAAATAAAATCAGTGGCATGTTTTATATGAATTTAATATCCTTGTAGAATTGTGGCTTTGCCTGAGTTTATTACAAATATGCTGGGCTGCATTTGTTGCTATTTACATACATATTAATAGACGGCATGTCTGTATTTGTCTTTGTTTCTTTGCGGAGAACAGAGTCAGTTAATCAAACAGCCAAAGCTTGAGGGCTGTCTGTCAAAGTCTGTGCTTCTGATGATTAATTGCTTTTTTATATGTCTTATGACGCTTTGTCATCTTGAGAATGCAGCTGAATTATAATGTATCAAAAGTTCATTTGTCAGGTGCTGTGGCAGTCTAGACAGACCTGGAGCTTTCACAAGCATATGTATTCATTTTTCAAGGCAGACGATTTTTTAGCCGAGACAGACCAGTTCTCTTTAAATGTAATAGCTGGAGATATTAGAACACTGGTGAAGGTCCTCCGTATTATGTTTTTTTATATATATTGTCGAACTTGAAATTAATTTTGTCTGTCTTCTGTCGGCAAGAAGACATGTTGGCCTTTGCTCCATGGTGTTTAATTTCCTGTCTTTGTGTGAGCGGCTGAAAGGGCCAAGACAATCTTAACTCCGTGCCTTCCTTTGTCATCCTCTGGGAACTCACTTGCATTCACACAAAGGGAACGCCTCTGTCTTAAAATGTAAGCAATGAAGTTAGACCAGTTAGTCCAATAAATAGTTACCAATCAGTTGAATTGAAATGTATAACACATTTCATGATAGTTTAACAGGATTAAAAAGTAGTTGCTGTTATTAATTTATTATTAATTTATTTATTTTTAAACAACCAAATAATAATTATATGATGATAATATATTATTATTATATTTGTATGTTTTTAATTGGTTTTGTATTATTGTACACATTATATATTTTTTTATCATTTTAAATTTATTGGTGCAGTTACTGCATTTTGCTTTTGTATGGCAGTAAAATCAACCTGTTTATTGACTGCCTTAGAAGCATCAGTGGCCATTGATAAGAAAATGATGGGTCTCATTCACTAAGTGCGCATACGCACAAATTTGTGAGTGAAATGTGAAATGTACGAGCGATTTTAAGAACAAAGCACGATTCACCAAAAAATTCGGAATAAAATGTATTCGGAATTTGCGAAAAAAAATATAGGAACAACTGAAACCACACGTACACAAAAAGCACTTACTCTGTACGGACTTATAGTCGTGTTAGGATGAAATATAACTTCTGAATACGATTATAATTATATTGAAGTATGTTGAATTAATTGTATTATATCATCCACATATAAAATGATATAGCTTCCGGTGCAAAGTTTCTCTGAATAACGCAGATATACGCGTATGTACAGCTGGCTAAGGAGAGGTCTGTAATCTGGGTCTGTATAAAAGGTGTTTATTGTGAGAACTGGTGAGAATGGCACACTTGGCATTGCTCAAAGATCGGGCAAAAGCGTGTCTGCAAACAGCCGCAAGTTTGATGAGAGTGACGAAAGGCTGCAAAAAAGCATGTGTGGAAAGCCCTTATATGGAGATGGTTTGGGCGTGTCTTATGCAAATGACACGCGGCCGCTCATTTAGAATACTCCGAATTCACTAATAACAGAACGATGTTAAGAACAAATTCATCTGCGTACGAACGCGTTGTGAATTAGGCGGAGATTTTTCGTGAGAAACTCTCCTGTGCGTACAAATACGAAATAATCCACTGCACGCAATTATTAGTGAATGAGACCCAATCTTTCCCTTAATTTTTATTCAGAGCCACGTTTCACCAAAGCTCTGTCTCAGCAGGTAACGAAACTACAGTACCTGCTTAGTGTTGTGGCAAAATTTGAACTTGGTTTTTATTTCTCTGTGGACAGCCAGACAATATGTTACAAAACAGATGCCACAAACAGACTTTCTCCGAGCCGTGAACTGCCTTCAACTGTCAGTGGGATAGTAATTCCGTTTTCTCTGTGATTGATTCACACTATTGGTTTGTGTCTCCAGTCTGAGGAGGCCTTAACATTGCTGTATTTAATAAGTGGGGCACCTTTAGAGAATTGCACGCTCTCAGACCATGAGCGTGTGAAGAAACTTCAGCCATACTGTTTCTGTGAAGACTGCTGCTGTAGCAGATGGCCTCATTAATTTTAGCTTGTTGTCTTTTAACGCGAGGTTGCTGCATGCACAAGCAAGTGTTGAGTGTGTGTGTGTGTGCGCGCGTGCCTGTAGGTTCTTGCTTGTTGTTTCTCTTTCTCCCTTATGTCGCACATTTGTTTGCGTGGGTGGATGTGGTTGCTGTCATTGGTACACATTGCAGTAGCCCAAGGCGAACCCCGGGTGGATACCCATGATGCACCTGCCAGCCCATAGCCCAGTGGGCCTCTTAAAAGAGAAGACATGGAGACAATTTTTTCAACCACTTAATGCTTTTCCAGACTATATTCATCAAGTAAACATTTCTTTGAAGGCTTCGAACACTTGCTTGAAATATAAATCTGTGGTTTCATATCGCTCTGTGGTTTAAAGGTCAAAAACATGACTTAGTTCTGAGAACCACCAAGGCCTTTTAATTCATCCTTTTTGAATCGCAATGGAGTATGTATATTTATATCAGCCTTTAATCCTGTAGACGATGATTCCTTTGATAATTCTCAGCTGACAGTGGCCTCTTGCACCGTGAGCTGTATTCCTACAAGCGGAGACGGATTCTACAGTTTACGGCGCACTTAAGCTTTTACAGGGCCTTCTTAGAGTTGTGTAGCTTAACTGGCGGGCCTGATGAAAGACAGTTGAAAGAAGGATCAGATATCATTTGAAAATGTTGAATCCCCTGTGGGAGGACTCTGTGGCTCTCTAGAATCACTCATACAAGATGCAATTTTGTCAAATTCGAATGCTTCGGTAGGCTGACTAAAGGGCTCAGTTCAGAGAACTGAACCTACAGAATGATGTTCCCACTCTAGACTTCAATCAAAAATCAAATCTATTGGGAATCCAAAGCCTTTAACCATGCATTCCAGACAAGAATATACCATTTGAGGCAGTCATTAGAGGCGAAAGTGTTATTGATGATATTAGGGTCTTGCGCGCTCAGATTTAATGCTGAAATGTGTATCAACTGAATAAATGACTGTGCTCTGTTCCTTCTCGCAGGCTGCCCTATGCAGGGTACTTTGGAGGGGTGTCCGGCCTTAGCAGAAAACAGTTCCTCAAAATCAATGGCTTCCCAAATGAGTATTGGGGCTGGGGAGGTGAAGATGACGACATATACAACAGGTAAGTCCATAAATATGCCATCTTTCTCTTTTATAAGTGCCTTAGCCCTGGTCATTTAAAGTCACGATAAAACAAAAATAATGTCAGATCTTTTCTCCTGTTTTTGGGATGTCATTTTGTTTTGAGGTCTGGTAGAGAGTGTTTGAAATGTTCTAGACAGGCTTTTAAAAAGTCATGAGTAAGTGTGCGTCATCAGGGACAGTCTCTTTGTTGCTGACCAGAGTTCTTGCGCTGTTTCTAGTTTTTTTTCTTTCTCTGGGTTATGCAGCTCTGCAGGGAGGAGCCATTTATTCTCGCCGCTCACAAATCTACACCATGTCCAGACAGAAACGTGTGAATAGATGATGCTCTGCTGCCTGATGCCTGTCTCTCCAGATAATGAATAGCTGCGCGTTCACTAGCTATCATTTTTCCCCGCTCAGGTGATGAGAGAGCAAAACCTGCAGTATATCAGGGCACACACGCTCTTGCAACAGCGATAACACTCGTGGAGAAATGTCCCATATGTCACTCTTTTCAGTTGTTTGGAGTTGCATTGATAGTATATGGCGGAAACTGGATGGTGTGATAAAGCACACCATTATCTTTTTCTGCCTTTGCCAACTGCTTTTGTGACACAATTAGATCGATTATATAAGTAAAAATAAGCATTATAGCTTGATATGAACAATCAATAGCTTCCCCTGAGATCTCCTCCTGAACTGAGCTGTTTTTATTTGGAGGATATAAATAACTCAATGTTGTTTTGAAGGAGTTTATTTTTGTGGCTCTTATTATATATATATATTTCATGAATATTTATTATCTGTTGATCATTTTGGACTTTCTTACTGCTCATTTTATGTTTTAGTTGTGTTGAAATGAGCACTTTTGCCAGGACAACAAATTAAAAATGTATATATTTAAATTTCTGTTTCATTTGATGTTGATAAAATATTTAAACACACTACCATTCATAAGTTTGAGGTCAGTAAGATTTGTTTAATGTTTCTAAGGAAGTCTTTTATGCTCATCAAGGCTGCATTTATTTGATCAAAAATACTGTAAAACAGTAATATTGTGAGATATTATTACAATTTAAAATAACTGATTTCTATTTTAATAGGTTTTAAAATTGTATTTATTCCTGTGATGGCAAAGCTGAATTTTCAGCATCATTACTCCTGTCTTCAGTGTCACATAATCCTTCAGAAATCATTTTAATATGCTGATTTGATGCTCAAGAAATATTTCTCATTATGAATGTTGAAAATGGTTGTGCTGCTTCCCCATTTTGTGTGTGTGTGTGTGTGTGCGTGCGTGTGTGTGTCTTTAAACAGTGATTTTTTTTTTTCAGGATTCTATGATGAATAGAATGTTCAAAAGAACAGCATTTATTTAAAATAGAAAACTTTTTATATTATAAATGTGTCTTCACTTTTAATGCTCCTTGCTAAATATAGCTATTATAATTTATTAAAAAAAAAAAAATTATCCCAAACTTTTCAACGGTAGTGTAAATATTAAACATGTACACACTTATACGTGTCTATGAACTTATTGCATTATACGTTAGAAGCCTTAAGTGGCCATGCATTCATTTTTTATTCTTGTTGTCTAGACGAGATCTCAACAAAACAAAAGTTGTTTTCTTGTGATCTCAGTGTATCTACAACAATAAAGTTGTAGCCGCCTTTTCGAAAGCGAATTAATCACAAATTAGCTCATCCATAATGCAGTCAATGCCAAGAAAACAAGAAAAAATGGGGAGAAAAACCAAGAGAAAACAACTTTTAAGTCAAGATCTCGAGAAAAACAACTTTTGAGATCATAGGAATGAGCTCATGTCCAAATCATGAGAAAATTAAGTTCACGACAAAGCAAGATCAAAAATGAAGTGATTTTTATTTGAAATAAATACAGCACACATTTAAAGCAAAGCATTTCATTAAAATAATTTTATACAATTTAAATGATAAAATATAGATGACTTTACACACGCACTAAAAAATAGCTTGGGACCAGTAACTGTAAAATTGCTTCTGAGAAATGTAGTTCTATCAAACACTTTTTGAAGCCACTGTGAATTGATATTCAGCTTTGATATATTACTGAAGGATGAATGTATGCTGTTTCACAGAAAGGGTGATGATATAGTCAGCTGTGAGCAGTTCTTCAAAGATAAGATGTAAGAGTGAATGGCTTGTGGACCCAGCTGTGTGTTCTGCTTCGAATTCCCCGTCTGACTGGTGGAGAGACACGTACAGACTCAGACGCTCGTCCATTTAGGTCCTCTGGGTGGAGATTTACTCAAACATACTGTCACTTCTCTGGAACCAGTTTGCTGGGGCTCCAGGGACTCCCAGTTCCTGTCAGAACAACTTCCTCTCTTCCCACTTATTTGAAGTTCACCGGTCTGACAGTGTGAGCCCAAGTGCCAATGAACATCCTTCTCTCTAAGCTCGAAATTCTGCAGCCCAGCTTCTTAAAATCTGTCAGTCTGTGCGGACGTGCCCCTCTGCCATTGTTGCTTTAGAAGAGGCATTTGTTTGTAGCTGGACCGTCTCTGTGGACTTGGTTTTTTAGTTTATTTTTGTGAAGGCAGCTGGATTTAGTGTTCAGAATCCTTGTTTCTTGCTGTAGCTGATCCTGCAGTAGTACAGTTGATTCATTGGTGTCTTTTCTAGCCGTAAGGAAGAACTGGTGGCAGGCCTGATCAAAGATGCCACACTGAAATGGAGTAGGAAAGGTCAGCCACCATTGGCAAGAAGCTACTGCAGCCATTTCTGCCCTTGTCTTTTTTTTTTTTAATGTATGACGGGGTCAGTTGGGTCATTTTGCAGCTGCACTGAAACTGTTTTTGCTATGGTCATAGTTTTTGTCTTTTGATGAAAATATTCTTTAAGTTTAGTAAACAATTTCACCATGTCATACATAGCCAATTTCACTCTGATTATAATGGCAAACATATATTATATATTGACTTAAACATCTACATTTTATACATTCAAAAGATTGGGGTTGGTAAGATTTTTCAAGTCTCTTATGCTCATTATACAAAAATACAGTGACCGAAATATAGTAAACAGTATTATTGTAAAATTTTATTACAATTTATAATAACTTTTCTATTTTAATATATGTTTAATGTAATTTATTCCTGTGATGGCAAAGCTGAATTTTCTTAGCAGTCTTAAGTGTCACATGATCCTTCAGAAATCATTCTAATTTGAATCATTCTGATTTGGTGCTCATGAAACATTTTATTATCTACTGTATGTTGAAATTGTGATGCTTTTTTTTAGGACACTTTGATGAATGGAGCAAAAGAACAGCATTTATTTGATATATATATATATATTTGTAACTAAGTAAAAGTCTTTAAGGTCACTTTCTATTTAATGTGTTCTATTTAATCTATTTAATGTGTTCTTGCTGAATAAAATTAGTATTGATTAAAAAAAATCTTACTGAAACCAAACTTTTGAACAGTAGTGCTCATATTTAGTTCACTATTGTAATACAATTTTGTCATTTATTTATGAACGCTTTATTTATTCATTGGCTGTGTTTTGGTGTCCTTTTTCAGTATTTCTATTTATGATCAATATCTGGACGGCAGCCATGCTATCAAACTCCAGATGGACAATCCCTTATAATTGTCGTCAAAAAGTATTTAATCTTACGGCAGCTTCATAATAATGTTCTTTTTAAAATAATAAGTCACCAGAAGAGGCATTATCTATAAAACCTTCTTAATGGATAGAGCAGTCACTATCATGCTCTTCAAGCTGGACAGAAGGTCATGGATGCATGCATTCGTAGAGTGAAGTCATTGTGGATAGAAATAGCCCAAAGGGATGTGTGTGAGGGAGCATGGTGGACTCAGATGACTGTGTCCTGGCCTCATGCACAGCAAATGTTCCATCAGACTGGCTTGAAACAAAAAAGCGAAGTTAAAAAAAGCCTTTGGAGAGTTTTGCTCTCCCCTCTAGCCATGTGGACAGAGAAACAGCCCATCATTCTTTCTTTGATTATCAACATCTGTGTAGTTGGAGAGGATGGAAGCCCTGGAGGGACATTTCCCTTACAGTGCAGAAAGGAGAAAATGTAAGTTAGTAGACAGGTGTGCTCCACTGCGGATTTTAAGTTGAAATTTTATAGTTATAAACAACTCTTGGGAAGATTGGACTAAAACGAGCAGTCTATTTTTGACAGCGTTCAACAGTCCCAGTCTGAGTTTGTGTGCCACTCCAGGGGCATATAGAGATGCACGAGTATAATACATGATATCAAATTGAACCCAAAGTAGTTAGTTGGAGTGCAATTTGTATGTTTTATAAAAAAAAATTGCAATTGTTTAAATGTTTAAATGCATCTATTCATTTGTCATTTTAACTGGCACTCGTAGTCCTCTGTAAAATAACAGTCAAATATAGCTTATTAAATTTTGTTTTATTTATTAAAAAGCTATTATGAATTATACAGTATATTCTGTACAGTAATCAGTACAGTACTATTTTATTCCAAACAGTTGATGAGCAAAAAACAGAGAGGGAAGGGTAGTGTGTTTGGGGAGGGCTGCAATGGAAGAAGAAAGCCAGACAAGGTCAGTCATTCTGCCATATTGTATGACCACTCCTCTATCCCTCCCTTTCTCTCTTACTAGTTCCCTCTCTTTCCTCACCCTCTGTTTGTCTGTCTCACTCCCTATATCTCTGACCTATCTTTTATTCCTGCTCCTTTCCCATTTCTGCACTGCCAGCAAGACATGAAGTAATAGTAATGATTCCATTTCCCCTCCACTCCGAGGGTCTAATGCAATTAAACGAACTGCAGGGAGAAAGAAAGAAAGGACATCTTGAAAAATTCTCAGTTAATTCAATCAAGGAAAAATAGATCTCCAGTCAACACTATTCATTATTACATCAGCATTCAGGCAAACATTACCTTAATTAAAAAATTGACTTTTTGGCTAATAGAAACAGTGTTAGATATTCCATCATATCACTTATGGTACAATAGTAATGCTTGAGTTCTGGTTATTTTTGAATGAGTGTTTCCCACCTATTTTCCACTTTTGCTCTCTTCCTGCAGGTGTTTTGATGCGTTCTTTGCCTCTAAGGCTGAGATAAATTTAGCAGCATCTTTTGTTTGTTACCAAAAAAACCAAAAACAAAATCATTTTTCTATGCAATGGCAAAGAAGTCACAAATCATATATTTGAGATGGATTTCTAAGGTCTTTATACGGCACAGCATTTTACTTTTTCCCCCAATCAGACGACTCTCAAAAGCATGGCGGCCCCAGCGTAATCACAGCTGTCTGAGCCGAGCGTGAAAGGCCAGAGAGTTCAAGGAACACTGCTGCGAACGAATCGCCCAGTATATATATGAAAATGCTCGCCGAATATGTGTGTATAATATGCATAATAATGAACACAAATCCAGCATCTTACTTGAGGCTCATGGCTGTTTAGCCAAATTACTGCAGGTGTCCAGAACAGGAGCCAACCAAATAGTAATTACAAACATGGACACGGTTATCTGAGCTTTTTTGTCATCTTTTTATGCCTCCTTCAAATACCTGGAACTGAACTGATTCCAGCCAAAACTCAAATCAAAGCAGAAGAACTAAAATAGCTTCTCACCCAGGAATGCAGTTGAGCAAAATTCAGATATGAGACATTCATAAATAGTCAATGTTCTTTAGACTGCAAAATAATGTTTTCATAATCAGTATTTTTGTCTTGTCCAGTAAAATATTTAAACATCTTTAAAATTGTATAAGATAGTACATCTTTTTTTTTTTTTTTTCAGGTACTTTTCTCATTGCCTAATGTTTCATGATTTTTAATAATATCTCTGCATGGTTTTGCTGTTTGAATCGTTGAATCAGACATTATGAGTCCTGGGTCTGACTTGATTACAAATATAACCACAAATAGTACAGAAAATACACACTTCACCTTTAAAGACACTTTAATTGGCATTGATCTCTGGGGACTGTGGCAGTCAAGGTGACACCTTGAACTCTTCATCATGTTCCTCAAACCATTCCTGACCAATGTGTGCAGTGTGGTAGAGTGCATTATCCTGCTGAAAGAGGCTTTCACTTCCACCAGTGAGCACCATTGTCATGAAGGGGTGTACCTGGTCTGCAACAATGTAGGCCAGCAGCCATATCACCCTGTAGCCCAAGACTGGTTGCCCACTGAAGCTAAGCGGGGTTGAGCCTGATCAGTGCCTGGATGGGAGACCTCCTGGGAAAACCAGGTTGCTGCTGGAAGAGGTGTTAGTGAGGCCAGCAGGGGGTGCTCACCCTGTGGTCTGTGTGGGTCCTAAAGCCCCAGTATAGTGATGGGGACACTATACTGTCAAAGAGCACCGTCTTTCGGATGAAACATAAAACCGAGGTCCTGACTCTCTGTAGTCACAAAAAATCCCAGGATGTCTTTCGAAATGAGTAGGGGAGTAACCATGGCATCCTGGCCAAATGTGCCCCTTGGCCTCTGTCCATCATGGCCTCCTCCCCATATACAGTATATATATATATATATATATATATATATATATATATATTAATTGGCTTCATCACTCTGTCTCCTCTCCACCAATAAGCTGGTGTGTGGTGGGCGTTCTGGCGCAATATGGCTGCCGTCGCATCATCCAAGTGGATGCTGCACATTAGAGGGCTGCATTGGGATTGAGTCCCGCCGGGTCCCGCGGGACCCAACGCAAATCTCGCGGGAGCGGGCGGTTTGAACTTTGCTGCGGGCGGGAATGGGTGGCTAAAAAAAACACTGCGGGATCGGGAGCAGGGATGTAGTGGAGGCTAAACGCACGTAAACGCCGTTTACGCACCTCCCAAAATTTGGAAATAGCGTTTGCCCACCTCCAAAGTGCGTTTATCCACCTCTACATTGCGTTTATCCACCTCTAAATGTCACGTTATTTGAGCGGACTTTGCTTTTCCAGTGCGTGATCGCCGATCGGCACATGATTCGAGCATTTGTGCCGTTAACTACAGAGCAGAAAAGCGCGCAAACACGGAGCAGAGAGCGCAGCGCGCGCCACACACACACACACACACACACACACACACACACACGGAACAAAGAGAACGGCGCACACACGTAGAAGAAAACACACGCTCGTGATGTTACTAAACAAGCTGCGCGAGAATGAAACTTGATCGCAGTCGCAACAGGAAATCAATAAAACGATGCAAAAAAAAGTGATTTACAGGCAGCTGGTTTAATGTAGGGAGCATGTCAAAACCCAACTGTGCAAGAGATTCAGAGGGAATCAAGCCTGCACCAGGTTAAAGACTTTTCCCTCTACATGGATGGGGATGGTTGCAACATGTCATTTTTCTCCAATCAGAAACAAGCTAGCGTGATGACACTCATACTGAACATGCACAGTTAGACCCTCCCCCCTCCAAAAAGACTGTAGACATATTCAACATATGCTGCTGCATTTGTTGAACAAAAATTGTTTTGGAGGTATGAAAGTAAACATTTTCATGAGATATATTTTTGTCATACTGTCCTGAAATTTTGTATGAATTAAACAAAACTTACTTCGTTTGAATTATTGTTTTGTTGACTTCTAAGTGGCATGGTTAGCATGTGTCAAAGTCAGTGTGTCTAGCAGGAATATGATGTTCTGTCATGGCTGATAGGGTTGGGGACGGTTGCAAGCAACAAGATATAAATTGCATGTTTAATAAAAGTTTGTTGCATTGCAAACTGTTCAATTCTTCCTGTCTGACACTGAAATATGGAGAGATTGAATAGCATCTGTAACACCTGCACACTGAATCTGTGTAGGCCTATGTTCTACACATGAACAAACAAAACTCAATAACTGTTATTTGATAAATATGACTAAATAAATAAAAAAGACTACAATAATATTATTGAAATAAATAATACTATAATATTATAGTAGGCCTAAAACAGTTAATATTTTCAGAATTCTATGCTCATTGAGACAAAAAGCTTAAGTTAATTAATGAAATTAAAGGTATTTTTAACATGTTGCAACCGTCCCTGGGTCGGGGTCAGTTGCAACATCTGACTTCTTCCATTCAAATAAATACTGTGAACAATATGTCTTATATAATCATCTTTAAATGGTATGGGTAATTGGCAGACAGAAGTTTAATATGTACAAATTTGGTTGGTCTAGTCCAAATAGTCTGAGTAACTGAGAGAAATGCAAAAAGTGTTGCAACTGTCCCCGGTCCCCACTAAACTTGATAGATTTCAACCATATTATTCCTTTCTGAGTCTCTTTAACAAGAACTTAGATTAATGTATGAATTGAATAGTGATTGTGTGACCTATGATGAGGGAACAACCAGTGATACCCTTGGTAGTACCATCAAATGATAGCCTATAGCGATGTCATCAGGATACACATACAACGGTAGGCAGTGGCCCACCTTACCGGGTGACCATGTCGTGGTCCACCAGAATTTATAGTTTACCCACCTCTTTTTTTACCACTACACCACTGATCGGGAGGTAGCCTAGCGACATGATGGAGATGTCAATAATGGCACTTTTCCACTACACAGTACCAGCTCACCTCGCCTTTGTTTGGTTTTCCACTGTATAAAAGTTGTAACTGTATCTGCTTCCAGGTACTTTTTTTTCGTACCACGTCCGGCGAGGTTCTAAACGAGCTGAGGCGATACTAAAATGTGACGTGAAAACACGGCAGACTGCTGATCAGAGAGAATCATCACTATTCACTGCGTCATCATTGCACGCGCCAGACAGAGTATCCTGAATAAAAACAGCAAAAACAAAAACAAAACCATCCAAAAACAGCATACACTCGATTTCCTCCATTGTCCTGTGTGTATGTGTCCAGAATACATGCCGGCCAGGGAAACGAAACAAACAACCCCATGAATCTCTTCAATAGCAATACAAATACATGTTTTTTCCTGCGGGACGGGAGAAGACACAAAATCAATGCATCTCTATTATTGTGCGGGAATAAATTCTCAGAGTTTTGCGGGTGCGGGCTGGAGTGGACATACATATTGCGGGAGCGGGCGGGAGTGTAACACATACGTTGCGGGAGCGGGCGGTAATGGTCAGAAATTCGGCGGGCGCAGGCGGGAGCGGGATGAAGAAAACAGTCCCGCGCAGGGCTCTACTGCACATTGGTGGTGGTTGAGGAGATTCCCCTTCTATGTAAAGCGCGTTGAGTGCCGAGAAAAGCGCTATATAAATGTAATGAAGAATTATTATTATTATTATTATTATTATGTTTAGGTAGGTGGCATGTGTCAAATTTACGTCCACATGAATGGTTTCCAGCAGAACATTGCCCAGAGCATCACACTCCCTCCACAGACTCATCGAACCAGATCCAGTTCTCGCTTCACCTGTGACTGGTTATAATGTTTTGGCTCATGTTAATACTTTTGAGAATACCCTGTAAATCCCATTAATATATTATTAAATATATGGAAATGCCATGAAACATGATAATCATTCAGTAATAGTAAGCACCATCGCTCTACATGTTCCTTTTTTCTAAGGTGAAGTATTTTGCATCATCCATAATGCGCAGTCTTGTTTTACAGTTGATTTAAAATGGACAAAGAACTGGTTACAAACTACCAAATGAATTTGCATGCAAATGTGGTCACTGTTACGCATCAAGTTTCGTCCTCAGTGACGTTTACAAATCCACTCTCTTATGCCATCGACTTTATTGTTTACATTGTCTTTTCTCTCATGATAATCTCAGGCCCTCAGAAATCTCTTTTCTGTTTCTGGGTCAAGAATACCCAGAGATTACCTTCAATCCTCCTAGCTACATTATTTATGACAAAGGCCTTGCTCTTGTATTAGTATGAGGTATATATATATTAAAATATATATATATATATATAAATCATAAAATCCCACACAAACACACAGGAATAGGCATGCCCTTATTCTCCTCGGAAGGATTTCCATCTAATCATATACTTTAAGAAAGGCGTCATCCCTCAGAAATGCAACGCGAGGCTGCTCGAATGACACGATGCTCACATGACAAACATAAGATTTGCACTAATGCCAAGACCTGGAGCCAAGCAGGGAGATTAGAATGGTTGGATTGTTCAAGCAATCCTGAGTCGCTCTAAGCTGTAGTTACTCAAACAAATGGGATTGTACTTCAGCCTGGGTGTGTGTGGAGCTGCGTGGTCTGACTGCTCTCTTAAGCAAACATTCCCGACTCAGTTCTCGGCTACTGACTTGTTTTGCTTTGTTTTTCTAATTCTGCCTAGTTTTCTGCTCATTTGACATTTTCTGGCATTCGTGTGGGTTAACGAGTCTTTGATTAGCTATAGCTGATTGATGTTCATTGTTTAATTAGTGAAAGCCTCAAGTCACTGATAGTAAAGTCTGCCTACTTCAATACCAAATAAGTTCAATACCAAATGATCTTTAAACATAATAATAATAATAATAATAATAACTATTTTTAACAACTGTTATTATTATTAAAATGTTATATTAAAATGTATTGTTGTATTATATTTTGCATTGCATGGTTATTTTATTTGGGGCTAGATGCAAGTACATACAGTGCTATAAAGATATAGCACTGTATGTAAGTTCTTCATCAATTTTGGTACATACTTTGAACGTATAGGAAGATGAACACAAAATAAACAGACTGTCACCACAACTATGACAGTCATTAGACGATGTTTTGACTGTGTGAGGCCAATCAGTCAGTCGATATTATGAAACCTCATAGACACTAACTATAACTTTTGTCTATTGTTCTCCCCTTTTCTGTCAGAATCACACTAAATGGGATGAAAGTGTCTCGGCCTGACGTGAGAATCGGCCGCTACAGGATGATCAAGCATGAGAGAGACAAGCACAATGAGCCAAACCCACAGAGGTAAGACCCTGTTCTCCTGCCACCTCATCGCTGTGCCTGTGAATGCTTAAGATTCAGAAGCTCTGTTAGGAAGTGTTAAATCACACCACTTACAGTATCCTATTCTTGTGACTTATTGATCTAAAACAGCAGAACCCTTTGCACTGCAGATATAAGACATTATGATATTACTGACATTTTACAGTTTTCAGGCAGATTGTATTCTTGCAATTACCTTTACTGCTCCAAACACCATCATGGCAAGTTTTGTTGGTGAACAGGATTGGTCTACCAACTTAGGTCAGCACCAAACCAGCAATAACCAGCCTAGACCTGATCTAGTTTCAGCAGTGAGTTATCATTAAAATTATTGCTGTGCTATTTTGCTATATGAACATAATGTAACATTCAATTCATGTTTGTAATTGACAGTTAAAGGGAGATATGTTTGATTAATTTTAAGTATTTTTTTGTTTGATAGTACCTTCTTGTTTATATCTACAAAAAATTACTGATAATATATGTATATGTATATGTATATGTATATATGTGTGTGTGTGTGTATATAATGTGTGTGTCAACAGGGCCACTGTGGCTAATGGTTTTCCAAAGTTACTAGCCACTCAGCATTTTTACTGGCTACAATTTTGACATCGATACCATGGGGTAAAACTGCCATATAGATATTTTTAATATTATCTCATACTTTGGCAGCAGGTATATTAGGCTGCTGTCACTTTAAGACCTGAAACACATTATAATTTTCAGGACCTGAAACACATAAAGACATTATATAATCTATAAATTCATTATAGATCCATTATACACATGCATTTCTTTCTGAACTGTTTATGTTCACATAAAACACAACTGACTGTATTTATGTGAATACTTGCAAAGACTGGTATTTTTACATTATTTTGTGTGTATCTGACTGTTTAGTCTCAATAAACAGTGAAAAATAACTCAATTTAGTACTGAGAGGCGGCTTTATGTGCGCGCACTTTGGGTGTGAATTGCTCATACCTCATACTGATATGGAAGGGTAAAGGGGCTGCACGTCGAGCACAACTTCTTCAGAAACAAGCCAATCTCACTATCTGTCGCAACTACAACTATTTATGCTTTAAGTCTATCTGCATGCACCTGAAACTCAATGCTGGCCAGCCTCCTCCAACAATATACTGTAAGACGGTAAACTAAACCACTTAGCTATCAGGCTAATTAGCAGTCTCTAAAATGTAGAATTCACAACACATTATCTTTTAAACAGTAGCTAATACTTCACTCACATTCTGTTATATCAAGAGCAAAGGAAAGTTTCTTATATTTTGTTTAATTTGATACCCTATATGTTTGATGTATATATATGTATATATATATATATATATATATATATGTATATATATATATATATATATATATATATATATATATATATATATATAAACATTGATTTTTCTAAATATTAAGAAATGTGGCAAAAATTTGGTCTTCATTATTGACAGACAACATGAAATATTGCCTATATAACTTGAGAAACATTTTTGTCAAAAGAAAAATAGACTATGAATATGTAATAACAGTGAACATTGTTATTGTATTAGCTGTAATAATCCACCCAGTTAGTCACTCATTATAATTGCTAGTTTGGTGTATTGCAAAATTTGTCCAGCTTTTGTTACTCAATTATCTGGGGGTATATAAATGTTCTTTTTAAGATGCATTCAGTCTTCTAAATATGATTGTGTGTGTGGGTTAATGGCAGCTGGTGGAGGTTCTTAATGCTTGAATAGCTCAGACGTCACCGTGTGTAAAATAGCCCAATCAATGAGTCGATAAGCCCATCCGTGGACGGTGGGCTGCGAGCCAGATTGTTCCCAGGTAGAAAAGCTTCACAGCGGAGAAACTAATTGCAAAACGATTCCTGCAGTTGCAGGTTGGTCCACTCTTTCTTGGTGGTTGTCTATCTTAGGAAAGCTTTGAGTGAAATGGCAAGACAGAAACAATAGAAATGCCATTAAAAGTTAGGATTGGTCTTTTCTCTGGTAGGAGGTTTCACTCAGCTCTCACTGTGCAAAGATAAGAGTCAGTGATTTATAATCTTTTGCTCAGTTTCATTCTGATTCTTTTTTCTCTTGATCTCTCTTTCTCTTTCACTCACTGTCTCTCTATTTATGTCTCTCTCTCCCTCGTTCTTTTTGTCTTTTTCCTACAAGTGGCTCAGACAATTGAAGTAATGAGCGCGGCCCACCCAGAGAGCCACGAACGCATGCTAAACTCAATTTCACTGGAGAGGACATAAGAACACGGGTAGAAATGAATGAGGTGTCTTTGCTGAAGTTAATGAATTGAAACATGCCATGCTAAAGTAGGCCTGTTGTCACAGACAGGTCGTTTGTTTGTGTTCTGTCTCAAACGGGTAAAACAATGCAGTTTCGATAGCTGAGATCCACCTTCAGTACAACCATCAGACCGGAAAATGCGCCCTTTATTGTTCGCTGAAACATTTATTTTATGCTGTTTGATTAACCCAGGGCTGCTCTATCAAAACCTTGCAGGAATAAGCAGGATACAGATACAATGCAGGTTATATATAGTACATATACAGTATAAACACGATTTTAAAAAGTCTCTTATGCTCACCAAGGCTGCATTTATTTGATCAAAATTACAGTAAAAACTGTAATATTGTGAAATATTATTACAATTTTAAATTAACTGTTGTGAAAATATTTAAAAATGTCATTTATTCCTGTTATAGCAAAACTGAGTTCCTTCTATATATGCTGATTTGGTGCTCAAGAAACATTTAATATTATTATTTATAAAAAGTTTTTGCTGATTGATATTTGTGTTGAAACCGAGATGCACTACCATTAAAACGTGTGGGGTATGTATAATGTTTCTTATATTTTTAAATTAAAATTATTTCATTATTAAAATTAAAATGTAATCATTTAAATGAATACTTTTATTCAGCAAGAAATCATTCAAATTGATCAAAAGTGACAGTAAAGACAATTATAATGATACAAAACAAATTCTATTTCAAATAAATGCTGTTTCTTTTGAGCTTTATTCATGAAAGAATCCTGAAAGAAAAACTAGCAATTATTTTTGATTAAATAAATGCAGCCTTGGTGAGCATAAGAGACTTCTTTCAAAAGCATAAAAATCCCCAAGTTATATAGTTGCACAATTTTACAGCAGTTTTATTTTGGCGTTAGTCAGAAAAGCTCCATTTAAGTGTACAAAATAAGTGAGCTATCCGTGTGATGATGAACATCCACAGACCGACACAGTCGTGGCCACTGCGGCTCGATGACAATCAATATATCAGGAAGTGCGGTCTGAGATTGATGGATCTCAACCGCATCTCTGAAACACGCCCTTACTCTGCCAGGGCTGATATACAGTAACACACAGACATGCATCAGTGTAGGTGGTAGAGTCGCAACTCATCTGGGCATCTGATTAATAATTGATTAGCACCATAACTAGAATAATGGGAAGTCATTTAGAGTATGATCCCTTCCTCTCTAGATTTTATTGCCTCCATTAGAGACTTGTGGGGATTATTCTAAGATGGCTCGTTTGTACGTGATAAGAGGTTTAGTCTCAAACCCAACAGCCTTTTAAAGTTGAGCAGGAAACTTGATAAAAGAAAGCTGATTTGGGAAATACTGTGGATTACTGACATTTATTTATGCCGCTCTTTCAAGCATATTCGCATTTTTCGTATTTCCTGTGTTAATGTATTGGATTTTGCCTCATTTCCCCTGTAATTTGTCTATAACTGTAGGGTGGACAATGTATTTATGTAGCTTCAGCTTGTATTTAGTAGTTATAAATTTGTTCTCGAGAGCCTTGTGTGTCGTCTTAAAGAGAAATTTGGGTGAAAACTGATAATTTGAGGTGCAAAAATGTAATTAATATGTTTCGTATGAGGCTTTTCCCTATTCAGAGTGCTGACCAACCAGTCAGAATTAACCTTAAGCTATGCACAATATATCTTATACACCATTTTGGCTATTGGCAATTTTATTTTATTTTTTAGTGGTATTGGTTGATATTGGATATTGGATATTTAATTGTGCATTTCATTTTATGTATATGTATACATATACATAATATGAAATGCACAATTAAAAAAACAATATCGACCAATACCTATAAATACATTTTTTTTAAATCAGCCAATAGCGGAAATAGTGTACAAGATATATTGTGCATAGCTTACAGTTAATTCTGACTGGTTGGTGAGCACTCTGAATACAATTTTTCTTTTTATTATCAATGTTGAACACAGTTGTGCTGCTTGATGTTTTTGTGGAAACAGTAATACTTTTTTTACATTCTTTAATGAATAGAAGGTTCAAAAGAACAGCATTTATTTGAGATATTAATGTCTTTACTGTCACTTTTGAATAATTGAATGTGTCCTTACTGAATTAAAGTATAACTTTCTTTCAAAAACAATCTTACCGACCTCAAACTATAAACAGTAATATATATTTTCATATAGGGAAGCTGATACTTCCTGCATCATTTAGGTTGTGGTAACTTCAAGTTACTTCCCGGCACTTTAAGTTTTGTTTTATTTTCCTGTCACAGGTTTAGGTCATTTGTTTTTTAGACATAATAGCTGCGTTCGCCAAGCACACCGTTTTTAAAAAGAGTTGCTAGAATTGATGAATGGTTTCCCTCTCCTCAGCTCTGTTATTGCCACAGCCGTCTTTGTTTGGTCAATCTGCAGAAGAGCATCAACCTCCATAATGAGACGCTATGCTTGCCGGAGGAACTATTACTACTACTATTCATCAACCTTCCCCAGATTAGTTAGTGCTGCTGCACACTGGTCCGCATGAATATTAATTTTAGTTGAGTGTGAGCCCTCTCAAATACTCCAATTTCATTCAAGCAGTGTACATAAATCATTATCTGCAGACTCTCTAATATTCTTTGTGGTACCTACACTGATATGGAAGTTGATAGCATTGCATAAATCAAGCTACCCTTTAACGGATAACTTGAACTCTCTTTCCTACTTTTGTGGCATTTTTCAGAACAAGTGTCCTATTTATTAGTACAGTTCTTCTTCGGCTAAGACCGAAATGTTGAAATTAATATCATTTAAAGTGTCTTAAGGGATGGGAGGTTAAGATGTAATATAAAACACTGGGGAAGCACAGCTCCTGAATACTCCTCTACTTTGCTTTTCTAGCTGAGCTCATTGAACCTAAGGAACCTCTCATTTTATTGATAAACCACGGGAGTCTCATATGCTAATATCTCTTTTTTTCTTATCTTCCAGAGCCCAAACCAAATGCTCATTTTCTCTGTTGTATTCAATTGTAAAATCTTGTTATATTGCATAAGTGTTTGGAAATGTTCAATGTGGCTCATAAAATGTATTTTGTTTTGATACATGATAAATGTGGTTCATTTGTTTTTTTCTTTGTGAGAGTGATGCTCTGTGCACTTTTATCAATGTTATTTCACCCCCTGCTGGTTGACATTGGTATAACCCTATGTAAGTGCTCTGTATTATGATACTTACCTTTTTTCACATTATCATTTGGCAGTGACTTAAAAGTATCTGTTTCATCAGTATGACAATTATTGAAAGTTAGACCAAGGAGCTTGGCTTTACTAGCTCTATGCTGTGGCAGTCCACCAAAAACTTGGTGTTCCAAAGCTGTTATTTTCCTTTAAACATGAAGGGATTAAATAATATTTACATATCTTTTCCAGTGAGTATGGTCTGTCTAGCTCCAAAACGACAAAAAAAGTAATATAAAAAAATTATAGAATTTTTCGCTATACCCCAAGTCTCCTGAAGCCAAATGATGTTTTTGTGTTATGAATAGACCCAAAATCAATGCTTTTAGCTGATAACCTTTATCTTCAGCTCTGAAATCAATGTTGGCACCTATGGAGCAGGTCATGGTGTTTAGTTACAAGACAGGAGAACCAGTGTAATTGAGATTATTGACTTCCAACCTGCCCCAATGCTGCCATATTTCATTTGAGAGCTGAAGATTATTAGTCCATAATGACTTTTGGTATTTCACAGAAAAAAAATAAGGGTACAACAGCTTGTCACTGGGGCAGTATCCTTAAAGGGTCGACTTTGTATCTTATCTTAACCCCTAAAAGTGGCATATTAGTTGAATAGTAATACATACCCTTAAGGTACTACTAAGGAACTTTTAGGGGTAAACAAGATACAAAAAATGTTTTAAGTCTTTTTGAAGGTACTTCAAACCAAGCTGTTGTACCACTAAAGGTAAAATATTTTCACATTTTCTCTGTTCTGAGAGTTCATCAAGTCCAGTTTGAGCCTTTTGTGGGTTTTGTAAATCCATCTTAAATCCATGGCACAGCTAATACGGTTTGCATTTCTTCTTCTTTCTCTAGGTTCAGTAAGATCCAGAACACCAAGAACACCATGAGGAAAGATGGGATCAGCTCGCTGATGTACAGAGTGGTGTCTGTGAAGAAGTATCCGCTCTATACCAACATTTCCGTAGAGATCGGCAAGCCTCCTCCCAGACCCTTCAAAGGATAGAAAGCTACCAGGTCTTGACCGAGAGACCATGACCTTGCTAAAGTTCAGCACACACACGCACACACACAAACTCTGCCCAGGGTCACCTTCCTATGATACAGCAGTGATATGCTGGATAGTTCTCAGGAATACATGGAAGCTTGTTGTGGATTCGTATCCTGATCCAGATCGAGATGTGCACACGGTGTCTGGAAGGACAGAAACATCATCGTTATACCCCAAAGGCTGTTTTTTTTTTTTCAGACCTTGAGGATCAATACCGGGAGGACTGTTCAGTTCTGGTTGTGGTGAGTAACATCTGACGATGATCTACAAAGAACTGCTTGGTCACTTGATGTAAGTCAGTCAGAACATACTGTACATTTCAAAAGCGAATGTGTCTTTGTACCTGCGATGCTTGCAGTGTTCAAATCTCTTCTTTCGTATCACAGATGTTGGTGGATCATGTGAGGTTGATAAATTGGTGCTTGAAGTTGGCTCTTTGGATTGTGTCTATCTCTTGCGCTCTCTTTTATTTTGAATCGTCTCTTGGGACTAAGCTGAATTTCGTCAACCATGTAAACGCTTCTCGCCATTTCTGAGGACGATACCTTAGTCGCGGTGTTATCATGGGAACTCGGGGGACAATTATGTAATGTGATTAGACTGGATCTGGACTAGTCCTACAAGCACATGACTGTGTCAGTCAATATGGTCCAAGTGGATCGTCACTGCAGATCCTCTGGCTGCCGTGTAGATGCCTGGAGAAACGGCAAGAACTTTCGCTTGGAGATAGAGGAGCTTCTGTAGAAGTTACTGATGATCAAACCTCTGTATCTATCACCACCTGCTCAAAACTGACTGTGCTACGAGCCACTCTGTCTTTGTTTACTCTCATTTGCCTCAAAGATTCATATTTAGACCTGTCATATATCAATGCTTTCTTTTTAAAAACTTGAAGGATGAAGTTAGTTATGAGTGCATTGATCAAATAATGCCCATATCGTTCAGTCTTTTGAGGATCATTTACAGAGGCTATATATAAATTATGGTTTGATATTTCCAGTATCATAAAATATTCACCCAGGGTCCAAAATCAACCTTTGGCCACACCTGCCAATTTGAGTGAATTGAGAAAATTTACAGACCGCAAATATGTCTTTCTGGCCAGGAATTAATATTGGCATTTTTTTTTATAAGAACGTTTTTGTCCCTTGGACAAAGGAATTATTTTAGATTGTTTAGCATATTTGTGAAAGCACAGATCATTAGAAGCTGAATTCAGCCTTTGTTGATTTGTAAAAATGTCATAACTTGAAGACCTATTTTACTTCAATTTTTCTTCCTTCATGTTTTTGTTTTGGTATAGGCCTATATCTTAATGTGTAAAGTATTGGGAGATTTTTTTATTAAAGAAATTAATACTTTAATTCAGTATTATTATATATTTTTTGAGTACCAAAACAGCATACTAGAGGGATTTCTGAAGAAAAGGAAAAGGTGTTATGGCTGCTAAAAATTCAAATGAATTTCTCAACATTGCGGTTTAACTGTATTGTCTTGGTGAGCATTTTTATCAAAAACAAGAGATTTTAACTAAATCTTACAGACCCCAAACTTTTGAACTTTCGGGAGGACAAAAAACATCATACATTAAAACAAAATCATATATGAACGTAAGATTGGACTAGTCTTCAAATTTTTCACTGTCCTTTTTTACTCGCAATTGGCATTTGGCGAATGTTCATTTTGGACCCCGTTATACTTTGAAAACTTGTTTTACAGTTCCTTATTCCTTCTTACCATTTTATTTTACTGCCTGAAAACACCAAGCTGATGCCTTCAGATGTTTTATGAGGGGTAAATGTGAGGGGAGTACTAGCTATTTTTTTCTCTCTTATCGGCTTTCCTGCGCAGTGTGTGGACGGTCTTTTGTGCTATCAACGATTCTTTCAGCCCAGCACAGAGGAAGTCATTAATGAGAGCCCAGCCACTCTCCCTGACC
The DNA here is from genome assembly GCF_949319135.1 of Squalius cephalus. NCBI lineage: Eukaryota > Metazoa > Chordata > Actinopteri > Cypriniformes > Leuciscidae > Squalius > Squalius cephalus. Next base: position 31,501,488 of record NC_137128.1, on the reverse strand, counting down.
TTTTTAAAATACACATTTCCTCTTCTTTTCTCCTCATGCCTTTCAGTTTAGCCTCACCAACCTATTTAATTTCTGTGTGTGCATTTGTGTTGTCTTAACTGCTGACCCAAGCAGTCACTGTGTCACATCGGTTTCCTCCTTAAGTATTTCATCACCTCTGTCTCATAGGTGCCGCTACCTGTCAGTTAAAAGTGCATCACTTCTGCCATGCCGTATTTGTACATACACCACCAAGCAAAATAACTGCTAAAACTTACCTGACACAATTTTGCCTTAAGCTCTTTGAATTTTCCTGTATTAATAGCATTAAAGATTATGTCTATAGTTTAATTTAAAGAAATATGCCCTCTCTCTTTGCACATAGTCGAGTATATTCAGAACTGTTCATTGATTATATTCAGTAATATTTACTATAGCTCTGTGGCCTGCATTTTAAATGCTCAGAACAGTGTTGCAGAATGCAGTGAATCCTGAAACCTTTAACTCGAATGAGATTTCAAGCCAATATCCATATTAAAAAGACATTATGCTCATCCCAAAATATCTTGGCAAATGAAAAGGAATCGGTTTCAGTCGGAGCAAGATGAGATTACTTCTTTTTTGGGTTCTTGTATCAAGGCACGTATTAAATTGAAGGAGAAAAAAAAATGTTGCTGAGTGCTTGTCATTTACATTATCTTAATTGTTTTAAAAAATGGAATGAAGCAGTCCATATGGTGTAAAGGGAATTAGGTCCAACATATTGGAGAGACACACCATGATACTTTTTAATGTGTAGTCATTTTTTGGGAAACTTTTTATTTTTATACCTCTCAATTTAAAAGTGTACTCAGTCATTTTGGTAACACTTTATTTTACAGTGTCCTTGTTACATATGCTACATGTACTTACCATAGTAATAACAGTAAATTATGCATAATTCCATGCAACTAACCCTCAAGCAATTTCTAATCCTACCCTAACCCTAGAGTAAGTACATGTAGTTGCTTAATATTACTCAGTACTTAAATATATAATTAAACTGTAACAATGACACCTTAAAATAAAGTGTAACCGTCATTTTTTTGTTGGTTGCGCTGATTGCTATGGCAGTCATCATAGATTTATGTTACCATGACTAATTTATTTCACAAGTGAAATTGTTCAGTAGGGCAGTTAGCTATATACTGTTCAAAAAATGTTTTTCTCATTTTCTTTTAAGAAATTGATACTATTATTCAGCAAAAATGAATTCAATTGATCAAAATAATATATAATTGTTTAAATAAATGCTGTTATTTTGAACTTTCTGTTCATCAAAGAATAATGAAAAAGTATCACTGTTTCCACAAAATATTAAGCAGCACAGCATAAGAAATGTTTCTTGAGCACCAAATCGGCATGATTTCTAATAAGAAATGGCTGCAGAAAATTGACCTTTGCCATCACAGGAATAAATTACATTTTAACACATTAAAATAGAAAACCTTTATTTTAAATTGTAATAATATTTCACAATATTACTGTTTTTGCTGTATTTGTAATAAAATAAATGCAGGCTTTGTGAGAGAGCAAGAGATTTCTTTTACCTACATATTTATAAAATTACTGAGTGCACCTTTAAGGGCAATGTTCTGAAAAATGTATATGGTGAAAACGGCATTTTTAAAAGTTAGTCTGGTGATACAATCTATTCATTTGATCTTATTGCATTCTTATATTGCCCCAGTGGCAAATAATAATCCGATAATATTAGAAATGTTTTATTGGTTTATAAAAATATATACATTCATACATGTATACAATCATCTTATTTTTCCATCCATAAGTTTTTCATATTTCTTGTGCCAACAAATGCAATCAAGTGAAGCTTGCACAACTCCCATTACCAACCTTGCGAAGCACAAATGCTGTCCTTGAGATCAGGATGCTATATATTCACCGTTCACTTCAGCAACTCTCGCTTTATAGTTTGCGAAATCACACCAGTGCCACAATGAATGCACTTTTCATTGTGATGCCATTCTTTTATCTCACCCTTGGGTCAGCAAACCCTCCCATCCTGAGAACTTGCGCGCGCACACACACACATACTTACACGTAATGCTCAGCCTCTCTCCTTCATCTCCCTTTTTGCCCTCAGTCATTCGCTGGAAAGAACTCCATCTTGTGCTCGATGCTTATGTATGTGAGAGAGGGACAGAAGTGGGCAAGTATTCCACACCTACACAATGACTTGCGTAAGAAACTACTGACGGCCTCAGGTCTTCATGTCTGGGGCACATTTTTAAAGACTTGCTAGGTTTTTTGTACATTGAATGTCAAAAATACTATATCTTATATAGAATGCATTATGTCATATCAAACATACTTTTTGTATACAATCAATAAATCTGATGCTACAAGAATTTGTTGGTGGGTTAATGGGTTTCTGGGGTGGAACGAATATAGAATGCCATATGCTAAAGTTGTTTGTGTGTGCAAAAATATGGAGTTTATAAGAAGACTGTTATGAGGCTAAATGGATCTGAACAAAGTGATAAATCTCATATTTACACCTGATTATTATAACACCCAACTTTTACCAGCACCAGTCCAAATCACTGCTCTGGGACACGGCAGTTTATTGGAAAGGGAACATCGTATCTCTAAACTGTCAGCCATGTGGAGGAAACTCAATAATATGTCCCTAAAAAAGTTATTGTTTTTATGTGACAGATGTTGCAATAAACTAGTAGATATAACATCACAAACATCTTCCAGATTTGTATATGGGATAATAAGACAAGACACATGGATCACTTGTGGTTTATTTATATTTGTGTACATTCTGTGCCATTTCTGCAATACAGGCCTTGAAAAAAAGTAGCAATTTTCCCACAGCTTTGAATGAAGTGTCAGAACAGAAATAAAGCAAAAATGAGTCTGCTTTATTTATACATGATTCATTTATGATAGGCTAGTTTGTTTGTATTTCATGCTACATTAGCTGTTTCCATGCTTGCATGGCTATAATGTAAGTCTTGAAGTCTGAATATACTTTGGTTTTCATGCATTTGAAGCAGAAAACTATGTAAACATACATGCTACAGTACTACAAATCATATATAAATATTTAAAAAAAACAATCACAAAGATTAGCGTAAGATCATTGCATCTGCAGGTGTAATTGTGCACTACACAGTGCCCAATGTCAACGTTTTTTAAACACAACTGCACTGTAGATACTAAAAGGCATATAAACAACGTAATATGTTCACTGTGCTATTTATAACCATGCCAAAAAGGTGTCTCAAAACTAAGCTCTACTATCTGGTTCATTAGGGAATATCCCTTAGTAAGTCAAAGCAATAATATACCCACTCAATTTACATTAACAACTGGAATGTGAAAGGGTTAGTTCACACAAAAATGAAAATTCTGTCATTAATTACTCGCCCTCACGTCGTTCCAAACCCGCAAGATATTTGTTCATCTTCAGAACACAAATAAAGATGAAATCTGAGAGCTTTCTGTTCTTCCATTGACAGCATACGCAACTACCAAGCCCCAGAAATGTAGTAAAGACATCATGAAACTAATTAACTAATAATAGACTGTTCTTTAATCATTAAAAACTTGGGACGCTATATATCCTCAACGCTTTCATCGGGAAGTGTGGTTTAGATATCTGCTGTGTTTTTGTCATCCATTGTATAAATTGGGATGACAGATGACCCCATTTTTGACCTCTTTCCTCAGTTTAGCCCTCATCAGGCTGGCAGTTGCGGACATGGGAACACATTGCCAGACGGTGGCCCTCCCAATAACCTGCATCCTGTTCTTCATGACATCGACATTTAGTACAGGAGTCGACCCACACTAGCTCACCTCCAGGGATCACTTGGGTCCTAGAGGCATTCACGTAACAGTTGGGCCCTGGAGCCACAAAGAGAGAGATGATTAATGAAGCCCATTATCTGTAGATAAAGGTGAATTATTCAATTTTTTCCCCTATCCCATCTTAAAATACAAAGACAGCTATATAAGACAAGTGTAAACACTGTTGTTTTACTAAACCATTGTTTTGTCCCTAACCAGCCCGCAACACTAACTCAACCAATAATGTGAGTTTTGGGACGGGACTATCTGTTTGTCCAAACAATGGAAGATCTTGACTTGAGGGTCCCAACACAGTATTTGAAGGCCATACACATATGATATAAGATTTCTTCTGGTATGCACTGAACTTTGAAAAAATAAAAATAAATGAAGAGAAACTGAGTGTCAATATATTGAATTAACCAAAATTAATTGTGATTCCAGATTTTTTTTTTATTAAACAATAGTTGTTGAGGGGGTACATTAAAAATAAATAAATATATTTAGTTTATACCTTGTGCATATATTGTGTTTTTAGCATATAATTAAGTTGCTTTCTGGTCCATGTCAGAAAAGCCCCTCAAGTCTCTCTCCTGTTTTATCATCCGAATTGTAAAAATTTTAATTCAGACTGCTTAGAAAAGTAACAGATCACCTCTCCACAAAAAGCCACACAACTCTGCGTATCATTCATGTCTGTAGCACAAACTATGCTAGACAAGTTATGTGCAGAATTTAAATACTTAAGGTCAAGTGTTTTTGCAAAATCTCAGCAAGAACCACTAATTAGAAAGCCTTAGAGTGTAGATAATGGCACATTGCTTTTTTGTGTTTAATGTTTAAGATAAGGTTTTACTTTCATTTTAAAGTTACTTTAGATTAACTGAAAACTTAATTGAACATTTTCCAACACTGAGGCAATTTGTATCAACAAAAATGCAACCATTTGAGGAACTGATCATTTATCACATTGGTGAAGTATATGCTTTGATTTATGTGTGTTGTTTTGCCTGCCTTATCTTTAGTCTCTGTAAACACTATAATTGCCTTCATACTTCACAGTGTACAGAGAAAACAATATGGTGGAAGGTAAACTCATAAGGAGCGTTATCTTATTTCAGGTGCAGAGACCAGTGTAGCACATGGCCCGGCATCTGAACCTCCCCATCTGTTATTGAATGAGTTATATGAAGATATTACATACAGCATCATTACCAAAGACCAAACACAATTGTGCCCTCCATTTAGGCTATGTGTGGAGGCCATGAGAATGTGAGAACAAAGGCAATTGCATAGAAGTTTAATCAGCCTTACAGACATGGCAAAGTTTTCTTTTAAATTCTAATATAACCTTACCATCCATGCACTGAGGGCAGCATATCCCTTTCTGATAGACTGGATTAACACATGGTGGAGGGACACAGTCTGCTACCTGACAGTGGGCGATACCGTCGCTGTGACAGGTACAATGATGGCATGCTGAGGGCTGTAAATCAAGTGCAAATCATCAGTTGAAAATAGCTTATCAATTGATGCAATTCCATCAAAAGACATGTATTACTCTATTCTTTCAAAAGGCTTTTTAAACAACCAGCAGGACTATCAAATTGCTTGCTTGTATACATAATGCAGACATTTGATGATGTGCCAATCCAACACAGCATTTTAACATCCGATAATGTGAAGAATGTGATCAAATTCCACTCCCACACGGCTGTTTAAGTAGGAGCCACATTACCACCTGTGGCTCAGACAGTACTTGAGGGTGGGTTAAATGGACTGGAAGAAAATGATGTCAGCTCAGGCAAAGTGTATTCCTTGGAGTCTGTCAGAAGGCTTCAATTTTCCCCTCAGGGATTCCCCATTAGCCATAATAACCAAATCAAGGAGATAATGAAGCACATATAAGCCCGCTTCTTCCAAGCCTGTGCCACCAGAGATATTTCATTCTTCAATTCCTTAAACAGAGTATTAAATTGCCCTTTGTGATTCCAGTCTAGTGTGCATCAGATTTGTTCTTCACCTTGACTCAGAACAAAAGAAACCTACTGTATTAGCTTTTAACTTGCACAATGAATAAATATGCATAAGAATGGGTATGTAGGAATTGGCTCAAATCAAACAATTAACTTTCAGAAACAAAGGGCTACTTTTGTTCTGAGTTTATAAAAAAAAAAAAAAACCTCTAACGTAAATGACAAAGTGGCATAAATAGTGCTAATTTTGCTGTAGAAAATGTAATCAGTGATCTTAGACCTAAATAGGAATGTCTGTTACAGACAGATTTACTGAAGTGCTATTTCATCCGTTAATGAACGAATTGTTCTCCCTTTAAAGGAACACGCCGACTTTTAGGGACTTCAGCTTATTCACCGTATCCCCCAGAGTTAGATAAGTCCATACAGTATGTATACGGTTAGAAGATGGCTGTGTCTCATGTGACCTTGTTATTTGTACATGCTGTGACTATAAAAATCACAACATGTAAATAGGAAAATGTTGGCATTATTTTGTCATTTACTGGGAGCAGTATGCTAGCTGGAGCCATTTACCTCCAGTCTTTGTGCTAAGCTAGGCTAGCGGTGGGTGCGTCAGAAAGAGTTACGGCACGCACGGAGATGAAAAGGGTATGTATGGACTTATCTAACTCTGGGGGATACGGTGAATAAGATAAAGTCCCCAAAAGTCGGTGTGTTCCTTTAAGGAGCATTTCATTAGATTGACCTCAGGAGCTGAACATGTTGCACAAACATCCCCTTTCACTAAACAATGTGCTGATTTGAAAACGAAGAGTTGACTGACTCCAAATTTGCGTACCTACAGATTTCTCAGCACTGCAGATCCTTGTTAACAAACTCATTTAAATAAAGGATAATAAGACCTGTTTTGGTCAATTCAGTGTTTTATCGAATCGGTTCAGTGAACGATTTAATAACACCTTCAATCATCATTAAATACTCACCCTTTGCCACCTATTGGCGCACAGCCGTAACCTGCCAAAAGAGTCCCTGAGATTCATTAAAATCTCCACCACTAATGGAGACAATGTTAAAGGGATAGTTCACCCAAAAATTAACATTTTGTCATTACTTAATACTTACTCACCCTCAAGTTGTTCCAAACCTGTATGAGTTTGTTTCTTCTTTTCTGTTGAACACAAAAGAAGATATTTTGAATAATGTTGGTAACCACAGTTGACGGTAGCCATTGACTTCCATAGTAGGATAAAAAAATACTATGGAAGTCAATTGTTGCCGTGAACTGTCTGATCACCAACATTCTTCAAAATATCTTCTTTTGTGTTCAACAGAAGAAAGAAACTCAGGTTCGGAACAACATGAGGGTGAGTAAATGATGACAAATATTTGATTTTTTGGGTGAACTGTTCATTTAACTTTATCATTAGCCACGTGATGGCGCTACATATTCTGAATTTTCCTTTTGGGGCCATATCAAACCTTTGAAACAGTTATTATCACCGGGGGGGGGGGGGGGGGGGGATAATAGCTGAAACGTTAGGTGGCCTATGGAATTTTTAAACAAACATTGAAAAGCTTAGGGGCCCGTTCACTCATCTTAAAACAATTATTGGCATGGAATTAATGAGTAGCCTATTATTAAACTTTTATTTAGTCACTATGTTAAGGACTCGAAAAAGAGCAATTACAGCGAAAAATAGAAAGCATTCATACTTAAATCCATCAACTTAACAGTGTAAAAATATTGTAATTGTGTTACAAAAAATATTTCTTTCTTTCTATGTGACCCTTGTATGAAGAGTCTTACAGACACATTGAAGTTCACCTGAAAGTGTTGCCCCAGCTCGTAGACTTCTCCTCCGTACTCGCAGCCGATCTTCTCGCATATCGGGCAGCAGTCTTTCGGGTAATGGCTGACATGGATGCAGGCGGCAGGCAGGGATGCGCACTCAGTCCGCGCGCAGGCAGACCCGTCTGTTGTACATTCGCATTGGGTACAATGATCTGAGTCTAAAAAGTACCATTCGCCAACATAATAAACACTGCCGTTCGCCTCACAGGTCGTCTCTTGTTGTCCAGCGCCCGAGAAAGCCACAACACACTGGCCGCAGATCAACAGGGTAAGCAAGACATGAAGAAAACTCCCCGGGGAACCCCAGAGTACAGCCATGTCCATCACCGAAAACTTCTCAGTCCCAAAACAAGACTAGCAAATAAATGGATATAGCTATGCTATTTTCAATAACTTGCTATTGCACACGTCTTTTTAACTAATCTAGATAAAGTTTAAAATACGTTTCATGGTCAGAATGAGCTGTGCGCGCTTTGGATGCAGTTGCGCACAGGGAAGGTTTTACTCCTCCTGGGTTATGTTTCAATTTACACGTGACAGCCGAATACTAGAATATTGATAGGCTGTAGTAGTCATTCGCTTTTATTGCAGCTTATTGCAGCTTTTTGTGTCTATTGAGAGTTTAAACTGGTTATATTTGCTTTTCCTCAGCTCGTTTTATGCAGTTAACACTGTGCATTGTCCAATCTTTTTGCTATTACATACAGAGAATAATAACTTTTAGAAGGAACCACGTAACAGCGACACCACAAAATGCTTTGTTTCTACTCTAAATCAAGTTATACATTCTAATGAATAAAGATGGAAGGTTATTAAATTTTTTAATAGTCATGTTCATGACAATAGACCTTATTCACATCAGCACATTTAACATGAATGAAAACGGCTGTGAGGGATATATCTTCGGTGGGTTGTGCTGTTATTTGTGTCTTGGATTGTTTTGCTGATGAAACACTGCAAAAATATATTTCAGTAGCCTACTAGACAAAAAACTCCAGACAGCATGAGCTATGGAAAATTATATGCAATCAGGGAGCTATACACATACAAAATATAACTTTTTACTATGAAAAAGTTAATGCAAAATCCTACATTCAGGCATACAACTCTTAACAAATATTAAATATTAATATGATTAAATCACCGAACAGAAAAAAAGATGAGGCCATTTGTAATGTACACTAGGTCCGAACGGGTTAATAAAGATCACTATCACGAGTCCTTTAGCCAATCATTTGACTGCGCAAGTTTGTCTCCATAGGAACAGGAATGTTTACACTGATACAGGAAGCTACAATTGTTTTGGTGAGTATCCGCCAGTGGGGAATGTGCTTGTTCTAAAACTAATGTTTATGTTTGCACAAATGTAACGTTATGCCAGCTTAAATATGTATCCAATCATACTTGTTTCACTATCGTAAACGTTTAAAGTCACCAAATACTAGGTTAACGTGTCATTGCCAAAGTTAATTAATAAGGTCATAATTATTTACGCAATATGTTCGTTTATCATGCTCTTTCCCTTTGTAACGTTACAGTGCATCACTGCCGTTGAATGCTGTATGAGATTTTGAAATGTATGTAACAAGTTAGGGATGTATTTAATTTTTTATGTATTTATTTACAGCTATTTTGTCTTCAGTATGGACACACCGAATGCACTCCAGTGGTGAGCTTTTTGTGCTCAGCTCTGGAAATAGCGGCCCCATGGACAATTTCCAACGCCAACAATCTGTGTGGAATTTAGTGCAGGAAAATGTTCCCAGCTCTGAGCTTCCTGAGATCCGAGCAGTACTTGGAGATGCATTGATTGATACGTACGCTGAGTTGTATTCAGAGGTATGAGGCATATTTATGCATCAGCCTGTCTAGTAAGAGAACAGAATGTGATCGCTGAAACTAAGTAATTTTGTAATCTTTTATAAAATAACTGCAAAGCCCACACTACATAATTCATGTCTTCACCTATTAATGTTTAATACATACAGTACGTTAATTTATTTTTCTTTTGAAAGGCCAATGGAAACATCCCTTCAGGCGATGTCTACATATTTTTTATTTATTTAGATTTAATATTTACATTTAATGTTTAATATTATATTTATCTTGTATATCTTGTATAGCCAGTATAGCCTAACCCTGACGTGTAACTTTAAACCAGTTTTGAATTACAACTCCCAAGAGTGAATTATCTCAGTGCATGGAATGCAAACCTTATTTGAACAGATACAGGGACTGTTTCAGAGCTGACTCTTTCAAAGATAAATAGTCTTTCACAAACTGCATACGCAGTATACTCAGACAGCCATGTGCATATGGAAATAGTGGGTGGAAACTTGTCTATGGAAGACTTATTTGATTCCTCCTTACTCTGAACACTAAATAGGATTTATGACCTTCTGTTTAAAAACCCCTCTGCTGTTCATAAGGACTTCTGAGATTTTTTTTTAACATAGTAAGGCATACTAATGCCTCGAATGTGTTCAAGGGAATTGTATACACTTTCACTGCAAATAATGATTATGATAATGCATTGTCTTAGCAACTAAGGACCTATTTTGAACACCAGTAAAGTTTATAACTACTGTGCTGCAAAACAAAAATGCAAGGAACTTTGCTCTCCTAAGACTCTAGTTTTTCTGTCAATTTTCCTCTCTCACTTTGCCTTTGAGCTTGTCCTTGAGAACATTTTTCAGTACAAAGATGAAAGTCAATAAACAAGAAAAGAAACATGCTCTTTTGTATCAGAGTTTGCATTGAGGTCATTTTTAAGCCTGCATCCTCACAGAAATGTCTCTCCGGTGCCTGTGCACATCCTAAACCCCAGGTTCTACAGTGGAAATAAGAAGGAGCTGAAGTTATTTAGGCTTGAAGTTGGTTTTGTGCAGGCACAGCAGGATCAGAATTCTCAGGGAGCTGGTTTTACTCCGTCTTGCATTGCCTTCGACAAGCTTTGAAGTGTATTTTCAGAGTCCGAGGGAAACTTGAACGTCCCAAGACAGGTGTGGAGATTGGTAATAGAGTGCAGACATTGTTTGCCAGTGCCGTGACAGGCTTTCATTTCCCTCTCTGGCTTTTCACCTCACGTGGTGGAGCGTTTGTGAGAATAACACATGGATTTTCTTTTTTATATTCGCTGAAATTTTCAGTTTTTCATACCCATTTCAGAGATTAGAGACACTTGTGATGGGATGTTAACCAACTGGCTGCATTTCTCTAGTTGTAGAGCAGCTTGTAACATGGATTTGGAAAGTGCATTTCATACAAAGCTGAGCCAAATAGCACTCTTCTGTTAACGCTTTCCTCTGTTGACCTGTTTTAGGTGGAGATGTGGGAGAAGATTTGGCAGGAGCTCCATTACTCAGAGCAGGGCAGCAGGCCAGAAGCCCCTGTGTTCCCTCTGGCTGACCCCCCGGCTGTTAAAGAGTTGCTAAAAGCAGAGATTCAATTGTTGCTGCTCTCACTGAGGGAAAAAGCAGCCAGTCAGGGCAGGTGAGGAAGATACATGGTTATAATATTACTGCTATGCAACATGGATCCTCGACTGTTACACAACAGACATCAAGCCTCAAACATTATACCAACAGTTAACTTTAACAGTTATCAAAGCTAACAAAAATTAACATTAACTATCAGCTCTGACGTCTTGTTGATAGTCATAAACTTTATTAAAACCCACTCACTAGACATAAGCCATAAAATTTGCTTCAAATTCTGGCTGAGACAGATACACTGACATGAAAAACTAAAATAAATCATTTTAAATGTGACAAGTAAATTCCAGCATCACAATGTTACAGTGTACAACAGGATGATTTGTTAAAGATCACATTTAATTGTGTTATTCAGTAATTAGTGTTTTTAAAGCTTAATTTTAAGTGAGCTTGTTAGATGACGGCAAAGGGAATCTAAAAATCTAAAAATGACAGAAATGAGCATACACAATTAAATATCTAATATCGACTGATACCAATAAATTAAACATAGTTAAATCTGTCAAAAAACGATATTGTACCAAAATATCGTGCATCCTCGCAATAAAGTCATGGTTTGATGAACTATATTACTTATATTAACTCTAAATTGTAGTCATTTTTAAAATGAACATTTTCAATAGATTCCAACTGAAATGTTTCATCTGAAGATCTAGAACTCACTGTCGAGTCTCATCTGCGGGTGTCGTGATGTAATTGCTTTCCCTGACTTGACAAATGAATGTTCTGACCTTAATGGAGACCCGAAGTATTCTTTTCAACTGAATGGGAGTGAGTTCATAGGTCAGGGATTTGCTTTTGTAAAGTAGCATTGCTTTAAAAGAAATGCTTGCTGATAAATCATTGACTTTTAAAGCTTGGAGCAGCCATAGGAGCACATCACAAAAGAACTGCTTTAAATGAAATGAATCAGTTACGTCAGCAGTAAGGACTATGTCTGGTTTGTTTGACAGTTCATGTTCTGTTTGCTTTTAAATTTGTAGCTATTTATGATTACGTTTCAATTTGTTGCCTAGTGGCTTTTCTTTTTTAGGGTTCTTTGTTACTTTTTGTGGCTCCTTGCTTAATATAACAATGCACCGGGGAAGAAGATATTTACAGGTACCAGTCAGGCAGGAGGGGCGATTTTCTCTCAGCAACCAGCTAAACAGTGGAAAGAATGTCTTTACAAGGTCTTCTTTTGAAAGGTTTTTAATGTACTTTAACAAATTTTTTCAACAATAAAATTTCAATTCTGTCGATTTCATTGGTTAACTATTTACTATTTATTTACTATTTAAACTATTTATATTCCTTATAATCCTTCTCTCTTAGTAGACAAAAAGCTCTCTTTTCTGCCATGGCAAATCAGGAGCAGGTGTTTGGTGACTACCGGCAGAGTCCATCAGAGAAAACACTTTCATTCATTCCCAAATTGCTGAAACGAATTGGCTCTGTCACCCAGAAACAAATATTGCATATGAGCATTGGGGTGTAAACTTGTTTGGTTTCAATGTCAGTTTTTGTTTGTTACCAACTTCCTTTGGTGACATAATTTAGCTGCTGATCTGCTTTGAGGACAAATCTGGATTACTTCTCTTTCATATTGCTCCAGGTTTGGAGCTTTCCCGGCACCTGATGCTGGCCAAAGCAGGAAACCGTCGATTCAATGGCGTTTTTCGGGCTTTAACGTGGGCAAGAAAGCTTTTGAAAGGAATTCATTTAATGGATCTAGTTAGCGGCACTTGTTCCCCTCTCGGCCAATAGCCTCCCCTCCCTCCTGTGTGGTCTAAGTCCTTGTCTGCGTGATTTGTTGTGGCTGTATGGAGTCGAGCTGCACCTGTTTCTTTATGCTAGGTCTCCGTTTAATGGGCATTGAGAGAGAACCTTAGTTCATGCGTGAACTGCGAGCGGCTGAGACTTTAAAAGCCGACCAAAGGAAGGTTCTTAAATCTCTGGAGAGTGATACCACAACAATCGGCGCAGGAAGGCTGGAAAGAGAAAGTTGTGTGCACAGCGTATTTCACATGTAGGTAAATTACCAGTGCAGATGGAGGGGCGTTTTGAAAGAGCCTCTTATTTTCCTCTGATACATTGAGGGATTTTTCTTTTGTCCTCTTTTTGATGTGGCGGCTCCTCTGTGCCATCTTTGTTGGCAAGAGTATGTTCCTCCCTCCTCTGTGAACACTGCTAAGCTGCTTACTGATCTGTGCCCACAATGTAGCCTCTGTTCCTGTCAGTACATCCCCTCTATATGAGCAGAGCAGAGATGGGCGTTGGACCTCTGCTCGTAATGCAGGATTCGGTCAGAGATGCTTGTTAACGTCTTCTGGCTCTTTTTATCAGGCTACAAAAGCCTCACAAACATGCAAACTGTATCCTGTCAGTGTTTAAAAAGAAAGGGTGAAGATGTGAGCAACGATGGGCTGAAAGTGATACACAGCTTTACGTCTGAATAATGTCTTTGAGTGAGAAAGGACCATCTGTTTGCTTCATTTTTGTTGTATTTCTGGTTATTCAGAGGTTTAATGCATATACAGTACAGTTTAATGCAGTTACATGCATTTCCAAATGCAAACCTTTGTGCTTATTTACAATAACATTTCAAAGAGGTGTCCATGAACTGTAACATCAAGTCCAGGCTTGATTTATGGTTAGAAAACATGGCTGTGGATAAAAGGCCTTTGCTCCCTTGTTGTGTGTTGCCTTCATCCGCTCTCATGCACTCAGCAAGTCTGTTTTAAGATTACAGCAAGAACTGAGAGCGGCATTTTATTTATCACTAAAAACAACAGCATTCTGTTCTTATTATTGAGATGTTTTTTTTTCCTCATGTGTATATATATTAATAAATAATAACAATACCATATTGTGCAAATGCACCTTTTAATCCTTAAATAAATAAATAAATATATTATATAATGATATTTATTATCATTCTTATTATTGTTAGTTAGAAATTCCATACTATGTATAAGGTACTATTAACTTCTCCTAATAAATGGGGTGGTATTAAAAAAATGTGATCAGATTTTTTAATAAAGAAAATAATACTTTTTTCAGCACGGATGTATTAAATTGATCAAATTTACAGTTAATATATACAAAATATGTTTTAAATAAATGTTGTTTTTTTCAACTTTCTGTTCATCAAAGAAATGCTGAAGAAAATGCATCAAGGTTTCCACAAAAATATTAAGTAGCACAACTGTTGAAGCATGAAGCAACTTTCCCATTCGGCTGACATCACATAAGTTGCACAATGGTTGTATATTACTAAATGATTTCTGAAGGATCATGTGACACTGAAGACTGGAGAAATGGCTGCTGAAAATTCAGCTTTGCCATTACAGGAATAAATGACGGTAAATTAAAAACGGTATATGAAATTGTAATGATATTTTCCCAATATTGCTGTTTTTACTGAATTTTTGATCAAATAAATGCAGCCTTGATGAGACCCCAGACTTTTGAACGGTAGTGTATTTTTCTTTTTGTATTTTACCCCTAACTGTTTTTTTATAATACAAAACTTTCAGTTGTTCTATTTATTGTAATGTTGTACTGTTTAAAGGTGAGGTAAGCGATATTTCAAAAACGCTGTTGGATATTGTTGATATTTGAAATCAACCCAAACAAACACACCCCTCTCTTCATTGCTCAGCCTCCATAGCTCACCGACCAATCCAAACCGCCCTGCTCCGAGTCGGTCTCGAACCCTGATCGCTAGCATGCGAGGCAAGTGTACTAACAATGACGCTAAACACCACGTTCTCTAGCAGTCATCATCGCGACTCCAAGAGTGGATGTCTGTTTATCATAGCAGAAGTGCAACAAAATAATGCTTCACGAAAAAATGTGTTGTTAGTTGCCAACAGCACAGCAGCTTCAGACAAACAATGGCACTCAAACCCGGTGTTACCCAAGTGTGGAGCGGAATCAAAGCAACCTCCGCGTCTGTTTTCAGGCCTTCCCACTTGGGTCTCTCCAGCGCTGGAAAGCTTTTCTAATATTAACGCGGGTCCTAAAGCTCTTGCCCAGTCATAACCCTTCATTTTCCAGTGATTTCTTCTGAGCTTTTCTCTTTTGTATTGTATCAACTCTCTTTCTACAGTCTTTCTTCAAATCCACCGTCATACGCCCCCTAATGCTGATAGGCTACACACGTTTGTTGTTGTTTGTTCGTGTGTCGGTCCGACTAACTTCTAAACAGCGGTTTTCAAATATTGCTCACCCCACCTTTAAGGGCCAGACACCAAAAGCTATGAGTATGAGAATGATTTGCCTGACTTTCCCCACAGTACAACATCATTCTGCTGTATTAGTAGTTCTTTTGGTTGGGGATATGGGGCCTTGAATAAATAATGTGCCTTCCAAGAAAATTCTGAATTTTTTAAAGTTAGTAAATCAATTTTTCTAGATCAGTGTTTTCTAACTGTATTTGTTTAAGACACCCCATAGCTCCATCAGTAAGTCTCAAGAAATACCCCATCATTGAATCCAAACCAAAAGGTATTCCTCTTATCTGATATTTTTATGGATATCATTCAGCATCTTCATTCATTTTAGTGCACTTTTAAACCACAACAAAAAAATCAATACTGTGTGGAAAGAGACTCTCCAAACAGCTTTAATGAGATGAGATCTATTTAATGAGATCCCATTTTGTCTTTCACAGGTTTCTTGAGAAAGATCTAACTGCACATTTATTTATAAATTAAATCCAATTAAGTATACTTTACTTTTTTAGTTTAACAAGGCAAAATCCTGCTTGGGAATCACAGTAAAACTCTGCTAGCACTTTTCACTTTCATCATTCTGTCATTCTCACTGTCAATAAATGAGTGTGCGTGTGTGTCTCAGGGATGAAGAGGAGGTCATGGCCCTGTACAATCCTAGTGTGGTGAGTTACGCATTGAGCAGCAGTAGCACACAGAGACAGGGGAGTCCAGGCAGCTGGTGTGAAAAGAAATCACCTTCCAGACCCCCATCTAGCCAGAGCAAGATTGGAAGCAGGTCAGTGTTTCAAAATGATATACCCGTGAGTGTACTTCTACAAGACAGAAGTTGATGATATTGATTGGGTTAGTAAGTATTGAATAGCACTCTTTTTTTCAGGTCAGTCTCTAGCCTCTCGTCTCACTCCAGCTGTGAGGAAGAAATCAAGGCCTTAAGACACAAGTTAAACATCACCCATATAGATGAAGTCGTGACCCATCTCAGGTGAGGTGTATATCTGAGCAGTTATACGCACTGCTCCCTTTAAAGTACTCAATTCAGTTGCTCTACCCTTTAGAGTGAGTAAGGCAAAGTGATGCTTGTTTTTAAATGGAAGTCACACAGAGTGTGAGTACATGTTATTATAACTGAGGTTTGCTTTGAGCATATTATGAAAACTATGAAAAACACAAATTTCAGACCTAATTCCATGCATAACAAATGCAATTACTTTTTTATCAAGCAGATAATATTGGAATCATTTGTTTACACCCGAGGCAGTGTACATAACATAATGACTTTTTAGCCAGCAAGATTGTCCGTTTGCAGTTTGATCCAGTTGTGCAGTGAAGTTAATATTGTGGAACACACATTCCTCAGGGTAGATTTCTCCCTCCTTTGCTCAACATGTGCTCATACTGACTATGGATGCAGACCAGACATGCTCCTTCTTGTGCAAACATGCTGTTGTTAAATCAGAATGTTGGACTTCCTCACCTCTTTCCCTCTTTCCCTCTTTCCACGACTGCTCATGCTCATATACACTTTCATCTAGGATTATATTACTTACTGCTGGTTCTAAATTGGTGGCTACATTTCGATTTGGGGTTGTCTGTAAGCTCACACATACACTAACAGTCAAATGTAAATGTTTAATAATATTGAATTGTATGATTTTATTAGTTTTATTATTTATTATTATTATTTACTGGATATATATATATATATATATATATATATATATATATATATATATATATATATATATATATATATATATATATATATATGCATACACACAACCATGTACCGGTACTTTAAATGACTAATATAACCATCTCATACTATCACTATGTCATGGCACCACCTCAGTACATCTATTAAGGGATTCCCTCTTGAGTTCTCTCTCTCCTTAAGCCTCTCTTTCAGTACAAACTTTCTACTTTACGAACGCCTCTCTCAACCCCTTTACCACCCACCATTCTCTACCTCCCATCCTCTCCTTCTCTGCCAGGCATGTGTAACCCTCCACCGAGCTAAGAGGAATGCAAACAGTAAGTCCTGCTGAGTGTGGCAGCAGGGAACTGAGATAGAAGGAGGGGAGCGAGCAGTCCGATCTATCCCTCCATCAGAACAAAAGACCTCATTGTGAGCAAATGAATACTAGATCCCGACATATGTAAGATTCCTTGGCCTTAAAAGAAAAGTGAAGAGAGTTTAAGTGACTACAGTGCTTATGTAACAGAGAAGAAGTAGGCCAGTGTTCGCTTCCCCGCTGATCTGGAAAAGAGTTCATGGTGCAGCAGTTTGAGTCCAGCCCAGATAAAAACTCTTTTTGCTTAAACTTGTTTAAGTGATGCTGTGTTTTGTATGAAGTACTTAAATGAGAAGAGGTCTCCTATTTCTCGGAAACCCATAATGGCTCAGAATATGGACAGTTATTTATAGTTGCCATAATTATGTGTATCTTATTCTTGGTGCCACTTATGGTATTTTGTTTGTTTGATATATATTTTTCCCCATTACACTTCATGAGTGTTGATGTAGAATATATGCATATATGCACTTAATCCTTTAAAAAAGTAGGCCTTGTTTGATTGACAGGTCAGTCCTTACGGAAGAATCTGAAGCATTGAAAAGAGACGTGCGGGTCCTGCAGGTAAGGGCTCATTTTGACATTAAATACTGGTTTTGATTGCAACATCAATTTCAGGATTACTTTAATAACATGTTATGAATCTGGATCCAGAGGGTGGAGGAATCTTTTTTCTTTTTTTTCTATCTTTTCTAAGCGCACCTTTTTTTTTTATCTGCTGAGGCCAAACTCCATTATAGTTGCAGTCCGTAGCTTTTTTTTGGGTTAAAAATTATCCAAAATAAATTTGAGCAAGTACATAACCAGCCAGTGTTCAAAACTATCTGCTTGCCTTAGCTCGATTCAAAACGGTAAGCTTGTAATAATGTTTTTTATTCCAGTGTTACTGGTGGATTTCCGCAGGAAATTCGAGCATGTCTTTGCGTCATTACGTCACATCTGTACACATAAAGAAGGAGTCTCGGCTAGTAGGCTATATTGCTTGTGAGGATGTTGGAGGCGTAGATTTAGCCTTTTAGCCTTTTCTCACAGCACTTGATATAATTAAACTCATCAATTTGATGGCGGATCCAGAAAGGTTCAAACGACAATCACCAGTTACAACTGGAGATTCACCCGTTGTAAAACGCGAAAGTCTTCGGAGAAAAAAGAGACTGCAACCGGCCCATGCGAAAACAAGGATAATATCGGAAGGGCATTAAATGTAGTCAATCAATGCTGATGTTGTTAACATTAACAATTTGAGGACAAAGTATAATTTGCACGGTGACGTGATATGATAAGCAATCGTTAGATTAAATCGGTGCAATTTACTGCAATGCTTTTTCCCCCTTAGTTGGTCAGAACAAAAGTGGAGGTTACTTACTTGTTCAGACGACATTTTCCGGTGAAAATTCTTATGTTGGTCATACTTCCAAAAAGTAGAATCTGTGATTCCGAATGACAGTTTCCACACCGGCACGGTGATTGACAGCTGCACATTCTCCTCAAAACATTGGATTTTTGAAAACCGAGGCACAACGCACGTAAAGTTGATAATTCCGTGAATAACTGCAATTGCAGATTTCGAACAGAGATGGCGACAAAGAGGAAAAACTGCGGACTGCAGCTTTAACTCTTCTTTTGTGGTTTCTACAAAGAACAAAATGTATAGCTTTCAGATTGGTCAGTAATCAGATTTCCCGTATAAACTGCTGCAGTTTTTATTATTATTGTGAAATAAATATTGCAGACATAAAAGCAAGTTTCATCCCCATAAGACTAGTGAAGATAATATGATAGTTCCCAAAACCCAACTCTGAGTGTTCTAACACTGTGGAACTGCTCTTACAGATTAAACAAACTGCTTAATAACCATTTTTAATTATCTCAGTTTAGTGCAACTGAAATCTGCAGTGCAAATTTGTATTTGACTCTCTATTAGTTTCTACCTTTGAGAATAAGAGAATTGCCCTTATATTTGCTTACATGTAATTATAAGGAAAAAATGCAACACTTTACATTACTGTCCAAATTATACTGTAATTACCTACTATAGTCATTTCAAAAATTACTGCCATGATGCTACAGTGCTGTGAATGGTTGCTTGGATCAGTGCTAAGTTTCATCTAAAATGTAATTTATTTCAGTGATGAACTGAAAATGAATAGACTTAGTTTTAGCAATAACAATACCAGCTATGATGTTGGCAAATAGCTGCTATAGCTTTGAGTGGTTGCTATTGGGCGCTCCCAGGTATGACTTCTGTCCTTCAATGTTATGTCTGTGTTGTTTTGTTAGGGCCCAATCACTGAAAGTGTGCAGTATGCATTTTTTTTTTCAACATTTAAGGGGCTTTAGAGGCCCAGTCAAAAAACGTGCATATATCATGTATGTATGAAATCGGATACACATATAGCCTAGTTCTCATTGAGCTGAACACGTGGATGTGACTATTGCGAGTCACGGCCATTGTGCCACCAACTGGCAGCAGGAAGTGTGTCACTTAAAACAGGCTTTGAAATCAGCCGCTTATATTTACCTGAATTGCTGAATGCGGGGTCAGAATAATGTCAAGACATGGCAGATATAAATTAGATTTTTGATGTACACTGAAAAAAATGATTCATTGACTTAGTTGAATTTGCTAAAAAAAATTATGTTAATTGGTTCCACATAATTAATTTTAGCTACATTTAAACAAATGCATTACGTTGAACTAAGTTCAACTTAATGCATTAGTTAAAATGTAGCTAAAATCAATTGTGTGGAACCACTTACGATAAAAACATTTAGTAAATTCAATGAATTTACTGAAATCATTGAATTTACTAAAAAAAATTATCGTAAGTGGTTCCACACAATTGATTTTAGCTACATTTAAACAAATGCATTAAGCTGAACTTAGTTCAACGTAATGCATTTGTTTAAATGTAGCTAAAATCAATTATGTGGATCCAATTAACATAATTTTTTTTAGTAAATTCAACTAGTCAATGAATAATTTTTTTCAGTGTATTTACCTTCTATATTTACCCAATTTTCTAAAGCCATGGGGTGATGGTGGCGCCTGTGCTTGGGCCCGTCATCGCTGTCTGCTTATTTTTTTCAATATGAGGTATCAATCATGTGCCTTTTGAGGTTATTATAATATTTTGATGTTTATTCAGCATATTAAGCCTTAAGGTCCGAAAAATCTCATCCAAACTTTTTGCACGTTAAAAAATAAATACGACCTCATGTTATGTCAATCACATTTACACACTGCCTCTGAAACTTTCGTCTGTCATAAAAAAATTCGGATCCGGTTCAGTTTTCTGCGTTTTCCGCATCTGTAGCAAGCATTTTTAAGAGGTGTTTTGACAATTGAGAGACAGTAAATGACGAATACAAAAAAACGCATACGAAAATTTCGGACTCAGGGTGCAAGGACCTTTAATATGAACAATAAAAAGTGATTCTTTCCTTAGAAATAACAATGACAATATGCACTAATAACAATGTGTAATTATGAAAAACACCACTCATAAATTATACATTCAGTAGATAGTTTATTAGAATTACCCAGTGCTTGCTTAATAATTGCACCTTACATGAACACTCATGTAAAGTGTGAAATATAGAACAGTTGTTCCTTTTGATGTGTTGCATAAGCAGCTGGGAAATGGATAATCATGCATCAACTACCATAGAATGAGCATATGTTTTTTTAAATAATGGATCACAGAGCATTTCTATAGTATATGAATACAAATACGCTAAACTAGCCCATTAAGCTCTTTTTCCATCTATGCAGCCAAACACACAGTGTCACACTGATCTCCTCTCAGTCAGCCAGAGGAACTTAAGGTTTCTACTGTATATCCTTGCTTCACTCTCTCTTCTGTTAAAGTGCAGAGCTCAGCCACAGATGTGAGGCACTCTCAAGCAAATGAGAACGCCATTTGTTTTTGATTAACACACATATGCACACACTATTTGAAGCATTCTGTCCAAACATGCTGTACAAATGCACTTGTCCAAACTCCTGAACATACACAGTTGACATGCTGTACAAATGCACTCCACCACTCACTGTGAAATCTCATCCTGCTACATGTAACAATATACAGTGTTGAGCATCAAATATGTTGTGATTACGTCACGTCACACAGCAGTTTCACGTTTGGGCTAGACAGACAAAACTTGTTACATTGAACTGGGCCGATCCTAAAGGTCACTTAGACTGACAGGCTCATTCTTGACAGTGCCAGACTGGGATGTGTACTGTCACATACCATTAAATTTGATGGTGAAGAAATTAAACAGTTCCACTGGCATAGACTGTTTATTTTAATTAAATGATTGGTCTTTAAAGAGAAATGTATATAATCAGAACAGTGTTAATCAGAATATTAGTGCTAGCCAAGAATTGAATGTCTCATTGCAGCTGGGGCCTGCAATTGGGAGTCTCAGCACTAAGGGGGCCACAATTTAGGGTGGCTGAATTTTATTGAACCCTTTCATGCATGAATTATGACAATCTTCCTATGCTTTTTGATTGCTCTTAGGGCATGAACAACAAGATTTGATTACATTCTTTTTATTTTATTTTTTTACACATTTTTGAATATTGTCTTGGACAATGAGTCAAAGTCAAACAGCTGTGTTATTTTTTACTATCATTGAGATACTGTTATAGTTTTTGTTAATATTTTGAATTAGATTGTAATTTTAGATTTTATGTTTTCATTTTAATGTAGGTCATTTTGTTGTGTGCTTTGTCACTTTTATTAGTTTTTGTAAATATAGTTTTATTACTTTGTCTACATTAGTTTTTAGTTTATTTAAATTATTTTAGTGCTCCAACTTAAATTAAATGAAATTTAGTGCATTATTTCAAGTAATGATAAAGTTTATTTTTATTTTTATGGTTATGGTTTTAGTTTTAGTTGACCCTGTCCCATGCACAGACATCTGCTCATCTGAGGGAGTGTGGGAGAGGGCGTCCCTCCTCCCTCTGGTCTTAGATTTCAGTGTCCTGCCTCATAACTATGGCTTTGCTAATGCTATTTCTTTTCCAGCTGGCGTCTGGGGTTATACCGCTGCCCACAGACCACAGGGCTAAAATGAATAGTCTCCCGTACGCTGGCAGTGACAGTGCTCACCTCAGAGAGCTCTGTTTGTGTTTCATTTAAAAGGATGAGTGTATAATACATGTGCTGGGCAGTAAGCATGACTCTACATGAGTTATCAGTGACTGAACCGAGGCAGAAGGCAGATTGGTGTAATAATCGTACTCCGCTGCCATACGACAATGACGGCTAATGGAGATCCGTGGCTTTGCAACGAAAGCATGTGGATTGGAGTCCCGTTTTAAGAGCTTGAGACTCAGTGGAGCAGTGCTGTGGAATCATTTAGTGCAGTGTGAGCTCTGGGGCTGCATCAACACTTATGATGGTGGGGGCTTTTTTATGTGTCACTTTTTCCATTCTGAATCTGATTTATTTTTTTATTTTATTTTTTTTATCTGTAAAGCAATGTGGCAATTTATTCTTGATGCAGATACAAAGTTTCACATCATGAATTTTTGATTGAATCTTCACTCATAATGGCAAACAGACGAATAAAAAAAGTAAATCTACATACTGTAGAACATTTTGTTCGTTCGTGTTTTTAGTCAAACAGGAATTTTAACAATTACTGATGGAATATTTATATACTGCAGTTCAAAAGTTTGGAGTTGGTAAGATTTTTTAAATGATTTTGAAAGAAGTCTCTTCTACTCACTAAGGCTGCATTTATTTTATCAAAAATAAACAGTAATTTAAAAAAAAAAAAATTTTGATAATTTTAAAATGTAATTTGTTCATTTGATGGCAAGTCAGCATCATTATTACTCCAGTCTTCAGTGTAACATGATCCTTCAGAAATCATTTTAATATGCTAAATTTGCTGCTCAAGTAACATTTCTTATTATTATCAACGTTGAAAGCAGTTGTGCTGCTTAATATTTTTGTGGTTTTAAAAAAACAGCAGGTCCCTCTGCTTAAAAAAAATCTTACACCAGACTAAGATGGTTTGTTGGTCTTTGCTGGTGGTCTGTTGGCTGGGTTTAAAAGTGTTTTTTCTTTTTTTTTCTTTTTTTTCACCAGGTCAGATACCAGGCTAACTGAGCACGCAGCTAAACACCAGCTTGGCCAGGCTGGAAGACCTTAAACTATAGCTGAGGCCAGCAAACAAGTTTAGACTGGTCTAATAGGGGGTTTCGGCCAGAATATTGATCACAAATGCCATAGAATTGTGTCTATTAGAGTGATATGCTAGTATAAACATATACAACAAAGATGATTTGGTAAACATCCGCAGCATTACACTTTAAAATGAAGTTTTATTTGCAGTGAGACCATAGAAGAACCATTCTGGTTTCAACAAAGAACCTTTCAGTGAACAGTTCTTAAAAGAACCATTTGTGACCCTGGATCACAAAACCAGTCACAAGTCGTACGGGTATATTTGTGGCAAAAGCCAACAATACATTGGGTCAAAATTATTGATTTTTCTTTTATGCCAAAAATCATTAGGATATTAAGTAAAGATCATGTTCCATGAAGATATATTGTAAATTTCCTACTCTAAGTATATGAAACATTTATTTTTTGTGAGTGAATGCAGCACAATCGCTAACATAAATGGACAACTTTAAAGGCGATTTTCTCAATGTTTCGATTTTTTTGCACCCTCAGATTCCAGATGTTCAAATAGTTGTATCTCTGCCAAATACTGTCATATACAGACAAACCATACATCAATTGAAAGCTTATTTATTCATATTTCAGATGATGTATAAATCTCAATTAAAAAAAAAATCAATTTCATGACCTATGTGACTGGTTTTGTGGTCCAGGGTCGCAATTTTTAATGTTTGAAAGAACTTTTCCCCCCCACTATAAAGAACCTTTTGTGGAACTGAAACGTCCCATGGATGTTGAGGGTTCTTCATGATGGAACCATCAATGGCAATAAAGAACTTTTATTTTTAAGAGTGTACATTTGGAGACAAACACTGCCGGAAAAATCTCTGCCATAAAGCTTAGTTGAGAGAGTGAAAGTATAATGGTGTTGAAATCCTTTGGCTTCATTGATGTTTTATCACAGGAAAACCTTGAGACTGAGAGAGCCAGTACCCAGACAGAACATGTCTCTCCAGAACCCACCCTAGCAGGTATGTGGTTATTCATCTTCACAAAAAGATTCTGTTTTCATGCACCTTTGTATCAGACAAAAGCCTACTGGCAAACTGAAATAATACAAGACTGTGTAGCTCTTGAGGAGTTTTTGTCCATATAGGTAATTTGTCTATATATAAATTCAACTGTTGAGCATATTTTTTCCTAATAAACATTGCATCATAATGATCATTAAACTATTTTATTTAAAATCTGTAAATGTCTCCAAATGTGAAGTGGCCTTTTGAATAGTGTATCACCACCATCTAGTGGTTCACTCCTAAATCTTATGTACACTTTTCCTCTTTGTTTTGTTTTTTTTGGGCTGATGAAAGTGTGTAAAAACAAGTGTATCAGCTAGTGTGTAATGCAGTTTGTTCTTTTTATTGTACATACAACTCGTTCATAAAAATAAAGCAGCTAAATTAGTAACTCTGCAGTCTCAAATAAAGAAAAAAATTTGATAAAAATGTAGACTGCTTAACACTGATTTCTTGTTTTCTCTGCTGGCTTTCAGAGCTCAAAGAGGAACGGAGAATCATTCACAGGGATCTGAACGTCACGAGTTTAATAAACTGCTCCTACAACACAATAAATCAGAGCACCAGAAACAGAAACCCACAAATCCATGCAAGGTCAGATCACCTTTCCAAAATAATGCTTTGTATATGACTTGATGCACAGTCATCCAGAGGTGGACAGTAACAAAGTACATTTACCTGAGTACTGTACTTAAGTATCTGTACTTTACTTGAGTATTATTGTTTCTGGAAACTTTTTACTTCAACCTCACTACATTTGAAAGACAAATATAATACTTTTTTCTCCACTACATTTCTGTCAAGGTCCTTGAGTAGAAAGTAGCAATGTCAGTCAGGGGATGATTTTAGGTGCAGGGGTTTTTGCATTTTGGTTGGAAATGAAAGTCGGGTTGACGTCAACATCCTACGTTGGATTTTGTTTGGAAATGAAAGTCGGGTTGACGTCAGAACCCGACTGATGTTGGTTTCTGTCGTCAACCTGATTTTCATTTTCAACCGCAATACAACGTCTGTCCAGCGTTGGAGATTAACGCCAATCTGACATTGGATTCTGACATCAACCTGATTTTCATTTTCATCACTGGGTTTGGTCTTCTAAATGTGAATTTTGTCATTGTTTTGGAGCACACTAGCTTATAGATAACAGTAAGGCTAACATATTCATACTAAAAGCCAAACAACTTTAAATAGGGCACTATTTGAGGGAACAGCCATTTGGGTGTCCAAAACCATTGTAGACATTATGGAGTGCACTTATTGAATGTGTTCTAGAAATAAATTTGATATTGATATGAGGGTAGGTAGGCAGGTATAGATTCAGAGGCATAAGGTAGCCTACTGTAAGTATTACATACAACAATGCAACAATAATAAAAGAATGCATTGACATTTACGTTTTACTTTTAAAAGCGAGTAGCCTACTTCTGTACTTTTACTTAAGTAAAAATCGGTCTTTATTATTTGGACTTGTAACAAGAGTAATATTTGACCAGTAGTATCTGTACTTTTACTCAAGTAAGGAAGTTGTGTACTTTGTCCACCTCTGCAGTCATGTAGTTGATCCAAGGTTCTTCTGGCATAAATGTAGTATGTTTTTTAAAGGGAGATGAGTGGTCTAGCTCTGTCTGCAAATGATTCAAAAAGACCAAAACCATCAAACGCAACAGTTCCCCATTTGAAACCATGTCCGCCCAGAGACACAAACCACATCAGGAGCGATGTACCACTAATAAGCTCTTCAAGTGCTGAATCCGCAAGCCCTACTTCTGCTTTGGAACATGGGGACAAAGGTTGCAAGTACAGAGGAAATTCAGTAAGAGCTTCAGCATGCAGACTGGTGCCAGCAGCCACAGTCAGAGCATCAGGATCCGTCAAAGACTTCCTCCTAAAGATGGAGGTGACCAGAAACGGTGAACACCTCCAGCCCACCCCTCCTGCAGTGCAGAGAACAGCCAACAGGGGGCAGAGGGGGAACAGACACCTGAGCGTTCCTCAGCCCAACAGCCTGCTCTCTTCTCTTTGACAACAGGAAAAACCATGTCCCTTACCCATAGGAATAAAACACAAACCACAAGTTGATCTTTAAAATAAACTTTATTTACCATTTCAAATTGAACAGTTTAAGATATACAGCTGACATGACTAAGACAATTTCAATGCAGTTTGGCCCTAAAATGGAAAAGACATGGTTAGATATGTTTGATAAAGTACTGAGCTCATGTCATTAATGTGCTTGTCTTTTACTTCACTGTTTTTATATTGCCATGAGCACACAAGTACACACACACACACACACACACACACACACACACACACTATTGTGATGACATCTCTTCTTTTAGGATACAGGACATGGGAGAGTCATGGGTTTTATTTTTTGCAGTTATGTATTATTTTCTGTTGCTTTCAAACACGTATATATTTTTAAAGTGCTGTAACAACATTAAAATACATGATGCTGTTTTGAATACACACTTCGGTAAGCAAGCGAAAGAATTCAGTTTCATTTGAGATACAGTATGCTGATTCTGTTTATAGCTTACTTTATACAGCCACAGAATTGTGCTCAAGAGTTATTTCCATCTAGAACCTAGAGGTATTTATGTGCATATATTTTTGTTTTGCTCATTATAAACACAGCCCCGTCATGTCATTTGAAGGTGTATTCCATCACAGTTAATTTACAAACTAATTGTTGCCTCATTATTGAGAGCAAAGTCAAATTAGGAGTAAAGTCCAAGTAAAAGTTTTCGGTTCTTCTTAGAAACACATTTTTCGCTTCCCAATAGCAGATTGACATGACGTATTAATATACCAAAATAAAATTTCCATAACATTAATTCAGTTTTTATCATTTTTCAAATGCATTTTGAAATTATTCAAAGATCAGCATACAGGTTAAAACGTTCTTTCCAGGCAATCAAATGTGCTTTCTCCATTTCTTTTTACATTGTGCAGGATACATGAAACTGTGAATGAAATTGACAGAAATGTTCTTAAAGGGTTTTGCAGCACTACAAATACACTTACAATACTGAGATGAAGATATAACATTGTTGGCTTTAGACTGTGTCCTTTCTCGTCAATAAACGATTTCTGTTTGACCAGACGCTTGTTCAAAAAGCATTATTTTTTTTTCAAGTTTCAGTCCAAAGCCTTTGTTTGGCAATGTGTTTGAGTTGAGATCAGCTGGCTTGAGGAGGTTTAGGGGGGAACAAATGTAGTGTCACAGAATATAGCTAAAAAATATTACAACTGATGATAAAATACAGTTTTAGTACTATAAAAATAAAAAGGAAAAATCTCTTAGAAAGGTAGATTTCTGTTAAATGGCAAAAACAGATCATTACATACTGATTAAAATTACTGTACGACATCAATAGTGACGGAACGTCCACTACACATAACATTAGCTACGTTACCATAAGAAATAAAGTAAAAACAACTAAAAATAAACCCCACTACAGCAACCCACCCTGATAAAAACAGATAACACAAACATCAGTTGAATTTTTGTCTTTTTTTTACATTACTGTACATCGGAGAGAGAGAGAGAGAGAGAGGACTAGAGGTGTGGAACAGTGCAAGAACGGCACTGATGCATAACATGTCTACTGTTATATAAAGAGTTTGCATGTCAAGGTCTGTTCACATTGCAGTACCTAGAGACAGACACATGGTCTTCATGCCACGTTCAAGGTCTGAGGACCACACATCAGACAAATGAGAGGACTTCAAGCTTGTGCATTCACATTTGCGACAGCGATTAATCATACAGTAGCTACCGTGTACGTAGCCAGCTAAAGTGAACCAGTAAATAAAAGTGCTGTTAGTCTCACGACACCTAAACTGCTGCTCTAATCTGTCTAACAGAGGAAAAGCTAGAGTCTGTGACTTGCATGTATGGTTGTGCTATTAGCTCACAAAGACCAATGAAACTCTAACTACTCCCCTGAGTGTCCGATATCTCCTGTTAGGCAGCAGGGTTACTTTTATTCTTGTTGCATCTCTTTTTTTTTTTCTTCTTTTTTTCTAACTTTTTAAAGTTAGATTGTATTTTATATATTTTTGGATAAAATCTTGAATATAGGCTATACATATAGGTATATAGACAACCTTACCTTCATGCAGAGATTAATACAATGTACATATAACAATGATCTCTAGACTATTATGCCATCAGGTTTTGAACACTGACTTTATCTGTGACCTGCTCCATCATTTTGAGTCGGTGTCAGAATTTTTTTTTTTTTTAAATATCTTCATTTGTGGTTCAAAGATGAATGAAAGTCTTACGGGTCTGGAACGACATGAGGGTAAGGATGAACTAAACTTTTAAGGTATATTTCCACCAAGAACAAAATGTAGAAGTATTCAGATGGTGAGCAGAAAAAATACTGAATAGGATGAACAAGGAGGAAATTTACTCCAGTACTATAGATGGGGCCATTCACTGGCTTCTCAGACATTTTTTGAGAAGTTTTTTAACATGTCGGCCCATGAAGTGACCCATTCCATGTAAAAAAAAAAGAAAGAAAGAAAGAAAAAGAAATACTATGAATTACTAAAAATGGTTTGCTATTATTAGTCTACGGGCTTCACTGGAGTCTTCGCATTTAAACATATTATTCTAAAGTATTATTCATTTCTTTGTCTTCCCTCTACAATAACTAGTAGTAAAAGAGGAAGAAATGATCCGTGTTGCCGTCTGAACTGAGGCAACTGCAGCGATCTGCAAAACGACATTTGTTTAAATTTCATAACAAAATGAAGCTATTTCAAAGCTGAAACTTTGTATGTATTGTTCGTATTTGTCGACTCAAAATGACAGAAGCAGCACGTCACATACGTATTGCGTTTCTCCATGCACAACGCAAAAGAGAAATACCAATACTACTTTGACTTAACTATACACAGCGATTCGCCGTTTCATCAGAAGTCTCAATACGTGATGCGTCGGCACATTAGCAGCTACCTTGCCAGAATCCCTGTTGAAAAGGCATCAGGCAACATCCCAGACAAATTCACAGTGTGACCAGGACTCTCTATCCAAGTACATGTGCCACTTCAACCGTATGCATCCTAAGTAGTCCTAAGTAATCATTTTGATACGTCACTGGAATGATATATGATAAGCAGCATCTAGCCATACCAACTACCAAACTCTCAATCTGAGTATCTCCCTCCCTATTGCCAACAAAAACAGAACAAATCAAACACACCTAATATGCTGTGGTTTCTATTTTAAAAGTCAGATAGTTTGACCTTTTATGTCTCGCAAGACTATTTAATGTTATTCACAATAATACAAAGGAAAAACTGCTGACTACCCAAGAATTACACTAACTACAGTGATTGTGACTGATGCTACGTTTACCTCTGATCGTTCAGCATTATTCAAAAACACAACTGCTTGGCTCAGCACAGCCAGATGCCTTTAAATGAACATACACACCAGTTCAAGTCTCTTAACACGCGTACACAACATAAAATTACACACAAACATACCAGCTAAATCATCAGAATACAAAGGTCTGTGCACATGTTTTTGGTAACATGCCTCCTTTTCTGTGAAGAGCAGGGTTAGTGTGCATACTACAGTACTGAATCTAATGAGGAACTAGCTGCTTCTGGTTATCGCACACGTGATCCCCTCG
Source organism: Squalius cephalus (assembly GCF_949319135.1). Lineage (NCBI taxonomy): Eukaryota > Metazoa > Chordata > Actinopteri > Cypriniformes > Leuciscidae > Squalius > Squalius cephalus. Next base: position 31,471,146 of record NC_137128.1, on the reverse strand, counting down.
CTCAGGAGATGCCTCGGCTCGAGATGCCTGGAAGACTAGACAGATTTGGCATTTCATGTGGAAGTTCCTACATGAAAATCCCTCTCCTTCATGTCAAACACTCAACATCAGCAATAAATCATCTCAAGGTAATGGAAAATGCTTCACAAAAAAGCAAATTGTGTGTAACCCTGAGAATTGGCTTGAGAAGTTATTTGCCTCGGTCCAGATACCTCAGTCAGTAAGAGATTAAGACCAAATATCCTTTGTTTTGTAGTTTTGCTCTCGCTTAAAAGGGTAATAGAGTGGATATTCTCTTGGCCTATTCTTATTTATCGGTATCAGCCAGTCTACTTGGACGATTAACGAAAGTTTAGCTCCAAAACCTGCCGGGAGTCTAGTCAATGGACAATAGACATGTCCTGGTTTGTATATTTAAGCGAATTTTGAGTTAATACAGTGTTAAAAGGTCATTTTATTTAACATGTATTATATCATATACTGGCATTATATTAACCATTGGCCACCCTACTCTCAGACATCAGCATTGGCCATTGAAAAACCCATATTGGCTTGTGAATGGGAAGGTTCCCAAACAAGACAATAGGTACAAAACAGAAACTGAAAATAACACTCCCCTTAACAGTGGCATTTTAACATTGCCACAAAGAATATTTGGTCTTCAGCTTTTAAACCTGACCAGCACTGCCGCCACTATACACACACACACACACACACACACACACAAACACAAGCCAAATCCCACTGTAGCTCCTGTTGCCGCTACAGTCACATCTCCGGACTATTCAACACAGAGTGAAAATATTGTACAATGCGCTATATACACACTGCGTGTATGCAAACACCTCCTGTATATGAACATGTTTGTTTTTTTTCTTTAAAAAAACTGCAGTATTAAATTATGTGAACAAAAAGAAAAAGGTTTTGGATGACAACCAATTTCTCTAGAGGTTAGATTTCATAAAGCCCTTACAATATGTAAAGGTCTCCAGCGAGAGTGGCCTGTCCCGCAGTGTGGGAATGGGAACCGTCCTGGGGGGAAGGTGTGGAGGGGCTCCTCTATGCGCTGGGTGTGGGGTTCAGTGTGGAGCCGTTGCTTCCTGGGATGGTCATACCGATCTCATCCTCTTTCTCCTTGAGTTTCTCTTTCCCCTCATCCTTCAGCTCTTCTTTGAGAGGGCACACCTCCACAGATTCAGGGCCCGTGGTGGCGTATCGTCCCTTGCGGTGCTCCTGGAGAGCAGGGCCCCAGTCCAGGTCAGGCTTCAAGGAGTTCTTCAAACGCTGCAGAGGAAAGAGTCGGTTTAAAAACAGTTGAATTTTGTTCAAAAGGATTGGCATACTTTAAAGCTAAAACTAGAGAATTTATCGGGAAAATTAAGTTATCATAAAATCCCCCCAAAAAATCTTAAAGGGTTTGTTCCCCCAAAATTGAAAACATTGTCATCAATTACTCACCCTCATGTCGTTCCAAACCCATAAGTCATTCGTTCATTTTGAAACACAAATTAAGATATTTTAAATTAAATCTGAAAACTGTGTCGCTTCAAAAAGTTCATAAAGAGATCGTAAAACTAATCCATATGAATTGAGCAGTTCTGTTCAAATTTTCTGAAGAGACTTGATCCTTTTTTTATGATGAACAGAGTAAATTTAGACTTTTATTCAGATAGAAACATTGATCAGCGAACATAAACAGAAGCTAAACCGTACTTGCTTGACCCACAAGAAAAAACCTCATTAGTTCTTGCGGAAGCTCAAACGTCCTGCTTAACACACAAGCCTAAAAGCCTAAATCAAACCTGTTCATCATATAAAGCGATCGGGTCTCTTCAGAAAATTTGGACTAAACCACTCAATTCATATGGATTAGATGTACGATCTCTTTAAGAACGTTTTGAAGCGTCAACGTGTCAGTTGCGTAGACTGTCAATGGAGGGACCAAAATCTCTCAGATTTAATTAACATATCTTCATTTGTGTTTCAAAGATGAATGAAAGTCTTACGGGTCTGGAACGACATGAGGGTAAGGATGAACTAACCCTTTAAGGTATTTTCCACCAAGAACAAAATGTAGAAGTATTCAGATGGTGAGCAGAAAAAATACTGAATAGGATGAACAAGGAGGAAATTTACTCCAGTGCTATAGATGAGGCCATTCACTGGCTTCTCAGACATTTTTGAGAAGTTTTTGGCTAGTTATGTGACAACATGTCGGCCCATTAAGTGACCCGTTCCATGTAAAAAAAATAAGAAAGAAAGAAAAAGAAATACTATGATTTACTAAAAATGGTTTGCTATTATTAGTCTACTCTACAGACTTCACTGGAGTCTTCGTTGCATGCTGCAAGCGTACATGATTTTAAACATGATTTTGTGTAGAGCACTTATTACCTCTCTAAATGTCGATCCCTCAGACACAGCAATCTTGTACAGAGCATAGACAGGTATACAGATAACTGAAGACAAAGCCATGGCAAACCCAATGACCAATGACCAACCAGGGTACACATAGTCATTGTACATAATAGGCTTGTACTGTATCACAGTAAAAATCAGAATGAACTGTGAAGAGAGAAAGACAAAAAGGATTGGTTTGAATGATATAGTGAACAATACCTGATTCAGACAAATTTGAATCAGAACAACCTCTTACTCACAGAAATAATTAAAGGAGACACAAATCTCCAGCAGACCCTGAAGAAGATTGGAGGAGGGAAGCCAAGCATCATCTCCACATCTTTAAAATAGTTCTTGTGACCTGGTTGGAAACACATGGAAATTAACACCTCGGTTTACATCCAGCAACTGTGGCCTTTATATACAGTATGTAAAAGTGACTTTTTAGAGGACTCACCATAGACATACATTATACAGATGCACATGATGCAAGAGATGACGACCAGAGAGAAACTGGCAGCGTAATTGTCCATAAGCAGCAACCAGTATATCCCTGCCTACATCGCACACAGCACAACAATCAATCCATGGATAAAGGACATGTGTATGTGTTTGCTCAAATGTGTTTGTTACTCACCTGTGTGGTCAGCGGCACTCCCAGGAGGAAGCCCACGATAGCGATTCCGAGCGTGACGTAGGTCTTATTTCTGATAATCCAGTCAGTTCCAATCTCATCTACTATAGCTGTCACCAGAGTCTCCAGTAGACAGAACTACATCAACATTAAACAGAAAAAAATAAGCAATTGTATATCACTTTATACATAAACTGCTAGTTAAACAAGACATCTCCTGTAAGAAATACCAGCAAAGGAGCAAAAAAATAATGTAGGTAAAATTGTAAAAAAAATAAATAAAACAATATACACAGAACATAAAAGGAGAAGGGAAAAGAAATTTGTCATTTTGCGTCCATTCCTTTTTTAAAACAGAAAAAGGAAATTAAATATGGAAAATATTCTTAACACTAATGAGACATGGCTCTCAAAAGTGCGGGAGAAACATTGCAATATGCTAAACGTAATAAACAAAAATCTGAAAAGAAGTCAATATTTTGTTTTGTGTGCATGAAATTTGTGCACGGTTTTAATTTAAATGTTGGTATTTAACATAGCACAACTGTACAAAATACAGCAACAATACAGCAAATACTGTTCTTTTTTTTTGTTTTTCTCACCATGGTTAAAAAAAAGGCACACAGACCAGATATTTAAAGTAAATTTTGAAACAAGACTGGAGTAATATAAATGCAGCCTTGGTGAGTATAATAGACTTCTTTCAAAAACATAATTGCAGAAAACTGTGTAGAAGAAAAGAAAGATAAAAAAAAAAAAAAGTGAAACATTTTGACAAGTCACAACACAACACAAGTCTTGGAAGAACTGTAAAAAGACATATGAAAAAGTTAGAAAACAAGAAGAATACCTGAGTGCCCAGGCCCAATAAAATGAGCATAAAGAAGAAGAGCAGGGACCAGAGTGGTGATATGGGCAGCAGTGTTAGGGCCTCTGGGTAGGCCACGAATGCCAGGCCTGGACCATGATCGGCCACCTCTGACACATCTACCCCAAGATGATGAGCCATGAATCCCAGGATGGAGAAGATAACAAAGCCAGCGTACACACTGGTGCCACAGTTTGTTACACTGATGATGATACTGTCTCTGTTTGAATACACAAATCATTAGATTATGTTTGCAATCATATATTCTGAACTGAAATTCTTGTATTCCTTTATTTCAGGAATAAAGATAAAAGTTCAAAGTTATTCTATGCATTTATCTGTACAAGCCACATGGGGGTGCTACAGAGTAATGCACAGACACCAATCACAACACACAGCTCTTGGTCAATACTCAAAACTCAATACTTACAGGTTAAAAATGGTTTAAAATGACACATTAGCAGAAAAATAAAAACGGATGAATTATTACCTGAAACAGTTATTGTGAAACTTGTTATATGATGCCATGGTAATAAGCCCACCCCAGGCGCAGCCAAGCGAATAGAAAATCTGAGAGGCAGCGTCCCCCCATACCTACAGAACACAAAATAAACATTATTGTGTATAGCCTTAGAGATCACTTGCAGTTATGCACAAGTTTGCTGTTATACAATGTACAGACCTTGGCATCTAGAATTTTTTGCCACTGAGGGGTCAAATAGTATTTGATACCACTGACGGCTCCTTCAAGAGTGATTCCTCTAATGAAGAGAATGGTCAGCACCACATAAGGGAAGGTCGCTGTGAAATACACTACCTGAGGAAAGACAACATTACAACTCATTTTTAGTATCATTTTTAAAAAATAGTCTTCTATCTCTATATTCTATGGATTGTTTTTTTCCAGTCAACATATTTTATTTCAGTTAGTTGCTTTTCTATTTTTTTGTGCACAATTTTGAATTTTTTAATCTAATATTTATATTTTAATTTATTTCTGCTCTATTTCAATTAACAAAAACAATTTTAATGGAGTTTTAGTTAATGACAACACTGATGGTAAGTATTTTTTATATACACACATTATAAAGAGATTACATTATTACACAGAGTAAAACTTATAAATATAAAAATATATACACTCGATTAATTTGTAAACTACAGTGACCTGCAGTGGATTCAAGCATTTAGCATTTCAACATCCACGAGAATCGATCCCATGACCTTGGCGAATGGATGTTCTACTCACTTTGCCTGATGACTTGACTCCTCGAATAAGACAGAGGAACACAACCACCCATGACACAGCCAGACATCCCAGGATAGGCAGACGCACCTCCCCAAAGTTCCCAATTCCATCAGAGATATTCAATACATAGTTCCTGAGAGGGCAAAACCAGTAAAGGAGGGATGTGAGAGACTGCAGGATGCAAGACAAATCATTAACAGTTCACTCATCAAAATCATCATGCTAATCTAAATGTTTATTTTTATTTTTCAGAGCTTGCCTTTAGATTAAAAGCATTGTGAGAACAGTCCCATAAAAAAAATAATCTCAGCCACACAATGAATAAGTTTACAAAAGGCAAGAACAAGAATGTCTTTCATACCACAGGGACAACACAACCCAGAGAGCACAAACCATTTATAAAGATGTTGAACGGTCCACACACGTCTCATGGTCAAAGCCTTGCATTCTCTGACCGTTGGCAGTAAAGTGAAGCATTCATTCCCAACCACATACCACATACAATCACAATCACACTCACACTCTTGGAAAAACAAAACATTCTGTGCCTTTCTGTCCCATTGTCTTGTAATGTCATTCAACAAACACATCTGTCAAGTCCAATGCACACAGATCCAAACATCATGACAAATTGCAAACATTTATTATTACCAGCTTTCAATTATTAACCTGTCACGCATTTTAAGTACAGATGAGTAATGGATTGAAAACAAAAATACAAATACTGGGAATAAAAAACCCGGAGAGTTGAATATCAAGATAATTGTGTGAAAACAAATACATCAATTAAGTAATGTTTATTTTTTTCTAGTGCTAATTTATATAAAACTACATAAAAATGCATATAGACTTAGAATTTGTTGGGGGAATAAAGTCAAAATGTCAGGCTGACAAAACTGTCTTGATATCATAAAGAAAGTGTCATTCAAAGAAAATGTGTTCAATAAAAGACATGGGAAATGTCATGTAATGGGACTTCCCAAAACAAAAAACGATTTATATTATATTATATTATTATTCATGATATTCAAAAAATATATATACTTTTTTACTTTTCATTTTTATAAATAAAATGCAGTATATAGATGAATCAACATACTGTACAAAGGTTTGAATTTACCTCCAGTACTCTTCACTAGGACTGGTCCTCTTGGTGCGGTTGACTATCTCAGTCACCCCTGACACGACAGCAGACATATTGGCGAAGGTGGCATTAGCTCGTGGAGTTCCCACCACCCCAGAGCAGTCAGGGGTGTTCCAAGGGTTGTTACAGTACGTCCAGGGCAGCAGGTTTGTCATTGACATGAAGAAGTAATAAAATGCAATGCAAATCACCACATTGTAGTAGATTCCAATGTAGGTAGAGACCACCATCATTCCATAGCCCACACCTTGAAGAAGAGAGGACAACCACAGGACAATAAATTCGCTTTGCAGTTCAATAAAAGACATTACATGTTTCTGCTTTGATATTAAAGCTAAATGAAAAAAGAAGTTATGCAATCCAAAATATAAACAGGATTTGCAAAAAAAAAAAAAAAAAAACTAATTTTATTTGTAAATGTTGTAAATGCTGTAAATGTTGAAATTAACATTAATAGATTAATATATGCTTTATTAAGTATTTTTCATTGTCAGTTCATGTTAACTAATGTAGCAAACCAAGTCAAAACATTTGTTACTCTTTATAATATGGTTCCTTTTGTTAGCATTAAAGGAAGAAATTATGTAAGCGAATCTGGCACATTTAGCATTCGAATGACACATATTGCAAGCCACTCTCAAGTGGAGAAAATACTGTGAGAGTGTATGTTTAAAAATTAATTACTAGTCTAACATGTCAGACAAGTCATAACATTACTTTTAAAGCCAAACCAATACAGATAGATTCATCCATTATGTTTAGTTGTCATGGAAATGCTTCAGAGTTGTTCTCACACCTTCTTTAATGGCCACATGCTCACCTTTAAACACAGGGCTGACCTTCCAGACTCCCAGGCACCCGAGGGAGGTGAACTGCCCAAAGGAGAGCTCCAGGAAGAACAGAGGGATGCCACAAAACACCAGCATGATGAAGTATGGAAACATGAAGGCACCTGTGATGCACACACACCCACACCCACAGTTACATAAAACTCTGACACATCAGTCTTCTAGCTGAAGACAGAAATCTAGGTGTGCTCACTTACAGAAAAAAGACTAGCCAATTGTATGATTCCATTATAGTGTTCCCTAATGCTAATGCAAATAAAGTGAGTAACACCTGAGGTTACATAACTGGTCTAATTTGATTGGACGAGCTGCATTCCAACAGTGCTGATATTTTCCATAACAGAAAAAGAAAGTGGATAAAATGTTTTGTGTGAAGACAAGGGCTGATTATGGCCCGGGGCAATGGGGTCGATGTGCCAGGGGCCTCAAAGCCCGACACCAAAAGCAAAAAGCAAGACACTTCTTCTGGATGCATACAGATGAACATTGCTTAAATAATGATATGCATATAATAAAAAACACAAAATTATCAAAAACACATACAAACAGTCCACTTAGTTCACTTTAGAGGACCACATTCTGTCTGTTTAAATAGGCTGGAGTTCAGTTACTTATCTAAATTATGGGCTAATTCAGGATATGGCCCCGATCAGAGGCAGCTCGAAGAATATGAGATCATGGGGCAGAGGTTTCCGGGCCAGGTCATTGGGGACCATCTGCTAGAGACCCTTGCTTACTCTAGCCTGGTCTATTTTAAGTAAGGTGTGTTATGAGACTTGATACCAAATGAGTACCCTTTTAGGGGAGCAATGAATTGGGAAAAGGACTCAATGGCATGACTTAGAAAAACAAAACCCTAAATCCCACCAGTTTAACTACTTCAAATTAAATGTTTAACTAATTTGGCATGAAATTATAAAATGCTAACTCAACAGTGCATGATAGGCACTGAGAGAAAGTCAATGTAGACATTGGGCAAAGAAAAAGAAATTAACTGGTCACCTCCTCCATTTCTGTAGCAAAGGTAAGGAAACCTCCAGACGTTACCCAGCCCCACTGCGTAACCAACACTGGTGAGGACAAACTCAATCTGGTTGCCCCAGTTTCCCCTTCTGGAGTTTTCATCTTTCTTCACTGGCTCTCCTGGAACCGCTCCGTTCTGAAACAGACACATGTACGAATGAAATGTACACGATGTTGCTTCTCGTAAGTCAGAGAGCATTGAAAGGGGACACATTTTGTTCACTTTAAGCACAGACAAAACAAAATATATGATAGTGAATGCATAATATGCATATGCATATTTTAATCAATGTCAAGATTACTGATTAATATTTATGAACGTGTGTGAATGCTTAAATGCATAACCCCCCTTCATACCTGAGACTTGTGCAATAAACCCCTAACTTTAAGTACGAAGTGCAATTCGAAGTGCAAACTTACTGTTTATGACCATTGTGACTATCTTTGTATTTATATGTTATTTTTCATTCTATAATTATGCTATTGTCATGTTGTATGTGTCTTTGCCTGTTATACTGATTATTTGTTTGAATATATTTATCTATTTTCATTTACATTGTATCTGGTTTTCAATTGTCCATGTTATTTTATATACAGTACACTGTTTATTGTTATGCTGCTAATTCAGTGGAGCGTGGAAAGTGTTTTGTTGTTCCTTTTACAATGACAAATAAAGATCTATCTATCTATCTAAAAATCATCATTTCTACTTCACTTGTTCACTTAAAATGGTCCCGATTATTGCATTTTTACCAACATTAAAAATACAAGCATAAACACAAAAAATTCCAACATTCTGTGTATTCCGGCTTGGTTCCATCTGAGCCGCGGGACATTATTGCAGCATTTTACTGTTTCTACAGTTTAAAGTGAGCAGTACGCACCAAAAGCGCTCAGGGTTGTTTATAGTAATGGTCTTTCAGCACTAATACTCTGATATTTTTATAGCCAAACGCACTTCATTCAAGCCCTTTCCACTCCATGCGAATTGCTTCTCTCTCCCACTGAAGATGCTAAAGCGCCACAATAAGAGCTGCAGATGACGCAGTTATTTTAAGAACAGTAGCAGAAACACTTTGAGCAACAAAATAGATCCTTTGGCTAAATCACTGCAAAAAACAAGAATGTAGCAAACAATTATTTTTATCTGTCATACAGATGAGTCTGACCGTTTAACTAAACCAGGTTTGTGACAAGTAAATGTGGCGCTTTTAGACGTCCCCTCCCCCCCATACACAGCATTATTAATCACCATGTTAAGAGCATTTCATAAAAAACAATGTTATAATTTGCTAAATTATTTAGAGATGGCAAGGAAAGACAACAAAACTTTGAAATTACTAGTTAACTTTGTTTTCTGCTCAGATGAGAGTGTTTTGATTATTAGATTATGTATATAGTTTGTTTTTAGTAGTTTATTATTTTGAGCAAAAAAGATAAATAAATAAAACTGGTCCAGACTTTTCATAAGAGGAAAACCTTGCACCCTCATTCAGTATGTTCTCTAAGTCACAAGGCCTTCTGTGTGCCATACACATAGGTGTCTAAATGTGAAAATAATAATAGCCTGATAAAACCTCTGATCTTACCTTTTAATATACATATCCAGTTGGGCTCAACTGATGAAATATGTACTTTTTTTATAGAAAAATTCTTAGACACCACTGTGTGTCTCTGAGGGCTCAAGATTCTCATCTTTGATGACTATTTTGACTGTTGAGGATTTTTTCTTTTACAAAAGTACTACTGCTGCCCTGAAGGAAATATAACTATTCCAAAAAAGTATTGTCCGGACCTCCGCTGGTAAGGAAATATCCGGACCTCTTGGAACTTTAATCGAATACCCCTGAACTATAGCAAGAAAAAAAAAGAAAATTTTTTGCAAGATGTTAATGTCGTGGTGAAGTGATACTGCACATGCTTCCAACATAAGGAGTTCCCATGCTGATTTGAGTTTGGGTTGTCAATTCATTACCCCGGTCCCACTACTTCCTATAGCTCTCTAACATTTTTTTCTCTACCACAATTTAAAATGTGTTAAAAGAAGATAACCACAAGAAAGCAATTGTCAAAACATTTTGTGAAAATTGCATGCAAGCACTGTTGTGGGCATGCTGGAGCGCACTTGATGTGAACTGAAATCACCGTCATGTGCTCAAGACAAACATTTGGTCTTGTCGGCCTGGTTTAAAGTTGACTCCCTCCATCTGTTCTCATCAGATGCTCTTCATGTTGACCTCTAAGGCAAGCTCACGATCTGATCCGAGCGAGCGCTCCGCCCGCACAGCGAGCACGCTGCGGGAGATGAACATTCAGCAGCGTATCCTCGCGATCTTCCCCACAGCTCTGGGGAGGAATCCAAACTGCACTAGATCATTCTAGTGAGCAATTTTGCTTTACAAATGGATAGTTGACATTTAACATTAAGATACTGTAACTATAATTGATTTGTTGAAGTGTAAATGTGGTATCTCATTGAAAGTTTATAACAATGTGTAACAATTAGAAAAGAATTAGAAAATCTTTAGATGGAGTACCACCGACAGATGTGACATGTCAACTGCCTAAATATAAAAAGATTATGAGCTGCATGTATGAAATGCTTTTAAATGCAGCAAAAGTGTCAGTCCTTCTTTTTTTTAATTAAGGTGTTTTAAGTTTGCTTCAGGTTACTACACAAGTCACTACACACACACTAAGTCTCAGCAGAATCTGAGTCAGTGATCCTGCAGGGAGCAATGGCCCAAAGAGCTCACAGACACATGTGCACCCAATAACCACTGATTTGCCTTTCATCCAAAATGAAATATTCCTCTAGTTAAGTATTAAACAATGCAACACCACTATTTTGTTCTGTTGAACACAAACAAAATAACCCCAGTGAGAATGCTTGTTGAACAATTACAACTTTTATTCCTGAACCTGAAATTGGACTAACTGTACAAGGAGCTGTTTTCAAAACCTTCACTATGGGAGCAGAGCAAAAAAAGACTCACGCAGGGGATTGTGGGATTGATAGCAAAGCGGGCCAACTGGTGTGAGAATCAAAACATTGTTAACTAAATTAAAATGATAGGTGTGGTGTCCAAACTCTGAGGTTAAGGCAGTGACATCTGTAATTAACAATTGAAAATCGGCTGGAAGTAAATTAAATCATAGCTGGAAATGTATGCATTTCAATCAGGTTTTTGACCATGTGTTTACAGCATATATTTACAGAGACAGCCCAAAAATGGCAGACATCTAGAATTTTGAGTGGTATGAACAGATTTCTTCCGCACCGGTGGACAGATAGTTTAAGTCTGCTTTTAGACCTGAGACTGGATGGAGGCCAGCAAATGGACACCTGTGTTGGGTTGTGCTGATGGCTCTCTGAACAACTGCTGCAGCACAGCTGAAGGCCCAGCGTAAGAAGGAGGAGATCTAGAGTAAACCCTGAAACAGGTGGGATCCTTGAGGTCAGAACACCTGGGAGATGAACCGACCTTTAAATACCCACCTACTACAAGCACACGCTAGTTCAACAAAATGCAAGTCAATACTTCTCTGTATCTATCCATCTATAATATTACAGTCTACATTATTGGAACTGTAGCTCTATACAACATACTGTTGATATTTTCCAAAACATGGCTCTTCTGCGCTCACACATGAGGTTATGTTGTGTTTACCTTCCGGCATATCAAAGTATTGTTTAGTTCAGTCTTTATCCGCTTCACTCTGTGATCCCCGTCCCTGTGCTCTGTGGAATGCCCAGGTGTTTCAGCCGTTGCAGTTTGCTCCAAGGATCTGTCTTGCAGAGCACAGAGTGAAAGAGAGAAAGATCGTCCAGCTGGGCCCATCTGCCATTTTACGTAAGACCAAGACACACTCATAAACACAAAGGTCCATGGGGACCCGAGTCAAATGAGTGGTTTACCTTTTAAACTTTCTATAAAAAAAAATAAGAAGGAAAAAATAGAGCAAGGAAAGAAAAGCTAGAAGCAAAAAGGGAAAGGAAAAAGAAAAAAAAAGAAGGAAAAGAAAAAAAGAGAAAGGAAAGAAAAAAAAGCTTCCATAAAAAAAATGCCTCAACAAAATAACTGCCTCACAACAGCATTAAACATTATCTTAAGTTTGTATTTTTTTCCCAAATTTGACTATTCCACAATTTCCTGTCCTACAACCTCAAACAGTGAGAAGAGTATCTATCCATGAAGCCTGAAGCCTGTGACTGACAGCAGCACAGCTCCCTCTGAGTAACTCATTGCAGGTATGTGACCCTGTCAATTTAAGAAGAAAAGTGAGAACTGACCTGTGACTTCTCAACTTAACACCCAGAATGCCTGGAGACGTCCATGCAGAATGTGCTGTGGCATTACATATGGTTCAAAAGATCCTTTTTAGCTCAATAGGGTGTGTGTTTTAGTGTCTATTACATAAAGCTATATGTGTGTGTTCACACTCTGAATCTTTTTGAATAATTAAATGTTGTCTCTCTGAAGTTTTAAATGAACGATCACCTAACAAAAGCGAGAGTGATTGAACGTTTACATTTTTCTTGTGACCATAATCGATTATGTCATCTGCTTCAATGAGCTGCATTCTAAAACTCAAAATGTGGGATGTCAATTTCAGATTATGTAACAGCAATTGAAAGATTTAATAATATTTGATATTAAGAAATTGTTGATGCAACCCTAAGAGAAATATAAATATTTCTAACAGAAATATATAAATATTTCTAACAGAAATATAAATATTACTCTAAGAGGCAACATTTAGATTGTATTCAAAATCAAAAAAAATAAATAAAAAATTATGTAACACTTCCAAGCAAATGCCTCAGATGATGTAACATACCAGTTGAAAGACTAAAAATACATTTTAGCTGTATTTAATAATTATTGATGCATCCCTAAGAGAAATATAAATAGTTCCAAGATAAATATGCGTTAGTGGTGCATGTCAACAAAACACACTTATCAGGGGATCTTTCACACATCTGCTCACCTGATTTCTACGATTAATTCACCACAGCACTATGGAATAAACTATCAAAAGATAATTTTAGGATTCACCTTGTGAGAAGAGTCATGTGATGTTTATAGATTGATCATTCTTTCTCATATGAACCCATACTCATACTTATTGGAGATCATTACGGTCCCAAAAAGATCCTAAAAAACCTCTAATCCAGCAGAGGAAAGTCTATGGAAAAGGGAAATACTGTGACAAATCAATGACTTTCTGCTCTCTGAAGTAAATGCTGTGACCAACCATCATAAAAAATAGCGCAGATTCCAAAACACACCCTGGACAGCGAAACACAAAGCTGCACAGGTCCAAACAGAGATAAGAGACCTACTGCTGACTAATGCTGCAAAACTTTTCCCATCAGGCTAGTAAGTTTAGAGAAATGTAGAGTAGAAAATAAATGACTGAAGCAATTTAAGAACATGAAAGACAAAAACAGAAGCAAGGAAGCCAAAGGAAATGTGTTCTCAGCATTTCTGAAATGGTTAAACACCCATGTCCCTGGATTCACCATTCATCAGAGCTGACCTTTCCCCTTTCTAGTGCTCTCTACTGACCCCCAGTTCACATTTCAAATGCAACATCCTCAATCTTTCTCTGCTGATGAGGGCTTCATTCTCCCCAGGAAAGGATGAGGCACACATACAACAGGCTCATTCAAAGACTCCAGTAAGACTTTCACCTCGAGTTTGTTCAAGGATCAAGATCAGAGGTCAGACCAAGGGTTGTGATTGCAACCAAAATACCTCTTGCAGAGCTTCAGCTGTTGTCGTTTTTTTATCTTGGGTTTTGTATCTTTTCCTTCTCTGTTTAACAGTTATTACAAGGCATTTGTAGAATAACTTTTTGAAAAGACATGCTAATTTCTATATCAGCAAATGCAGTGTGTTTGGGGCGGGACAATCTCTTTTGTCCCAAAGGCAGATGGGGATGGGCAGGAGTGGTAGAAGGATTTGAGGAAAAATCTTCACGTTCAATCCACACTCACGCTGTCACATACACGACCATAGAAAATGTTTATAGAGACTGCCATAAAGCAGCATGAGCAATCTGGTTCCACAAGTGTTCTCACAGTAAGCGACTTGATCATGTATTATACAATATATATACACACAAACACTACAATTCAAAAGTTTGGAGTCAGTAAGAATCTTTTTTATGCATTATATTGATCAAAAGCGAAAGTAAAAAATGTATCACAGTTTCCTTAAAAACAAAAACATGAGTCAAAAACATTGATAATAAGAAATGTTTCTTGAGCACCAAATCAGGATCTTATAATGATTTCTGAAGGATCGTGTGACACTGAAGACTGGAGCAATGATGCTGAATTAAATTAAATTAAATTAACATTAATATATATTTTTCAAATAGAAAGTAGTTTAATTTTGTAACTTTAAATTGTAAAAATATTACTGTATTTTTGATCAAATAAATGCAGTTTTGGTGAGCATAAGACCAGGATCACATTACATCTAAATGATTACATATCCTTGGACACATACAGAAGTGTATTGTGCACAAGGAACTGGTCACAAGCTTCACAAGAGAATCACTAGTTGCTTAATATAAGAAAGTATGATACCACACAAGTGAATTAGCAGTTTTGTGCAACATGGAGTTTCCATTTAAAGAAACCAAAAGTCTGCCTTCAACCCATAAAGCCAGTTGTCAGCTGTTAAACACTAGGAAGGATCCATAACAGCTCTGGTAGCCATCTTGTGGGAGTCATTAGGTCTGCAGATGGCTCTCCTGGTCATTTAACAGCCAGAAAATGACCCATCATTCATGACCAAATAGTATTCACCCTCATGATGCACCTTGTTCTTCCTACTTTAAATTAATAGTAGTTTTCTGACCGCCTAGATGAAGTCAAACACCTTCTAGGGTCCAGATCAAAACATCATCAACCATCATGGAATGTTCAGGACATATATCCATTTCCATCATTCCTCATGTCATGTTAACACTCACAGATCAGAACATGTATAACAGCATTCCAAGAATGATCAAAGACGCTCTAAGGCAAAATGGTGGGACACACCTACCTGGTTTTTGTCTAATTTTAAGCTCCAAGTGACTTCTAGAATTGTTCTAAAAGATCTTGCCCGTCCATTGATAACTGACACCTCAATATTACATCTACACTTTTAGCCACACTTACTCACTTCTTTTGGTCTTACCTTTCTGCTGTCCATTGTACACCCCAGCTAGTAGCGCTTACTCAAGCAGAAACTTACAGATCTCTCCAGGTCAGCAGGAGTAGACTGACACGGCTCCATGTGGAACCTATTCTACCCTTAAGCTGTGGGTGGGGAGAGGGGAGGAGCCTGGAGGTTTGGCTTTTTGGGAGTTTCTTAGCGTCACAAAGGATATATTCACGTTGGCTGCACAAGATTGTATCCTTTTCTTTAAGAGACATGGGTATACACATGACAGTAAAACATGCCTAATGTTACAAAAGATTTCTATTTCAGATAAATAGTACTGTTCTTTTGAACTTTCAATTGATCAAAGAATCCTGAAATTAACAGGAATAAAATATATAGAAAAACAGGTCTAGTTGCAGACACACGCTTCACATAATCAGATCATTCAATTAGTTCTCAATTCAAACAATGAGGGAGCGTAGCCTGCAGACATGTGAGCCATTGCAAGCTGTTCACCTGTTCTTCACACACTTTCATCTAAGAAATTTTGTATGTTCAACCAGCATCTCCTAATGAATTATATCTAGAGACATAAACAGGATATTTTGACCTTTCTCTATCATTGTACCCAGGGCTGATTCCCATTATTACTGAGCTTGTTGCATTCGTAAACAAGGAAACAAATGAATTTGTTATATAGGGACTGAATTTGAAGAACGACCCATTTTAAATTACAATATGCTCAAAAGGGCCAATTAGAGCACTTTTAAAGGCCCATTCAGGGATTCAGGGTTGCATAAGCCACCCCAGTTTTGGCTGACATCAAACATAGACACTTAATGTCATGCAACTTCAGCTTCTAGACTGAAAAACATCTTCAGAGTCGATTAGCATCAGATTTTGACAAGCAAGACACAAAGAAACCAGAAGTTCAAGTCACTTTAAAGCATTGTTTGCAGTGTTTAATGTACAACATTGTGTTCAATGTTTATTAGACAATGTAAGTTAGACTACAGACCTGGATGAACAACAATCAAGTCCACTGTATTTCTGACAGGAATGACAAGAAAAGTTTTTATTAAAGGGCTTTCATGGTCATACTATTTAATATGAAATCGTATTATCTAATATGTAAATACATTTCAGGTGGATGAAGTTCTAGTAGAAGGACGTTAACTGAACTGAAGCATGATGTGATGATTCATGCTTTTGTTTAAACTATTTCTGACAGGTTTTTGGCAAAGAATGACTATGCTCTGATGATTTAAGTCAACCATCTTAAACACAACAATGTTACACCATCTCTCTTCCTGGTATCCTTGTGCAGACATTATGCAATGTTACAGTGTTTACAGACTTTACCTGTGTTAGATCATGATGACAACAAAGTTTAAAGATATATACTGCTCAAAACTTTTAAATGTTTTTGAAAGAAGTCTCTTATGTTCACCAAGGCTGCATTTATTTGATCAAAAGTACAGTAGAAACAGTAATACTGTGAAATTTTACTACAATGTAAAATAATGGTTTTCTATTTAAATATATTTCGACATTTATTGCAAAGCTGAGTTTCAGTATCATTACTCCAGTCTTCTTTGTGGTCACATGATCTTTCAGAAATCATTCTAATATGCTGATTTGGTGCACACACAAAAAATCTTCTTATCTGTGTTGAAAACAGTTGAGTTGGATTATATTTCTGTAAAAAATGTACACATACAATGTTAGTTCTAATTACACATTTCTGATGTTAACATGCATGGATAATATTAATGTTGGCATGAAAAAAGCCTTGGTTGTACAATACGTGTGCCTGTAAATTGTGTGTAATTTAACTTGAATTTCTTGGCTCAATTTTACTTTAATTGTAAATGCCTTGATGTAACCATAGTTTTTTCCTCCACCTTATAAAATACTATTATTAACATTATGCTAGAAAAGCTTTTGCTTGAGCTTAATATTTAGGATATAGAGATAATACTGGAAACCTGAAATATTCATTTTAAAGGAAATTAAACAGTAAAGTTTAATTACAAAACCTTGTCTTGAAATATGTGGGCTACCTAAATGTTTTGTTTAGAGTATGCCATTTAACACACTGTTTCAAATATGAGCAAAACCCTGTGTATCAAACCAAGACCATACGTACCTGTAAAACTGAATGGTCAGACTATCACAAACACATGGGCATGTGATGTTTTGGGGGGTAAATAAAGCGTGTGGAAAGAGATCTGAGGCTGTTCCCTTGGCCTGACAGCTCTGAATCGAAGCGCTGACTTTTTCATCTCTCCTGCGTCCTGAGGGTTCAGTTTGTCATGGCATGTGCACGGCTTGGAGTTTGCTGAAGCTCTGACTGAGCGACTGCTTTACTGTGAGACCAGCTCTCTTCCTCAGGAGCCCTCGGGCAAATCTTCCCAAATGCATGCGAGACACTAAACTTTTCCCAGTCAGTGAGAATCAGCAAATACCAAATCCTCCCATACAACATTTAGCCTGTCAAACAGGCAGTGCTTTAAATGACATATTGTGCAAAAAAATTGTATTTGCAGAAAGAATCTTTGCCCTTTGGTCAGGAAATAAGTAGACTCACTGCTGTGACAGCTGCAGAGGTGGCAGTAGGGTCAGCCAAAACACGCTTGTTCAAAAGACAAGTGTGTTTACACAGAATGACTCTTAGTAATAGACCAAAAAAATAAAAACAATTCTTTGTTCTAGAGTACACTTCAATGCTAATGCTACAAAGCTAAAAGTGAACGTATAAATAGCATTATTGTGTTTCAAGAGCCCCTAATTCTGAAAAGAATGTAACTGAGAAATACAGTCTAGACATGAAATAATATGTTTAACATGTTCCTGGCTAGAAGATGTGAATTAAAACAGTTTAATGCACAGGTAGTTCCAGTCACTTTAATCACCATTCTATATTAATGTGCTGCTTTCATTGAAGCACACATGCACATCACTCGCAAACAGAAACATTCAGGAGCACAGAAACGTATTAACACTGCCCTGCAAAATAGCTACATTATATTTCTCAGCAACCAAGGGGTTACTAACATCCCTGTTTTTAAAGTAATTAAACTCACAGCTTCATTGTTAGCAGAGAGACGCTGCACAGACAAGGTAATTCACACACATATCGCTCTCCCTCGCTCTAATTCAAATAAATGCTATAATTAATTGATTTAAATCAATGTAATCTTAGCGAACAACAATATTTCTGTGTCTGAATCAAAGCGGACAGAATGCTAGATCTACCTAGCAGTAACTGATGAAAGTAACTGTCATTTTTACCTTTCCACTGCAAACATCAATAACAGCTTAACTCTTTCCCCGCCATTGACGGAATTTTCCAGCAACCCATGTTTTCATTGTTATATGGTAGGGGGAGCTATTTTGCATCTTTTGAAATCTCCGGATCCAATAACAAGAACATCGGAAAAGAGTTAATACCAATAACAGGCAAATGACCATATAAGTAGGATAATCCATGGCTAGCTGTGCATTAAAAAAATTGAATGCACTCCACAGAGGTGCCTTTGCTTCATGCACCTTCATGCTTTACGTTGGGTGGTTATTTGCTTCTACGTTGTGTATTAAAATTGTATAATGCACAGCTAGTCGTGGATTATCCCTTACTTATAAATAATGTGCATGATTATTTTCCCAAGCCAATTAAGGACAAACTTCATTGGTCATCTCCAACACACAGTTACCCATCAAGAAAAGACTTCATGGATTCAACTCAGAGTTCAGAAAAATCTTGAATCTGGAGCTATCTATCAGGATGTGATATCAAGGTTAGTATTTGTTTTAGCATTGTGTAGGAAATCAGCAATGTGATATAATGAATAATAATGAAGAAATAATGTAACCTAACACCATCTGATAAACATGGCCAATACATGTATAAAGAGAGCAATATATGCGCCATCATCCCATTTCACGGCACAGTTTCTCGGCCGTCACATACAGTAGGATGCATTAAAGCAGACATAAGGCCGTGATAAATCTAATTTTGAGCAAATAGAGTATAAATAAACTCGAAATTGTAATGCGTGAGTACGCAAAATATTTCTGTGTGCACCTGAAAAGTTTATAGGCACACGCAATATTTGTCAGGCACACGAAAAAGTTTGTTTATTTTTTATTTTTCCAAAGGTCCCTTTAGAGGCTTTGTATGTACTTACATGTTACATGTACTTACTATTGTAATTGAAAGAGTACATTATGCATAATTACAAGTAACTAACCCTAAAAATAAAGTGTAATTGAAATTTATAGTGTTATGGCCATAAAAAGAAGAACGGGAAAACAGTGGAAAAGATAAAGGGAGTCAGAGAGGACAAGGCAAAAGATGAGTGAGATTAGTTTAAAAGTTAGATTTGGCCTGAGGAAAGTACCCATGACTGAGAGAGGGTCACTGTTCTGAACAGCTGTCATAGCTGCCAGCATTAGACAACCTTCACCTATCCATGAAGTTCTGATGGAAGATCACATGGGTAAAATGACCTTCAAATCAAGTCTTAGGGGGAAAGGAATCAAGATATTGGTTCTCAAAAAAAAAAAGTTTTGAAAAGAGAATCATTTCGAAGGTATTTAAAATCATCACATGAGGGGTAGTGAGAAATGAAGCAAGATGGACATAAAGAGAGAGAGAAAGAGAGCAGCTGGAAGCCCACGAGCGCAGTGAGTGTGAGACAGGAGAGACGACTGCCTCCGAGCACACATATGCTTCTGACTGCTCTTTTCCCCTCTCTCTTCTTTCTCTCTCTCCATATACAGTGAGCTTGTGAACTTTGTACAAAAGGTCAGATGTCCATTTTCAAATCATGCTGG
Organism: Squalius cephalus; assembly: GCF_949319135.1. Lineage (NCBI taxonomy): Eukaryota > Metazoa > Chordata > Actinopteri > Cypriniformes > Leuciscidae > Squalius > Squalius cephalus. The sequence continues at coordinate 31,450,975 of NC_137128.1, read as the reverse complement.
ACAACTAGATCATCAGATTGTTGAAAAACTTTTGCAGTTCATGCAGCTCGAGTACTATGGGAAATAACAAATACTAAGAAACTATGCAATTGATGTTGTTTTTTAAGTAAACTTAAAATACACTGCTATGCTGATAATGTTTGTGATAAAAAATATTTGTGTTCATTTAGAAAAATGCAAAACAGAAACACATCACTGTGGTCTCAGATGTTGTAACGCACTGTACCTCCCTCAATCCATTTATACACAAAGAACATCCAAAAACACACACACACACGCTCAGTTTCAGTCTCAATCTCAGTCAGTGAATATAAATCAATGTTGATGATATATGATCCTTGCAGTTTGCTGACATTGTGATAGGGCAAACACATTTCGTAATAAACATTATTGACAGTGCATGCTCACACAGGTCTTCATACCTGTGCATATGACAAACCTACGTGCCACAGTTTTACAGCTACAGTGTTAAAGAGATTGCTAAACACTTACTCTCCCCAAACATTATAGCATCATTATTTTTGCTCTTTGGAACATTATGTGAAACCAATCACTAGACAGCATCTCTTTAACAGTAAGATAAATGATCAAGTGTTGCAGTCAAAACGAACAGCATTTGCTTTCTAAACGCCGATCATCATAGATCATTGTGAAGACATTTTGACCCAGTAAGTTACTCAAATGAAATTACTGGCTCATATTATCGCAATTATTAGTCAAGCATGCTCTACTCTAACAGATAGCATTAGACAACACTACAGGATCCAGTAGAATGAACCACATCAGAGAACTAATATAGGAGCTCCATATCGCAGTCAAACAGTACAGAGCTGAATCTACAGCATAGGATTAATCAGATGAAAATGGCATAGCTGTGATTGAAGAATGCTGCACCTTTTTGAGGGACCAAGTCATTTAGAGTATGAAGAATAATCAGTAATGAATTGAGTCAAGTCTTGGAGTTGTTTACAGAGAACTGCTATCAGTGACATATATCAACTCACATACACACACACACACACACACACACACACACATATATATATATATATAAAACTAAAAATGGATTACTTCAAACTAATATTCTCTTACACTAGTCAAAGTGTTCAGGTTTGGTCATTTTGGCTATGCAGCAAAATTCTATCCATTCAAATTTTGAAAAGTACATTATATAGACTTCATTGTTTGCGCAATGTGCAAATTAAAATATCTGGCAAATCAGAAATAATTGACAAACAGCCCCAATGCAAACACTTTCCAAAGGATGCAATTTCATTCTAGTTAATGCTCAAGCCTAAACAGGGAAATGATGATGTTTCCCCACCGTATGCACAAGTACACATGAGGGGTTTGGAGGCTGGAGGCTGTGGCTCTGGCAGATGCACCTGCTCCTCTGTGTGTATGTGTGTGATAAATCAGTGAGCTCTACAGCTGGACACCTGAGTCTGTGGTGCCTCTCGGGGTTCTGGCACTGCTAGAAATCATCAAATAAATCAGTACACCTCATCAAACCCCCTTTTGCATTGAGTCAATAAAGTCTTTACAGGGGTCAAACACTGTGAGGAATCATAATAAATTGCTCAAGTGAGAAATGTTACAGATTAGGTAGACAAAAAGACAGCTATGGTCCACACACTTGAAAAGGTCAGGTGAGCATTGCTTGTGAAGTTTCAAAGGTCTCATCCCCAAGTCAAAGACTCAGATCACATTAGGACTGACTAAAGGCAAGACCAAAATCCAGATCAAATAGCACTACACAGTAAATGCTTCTCGGTACTAATTAAACTATGAAAGAGAATTTGCACTTTAAAAACTGTTCACGAATATAACTTCATGACAATGCAATTTGAGACTGCACATTTCCCCGAACTTGAGATATATGATAGAAACGGTTTTAATTAAGCCCATAAGAATGCCAACATTCATATCAAGATTAAACAAGATGACGATAAATGGATTTTACATAATTCCAAAACTCAAAACCCGCCAAATAATGTCTATTAATTAAAAAAAAAAAAAAAAATTGTGTCTGTCACCTACAGCAAGTAACCTAATTTTGTCTTATCAGTTTGTATTTAGTCACCAGACTGTCACTTTATCCTACTTCACACACTCCTACAAAACGGAGGAACGGAAACAGGTGCAATGGAATGGATGCAACCAAAACTGGCGCAGCAACATAAATCTCTGAGGCACAAAGCACCTTATAGGATATCTATACGTTTTATTTCCAATAAATCTTCCCTATGATTGTTTAAGTGACAAGTGCCTTGGTGACTAAAAAAAGGAGGTGAAGGAAGACAGAAAAAGGAGAAATATGGGCCAGCCCTCCTTTCAGCCTTTACACTTTCCTCCTTCCTTCTGTCTCTCAAACACTGCTCTCCTGCCCACTTCCTTGGAAACTTTATCACATACCCTTCCACCAGCGTCGCCAGAACTTCCCACTGCAATTTGTTATAAAAACTTTTCAGTTGGCCCACACGTGGTCTGGTTTTTAAAGAGCTTCTCACGTGGTCTGTGGGCTATTGAGTCGTCACAGGCCCCCTGAATGATGGCCGAAAAATAAGGCACTGCAGACAATGCTTGGTCTTGATTAATTCAGTTCTTTCAGGACCCTGCACCGTCGTCCGGGCAGCTTCGTACAATTGCCGCTTTGATGCGTCGGGTAACGTGCTCGCTCTCACTCGCTCAAGAGAAACAAAATTTTCAAATTTCCCTCTCGGCAGAGCTCAACATCTATAGAAAACGAAAATGCTGCCCGTTTCAAAACAGCACAACATGACAAAAACACAACTGACCTGATCAGCCATACAAGCTGCGTTGCTGTTGGACTCCGACATGATTCGATAGTGCCCAGTAGTTCTCTCGTCTCAACTCTCGAGTTCTTCATTCACACCTCTCCGTTTGCTTCCGCAGAGAGGGGGGGATGGGGGGGAACAGCCTCCTTTTGGCCAGGCTTGATTAATGCCTGAATTATTTTCACCTCATTTCATCTGATGGAGTTCTGCTTCCTCTCCGCCTCTTTCAATCATTCGGCATGGAAGGTCCCCCTCCACCGCTGCCACTTTCTCGCTCACTCCCTCTCCCTCCCTTTCTGTTTTTCTCTCTCTCTCTCTCTCTCTCTCCCTCTTGCTCCCTCATCCTTACCTCGTCCGTTGTACTGCGAGTTGGGGAAAGCGCCCCCTCCTCTTCTGTATCCCCCATTCTACAAAACAGACAGAGGAGATCCACAGCCTTTGCCTCTACCTCCATAATGAATGGAGTCGTTGTCATTCCAGCACTTTGGCTGCATACTGAGTGCTAGGAGCTGCTAGCTTAGCTGCCTGGAGTCACAGGCGCTGCCAAGCTTTTCAGCGGCCGGCCCACATGATGAAAGACAAAAGTAAGGAGAGGTCCGCTTCCATGGGGCGCGCAACTCTCGATGTCTCTGCATTTCATCCACTTGTTCTCGAGGCAGCTGCACCCAGACCACCAACGCTCCCATTCAGCAACACTTGACTCTCAAATCCTCATCCCTTGACATTGCCAATTCTCCTGTAAGGTCCTGCAAGAGGCCAGAGGAGGGATATACCCTTCCGTTTGTCTGTCGGTCAGGCTACCGCCTTGTAATTCATCCGTTCGCTGCAGGTTACAAGATTTTCTCAGCAATAAACGGACAAAAATCTATAGAGGACATTATGTGGCAGACTGTGGAAAGCTGCATTACAATTCACACAGAAAAAAAAGTAACCTACAGACAAAAGAAAGCTCTCGGTGGCAGCTCCTGGCGATGGACCCAACTGAGCATCCTGTTATTGGTGTTAAAAGTTGACAGACTTCTGGCATTTTTCCTAATGAGCATTTGAAAGAGGTGTACAATAGTGGTGATGCAGTTGATGAGCAGACTTCAAGAGGACGGCCCAGACATCTCTATCCGCATCACAATGTGGAATGGATCACACGTGATAACTGCGGTACCTAACTAAGGTTGTAAGGTTTCATTTTAAATACATGTTCAATAGCCCAAATTAAATAGGGACAAATATACAGTGGCATGAAATAATATTTGGAAACGTTTGGACACTTTAGTTACACTTAAAATATCTGAATGTCATTTCATTAGAAACCAAAATATCAAACCAAGTGGAATCTGGAAACAAATGCTACTAGAGCTATTTATTTATATTGACTTTTAAGCAATGGTATCAAGGTGATTTTTAGTGGATGAATGAAGTCAGTTCTCATCAAGCAAAATAACATCTATATATATTTACTATATTTTAAATATTATATCTTATTTCATAATTTAAAAATCTAACTTATTTTGGTTAAAAAGGTATGTTTGTGCCATATTTCTTTAAAATAAATGCCACTTGGTTTGATATTTTGTTACATAATTGTAAATGGCATTCGTAATTTTTGGCATAACAGTCCAAATTGTATGAAGATAATGCAAATACAACAGTACAAAAGCAAGCCTTTTTTCTAATATCCTCCAGCCATCCCAAAAAGTGTTATGCCTAAATAAATGTAAAAAAAAAGAGTAAATAGAATAAAAATAGAGAATAAAAAAAAATACATGAAACTATTTTACATACAAAATCCTAACCTTGATAATCAAAAAAAAAAAGAGAGAGAGAGAGAGAGAAAAAGAGTTTATTATGCCTATGAGTTATTGATGATGCTCTTCCAGCTGAGCTTAAATACATCTGCTCTGCCTGTTTGACCCTTTGGGCACAGATATCATCACATAGAGATGAGCATCTCTTTACACTTAACTAGACAAAGTTCTTACACAACAAAATTATACTGCAAAAACATCAGAGCCATGACCTAGCGGTTAGCATACATGCTTTAGGGTGAGGACTGTCTTTTGAGGTTCAAATCAGTCTTGTGTCATGTCACAATCCTACTTCCCCCTTTTCAGTATTTCTACTGTCCCCTGTCTTCTTTCTCTATACAAACTGGCAAAGAGTCTGGTTTCATAAACAAATCTATAATAATGATCTGAAGTCAAATTACAGTAGCCTATTTCAGAAATCAACAGCTAATTTGAGAGTGTCCTCTCAATTAATATGTGAGTTTCAACAACAACAAGCAGCTGGCTGAGACTTTATGTATTTGTGACACCTACCCTTTCACACAAACACACACATATACACGCACATAGCTCCGGGCAACTCCTTGTGTCTGTGCCACGAGCCCGGCTGTAAGGGAATCTGACACAGGCGGTCATTAGAGACTCCTCAGGGGCCCCAGCCAACCCCTATTAGTCAAGCAGCAGCACGGAACCTCGCCTCCCATCACAAAAACACTCGCTTCTAATGAGGATATGTACACTCCGCTATTTGCGCTGCCCCATATCAATAGCATAATAGCGAGTGATGAGAACAAGGAAGGGCTGTGACTGAAATGAAATAAACACATCAAAACAAAACTCATTAGATGGATCTTAAACAAGTGTGCACACTTGGGAGTGGGGGAATACGACCTCCTAATTACACACTTAGCGCTCATTAAGGAATTTCAATTTCATAATAAAAACAAACCTAACCTAATCACAAAAACCAAATCATAACCATTTTGAATAGCATTTTTCTCTTCAAGTCATTTATTTAGCTAAAATTTGTGTTTGTGCGTTTCTAAGCTAAACTTGGATGATAAAATTGTTCCCAGAAGTTGGCTAAATATAAACACACAGAGAGTGTATGTATGTATATATATATATATATATATATATAGACGTTTAACTTCATATTATGTATAATATATATAATATATGTATAATTTAATTTAACATCATTATAAAATTATAAATCATTACTTTTATTAATAAAATATTTTACCTTCAGAATGAACTACCTGACATTTTTGCACATTCAATTCAAAACTATTCACAGTACAGTAACTCTAATAATCCTTCTGGAACTTTAAGGTGTTAAGACCCTTTGAGTGCACAATGAAGAAATAGCAGGATTTTGAGCTTAGCGACTGCAATTACTCGGTCACCTCTACTTAGGACCTTCACTTGCAATCTGTGAGTCAGCAAACCCATCTCTTAACCATTAGGCTACCAGCATAGCATACTTTGCAGCTCTGTGTGTTTTGGCACTACTACAGTACTAAAGATACAGCTAGACATTCTAATATAGAAAAATGAGTGGGTAATCCTTTCCTTTTTCATATAATGTAAGTGAAAGGAAACTTTAGACTTTCAAAGTCTAAAATAACAAAAGGCTCCACTAAGATGGTATATTTCACATGTGTGCTGCATTCCAGGTCAAGGTTATAATAGTTAACTGAAACTAAAACCATAAAAAAACATTTTGTTGCTTGAAATAAAATAAACGTTAACTTAAAACAAAATCTAAAAATAAAATAAACTTATTTCAACAACATTTCTCATTTTCATAAAAAAAAAAAAACCCGATATAGACATTAGGGATGCTCCAGTCAATCGGATTATCGGTATTGGCCGATAATCAGATTCAATGACTCAATCGGTAGTCACTTAATATGGCTGATCTCACAAACGGATCACAATTTATTGAAGTAAAACCGTAAAAAGTCCCCACTGGCATGCATTTGCGCCACGTTCACCTGTATCTTCGCGATACATTAGTAAACCATAGTAAATCGCACGTAGATCTTGAGAAAATCCTCACGGAGTGACATGACATGCTGCTTGGCTAAAGCTATAGGACTTCCAGGATCCGGTCGCTTTGAGATCATGACGTCATCATGTCAAGCATGAATATTAACCAAATAAAATCGCTTTTTCTGGGGTTTTCTCAGCACTCTTGTAACAAAAGAACCTCCAAACATGATCAAAATTTGAAGGGGTTTTCTATCAAATGAGAACATGTACTTGATGATGCCATGAGTTATGCCACTTACAGGTAGATGTGAAATCATTAAAAATGCCTTCAGGGTGTAAGGCACTGCTAAGGGGTTAGCAGTGACAGTCAACAGAGAGCTTACACATCACTTATATAAAGCTTGAATGATCAGGATCGGTATCAGCCAAATGTGATGACAAGAAATCGGTAGTCGGAATCTAGAGCTGTCTCTGTGAAGGAATTTCCCTTGTGGTGATTTTGAGTGGCTTAATATTGCGATGTTAAGATGTGGTCAGCAGGCACTTGAATCTTGAAGGAGATTCTAAAGCAAAACAGGCTATTAATAATCCAAACACTTTGAATGAACACGGAGGAGAATAACGCAAACCACACAATGCATAAACGAGAACTGACAAAAAACAACTGAAACACAGGGCTATATAAACATGGGTAGAGCAAAGGAAAGTAAACTAGACATATGTGAAACTAATACGTAACTACAGAAACAAACAAGGACATAATCAGTAACCAATGAAACCAAAATAAAACAGAGCAGGAAAACAGGAACTAAAGGAAAGAGAACAGAATGTCAAAAGAAGGGTCTAGATAACAGAACATAAACCTGACTATTAGCTTGCTGGGCTATTGTTTGTATAACATTTAGTTCCGATCCTTGAATCTGACTGGACGAGAGGCTTTCTAAGATTGCTGATATTTCACCAGTAAGACAGAGTGAATCTCAGTCGATCTCTCTCTCTCTCATTCACTGTATGTTTTGTTTAGGCTTGTTAAATGCAAATCTATGGAGCTGCTGTACAAATCACAATGGTACACAGAGTCTTTCTTAAGTAAAAAAGAGCCAGTTGGTGAAAAAAACACATTCTTCACTCGTTATCATTATTAACTTATTTAACATTCAACACACACGCATTAAGTGTAAAACAAGAAGGACATAGCCTTATAAAAAAATGAAAAAAAACGTTAACATCGTGGTTGCGCCGGTTGCTTGCATTCCTTTGTGGTTGGCTTGTCAGTATAGAGGTATTACAATATTGCAGTTATCACGACAGCCCTATCGGTACCAGTTGCAAAAACCCTGGTCAGAGCATCCCAAATAGACCTATTTTTTTAAAAATAATAAAAAATAACAAAAACACTACAAAATGACTACAACTTTACCTAAAATGAAAATGAAAACAGAAAATATACAAATAAAAACTAATTAAAAATATGAATAAAACTATAATAGTATCTCAGTGACACTAAAATAACAGTGTGACTGAAGCCGTTTTTGAACTTTGAAACAACACAAGTCATTAATCAATGTTTGCCTAGGTCATAAGGACTACTTTTATTATACTTTCATGGACCTTTTATAGTTTTTTGTTAATATAATTCACTTTCCCTTTATGGAAAAGAATGACCAAGACATTCTTAAAAAAAAAAAAAAAGGTGGACGAAGGTGAGGACGAAAAGGTGAGACCCACGGGTCATTTGGACCTCACAACAAGAGTTAATTCAGAAGCCTCTACAGTGTAAACTAAAAACAGGAAAGTAACACAAGAGGTTTCCAGATTCACCAGGGAGTTTCAGTAAGTGTGGTTTCCAGCAAGAGCCCTTAAGCAGGTGTTTCCCATTCAGGGCACGTTCGTTCTATTGACAAGCTGAACAAGAGGGCCTCAGTGAGGGCTAAAATACTACTGCTGACTAAAAACGTCACTTTTTCAAACTTAGTGCAGGCTTTGATGAGCCGTCTCCTTCCGGAGCTCTCTTTTGCCCCATTTACAATCTAGAGTGGTATGTCCAACACACAAAAACAACCCAAAGCAAACACACACACAAAACAGAGGACCACGGTTTTAGACAATCAACTCGCATGATTTTTACCCCCTGCACATGACAGCACACAGGCTGAAATACTGAATGGTTGTTAACCATTCTGGTAACAGAGATATTAAATAATTGCTAATATCTAAAATAGGAAACATAATATCTGAGACATTTCCACAAATCTTATTTAGCTTTTGAAGAGACTTAGAAACCTTAAAAAATTATGGCACCATTTACTTGCTAAACATTAGATGCACTTGAAATAAATACAATGAAATAGATTTAAAACAAAAATGGAGAACTAAGCTGACAAGCAATGTTAGGATGTAATTAGTATCATTAAACAAAGCAGAGTGACTTTAAAATAGTAACTAACATTATGACTAAATTTTGTACATTACTATTTTAATTTGCTATGGTTGGAGTCATAATTTAGCACAACATATGAGAAATATTAACAAAAATTACAAAAATAATGTTTTTTAAAGGTATAAGATTATTAAAAGGTGGAAAAAGCCATCAAAAAAAATTTGCTTTGGAAAATCGATGAATGCTACACAAGATGAATGCAAAGTGACTTATTGTGTTACAAAATAGATAAACATCCCAAACACAGTGAACTCAAGTTTACAAAAAGGGAAGCTGCTGACAGGCTCAATCTATGTTTAATGCCTAAAACTTAACACACTGATAGAAAGAGAGAAAACTCACAAATCAGGTCTATTAAAAATTTCACTGAACAATTAAAAGCATTCAAGTGTGTAAAATAGCTTAATATAATTGACTACTAATAAAAGGAATAATTCAAATAAGATGAGAGTTTTCTTCACCAGTTCCCATTACATCACACTGAATTCATTTTTATGTCTATCATTATAAATCAACTTAATATGCTCTCACTGTGTATTAAGCTTCAATGGTGATCACAATGATGCTAAAACGGGTATCAGCCATTTTTTTGTACAAAAGGAAGTAGTAATGCAGTGAATCTTAATCTAAGCCCATGTTGGACCAGACACTAAATAGGGAAGTCAGTGAAAAGTCTGGCACGAACATTGTAGGGGGCAAAACAGAGACATATTTATGGACCTTCGTCTGAAAACGACTTCCTGCCCTGTTCCTTTGGAGTGCGAGTGAGTGTTTGTGTGCGTACAGGGCAAAGAGAGAATTTGTGACGTCCACCTGGTCCAAACGGCTTTCGGGACACTGAAGAGCAATTTCCAACGCTTGGATTAACCTGAAGCTTCCATGATTATTCCCCCCCAACCCCCCCAACTGCCATAATTTGGCTGGAAGGGCCCCAGCTGCTAATTCTTTATAAATAGCGTGTAGCTCAGACCTCCTCCGGGGAGAATGGGGCTCAGAGGAATGGCTTGGGCACAAATCAGGCTGGAAAAAGCACACAACATACACATTTCGACAAACATATGGGACCATCACTGAGGATGAACTTGAGGTACATGTGACTTTGTCGCGCCTCACGTGGATCTGACAATCGGCCAATTAGAAAAGTGACAACAGGCTATCAAGCTGTGTTTTGAGTTCGAGAATTTTTTTTTTTTTTTAGAAAAGTTCGTTCTAGAAGCTGAAAATGCAAGGAAAGGCTTGTAATATGGCCATCTATGTTTTGACAAATGGTTGAAAATCTGTTTGAAAGAGGACAGAGACCGTGCTCTCAGAGTTTACAAGTTGTCTTCTGGAGTGGATGCCTTTTCTTTCAGCACACAAAGGAAAGTAGTATAAAAAGCACCGGATGAGATTCTCTGACATTTGAGTAAGGCTTTCTGTCACGAGTATGAGAGCCACGCAGTGAGCACTGTTTACTCGCACACAGAGGTCACGCTATAAGGTTAAATGGTGAAATTTTGCCTTTTCATAAACCACGAAAAAAAAAGAGACTTGTATGACCATTTAGAATTATCTAGGTCAAATTAGCAGGTCAAAAAATACACAAGGCCTCAAAAGTTGTCGTCATCGTTTTTTGAACTGTGACAACTTTAACACTCTGATTCCTGTCAATTTCTGGTTTCCGTTTGAAATTGTGTTTTCTCTGAATGTATTATGGATTTCCTGGCTCTTAATTTAATGCATGAACTAGTCAACACAAAAGCATGGGTTGTGTTGCTGTGATCTTTCAACATGGAGAGCTTCAAAATGATAAATAATAGGTCAAGGGGCTGTTTCTGTGGAGAAACCCTGAGAACAGCAGACCCCCCCTCATCCCATGCCTTTTTCTCCCATTCACACCACCACGGGGGGAGCAGGTCGGGTTCAAGCGCAACAAATTACCTAAATATGGGCTGAAAAGGCTTTAAGGGACTTCAATTCAACCATTAAAAATAAAATTAATAAAAGAAGATTTAGGAAGCCAGGTGGATGGAACACAATGCTAAACTGCAGTCCATAATTTCAGCTAGTGAGGAGAAAAAGTGGCTCTTTCTTGGTCAGTATTTGTGTTTAGCCTGGGTAGAATAGGGGCACCTCCACACATAAAGGCGAGAGGAAAGAACACAGAAAAACGAAATTTTCAGCCTGAGTGGTTACTTCAAATGAAATCTAAAGGCTGATTCTCAATGGGCCCTTTTAGCGGAGGGGAGTGTTTTTAAAAGAATCGCAGCAGTGGACGTGTTTGGCATTTGGTGGCCCTTGTCCTCCAATTGTGCGTACTCCACGGTGGCTGCCTTCTCTCTAGGCTCGCTACACTCCACAGACAGTACAGTCTGGGGCTTGAACATAGACAGAAATCATGTTTGACTTCCCTTTTGCTCAACCACATCTGTTCCCATGCCCCTGAAGGCACTTCGGTTGGGGAGCTACAAAAGATGTGTACGCTGTAGTTAATGTGAGTGAGTGACAGCTCAATATGTTCCTTACATAAGTCTGAAAGTGCTGCTGACCTAAGCATGGCCTTGAACTTGATTCTCACCTGCTATAAATGAGACTCTGGATTATGAACAAAAGAAAATAATCACACTAAAGCATACAGATGCTTTTTATAAAAAATTCTGTGACATCTCATAAATTCTTTTAAATTTGGGCTCTGTTCAAAATTCTAGTGAGTTTGGAACAGACATCACTGTTGTTAAAGAGATAGTTCCCTCAAAAATTCTTTACTCACTAAACTGTATGAATTTGTTTCTTCAGTGGAACATAAAAAAGACATGTCTCGCTGCTTTTTTTGTCTATACAATAGAAGTTATGGGAATAAGTGTATATGACTTTCATCTTTTAGTTGAACACAATCAGAGTTACATTAGACTCCAATGTTGTTTGATTCCCATCGTCTTTTGTGTTCCACAAGAGACAAAAAAAAAATGCTTCCAGTACAGGTTTGGAATGATATTAGGGTGTAAAAATGTTGAGTTGACAAAAGTTTAATTTCGTACTATCCCTTTAAATTGTGTTGTTTATACCAGTCACCATGTTCTGGCTAAAATCTAATGCAGTGCTGGGAATAGCATATAATACATTTTTATGCCTGATGTCCACTGCAGACATTGCAAAATACCAGTCTTAGCCTAATGGTTAGAGAGTTGGACTTTCAGTTTGATTCTCAATACCGGTAGGAAACAGCTGAGGTTCCCTTGAGGAAAGCACCTAACCACCAATTGCTCCACGGCTGCCTACTGCTCCGGGTGTGTGTGTCCGCGGGTTGCAGTTTATTACTCACTGATCCTAATGTATGTGGACTAACTTGGATGGGTTAAACACAGAGGACAAATTCCGAGTATGGGTTACCATACTTGGCCTTCACATCACTTCACTTTACTTCACCATGCCATGTTTGTTATTCCAAATATGGTCGTCCTTCACAAGGCAATTCTAAAATGCACTACATCAAGCTCAGGGAAATTATACATGGCCTTAATGTATAATATTTATTATTATAATAATTATAATATATGCATTATTATTCTAAATGTAGAGACAAAATAGTTCAATCTAATTAAAAATGTACTATTCACCCAATATACATGCGTTTGTCATGTATTTTTTTTGTGCCCATTAAAAGTAAAGCATTGTTAGCTTTGCAGATTAGCAACATCTACTGAACATCTAATGCTACTGAAACTATGTCTCACACACTTCACGTGAGGAGCGCTGTTTGTGTGGGGCACACGAGTCACCATTAACCATGTCTTGGAACCATTAACGGAAACGATGCGGAAGCATTTCAAATCAGTCACTTTTGTAAATTTTCAATTTAAGTCAATTTAGAGGCTCCATTTATGTTAGGATGAGGATTTAGAATGATGGGTGACCATGAGACAGCTCACTAAAATTATGAATGTAATTTACGGTTGCTCGTTTAGTTTAATGCTAATTAATTGACCTGTGCTTTGAAACGTTTGAAAGCCCAGAGAGGAGAGTTAAAACGTGCAGCAGTAGCCCAGCATCCTGAGGGACTATGGGATCCAAAATTTGTTTGCGTTTAATTTCCACTTCACAGACAGCAGCACACATTAACAACCCTTGGGAAAGGTTGGAGAGCTGCCAGTGGTACAGAAGAAAAAGTAAGTACAGCATAGGGTCATCACAGCTCAATCAACAGTTCCTCCACAACTGCTTCTGAATGTCTGACAACTCTAGCATTAATTCCTTTCATGTCATTCTACTAGGCTCTAATTATATTTTGGGTTACAGCAGCTCTTACAGTCTCTACTGTCATTGTCAGAGGGGAACAATGGGCTTTTCGCTGGTGATATCTCATTGTCAACATGTCAGGATATTCTTAAAGCTGAACAGATTCTGTCGGAGACAAAGAGGAATTAACACCATTCAAAGCACTGACACAAGCTTCTTGCCTTTTGACAGTACACAAAACCATATACTAAGGTACTACGGATTACCACTTGGTCAGATATATTGTACATTAAGCAGAACTATTTGTGTAAAATGAGGTGCCACTATCGTAATCAGTAAAAGTCATTTAGAGTTATGAGCAAACAAATGTGCTGGTCAAAATCTTCTTTCCCTTCTTGAGAGCCAACCGAACCTCTGTACTGAGTCATAAATCACTGACAGCCAAAAGCACATCTCACCACAAAAAAGAGTTTGTGCCCAAAGAGTTTAAAAGCCAGAATGTAAATGCAAGTTGTAGTTGCAGAGCAATTTAGCATTTGGAAGCCATCAAATACATTATAAACGTCTGATAAACAACAACCTTGAAAGACAAAATAAAAATATAATAAAATTAAGATTAGATTTAGGATTACATTTTTAAGATTAAGACTGTGATTGTGCCAAACAAGCATATTCAATCAATAATCATCATAATAATAAGAATCAGAATTTTGGAAACAAATCATACATATTCCATCTGCAAGATGCACATTTACAAAAATAAATACACTTGTTTAGATGTACAAAATGTACAGGGCACAGTACAAGGCTACAAGTACAGGACAATACAGTTATATGAACATAGACACACAGGAGCCATAACCATTACAATCGCTATAACCAATCACACAAGGGGAGGACTAGGGTGGGGACGGACCTCAAAGGTTTATTTGCTATAGGACCCCTACAACAGTTTCCCTAGCGTTTACAACCTCATATGGACTTCCATATCCATTCTATAACCATGTTCCAGTCCTGAAAAGCTTTTGAGACAGAATTTAGGTGGGAATCATGGGATAATGTAAATTGTCCAATTGTGGAATATTATTATCCTCATTTCTAAACTGTAATTATAATTAAATCTGAAAATGTACTAATTCTCATTTTATGCTGTCACAGTAGTAACTCATTTTAAGTGTCGCAGCTTTTACAAATGAAAAAAAAAAATTAGGCTGGTTTAATGGAGAAACAGTTTAAGCAGTGAAACACTTTTGATTACACTTAAACTTACAATATAATTATACATTTAAGTACTGAGTAATAATAATTAACTACATTTACTTACTATAGGGTTATGGTTAGAAACAGGGGTTGGTTTAGGGTTAGTTGCATGTAATTATGCATAACTTATAGTTATTACTACAGTAACTACATGTAACAAGTCACAAGGACACTGTAAAATAAAGTGGTACCCCACTATATCTTTACAGTTACAGCACAGAACCAGAAACACATTATCCACCTAAAGTCACACAAAAGACATGAGCATCACTCATCCTGACCAAAAATTGCAGCAAAGCAGCTGCTCCATGCAAACCACTGACACTTCACACAAACATATCACAAATAAGGATTCAGAAACACTAAAAATAACAAAAGTATGTCTTAAAATAAAAAACCCAGAAGTAGCAACTATAGCTATAATCGCATCAAAAATCATTAATCAATCGATTTTTATTTTATTTTTCTGAAATTTCTGAATCTCATTTGATATTCCATCTTATAGAATCAAGCCCCCTTGAAAAACAATTTTTTACAAGTATTATGACAGAGACAGTGTTGACATCTATTTACAAGACGTCATACATCCCTTACTTGCGTTATGGTGTTGCAGCACTTTTTCTCAGTATGCAACCACTTTAACATTAGCTCACACTGCCAGATGTGTGTGCCTTCAGCACAGCAATGGTTAAAAAAGCCATCAGGGTTCGGAAACAATGTTATAGCCCAACTCAGAAGTCATATACAGTTTTAAATTACTTTCATAATCATCAGGAAAATTTCTTTATTTAAATAAATAAATGAATGAAAAAAAGATTACAATATACATTAATCGTGAGGTTCCCCGGAATGGCAAAACATTGTGAAAGTCCTGTTTTTCCTCCCTAAATTATACTACATAAACTGTTAAATTTATCCAAGTTTCTTTATATTCTCCTGATCAAAAGTTAAAGATATCTATGAGCTTTCAGGACATTTCATACTACTCCTGTGAGTCTCTATCATGAAAGCTTTAAGTAGAAAAGCACAGTAAATAGGTTTAAGCTCTAATAATTTTTTCTAAGATAAACTCTCTGAATCAATTAATTATTTTCTCTACACTTTGAGAAGAAAAATGTTAATTGAACCATAAAAAGAATGTGAGATATTTAGGACTGTGGTCTGATCTAAAATGCTTTGACCTGCTTGAGTACTAACTTTTAACAGAAAAAAAAATGGCAGACATGTTACAAATAAATTAAAATTCTAATACAAGAATAAAATAACTTTTAAATATATATATAACCTAAAAATAGTTTTAACTCTGAGAGGGAGAAAAAAATAAAGTGTAAAAATGCAAGTCAGAGTGACTCACCAATATGCCAGAAAATTGTTTTTCCTCCATGCTTTTGAAGCTCTCTTCGGCGTGGGTCCCCTTTCCAGAAGGATGCCCGTCCTGGCCTGTCTCTGTGCTCTCTGGGACTCGTCTTGAGCTGCTGGGTAAGTGTCTCAGTTTCTGGTGGCACTGCCTCTCCCTCAATCGTTTCCTCTCTCTGCTAGTTCAGTCGGTTTGCAATGTTGGGCTGAGGTGGCGTCTCTGCTTTGTGCTAATTCTGCGTTAATCCAGGAACTTTTCTATGCTGTGAAAGGGACATGTGACAGGGAGAAGGAGGGAGGAAGAGGGGGGAAAAGCAACTATTAGCCCCCAAACGTGTTGTTCTCTCCTTAAAACAATGATTTCATAACTGCTGATAAGCCTCAGAAACACTGTCCATGTGCTGGCTGGAGTGTGTCAGACTACAAAGTCTGAAATTCTGATATTACAAGAAGTGACGTAGGGGATGCTTATATGATAAACTAGGATGAAAAGATTTACTTTTTTTCCAGAAAATAACCAAAACAAAGGGCTACAGTACCGATGGGTACAGAGCATAAGCTTGTACTGAGAATACACAAACAACTAGGACATCTAGAAAATGACAATGATTTACCATGCCTACAAACAGGCACCATGAGGACTATATTGTAGATTGGTTAGACATTGAGACTACTTCCCACAATTACTCTTTTTTTACTACAAAAACTTTCAAAATACACACACCTTGAATGTGTGAATATGAACACCTTGAATGAATGAATAAAAATTTAGATGTTGCACTAGTATTTACATAGTACAGTAATCCACAATTTAAAGGGGTAGTTCACCCAAAAATGACATTTCTGTCATTACTTACTCACCCTCATGTCGTTCCAATTCCAAATACGCAAGACCTTCGTTCATCTTCGGAACACAAATGAAGATAATTTTTATTAAATCCGAAAGGTTTCTGAAACGTCGTTGTACCTTTCAAGGCCCGGAAAGGTAGTAAAGATGTTAAAATAGTCCATGTGATTACAGTGGTTCAACCTTAATGCTATGAAGCGGCGAGAATAGTTTTTGTGCACAAAAAAAAAAAAAAAAAATAACGACCTTATTCAACAATCTTCCTACGCTGTTCACGTAGTGCAGTGCAGCACTTCCAGGTTCTACGTCAGAACGCCGGCTCATTATTGGTCAGCTCCTGAGTCAGCATCACACGCATGCGTCGTGGTGCTCACGTGAACAGAGTCGGCCAATAATGAGCATTCTGGCATAGAACCTGGAAGCGCTGCACTGCATTTACTACGTGAACAGCGTAGGAGAATGACATTGAAGAGAAAAGATTGTTGAATAAAGCATACAAAATGTACAAAAGTTGTTGTTTTTTGCATACAAAATGTATTCTCGTCGCTTCATAACATTAAGGTTGAACCACTGTAGTCTCATGGACTATTTTAATGATGTCTTTACTAGCTTTCTGGCCCTTGAAAGTTGCAATAACGTTGCTGCCTATGGGCGGTTCAGAAACCTCTTGGATTTCATCAAAAATATCTTCATTTGTGTTCCAAAGATGAACGAATGTCTTAGGGGTTTGGAACAACATGAGGGTGAGTAATTAATGACAGAATTTTCATTTTTGGGTGAACTAACCCTTTAAAAATGAAATGTTTCTTGGCCTTCTTCACAATAACAGACTTACTGTCAGTTTCAGGTAACATCAAGACTCAAGTAGCTCTCTTCACCAACTGGAGCCTCTTAAATTACTTTAATGTTGTTGTGATCCACTCATCTTGGCACAAGCCAACACTGTGAATCACACATCCTGTATTAAAGTAAATGCTTCTCCAGACCAACTAATTGAAACTAATACCTCAGCCTGGACGAGTGAACTTTTACTCATATTTATGGCAAGTGAACTTGCACTAATATTTAAGTGGAAAATTACTGCTACACAGTTTTGTTTTTTTGTCAATGAGAACATCAAACAAGGAGGGACGTGCAACAAACTATCCAAATAGAATAACAAATTAACAACTGTACACACGCACACACACACACACATACTTGGTTTCGCTATCTTTGTGGGGATCCTCCAGGCGTAATGGTTTTTATACTGTACAAACTGTATATTCTATCCCCTAAACTTACCCATCACAGAAAACTTTTTTACATTTTCAAAAAAACATCATTTACTATGTTTATTAATGCATTTCCCCTGTGGGGACCGCTGGCTGGTGAATGTAGGTGATCTCAGGTTTTACTACGCTTATGGGGACATTTGGTGCCCAGTGCCCACAATGTAATATAAACCTGTACACACACACACACACACACACACACACACACACACACACACACACACACACACACACATATACACACACACACACACACACACAGGGAAAAGTAAAAGCATGGACAAAAGTAGGTTAAGAGACAAGTATTCCATCCCTCAGCACCTCAAATCTTCACAAAAAGATGTTTTTATGTACAAAAAGCAGCAAGATAAGACATGAGATAAGCCAAGCAAACACTCTAAACCGATGACTCCTTTATCAGTATTGAGTTGTCTATTGCACCACACAAAATGTGCTGTTTACTGAATGAGTTGAGGACTGCATATGGAAAAACTTAAAACTGTAACCAATAAGCACTTTAAACGTAGAAAAGTCTCCAGAAAGGACAGGGAGCATGCATTAATAACAACAACAAAATCAATAATAAATATAGCTGCAAGCAGCAATTATCGGGGCCAAGCTCAAGACGACGATAAGATGGCCGGGAGTGTCAGACCAACTGCAACAATGAGCAATTAAAGACATTTTTAAGATGATTTTAAGCAAATGGGTGACTGGAGTCACTAATAATATGATTTAATGATTTGTTACTTTTGACCAATAGGTGGCACAGTTACGAATGTGGTGTGGCAAGAGTGAGGAGACAATGACACATACAAAGTTTGTTGTTAATATGTCAAGGCATTGCAGAGATAAAGCCTGAATAGTCATTTTGGCATCATGCCTCAAATTTGCTGCTGCGGTATTCAAAAACGGTTTTGTCTATCGACACGAAGTCCATAACTTTTAGTCTGCACGGCCTGGAGATGATACGATTCGATTTTGGTGAAAATCGAACAAACGGTTTAGAAGTTCGAAAAAGTAGGTTTTACAAGAAAATAAAGATGGCGGACAGGAAGTTTGCCCAAATATGCCAAAATTGGTATCCATGTTTTCGGCATAACCGAAGAAATCTATTAAGACCAGTGACAATACAATAGGCAAATTTATTCAAAAGTTATTAGCATTTTTGGAAATTTCATTATAACTTTTGACCAAAAGATGGCGCTGTCTCAAAATCTTTTAAATACATTCAGGGCATGGTGCTGATGTCACATACTGAGTTTAGTAATGTTGTTACACCATTGCATTCGTTAAGTATAGCAGTTCATATCACAATACTGTATTGAAGTCAGGCATTTCATGTTTTGTTCTATTATAGCGCCAACAAGAGGCACAATCCCACTATTTTTTTTATGTGTATTCAGAGTGAGCCCATACATGTGTGTGTAGAATTTGGTGAAAATATCTCATTTTGTTTTGGAGTTATAGACATTTATATGTATAAACACATAAAAAGCCAACGCTTTGTCTATTAGACCGTTCTCGATGTTCAGGGCCCAGACCACTAATTACTCCAAAGATACAGATTCTTGATTTCAAAATGGCGGACAATTTTTCATGACAGAAAATGACGTCATAGGGTGCAATCGTATAGAGAGCCTAAGTCCCGCCCCTCCGCTTCCGGCTCATGGGACCTTATTTCGGAAAAAATATGTATGGAAGTCAATGGCGAGAGATAACTTATCTTTTTATTCCGTCTGAACTGTGCCCTGAACTACACATATGATGTTTGTCAATTTAAAAGGTAATTATGAAAGTCAAGAAAGTCGCAGTTTGTCATAAAACAGAAGAGTAACGTTTAGTTTTATGTGAAAATCGCTCAATGAACTACATCTCTCGTCTCGCACTTTGTACGTCACAAGATCCGTTGCTCGTATGTGTGTATTCTGGCTCAAAACACTCGGGCATGACGGCGTAACGTTACGATTATAATGTAAGACTATAGAAAAAATGACAGACGTTAGCTTCAGTAAAGTTAGCTTCATTCATTGAGAGAAAAGGTATGACGTCGCATGTGCGCCTTCTGGGTTTGTAGTCTTTGTAATTACGTATTTTCACAGTCTTATACCTCAGCAGTTTTACATCAAGCTGCGACTTTCTTGACTTTAAAATGTATCTTTTAAATTGACAAACATCATATGTGTAAATCAGGGCACAATTCAAACGAGATCAAAATATTTGTTGTCTCTCGCCATTGACTACCATACAATATTTTTCCGAAATAAGGTCCCATGGTGGTCGACCGGAAGGGGAGGGACTTAGGCTCTCTATTGAGCTAGGGAATCAGAGAAAAAATTATTTTGTTTCTACTAGCCCTTATGATTCAAAAGTTATTAGCATAAACATGAGTGAAACTTTGGACAGTTAGTGGCGCTAGAGGGATTGAGTTAGAGACTCCAAATTTGCTATGGTGACAGTTCAGACTATCCTCTATCAGTGTCACAAATTTCATAACTTTCCCGCAGGCTGCCATAGACCCCCAGAGCGGAAGAAGAAGGAAGAAGAAGAAGAATAATAGGAATGCCAACGGATACAATAGGTGTTTCCCGCACCTTCGGTGCTTGGCTCCTAATAATTAAGAAATAGGTTTAAAAAAAATAAAAAATAGGTTTAAAGGGATACTCCACCGTTTTTTCATATTAAACTATGTTATTCCCTTAACTAAGATGAGTTGATACATACCTATGGCGGAATACCATAGCAAGTGCTTGGAAGCACTTCGACTTCGGCGCAGTAATATCTTCACTAGAGGGAGCGGGGGCCGGTGAGAGGATTTTTCACGAGTGAAGATATTACTGCGCCGAAGTCGAAGTGCTTCCAAGCACTTGCTATGGTATTCCGCCATACAATATAGTTATCCATTTTACACGCTTAGAAAAGCGCAATGTTTTGTTTTGTGTCACCGTCCTAGGTCGAGTTACACTACGCGAGTAACTGTATTTAAATAGGGAAAACGTGGAGGTGTTTGGTAGCTTCTCTGCTTGGCACATATTGAATGAACTGGGCTAACAAAGTTTCGCCGCAAGACAGAGCGATTTAGTGCACGCACTGAGACGAGAGAGGTATGTATCAACTCGTCTTAGTTAAGGGAATAACATAGTTTAATATGAAAAAACGGTGGAGTATCCCTTTAAAAAAAACAAAAAAAAAAACAACCATGTCACTATCAATTCATCAACAAAGCCAAATCAGAAGCTGGATGTTATTTAGTAGCAACATGTCACATAAAACATTAATTTGTTGTATTAAAAGCACATATAGAGCTGCAATAAATTGCTTGAGTGAAAGAAAAGTGGCTTTTGCAGCTTGAGGTCTCAGGTCTTGTTGTGGCCGGAAGTTGCCACTGTCACTGAATGCACATGTGGGAGATGACACTAAACCTGGGGCAATTCAACACTACAGAAGAAACTGTTTTAAACATTGCTGTGGGTGCGAAATATACCCTCCAAGTTCCAACAGAAGATATCCAAACAGTTCTTGGGCTGAGAAAACCTAATACCCTTGTCAGCATCATTAGAATCTCAAGATGCTTGTGCTCACTACTAAGGCATTTTTGTTTAAAAAAATTTATTAGTTTAAATTTATTAAAACTAGACTGATAACTGTAGAAAGAGGACTTCAATAAATATAATTTGTCATTCTACTTACAATAATCACTGTCACAAATGTTTAATGGCCAATCAATTTAAGTACAACAGGGTTCAACTATAGCTGCAGACAGTGACAGGAAAGTTGATGAGTATTTCACCCCCCTGGAATGTCACTAATATGAATGGAATCAGAAGACAATGCAGTGTTCCAGAAACCCAGTTGGATGTGGTGGGTGGAAGTTGGGAAGTCACCTTGCAGACACTGCTTGAAGTGGCTAATGAAGTGTCTACACTCCAAAGCTGTGGCAGGTCATAGGGTGGCTCTCATTAGCCGTGACGGGTGGAAAAGACAGCTTCCAACAGCCACAGAGACTTAAACCATCACATCGAACTCCCTCTCTTCAGTTTCATTGGCATTCACAAGCCCTGGCTAATCACGCAGGCATCATGCCTAGCTTGCCTCAAACTGAACAGCCAATGGGAACACAATTCTAAAAACTAATTATGTAGATATGTAAAATGTGTCCTGGTGTGGTTTGATGCACAAAAACAAGACTTTATCAATGAATCTGAAGTTATCTCAAGTTTTAAAAAAAGATTTTCAGTGTCGCCATAATTCATGTCATAATTTGAAGGGGGGGAAAAAGAGTCCCATTATTGTAACAGATGTCAACCTAAAGTCTTTCATTCCAAAATCTAATTTCCATTTAACAGTGAATGTCATCAGACAAAATCTTAGAAAAGGCAAAATAAACACATTTTACATTTTCCCAGCAAGAGCAGAACATCTTTCACTAGACTGGTAGCTATTTTAAGGTTTATGCTTATCCTTTTGGACCTGAAAGCCATGATTACAACTGAGCATCTGTAGTAGCATGATACAATGTACCGCACCTCCTCAACTCCACCCAACACAGATAACACAGAGCAGCTCCAAAACACTGCGATGCCTTCCTACTACAGTGAACTTTACCTCACACATGTGAGTAGAAATCGAGACTCAAACCATTCGATTATTCTTTAATAAACCAAGGCGATTATGAGAAGGATCAAGATTTTAAAGTATTCTGCGGCACTTTTCTATGATTTGTCCAGTAAATGACAGACCATCATGACAGTATCAAATGTGGCAATATTTTACCCTTGTGTGACACTGGACCTTTAGCACGACAAAACATTGACAGAAATAAAATGTATTAACAGTGATATAAGCAGTTCCTAAACCCACCAAAAAGAAAGGACACTTCTTTCTTTGGTTTTTAATTATTTTTTGATAATATTTCTGTTTATGTTGCTCATCCATGAAATGGATGCTATCTGATGCTTGTTGAAATGGATGCTATATGAAGCCGGATTCAGTTGCTACCCAGGTAAGTTTGAGATTAGTTTGAGCAAACTCTGTTGGATTGGTTTTTAGCAGTGTTCATCGTCATTGTAACTTAGGCTAATCTGCTCTTGAGCAGGTTTTATTCTGGGTTAGAGATAGCAAACCAAAACTGGACTAATCAGCTGTAAGCACAGTGACACATATATGTGATGCAATAAAGCCACTCCTCTTGTATCTCTCGATCCAAAATTGCCCATATTTTGCAGCTAATTATTTAATAAATTATAAATTATATGAATTATCATTATAATTATGTATAATTCATATTTTTACCATAGGGCAGTTAAATGCTATAATCTGATTGGTTGACGAACATTCAAAGGTGTGCAATTATTTTCAGGAAAACGCACGGCTAAAGTAGTTCCAGGCAGGTCTTGACCGCATTACAGTTCCATATCACTTCGCGTAGTTAACTGTAACAAGGGAAAATAGGATACAATTCATAACAAGAAATCTGGGCCGTATCCAGATCAGATGAAGGACTTGCGCCTAGACACGACCACAACGCAGCCCTGAAGTGTCAGCAGAGAACGTGTCAACTAGACTATCCCATGCGAAGGCCTCATCGAGACGACAAACTTTTTTTTTTCATGAAATATGTTTTTCCACATACAGGTAAAAAAGTTATCAAAATGATTCCCGTTCACAAGCATCCGCGAAAACGAAAAACGATGTATTATGCATGCCAGGTTTGTAAAGAAAGACTACGCGCCCGTGCACATACGCATTCCAACGCGCATGCCTATACACTAAACACGTAATACGCATGTGCATGCCGTCATGCCATGTTTTTGACGTTTACACGGAGATGGTAACGGTATCGCTTTCAAAACCCGTTTTCAAAAACTTGCACTTAGAAAAAACCTACTTTAAAGTTTGAGTTCTCAGGCCACCAAAATGCTGTTGTTGTGTAAATGAACAGCCAGAACACATTAAAAGTTTTCTGTTTTCAGTTGAAAAAGGTATTGTGTAAGCGGCCCCTAAGTTAATAACTAATAATTTTTACAACGGAAGTGAATCAATTAAAAACTTACTTAAGCTAGACAATTACTTTTCTTCTTGAGCTGCTGTACAGCCAAAACAATCTTTGTTGCATAAAAATCCCTATATAAATTAAGGTGACTTAACTTGACTATAGCGGGTAATATTACCCACACAACCCATTGCGCTTTGGAGGAGGATACAGTTCAGAACTACAAACATGAATAAAAAGTGTTAAAAAACATGGTGGGTGTACACGACCGACGGTTAAGTAAAGAGGTTTAGATAAAGGGGTTTGAGTGACTAATAATCTACATTTTACCTGATAAAACAATATTTATTTAACGTTGTTGTCCATGTTATATTTCATCTTTAACAACAATGTGGACTTTTATAAAGATCCATTAGGCCTTTAACTTTTAAATGCATCTTAATGCAAACACATGAGGAGAGCTCTCAGCATGAAAGATCAACGTGCAACTTTCTCTCCAATACAGTACGAAATTAAATTCAATTAAATGTGGAGGATTTTAACTGTGACAAGATGATTAACAGGCCAGCTTACACTGACAAAATGCGTAACTATGCAGAGCGTCCGTTGAACGACGTGATAGTATGTCCCAAAGCTTGTCTACTTTTTTGCAATGTACTTTTTCTTCACAAAGAGTACATACTTTTAAGGCGTAGTTAAACAAGTAGGCAAATGTGGGATGCAGCACCTGAGTTGACAGGGAAGGTTAATACTGAGCGTTGTGAGCCAGCTGAACCTAAACGAAACCGGGTTGGAATTGTAAGGTTTTGTCAACTCAACCTATTTCTGAAAACTATCTTCGTGCAACAGGCCTCTGGCGGTGTTATCTGTAGATAATTTAAAGCACAAGAGTTAGCCTACTGCCTATCTAAATTCATTAGAATAACAAACTTTGAGCAATTTTCTGGCAAATATTAAACTCAGAGTTCAATCCATTAATCTGAAGTACTTGGTCATACAATTATTGTACATTTTATAAACACACGGTATAACTGGACATTTAAGCAACAACAGAGAAAAAATGTAACTAAAATTATAACATTGCTGTGATTACTGATTTTGTGGTTTTCAGCAAATAAGAATACTGGGAATAACTTTTTTCAATCTAACCATTTTTCCTTTTTTGTTTTTGTTTCTAACCATATGTCTCTGCAGTTTGTCTAGTTTTCCCTCCTTCCTCCCAGGTTGTTTAAAAGGGATAGGCTAACTACTGAAAACAGACATGATCAAATTGACAGGAATTCATCAGGTCTTGTCCACAGTATTTTCGAAAATCAATGACTGGAAAAATTCTTGAATCTTAACATTAGGAAGTTCAAGCATGACAGTACATCCCATAGAAAAACAACAACATTCCTGACTTCCACTCAACCAGCAAGGAAATATTGTTCGTACAGCCATTTAATCCCATTTACTTTACATTGTGGACAAATGGTGGACAGTCTGTCTGGCCAGGAAATTTAACGTTTTGATTTTCGGTCTGATGAAGGTGCCCATGCATGGGAGCACTAATTGTGAAAAACAGAACTACCTTCCGAGACTACATGTGCACAAACATTTGTAGGAGCTGGGATTTTTCAAAAGGCTTCAAAAAAGTAATCCTAAATCTTTCAGAATTTCTCCCAAATTTCCATGAGGAAACTATCACCATAGTTTGCAGAGTTTTCTGACTGACTTTTAACCCCTAAATTGCACATACAACAAATGTACAAAACAACAACATCAAAAAAACCTTTAAATGGTGAATTATGGCCATAGCAAAAGGTAAAACAAACAAAAAGCAAATAAAGTACTTTTGAAATTCACACTCTGGCACCTTTCCGGTTTGTGACATAGAATGTCAACACATGACATTTTTTTTAATGTGTGGGAGCTAAACCACACTATGTACGGTACAGAGGAAGTGTTTTGACAGCGTGGTCACTTAATGCATGATTTGACACACCTCTATGCACTGCTCTGCTCAATCATAAATTATCTTGACATGTTTGAGCACAGATTGGGCCCAGATGTTGCTGTGTGGTATGATTATCCTACATCTTCTCATCTCTTTAGTGGTAAAAATTATCTCAGCGTGCCCAACATGCGTTTAAGCATGATGGATAGGCACGTGCAAAGTATGCTATAACAATCTGTTACATCACAGGTTAACCTAAATTTTTCTGATGCCTGTGTGCAATGTGAATGTTGGAGGTTAGTCTTTTATTTGTTTACTAATGAGCTTTTCCTTATTTTATTTAAGGAAATTGGAAAGACGGCAACAATGTTTTAATTAGATTCAAATGGCAGAATGAAGCAAAGCAGATTGTATTATAGTGTGTTCTTGAATATAGATTCAGCCAAATCAGTGTAAGTGCCAGATTCATGCATTTACAAAATACTTATTTTGAATATTTATAGAATTTTCTAAACTCGTTAAATCATCTAAATCGACAACATGTATGTTAGACCCTATACCGACTAAGCTACAGAAAGACATGCTTCCAGAGGTCATAGATCCTATTCTTAATATCATTAATTCATCTTTGTCATTAGGATATGTACCAAAAACTTTTAAGCTGGCTATGATTAAACCACTTGTTAAAAAAACGCAACTTGATTCTACAGAATTAGGCTAGTCAATTACAGGCTGATCTCGAATCTTGATCGATACTTGAAAAGGCAGTATCTTAAAGGGATAGTTCACTTTGAAATTAAATTTTGGTATGTTTTAGCTTACCTCAAGGGCATCCAAGATGTAGGTGTCTTTTTTTCCGCAGTAGTTTCAATTTTGATATTTTTAGGTCAAACCGTTCTTGTCTGTCAGTCATTTAATGCAGGTCTGTGGTCACTGTCTCAAAGAGCATGCACAGAGTCCAAATTAAAACAATTCCCCATCGTCCAAATTAAACAATTCCCCATCGTAAGTACACATTGATGGCCTAAGACACGAAACGAGCGGTTTGTGTGAGAAAACGAACAGTATTTATATCGTTTTTACCTCTTATACACAGCCACGTCCAAGTGATCTGAGGGGGCGCGCGCATCCTGGTGTGTGACGTGTACGCAGACTGGTGCATAGATATACACACTAGTTGTCGCCTTAAAGACATTCGTTCCAATGAACTGCCGTAGACAAGGCGACATCTAGTGTATATATCTATGTGTACATCAATGTGTACTTATGATGGGGAATTGTTTAATTTGGACGATGGGGAATTGTTTTAATTTGGACTCTGTGCATGCTCTTTGAGACAGTGACCACATACCTGCATTAAATGACTGACAGACAAGAACGGTTTGACCTAAAAATATCAAAATTGAAACTACTGTGGAAAAAAAGACACCTACATCTTGGATGCCCTTGAGGTAAAACATACCAAAATTTAATTTCAAAGTGAACTATCCCTTTAACAACTATGTTCCTTTTTATAAAGAAATGATATCTGCGAGGATTTTCAATCAGGATTTAGACCGTACCATAGTACTGAGACAGCTCTCATTAGAGTCACAAATGATTTTCTCTTATCATCGTGTGTGTTACTCGATCTTATTCCTTATTCCAGTCCAGTGTTACTCGATCTTATTGCTGCATTTGACACTATCGACCACAACATTCTTTTAAAAGGACTTGAAAATTATGTTGGCATTAGTGGAATTGCATTAGCATGGTTTAAATCATACTTATATGACCATTATCAGTTTGCAGCAGTAAATGAAGAGATGTCTTATCGATCAAAAGTTCAGTATGGTGTACCACAAGGCTCAGTACTAGTACCGTTGCTGTTCACTCTGTACATGCTACCCTTGGGAGATATCATTAGGAAGCATGGCATTAGTTTTCACTGTTATGCTAATGATACGCAGCTCTATATTTCTTCACACCCTGACTAAACTCACAAAATCACAAAAAACAATTCACAAAATTAACGGAATGCATAGCTGATATAAAAAACTGGATGATTAGCAATTTCCTACTACTTAACTCAGAAAAAACAGAGATTCTAATTATTTGACAAAAAACACTTCCTCACGTAATAACTTAGAATACTGTCTAACACTTGATGGCTGCTCTGTCAAGTCCTCGTCGTCGGTTAGGAACCTGGGTGTGCTCTTTGATACCAATCTTTCATTTGAAAGTCACGTGTCCAGTATCTGTAAAACCGCATTTTTTCATCTTAAAAATATATCTAAATTATGTCATATGCTCTCAATGAAAAATGCAGAACAATTAGTTCATGCATTCATGACATCAAGGCTAGATAATTGTAATGCTATTATGGGTGGTTGCCCTGCATGCTTAATAAACAAACTACAGCTGGTCCAAAATGCAGCAGCTAGAGTTCTTACCAGAACCAGGAAGTATGACCATATTAGCCAGGTTCAACACTACATTGGCTCCCAATTAAGCATTGTGTAAATTTTTCAATATTGCTGATTACTTACAAAGCACTAAATGGTTTCGCTCCCCAGTACTTGAGCGAGCTCTTAACGCATTATAGTCCTTCACATCTATTGCGATCTCAAAATTCCGGCCAGTTGATAATACCTATCAAAATCGACTGCTGGTGGTAGATCCTTTTCCTATTTAGCACCAAAACTTTGGAACAATCTTCCTAACATTGTCCAGGAAGCAGGCACACTCTGTCAGTTCAAATCAAGTATATTTGTATAGCGCTTTTCACAATACGGATTGTATCAAAGCAGCTTCACAGTATTAAATTAAAATAATACAACAAGGTTTGTTTCTAGTGGAATTTATTGATTGATAAAATTAAATTAAATATCCCCAAAATATCCCCAACTGAGCAAGTCAAAGGCAACAGTGGCAAGGAACCGAAAAATTCCATCAAGTGACCTAATGGTGACCTGAAACTCCATCAGGTGACCTAATGGAGAAAAAAAAACCTTGGGAGAACCCAGGCTCAGTCGGGGGCCAGTTCTCCTCTGGCGTTTATGAACTAGAGACCGGAATTAACTGCAAGATTAAAAAAAAATATATATATATATATATATATATATATATATATATTATATGAATGCCTGGCTGAAGAGATGCGTCTTTAATCTAGTTTTAAACTGGGAGAGCGAGTCTGAGCAACGAACAGTATCAGGAAGGCTATTCCAGAGTTTTGGAGCTAAATGTGAAAATGCTCTCCCTCCTTTGATGGATCTGGATATCCTAGGTATGACCAAAAGCCTCGAATTTAGTGATCTTAAAGAGCGCGATGGATTATAGGGCGATAGAAGATCCGTTAAATAGACTGGAGCTAAGCCGTTTAGGGCTTTATAAGTCAGTAGCAATACCTTGTAGTTAATACGGGACTTTATAGGTAACCAATGTAGTGATGTTAAAATCGGTGTTATATGATCATATTTTCTTGATCTAGTAAGAACTCTAGCGGCTGCATTTTGGACTAACTGTAGCTTGTTTATTGAAGATGCAGGACAACCAGCTAATAAAGCATTACAGTAATCTAGTCTCGAGGTCATGAACGCATGAACTAACTTTTCTGCATCAGAAACTGATAGCAGATCTAGACTAAAAACACATCTCTTTGGCATAGCATACACATAACACATTATAGACTTCTATAATTCAATGTAAGGCTGCATAGATTAGGTCAGCCAGAACCGTGAACACTCCCCATAAATCCTGATGCATTTGTTACATCATAAGAAGAATGGCGTCTACGCTAATATTAGTCTCTCTGTTTATCCGAGTTTTGCCGCAGTCCGCCAGATCCGGGCCGTATCCAGATCTGATGAAGGACCTGCACCTGGACACGATGAAAATGCAGTCCTGAAGTGTCAACCAGTCCCTCCCATGTGAAGGCCTCCTTCCCTTCCCTTTACCTCTGCACAGATAAAACGTTGTCGGGATAATTCCGATTCGCGTGGCTACGCAGACGCGACAAAAAAATTCTGTATTATAAATTTCTAAGGCCAGAAAAGTAGTTTATTGAGGGTTGATTTGTAAAGAAGGACTACACGCTTGCGCACATATTCAAACGTGCATACCAGTTTGGACTGAACACGTAATGCGCATGTGCGCAACGTCTGCGTTTTCGCGGGTTTGCATTTTTGAGGTTTGCGCAGAGATAACGGATAATCGCTTGCACTTTCGAACTTATTTCAGGGAGTGCGTTCTCCAGACACCAGGCACTGTTTTGGTGCAAATGGGCGGCCGGAGCGCATGCGAATGCTGCAAAAATGCTAGTTTAAATATCAAAACAGTGCTATAAATATTGTTTCTTTTAAAAAATACCACAGTAACTGAGATTTAGCCAGAAATAGTAAATCATTCCAGAAATCTCTATTCTCTACCTTTAAAATAGAAGCATCCACTATATGACAAAGTTACAAATTAAGCATAGAAAGAAAACTGAACATGTCAAAATAACTAAACTAAATATCTTTGTTATCCTGAAAAGCATATGCCAGTTAAAGTAGGGTAATACTGTATTATTTTAGTACTTTACTACTTGATAAAAATGCATGAGAAAGTATTACACCTAAACTACAGGAGAAGTTCAAGACATATGACATCAAAACCACCTGACATAAGTGTAATGGATACTTGATCTCATTTGTAGGTCACTTTGAATAAATGTAAATGTAATATGAGAAACCAAAGGTTATATGTGTAACAACGTTCTGTGACAATATAAGGCATTGATTCCTGGATTTTTTTCACATGAAAAAAAAATCCACTTTTCAAAAACGCTACTGAATGTATGACTTTCTGTAATTTCTTATCTAATGTTTGTTGTTTAAGAACAAAGATTACATATTCATCATTGAGACAATTTAGGTGCCTGAGTCAAGCTAAGTAAGAGTGCTAGCGGACATTTGCCACTGTAAATGATTCCAATCAAAACGATTAAAAGGTGTCGCAAATCTGGTAATCTGAACTCATTTAAAATGAACATGAATCTGAAAACGAAAGCAAGAGGAAAAACCCTTTAAACCGCTAGAATAATTTTCACCGCCTGATATGGAGGAATTTGGTTTAACAGGCCCTTCACATGCAAGTTTATTAAACAATAAATAGCTAACATTAAAGGATGTAATTATTCTATAGCTTAGGGTGCAAAATAAAAACAGCATCATTGCTGACACTTTTTCCGCACTGTAATGCTGTTAGTAGAAATAAATCTGACCTGAAACGAACAAATAATAGTTTAACGTTTCTATTAAACTGAATATCTGTACAATTATAGTAAGTCTTTAAACCGAGGAACGACTTACTGGTTCTATGAAATAAAATACGGAAGGATCATTCAGCTGTAGTGTAGGCTACACCTCGTGTATAGTATCATTGGTCTTACCATCGCTTGCTCCGCGGTGTTATACAGAAGACAGCACTGTCAGTGGATCTGTTACAAATGCTCTGAAAGTAGGCTATTACCGGCGTCTAAAGAGTTTTGAACACTATCTTCTCATTAAATTGATGGACACTTCTTTGATAAACTTCCAATTTTCAAAGTGCACGCTCTGTTCAGATGTGGCCCAGCCCCCTTGATAAAAAAGACCCTCCCATTACACCACACGTGAAGATGGTGTTGAAGTTGTAGAGCTCTTAAATCATTTCAGCATAATGTAGCAGCTAACTACCTAACAGTGCGTCGACTGACCGTTGTTATCTGAAAATAAGATATCATCTGAAAATGCTACACCAAAGATAAATAACTCAAAAATAACTCTCAAATAATTTGGACATATAATAAACAGAATAAAAACAAATAAATTAAATAATTAGCATAGGTTAGGATTAACAGCCTTAACAGATGATCTGGCTAAGATTAAGATTTACCGATTATTGAGCACGTGCGTTTTGCTGCGGTTGGTGGATGTTTCCGGGAGACAATAGACCTGCGACTATAGTCATTGAGTAACAGTTTCACATTGAAACTGCAAATAAAACTGCAAAACTCTGATATTTTTATTAACCTGCTACTTTCTAATTCAGCTATTTTTGGTTTCTGGACCCTTTAAATGTAATAAATGTAAAAAGAGTGAGGTGTGCTGCCAAAACCTTACGGCTCTGTCGCATAGCAACACATTTCGAAGCAAACACAAAAAGGGAGCGTGGAATGAATATCATGGGTGAAATGAGGACATTTAGCGACAGACGCACATTCGTTACCTTTTTGTTCTCTAAAAAAGATGCTGGAAGACGATATAAGGAGGATATACAAGCTCCCCCATTCACGCGCCGTTGCGCAGCGTAGCGGTGGGTTTAACAACTGCTAACTTAGCTATACAAACGAGTGCTTGCTTGGCTTCAGCTGTAAGATGTAAGGTGTACCATTGGTCCCTCTCTAAATTTGCCGCTCTGTTGAAAAAATGGCATGAATACGCAATGATATTAAATTAACGTTATTTCTCCGAAGAGGCAGAATGCAGAGTCTAATCTAAATGACATGGGGACTTATGGAAAAAACGAAAGTATTCAGAGTCAAGTGTGTTGGTATGTAAACATCTTTGTGATATGCGCCGTTGCTGTCAGTGTCATGCCTCAAATAAGCATTTATGCCATACAATTGGTAACCTAGCTATTGATAGCTTAATTAAACCACAAGTAAACCACATGTTGAAAGGGAAGAAAGACTGCATATTCTGTCTCTGCATCATTATTTAGCCTAGATAATTCAGTATTAATGCTAACATTTTAATAGTTAAAGGAGTGTTTGGAGTAGCAATATAACTTAAGGAAATTTCAAATTAATTCTTACTCTGGTTAGATTAATATGATTTATCATGTACATTTAAAGTTATTTTTACATTTACAGTTTTATCTTGTTCACCAGTTGCTTACTTCTAAACACGAACAACATTAGTGTGCTCCTCCACTACATGTGACATTGTTGCATCAGCAGGTGTAATATCAGAGACAAACCTTAGGGAAGACTGCCATCTCGTGGTAGAAATTGATACCTGCAGATAAACTTTACACAACGAAAATTAATTATGATTTTGATATTTAACGATGCGAACGAACGTTGGACGGTTGGATTGTGCTCTAAATGTCTGAAACAGCCTGATTTTTTTTTAACGTAAATATGAAAAGTAGCCTACTTCTTATATTCGAGACTGGAGAAAAAAACTCCCTTGTAGAAACGTGTTATGACTTCTTGCCAGGACTCAGGAGAGGGATACTGTTAGTGTTTTGTTGTAACAAAACGCAAACAACATGTGTAGTTTCAATTATGAATTATTTTTCATAAACGTTACGTCAATCTAAGTAAGCTTATGCTACCGTTGGTTTGAGAACCCATGAGGTTCTGTGGCTACACTGCTTACATATTTTCAGACGGTAGAGGGCGACATACTGTAACTTTGAAAGACTAGTAGCGGTGACATGTTGTAGCCTATATTAGAATCCTGTGTTCTAGACGACTAAATGTATTATTTACAATATTTGTGATGATTAAGAGGATTATAATTGTTGACAATGATGGTGATGTTGCATAAGTTAATTACTTGATTTTAGAGTATTTAGAGTGACGATAAGTAGGCTAGGCATTAGATATTTTTAAAGGCATTTTAAAAAAAGAATTTATAGGGCCTACATGAAGAGTGTAGGCCTACAAATCACATGAAAAACTTTTCTTTTAATTTTTTTTTTTTTTGATAAATATTTATATTAGGCTATCAATTTACATGAATAATTTAATTTGCCAGAGTTTCCCATTTTTTTATTTTGTTTGTTTGCACCCAGTGCAATGGAGGAAAACTTATTTGTGCTATATGCTCTTTGTGTAGAAATAAGTAACTTAAGAAAATGAGACAAAAGGCTGAGTACAAAAAAAGAAAATGCTTTTAATTCTGAAAATCCATGAAAAAAAATACTCCCTGACTTGATACAAATGTTTAAATGGAGATTAAAAAAACATATAGCCTATACAAAAGTATGGGTCCTGCCCCGTTTTTATACATCTGGGAAAGTACTACATAATTTACCTTCTAAATGAACAAGAATCTCCTTCTATTAAATACTGACATAATTTAAAGGAAATTACATTATACTGCTATTCACATAATAACTGCTGTCCCAAAAAAGGAATTGTCTTAACAATATAAAATTCTCTTGTCGTTTAAAATAGATATAGTGTCTTTCTTTTTTTTTTTTTCCTTTACATGTGCCTCTTCATGTGCAGGGCCAGGTGATCCGAGCGGGAGAAAGCTCTCTCGCACAGGTGGCACTGAAACGGCCTGTGTCCGGTGTGTTTCCTGTAGTGACGCGTCAACTCGTCCGACCTGGCGAACTTCCAGCCACAGCCTTCCCAACTGCAGTGGTAGGGTTTCTCACCTGTGAACAGAACGGGGGGAAACATTTATTATTGTGTAGGCCTACCAAAACGTTAAAAGTCAGAAATTAAGTAAAAACAACATGTGAAATAAAACTCCACCACATACCTGTGTGTGTCCGCATGTGCGCTTTCAAATGGGAGCTTTTCGTGTACGTTTTCCCACATCCGGGGAAATCACAGCTGTGCGTCGCAGTCCGTTTTCGTGCCCATGACCGACGCCCTCGTTTTGGCTTGCTGTCTTCAGGGTTTAAAAATCCCAGGAGCGGTGAGGATGGTGGAGTCAGCATCACACCTGGCATGGCCGGGTGATTTGCCCGCAATGGTTCGCTAAACATACTGTAATGTCCGTGATACTGCTGATGCTGGGCGTATTGAGGAGGAAAAGACGCGCTATTCATGAACTGATGTTGATGTGCAATGTCAATGTGATGGTGAGAGTTCATTTCAGTTAGGATGCAGTCTTTCCTCCCTAAAATGTCCCGAGGCACATCGTGTTGCACGTGATGCCCATAAGTCATCACGCGCTGGGGTTCTTGTTCATAATAATGACCCACGTAGTCGTTGGCCATCATGCAGGATTGCTCGTGGTTTTCAGATTTGATTTTGTATCCCACGTTATTAGAAGTGGACACATGGTTTCGACAGTTCAGAGCCCTTAGTTCAGTGTACTCCAGTCTGTCTTTAAAATCATGCGAGTCGCCATGATAATTCATGTCCGAGGTAAACAACTCGGCTACCAGACTGTGGCCGGGACGTGCGGTAAAGTTGTTGCCACAAAAAGCGTTCGGCGTCGGGTGACATCCATCGCTGTCGTATACAGTACTGCAGCTTTCGGGTGACTCCGGTAGAGAATAGGCGGGCGGCGGTTGCGCTGAGTTGTTGTCAATGTCAGACGTGACCGAGTTGGACAGAATGAACTCTAGATCCAAAAACTTGGAAAGATCGTCCTCGTCTTTGGCCAAAGATGGAGATTCGACAATGCTGAACTCCACCTCGATGAGGGGTCTCACGTCTCCAACTGTCTTAGTTGGTTCAACTTTCCAGTCCTGAGGGAGGAAAAACATTCGGGTTAGACACCTTTCTCAGATGATCGGTGATTAAAATAAAATTTAAAAATCCACTAAGCAAGAATATTTATAAAGATGCAGCATTACACTTAGGCTAATGACTTCCCATTTTAAAAAAAGAAAAGAAAAAAAAGCAACTTGTTAAGCGCAACTATTTGGGATAGTCAAACAACACAGTCAAACGTCAACTATCTTTCATTATGTTACCAAAAAAACTTAGTTATTGCAATGTAGGCTAAATTGGCTATAATGGCAATATTTATGTTTTGCAAATTAAGCTACTATACGATCATAATTGGTTTTCTCCTCGGACGATTTTTTTTTTTTTTTTTTTTTTAACCTCCATTTAGGCTACCATAAATTTGTAGCATAACTCCTGCGATTACTTAAACGTAAAATACACAACGAAATGTATAAATACACTCAAAATACTTTTTAAAATATAGTCTACCTTAAATAACTTTAAATTAAGAGTTGAACTCACCCGAACAATTTCAGACTGCTTTTGGTCTAAAATCTGGTTGCTTGAAAAAGTATTTATCGAAGGCAACATCGCATCTGCAAGAGCCATGTTGCAAATGTTAGGGAGTTGTTCAGTCTCATTCATCCGAGACAGACAATGCGTCTCTAATACGTTTGACTGGCTTCCTACCTGTCCCATTATAAGGAGTGTCGTGTGGGCGTGCTCTCGTGACGTTGGTCATGTAGTTGTAGCCTATCGAGTATTTACTCTGGCTATCCTTAACAACATGTAAATATTGTCAAAGCACAGTTGATTATTTGGCCTATAATTAAACGTATAATTAATAGCCTAAAACGTAAAATGAATCTCCTTGTTCCATTAAATTGTCAAGAATTAGATAGCTACTCTATGTTCTGGAGGATAACAGAATTAGACATTCTAAAATGTGCACGCTGAACCTGCTGTTGCAGTTTCATTGCAAAAAATCTCACATCACACCATATTTAATAAGAATTCGGTTAGTCATACTCATACGATTGTGTAGATTCAAGAACAAAGTAAAAACCTTTACCTCCAAATAATTTTACTAATGAATGTAAGCATTGCCCCCATTGCATTGTAATTCTTCTGAGTGTAGTTTGAGTGCTGAAGGGGGCGCCACAAACCCCATGCTCGGCCAAACTTCTTGTAGTTTATTGGAGGGCCATTCAAACCGTATTATTTTGATGAATTATTTTTTTTTAAATATATAAATCTATTAAAATGTGTTGAAAATATTCAATATAAATTATTTATCGGGTCTATATTAAATGTGTGTGGTAGCCCAAACAATGCTTGATATAATATTGCAAACAACAAAAGAAAATGTTTCAAGAGGACAACAGAAATCATAGGCTAAATTAATTACTATAAAAACAAACATGTTATATAATGTGGAGCCAAATGTTTCAGTCAACTAGCCACATTACTGTGAGTTTCACCTCTTCATTCGTATTAAAATGAGCCTGATCTAATGTGTCTGATAGGTATTAATTTATCGAGATCGAACTCCTGCTTAATTAGCATTTGAAAACCAGCTGTAAAATCTCGGAGCCATCGAAACAACATGATAATCTCAATGTTCAACAATGCAGGTACATGTTAGGTTAATGATCTCTGAGTCAATAGACCTCCTCTTTCAGTTGATTAAAATGTAAATGAATGGCCTAATGCTCTCGGGCTTATTTTAGAGACAAGGCTTTAACCAAAACACTCTATTCCACCTGATGCCTTCAAGACGTGGCATTACATATCCCCGACACAGTTAAAGTGTTGGTAGAATACAAAAAGCCTACTAGACATTTTATTTAAAAATATCCTCAAATATTTTATGGCTGTAGGCCTATCTGAATATTTGCAGAGAAACAACGAAACGTTTTTCGCGTGCTGTTTCTTGCTCTGTGCAAACCAGCTGCATTTGCACAATCCGATTCTGTCGGTTTATATAGTCCAGTTATTTTTACCCTTTCTACGTAATTCAGATTCCGGTACAATTGCATTGTCTGGAGAGAGAGAGAGAGAGAGGTGGAAATGGAAATGGATAGAATTTCCTGAAATACAAAGGGTGTCCTTTCCCCCAGCACAAGCAGAGTAAGTTTAATTTAATTGTAAAAATATACAACTGAAGGCAACATACGTGCGAAATATTCAAGACACCGAACCTGTTCTCGCTTCTGTGTAGAACACACACACACACACACACACACACACACACACACATATATATATATAGCCTACTTAAAACATCAAAGCTGCATGGTTTACCATTATTATAGTTGTTTATTATTATTATTGTTATTAGTATTTATTGTGTTTATTTGACCGCTACATACCATTTTTGGATGTATTTTTTGCGATAAGAGCCTTACGCGTTCTGTCCTTGAAAGGAACGAGAGTTTGGTTTCATTTTTTTCCCCTCTTTGTTGTTTTCTAAACACAATTAAGGAGATTGCAGATTGGCAGACAGGACACCGTCTTCCCGGAGACATTCAGTTGTATTTACAAGATGCATAATGTGGACAGAGAATTTTTTTCACTGTCCACTTTAACTGATTCACGAGTAAAGCTAGATTAACATTATGGATAAAAATGCGCGTCTCTTTAAAGATAAACAGATATGCCCACATACCAAATATTTTATTAAGAGATTCAAAATGTATGTCGGTCCTGGAATACGCGGGGGACAGAAATAAACCCCATAATAAATATTATAAGAAACATTAACTGTGTGCATTTCATGTTGTTTTTATATAAAAATAAAAATAAAGTTTTTCTGTTCATCAGCGTTTTTTACCATAACACTGACAAAAGCATTTTTTGAGTGACTTTACAATATTGTAAATATGCCCTGATACATGAGTTGTGTTTACTTACTTAGAATTTCCTTGATTTTTATAGCATTTCCCTGATAATATACAGAAAAAAGATATTGGCTTTGATAGACTGCTAACACTAAACAGTAGGCTACATGTGTGGCAGGATAAAACAAGCAGGCACATTTTAAACGCGCACGCACACACGTAATTGGCTTTTGATGATATATTTAACAAAAACATTATACTCATTAGTCATAATGGACTGAAGCTGTCTGAGCAACACTTCGCTTGCATGTTATTTTCTAAATAAAAACATTTCATAATGTTTGTGTAAAACAAACCTTGCTTTGTGAGACTAAGTGAGTATTTAGTCTGTCTAAGACATGCAAGCCTTTTTTTTTTTGGATTTTTAGGGAGATCAGATAAGGAAAATGTTGATTTTATGAAGGAACACAATCCCAGAGTCTCCACCCTTACACACGTATGTCTTGTAAATGATACGTGAGCTTTGGCAAGTATGTGCAGCAAACATCACTGTTTACGTCCATGGATACAGTATGTGCATGTATAATAATTTTTTTGTTTTTTGTTTTTTGTTGAAAAATTAGTTACATTGATGTAAATGAGATTGTGATACAAACACAGTCAAAGTAGCTGCAGTTAACTTGCTCACACACGGATGGACAATCAAACACTGACCCAACAGATTCCAGCCTGAATTCATGCATAAATATCTATTTATCACTTTTGTATTAATGGCAAACAGGCATGTTGTAGCAACACTCCTTAAGACACGTTGAGAAGAATTGCCTTTCAGGGTACACAGGTTCCTTCATCATCATACCTCTCCATTTTGCTGCTAAATGTAGTGACTAATGGCTGAGTCAGTCACCACACACCCACAATCAATTGTATCCATAAAAAATCTGGATCTCTTGCTTGTACTAACTGATTACATTGTTGAATTCACATACAAACCTGTGTTCAATATCGCAGATTACATTAAAAGAGGATTTATAAGTTTATGCCATTTATTACATAATTGCTGAATTTCATTTCATTACAAAATGAAAACAAAATAATAATCAATTTAAACAGAAGATCTGCTCCTTTCCCTTTCATTGTTCTGTGGTGTCTTGAGTGCAGGTAATTACCTATCGCTCACCGACTCAACCACCCAGACAAATTTGTGTGGACGTAGGAGCAAATATTTGTGTCCACTGCAACGACCACCATCAGAGTTGCCCACTCGATCTTCCTGTGCTTGTCTAGCATACAAGAATGACAAAAGGACGAGTCCTTTCACTTCCACTGGACCATGATAAAGACCCATTGCAGAATCTCAGACAAGACAAGGTACAGGTGAGGACAAAACCTCTAGTGACTCAAAGGTGGTCTGAACGACAGCAGATTAACCAAGACTCTAACTAAAAAAGTTATACTGATGCCAAACTGCTAAATCATTGCTGTATGCACATAAACCAAATAATGGCATTTACTGTGGCTGATGGCCTCAATTGCATTTCCCTCCGTTTGTCTTTCTGTACTGGCTTTTCATTTAGGCACTTTGAATTTCAATTACAATCTAATCTAGAGTCTCCAGAATAGTAATTATCCCCCATCACCAGAGCAGGAGGGGAAACCCACTGTAAATACTCTCCCATGAACAACCTAAAAAAAATGAACAGTACCTTTGCTAATTTATCGAGGAGAATTAAGGATTAATCAATTTATTAAGGAAAAACAGCACATGGTCTACCAAGGGTGTGGACCAGGGTTATAGATAATCAAGGGGAAATAAATGACTGAGAAGCCCGAAATCCGACATCAAAAATCACAGACGTGAAATATTTAATTTTTTTATAGGAGGTGTGGCAAAGTATTGCAATGAATGTCAAAATAGCCTTTTTGATGTGATTATTGGTAAACATTTACTCATGTCAAAGTCACATCATATAGAACTGCAGCACACCATAAATATATATTTACATCAATATCAAGCATTTTCAAACAAAAGTCTATACAGTTAAGTGCCCTTGTAACTTCCAGTAGCTCTCCCACTCACTGCTCCATGTCTCTCATCTCCCCTGGTGGCTTCTTTGTCTCCAAGTGTAATAGCTTCTGCCTGCTTTGGAGCAACTCTTGTCTGGGGACACAAAACTTGTCTCTGTGAATGACTGCATGTGTCTGGGGTCAAAAGTCCACAAGAGAAATCATTTCATACAGCCCCGTGCTCCCAAATGCCAGACAAGGTTGAAGAAATATTTACAAAAAAAAAAAAGTGTTCTTTTTGTACTTTCCTAACAGAATTCTGTGACACATTCATACTCAGTCATCAAAAACTGTATGTGAATGCCAAGGACAAATGTAAAAGTAAAAGTAATTAAGTGTACCTTGCTGTAAAACTTAAAGGGGGAAGAAAATCACCCAAAAAGGAAATTTCTGTCATTATATACTCAGCCTCATATTGTTTTAAACGTTTATGACTTTATTTCTTGTGTGCAATATAAGATATTTAGAAAATTTCTCAGTGTTTTACTTCTTTTTTTTCCAGTGTTGTTTTGGACCCCACTGACTTTCATTGTATGGACAAAACAGAGTGTGATGACAGAATTTTCTTTCTTTTCTGACCTATAAGTATCCACAAGACTGAGACTTTTGGTTTTTGTTGTGTGGGTTATCACACATAAGCTGTTTTGAAATGTTTTCCTGAAAAACTGAACAGCCAGGATACGATGAATTGAGCATCAAATCTGGAAATCGACCAGCAAAAACATTTACAGAAATTGTTTTTTTATTGTCGTCACGCATTCCATCAAACAATTATCAGATGATGTTGGTTTGTGTGTCTTTATGCATTTGAGTGGTTGTTTTGTAAAACTGCAGTAGTTTTGACATCTGAATAAGAGGGAAAACAAGAAATAACACCTGCCCATGAAACTACAGCTTTTGTCCATCTGCACATGGTGGGCAATGTTTTCATTCATCAGGGGTGACTTCTACCGTAAAGAATGTGGGAAAACGCACTGGAGGGAAACCCGTGCTATGAGCTCACCTGTCTGTGCAATGCCTTTCACTTCTGACAGACCTGCACTCTGCCATTGTCATTGCCCTCTCATGGTCCATTCATCCATTGACGTAAAATAAACGGGAAATGAGAATAAATGGAAGTGCTCGGCATGATCTATGAGCGGTAAGGAGAACCTCTGATAACAGTGCAAAGGGACAACCACAGTCCATGCGCCAAGTAAATAAATGTCATATTTGTGCGGCTACATCAGTGTCAGATATCGATCAGCTATGTGATTACAGCCCTCGCACTTTCTCCTATTGTAACAGGTTGGGCTCAACAAGCCGTAGCATTTCACATAATATCCCTCGCAAGAGAAAAACAAAGTTGCGTATTGTGTAACCAAAACATAGCGTCAGTACCTGCAGGCTTTCAACCCAAAATGAGCACAACAGAAGACTCGCTACTGCTATTGTGAGTGACACTACTTGAGTTTCCTGCACAATGTGTATGGCACAGTCTCCGTAAGGTGACCCAACTGGGGCAGTTTATCAGTTAGCACCCTGGAGGTTTGATGAGAGAGGAAAAAACATATGTTTTTCAACAATTATTCATCAGTTTAAAATAGCCACCTGTTTTTAATCCATTTACAATAAGTGACCTCTCTCTCTATGGGTAATTATGGAGCAGTATGTCCTTTGGCTAAACCGGAACTGTATAAAGAACCAAACATAAATGATGTGCTTGGGAGATCTCAGATATCAAATTGCCATTTTAACATTTAAATGCCCCTGTGCACAGTTTGGTATTTTATCTTTACACCATTTAGTAGTTCTCAGCTAAAACACGCAGCCACCAGCATGAGGCCGCATTCATTAATTCCTCCTTTTGTTTGCCATGGAGAGTTCCTTGCAAATAACTTGTGGGATCAGACTGCGAACATCGTCATTTGCGCACTTAATGAGATTAAAAAGATATTAATCAGAATTACCAGGTTAATTAAGTAGAACTAATTAACCCTTATCAGAGTGAGGTCTTTAACGTATTTCGCAGCCAAATATTTGAGGCAAATAGTTGCTATGGGATTTTAACACTTATAGGTTTAGTCTAGTCCTGGGCTGGACTAACATGACAACTAACAAATTACCGCAGAAAAGAAATCTCATGCTGTGAGCAGCATGTTCAGACTCACAGAATCTAAAAATACTCTTCACACATCAGTCAAACCATACAATTACCAGTGAATAATTCTGCTGTAAAAATGGGACAAAATGTAAGTAAACTAAGTAAAACTTCCCTGCTACGCGTTTCTGTAAGCGTTTCGTTTTGAATATGCACTTCTATTTCACTCCTTTTGTGTGGAAATGCATTTTTCTACTTTAATGTGCTTGCTCATGACAAGCAGACATTCAGGGAAAGCCCTATCTGACAGTTAGCTTAGTTTTCGAAGCAATCCTGGGTGTTTTCAGGCTTAAACAGGTGGAACTAGTCCTGCATTGGCTGTTCGCAATCAGGTCTTTGAGCTGCTAATAACTCTGAGAGACTCCAGGGAGCCTAACGGTTGGTTCACACTCATTCACACCTGACTGGACAAGACCGGGCTGCTTTGTCCCATCATTTACTCACCCTCACATTGTTACAATACAAACTTGTATGACTTTCTTCCTTTGTGGAACACAACATTTCAACTGTTGTTGTCCATAAAATGAAAGTCAATGGGGTCCAAAACAACACTGAACCCCATTGACTTTCATTGTATGGACAAAAAAACGACATTAAGGTGATTAAATGATGACCAACATTTTTTTCACTATCTCATGAAATGTGCATTGCTCTAAAATTCACTCATGTATAATAAAAGT
The DNA here is from genome assembly GCF_949319135.1 of Squalius cephalus. Classification (NCBI taxonomy): domain Eukaryota; kingdom Metazoa; phylum Chordata; class Actinopteri; order Cypriniformes; family Leuciscidae; genus Squalius; species Squalius cephalus. The sequence continues at coordinate 31,407,924 of NC_137128.1, read as the reverse complement.
ACTATGGTATAATCATAATCATTACCATTACATGAAATAGTAACGGTAATGAAGTATAATCTGGCAGGAATAATCTGTTTTTGCATTCACATGAAAGCAATTAGCAAAATATCTGCTTCTAAAGCAGCACCGAAACCAAAAGAACAGCGGTCCTTGTGCAAATTCCCCAACATTATTCTGCATCTCAAATGGGAGTTTCTGCTTGGCACTAGTCATCTTCTCTTTTCCCTGCGCTGATGTCAGTAGCCAAGCAGGATAAGACTACAGCAAGAGAGAGAACTCCCTGGGAACAAAGCAGGACTTTTATCTACGGGGTAAAGGGTGGTCTTCCCGACACACACATCTCAGGAATTCCTGACATGGACTAATGCCAGGTCAGCCAGGAGCCACACCAACAATAATCTACTTTCAATTTGTCTACTGAGGGAAAAAGAAAGAGAAGGCCAAGCGTATGTTTCTGTGGGAGGCATGGAGCTTGGCAACGAGCCCTCTCACATGGCAGAGGACTAAATTGAACCACCCTATATTGCCTAAAGACATCTACTGTCAGTGCAGTGAAGGACAAATGCAAAATGAAAATGGAAAAATGAAAGAAGGAGAACATTATTAAAATATGTTGCATGTGTTTAGAACATGTGACACTTAAGCGGAACAAGGAAGAGGATTTTTCACAGAGCTTATGTTAATAATAAAAATGTCAATAATGTAAACAATAGTGTTATTTTCAGCTTTTCTACGGCACCTTTTACAATTAAGGTGAAACATTTGAAGAGAGATTACATTATCATTATTGAAATGAAATAATGGTTTAAAAATTGATTGGTACTGCAGACTGGTACTATATTATGAGTAAAAGAAGAATTAATAGCATTTTACATCATTGGCTAAATCTTACAAACATTATTACCACAAAAAAACATTTTTAAATAAATGCTGTTCTTTTGAACTTTCTATTCATCAGACAATGCTAAAAATGTAGCTGTTTCCACTAAAATGTTAAACAGCGCAACTGTTTTCAACATTGATCATGATAAATTTAAATGATTTCCTGAGCACCAAATCAGCATATTGAAAATTAAACTTTTAAACTTGACTTAAAATAAAAACATACAAAAACAAATGAAGGAAGTGACTCTCATATATTAAAAAGGTATCACTTGATTGATGCTACAGCGCAGTAGTTTATTTTACCCAGGACATGAGGGTAATGAGTCCATTAGAGATAAGAGTGTCTGAGCTCGCCCTTGTCTTAGTTGTTCTTCAACAGTCAGATAACAGCATTTCACAAGCCTCAGGTCTTTTAATAAGAAAGGGGACGCTTAGCCCTCGGTGGGATAAGCAGTGGAGCTTTTTGATCCCTGATGATCTGATGGCACACTTCCACAAGATCTGGAAAATATTACAAAATATTCTCTATTGTTTTTTCTCAAAAAAAAAAAACCTACAGGGTGCTAATTGATCAAATTTACTAGACATTGTCCAGGAAAGTGAGCACAGTTGAAGTGATGTCCATCTGTATCATGTATATCTGTGCCAGGCCTTCTCACCACATGGTCAGCAGTGTAAGAACAGGAAACCAGATGAAGCTACCTCAACGTTCATGGGGGCATCAGTCCATTCTGAGAAAAGCGTGAGTGCACTTCACACATCTATTAGCTGAGAGAGTCTGAGGTGTTATCTCTCCATCCCCTCTTGTGTGTCCGTTAGAGCTGGGACTCTATCTCAGCCCGCCTTTGGTCACTCTGGTCTGTAGTGAAGTGATTACTGTTGATCAAACCTTAACAGAGCAATAAGGTGCTGGACTGAGGAACAAGCTGTCACAAGAGGGACCAGACCTGCTGTTCCTTTGACCTCGAATCCATAAAACGTTTTAAAATCCCCTTGCAAATAAAAAAAAAATAAAGTGCACATGTGATGTTTGTGACATACAGTATTAATACTATTGCTCTGCAAAGTAGACAAGAAAGAAACGCACTTGATTATGTAAGAAACTTCTGGAAAAGGTAATTATATAATAATAATTACTATGATAACTATGAAAGCTACGTTCAAAAGTTTGGGGTCATTGCCAATACTTTCATTCAGCAAGAATGCGTTAAATTGATCAAACATGACAGTTAGGACTTTTAATATTACAAAAATGTCTAGTTCTCAAATACATTTAGTTATTTTGAATTTTCCAATCATTAAGGAATCATGAAAAACATGTATCACAGTTTCCACACACAAAAACAAAAAAAAGTTTCCACATCAAAAAATCTTACCAACCCCAAACTTTTGAACAATAGAGTTCCTTGCATTAACAACTTTATTTCTCATAATTGCAACCTTTTTTCCCATATATATATATATATATATATTACAATTGCGAAATGAGTTGTGACAGGCATATGACACAACCGGGAGCTCAAGCAACCTCTTAAACAAACAGATCAGCAGCAACAGCGTGCCAGTTCCCATCACGGACCACACAACTCGACCGGACCCAGATCACTGCACATCGCCTTTTTACACAACTCTTTGAAATGGCGCCTGTGATAAAGATCGAGCAGGACCACATGAAGAGAAAAACCAACAACTAATTACACTATTACTGCTCCAGGTTGTGATAAAGTTCCCAATCGCAAATGTTCACAGCCACCGGCAAAAAAAAAATGTTGTGCTTCCCCCCTTTTTTCCTCTAAATGTGGCACATGCTGGCATCCTGCATGACGTAGCAAACATCCTGTCCGGACCATGATAGCTCTAAATAAACATGGCATGTAATGTATATATATACTGTAATTGTCTTCATAGATATTTGTCACAAAAACATGATTGGAAAATGTAAGCAGATTTTAAATATTTGGGAATCTTGTTTGGGAATCTTGGAATGTGTGGGTAAGGAAAGGGGAAAAAGCTCTTTAGGAATGTAACATGCATCCTAATGTGAAATGAGCTTTTGTGGGGTGCTTTACTATTATATGTCAGATGTCCTTTGGTTTTATCTGACAGCTGCAGATAGCCTAAATAAAGGGCCAGAACATTAAAAAATAATCCAACGTCATTAAAGTTGTTTTTACTGATTATTCATGTCTTTCTCAGAATTGCTGACTCATTGTGTATCAATGAGCCTGTGATCTTATCATTGGCTTTCAAGTGTTCAGACAAGTCTTATCAAAACACCATGTCATCAGGTCACGTTAAAATTTGCTCACATATAGGCCTCTATATATAATCTATTTAATACTGCTTCATATGTGATTATAAAGCCACATATTTTTGCAGGATTACCCCAACTTTCTCAATCCTGTGTCACATAGACAGTAGGACACTTTTGTAGAATGTACATCAGCAAATGTACATATTTAACACATTTTAGCCTAATATACTACTGCTTAAATGAATGTATTTTTAAATAAGTTGTGGCAGAATTTGGGTTGCATTCATTTATAAAAATACTTTAATCCAGCGAGGATTAATTCAATTGATCAAAATACAGTAAATGTAGTCTAATTATAATGTTACAAAAGATTTAGAAGTAAATGCGGTTCTTTAGAAATTCTGTTAATCAAAAAAGCCTTAAAAAAAAACATTTTACGTTGTGCAAAATCACGGTTTGCACAAAAATATTAAGCAGCACTGTTTTCAACATTGATAATAAGAAATTTTGAATCAGCACATTTCTGAAGGATCATGTGACGCTGAAGACTGGAGAAATATATATTAATAATACAACTAGCTAGAATTTAAAAAAAATTCACAGAATATCCAAAGAAATACTTTAGAAGTACTCTACATACATCAATATTTGTTTGTTTTCTTGGTAGACAATTACAAATATAGGAAAATGCATAACACTTCCTTGTTAAACCTTCTCTGTTTGGTTCACAAGAATCTGCATTGCGTGCAAAGGCAATCAGAGAAGTGCATTAGCATAACTGAAAAGGTGTCCCTCTGCATATGTGATGACATACACTGTAACATTTGGACTGATATTACATCCACAATCTAGAGTTACACTGTGCTCCCTGTTATGCAGATATTTCCCGCCTTAACCCTGCTGTAGGCAGTCAGTATCCAGTGGCGGGACGCAAAAGGCTGCTAGAAGCCTATTCTCCATCCCTGGAGAACCTGGTGCGGTACAGACTGTTTGTCTTAATGTACTACATCCCCGGCCAGCGCCTCGAGGCAAACACTGCCATAGTATTTTTCTATATGAAGGTCTCCCAGGTGCCTGAAACCATATAGTGCATCTTACAAAAGGTAATTAAAAAAGAGCAAAAGCATGCACACAGAAACTGTAACGCAAGTCCTCTCCTTTCAGAGGCCTGTTTTGTAACCGCTGTCGGAGGGGTAAACGGATCTGCGGTGGCCTGGCTGAGAGCGAGGAGGAGGAGGGCGATTAAGGATGCCTCCGGGGCATGAAGCAGGATAACCAGGCGAAGATTATTCATCTCACTGTGAGAAAATCCAAGGGCTATGGCATGGCGACACCCCACCCTGCCTGTCTACGGAGCACGGTATACCTGCTCACACACACTCTGGTCTTTGACAGTTCGCTCCAGAATACATCGACCAAGAGGCTTCTACGACTCCATTTGTCCACTGTCGGGACAGTCACAAGGTCATAATGCGATTCATAATTCATCGGTCACCACAGTTTCTAAGAATTGAATCAGTGATAGGTCCCATAGACAACTACATGGTGAAGTTATGGACAATGCAGTAAGGGATAACTTCCTGAGACTCGCCCATTCTTTTTCATCTTCTGTAGAAAATGTTTTGATTGTCTGTTATTTCTTAATACATGGTCGCAAATACTAGTGTAATTTTAATGACATCTTGTGTTTTTCAGAGATACCAAATTTTAAAGTTTGACTATGAAAACCTTGTAAAAACATTCCTATGTAATAACTTATAACTATAACTATATATTTTTTTATTATATATAATACTCATTTTTGCAATAAATCAGGAAATAAATACTACATACTATACAAACAAATCACTCCCTTATATGATTATATTAGATCATATTCAAATTTTGCCAGAAGTTGTGATTTCTGTGATACTTATTAACCTTATTAGTGTGCATTCAGAAATACAAGATATGAACTTTTATATTTTTGTTCAATTTTCTTTCAATTTCCTAAAAAAAGAGATTTGGAACTGGTCTACAGAATAAAAATTGTATGTATTTATTTATCCGCCAAAAACTATTTTGTCATGTTTATCATGCAAAAAGCACTTTTATAAATAAATAAAACTGATTTGAACATCGAACTAGAGTAGGAAATCAAGGACCTGGGAAAATGGCCAAATATACAGTCAAGAGGACACAACACAAAAATATTTCGAATGATCCCATTTAATATAACAAGTTATATTTGATGTTGACATGAACTGGATATCATTTTTGTCTAATTGGTATTAAAACTGTTAAATCCTGTAAATGCTGGAACCATTATACAATCCTTTAGAGAACTACACCTGTCGCTGAGGCCTAGGGGAAACATTGATAAGCAGGCATGAGCTTTGACCACCTCTCAAAACAAGAGACCAAAAAGAAAAGGTGGTAATTTGTCTCATTGCCAGAGGGCAGTATCACCTTCTCATGATCATGCTTCCCTTCCTCCAGTTCTCTCTCACCTCTGTCTTTCTCAGAGTGACACTTTTCTAAAAATACGGAAGGAATCACCCCCTCCCCCCCTGACCCCCTCCATCTCCATCTTTGACATATTGTGTTCACTGTAACTGAAGCCTCTTCTCTGTCTTCTCTACTCTTTCTCTCTTTCTTTCAGGCTCCCCATTTTTTTTTCCTTATGCCAATGTCATCGCCTCTCAAGCTATGATCTCCAGGGACCTCCGAGATCAAACAAACTGTCCCCAGTTGACATTTCTAACGGAAGTGGTGAGATCTGCAAAGAGCTGGACTTTGAAGGCTTTGAGAACATTCCAGAGGTCTGATCTATCTTAGAGTCATTCTGATTCATGCAACTCATGCTGTCTATCTGATTCAAGCTTCTAAAATAGAAATACATTACTAACATTAAAACTCCCCGAGTCACAGATACAGTAAATTGTGGCCTGATTACGTCAGAAAATATGTTTTCTATTCAAACAATCAGGAAATACTTATTGTAAAAAAGAAAAGAGCCTAAAACATGAAATGTAAGATTAAAAAAGCTTAGCAACAACAAATATGGATAAGATAAAAATGACCATGGAAACTGAGCATAATGGTATTTTAAGAGCTCTAGAAAAGATATCCCAATGCAACCATTTTCAAAATTACACCCATTTCTTTCTGTCACAGCAAACAGCATGAAAATAAGCCACTTCACCGATTAATTGTGCAATTTCAGCATGGCAAATTCTATAGTGAGGCACAGGAAGACAACAGCAGTGTTTTCAAACACTCATTCCATGTACATGAGTGTGAGACTCAAATATATGTCTCATTTAGCCCAAGCTGCAGTGGAGGTTAGGAGATATTTTGTGTTTTGTATATAAAAGCCTCTTGTTCACATTTCAAAACCATTTTGTAATTATCATTTCCCACAGACATGAGAGTTGCCTCATTCAGCTGTCTGTATCACAATAAATCCATCCCAAAAAAGGAATAATTACTTTTAATGGCCAGCAGCTCCTCCACTGGGACCGCTCATTGAGACAATACAAAAACTAGCCGTCTCTTCCAGCAAAACGTGACAGTTTATAACGCAACACCATTTGCATGAAACTCAATGCGATTTAAGCTATAAGAATAACTGTGCATGAAGAGCCAACGCCTGTTTTGGTGATGCTGATGGTGAAACAACTGCACAAACCAGATGGAATCATCTATTTGTGACATTTCCAAGGTGTCAGGGGTATAAGGGAAGGTTGTGGAACTGTGTGTGTTGTATTGCGATATCTCTCTGAGCCAGATAGAGCCAGGGCACTTGGAAACAGGAAGTCCCCGCTAGCTTTTCTGTGAAATCATGGAAAAGGACAGAGCACTTTCCCATCTGGAGCAAAACCTATAGTGCAACCAGAGACTTGCACCTGGCGCAGGTCACCCATCCATCTCACAAGCACAAACAGCCTTCCAGATCACAACAGACACATAGTTTGACATAAACAGACTTTATGACTTTATGCCAGTCGGGATGTGAGATGACATTAAGATGACACCAGAAAACATTTCATTCAATCGTTTTAAAATTCTCATCTTTTACTCACCAACATGTTGGTCCAAATCTGTAGGACTTTATTCTGTGGAATATAAAAGAGGATATTTTAAAGAACGTTTCAACTGTTTTTGTCATTCAATTATAATACAAAGTCCAAAACAACACTGGACCTTCAATTTATGGACAAAACATACTGAGAAATTCTTCAAAATATCTTGTTTGTGTTTCACAGAAGAAAGAAAGTCATACAATTTTGGAATGACAAATGTGTAAATGGTGACAGAATGTTCTTTTCTTTTCTTTTATTGTGAGCAATCAATTCAATTGGTGATAAATTAATAGACTATACATTACAACACAGTGTAAGAAAGTATATATTCTGAGAAAGTATTTCTTCTTGTCGACCATATGACCTAGAGTTTCTGATCTGGTGCCAGATGCATAAACGTACCCGCTAAGTTAAGACTGTGTCTTAAGAACTAGTCTGACCAACCAGCACTTAGTTATGGCTTATCAGTCTTACCTTTTGGATTCAAATTAGATCAATCTACCTTTTTATGTAACTGACTTAAAAAAGTTATGACCAGTCTTAATGGGGAAAAAATAGACGACTTAAAGTTTATGCAACCATGGTCCAAGTAAAGACTCAGCTAAAATCAAATTTCAAGTAAAATTTTTTTGTGACTCACGTGCAAGTCCAGACTCGACTTCAGATTTACACCAGATTCATTTACCAATATGAAGGCCCTGAATCCCTGATGAAGGTCTGTTTAGGCTGATATGTGTTGGTGTTTCTTAATATGTAGCCCTACAAATAAATGCTTTTTGCACAATGCTAAGTACTAAGAAATTCAGATATTCGATAGAGTGGTACTTAAAAGTTATTAAACATTTTGCCCAAGTCATTCATAAACAGGTTAATCCTGTCCTGAAAAAAAATTGAGGATTTACACGCAATGTACTTCAATTCCACGCAACTCAACAATTTCCACTTAAGACCATAAATGGTCTTAAATGAAAATTGTTGAGTTGCAGTAAACTTAAAGAAAAGACAATGAGGGTCTGGTTTGCAGAATATGACATATGAGAACTATTTTAGGAAAGCACTTTGATGTCCTTAAACATCTCTAACTTCAGCACCCTGCAGCAAAAATCTTATTTCACGCTGCTCTCCTGCAGGAAGTAAAGTTCTCAAAGACAAGAGGAAATAACAGGCTGCCTCTGTAGATTTTTGGCGTGGCTCTCATATACCTTTAGAGCTGAGTATGGTGTGCCCAGGCTAGCCCAAACCACAACCCCCTGTGGAGCTGAGCGGACCCAGCCCATGTCTAACCCTGTCTGAGAATATTCTACAAGAGACAAATGCACCCCCCAATGAAGTGTCCAGCAAGGTGTTCAGAAGGAATGTGGACCACCGCTGTTGATGAGCAACTCAAACAGTCATGACCTATAATCAAGGTCCTTATGGAGCTACTGGAATGTGCTGCATTGAAATGAATAAAACAAATTTGTCAACAATCAGATCTGACACGCATCTCCAGTTCCCACTGTAACAGGAGACGGAGCTCAAGAAACACCCCTATGGTTACTTATAATCCCTAATAATTACTAGCTTCGCTGCTCATCGTGAGATCGAAATAATAATGTAAATTCTGTCTTTCAAGGGAGCTTTTCAAAATTACTTTCAGTAACCCATTACATAACATTTGAATCCACCCATTTCACATGAACAAATTAAGAATATTTGTCTGACTGGAGCAAATACATTTTCTCAAAAGATTTTACAGTTCTAGACATATGGATTAAGGAAAACTATCTTTAGTACGGGCTGTTCTAATATCTAGTGATGCATTTCCCATTTTTCGTGCCATAAGACTGTACAATTCATCTACCCACACTCTCAGAAAATAAAGTAAATAATTGTACCTTTAGGGGTACAATGGCTTGTCACTGGGGCTGTACCCTCAAGGGTACAATATTGTACCTAAACCTTTAAAAGAAACGGTACATATATGTACCTTTTAATGCTTTTTGACCCTCAAAAAGGTACATATATGTACCTTGAGGTCCAATAATAAGCCCTATGGGGTACGTTAGTGTAGTTGTACCTTGGGGGACAGAAATGTACTCCTGCTGTACCCCTATTTCTGACAGTGCACCCACATATGGTGTGAAACATAATTAGATGTGTGCAGTTTCTTGAAGTTATCAAATTTCATTAAAAATGGTCTGGATGGATGGATGGATGGATGGACGGACGGACAGACAGACAGAAAAATCTAGCTAGCTGTGGTCATTATTGGTCATTCTTGAGAGACAATGCATATAGACGTGGGCCAGGTTAAATTAAAGGTTGGGTCTTGGTGTGGTTCAGACTCACCTGCCCCACAGGTCTGTGGATGAGGTCTGAGAGCGGCCGGAGGCCTCAAGGCGGGCCTGGGACAGGGGCTGCATGCTGAGGCTCATGAGGAGCTCTCCGCCTCTCACGGCAGGGTCTCTGTCAGTCAGCGCTGGCCCCCTGCAGCCCACAGACTTGCCAGGACACAGCATAGAGAACACACAGGTGAGTGTAAGGGAGAGGAAGGATCTCTGCGTGGGGCCTTAGATATAATACAGTCTAATGTTCTCAAAGGAAGACAACTTGACGGATGATGGACAAATAGGCCATAATTGAGAATATTTTAGAGGGATTATACTGTACTTGTAATTTTGAATGATGGATTTGGGGACAAAAACTGAATGTTAACTGAAGAAAGATTTGTTGAATAGTAATTGTAACGCTAGTTTTTTTTTTTTTTTGTCAGTTTTGTTGTTGCTAGTGTAGTAAACATTAAGTGTCACGTTTGTCTGTAAAATTACCACGTTAAATGAAATATCACACTTTGATAAAGTAATAATAATGCTGCTAAATGTGTACTGTGTGTTTGAAGTGTATTTTCCATGCAGTCATGTGTAAAGTAGCAGTGCACGCAGCATTTAATCAGTTAGCGCTCCTTTAACCACTTGATGTTGTCTTGGAAATCAGCCTGAACTGTGAAAGTGTTTATTCATTTAAACTCCAAAGCTATTTCTAAAGCTAACTTCACTGCAGGGCTTGTTATGGACATCTACACCAATCTGTTTTGCTTGTGACGAAAGTGTGTTGAACAGCTTGCAATAATTCCATAAATCCTGGCAGGGGGTATGAGTGTTTTTCCATGACTGTGATTCCTTTATTAGAACTTACAAAATAACAGCATTTTCCAAGAGATCAAATATAAAGGTCGAGTTAAAAAAAAATCTCTTTGATAGCCAACACCAGCACATGTTGGCATTAGGTATGACTTATTGTGCCAAACTTCCATGAATAGGTTTCCGATTGTCAACAAAATCTTTTCTAAACACGAGCATTGTCTATGAATATTCTAAAGAAACAGAGTCTCACAACTGGAGTGTATGTGTGTCGATACAGACGTTATGGGTGGATGTGTGTAGTGAGTAAGACTAATCGCAAGTCAAAGCTGAACCCACCTAAGCCTGGGGAAGAGTGAAGAGGGACTGTCAGAACTCAGCTGGATGCCACTACCTGGACTATTAGTCATCACACAATAGGAGCCATTTATAAACACTGAAAAGAAAAAGAGATTGGAAAAATGAGTTACTGCACAGGGTATCATTTTCCTAACAACAGACAAATATTTTAGGAATGAAATGCATTCATTTTACAGATGATTTAAGATGGTTTTCACACTCAAATATATACATTACCACTCAAAATGATGGGGTTGGTAAGATTATCTCATGCTTACCATACAAACAGTAATATTACAAAACAATATAATTTATTATTGTGATGGAAAATCTGCATTTTCAGCAGCCATTACTCCTTTAGTCACATGCCTCTTCAATATGCTAATGCTATTTATTTTTCTCTGACCTTTAATCATAATTGACTTATTGTGTAGTTGTTGATTTTATTTTTTATCATGGTTTTATGTTTGTAATATGTTATTTTGTTTATGATTTTATTGATTGATTGTCCTTAGACATATTGTCAAAAGTGGTTGTTTTAATGGTGCTATAATAAAGTTGAAGTTGAAGAAACTGATTTGGTGCTCAAGAAATATTTCTCAATATCAATGTTATGCTGCTTAATATTTTTGGCGAAAACTGTGATCCTTTGATGAATAGAAAGTTCATAAGAAGGTTGGCTTAAAGGAGTCCACATTCATTCTAACTGCACAATGTTTAAAATGTCCTTTAGTGTTCCACAGTCAGATTAAATAAAGCCATACAGAATTTAAATGAAATGAGAGTGAATTTTCATTTTTGGGTAAATTATTATTATTTTAACAAAACACTTATTATAAAGAGCATCAGGTAGCTTGACCAATAAATGAACTTGCACGGGTTCACTCACGGGTACTAACAGGTTCGGGATGGTGTGATGTCCAGGTGACTAAGATCACAGGCCTTTCGAGTGTGCAAACGTGGTGCAAAGTGGTACCATGGTTTGTACAGGCCTCTTAATATGCGTCTGTCACGCAGATCATTGCAAGCACATTCAGGTTCTGTTGGAGCCGCATGAGTAGTAGTTGACTCCATGCATACATTCACACCATACGTGGGTGTGGTTACTCTAGTTCTAGATCAGCTAGTTTATGGCTTAGTCAACTGTACTGCTGCCAATACAGACACGTTGACATACACGTTTTGGATGGATGCTGGCACGTTGAACACCTGTAGTTTCATACCATGCCTTAAATGTCCATAATACTGCTTTATACTGTTATATTTCATTTAATGTTAGCCAAGGGTGACTAATAAAATAAATTAGCCTCATTGCAGGGGTAGGATGGTGTATGGCTGGACATAAGAGGAGGTCAGCTATCATGTCTCTTTTATGACTGTACCTGGTGGGATTCTCCACGATTCCACCAGGCAGGGCGAGGCTGCCCACAGAGGAATGTTGTTGCTGTTTTAAGTGACTATTACTACCTGCTGTCTCTCTTTCACTTGGGCCTCTATTGCCTGGGGATTCGATTGGATTGGAGCTGTAAAGTCTTGTGTTCCATGGGGCAGGTCCCAGGGGTAAATTGATGGGAGGCAGGACCCTCATTCAGGCCCAGTGGGGGGCTACAATCGCAGGCCTGCCCTAGCCTTTGGGCTGCCCTGCTTCCGGCTCAAGAGGCCTCAGCAGGAAACGCTATCCCAGTTACACAGCCCAAGTGACACAAACAACTCTGTCGGTTTAGCTAAAGAATCAATCGTTGATAGAAGAAAGGTATATTACCAGATTTGAGCATTAAAAAAAAAATAAAAAAATAATAAGATTGTTATAAACTACCAATCAAACCTTTGTAATAATGATGTTTTTTTAATGTTAATGATCACCAAGGCTGAATTAATAAAAAAAATAAATAAGTAAAAACGGTAATGCGGAAAAATTCTTGTAAAAGAGCTGGGGGTTTTTTTTTGGAATATATTTTAAAATGTAATTTATTCCTTTGGTGGTAAAGCTGAATTTTTTAGTAGCCATTACTCCAGTCTTCAGTGTCACATGATCCTTCAGAAATCATTCTAAACAGCATTTAAAACTAACTCAGAAACTAATCATTATTCTCTGGAATAAATTAAAAAGGCTTAAATGCAGCCTTGATGAGCATAAGATACTTCCTTAAATAATATTTAAAAACTCTTAATTATTCCAACCGTTTGACCTGTATTGTAAACATATTTTTGTATTTGATGGATGCATAGATATGCTGTGAACAAAATTACATTGATTCATTCCCACAGGTGGAGCTGCTAGAAAGGCCTTGGCCAGGCAGTTCCAGTCCTATGCTTTTAAAGGGGTATGATAATCGGCACTTCACATCCACTCTGTCACATAACACAAAAAGTGCTGAAGGAAGAGGTGAGAAACAGCACTTCCCCAGCCTTAGAAATCTCAAAACAACAACAAAGAGTAGCCAGTGTAATCCCAAATGGCCCAACATGGCAGGTACAGGCCATTGCGATTGGGTTTGAAGAGTTGATGGTGAAGTCCTTCATCTCCATTGTTCGGATGTAGTGGTGTGGCTGAGAGGATGGTGGATCCTCACGTTTGTGTTTGTATTCCTGCTGCTTTGAACTTCAAGTTCAAGTTTGTTACAATTCAAACATGTCACCATTCCGGTCCTGACTTCACACTAATAAAATAAAATCCTTTAATGAAAAATTAACTCTTCGAAAATATATTTTAACAATATAAATACAGTCAAAACCATAATCACAAGCCTTTCCTATGCTTTAGGAAGCCCATTCCCCAGCCATACAGCATGGAGGGGGAGGGGGAGGGGGAGGGGGGGGCACTCAGTCATGATTAATGTGAAAATGTGTTTTAATGATGAAATAGAATAAACTATTTTAAAACAAATCACAATTGCCTAATTGCCAATTGCCACAAAAGGCTTTCTAGCATTAATATTAGGCTACTATTGCAACATTTTGGATACAGTCTGTTTTGCAACATCACATTTTGATTGGAACATTAACCTACGAACTTGCATGCCACGAAGAATGCAGCTCTACTAAAAGGTATGATGAAATATTTGTTTCATGTTTATACTATAATTGTTAGTACTTAGTTGATTATTTCACTGTATTGTTATTGTTTGTATAATTTACCTTTTTGTTTTATGTAGTAATATTATTAAATGTTCTGCCATCTGTATTTGCTCAGTAGCTTTTGGTTTCATAGTTGTAGTAGAGACAGGTTTGTTTATGGTCCGACAAAACGTGAATGGGCCACATATGTTTTTCTAGATCAAGCGTAGCGTTAGTTCTGGCAGGTCACGTTAGTCAAGCTCGCATCGGCTGATCCACATCTACCTATAGGAATACGACACCTATCACCCTATACATATATAAGCACCTTCAGTGTTATCAGCAGCTATCGCGTTCTCAGGAGCTAATTACCCTCCTCCCTCCCCAGCTCCTCCTCTCGCCTAGTCAGGATTTGACATTCTGATTCCCCTTGAATCAGAACAATTATCGAATATGTTGTACCTTTAAAATCTTGAATTAAATATATTTGCAAACATTCATGTTGGTTCTGTTCTGTTTACCCCAAGGGTGATTATTGCTTCTCTCCCTGCTCTTATCCATGCTAGGCTGCATGGATGCACAGGGAGTTCTCGCCCAGAACGGAACCATACCGCCAATCCAAACTGTATGCAAATTGTAAATCATATTTGACGGTAGTGGTCCTGACAGAACTGGGGATACTTTGAGTTACATTGTCGCCTCCTTTTGTTAATTCAGACGCCCCCTTTTCAGTACTCCACTGGCGCCTGCTCTGTGTACCAGGGGTTAAAAAAAAAACATTTAAAACTAGTTTTTATTTGTTACATTAATGTCTTGTTGAGTTTTATGTAAAAAATAATAATAAAAAAAAATGTTGAAAATTATACCTCTAAAACTGATGTAAATAGTTAAATGCACATTCATTTCAAAATCTATCGTGTGTGAAAATTATTTATATACACTTTCACAGAAAACTTGAGAGAATATAATTATTGTGCATCAATTCCAATCAAGCTAGATTTGTCACATTATACAAAAAACTTATATTATTTGTGTTTATTAAGGGTTCATAAAATTATATCTAATGCATAAGCCATTGCAAGACAAAGGAGTCAGCTATTTATATTTTATTTAAAAAACAATTATAATGTTATTTCCACCACAGAATACTTTTAAACACAGTTCGGGATGTGGTGGAAATGCTCATGACATTTCAAAAAAATGACCCTCCAAAAAACGAGTTGGGAAAAGTGTGTTTTAGGACTATTTAATTTCTACAGATCCAAAAGTGCCTATGTTGGAGAAAATAATATATTATTTAATGTATATGTAATTCATCCAAGTGTTAACACTGCACAGTCATAAAAGGTCAAACAAGCTTCACAATCACAAGTACATATACACCCAGTGTACTTCTAAATGTTGAAAGACTGCATGAGGAGAATATTGAAACGGAAACAGCTGAAGAGAGCAGGCATGTTCCTGCAGTGTTTGACAGTCAATGTGACACTGTGGCTAAACTCTTCAGCACCTCTTTGCTCTTTCCTCTGTTTTCACAGGTGCCTGTTGCTGGTTGTTTTAGGCAGAAGTCGGAGCATTAGACTGAGCGATATGAGGAAAGAGGTGGACAGCCCACGTCATCACCTGCCCAGGGTCAGCTCTAGACACTGTTGATCCAACAAGGGCACAAAATGTACTTCCTCCACCCAAATTTCTGCATCTTAGTCATTAGAGTCATAAACCAGATTCATTATCCTATCTCAGGGGGAGCATTAAGGAAATTGTGTCAGCCCTGAAGCCACAATGTTCTTCATGATGCTTGGGGGAACAGACATAGAGCGCATTTCCTCTATCAACACTTTAACACCACACATGCTTCCGTCATGATGATTCACGTTTCTCCAGGGTGAAATTCAGGAAACACTTATAAAAATGCTGCTGATCATTTGATGCTGTGTTCCCTATGTAATCATATATGCCCATTTAATTCCATTTTACCCATATTAGAACTGTTCAAAACTAGATTTTTAAATGTTTTTGATGGAAGTCTCACGACAGACATGCCAGGCACCATATTGGTGGAGTATTGATCACGTACACCTGATACTTCTCAAGTTCATCACCAAGCACACACCTCGAGCCTCATAGTTGTCTGGTCTCGTATTTGAGTAAAGACTGATTACCCGTACTCCTCGTTCCAGCAACGCTATTCTCTGTATGTTCTACGTTCCTGCGTTCCAAGTCTCACTACTCCTCGCCCCGTGTGTGCTTCTCTGTGTTCTACCTACTGTACCTGCCTCCTCTTCGTGGGTCCTCGCGAGGTGTGTGCTCCTCATCCCGCTCTGAAGTCACGACCCCCGCATCTTCTCTGCATATAGTTCCAAGCCATTCTCTTCAGTGATTATCTCCATTGACATCTCGCATCTATTTTCATTGATTTCGCTATACTGCAATAAACCCTTTCTTGATTATATTCCATCTGTCTACATTCATGTCAATCCGTTACATTCATGCTCTTATGCTGTGATCAAAAATACAATAAAGACAGAAATATAGTAAAATATTATTACAATTTTAAATGGATGTACTGTATTACATTGTAATTTATTTTAAAAAGTAATTTATTCCTGTGATGGCAAAGCTGAATTTTCAGAAGCTATTAATCCAGTCTTCAGTCTGAATTAATGCAGTCTTGGAACTAAGGAAACATGTCTTATTATTATCATCAATGATGAAAAAAGTTATGCCGCTTAATATGTTTGTGGAAACAGTGATACGTATGTTTCTTTCAGGATTCTTTGAATAAAAAGTTCAAAACAGCTTGCATAAATACTCACAGGACATTTAAACATGCAAATAATCAAAAATAATGAAAAAAAAGAAGAAAATAAATAAATTGCTTTCAACTTTCTTTTGGGTCTTATTGACCAAATAATCAATCTTGCCCAACAGACCACAACTGTTACCAAGAATAAGACAACTTTATTCTAAAAGAAAGAACGAAAGAAACCCATGCATTTGTTTCTATCCAAGCCGTAAATTACATGGGCTCAATAAACTGTGAAGAATTTGGGATTAAATGTGTTAACTGTCAGTTATATGACAGATCATGTCATAAAAACACCTCGTTAACAGAAATAACTCCTCTTCAAACTGTCAGAACTAACACAGAATAGCTGAATGGCTATGAGTATTTGTAGATGAATAGAGGCCAGAGATGACAAAAGAAAGGTGTCCCTGCAGGCACAAGTGCACCGGCCCAAGAGGACACGATAAAGATCTGGTCTGGCCTGGACATTGCCGTTGCAGCTCCAGGGCAAGACAGTAGGATGAATAAATATGTGCCATCAGATAAACCCGTCTCTCCTGTTCCTCCACATTACAGACCCCACTGCAGGAATCTGAAGCACTGAATATAAATGGAGCCCACCTGCTCACAAAGCACCATCCGGCCTCCAAGTAAACATTTGGATCATTTAGAGACACTTAAGAGACAGCAGAAGTGTCTATGCCATTCAGTTTGAAATGATCTAAATGTTGTGTAAAAGACAGCACTGTCACATAACAGTCTAAAATAAGAACAAAGACCATGCATGTAGAGAACTGTTTTACTGCCTGCTCTATGATCTGGATGAAAGCTTGGACCCCTGCTGAGACAATGAGATTCTGATCTTTAACTCACACACATCCGTCCTCACTCTAATTATATAGAGAACAGACATGCGAGAGGACAGTGACATCCTCTGATCAGGACCTCCATCATGTCATGCTGGACACACATATTCTCTCTGTTTGCCATAGTCGTTCCTTCACTGAAATAAATATTATCCTAGGTGAAGTGCTTTCTGCACTGCATCTGCTGTCTAAGCCATGGGTACACAGTTGATTTAAATGTTAACAGTGAAATGCAAACTCAGAATATTACCCAAACTGACAATAATTAAATGTTAAATGACACAAATATGTATTTCATCTCACTGTATTAAGCAATGTCTTTGCTGCTGACATTCAATGGTCCAATTCGACCACACTAATAAGCAAAAATGATTTTAGTTAAACAAGCAAGCCCAGCCCAGGTGAGAAAAAGTAGCGCAAAAGTAATGTAATGCATTACTTTCCATAAAAAGTAACTAAGTAATGCAATTAGTTACTTTTTAGGGAGTATTACAATATTGTAATGCATTACTTTTATAAGTAACTTTCCCAACCCTGCTTCATTCCTATTTTGAATGAGTTTTTATAGTCATTATTTTTTATTAATTTGAAATATTTATATTAGTCTATTTTTATTTCAGGTTTAGTCATTTTAGTAATGTAACAAACTTTATTTCAGCTATAGTTGCCAAGGCAAGATTTCTAATTTTAATTTAGTTTTTCATCTAATACATATAATATATTTCATTTCAGTTAATATATATGTGTGTGTGTGTGTGTATATATATATATAGTTGTAATCAAAATTATTCAAATTTTGCAGCCAAAATGCAGCCCTGAATGTCAGCAGAGACCGTGTCTAGACCATCCCCTCATCGACATGACTTGCAGTCATCGCCACAGATCCTCAGCAAGGACCAAAAGGTCCTCCGCACAGACCCTATGGCCAGATTTGGCTCTGTACCGGCGTGATGAATCCGATCTTCAAGCAAAAGGAACTGGATGAATATTTGAATGCTACCAGTCCCGATCTGAATTCTGACTTTTGATGCAGCCAGAATCATAATCACGCCGTGTTCATTTGTTGGCCAGAGGAGGAGTTCATGTTCCTGCTTTTATAGATGAAATTAACTAATTTAATAACTGATTATCTATACACCGGAACTGAATCAACACTGAAATGCATAATTTTCCTAATCACTGTAAAGCTGCTTTGAAACAAACTGTATTGTATAGCATGCTATAGAAATAGAGGTGACTTGACTTGACTTGACTTGATGGATACTACAAACTGCCAAATGATCAGAAGGAAGCAATGACAAGTGCAATGAAACAAAAGCTGTAAACCCTGTTAGACTGATTCCAAACTTCACCCTAATCTGAGGTTCAGCACTTGTTCTAACGCCTGACCGTTTGTTTGTGTTGAACCGGGCCCAACGCAAACAGCAGGCTTTTATGTCACTGTGGGGACTGCGGCTCCTTTGCCATGGACATTGACACTGAGCTCTGATTATTAACTGCACATCCGAAGAGACAGGAAATACAGGAAGCAAAAGCAAGTAAAGGAGAGGCTGAGGATAGATGATGGTTTAATGAAGTCTAAAGGTCTTCCCCAAAACGGAAAAGGAGGGCTCTGCAAGTTTTCATGGCTGGACAATATATCAGCCTCTCCCACTGTAGCAGTGAAGGAAAAGACTATTGTCTTTGGTAAAAGGCAATGACAGATAACTGAGAAAGCCTCCTGAAAGGCAAGGCAAGATTATAGCACATTTCATACACTATGGCAATTCAAAGTGCTTTACACAGAAAATAAATAAAATAATCACAAAAAAAGCAAGGAAAATTAAAACAGTTATAAAATGAATTAAAAGAGAAAAAGATGATACATAGATAAACTTCTCATCTGGTAAAACACCGGCGTATCATATTTTTCATTCCCAGTTTTAATTTTTGTTTGTCCCTTACCCAATTCTCAGTGCCATTTGAGTTCAGTTTAGAATCAAAAGGAGGAATACAGTGCAATAGTTAATATTAGTTAATAATAGTACAGTCGTTTTCATGGAGTCATGCAATAATTGGATAATATCAAGCTATTAAAAGCTTCATACACTAAATTTTAAACATATACTATGAATTAAAATTGAAACTATTTGTAGAAAATTGTTTCAATAAAATAAATAAAGTTAAAAGTTCTCTCATACATAACACATCTTGCAAAAAAGTTTTCCCTTTTTGGTTACACTTTATTTAGATGGACTTAGACACAAGTACAGTAACTTTGCAACTACATGTCACCTAACTCTCATTTGAGTATTACAGGCTGTTACATTACGGTCTTGTGTCAGGGTTCAGGTTAGTAGAATAAGTTGACACGTAGTTGCTAAGTTAGTTATAGTCAGTAGAATGTCTTTTGGGGGACCATCAAAATAAAGTGTTAGCAGATATTAAGCAGACAGTCTTGAGTTAGTTGAGATGTAGTTGCAAAGTAGAATGTCTAAAGTGGACCATCAAAAAAAGTATTACTTTTATTTTTGGCAGGGCCAGTGAAAAACTTGGCAGGGCAGGTACAAATCTGAATTACAGGCCTAACCAGGTCAGCAGGAATAATCCTTATTGTTGAAACCTGTCTTTGTTCAGTTGTTCAACAGGAGCAAACAAGAAAAGAAAATTATTATTTAACATTTTTTACTTTTGTAACCAATCTTTATTCTGAACCGCTTCATTTTGCAAGTTTTGCAAGTTCAGATACTTTACAAAACTAGGACACTATAAGATAATGTTTGACCATTCCAATAACAAATAATAACATCAACACTGTATAATTAATCTGGTTCTTGCATTTCAGATCATAGCATCTGGGGAGAGTAAAAGTTTGGGGATTTCTTGTTTTGTTTTTTCACCAGGAAATGTGTGGCATTTAAGCAATTGGCTATCTACCTTCCTCCTTTCCCACCTTTCACACTCTGCCTATTCACATCAAACAGCCCTGGATATGGGAAAGAGGGGAACATGGTGAAGGGGAAAACCCCAGCCTCTCTGTCCCCCTCAATGGAGCCACTAAAGCCCCAATGAGGGACGCAGTGGTTCAGGCCATGACCACTAACAGGCCCCCTGCTGCAAGACTGCGTAGGACTGAGTTAAGGATCTGGCGGTTAACTGATGGAGACGCGGCTCACGGAAGTAGACTGGTTCCCCTAGCGGACACAGAGGAAGCACCTCATGCCCCAATGCCTATTAAAGCCAATTAGGGAGAGCTTGAATGTGGGCCAGCCTGGCCCCTGTTATATTGTTTCAGTAGGATGTTCTGCAAATATAGTTGTATACATGCTACTGTGCATAGGACCACCAAGTCACCAAACCAAGTGACATCTACGAACAAATGCTAGACCTTTTGTATTCATTTTGACCAATATATCTATTTTTTAATAATGTTTCTTCTAGAAAAGTGTGTTTTTGCTATATATTACTTAAAGTGAATGCCATTCGGTTTGGTATGTTGAGATAAATTATTATTTTAAGGGACAAATATATGTGAAATTATATCATTGTCTTGAAAAATGAACATGAATGACACTGTGGCAGCACAGTATGAAGATGGTGATGGTATCCATCATAATTGTTATGATTCACACTGTGGGAACCTCAACAAAAGCAAGATTAACAGAAAGATGGGTGGAATTCCAACAATGAGTCAGAGTCATTTCAGGTTCACCCACACAACCAATGAACTCTCTGTAGTATCCATCCATCATATGTCCTTCACTGACAGATTTAAATTTATCTGGGCAAAATTCTCATGCAAAGGACAACAGCACACACATGTTGTCACAGAAAAATTAAAACACATGGTAGGACTACAGAGAATAGTTTATTAATTCATTTTCAGAACCAGTGATATGTGTCATAAAATCTCAGACATAAAGAGAAACTTCTGAAGGACTCAACAAATTTGGCAGCTGTGCGAACTTGGAAGGATCTAGCTGTGAGTCATCCTCATCACTCTCACTGTCCCAAACTGAACTCTGAATGTAAATATCAGATCAGAAAATTCAGCACTTGTTCATCGCATTAGTGGATGCATCAGTCGACTTCCTAACATTGAACACAACTGACTTGAGGAGATATGGATCAATAGTTTAATTATAATGCAGTTCAACTAGGTCATTTACACTGCGCACTCTCATCTCATGTATTCACTTGTTTTGGTGGATTAATCTTTTTAATTACTCAAAATTCAACTGTGATTCTCACTTAGAATTGCACCGAAGAAGACCTGAGAGCCGAAATGTTTGTGCTTTTCCACTTGTGTAAAACAAATCAACAGTTTAATTAGACTTTCAATCGCTATTAGGAGGTCAGATAAGCATTTTCTACATTTTTATAATATATATATATATATATATATATATATATTGTTATCAGTATTTTGAGAATATTTTCATTAAATTAATTGTATTTTGGTAAAATAGGTATTAGAAAAAAATATGTATTATTTATTACATTAAATATTTATATTTGTTATTTTTTACCACAGATAATTATAACAAATAATTTATTAGGTTTTTAATTTGCAATAGCATTTGGAAATTATGCAACTATAATTTAAATCTGTGACAGCTATAACATTCATCAACACAACCAATGGCATGATTTACTTATAATTTTCAACCCATTCTGGGCACAAATCAGATTCAAAATGTTAACTAGCTTGTAAATTACAAATAAATATAAGAAAACACACGATAGGTATGTGTTCACTGAAAAAAAATATTTTTGCTGCTTGTTCAAATTGCTTATTTAAAATGAGCTTAAGCAACACAATTGCTACATTGCAAACAAATGATGTTTGTTTAACTTAATGGATTCATGTGGAACTGATGTACACCATTAAATCATGTAAAGTCAACACACTATATATATATATATATATATATATATATATATATATATATATATATATATATATATATATATATATATATATATATATGGCTGCCTGCCCGGCAGCCAGAAAGCTTCCCATACCCACCCCCACCCCTTCTCCCCACAGTATGTGGTTAATATGCTGTCAGCGCAAACACATTTACATGCACTATACATGTCAGTCTGCACTGACAGTGTAATCTGCCGGGATTGTAATGACATAGTCGAGGACACAATTTCAGAGGAGAAAAAAAAACTTTACAGTGAAAATGACAGGTGGAAAAGGGTAATTTAAAGACTCGAGTTAGAGCTTTCACTGATCACAGAAACATGCATGAGGTTACACACGCAATATTTCTGGCAAGACAAAACAAGTTCAAATACAGCCTTTTCCATATACTGCAGATGATATATAGGCAACCAAAAGAGAATAAGAGACATCCTATAATTGGAAAGGTTTGTCTGTTATGAGAATTTCCATGCAGGACATGAGAACATATGTTTCTAAAGTAATATTTAATTATTTAGAGATAAACCTTTTTAATGAGAAAATTAGCTAAAGTAAAAAAAAAAAAAAAAAAATTTTTTTTTTTTTACATTTTGTCACAACTTGATTTAATTGTGTTCAATCAACCTTATATATTTAAAACTGAAGTTTACTACATTTGTGTTAAAACATGAATCATTTTTGCTGACATAACAAACTGGGCAGTGGATCTGTAGTTCCCAGCATGCTTTGAAAGGGACTGCATTATAAGAGTAAAATTAGGGATTAAAATGTTATTTTGTGTTTTTCCGTAAAGGGAAAGATGTTGTTTATGTTAGTGTTTAATGTTCAGTTATGCTGCATGAGCATTTAGAATTCTGAGAAGAATTTAAAGAATGTTGGTAACCAGAAAGTTGACAGCACCCATTGACTTCCATAGTAGAAAAAAAAAATGCAATAGCCTATCAATGGGTGCCGTCAACTGGTTACCAACATTCTTTAAAGTAACTTCTTTTGTGTTCAACAAAAGAAAGAAACTCATACAGGTCTTGAACAACATGAGTAAATGATGACAAAATGTTCCCTTTAAGTGCTTTAGATACCGGCTCTTACTTTCTTTTCTTTTTAAAATACGCACTATTTCTGCATTCCTTTAACAGTGTTCAAGTAGCACAGTAAAGTGCAGTAAATCTTGAAATCTGAAATTTAGCTGCATATCAATCACAACGACAATGATTTGTCGGCAAAAACATTGATCAAAGTCACCAGCAAAAAAACGTTGAAAAGTCTTTTACAAAAATAGATTTTGAGAGCCATGAGCAAAATCAATCGGCAGCTGAACTGGAGGCACGCAGGCTAAATAATTCGAGTTAATTAATCATTATTAACTGAATATGACTCTGAATGGGGGAAAAGATGGAGACCCAAGGGGCACGGAGGTATGTGGCTCTCCTCCAGCTTGTCTCCGGCATGGGCCACGGCACGTATATCAAAGGCCCGGGGGATTGCTGACAACCAGCGGCTTCCAAAATGAAAAGAGGAAACTCAGCGGATTTGCTTGTGCGCAACATCAAAGGCCTGAGATAGAAATACAATTTCCACTCAAGATTTTCTATTTAGATGTTATTGGGCTAGTGGCACCAGCAGAATAAAACATTTGTGTCACAGTCACACCCGTCTTGAATGGAAAGTTTGGGGTGATTTTGTCTCCTGTTGCGCTTGGCACCAAATGAAATCCTGCCATTCCTGATTATGACCGAAAACATCCAATTGGAAATTACCTTCTGTGTAGGCTCTTTGAATCTGATAAACTGTTTGTTTGTGCTGGATTCTGATACGCATCTATGCCGTTAGTTGTTAAAAGCCCTCTGCAATCTCCCCTCTAGCGCAGAGCGCAATCATTACAGTTCATGAACTAATAAGTGAGCAGTTGATAAGGAAGCGCGGTCAAAGTGGTAGACGTGACTGCGCAGCCCAGGGGAGTAGCTACTATCAAAATTGTCACAGACTGCGCGAAACGAAAACGTCTTGTGTTCAAACAAGCTGACGACAGCGATCATGTATTTGATAATGCCACCCTTTTTTGCTTGTTAGGCTACTGCGTGAGACATGAAGTTTTGTGACATGCAGATGATGATTATGGCCACTGATATTTGTATAATGAAAAATAAGATGTTATGAGATGTCCATTAATGTTTTGACAATAGACCTAAAAAAAAAAAAAAAAAAGCTAAACCTTTTACATTTTTTTTTTCAATAGTAAAAATCTTGTGTATTGCCAAAAGTGTGTGATAAACAACAGCAGACCAAATAATAATAGCCTAATATCATTCAATATCATTCGGCTTGTATGATAAGTACAGCGCCCTCCAGTGGTCTCACTGGTGCACCTAAATAAACTAAAAGAAATGTACTAGCACTAAGAAACGCATGATGTAAAAATGTCTTATTCAAATAATTGTATTGTTTGTTATATAAAAATAAAACTGAATAATTTAAAAACAAATAATCTAAGTAGATTTTTTTTTCTAGTATCAGGAAATTTAGTAAAACACATAAAATCATATATACACTACAGTTCAAAGGTATAACATTAAACAGCACAACTATTTTAAACATTGATAATATATAATAAGAAATGTTTCTTGAGCACCAGATCATCATATTGGAATGATTTCTGGAGGATCATGTGACACTGAAGACTGGAGCAATGATGCTAAAAATTCAGCTTTGGCAACACAAGAATAAATGTCATTTTCTAATATATTATACTAGACATATTTAATAATTTATTAATTTATTTATTTTGATTAAATCAATGTAGCTTTGGTGAGCATAAGAGACTTCTTTCAAAACATTTAAAAAATCTTACAGGCCTCAGACTTTTAGCGTAAGTGTTGTATTTCACAGAGGTCACTCTGCACTTGCTCCTGAAAAATTATGCAATGGAGTATCATTACATAAGCATGTTACAAAAGGTGCACTACTATTTCTAAAAGTATAAAGCCCTAATCCATGTTTTACATATTTGTGAACAGGATTTAAACATCACAACAACAGACTTTAACCGAAAATACCAAGGGACTGTTGGCATCTCAGTGTAATCTACTTGATGTGGCTTGCCTCACTGATAAAGGATAGCTCTCATTTTAAGGACAGCATTGTTGACTAGTGTTTGGGCAATGGATAAATCTGTCAGCACATCAGGACATTGTCGGGCTAAATAAATCAAGTTCCAGATAAGTGTGACTGATCAGTAAATCACAGCCTCACAACAGGCCAGGTGGAATCTGTTTTTCATCCGTGTTGTCGCTGATGTCTTCAGGATGGATCTAAAACGTCATGGATTTGTGAGTAAAACTGAGGTAGACTTTAAAAGACGTGATGTTGGGAATTATCCAGAATGACAACAGAGCATCATACATGA
The DNA here is from genome assembly GCF_949319135.1 of Squalius cephalus. Taxonomy (NCBI): domain Eukaryota; kingdom Metazoa; phylum Chordata; class Actinopteri; order Cypriniformes; family Leuciscidae; genus Squalius; species Squalius cephalus. Next base: position 31,382,231 of record NC_137128.1, on the reverse strand, counting down.
TCTACTGATATGCTCACAAACACTAAAGCCTAAATAAAGATCTTTTACCGCTTCGTTGTTGATAATAGGCTGAATGAGTGAATAAGGCATAATTGTACCATAACAGTCCCACAGTTCTTGGTAGTAAAAGGAACACCTGTTTTCTCAAAGCATTGAAGGAGACCATTCAACATAGCGTTTCTTCATCCTTCTTAAGTCATCAACTGAAATTGATTTAAACTTAAAGTGGTTGATATTTGCATTGAATATCATGTAAAACTGCACAGGTGTAAAATTACTAATAATAAGTCCAGCAGCACTTCATAAGAAGGGGCATGTTACTTGTGACTGCACATATACAGACCCTTTCCAAAAAATTAGAATATCATGGAAAAGTTTATTTATTTCCATAATTCAATTCAAAACGTTAAACTTCCATAGATTATAGATTCAGGGCCCACAACTTAAACGATTTCAAGTATTTAGTTGTTTATTTGTACATAATTTGGGCTTCCAGCTCATAAAACCCACAAAAACAGGATTTCAAAAAATTAGAATATTACATGAAATCACACAGTAATTACACAGTGATACCATGGTCATTGAACCAGGTTTTGGTTATTTTGGCAGTGTGGGCAGGTGCAAATCCTGCTGGAAAATGAAGTCAGCATCTCCATAAAGCTTGTCTGCTGAAGGAAGCATGAAGTGCTCTGGAAATGTCCTGGTAGACGGCTGTGTTGAGTGGACAGCACAGTGGACCAACACCAGCCGATGACATGGCTCCCCAAACCAACACAGACTGTGGAAACTTCACACTGGACTTCAAGCATCTTGGATTGTGTGCCTCTCCATTCTTCCTCCAGACTCTGGGACCTTGGTTTCCAAATGAGATGCAAAATTTGCTCTCATCAGAAAAGAGGACTTTGGTCCACTGTGCTTTATTAAATCCAGAGTCAACGCAGCCGTCTACCAGGACATTTTCAGAGCACTTCATGCTTCCTTCATTTTCCAGCAGGATTTGCACCTGCCCACACTGCCAAAATAACCAAAACCTGGTTCAATGACCATGGTATTACTGTGTAATTACAGTGTGATTTCATGTAATATTCAAATTTTTTGAAATCCTGTTTTCGTGGGTTTTATGAGCTGGAAGACCAAATTATGTACAAATAAACAACTAAATACTTGAAATCGTTTAAGTTGTGGGCCCTGAATCTATAATCTATGGAAGTTTAATGTTTTGAATGGAATTATGGAAATAAATAAACTTTTCCATGATATTCTAATTTTTTGGAAAGAGTCTGTAGAAAGACAACTCAGTGTCACTCCTAAGGGTTCCACATAACACTTAATGTGACAAAAGTATGTAAAGCCCTCAAGCTCAATAGTTGACTAATGACACCAGACAGCTTTTGATTTTTTTGATGTGTCTTTAAGCCTTCATAATGACTTACATGCTTTGCTTAAGCTCCGCCAACCAAAAAAAAAAAAAGAAAAAAAAAAAGATAAAAGCACAACATGAGAAACCATCTGCTATAACAGGCACACACAGACTATGTCTTGTGATATGTGCATTTGTCATATGTAAAGCTGTTGAATAAACTTGTGATAAATATCTCAATAGATCAACAAATAGATAATGAAGGAGACAGAAGGGGGGGGGGGGATACAATCTGGACGAGGGCCAGGTATGTGTCGGTCTGCGCCTGAGGAGCAGTGGTTTCATTGATTAGACAGGTACCCTTCTTGTTTTCAAGCTTGACTACATCATCTTGCTGATAACTGCCCTCAAGTGCTTTCTCTGAGACATCCCTCTGTCAGCAGATCAACCCAAGCTTCACCCTCACTTCTGCACTGAGTGTGCCATGAAACACACCGGTATATGGGTCTGTGAACAATGAAAGTTTTACAGATATCTTTGCATTAAAGGGCTTGAGGAGGAATATGTAAAGTTCAGAACGGGACAGATTATGCAGAGTCTTGTGGTTTGAGGCATTACATAACACCCAGAATCATCAAGTTCAGTAGATATGAAAAGTTATTTTTGTCCAATCAAATATTTTTTTGCATCTATTTGATTTTATTCATAATTTTTTTTAATTTTTTTTCAAATTCTGTTACTGTAACTGTGAAAACAATAAGTTCAAATGTAATGGTTTAATAAATAGATCGGACGATAAATATATAAACCTGATTATTGTGTATTTAAAACACATTTAGTTTATTTTTATAATTACATAAATCTCATTCTTTCTTGTTTCATATGCATCACTGACAATCACATTAAAGGGATAGTTCACCCAAAAATTTTAATTCTTTCATCATTTACTCACCCTCAAGTTGTTCCAAATCTGCATGAGTGTCTTTCTTCTGCTGAACACAAAAGAAGGTATTTTAAAGAATGTCGTAACAGTTGACGGTAGCCATTGACATCCATAGTAGGAAAAGAAATACTATGGAAGTCAATGGGTGCCGTCAACTGTCTGGTTACGACATTCTTTAAAATAAATTCTTTTGTACAACAACTTGAGGGCGAGTAAATGATGACAGAATTTTCCTTTTTGGGTGAACTAACCCTTTAAGTTAATTAGTTTATGTTAAAATGGCTAACTCAAATGAATGAAAATACAAAGTGTATTGTGTGAGTGTGTAAATATTCCTAGAAATTAGGCCCAACAGGCCTAAAACAAGGACAGGAAAAAAAAAAAAAAAAAAAAAAAAAAAAATGAAAATGATTGCAAGCAAAAGTTGTTGTTGCACTGTATTATAGTACAACTAATCCTGACAGATGTCTTCATCTTAAATTCCTTTAATTTAAACCCAACAACAAATAAAGAAATAATAACAGTTCCCATTCATTTTATTATTTACTAGATTTATGATGAAATGTATCACATGCAAATAAAATGCCAAAGTTATCACTGGCAGTGAGATTGTGCCAGTCATGTGCTGACTGTTGTGCTTCTTTGGCATCATGACCAATCTGCATTCTTAATACCTTATAAAAGTTTTAAAAGAATGCTTGACAAGCCTCATTATGTAATACTGTTATGCAATTAGCAGAATCCACACTTAGTATTTTTTTTCCTCACTCACCTTGGCGATATATTAGGTTTTACAGTTTCGAGGTATTATCTTGTCTAAATTATTTATAATTATTATTTTAAAACACTTCAAGTTCCAAGAAACTAGACTAGAGCGACCAAAACAGTACAGCACTGCACTAGCAACGTTAACGTCATGGGTTTGAGTATTCCTAAGGAATGCATGAACTTCCAAAAAAAATGTAGAATCCAATGTAAGCTTGAATAATAAGATCTGCCAATGTATACAGCATCTGTTTGCGGCCTATGTCTATTGTGTTCCATTAATGCTTAACTGTTTTGGGGTCAGAATGCACTATGGCCAAAAAGCTGAATTACAAGGAGAGAGTGAAAGAGACAGAGAAGTGTGCATTTCCTCAGAGGATCCCCAAAAAGAAAGAAGATTTAGTATTTTTCCTCTGACAAGTATCTACATGTTGAAAGTGCCAATCCTGGTTCCCTCATATCTGATCCTTAGTTGTTCCACATACATGCTCCTTTTTGACAGCTCCCTCGCTTCACAAAACAAACCCACACTAGGTGTCTACCGCACTCTAACTTTAGCTTAAGAGCTCTTATTGTTTCATACAAGGCCATAGGGCACAAAGATGTGGAGAACATGGTCCCGTTGAAGATGTCCCGTTTAAGGCATGATCATGGGTCTTTACTGAAACATATTTACAGACATAGTGGCTTCAGATTACCTGGCTGGGTTCACCAGTTTATTCTTGTCTCTGAAGAGCAAGAGGCTTTGTGGGCATTATAGAAAGAGGAAAGACTAATCTAGATGGAAGGTTGAAAGGCCTCCAGCCACACTCAATCAATGACAGAACTCCCATGTCAAAGATATATATAACCCTAACCTGAAGATATTAATGTATTAATTAAAAGAAATTCATACTTTTATTCAGCAAGGAATGCATTAAATTGATCAAAAGTCTATTTCAAACAAATGCTATTCATTTTAAAGAATCCTAAAAAAAAATCTAAGTTTCCACAAAAATATTACTGTTTAATAATCAGCAATCATATTAGAATGATTTCATGTGACACTGAAGATTGTAATGGCTGCTGAAAATCTAAAAAATAATAAAATAGTAACCAGTTATTTTTAAATTGCAATAATGTTTCCCAATATATTACTGTCTTTTTGACCCAAAAATTTGACCAAAAATCTTACTGACCCTAAACATGAAAATATGCTAAAGTAAATATATATAAAAAAATCTTCTTCTCACTTATCTTTTAATTAACTTAGAATTTATAAAATAAAGCTTTCATATACCTGAAACTTCAGAAGTCTTCAAATATAGCATTTACATTAGTTTAATGGTACTTTTTTGGAGCTTGACAGCCAGGATTCAGCAAATTGGGCATTCTGCTAAACTACTTATTTTGCTTTCTACAGAACTAGAACAAACCAGGTTTCAAGCTGAGTAGATGGTGTCAAAACTATCCCTCTTTGAACAGAAATCTGGACACACAAAATAGATAATCTGTGTATTCAACCTCTCTCATGGACGGAAATGACTCATTGATGATTTCAATAGGAGAAGTGTATAAATTGACATAATGGTACACCGAAGCAATCGACAGATGCCGTGATAAGTCGAGCGATCAGAGAAAGTAAAAGAACAATGATATGGATGTGGTTTTATCTCTTCTTGTTCTCAATGGAAGTGGCAGATGAGCAAAACCTGTCCTGCAAGAGGAGAGCCTCAAGAGAGCCGTTTGATGTTCTCTCAATAAGCCAGTTCTCCCTTTTGTCCCGATCTCTTTCTTCTCTTTCTCTGTCACTCCTCTCTCTTGTTCATACACATTTCCCAATCCCCCCCCCCTCCCTTACTCCACACACGCACTTCATTATAAACACACACACATATGTTTATTAGTTCTTGAACATTTATCCCAGAGAACAAGCATTGCATTTCCAGGCTGGGACATGCAAAAACACACTGCACATGAACTACATCCTCCCTGTCAGTCCTGTTTACCTGTCGCCATGTCTCACCCCATCATGCAGGAGCGCTGGAGTTGACATGCAGGAAGTAAACAGAATGCCTGAGCTCCAGAATATAATAATCCATCTCACACCTGCTCCAAACCACTGCGAATGAGGCTGCAGGCAATTGAAATACGTTTTTTTTTTTTAAAGGTGGATGGATGGCAGACATTTTGTCCAGCCTGTTCATCTCTGATGAAATTATACATCCATGTGCCATAATCACAGTGGAAACATGAATAGCTGTTTGAAACCTCGTCTTTGTGCCCGCCAACAAAAGCCATTGTCCGCCACAAAGCCTGCTCTCCTGACAGAAAGATCTGGAAAAAGCAAAAAGGCAGCCATATCAAATATGCTGTTAACTCTGCGCATGTCAAGCCGAGGTCACTGGAGCCAACGTTACCTGTGTAAATCACCACACAATGGCTCGCAATCCCAGTATTCAACAGGTGACATAAAGGACCTTTGGGAAGTATAGTTTCCACTGGTCCTATTCTGCAACAAAAGGTTTCTTAAACATCACTGCCTGAGGACAAATCATACGACACTCCGAAACAGGAAATCTCTAAATCGCCCATTGTCCGACACCACATCAAAATCCTCCGTGCACACAGGCGGGCTGGGGGAGGGCCAAGCTGCTGTCTTCTTTGACAGAGGATATAGAAGGACTTTAAAGAGCACGTCTATGAAGAAATATCCTCGCACTTCAACGAATGACAGCCGGTGCATTTTGAATTGCCATCATCCTTTTGTGCCACCAGTGTTTTGCTATGGTGCAAACATAGCCATGAGGGTTTTCAGCAGTATATTCTATTATAGTATTTATTTTTATTTTTCACTTATCGTTTTCATTTTAGTTTTAGTCATTTTGTTATGTGCTTTAGTAATTTTTTATTCATTCGTTTTATATATATATAGCTACTATTTAGATTTCATTTATTTGATTTCAGTTTTAGTTCTAGTGATTTTAATACTTAAACCTGAAACTTTTTTTCAGTTCTAATTTCATTAAAGCTCTTAAATGTTAGTATTTCTTTAAATATTTATATTTTATTTTACTTTAGCTTTTTGTTAATAGTTTTAGTTACCAATAACGTGGTATTCAGAATGATGCACTTTTTTTTCACAGTCATTACAAATCTACTGTAAGCTAAAATGATACATGATAAAAGCAGCTGGTTTAACAAGGATGTTAAATATACCTTCTGAGAGTGTGAGAATGTGACTTAGTCAAATGTATTTCCCCTGAGGCTTCACACTACAGACATGTAAACATTTTAAAACTGCCATTCATAGACAGACAAGGAATGAAAAAAGGGAATTTGCATTTGGCTTTGGTTTTAAAGAAGATTGGAAAAATATTTCAAGGCAACATGTTTTAACATCATTTTTTAACAACACTGGGTAGAAAAAATACGACTGATGAACGATTGAGTTCATGAAATGTGACTAATTTGCTTTACTGTACTGGAAAGAGAGAGAGAGAAAACCTCTTTGCCATGGGAAAACGAAGAACATGTCTGTGGTCTAACATCCTGGTAGATGAAGTCACACTAGCATTTTCATATTCAGAACGGTTTCAATATTTACACTGGAGAGTTAATAGGAAGAGCGATAAGGTTTATTTGCATTCTTGGGATGTTTACATTCACAGTAAAGTGACATGTTACACGGGCCACAAAAAAGGGAAAGACATAAAGTCAACTGTGACATGAATGAGACAGGGACTGCACTAACCTGTCATGGTGTTTGTTTTCTCTCCCCTAGATGTACTTTAAAACCTATAGTGAGACAAATCCTTACTCGTCCTCCTCTTTTGTAGAGCTGATAACTGTCTGCAATTGGAAAGTTTAGGAAAAAAACTTTTAAAGCAAAGTTTAGCATCGTGAATGGCACAGACACATTTCTTAAATCCTAAAATGTGTGGTTAATTAAGGGAAAATATAAAGGAGGCAGTCAGTTACAGAATACGGTGGATTTGGCGGATTTAAAACCAGTCTTTCAAAACCCTGTTTGCACAGGTGAGTCACGGCGGCCTCGGGCCATCATACTCTACCTGTTCTATCTGCAAAACAACCACAAAACAACAAAAAAAAGATCTCCTCTTAGGCTGGACAAGATCATTCAAAATAAGTAGGCTGTGGAAGGGGTAACAGGCCTCAAAAATGGCCAAGATAAAATACAAAACTTGCTATTCAAAAAAATGATAAAATATCTTGCTATTTCACACTAAAAATGTTTATCTGCTGCCCTCTAGTGGATTCGGATATGTACTGCTAACAACAAAAGTACAGGGCAAACCAAAGTATAGCCATGGAATGATTATTCGCTACATTTTAAATCAGAGGACAGGCGAACTCTGAAAGTGGACAGGTCAGATATTAATGTTCAGCATCATGGCAGACATGTATCACAAGTAACAATGGTCTGCCCAGCAGGAGTGATGGACGAGGCAGAGTCAACAATCTCCTGCTCTCTCACTATATTGACTGTAAAGATCAGGGCGCTGCTTGTCAGAGATAACACACTGCACAAGACAACATGCCTCTGTCCTTATCTTATAACTGGGTCTGGCCCAGGCCAAACAGTTGCCCATGCCTGCTCTCTCTCTGTCTGTCTGTCTCTCTCTCTCTGTCTGTCTGTCTGTCTGTCTGTCTGTCTGTCTTTTTCAACGGCTACCAATGCACGAAGATTAGAAGTGGGTGAATGGTATGCTAGTTAGTGCTAGGCAAAAAAGAAAAGAAAGAACGAAAAAAATCGCTAAAAACCAAGTAATGAATACTTATTGGACATGTTTATAATAATTTAAAAAAAAATCTAAATCATGCATTCAATTTATTTTTAACCACACAGAACTATTCAAAATTAAAAGGAAGGTTCACCCAAAAATGAACATTCAGTCTTTTTTAACTCACTCTCATGTTGTTCCAAACCTGTTTGACTTTCTTTTTACCAAGAAGGGGAAAATTTTCAGTAAATAAGGCCTTAAAATTTGAGTCTGTTCATTGTACAAATGAATAGCATATATGAACACTTGGCATATATGGTGCCAAACTACAAACATACACTACCATTCAAACGTTTTTTGTCAGTAAGGGTCCGTTTTTTAAGTTTTTTTTTTTTTTTTTTAAGATATCACTTACGCTTCCCAAAGCTGCATTCAATTTAAAATAAAGTATAAACAGTAGTATTGTAAAATATTATATGTATATATAGCCAAAGGCTGAATTTTCAGTAACCGTTACTCCCACATCGTCATACAATTTCTAAGGATTATTTTTTTGATGAATAAAAGTTAAAAAGTACAGCATTTATTTGAAACAGAAATCATTTATAACATTTTAATTACTTTTGATCAATTTAATGCATCCTTGCTGAAGAAGAGTATTCATTTCTTTTGAGCTGTAATGTAGTATGGCACTTTTAGGGCTGTTTTAAGAGCTTCAGAGTGCCTGGTCTATGCTTTCATTTCATTGAGAAGGGCAGCAGGAAGATCCTTCAGGACTCCCACAACTTTAATTAATACATTTCCATGAGGTTTCCATGCTCTTTTCAGTCATCAATAATTTTTGGATAAGGATTTTTAAAAAAACCCTTTAAATTCATTCAGACCGATTTGTGAACCGTTTGACTGAATCATTGAAAAGAAGCAACTCAGAAGAACATCACAGACAAATACAACATCACTAGGCAAGCAGGTTTTAGACAAGCAATATTTAGAAAATATTTAAATATCTATGAAATATTTTAGACCAGAGCATAAAAACTTTTTCCAGGCAGTTTATGTGTTACACATAAAAAAAGAAGTTCAAACAGGTTAGGAACAACAAAATTTGCTTTTGTGGATGAATCATTCCTTTCCTTTATGATCTCAAACTCCTTAAGCATGTTTACAGTGTCCTAATGTCACCAAGAACATCTCACAATATTGGTGTAATGTTACTAACAGTAGTTTCCTCACGCCAAATCCAACAACGCATTGTCTGTGTTTGTTTGAGAACAAGTGTAACGTTTGCTAAGTGTTGTAAAAATCCCCTAATTAGAGGCTCTTCCCATTAAACACGCTGAAGTCCAGACACAGAATTATGACATAGTTTAACGCACAGTTAGTGGTATTATTATGCTATTAGCGGAGCAAATCCTCACTAAGGCAAGGTAATTGTGCGACGAGCTGTGACTACAGTAGAAGCACTGTTCTTGAAAGACTGAGAAAACCAAACAAAGCCATTATTACAGACCATAAGCCTTTTAAACGGCCTCAGAAAACAAATGCTTTAACATCTTTCTGAATGTATACAAACGACACAAACACCTTCACAAGCATTTGTACAATACTGAGCCACTGAAAACAGATTAAAGTGAAGCAATATTGATGTTCTGGCATGCTGAATTGTGTGATCATGCACATAGGAACAGTAGGACTGATCTTGTAGTGGCACTACCGGCTCTTGTGAGGCCACGCTCAGAACTGTCGTTCACCTGCCTCTCAGATAGACAGATACTGTAAGGGACACAGAAATAGCAGACCCTCGCACCCCCCCCCCCCCCCCCCCCAGCCCCCCGATGTGCAGACAAAGGGCCAGTGTTTGCCCCCTGGGCAGACGGAAGATGAAAGGTAAGGTGATGAGCGGGGCAGATGAAACGGCGGGAGTCAAAGGCTTCTCTTGTGCGAGCGCTGCGTGTGGAGTGGGTGGCGGAGGGGCTGCTGGGGGTCTAAAGTTTCAACTGCTCGTGCCCATGTGGGAGGTTAGATATAGTCGGCGTGCGATATTTGCAATATCACTCCAAAAAAACATGTTTAATGAGCTTAGAAAATTGACATGAAATCAAACTCTCCCTTTCCGCTGACGTCACTTAGGCCGCGTGGGTTATTTGATACTGGTAACCAATAGTCAAACAACTATTTTAATCATCATTTTAGCAAACTTGCATTTGGTCTGGCTACACTGTGGAATGTTACGTCCCCTTTTCACAGTCCAATAGAGCAATAGATTAATGACGTTAATTTGTTGGTCAACCTGGAAGATTAACTCACCGCTCACATTTTCAATCTTTTAGATCCCACAGACCCCCAAAACAGTGGATGGGACCCCATTGACTTCCATAGTATGGGAAAAATTACTATGGAAGTCAATGTGGTCCCATCCAATGTTTGGTTACTCATATTCTTCAAAACATCTTCTTTTGTGTTCAGCAGAAGACAGAAATTCATACAGGTTTGGAACAACTTGAGGGTGAGTAAATGATAACAGAATTTTCATTTTTGGGTGAACTACTATCCCTTTAAAATGGCTGACTTCCTGATCAGTGCCCTGACTACTCAACTAAAGAGCTGATTCTCATTGTTCTCAATCACATCCATTGTTAACAAGTTGCTTATAACTTGCTATATCTTACTGAGTCTACTCACCAGGCTACTGTTACCTTTGGCTTGCTCAGTTGGGGATATTTAATTGAATTAATCAATCAACAATACTATTGATCAGCATTACCAAACGTGGACGTTTTCCACTAGAAGCAAACATTGATGTATTATTTTAATTTAATACTGTGAAGCTGCTTTGATACAATCTGTATTGTGAAAAGCGCTATATAAATAAACTTGATTTGACTTGACTTACTGTTATAAGCATGAGCCCCGTCTGATTGGTCGTGGTGGCGGTGTTGCAACTATTTATAGAGATATTCTTAATGTTAAAACAGGACACAGGTTTAATTCATTTGAAGTGCTTGTGCTAAATTTGACACTCTCAAATATAAGAAAAGAAAATCCCTACTATCTCTCGCTTTGGCTACCGTGAATAGACCTCCAGGGCCCTATGCTGATTTCCTAAAAGAGTTTGCAGATTTTCTCTCAGGCCTATTGGTCAACATTGATAAAACGTTGATTGTTGGAGATTTTAACATTCATGTAGATAATACAAATGATGCATAAGGGGTTGCATTTACAGATTTACTGAACTGGGGTCAAACAAAAAATGTCACAAGACACACTCATACACTAGATTTAATTATATCGCATGAAACCAATCCTACTGATATAAATATTCTATGGCAAAGTGACGATGTCACCTACATTTGCCATATCGTGCCGCGTTATCGACCAGGTAGAATGAATATCCCAACCACTATAGATATATTCACAAATCACCTGCCTAATCTGTCTCAGCTTCTCAGTGTACCCAAACAAACAAATGAACTTGAGGAAATGACTAGCGGTATAAGCACTATTTTGTATAGTACAATCATGCACACATCAGATTAAAGAAGTTTAGAGAGAAAAGTACTGCACCATGGTACAACAGTATTACTCACGCTATCAAGAGAGAAACTAGAGCAATCTAGAGCGCAAATGGAACCAAACTCATTTAGAGGTACAAATTCAAAATATCATTGTGCATCAAAATGTGTTTTCTAAACCTTTTGATCATTTTTAATGCACATTTTGTAAAATCACTAACTCATAGAACAAAAAATCTGTGTGTTATGCATAAACGACAAAGTCTTTTTAGGGGATACAGTGTAGCTGTCACTATTGTTCAGTACTGGCAGGCAGTATGATAGCCTTTTTGCCTGTGTTTTAGGTTGGTGTTAGTAAGTGTTATAGAAGACAGAGAGGAAAAGCTGTACCTTTTCCAGAAAGTGATGATAGTGAGGGCAGTGCATCAGAAATGAAGTCCATGGTAAGAAAGAAAGAAGGTGAAGATCAAGGATAATAGAAGTAGTTAGAGTGATAATTCATAGATTGTTGTGGAAGTCAGGCATTTTGGAACACTATCATATGACAGTTTGGAAAATATGATCCATAATGTGTCAGGAAAGTGCATATTGACTGCCTATTGGCCTCACTACACTGACAAGCAAATGCTCCAAAATTGGTGATCTGAATTTTGGATCATCTGAATTTGTGTCAAGTTTCTGACATTTTCACATGTGACTTCCAAATCAAATATAGTAGCACAATATCAAATTGAATGTTAATAAAGGTTTTTTAAAGTTGTTTTTTTCCCACTAAGACATTTTCACTACTTTTCAGACAGTGAAAATGCATTTTAATGTCTGTGAAGTTTCAGACATTGTGCTAAAAAATTATTTCAGTCAGTTAAAGTCAGTTATAAATGACGAAACCCTAAAAAAAAATATAGCTCAGATGTAAAAATCAAATTTTGGAAAATGATTTTAGCCTTAAATATAGCCTATTTAAAATCTAAAGTCATTAATGTATTTTTTCAAGCTGTGTTTTCATAATTAGTCCCATGTCATAGTTTGCGCTCATCTTTGGTAGCACCTTTGATTGCATTTCGAGTAAAAGGGCTCTATATTTAGAGACCTGAACCGGAAGCGATGCAACCAGTTTGTAAAACTCTACAAAAATACTGCCACATAACTTACCTCTACTTATAAAAATAAAGATAGATTGAAAATGTGTATAATAATTAATTATTATAATAATTAGTTATAGCCTAGTAATCTATATAACATAATATATTAAGCCTTACACACATTCACAAGCTTTTACTGTAAGAAATCAATGCAAAACAAGCAACTCAGGTTGTTTTATGTGACATGTTGATATGTTAAAACACTTTAAAGACGTTCTCTTTCATTTTTTTATTATTTTTTTAAAAAAAAGTAAATTGTTTAATTTATGCGCAGCACGTACACGCGGACAGCCTGATTGGTTGATAGGCCATAACACTAGTAGTTTTAGAGATGAATGTGCCAACTATGGCTCAATAGGCCTACTCTTAACTACTAGACTAGTCATGTCGACATGTTTCTCACACAGAGATGACGAGACCTTATTCACAGCTGCGCCATTTTTGATTTTGAACAGGAATGAAAGCGAGGTGAGGGATAGACATAAATCTCTTCAGTGGGTTCCACTGTTAAATGTGTTTTTTTTGGATTGTTCTGCAGACGAAACGCTGCAAAAATAAATATCCGAGAAAATAAATAAATAAAGAAAACACCACACAATATGAACTGTGGAAAATTTTAAGTGATTTTGATCTTTATAAGTGACCACTGATCAAAACGGTAAGTCTATCCCTCACACCCTCGCTTCGATACCTGTCATGGGCGCTGCTCTAAAAAACACAAGAGAAATCAGCTACAGATGCAGATCATTTTCGCTATCACACGTCTACCGTATCGAAATGCCTTTGGATACAAAATAAATGGCTAATGTGACGCGAGACCAAAACGATTCAGCATATTACTAAAAAGATGGAGTTTACCTTTTCCTAAGGAGAAGCTTCTCTTCAGCAGTGGTTTGCGCCCTCACGTGGTCGCTACGTCATACTACAAGACACCTGCAAGCAGCTTGGGGGTTTGAAAAGGTCTCATATAGTCCTACTGTATTGTATTGAAAAAATATTGGGAATAAATCTTTCACTTAAAATAAAATAGGCAAACCATCGCTTTACATATAACATAAGAATAGCATGTGTGTGTTTTTGAAAATGGCTTGTGTGTGTGTGAAAAATCCTTTTCACATTTTACCTTGTCAGGCCTTCAAAGTCTCCTGTCTTGTGATCCTTTTGAGGTCAGCAGGTCAGAACTTGTTTTTTTTTGCAGCAGCAGCAGCCAAACACAACAGACAAAGCTGATAAACACTCCGTCAGGCAACAGGAGACATCGCTCTTAGTATGGATGCATCTTGTCACAGGGGTTGTAATACGTTGTACTTGTGATTGATATATGTAATCTTGGGGAAGTAGCGGATATGAATGCTACAGCAGATTTTCTTTGGTAATAAATAGGTCTTGGGAGAGATTACTGAGCCTGGGGAACAACACTCCCACGCTGCCCCATTAAGAGTCTACAGCAGCACGGTCTTAATATCTCATCTTTCACACGAGCAGGTTTATGGTAATACTGTCAATGATAACATACACACACCCACACACACACAGTCACATGCATGCACATACAGCACCTACACAAACACACAAACCATTTCTCCTCACCTCATTATTAAACAAGCATCCCTGCTAAATCCTCATAATGTTACCAGGCAATCTTGTGAGCATTGGTGAATATAAGAACAATTTAGCATGGCTTTAGCCACAATGTTAGCTAGAGAACAAAGCTATTAAACATTGACAAAAACACAATCATCTAATTCTTCCCGGCTGCTTGTGAAAGACAAAAGAAAGGGGGATTATTTTGCCACTAAATGTCCAACTGTTAAAATCCTTTCATTAGTTTATGTGAGCATCTAGAGTAGAGTTTAATGGATGCTGTTCACTGTCAAATGAGCAGATAAGACTTTGGAATAGGGAGATGCATGGTTGTAACAGATTCTTTGCTTTATGTCTAACTTTTTTGTGCTATTTATCTCAAATATTCTCAAAAATTATTGTCTACAACTTGTCCCTAAAGCTAACTGTGTGAATTAATCTCAAGTACAAAGAGTGCTGATGACCCCCCTTTCATTTTAAGCATTTTAATTCGAAATGGGGGTTTTCACAAAAAAAAACAGGAAAAAAAAATAAAAGTTGGAAAAATATTGATTAAATACATAAAATATGAACTAACAAGCAGTCACTAAATGGGCAAAGTCATGTTACAACCCTCTCAGACATGTTTCTAGTATTTATTTATTTTTTATATTTACACTGCTGTTTAAAAGTTTTAAATTGTAATAATATTCTGAAATTCTATTACAATTTTAAAAAACTGTTTATTTTAAAATGTAATTTATTCCTGTGATGGCAAAGCTGAATTTTCAGCAGCCATTTCTCCATCAGAAATCATTTAAATATGCTGATTTGATGCTCAAGAAACATTTATTATTATCATCAATGTTGAAAACAGTTGTGCTGCTTAACATTTTTGTGAGAAAGACTTTTTATAGCTCCACCCCTGCTTGGCAAGATTAACTTTGTGACCAAAAGCCGTTGTCTGTAAGGGAATTAAATCTGTCTCTATCCATTCATGGTCAAATTGGACTAATGCACAACCAGTACATTTTCATGCTGATATTTATTGGCTTCCTGAAAATTTGACAATGCATTCCATTTATATGCACTCTGGAGATGCTATTTTTCCGGATGCTCAAACATTTCAACATTCCTCAATTTCCTCCTGCAGTACATAACAAAATGCCCAAAACGTTTTTTTCCTGTCAAGCATCTTGAGTGGATCGATCTTATAAAGAGGCTGAAGAGAGGAGAGGAGAGGCTCCTAATTGAATGAGTTGTACAAGCACTTCAACCAGGTAGTGGACACACTGAAGGGGAGGAGACACGCTAAAATTCCCACATGAAGGTGTAAATTACCATTGGTACAGACAGCCAATGCAATCGAGGAATTACCCAATGCGACAGAGAAGGCCTGTCCTATTGATTGGTCTGCGGAGATGTTTGTAAACTGCCTATAATGGCCCCCACACTTTATACTCCCCATCAGGGATGGCTTTGACCTCCAAAAGCAATTTCTATAGATCTGCTTCCACTCATCTGGCTTCTTCCTGGTTCCAGCGCCACTCAGGCCACAGGGTGGGCAGTAACCCGAGCCCTGCTCGCAGGCCGTCTAATGCACTCTATGGATCGCACTGCTGTCTGGAACACACAGCCTTGACAGTAAGTAAAGACTTGGGTTAGATGGTAGAGAGGTGAGATGATCTAACCACAGTTACGTTCTTCAACCACTACAGAGGAGACACATTACCACCTACAGCACAGACCCCATTCTGACCTCGGGTAACCGTTAAATCCCTGTCCCTGCGAGGTATCACCAATACCGTTGATACGACATTGATATCAGCCAAATATCAGATGCCTCATTATGAACGGGTTCATGGATTTCTATCAGGGGTTCAAACTGGAAAGGGGGTGCCAGGAGAAACACAGAAAATATCAGAGGAAAATATTGTCAATTAACAATATACAACACCGTTCAAAGGTTTGGGGTCGGTAAGATTTTGTACCTTCTTGTAATAAAATGTTTATAAAAGAAATCACTTATGCTCACCAAACCTGCATTTATTTGCTCAAAAATACAATACAAACTAATATTTTGAAGTATTATTACAATTGAAATGAACTGTTTTCTTTTTAAATATATTTTCAAATGTAATGTATTCCTGTGATGGCAAAGCAGAATTTCATTGTTTTCAGTCTTCAGTGTCACATGATCCTCTGGAAATTATTCTAATATGATGATTTAGTGCCCAAGAAACATTTCTTATTATGCCGTGCTCAAAAAGCATTTATTTGGAATATAAATCTTTGTAACATTATACTTTACTATGTAACATTATTCTATATTATCTTTACTGTCACATGAACAATTTAATGCATTCTTGCTGAATAAAAGTATTAATTTCTTTTTTTTTTAAATGTATTGACCCCAAACTTTTGAACAGTAGTTTATGTAAAAAATAAAATGCTAAAAAACTAAAACATGATGGAATAGTAAATAAAATAAAAAATGTAAATGTATTTATTCATTTTAATCATTTGACACTGTTGCCTTTATAATACCACACTTGCAATTTCTCTCGCACAGTATGAACAAGTCTTATAGAATACAGTATAACTGCCTTTATATTTTAGGAAAGAGTCCATGGAACTGAGAAGTCTGATTTGCAGAATAAAAATGGTCTGTATGTGCACTGTAATTAAGTCCATAAACTGGAACAACATAACTGCTGTTCACTTGAAGGTTCTCCAAGCTTGTTTCTTTTCAAAAGAAACCCACAAACACTTCCAACAAGAGGCTGAAATAGGGCTACACAGACTTAATATAAACTCCTGCTGATTTTCCAACGTATCTATCAGCACTTTACAGGCATCTGAAAGTGTTTAAGGGCCCTGCTACTGTTCGCTCCGATACATCATGAACCTGGAGTTTGGCCTGGGATCAGAGGGTGTACTGGGGAGGTAGACGACTTCTTAATTACATCTTGTAATTTCATGAAATTTTCATTACAGTACTTAATCTTTAAAGTGCACCGTGCTTGTGCTTTGATACAGCTGTTCAGGTAAAACATCACCTGATTATTTAGCCTGCAGATGGCAGAATAGAGCACTAACGTTTCCTTTTTTCCAAGCGTCCAAAATTAGGCCCAAAAAGACCTAATTTGATGCACTTAGTGTCAGGGATAGTACAAAATCAATGGGGCAGTCTCAAAACCTCATCATTATCACTACCGGATGCAGTGTAATGCATATCGAAATGAGAAATCACAATGCCTTAGGAAGTTGTTTTGCTGCCCGACACTCAATGGACATTTATTGACTGATGTACTTCAACAGCTACGTCAGCAGGTAGAGCATGTGGTACCATGATAACCAGCTTCACATCTCGAGTACTCATACTGGTATAGTTCCACTAGGCAGACCAGTGAATGAAGCCAGCACATGATGACCAGTTCAGATTTACAGTCGTTTAATTGATGTCAAATGTAGCTTACAAACGGGAAAGACACGTACCATTTTCAAGAATATACAAGGACACAAATCATATCACACAATCATCTTGTGCAATCTGTCATCTTTGGGGCAGGAACGAATTGTTCGGCAAAGGAAGAATACAAAGAGTCAACCCTAATTCTTATTTACTACCTGTATTTTACAAAATTGTTGCAGAGGGGATGTTGGAACAGCTGTTGACCCAGCCACTGTGAAGAGTTTAAGGAACAGTGAAAGAAGTTATAACAAATGCAACATTTGACTGTTTATTGTGGTGTTGGGATCAGCAATGACCTTTCACTTCTTCCTTTTTTAGCGCTTACATCAATACAGAAATCACAGAATACATAGATGTACAAATATAAAGCACACTGTCTCACTCCTAGGGAAAATGTGAGCAGTCAGTCAGTCGGCCAGTCAGGGAAACGAGTCTGGACTCTTCCAGTTCATTCTTTGAGAAAATAAAAGAAAATGTTTACCATGTCCTTGATGTTTCAGAGAGGATGTCTGAACATAACTTGTAAATGAGAGCACCCTTAGATGTGTTTTTTTTTTTTTTTAAATAAAAATCCCTTTCCGAGGGAAGAAACTGATATGCAACGTGTTATGTTCAACGGAATAAGCAATAATTCCAATTGTTTGTAACAGACAGATGGCATTCATCAGCATTAAGCGAAAAAAATGAAAAATGAGGGTGAATTAAAGCAAATCTTTCCATTTCTTAAAAAAAGCAAAGAAAAAGGAAGATACTTTCCCTTGTTTCATGATTAAATCTACAGTTTTTACTGTATATTTCAATGAAAAATGTACACCTAAATCTTTTAAGTCCTAGTTTGAGTAGTTTATTATTATTATTACTTAAATTTCTTCCTGTACAATGAAATACAACTTCAACTTCAAGACAACAACATCTGCTTTAAAAATACAGAGGGTTTTCTTTTCTTTTTTAATTTTTTTAATTCACCAAGATTGAAACATATGCCCTCCCTCCCGACCCAAACCACCCCCAACTAAAACTGGACTTTTATTCAATATATATTTCTGTATGTGCATGTGTGTCCGTGTGTGCACGTGTATACAAGTGTGTTTTGTTCTCTATGTCATTTACTCACAACACTGTAAACATACAGAGACTATTATACATGTGCTTGCACTGATTCATTGAATTTGGTTGACATGACTAGAACACCACAAAAGTAGTAATGGTTTGGGGTGAATGAGAACACGATGGAGAATCGAGATTGAGGAGTTCTGGAGAGCCTCAGGTGGTCCGTTAAAGTCTCCTCTTCTTATCGTCAGGCTGATGTTCCGGTCGGGTGGACGTCAACGGTCTTGGTGAAGAAGTTGCCACAGAGTGCGAAAGTGGGAGACTAAGAGCAGCAGCAGCAGTGCAGGTGAAGGGACAGAATTAGTACTCTTTCCATCATCTGAGAAGAACAGGTTCCTCATCAAGGAACTAAGCTGACTTTGGAGAGGGTGGACCATGGACCAACACAAGAGGGAAGCGGGTGGGCTCTTTACACAAGCAATTGTAGAGGAGGACTGAATCTATGAAGTCCTCATTAGTCCTACGCTTGTTAAGTCCTTCCCCATTTGAAGTCAGTGCGAGTCTGTGCTCGTGCCTCTCATGGTCAGGAGGCCGGAGGATACTCCACTCCCTCAGGCGGTGGGGAAACCAAAAACACTAGCGCAAATGGAAACAAAAGTAAAACGAAACAAAAAGAATCCCGGCCTTTTTGTTCACAAATAGACACGTCTGAGGTCCCCTGGTGATGTGATGGTGTTGCATTGTGGGCAGAGTTTCTTATTTCCCTATAAGAAGAGAAAGACAGACAAGAAAAGAAAAAAAGAGTGAGAAGGTGGTCATTTCCATTTGAAAATGCAAACTGCTATGCTATCAAAGGGACTTTTTATGTACAAGCATTTTCCTTAGTCTACACTACCATTCATAAAGTTTTGGGTCTGTGCAAATACACTGATTTGGTGCTCAAGTACCAGTGCAGTTTGTACTGTAGAGCAGTGGTTCCCAACCTTTTTTTTTGTCTGAGACCCCCTTTTCCCCAAGAAAATATTTAATTGATATTATCGCTCTTGTAAGCTTGCAACAAGGATGACAAAAAAATTTGTTTTTAACAAACAGTATGTTTATTACTATAATCAGATGTTTGTGCACAAATAATAGCGTATAATATTGAAAATACTATAACAAAAACATCAGTAGGCCATTTGTAATTTAAAAACATAAGCCTAGGAGAAGCCTATTTGAAATGAAGCTTATTTTGGCCCTATTTGAAATGCAATAACAAAAATATCAGTATTCACACTGGTGTGTAGGAAAAAAAAGAATGAATATAGGCTATTACAAATAGCTGCTGCTTTAATGCTCACTGCTCAAAACTTTTCAAAATATGATGCGACCCCCCAAAGAGCTCACTGAGGCCCCCTTGTGGGCCGAGACCCCCCTGTTGGGAACCGATGCTGTAGAGTACTTTAATAGTGCATGTATGTGGACGTAAAATTTGTTTTTGGGCCTTACACGGGCAGCCCACCCTGTTCAACAAGCATGCGCCTTTCCCACTACCACTCTGATGTTCAGCCAGTACACATAAAGCCTGCACCATAAAAGCAAGAGAACAGCAGGGAGAGGTAGAGGAGGAGGAAGGTGAGCTGTGTGGTCTGCTGTCTGCACCACACACACATGCTGAACAGGACCGACTGAACATCACAGGATCTGCTCTTAAAGTCAGCTAACTATATACTTACTCAGCTTCATAAAATACCACAACACTTGATGGAGACCTAAACAGCAAGGCATGAGAGAGAGAAAATCCTCACGTTTGTCGTGTGCCGCCTCTAGAAACGAACCCAACTGTCTGGTGAAGTTCAGACAGTGACGTTACTGTGAGGAATCTTGCAACCATTGGCGATCATGTCCTCGTGTAACCTTCTCGCACATGTGCCACTGATGGCATATTTCTCCTCCTCATACACATGAAGCGCACTGCTACCGCTAATATAGGAACTGACACATTTAGGGGGGGTTTACCATACATGAAAATGACCTTTTGCCCTAGACAAGCAAACTGAGGAATCTGGGAGCAGTAAGGGTGCCAGAGCATGAACCCTGCAGTGTGCCTTCACATCTAACTGTAAAGAGGATTTGTGGCTCCATATGAATCGGTTCATGTCTAGGGTACCAGAACCCGGACCGTTGATCCTGACTGCACAGAATGAAAGAAATCCAGTAACACTACCTGGCTTGTTATGCTGTAACAATGGGCTCTACCATTACACGGCAAATGTGCAAATAATCAAAACAGTTTCAAATTCAACATCATGGTCTGACTATGCGAGTGGTTTATATAGATGTGGCCAGCGTGAAATTGAAGTTGGGTTTTCCTTCTGATTCCCTACATAGACTGAGTCATGTTCATTTACTCTTTTTTAAAGTGAGAAGTAAAACCTGAAGCAGTGTAGCAGAAAAAACTCCAGTGTGCTTCCCTCCTTACCAACGATCCCCCAGACACAAAGGGGACCTGAGATTTGGTTTCTTTGTTCTGGGAAGCAGGAGTTTACCTAGTTTTAATGAGCGTGGGCAGGTCACGGTCTAAACGTGGGCTCCTCGCATCAGTGGCGGGTGGCTGCTGCGCTCCATTAGATTCATAAAACAAGGCTGACGCTAACCAAATTACACGCATTTACTTTGATCAAGACGCAAGGAGCCCCGCCGTGCTACTTTTATTGCTGTCTTTAGGCAACAATTTTAATGCCTGCATCACTAACAATCCGCTGTGGCAGCACAGGCTGGTGCACACACACTTCTCTGTTCCTTCTTGCCAGCGAGCCATACACAGAAGGCCTTGTGATAAGCGGAGATGGAAGGAGCTGATTTAATATATAGCATATTGGAAAACGGCTGAGGCTGGGAAACATTTCCTTATTAATTGTTTCCGTGTGGTGACAGAATGTGTTAGCGGCTAATGAGAGTGGGCTCCCAGAGGAAGACCGGCTAAAACAGCTTAGAGAGAAGAGGAAGAGCCAGTGAGTATAACTGTTGGGATTACAATCGGACAAGTAGAGGTAATCGCAATTCTGAAGATAAGAAGCAAATAGAACACCAACACCGAGCGCTACGTGAGGAATCTCACAGGTCTGGTCTAGATGAACTCTTCAACCTACACTATAGCCAAATACCACAGCATTATCAAAATAAACTACTCCATTAACCACATTAACCACGAGCGACTCACTGCATGAGAAGGGTTGGGCACTCTGTGGTGCGTAGAACTGAAATTTAATATGTACCTGAACTACCCGCATTTCATAATTTACACCAGCCACAACTGCACTACCCCATTCTCTTTTACACTTTAGTGTAGGGCTGTCAAACGATTAATCGCATCCAAAATAAAAGTTTGTGTTTACATAATATATGTGTGTGTATGGAGTATAATTATTTTCTATATATAAATACACACACATGCATATATATTTAAGAAAAATGTGTTATTTATATATAAAATATTTATATATAATATAAATTATATATAATATAAATATATATACACAGTATATACATGCAAATATTTCTTAAATATATACATGCATGTGTGTGTATTTACATATAGAAAATAATTATACACCGTACACACACATATATTATGTAAAAACAAACTTTTATTTTGGATTTTAGTTTGACAGCCCTACTTTAGTGTGAAAAATGTACATAGACATGACTTCAAGCAATCCAAGGAAGAGCTTGTGATGTGTGTCATGTGATATAAGTTTCTTAATGCTCTTCATATATGATGAACCCCATGTGAAGGACCCCTTCCAAAAATATAAAGCTACATATATTCATGTACACAAATAAACTCTTTATAATGGGTGAGAAAAATAAGCATGATTCAGCATGTATTTCTTTAAAGACAACATCAACTCACTTAGTATTAGCATATCTTCTTTTTACCGATTATTAGAGCAACACATAAAAACTTAACATAAAAAGAATAGATAAACAACAATTTATACTGATTTTACTTATTTTCATGGAACCACTTACAAAAATTGAAAGAAAGCTTTATACAGTATATTAATTTATAAAACCCATTCATACTGTGTGAGAAAACATTCTACTTACTATAACTATATATTTACTTTATCAAGACACAAGGAGTCCCACCATACTACTTTTATTGTTGCTATTTATAAACCAAATTTTTCATTTGGTAATTCCTCTCCCTCCAGAGCAACCCCCAACCCCCCTACACACACACACACACACACACACACACACACACACGATAAAATGTATTACATGGAGCTGCGCGTATTACATCTTGATTGTTAACGGACAGCAAAATCAAATTAGCCCAAATGTTTAAAAACAAACACTTAAGTACTAGAAAGCAACATGGAGAATTTAACGAACAATAGGCTTTTAACATTCTGCCTACATTTGCATAATGTCTTGCATTATGACGATTCATTATGGACCTACAGATGAGCAAATGCGTCATTCTTACCAGAGTCCTTAGCCAGCATTCTTCACAGTGCACATGCCAACACTGGATGGAGGTGAGTGGCATTGTATAGGAGTCCTAAGGTAAAGACAGAGAGAGAGAAACAAGACAAAAAAAGACATGATTAATTTAACCAGGTCAAATGAACATAATTTCACATCTACAGCCACCCACATATACAACAAAGGACATCACTAGACAGCACCAGCACAGCAAAGAGCAGCCAATGGAGGCAGGCAGGTGGGCAGTGAGGGAGCATGTGGGGCAATGCAGGGGTCAGGCGGGGTTAGGCCAATGGGAGCACAGAGAGCCTTACCCTCCGGAGTGGGAGCAGCTTCTTAATCCCACTGCTGTCCGCAGTGGCAGTGCTGCAGCCCGTTACGTAGCCTCTGTACAAACAGTACACGCCGAGCTGCAGGGCCTCTGCGCTCCCGTGCCTCTTGACCGCCTGATTCTTGCCGTCAGCCCCTGTTTGGGGTGGCTTCCGCTGCAGGGATATTCAAGAGCGGTACTGAGAAAAAGAATGTGGCCGCCACGGCAGGAACAGACACACACATCAGACCAACTCTCAGCTATCAATAGAAGCTCTAGCGCAAAAGGGATAAAATGGATGGTTGGGAGTTCTGTTGTATTTTTGCACGAGTTTTCGGTTTGGATGTCATGCTAGGTAGGTGGCAACTGTCTAAAACAGATGTTAACAGTTAATTTACTGAGAATTCATTTATTGGGCTGCTCTATTTCCAATAACCAGCAGGTGGCAGTAGACCACCACTGGGAAAAGCTCAACTCCACAGACTGCACATGAGACAGAAGCAAACAGAAAAATGTCTAGAATCTTTTTAATTAAATAATCAAAACATTTACAAGCATCTTTATTCAGGACAATGTTCTCTACAAGGCCACAAGTGATCAATCTGTATATCTGGGTGACTTTCAGGATGTTTTATTTCATTTTAATGAAACTGAAAAGTCAGGATGGATCTAATCAACCTCCAGACATACAGAGGCATGTCTGATTAGTCAGAAGCACCTATATAAATAAAGCTGAAAAGGTTTAGCATAGATATCCAACAGGATGGCCACTACTGCTAGAGGAACTCCTGCAACAGAACCTAATTAAATGGGTTAATTTTCCAGGCCATGCTAGATTGAAGCTGAAGGAGGCAAACCATCACAAAGCTTCAGCCAGCTGGGTGCATGATTGCGGGTGTTAGGTTATCACACCATGGCATGTTATTAGGATGCGGTTATAACCAAACACAACCACATGGACACGCACAATATTGGCAAGCGAGAGTTCTCACCATGCATATGAGACACTTGTATCGGTCTCCTCTGAGGATTTGCTTCTCCAGTTCTCGTATACGGGCCTTTAGTGCCTCCAGTGTGGTCGCTGTAGAGTCCTCTGTGATCCTGAAGGTTAAAAAAAACAAAAACAAATGAAAGTTGAGGTTCAATTAGAGCACAACAAACCAGTTTGGCCCATACATAAAACTGAAAACTGTGGAATGCTAATTACGTTTAAAAAGTTGTGCAGTCATGCAAATTTGCTATTTAAATTTGCAAAGCTGCCACACGGCTTCAGTTAAGACAAACCTGACTGCCAACTCCTAAAAACACTAATGCGAAATTAAAAACAGACGTCCCAACTGGAAACAGTGTATTCATCACTGTTACAGAAGGACCATGATGTCAAAATGAAATAATATGTTTTTACTTTATTGTACTACTATTTCAATTTCAAATCTCATTAACCAGGGAACTGGGCGTCTTCTGAGGTCACACTCGCACCGGTTCCTCCAACTTCTCACCACTCAGGCCTTCACTAAACATTCCTGAGACAAATGCTTCTCAGCTGCTGAATGTATATTTAACACTGTCCACAGCATATGAACTTGCAATAACTAAATCAATATGGCAACCATTGATTGTGCGGCAAGGCGCTTGGCGAGATGTTTATGGTGATCCGCTCATTTTCCAGCCAGATGGAGCACTGATCTACAGTATTGATTTAATGTTGCGCCAGCGTTCTCCTAGGCACAATCCCCCCGATTAGTGCCTGCCGTTCCACTGCCTTTTCCAATAGCTTCATTTATTACATGCCTGTGTGACTCCACAATGAGTACACGCTCAGGACACACACACACACTGGGACATGGGCCTCTCGGTAATCGGGTAGTATTAGAATGTAAATCAAGGAAGGGCCATTAAAAACGGAACAGACCATTTATGGACTCAGTATCTCCTATAAGGCCAACCTTTAGGAAGAACAATGACAGTGTAACTGAAGAACCATGGGCACCTTGAGAAGAAAAGCTTAACCTGTTAAGCTGCAACGTCACTTTTGAAAAATCCCCAGAAATGACATACCCAAACTTAAACAGATACAGTTCATGAACCCTTTGTACTAAAAGCACAAGTATGATCTCATTTGAAAGCTGACACCTGGCAGTTTATTGTAAGTGTAGAATTAATTATTGTCATAATGAAAAAAATTGTTATAAATAGCTTCAAAGTTTTGTAAAGTTATTAGAAATTAATTTTTATGAAACATCCTCATGAAAATAAAATTGAAGTTGGCACTGGAGCAATCTAGAAATGCACTACAGCTAAGGCCACATGTCTAAACATTTTATATTTAAAATCTGAAGATAATAAGTCCAAAACTCTGTATTTAGTTAAATGTTTTTCAAGACCATGTCAATGACTTTATTTTGATTTGCTACTTTAAAATGCTACTGATGTTTATTGCCATCTTCTAAACATCAATTCAGTATATTGTCTCTATTGTTTTGTGGTGCAAACGAGCCCCATTCAGTCTCAGTCTCCCCCTGCACACATTCACACCTCTCCAGCCTGGTTATGGCTCGAAATATGCATTTCTTTTGTCTGCATTATAGTTACTAACGACTGGCTATTCACAAGCTATTCATAGGGTTTCAATCCCTAATTTCTTTTATCAAAGTTCTCACTTAACATTTAAAAACTGGATCAAATGCCCTGCTTGAATTTCAGTAAGCATATTTAGAAAAAAAACATAAAAGGATAACTGCTATATGTGGCAGGTGCACCTAGGGCTAGCTAGCATGTTAGCTTAGCACACCATCAATACACGACAATTTATGAGATTAAAACCATGTTTGTGCTCCAAACTTAATTTATAACGCAAGTCGAGTGTTTTAAATAATCTTCTGTGATATAATTTCGCTTCAGATAAAAAAATCAGACAGAAAATATATATATATATTTTATTCTGCACAATGATAAAGTCTATATCGATTAGCATTACATTATAAATATAATCTATTATTATGGAAATACCTGACATTACTCGAAGAACACAGGTAAACCAAATATCATTTTCAATCATGTTTATTGTCTTCAAAACATGTTACAGCGATCTCTGATAGCTTTGAATGTGTTCGAGACTTCCTGGAATGTCACATGATCATGCCTCTTCTTCATGTATGGACAATTATTGTGCATGTAGCGCCCTCAGGCTGTTGGTATGGATTGAAAACACAATACATCACAGTATCCAGCGATCATAATGATTACATCGACGCATTTGGGCATAAATTCAATAAATATTATTCCTGTCTATAGAAATCTGATGAAAACCTATGAAAATATATCAATATTTCTCCAAATCTGCACATTTTTGAGCTAAAGCCCTGAGGGACGTTGTTTTGTGTATCGCTGTCATGACGACAGCACGGGAGTTTTTTATGAATGAAAGCAGCTGACGCGCATAATTCATATTAAAGGTATCGACTCATTTTTTCATTTCATAACTCCTGACACAAATTAAGACATAACTGTCACTATAAGTTTTTCAGAATACAATAGTGGTCAAATACTGAAACTTGAGTCTTATATCTTTTTAATGATGTATAGTTTGTCAATGTATAACATTAAATCTGATAGTAATTTTTAACTAAATAAAAAAAAAAACGCTTCAGTGCGCCCACGCACTGGTGAAGCTTAACAGGTTAAAGGGGACCTATTATCCAAAATTCACTTTAATATTGTTTTTGAACTTGTCTGCAGTATGTACACAAACGTGAAGGCGAGTTTACGAGAGTGCCACGATGCATGCGCGAGAACTGAGATGATGAGAGAAGCTTGTAAACAGTGTAGCGCTTCCGGTGTGTCGAAGTGCTGAGTCCCAGTGAACTGAGCGAAGTCATCTGCATCATATCAGTTCTCACGCATGCGTCATGGCGCTCTCGTGAACTCACATCAGAAGCCCACACGGAATAGTCTAGATGGGAAGTGCCCAAAAAGTGAAAGTGAGGAGCATTTATGGGTACAAGTCGGGAACCGGCCTACCTTACATATTTCAAGGGTGCTGAGTCCAAAAAAACTGGTTCCCAAGCAACATTTTGAGTTTTTGACCTTCTAATTTGCATATCAAAATGGCCGCCAAATTGCCTATCTTGCTCAGTCGTTGGACCATTTTCCCCTATTTTTTTTGTAAGTAGGCAATCAAGATGAGGAAATTAAGTTTCTAGATCGATAGTCAAGGGTCAGAGCAAAGATATAATGGAGGCTCATTGCCTTTTTTATGTATATATTTATGCAAAATACCAACTTTTAAGGTGAAATTAAGCATTATTTGTGTCATTTTTTAAGGCCGACATACATATTCAATCAATATCACTCTTAAATGTTCCCAGTGTATATATGATATGTGATGTATTCCATATTACATAATAACTAAGAAAAACACCATTGCAAGTTGTCTGAGATTTCATTTTTTATGCAAATTAAGGCGAGACACTACAGGTGAATAGGGTAACATTTTTAACTAGCAGATATCACCATGAAACTTTCACAGTTGAATACCTACATTAAGATGAGAAAAAAATGTATTACAAGTTTTCTGTAATTTAATGTTTAAATATGCAAATTAGGCTATATCTAATCAAATGTGCACTAATTTGCATATATTTAAAACAACGAAATCTGAGTATTGGATAAAGCCAGGTTAAAAATGATTTTTTCATTGTGTTCACATATTAGATGGGAAAAAAAATACAGAGGGATTTATGGATATCTACTTTTGTTATCCTGTAAATCAGAAAATACTGTCAATAGCCTTAAAAAAATGATTTTCGCCATGTTTTTTGGAATAAAATGTTATATAAATCAGGCTAGGAATAATATATTTACAAATCCCTCTGTAAATGTCTTCATAATATAACTAGGTACAAGACTGGAAAGTTTGGTGTATAGGTGCTACTGAAGTGGAGCGTCATCCATGTGGTTTCCTTAGTCTGCTTCCGAAGCCTTCACCGGCCCCAAGCAGGAGGACGGCACCACCCGTCTCCGCCCCTTAGCCGGCCAAAACGCCAGGCTAAGCAGCACTCCTGAGATGGGCAGCTTGGAGTTAGGGCTCAGTTCTTCTCAGGAGCTGGTAGCAGGACCACTCCTTCCCCCGGTGGAGGGCCGGGGGAGAATCTTTTTTCTAAGAACTGATGCCCCTTCCTCCGAGCCCCAAGAGGCCATGGATGGCAGTGTGCGACGCTCTGCCTCGCCACTCTTGTCCCCCTCTGTCGCCAGACCTCTGTCAGAGCAGGCCCCCCATGGAACACTGGTCCTTCCCTGGCCTCCTCTGTCAGGATGCGGCAATGACCGTGCCCCCACACCGGGTCGCTACGCCGCCCACGTCCGGACCGTTCATTCCACTTCGCTGCCCTACCGAGGGTACGTCTGTGGTTCCCATGACCCCGCTGGTTCAGTTCTTGGGAGCCTGGCTAGAGTTTCCCAACCTGTCCCGCTGGGTTGAGAGAACCACCAGGCTCGGCTATGCGATTCAGTTCGCACAATCTCCTCCCCGCCTCCGGGGAGTCCGTTACACTATTTCATGTCATATTTAATAGATAGTTCATTCATTTTAATAGAATAATAATACAAAAACTACAAAAAAGAATTAACACAATGATATAATTTTATTATTTTTACTTATAAATTTGTCATAAAAAGCAATAAATAGAGCACATAATACATGAAAGCTGTATTCCTTTCAGGGTTATCTGGTTTTGTTTATTTTTAGTTTTCTCCACATGGACTCTGTTTGTGTTTTCACCTTGGTTAGCTTATCTTCATGGTTGTTAATTTGATTCATTACTCAGTTCAGGTGTGTGTTGTGTTCAGGTGTTCATGTCTCATTATCCTCTAACTACTTAAGTTCAGATCAGTTTGTGTTTCGTGTTGAGTCTCGTCTATGTGTAGTTGTGTTTGGATGTACCTCTTTGGAGTACTCTGTTGGAGCATTAAAGCCTAACTTTCGTCGTCGATTCTTTGGTGTTTTTGTTTTCCGTCTTGTTTGTGTTTTGCTTGGGGCTGGTGAATGATTCGGAAGCAGACTAAGGAAACCACATGGATGACGCTCCACTTCAGTAGCACCTATATACCAAACTTTTGTACTTGTACCTAGTTATAGTTATATTATGTTATATTATGAAGACATTTACAGAGGGATTTGTAAATATATTATTCCTAGCCTGATTTATATAACATTTTATTCCAAAAAACATGGCGAAAATATTGCTATTGACAGTATTTTATGATTTACAGGATAACAAAAGTAGATATCCATAAATCCCTCTGTATTTTTTTTTCCCATCTAACATGTGAACACAATGAAACATTTTTTTTAACCTGGCTTTATCCAATACTCAGATTTCGTTGTTTTAAATCTATGCAAATTAGTGCATATTTGATTAGATATGGCCTAATTTGCATATTTAAACATTAAATTACAGAAAACTTGTAATACATTTTGTTTCTCATCTTAATGTAGGTATTCAACTGTGAAAGTTTCATGGTGATATCTGCTAGTTAAAAATGTTACCCTATTCACCTGTAGTGTCTCGCCTTAATTTGCATAAAAAAACTTGCAATGGTGTTTTTATTAGTTATTATGTAATATGGAATACATCACATATCATATATACACTGGGAACATTTAAGAGTAATATTGATTGAATATGTATGTCGGCCTTAAAAAAATTACACAAATAATGCTTAATTTCACCTTAAAAGTTGGTATTTTGCATAAATATATACATAAAAAAGGCAGTGAGCCTCCATTATATCTTTGCTCTGACCCTTGACTATCGATCTAGAAACTTAATTTCCTCATCCTGATTGCCTACTTACAAAAAAACTAGGGGAAAATGGCCCAAAGACTGAGCAAGATAGGCAATTTAGCGGCCATTTTGTTATGCAAATTAGAAGGTAAAAAACTCAAAATTTCGCTTGGGAACCAGTTTTTTTGGACTCAGCACCCTTGAAATATGTAAGGTAGGCCGGTTCCCGACTTGTACCCATAAATGCTCCTCACTTCTTATAGAAGGCCATTTTTCAAAAATCCGTCTAGACTAGAAGTGAAGTTGAATAAAGTCGTTATTTTTGTTTTTTTGCGCACAAAAAATATTCTCGTCGCTTGATAAACTTAAGGTTGAGCCACTGTAGTCACTTAGACTATTTTAACAATGTCTTTAACTTTCTGGGCCGGCAGATGCAATTACCAAGCAGCCTATGAAGGAGTGAGCCAGCTCTCAGATTATCAAAAAATCTTAATTTGTTTTCCGAAGATGAACGAAAGTCTTACAGGTTGGAACAACATGAGGGTGAGTAATTACTGACAGAATTTTCATTTTTGGGTGAACTATCCCTTTAAAACGCATAGAGATGATAATCAAAAACAAACAGATGTTTTGTTTGTTTTTGGCAGAGTATCCAAGGCACAAGCTGTAATTGCACATAACTATTCTGGATAGGGGGCGGGAAGCAGCACAGAATGTTTTTGCGTCCACTCAAAATTGGGGATTTACAACATGGTATGATAAATAATCTGAGGGGTATTTTGAGTTGTAAATTCACAGACACATTCTGGGGACACCTGAGACTTATATTACATCTTGAAAAAGGGGTATAAATAGGTTCCCTTTAAATTCAGCCAGCCAGGAATCAAACACATCCCATTTATTTTAAAGCCGAGATGATGGAAGAAGCGACAGATTTATTTTTGTATCTGTATTGTGACATACTTCTGAATAAAGCAGATTATCACAAAACAAAAAAATGTGGAGCGGGGACTTGGTTCAATTCATCAGTTGTTGATTGGATGGGAGGCAAAGGTTGCAGTCACTTGCAAGATAGGTGCAGGGTTTAGGCAGACCAAATGACAGGAAAAGTCCAGCATGTTATGACATTTTGATTAAGAATTACGAGGTCAAAACAAATGTTACAAATTATGACATATGCTTGGATGAATACCACAATAAGATCAATAACATGCATTTAGAAAATAGACGAAGGTGAATAGGGTGAATTTTTATTTTATTAAGGAACATGTTAACAAAACTCTGAAGTCCAGGCATCTTCTCAAGGTCACCCTAAACCTCAACTAGGTCTCTCTCAAAAAAGCCCCAACAAGACAACGACCTTGAATAAGGAGAGCAAGCTGACCGGACGGTCAATTCCCTGCAGCCTACAATCCGCACAGGGACTATAAAGCTTTAAAATCTCTTCTTATTAGTGGCCAGCTTGTAAAAAAGCATTTAGTCTTGATTAGCGTGCATGCTTATAAAGCAGACAGGAGAGTAGGTGTACCAAGCTCCATGCCTGCTGTTTTTCTTTAACAGCTTCATAAATCGCTGTGGTTCACTTGCCCGTATGCCGTCACCAGCCCAACAAAAAAAAATACAACTTTTACCCCAAGTAATGCCCAACCCGCTGCAGCATGAATATTCATTGTGTGGTGCTTTATAGAAAACCACATTCTAAAAGTTATTTAATTCCCTCTGGTAATAAAAGAAGGTTTTACTCTGTCTTTATATGGATGGAGAGATCGTTTGAGGGAGAGAGCCGGGCTGTGTTTTAATACGAAAGCAGGTGTAAAACCTGGAGAGGGGTTGCTGGGTGAATTCGGAACAGAAAATCATCAAGGTCCTATTGAGTGTGTTGGAGAAAGTTTTAAAGACATTAAACACAGGCCTCGTCTCTGCTCTGCAGCAATGTGCTGGCTGAATAATGCCAATGACGTCACCTAGGGAAGGAATAGAGTCTTTTCAATTATGAATTTAAGTTACTAAGGAAACCACAATGAGGACTGACATCCAAACTAATAATGCCGCTTACCTACAGCTGTGGTCTATAATGGTACACCCATTATATTAAAAATCAATGTGGATGTTAAAGCAATGATGGACGAGTTTAATACTTTATACAGGCATCACTCTCTGTAAAGGTATATTTTTAATTTGTAAAGCAACAAATGCACAAGTTTAAACAGGAAGTAGCCTCTGCTGCTATCTCACACTGCCATTATGGCCCAGCACTGAGTGTGAGGCTATTTTTCATTTCATTATCCTGCCCCGTAACCATCTGTCTCTATCAGAGTTGAGCCTAACTGTAGAAGGCGGTCTAATATATAGGTCTACATGGCCTGACACGAGAACACATGAGTTACAAGTACAGACAGATACAGAGAGATCTTTAAAAAGTCACTTGGCTGACAATCAATCCAATAGTAAGGGTCACTGTATATTTTAAATCAAGAGGCTGATTGAGCATAACAGCTTCTGATAAAATATATATATATATTAAACTTGTAGAACATGTTAAATATTATGCAAATTACTTTTACAAATACACACAGACACACAAATATATAAATTGCTGTTTTAGTGTTTCTTAAACCTAAAATGTGTTTCTTGTTTGGAGATATTGCTGATGCTATAGTAAAAATGTGGCTAATGGGAAAAGGGATTGAAGAACAAAATAACTAAGTCATCACTAATGAATTTGTAAAAAATTTGATTATTGTGGAGGTACACAGAAATCTGCTCCATTGCTTCAAGTTGAGCATGAAATGTGGCTGTGATCACACGGGTGGCATAGGAGCCCTCATTTATCATGTGAAGAATGAGCGGAGACAAGAGGCGACCCCTGTACCCAGAGATCATTACCCATCTGGGCACAGGAGAGCTCGGAGAATTCATCAGCCCCCTCTGCCTTACAAACACACATACGTAAGTACACAATTTACACAACTCATGACACAGAAACAAGCTCACCCTCTTACACAAACACACACACACACACCATCCACCATGAATCACTGTAACTAAAGGGGACAAGTCTCATTTTCATTGCAGATTGAAATGCATGTGTTTTACAAACAGTGGGGTTTGAGATTGTTTTCAGGCTGGAAGTGGAATGAAATGATTCAGCTCCTTATGTGGCCTCTTTAAAGCTCACTCACATTAAGAACCCTCACTTCAGGAAATTGGAAATGAAACAATGGCACAGCCATTCCCGTAAGTTTGCATGCTTTATCCATTTGGCGCACACCATGAAGAAAGAAAAAAAAAAAGCATTTTTTTTAATGCTTTACCAATATATCAAGTATAACCTCAAAAGCTACAACAACTGCTATTTGTTTCAGCCAGGAAAGAGTTAATACACCTCCCTCCCCCTTCTCATGACCCCTCAGTATTTGATTAATGACATCATCATTGAGATTTATCTCCCTGGCCCCTTTCATAAGACAATATCACGTAACATCCTGTGATACCTGATCAAATCAGCAGAAGGAGAAAGGAGAGGTGCTCTTCGGAAGAGAGGGCTCTACTGTCGCGGAGAGATGGATAGATTCAGACGGAGGGCCGAGAAGGACGGGCACAGACTGGGAAAAATATTGCGGGCGATATTAAATAAACGAGTGTGTGTCACGTCTGGAGCTAAGAGCTAAGCTAATAAAACGGGTGGCGGGTGGGTTGCACTCATTGCTCGCTCTTTTCTATGACATCAAACAGCTGCGGTGATTCATACCCCGGCCGGCTAAACACTTAATGCTTTCCGATACAACGCTACGGCTAGTCTAAACGGCTGCCTAGTGCTCTGCGCTATATGCGGAGGGAGGGCAAAACAGAAAAAGTCTCAACGGAGGAAAGCAATGAATCAATCTAAGCTGTCACGCTCCTGCAACTCCACTTAGGAATCCCGTTCTGTCCATTTTCATCCTCCTACTCACACACCCACGCTCGGACAGAGACACACAGTGTTCATAGCATCATCCACTAACATTCATTTCCACACACTCAGTCAAACCTATCAAGCAACAGTGTGCAAAGTCACGCCTTTAACTGCAGTTCGTGGAAAACGTGGTTAACAAACGATTTCAATTGCAGACTGAGCTGACATCAAGCTTGTACTACAGATGAAGTCATTCGTAGATGCACACTTGACTAGAGTTGGGTGAGAGGAACGTGCTCACGATGTGCTGACGAGAAAAATCAATTGTGTCGGGTCTGCTGCGCTTATTCACCAGTTATCCGCCCCTGATATTTAATATGGGGCCCAGTGATGGCCGCCCGCACAAGATTGATTCAGCTACATTAGAAGTCTCTCCCTAGAGAAGAGGGCTCAGAGGAGAAAACAGACAGATAGAGAGGACAATGAATTTTCGTTTTCTTTTTTTTTGGGGGGGGGGGGGGGGGGGGTTGCGCCTTTAAGAAATGTTTAGGAATTTTTTATAAATAAACAAATAAAGAGTGTGAAAAAGTACAAATAAATCAAATCTTATAAAAAGACATTATACAAGCAAAATATAAATAGTATTAAATACAGAAAGTAGGCCTAAACTAAACTGTCGAAATGAAAAAAAAAAAGATAAAAATGAATATCTTTGTATAAATCAAAGTAACAAATATTACTGAAAATAAAAATAGTATTAAATACAGAAAATAAACTAAACTGTCAAAATAAAAATGAATATCTTTGTAGAAATCAAAGTAAATATTACTGAAATAAAACACAATTATTATATAAAAATCTAAAATAGTCTGCTAAAAGTGTCAACCACACAAACAAACAAAAAATCTATATTAATCAATTTATCAAAAATAATCAGAAGTTACACATTTACTATGTTTTATAGGGGTAATTTCACATACCCCTGGTTGAAAATCATGAGCACTTCTGTTAAATTCAACAATACAAACTTAAAACTGGCAATGCCCTGGACAATCCTGCATAGTGGGATTAAACAAGGATAGAGACCAGACACAGGTCATGTGGACTGACAGCTGTGCTATTGGGTAGGCAGAGTGTGACTAGTGCGTTGACCCTGGACCGGCTCTAGACAGCAGGGGGAGATCGAGCCAGGAGAGAGGACAGTCGCACCACCACCGTGGCAATAAGCTCCTCTTCTACGAGGAGCTGCGCTCTGACCCCAATTACCCATTCAGTGGGGCTGGGCCCCCGTGTACAAGAGGGAGGAGAGTTTAGCGGGAGCAGTTGTCGGGGAATATGGATGAGGACGCAGAAATGCGGGAATTACAGGTGCCAGCCTTTCACCCACTCAGGTTATTCAAATTTATCTTTTTGTAGGCTGCCTGCTAAAATTCCTCCATCTTCACTTTCAGTGGAGTGTAGGAATTCATCTAGCTTTCTCTGTGTTCCTCTGTTGTTTGATTGTTCACTTAATTTAAGAATATGACATTTGAATTTGACAAGTTTAGGGGGGGAAAAAATCCCTCCATAAAGGTAAAAACTTCCTTTCACTTCTTGCAATTAGAGATAAATATTGCACAATTCCTGCAGCGTAAATCTGTAGTATGGAAATGGCTATGGGGATATTAGCATTCGCGGGCTGTGCGGCGAGTCAGGGCCAGACAAGGCTCAGCTGCCTGGGATCAATACTCTGGACCACTCCCTGTGATCAAGCATGCTCCAGAGAGATGAGCACACTAAATGCATCATTTATGATCTTGCAGTCCCTACACAAACTAATCTCACCCCAATACACCAGCAAACACACTGCCACTGCGGACAGGTGTGTGTTTGTACTCACTTCTCAATCTCACTGTTTTTACAGGTCCTCGGTGTGGAGGACGAAGATGAAGAACTGGGCTCCTGTTTGCTGCTCTCACCATTACTGGTCGACGGCATTTCTGCAAAAAATAGAGACAAACAGAGCATATATAATGAATGAGGGCCAACAAAAGCAACATTTCATTCTATATCAATCCAACTCGAATATATAGACAAAAAAGTTTCCTATACATCTTTTTAGTTAAGATTTTTTAAATAAAAATAATTTATAGAGACCGAACTTACACAGCAATTTCCAGTGGATTAAATATTTTAGAATATTACAACTTACCATTTTTTTATGTTTTTGAAAGCAGTTTCTTATGCTCACCATTTATTTGATCAAAAATACCGTAAAAACAGTTATTTTCTAAAATCATTACAATTTACATTTAACTGATTTAAAATGTTAAATGAGATATATAATAAAAGCACACCATAAAAAAGGCCAACTCACCATCACTGGCCCATTTGGAGAACTCAGGTGTTATTCTATTGGACGGCACACCACCACTACGGAAGAGAAACAGAAATTTATTGTAAGGGCCAAGCCTACAGTTATTATTTGTCATTTTAAAGTCTGTGATGAAATCATCTCAGTGAAGGCCAGCTTACTTCAAAACGGCTCCACGCAGTGCCTCACGTTCTTTGGCCTCTCCCTGGTCCTCTCCAGAGCAAGGAATGATGTCTGCCTCAGTGTACCTGAAACCTTGAATTAAGGAACAACTGCATCTAATTTCAGTTACTGTTTCTGTGCACACTACACCACCACTGAAGAGCAAGACGTCTCCTAGTGAATGAACAAGGATACTGGGCTTTGCCGTACTCCAGTGTGTCATCTCCATCTACATCTAGGTCTGCATCGCTGTCATGGCTCTCCTTCGTGCTACACATGGCAAAGCCTGTTCCTAAAAGAGGGAGGAGAGGAATAATAGTATTCAGTAAATGGAATTTAGGTTTAAATTCTGTCATATTCATTATGTTACAATACATCTCCTGTCACTAGCAACCATCTCCATCTGTAACTGACCCAATCCAGGACAGTTTTGTCATGCCAGAAAAATCCTAATTAAGAAGGCCTGTTCTAGCTATTAGCAGGACCAGATTACAGCAGACAACCCAGGAACCTGGTGCTTTGGGCCCAGATGGAGGCATCAGAGACAGCCTGAATGGGAGTTGTGTCAGGTGCCTGTCAGGGTGTGGGTCCTGAGCACTGGGGCGTGCAGTCTGAGTGGCACTTCTATAAATCCAGTGATGAGCGCACAGACAAACTCCTGCTGCCGGCTGACTGGGTCCTTCAGTTCTGGTTAGGGACAGTTTGGATCGGCAGCAGCCTGAAGGGTGGGAGCAGCCCGCAGAGACCAGAGTCTGATTGAGCCGAGAAAGGCTGGAGCGGGCCAGGCCCCGCAGCGGCTGATGGAAGGATGTCAGGGCACCGCTGGAGGACAGAGTATGTCACGGATGAGGAGCTAAGGTAGGAAATGGAAGTGGTGAACGGTGCTTCCTCTCATTCCGCAAAGTGCTACGACACATGATGACTACTGCACAGTGTGGAGTGGATAACTACAACCTTCAGGGAGAGTGTAAGACACTGACGAAGAAGAGGAGGACTGAAAGTGGATGTGGTGGCCCTGATCTGTCTCTCCTCCTCTCCGTAAAGGGATCCAAAAGAGGCAGAGTAGGGATAAAATGCATCACAAATGCTTGCCCCTTTTTACAATGTGCCGATGGTTTTTAATGATCAAATAAAAGGGACCTTTTAAGTTTTATTTGGTCCCTGTGACTGCAGAGGCATATGCGAACAATAGCTGAGCTACATAAATCCAAGCTGGTCGCACATAGAATCAAGGTTCTGATTGTACATTACCACGGACAGTTGAACATTACTGTACATGTAACGTACATGTACATTACTGTCAACAATAACTTAAACTAAACATGGGTGTCTATTCATTTAACTTGCACTTGTGAGACTGTCTGTCCATTGATAACACGCTAGAATTAATTAATTAAATTATCGAGACCTACTACTACCATTCAAAAGTTTTAGGTCAGTAGGATTTCTGAATGTTTTTGAAAGACGCCCCTTATGCTTACCAAGGCTGCATTTATTTGATCAAAAAATACAGAGAAAACAGTTATATTGTGAAATATTGTTACAATGTAAAATAACAATAATATATAATTTAAAAATGCCTCATTCATTCATTCATAACCATTTTAGCATTCAGCAAAGCTAAACTTTCAGCAGCCATTACTCCCGTCTTTAGTCACACGATCCTTCAGAAATCATTTTAACATACTGATTTGGTGCCAAAGAAAGATTTATTATTATCAATGCTGAAAACGTTTTCCGGAAACCATGACACATTTTTTAGGATTCTTTGATAAATAGAAAGATCAAAATAATAGCATTTATTTGAAATAATCATTTTTATTATACATTTTATATTAATATATATATATATATATATATATATATATATATAGTCTTTACTGATCAATTTAATGCATCTTTACTGAATAAAAGTATTAATTTAAAAAAGAAATCTTACTAACAAGTAGTGTAGCCTGGGGCATGTTTTATAGTATTTAGGTAAGTGTAAGCTTTAATAAATTGTGGCACTGACTGAAGTGAAAGAAGAAATATGTGCGACCACATTAAAACATGAACTGTGTATCCTGCGATCGACACGTCTCATTCTAGCCTGGAAATAGTTTCAGTGTTCTAAAGATAACCCTCCCACCCCTCTGGCCCATCTGAAGTTGG
Source organism: Squalius cephalus (assembly GCF_949319135.1). Lineage (NCBI taxonomy): Eukaryota > Metazoa > Chordata > Actinopteri > Cypriniformes > Leuciscidae > Squalius > Squalius cephalus. Next base: position 31,343,562 of record NC_137128.1, on the reverse strand, counting down.
GTAAAATACACAGTCAGACAAAAATAAAAGATCATAATCTGTAAATGATGGTGAACATTTCATTAGTACATTGTTGACAAGCTGCAAAGAAAGCCAAACAGGATAGAGAAAAAAACTAATAAACATTGGTCTGCCCACCATTAGTGGTCACAACAGAGGAAGATATGGCCATAAGCAGTCAAAAGAGAAAAAAATAAAATAAAAATTTCACTGTTAATCTAATCAATTGATCAGCCTAAGGATCCTGGATAATGCTTCGCTAGAACCAGGGCAGGAAGGATGTTATGTAGCATTGATTGATTCACGGACAGGAAGAATGTCCACTTTGGTAAGCACACTGACGAAACCCAGCCAGACTGAAAAAAAAGCAGGGCACACCTTCTCAGCCAAATACAACTTTAAAACAGCAACCTGAATGGTGTATAACTACCCTAGCAGTGTTGTAAGTGTGTCTGTGAAACTGTGAAAGCTGGGGCTACAGTTAAGCGGTCTTGGCAGGCAATCTAATCTGTGCCGAAAAGGTCAGTGCCACTCTAACTGCCTCTCAGTCAAATTATGCACACCATCGCACTGCCTCTTTGCCCAGCAGCGCCTTGGACGTAAGCTTACTCTTCCTTCTTCATGACATACAACTGGATGAATAAGAAAACTCTTCCTCTGCAATACTTCGCAAGATAATGTCCATTTGCAATGTGTCACATTCAAAGAAGACCTTGTATCCCTTTAAATGTTAAGTCGTCACATGCATAAAACACGTTTTTCCTTGTTGGGTCACATTTTACAAGCTGATTTACATATGCCATGATTGTTAAGCACTAATCTACATATGTCACTCGAGACAGGTGTCTCATGTCGTGGCTAAGAAAGGGGACGCAGAGATCCCACAGAAACAGGACATGAAACATGGCCTCTCCTCCACCACGTTGCCATGACATCTATCAGCCTCTCTCAGTATGTGTCGCGGGTCAGAGTTCATCCAATCAGAATGGCATTTACCATGTATGCCTGCCAAGGAGGGGGCTCAAAGTAGCCATCTCTCAAGGTTATTTACAAAGACGAGCGACTGGCCTCTGTTCTTCTTTCCTGACTGCACCGAATCTCTTCCATCTCTGCCTGTGACTGCCATCGCTATCTCTTTATCAGCACAACAGCCCTGCTAAGCCATGGACACAGGAGGCCGTACGGGCCTCCACCACAAACTGATCCTCTTCGATTTCTCTCTTCCTCTTGGTCTCTCTTTTCCCTTATCATGCTCTTTTTGTTCGGTTTAAAGCATTTCCTCTCTGCTTTTTTCCTGGGTCCTCAAAGAGGGAGAGGGGCTGGTGCTTCAGAGACGATAGCCCTCTTATCCCATTGAAGACCCCTTTCAAGCCCCCCACCCCCCTCAGACTAGCTCCCCCCGGGCTGGAGGGATTCTGCAATGCAGGCCGATTGAATGCTTGAGGACTTCAGCTGAGCTTTCAAGACAAAAATCCACCTTCTGAGTATCCTGGGGGGAGCTTTCAAGTGGCCCCTGGGCCACCGAGTCACTTCTCACCAGGTCCCCCCTCTATCGCCATTACACCGGTGCCTGTGCTGAAGATAAAGGGCTGGAGAGCTTCTGTACAGACACATGCAGAATTGATCTGGGCCACCGTCTGTCTAGCCAGGCGTTAGAGGAGCAACTCCGTTTCTTTTCTTAATCCACACAGCTTTGCAATCTGTTCTTTGCTTGGGATCGAACAGCCTTTCCATTTAAGAGTGCATAAGTTTACAAAAGACCACTGAGGGAGGAAACCAAGTCCTTTTCTAAATATGAAAAGGACAGTGAGGGGGGAAACAGAGACGTTTTTGATAGGCATTCACTTAGCACTTCCTCTAAAGTGCCAACTCCACAAACTTAACCGAAGAAATAAACCCCTTTCAAAATAACTGATCCAACATTGAGAAAGTTCTAAGATAAAAATCTGAAGTATGGAGGAATGACTGACACTTCCTCCCAAGTGTAAAAATAATCTGAGGAGGTAAATTATTTATGAACCAACTAGAATTCCCTGGAAAGTCTTTCAATGAGTGTGGCAGCACATCTAAAAGGGTCTTAGGGAGCGAGTGTGTATGTGATAGAGAACGTCCCAGGTGAGCAAAGTTAGGTTGGGAGCTATAATTGCATTCCTGCAGCGGGGGAAGCCCAGGGGTCAGCGGCCCATTTTTCCTCACACACATCTCTGTACTGGGTGAGTCGGGTCAATTGCACAGCTAAATGTGTTTTCCTTTGACTCCGTAAAGGCCGAGAAGGGCCTGGCAGAACTCACCTTGTCTGGACTACAGCTGCCTAGCCTATAAATGAACACACTTGAACAGGTTGATCTTGGGGTACATCGAGAATGAAATGAATGTACCCTCATTAAACAGTTTAAAGGTTATAGTTAGTGATCTTTGACAGCTATTTGACAACCTTGTGTGTGTATGTATGTATGTATGTATATATATATATATATATGTATATTATATATACATACATATATACACATACATGCATACATATATACACAAGGTTGTCAAACAGCTGTCAAAGATCACTATAACCTTTAAACTGTTTAATGAGGGTACATTCATTTCATTCTCGATGTACCCCAAGATCAACCTGTTCAAATATATACACTACCATTCAAAAGTTTGTAGTCAGTATGATTTTTAAAAGAAAGATCAAAAGTCACTTTCATTGTTACAAATATTTCAAACAAGTTTCTGAAATGAAGATTCATTAGATTAGATTTCGATTCGATTTCGATTCCGATTCGATTCAATATTGATTATTTTGGATATCAGGTACAATACATGGCAAATTTCAAATCTCTAAACAAATGTCTTAACTAATGCTGTAAACTATGGGAGTCAGTTGTAGCCTACTAGGCTTCATTAGCCTACTATAATATTGAAGGTAAAAATTAACTGATTTGTATAAAAACTTAAATTACACTTTTATTTATTTTTATAATAATAAAGTTATATGAAATGTAAACATTTAAAAGGTGGCTGTCATAAAAACTTACTAGATTTATTCAAACATGCATGAAGTATTAAAGATCATTAAAAATTATAATGAATATGTAATATGGTGCATATTTAGCAAAATGCTCCTCTCTAGAGTTAATTTTTCTAGCTGACAAATGAGTTTATGGTCACTGGATATGGTTTTTCTGAGGTAAATGTGACGTTACATGACATTGTTTACAAGCCGTTCTAATTACATCTTTCCACTGTTGAAACACTGATTGAGCGATTTCATGTGACATGATACGGATTTCGATAAGTTGTATTCTATCTTTTAACACACTTTCAGATGCTTATTCATGTTTATTTCGCATGGTAACTGGTATTATTAAGGCGGAAGAGAAGATCACGTGCGCTCCGCACTGCTGCTTCTCTTGAGCTGAGCGATCTCACGCCACAGCGCCAAAACGGTATTTATGTTTTGGAATTTCATAAGAAAATGGATGTAATTTGAAATCTGAGACTTTGTTTCATATCAATAGTAACAAAGCACAAAGATTATTGCGATTTATTGGATGGGATGCGCGCTACAATGTTCCATTTCATTCATCAACTGAAAACAGCATGACTACTCGATTCTTGGGATTTAAGAATCGACATCGGTTCGTAAAAATGAGAATCGATTAAAATCGAGAAATCGATATTTTTTATTTGGTCACAACACCCACTCCTAAATGCAATTTATGTGATTGATAACATAATTAACATATATAGATATAATGCATGATGAACAGCACTTTTTATGGTTGTTTTCATAAATGGTAACAGGTATTTTATACTAGTGCTGTCTTTCAACATCTGTAGCACCAATGATTGTTCAGAAAAGTTAGTGTACAGCCCTGAAATATTAAGCTGTTTTCACAATTAAAATAAATAAGAAATGTTTCTTAAGCACCAAATCAGCATATTACAATTATTTATTCTACAATTATTTTAGTTTTAAATTTAAATATTTCACAATATTACAGTTTCTACTAAAGCATAAGATACTATTTTCAAAAACATAAAAAAGCCAAAAAACGCTTACCTCTGAAACCACCTTCCAATAATGTAGTAGCTCGGACCCTCTTCTGTCCGCACCACTCGTATTCCTCAAACCGTGTTCCATTCTCTCCTTCAACATCCGCGGAATCCTCTTCTGTTGCGCCTTCCCTCTGAGAGAACAAAACCACTTATCAAAAATGTACCAACACACTTCAATCGGTCCACTCAATATAAAAAGACAAAACCACAAAGTGTGACTACATCAGAGGAAATCAAAGTAGCGCTTTCAAATCCACTAACTTCTAATGATGTCTAATTTTAGGAGCTATCAAACCACATGCAACAGAACACCCGAATCCAACCACCAAGAATACATTAGTATCATAAGAACTACTGGATTAGATGGGTTAAGAGGAACCTGCTATATAATATAAAGGGCGAGTGCTGCATCCTGAACCACTAAAACGGCTAAAAAGGGAAGCCAGTCAGACTGTGTGAACAAGTTTCCATTGAGCCGCTTTATAAACTCAAAGGCTAAGGACAATAATGTAGAATATCTCTAAAGTAGGTTCAGGACGCTGAAACTGCCAACTAAATCTGCTAAAGTGGTGGAAGAGAAAGAGGAGGAGGAGGAGGAACACTTCAGGAAAAGGCTAATCCTTCAACTCTTCCCTGGACATCCATGTAGTAGTACAACATGATAGTAGTCATAAGAAACTAATTGATCATGTGTATGTGTTTTGTCAGATGCTGATGTCCAGGGAAAGGTGAGGGCAGAAAGGCCAAAGCTTCTAGAGGTTGGAGGCCCAGATCACTGGGTTTATGAAGCTACCTTGAACAGACATTGTTCCACATGCCTACTCATTTCCTCCTCTGTCCCTGCCAGCGGGGCGCTGCACAGTGGACATACCTGTCCATCCTCGGGCTTCCGGCGCTTCATCTTTCCAATCCGGGCTGCAGCACAAGAGAAGAGAGAAACACCATGTGATAAATCAATGGAGCAAAGTGACCATTATAAATACCACAAAAATAATCCATATTGGCACTGAGCTGTGGAAAAGGTGATGATAAAATAAACACGAATATTACAAAAATCCAAAAACAAATGTTTCACTTAAATTCAATTTTTTGGGTTTTCTACTGATAAATATGTATTTACATATAATCTTTAATTAAATATTAAATTAATATATTTTTAATTGAAATGACTATATATTTGTATTGTATTTGACTAAATTTATAGATTTTTTTTTTTACATTAAAACCTGGGAACAACAACAGCTAATGTGGCTGACCAAGGACATCACTGGATACACAGAGTCAAGACGGGAAAAAAAAAAAAAGAGCGAGCAGCATTAAGCCCACACAGATCAGGATCCTTTACAGACTTAGCTCAAGGCTAGTAGGCATCTCTAGCCACAGATTTTACTGAGGGAAGAAAGATGGGTTGCAAAACACGACAGTGACGTGACAGGGCTCAGAGGTGAACTCTGTCCATTAGACCTTTGCACCCAGACACCAATTCCTCCTGGTTACATCGGTGATGAGCACGAAACGGCCAGGGCTTGGATCTCTCGGGGTGTCTCGCTCTACCCCCTCCCCTCCCCGAGCACATAATTAGAAATTTAACACAGCAGAACAGCGCCTATTGCGCCGTAAGTCTCTGTCGCTTTTTCTTAACTGCAAATGGCGTGTGGGGACATTAATTTTTAGGTGGCTGTGATTGCGAATGGGGCCGAGGGGGACTGGAGGAGGAGAGGCGAGAGCTTCTGCCATTACCTCCAGGAGAGGGAGAAGAGAGAGAAGCACCGGCCACGTTGACGGTAATGTGGGGGAGACGGGCGTCATTAAATAGCAAGAAAAAGGCAGATTAATTAGGCACGGCAGGAGTTTTTCCAGCCGGCCCCTCACTCTGAAATCACAGTGTCTCAGATGAGAGGTGATGTACATTAATACGGGATCGGGTTTAAACAAAGGCAGCCCCATTTACCCTTACGGTGCCTGCGGCTGCGATAAAGGGGGGAGGGGGTCTTACCATGCCGCAGGCAGCAAGGGGCTAGGGGCACTCCTCTGGGCACTGGGATTGGGGGGCTTTTGAAACTTTCCTTGGCGTAGCGCCTGCACCAGCAGAGGTCATCGACTGTTGACACATGAAAAAACCAAGAGTTAAGGAGATTCTCTGCTTGGGCAGGCGCTACAGTCAAGGGAAGTGCAAAAACAGGTGGCCACAACTGACTACGAACTATACTAACTAGTTTTGTCAATTTACATAAATTCCCATAATCTATCTTTGTTTAAATTAACAATCAATTAATCGTCAACCTCTTAAATCCGAAGCGGGGTGGGGGCTACTAATATTACTTAACCACCAGCTTAACCAACACAAAGTAGGTGTCGTTTTAAATCTTCGAAGCTTGGCTTAGCAGTGAATATAAGGAATATGACCATCACTAAACATGTGCTTTTAAATTGGCTGACATATTTGAAGTGAAAAACAAACAGCTTAGGCTTGTAGACATCACTCAATCGTCCGCTATAAGGCATGGAGGCTGAGGTTGACATGGATGTCAAGCTTCTGGCAAGGCCACATAACAGACACCAGTGCTGATGAGCATTTGGCTAATGTACCCTGAGAGGTGAGGAGCTCCTTATCCGTACCAGACGGTTACTGACACCCAGAATAACAACTGGCCTCAGGTCAGAGAGCTCCCAGCTCACACCAACCCTCCTCACGGGTGCAGCAGATCCACCATCACACCCACCGACTAATGACTATGCTTTTGGGGGTTCAGGTAACCATACAAAATGACTAGACTCACTGTGATCAGTTTATAACAGCAAGAGTCTTCAGAGCATGTAGTGTAATGCGCACTGAGCAGAATGTCATGTAAATGCCTCAAAACCGTATTATTTTATCAGGAAAAGGTTATAAACGGTCTAACCAAAATACTAATACTCCAATTTTGCTCTTTGACATTTTTCTTGTGCTGTCAGGTATTTATAATGAGCTGATTTTGACAGTTATCGGCGTGTTGTTGTACACATACACACATTAGTCATACTTCTTGTTTTAAATGATGACAAGACTGATCTTCAAATATTAAATTAAACAAATAAGACTATTATTTTCATCAAATATTACTGCATGTAATCAGACTCCAGAAGTAATTAAACTCAATTTAAATATTACAGTTTATTGTTGTTGACTTAATGTGCAACTTTTCATTAATGCCAAAATAATAATAATTATACATCAATAATAGTAGGCTAATAATAATATAGATTAATAATAAAACATCAAATAAGAGACTGCTGGGTAAAGGAAGTTTTCCATATATTAACAGCAATTTATACTGATATAAAGTATTAAAACATTAAATGGATGATAACTACGTTTTTAAAATCATATGTCAACAGATAAACAGTCATAGTACACAATAAACAGTGAAAATTCTCTTGTTGCAGGGTGAAAATATACATACCATTCAATCGTGTTTGCCTGTTAGCTCGAACTCGTAAAAATGTCTGCAGGTGAAAAAAGAGAACAGGGAAAAATCTGTCATTCACTTAAGTGTATTTATAATTTATTTACGAGGACTTTAATGATCCGCGTATAACTAGATTGCGCTGGATTCTGCAGCACATCTCTGATGTCTTGATGTAAACAAAACCTACTTCTCTCTTGCCATTGCTCTGCAACTCCTCTTCCATGGCAAACGCCACAACCCCCCAAACTCATTTGGCTTACTTAAGCATGAAGCCTGGATAACTCTTCTTCAAAACGCCGATAAGAAACTCAATAATGAATTTACGAAGGATGAATGCGGATTGAAAATGTTAGGCTCACTAGAGCAGTTCGTTTCAGCGCGCCATCGCCGCCATACTGCTACCGGTCATGTGACCGTCACGTCAGAGTCAAAAGTTGCTACTGGTGCAGTTTCGTCTTTCGCCACTGGGGCGCAGCAGTATTTAAATGACATATGATCTGTGCTGTTCATTTTGGTCTCAACAAACTCTCCTGGCTTGAAATCTAACCCGCAATCACTTTACTAAAAAAAAGGTATTTTTTTGAGAAATTACATGAATGTGAGATGAATAATATTTAAATAACCTTTTCTCTTTTGAGCTTTGTATTTCTAATTGTAATTTTCTTCTAAGATATGAAACTTGTGTAACTGTGATTGAGGCTATTCCTTATGGTATTTTGTGTTAGAAAAATACATTGAAGAACAATTCTAAAAAGATTGCATAGCATCTGACAAAACAATTAAAGTATAGCCTAATATATATTATTTTTAAGTTATGAGAATATTTTACAAAATTCTTTAAAATTAGTGCTAACATTTGAACCTTTCAAAAACCACTCATTGATTATTTGATATTTAAATGCATTTTTTAGAATAACTTTAATATAAGCACAGGTCCATTTAGGACCTCATTAACATCACCCAGTCATCATATGTAAGCCCCATTACAGAATTAGCATTCTGCTGACCAAAGCAGGCCAGACGTGGGTATGTTGGGAACAGGTTCAAACTGCCCTAACATTCGGCTCATGTACAGCATAATGTATATAGGCAGAAGGCCATTCAGGCATTGCTGTTGAAAGTCAGTCTATTTTATGATGATATTCTATGTTAATTGTCCTATGTGTCCACACCAGACAGATTAGGTTAGATCATGAATTTTAGGGAAAATGCATCATTAACATGAGGTAATTTGAGCAGTTTCATTAATGAGAAGTTCTACAAAACTCCTTCCTTTAAAGTGTCATTATGTTTTTTAAGCCTCTTGACAATCATATTTTCACAATTGCATATCTGTAATTACTTTTAGTTTTGTAATGTTAGAGGCAAATTCGAAGACTTATCAGGACCATGCAGGAGGGCCTTCTTATAGCTAATGTGTAAAGATCTGTCCGGATATTGTTTTAATTGAGAAATTCTCTCACTTCTAGGGTTGAGGGACAGATAGAGACGCAGAGCAAAATGTCCCACAGAGCCACAGCTCCAGGGGGAAAGCAGGAAGAAAACAAACATGTCAAGGACACTGGAGCACAGAGATGATATCCGGGGCTCGGGGCAGCGTAGATTAGCCCAGGGTTAAACTATGGATGATTACATATCAGAGCAGAACACACATTACAACCTGAGTAAACCTGAGGCTGGAGATTAGCCGAAAAAATCTCAGCCTGTATTAATACGTCCAGCAGTCAGATCCAGTCTGGGATAAGATGGAGGATATTGTGGAGGAGAAAAACTGGATTCACATATACACATGATTCTATAGACTATTCTTTTTTTGCTGTTACTTGACATGTTTTAACATCTTTTCATTTTCAAAGAGAAATTTACTTGAATTCATAAATGTGTGTTGTTTCCCTTCCCATTTGTGCCCAAACGATTATGTTTAATACATACAATTATTGTTCAACTGAACTGTAAAGCCAAAATAAATGTCCTTCAAAACCATTAGTTTTGAACCAATAGCAAGTTACTACAATGTAATGTAATAACAAAATTCTGCCAGTTTATGCAACACTTCTGAAATGGTTATTTATGTCTTCACTTCCTGTTGACAAAAATCAAGGTTCACAGTGTAACATCTCGGGTAAAGCACCAACTTTTAGCGACATGGTGCCTAGATTTCATTCAATTTAAAACTCCCACACACACAGCAAGACAGGGTTTCAGCGGTCTGTGTGTGGAGTGTCAGAACTGCACAGTCTGTCAGTCTGCACATGTGACAGACTCTTTCTCTTTCTGAGGTTTGCAGTCTCACCTGGTATCTGTCAGAATGGTGAGCTTCATCAGAGGAGAGCGGGGACACAACTGGAGACTCGCCCTCACGTTTGATGTGCACTGACAACAGGAGAGACTAGCAAGACGGAGAGAAACACAAAAACCAAGAGAAAGAGGTGAGCAGCCATCCGCTAGACAAACGTGTCATCCACAGAACTGATGGTTGCTGTAGCTGGTAAAAAAAAGAATAAAAAATACACGCAAGAACTCCAAAACCGGTGTGTTGAAACAATGTGATTGATGTGAACAAATGTTGACAGATAACCATTAACTGCCATTTCGGCTTCAAACTGTGAGTGTTGACAGGACATCAGTGTTTAGAGTAATGGATGCTTCGACAGAGGAATAGAGAAAAAGCAGGACACCAGACGGCATGACAGTACACTTTGATCACCTATAAACGTACCGCCGTGTGCCGAGACGCAACAGGCCTGTCCTTCTGAAAACCTACCGGTAATTGACTTAATTTCTCAAATGACTGAGGAAAGGGGGAAGGGGAAATACTGCTTATACTTTCCCGAGAGTCTTGATCTCCGTCCTGCTTTTATGAGGCGGCTATAAAATATTTGTATTTACAATCTGCTCTGATTAATCAGAGAGAGAGGAGGTGTAGCTGCTTTAGTGGCTGACAACTGTAATCTAATATTAATATGTGAAAAATGGCAGCCTTTCTCTATGGGGACAGTAAATTAGACATTATGAATGGCTCCTTATGCTTTTGAATCGCAAGGTCAGGAAACAATTTATTTGTGATCTCAAAACCTTTGGAGCTCAGGGAATACGGAGTGTGCCAAAGAGAGAGCATTTGTGCTAAGTGTTTACAAGGGTACCGTATCTAGCGTATGTGATGTTTAACTGTTTCGTTGTCCAGTGAAAATGAATAACACATGAACGGCTAGTTCAGTGCAGGTAATCTGACTTGAAGCAATAATGTTATAATGAATAAAATTGTCAAAATATAATGTAATGTAATAATAAAGGTTATACACTACTGTTCAAAAGTTTGGGTTTGGCAAGATTTTTAAAAAATGTTTTTGAAAGTCTTATATGCTCACAAAGGCTACATTTATTTGATCAAAATACAGTAAAAATACTGTAAAAATCCTTCATAAATCATGCTGATTTGGTGCTCAAGAAACAGGTTGAAAACAGTTTTACTGCTTAATATTTTTGTAGAAACTTTGATAGATTTTTTCAGGATTATTTGATGGAAAGAAAGTTTTCTACTAATTTCTTCTAAAAAAAAAAAAAAAAAATCTTAACCCAAACTTTTGAAAGGTAGTGTACCATTCATATATATATATATATATATATATATTTATTTATTTTGCTAAAAGATTTACGTTGAATAAATATAGCACAAAATACTTTATAATTATAATGTTTAGCTAACTATGCTAGTGGCACCAAGTTACAATAAAATTTGTACCTAATCATTTAGAAGATGTTTAAATTGCTTTTAAATAGCTCAAATTCCTGTAAAATACCTGAAAGTCATTATTTAATTTGCACACTGACGTGTAGCACCAGCAGTAGCAGTGCTGCAGATGTTAGCATGGTAACTGTGCCGCCTACCATCGTTGGCCTTCGCCCCATTGGATTAGGAGCCGCACAGACTGGCATGGAGTCGCTATGGCAATGGCGGCTTGAGAGAGGTGTGAAGACGGGCCAACTCGGCCTGGGGTTAATCCCCTTTAGAACTAGCGAGCTGGGCCTGATCTGCCTGCTTACCGTCTTTTAAAGGAAAAGCATGGACCCCCTCCACCATCCCAGCTAGCCTCTTCATTTTCCACACACTCCTACGGAATACTAAGTGTGCGCTATAGAATGCTCAGTCACGCCTCACATGGCCTGTTCTCTAACCCGCTCCCATGTCTTCTGGCTCCCATGCTTTTTCCATACTCTGCAACTGTGGGTCCGAATCAAAGGGTTTGCCCTCTGGAACGAGGGCCAATCATACGAAGATGGTACGTTTATTATCACCATTCTTATTGAACTGTTCATTTCTTCACCAAGAAATATGCATTTATTCGGGGACAAAGTAAAAATATCTCAAACCGTCTACAGAATGTCTTTAGTGAATGTGAGGTTGGCATTTCTGATTTGCAAAGGTTCATGGCAAAATAAAATCTGTAAATTGAATCTGAAATGCCTGACGTGTCACAATACTCTCCACTGACAATGTCATACCATCCTGTAATTTGTACTTCTTCAAAGTTATGGCATATTCATGCTTAAAGGGATAGTTCACCCAAAAAAGACAATTCTTTCATCATTTACTCATGCACCCTTACCTGTATGACTTTCTTTTGTGGATATTTTGAAGAGTGTTTCAATTATTTTGGTCCAAAAGAACAAAGGACCCCATTGACTCATTGTAAGGAAAACAAAAAACAAACAAAAAATGCAACATTTGAAAAATATCTTTGAGGGCAAGATGAGAGTGAGTAAATGATGACAGAATTTTCATTTGTGGGTGAACTATCCATTTAACATCCTTGTGGGAAATGAAATACAACTGTTTATAGCGCATTAAAACTCTCTAGTGAATCTTGTGGTGATTGCACTACATAATTCAATTGATGTGGATGGAAATGTAATTAGGGAAATACGCTTGGCCTCTTCCTCCTTTTAAGACAATGAGACCATTGGTATCATTTTCCATGTCCAGGTCTTTTGAATAAGCAGTCAGGAAACATAGAAAGCTGTAAGTAAATTACTGCAGGAAATAAAGCCAGAAGTTTGCGGCCACTCTATTTTATCCAGTAGTTACACAAGACTCCTTTAACATCTTTATCTAGGAAACAGAGCTCTAATTGCCATTAATTGTGGCTGAGCCTATCAGTGAGCATAATGATTTAAAATGGCTCCACGGTGGTGGCCATCTTACCTTCGGTGTGCCTGGAGCCGCATTGATGTCCTTGTGTGATGGGTTCTTGCTGTCGGGGGGAAAAAGACACTGTGAGAGATGGCTATAACCAGTATAATGCTTCAGATGGCTATAACCAACACCATGTGATCAAAATTGAGGAAACCATATGTAAAATTTTGGAATCAGCCATAAAATAAAATAAAAAAAAAACACTTTTTGACCACTCTTCTGAATATCAAGGTCAATGTCTCAATGTCTAGGTGCTTTCGGCCCTGCATCTAATCGATGAGACTTGACTTGACACAAAATGGCCATTGAGGAGGACAAGTTCACAGTTGACGTGCTCTGATGTTAATTTCAATGTAATGTGATGTGCGAGAGCAACTTGTTGGAATGATGGCTGATCTATTTTGATCATGTGTCACAGCACTGGCTATATCACCTTTTGACTGAACAGAAACTGCAATCTGTCATATCGAAAAGATGTAAGTTTTGTCCCCTAAGGAACCGGACCACATGTGTCTCCTCCATCAACACTCACTTTAGCTCAGTCACGTTGAGCGCTCCCCTGTTGGCCTCACTTAGGACCCGAATGGGCCTTCAAAAGGACAGCTGAGACAAAAGAGAACAAAGCCACACAAATCACACTTTTAATCATCTGGAGATGGAAAACGGGGGAAAAAAAAATCGAGAGCAGTTTCAAACCCATCCTCTATGCCACTCAATCCAGGCAGCCCTGGGTCATGCTGTATTTGAAACAATTACTGTCCAAAAGTACGACTGCTAAGCAGATTTGGGTTATAATTTTTTTATTGAAGTAATCATTCTCATGGATGCTTCCATCCAGACCTGATCCCCCCCACCGCAACCCTCCCGCAGTTAGACTAAGGCAGAAGGAAATAAATGATTTTGCGGTTATTTGATTTGTCAGTGAAACGCCTTGGGCACTTAGGACTTTGAAATATGTTGAGGACAATGCACTGGCTTGTAAACATTGTATTAAAGAGGAAGAGAATGGCAGAGAGAGAGAAAAAAGGGTGGGGGGGCGACTCCTTCTCGAGTCTGGCGGGTGGATTGTACATTGAATCTTTGCCTTGTGGACATTGTGGATTGAGGATGACTGATTGGAAGGCAGGAATTATTAAACGGGGCGGCTAAAGCATCCACCGACAATAGGGAAAGACATATCAAATCGGATTCCTCTCTGAAACATTAATATCTGTCCTGCCATCTCTCTTCTCTCTGCTTTCTTTTTTGTCTGACTTGCTTTTTTTCACTGTCTGCCTGTTTCCTTGTCTGTCATTCTAGCTGAATCTCGTTTAGAGCCCCCGTAGATTGGTCACTGCTGGGTGTTTATAAAGCAGCGTGATGACGACCTGAGAAACAATGACAGGGTAACATCACCCTTGTCATGTTCATTTTAAATGATGCATTCACACCCAGAGAGATGCTTGCACTGAAACTGAATTAGCCTGCACCCTAAACTGAAAGTCTGATCCAGCGGACGAACTTGTCACTGGACAAAAGAAATGGAGAAAGAGCAAAAGAGAACATGGATCCTGTTTGTGTTTATTTAGATTTGAAAAAGACTTGCAGTTCCTGCTTTGACAGATGGAGTTACAGTACAGTGTGTGGACTGGCTAAAGAGGCTCAAATGTAATAAATGACAGATGAAGGCAGGGTTTGGTGTTTTGCCCCGCCTCTACACTCAGGTAATAAGCCTGAAGCCCGCCTTTTCTGCAGTCAGCATGATTGATCTGACAGCCAGGGGAGAAAAGAAAGAGAAGGGGACAGAGAGAAAAGATGAGACAGAGGAGAAGAAAGAGACAACACAAATCAGGAACCAGGCCTTGAGAGGGGATAAATTGCCCCATCGGTGGCAGTGCGCTGTTTGCAAGATAATAAACAGACTCCTCGGCATCATAAATCCGCCCAGCGTGGCACGGTGAATCTCGGTGACCTCACACATCTCCTCATGTCAAAAAAATAACACTAAGATACACTTCATACCCCGTAGCGCTCTAAATGCCCCCTCTGCACTCATTGTACGGCCTAGTATCTCAAAACGGCAGTGGGACATGCAGGGAAGAACAATGGCAGAAAAACACTCTTCACTACATTAGAGATGCCACACAGGACCTGAACTATAGTACCTGAGGGATATCATGTAATGGTAGGTACTGTATATGTAGCACACACACGTTAATTTAAGGCTTGTGTGCAGACAATAATGCATAAATCATGATGGATTTTTGCAGTGAAAATACTGGCATTTTAAACGGAACCATCATGTAAGTCTTGTGCAAGTGATCTTCAGGCAAGATTCTGTGTACTCAAATGAGACAAAAACTGTGTTAATTTGAGATGCTACTCTTTAAGGTAGAGGGTTTAAAACTTTTTGATGATCCAAAAATAGGATGATCCCTTTGCAAAGGAACTGTGTGAGAAAAATTTGTGTAAGTGTGATGATTACAAATGAAATCATTATCTTGACATTGTACTAAATACAAAAGGAATTATTAAAATATCTACAATAATATTTTAAAATAATTATTACTAATTAAAAATACACTTTCTTAGGATACGTATTAATGTCTCCCTATATACTGTATGTATTAATTCATGAATTTCCCAAATTCAGTTTAAAATTATTCACTGTGTGCACCTGACTTCCCCAAAAACGCCACAATCCGGACAAACCAAGCTTTCCCATTCCCCTCTTGCAGCCAAATTCAGCTAGACTGAGAAGAGAGAGGGAGCGAGAGAAACGAAGAAATGGAGAAAGAGCAAAAGAGAACATGGATCCTGTTTGTGTTCATTTAGATTTGAAAAAGACTTGCAGTTCCTGCTTTGACAGATGGAGTTACAGTACAGTGTGTGGACTGGCTAAAGAGGCTCAAATTTAATAAATGACAGGCAAAAACGCCACAATCCGGACAAACCGAGCTTTCCCATTCCCCTCTTGCAGCCAAATTCAGCTAGACAGAGAAGAGAGAGGGAGCGAGAGAGAGGGAGCTGGTGAAAATTGAATAAATGCCAGTCGACAGTTGGGGGGTTGTAAGCTGGAGATAAAGATTGCTTTTCGTGTCGTTTGCCACCCGGATCTCCCTCGCTCCGCTGGAGGCAAATTGATTACGTGGAGAGGTTGGGAAAGGGTGGGGGAATATGTAGATTGCTGTGGCCCTCAGAGCAGGCAGACGGGTAAAGGGCATGATGGATTTCCATTTCCATACATGAAGAGCGGAGGACGAGTCAGGAGAAGGGGCACGGCGATACGGCCACAGGGGAGGGAGAGAGAGAGGAGTACGGCGACGGGTTCCAATCTCACACACACTCACCCGCATCCACTCAGACATCTGCCTAATGCTACATCTTAAATAGCTTTCCCCATTTTACATGCACTCAAGTCTCATTTGGTGCAGAATGAAACGCTATCATTAAAGGGAGATTTACTACAAATTGCCACAAATTCGCCATGTCACTTCCAATGATCTGTGTGTGCTAGCATGTGTTGAGCGAAGCCCCGCCTGGGAGGAAGTATACAGGGAAGGAAGACGGCAGCAGTTACCCAGAGTTCCACACTGATTGAAAGAGAACCAACAAAGCAATACTGTGACTGCTCTGTCTATCTCAGGATTGCCTTAATTTTGTCCAATAATGTGGATGCAAATGTTGTAGATTAACAAAAATGGGATCATTTCAAGTTTACTGTAGATTTATAGAAAAGATATCAACAACATTTGTAATACTCCTGAACCATGGCAAAATTCCCATGATGAGCAACACCATGATCTAACCAGATACTATGATATAAAGTTTTCTATTTTTATCATTGCTTGTTTTATTTTATTGTCAAGATGTACTGTCTTCAGCAGAACACAAAATAAGCTATTTTGAAGAATGTTTTAACTGTTTTGGTCATTTAATGAAAGTCAGTGGGGACCAAAACAACTTTGGACACCATTACATTTCACTGTTTCACCATTTTTCAAGAATATCTTCTTTTGTGCTGCATGAAAAGAAAAAAAAAATGCATACAAAATTTGGAACAACATGATGGTGAATAAATGATGACACTATCCCTACCTGATGATTGGCTGTGATTTAGATAAATTGCGCGGAAAAGAGAATATTACAGTATGTTTAGGACAAGGTGTAACAGAATATTATCAAACTAGTGAATATTCTCTTAGTTAATTCTGTATTCTTCTAATTTTACTCACCTAAATCACCTAAATCTCATTAAGTCCATCTCTCTCCTTCTCTATATCCTAAATCACTATTTAAGTGATTGCACTGCCTATAGCCCAGGAAAATAACTCTCTTGGCTATAAGCAGGGGTTAAAAGGAGTGCAGGAAAGGCTAAATCACGGGCCTGTAATGTCGAGCGGCATCCAACCCTGACAGACCGGGAGCAATGATGCAATTTCCTTAAATAACCACCACCATCAAACAGACAGAGGCGACCGAGGCCCAGAGCCATGTCAGTGTCCACAGTCACTACCCGCAGGGGAGGGCGGCCCACTGCCCTTTATTAATTATTAAAAGATAACTCCTCACCGCCGTGTGATGGATAACACTCGTGCAGGAAAGACATCCTGCTGAGAATTAATATCTCCCTCTCTCTTTCTCCCTGTGTCCCCGTTTGAAGCCCAGCAGCATAATCTATTAAAAACGAAAAGGGGGATACGATTCGCAGCATGAGGTCTATGACATGCCTGTGACCTATAGATTCAAACGACATTGTTTCTTGTTATGGCTAATGTTCGTTTGAGCTCACAGAGTGAGACTTCCTGCCTGGGTTGGGCGGACGGTGTATGAGAACACAGCGTTTTAACCTGGTCAGGTTGATGTACCAGCAGCAGGGTCCTGGGCTATTGCTCCAGGCTGCCTTGGCCTGTCTGAAGGTCTCAGGCAGTGGATGAATGATGGGTACTGTGCTGGATCTCTGTGATCATCTGACCATACTTAACCTGGCCACATGAAAGGCCTAAGCGCATGTGGGCTGATGGATGACAGGGAGAAAAAGCACCTGTTCTGCTGCTGCATTACACCAGTAGCAGGTGTCCTTACTGCTGATTTTTAGATCAAACTCTTATGTGAGGGAGAGCAGCCAATGTGCTTCATTTGTCTGGGAGACGGTGACAAGAACTGATGGAGCTGTCAGAAGACGACAGGTATAGATGTGCGAGTCTACCTGATGTGCATGTGGGTGAGCCTCTCCATCTCCTGCTCCATGTGCTCCAGGAGTTCTCCTGGACGCAGCAGCACCTGACAGATGGGGCAGATGGGAGCCTGACTGTCATAGAGTGACACCTTCTTCTTACCTGAGAACAGAAAGATAAAGAAAGAGAAGAGAAGATGAGGTTTATCTATCATGATGAAAAAAAATTGGGAAATTTGTAGATATTACTAAACATTCAAGATTCTTTTGTTTGTCAGAGCAAACCCACTACTAACCAAAACTAAAATAAAAAAAATACTGTATGAAACACTTCCACAAACCTTGGCAACTAACTGAAATAAGTTGAAGTTGAACTAAAACTAAAATTGAAATAGAAATAAATTCAAGCTAAATAGGATACATATATCCTATATATATATATATATATATATATATATATATATATATATATATATATATATATATATATATATGTATATATATATATAAAGATGCAGAATATCCCCAAAATATAATTTAAAAAATCCCATTTTTGAGGGAAATCACAAAAGAACACCCAAGAATACAGTAGCATTGGCCTGTTTATATACTAGTACACTTCAAGATGAGCACGGGTCAGATGAGTGCTCAAAGTCTTTTTTCCTCTCTCTGGACTGTGTGGATTAAGTGGCTCAGATTTCTGCCGAAGGAGAATCCGTCATACTCGGCCTCCTGTCTCCTGTTCCCTCATTAAACCAGATCCACAGCTCCGCACAGGACAGTTACGCCACTGAGCGTGTGACACTTCAGCTGTATCTCGCACACACACTTCATATACACTTATCAAATCACCAATGGACAACATTTCATCAGACACTGTATTATAAAGAACCACTATTCTCAGTTTTTGTGAAATGCACAGTAAATTAAACAATAAGGCTGCCCAAGTGACTTCAACAGTTACAAATATATGAAGATTTGGAATCTTTTTATAGTACTGTGTATTGAAAGCAGGCATGTGTACGTGCATTCACATCTGAGCACATGGCCGTGTTTATTATTGTCAAAGTCCATCAGTGTGGGTGGGTGTGTGTATCAAGGCTGCCTGTGAGTAACTAACACATCTGTTGCATGTGAATTATCTAACGTGCGGCTCTGTAAATGAGCGAAAAAACATTTCCTGTTTCACTCTGCTATCTCGTAATCTCTCAGATCTGGAACTAGCCAATCAAAGCGACTATTTTTAACCTCTGGGACAATAGATCCTCCCTCAAACAGGATATCCTGGATGAACTCACTGTTACCGACAGACTACAGCTGTAAGCAGCTGCAAACCCAAGGCACAAATGTATACACAAACAGGAAGTGACAAAATCACTTTTTGGAAATTCTCTGAGATGTACACATGCTAGATTATTCACTAGCATTAGCTTTCTTCAAATATGCCAGGGCAGTTGCCAGGACATTGCTATGCAGTTGCTAGGTGGTTGCTGGGACAAATTCTTATTAGGACTTTCTGAATGGTTGATAGAGTGTCGTTATATGGTTGCTAGGATGTTCTTGGTGGTTTTTAGTTATCACTACTAAAAATGGTGTATAGTTAGTGTTCACGTCTTGATACTTTATACTGTCACATCTCTTAGAACATTTTATTTAATGTGCTTAACGGACATAAAAATGCACGATTTGGTTTCCATTGCACACAGGGAAAAAGCAGATCCATTGTGTCCAATTATCAAAGTGTGTAACAAACATCTGATGTTTTCAGGTTGGTTGGAATGTCTGGGAGGCAGCTATTGATCTGTTGCAGTAGGGGTTAGTGAGCATCTTTTCTCGAGATGA
This sequence comes from Squalius cephalus, assembly GCF_949319135.1. Taxonomy (NCBI): domain Eukaryota; kingdom Metazoa; phylum Chordata; class Actinopteri; order Cypriniformes; family Leuciscidae; genus Squalius; species Squalius cephalus. Next base: position 31,323,866 of record NC_137128.1, on the reverse strand, counting down.
TGAGGTAACGTGAGGGCAGGTTGCAAACAGATGTACAAACACACACATAGACACACAGAAGTGGGGCTGTAATCCTGGTTCTTCTCTCTACATAAAGCCCTAGGCTCAGTATGAGCCCGTCCTTGACTTCAGAGGGCACTGTTGTGTTTGTCTTCACATGATGTGTGTGCAGTTTGAGAAGGTGATGATCGCTAACAGTCCAGTCTATGCACACACATACTGACGCAGACAAACATGACCGTAAACACATGTAAACGCTCACACACACACACACATACACAAACACACGCATACATACATGCGGCAAAGTCCCTCCGGGGGAACATATCCTCTGCTCAGATATTGGCCTGTCAGAACTATTTCCTGCAAGAGCACAGATTCATCAGTGAGGAGCTAGCAGGGTCAGTTAGCATCCCAAAACTCCCCCTCCCCCTCCCACCCCCATACATCTCTCCACCTCCTCCCTCTCCTCTCCCCAGTCACGCGTGCCTACGCATACCCATCCCCTATTCTCCAGCACCACTACTTAACGGCCCCACACTCTGGACACTTTAAGTGACTTTGAAAAATAGGTAATCGATTACAATTCTGTGTGTCTCTGTTTCTCTCACCACCCTTTTCTCACTCGCCCCACTCTCCCCTCCCTCTCTCTCTGTCTCTGTCCAGCAACATCCTGCACATCTATTTCTCATTTTCTGTCCCTTTATTTGTTTTCCGTGCTCTCCTCTGTCTTATCTCCTCTCACCTATTTCTTTCTTTCTTTCTGTCTTTCTTTCTTTCTTTCTTTCTTTCTTTCTTTCTTTCTTTCTTTCTTTCTTTCTTTCTTTCTTTCTGCTATATACCGGTAGACACGATTAACCGGTAGAAATTTGTCAACTGGTAGAGATTTTGGACTATAGTCTCTATCGCAGTCATGCTCATGTGACATTGCCGTGCTGCGCGGTCACAAAAGCTTAACGTTTGCATGCGTTTTTTAGCATTGCAGTTTAAAAACAGGTGATTTTAAACTGTTGAAGCGCAATTAGCAGCGAAAGAGAACTCATATCAGTATGTGCGCACCCAATTGGGCTTGAACGGTAAAATACACATACCTACAGTATGTGTCAAAGTGGCCATAATGTATTTGCAAGTAAACAGAGTCATTTATGTCTTGAGTGAATGTAAACAGTTAAGATAGAAAACGCATGAATACAATGGATCCGCGCAGTCGGTCATAAAGTGACAGCATCCAAATTTACCTGCGGTCATTATTAATGCTAATCAAACAACAAAAAAAGAGAAAAAATCTCTCACTGCTCTTGACTGAATCACTTTTTGTAACTTTAATAAGAATAAATTTGCACAGTAAAGACTATGCATTGTATTTTATACATTTAATTACTTTGAACATTTAAACATAGTATTTCTAGTGCTTGAAGTTATTCAGGTCTATTTCATTTGTGTCTTCATTCTGTTGTAATTTGTTTTCTTTGCTCTTTCTTTGTCACTGTTTACTTGTCTTCGGTAAGCTTGAGAGTTTTTTGTAGGCTAGTATTAGTTTTTTAGATGATATTGAAAATGGATAAGAATTACAAAATTTCATTGGTATAAAAATGTTGATATCATGAAAACCTTATTTAAAGCAAAAATAACTAAACCGTGATAAATGTGAAATAAAATTACTCACATCATGATAAAATATTTTGATCATTTCGCCAACCCCTTTCTTTCTTTCTTTCTTTCTTTCTTCCTTTAATTGCAATACTGTTACTGTATCATGGTAAGGTCATGGTCCTCTGACCTGCTGACAGTACATTAAATAGATGTGAATACTGAATTAAATAAAAATGAATCCTTAATTAATTAATTAATTAATAAAAATTAATTAAACCTGCTTTTTTACCAGATTTTTTATTAGTAAATATATATATATATATATATATATATATATATATATATATATATACACACACACACACACACACACACACATACACACACACATATATATATATATGTGTGTGTGTATATATATATATATATATATATATATATATATATATACACACACACACATACACATCTCTTCAAAAGCTTTTTATATTTTTTTTAATGATTTGAAATTGTATTACATATTTTCATTATTACAATATTATTACATTTTATTATATTTAAAAATTATAATTTAATTCATTTTTAATAGTAATTAATTCCTGTGAGACGACAAAGGTGAATTTTCAGCAGCCATTAATCCAGTCTTCATTGTCACATGATCCTTCAGAAAATATTCTAATATAAATTGTACTAATAATATTTCACAATATTACTGTATTTTTGATCAAATAAATTCAGCCTTGATGAGCAAGACAACTTCAAAACATTAAAATAATCATACTTTTTACCCATGTGTGTGTGTGTATATATATATATATATATATATATATATATATTATATATATAATAATGCTTTGGCACGACTCAAATTATCTTGTCAGGGCAATAAAGCTGACCGCTGCTGATGAGAGGAGGAGAGAGAGAAAGGAAGATGTGGGGATGATGGGTATACCATAGATAGAAATAAATTGCAAAAAATTGTATATAATAAAGAACATGCAAGAAAGAAATCTTATATATGTATACATATGTATAATCATGTATATAATTTATTTCTATGTATGTATAATACATGATTATACATATGTATACATATATAAGATTTCTTTCTTGCATGTTCTTTATTATATACAATTTTTTGCAATTTATTTCTATCTATGGTATACCCATCATCCCCACATCTTCCTTTCTCTCTCTCCTCCTCTCATCAGCAGCGGTCAGCTTTATTGCCCTGACAAGATAATTTGAGTCGTGCCAAAGCAATCACCGTCTGCAAGAGTAAACAACGAGAGATCCAGACCCATTCTACACCAGATAAATCTTCAACCAACTCTTTTACCTACTCTTTCTCTCTCATGTGGCCATTTGCAACATGCAATCTGACAACCTGACATGTGTTTGTGTAGGAATGACATAGTCTGTCTACACAAAGTCATTATCATAGAGCTATTTATTCTTAAACTTTTGTGTTTACACGTTGTTAAGAGTTATAATCTAAAATGTAATATTTAAACGGACGGTAACGTGAATGCTAATGTAAATTATGACTGAATCAATGCACCTTCTGTATTTTCTTGTGTATTTCAATTTGTTTCTTTCCTTTTTTGTCTGTTGACATGTCAGATGGTTTACTGACAGAGTGTTACTCTGACTCTGTTATGTGTGCATGATGGGATCTGTTAACAGAGCGTGTGATTGTATGTGTGTGTGTCCCTCTGTCTGTGTGTGAAGAGAAAATGAGTGTGTGCCTCTTGAAACTGGCTCTTTAATTCATCCGTACACAATCAATGGGCTCAGTAATGGAGTCATGATGGTTTGGTCAAGCGCCTGTCGGGACCTTAACCACCTCCCTGTCACTTGTCTCCCTGAAAACACACACTCACAAACAGGGAGCTGGTCATTTGGCAGCTTTGATGTTAATACAAGATGGAGAGGATTCACACAATAGAACACATACTAAATCATCTGTCAGTCAGCACTGTCTGATGAACGCCTATATAGTAAAAGGGTGAGTGGACATGGGTTTGCAAATACCTGAAGCCGTGTCAAAGCTTCACATATATCCATGTTTGTGATAGTGTATAGGCCTAATGTTTTTCCTATAGACCGCCCCATTATGTGTGCATGCAGTGTGGTGCTGGTGTCCACATCGTCCCCAGAGAGGATTGACTAATAGAGACAGCCAGTGATTAATCATGTCTCCCCTGTGAGGGCTGGAGACACACACACACACACACACACACACACACACACACACACACACACATACACACAGTCCATCAGCCCTGGACACACCCTCACAAACACATTATTTGTTATACTTTAGGATATTTCTATTACTTTTGCATTATTTGCTGCCTTTTTAAATGTATGCCTTATATATATTTATTAGGGATGCAACAATACAGTTAGCCCACGGTTCAATACATACCTCGGTTTTTTAACCACGGTTTTCGGTTCGGTTCGGTTCTGATGGCTTGACACATAAGAGTGTTTTTTTTTGTTATTCTGTGCTTAGACAATAGGAACAGTAAGAGGTTAAGGAGAAAAAAAATAAAAACGATTTATTGCAATACTCCTTTATTTTACTTAAAAGCTAAGCAAAGTCCACTAGTTCCTAGTGTATTGTATAATATACAATTAACACTGACATCTCACAGCTGCTGGTAGCCCATGTAAACTGGGGAACACACAAATTCCTAAATTTTGAAACTAAACATAGGCCTACATTTTAGTAAACATAAAGGGGGTCAGTCTAGGACAACTCGAGGTATCGCACACCGGACGCGCACTTTCTCAGTTTATGGCCAGCAATATTGTTATGTTTATAAGGACATTATGAAACTAAGATAATGCCTGTACTATGTTATGATTGTACTGTACAATACAATCGTTGCTAAGTCTGCAGTCTGAACACTTTACCTCAGAGCGTCCGTTAACTGAATGAATGACAATATCACCTGAAAATCCGATAACATCAGCAATTTTCATTCAAGCAGCTGATTTCTGTGAATGAATGTAAAACTAAATGTATATTGCAGCACAGGGTGAAGTCAGTATATACATGAACGACGATTTGAGACAAATAAATGTACATTTAATGTAAAACTATGTAGATGGCGCTCTGTGGCGCGGCAGGATTTTGAACACGGTCCTGAGCCGTTGCTGGGCGCCGCGGACAGACGCCGAAAGGCGCCAACGGTGTGTGTAGCGCTACGTACACTCATAGAGAATAATGTGTTCGAATTTAAAAGACGTGGCGCTGCGCGTCCGGTGTGCGACCCCTTTAAATTGACCATTTCAAATAAACATATTTGTGCCTTCAGACAGTGATATTGCTGGGTGATGGTGCCGCAGATGTGCAGTCATGTTGGAAGTGTTTCTGTTTGAGTAGGCTACACGTGTATAACAATGCTTGCACACAGTTATTTTTATTGTTTACCGTTTTTTCTTCCTCGGCACTATACTCAACGGCAAAACCGAAATGTCCCGACACCACGGATTTGAAAGACGCCGGCGCTTCCTCGTACTGTAGCCTCACTTCACCGCCGCTTGCCATGTTAAAGTGTGGAATGATGGTTAAGCGCCCCCTAACTTTAGAGCATAGTGATTGAATATTTACTCGCGGGGAATTTCCTTATCAGCTAGTAGACTTACAGGCACACACAAAGAGTCAATTCGGAGAGAAATAAATTATTTAAACGTAAAACCGAAAAAACCGCAATTCATAAGCGCGTATTGAACCGTGGATGTCGTACCGAACGGTTCAATATTATATTGAGAATTGTGGCATCCCTAATATTTATAGCTTTATATATATATATATATATATATATATATATATATATATACACAGTGGGGAGAACAGGTATTTGATACACTGCCGATTTTGCAGATTTTCCCACTTACAAAGCATGTAGAAGTCTGTAATTTTTATCATAGGCACTCTTCAACTGTGAGTGACGGAATCTAAAACAAAAATCCATTGTATGGTTTTTAAGTAATTAATTTGCATTTTATTGCATGACATAAGTATTTGATCACCTACCAACCAGCAAGAATTCCGGCTCTCACAGACTTGTTAGTTTTTCTTTAAGAAGCCCTCCTGTTCTCCACTCATTACCTGTATTAACTGTACCTGTTTGAACTCGTTACCTGTATAAAAGACACCTGTCCACACACTCAATCAAACAGACTCCAACCTCTCCACAATGGCCAAGACCAGAGAGCTGTGTAAGGACATCAGGGACAAAATTGTAGACCTGCACAAGGCTGGGATGGGCTACAGGACAATAGGCAAGCAGCTTGGTGAGAAGGCAACAACTGTTGGCGCAATTATTAGAAAATGGAAGAAGTTCAAGATGACGGTCAATCTCCCTCGGTCTGGGGCACCATGCAAGATCTCACCTCGTGGGGCATCAATGATCATGAGGAAGGTGAGGGATCAGCCCAGAACTACACGGCAGGACCTGGTCAATGACCTGAAGAGAGCTGGGACCACAGTCTCAAAGAAAACCATTAGCAACACACTATGCCGTCATGGATTAAAATCCTACAGCGCACGCAAGGTCCCCGTGCTCAAGCCAGCGCATGTCCAGGCCCGTCTGAAGTTTGCCAATGACCATCTGGATGATCCAGAGGAGGAATGGGAGAAGGTCATGTGGTCTGATGAGACAAAAATAGAGCTTTTTGATCTAAACTCCACTCGCTGTGTTTGGAGGAAGAAGAAGGATGGGCACAACCCCAAGAACACCATCCCAACCGTGAAGCATGGAGGTGGAAACATCATTCTTTGGGGATGCTTTTCTGCAAAGGGGACAGGACGACTGCACCGTATTGAGGGGAGGATGGATGGGGCCATGTATCGTGAGATCTTGGCCAACAACCTCCTTCCCTCAGTAAGAGCATTGAAGATGGGTCGTGGCTGGGTCTTCCAGCATGACAATGACCCGAAACACACAGCCAGGGCAACTAAGGAGTGGCTCCGTAAGAAGCATCTCAAGGTCCTGGAGTGGCCTAGCCAGTCTCCAGACCTGAACCCAATAGAAAATCTTTGGAGGGAGCTGAAAGTCCGTATTGCCCAGTGACAGCCCCGAAACCTGAAGGATCTGGAGAAGGTCTGTATGGAGGAGTGGGCCAAAATCCCTGATGCAGTGTGTGCAAACCTGGTCAAGAACTACAGGAAACGTATGATCTCTGTAATTGCAAACAAAGGTTTCTGTACCAAATATTAAGTTCTGCTTTTCTGATGTATCAAATAGTTATGTCATGCAATAAAATGCAAATTAATTACTTAAAATTCATACAATGTGATTTTCTGGATTTTTGTTTTAGATTCCGTCTCTCACAGTTGAAGAGAACCTATGAGAAAAATTACAGACTTCTACATGCTTTGTAAGTGGGAAAACCTGCAAAATCAAATACTTGTTCTCCCCACTGTATATAAAGACAATTACATAAATGATGCTATAAGAATAAATGACCCAAAGAATAATCTAAAATTCCAAATACAAGTTAAATGCTGATTTTGACCAATTTTTTTATAATTGTAAAAATTATAAGAAGAAAATTTAGAAAATTATATGGATGTATAACAAAAAAAAAAATGAATAAAGTAAACTGGTAAAGTTATAACATATATATGTTACAACTTTAACAGTCATCCCAATTTACTTAAAACACACCAGGCACTACACCACATGTGGTCTCTAAAGCATCCCATTTCTCTTGTCCATTTCTTATTCTTCCTTCCATCTCTCTGTTTCCCCCTATTTCTCTCTCTAAGGGAGTGAGTGATGGCTAGCAGAAGACAGAGAGATAAATCCTGAAGCATGGAGGGGGTTTGGCGCATGCTGCTTGTCAGCGCGTTAAAGATGATTAATGTGGGATGCCCCCCTGTGCCGGACCCCTGTGTGCAAAAAGGTGGGGACTCCGTTTAATCTGAAGGGCCGGCGAGACCAGCGTGCAGAGAGGGGCAATAACAAGGAAATAGGACTGACAGAACTTTTTAGTGCTGAGATTTCTCACCTAAATGCCATGCTGTGAGAGAGAGAGAAAGAGAGAGAAATAGAGAGATGCCTTTGACAGCTCTGACTGAGTGCTGGCCTGATCTTCTCTAATTTGCCAAGATGGATAGCTCTCTCTCACCATCTCACACTCTGTCTTCAAATCCCCTCTTTTTCCCTCTTCTAGACATAGCACACCTTTATCACAGTACATTCGCTCACCCGGACCTCCATTCTGATAGCACAGCTAATGAGGGCCAGAGCCAGCGGCCTCTCTCTGCATTAGACATCCCCTAATTATTAAAAGCACTTTCATCACACGTAACCTTTCGCTAACCCCACTGATAGCACAATTACACACTGGACGGCTGAGTTAGCGCATGTTAATATCTTAATAGCGTAAAAATTTGCTGCCTTGGAGAAGGCAGAATCGAGCTAACTTGGCCGCTAGCTGTGTGGTGATGTAGCATTTGCCTCTAGCTGCCTCTGACACTCTTTGTATGTTGTTTTACAAGCCGTTGTGTAAAAAAAAAAAAAAGACAGAAAAAGAGCTCCACAGAAGCCACCTCAAAAGCATGCTCCCCTGGTAGCTGGCAGCCCGCCATCGGCAGCTCCGGCTGGGGCTGTTAGCTGTCTGTCTCTCCTCTCATTTAGCCTCACGCAGCATAACTCAAACAGCATGCGCCTATTTATTTAACTGCTTCCAAATGCAGAAAAATCCCTCCATGCTTACATATCTGTGTCCATAAAACCTGCCGCGGCAGATACTGTGAAACGTTTAGATAGAAAATTGACATATAACATACGTAGGCATCTTTTAAAGATTTATAATGGTATAGTAACACTCCACACATCACTGTTTGGGCAAGTCCCACCTTGACCTTTTAAACATTACTCTCATAATTGCAGTAAATTCACTCGTTCGGTGGGATTAATGGTCTTCGTCTGGTTTGCTAGGAGTCAAGAGTACGTTTTTGAGTTTAGGTGTGTGTGCCACGTGTGTGAGTGTGTGCTTGGTGAACAGAGAGCTCTTAACGCATTGGCGAGAGAACAAAGCTGCCACTAATGGGCACAGGCAGAGAGCATGTGCCTTTGGAAACCTCTCTTTGCTTACAGTGTGCCCATGCTGAGCTCAAGATGGAGATGGAGATGGTAAGGAGTCCCCCCTCCAAACCTGGGAATGCCTAAATTAATTTACAAACACCAGCTGCCTCCTGTAAAGCCGATCACTACACCCACAGGTGCCCAACTGCACCAACTGCACAGCATGGGCATGAAAGTAAATGGATTAATGTACATCTTTTTAGCTTATTCTTCTTTGATCTAGAGGAATTCATTAAAAAAATTTGCCCACATGGTTTGATAAATAAAACAGCTGGTTTTAAATAAATTAGCTGGTTCACCTAGCGATGGTTTTAACCAATCTTACAAACGTAAAACAAAAGCTATTCTAAGATGTTTTACAGAGTGGTACAAAATAAAGTACAAAAATCATACTTTAAACCATATTTTGTGTTTTGACTATTCTGTCTGACCAAAAAAACAACTTAGACTAAGGTGGTTCAGCCAACAATGGTTTAACCAATCATCAGCTAAGCAAATTCATAATGTGACCAGCTTAGTTGATAATTGGTCACAACCATTGCTAGTAAACGTAATATGCTACGTTTTGGGCACTTTTATATTCACCCAGCATTTTAACAGTAATATACAGCTTGTGCCAATAACAGACCAGTATTGTCAGTCTAAAACCTATTTAAGCTGGTTCAATCTGGTCTAAGCTGTTTTCAGCAAGGCAACAACATTTAAATACAAAATACATGAAATATGAGAAAAATGGTTTTATGGATTATCACTGGTTTAATGCTTTCACTGATTAAACTAGTTACTCTCTTTGGCCATGACCATAAAGAAGGTCCCCACTACCACCCAAAAAATTTGTCCTCTTCTTTTCTCATTTCATACAAGAGCACGACGTTAAACGGGTTTTCCAAGCATCAAGTGTTTACGCCTGCCTCATTCTCTCTCCTCTTGCCTTTAAGCATGCCAACATCAGTAAACAGTGAAATCTCTCAGCCTCTTACCGAATGTAACCACATTACGCTGTCTGATAACGTCGTCAAATAATGCCCGATAAGAGGAATTTGATTTGATTCAGGGCCTTTTTTCCCTCCCTTTCAAATGCTTCTCTTTTCTTCTCCTTGCCTTAAGGCCACTCAAACACACACACACACACCTCTTTATACTCTGCATCTTCAAAAATGACACTGCCTTGTATGTGCAATCAAATAAATCCAGCGGGCCTGTCAGCCTTCATTTTTTCGCCTCCCCTCCTCCCTAAATCAGAGCAAGGTGAGCCGCTACAAGTCATCTCCATAATGGGAAATATGTGCTTTATACGCAAAAGGAGGGGAATTAAACTGATAATGGGACTGGCCCAGACTGTCCATGTGTCTGTGTGTGTGTGTGTGTGTGTGTGCTTTTTTACTTTATTGTAAGTGAGCAGAGGAAACACTAAGCAGGCTGGACAGTTCCTAGGCTGATTACTCAGGGTTAGGTGAAAAAGAGGGGAGAGGATGAGAGAAGAAGGGAATGAGGCATCGCGCCTCATTCGAGAGGACGTCTGATGAAATGGAACGAGGTCATCCTCGGTTTGGGACCTGACGAGCGTCGGCGTTGGCGTCTGTGCTAACCGTGCACGGAGGCCGATCACGGCTGACAGTGATGCATTGTGCTGTTAAACAGCAGCTCCTCATGCTACCGATCACACACACACACATACTCAGGGTGTCACATTTAAAAAGGCAAATGCAATCAGCACCTGAGAGAGGAGTGGGACGAGGGGAGTGGTTTTGTGTCGGTATCACTCTGTCATTCTCTCTCAGTGGGGAGGAGTGTTTGGTTAAAGATGATGTCGGTTTGATGCGTATAATCAGCATATGTGCGGGGCGTGCAGAGATGTGCTGGCAGTGATGTGGAAACGCAAGCCAGTTTTAGGGCCAGATTCATAACTGTGCTCATCAGAGGGGAGGAGACTTGATTATCAGAACACACAAACAACTTTAAGGACTTTTTAAAGGGCATGATGGGAAATTGTTTTGCTAGTCTGTGTATGGCAGGGTTGTGCAAAATACATGTAGAATTGAAATTAGAATTAATAAGTGTGAATTTGAATTCAATTTTAATTAAATTAGTCACGCGCCACAGGTACACTATACTGTTCAAAAGACTTTCTTAAAGAAATTCATACTTTTATTTAGCAGGGATGCTTTAAATTTACAGTATTAAGTCATTTATAATGTTAAAAAAGATTTCTATTTTAAATAAAGCTGTTTTTTAACTGTCTATTATCAAAGAATCATGAAAGCAATGTCATGGTTTCCACAAAAACACTAATATTAATATTAAAAATATTAAGCAGTGCAAAATTTATAATAATTAAAATGTTTCTTGAGCACCAAATCAACCAATATTTTACAATATTATTATTTTTCACTGTATTTTTTTATCAAATAAATGCAGCCTGGGTAAGCACTTAATTTCAAAACATTTTAAAAATCTTACCAACCTCAAACTTTTGAACGGTATTGTACACTGAAAGTTTGTCTTGCTTTTCTAGTTAAAATTGTTTTAAATGAATTTCAATTCATTTTAATTCTACTTCCTTTCATTCAAATTGCAATGTTTGCTGCCTTTATTCAAATTCAGGAATTGATTCAATTCTGAATGCTGCACAATCCTGGTGTATGTGCGGAGAAGATGGTGTGCACAGGTTTAAGAGTGACTGTGGCTTGCTTTGGAGAGCATGTGGGTTTACTTTGAGGGGATAGTGTTGAGAAGGCGTCTTATTGTGGTAAGTGTGTGTGTGTTTGGTTTGAGTGTATGGTGTTCAGGATAAGACTTGTGTCAGTGGGTGTGAGCGCTCACAGTAGTGACAGCTGTTTATTCAATCAATCACCTTGTGGATGGCACAGCAGAGTGAAACGGCTGGAGATTGAGTTTTGCCTCACAGGGGAAAATGGAGCAAATTAATAGACCATTACCCAGGCGCTGACCCAGGAAATGAGAGTGACACTGCAGGGTTAGATCTGCCAGCTTGCTTACCTTGCTCGGTCTCCCTCTCTTTCTATCTCTCTACAGTCCTCACCGAAGGCAAAAGCCTCAGTCCCAGCACCCCCTGCTCCTCCCTAGGGGTAAAGACCATTACGAATCTGGCTTTGTGACTGAGAGGAGGCAGGGAAGGGCACATATCTGCTTAAATATGGATGGATTTGTGCAGCTCTATGAAATCATGTGTTTGTCTGAACAGGTGGGCCATGTTTGCTGAGTGGGCAGGGTTGAGTCCCAGAGGACATCATCCCTGTTGGGCTTTGCACACGTGGGCGAAAGTTTTTGCATTCAAGGGTCATTTGTCAACGACCAAAATACCTAATGTCCAATTATATGTGCAGTGAGAGCGCTAAGACACATACTGTGCTACTCATATCCCATTGCTGAATATGGGTGATCCAGGAACCTGCCCAAAATATTCTGGTCAGAAGGTCAAAGGTCATTTCAGCAGTCCTTATGTGCTCAGCATACTCAGACATAACACAGACATATCCAAAAGGTCTTAAAGAGTGCTCATCTGGAAAACATCTGTTGTGTACAAATATTTGATAAACATCTTTAAAAATCAGTTTTATATAAATTCTAAATCATACATATATTCAAGACATTTTCTAAATTACTATGTAAAATCTGACAGGAAATGTCTTGCAGTTTAGCAAACGGTCACACAAATCAAGATGTCTCTGCAATGTATCTGTGTTATTAGGGCAGCATATCTAGTCGAGTGAACAGGAATGATAATAATTCTATAAATAATGCTAAAAAAGTAAAGTAAATTGAATGCTAAAGCTGATGCTAACGTTGCTTTAAAACTCGAAAAAGTGCATTGAATGCTAAAGCTAATTCTAATACTGCTAACTCACACAATGTGCATTCGAAATGTGTTGAAGCATGAATGTAAAACAATATACTTTGTGTGCCCTGAACAAATGTTTATATAATAAAACGGCAAAAAAGTGCTTTTAATAAGATTTGATTTTGTGTAAAAAAAAAAAGTAATAAAGAAAGGGCATATCTAAAGATTAACAAAAGAGAGACAAAGGCTTGGCCAGATGGCATATTGCACGCTGAGTGCTCAGCCTTGTAACTGATGCCATGTGCTGCCTACTTTATGCTTGTCCATTAGTGGGCTTGTACACACACACATGAGCACTGTTTCCTAAATAATGCCTAACCATAATTGATAGCACAAAGCCACCAATAACCTCTACAGGTTTCTTTTCATCAGTAAACTGCCGTCGGTGTGCCCCTCTCACGTTCTCTCTCTCTTTTCCTTCCTGCTCTCATATGCTTGTGAGGGGGAAATAATTACCAGAGCCAATTTACTGTTTATACTCTGATGTTTTAACTAATTACCACTAATGGTGACAGAACAGCAGCCAGTGGAGTTAATTGAATTTAGACTGCAGGTCCATCTGAATAGAGCCTCTCAGGAACTGTCATAACCGACCGCCCCCCACTTCTGCCTGCGTTAACACCCCTGCCTGTCATCGCTTACAAATGCACACACACACACACACACACAATGTCGAATGCATAAACACAGACAACTCACATTCACACGAATCGCCTGCCCACTCCACATCAACTCCCTTTCATTCCTGTATAATCTCATATTATAGATGAATATAGATGTCTTATTAGCATATGAGGCTGACATGTGTACTAAAGTCAATTGTCAGATCATTTTTATTTCTATGATGAATGTCAAAATGCTTTGTAAAACGTCAAAATAACCAATCAAATGCTGTGCATTTGCATAAAGTTCTGTCACTCGTGTCACCTTAAATCGGAAACTTTTATTCAAGTCTTGATGTAACAGAAGTAGCAACAGATCTTTTCTTCCGCCTTGTGACATAAATCCGAGTGAAACGGATTAAGGAAAAATAAATAAATGTACGATGAGGACTTGGTTCTATCCATTGGTTGTTGATTGGATGGAAGCAATGGATTGGATGAAGAAAAGAGTGAAGTTTGGCATTCGACATTAGAAAGTCTATTGTTTCACCAGAAGATCGAGTTATGACATTGATTATAAATTACAAGTTCAAATAATAAACAAACATTTGCATGAAGGAATTGTTCACAACAAGATGCGTTTAGAAAATAATAGAAAGGTGAATTTCCATTTCATGCCAACCTAAAAAATGGCTTTGTCTTTGCAAATCTCCGTCAATGTGAAAGCCCTTTAACATTCTGATGGTTTATCACGTCACGTCTGGTTAGGACATTCTGTGTCAGTAACCTTACACAGGCATTTCTGATTCCTGCTGTTCTGGTTAGCCTTTGCTTGGCCCCTGACTCAACACATCCTGCTTCAGCAATTTGGAAGAGCCAAGACAAAAAAAAAAGTCGTAAAAGAGCTGCCTGATACACTAAAGGCTTAATGATTTGAAAGTTACAAGAGAAAGTGCTGCGGGCCGTCACCGTCAATCATATCTAGTACCAACGCATACGCCAAACGCTCTGGCCGCTGAGCTCACTCTTCGCATGCGACATGGACGCTCCCGGGCCATTTTGAGAGCGCGTGCAACGGTTAACCTCTTTCCCCCCTCCTTCGACCCGGAGCGCATGAGACATATTCCTTTTTACACGTGTTAACCTGCTGGCCTCCTCCGCAGTAGATCAGATCAATGGAGCTGAGCGCCGAGGTGTAGTCATGGCCCTGGTGCGGAAACCGACTTTGGCTCAGAGGCTGTGATTTGAATATGGAACCTGTGAACATGCTGTAATCTCACCCGCGACAGCTCAGTGTATTGAATGACTCTAAATTGATTTTCTGTTCCAAAAGCCACTTTTCTCATGTACTTGGCAGTTGGAGTACAGCCCTAAAGGAAGTTCCGGTCTCTGTTGCCTGCTTAAAGCCCTCAGTGCGGCACTCCTCTCGCCCTCCTGCCGCAGTCGCTCCAGCTCTGGTGTAGACGGAGTTTGAGGGATGGAGAAAGTGAGATGTGGATTGATTTGTCATCAGAGACGCTTCTGTGTCTGCCTGTCTGCAGCTTGTGCCCAAAGCGGAGAGCTGTGAGTCTAACCCTGCAATACGACAACACAGCCATCTCTATTTATCTCTACCTCAACCACACACACACACACACACACACACACACATAAACACACACTCTTCTGGGCATTAGGGCCAGGGATTTCCTGTTCCTAGCTTCTGCTCATCTGTCAGCAAAAGCAAGGAGCTGACATGAGCTAACACCTCCATTCCACAAACCATTTAGAGCCTAAGCCTCCCTCTCTCCCTCTCTCTCCCTCTCACTTTCAGAGAACAGTTAACACGGCACCTGTGCTTCACAGGAGAGATTGGGAGAAATAAAGCTATCCCGCTGCCCTGAACACAAAAGCAAACTCACTACTGAGCTGATGATATTTTCTATCCCCTAACCTAAACCCTCACAAAACTGCGCCTTTAGATTTTAATTAAACATTATTTAATATGCTTATTAAGCAGAGACATTTGCTCATAATACAGGCAAAACACTCACAGACTTAAAGGGATAAACAGATCTAAAAATGTTGGTTAATACAGAAAGGAGGATAATTATTTTTCATGTTATGGTCGATAACAATAAATGGCCAATATTAAATTGTAAAAAACGTCTAAATACATTAAAAAATAAAACACTAAAATCAGTCATTTTAAATGCTACAAATGAATTTATGCATCACATCATTAAAATGTGCAGTATAAATAATATATGATATATATAATATATAAATGAATATTTATTTTGAGATTTGCCAAACCCAGAAGGCCCCAGAGCGAACACAGTTGAGCACATCTACCCAAGTGATTTAATATCACACCGTCACACAGTCACACATATACCAGCATCCATTTCTATGTGTTTGTGTGTGTACTAATCTGTCAGAGGGAGTATGACTCAGAAATATGGCACGGGGTCACAGCAGTGGAGCAGAAGGCTAACAGGAGCGTTGCTAGTTAGACGTTTCTCAGTATAAATGGGCTGTGATTTATCCTCAGCACAGCAGCACAACTGCATACAGCCTGACTTGCCCAGCCTGGTCTCAATCACTCTATCCTGTCACCTCTCCAAAGCTACTGTCAGTCCTGTACTCAGTCTCTCACTCTCTTACCCTCCCTTATATACAGTCGACCCAAAAAGTGAAAGTATTAAAAAGTTTACTTAAAGTATTTACTTTAAATCACACTATTTTTTTTTTTTTAATTCTTCATCTACTCATCCTCATGTTGTTCCAAACCTCAATAACGTTCTTCTGTGAAACACAAAAATGTATCATTTAAATGTTTGTGTAGTTCTTGGTATGATACTTTGTAATATAATGTAAAAACGTTCATACATTTGTAAGGCCAATTTAAGTTTCCAAATACTTTTAGGGGCCACTGCATTTCCCAAATGTAAACAACATTGTTAGAATGAAGCACAACTTTGGGAATTCTGAATTCACCATCATGGTTCTGAAGAGTGACTTCAGAAACAGATGTGTTCATTTCTTCAGGAGGTCTGTATGATGGATTGACAGCTCACCTGCATGTGAGGGCGAAGCCCATTACAGCTCTCAGGCTGTTATCAGGTCTTGTCACCGACAGGCGACACTCAGCTAATCCTCCCACAGTGCTGCCATATCTGTATCTTTAGCTGGCATATATCTCTTTCTCTCTCTTTCAGTTTCTCCTCTCAGCGGGCAGAACTGGCAGATGGGTTTAATAAAGGCCATAGTGCAAATGAGGGCTGAGCATGGAGATGGTTATCTGGAGGAGTGGGTTTTAGAGCAGGCAAACCTCAGGCCACACCCGATATGAAAAGACCATGGGGTCCTCAAGGGTCCCCCAGAGCCTCCAAGAGAATGCCTCAATCAGACATGGCCGATTCCATCATAAACATGAGCGAGCCACCACTGGACACCACAGTGATCTTATCCATGTCTATCTCTAGGGTCCAACATCACCAGCTTCTCCATCAGCTTTATAAAGGAGTATGTTATGACTTTTAACAGCAGAGGGGGATGTTACCCCTTGGCTATGGTGTGTGAGTGAGTGGTTAGATGGCTGTTTAACCTTTAACCTTATGGACATTACTCACCCAGTATCTGCTTCCCCATGAGCAGAGCCCAAAATGAATATTCGCAAAGCTCCAAATGCAAGAAAATGGTATATAGAGTAAATAGAGTATTAGAGAATGTTTACCATTTTGTATTATTTTCATATATATATAATGCACAAAATACATTATGCAACAAAAATAATCTACAAATATTAAGCTACAAATATTTATGCCTTATAATCTTTTTAAATTCCCTGCCATTAACAGGTGTGACTAAAAAGTTAATTTTGGGCTCCAAGAGACAAAAAGGAAAGAGATGACAGAGATGTCATGAACAGGAGACACCAAAGTGAACAAGTGAGGAGGGAGGGCTGATACTCAAAGCAGGAGCACAAGGATCAATAGAAAATTAAGAGGCTGAAACGGTTCTGCTGGCATTCCCTTGCTAACCTCCTCACTCCTGTATCATCTACTTTTCCTCTATCTCACGTTCTCCCACACACACACACAAAAACACACACACTCTCTCCCATTTTCTCTTTTTCTCCAGCACCCTGGTGTCTTCCCAGTACGGTACGGCGACAGACAGAGAAAGAGAGAGAGAAAAAACCTTGTGAGGGAGCTGACAGGAGATGGTGGTGTTTAGGAGTTTAAGCATTAAAAAAGGGGTGAAATAAAGCAATGGAGCAGCGTAATAGCAGCGAGCGAGGGAGGGAGGGAGCTTTAGCAGTCTGCTGGCTGTCTGGGGACTCAAATCTCAGAGCAATTTTCGGGCCGGGTGATTGGCAGCTTGATGTGTATTCTTCCCCTGCAGGAGCGGGGCGATAACTCTGGCCCAGTCGCCCATCTCGGGCCTGTTGTGGGGCTATTACAATGACAATGCCGATAAGGGACATTTATCACTCCTGTGGCGCGCTGACAGAGAGGCCCCATCAACAGGTCTACCGGGGCCTGTGAGGCACGAGCGAGGAGAGGACGTTCACTGAGCCTGAATTACGGGCCACTCTCAGCCACATAACAATGCGTTTATCACAAGCATACGCACATGCACACATACACAAATAGATATGTACACACATTCACACAATATACAACCCAGATATGACACACAATACAGGAAAAGATGCTTTTGCAATATATTATTTGCATACATCTGCTCAGTATTAAGGCCCCTTCACACCAAAGATGATAAATATAACTATAAAGTTTAAATAATTGTTCTAATTCTATGAGAATACGGAAGTGCACATTGCAACAATAACGCCAAAGAAGAACGATATTGTTGGAATCATTGGAAGAACTATATCACTGGAATTGTTGGAAGAACAATATTGTTGGATAACGACACAGAATAACGATGTTGTTGGATACCAGCAAAAGAACGATAAAAACGTTGACAGCCAACCAGAATCCAAGTTTATAGAGCCTGTGCATTTAAAGCAGCAGACGAAATAACTGCACATGCGCACTTCGAAAAAAAACTGTTATCCTACATTTGCGTGGACACTAATATAGTTATCACTATAGTTATCAATCTTGGTGTGAACAGGCCTTTAGACATTATGAGACATTTTTCACATTTTCTCCATCAATTTGGGGGAGAATTTTTTTTTTTAGATTAAGTTTAAAATGACTAAAAATCAATCATCAATCAATCTATCAATCAATAGAGCTTAAATGATTTGATCACACATGAGATGTTTCAACAGCAAGAAACAGTAAAAATTACTGCATCTTACTGTGGTGTTCTTGTTCTGTTTCGTTCATAAAATACAGTCTATATCTAAAAATACAAGTCATGCAAGTCAAATTACAAGTAAATAAAATGCTTTTTTTTGTCTTTTTAGAGACTTTTTAAGTCTTTTTAAAGACTTTTATGCAATCATTTGACACTTGAAAATGACAAATAGTGGAGTAGGTCTTTGCTTTCAGCAGCGTATGATAACAATAGCATTGTGCTGCAGTGTACGGCACGCAGGGCTCTTTGTGTCAATCTGCCCTCTGTGGTCAAAGGGCCCCATTATGTTAAGGAAGGTGGCACGGCTCAGACCCACAGCTGTGGACTGGTGGAGGGCGGTGGCTGGTCCAAAATAGGGTTATTGACCCCCTCCCCACACACTTAAACACACCAGCCTCTGAGACCTGAAACTAAATAAGCCACAGTTACACCCAGCCACCTGTAGGGAGCGCCAACGGTGAGAAAACACAGAAAATTAAAGACATGTGGCCAGAGTAATTCAGATTGTGCATCTACCTTCACATCCGTGTCAACACTTGGATGTCTGGAGATGAAAGATACAGAATTCAAAGAAAACACTCTGAATGAAGACTTCTGTGAAAAAAATTACCAAACGGACTAAACGGTCTATGGTGGCAGCCTGTTGACAGCTGGATCTGAGGTTAAGCCCTGTTCACCTTGTGAATTAGAGCACACATTAAGGCTCTGAACCCTTCTTATCCACCCCAAGAAGCTGCTTCTACCCTTTCTGTCCCCCATTTTATGGCCCTGACCTTGAGCCATTAACACTACAAACCTCCAGACAGGCCGGATACTTTACAACACTAACAGACTGAGAGAGTTAAAAATGGTAGAGACTATAATGATGGTAGATAAATAGCCGGATGCAACCCTTAAAAAATTATGAATGACTTCCACCCCATCTGACAGAATCCAGATTTTATTCGCTTCGTCAACAGTGCTGAACATCACAGTCACCTAAAACCCAACAAATAAACACAAAATTACATGCACCAGAATAAACACCAACTCCATTTATCATCGGGATTCCAGCCCTGCCCACACTGTGCCTTCAACGAGCCGCAGAAACAAACTGCTCCTGATGGATGAGCACTTCTCGGGCAATAAATGTATTAACTTTTAACTATCAGCTACCGCTTGGCATGAGAAGCGCCTGCGATGAATTAACCCCCCGGGTACACCTTCATAACTCAGAGGCAAGTTTTCTCTCCCCTCCGTTTTTGGCCATCTATCTCTATTTCTTCAGAAGGGCATTAGTCAGGTATCTATTACCCATTAGCCTCTTTCTTCACACACCACATGAGACTAAATGCAGGGGGAAAGGTCCAAAGCTGCCTCCATGTTCAACAACAGTCATTTCCTGCTATCTAAGTACAGTACAAATAGTCTTTTGAGCATGTAAAACTCAAAAGGGATGTTGTCCCAATTGAAAAAGCATGTTTCAAAGCTAACTTTAGGACATTTTAAGCAGTTATATGTGACAACTAAATGCTTTCAAAGGGGAAAGCCATTAAAATGTGTGACGTCAAATCCACCACCTATATGTGTGTTCTGCTTAAGGAGGGAGTTGGTTAAAGCGTATTAGTCAAGAGGTGAGTGTTGATAGGTATTTAGTCTAATTTACACATAGACACACACACACACTCTTGACGCATTGCAGAATGACCCATGCCCTGTTTATTGACAGACTCCAGCCAGTCTGGAGTTCATATGTAGTCTTCATAATCTCTGTAGAGATGATTAAAAATTAATTGATCACCACAATATTATCCATACTCCCCAACCAACCAGCACAGATGACAAACCAGCTAATAAATGTTAATTACTGCCCTGTTTCCCTTCCTGTTTTATGACCCCTGCCAGTCTTAGGCCTCCTGATATCAGGTTGTAAATTCATTAGACGCTAACACACCTAGCAGGGCCAGCTCATTTAGCAATGACAAACAAGATTAGGACAGGAGCGAGGGTTGGTGTTCCCTCGGACTCCCGTCACCTGATAAGAATGTATGTCTTCTGTGTTTCTGCTGAACACAGGCAGGTATCCAAGTTGTGACACCTCAATCATCTATGAATGAATGAATGAATGAATGAATCTATCTTTTGTATGACTGCGATGTGTATGTTTGCAAATACAAAATATTAAATCATCTGATCTCTATTATATTCAGCACAGATGCTTATTTTTACCTGTTTGTCTGCATATAATTGAATTGGCACGGGTGGATATAACAAAATAATTTAGACCTAGAAATCAAAGTCGGAGAGAAAAAAGAGATAGAAGTGTGAGGCTAACTGAAGATTTTGTGAGGGGATAATTTCATTAAAGTATATTAGGCTCTGTCATAACCAGGCAATACTTTTAAGACATTCATATTCATCTGAACACACTGATCGAACACAAAAAAGCCACCATCGCCTGTCACATTAAATTGCCAAATAATACAAGGCAGGCTCTAACCTCACCACCACAAACAAAAGACATCAGCCCATTTTTATCTTAGATTAAAAGAAGCAGTGGGGTGCATGCCAGACGTCAGAAGAGAATCTAAAAATCAATCAATCACATGGTGCTTATCAGGAACAGCGACTATGACATCCGCAGACTAGCAGCCAATTTCCCTTGAAAGAAAAAAAAAGCCTAAAGTCAAGACCAATGCTGTTTAATCCCTTTACACCAAGTCTTTTAACTTACAACACAGACGATCTTTAAATAACATATGTCCACTGGAGTTAGCAAATTAATGCTGTCCTTCTCACAATGTCGTATAATCGGCTGAAAAAAATTATCACCACCAACCTCTTACCTAAGAGTTAGATGTGAAACAGACAGTGGAATTTTTTCCAGCAGTGTAAAATGTGACACTCCGACAGAGCCTGAGGCCTGGTCCCTGTGAAACACAAATCTCAAAACACTCTTATTTACAGAGAGAGATGAATGTACTCTCCTCCAGACTCAAGTGCTTAGACTGTTGACAGTAAGAGACTTCTTGGCCTAAACTCTCTTAAGCCCTCAATCACTGCATACTAACAGCTGTAGCAGCCTAAACCAGGGTTAATGGAGCAACAGTAAGGCTGGGGTAGTTCAGTGCTGCTAGGTTTGTTCGTTTAGTGGGAATCATTCAAGAAAGGTCAGTCAGAGGACTTAAGGAGGATACAAAAAAAAAAAAAAAAAGGAAATGTAATATAAGTATTTTTTTTCTTAGAAAATGTTCTTACATTTTCTTATTTCTCTTAAGATTAAAATTATTTTGAAAACCAAAATAAATAAATGTATAATAAATTATTATTAAGAATAATATCATTAAAAGCTCCACATTTTCCTTTTGGACGGCATAATTAATTAAAGTAATTGGGTGATCCTTATGTTTTGACTGACATGACTAGAAAAACAAGCTCCTCACAAAATTGATTTTTAAACCCTAACTATTAAACGTCTCATTTTGCATATACTGAGAGTTTATGTGGAAGTCATGCGGCACGTCTCCAGTTTCATCAGTCTATGGGACATTTTCCTGATGACATTTCTCCACAATGCTCTGTGACATCTGCATCAACAACTGGTGCATAGCGCCACTGAAGGTCAGGGATAATGGGAGAAAAGGCCAAGGAAATATTAGACTGCTTGAAAACAGCGCAAGCTCAGGCTCACCAGCAACTGTCACTCGTAACGTAAGTATATATGAAAGGTCAAGACTGAGGGACAGTTTCCGTCAGGTTGACAGGCAAGGCTGGGCTGTGGTACTAAGTTTCTGCTAGTGCGAAAAGCACAGTTCGGTGAAAACTGCCATGAAGTAAGGTCCTGTAGGTGAGTGAAGACATGTTGACAGCTGATGGCATTTTTTAAAGGGCTTTATATTAAGACATTTTGAAAGTTGTGAGAGTAGAGGACGTAGCCTTGAGGCACTCCTTCAGACTACAGTGCAGTACATCATCGGTCAAAAAGGAGATGGATGGCTGTTAAGCAATAAGGAGGAAGAGGCGTACCTGTGGTAGGCTCATGCCGTTAGCTCACTCAAACCACATTACCAAAGGGCCTCTTCCTCAGGCTAACGGCCAGCCAGGTGGTGCTGTAGTCTGGGCTGCCTGCCTTGCTCAGGAGGGTAAGAAAGAACAGGCATGGGGTCTCCTTACAGGAAACCGAGGTTATGATGCCGCAGACACGTTTTGAAAACATTCTCACACTGCCACTTTGAAATCGGCATCCGCACCAAAACCAGGATTAAATAACAGTGAGGATGTGAAGTGAAGAAGGCAGGCCACACAACACTGAGGGAGTGAGGAGCAGCCACCGAACAGACACCTCGCAGAGGCGAGTCACTCAATCTCAACTGCCCCACCACAGAAAATGATCACATTTCCCTCAGTGTGTAGCAGAGCTTCTGCTGCTAGAGTTTCCCCAGGTGAAGAGTTTGCCTTAAGCAGTGGTCATTAAACCCATCCTGATTCATTAGTCTACAGCTGTTCCTCATTAGCTCAAACGTATGAGCCGTAGTTGCTCTCTTTTACATACACAATAGCTCTGTTTCAAATCCTAGTAAGCTGCCTTGCTGTCTAATACCTATATAAGCATCCTTGCTAGATTATGAAACGTTACCACTGGCCAGGGCTTAATTTGAGTTAAGATGCGAGGGAGTGACATCCCCCTTGTTGAAAAAAATGACAAAAAGCATACCCTCTTCACCACCATCCCATTAAAAGTGTTGTGTATTATGTAAAACTTATCATGCAAATTAAATATCAAAATTATCTACAAATAATTAAGAAACTATAAATAACAGCGATTGACCAATCAGAACTCCAAGACAAGAAACCTTACGCCGTTTTTCCCGCTGTTCAACATAGCCAAGAGAATGGCTCAAGCACATCTTTTGATGTTCTTTAAAAAGAAGAGAACAGAAGGAATGATATTTCTTTGATTAGTGTTTAAGGACATTCCCCTGACATAACATTAGAAAGAATAACAAACATAGCTAAAGTATGTTGATTAAGTAAGGGATCGTTAGCATTGAATTGATGGAAGTGAATTCAAATCACAGAGGTGATAATGCACATATGCATAGCATATGTTAGCTAAATGTATGTGTGTTTATTTATGTATTTAATAAAAAAAAAACTATTAGCCATGCTCCTACGACAATTCAAGGCAAAGCTAACACAGATCGCTAATAGCTCGACATAAGCACTCAAGCCACCAGCCGCTATTAGCTTGAAAGTGGTACTTTTGAAGGAGTTTCTAGCTGTTTCTATCCAGTTATTTAGAATAGAAAGTTAAATAATCATTGTATAAGGTTAGCTACAGGAGCACCCCAGCCACCCCCCTTGAATTTTTTTTTACCATCCGACCTCTGCCAATAACCGATTTTACACTCTAGCAATGATCCCAAATGATTTCAATAGCCATTAACATATTGCTAACATAACACAATATACTAATAAGCATAAAAGTACACATACTGGTTAAAAAATTTGGTTTTAGTAACACTTTTCAATACTTTTCAGTCTTAAATGAAATATATTTACTTACAATAAAAATTTGTCTCACATCATCCGCCATCCCTTTGTCTTTTCGTCACAATGATTTCTGGGGTTGTTTTCAATACTGATTTAAATTCTGCATTTTAGGAGGCAACATACGTAACTAAGATTAAGATATTTAAGATTGATAAATCAGATGATGCCTTAAAATGCAGCTTGCTAGGTTTTGGAACAGAGCAACTGTGTCAGATTATGCGTGTTTGTGCATGGAACAAACAGTGCAGATAGATACAGGTAAGACATACACACACTGTCCTTGCTATCCTCCACCGTTACAGGCATTCCCCATAAAGCAGGCCTTTTACTCTCTGCACACTCTCTATAATATGGCCATCACCATTAAAGCTGTCAGGGCATAGGCACTAAGTGTTATAGCCCATACATTATACACACACACACACACACACACACACACACACTTTGTGGCCTTTCCACCCCTTAGAGCGGACAACACCATCCCAGAAACCCCGAGTTCTGCCTCTCACCTTGTTGCATCCTGCCCTGTCCGTCCCACAGCTCCACCTTGCTTAGGGTTGGCCCACTGCACTGTGGGAGAGCTGTGTGAGAACAGCCCAACTATAATTTACGACCATAAAGCTGGGACCCCTATGTGCATAAAAATGTATATTTTATGTCCTCTGTGAGGCAATGCCCTACTCAAAAAACATCACTTAACAGACATAGATCAGAGGTCAGCCATTTTAAAACCATAGAATTCAGTTGCCAGAAAAGGGTAATTTCAAACAGCAATGGTAAAAGCGTATCATCACAGCATGATGAAACAGTGCAAATGAATATAAAAGAGAACAGAAATTGAAAGAGGCAGGTGGATATGAGAAGACTGACAGGAAGGATAAAAATGACATTGCAAATACAATTCAACAATGCAGTTTAATGTTAGAAAATAATACTTGAAATTTGTATGAATATAATATAATATAATATAATGCTTCAGATTTTTCTTATAATTAATACTCTATGATTGAAAATGACAGGAAGAAAAATAATGACTAGGATGACAAAAAAATCTAAAATGCAGTCTAAAGATGGAGAAGTTAAAAAAGTTGTTTCAGAATAAATTACAATCAATTTAAATTATGTTGTAATATAATTAAAAAAAAAAAAAAAAAATTAAAATGTATTCAATTAAAATATTTAACGACAAAATAGTATACGATTATTATGTTAAGGATGATTGTAAGTGGAACCCTGTAAATGAATGTGTCAATGCTTACTGTATTCTTTTTACAATTTTATAAATGTGCCGTGGGTTGTATCGTGCTGACAGATTCTAAACCACGACCCACACACACACACACAAAAACAACAACAACAACAATGCAATTTCATTTAATTCAGGCAGATCAGCCCTTGTCAAATCCTCCCATTTGTGTCATTCCGCTCAGCGTACCTGACCTCCATCATGCCTTCTTTCTCCCTTTCCTAGTCATTTCTGACGTATTTACCACATTAGTATTAGTGCTTCTCCCTGTCATTCTGTGCTCGCAAACCGGGCTCAGACGTGCTGTTTGTGGCCCCCCAGGAACCCCCGAGGGGGAGTGATCTGGTTCCTCTTTCCCTTCGGTGACAATTTTCTCCCTCCCTTCTACCACACATGAAGAAAAAAGA
Organism: Squalius cephalus; assembly: GCF_949319135.1. Classification (NCBI taxonomy): domain Eukaryota; kingdom Metazoa; phylum Chordata; class Actinopteri; order Cypriniformes; family Leuciscidae; genus Squalius; species Squalius cephalus. The sequence continues at coordinate 31,298,202 of NC_137128.1, read as the reverse complement.
CCAGGCCTGGCAACAACTGAGACCAGCGAAAAGAACAGCGCAGAGGGTTTCCTGTGAGACAAAGATTGCCAATGCCAGCTTCAATATGACAAGTGCCAGTGTTATGAAGACAGACATGAGCAAGGATGGGCGGGGTGACCTTTTCCAAATGTCACATGTCATCAGAGTTTTATGTCACCCTCCAAACAATATGTCAGGGGCATAAAAAAATCATTACACCCTAGAATTATGTTATACAGGGCAAAAATAATAATTAAGATCATATTATTCAAAGCCAAATGGAGATTTGGGGGAATTTATGAGCGATGTGAGCATCGGTGTAAGAATATTCCCATGCATGCCTTTAAAAGTTCCCCCTGACTAGTTAAATTGATCTAAAATGCATCTCTTTAGTCTCCAAATATTGTTTTGTTAGTAGTTGAATATAAAAAAGCTTCAAAGTCAAAGGTAAGGCTTCTGGATTTACAGAGGTTTACTCAGGTCATCATTCCAGTGTCCTTGACTCAAATGGCCCCTGTGTAAATATCTGTATGAACCAACAGCGAGATCCTCGGGAGATGCCAGATGTTATTAATCATGTTATTGATCACCTGACTGAGCTGTTGTCTAGAGATAAAGATACAGAATGAGCGTGTGTATCATCAGGAGGATGATCTTTCCAAAGTCGAACCTGAACATTGTCACTGTGAGCACTGCTAAACACAAGTCTGCGTTTCAGCTCAGGTGTGACCCTTCCTTAGATCAGCAGTATAGAGGAAGTCAATACAGATGGACTTGTCCAATCAGCACTATGCAGCGCCTGGGATCAAAGGTCAGGATGATGTCATACATTCTGACAACACAATAAAGATTGTGTCTGAACAAGCCTGGCTTGTCCTGGTCCCCTTTCTCCATGACTCCATCTCTCTCTCTCTCTCTCTCTCTCTCTCTCTCTCTCTCTCTCTCTCTCTCTCTCTCTCTCTCTCTCACCGATGGTGTAATGGGCTCTTGTCTTTGTTAGCCCCCCTACAAAAGGCTGCCTTTTCCCAATCTGGCACCGGTAATAAAGCACTCTGTGAAATCTTTATTGCTTTAATAAACAAGAAAGGGTGATTAATGTTGGTCTTCTCCTTTAGTGTTTCAAATAAATTATGACAGTTTTATATCACGGTCAAAGCAGCAAAATCCCTATGAAACCCGTCAAGAGTGGATGGATGGTCTGACAAGTGCAAAAATTAGCCAAACAATGCAAGTGCTGTTTCTGTAATCTTCTCAAAAAACAATCAAACCCCTTCAATTTGTCACGGCAGTTCAGGTTTATTTTAAAGAAGTTTTTTTTCCCCGCTTTCTTTGTTTCTCTTTGCCAGCTGGGTGCACATGAGAGCCTTGTAAAGCCGCACTTAGAAATATTGTGCTTGACTCAAAACGATGTTGGACAAAATGGGAGAGAACTTTGGCCCGGTATGTGCCGAAGGAAAATGCTGAGAAGTTCTGGATAGGGGTTCTGAGTCATTCACATTAAACGAGTGAGACGTGCGTCAGTCTGTAATGGCAGAGAGATGATGGTGGTAACCTTTAGTGTAAGACTCCATTACTGAATCAAATGCACACAATATTTAAACACATAAAAGAAAAGCAATAAAAGACAGGTCAAAAGCATTCAGAGCAACCAATGTAATCTGATTCTTTAACAAATTACTTAAATGAGTTGGTTCTTTTTAGTGAATCAAACATATACAGCTTACAACTGTGAAACATAAATCAGTGTAATTACTGACTAGTTCTTCATATGACAACATAAACTTAAAATATACACATTATGCGTTTTGTCTGTAGTATTTTAATAAATAAATGAAACATATAACCACATTTTGTTTAGTACTGTTGCTTAAATATAGCTGAGGCCAATTGTGGGATCGCATTTGTCACTCCTAAAAAAGACTGTGAAAAATCATTAAAAAGTGTTTAAACACCTTTTTATAACTTGTTTTTTTTTTTTTAAATCATCATTGAAATGATTTTATATAAAAATTATAAAAGAAATATTTTAAAAATAAATATTTAATATTTAATTTTAAATGTAATATAATTAATTCAATATTTAAATTTGAATATACATATGTGACCCTGGATCACAAAACCAGTCACAAGTAGCACAGGTATATTTGTGGCAAAAGCCAACAATACATTGTATGGGTCAAAATTATTGATTTTTCTTTTATGCCAAATATCATTAGGATTTTAAGTAAAGATCATGTTCCATAAAGATAATTAGTAAATTTCCTACCATAAATATATAAAACATTTATTTATGTGAGTGTATGCAGCACAATCGCGAACATAAATGGACAACTTTAAAGACGATTTTCTCAATGTTTCGATTTTTTTGCTCCCTCAGATTCCAAATTTTCAAATAGTTGTCTCTCGGCCAAATATTGTCCTATCCTAATATAATAATTAATATTAAAAATAACAAGTAATGCAACTGTTTATGAACCAGGATTGTTAAAAAGAGGAGATGGAACCAGAACCTGAATTGTTGGATTCTTTACGATTCCCATCCCTACTGTTGACCTGACTGCTGTATTTATTCGCTATGAGACAAACAGTGGTGGTCAGAGACAGGAAGGTCAAAGAGATGACACGCCTGTTTGCCCACAGTTTTCTGAGTCAGTGTTATTTCTGTCCTCCATCATTTGATCATAGGGAATTCCTGTTGCACTGTTGTATGCTGTCCCAGACAAGCCTTGCTAAACACACTGCTACCCATCCATCTCTAAACCCCAACTCCACCCCACCCAGCTTTTAATAGAGTTTGAGCATGTTCCACTGAGCTTTCCAACAGCAGGAATTCAGTCATTTCTCCAAAATCAAACCAGATATGCGGGCGTGGTGAGAAAGGCACCCCGTGGTGGGCTTCATTCATTGAAGTCTGCTTTTATAAGCCCCTGCCTGGCAAAGCCTGAACACTGGGGTCGAAGGAGGGGGAACTTATCAGAAATGGGTGCCCGTAAGTGGGCGATGCATTGTGTGTGCTTTTTTTTTTTTTTTGTGGAGTGACAACGCAGCAATTGAAATTCAATGGGAGTTACATCATGCCCGTCGTCTCTCTTAAGTGAGGTGGGAATTAGACGGCCACCGTCTGAAGTGGAAAAGCACAGCTGGCAGAAAGGTTGCCACATGCTAAGGGGGTCGCCCCACAAACGATTGGGAGTCATAGCGGGTGAGGTGGGGGTGGGACTGATGCCCCGAAGTGATAGCAGGGAACACAAGATGTCATCTCCGCACAGTGACGAGACCCCGATGCTCTGTTAAAGCACCACTACAGCCGCCCCCTGAGACAGAAAAGCACAGAAGAAAACGCTTCAGCTGCAAAGCTGTCAATCTGGAACCTTTTACGAGTACCGAATACTTTTTATATGAAGCAGCCATTAAACATTTCCTAGAAAAGGAAAAGCAAGAGTAAACCGCCTATTATATTTGTAGCCTTGGGAAAAGGCACGTGGCGCCATACCTGATAGACTCAGCGGTGGTTAGAATGCCGAACGCTTTACAAGCTCTTTACGATCTCCGACTCCTCAGTCTTTTTCTTTAATCAATGATTACTCCGTATAATGGAGGGAAGGGCCTCCCGATGCTCTCTGCACAATGGCATTGGACACCTGGCACACAGGTAATGAAGTGGCTCCCCATAGACATGATGCCCAGGTGCAAGTCCCGTCAGCCAGGGGTGTGTGCGCCTGTAAGTGGGTGTCTAATGGAGCTCCAGGAGGTGTGCCAAGTGTGTCAGTCCTGTAGCCAGCATGGAGTAGTGCACTAAACAGAAACAGTCAACTCGACGGAACTTAATGATACACACAGAACCGACGGATGGAAATAATAGCTAATATTAGGAGGCCTGACTCAAAGCTTTATAAAAGAAATGATTCTTTACCATGATGTCATGGAAGCAATTGACCTTAAATTCAAGATTTACTTTTACCTTACTTTAAAAGTAACAGCACTACTTTACATCACCAATCAAATAACCAGAATCACAAATATATTCTTTCCTAATCTCAATCTCATTACGATGTCTTCTGACCCTATTTCACTGTAGAACTTTCTGTCTATGGGTCCAATTATCTGGGCCAATACATTACACAGAGGCTAATAGATTAGAATATCATAGCAATACAATCATTTCAGGGAGAAGTCAAGGGAGTCATTCTTCTTATTAGCCTTACTGAGGAATGGAGGTTAGAAATGTTCAAACAGGAATGTTAATACCACTTTACATGTAATTGTCCCCCGCCATTCTCGCCCACTGAAATATCTCTTTATTAATAGTAATTGAGGTTATAAATTATGAATGGAATGATTTTCCCCCAACATGCAAAAGTGAGGCAAAATGATCGTAATTCTTAATCATCTTTCTGCCCCAGCCTCTCTCATCTGTCTCTATCTCTCACTTCCTCCTGTGGGGAAACTGTCTACTGAGAGGAGGAGGAGAGCTGAGCTTTTAGCTTTTTCTTCTCATTCAGAAGCAGCTGTGTGACTTTCGTAGGGCTGATGCGAGCAGCTATTATGATAATCAGTTATTCGGTGCTTACAATAATCAATCAGATATAGATATAATCATGAAGAGTCTAAACTATACCAACATAATTCACCTGGTAGTGCCTAAAAAAAAAAACATTCAAAAAGACAAATGGAAGCTATCTTAGTTTACCAGTTTCAAAAATAACACAAAATATTATATATAAAAAAAAAAATTATAAAAAAAAAAAATATATATATATATATTTTACAATTCAATTTAAAAACTAAATCAAAGTAAAGTTTGAAATTAAACAGATTTTAAAAATAAAAAACCAACCAACCAAACTTAAATTGATTAATGTTGCTATAATTTTACCATTCTGTCCTCACAATGGCTGCTGAAAACACTATTAGTTAAGAATATTTATAGTAATAGTCAAGTAATTGTTGTAGCTGCTGACTTTAGCATGGGCATAATATGCATGAGTTTACCGTTTGGCCTCATTTGGTGTTAGGATCTAAAAGTAGAAGCCACTGAGCTTGGGGTCCAGTGCTGTAGTGAATTCAGCTCTTAGTAATTACATAATTTAGGGGGCCTAATGGCTAGAGAGTCGGACTTGTAACCCGAAGGTCGCGAGTTTGATTCTCAATACCGGCAGAAAACGACTGAGGTGCCCTTGAGCAATGCACCTAACCCCCAATTGCTCCCTGGGCGCTGCAGTGAATGGCTGCCCACTGCTCCCACTGTGTGTGCACTAACTTGGATGGGTTAAATGCAGAGGACAAATTCCGAGTATGGGTTGCCATACTTGGCCTTCACATCACTTCACTTCATAATAAGAGTGCTGACGATTGCCTGAGGGTAGGGAGGCAGCTTGGGCTTTTTTGGCCAGTCTTAGACAAGCGGAGATTGGTCTTTTTAAAGACTGACTTTCCACACCTACGATGAACCGCTACAATTCTTGAGCGCCGTACCCCATCCCTGGTCTGTTTTTTATTTGGAAGATCAAACGTTTCACTTCATTAGGGCCCTTTGTGTTGCATTTGAAGCATGTTTTCCGAAACAAAAAGACTTGGAGGGAAAAAGAAATCATGCAGTCTGCACCGGTTTTATTGGGGGAAATAATAGGCAATTGAGAGAAGGTATTTAATAGGCCAAATCCAGCATTTCATCTGCTGTGGAAAGCCAGTTGGTGTACTTCTAAAATATAAGGCCTACTTTTCCCTGTCACTCTCCCGTAGATACCCATGGCAGAGACTGTCAGAATGAGTGATGTCATAAAGGAGGAGGGGTTTGAGTTTTTAACACACCGGAGGGAATCTAAAGACTCACAGCATAGGGCATCTGCTCTGCATATAAATGAAAAGAGAATGGACAGAAGGCAAAACATTCGCTGATCAATACTCCAATATCTGGAGCAGGAAGACTCCAATAACTGCATCAATGACCACCGATGGCTACATGAGGAAAATGATACACAATCCAAACGACTGACTAAGTGAATCAGTGCTTGACCCTGCAATGATGCTTTCCAACAACAAACCATTTTTCAGCACAGCCAAATTTCAATATACCTCCCAGTAAACCTGTCACCGTAATGCGCTTGTCGCGAGCTATTGGATAATTCTACGAGTTATTAAGTGGAAACCATTAAGCAAGGAGTACGATTTTCTAATAAGAAGGGAGGCGAATGGATGAGCCCTATACTAATCAGATCAGCGAGGGCTGAAGTGGATACAGGGTGCAGGGCGCTGACCTTTAGTGACCAGTGGTCGGTGTGGAACTGACCACAAAGGGTCAATAGCACATGCCCACCGCCACCCCCTCCCCAACGGCACATTCACAGTCAAATCAATGTCGAATTATGGGTTATTTATTGAATAATCAAAAAGGTATTATCGCCCCTGATGTGAAAGAGGTTGTCAGATGGGAACACTATTTATCAGCCCTCCTCTCAAAATTAGGGTAATCAGTTATCATGTAAACAAGAGCCAGCAGCTGCCTGCCAAAGCATGACTATTACTCACAGCTACTCAGCACCGCTGGGAGAGTTTTTGTGTCCGTGTGTGTGTGTGTGTTTGAGAACAAGAATATACATTTTTCTGAACTGCAAAGCACCAAAAACCACCAATGTGACTGAGTCCAGTGCTGCGGGAATATTACACACACCACAAACACACACACACACGTCATCTGAGCACAGTGATATGATAGAGGTCAAAGCACCTCGTTACAGAGAGGCTGCAAAGGACACAGGATGTGGCAATGAGCAGATTGAGTTTCTCTCTCCTGAGCTCAAGGCTGGACACAACTCATGAGCCAACTACACACATATACTATACATATACAAACCCAAAATGTGAAGGTAAAATAAACTTCACTTCATAAACTACCTGATCCTTGAGAAATGGGACAATTTTCTTTTACTTTCCATAATTTATTTAAATAGCAATATATATATATATATATATATATATATATATATATATATATATATATATATACTTTCTACTAAATTAATCAGTGGTGATAAAAAGAATGTTCTTAACACAAATGCCATTTCATTGAATTTTCACTAGTATAAAATATGTTAGAGGAAATTGCAAATCTTATAAACAAATTAATCTAAAATGATTTAATACATAAACTTTTTTTTCATGATGTTTGTAGCATGTTTTGTCCCAGTATACAGAATCGGTGTGCTGATATAATCATACATTTTCACTCATAAACTCTACATCTACACATCAGCTGACATAAGTATACTACCCAAAAATTAGAAAAACATGGCAATTTTCAGATTGAGAAAAAAAACAAAAAAACATGTTCTGTGGAAATACAGCTCAGTTCCACTTCCTTCCCTCAGACTCAGTGAGTTTTAAGATCTCTGCCGCTCTTTACAAATGAAATAAATGGCTGTACAGGTCGCTCTTAAACAGTCCTATCAATCAAATACACTTACATCTGCCATAAATTTCAAAGCAATCATAGGCCCCTTTAATGCATTGGCTGGAGCCACAGCAGTAGAATCTATAGTTGTGGCCGGCTCTTCAAAACCATTCCTCCATTTACATTATTATCTGTCACCAGATTTTTTTTGTCCCTCAAAAGCATTAGAAAAGCTGATGTTGTCTCTCTAACCAGATTAAGATTGGTTTTTGTCTCTGCCACAAGGGAGGTAGAGTTACCGACAATAAGATCAAAATGAGCCAATTCCTTTTCTATTCTCATTCAAAACAAACAAAAGGGGCTAATAGCCCCAGCATCTGTGTCCAAAGCGGTGGCAGGTCGATATACACACTGATAGATGTGAGCCACAAAATTGCTGGTTATTATGGCAGTGAAAGGGCCTTGCTCGGTTTAAGTGGTCAGTTGCGATCATATCTCACTCCCAGAGATTATCTACCATAAGGCAGAGCTGTGTTCACTTATCGGAACGAAGACTGCGCTTGAGAAATGTTCTGATAAGATATATTGGGTTATAGCAGAGCTGTGAGGAAGCAAATATCTAATATTGTATTCCAGTTATTACACTATTTTGGCTGTATGGCATTAATCTGAATCCATTTTTGTAACCGTTGTACTGGCCTCCAAATGTCATGCCCCATAGTGCACATATTTCTCACCGGTACTGCTCGCTGTCGTTATTGAAAAACACACAGATGAAACCAGACGACTTTAAGGGCTGGACAGAGCCCAGCAGCCCACTCAGGTGAGAGCGATACGTTGCTGTAATGTGGATTGGGCAGGCAACGTTAGTCATGGTGACCTGGCTTGCCTAGCTTCCAGTCCTCTGGGCTTTCTGTGTACCTAGTGTCAGCCCTCCCGGGGGAGCTATCACCTCTCTCCCCCGATTCAATTCCAGGCCGATTTCATTCTCTCCCTGCCAGCCCTAGGCCGTGGCCACACCAGCGGCAACCTTGTCTTAACCCCACACTCCCTGGTGTTAATTGCATTAGGGCCACGATGTAAGCCTTGTAAAGGGTCACCTCGCAGGCAAGGCTGCGTGCTGCTTACCTCACTCCTCCTCCACAGCCCATCCAGCCCAATATAAAGGACTCTATTCGCTCTCATCCTCTCTCATTACGCATTTGTCAACTCCCTCGATCCGTCCTGGGACCCGTCTTGTAACTCTGTTAGCACACTTGTTAAGAAAGCGACCACTCTTGCCCACTACCCTCCCCTTCTTCTTACACAGATCTTCACCTCTGGCTCACCTCTCCTAAACCTTTGCCTTTCTGACCTCAAATTATGTTTATTTACCTTGTAGTGGATGTGATGTACCTCCGCACATACTCAGATAGCAGAAAGCGCTGCCAGATAACCAACTTGAAAGCATTTATTAGGCGGCACACATGGACTTTGGCCCCATTGTCCCACCCCTGAGGAACAGCGACAGCAAGCCAAGAAGGTCTTAAAAAGGAATAAAATATTTTAACATGCTTCTATTTATTAATAATAAATGATTATTATTAGAATTATTAATAAAATAAAAATAATAAAATAGTATAACTGATAATAAAAAACCCTAATTATAGCTTATTTTCGATTTAAAAAATGAATAATAAAAAAAGCTTATTCTTATCAGTAGAAAAATAGTCTCAATGTGCTCCCCAAACTATTACACCTGTGCTCTTTCTTAATAGATGAGTTGCGATCATATAATGTCAAACTGGTGCCGTTATAGATTGATGGCAACAATCAAAGACCTACTTTCTGTCTAGGAACATGAAACTTGATTAAACATATTAATTGGAGCAGCCTGTAAATATGGCCTACTGTAAATATGTCTAGGGAAGAACCTTGGACCCCTCTTATGAGAGACACATAAAGCCCTATGTCTCTAGGGGATCTCAGCCAATAAATATCATATTAGGTCCTGCCTCAAACACCACCCAAACCTCACTATAATCAGACTGTTCCATTATACTAAGAGGAGCGTCAGTCTTGAATGCCATAAAGCTCTGCTGCCCACACTCCTCCACCCCCTGATGGGCTGATGTGAGGTTAAGCAGCAAGACGTGTATCTCATGGTTGCACGTTCAGATTTGCTCCCGGTCCTTGGCCAGGCTTGGGGCGAATGATGATCGAAACCGTGCCTGTATAAACGTCCTCGTAAAAATGACAGCTAGACATATGTATAGATCCCCATTAAAATTTTACTACTAATCACCCGGCTGGCAGGCCTGCTGCCTGGGCCGTGTGGACTTTAGGCTCACAGGCGGAGCTGCGCCAGAGGGACCAGTTCTAAATGAAGACATCAGCTGCATCTCCCTGCCTTCGCCAACCATCATAAAAGACAGTCAGCAACACCTAGCCGACAGGGCCCTGTAATAGGCTTTTTATTTTGGATTGGTCATAGTGATGGGGGAAATTAAACCCCAATTTAGTGTTTGGGGGACATGAGCTCAAGGTCATGAAAAGTGAGCTATATTCACTGAACACAGGAGATAACGTTCAAGATTTTATTTTGTCATGTCATGTATATACTTTTAAGGATTGCCTTAATTAAAATAAATATTATAAGAAAACAAACCATGTAATAAACATTAAACAATTATATTGTGGACAAAAGTTACTTTAATGAAAGGATTTTTTTTTTTTTACAAATATATATATAAAAAAAACAACTAATAATATATATATATTAAAAATTTTAAAAAAGGGAAATACATTCATTAACACATTATGCAACACTAATACTGTTGCTACGCTGAGAGGTTAGGCATGTAGATTAGAGATTAGAGTTTAGGAATGTAGTTTTTGTTTGTTGAAACTGTTCAGAGTAATGAGAGGATAGCATGGCAATCCAAACATGCTGGATTAAGTTGCAAACAATGACAGGTGTCTGATGGGAAAGCACACCTGCAGAAATGCACAACCACCTGGAGTTTCCCAAACAATTAACCAACTCTGAGAGCTGAATCTGCCAGACTTGTTATGACTGAAACTGACACTAAAATTGGTAAGTCCACCCTCTGATTTAAGGAAGCTTAATCTCACTCTGCAGCTAATAAAGTGAACATGCGAAAGGATGCGTAGCCTCCGAACCTGTCAAATTACAAGTATTATGTTACTTAAAGTAAGGATTAATGGACTAGGAAGACAGACGCTCCCATATTCACAAGGACAAACAATCTGCGTCCAACACAACTCCCCTCTCAGCAAGTAAAGACCTGTTAAATATCATCAATGCAGTCCATCATCACGAAAGTGGAAGAGATATGGCAAGAACAGAGGAGTCTAGTGGAGAAAGAGAGAAGCGCGGCAGGTCAGATTGAGGAGATACCCTCTAAATGAACCCCTTTTACTAACCCCTCCCACTGCTGCCCCCATATTCAGAACACCTCTTCTGCCTCTATTACCTCCCTGCCCGTTTCATTATCCAGGCTGAACTCTGAATAACCCCCCTGTGGTCATTTTTTATGTCACTTCGGGTACAGGGTCTGTGATTTAAACACACAGTCCCCATAATTTGATTTCTTCACAGGGTGCACTACCGGTGAAGAGACAGGAGAGTGTCGGGGGGGTTTGGGTCTCCGGGGTCGACTTGGTAAGCGATAGCAGAATGACTTGAAGAGGCTAATAAAGTAATCAAGCCCTTCGTTACATGGTGATAATATTGCCCCTAAAACACTGATAACTATTACTTGGCCCAATGATTACCGAACATTAATGGCTTCCCACTTTTTTCGCACCCTCTGTCTCGCTTTCATCCGCTCAGCTGCCAATTAGCAGTTAGATGAGAGAAATAAAAGCCTGTCTCTGCATGGCTGGCAATGACGGTACAGAAGCCACAGAGGAACAGTGAGTAAGTGAGCAGATCCACAGACCAATACTGCCAGTGTGGTGTATCACTTACCTTATTTTACCATCCCACAGTTCCAAAATATACTTAAAAGGACTATATGAGCTGTTAATCTTTAACAATTAATCTTACGTACATTCAAATATACGCTGGACACATTTTGAATGATGTTTTTTGTCATTTAACCCAAAAACAACATGAGGATGAACCACATCAGCTAGAAGATAGTAGGTTTATGGTTAGGTTTACCATTCTCAGAAATTATTTGGAGAATGGTTTAGACTTTTTTATTTAAATTGAAATAAAGTAGCAAACAAGATGCAAAATTGCAATTCAAATTTGAACGCAAGGACGCTGAAATAAAATGAAATATAAATTCCCTCTATATAAATTTGTATTTATCTCAATCTATTTAATTAATTTTTGCAGACCAGGGTGGAAAAACACTTTAATTTCCCAGCATTACCTGTGTTTTTGTTTATATGCAATTCAGTAAATTCTTCTTCCTGTCATTCCAAATCAAATTCCAATTCAACTTCCTGTGGGAAGGTATTCTCGATTCAATTCTGAATGCCACACAACCCTGCATGTACAATGTTTAGCATAATGGCTCCATTTTTGGTGTATTTTGATTGATTCACTAAATAGAACTGGTAGTCCTGTAAGATTTTACAATTTAAAATATCATTACATAACTAAATGATATTTGTAGCCCTGATCTCCTGCTACAAAGACCTTTCTCACATAGGAGAGGGCCTATCGAGCAGACCTGCTGCCAGAAAGGCCCGATCAGTCAAGTGCCATCAATATGACCCAGCTTGTTTACACCTGGAGAGGACACGACTGTGTAGTGGAAATCAATGGGAATCACCTGAGTGGCACCTCGAGCACTAAAGGGAGGGAGACAGAGAAACAGGAGGAAAGGGAGGGACCAGTCCAACAGACAGCCAATAAAACAAACAATCTCTCTCTGTCTAAGAGGTGAAGGGCAAAGAACCAAGAACATAGTGATGTTTGACAGAGGACAGTGTAGTTTTATCCTAAATGCATTGAAATCAATGGGATATGGGTGTTGTTGCAAGCTGTATCCTGCTTTCCTAATATTCGAGGTTGTATGAGCCTGTCAGGTGCCCTGAGACGACTCCATCTGGAGAGCAGACTGTGGGAGCTGCAGCCATTACATATGAGTGCATTCAGATGGAAGGGTGTTTGTGTGTAATAGGGGGTGTCTGCATTCCAAAAACTTGCCTTATAGTTCTTTAATAACACTTAAAATGTTACTTGCTGAGCAGTAATTGGGGACTGTGCTGCCACACCCATGGAGGTGTCACAAAATTAGTGAAATGTAGGTAAAAAAGGTTAAAACATTTATATAAAAAAAACACACATACAGATACAATATATAAATATGTGTGTATACACACACACACACACACACACACACACACACACACACACACACACACACTTATTATGCATTATGAAAAAACTTACCTGAAAAGTGATGAAGAACCATGATGAAGAAACATGCAAGAGAGAGAAAAAAAGATTATATTAACAAACATCCATACAAATTCACATGAAAACACACTCAATACACTTATTTCAATAAAACACTTGTAGCATCTTTTGTATATATAAGTTTGTTTTTGAAGGACAGATGCTGAGGCAGATTGTGAATGTAGCTGTGAACAGCATTTTCATAGTGGACACTCGAGGCTGCCTGTAGTTCACGTCTCAAGCCCGTGTCCCCTCCCGCGCCCTTGTGCTGTGGTGTAAACACACATTGTTAGGTTAGAGGTTAAAAGTGTTGTGCTTAGATTCTTTGACAGTAATCTAATTTCTCCTCTCTTGCGCATCTATATTTATTTGGTTTTGTCAACACTCAGGGCTCTTTTTTCTCCCTTTTGCCTTCAGTGTATTGATCTCTCTAATGGATTGGATCTGATTCCAGAGCGTCTAACATGCTTTTGTATCCCTTTATTTTCACCCAGGAAAATCGATCAGGCAGGCCTGAAAATCAGCCAGGATCAGGTTTTAAGGGATCCACTGTGGTGGGAACACTTGGTGCGCGGACTGGAGAACTTTTAACCAGCCAATAGGGTATTTCAGATACATTCTCCGGCTCTGCCCTTGTACCATCAAGCTGACTGCAGATTGACTGATACTTCATTATAATTCTTAGTTTGTGTGTGTGTGTGTGTGTGTGTGTGTGTGTGTGTGTGTGTGTGTGTGTGTGTGTGTGTGTGTGTGTGTGTGTGTGTGTGTGTGTGTGTGCTCACAGAAGACTTGGTTATAAGCTTTATTAACAAAAGGCAAAACTAAACATAAAGCATGACAACTGTAGCACACACAAACCCAGGTCATCTAGTCCTCTCCCTCAAAGAGTAGAGTTGAATATGAGAAGAGAGTAGATCAATGACCAGGCTGATTTTGGTACTGTATGTGGCAGCTTCTCAGACTGCAGAAAAGAGGATTGGTAAAAGCCGCAAATTCTACCTCCACCTCTGAAATCGGAGCAGATAGATAGATAGATAGATAGATAGATAGATAGATAGATAGATAGATAGATAGATAGATAGATAGATAGATAGATAGATAGATAGATAGATAGATAGAGCTTTTCACTTTCCTCTCTCTTAAACCCGGTGCCGGCAGTATGAGAGGTGCTGCCCCATTTCCCCCAAGACAACTCTATTTGTGAGGCTGCCGAGGGTTTAACAGTGCAGAGAGCAGGAGTAATGAGAGGCCAGTGACATCTCATAAACTGGTCCACCTCGCACACAAACACACCTGTGAGTGGCTCTCTGCCACATGACAGAGTGACATCACTGATCTCTGACATCTGCTCCACGGCTGTCACCAGCGGCTGATGGAGCTGCCCCTCAAAGTACTTACGACATGAGCTACAACCTAACGAGGGTCCCTCGATGATCACACAAAAGATAGAATCATATGTAGCAATCAGAAACAATGCCTACTCTGTCATAAACACGCCCTGATGTTACAGGCAATGGTGCGGAAACCGCTCATACTCACGGTGCAGGTGCAGATCTGTCTGCTCTCCAGCCCCACATACCCAGTGACACTTTTCCCTTTGAGGATGAGAAGATGAGTAGAGATGAAACACTCTCTCTTCCTCTTCCCATATCTCTAGAGCAGATCCTATCAGGCATTCTGTGACATTTGACAGTAGCCATCTTTAAAAGCATGGTGGCATATGAGAGGTCTGAGACTATGTTTTGGTTTTCCTGGCGTAAGCTGCCCAGCTGTGTTAACGTTCACAAGATGTTCTACTCTTAATCACAACAACGTCAGAAGGGAAAACAAAAACATCACTCGGGCTTGACGATAATACTGAACACTCAAGTTATACTTTTCTGCAGACACTTGTAGTCAACCCAGATCTGAATTAATTACATTTTTATCTGGGTGATGATTTCAGGAATTTGTAACCTGACAATCTGCCTATGAATTATTTAATATTTGATAGAGGGCAGAAACGCAGATGACTGAGGAAGAAGAATGAACTCATACATGTTTTAATGTGATGTGCATTTAGGGTGATGGCTTTCCACACACAGATCTCTGCCAGTGTGAAATCAAATCCCCAAATCTTGGAACTGCCTACACTCTCTCTCTCTCTCACACACGCACACACACACACACACACACGCACACACACACGTATGTAAGCGCAGAAGGAGTACTAATATTCAAACACACACACATGCAAAAAAGCCCCTTCTCACAGATTTATCACCCAAGCCCTGCTCCCGTCGGCATCACAGTGGCTGATTTTCTCATTTCATAGGCCACCGGGGTAGAACAGACATGTGCTTGTTCAAATCCACCCAGCAAGACGCACCGGTCTCAGCACACAACTTTCTCTTTAGCAGCTTAACAGATGCCAGGCAGGGGGGTAAGCTCAGAAGAGGGCGCACACGTGAAGGGGGGCACACCCGTCAAGGGCGAACCCTCTTCGTGCACATACACACACAAGGTAGAGACAAAAATGGGGGAAATGAGGTTCCTGCGATCCTGCGCTCTAGCGACCATGACCGTGAGGGGTTTTATTTATCATTCTGTGCCAGTGGTTTTAAATGATAGCACTATTTTGGCCCCATTTTTTCCAGCGTGAACCAAGCAGAGCACGGCTCCTCCAAATATAGAGATCATGTTTGTATTGTTTGACACTGAGGCCTGATGGAGTGCTTATTCTGTTCCTGTCGACATGGGTAACCCCTTCCTGTGAGCATGCTGCCCCCCCCCCCCCCCTCCTCCCTCTTCTCAGAGAGCCTTGGAGTAAGAAATCAGCATCAGGGCTACAGACAAGCGGGCTGTTTGGGAAAGCAGGAACCCACATGAAAGGCATCAGCCCATGCACGGGGGAGAGCGAAAAGAGGTGCATATACTGTATACGTGTGTGTCCGCACATGTAGGCGAATTGCTGTTTATGTGTGCCAGACTGCTAAAAACAGCATTTTTTTGAGGGGGAGTCTTGCTGGAGAGAGGATTTAATTGTGCCCTTTTGAGCAATGCCGGCTTATTGATGTAATGGTTTACTCATGGTGCGGTTGAGGAGGTACAGTTTAACAATAGGGGCTTGTTAGGAGTCACTGAGTCCTGTGCACAGCATCCACATTACTTAGCGGGAGCATGCAGGCTTGTAATGAGGAGCAGGATCGTTCAAATGATCTGCTCTGTTTGGGCTACAGCTCAGCACAGGACAAAGCACATGTAAATGCCTGTTGGCCACTGGGAAACCTCAAGTGGGTTCTCAGACCTAGTTTGGCTACTTGGCATGACACATAATGTGCAACTTGGAAAATTAAACAGTTTCTATAATGAGCCAAATATAGCATTACAAAACTGGCCTTTTGTAGCTTCAGGCAGACAGATTCAAGGGTCAATGACATAAGAGGGCCTACTATACGAAAACGAAATGTAAAAAAATTGTAATATACATCTTGTTCCAGTTGCAGAACAAATATATTTAATGTATTTTTAAATAAATTAAAAGATAGAAGTGTTACATCATTGACCACATGTAAATGCCCACTGGGAAACGTTCTCAGATCTAGCTTTGAAAACTGCATAAAGCAGAATAGGTAACAAATACAGAAGACAAATGACATATACTATGCAACTAGGAAAACTAACTACAGAGTTTCTAAGATCGCACTACAACTGACAAAATTGGCCTTAGTAGCTCCAGTCAGAAAGATTCGGATAGTCAGAAATGGGGTGATACAGACACTCAGACAATTTGGAACAATAAATGAAAGTTGGAGGACCAGAGGTAAACATGCAAGATAAAAAAAAAACTTTTTTTCTTGCAACCTTGGTGGTTTTCAGTAGAATAAAGGCAGGGGATATTTTTCCTTTGATGGTATGCCAGATGGAGTAGCTGTGGATAAACAGAAAGAAGCCAGGAAAATATACAAGGTCCGGGGTAAGGCCTGGGTCTCGCCTGAGGAGCCAAACCATAGGAAGAGCACTCAGTTAGGCATGAGTTCACCTGCCCTGGCCCTGCAGTGCCACACCAAGGATTGGCTGGACAGGCTATCTAGATGCTGTTATTGTAACATGGTGAACACATGCGAGCTCCGTGGCCATTTATTTAACTCCAGTCATCCAACTGAGCCTCAAATGGTACCAAGATCTAAAAGGAGCCAATAGGAGATCCCCTTCCACACAAAATAGCCAGACTGTGTATTTTATTCTTCAACAAAAGCTAATTTCAATTGAAATCTATAAAATGTGAGAGTATGTGGCATGACAGAACGCCACATGGCATGCAAGAACAAGAGGTATGTTGCCTCTAAAAGACACTGTGCTGCATATACATGACAGATTGTTCAAATCTACCAGCCCCTGTTGTTTTCTGTTGTAATGTTTGTGCTGCTATTGCCACAGACAGACACACTCTGGGCGCCTGGTATCCCTGCTGCTGCCCACTGCACATGCTGGTCTATTGTACTTGGCAACCTTGTTCCCACAAACAGATCACAATGCACTAGCTCTCTCTGGCCGGCCTCATGTTTGCACTGGGAGCAGCTGTCGGTGAAATGGCCCTGTAAGCTCTTCCTAATTACCTAACATGCTCTGTGTCTAAGCAGCCCTCCGTTTAGTCCCTTTTTCAGGGCTCCACACTGCCAGGCCTGCACTGGGCAAACAAGCCCCACTTTCCAATGCAAGTGGGGGGTCAAAGAGAGTGAGAAGAGAGGGCAAAAAGGCGACGGGTGGGGGTGGTAACTGGGGCTATGCAGCCTATCGTGCCCCACCCACCTCCCTGGGTCAGCCTGACACTCTTTTAGATAATATATCAGCCTGCCGTCCCCTTGGAAACCCAGCCAGACCCCACACACAACACTACAGGGTAGCCACCCCCTTTTCTGCTCCCCAGTACTGCCACCTGGCCCCCTTCATCCAGCCTCTCAAAGAGAGAGCCTCATCGCTCAGCTAGCAGTCCATTGTTCAGCTCATGAAGTAACTGCGGGCCAATTAGCAAGTTAACAAGTTAAGAGGTGGACTCTGTCAAATGCAGAGCTTTTTCACCCCAGGGTCATCTGCCGGGGGGGGGGAGTCACTTTCCCCATTCTGGGTGGGGCATTTCATAAAATGGCCGCCAAAGAGCTGCTGAGCCGTGCATGACTCTGAGGCTTCAATGCATCTCTAAGTGCTCAGTTATATCCAAGTATACATGACACAACGAGAAATAAAACGCATAGTGTGAAAGATAAAATATTAAATGCACGTCGAAAATTACTTTGAGCAAGCATACCAACAGCAATGCCAATTGTAGTCTGTATTATTTAAGTCTGTTAGTCTGACTTTGCAAAAAATGGACTGTTTTGATTTTAGTCAGGTTAAAGTATTTGAATGACATTTTCAAAAAGACAAATAATTGTTTCAGTGCAACTGAAATCAAACTTTCAAATCAAAAGTGCAATTCAGAGTCAATCCAGTTTATGCTACAATTGAACTGGTGCCTGAATTCAGATGCTCTTTTACAGCCTCTCAGAATCCAGAAAATAATTACAGTGGTGAGATGTTTAGCTATTCCGGGTTAGTTTACAAGGTTTGCCCGTAACCAAATCCGCTTCCATAAAACCGGTCTGAGTTCGTTTTTTTTTTTTTTTTTTCTGTGCATCAGCATTTCAGCTTACCTGTGAAAAAATCTACCAAGCTTGGCTGATCTGTGGAAAATGGGTCTTTCAGACCTTGTTCAATGAAGTCGACCGGTTCAATCTGAAACAAAGCCTCAACATATTTTCTCTTTAAACTGTGCAATTCACAATGCATTCTACGGCTCCCACATACTTTCAATGTCACAGCACCCCCCCCCCCCCCCCCCCCCCACACACACACAACACTTTCTCCTCCATTCCCCCTACCTCCTCGGGACAAAGACAAAGGCCCCAATTTGTCACGTCATGTCCAGCTGTTGACTGGGAAGACCCTTTAGCCAGTGAAAGAAGCACAAGCTGGGGGAGCCAAATGGCTTTTTCCCCTTTCTGTGGGAATGTTTGTCCAAGGAAACAATGCCACCTCGACGGGGCGGGGTGGGGGGTACTCCCAGGGGGGTATGCGCCTAGCTCCTTGGGCTTTAACCCTTTTAGAGAGAGCTGTCCACCTTGAAAAGGCCATTGAGCTGCTGCTGGGTGGCAGAATAGCATCATTAAGCTTCACTAACCTCACTGTGAATGCCAGGACCCTGATAGCAGTGATGCCTCACATAGATTTACTGCCGGATAGTTGGTTTGTTCTCTTTCCCTAAAGGGACTAGATCAGGAGAAAGTCCAAGGCTGGATGAAACAATACTTAGCTGTGAGGTGAGTGAGAGGGCCAGTACCCACTTAATGAAGAACTTATAATAAACTCCCTCCCTAAACCATCTCCATGGGCTTCCCTGTGGTACGCCTATGGTATGACGTTAACTGCTAATTGAGTAAAAAATTGCCAGTTGCTTGACCCTTCTAAACTAATGGCACCTGCACCCAATTTAGGATGATTAATTCATATTCATGTGACATATAGGTTGACCCCTTCAAACCTATTCTTGGGAAACCTCTCAATCCAAATTCAGTGCATACATGCATTATTCAGGACCCCTACCAAGGATTGAGGGGAGGGGGGGGGGGGGGCGTCTTTGACCGTACATTAAACTCACGACATGGAGCACTTTAAGCCAACACCTATAATCAGAGCATCAGAAAAAAATCTCATATTGGACACAACAAGGCTTATCAAACATGTCGAGCCATCTGAAGGCTTTTCCCTTGACATATTGTCCTTTCAGGAAAAAAAAAGGTGGAGTAGGTGTTCCTAACTCTCCTTTTAATGTGCTCCACAATTACAGCTGTCACAGCACAAGCCTTTACGTAGTTTGTTTCATTACCACCCTCCCTTCCCCTTTCAGTGAGTGAAATATGGAGGCAGGGAACAAACCTTCTGTCATAAATACCCTCTCTATGAGAGCTATCAGAGAGCAGCTTCAGGAGAGGAGATACAGGAGAGGTTGCCGGTGGAGGGGGCGAATGCTTCTCATAAATTATTTGGGTGTGCAATAATATTTGCTTTGTGGAACAGGCCCCCATTTGGACTGCTGGCACATAGAGAGGAGAGGAGAGGAGAGGAGAGGAGAGGAGAGGAGAGGAGAGGAGAGGAGAGGAGAGGAGAGGAGAGGAGAGGAGAGGAGAGGAGAGGAGAGGAGAGGAGGAATGACCTCAAAGATCTTCCTCTTTTCCTCTGCCGTAAAACAGTTTGATTTGGCTGACCAAACGTTGCTCTTGTGCACACCAAACCCTAAAACAATTGACTACCTTCATGCTCACGCTAGAGTACATAATCTCCTCAACCTGACTATGGCTTGGCAGAGCCCACTGCTCCACTCCTGCGCCTGATCTAAAGCCATCAATATGCCAATAATCTCTTCAGCCAATATCTCAGGCTGCCTGTGCAATTGAACAAAGGGAAGGTGTTATAGATCCTGCATCTCTCTGTTCTTCCTAAGTCCGGTCACTTGGAAAATCAGGCACAAGGGCAACGTTTAGCTAGGAACCCAATTCAGACTGACACTTTTGGGCTGAGGAGGTCAAAGGCCAGCATGTCCATTATGGACATCCAATTCTTCCTGCCAACTGTCTGCTTTCATCTGGGTTTACTGGTGGGCTGTGAAGCTTTCAGAATGCACTGAGTAATATTCACCAAAGAAGCATGAACAAATCTAACGAAATTTATTTCCTGTATGATATATTCATGCCATGAATAACCACGTTTATTCATGGCACTCACAAGGTAGCTTTACTAGGATTACCGGCACAGACGCCTTCAGCTCGATGCACAAAAAAACGATAAACTCATAAACAGCAGGTCGTAATGCCATGCATATTCTGTCATGCTCAACCCCACTGCATTTTAATTCACAGGAAATGGTACAGATTGGGCAGATGCTGTGACTGATGAGCACAGACACCAATAAGAGGGCCATATAAACAGGCAACGCTCGGAAGCCATTGGAGCGTGGGGAGGCGAAGTGCTCCTCAGTACTCCACTGTCTTCCCTGAGGACCCTGAGGAGTCATAATCAGACCCTTGTAATACACTAGTACTTGTGTGGTCCCCTGGGCTCATTTGCATACTAATTACCGATTGCAAATGAGAGGGGGAGCCAATTGTGTTCTGCCTGAATCGCCGCGGCGGCAGAATATTCCGGTGATGCCACTAAGGAGCTTATCCAACACAGCAAGCCGAGCAGAGCAGGGCCCTCCCCTGATATACAACCCCTCATTAGTATTACAATTAAGGACATGAAAGACACATAAAACATTATATACTGCCAAAGTGTTGTTTTCATACCAATTAACACAGCTACTGATTTACTATCAGAGAAGACCCAGATCTCAGAGGAACCCAGGAACATTTCTCACAAACGTACATGACACATGCACAAACACACACACACACACACACACACTGAGCTCACTGTGGTGGCAGAACTGAAAGGTAACAATAGACTTAGATTTTCAGATGGGAGGACCACATAACAGCCAGACTTAGATGGCAAATCATCGTGTTATTCTGCACTGTTAACTGGTGTAACAAGCCTCACACATTCACACACACACATACAGATATATAGGCTACCAGCAGTCGTTCTTATACACCTGACACTATCTCTGCCATCCCTTTTTCTTCCTTTATAATAGCTCTTTGTTTTTGTCACTCCTTGGACTTTCACTGGTGTGAAAGAAGGATGAGGCGATTGTGTGTGTCATAGCTCAGTCAGATGGATGGTAGGGTCAGGAAGTTAGAGTGTGTGTGTTTTTTTACCTCTGTTCTTGACAGCCACTAGGGGACTGTTTTATAGATCTCTTTCACAGATCTACTGATTTGCCTGCAAAATGCCACGGAGGTCTTTACTCTTAACTTTATAATAAAATGTGTGATATCAGCGAAACAGAACACAAGCACATACACACACACTAACTCAAAGATGTCACATCCAACATGCATACAACAAATATCAACTGCAAAAGATGTATTGTTAATTATTATTTTTCCAGCTTAATATTTAAAAATCCTTGAAACAAGATATGTTTACTGCAGTATCACTGCATACGATATTCATAATAGTTTTCAGAGAATGTACAGTATGTAAAATAAAATGACTTACTGTACTAACTGTCTCACTTACTGTATAAAGAATAAAAAAACAAGGCTTAATGTCTTCTGCAGTATTGCTTAAGTAAATTTATTTTGTTTCTTGTTTATAAAATAAAAATATTAAGAAAAATTAGTATGCATTTCAAATGTATTTAAAATGAAACAAATAAAAATAGACTAATTCAAAGCAATTTAAGAAGTCATTTTCTTTACAGAGTATAACACAATTTTGCTCATTAGCTTTGCTGCTAGCTAACCCTTCTTTTTCACATTTGGCTGGAGTTTATTCCTATCTACTCCTCACTTCCTTGCTGTGGAGTGACTGAACAAGGCAGAATACCTTGCTAGCACTGTCTTCTTTCTCCTCTCAGCGGTGCTAATGGATCCTGTCCCCAGGCCTTCTTTAACTGGGGAATCAATCACATTGGGACAGCCATTCCCAACCATTCTCACTCTCACTCAGTCTTAACCATTGCAAACAGCCCATTAACCTGCATTTAATCCCCACAATGTCTTCTGTGGCCAAACTCTCACACGCGTATGGTCTGCCACAGCCAAACATACACACACACCAGCCGAGGCAGACATAATTATTACTAATTATGATGTTTTCTAAATACTACAGAGGGTCTTTTCAGATGATGATGAGATGTGAAAGATTCTGTTTTTCCGAATTATAAGTGAAAATAACATTATGTTCAAGCCAACTTATCTGTGGGAAACATATCTAGTGGTGCACACAGCTCGTTGTTGCTTTGCTCCAAAAAAAAAGATTAAAAATTATTTTCGAGATGAACATGGTTTTTAATAACACGCAGCTTGAGAAATATATATCTCATCACACAACCTTACGGTGGGCTACGAAACGGCTAATAGACAGAAATATGAGTGCAGGGATTTTTGTTTCAAGTCCTCAAACATTCTCTGCGCACCGTTGGTGACACACATCTTCCTCTCCGCACGAGTCCCGTTCATGAGTATTATATCAGGCCTAATTTTCCCCTCCATTCAGTCTGCTGCTACGCAGGGTTAACACGGATCTTTATCAGCGATCTCTCTCCTTTGCCGACACAGCGTCTCTCACTCACACACACAAACCACACAGTTTGCCCAGTGATGGTGTCATATACACATCCTCTTGCTCTCTTTCCCTCTCTCACACACACAGAAAAAGACACATAATCAGTCTTTGTTTAACTCCTTGGGTTTGTAAAAGCACTAAACATATCCTGACACTCACACACATTACCATCAGCCAATAATTCCACAAATCTGTGCCCATTACTCGCTATCTGCAAAACGTCAAGCCAGGTAATACGATTAGCACCCTCAAATGAAATATCGAAGACTCCTGATGAAAGTAATGAATAGAGGTGTAGCGTGTGATGTGCATATGCATGTTTGTGCGAACATATACAGTGGGACACTAAAGTCTGAGATCACTAATGAAAAGTGCTTTTATTTTGCCTTTTTATCATTTAATACAATTATATCCATTACATTTATATTACTATTATACAAATTTGAGTGAAAAGTGGAAAATATACAAAATGTACATACTACATTTTTTAGTATGTACTTGCTAAACGTTAATATTTCAAGTTTTACAAAAAACAAGAACCTTTTGTTTTGTAAAATGTTCATGTGGTCTCAGACTTTTGCAGCAATAAAGCAAATTCTGACACTGTTAAAGATCTCAGGCATATAAAAAAAATGTGAGGAAGGGGAGTGTTGAGAATGAATAGATGGATGTTGGTAGGCTAAGTACTGTTATCTGTTCTTATTTGAGAGGGTGAAGAGATTTGCACTTTACAAAGGAGTAAGCACAGCTGTGACCTCACTCGCTCCAGGGTAGTCCTGGTGATGCTTTTGGAATGAGGATGTATTTGTGTGGAGATGCGGATGCGGCAATTTTAAAATGCGAGCTTGATGGTCTTTAAATGTAATCTAGACCTAGGAACGATTTTTACTGTCAAACACTAATGATAAGGATCCAAAAGTAATAAAGCTTAAAAACTATGTGGTCTGTCATTTACAAATCATTTTACATCTGTATATTCGAGTGAAACACGATATTCATTGAGAGCATAGATTGGTGTCTGTGTCATTTCAGAAGAAAAGCAAGTTGCTACTTTTTGTTAAATCATTACGCAGCCAAACTATTTTTCTTTCATCCACCAATAAATCATTCACTATTAGACCAGGAATGTACATTAAGAAAGTAAATAGTAAATTTATTTAAATGACAACAAATGAAAGCATATGTTTCCTCTTAAATGTCTTTTCGCCTGCCTATCACTCTTGTCTTGTGTGGAATGGTGTGGATTTCCAGACGTGCTTCAGGGATGGGAGGGCCCATCCTAGCCCACCCACTTCCCCTGTCCTTTCGTCTGTCCTTCGTAAAAGTGCAGGCTCTTCCGGAATGTAATGAAGGTTTACAGCTCAGCACAGCCTGCTAATTACCCAAACTAACAACCAATCTTAGACACCTGTCTGTCTGCCAGGACGTGAGACCCAACCCAGTCGAAACAACACAAAGGGAAACACCAGGCTGTATAAAACTGTCAGCTATGTCTGCATCATACACCCTTATCTATATTTACTGTATGCATACCTAAATAAAGAGGATAATTACCAAGAAATATAAAAAAGAAAAAAATATAATATCTTGAAAATGGCTTAAAAAAAAAGAAAGAAAGAAAAATCTATGAATAAAAATTAAAATCTGTTTTTTTTTCCATCTGACAAAATAAAATGGAAAATAATCTTTAAAAAAAGCTAAATAAAATTAAAAAAAAGACAGGAATAGGCTGATGGAAATCTTTTTTTTTTTAAATTACATTTACAGAAGTTCCAACACCACCTCCTCAAGAGAAACACCTTGTTCTTGACCTCATGCTAACTTTTCTAGAGCCACAAGGGAAAGACGCAGGTTTTGAGGAAGCTAGGATAGCTCTCGGACCACTGAGGTGTGTTCAAACAGTCCCTGAGCTTACTCCTTGTAGACCACTTGAACACTGAAGCCCACCACCACCTAACAGCCCTACACAGACCAATAAATCCCTTTTCATAAACAACGGCTGCGAGAGAGTTGGGGGCACAGAATGATGAAAGAGGAAAGAATACAGTCAGAGAAAACAGGAGAAAGAGATAAAGTCAGCCAGACACAAAGAAAGATGAATCTGTAGATCTGTGATGTTCAGTCTGCTCTGCAGTGCCATGTCTGCTGCCTGACTCAGGCTGGATGGGTCATTAGGGGCTGACCATTTACTACGGCATCACGACTCATTAGAGTGGGCAGCACAGAGGAAGAAAAGGCTAAAATGACTTCCCCAGATGGGAAAGGTCAAACAGGAAGTGCTCAAGGGGTCAAAAAGGACCAAATCAAATACAAACAAAATAGCCAAAAAACACCTCACTACCTTCAAGAAAAACAAAACCATTCTAACCTGAGTCAATAAAAAGACAAAAAGGGGATAAGTTGTTCAAGTCATCTTTGGAAAGACAGGAAACTTCCAAAGAATCGGGATTTATTAAATGGAAATGTATTAAACGCTATTCCTGGTTTGCTTTCTGAGAGATGACCTAAGCCTTTGTCTCAGAGTCAGCCAGAAGTGTTGGTGGAAAGTTCACTGCATCCTTCCTCTCAAAAATACAGATCATAATGTTTGGAGAGGTGCTGTCATGTTGTGGTGATGGCGTCACCACGAAACTACAATTACATTGTGGCCACATCACAGGGACATAATGGAAACATGGCTGTAGATCGGCCCGGGCATTCTCCTCAGCGAGCCTGCTATGCTGCAGGAGGAAATTAAGGCTGAGAGTTTGCCATAAAACATTCCATTACTGTATCTTCCGCCAAACCAGGACATAAATTTCTACAAATGCAGCTATTTTCCCCTTTTGGCTAAACAAATCTTGCAGCATCCAGGGACAGATTGCTCAACTTAGGACTAAAAAACAGAAAAGGGATATGGGAAAACATCTATTTACAACACAGGAGACTTCCAATTCCTTCATTCCATTATCTTCATTGTGACTGTACATCAAGCTCTTTAGCTTTTCAACACTAACCTCTGAGATTCCTCTAGTTGAACTCTGAGAGTTTCTTAGGCTTGTGGGAGCTAGCGGTCTTCAGTGAGGCCCGCCGGCCGAGCCTTTGAAAGCAGCTGGCTTCTTACCGAAGCACAGGAGCTCCTTGACTATTAGTTTTACTGGTAAGGCAATCAGCCCTGAAGGCTTTGTTCAGCGGCCTTACAGAATGTTTCCAATACTATAAAGTATGGAGCCCAAGGACAAGACACCGGCACCACGTCTCACACACACATATGGACACCGAACGGGCCTGAACGGGTTTGCAAGAGCACAAACTTCTTGCGATGATATCAACCCAGGCACAATCATGTTGACAGATGTGCACATGAAGGCAACTCTATCATCTGCACACACTTGCCATGGTTAAACATGTGGGTCCAGTGCTCAATAGCAGGGCATCCCTCCCTTTAAGACCAGATTTAACGCTGCATGTCCACTACTCAGTATTTGCTTGAATGATTTGTAGACTCCAGGGACTAGGGATGTGCCTTTTTGTAGTAAGCCAACAATCCTAACCCCCCCATTTCCCTCCCTCTTCTGAATGCTTTGAGTCTCTTCCCTGCTGTCTTTGAACTGAGATCAGAGAGAAACATTTTGGCACACATGATGCTGGTCGATCAGGTGCAGGGATAGCCTCCTTTTGAGTGGTCTGTTGTTTTAATAACGTAACCCCCTACCCCAACCCCCAACCCCAACAAGCCTTCGTCTTCCAGTGCTCTTCCTTGCACCCCTCCCATATCTCCCTTCTCCTTTTCAAAATCATTATAGCCCCCTTGGATTTCTTTTACCCCACGCCATGCAATTACTTTTTTGAACAAAGAGAACAAAGTAAGGGCAGTTTGGGAACATGGGTCCAGAGGCTTCGGACAGGAGAAGGGGGGCACACTTAGGATATCTGATGGAGGGGGTCAGAGTCCACACTAACCCCAAAGCCTTGCCTGGGAACTCATGAGTGGAACCTCTTTTAGGGGATTAATCCCCGGCTGGGCTGAGATCTCTTTCTCTTCGCTGGCACTTGAAGGAGACTCTTACTTATCAGGAAGTGATGATATAAAAGTCGATGGCTTAAGAAGTGACCTCGTAAAAACGAGAAGGAACACAACTGAGGTGTGGCAAATTCCATCGCTTCTTTGAAATAACAAGTGCACTCCGTCTTAAGGGTTCAGAGGGACAGATGGAATGAGGAGGAGGGTGGTTTTGTCTAGAGTGAAAGGAAAGGAGGTTGCAGAAGTGGTCTAATTGAATAGTGCCTGGGTTGTGATTACTTGTCTTCAATTAAGGTGCCAAAGTTCCATGCAGAGAAAAACAAAACTTTGACATTTTTCCCCTGACAAATGAAACCAAAATAATAATATGAAAAGGGAGGGAAAAAAGAAGAGAAAGTAGGGGGGAGGATATCCTGTTTAACTACCACTTTTTTACACCTGTCAAGCCTTCCAAAGCCTCGGCACTGCTCTGTTTATCTGGGATAAAAAAAAGACAGCTTTGATTGAGTAAATCAGAGAGTGAAATGTCTGCAACCGCACGGAGGGCAGCGAAACAGCCGGTTTCAGCACAGCACTGCAATTTGGTGTAAATTTGACCTGAAAAACACAGGGTGTTTATTGTGCACTATCATATAGGCCCTGTCAAAGCACCGGCAATTATTGCCATTAGGCTTCCATCATGTCAGTGGCTGTGGCTCTTGAGCGGCCCGCCCCCTTTCTCCAAGCCCTATAATCTGAACACACTTTTGCTCCATCAGGACGGCCTGAAGCAGGCAGATTGTTAAACTGGCACCCATCACCCTCTTTTTCCCTCTCTTTCCAGACGTCAGACAGGAGGGCGAGAGCTGGGTGCTAAGTCACCGTCGGCCGCTCTTTTCTTTTTCATTTGCCTCCATCCGTTCCTGGCACTTCAGTAACTCTGACAGGCGTTTGGGGACCTGACTGATGTTTGTATTGTGTGCACTGAATTGAAAAGGAAATAGCCATTAAAGTATGGGAGATGGTGGTATGCGAGCGGGTAGGAGGATGAGTGGTGAAGTGTGTGTGCGTGCGTTACCGTCCAAGTATTCTTCAACTCATCCTCCAGACTGCATTTTAACATGCTTGGCTGGCACAACTCAGTTCACAGATACTAGATGAATTGTCCTGCGTATTAAATTTGTGAGTCCCCCATGGTCACCCAGAGAGATGAAAGGGTGTAAAAACTCTCCTTCCGGATGATGTCATCCTCTGCCCTTTCCACAAACGCCCCTCAACCCGACAGGCCTTGTTTCTTCAACCTCCGCCCAGCTCTCCCTCCTCCCTGCTCTCGGCTCGCATCAGTACCCCAATACACACCCCAAATCCACCCAGCCGCCTCACACTCATGCACCACTCCAGCTGGGCTGGATGTGGGGGGAGCAGGAGGACCACCACCTGTTACACTTCTCTGGAGCCTGAACACATGGCCTCGAAAAATGTAACCACTGAATGATCATTTACTCAAGTGATCATCACTAAAATTACACAGGTGTAGTGATTGATAACCCAGATTATTTAACAATAGTACAATAGTAAGTTTTCTCATATTAGATATGACTAAAGGAAGCAGTATCTTTCCAGAACTCTTACTTTTGTGAGAGTCAAGGCTTGAGCCAGTTGGCTAAGATGCGGGTCTCCTGTGGGCCCGAGGCCGTTTGGCCAGTGATCAGGAAAGGAGAGCTTTGTGTACGAGTACACACACTCACACACACTAACGCAGTGACAGCGAAGTCAGTGTGCATGGCTGCAGAGCAGCGAGCATTCAGGTGCGCAGTGTGGAGAGTCTCCTGTGTGGATCATTAGGGCTCTCGGAGGCACTGGAGTGGGATTAAGTGACTTTGAAAGGTAGCAGGCTCAAGCCGCAGACTCTGCCTGGTGGCCACTTAAAAGCAATAAGGTCTCTGGCACTATGATGTCTGCCCAGCCAAGTAGGCTGAAACTGTCTCACTGCTGCTAGGCTACTACTCTTTTTTTAATCTTCTCTTTCTATATCTCTCTTTCTTTCATCCTCTTTCCTTACTTCTACCATTCCCTTCCCTTTTATCTTTCATTTCTTTATTTCCTTATTTCTTCTTTTCTTTGTTGTCCTTAATTTTTCTTTTTTCCTTCTCCCTTCTGTACTTTTTAATCATCATTTTTCTTCCTTCCTTCCTTCCTCCCTCCCTCCCTTCCTTCCTTCCTTCCTTCCTTCCTTCCTTCCTTCCTTCCTTCCTTCCTTCCTTCCTCATATTTTCATCCTTTCATAATTTCTTTCCCTTATTCCATGTTTATCATCCTTTCTTTGGTTTTTCTTTCTTCGACTCTTCCTTCCTCCCTTTCCTTTCTTCCTGTCCTTCATTTTTTTATTCTTTCTTTCCATCATTGTTTTTTTTTTTTTTTATTACTGTACCTATGAGTCTACAAGAAAAAGACTAAGAAAATGAATATGCCACACAGAGTAGTAATATATATATCAATATATATACTGGCCTCCACTCCACTCCCCTTGAGCACAGAAAACAAACACATGTGCATACATGAGCAAAAATGCACAAATCACACATATTTGTGGGAGGCAAATGGATAGAGAAAAAGAGATTAAATGCAAGTGGGAGAGGGTTACATAGTCATTTGTCCCCAGAGAACCAGGCTCTTTTTCTTCCTTCTTTGTTTTCTTCTTTATAGTATATACAGACAGAGCACAAAATCTATTTATTGAGCAAACTGTATATTTTTGGTTGCTTGAGTTATATTTGATGTCAAAGAAAAAATGGTTGCTTGAGTTGTTGTATTTGATATCAAAGAAAAAATATTTTCTGTAAGAAAATATATGAATCTACATTCAATTAAATTAATAACTTCTAAAATGAATAGTAGGGAAATATTTCATGTGTACAACCCTCAACAAATAAAATAAAGCTTCCAAATTTCGGGTCAGTTAAAACAGAGATATGAAAAAGGATTTCAAGACACTGCCTTTTGGGATACAAAACTTTTTCTAACCACATAAAAACAAACATACCAATGTACAAAGCTGTTTGGCTAGTCCGATGAATACAAACCTTGTCACAGATGGTTCATAAGAATTGGACACAAATACTTTCTTGCCCACTCTCTCTCTCTCTGACAGATTTAAGAAAAATGCTGTAGTCAATGGTGTGGATAGGGCTGTGGAACACAAAGGGTTGGCTTCATCGCAGCTCTTTTCAGGGCTGCGGGAGGATAATGTCCGTCCTGTTTTGTGTGTGCTTTTTCAGGGTCACAGAGGAGGGCACATTAAGCCAGTATCGCCAAGCTGGTCATTTCACTGCTACTTCTGCTGGCAATTTCCACCTCCCTCTTTCCCTTTCTCTGTCTCACCCCCCACCTCCCACCCACCCCTTCACCCTTTCTTTCCTTTCTAATACAGCACCAAGGTCTAATAGGCCTCTATTGCTGTGCGGCCATGGGGGCTTTATTGAGACACTGGAGTGTTTAAAAACAAGAGACGGAGGTGGCGGAGGGGTTGTTGGTTAGCTACCTTTACCTTGTGAAAAAGAAAAAAAAAACTCCCGCTCACTTTCTCTGCTAGTGCTTTTGGAAAGGAGACGGGAAACAGTGGCTAGTGACTCTTTCCCTCACCCCCTCCTTCCCTGAACCCCCCCGCCAGGATGAAAGCTGCCTCCACTTTAAAGTGGATTAGAGGAGCAAAACACTGAAACAATGGGAGGTGAAAAATCAAATTAGGCTCTTAAACATCAAAAAGGGGCCTTGAACAGTTAAGCTTCCTCTCCTCTAATCTGTTTACTTTCAGTCAACTATATATTTACAATCACAAACTGTTTCTCCACAAGCTTGGCACTAAAATGCAAGTCTGTTCCTGTCACTGGAACAGTCCAGGGACTGTAATACCGTCCACACAAACAAAGAGCGAAAGGGCACGGCAAGTCTGTGTGGTTTAGTCTGAAGTGCTTTAAAATGATCACTTTTGAGAGGAAACTCTTGAGAGCCTGAATGCTGCAGTGGGTAAATAGTTTGTCTTATTTCCGTCTGTTTTTCTTTCTTTCCCTTCTTATTTACTCTGTTTTTATTTTCTCCCTTACTCTAAATCTCTCTCCCACTCTCCCCTCTCTCTCTCTTCATCCAGCAGGGGTGATTTTCACTAAAGAACACCCCAGCAGTGTTCCATGTTGCATTGTTCACGCTCTGCCTCCAATTTGCTTTCCACATTCTGCAGCCCCGTCCGAGACGTTACGCTGGCTTAAGAGACAAATCGCACACACAAAAAAGGGGGAAAAAAATGGAGAGAGGAGAAAGGGCCAGCCCTTCACAGCAATGCAATTATCACAGCATTTGATGCCGGCGGCTGCCACTGCTGGCTTTTGTAGTGTGGCTTCTGCTCTTCTCTGCTTGCCCTGTACTTCACCAGCGCACCTAATAGCCATGGAAGCAGCGATTTTTACGGTACAAGACATTAACATGGCTACACTCCCCAACAATGCCCACATTCAATAGGACTTAAAAAAGAGAGGTGGCTTCGCCTACTTAAGTAAGCCAGAACCTGCCACTGAAAGAGACAGTCCGTGAGTTTATTACACCTTCAGAGAGAGAGAGAGAGAGAGAGAGAGAGAGAGAGAGAGAGAGAGAGAGAGAGAGAGAGAGAGAGAGAGAGAGAGAGAGAGAGAGAGAGAGAGAGAAATAAAGAGTCTTCAAGCTATGTTAAGAGTTTTAGTATAAAACTTAAAAATTAAAATATATAACAAATTATAAACATTTTCTCTCACTGATCACACCTTTATTAAATGCCACAAACAGCTACAGGCAACCAGAAACTGACATATTCACGTATGTCTGTCTCTCCAGCTAAAAATGTATTTAGTAATAAACAATATGTTTATAATTGTGGTATATTGCTCACAACATTTTACGTGGATAAAAAAATGTGTATAATGAAAAATTAGCTTAAAAAAATGATTTTGTTGTTATAAAACCATCTTTGTTTCTATCCATTTAACTTAATTTCTGTTATGTCTACTCTATTTTATGAGTTTCAAAATTTAAATGAGCCAAACTGCATTGAAAGTGCAATATACTGCAGGTTGTAACTTTGGCATAAGTTGGATTTTAAAATAAAAAATTAAGGCAGTAATTAAAAATTGTAATTATATAAATGTTATATGTTATAATGCATTGAAATTTTTTTTTTACAGAATGGGAGCACATTGTCAAATGTCTTCAACATTCAAGTGCCGGTCTATGTTTTCACAGATGTTTAGTAAAATTGAACTATATTAGGAAGTAAAAACATAACAAAGAATTTATTTTTTGCCCTCCACAATCTTTCGGCAAAGTAATTAATTTTATAATTTACTCAGTGCAAGACATTAAAAGTTGCTAAAACATGCTTCTGTATATTTGTGCCCAAATACCAGAAGAACAAGTTGTCGGTTGGCCAGTGTGTTTGTGCTGGTTTGTGTTAGTGATACGACGTGTGATATTCTGCTGTTCGCGGTTGCAGATGCACCAGACAGCAGAGAGAGAGAGAGAAGGCAGAGGAATAAAGGCGGGAGGAGGCGGAGGTGAAAAGAGGGACAGATGAGCAGGAGGGGGCACTTTTACAAAGGCGATGGAAAGAGAAAGTTAGACACAAAGAAACAACGAGGAGCAAAATGCGGGACACGGAGAAAAGAGAGCTGAGCCATTGAAAAGACCATCTGTGATTTGAAATGGATGAGTGTTTTGAGCACTGTGTTTTTCCTTATTCGGCGCTGAATGGACAGAAACCAATCAGTAACTTAAAAAGGCCATAAACAAATAAATGTGAAAAAAAGAGCCTTTCGTGTTTTCTCACAAGACAAATTATACGGGGCGAGATGTCTCGACACAGCCTTTAAAATAACAAAAAACTATGAAATTGGGAATTAACCGCCGATAAATTATGAATAATGAACATTCAAAATTACATTTTAATTCAACAAACGCTAGTAAAAAAATGTGTGGAAAATAACAGGGAAATACTAAAAGTGATTATACAGGCTGTAATACAGATCGAATAAGTTGATAATTGACTAATAACCATTCAATCTAATTATCATTAGGGTTTTTTTTCTTGTGGTTTATTTTTCTTAATATTGGCAGCAGCAGAAATATTGTTATTATTGTTAATAACAATAAAATTTATCGTGTTGTGCACTTATCCTTATTTAAATTCATGTTACCATATAACCTTAAAGAAAATTAAAACAACCTGTGATACAAAATTACTCATGCATAATTATCTCATGCTAATGACTGTTTATGAATAAAGAGAACACTTTAAGTGATTGACACAAATTGTATATAATTTAAATCATGAACTCAATCTAAAGTGCTAATATTCACTTTCTTTCTAGAATAATTCAGATAAACGTACATGGTAAAAGAGAGGAAAATCTATATTACAATAATTACTTTTTTTTAATACAAATGAGAGCAGAAATAACTTCTATAAGGGTAACATTATTATTAATTATAATATTTTATATATTATATTATTACATTTTTGTAACAACAACAACAATAATAATAATAATAGTTATTATTAGTACTGGTAGTACTATTAATGTAGCTGCTTAATATGAATGCTGATTAAATCAGACCTGTAAAATTTCATTTGGTCAATTATTAAATTAAGCACATAACAGCTTTGTATACATTACTGGACATTAAAGCAAAATAATAGACTTCTCTAAAAGCATCACTCATTAAATGCGCCTACATAGAGCTCTACCGGGACAATGAATTACTTTTCTCTCCATAAAGTAAAATAATGTGAAATATCGCATATTTTAATCAACTTCAAAAGTATTGCTATCCTCAAACTTTGGACGGGTGCCGAACACATTCATGGCAGTTTAATTAAATTAACTCATGGTACATCTTTGATTTGTACCCATTAAAAATACAATTTTATGACTCAATTCGAAAAAGCATCATAGAAGGTTAATGACTAAAAGTGGGGCATAAGAAGCTTAATTGCGGACAGACACTGCAGACAGTATTTTATTGTGTAAAGCTAAATTCAAGCAGCTAAAAGGTTTGTGGATGGCATTAAATCAAGGGGTGGCCTGAGACAACTGCTCTAGAGGACAAAAATCATCCTTTAAAAACGTGAATGAACTTTTTATATGCCTCAATCGAGGGTTTAATTTAGGATTTGATTGCTGGATGTTTGCTTTCGTTTAATTAAACATAATAAAATTAACACCAATATATTAATAGTCCCATAAAAACTATCCAAATTCATTATTAAATAACTTTATAAAAAAAGAAGAAAAACTAAGAAAAAGATGATAAATTAAAAGAGAAAGAGAGATCTGCTCTACTACCTGCATCAGGCCTTTTACACATAGATAAACTAACGGCTAATAATTTAAACATCCATTTCAAGCAATGTAATGAGACATTTTATTGATTCCTGAACTGCAGTATATCTAGACAAGTATGGGTGTCAAATTGAATATATTAAATGTATTTTATCCATCTTCCGATGCTGAAACACACCTTAACCGAAGGTTCTTAATATGCTCATTTTAGAGCTTAAAGGATTACAGTGCTTGGCACAATGAGAGTGTTGAGTTGAATCTAACCTATAGGTGAAGCAAGCTAATAAACCAAAGATGAATTTCCGGATGGTGATTAACCCATGCCTTGGCTGGAATGAGCGGATGTCAGTGGCGGATACTGAAGGGATGACATTAGCTGTAAATGTAATGATGCAGCGGTCCATCTCTCACTGCTAGGATGAGCTGCATGATGAAGTCAGTTGGGTAAGAGCACAGGACTCTTATTGACCAGGGGGAGTTTGCCTAGCACTAAATTCTCAGCAATAACAATGTAGTGAATAGGTGAGAAAGGAAGGAGAGCATAGATCAGCCTGCGGCGTGACCCAAGAAGGGGTGGCCTAGGTTTGGGGAGAAAGGGAGGAGGAGGAGAATAGGGTTGACGACTAGTCTCTTGACCTCCCAGGATCTTGGTTCCTCTTGGTGCACAACCAAAATGACAGGACCTCCCATCTTTATTTTCTCACGCACTCACTCATTCACTATTAAAACGCAAAGACACAAATAAGCACCCTCACAGGACATATACTGCATTTAGGGGTATTACAAAAAAACGAAAATAGGAAAAAAGAGCGAGACAAGCTTATATAAGTTGTCATATCTACTAAAATATTTAAAATTGCTGGCCTTGACACATTAGTACATTGTGAGGGCGAAGGAAGAGAAAGTGTGAGGAGAGTGGTAAACAAAACATCCCCTAATGGATGGGTGTGTAGGGGTTTTTAAAAGCGGTCTACAGTTGCCATTAACAGATTAAAGCACCCTTTTGGCCTGATCAGTAAAGCATGTCGGCAAACTACTCCTAACTACTAGCAAACTGCTCCGAAACACTCCTGCCATATTCTCACAGCAGACACGTTGAGAATCTTCAGCAGTTTAAAGAGAAAACGGACAAGACAGGATAACGAAGGATAACGAAGGATAGGGTCTGACCCGCATGACTGCCCCCCTCCCAGCACCCATACTCATTGACAGGGGGTAGTTCCAGCCTGGTTGTTGGCAGGGCTCTCTGATTTCACGGCAGGCTGGGTGGTGCCATTGAGCACTCATCATGCTCTCTTTCAGCCTTTTAAACTACAACCCCCCCCCCACCCGCTACCTCATCCGCAAGTCTCACACACACGTTTCAACACTCTCACCCAAGCACTACTATGACCCTGCCCTGCCATATAGCACTGTCATAACACTGCTTCTCACACTGCGTCCAAAGATTTCAATGTTCGCATGTTAAAATGTTGAATCTGGCAGACTTTTTTCTGTACTGATTTTGGGTGAAAATCTGTAGAATTCTTCAAAATATATGTTTTCAAAATATATATAATATGTAAAATATATCATAATTTTTGATAAAAAAAAAGAAGATAAAATATATCATAATCATAACTATTTCTCCCAAATATTTTAATAAACAGAGGAACTGAGAACATGTTGAATCTGATGAGCTTTCTGTTGAACTCCATGTGGGCCTACTTATAACTTAAGCACCATCCCATCATTGTCCCCTAATGTGTCATCTGTCACACAATACAGAGACGTGACGTAATTTAGATGCCGTGTGAGGTGCGAGAACCATGTGCACAGGGTGACAGTGTCTTACAGGGAGCAGTGAGGTAACCTCTTCCTCTTTCTCTCCCCTATTGTCTCCCTCTCCTCTGAAAGCGCACCCGAGAAAAGCTGTTTTTTGTTTGCGAGTGAAGTTTTCTCCTCCTCTCTGAGTGGGTTGGAGAAAGTCTCCCTTCTCTCCTTTAACAAACTCCCCTCTCTTCTGTCAGACTTCCAGCGGGCTAATTAACATGCAGCAGGGTGACTTTTCGCCTCTTGTGTTTCTCTCTCTCTCTAAAGGGTACTTAATAAAATGTGAGTATGCGGAATGTAACAAAGGCACAGCGCCTTAGAGCAGCTTCATTTCCATTAGAGAGGCCTCCCGGCTCTCACACTAACGTCTGGACCTGCAGTTCATTCTCGCAGAGCGGCCCGACAACAAGTCGGTACTGCCCCAGTGACAAGGTACAATTTGTACTCATTTTCTTTAAAAGTGTGAAACGAAGAAAGCACTTTCAGTCCATGAATGTGCAAAAACTGATGAAGATACAGTGACAGACACTCTAACGTTACTCAACAATCAATTAAAGGTGCGATTATCAATATTGTTTATATCAATAAAGCATATAAGAATATATATATATATATATATATATATATATATATATATATATATATATATATATATATATATATATATATATATATATATATATAAACACTTTTAATGAGGAAATTACTGAGTGCATCTTTAATGAAGGATCATAAACTCCTAAGTTTTCATCATTTTTTCTTTTTTCTTTTTTTTCATGATAAACAAGATTAAATGAGATTTGCCTCTCTTTTATTTTATTCACTGTGGGTCAATATAAGGGTAAATTCAAGATACTAAAGGATGGCTGGACTAAAAGACAAATAGTGTTTACTTAAAATATCCCATCATCACCTCATTAAAAATTCCATTTGTTAAAATTGCGCAAATATGTGTTTCATTACACATGACAAATGGCTTTGGTATTAATGAAACACTTGCAGAGCTAAGGAATTAATCATAGAAGAGACAACTGAAATAAGGTATTAAAAGTTATTCAGGTACAGTTATCGTGGATGAAAATTGTTTGACTAAGATGAATACTGCTGATTCTTAGATTTAAAGCAAGAGATGATGACGCCTCCCGAAAAAAAAAAAATGCTTGAATAAGACCTCGTGCTACAAAATCACCAGTGATGATATCATTGTGGTATAATTTCCAATGGGAGGAAAAATTACCCCACAAAATAAAAGTGGTTTTCTCCTCGACTTTAATTTTCTTCCTCCTTACGTTCTTATTGCTCTCTCTCACTTCCCCAATTGTGTGTCCCTGATGTCTGGCTCTCCCTCACATCCTTTCTAAATTATTCACAAGCAGTCCAGCAGTTTGCTTGATTAGGTTTTAATTTCAGCAAATTACCAATCAGCAGGAGGCCACCCTAGTTATTTATCAGAGCTGAGGAGGTGAGGACACTTTAGAGCTCCCTGTACTCTAATCTACTGGACACTGACCTGGACTTCATTGTGCAAATAGTCAATAGGCCACAGCTAGTCATTTACTCACTCAAGCAGCTACACCTGACTTTGAATTTGTGTTCACGTTGCTATTCTGTGAGAGAACTTGAAAGCAAAATGTATTCCTTTACATTCTTAAAGGGATAGTTCATCTAAAAATGAAAATTACCTGACACACTTATGTCAAAACCTGAAGTTCAGTCTTGTTTTGGACCCCAATGTCATTCACTGTATGGACAGAAACAGTTGTAACATTCTTCAAAACATCTTCCTTTATGTTCCTCAGAAGAACCAAAGTCAGAAAGGAATGACATAAGGGTGAGTATATCTTTAGATAAACAACTTAGGTTGATTCTGTGACATTATATATTTGACTTGAATCAAACTAGTTAAATTATGTGTTACCACAAGAAACATTTTTTGGTTGCCTGACATAACATTATTATAGTGTATGAATGCATTTTGTCATTGCAGCCTGGGAACAGCGTGATATTCCCCTACCAATCTCCTGACATCATATGTGGGGAGCAGATTAGCACTCAACACACTGTAAATTACATTGTGGTCTCATTAAGACCTAATAGCATCTTATTACTCTAATTTACCGATATAGGCGTTTGAAGAGCTAGCAGTAGCACTCCATACCACCGCTAACTCCGCGCTTATAGATTAGCGCTCTCCTTCACAATAATCAAGCACTAACTGCAGGTAGTAATTTAGCACTCAGGATAATTACCACTAATGATCACGTCTGTGTCAGAGCGAGGAAGCGCACATGCGTGATGTGCATTCACGCAGCATGTTTGCGTTAACATGCAACCGCTGTTGATTTGTGCGTGTGAAATACTAACGGTAGCGCAGTAGCTCATAACCCATTAGCCTGAGTGTGGGGAGGTAGCCAGGGCCCTGCGTCGGATTTATCACGCTCTCCCTGGGTGATTGTCCAACACGGCTTTCCTGTAGCTCTGACAATAGGGTTGGGATTAACGCGGCCTGTCAGTTTCCCCCACACTACAGATCTTTTTGTCCTCGTTAAAAGCTCCTCTAATTAGCGCAGAGGGGCTTCGCTGCTATCTGCTATCGCTCAGAAACACCACAGGGTTATAGCTGAAAAAAGGAACACATTTTTCCTCGTGTTTTCTACTATGGGCAGCACACCCACCCACACACACACACACCCCTTACGTACCTACGAGATATCAGCCTTCCCCTTTCTGTGGCTTTAAGCACACCGATCATAGATCTTATTAATGGGCAGTATTGCCTTATTGTGGTCTCAGCTTTAATGAGACATAATAAGGGGGACATTTCACAGCAACACGCCGCTCTTTTTTTATTTGCTGAACCGTATCTCTCTTTCTCGCTCCCTCCCTCCCTCCCTCCCACTCTCGCCAGCTCCCACTTGGCAGATGAATCATATCTCTCGCGCTACATATGCTAAAGCCATGTAATTACAGGGCACCTTAAATACAACAAGTCTTAAAGCTGTCGCCAGAATTACCCCGAAACAAGGCAGGCGGCTCTGTAACCAAGCTGTCACTGTTAAAATTAATTTATCATGGGACGGGGAGAGAGAGAGAGAGAGATAATTTGGCAGAGGAAGGCTAGTGGCTGTAACAAAGTGAATCGAAAGCTAGACTGAATGACAGGAATAAAAAAGGATGAGGTAGGATGTCGACTTGAGACGTTCCACACCGAATGACTCATCTTAATACGTTCTACTCTTTTCTATTCATTTTCTATTCCATCAAAGCTCACTATATGCTGTGATAGGGTTGGCTATCTGACTCACAAAGGTGCGTTTAAAAAAAAAACAAAAAAAGGACCAGGTAGGATGTGGACATGATACGTTCCACACCAAATGACTCTTTATTCGTCCTACTAATTTCTATTCGGCTTCTAAGGCACCACAGCTCACTATATGTTGTGATAACTGCATATGATTGGCTCACAAAGGTGCGTTTAAGATGTAGACAAGCAGTGTGTGTGCGCGGTTCAGCAAAGTTTCAGCTTCCCCCTCCTGGCTGCTAAAGGCTTTAATTCATCAGCAGGCTGCCTGATTGATCTGCTTCTCATGGGCCGCTCTGCCGCTGCTGATGCTGCAGAGCGCGTGTAGACGGCTGGCAGAATAAAGAGTAGCAGTTGTGTGGCTGGCTGCGAGAGTGGATGGGACATTTTTTAAAACGTATTAATCGCCCTGCCTGATCAGGGCCTGAGTGCTGCAGACAGGCCCTGTCAGGGCGAGCCCGAGAGAGAGATGGTCTGTAGGACCGCGCGGGTCTCAAAAGGGCTGCTACTCACGCCTACAAACACGGCTGAGTCCTTCTGTTCTGTGAATCATACACACACACATACAAAATCAAACACACACGCTCACTAGCAGCACACATGAAAGAGCACACAGCTCTCTGATGATCTTAATCGGGCTTCGATATCAGCAATTCCCTGAACGCTAAACAAGCTCCATGAAGGAAAACCAATTTGTCATAGTTTTGTTTTTTCTTCCGTTGCGATGTTATTTGTACTGCCCTCAAAGCTATGTGATTAATACATTATAATAGCAGTATTACTTCACTCATCCCGGGTGCTTGTCTTTTTCCATTTTTTTGTGCACATACAATTCAGTCATTAATTGACGAGGGATGCAGGGAGGAATAGCAATGAGAGAACCACAAGACGAATCGTACGGCGCTGTGCTTTCAGCCCCATTTGAACAGAAGGGTTTGCTATTGTGGTTATGCTACATCAGTGCTGGGCTCTATAAGTGACGTCTCTGTTTAAGATGTTTGTGGTCACACGCCGTGCAACTGGTGGTGGATTAACCTATCAATTCCATGACCTACCACTGAGGAGGATGTAAAGTAATATTAACTTCATTTCCTGACAGTAGAGGTGTTTTGAACAAAATTTAGAAAATCTAGGCAGAATGGAAGCAATGGATGCTGCAAATATATGACAATAGAAAAGTTATTTTAAATAATATTTCGTGGTATTACTGTTTTACTGTATTTTGATTTTAAAAAATGCAGCCTTGCTTTAAAAAAAAAAAAAAACTTCTTTAAAAAACATTTAAAAAATCTTACCGACCTCAAACTTTTGAAATGCTGTGAAAAATGACATCAAATTATGATATGCAA
This sequence comes from Squalius cephalus, assembly GCF_949319135.1. Lineage (NCBI taxonomy): Eukaryota > Metazoa > Chordata > Actinopteri > Cypriniformes > Leuciscidae > Squalius > Squalius cephalus. The sequence continues at coordinate 31,257,334 of NC_137128.1, read as the reverse complement.
GTAATAAAACCAATAATGGCACATACACTGTACAAACACAGAGATCTATTGCTATTCCTCAGTGTTGAGCCTTAGTAGAGAGTGCATGAATCTTAAAGGAATAGGACAGTTTAAAAGGACATGCTATTAATTACCGGGCTACAAATGCAACCCACAAATGGAGCACACTAAAGGAAGCCATTTCTGATTGAATGACCATTGACTGGGACAGGGGAAGAGGGAGGAGCCAGAGAAGAGAAAGGAGAGAGACAGAGAGAGAGAGAGAGAGAGAGAGAGAGAGAGAGAGAGAGGGTGTGTGTGGTCTGGGCCCTGCTGGCTCCCGGGGTGTTCCGCTACACTGAGGACAGCACAGGGGAAGTGAGAGGAGGGAGCCAAGGTGGCGAATGAGAAGGGAAGGTGACAAGACATCAGGGAGAGTGCAATGAATTATTTATGAGGCCACTGATGGACAGGCTGAATAAGAGAGACAGAGAAGGGGGGAGACATAAGGATCAGTGAAGGGGAGGGGTGGACAGTAGAAACCAGGGACTCTTTCATGCTTTGCACACACATATAGACTCACACAGACAGACAGGCGCACACACACACCACAAGCTGTTGTGTGAGTCCGGCCGGAGAGGTAGGGTGATGGGACGCTTTGATTGTAACAAACCCCGAGCATAAGGGTGCGAACTGCAGAGATCACAAGGGATGTGCGGTGTGTACATGTGTGAGGATATGCACACGTCTTGTCTGTCCTGAGACCTGCCCGAATGAAATTCGCTGGTAAGAATATAGCGAGCTTAAAAAAATAAAAATAAATAAGAGGACTGTCACTATTTTTCACAGTTCCTGGCCATAAGAAGACAGTATGTTTAACCTCGGTTCCCTCCTTGTGCTCTAGGCCTTGTTCAGGGCACATGTGAGTGATGTAGTGCTGAGAGCTCTGTGCTCATGTGGCCGCTCTGTAGGTGCACTGTGAGGGGGGCTAGGACTGGTTAAAGCTGGGATGATGAATATTTAACCCATGTAGACGGACGGTGGTTAATTTGTCAGATCCGCTGGTTAAATGCCACCATTAGCATTGGGCCCCGATATTGACGGGTGGAGGCTGGAAGCAGGGATGATGGATGTAGAACAGCCCAAACCAGACAGCCGGCTCATCACGTCGCTGTATCGACAGAATATTATTAACACAGCAGCAGAGCGTGCTACAACAGGTATAAGAGCTAGAAAAGACCCCCGAGGGTGGACACAAACACACACACACACACACACTCAAAGCTAATAATTTACATACCAGCTACTACATTATATGCTTATATTAAATTATATTATATAATATGCTATTGTGATATAAATGTGCAGCTGAAGTTGCAATTGTTGTAAATGTAATCTATATTTAGCATAGATAAAAAAAAATGTGTATACAACACACACATACATAATATATATATATTATCTACATCTATAACATCTACACACAGACACACACATAACTATAGAGATTTCATTATTTATTAAATATTAATATTAAAATATAAAATATTTCATTAAAATAAAAACATTATTACTATTTATAATTATATAAATATATTTTTATAAATCATTATCACATTCATATTAACCGAATGAACTTTGGTGTTTGCTAGACTGTATGAAGGACAGGAAATGATGGAGAAGAATTGCAATTAAAACCAGATTCAAACTCACATCATTCATATGAGCACCGTAAACTGCTAAGCCACGACACCAACCCGATATTCTGTTTACTCTTTATGAAATACAGCTTTATCCTCAAAAAATACAGTTATAGGGCAAACTGTTTTATTACCCATTACTTAAATACTTTTTCGCTCGTGTTTTTTACTTTTTGTGTAAGCCTTTTCAACACCTCTCAACAGCATGTGGCTAAGGGTGAGGGTCATGTCAGTGCTGTTCTTACAGTCACAGGTAAACCTCTCCCTGTGCTCCACGCCCTGCCATTACAGCGCACAGCAAACCTCGAACCCCTACAAAAACATTTCCCACCATGCAATCTGCCTAAGGAATGCAGACATCCTGGCCCACTGGGGCGTCTGCCCCGATCCCGCCAATTGCCCTGTTACCACGGATATAACACCAGGTTTCTGCGTGAGGCCATTTCTCCCCAGACACCTGCCACTGGAGCAGGCTCATAACATCCCTCCAGTTGTTACTGTGACATTGCTGCAAAGACAGGCAGTTTTAAAACCTCCACTTTACAGGCCCTTCTGCTATTCACACAGTACATGCCGCCGTCTACATCCGCTGCTGATGCAAACAGCCTCACACTGTCATTATGAGAATTCAGCTAGAGTCGTAACAGTTTGGAACAGATTGCCTGAAAATCCACCAAGGGAAAAAAAACAAGAGGAAAAATAAAACTGGCTTTCTGGAGAGGCAAAAAACAAATCTTGTATTTCTTTGTGCATCACTCCGTGAAATACAAACACATCTGAGAAAACGAAGTGAAACATTCCTCTGTGTTCACCCCAGCTCGGCAAGCCATTGGTGGCAGGTTTGTTGAAGCCTGACTGAACAAACAGTCTCATCTCAAAAACAAGCCTCCTTTTTCTGGTGCTGCGAGTAAACTATTCGCTCTCTTTCTCTAGTTCTTTCTTTCTATCGGTCCACCTCACTTCTTTTTAGCTATGTTCATACGGTAATGTTTTAGGATTGAAAACTGTATTTAAAAGCAGGTGTGATTCTTAAACTGACCTGTTTAAACAATGACTTTCAGAAGTGACTTTAATAAGGTCAGTATTTTTCAGTTAAAAAAGCGATAAAAAATCCAACCCAAAAGATTTCAAAACATGGTATTTTTTTCCCCTTAACCCTCATGTTCTGTTGGGATTGACATAACTTTTTGTTTGAGACCTCAATAATGTCCATATAAAACAGTAATAATTAAAAATCAACCATTTTACTTTCCCTTTAAATGATGTACCTCTGATCTAGTCAAAAGAAAAGTGAAGAGAAATTATTGAAGATGTATTTATTTTTTTACCTGGAATAAAACTTCAATATTTGTAGAATGCACATACTGTAAATAGAATTTTAAATGAAAATGAACTGTATTCATTTTAAATGTTTTTAAAATATGTAAAACAATGAAAAATATTAAAATGAAGGACTTAAATGTGTCAGATTCGGTGAAAGATAGTGTCACATCTGTTTATAAATAAACTATGTGAATGTAAACATATTTAGCACTCTAGAGTGACATCGGTATTCTTCTGCTGTGTGAACGTAGCCTTCCTCCCTTTCCTCCCATCTCTTTCTCTCTCCCAAGCCTGATATACTGAAGGATAGGCTCGCTCTAAGAGGCGTAGGCCCTTCTCCCCTGATACTGTTCGTTTGTACATGGTCGCTTTGTTTCCCTCCTCACTGCTCCACAGATTTTTACATCTCACCATACTGTGTGTATCTGAGGAGACCAGTAAAGTTAAAGTGGAGGGTCTGTTTGAGCCCTCCTAAACCCCACAAAGCAAACTGGACACACATGCAGGACCAAAAAAATGAGGGAAAGTTGAAGCAAAAGGCCCCACATGAGGAGCAAATGCTGTCATACGTGTGAAGAAAAATGGTCTCATACGGAGAGATCTGCAAAGGGGAAACGGAGGGGAGCCAATGCCTTTTGATTATTTGTACTTGTTTGATGCCCCCGCAAGGAGGACAGAGAGGAGACGTGTTTAACTTCTAGAAGAGAGCATCACGCTGTGTCCGAGCCATACGACCACTATCACTAAACCCCACTCAGCCTGCCGCTTGTTAGTCAGAGCACTGGAAAATCAATATATCTTTGAATGGAGGTCACAGGGGTGACTGCTTTGGGAAAAGTGACAGATTTGCTCTCTTTTGCTCTCTAAGCTCACCCCCTCCTCCTCCGGACCCCATTCGCCGACTCGACTGTGCCCCCCCCTCCACCCCCGTTTCCCCAGAGGCGGATGCCGTGCATTCTGCCGTGGGGATGTGGTATTAGACAGCCCGTATCCAAATGGCACCCGCAGAGCCGCGCGAGCACGGGAGCCAGGGGCCAACATGACTACAGGATTACACAGCAGCAGGTGTGAATCACAGCTTAACTCACAAAAGCACATATACACACACACACACACAGGAAGGGGGGACTAGATAAAGAGGGAGTTCAGATTAGCCACTTTTAGGTGCCATTTTCAATGGCGACAATTTTCGGCTCTGCAGTGCTGAAATTGTCGTGGTCTAGGGCCTGCAGGCGCACAGCCGCCGGGTTGAAAATGGCCGACCGAAGGGGGGGCCTTTGATAGGGGTGAAGTGGAGGGGGTCTCTGCTTAAGAAGATTTTTGACCCCCTGGGAGGAGATGCGGTCAAAGAACGTCCGTGTTCTTTGATGTATCACAAAAATAAACTCGCTCTCGGCTTGCAGAAAACACAGACAGGAAAAGCACTCGCGCATGAGATCACTCGTGACCACTGTGTCTTCTCTGTCCAATACTGTATCGCTCACATGGAGTGGACACAAAAAGGAACAAAGAACAGTGATGAAAAGCGAATGAATCAATATACCTCCCACCAAATAAGATGAAATTGATGATTGCCTCGGGCTTCTTAATTGCAAAATGTTGTTTTTTTAACCTTAACCACCCCCATGTTCTGTTGAGACTGACTTTACAATTTGTTTGAGACCTCAATGATGTACATATGAAATTAAAGTAGTAGTAATTAAAAATAAACCTCTTATTTTCCCTTTAAATTCTTTAACATCTTTATTCCATTTTAACAAAAATTAAGCTTCATTATGACTTGCACAACAGATATTTAAATTAAAGTCCACTGCATTAATAAATGTTTTGCACCTTTTATAAATATATAAAATAATAAGATATAAAGATATATATATATATATATATATATATGTTTAAGAAATTATAAACTACCTCATGGAGCATGATTAAAGCATTATCAAGTTGAAATTGTTTATAAATAAAAAGATTTACAAAGCAAAGATTAACAAAAGTCATCAAGTATGAATCAAGTTTTTTAGGTTTGTGTTAACAAATTTTGTAAGATTTTTTAAAGTTATATATTCTTAAATCATTTAATTATTTAGTGTAATTAAAACCTTTTGTTGTTGTTGAAACTTTTATTTTGAGTGTTTTCAATTCTTTTCAATAAAATAAATTCAATAAAAATCCTGGAAGACGAGGATGCTAAAATGCTAACAACTCTGGTTCAATGATAGCCTGAGATGCATATGGTTAAATTACAGCACCGCGCCAGTTGACAGGATAATATGACCATGGATCCATGTTTACAAAATGAAAGGAAGAGGAAAAAGGAAGAGGAAAAGAGAGACAGAGTAAGAGGGAGGGAGTGGAGAAGAAGAGGAGAGGGCCATTTGTAATGTATACTACAGGAGGCATTGATGATTGCAATTATCAAATAGCTGTTTTAAAAGGCCATTGATTGGTGTCATTAACTCAGCGAGTGTTTACTGATTGCTGCATTTGCACGATCACTCATGCTGGGCGCTCGCGCATCTGTTCTTATTAGCCCTGAAGAGGAGTGGGCCATCAAAGGAAGGATATAAGCTCACACACGTCCAGCTGGCAGTGAGCACACGGAATTAGTACACAGGCAAATTAATAAAACACACACATACAGTTCCAGTATGTGCACACATAGCCAGAATTCTCAGACGCACAGCGGCTGGCACACGAAACGCTTATCTACTCAGGGCTACTGTATTCAATTATGTCAAAAGCCTTGTTAGAACACAACTGAGAACCGCGGCGTAACCCATCGTGATAGGAGAGGGGGGAGGGCGTTCTTAAGTGCCTATTTTAACTGTTTTCTCCCAGGCTGCCTGGCTAGCAGCCCACCCCCGAAACGGCCTTCTTTATTGGCATGTAAAAGCCCAGTTTGAGGGGCCTGGCCAGACAGACCAGCCTGACAACTGCAGGAGCGCTTCAGCTTCCTGACCGCCCCGCACTCTGGCCTTTTCACTAACCGCACACAGCCACAGCAACCAGCTGCCATGGTGCTCTTATCAGTGGGTGCCTTCCCTGTCACCACAACAAACAAGCCCCTACTGCCACCACACAACCACACACAGAGAATAAGAGAGGGATGCAAGTGAAAATGCTAGATAGGAAGAGAACAGGTAAGAGAAAGGCTGACCAAAAGATGAAAAATGCTACCTTTGCAAGTAGTAAACAAAGGTAGGAAGGCACACTCACTGTCTATGATATCCAACAATACTGTTCATGCAATCTAGTGGTTGGTAGAACAAATACAAATGGTGAATTGAGTTGAAAGGAATACAATTATTTTAAACTTTATATAGACGATAGTTTCAATCAAATGTAAAATGCCCAGTTGTATTGTGTCTCTAATCTATTGTTAACTTATAATATACAGACAGACAGATAGATAGATAGATAGATAGATAGATAGATAGATAGATAGATAGATAGATAGATAGATAGATAGATAGATAGATAGATAGATAGATAAATCTTGCAAGAGCAAATGAGATTGAGGATAGAGAGAGAGAGAGAGAGAGAGAGAGAGAGAGAGAGAGAGAGAGAGAGAGAGAGAGAGAGAGAGCTAGAAAAGAGGGATGGATAGATAGCAGCTGTTTTAGGTTTTGGACAACAAAGAAAGTAAGGGGAATTTGGAATGAAACTGAGGGTTTACGAAATAGATATATATGTAAGTTTCATGATTTCTTCTCACCCTCATTCTTCCCGATTCTCTTTCGTTTCCTACCACATCTTTCTGAATAAAACCCCCCTTTCCATGTGTCACTTTAAAAAACGACCATGCAGTCACACCTGAGAGGGGACGAAAGATACACTCTCACTTCCTCCAGAACAGCTGTAGCTTAACTCTGAAATGCAACCGCAGCGACAGACGCAATAGTCGACGGAGTCACACGGCGCACAGACAGTCAGGCGCAGTGACAGGCATTGAATTTAAATATGAGCTAGCTGCTGCGAGAGGATGCACAATTAGAATGCAGGATTGGATCAATAAGCGTGCTGACAGATGGATTACTAAGGTAAATAGATGATACATGCTGCTAAATAATTAATCAGGCCCCTACGAGCGCCTGGACAGAGAGTGACGGGAAGAAGGTACAAAATGGCAACACTTTCTAATGTGTGCGGGCTATTGGCATTCTGGAGGAGTGTGCGTATCTCCATGCAGATTCTCCTGAGCCGCCTTTCTGCCTCAGGTCTCTGCGACCGGTAATGAGCAATGATCACACATGCGGCCCTCTCAAAACCAATAAAGCAGAGCTGGAAGCTTCGGTAGCAGCCGAAAACAAGCAACAAACTGCTACAGGTGTAAGGGCTTACAGCACGCCTCTAGCTAATGCTAATGTTCGGAAGAAAGCCGAGCTTACATTAAAGACATTTCTCATGCAAGATGTCACTTTGGATGCTGTTGTTTTAATCCGACAGTCGTCTGAAACTCCGAGAAAGCGCCCAATGCATCCCACTCAGTAATCACTTGTGTTCAATAATTCACATTTAAGGGAAGCAATAAATATATATAATATGTGTGTCCTTTAGCCAAGCCGGCTTTTTGGAAACAAGTCTGTCACAGAAGACTGCACCCGCACACGAAGAGAAGATTAGATTACTGGGGGAAACAGTGAGGAGGGGTGAAGGAAGGGAGAGAGAAGGATAAAGAGGTGGTGGAAGCGAACGGGTGGCTGGCTGGGGTGGGTCTGCTGTGCTCTGGGTGGTGAACCTGTTAGCGAGAGTGAAGTTTCATCCCCTACCTCTTTAAGGGACTCAGGGGGATGAGGCTTTTCAGCACATCTGCATTAGTCTAGGATGGGGAGGAGGGGAGTTTGAGCCTGATCTAAGGGCTGTTCCTGGTTGCCGGTGGCCCGGAACTAAACTCAGGGCTGACGGACGGCCCGCTGTGGTACCATGACCGGCTCCCTGACCCCGGGTGCATGTGCAGAACGGATACTAATGCCAGCTGTGCGGTTCTACAGGACTCAGCGGACCGCTTTCAGCTTGCTTTTATAGCAAAGTGTGACATCACCACAAGGCCCACATCCAGGCCATGGGAACAAGCCTGACCTAAAGCCTGGGAGACTGGGTGCATGCCTGATGCTTGCCAGAACCTCCATACAGCTGCATGTACACAACAGTCAAGAGCTTGCATCTATGAATGGAAATCATTTAGGGCATAACGTTTATATTATTTAAAACCACAAATTAATCAAAGCAATACACTATTTCATACCAAACAAGTGTGTTTGTTAGACAATAAAGAGCTACTGTATATTCATGAGCATTGTGCGGTGGTGTGTAAGACCTTCACTCGTTCACTCTGATCCCAGCTGTTTGTCTGGAGAGGATGCATGCTCTCATCCCATTTCCCCTGTTCATTTCCCTAACAGTGGCTCCAGCGGTCCGCACACACCAGCCTGTGTCCAATTCAAGTGGGTCTGCCAACAAAGCTCAGGATGGAAGCCCTAATCCTTGATCTGCATCATGCCGCAACAATGGCCTGGCCCTGTGCTCCCTTACACCGCAAAGAGTGGTGCAGCCATGGCCTGCTGCACTGACACCTGCTGTCTTTTGCCAAGAGCAACCACAGAGAGAAAGAAAGATCACACACTTTACTCTTCAGATCTGCAATAAAGTAATTCTCATCTCTCTCAAATGCTTCTGACAAGCAGATTTTCAAATAGAAATGAAACCTCAATCCCATAATGTTGATTGCAAGCAAATGTTTGATATAAAAGAGAGAGACAGACAGTAAGACAGACAGACAGACAGATAGATAGATAGATAGATAGATAGATAGATAGATAGATAGATAGATAGATAGATCTTGCAAGAGCAAATGAGATTGAGGATAGAGAGAGAGAGAGAGAGAGAGAGAGAGAGAGAGAAGCTGGAAAAGAGGGATGGATAAAGGGTGGAGGGGTTACCAACAGGGAGGCAACATGAGAGGACAAGCCTTTTAACATCTGGGTAAGCACAGACGAGCGGTCGCTCTGCAGCCTAATTATTAGAACACTCTTACTTAACTTAGCCTCGCCACTAGACCGTGACAGAGAGGAGGAGGGAGCAGGAACCAGAGCAGGAGGACAGATGAGGGAGGGAGGGAGGGAGGGAGGAAGAGACAGAAGGAGGGGGGATTTTAGCTGGGATGACAATGTTGATCTCCTTAACTCTTCACCTGCCAGAGACGAGCAACAACACTGTCTGCTTGAGAAAATTATCCTCAAACGGAGCCTAAAAAAACGTTTCCCTTCAACTGTGAGCAAGCCAGCCATTTTTTATTGTTCAATAATAACAAATTTCCATTATTATGATGTATCCTGGTGTATTTGCCACTTCCTCTGCAACTGTTTCCCAAAGTTTTCAATACATCCTAAAGAAAAACACACACAAACATGCCACTGACATCTGCTCTCTGACAAAAAAGAGGTAAAAAAACCCCAACAACTGTGTGTTTTAACAGCTGTCAGTGCACACTGCTCTTCAGAGCTTTTGAAAGGGAAAAGACGGCAGAATAACTATACAGTCTGACAGATCTGTGTGGCCCAATCGAAAAACATGAAAACAAGAATCAATCACGCAGACAGGGTAGGGAGTGAGGGTAGGGAGAGAGAGCAGGAGAACGAAAAAGAGACAGAGAAAGAGCACCGGCAAATAATTAAAGGCTCAAACCCAGTGGCTGACTGGCAACTACAAAGCCAGAGAGCGACAGGGAGAAGCAATACAAAAATAACTATGCTTGCTAACACAATGCATCTCGGCGCTACTCCTCAGTAGCCGTGTAAATTAGAGAACGAGTCCCTTCCAGGTTTGCCACTGTAACAATATATCCTCGTGACTGACGCTCTGGCGCATTCAGGGAGGACACGGGAGAATCTTTTAACATGTTGACGTGTGCTATAATCTGCGCGCTATATCAACCCGGGCTGAAATCATTTGAAGTTCAGAACGAGTGTGTCGGAACTCCACGGGGAAGGACGGGTGGTCGGCGGCCTGGCTTTAAGACTGGGCCGGGGTGGTGGGGGTTAAGCACGGAGCTGACAGCCACCCAGTTCCCCGTAAATCAGCGGGGATTTATGGAGACAGGCCCACACGGCTCACGAGCTGGTCACGTCAGGAAGGAAGCCCGTGTAGCTCCGCTCTGTTGTCTTAAGGATTTTTTCCCTTTTATTTCAGCTGCTCAGGAAGGCAGCTGCAGTCTGCGTTTCAGCTCACGGCGCTGCTGATTGCTCATCCCCTGCCTTTTATTATTTTTTATCTTTCTTTCATCTCTCTCTCCCTCATTCCTTGCCTTCTCTCCTTCTAAGACTACGTCTCATGTCTTATTTTTTCTGTGGCTCACACTGAGTTTGGAAACAGGTTACACTATCTCAGTCTCTCTGTTTATCACACACATTTTCCCTGTGGATGAGAAGCTGGGATTGCTGTCCTGGGTCAGGTTCACTGCTCGGCACTGCCGCGCCAATGTGTGGAGGGAAAAGGCAAACAAACAAGCTCCAGATGTAACACATTCACACTGGGAAATGAGCATACCAATACACAAATCACATGCTATAGAAGAAAGATTTTATGGTGACCATAATTTCAGTCAAGCGCTTCAACAACCATAATGAAATTACCCTTCACAATAGAAAATCCTTACAATGAACTCTGTTAGAGCTACATATGGCAATTTATCTGTTCAATAAAGTACCTTACTTACCTGTTGTGAAATAAAAATGCCATCTCGATGTAGCTTTTACAACATTTCAAATCCCTCAGTTTTTGCCATCTAAGAAAAGCCAAGCCAATGTTGATTCTCGTTTTATTACGAGCTCTGTCACATTCTCTTTTTGCAAGCAGAAACTCCTCTGTTCAACGGTGTATTGACTTAGTTGTATAGTTAATTTTTAAATAAAAAAAACTATATATATATATTAGGGGTGTAATAGTACACAGAATTCACAGTTCGGTACGTACAACAAATCCCCAATGCTAGGTTTCTTTTCATTTATTTTGAACAGACAGCAGTGCAAATTGCAGTTTGTTCCACCTAGTGGTATTTAGTCCCCCCAGAAGTAGTTGGTACAGGACAGCCTCCTTTCAAGTATTAAGCACTAAGTAGTAAACAGAATGCACTCTTGCATAGGTAAATATTTTTGTAGGGCTGATAAAATTAATATTTATATGATATATTTTAAGTTATTACTATCAGTTACAAAACTGAAAAGCATCTTGTGTTATAAAAGTACAAACTAAATACAATAATGAAAAATAAAACTTGTGCAGAGATTAGATACAATAAGAATATATTCAATAAGAACAAAACATTGTGCTTTTGTAAAATAACGAAAACAAACAGGATTCCGATTCCCAGTTTTCTTTCCGTGAAGTTAAGGGACCATGTCCCATCATTTTATTGAAACTCAGCACTTGCTTGCCATCTGAACTCTTATTTTAGGTTGGTGCATAGATCGTCTCTTCTTCTTCTGCTCATTTTCTTGTTGTGGCGTTTAGCAAACAGCATTGCATTACCGTACGCGCCCCCTTCTGGATTGGAGAGTGGATCGCCTGTGACTGACTGTATTTGTCATCTAACTCTATGCACTGAACCGTGACATCCATACCATGACGTTTGGGAAAAATGTACCGTTACACCTAATATATATATATAGTACTTGTACTGCGTGAAGTACTTGTTCTATATATAGTCTGAAAATCACACCGGCAGCAGTACAGTGCAGATTTGGGGCTTAACGCCCAGAGAGAGGACAGGGCTCCTGAAGTGACAGCCAGTAGCACAGTAGCCAGTCAAGGGGAACCCAATTTAAGTCTCTTCTACAACACTGCTGGAAATTCAATTGCATTAGAGCCCTTGGTGGGCCTAAGGTTTAATCTAATTAGATTCAGCTTCAAAAGAGAGGAGGAGAAGGAGAGAGGCAGAGAGTGAGAAGGCAAAACTGTCTCCTACTCTCCAAATCATTGTATTTTAAAACTCTCTCTCTGTTCTTTCTCCTCAGAGAGGAGGCTGAGGCTTTCCTATCCCTTCCGCCACCCTAATCCCCTCTCATTTCAGCAAGAGAAGCCGCTGCTCTTATCTGATAGTATGAATGTCAGATTACAGTCCTTTGAGGAACTTGGATTATACCTGGATTGGCCATTGAGAGCCACTATCTGCGCTTAATCTGAGCTGAGGGTGAAGGTGTTATAATCCATCTAGCCGAAAGGACCGGCACTGCATCGCTGCTTCCTGTGCAGCTGCTGGTTCAAAAGCGCTACGATGGATGTCTTAAAAAGTGCTTTCAAACGAGACACCCTCAGAGGGGAAATTCTAGATGAGATACTGGACACAGTTTCCTCTAGTCTGTCTCTCTTCCTCCCTCACACTCCTGCTTTCCTCTCTTGTTTCTTGTTGGGTGTCATTCACGCTCCTCCCAGCCTGCGTGCTGCTGTTTTTATCGGATCAGTCTCAGCTCGCCGCCCTTGTCTCTCATCTGTTCGATCAAGGGTGCTTCCTCTCTTTCTGTATCCCACTCTTGCCATTTCCCCCACGGCTGGGCCTCCCTGTCGCACTACAGCTCCCCCTCCCCCTCCACCCCCCAAAAAATGAGCAGGTGGGAGAATAGTTGAAAATTAGAAACATTTGAAAATCTGAAACTTGATTTGAAACATTGATTTGAGAGCGAGTGCGCATATAAAAAATGAGGACAGATGCTACAAAGAACAGTGATGCTATGTGTGGCAGAGTGTGGCAGAGAGAGGCCAATAATTAGACAAGAAAGCCAGATAAAATAAACAAGTAAAAGATCCCATTTAAGGTCTAACATTAGTTAATACATTAGCTAATTTGAACTAACAATGAGCAAAATATTTTTTACAGCATGTATTCATTTTTCTTAATGTTAGTTTATGAAAATACAATTTAAATGCATTAGTCAATGTCACATCAACAAAGCTTAATAAAGGCGGTAGAAGAATTGTTAATTTTTAGGTTTTGTCAACTAATTTTTACAAATAGAACCTTATAGTTAAGTATCACTGGAAAAAAGAGAACAAGAACAAAAAATAGAGATGGAATCCAGCAAGACCTGCAACTGACTTTATAACCTCTGAATTTACATGTATAAAGTGTATTTACAATACAATACACTCATATTTGTGTGTATGTGTGTGTGTATGTGTGTGTGTGTGTGGGGGGGGGGGGGGTATAATTGAGATACATCTAATGAAATAATGAAAAAAATTTATAATAATTTTGGACGATATCCAGGTACAACTAAATTAGACAAATGATTTTAGTTCTAAAAAAGGAAAAAAAGTTTTCTTGAGGTTTGGATTTGCCGAAAGTAATTATGGTTAAATAAATATAAAAATAAAATAAAAAATAGAAGTCCACATCATACAACTATGTGTCTCGTGACCTAGAAAGTGTTCTCAAATTAGATTTATTTACAAAAATAATTACTTCTTTTTGCTGGTAAACATACTGTGAATAAAAGCTGTAAAAAAAAGGGTTTTCAGAACCGTGTGTGTGTGTGTGTGTACCTATGTTTTCACTGGGACTTCTAATGTATTTGAGTAAGAGTGGTCAGGTTGGATTACTTCAGTAATACCACTGGGCTTCCGCTCTGCAGAGGTCTTATGAATCTGTGCACACATTTCACATTTCCTCAACTCCAAAACGCACACATACTCACTCATACACACACTCTCTCACCCACGAGAAACCCCCATTTCATTTATGAGTTTTATCTGTGGAATTTATCAGCTCTGTAGAACCGGTAGGACACACTCTCTAAACATTCCCCAGCAGTTTGACTTGTGACACGGGACACGTTTTCTATATTACAGGGATAACATATCACAGCAAGAAATTTATAGGTTAAGCACTGTTACACACAGAAAGTATTTATAAAGTTTATAACCTTGATGTTTAGGTGGAACTTACAGTATATTACCATGAGTTCCTAATAATTATTCTTAATAATTTCTCATTGGATAAATTTAATTGGTTAACAAATGTTTATTTTTCCATTAAAAATTGTTATTGTTTTTTTCTCCATTATTATAAATGCTTTTCTAATATCACCCTAACTGTTGAACTAACTTAGTTAACTAAGATGTTTGAGAACTATCTTAGAGAAGGTAGTTTGTTGCATACAACAAAACAATAAAAGTTATCAGACAAATGTGTGCAAGCGGACCGGACCTACAGGACAAAAAAAATGCATTTTGGGATCTAAAAGTAGTAGAAGACTCCAAAGGTTGTCGTTATTTTAAAGAGTACAGCTATAACAGTTAGCAGACATTAATAGTGCAGTTCGTTAAAAAAAAGAGTGTACTCACAGCGCTCAATGCGATCCTCTGGACTGGACGAGGTTTCTCGGTCCGACAGCAGGCCTGACACTGCGAAGATCTTCTTCCCTGCGTCTTCCACGGCTTTGAGAGCGCTAGGTGAGCTGGAGGGGATCTGAGCACCGCCAAAGTCATACTCTTTCCCTTCTGCGTCGGAGTAGCGCAGGTGCGGGGAGGCATCGGCCTCCAGGCAGCCCTTTAGCCGCTTGGCAGGGGTGAAGGCGGACTGATATCCCCCTCCAGCTCCATCACGGTCCTCTGGAGGTGAAGCAAAGGGCCGGAAGGCCCCGACGCCGCTGTGGTTAAGCATGCTTATTGGCGAGCAGTCCAGATTTGGAGGGGCAAACTGATGATGGAGGTGTAGGAGGGAATGAGGAAAGTCTCTGTTAGGGAAGCCGGGTGGTACGGCACCCTGCCGGTGGTACATGGAGGCGAACGTGTAGGAACCGTTGTTGAAGGGGAGGTGAACGTCCTTCTCCACGGACACCGGCACACCGAATGGACGAGGCTGCTGGCAGGGGATGGAGGCATCGCGGCTGGCCTCTGCTGTCGATGCTAGCACCATTAGCGCTGGGGATGCTAACGGGTTGGGCAGGTAGGAGGAACTCTCCATTTTGAAAGCCGCCCGGTGCAAGTCCATTTTGGAGACTGGGCTGAAGTTGTGCGGAGGGGGGGTTAGGGGCGAGAGCAGAGGGGAGTGGGGGAGGGGTGGAGAGAAGAGAGACGGGGTAAACGGTATGGGCAAAATGGTGCAAACTTTTGTCGACGCTCTGGCAGAATCGGGGGTCGCTCTCACTGGCGGCTCATCCTCGATGGTCCTCCACCTGCAGAAAGTTGAACAGAGGAGGAGTTAAACCACTTAAAAACACTCTGAAACTCTTGCCTACTTTTCCCTTTCTGAGATAGAAAGTTTCCCCCCACAGATCTGAGGTTCAGATCACATATAAGCCTCTTACT
The DNA here is from genome assembly GCF_949319135.1 of Squalius cephalus. Lineage (NCBI taxonomy): Eukaryota > Metazoa > Chordata > Actinopteri > Cypriniformes > Leuciscidae > Squalius > Squalius cephalus. The sequence goes on along the minus strand of NC_137128.1, from coordinate 31,242,029 downwards.
CCATCTCCCTGTCTGCGGAGCAGAACGGCGTCTGAGGCAGATAAGAGCCGCGCGCTGATCAGATAAGAGCACGGCCCTGCTCATGTGAACACCCTGGTCCTCTGCCTCCAATGGGATTCTCATACTGATATCGTATCAGCCTGCCATCTGCACAGGATATTTGACTGAATGAATAAATTAGCCGCACTTCACCCCTTGACCCCAGCTGCAGCCAAACAGCCCGAGAAGAACCCCTGGAGGATAAGATTCACTGATTGGCAAAAGTGTGAGTGGGTTTAATGAGAAGCATTTTAGCAAATCTGTGTCTATTTGTGTGCATGTGCATCTGTCCATCATCGCCAATCCCTTGAGGGTGACCCGAAAGTGATCCATCAGAAGTTAAACAGACATTTAACTTGTATGAAATGTAGAAATGAACGTACTGCTAAAACTGCTTGCTTCATTACAAATCAAAATTAGGCTACCTTGTTTAGCATATTTGGAATCCTTTATTTTTATCATCAACCATCATTAAAAGGGTCAAAAGTGAATATTTACATAAAAGTGAACTGTACTACTGTTCAAAAGTTTGGGGTCAGTAAGATTTTATTTAAAGAAAAGAATACTTTTATTCAGTAAGGATGCATTAAATTGATCAAAATGAACAGTAAAAACATTTATAGTGATACAAAAGTTCAAAGAAATGCTGTTCTTTTGAACTTTCTATTCATCAAAGAATATTGGAAAAAAATGACCACATTTTCCACAGAAAAAAATTCTAAAAAAATATCATCAACAGTAATGATAATATGAAAAGTACTAAATCAGCGTACTGAAGTACTGAAGAATCATGTGACACTGACGACTGGAGCAACGGCTGCTGAAAATTAAGCATTGCCATCACAGGAATAAATTACATTTTAAAATATATTCAAATAGAAAACAGTTATTTTAAATTGTAATAATATTCTACAATATTACTGTTTTTATTGTATTTTTGATCAAATACATATAGTCTTGGTGAGCAAGAGACTTCTGACCCCAAACTTTTGTATGCTGTGACTTTGTGAGATGTCATGCTTGTATGGAAAACAGAATTTAATCCATGCATCTGGAGAACAGGTCCTCTTATTCAGAGTAATTCAAATAGATGGGCCTTTAGACTTGTGTCACGGCGAGGCCATTTCAAATGCCACACAGAATATCAGACTGCATCAAAGAAACTCCAGGGGAATTTATCAGGGCATTTTTACAGATATCAGCTGTCCAGAACACTCATTCGAATCAATTTTAAAACTCGATCTGCACACACACACACTCTGCGGCCCAGTAAAAAGAGCTTTACATTATCACATACATGGCAGGGGAATGTGTGCAGTTTCCTGTCTGTAGAAAATGGGTTACACTACACCGCTTGATGCTGGCGAGAAGCCCAAGAATCGCATTACCTTCTGTCTTCTTACTCGGCCTAGCTGGGAAAATAGCACCTTGAAAATGTACCAATATTGAAAGCCCCCTCTTTTTTTCCCTCTCTCACACTCATCAGGGCCTCGTCTCTGTATCGAATCTCTCCCCTCGGATAACCTCTAAAAAATGAGTGCGGGTGGGTGTTGATAGCAAGGTAATACAGTGATAAGTACCTGGATATTTCAATTTTATTATCATTACCATCAGCGCAGTCAGGCAGTGTGAAACTGACAATCCAATAAAAGGACACAGGATATCCCCCCAATGGCGCACGAGAGAGAGAGAGAGAGAAAGAGGGGGCATAACTAGGCTGAGTGTTGTACAGATGTGCTAATCATTTCTGTGGCTGCGGCCGGTCTGCCTGGTGCCCCAGCTACACACACGCACAAAAGCATGCACTAACTGAGAGCCCAGTGTCCCAGAGCAACCAAAGAGAGCAGTGAGTCAGCCTGACACACACTGACACGCCAAAGAATGCGAATGAGTGAGGGGGGGTAGGACCGCAATGTCCACCGCAACTCTTGTCACGCTTTTTTCCCTTCGTCTATCAATCATTGCAAGGAAAATCCAAGATTCATGAAACCATCTTAAATGACCCAAACTAAAAATCCATTAAGTGCTCAACATTGAAATTCATCTCCGTATCAGAAAAATTCGTAGAAAATAGACTTGAATGGCAAAGTAAAAAAGCCGGTGTTGACATAAAATAACAAAAGAGACTACAATTTTTTATTTTATTTTAATTTAAATAAATGCAGAATTAGTTTTTCATTTAAATGTATTATTATTATTATTAATAAAAATATAGTATTATAACTACAATAAAAAATGTATTCCCCTGGAAACTTGCATTTAACTTTCATTATGATATATTTGTCACAAGTTAAAATTGAGATTGATTATCTGGGAAAAAATAAATCTGTCACTGAACTGTTATCCAGCAAAAATCTAGCATTGCATTTCCTTTTCAAATTACATTGTTATGATATTGCAGTGTCAGTTGTAGTGATGAGCTGCGTGTTCTCTCTCAGAAAGTTAATGATGTAAGGAAACAGAAAGGGTACAACAAAGACAAATAAGAAGTTGTCACCGACACATTTTCTCGGGGCGCAGCTCTGGGGAGCCGTGCAAATGAATCCAATTTCATCGAAAACAAACGACTGTCAAATTTGACTGCTGAGAGAAAATGCAAAAGTTTCGGCAGAGGGTGTCACTCAAAAACCACAGCTCCTGCTCCTCTGCCTGTCTGTCAGTATATTTAGAGATTGTTGACAACCGTGAAAGTGCCACTCTTACATTTTATTACAGGACAGGGCAGACACTGTCATTCAATACCCTCAGAAAACACACACTCAAACCCACACATCTCTAACTGTCTGACCATGTGAGAAGACAAAAATGGCAACAGTTACAAGAATGCGGATGACTAACGGATTTCATGCTAATTGCTGCTCCAAATTAAGCCATGCCAACGATTTCTCACGCTTTTTTAACTTTCACTGAAATGCTTCCAGCGCTGTCAAAAGACATGATGCGGTGTGAAGGCTGTTATGTGTGCAGCTGCTAAAATGGAGAGCCCTCAAACGTCGTCGCAGGAAATGACACTGCCGCAGCATGGAGCACATTTGAACTTCTTTAATCTTGAAAACTTCCCAAATGCCTTTGTCTGAAGGGTCTTAGCAGCACTCGAACTCGTTGCGTTTTTTAAATCACCCTAGAGGGTAAACTTATGTTTATCCACAACCGTCTTCTTAAGTATCCACTATGGCTGCCGTCACAGACACAAACATGGCAATCCAGCCTCATGTCAGCTTGTCAATCAGGGAAGCGGTGTTAAATATTTGCGGTGCCGTGCGTATCACTCAGGCTGGACTTGCTCGGCAGAGGGCGGCTCACTTAGTATTCCGTAAGGAAGCGCTTTTGGACCGGAGGACAGTCGATATTATTGAAAATACAGTCATTCACTGTCGGCTGGCCTGCAACTCAGGACCACGCAGATAATGTGTCCTGCTGAATTAGAATCAAAGCCCTTGCGATATGAAATCTTCCACTGAACAATTCAATAACGTGTAGCAGCTTCAGTATGAGACACAAAAAAAGGAACGCCCGCGTTCTGAAGACGTGAAAGTGAGATTTAATGACAGAGTGAGAACGCAGTGAAGGATAATGACACTTGGACATACAGCTAACTAAATCAATAATGATAGTACAAGCTGTGCCTCAACACTCCAGTTCACTATCAACAAATAAATTCCCCACAGTGTATGACACACAATAAAACCTAGCAATAAATAGTGGTAATCAATCACTGCTTTATTGGATCTTATCGCCTGCATAAGTATACCGAGGGCCTGCCTCTAAACTTTCGCAACTTTTTTTCTTTCCACCAGACAAAATTTGCACGATTTACTCTCGCTGTAAAAAACGTGCACTCGGTATGAGCTGTCAGAATAAGTGAGGATTTGCTTTTCAAATAAAGCTTTGCGGCGGGCACCAGGGAACATTGATTCATTGTGAACAAAATGATTTTCAAAGTTTCCTGTCCTGCCTGGCCTATTCATTTCAGGGGCTGATGGACTGTTTGTTTCATCCCACCCACCTGAGCCAACTAATTCCTCACTAAGCCCAGATTATTTGCAAGGTGTCTGGATCCTCTCTGCTCAGAGCCAGGACCGGACTGCAAAGAAGCCAAGCCGCCCCCATCCCACACACCCACCTCACCTCCCTTACAGCTGTCCACTGCTGCCCACCACTGTGTACTGAGACAGGCAGAGCAAGAGAGAGAGAGAAACGCTTTTGATTTTGCCTGGTTTGAGCACACTGTTTGCCAACCAGGGGTTTGTCAATAATAGATAACGAAGCACAATGCAAGAGCAGTCTGCCACTAAACCGCCTGAACTTGTTGGCCAGCCTAACACAAGAATAATTTAACTATCACGGTTGGCCTCTTATTCCAAGTTCAGTTCCACAACATTTTCCACCGAGTAAGAAAACAGAATGAATTTCATGCTTATCCTTCTACAAATTTGTGCATAAAAAAACAAAACAAATTGAATTCGATCCCTGTAAGAATAAAACACAATAACTAATATACAGGGCATTTATATATATATATAAACTGATGGAATGAACTGTTTCTCAGTATTGTTTAGTGGGAAGATAACAAGCAACATTCGGACAAGCAGAGAGATGTAGGACTCTTATTGATCCCAGCCAAATGCACTGGTAATGCCTTGTGAGAGAGGGTGTAAAATAGCACTAAACTCACATCTAAATAATGGACAGGTAGGTAAATCAAAAAAGAACAAATTACAAAAAAGATAGCATTGACTGTCAATGAATCTTTGGTTAGCTCAACATTTTGTCTCTAACATAAATGTCCATAACTTAATGCTTTTCAAATGCAGTTTTGTCTTAATTCACACAGGACGTTCGATTTTTTTGTTATTTGTTCAACTACATATACATTAAAAAAAATCTTACAAAATATGTATAGGCCTACTGTATGCACTTTAAAATAAAGAGCACACGCAGCCAACGCCCCATTGAATATCACTGCAATGACTGATTCAGTTCTTCATAAGTTCAATGCGCGTCAATTTATAATAATTAAATTAGCGTTGATATAGTAGTAAACTATTTAATTTAATAATTAAAAATGAATAAAAGCAAAACATTTCATTATAAACGCTATAAGCTTTAATGATAAAAGCTATTACACGCAGTAAAACCCCTAAAGATATAAATCACAACAATAGAAAAATAATTTTACTCTTAATAATAATAAAGAAGCTATCTGGAGTTAGTATAGTAGACAGGCTAGTAAAAGAGGACGAAAGCGATCCTCAGTGTTCAAAAACGCAGATTTTATTCAAAGGCATTGCTGCGGTTGGGGCGCTAACAAACAAAGTATCTCACTCACCATAAAATTTCAAATGTTCCGCCTCGGCACTAAATAAAAAGGTACATGAATAGGCGTGTCTGCACGCTTCAAAACATAATAGAAGGGGACATGGTGAAGTTAGGCAATCCAAGGACTACACCTGATTATTTTCATCTTTATACAACCGTCCAAACACTTGTCACGCACGCGCATCTTAAATATTTCTCGACGAATTCAAAAGAATCCTTTAAGGACCACGACCTTTCCCTGTGCTCAAACTGTGGTATTATTTGTAGATTATTTTAATTACCATATCATGCCACCATCTGCATGACAAATGAGCTTTCGGTGAAGTGTTTATTAGCACGTGAAAACATAAACATGCACGAGGGCGGGTGGGTAGGCTACCAGTTAACGGGGTTAATTCTAGTTTAATTCGTTGGGAAACAGCACGCTTGTCGATAACATGAACTAGACAAAAGGCCAATCAAGCCGGTGCATTAGAGAAATGCGTACTTTCAGTGCACGGGGTCGGAGGGATTTTTCTTTTGAATCCAGACCTGAAAGACTTTTCCAGTCATATATTATTGCAAGTTAGAGCCGCAGAACTTCTTGCTGTCTCCAACCTCGCTGCCTGAGGGGAAGGATGCTCTCTTCTCCTCCTGATTGTTAACAAGAATGAAAACGTTTAATTGCGCTTGCTCTATTTTAATTCTACAAATCCAGATTAAAATAACTCTGGTCATTGATCCGGCTACTGGAATCGACATTAATTTTAGTTCACTTCTCACTTTGCACGGGGATCAATGAGAAGCAATAACAACTGACATCGGCACTGAAAAGGACAGAACAGAAAACGCAGGGCTGAAAATCGAAACGCTGACGAATAAATCATCTGCTACTTTTCTTCCATCCTCTACTCGTGTCTTGTCTCATTGGGACTCAAATCGAGCTCATGTCAAATTATTCGGGGGGAAAAAAATAATCTTACGCGTTTATGGGCTTGAAAACTTTAAATCAGACTGAATTCATAGAATTGCGCTGTTGAAGTTTTAGATGCAAGAGCGCAACAGGGTGTCGTGATTTAATTTGTTTTTATTAGACTAATAATTCTGATAAAACGAATAAAAACCACGAGAGTAAAATTTTGAACTTTTAAGAAATGGAAATGATTATGGATGTTTTGCATAACCCCAGGCATAATAGGAATGAATATGAATTTTAAATGAATTAAATGAACAATAAATACAATATAGGTAGTAGATTCCACAGGGTTCCGTATCTCACTGTCAAAACTTGTATTTATCATATAATCTAATTTAACAAATATCAATTAACACATTTATCTTAGAAGACACAAAGGGCATTTCAGATTTTTTTAGATTCAAAAACATAAACTTGATGTTATTATTTAAATAGCCTATCTAAGTAACCATTAAACGTGGACCAATGGAATATTAAGTGTAATAATAAAGATTTATGACTAAAAATCGAAAATTAAATATCGAGCAAATTAAGCGTGTAATCGTGAAAAATGATTCGCCCTGTCTGAATGAAAGGGCGTAAATACAGCGCGTTACTGTCCTGTAGAACAATGTCTAAATACAGATAAACAACGAATTTTATTTAATTTAATAATGTAGCCTACATTTGGAAGTGCTAAATATTGTTTGTTTTTTGTTTTTGTTTTTTTGTTATTGTATGAGATATAAAATTCAGAGTTATAATTAATAATATGAGTCAATAGGCCTACAATATATTCACAGTTGTAAAGTGCAAAATAACTTCATGTTTACTGCACAAGGCCGTCAAATAATACGGGAATAAAATAATGAGCTAATAAACTCCCTCTTACAAATGAAAATTCACAAATGAAAAATGTTAAATTAATGAGGCTATTTACTGCACCGAATGCATTCTGTCAGCCAAAATATAAATAATTGATATGAGTGTAAAGACATTTAGATGTGTAGCTCTAACCTAACACAGACTGAAAATATGAAATAGATAAACCAATAAATGTAAACATACTTTTATGCAATAATACTCCTTTAAATTGCAGAATCGAAGCCAAGTGTTTAATCGCCTTTGCTTATTTGTCTCTTTTTAATATGTAGGCTATTTGTTTGTTGTCACTGTTGTTAAAAAAAGACTAAGAATAATGCGTTGTGAGAATTATTCAAATTATTGCAAACTGTAAATAATAATAATACAAAATAAAACATTGTGACGATTATATGCAAAAGATGCGAGAATAAGTCTTAGTCTGAGAGTTTTGCCTATAGAATCTTCCTTAGAAATTCTATTAACAACTCATATGCACAGCGGAAACACTCCCGTAGCCTATGTGTTGTGTAAATTGTAATGACCCATAGTAAACAGGTGTTTCCTTGCACCTTGTTTCTCACTGCACGGATTTGATCTACTTTCCTCGCTATAACTGCTATCCAACTAATTGCTCCGAGTAGGCCTATAGTTTTCTTATTTAACAACCATTGTTGAGATTCATTTAAAACTAAACATTTCTTTATCAATTACCACAAATGTGCACGAAAACAGGCGAAAAATAAAGAGTGGCCAACAGTCTTTTGTGGCTTGAGTACAAAATATAAATTATCCGCAACATTGGTCTCGAGCGCATTAATTCCCGCTCTGATTACAGACTATAAATAGAGAGGACTATAAATGGAATTGTAAAATCTCCACTCACAGGAGCAGTTCTCACTTCCACTACCAGTTACAAATTAGTTGGGAGCGTAACTGAACTACCAAGCAAATGGTTTTAAAGCCGGTCAGCACGGATAACGTTTCGTTATTAAAGGTTGACCCACTAAACATCACACACGATCTTATACTCGTGGGTGGCCGCAGACACGCGCACATCATCACGGGTATCAATATAACAAGTTCCCTTTCAGTTCTATCATCCAAAAACACCAGTATTTCAATGACTTCCCTAATTTCCCACGACTCTAGACAGCACTTGTGCCATTCTTAAATGTGTTTTTATGTTTACCGGCATCTATGATACGTTACGCCTTGTTAAACAATATTGTTTAGGGCCATATGATTTATTGGATGATGATAATAATATGTTGGCTAGACACCTTTTAACAGTAATAAGTGTTTATCACATTCTCAGATAAATGGCTATGGCATTCCAGTCAGTTAATCTGAGGTCAAATGTACAATTTCAGCAAACTTTAACACCACGAACTGATGTTAAGTCAAAACAAAGTCAGCCGCTGAAATGTTTTAGGAGTTCAGTAACTTCCATACTATGAAGGCGCTCCATAAAAAAAGTCACTAAAATAATTGCCGCAATCAAGCCATTACGCGCGAGCGAAACATTGTAGCCTATGTGATAGGAGATCTGTTGATATGGAATAATAAAGTTGCGCATCATCGCCTTAACTCAATTTCCACACAACAAAAAGCAAACAACAACAATAACAAATGCAATACTATCCTGGAGCAAGAGACAGCCAAGTTAGGGTGCGTTAAATCTGAACCGAAGTCACTCATTAAGCAGTCAGATAAAACTATATTTCTTCACTGAAACATTTAGACGTCAAGACATTCGGAGCACTTACGTTGTTTAAAAAAATCCTTTGGAAGGTTTAGCTGTCCTTTTATCCCCACAACCGAAACTTTTCGAAACAGGCGAGCGAAGATCAACGCGAAGCATGAGAAGCAAAGTAGAGTCGAATCTCGAGGAAAGAACGTGCGACAGTCGCGGCGCGTGAGACAGTTCCCGGGTCGCGTCGTTTGTTGAGAGTTGTATCAGTTACATGTACCGATGAGAACGAGTCTTCGTTCGGTGGCAAAGTAGAGACGATAGGCAGAGATTTGCTCAGAGGTGGAAACCAAGTGTTGGAGGTGCAGTGCTGCCGCTCAGCGCCAGGTTCGCTCATTGACTGACATTCATTCTCTCCTCCTCGCGCGCTGAGGACCCTGACCCCCCTTCTCCACGCTCCCGTGGGGGATCTCATGGGCTGTTTTGTGAGCACGGAATGAATTATCGTCTCTCTTCACTATTTAGAAGACCTGGGAAATGAAGTCCACCGCAAAACAAAAGATGTTTCAACAATGCGCGAGGTCTTTACAGACATAGGTAAGTGTGCTGGCTGGGTTGCTCGCGAGTTTATCTTTAGCTATTTGTATTCCATAAACTCGCATTTGGGTGTTATAGGTGTTGTAAAAAGTAATTCTAGTCTACCTGTTGCTTATTTTTTGCACATACCTGCTACTGAAGTCGAATAAGGACCATGAATGCGTCTTCAACACTTGTCAATCTGGGGGGAAAAAAACGGAAAACGTGCGTTTTAGTCATTCGTGTTTTTTATGTTAAACAAAATGTAAAACGAACATATATATATATATATATATACGCGGTGATCTAATTTCTGCAGCTTTACTGAAATTAAATCAGTTTATGAGTAAACACGTTCAAACAGTAACAGACTAGATATGATTCAACAGCACGCAGAAATCCACCTGCTGGACGGAGCTGGAATTACACATCGTTTCAGCCTCAAACAGAACGCTAATATGAAGCGCAAGTTTACAAATGTCAATAAATAAATGTCTTGCTTTGTAAATAATGCGGTATTTTATTGAATTCTTTCTTCTAAGAGAAGTCCGTACAACAAGTTAGTTGTTTGTGTTCCCAGGCCAGAGTAATGGGAGGGAGGGCAATGTTGGGGTGATGGGAGGGCAGCAGCCATACATATGTGCATTACTGCATTACATTAGCACTCTCTTGTATTGCTAATGACCTCCGTTAAAGCATCAGTGAAACAGAGGAGGAAAAAGCCCATCCATGTCCAAGGTCCCTTTCCATTCAAAATCAAATTTCAGGCCTCAGTCTCTTAACATGTCTCTAAATGGACTGGTGTGGATTGGTGAAGTGCTTTGATGACAGCTCTTTTTACCAGGCTTAAGCACAAATCCTCTCCTCCATTTCCAGAGCCCCCTGATTCGATTGAAATTATTTTACATTCTCTCCAGACTGTATCAAATAACAAAACATATTACTATGACTTGATTGAATCCATTACAAGCAAAGCTGGGACATTTATAAATCTACACTTCAGTCGATATAAAAGTTGAGGCAGCCAGAGAGCTTCATCCGAGTGTAAATGATCTGCTTTGTCTTTATGATAGAGAGACATCCTACTTTTATTTCAATTTGAATGCAGAAAATCTTAGAAGTAGATGAAAGATAGTAACAGTAATATCATGTTAAAAGTGTTTTTGTTTGGCCTCATAACTGCTCTTTTTATTCTTTTCAGGTCTCATTTGTCATCCTTGCCACGTCCATGTGAACGCAGAAGAGGAGTAAAAATCATCACCACTTGAAGGGAAGTTAAACATCACACATTCATTTACGCTGAGTGATTTTGACTTCTCAGATGTCCCTTTAATGCAGAGCAGTGATAATTGAGGGACCTGTGTTGAGGCAGAATGGCCACTGCTTAACAGAGACATCTCTTCAACACACCCGTCAGATCTTAATTATTACCTTTACAATGTGGTTGCAGTGAAATGTGTACCAGAGGACCTATAGCGAGATGTCCCGTACAATGGAGCCTCAGAACAGATTCCTCATTAGCATATGTCAGCCATGTGCTTCAGATGGCTATTCATTTCTGTCACTTAGCACTTGGAAGTGCTCATGCTAAGAGCTGGTAAATTAAATGCTGTATTCCTGCACTATAACCTAAGATTACGGCGTTGTCACTGAGCCTGTCTCCGCTAGTAGATTACTTTTTAAAAATAAATTAATTAAAAAAACAGACAGGACAAAAAAAAAAAAAAAATGTAATGGACAAGCAAAATGGTGCTGCTGTAAAAATGATTGACAGTTACAATATGAATGAAAACCAATCAGAACCAGGAGATCACTTTTCTTTTCACCTGATGGTGGAGGGATAGTTCATGCAAAAAAAATAAATTCTGTCATTTACTAGCCCTCATGTTGTTCCAAACCTGTATGACTTTCTTTCTTCTGTGGAACACAAAATAAGATATTTTAAAGAACGCTAAGGAGCATTTTTTTTTAAATTACTTTCATTGTACAAACAAAAAAACACATTTTCAAAATGCCTTTTTTTATTTTCATTTTGGTTGAACTAACCTTTTATACACTTTTCAGTAGACACGAGTATAGATTCATAAATGAGATGGAATGATCCCTGTATCCATCGTAGAGCCTAAAAAGAAAAACAAAAGAATTAAAGACAAAGATAGAAATGGCAGATAAGTATGTCACAGTGAGATTCCTGCAAAAAACAATCATTAAATTCCTCTTTCTCTTTTTTTCTCAACCGCTTCCTGTACTCTAGGTGTCATGAAGATGATTCACCTCAGCACGGAAGCTGATCCGGGCCGCTTGCCTTTTTTTAAAACCAGAATTACACAAGGCCTCTCTTCTTATCTAAATCCAAACCCGAGGACACCCATCACTCTCAATGGATCTATTGCGACGTCTCTATATACACATGCACAAATACACACAAAAGAACAGAGAGTGTGAAAGACAGAGGGGGAGAGCGAGCACGTAAGCATACTGTAGACAGTGCTACATGATCAAAGGCGACGGGGAGAGAAGGGGAAACGAGAGCTCTAAAAATGGTTTTGCAGCTGATTCTGTGAGTCCTGGCAGTCACTCTCTCCAAATACATGCAGGCACACACACACAAGCATGCTCGGCGCTTTCATATTTAACTAAAGGCAGGGCCCGGCGTGTGTCACACTCCAACAGGGGGACACGACTTTCGCTCGTTTGAGGAGCGGAGGCTTTGTTTCCTCTTGGTGGTGTGGCACCGAGTACCTGGGGGGGGGGGGGGGGGGGGGGGTGAGAGATTGTTTCTCTTCTCTCTTAACAGGAAACAGCATCAGGAATGAAGGGAAAGTGAGAGGGGAACCCGACTACTATGAAGTTTCTCCCAGACTCCATTTCAGAATATGGTGCTATAACTCCCCTACATAAAATCAATGATTTGTTTAATTTAGACAGAGCTCGTAAATGTGCTAATTTCAGGGACAGCCAACAAATCTAGAGGGCCTTGTTATCCCATTTGCTGCTCCATTAGTTGGGAAATGATACAGCCCAGCGTTGTTAAGAAACTGAATGTTCGGTCTTACCATTCAAAAAAGGAAATAAGTGACAATGCTGCAATTGTCAATGAAAAAACTAAATTCATATTAATATTACATATTCACAAATTTACTTCAGATTATCTTTTATTTAAAACTGACAGCAAGTACAATTATAACCATACAGGCCTGACCGAGACCTTTATAATACTGTTTTCCAGAGTTGTTTTTTCTTCAATTTGTACCATTTTAAGATTGTTCGACTATTTATTGTAAAAGACAAATTTAAAAAATGTACAGGTAAAATATATTTGACTAAGATAAAAGTAATTATAAAATTATTATATTTTATGTTAAATTATAACCTTATATTATAGATTTATTTTTTTATTACATTTTATTATATAATTTTATATAAAACAATTAAATAAATATATACCTGATACACACACACACACACACACACACACACACATACACACACACACACACACACACATATATATATATATATATATATATATATATATATATATATATAAATTATATAATTTAATGAAAAGGGTCTGAAGGGATCCAGTGAGTCTATTCATAGCTTGAGTTATAATCTTTAGCACTCCATGTTCCTGTCCTGGTAACAATATTTTATCAGGGGTGTTATATTCTCTCTCTCTCTCTCTCTCTCTCTCTCTCTTTGTCTCTCTCTCTCTCTCTCTCTCTCTCTCACACACACACACACACACGCACACACACTCCAGCTCTATTCTCAGTGCCAGGCATCAACACTCATCTGTCTGACTGGGACTCAGCAATTAGGGGCCACACAAGCAAATGCCACTCATGACCTGAAGCGCAAAGCCACTGACAAACAAGCAGAGACAAATCAAGGGTTGATTTAAAAGCATATCGCTAAAATCTCAATATTTGGCCATTCAGATTTAGCAGCTTGCCCAGACAGGGCCATAAATTCACCCTTCCATAAATAATTAATATGACAGTGCGATGTAAATCTGAGTCAACCCTGTTGGTTATGGAATGAAGTTTACTGTCATTATCATCATTCTGTGCGGTTGCCTAAAATTCGAAATATAATTTATTTAATGTGATAAACACATACAATTACAAAAGCAGAAAAAAAAAAAAAAAAAAAACTATAATTCAACCCAAACTCACATAATCCAAAAGCAAAAACGGGGGCTTTATCTGATGAGATGCTTCTTTGGTTTGCCTTCACTTTGCATTTAGATTATCAACTTCCACTTCAGATGGTCGTTTATGGTGCCGCCCCAGTGCCAACAACACAAGTATGCCTGACCACACCTTCTGATAGTATTCTGGGATATACTCCCATTGCCCATAGAAAGACATTTAAAACAACTCTGGCATGGGACATGCTGTCTGGATCTTACTGTAGCTCTTCTGCAAACCGTGCACAGTAAATCAAGTGAAGCTAATATGAATCAAATCAAGACAATATATTACACTAATTGCCTTATCAGATGGCTGTCTTGAATGCTTTAAGGTTCCTTGCACAGGGTGTTGAGGCTGTATTCATAAACAGGGCTGTCCTTGAATAACTCAAACGAAACTCTATTTCAATAACAGTCTGCTAGAATAAGTCGAATAAAAGAGGCCAGTACGTCGTCGAAGAGTGGAATTCCAGCCCTCTTATATCTCTCTTAACCACATCCAAGTGTGGAATAAGGGTCTTTGTGTTTGTGTGTGTTCAGCGTATGTGTCGCATCGGCTCTGGTGGTTTCCTCTAGGATTATAAGTGTGCCCTGAGCGAGGGAGATTGGTCAAATGCACGCCGAGCTGCCACCTCTGACTGTGAGCATGATTCAATGTGATGTCCACTTTGTGTCCCTTTATTTGCCTCTGAAAGGAAAAGCTTGTCTTTTATGTCTGCCACGCGGCCCTTTCCAACCCTGCACAGCTAATCATACATCCTGTCAACACGACTGTTTTACACTAAACCCTGTTGTTCTGTTTAGAAAGCCCGGTTCTGTTTATGGTGCAGAAATGATGCAGCCTTATGGTAAAATCAATAAAGTTGCATGGGTTATAAATATATGAATCTGAAAACGACAGCAGAGGGGGAGTAATTATACAAATAAAACATTGTGTTCTCGGCGGGAAACACGCTAGGACATAATTGATTAGCATTTTGAAGGTGATAACGAGACATTTTGCGTTTTGCTCTGTTGTATAGCGCACGCATCTGTGTGTGTGGATTTTAACTGTCTTGACATGTCCTTGTGGAGTGATCTCAACCGTGATGGTAATAACAATAATTATCTTCTAAGTGTGGAAAGTCAAAGACATGAATATTCTCATACAGCGTTAAGTTCAGCAGACAAGTGCTTTCACATGATTTCATCAGGACAAATTAACAGTAATTGCACATTGAATTGTTCCAGAAATATCAGATGCTGTTGCTTTCTTAGTTTGATGTTCAAAGAAAGGTTTTTTTTTTTTTTTTAATTCAGTGGCACCGTATAATTTGTTGGTCGTGGCCATGAGGAAATCACATTGAGAAAAAAACATGTCCAGAAAAATGAGTTGATCAAAAAAAAAGTTCACATAAACAAACTAAAACTCAAAAGCAACCAAGACTTTATAGTTCCATTTGGAAAAAAAGGCAAAAGCTGGCCAAATCTGCCATCACTTTTGATTAATTTTTTAGTTACTCTTTCACAGGCATTAGATATTTGAAAAATTGTTATTAATAAGGACATGATTTCTAGAGATTAACCCCTCGTTCCTTTATCCCTGATCCAGAGACCTTTGGAAAATTGATCCTGTTAGATTGATGGATGTCCTGTTTAAGGGTTTGTCCTTGTGCTAGTGTTTTTGCTGTAATCCTGAGGGCTCGTTTGTTTAATGATGCAATTGTATCTAATTTTGTCACTTCTGTGTAATGTCACATTGAACAAACCTTAAGTTGTTTAATTTTGGGTTGTATTAGTCCTAAAGAAAACCTTCAGACAGAATAAACATTTTAAGTTACTTTAAACACTTAACCATTTTTGTTTGTCAGTTGATGAGTTGGCAGACAGTAAAAACTATGTTCCATCAAGATGATGTGGTCAAAATTTGGAATGCAGACAATAGCTATTGTGTTTCCATTAAAATCAGAATATCACAAAACTATTTGTAAATACATGTGCAAAATAGAAGTGAAACAGTTGTAGCCATTCTATAAAAAGCATTCAATTATTTGTGGTTTAGAGCGCAAACAAAACTATTGGACAAATTTCATGTTTGCCAGCAATTGGTGGCAAATGCCTTATGTCTGGGAACAATACCACATCTGACAAATCAGTTCAGTAACAGTCCAAATGTACATTATGCACATTAAAATTTATGCAAAATCCCAAAAGTTGCATTGAAATATGTAGACGAACACTGGGCTAATGAATGTTAGTGCAGTGGTCATGTTTACCATTTTGTAAACAAAATGTGGATTGATGACCATCGCAGATATACAGCCATTTAGCACAGGATGAATGGTCGAAATGAGCTTCATTATGGAGCTGTGTCATGGGGCCCTGTTATCAGGCACTGCACCATGGGTCCAACTGCCTGAGATAGAGACAACTCTGTGGACAGAGCCTTGATGTTGACACACAACATATTAGTCCCCCTGGAAAAACGGGGCTTTGTCCCAAATTTCCATTTCCTCTCCCACCGTTTAACTGGTGTCATCAAACAAGGGCAGATGGAGCTGGACACTATGAATGAGGGAGCATCTGAGGGAGAAGGAGAGAGAAGAAAAGGGATGTTTATTGTCCATGTATTTTTAAAGAGGGCATCTGCAGCACTAGATGTGTAAATATAGCTTGACCCTAGAAAGTAAGAAGTAGTCGTGTTAAAGAGGATCTTCGGGTAAGAAATGGCCAAAAAAGGGCAGTCAATAAAAGTCATTGAGCTTCATTAACACTGACATACACCTTTCTTCCATGTTATTAATGCCCCTTATTAAAGCATAAAATTGCATATTAACTATTGATTACCTATTACCATTCTTCAATAATCAATCGTAACTGCTTCAAACGCATTCTAGTCCATCTTTATTTTAATTTGGTTTAAACTGCTCTTTTGTCTAATTTTTCCATTCAAGCTGAGAGCAAATTCTATATTTATCGTTCCATTATGTTTAAATATAGGGGATGATCAGCACACGTCAAAGACAGGCAATGCTAAAACAATTATCTTTATAAAGTGGTAACCTTTTGACCTATGACCTTCAAAATAGGGCAGTACAATTGCATGGAGATTTCGGTCTGTTTTGTGAAAGATTAAAGAGAGACGATCTGTTGCACCTGCCAGCCCAGCGTGTTATTATGGCGCACTACGGCTATGACAGGTCCATCTTGCGTCCCAACTGGCTGATGTCAAACTCTTTTCTTCTGTGGTCAAAATTAGAGGATCAAACAGGATTGGATACGTTCAGGTCCAAGTATTCTGCCATTTCAGATCTGTAAGAAAAAGAACAGAACTGCAGTGAAACAACAATCTGAATATGAAATGAATGGCTTGCCAATTAGAGGCGAGTTTTGGGCTTCCCTGTCGTGTCAGGGTCGTGTTAAAAAGAAGCCTGTGATCTGGGTAGATCTCTGGAGCAGCAGCGGTAGGCTTCCAATACCATCCTACACCCCCTGAGTTCACAGGACACGTATCACCTGCGCTCAGCATCTCGGCTCCATTACAGGCCTGCCGCAGCTTCGGTGCCATTCTGCGCATCTGCTCCCAGAGCAGTCAAAAGCCCATAATGAGCTTCTCTCACTCCAGCTGTCCCACTGATAGCCTAAAACCAGCTGCATGCTGGGAGCTGCAAGGATAGGCTGTCAGCAGGCCGATGGGCTTGACCCTTGACCCCTAGCTCAGCCGAACTTCAGCATTCTGACTGATGACGCAGAGATTAGCGCTCCCCGGAGATGCGCCGCCACACGTCTGGTCGCCGCTTTGCCATTGCGACATCGATTCATGGGATTTTGTTTTTTCCACACATAGGTTACAGACCAGTTCTTGTGTAACCTTTGAACTTTAGCAGTGAAACAGCAAGTCTGTTATCCAAGTGCCTGATTGGAGCAGCCATCACTGAAGTGTGATTAGAACTCCACCAAACAAACATGGAGGCCTTCATTGGATTCCTGTCAAGTCCATGCAAACCAAAGGTGACAGATGTAATTTGTTTGTCCCGATAGTTTAATTTAAGCTGATACCTTTAAGCTAGAGCCGCAGTGTGTGAAATGGCAGAAGGAAATGGGTATGGGGACAGTGGAAAATAGGGAGAGAGAGAGAGTTCCTGTCCACTTGTCTCCTTGGCTTCTTAGTATATATGCCTTACTGAAGGCCAGCTGCATCAGCCAAAGAACTTCCACATTTACCTTCTGAAAACAATCCATTAAAACTGTGCCGGGCTACCGGCCCTGCCACTCCACGAGGAGCGCAAGAGGGAATGGAGCGACAGCGTGAGATAGGGACAGTGTATTAACCAGGAGTGAAGGCATCATGTGAGTAACACAGTCGGGAAGGGAGATAGAACGAGAGGTAGGAAGAACGATGGAGAGGATGTGGGAGAGAGAAAGAGGGAGAAAGGGATTGGAGAGAGTGAGTGAGGACACTGGCGGACAGCTACAAGATGGAGTAGCAGCATGCGGGAGATAAGCTGTCGAGGCGGAGACATTGTGTGACAGTCCTCGAAGCGGCAAGCAGGCGAGAGTGTGACAGGGAATACAGAGAGCTGCATTATTGTTTAAATCATTGATTGCTTCCCTCCTCCTCAGCCTGTGACGTGTGTGACACCAGAGAGAGGGCTGAAAAAACAGGGTGCAAAACCTCCTCCTCCTCTTCCCCTTTGTTCTTCCTCATTTACACTGGATGCACCGTATACCTGCCGTCTTTGTCCTAACCATCAACTGGGGTTTGTCTTCACTTGCTTTTTTGCCGCTGTTTCTTTTCTTTCTCTACTTCATTGGTGTGTCTGGATTGCATTTAATTAAGCGGCAGAGTGGAGATTTCTGAAAACTACATATATATATATATATATATATACACACACACACACACACACACAGAGGTGTCATGCCCATTCAAACTGATTTTTGAGCCAAATGGATTAGAATGCAGCTTCCATAAGAAAAAAATTAATAAAAATGATAATTAACCCTTTAAAGCATACAGTCACACCAGTGTGATTAGAATCTTCAGTGCGTCACATTATCAACTGCTATATTCAAATCTGTATTTGCACTTTGGCGGGCATTGAGCCAGTGATGAACACATCACATGCATCATATCACAACTGTTTAGCGTTATTAACCATATAATGCTTATTTATGATTCTGACATTTAAATAAAGATAAATAAAGGACAAGCAAAACATTTATAGTTTGTAAAATATGCATTGATCTCTATTGTCTATGGAAGCGGCAATAATCCTTTCAAATATAATTGGGTAACCGTGTTTTATCCGAAAACCTAGTTAACACATTGTGTAGGTAACTATAAAGTTAACTCTACTCTTAGAATATTGTAGGTACAAAATTAATAATGCCCTAAAGTTGTGTTCTTTTGGTGAATTTCTTCGTTTTGAAGCTAAAGTTTGTCACACAGCCTGGGCGATTCGTTCAGAACCATCGAGTATTCGCGTGCGGGTGGTTGGGGGAATCCGTCCAGAATTTCTGTTAAATTGACTTTTACCGATGACCGAACTCTGAACTTCAAAGAGCAGCTTCTGATTCACAAAATGTGCTGCCGAACACCAAGAAAAGGTGCAGTTTGCGTTGTCAGTGCTTAAATGCTTTAAAATCGTTTGTTTATAAGCTACAGAATAGGCCTACTTGGAAGAATGAATTGATGCAGGATTTATAGGCCTAATAGGCTGGAATAGCGACAGTAAATGTGTTAATAATGTATATAATAGTTAATATTGGATATGACGACATTACTTTAATTATTGCAGTGAAAGCAAGTAGTTCTATTATAAATAATAATCGTTTTTATAGTTGTATTTGGGTAAATAACTATAAACCCCCAACTGGTGCCCCCTCAACAATATTGAGTGCATGACACCCCTGTGTGTGTGTGTGTGTGTGTGTATACATACATACATACATACATACATACACATATATATATACACACACACACATACAGTATATATACATACACACACACACACACACACACACACACACACACACACACACACACACACACACACACATAGTATAGTTGCAAAACATTACAAAAACATTTTACAGTTTTTGCTATTTTTAAAGTGACAGTTCACACAAAAATAAAAATTTTGTCATTTACTCAACCTCATGTCGTTCCAAACCTGTATGGCTTTCTTTCTTCTGCGGAACACAATGTGATATTAAAAAAAATATATTGAAAACGTCAATATAATGAAAGGGTCTGTCAACCCATATGACAAAAATCCTGGTATGATAGTCGTCAATACAACTTTTGCGCTATATGCCAAGTAGCAATGTCTAATTTGTAAAGGAATCATTCTTTTTCAGTCTCAATAAAAAAAACTAAATTGGTCTGAATAATTCATTCATGAATCAGGCTAATCTGTTTCTGGAGATCAATTTAACTTAAACTGAGATTAACAGGCTACTAGATAGGAAGATTATCAGTGCATATGTTACATTTCTTTTGCGATGAGGTTTTTGGAAGGACATGAGTAAGTAAATGATGACAGAATATTCATCATGCATTTTAGTCAAGGCTAAATCATCCACACAATTATTGTGGAAACTAAAATATTTCCATGCTTTCTATGATTTATTTTAATGCTCAGAAAACTGGGGGAACTTTGTTTCGAGATTTAAGAATGCAATAAATAAAGACTGAACAACTTCTTCCTGCATTTTATCCTGACACTGCAAGAAATTTGATCAATTTCACCATTCAATCAACCTTTGATATTTTCCGTTAAGTGAGAAAGTCACCTCTTCTACCGGTCAAATGCAAATTCCATACAGAATCATCTTCCCGTTTAGACCATAAGGACATGATTTGTCTGTATCTTTATGATGTGCAGCTTTAAGTTCAATAAATAACACCAACATTAAGCCTGGTAGTCTAGTCTACACTACTCATACTATAGTTTAATTAAAACAATGTTTTCACATGGCTTTCATTAGCAATGTTTCTTGAGCACCAAATCATCATATTAGAATGATTTCTGAAGGATCATGTGACACTGAAGACTGGAGTAATGATGCTGAAAATTCAGCTTTGCCATCACAGGAATTAATTACATTTTAAAATATAATAAAATAGAAAGAAAAGAAAAAGAAAAATCACAATATTAGTTTTATTTTTGGTCAAAAAGTTCAGTTTACATAATGCGACTCAAAGATGAATCATGATTTTTGTGAGAAAACACTTGTTTTCACAAATATCTGTGAACATGGTGAATGTGACCCATCAAGTTCAAACCCTACACTGAAAGACGTCTCTTTTCCTCTCATCTTGCTCATCTTGCTCGCCTTTCTCTCCAAGTGCAGGCAGTGGAGGTGTTGGGCAGAAAGTGGCTAACAGTGAGGTCTTGTGACACTCCCCCCTCCACCCACTCTTCCTCTCCGCAGGCCGGCTGTCTCTCTCCGCTCGCCCAGAGCCTGACACTGACGTGACACTCGTGAAATAATTATGAACCAAAAACACTGCTGACAGCAAACAGCCCGCTCCCCTCAATGATGTGTCACCCATGATTAGCATGGGTCCTGGCATCCTCGCAGCCCGCAGGCGGAAGAAAAGAGGAGGGTGAGGGGACGGAGGGAAGGAAAGGGAAGGGGATGGGGGGACGGCGAGATGGACAAAGAAAAAGTCTAAGAAAAAAACGCAAAAATTAAACAGAGAGGGATGAAGCGTAAAACTAACAGAGCTGGTAAACGGAGGGAGTGATATAAGGACGTACAAGGATGTGGGGTGGAGTTAGATGCTCTGCTTGAAGCTCATGACCGTAGGGAATAAACCTTAGATACTGACACCTGTATCTGTCATCTGCTGTTATAGGAGACATATGCCTCGCTTCAGGCCACCACAGATCAGCACCGGCGGCGCCACGCGCTAATATGTGGTCCCTGACCTTTGCCTGTTAAATACCAAAGGTCAAAACAGATGTGGGTGAATCAGGGTTGGACATAATTCAGAACTGAGTGTGAATTTGAATTGAACTGACCACACCCTACAGGAAGCTGAATTGAAAAGTCGGGACTTGCAATTCAGAGAACGCAGATTTACTGCATTCTGGGAAATTCACACAAAAATGATTTGTGAATGAAAATTAAGTTGTTCCAAACCCATATGACTTTCTTCTGTGTGTCTGGGTTTTTTTATTCTTCTGTTTTTGTCATTAGGGTCCAAAACAAAATAGCATTGTATGGACAAAAAACACCAAGACATTTTTCTAAATATTTACACACACACACACAGCCATGTTTATGTGATTTGTGAGGACATTCCATAGGCGTAATGGTTTTTATACTGTACAAACTGTATATTCTATCCCCTTACACTGCCCCTATCCCTAAACCTACCCATCACAGGAAACATTCTGCATTTTTACATTTTAAAAAAACACTGCTTAGTATGTTTTAAAAGCCATTTGAAAAATTAGGACCCCCAAAATGTCCTCATAAATCACGTATTTTCCCGAGTGTCCTCATTTGCAGGTGTGTTATCATAAAAATGTCCTCAGTTGTCATGAAAACAAGTACACACACACTAATGCAATTAACAATCTAACGTCAACATTTTTCAACTGTTAAAAACTTTTAAACAAGGCAAGCTTTCAAAGTTTGTCTTTATATGAATTCACTTTAATTCTATTTCATTGCATTTGAATTTCAATAGCAATTCTGCATTCTGCATCCTAAATTCAAATTTAGAAATTCAACTGTAACGTAAAAATCAATTCAATTCTGAATGGCAGACATTTCTGCAGTGAAACTTGAAGGAGTTTGTGTGGCACGTGTAGGACAAAATGTGCAGTTGCGACAAAAAGTCAGCTAGTACACGTTCCAGGAAGTGAAATCCATCAGCCACTTTGAAGCAGGCGGACCAGGCGTTTAAAAAAGCAGACCGCATCTCTCCAGCCCTCTCCAGTGCCAGAGTGAATTTGCGCGACGGCGTTGAGATTGATAGGTGGATTCACAAAGCCCTTCAGAACTCTAAGGAAAGCAGCTTTGTTTCCATGACTGGAGGTATAAAATGCACAATGTACATAACTCTTCTTAACAGAGAGTAAATCCCGGTAAAACAACTTGGCGTCTGAAGGGACAGTACATTTCACCTCACTATATTTGGAGATAAATCTAGGATGATCAACCATGAAACACTCACCGTCCAGAGCTGGGAAAACACTGGATTTATAGAGCTGGGAGTTTCAAAGAGCTACAAAACGTCTGAGAGACAGAAAACACAAATAAAAAACATTTTTATAGTGCGTCAAATAGATGGGCATCCCAAAACGTTTTATTAGCCGCTTTTTGTGACAGGCTTTCCTTCTCCGACACGATGCTCAGGCCAGCGTTGAGCAGTAAAATGAGAGGACGGCTTTGTTGTGCTAACTCAGACTAGTCTAGACTAGCATGTGGGAAAAGCTTTGAAAATGAAAGCCGGAGTCTGCGTAGGTAGGGCTACAGACGGAAGGGTGTGTGTCGGTAGCAGTGGGAGGGGTGGCGTTGGCCAGGGCTGTTGGTTGAAGGGTGGCACAGAGAGAGAGACACATGGTGACACCGCAGCTTTGAAAGGTTCATACAATATTAATGTCCACGAGGGAGAATCACTAGCCTGGCCCCAGGGGTCACCCAATTAACTGGAACACACTCCCATTTCCAGTGTGTGTTCTGTGCAGTCGGCTCCATACCTCCTTTCTGACATCAATGTGTGAATGTGTGTGTGTTTGCTCATATCTGCGCACAATGATAGTCACCGCACTCGTAGCTCATGTTTTCTTCTGTTACTCTAGTCTCTCTCTTGGAAGAAGAAGTGTTACAGACAGTGATGCATGGCTGTAAAAAGCTAATGTACTGTTTTACTTTTTCAGCTTATTAATTTGCTGAAAATTAATTGACTGGCCTGGTGGAGCTGGCTCAGGTGAATCTAACAAACAGAGCTGCCCTTGGATTTGGACCTGGCAGTGCTAGACACAGTTTAGTCACACAGTAGAGAAAGGACAAAAAAGAAAGTGAAGAGGGGAAAATGGGGGAACAGCCTGAGAAATGCTGCAAGCTGAATTCAAACCCGCATTGCGTACACAAGCACCAACGCTCAACATATCTGATGCAACGGCTAACCCACGACTCTAATGATCTAAACATTTTAATAATATTTAATGTTAATTTGGTACAATAATTCATTAATATAAGTAATTAACTAAACTTAACGTAATTCATATAATTAATACAATTTACTTAGAAATGTCTATACTGTTATTTTTGATCAATTAAATGCATCCTTGCTAAATGAAAGTAGTATTCTTATTTTTTCTTTTAAATCTTACTTACTCCAAACTTTTGAATTGTATGCCCGGTTCCACAGACAATTAAGGACTAAAATGCATATTTGAGCTGTTTTAACTGAAAGCAACTTGCACAGGCATATCTTAAAATATGTCATTGTTCTGTCTCAAGATGCAGTGATGGTTTTTTTTTCTAAGGCACATTCATTAAAGCTACTTAAATGTCCTCCTAATTGAACTAAGGCCTAGTCCTGGATCAATCTAAGCCTTGTCTGTGAAACCAGGCTGTAGTGTATCACAAATTCCACAAACATATTAAGAAGCAAAAACGGTTTTCAAAATTGTTAAGAAGGATCATGTGACACTGAAGACTGGAGTAATGGCTGCTGAAAATTCAAATTTACCATCACATTACATTTTAAAATATATTTAAATAGAAAATAGTTATTTTTAAATGTAATATTTCATATTGTGTGTGTGTGTGTGTGTGTGTGTGTACGTGCATGCGTCCTGGTATATCCTACATTATAGGGACAAAATGTCCCCACAAAAATGACAATATCCAAAGCTTTCTGTGATGGATAAGTTTAGGGGTAGGGTTAATGTTGGTGGGATAGAATATACAGTTTGTACAGTATAAAACTAATTATGTCTATGGAAAGTGTGTGTGTGTGTGTGTGTGTGTGTGTGTGTGTGTGTGTGTGTGTGTGTGTGTGTGTGTGTGTGTGTGTGTGTGTGTGTGTGTGTGTGTGTGTGTGTGTATTTATATAAAAATTAATTGCTCTAAATTAACATATCAAATTGACAGCATTAGAATTAATACAGAAACATGATATACTCTCTGTTCTATTGTATGATAAAGCTTATTCTGTGACAGTAAAGCTCAGAAAGACTTTTCATGGTAAACGGATACATGATTAAAGTCCCTATTCACAACTGACAGTATCTCATGGGGCACTGTTACTTTATCTGGATGTCATAGCAGGTTAAATGAGGGCTAATGGTTAGGCTAAACGCTATGAATCTGGGTGTCAATGCCCTGATTGTGTTCTTATCAGCTCTCACAAAAAAGCAGCACCATCTCTCTCTCCCCTATGTCTCATATTTCACACTCAGGTCTACAGTCCCCATGGTCACAGACCTCTCTTGAGCACCTGCAGATGACTGATATTAGCCTACTGCAGGCTGTACTGATGTTATATTTGCACTGCAATTCAGCCCTCCATGGTGGACAGGGTATCATGATGTAGATAACTGTGAAAGGTTATGCAAAGAACCACTACATTGAGTAGAAGCAGAACTGTGACATTTCATATTTCAATGCCATGCAAATTGGACAATTTTAGCTGACCACTGGCACAGATTTATCTCTACTAAAGAAGACTACATGCTGAATAATCCAAATAAATACTTGTATCAATTGCGGTTGAGATTGAATGTTGGAAAATATTAAAGTCATCTTTCACTATGTACCCCAACACACAAAACTGATGTAACAAACTTATCGTTATCAAACAAAACAGTGTGGACTAACCTTTACAGTCAGTATCTAGACTATGTGTGTGTCTCTAGTTCTACACTGCAAAATAAACAAAAGCTTAACAAGAACCTGTACAAGAAAAAAAAAAAATAATAATAATCCAAATTTAGGATTATTTATTATATATTATAGCAGATAAATTCTGCTATTTTCTTGAAATACACATTAATAAACAATGATAACCAATGAAACCATATAGCTAAAATTAGTAAAAAAAACGAAAGCCAAAAATGATAGCCTTTTTTTTTAGCCGAATTTCTATTTAAATAAACATTTTGTTTAAAAAATATTTAATTATCAAAACCAATAATGTTATTATTTGTTTCAGTCTATCACTATTTTCACTACACACCCTTACGTCACCTGACTGCAGGGGCAGCAACGAGTATGAACCCACTTCTGATTGTTGCAGCAACACTATTTAAGCATATTTAGTCCTTGTCTTAATCACAAACATGCTCATAAGATTCCCAATTAATTACACACATTCATAATAGTCATTTAAATGCAGGGACTCGTTTTAAATGAGATCAATTATGCTAATAAATGCATGAAAGCCCATTTAAAACAATTCATACCCAGGGAACTGATGTGATAGTATTTAGACCTTTTCTAAATATGTAGAGGACTTTAAAAAAAAACACACAAAAAAAAAAAACACACGTGTATGGACTTAAAGGGCCACAGTAATTTAAATGGATTATTGTGCTAATGACTACCTGAAATAAACTTTGCCATTACGTTATTAAAAGGTTATTAGTAAGAATGATGCTTCAATGAAAAGAGTCATTCTGAATGTCCATACCAATATTTTCTTTATTTGCCACTGCATTTTTTTGGCTTTAAGAAATTGCCTTAAAACAAGTCAGGACATATAAATAGAGTAGATATTTCTCTCTTTGCTACTGTTTTTCAACCAGCAACGTATTCTGGAGCTGATGAGACAAGTGGGTGAGTTCGGCGCCATCTTTAGACAAGCTCTGCATGCCGGTGCAATGGCCTGTTAACAGCCTGTCTCGAGACCAGCCATCATGACAACAGCTCTGCCAAACACACTGTTTATATACAGTGCTGAAATAAAGCATTCATCTATGTTTCTGTCATGTGATTTAGTTTTGTTAAACAAATAATTAATTGAATTTAAATAAGTAAATTGTGACCCTGGACCACAAAACCAGTCTTATGGGTAATTTTTTTAAATTGAGATTTATACGTCATCTGAAAGCTGAATACATAATCTTTCCATTGATGTATGGTTTGTTAGGATAGGACAATATTTGGCCGAGATACAACTATTTGAACATCTGGAATCTGAGGGTGCAGAAAAATCGAAATATTGAGAAAATCGCCTTTAAAGTTGTCCATTTCTATTGGCGATAGTGCTGCATTCACTCACAAAAATAAATGTTTTATATATTTAAGGTGGGAAATTTACAAAATATCTTCATGGAACATGATCTTTACTTAATATCCTAATGATTTTTTGGCATAAAAGAAAAATCTATAATTTTGACCCATACAATGTTTTGTTGGCTATTGCCACAAATATACCCGTGCAACATAAGACTGGTTTTGTGATCCAGGGTCACAATTAAGTAATTGAACAGTAACTAACCCATCCTCAGACAGGATCATATGGAAGCCAATTTCTGGCACATAAAAAAGAAATGATGATTTACCAAAGCATGACTTATGAAATAAAAACTCATAATTATGGCAAAAAAAGGTCAAAATTATGAAATACTAAGTCATAATTATGAGACTTAAAAAAATCTAAATGAGACTTAAGACAAAAAGTGACTTAAATGACGAGTCAAAATTGACAAATCAAAATTATGAGATACTAGTCATAATTATGAGATAAAAAGACTAAATTTGTCATACGTTTCTATGTCACATAATTATGACTTGGTATGTACTAATTATGATTTACCAACGCATGATAAAAAAAAATTTTATTTCTTATGTGGCGGAAATTAGCTTACGTAAGATCAGTCGGAAAGGAAAGGGATAGGGAATGCGATTGGGACATGACAGATCTGAACCTGTGAGCTCGCAGCTCTTCGAAGTTCAGTCAGCAGTGGAGTGAGTTTGAGAGCGAGTCTCTCACTAAATGACCCTGTTTGCCGCCTCCACAGTTTCCAGGGGAAATTCAATTGAGCCCAGTGACATATTAGCATTCTGCTGATCAACACAGAGGGTGGACAATCCACTTAACGAGCGAAAAGACTGCCGCACAGCTCCTCAATATACGATAACATCACACATATACAGGAAGGTCACAGCTCGGGGTGACCAAACCACAGCCCACGACACGCATACTCCACAAAACACACACTGAGACTTACTCCCACTGACTGACTGCGCAAAACATTTTTGTTTCTACAAACAGCATGCGAGATGGACTTAAGCTTCATGACCTGATGTAGTGATTTCAAACAAGCTTATGAATACAGTATAGAGAATCAAATATAACCTGGTGCTAATACAACATAAAAGAAAGTGTGTACATATCTATTACAGAATGCCAATTCCAACACATTACGTTCCGAGTTTGTACATTGCATTTTTCATAAACACTTCAGTACAGGCGTTTACAACCATATTTCATTTTCCTTCCCATATTAAAGTGTCCTCAGCATTCTTCTAATAACTACACGTCGAATTACACCTCGTGCCACAACCCCATTAGTCACTGACATTCCAACAAATCATTTTTTGGAGCAACCCTATCAGAGCAGGCTGACAGTAAACTCGCCATAGTATTATGAGCTTGTAAATACATTATCCGTGCTTTTGACTGTCATAGGCGTGCGTGTGCTGAGCAGTGCTATTACCATGTGCCTCTGTGTGTGTGAGTGTGTGAGTGTGTTTGTGTGTTGATTGAAGTAATTAGGCACTCACTGGATGGACTTTAACTCAGCCTCGCCAGCTAATAGCCAACAAATATATAAAAGCAATAAACTAATGGTGTGAGTAATTAAGCAAAGCTGTATTTACACGCGTGAGGGAGCAGCCGGCGCGGCTGGTTCCCGCTGGAGATCAGCAGAGGGTGGAGTTTTTTTCTGCTATGTCTGATAATCAGAGACTGAGAACACTCAGACAAATCAGAGGAGCAAGACGACATTTCCTGCTGACATTTGGAGTGATACGAACGCAAACATTTTCACAAATACAAAGAACAGGATTTGTTCTTTCAGACAGGAAAGTGATCAGGATATGACACAGAGTGGATTCTAACCGTTAAACACGCCACTTTTATTTGTTGACAACATATGCACTATATGAAATTCTGAAATATTTGGAAATATTTATGAACAAAATGCAATAAAGTTGTTCATCATTTAAATTTTAAGCGTGACATCATTCTTTTTTATTTTCATTTAGTTCATCCTCTAAAACAGGTCAGAGTCAGACCTGAGGCCTTCTTTCCTGAACAACAAACCTAATCTACATACATTTCTGTGGCCTTTGATGGATTTGAAGTGTGGCTGACAGCTCAGGAATTACATATCAAGAGGACTAAAAAGCGACGGATTTATTGCGCGCTGCAGTGTCCGCGGTGCATTTTAAAGGTCGCAAACGCAACTGTTTCACACCAAAGTTCCCGGGGCCTTCCGCCGAATCTGAATACAGATGAGGTTCTCTGATAGATTGATGCATAACAGCTTCCAGCATGCACAAAGTCCCAACAACCCGCAACGTCGGCTCCCTTTAAAGCCCGGGTGTATCTTAATTTGAATGTAAGCAAGCGATGGCAAGTTTTCATTATAGGTTAAGTTAAAACATCAGTTTCCAGTGCACTCTGCCATGCTTGTCCATCAGGTTGTTCCATGAGGGATCACTCAACTGTGTGAATGTTTTTTTCTTTGAAACAAGATAGGCACATTCAGTTTTTTTCAATATTTTCTTTTGTTTTTCAATTTCAAAAAAATGTGCTTCAAATACTACATGTGGATTCCAAAAAGACTTCATGACCAGTATATCACTTAAAAAACGCCGGATGGAAATGCCAAGATGCGCATAAATTCTAAAAACGTGTATAAAAAACTTTTTTTTGTTTATCCGACAAGAAAACATGCACATAAACTACGACAGAAACACATTTATCGTATAAATTCCTCGATGACTGGGTTTATTGCTTTGCGCATGCGCATTCTGAGGCACAAATAATTTATTATTTATGAAAAGACCCACTGTAGCCCACTTCTACTGCAGCAAATTAAAATTTTCTTAGTGATATTTGGCGCGAGTTTATCAGGAAGTGAAGATTTTGTTCTCTTCGTATCGCTGGATGGAAACGGTGCTTTATTCGCAAATGTTTTAAGCGACATTCCAATTTTGTGCGGAAGTTAAATTCGCAACTCTGAATGGAAACATAGCTAATATTTTTATGTTACGTCTGAATTTTGCAGTCATTTTTGTAAACGAGTGTATCTTGTTTTTTTCGAGATGCTGAATTTTCCTCTGTCCAGCTCTGAGGATATTCGCACCTGCAATCTCAATATGTTTCCTGTTATATCATTGTGTTCATTTTACCCCAGATCTTCAATATCTGCACTCCCACCAGCTCTCCTTTCTGTGTTGTCGAAGCGTGTGTTGCCTTTAGGGTAATAAGGGCAAAGGGAAAAATATTATGTCCTTTCACAATTATCAGCATTGCAAATATTAAAGTGTCTGGCTACATAGCAGAGGATACTTTGATTGGTATCTTAACCTTTGACTACACTATAAAGCAGTCAACTCCCGGTGCCCATATTGGAAGGGCTGGAATTTAATTCTGAAATGATTTGGGATAATAAGGAAGATGGATAATGTATGCAAGAGGGATATTACGTTTGGGCTAAATGCAGTTGGGGGGCCAGCGCTATTGGAGTTGAATAATCACAGCGAGTTATAATCCGGGTGATAGAAATACCGCACTGTCACAGTCAAGAGAGCAACTCTTAAATCACGCAGAGGAAGAGAGGCAGAGAAAGGAGGGAGAGGAGACGCAGGCAGGCCAAAGGCGCCCACCGCTGCACTTTGACTGAAACTTTCATTAACGCTCTCGTGTGCCTTTGTTTTTTTAATAACCACGCCCTCCTGTCAACCCTCCCTGACTGTAACACATTTAATTTCTCAAAAATGCCAAATTACACCGGCGACTCAACGACATTAAGCCGGAGACAAAAATTCAGTGGCAGATTTCCACAATGACAAATTCATATTCACAAAGATCAACAGGCAATTCTGATCACAACAAAGGGCCAAAACAAAGCGCTTTAATTAGAAATCCACAGATAAATTATGTTGTTTAGGGTAATGAAGACTTTTTCAAGCACTATCACTTTAAAAAAATAAAAAATAAATAAAAATAACATAACAGTTGGCATAACAAATTTCAATGTTGACCTAGCTACAGTATATGACATTTTGTCACAAATTAATTGTGCATTGACATTTTTGGATGCTTAGACTGACTATTCTGACATTTTTGTAAACTAGTGTATTTAGCTTTTTCGAGACGCTGAATTTCTGAGGATCTTGGCGATAAAGACACATGAATGCACTATTCCCTTAAATAAGAACAGTTAGTTACTTCGCGTTAAGTGGTATGATACGTTACTGTTGTTGTGCATTTTATAGAGGGCAAAACACAAATTTTAATGTTCAAAGAAAAATTTCTGCAACTATGACAGTTGTGAATGGGCCAGGCTACACAAATCAAACAGGAGAGGAAAAGTGCATAACAAGTGTAATAAATCACAAGCGCTCCTAAAGTACAGGGAGAAAATACAATAGAGTTTTTAATTACACAAATACCAAACTCATACATGATTCTATGAATTAGCATAATGATTTCATAATAGTAATGTTAAGTCTCTGCTCTGTCTTTGCCATGCTAATAAATCACATGATATTGTCTTTTATTCCAAATTCATTTCATTCAATTTTACAAAAAGCTGCCAAACCCTTATCTAAAGTGCTTAAATGATATTTCAAGGAGGGGGTATTTATCATTGTACTATGTCTGAAATAAATACCCAACATCACAATGTTTAGGAAACAAAACAAAAACAAATGTTGACAAAATATAATTTCTGATCTATATTTCTTCAGCAGATGAGCGCAGGCTATGTCTTTAACTCTGTGAACTGTGCAGTGTGCATGATAATCTCATATAAAGACTAACATGACGTATAGTCTCACTTCAGTCTGGACACCAGTGGTGTTTCAGCCTTTAATTATTCTCTGTAAAAATCACCTCACCTCTCCTATTTTTTCCGTCTTACTCTGTCTCTCTCTTTTCTCTTGCACTCCTTTGGCTCCTTTTGTTCTCGTTGTGCCTATTTATCACTGTGTGAAGGTTGAAAGAGATATTATTAATCCTGGGGAATGAAGGCAGGGTTAGCGGCATGGATCGCATTGTGAGAGGGGTAATGATAGGCAGACGTGCTTGGCCAGTGGTCTGTGTGGGCTTGATGAATGGGGAGCAGGGGCAGAGTGAGTGGAGCTGGGTGGCGGGCCGCTGGGCCATGCAGTACACCCCCCCCAAACACTCCGACACCCACCCACCTGCCACTCTTTTATCAGATCAGCATTAGGATAAGAGGAAAAGCAGGGAAGGAATATATATCTACATATGTATTAGCACTTACAGACACACTCACACACTCTCTTTACCTATCTGACTAGTTCATATGGCAACTATACGAGTGTGACAAATTCGAACCTGAGCCCCCATTGCACTAACCACTGCACCATAGCTCCACTTTTTATTTTATCCTCAAACACCTTTGGATTCAAGTACAAAAGTGATTTAAAGTGGAACTGATTTACTAAAATTGAAAACGGATCATCACTTTCATCACAAACAAATACAATAATAGTTATCTGCTTAAACATTTGATATTAAATAGAAAGAGAGGATGATTTAACAGTTAAAAAATAATAAAAAAGCCATTTATGCAGTATGTGTTCTTAGGGCTGCAGAACTGTTTAGCATAAACCATCAGCATAATCAAAACATGCACAATTATGCAAATCAAATCAACAAAAAGTAAAAGCCAAAAATATCATGAAACCACAAATTATGTAAATGTGTATTTATGTGTTGAATGGCAAATAAGACAGGATTTAAAGGCGATAGTGTGGGGTGCTAATATATATGCAGAGACCTCACAAGAGTGTTCTGCATTGGAATCTTATTGTCAAAGCTCAGCGCCACTGACAGGAAGACACTTGATGTATTTTCAGCAGGAGGGAACATGATGGTTTCGCACACTGCCCTTTTAAACACACTGTCATGACAGCTCTGACAATGCAACAAGCCAATCAAGCCAGCTCTATTACTCTAAGTGTCATGTCTGTGGAGAACTAACACCGCGGCTCAGCTCTTTCCCCATCTACAGGGCCACAATAACACCTTACACCAACCTTATCACCACTCACGCCAACATGCGATTGCCACATTTACACCCCTGAACACATAAAGAGATGTTTTAGTCACTTATTTAAAAGAAAAAAACACATTATATTATTATTATATTATGTTTAAATATATTTAATAGAATTTAGACATTTAAAATGTTAAAATATTACAATAAAAAGTATATTATTACACAATATTTGAATAAAATATTATTACTTATAGTGTACATATACACACACATATATACATGTATATGTATATGTATATATATAAATTGTTGTATACCTACTATGTGATCTATTGACCAGCAGTGGACTCCAGCACCAGTAATTAACTAAAAAGATTTAAAAAAAAAACACACACACACACGATACACTATGAATCATTACCTCCCTCTACTCTGGAAACAATAATAGATTAGCATGAATTTAATATCCCACTATATATCATAGTATTATTGCCTCATGACAGATGTAATTGAAAAACACTCATTAGGGCCGTGGGGGTGTTTTATTCAAAGCCAAAGCCTCAAGCAGAGAAACAGTCACGTCATACATCACTACCAAGCAAATTTCATGACACCAAAGGATAAATGCAGGTGAACTTTACCACACATGCTTTAAAAACTTTCTTCCTGGTTCTAGTAGCGCAACGCTAACACTTCTGAGAGACATTCACATGATGCTTACCTAGTTTTTTACTCCTCAATTCCCATCAAATGACTGTTGATTGTGTTAAAAAATATCTAGTAATTTGTTATCTGGTCAAGACAACACATGCCGTGTCTTACCAACAGCCTTTTCATTCCCTGAGTGGCTAAGTGCTAACCAGTGAGCTCTCTGCCCTCTGGAACACTGACAGACAGTTTAAGAAAAGTATTGTTTTCTGTCCTCTTCCTGCTCATCTCTGCCACGTTCTGCAGAGCTGTGTTGGTAATATTTTACCTTTTGGCTGTCTATGTTTGTGCCTCCGGTCTGCCTGATGTACATTTATCCGATTATCCTCTTACTTAAGACGCAATATGTCTTTCTGTTCCGGTGTTGAAATGGGAGGCCACCAATGTGCTGATGCTTTTTAAGTAACTGGGGCATAATAATTATTTTGAGAAATTGGGCTGTTCAGGACTTAAGGTGTCATGGTGTTTTATCCATGACCTGTCCTCCATCATGGTGAAAGCACTATCTCTGGAAGTGGCTGGCCATTTCATTAAGTAGGCAATATTTCACTGGCAAAAAAAGTTATTTTATACACTGAATATCCGTCACGTTGTCCATTAACCGTCTCTGGGACTGATTTTTTTTTGCGTGCCGCATCCCGGAGCACCTAGCCTGAGCGATGCTGACAACCTCTGAATCGACCGCTGTGATCTTACCTAACAAGCATTCTCTGTGTCAAATTAAAGACAGTGCTCACCATAAGAAAAAAAAAAAGAAAGAAAAATCCTGAACGTAGCTCTGATCACAGCAAACAAGGTGTTATTTGATCCAGTTTCAAAGGCATCTGCTTAAGCAAACACTGATCAAATGTACCTTATGTTTGGTTCCCAAATGTTTGAATACTGATTTTACTTCCTTTGTTTTTTATCTTCTTTTTTTTTTAGGTAATCTGTTTCAAAATAAAAATGAAAAAGAAACAGGCTATTTACACGCTATATATCAGTAACATCTTACAAATAATGTACATTACAGGGACTGATCCTTCAAATAATGAGTATTTTAATTTGTAACGAACATTTTAATTTGTTATTTTGTCAAACAATGAACTTTACTTTTCCATTTATGTAATTGAAATAACATTTCATTTTCCAGAAGTCTCTTTCTGCCCTTGATGTCTTGACATGGGTTTTGATACAAGATTTGGCAACACATTCTACATTTTGTTTTATTCGCTTTATACTATTTTCACAAGTAAGGTGTACATTTTCAAAACTCTTAGTATAAAAACATGAATCAGTTCATTCAACAGCAAACAATGCAAGATACATGTTTCAAATCACCCTTGTTGGTGAAATAATTACAGTAATCACTGTAAAAAGTGACACACGTAAAACGTGATAATTTAAGTTGAGAAAACTTAAATTCTTTAGGTGTTACCAATTGAAGTAATTTTTTTAAGTTGATCCAACTGTTCACTTTTTACAGTGCAGGCTACAGTTGCCACATTAGAAAATACACTTACATTACCTAATTTATGTAATTGAATCCATAATGTTTGTAATAGTATATATCTAGTGTGTTATTAAAAGGTGTGATGAAGTTATAAAACTGCCATGAGGTTTTGTGCTAGAACAGAGTTTGCTGCCAATACAGTAAATGTTCTCACTGTACCATATGACTAATACTGTTATCTATACTGGTAATCTGTTTACAGTATCACATAGCATACATGCTGTAATGTAAAAGGCTGAATTTGATGCCATCTGTCTCCCTTCTACTGATGCATCTCTGATCAATCTGATGTTACTATACAGTCATTGACTGTTTCCTCTCCCTTGTACTCTTTCTTGCTCCGTTCACAAATTGCAAATTTCTCTGTCTCTGTCTCTCTCTCTCTCTCTCTCTCACACACACACACTTTGGACAAAGTGGTGGTTATTATCTATAAATCACTTATGTAAAAATTATTCATTACATTTGGTAATCCATAATGGAAAATGCAAACAAGTTATATAGAAACTGTCTATAGAATCAATATCTAGGTGTACCAAACGATTTATTGATTAACCATTAAGTTCAGTTGGATTAAATAATAGACAAATGTATTTAACTGAATGAGAAGAGATGCACATCAAAAGGTTGATAGTAAGAGCTTTATGAAAGGAAGCAACTGTGACTGAAACACTTATTTTGTGTTGTGAAAAGGATGCTTTGTGATTTTGTGTATTGTACTAACACAATTGAAAATATGCTAAAATGTTTGAAAAAAGTGCACTTTTGATGATCTGTTAGTACTAAGAGTTTTGAGAATGTACACCTTACTTGTGAAAATAGTGCCAAAGCGAGAAAAAAACTAAAATGAAAATCATCTGGATCTGGAATGCCCTGTATCTATTTTTATCTGTATTAGCAGATGGTTTATATAACATTCAACCAGGGGGCTGGGGCCTACTAGGAGGCTACAGCTATTTTAAATTGTATTATTATTATTATTATTATTAATATAAATATTCAAACAAACGTGGGCGAGTAAATTATTACAGATTTTTTTTTATTTTGGGTGAAGTGATTTTTTTGTTGATTTTAAATGCCACAAAAATAACTACATGTAGTTGATGATGCAGTAATGTAAATTTCCCCAGCACTGCCTGATATCATGTAAGGGTTTCTGTGGCATTTAAACAGCGGACGAAAGCCGGGAAGACGAAGAGAGGTGACGCTTGTGACAAATAGACACTCATGGCTCAGTCTTTCACAGTCTGGTCAAAATGGCCAATCCATCATAAACTGGCCATTTCCCAACAGTGAGCAATAAAAGTGAGCGGGGAGCACGGCGTGTATGGCGGCATGCAGCGGCCCATCAGGGACACGGCCGGCGTACTGGAGTCAGGAGTGACAGCGCATGGACCAGGCTGATTATGCCGCCATTTCCCTGGCTCGCGGTCTGCGCCATGTGATTTGGGGGGACAACGATCAGTGTATGAATGTTTTGGGAGGCTGTGCCAGCTTGTCAGAACATTAGACGTGCTAATGGAAAAGCTCCCCTCCACACACACACATACACATGCGAGAGCAGCATTACTGCAGCCTGTCACACTTGGCTGGACACTAAACTAATGGTGCAGCAACAAAGAGACAGAGAGGGAAGCAGCAGGAAAATAGTTTTTTGGTGAGAAAGGACGAGAAAAAACTCTGATGGAGACAGAGAAGAAGAGGCTAACAGTGAAGAAGGATGGCAAAGATAGAAACGGCATACAAATTAGGCAAGCGGAAGAGTGTCAAGGGGAGATGAGCATGACGAGAGATCGAGAGGGAGAGAGACTCATTATTAGTTGTGAGTGACGTGGCGGGGCCATGATGAGCATTATGCCCTGTTGGCAGAGACGCCCAGTCAGAATGCAGCAGGCCTGCCACCTCTTCCCCAATCTGGGAGAAAACAAGCCATCCCCCTGGGGGAAAAGACACACAGGCCTTCACCGCGTGGCAGCTCCTGACACCCTCGCATGGCATAGGAATCCAGACGAGCCGGGCAGCCGACGGGTACAGCCAGGCATTATCATTCCCTCTCATCCCTACATGTAAATATGTGTTTTGTTATTGCAATATGTGCCAAAGAGGACGCTAGGTGTCCAAATCCGGACACATGTAAATAGCGAAAGTTTGTCCAACTTGTTTCAGGTGAACGCAACCAAGAAGATGTCAGGCGAGCGCTGTCAAATCAGCAGCTGGGGAAAACAGTCTTTGTGACTCGTCTTTGAAAGAGGGATTCCTCCGGAGCACCGGGACGGGTCGGATCATCAAAAGATGACTGCGGTGTGCCTTCCTGGATATGAAATCAAACAAAGGTCTACATACTTAAAGGATCAATTGGATAAAATTGTATTAGATAGTTAGTTGGCTAGTCGTTACCACAAGGATGAGACTGAGATGGTCGTCATACTGACAACTAACCCTTTTGATCAACCGAAGCCATCTTTTCCCCAAGCCTGGCCACAGAGGTGGCTGTGTCCATTACCAATGTCCCCTCCCCTACCGCAGGGATCCTGCCAGGCGTAAAAAGTCTCAAACTGTCGGCATCTACACAGCACTTCAAAAATTCATCAAAGCTAACAAAAGAGAGCATTCTGTCCCCACTGGACCCTCACATCTAAACACACACACACACACACACAAGTGTCACAGTAAGCCCACCGCTAGCACTTTTTCTTCCACCTCTGGTCGATTCTTCTCATCCTACCCCTTTCCCTGTGCAAGCAAACAGAATATGAGTGTTAAAAAAGAGGCGCTCTCACCGACACTCTCTCTGACAATTGCTTTATTGCGTCTTATCGAGGAATATGAAACTGTGTTGCATGACATCTCGCGGTAAGCCGAATAGATATGCCAATTCATTTTTTTTCCCGCAGCCAGCGATTTGACAAGCTAGACTGCCCCTCTTGAAAGGCATCAGTCAAGCGCGGCGCTGTCGCCCTGGCTTTTCTCTCTCTCCGTCGCCCTCCCTTCTCCCGCCGGCTCTCTTTTTCCCTGGCAATCTGTAAGCCTCGTCTCCAAAATTGAAAGGCCCAGTCACTGACAAAAAGAATGAAAAGAAAGAAGAAGGTAGGGGGAAAAAAGCCCCCCCACCCCCCCAAAAAAAAAAAAGGAAAGAGGAGGAAGGTGGGGGGAGAAACGATTTAAGTATTGCAAATATAAAATGATAAGAAGGATATATGGAGGCTGCTGGAGATAACATTGTGGATATCATAAGGGGAATGGAAAGGAGAAAAAGAGAGAGCGAGCGAGAAAAGGTGCTAAAGAGATTGGTGCCATAAGCTCCAGGTTGAGGAGATGTCACCAGCACTAATACGAGTGTTTAAATATTTGATGCTTTGGGATAAAGAAGGATCGCCTTTGAACGGTATTGAGTGTCTGGGGGAGAATCTATTAGTGAAAATCTGCTGTGATTTGACAGCAGAACCACGGCCTGGTGTGTTATTCCTCAGTAGTTCCAGCAATCTCCTGCTCCTCTCTTGACTTTAATGTTTCTCTGCCTTGCTTCAGTAAGTGCTGATTATCACTTTCTCGGGTGGAGCGGGGTTGTGGGAGCCGATGGTGAGACGAAGAACAAGAGAGGGAGAGAGAGAGAGACAGAAGCAATGAGAATGACATTATCAAATAGGGATGTACTACAAAAAGGTCATTTCCTCAGAACAACTGCTTTTGAAAATTTAAAGTCAATGTGTAATTTTAACATTTTAGGACAGAAGATCTCTCACTGTTATCTTCAAAAACCAACTGAGGAGTTACAGCTGGAACACTTAACTAACTCGTAACCTTACTGCC
The DNA here is from genome assembly GCF_949319135.1 of Squalius cephalus. Taxonomy (NCBI): domain Eukaryota; kingdom Metazoa; phylum Chordata; class Actinopteri; order Cypriniformes; family Leuciscidae; genus Squalius; species Squalius cephalus. The sequence goes on along the minus strand of NC_137128.1, from coordinate 31,203,179 downwards.
CTTATACTATTTTAAAAGAGTGGGAATATTTCAGTACTCAATTGGTTTATAGTACAACTGTAAGCTTAAGTAATATCTGCACAGAACTGCAAAAATAAAATGTTTTCAAACACATTTCCAACTGATATTTGTCAGTCAAACAGATAGCCTCAGCCCAAACTCATTCCATTGGTTGAGCCAATGTTGTTTTGACCCATCCAGTCACTATGATAAAAGCATCTGCTAAATGAATAAAATGTTCTAATACTTTACAATTTAATGTGCAGAGACAAATATAAATAAATGATTAGTAGGTTTACCTCCCTGTAATGTGTGAACAACACAGGTCTAACAAAACATTGATCAGTTTGTTTAAGTGGTCTGACAGTGTAGCTTTGGCTCAGCTAAAATAAAAATAGATAAATAAATAAAAATAATAAACTTAAATAATAAAAAATAAAATGAATGACTCTTATGATAAATTGATTGTGACGATCCTCATTTGTAAGCTGCTTTGGATAAAAGTGTCTGTTAAATGACCATTGCAAAATATAAACGTAACAGCATGAGTGGAGAATGTTTTGCGGAATATTAAAACAACGCAAGTATACAAAAGTCCTAAGGAAGTAACACAGAAAAAAATGTCTAAAATCAACCATCAAATAAAGTATAAGCAGCAACACGTACCATGTACTTTGGTTTTTACTTCAGTACAGTTCTCTACAACCTCCGACAGCAAACAAAACATTGCATTTCCCTTCTCACCTGGACCTGATTGAGACTAGGCCGTGGTCTGGCACCAGATTGATGTACTGTAAGCTTATAGCCAACCTTTACCCTGACAAAATGAGAGCAGTGTTCTACAGATTGCAGGTGTTACTTCACGCCAAATAGCCATGCCCCTACAAGACCCACAGCTGAATAATGCCTCTGCCTTCAATTTCTCCTCACATCTACACATGGATCTCTCCTTATAAACTGCTGTGCGTTATGTTCACTACTGCAAAGTTTTGTATTCTGTATTCATATAATGAATATTTATCATTTTATTTTAATATTTGATTATTTAAAAATCAGAGATATAGTCATTAATACTTGTTTATAAAATGATATGTATATAGATACATAATATATATTTTTTAATATTTATATAATTATAAACATCGAAAAAAACATATTTATAATACATGATTTAATACACAAAAAAGCAAACAACAAATTTGTTGGTAAAGTATCTGACATAACCCTAATCCTAAATCTTTTTAAAAATAATAACCCTTGTTAACATTAAAATAAATATGTTCATTATAAATTATGACTGAATAATTCTGTTACTGTAATTAGTTAGCTGATAAATTGCTCCAATTATCTGTTAATGCTCACCATTTACAGAACACTTGACTCCTTCCCTTTTCCGTGAGTCTAGAAGTTTGGAGAAGCTTACAACCCCAGCATTGGGAGCATTGGGCCTACTGAAAAAGTGAGTAAGATAATACACTGTCACACACACATACCACATAATGAACCAGACACACTCCATAATGCACCCATCCTGCCTCTCTCCTCCATCACCTTCATGACACCAGATTAGGGTGGTGAGCACATTCACACACACACACACACACACACACACACACACACACACACACACACACACACACACACACACACACACACACACAGAGAGAGAGAGAGAGAGAGAGAGCCTTACAAGCAAACATGGCTGTTCTGTTTCATGCCGTCACGGTGTCTTGTCACATTTCCCTCTTGTCTGCCATGCAGCTGGGCGACGGCCCCCATGCACAACTGACATGTAAGTGGCCTCGTCTCCAGGCGATCGATGGCTGCTGGCACTTCCTTCCCTGGCCAGGAAAAAACAATTAAAACCCATCGATCCTGCGCCGATCCGAGCCATGAATATGCAGGAGCTTCTCCTTGACCTTCAAAGCTTGGGGAAAGCCAGGTGACTTCATTCTTCATGCGACTGGCACTACACTCACTGCTACTCTTTTCTACTCGTCTATGGATATGTTTTTTTTATTTCTTTTATGGCCATATGTGGACTTCCTGTTTTCACCGCACTGGCATTAAATCTCTTCTGATGTATCTGATGCTCGATCAGCTTTTATTGTGTTTATTTGTCATGCTGTCACATTGGCAGAGCATGTCTCTTGTATGCCACTGTCTGTTGTGATTACAGATGACATGCTAATTATTGTCGGGCAGGGATCAAACCCTGAAGATGTGTGGGAAATATTAAGAGTCCATCTTTACACTTTATCTGTGCATGTGGGGCTTGACTCAACATGAAGCTCTTTGATTACCAACAGATCAATTATGCAAAAAATAACAGGTGTAACGCATGTTTTTTTTAGCTAGTGTTTATAATTTGAATGTGCACTCAGTAGAAAATGTTAAATTGAGTTTACACAGAAAATGTTGTTTGGGTCAAACCTTTTGATCCAATGTCATTCAGGCTACATTGTCAACTTAAGTGTTTTATTTAGAATGTTAAGGATCTAAGGATTCTCAATAGTAACCTCTGTGTGTGTGTGTGTGTGTGTGTGTGTGTGTGTGTGTGTGTGTGTGTGTGTGTGTGTGTGTGTTACTTTAATTGAGCAAATATACATATGTGTTGTGTTTTATTTTCTTATTTCGTTTTTTGATTTAATTTTTTAATCATTTATAATCATTAGTCATTTATGTAGCTCAGGAGTCTGATCATTGAAACATAGGCAACTAAGATTATTCAATAAACTGTCAGAAATTATTCAATAAATTATCATCACTTCGTCTCCTTCTGCTCTTCCCTGGCTTTCTCAGTCAAACTCTCAGGCTGATAGAAGACTTATATCATCTATATCATCTAGCAGGGTCGGATCTAATATATCTGATATTTCTAACGTGGAGATCTATCTGATCTAACATTTTGGCATAGTCGACAGGATATCGGCATGATCTAACAAGTGTATGGACCATATAATGTACCATCGATAAACACTTTTACTGGAGAAAAAAAGGGTTTAGGTCGGGGGTTTTCACTTTTTTTATGGCAAGGACCATCAAATAGGATGATTACCTTGCAATATTTTCAACATAATATAAAGCATTATAACTTAATTTTGTTTCTAAATAAAATAATTGGACTTTATAAAATGTAAGTGTAAATATAAAATGTAAGCCGAGGTAAATTATTAAAATATTATCTGAAATATATTTGCTTTGAATAAAGTTTTATACCACAAATATTATTGCAAAACAGTTTTACAGAGAATAGTGAGCAAGCTAATTGAGACAATGGTGATGAAAAACTCTGAAAAGAACCAACAATGTAGAAATATTTAACATGTGCCGCAAGACAGGACAGATGAACACTAAGAATGTGATGCACATTTGAGGTATTATTTCTTAATCCTAAAAACTAGGGCTGCAGAATAAAACATTATTTCCAGAATAAAATAGTATTAGTTTATTTTAGTCAGAATTAAATAATGCTATTAAAAAAAATCTCATAAGTTCTGACCAGAACAGAATGATACTAATACAGTAATATGGTAAATGTATGGTAAACCCCCTAGTGCTGAATTTGGACTTTTTTATATATAAATCTACACATATTTTGAAATAAAGTCATATGAAATAAAACTGTTTTCACTTGTTGTTTCAGATCAATTCAGATAATCTATCCAAGAAGCACAAAAAAAGTCAAAATAATATGTCTCCTTGATTTACACCTGGCTTTGACGAGACTGATTATGTAGAGCTAAATTCAATAAGTCCCCTTTTATTGAGCTACAGCTTTGGTGAGGATCAGACAGACAACAGACTATGTGATGTGGAGTGATGTGTGTACGCTGTACGTGTGTTCTGTGTGCATTCTTGCATGTGTGGGTGTAAATGGCGGGTGTCAGCGTGGAGCTGAGAAACACATGGCTCTCTCTCTCTCTCTCTCTCTGCTAAGCTAAAGCGACAGGGTGTCCGTTCAGGCTGGCGTGTTCTCCTGCTGTGAACCGAAGTGCAGCATGGGTGCAGCTAGAGAGGTTCAAGCTGCCATTTATCAGCTTTTCTTAGCATCTCTTCAGCCTGGCTGCCCCCAACACATCCATTGTGTCTGTCGGCCCCAAGTCAGCTGACAGCCAGAGAGAGCAAAGAGAGAGAGAGCAAAGAGAGAGAGACAGAGAGAGAGAGAGAGAGAGGCATAGTGATACACAATCACTGCAGTCACACTCGCCTCCATCCGCCACACCGACACTAATATGGGCTCATTGGACTCTGACCACGGTCTCTTGAAAAATAACATAAAGTGCAGTGTTTCCATCATGCGTGATTGACATGGACCTCTGCTGAAATTCTTTTGTTGAAGCTTGTCTGTTTTTGATTCTTTCTGGAGTTATTGTATTATTTTTTTCCGCTTGGGATCACAGAGGTGTTTTGGTTACAGGTCATTTTTGAATATTTAAACTGGAAATTTACATGACACAAAAAAAGATGGGAATAGACTTTAGTAAAAAAGTAGAGAAGTCAATTGCTTAAAAGATTGATCACATTAATTAGGCTACGTGATATGCTGATTAAAAGAAAGTACAAATGCTGAGCTCACAAATGGCAAACACGCATACATATACATATACATATATATATATATATATATATATATATATATATATATGTTTTATATATGTATATATAAAACATAGCTCGTCAATGCTGTGACGTAATGTCAACTGCTCAGTTTCTGTGGCCATCAAAACAGGGGCCTATCAGTGGCCCAGTCTACAGCCAGACAGCACTTCCACTTGTTTAAAGCCAGAGTGGCCAGTGTGGCAGTAAACACTAAGGGTATAATCAATGTAGGCCAGCACTCATTGTGAAGCAATTTCATTTGAAGTGCCATAGGTCAGGCCATTCTTATTCCACACCATACCAGGCCAGGCCAGACAGCTGCACCATTCAATATCACTGGAAATGTACACATATTGAACGCATCACAGGAACATTTCCCAAAACAACATCGATGGCCGTTCTTAGCACACACCATCTGGAGAGGCCACACATGCTCAAGTCTCCGTCACAGAATTTTAGAAGTGTGATTTTTCTATTGTTTTAAAATGTGGGATGGTATCTCATCAGGAGAGAACTGGCTGCTTTCAACAAAGAGTCAATTTGTGTCCTTTTTCTTGTCTCTTCAAAAGTTTGGGGTCAGTAAAAATATATATATATTATATATTATAATATTATAATGTTAATGTATATGTATGTTAATGTATATAATGTATTCATCAAAGAAGCAGTTTCTACAAAAAATTCTAAGCAGCACAACTGTTTTTTATCATAACAATAAGAAATGTTGCTTGTGCACCAAATCAACATATTAGAATGATTTATAATTCTGTAATAGGTGCTAAAAATTCCACTTTGCCATTACAAATTACATTTAAATAAATAACATTTACACCGTTAAAACGGTGTCGTGTTAGCGGCCCCTAAGTTAATAACTAATGATTGTTGCGACGGAAGTGAATCAATCAAACTAAATTTAGCTGGACAATAACTTTATTCTAGAGCTGCTATAAAGCCAAAATAATCTCTGTTACTTTAATTTCCTATTATCACTGTAAAGCTGGTTTGGAACAATCTACATTGTTAAAAGCGCTATATAAATGAAGATGACTTGACGACATTTTAAAATATATTCAAACAGAAGACAGTTATTTTAATTTTGTAATATTATTTCATAGATTACTGTTTTACTGTATTTTTGAACAATTAAATCCAGACTCTTTTTTTTATTTATTTTTTTATGAATGCATTAAATGAAAAAAGTTTTTATATATGAAAGTTTATTTTATTTTAAAATTAAATCATTTAAAAAAAAAAAAAAATCTGTTGGAGCCATGGCCTATCTGTAAGCATTGGTTCATTATTTCTTGACATCTCATCCATGTAGATAAATATGACTACCAAAATAATTAATGCAACCTAAAACAAGTCTTACCACACAAAAAACCCAAAAACCTCCTTTCCTCTTGACTTGGCCTTCATTAGCCTGTCTGCCTGCTAACTGAGCTAAACCTCGCACAGCTGGTTGACTGACTTCAACTCATCTGCAAATAATTCAGCCACAATTAAACAATTTAACAATTTCCTTTAAACCAAATATCAAATTATTCGGTCAATTGCTCACACCAGAGAGAATTATTGGCATGCGTTCATAACTGATGATCTTTGATGCTCAGCGCTAACTGAAAGCTCCCCAAAACACACAGTTTACATTCATATAGCATAATATAAATGCTCATGTTTCGAAACCATAGTGTATTCTAAAAGGAACCTTGAACCACAGTATAATAATCAGCCAGCGATACAGGTGTATAATCTGTGTGCAGGGTTTGTTGATGCATGTAAGATAGATGGTGAGACAGACATAGGGAGAGAGATCGGTGCCCGTAAAGCCACAGACGGCCATGTCTGTTTGAGGGTAGTCAATTTTACAGCTCAACTCCTACCACAGACCTGACAAATCAATAAAAGTTAAGGAGATAAATTATTTAAAGCCAACTCTAATTAGTTAGCTATTCCCGTGCTATAGATTCCTCTACAATATTGATGATGGAGTCCAGTTTACAGAACGGCATACTTGCTCTCACTCCCACTTAGAACTCAATTTCTCCAGCCCATCGCAGAGGATCAGATGTGTTTAAGTGATTAAGAACAGTCTGAATATAAAGATTTAGATGCGAAAAAATAAACATCTTCTCCACAAGGCCTAAGCATTAAGAAACTTATGAATAGTGATTAATACCAGACACGGAGTGCATCTTTGGTGTATTGGGGGTTGGATTTGAGCTGGTATTGATCCATCTATAAATATATACATGACAGCATTAATATATGTTTGTTTTGTGTGAGTGTGTGATTTGCTTTCTGTTTTGTAATCTATCTTGGAGGGCTAATATCTGAAGAACAAATTGTGATTTAAAATGTGGCCTTCCTTGCTGAATAAAAGTATACACACACAGTATAGTCATGTGCACTTTCTGCATTTAAGAAAAGCCAATTCAGGTGCTTAGATTGCAGTGTTGTACAGTACCTACAAAGCAGGGTTTGCAAATCCATGGGGGATCATGAAGTATAGGCGGTGTGTGAGTTGATCAAAAGCTAGTTGACAAAATCATACAAATGTCAAATTTAAATAATCATCTAACAAAACCAAATCAAAATTTGCTAAATTTACCTGCATGTCATGAGAGCATTAAACAACATCAGAGAACTATGAGGAACATGTAAATGTGTTGATAAACTATTGAAATATTACCAACTTAAGGTGCATTCACTGGTTGCCTAGTAATGTTTGTGAGTGACATTCACGGATGTTATCCCATGTTGTAGACAATAAATCAGTTTTCTTGCCGCTACAAACAAACATTTTGGAAGGAAAAGTCTAAACAAATGGAATCAGTACATATAATGCAAAATATTAATGATGAATGAGAAACAGTGAGTGCTCTTCGCGGATATTTAAGTGCAGCAAAAGGGCAAATACCGGTCTATCTGGGTTCACAAAACAATTCAGGCTCGGAGTCAGCCTATGTACACTGAGACATATCATAAATTACAGGACAGTTTCTGACTGCTAAAATTAGCTTCTCATTCATCTTTCCTCGGTCGGACTCAGCACTGAAGAGTGACATGCGCGTGCGCTCCACTGACTTCACTCCTATTGGTTGTCGCTCCCGAAAGTTGCTCTTCATTTGCATAAAGTTGAATTATCTCAACTTTGTCACATCGCTGGACACACCCCATCCGGTCGCTAACGGTCACGGTCTGTCGTGTCACTGGAAATCACCCGCTCTCCATTGAAATTAATGGGGTCTTGGGATCAGCTGAGTCAAAAAAAAAGCTCAAAACAGATTTCCAAGATCAAGAAAACTGCCATGCAAACTGAATCAGGTGCTAAAACAAAGCAAACCACATGTGCCTCCTTGTACGTCCCATCTGTGCAACATTGTATCCTCATTAAAAAGTTCAGTAAAGCATTTCTAGTGGATATTATAATTTATGTGTTTAAGTAATGAACAATTCAATGCACATCTAATCATCACATAAAAGATAAATTTGCTAAGTTGTTCTTTGCTTTCCCATTTAGCTCCCCTTTTGTTTGTTTGCCTCTTACTTGTGTGTCCTCGCATTTCTTCTGTCCTTTGTTTGGGAGAGAGTTGTTATCAGACACAAGGGGTGGTGGGAGGGCAGACTATTGATCATCTCTTTTAATTACCCCCAGCGTACCAAGAGGCCTAAATTAACTCCCCTCTCCCCTGAAATAGCCATGAATATTTCAGAGGGACGAGCGCCCACTGTTTGTCACTCACGTTCACTCCTGTTCATCTCTTATCTCACACGGTTTCCCCTCGTGGGTCAACACATCACTCTTAAACATGTCTGACACACTCAAGAGTCTGAGATCATTACACACGCTAATAGAGACAGATTTAAAAAAATGAACCACCAAAAAACAGCTAGTATATTGCGCTTGTAGCAATATTTATTTTATTGTTATACCCAATATTATAAATCTATACTTTTTTTCCTGTTCTTAAAAAATATTGTTCACATTATTTACAAGTAAAACCAGGAATCAATCAAATTTAATGTGCGATTTAACATGATCAAATTATCAGGAATCGATCAAATTTAAGTTAATCTGCAAATGAATGAATGAATGAATGAATGAATGAATGAATGAATCTGCAAATGAATGAATGAATGAATGAATGAATGAATGAATGAATGAATGAAAGAATGTGCGAATGAATGAATCTGTGAATTAATGAAACTGCGAATTAATGAATGAATGGACAAATGAATGAATGAATGAATTAAGGTACTATCTGCTCCCAATATCAGCCCAATTGGACCAATAATGATCATATAAAACCTGTTAATTATGGCCAGTACCAATATGTTCACTGTTATATTGTGCATCCTTAGAGGAAACTCAATCTCTTTCTCTCTGCGAGCCGGCGAAGACGGTATCCCCCAGACTCTGTAAGCCCCTCCATCCTAATGACAGGTTTTAGTAGGGACATCTGCATGGCAGCCAGCCACTGACACTCCGTAATCCACTGCCATGTCGCAAGCTGTCAGCCATGCCAAGCCCTGGCACAGACTACCACTGGGCCAATCAGCCAGCATTAGGGTGAGCTCTACACCCGGCAGCTCTGAATAATGACCAAGGCCTACAGCAGCAGCGAGACCCATGGAGACAACTCAGATCAGACACAAACACCCTTGTCCTAACTACCCTCCAAGGCTCAGCCAGTTCATTACTACAGCAGCCAACCTGTTTCACTGATATCTATTTGTAAAGTTGAATGCACAGTACGACTTTTTCCAGTGTTCAAATACTTTAAATAACAACATATATAAAAACTGTTCAAGATAAAATCAAATAATAAATTACACAGAACACTTATTAGCATTGGGAAGTCTGATTCATTTTAGCAAAACAGTTTGTTCAAACAGTTCACTGATTTGTGTTCCCTAAATTCACTAAAAACCATCCTATGTTATGTATTTTTTAATAATAATAACACACACAGAAGACTTCTTACCAGTGGAAAGTCTGATTCATTTTAGAAAATCTGTTCATTCAAATACTTTGTTTCAATGAACTGGTTAAAAAATGTATTCACTGATTTAAGTCTCTCAAAAATATTCCCTAAATTCTTAAAATACTTAAAAAACAGCAAAAAATAATTACAAATAAATAATAATCACCATCATCATCTAAAATAACATTAAAATAAAACAATAATATTACATAATAAAATAATCATATAATTTATAAAAATGGCTCATTTGTATTACAATTATTTAACAATTAAAAATAATTTTAGTTTTTCCAATATCGATTGCATCAAATGTTGAGTTTTGCTAATCCGTTCGACTGAATCTTCAAAAGGAACCGGTTGCCAGGGAAGAATTCGTTCACAAATCGGACTTGGCTACTTTTTACAATACAGCGGCTAGACCTGCTGGAGGATGCCACTGAGATTATGTATGAAAATCTTGTCAATAAAATGTTTGTTTGCTTTTTCCTCTTGTCTTCACCCAATTTCTTTTTTCTTTTTCTGTTGACTCAAGTAATAAGACAAAAACATCAAGAAGACAACACCCCGGCTCCCTGCTGTAAGCTAATAAGCTGTATCCAGGCTCTGCGTTCGTGCAGCAGTCTGTAGGTAATACGCCTGTCAGACAAACCCTCATTTGTGTATCAGTGGATCAACAACTCCCTGCTCTGAGTGGAAGAGAGACAGAGACACAGCAAGGCAGAACAGCGGAGCGACGCCAAGAGACGAGAGGAGACACGGGACCGGGGCAGGAGCGAGGGAGGATGGGACATGCTGTTCTGAGGATGAGTGAAGGTTGAGCAGGGGGAGACACGGGTCTCGTTCTCCCCTCATCCCGACTCTCTTTCTTAATTGAAAAGGAAGAGAGTGTGGGCCGTTGTCAGGGCAAACAGTAGTCAGTCAGTCAGTCAGTCAGTGCATTATTCCACAGTGCTTGGCTAGGCTCCCCTTCACTGGCTGTAATTTAAATGACTGTCAGGTCAGTGGCGAGAGCAGCACCTCTCCCAGTAAAAGGGAGGCTGCCATTGCCTTCGCCAGCCTGCCACGCGCCTGATTGTCTGTCTCTCTCTCTCTCTCTTTTTCTTTCTCTCTCTCTTTCTCTCCTATCCCAAACCAAATGGCAGGGAGGCACAGCTGTCACCCACTGGTCACAATGCATTTACTTAGTGACAGAATTCTAATTAGTCTGCAAGGTGGTGTCACTAGACTGAGAAGAGCAGAGATGGAGAGAAGGAGAGTGAGATAGAGGGAAAAGGAGGGGGAAGTCAGTTGGAGAAGATAAAGCTGGAATCGGATGAAGTAACACAGTCGGGTTGCAAAGAAACCACAACATTCACATATTTCTCTGCTCGTAGGACTAAATTAGAGACTCAAGAGTCGCCAAAGCAGCATTAGATGAAGCAGAGCTGGCAACTTTTGAGTTCCGCTTGGAGTGAGAATTATAGTTTTAACGCAAATTTCACAATTTGATCCGATTAAATTGATAAGCCTACGATTAGATTCAATGTTGATTCATTTCGATATACTGTATATCAGGTACTGTTTATCAGGTACATGTACATGTTATTTCTTTCTCAAGGAAAAACAATTCTCGGAACTAATGCTGTAAATTATAGCCTACAGGGAACCATGTCAGCTGTAAATTATTATTAAAAGTTAAGATTAACTGATTTGTCTATAATTGCATGTAAGGTTTATAATAATAACAACATTATAAAAACTTTTTAGTGATGTAAGTGAATGTAATATAGTGTGTTTTTGCTTGTTGATTTGGTGTTCATTCTTTAATAGAAAGTTCAAAAGAACAGCATTTATTTGAAATATAAATATTTTAATAAATGTCTTTACTGTCACTTTTGATCAATTGAATGCATCCTTGCTGAATAAAAGCATTAATTTTTTTATTTTTTTTAATTAAGTAATGATAGGCTCAAGAAGTGAGTCATATGCTGATTCAATAACGCTCTGATGGGTCCAGCAAAGGATTCACTAGTAACTCTTACTGGAGTTTGCATTTTGTTTTTTTTTGTTTTGAACGATGTACCAAAATCTGTAAAACTACAAGTCAAAAGACCTCAAGAAGACCTGTGGTCACAAGAAAAATTGCGCCATTTCTGAAGTAACCATATTCCTCCCAAGAACCACAGTTAAACTGGAAACCTAACAGTTTGGAGCACTCAAAACAACCCTGTGGACCTGAAAGAGGGCAGTAATAACTGGAGGCAGTGATGAGTGAAGCTGCAGGGAATGCCCTGCTTCACCCTTCCCTGTGCGGACTGCAGCGGCACGAGTGGGCCTCGTCTCCTGCTCTCTCCACAGTAAAATGCCTCCTGAACAAGAGGCTTTTAAGGCCCTTGAAGAGTTCATCCAGGGCCCATTACCATAGCTCAGGAGTGGGATGTCGACACCTGGTTGGCCGAAGCACCAGAAGCAGATCATGAGGGCCCTCCAGGAAGATAGCTAACAAGAGCCCGTTCTCTCTCTCTCTCTCTTCTTCTCTGCCTCTTCACCCCACCCCCTCTTTTTCATCCCTGACTTTCACCCCCAACAGCACAAACGCAAGCACCAGTGGAGACTGGCAGGCCTGTCAGGGGTCTCCTCCGGTGCGGCTGAAAGGGTCGAGGGTGGCACTGATTGCGTGTGAGGTGCCCAGGTCACAGCGCATTTACTCAGTGACACAATTCTAATTAACCAGCTACTGCTGTGTCACTGCACCACACAGACAGGGCGCACACCCACCCGTACATTCACACACACACTCACACACACACACACACACCAACTGTGACTCAATAAAAGTGCTTCCGATTTTGTAAAGTGTAGAAGATAAGACAATTTTTTTTTAAACTAAATTACAAACTCTTAGAAGATGTCTATAACACTAGATTGATTGGAGGAATTTCCCCATGATGTCTATTTTGAGTGGTTTTGTCACCTGTGCAAAATTTTTACAAGTTGCCCCATAAAAAATGAGTTCCTGATAATCTCTTTATGAGGAGATTATGAAGAAATAATTTCCTTAAAAGACACCGTTATATGGTGTACCGGTTTCATTGCTGTGTTTTTGTCACATATTGCACTTCCTTTAGACAGGTTATTGAAATGATTGCAATTGATGACTCAAAATCAGCCAAAAAGCTCTTCAAACCCAGTTATTCATTCATTCCTCAGATTCCTACTGTCTCAAACCCACACAACAGCAGATCAACAGCAGATTCACCTACTGAGAATTTAGAGATGTAGATTACTTATTTGAATCCACAGAGGTAATTGTATATATATATATATATATATATATATATATATATATATATATATATATATATATATATATATATATATATATATATATAAATTATACATTTTTATTTATTTTTTATTATAATCTTTTATTATTTTTATTTTTATTTCACATTTTGTATATATACCCACATGCCTCACACTGAAAACCGCTGGTCTACTCCACTGTTGCAAGCCATACTCTCTCACTGAACGTAATAGCAGGCAAAATAAGAGGAGAGATCACAGTACGGGTCACATGAACACTGGCAGGAATGTCGGCGGATGACCTGACCTTGTCTGCTCTACACACAAACTGCACTGGCCACATTATGCAAATCAATCTCTGCCCAGATACACCACCAGCACAAGGAATAATCGTGCATATGTATGTGTCTGGGTGTGCATTTAGCGGTATCTGTTTATTTGTGTGTGTGTGTGTGTGTGTGTGTGTGTGTGTGTGTGTGTGTGTGTGTGTGTGTGTGTGTGTGTGTGTGTGTACACAAAACAGTCGATGAGGGGGTATTTGAAAGGCATTCCTGATAAGGTGATGTTCCCAGATTCATTTGCGCTTGGGCATAAGGATTAAGAGGACAGAATCTGAAGATAGAAGACAATTGAACCCTGTTTAAAGCTTTTTCCTCTCTCTCCCTCTCTTTTAATTTGTACATGTGTCATGTCCTCCTTTCCACCCCTCTCTCCCTATTCAACAAGCTCGAGTCATTAGCGGCTCAGGTGGTCGACTCAAGGTTAAAGAGAAAGTCAGTGAGGAAAGATAAAGGCTAGGGCTATAAGACAATAATGGAAAAGTCAAATTAAAATCACTGCTAAGTTGGTTCTGGGGCGAAAAATAGATATGATGGCTCCATTAATGAGGGGAATATGGCTGCCGCTTTCCACGAATATTTCTCTGATGTGCCCTTTTCAAATTCATGCATCACTCTGGCGGAAAGCTGGTGCACGAAGGGCTAAGTTAGAAAGGAAATGTGGTGGGCCAAAGGAGAAGGTCAGGTTTCGAGTAAAAGGAAATCTGATGTGTGTGGATTTGCACTTAAAGCGTAACTCTCGCCAAAACGCAACCTAGGGTCTTTTTGTTAATCTACCCGAGGAAAATTTTCGTTTAAAAGCATAATTAGAATGGAAACGACACTTTTAAGTTTGACCGTATTTTCGTTTTCGGTCAAATTGCCTTTTGAAAGGGAGTGCTAGGGACATGACTATGATAGCATCAAAATTGCTATATTTAAAACACTAAGAAGGCTTGACACAACATGAAACTTTGCTCGAAGTATCACCAGGGACAGCTCTACACATGAACTCGAGCATTGAGAACATTGTTTGTGTACACAGAATTTACTAAAAAGAACTATTTTGAACAACTCACTGTAGTGGTTGTTGTTTCCGTCCGCCGGCATTTTGTCAGTCAAAAATAGTCGATCTCCGAATGCAACGTAACGGGGAGGAGAGTAAAGATGGAAAGCTCCTAAAGCTTATAAATTCACGGATAATTTGTTGTTTTGTCGTTAGTGAAAATCAATATTGACCTTGTATTTGAAAAAGGATCCTCATATAAGAAACAATACTAAAACTCAGAGTCAGTTCATTCGCATTCGGAGATCGACTATTTTTGACTGGCAAAATGCCGGCGGACGGAAACAACAACAGCAAGTTGAGTTCAGTGATTTGTTCAAAATCTTTCTTTTTAGTAAATTCTGTGTACACAAACAATGTTCTCAATGCTCGAGTTCATGTGTAGAGCCCCTGGTGATCCTTCGAGCAAAGTTTCATGTTGTGTCGAGTCTTCTTAGTGTTTTAAAAATAGCGATTTTGAGTCATCCCCCAAGCACTCCCATTCAAAAGGCAATTTGACCGAAAACGAAAATACGGTCAAACTTAAAAGTGGCATTTCCATTCTAATTATGCTTTTAAACGAAAGTTTGCCTCGGGTAGGGAGGATCTGTACTTCTATACCTACAGTATCACAGAAAATAGCTGCATGGGGTGTGTTACCAACATGGCCGTCGACTGAACTGACTTGATTTCAGGTGACTTTGGATTAGAGAGAATCTATAAAGCCAACAATCCACTGGCCCCTTTCAACTTCAACCAGCTCCAATTTCTGATGTCAAACCACAACAGGTCATAAGTCTTATCAGAACTTCCATGCAAAATGGATGTCATAGGAACACTCAAGTGACAGTGGGCTAGTTAATTTTAGCCTGAGAATGGCAGGCAGAAGAGCTTCCACTGTTTGGAGCCTTGTTCACCGAGGCCATCACTCTGACTCCGGTGACCCATCCGGGTGACCTCACTGGTGAAGTGGAGCACTGGAGTAGGGAATAGGGGTGAAGAAGTGTGACCTGTAGGAGGTTAATACATGCTCATACTTCATACTGAGAGGGTGAGCCCATTTAGGGTAATTTCGCAAGAGTGCACTAGCTAGAGCTACTTCAATGCTAAGAAGTGGCCGGCGAAAGTAGGGCCGCTCTGTTCATTAACATGCCTGCCGCAGTGAAGCACCTGCCACAGTCTTTTGATGGAGAGCTTTTGCATGGCCCCCTCGGCTTCCCCAAGCCTCCGTGGCTCGATTACACTTTGGATAACTTCACTGGCCTTGGAATAATTCATTTCTGCTAATTCCTCCTCTTTCGGGTCCCATCATGCTGGGCACAAAAACCCCATGCTGTCACCGGTCCCCTATCTCACTGCTTTCCCAGCAAAAATGTACAGGCAGGGAAATTAAATGTCACCATAAATAATCCCTCTTACTGTACAGGCCCTGCGGGATCAGGAACTGGCTCTTCTCCATGTTCCTGGGGAGCGGACGCCAGCGCTAAGTGATCTTTGGCTCTGTTGCGACACCCCTCTGAGATTTTCACTCTACACTTTATTCAGAATTAACCAATCAGAAGCGAGATCTGTAAAAAAAAAAAAACCGAAGCCGTTTTATTACTCCCTTATTTTCACATGCTTGTTGTACTATGATGTAATAATCATACTCTATGTAAATGACAGCAAAATGAATGTGCTCTCCACCGGCACATAATGATGATCGCGTGTGTCATACAGCCTCCCCCGAGACCAACCTACATCCTTTTTATGGTAGTCATTCTCATAAAATGAAGAGCCATTCCTAGGCATGGTGAGGAAATAAATTAAGCTTGTTCTTGTCACGTGGGAAATAAAGCCTGTAAGTTGCATAGTTTTATCTATTTGTTCTTCACTCAGATACATGCAAGAAGCAAAACAGAAATCAAAATGTATTTATTTATTTTTCACACTTCCTGTCGATGCAAATAAGGGAGTCTCAATAAGTGCCTGCTGTGTCCTGGAATTTAATGATACAGTGTTCTCTGCCCCACTCCACAGCCCGGCCTCTGAGCGGAGGAGAATCCACCACATGGGAATAGGATGATATAATGATAATCAGTACACATGGCAGCCACACAATTCCCATTTTAATGGCCGATTGTCCTGGAAAAGACTCGTTAATAGGAGCATATCTACCCGAACTTGTGTGTAAAAAAATAAAAAATAACAACCCCAAAAAGTACATATGATTATTGATTCCCAGCATCCTATTTGATTTTGGACAAATGAAAAGGCAGATGATGATGAACCCTCGCCATGTAGTATGTGTGTGTCTGTCTTGCGCAGAGTTGGTGCATTTGTGTCTAATGAGTGGTTTAGTGCGAGAGCTAGTTAGCACGGGGGAGTGTTTGTGTGGAATCGAACGGGCTGATTTAAGGTACGGAGGTCAAAGGCCGGCCCAATTACGTCCTTGGCGAGGGCGCCTCCTGGCTCTTTGATTCTGCACTTCTAAAGGGGCAAGGGAGGGGCAGGGGTCTGTGGCAGCCGCATTATGGGGGTGTTAATTGGAGCATGTTGTTTTAGACGGCCAAGCCATCAGGGCAGGCCACAACACCACCACTGGTCTAATTGCAGAGGCAAAGGCCTTCATGTTCCCTCACAACTGTAAGCTTTTACATGTGCCCGTACAATACAAGCACACACTCTAGTCCATCAATGTAAAACAGCCATTTTAAGCTGTGCATACAGCATAACAGGGCAACTTGTTCAGCCTGTCAGCTAGCACGGAGCAATAAAAGTTCACACATTATATGTTGAATAATCCTGGCTTTGTTATGGCATGTTGTGTAAAATCTAAATCTCTGTGACAGCGAGAGGACGGGATCTATTCAAACTCCTCATTTGCAAGGCTGTCACCCAAGCCATAGCTCTCTGTAATGTTTAATTACAGACTAAACAGAGACAGGTTTATAATCAGTCGACTCTGCTCAAATAAAGCCATCCTGTAAAAGATTCAGGAAGCTTGTTTCTGATTTGTGAGAAATACAAATTTTGACTTAATTTCCCATAACTGTAACTTTGTATCTCACAATGTGACAACAATATATATAATTTTACACTCAAAATTATGACTATTTCTCTCAGTGTGACTTTATATCTCACCATTGTGACTTTAATCTAAAAATGGTAACTTTATTTCTACAATGTGACAATATCTCTAGATTTATTTTTCATAAATTTCTTTCTCTTTATACTTACAATTACAACTACTATTTCTCCCAATGTGACTTAAAATCTCACAACTGCGACTTGTCTAATTGGGACTTTTTTTTATTAATTAATATAATTATATTAATATAGGGAATATTTCTCACCATTCCATTTCTCAAAAAAATGATCTCTCACAATTGCAACTTTCTCAAAATATCATTTTATTTCTCACAACTGCAACTTTCTTCCCCTCAGATTGAATTAATATCTCACCATTTCTACTTTTCCACAATGCTACTTAATATCTCACAATTGTGATGTTTTTTCTTATTTTAAACTTTTTCTCACAATTACCTCTTTTTTTTATAAATCCTTTTTCTTTTTTTTTAATCTGAGACAGAAGCAGGCTTCAGTATGGTACTGTGCTGCAGAAGGACGACATTGAGACAGCTGATATTATCACTGATATCATCTTAAGTCTTCTTTTGGCTTGTTTCATTTCAACAGACTTCAACAATTACCACTGAGACCATAACATCAGCTCAACCTAAATGGTTGTCCACATATCTACCTCTCTGCCCTCTTCAGTGTAAGAGAGATATTTGTGTTGTGCTGATTATTGCTCTCTTCTGCTCGTCAACACAAAGTAATTTGTGCGAGATGAGGTATTGAGCGGTTAAATTGTGCCACCGGCACGTTTAGCCTGTCATAAAACATGTCTTCTTTATTGGGATGGCTCTCCAGGCCAACACTGTCCACCGCTCTATAATCCAGTGCTAAGAGCTCCCTCCTGGGCCTCCACACAGCGAAAAACTCCTCTGATCAATGCTTGTCACAAGAGAACAAGGTGCCGAAGGACTGCTGGGATTTTCAGACATGCTCAGGTGCTTTTTGAATATGAGCTGCATTCCCTGGTCACAACTTAGCTACAGACTCCACAGTACCTGTTCTCAATTGGTCAGAAAAAATGTTTGGTATTGATTGTGAACAGACTGCAGATAAGTCCTGAGTCAGAACGTTATGACGGGACAGGGATGAGAGGTAGCCTGACTACGTCAGACTTCCTACTTCCGCTAATTTCATTTCGCTCCTGTAGTCAGTCTGAGATAGCAGCGTATCTTTCAGTTTTCCACCGGCCTGAAAACAGCCGGGCCAATCAACGAACAGAGGGCGGGCTGAGAGAGCCGTGACGTAGACGCTGATTGTACCGTGGTGGATGCGTACTTGCGTAGATTTACTTCACATCATCTGCAAAAGTCGTTCACAGCCATGTTCACTCCGGTATTTCGCTTGATGGTTTCGTCTTTGCATCATACATGTGTTTACAGTGGAAGTTAGATGCGGCTGAGCATGCGCATAACACACGCCATAACCAAACGTTATGTGATTGGCTTACGGGTAACCAATGATTTTAAACTTCAGACAAGCGCCCCCCCGCGAGAGAGAAAACACTTCTCTATTATGCTATTCCAGACTCTCTCTACGAAGCAAAGTGAAGTAGCAGAGTCTGGTATTACCAGGCTAGATGAGAGGTGCCCTAACTAACAAATAAAGAGGTCTGGAGACAAAGCACCTCATTGGAATTACAGATGCATTTCAGAGCCATGCAAGTGCAGAAACAGATCCACAGATGTCTAAATTAATTGATCGCATTATAAAAATTTTCCCTCTGAGAGTAATCAGTCAGAACTATTGATAATGGGGCCTGGTGCCATTGGCCTTGTGTGTTTATTCATAGTGATATGTTACTATGCCTTTTGCACTGAGTGCCTGAAGCTGGAAAGATGGATGAGGCTTCTGCTGCCACAGGCACTGTATGAGCTATTGTGGCCAGTATATTGCAAATCTCTCTTTCTCTCACTCTCATTACACTTCATCTTTTTCGGATCTTGGAGCATTCACTGAAGTGATGTCTACAATTATGTCGCCTGCTCAACAAAAACGTAATAAGATATATTTATACATACTTTAATGTTCTTCCCAGATGCTTTTTTAGCCAAGTGAACTACAAAAGAAAGCTAATTTCCAGTCTACTTTGAAAAAAGTTCAAAATAGTTTCATGTAAAATTAGCTTTAGTACCTACAGAATTGTAAATTGCTTAATTGTACTTCATTATAATACTTATTGGCATTATTTTAGAGAATTTGTTCTGAATAAATAAGCTTTCCATTGATGTATGGTCTGTTAGGATAGGACAACATTTGGCCGAGATACAACTATTTGAAAATCTGGAATCTGAGGGTGCAAAAAAATCGGAACATTGAGAAAATAGCTTTTAAAGTTGTCCACTTATGTTCGCGATTGTGCTGCATTCACTCACAAAAATAAATGTTTCATATACTTAGAGTAGGAAATTTACAAAATATCTTCACGGAACATGATCTTTACTTAATATCCGAATGATTTTTGCCATAAAAGAAAAATCGATAATTTTAACCCATACAATGTATTGTTGGCTACTGCCACAAATATACCCTGTGCTACTTGTGACTGGTTTTGTGATCCAGGGTCACATATTTTAAGGACATTGGGTTCCAAACAACATTGTATGGATGGACATAAAAACACTAAGATTCTTCAAAATACCTAATTTTGTGTTCCGAATTGGAATGTGAGGGTGAGTAAATGATAACAGAATTTTCATTTATGGGTGACTATCACTTTAAGTAGAATTTCTAAGTACACTTTACACTTCTGAGGACCTGTAACATTCCTGTGAAACATAAATATATTTTTGACAAAAGATGACCGAATTCACAGTACTCATAAAAGAATAGGTGAAAAGTACCTACCCAGATGACCTACTACTTCCGGAGAGATTCTGAAGTGAGTATATAAGCCAGGGCGAGAGGATTTGTGAATGGCATGAAGCGGCACAACTGACGCTGGTAGGTCACATGCTAATGACAACATGGTGAATGTAGCATGTCCAGATTACATTCATACTACACACACTCTATATAGACCATAATTAGCCCTTGCAAAGTAAGTACTTATTCAAAATGAGGTGTACTCAAGAGAGTGTGCGATTTCGGATACAATCTAAGATTCTTCACAATATCTTATTTAATATCTAAATTTACATTCAACACTTCAAGTAGAATTTCCTAATACACTTTACACTTCTGAGGACCTGTAAGAGAAAAGCATTTTGTCCCCATGTACACAGAATTGAATGACAATAAAGACTTGATGGCTTTGAACTTTATTATTCAGCTACAGGTGTCAGTGCAGAAAAGTGAGGCATGTCAAAACATCTGGAAGTTATACATAAAGTAAATAGAGTCTGAAAACTGTAAGGGCTTGATTTTTAGTGGTAAACAAAGTTTAAGTGCCCAGCCGTGCATCTGATGACAGACCTGACAGATCAGTTATAAAGCAGAACAGAAGAGGATGTCCCTTGTGGGACACTGGTAATGAGGGTTCAGGCCAGGGTGTACAGACTGAGCATTTCCCACTTAAAATTTGTGGACCACTAAAAATCAAGCCCTTACAGTTTTCAGACTCTATTTACTTTATGTATAACTTCCAGATGTTTTGACATGCCTCACTTTTCTGCACTGACTACCTGTATACAAGGCTTCCACTCCAAACTTATTTTTGAATTAATAAGTCAAAGTCACACAAACTTACAGCCATATTCAAGATCATTAAAACAATAAAACCATGCACGAAAGAGCTCTGTTCAATTTCCTTTACAATTGAATTACAGTACACAAAAAAATCTTAATCTGATGTATCATACCAGCAAAAATCACATGATTAATCCAGAATTACTTTCAGGAGACTGGCATTGTGCTTACATCTCAGTTCTCGGACCTGTGCTAAATCCAGTTTAAAAAGCGGTGAATCTCACAGTCCAAAAAGTGTCAGAGCATAGTATAAATCAGACCATGTCTGTGTCAAACACAATACAACAACCCCACCGATCCCGCAGCCCAGCGCCGGGGCCTTTCCACCCCCATGTTACGTGATGCATGTAGTCTGATGGATGGTCCCCTTTCCAGGGTAGACACCATGATGAACACAATGCCTGGAGACAAACCATGCCCCCCTCTATAGGCCTCTGCTCCTCAGATCCCCCCACTGCACACCTCCATTCATTCTGCTTTTATTTATTCACACGCTCACAGCCTGTTTGTTTTTTTAAGCAAAACAAATTGAAAGGAATAAAAGCAAGCGTGAATTGCGCTTTTTATATTCCTCTTTGTGTCAAGAAGTTTGGCTCAGGGTTGTGTATCATGCCACAAAGGTTATGCATAAGATCTCGGCTGTAAAGTATGATTAAAAGTGCAGGAGGATACTAATAGAGATGTGCAGGGTTATAAGACTTTCTTTCAGGTGAAAGGTCCAGAAAATTTCTAAAAATATGAATAATATCCAAACAAATAAATGCTAATTAAATGCATGCTATCTAGAGAACATCAATCTTGTTTCTACACTCTATCAGTTCGTAACTTATAGCCATTGTGGCATGACTGTCCAGTAGAGATGTGCCTAAAGCCTTATTTGAAAATGCACAAACCAGACTTATAATATATTTATAGATTAATCAACCAACAAGGACAAGCAGAGTGATCATTTCCATAGAGAAAAATATTCATTAGACTGATTATCTAACAAACAATATAGTGGAAAATATTCATAATAGAAAAAATATTACATCTCATTAAAATATTTTTAATTAATATATCTAAAATTACAATGCGATGATAAGTCTGTAAAGTCAATAAGACTAAGTGTGAACTTTATACATGCAAAACTTTTTGAATTTTGTACCTTTATTCTTCATTGAATAAATATTTTTAATATCATATCATTTATAAAATTCATGAAATATAATTTTATGAATAATACAAGGCATATTTGCTAAATAGAAACATTAAATTGAATAGTTACATCTAAAACTTCCTGTTTAGACCAATCCACATCTGGTTCTATCCAAATAAAGATATAGATAATTTTTCTATGCAACAGATACAGACACATGTATACACATAATGGCACGCCTCTGCTCTCAACCATTGTTTCAGTATTACTACAAAAGTTTCCTTCAGCACCATGGACAGCAACTGTATGGTAAAATGGCTGGCACATCATTCCCACCTGTTTATGTTGACCAGATAGGATAGTCTCTTAAACACCCACTTTAAGACTGATCTCGGTTCAATTACACTAGTTGGCTAATCACATACTAGGCTACAGGAGGTGAAAGCGCTTTGAAGGTAGGATCTAAACATCAAAGCTGCAGTCATTAAAACGAGGATGAAGGAAGAAGCTGCAGTAGTTTCAGAAGCTTCCCTTCCTCTTCATTAAGAAACAGATCGGGGTGGGGGGGTGGGGGGGGACACAACACAAGTGCAATCAAATGAAGTTTCCCGACTCGGCTTGTTCGGGGCCAACTGCTTCCGTCAGCAGGACGAGACCACGTGAGCGTGCAAACGGGAGAGGAAGCGAGACAAATCCCCCGAGTGTAACTCAATAAAGGCAAAAGTGTCACGTTGACAAATGAAGATGGGGAGATATTATTTATAGCTGAGACTATGTTAAACAGCCTGGGTTTGCTCTGTGTACTTTTACTCCGTTTTGAAAAAACGACCAGGCTAAATCTTCTTCTTGGCGGGCAATGATAAATAAGGACGGAGGGAGTCACCGCTGGTCTGCCGGGCAGGCGGCAGGGATGTTGTTGATGCTCATTCATGTTTACCCTCAACCTCAGGCTGCTCCATCACTCCTCTTCCCCACCCTCCCTCCTCCTTATCTCTGCTATGGCCCTGCGGAGGGAGGAATTGTGGGAAACAGCCAGTCGAGAAGCCTGACAGAGAGCACTGACTTTAATTTTGTCCAGAGGGGGATCAAGCCTCTCTCTCTTCCCCACCTATTCCTCGATCTCATTCTCTCGCCCCCGGAACAAACAAATATTTGTCCTCATTATTAATTAAACAGGGTGCCGAGAAGCACAAAGGTAAATTGACGACAAGCCGTCCTCAAGCCCTGCACACAAACTGCCGTGCACAAACACAGCACCGAGCGCAGCTCGTGGAAAAACTACTCTCCGGTTGTGATTTACGAGGCCCGTTGCATGCAGGCTCTGGCCTGCACCAGTAAGCTATTCATAAACAAAAGCAGCTAAATAATGAATGTCTCTCTGGCTGTGCGGCCTGCCCATGTGGCGGTTAAATGAATAGGAATTAGTGGGGAGGAGTGGAGTTGGGCCCTGTGTGATGTTGTTTATGTGTATGGGGATATTCATTTATCTCTCCCAGTGTTCGCTGCCATGTGGTGAGGGCAAGAGCACGGAGACTATAAAGTGTGTGCGTGTGATTCCTGTTCATTTTTGTCCTCTCTAACAGGCCACTTGTGGAGGTGATGTGATGCCAAAAGAGAGCATTTGTCAGCTGAATACTTGCAATTTTAAAAATGCATGTACCAAAGTAGCATGTAAAGTCATCTTGCCCCAAAAGACCATTAAAGAGTCTGAATTAGCATGATCTTGGTAACATTTTCCAATAAGGTTCTGTACATTAGCATTAGTTAATTCCTAACATAAAATAAAATAAAAACTTCTTTTACAGCATTTATTAATCTTGTTTAATGTTAAACATTAATGTAAAACATTCGCTAATATATTTTCAAGTTGCATATATTAACATTTGTATCATTAATTGTCATTAAACTAGTTTAAAATTCTAATTAAAAAATACTGAACATTCTAAGACCAGGGATGGTTGTAACATCTGTTTGTTTTAATGTTGTTGGTTTTGTTTGTTTGCACTATTTAGCTTAAAATTTTATATGTAGCAATATGTGAGAAAATTATATCAAAGATACAATCTGGACCATCGAAATAAAGTGTTACCAAAATAATTTTTACACTAACCCACAACAGCCCCTTCGCCCAACTTCACCCAGTCAATTTCATTTTTGATGGGGGTGGTATATACTGTCCCATTTATTTAAACTTTTATGTAATCCAATAAAAGTAAATGAAAGTACACTCACCTAAAGGATTATTAGGAACACCTGTTCAATTTCTCATTAATGCAATTATCTAATCAACCAATCACATGGCAGTTGCTTCAATGCATTTAGGGGTGTGGTCCTGGTCAAGACAATCTCCTGAACTCCAAACTGAATGTCAGAATGGGAAAGAAAGGTGATTTAAGCAATTTTGAGCGTCGCATGGTTTTTGGTGCCAGACGGGCCGGTTTGAGTATTTCACAATCTGCTCAGTTACTGGGATTTTCACGCACAACCATTTCTAGGGTTTACAAAGAATGGTGTGAAAAGGGAAAAACATCCAGTATGCAGCAGTCCTGTGGGCGAAAATGCCTTGCTGATGCTAGAGGTCAGAGGAGAATGGGCCGACTGATTCAAGCTGATAGAAGAGCAACTTTGACTGAAATAACCACTCGTTACAACCGAGGTATGCAGCAAAGCATTTGTGAAGCCACAACACGCACAACCTTGAGGCGGATGGGCTACAACAGCAGAAGACCCCACCGGGTACCACTCATCTCCACTACAAATAGGAAAAAGAGGCTACAATTTGCACGAGCTCACCAAAATTGGACAGTTGAAGACTGGAAAAATGTTGCCTGGTCTGATGAGTCTCGATTTCTGTTGAGACATTCAGATGGTAGAGTCAGAATTTGGCGTAAACAGAATGAGAACATGGATCCATCATGCCTTGCTACCACTGTGCAGGCTGGTGGTGGTGGTGTAATGGTGTGGGGGATGTTTTCTTGGCACACTTTAGGCCCCTTAGTGCCAATTGGGCATCGTTTAAATGCCACGGCCTACCTGAGCATTGTTTCTGACCATGTCCATCCCTTTATGACCACCATGTACCCATCCTCTGATGGCTACTTCCAGCAGGATAATGCACCATGTCACAAAGCTCGAATCATTTCAAATTGGTTTCTTGAACATGACAATGAGTTCACTGTACTAAAATGGCCCCCACAGTCACCAGATCTCAACCCAATAGAGCATCTTTGGGATGTGGTGGAACGGGAGCTTCGTGCCCTGGATGTGCATCCCACAAATCTCCATCAACTGCAAGATGCTATCCTATCAATATGGGCCAACATTTCTAAAGAATGCTTTCAGCACCTTGTTGAATCAATGCCACGTAGAATTAAGGCAGTTATGAAGGCGAAAGGGGGTCAAACACAGTATTAGTATGGTGTTCCTAATAATCCTTTAGGTGAGTGTATATAAAAGTAAAAAAAAAAAAAAAGTTGTGTTGCAACCCTCCTCGTCTGCTCAGACTTGATATAAATGTTACTAAAAATTTAAAATAACATTTAGGAATAAATGTTATTAAATGAAATAAAGAAAACTGCTGATTCAGCTGATGCGGTTTATAATTTAACACATTTTAACATTATCGCAAATACATTTTACAACATTTGTAAAATGTATAATTTTTACCAAATTTTTTTTTTTTTTTTTTGTGATGTAAATTACAGTCTTCAAATTTATTTTGTAACCTCAAGAGGAGGGTGATCATGTATGATAGTGATTTCCCTGTGCATAATTTCCAATTAAGCTGACAGTGTTAAAACTAGAGCTGCACGATTATAAATAAAGAATCACGATTTTTTTGTTTCAAATAGAGATCACAATTGTCCCATGAATCTAAACTAAATAAAAAATAATGCAATTTACTAGAGGTTCTGACAAAATATAAATTGCTGCAGTCTATTTAAAAATGTTTAATTAATTAGAATTAGAATTATTTATTTTTTTCAAAATTGTTTTAAATGAATGATTCAATGACTTACTTACTCATAAAGACTTCACTTTTCTCAGTACTGGATGAATCAGTGTTTTTGAACAAATCTTTTGAAAGAATGATTCAATGACTCACTCATAAATGGCCCTGCCCCAAATGGAACCCTAAGCCCTTGTGATCTTCCTCAGAGTCCACACTTTCGTGATGTAATGCCGCTTTGACTGTCGGGTAGATGTCTGCTGCGGAGCTCGCGGGCTTGCAGGATCGGCAAAAGTGTACATTGAGGGCGCATATATCCTTCCGAATCCTAAAATGACAAGCGGTCATGTGGACTTAATGGATGTGCACGCGGTGGCCATTGTAAGTCACAAGAGCGCAAGTGCACATGAAGTGTGTCATTTGGGACAGGACCCTTACTTCACTTTTTTCATTACTGGACGAATCAACATTTTTGAACGAATGTACATTTTTAACAGTCACATGTCACCAAGTAGTGGCATAACAATGTAATCAATAATCAATACAATGGATATTTGAAGAATAACTACCGTAGATATCAGTGTTTATATCCTAACTGTCAACTTTTATTCCAATACTTCTGTGATCATTTGAATTATTGTAAGATAGTTTAAAAAGACTGTTGGTGAAGCTGTTTCATACCTATACACAACAACTGTTCTCTCAGGGTCAGAGGCAGCGCGAACACAGATTTGAATGTACCGGTATGATTTTGTCAAAAGGTTTAATAGACATAGCCGAATCATTGTCATTTAGGAATTAGATTAGTGTGGGTGTTTGAATCGAATCTTTTACAGATTAATCGTGCAGCTCTAGTTACAACTGACCCCATGTTACTGACATCCCCAGTCTCAATCTACCTAATGCAACTAGTAATGTCAACGAAATGAACCTTATTGTAAAGTTTTACCACGGCCTCCTATCGGGACCTCCCACAGCTCAGATTCAGCTTCTCTAAGCCTCCAGGACTCTGTTTAAACTGTTTCTTATGTCCATGATTCAGCTGGATGTTAGGAATGCAAAACGCTGACCTTTCCTCAGTCCAGCGGCCCAGCCCTCAGTCAGCACTCGTTTAATGGCACCTGCCATCCTCCACTGGCCGTCCGTGCTTTTTTGCAGGGGGCATATCTGTCAGCAGTGCTGAATTAGTGATCCGTGTGATCTGATAGCAGAAGGCCCACCGCAGCTCCTGATACCAGCCAGAGAATTCTCACCTGAGGCTGAGTGACAGCCAAACAGCAGGGGATGGACAGGCAACCCATGTCATTCATATTCATTCATACGTGAAGACATTCGCATGGACATGCTGGCGCAGACAGGGTTCTGGTCTAGCACACTAAAGATGGGCAAGATATCCATCCGTATGCTTAATATGTGTGAGAATCACATAACGTTCAAATGAATGATGAATCATTGATGGTAACTCTCAGCGTGTAAAATCAAAGTTTCATTACAGTGATCAGCTGGACTGAGGGGGTCCCTCTCGACTCATTAGGACCCTCACGCTGACCCTAGAGCTTCTTATTGACTCTGAAGTGAAGAGTATCACAGGCAGCAGAGAGAGAACTAGCCCTGAGCCATCCTTTAACCTCCAATGACATTTAACTAAAACCCAATCTCCATCTCTATGAAGGCTAGCTCTGACCCCAAGGGTAAGAGAGGGATCATGAAGAAAAGAAAAACATTTGATATATTCATGCTCACCCATGATCACAATCCGTTTGATATGCTGAACATCATTTTGATCACATTTAAATTGTACATGTCTTAAGTAAGGCTGTCATTAGATTAAAATGTAAACATTGTTTAAAAATTACATCGACAGTCGACATTATTATTATTTTTTTATTTTTTTTTTATTTAGCCAGAGATTGTTAGGGGCAATGAGGGGTGAATCAAGTAGAGGTTGTTCTTTTTATGACATTCGGCGCCCATTCCCAACATTGTTTTCGATTATATTCCCTCGGTAAAGAACTAAAGCTGTGCAGTCTGTTACAGAGGGCTGTTTTTTAATTGTTGACCTACAGTATATACATGCAGACATAGATAATGTGTCACATCTTGTGCTATGATTGTCGCATTTTTAAGACAGTATGTAAAGATAAAACAGTTATTTTTTTACATTTACCACACTCAATTAATGATAAATTGTCAGCCCTAGTTTTGAGCATATATTTCATTGTGTGTGCGTGTACACACTCATACACACAGATACGTGTGTCTTTACAGAAGTAACCACAGTGAGCTCCATTACTAGGAGAGAGGTCAAGGTCCAACACACTGGGACATCATCATCTCCATCTTATCAGCGTTGTAATAATTTGACGATAAAATAAAATAAATAATAAAAAACCACCATAATCTCAGCCAGCTGGAATTGGAAACTTATACAAGGGTTAGCAACTGGAGGTGGATGATGCCCTTGGGCCTCTGCTGTGCACTGGCAGCAAGGGAGAGAACAACTGAAAATGTCCTTCTGTTTGACATATTGCACATCATGTCGCCCCTCTTTTACGGTTCTGCAATCTTTAGCATTTCACAGAAGGGTTTTCGTGTGCAGGTTAACTAGTAGCCAGGGGCTACAGAATTCCGTGTGACAAATGGAACAGTCAATTGGTATGAGGGAGTGCAGCAAGCAGGGTGGGGTTTGAGGGTTACGCCATGCAGGCGGACTGATCTGTAGTTATGGGAGGGGGGGGCAGATAAATCTCTTCCTATGTAGCTTATGATGGCTAGATCGAGGTTTGGGGCTTGAGTCCGTGCTCAGGGGCAGAGGTCAAGAGCCGGAGATTGTAAGGGGCAATGAGGGGTGAATATTCCCTCGGTAAAGAACTAAAGCTGTGCAGTCTGTAAACAGAGTCAAAACACATCTAAAAACTGTCCTTTAATGACAATCATTTGCCACTGAGGTGTAACTCCATTTCTTAGTTCATGTATAATGCCCTAATATGACAACAAAACCCCCGAAGAACACCATACACAAGATTTTTTAAAGGGAAGTAATAAATAGATTTAAATAGATCAAAAGTGTAAAGACATTTATAATGCTACAAAAAAAAATTATATTTTATATACATTTTCTATTCATCCATTAATATACACTCACCTAAAGGATTATTAGGAACACCATACTAATACTGTGTTTGACCCCCTTTCGCCTTCAGTACTGCCTTTATTCTACGTGGCATTGATTCAACTCACTCATTGTGAAACACACATTGTCCTGTTTACTTGTATTTGTGCCATGTTTTATTTTTATTTTTTATTTATTTGCTTGTTTTTCTTATATTCTTGTGTTTTTATTTTGTACAGCGACCTTGAGTGTCCAGAAAGGCGCTTTTAAATAAAATGCATTATTATTATTATTATTATAACAAGGTGCTGATTAGCATTCTTTAGAAATGTTGGCCCATATAGATAGGATAGCATCTTGCAGTTGATGGAGATTTGTGGGATGCACATCCAGGGCACGAAGCTCCCGTTCCACCACATCCCAAAGATGCTCTATTGGGTTGAGATCTGGTGACTGTGGGGGCCATTTTAGTACAGTGAACTCATTGTCATGTTCAAGAAATTTTTTTGAAATGATTCGAGCTTTGTAACATGGTGCATTATCCTGCTGGAAGTAGCCATCAGAGGATGGGTACATGGTGGTCATAAAGGGATGGACATGGTCAGAAACAATGCTCAGGTAGGCCGTGGCATTGAAACGATGCCCAATTGGCACTAAGGGGCCTAAAGTGTGCCAAGAAAACATCCCCCACACCATTACACCACCACCACCAGCCTGCACAGTGGTAACCAGGCATGATGGATGAAATTCTATGAAGCCTCTCTCCGGGTAAATAAGGGGAATTTATGTCGGTTGATAGGTTAAAGAAGTATAGGAAAGTGTCAATGGTCCATTTCTGAGATAGGTGGCGGTAATGCACATATTTGTTTGCGATCCGCCGAAAAAAAAAAAAACAAGAGGAAGAAAGTGCCGGAAGCGCGCGCGCGCCCTCAGATCACTTGGATGTGGTTGTGTACAAGAGGTAAAAACGATATAAATACTGTTCGTTTTCTCACACAAACCGCTCGTTTCGTGTGTTATGCCATCAATGTGTACTTACGATGGGGAATTGTTTAATTTGGACTTCTCTGTGCATGCTCTTTCAGATAGTGTCCATAGACCTGCATTATACGACTGACAGACAAGAACGGTTTGACCTAAAAATATCAAAATTGAAACTACTGCGGAAACAAAGACACCTACATCTTGGATGCCCTTGAGGTAAGCTAAAACATACCAAAATTTAATTTCAAAGTGAACTATCCCTTTAAAACAACTGCCGTTGACAAAAGTGCTTACCAGCATAGATAACGTACCGAACCATGACACCGCTGTGTCGAATTGAACCGAACCGTGAATTTTATGAACGGTTACACCCCTAATAACTTTAATATATATTATTTTATATTTTTTTTATTTTTTTTCTGCACCAAGCGAATAAGAGTCAAAATACTCACTTTAAACATTCAACACAGTCCTTAAATGTCATTTGTACTGGTGAGAAACTCCATTTCTAAGTTCATTTATAATGTCCTAATATGACAACGAGGCACCTGTGAAGAATCCCTGGAGTTTTGCCCTTTCACAAAATTGAGCACATTTAACAACCCTCTTAAAAGTCTCTGAAATACATCAGCTGAAGGACTCGTCTTTTCTCCTGTCAGCTTTCACTCTCAGAGGAAGCAATTTTTCCAACATCCCCATCTAATTTTTTTTTATCCTCACATTCTTTAGCTCACACACACACAAATGCTCCTTCCATCACCCCTTCGTTTCTTGGCTCTACAAATGCATTTGTTCAATACCTCCAGCAAACAGATTAGAGGCTTCTTATCTGAGGCAGGAGTACGTGATAATGGCTTTCACCAGATCCCTCCACTGTCACAGATTAAAATGGCTCTGGCTGAAGCGTATTAGCAATCACTTTTTTCTTCTACATTTTTTTTTTTTTTTTTTGTTTCTGCTTGCCATTGGATTTCCTGTCCAATCTATTGTAGCAGGACCCTAAAGATACAAGGAGAAGTCAGTTTCAATCTGATAGGTGATTGTTTTTTTTTTCCATCTCCCTGTTGCTGATTCCCTGGTCTGCCATCGATCGATGATTCGCCTGGCTGCTCGTCACCTTGGTGTGTGTGTGTGTATAATGGTGTCAGTATGCAAGTGTGTGTGTGTGAGTGTGCGCACAAGTGTCTTAATGCTCACCTCCAACACTTCCTTTAAACTTGATACGAAGTGATTGATCTTTGGGTCCAGTGAACAAAGGCAGACAAGTAGGCCTGCCAGAGAGGGACAATGCGTTTTGCCAAGCCGCTACAGAGGCTCAATTACAGGGGTTACCTGCGTTCCTTATTGGATCACACCTGGGATGCATCTCAGAGCTCTGCACTTCCTTCTCTCCACTGCAACACACTAACAGGCACTCCACTTTGCTTAATGTACTATAACTGGGATCAGACTGCTGGGATTGCTGCTTGAGTAGGTTAACCCACCAGCTTACTGCACAATCCATTAATAACTCTCTCCTTTACTGGCTTCACAGCAATACCTGTCCGACCAGAGTATCGACGCACATACTGCAGCTTACGTGAGATCACAGAAGGGGAAGTTTGTCTGAGGAGTGCAGATGTACATTCTGTCCCATGTGTGACAGCAAAATGTGTTATATGGACTGGCCAGCTCAGGAAAAAAACAGAGCTGAAAATAACAAAAAAAAAAGGAAATGACACACCTCCACACTAAATTGATCTGGTTGACCTTTAGACCTTTGCTTTGACACTTCCTACTCCCCCGGGTCGTCCGTGAACATCTGAGACACTTGCAGATTCCTCTAAGCCCCCCTTTCACTTGGCATTAACATGTGCTTCTTATATTCTGTTTTTACACATTTACGTGTTCATTCTGATGACAATTCCACCAATGCATTTAGGCCTATATGTGAGAGGTTGTGTTAACTGAAACATTTCCTTCATTTACTTAAAGGACAAGTTCGGTATTTTACACTTAAAGCCCTGTTTACAGATCGTATCTGATGAAATAGAATGGTTAAGATTAAAATTTGGACACATGCTGCTGTCCCGAGAATTTTAGGTTTATTTCGCTTTCCCCCCACCCCCACAATGGTTGTCTAGGTGCACTGGAACATTCCTTCATAAAACACATTAAACTTTCGTTTACAAAGACGTGAAACTCACCGAGTGGTCAGGGGTGTTCACTGGTATGCTCACTCAAAAATCGCTGAAAAAGATGCATTCCAACAGGTTTTATCATAGTTTTTGTCCAACTCCATTGACTTGTATTGAAAGAGCTGTGTGAGGTACGGTATTACTCCGCCGCTTCTTCTTCTGCTTCTTCTGTGTATTCAGTGAAATGCCAGTGGTTTGCTTGCAATCGGCAAATGTGCATTGTCGCCACCAACTGGGCTGGAGTGTCTATTATTCAAGCTCTCAACGGAAGAATCTACAGGTGTGAGACGTTTGGAAAAATAGGTCCACAGTTTTACAACTAATGGTAAAACACCCGTTGGAATGCATCTTTTTCAGCGATTTTTGAGTGAGCATACCAGTGAACACCCCTGACCACTCGGTGAGTTTCACGTCTTTGTAAACGAAAGTTTAATGTGTTTTATGAAGGAATGTTCCAGTGCACCTAGACAACCATTGTGGGGGTGGGGGGAAAGCGAAATAAACCTAAAATTCTCGGGACAGGAGCATGTGTCCAAATTTTAATCTTAACCGTTCTATTTCATCAGATACGATCTGTAAACAGGGCTTTAAGTGTAAAATACCGAACTTGTCCTTTAAGTGCTTTCAGTCGTTTCTGTTTTGTTTTTTTTGTTTTTACAAACCCCTCAGTAAATGTTTAATTATGCAGTGAAAAGGGGAAAGAAAAATTATAAAGAGCACTCTTTGGAGAGAGAAATGAGAGAAACAAGATAATTAAGATAATTCAGTAAAATAAATCAATTAAATCGAGTGAGCAAATAGCAAGCGAGGAGTGTTTGTTGTCTTTTTCACATTATAAGAGCAGAATAAAAGTAAAGAGCCAACAACATAGCACTAACAACTCAGTCAAAGTGATGTATATTATTTTGTGCAGTGTAACCTTATTACATACAATACTGTACAAAAGTTTGGGGTCAGTAAGCTCCTAAATGTTGCATAACTTTATGTAATGTGTGATTCGGAAGTTACTGCGGTGTTTGTGGTGCTCCCTGGTCATGCGGGTACATTAGCAAGCCGGTGCAGCCTTCGCACACATTCCTCAGCCATGTCATCGACAGGAATTTACTGCATGCAAATGAAGCCGAGACGTGCAAGAACGGCTTGTAGATGAGATATACATATTTAATGAGATAAAATGAAAGGTGGTAGAAGGAGGTGGGGAAGAAGGGGTTAGGGTTCCAGATCCTCTCGTTTGCTTGTTTTTATAGACTGGTCCCTTACAAGCAAGCAAATGTCACAGCTGCTGTTAATCCTGCTACATCTGGACTAATGAGGCAGCAATGCACATACTTGTGAGAGTGTGTGGGTGTGTCGGGAAAAAAAAAAGAGAGAGAGAGATGCTAAACCACTTGTGTATATTTGCACATGACTGTGTGTGTCTATGTGTTTCTCAGCAGTGCTGCCCGTTGGAAGGTCCCTCATTTCCCCTGGGGGAGACGCTCACTGCCTTGGTTTTATCTGCGATGAGAGTGATTATAGAGATGGTCTCTTAATGAAACCCTTCCACAAAAGTGTGTTAGACAGTCATCGTCAGCCCAGCAGGACATTGTCTTAATCATAGAATGGACCTGACATGGAGATTCTCACAAAACACACTAACTAGATTCGTTTCAACTCAACCTACCTTTCTCTCTCATTCCTGCTATCCAGAAAACCCAAACTAATGTTGACATTGTAAAAATACCCACATATACTGTATATATATATATATATATATATATATATATATATATATATATATATATATATATATATATATATATATATATATATACACACACATACACATATTTATGCATATTATATATATATATATATATATATATATATATATATATATATATATATATATATATATAGCCTACATATTATATATATATATATATATATATATATATATATATATATATATATATATATATATATATATATATATATATATATATATATATATATATATATATACAGATATTATACACACACACACAATATCAAAATATTTTGTTTTTAATAAATAAATATCAATAAATTATGTTCTTACATAAATATACATATTCATTTTAGTTAATATATGTGTGTGTTTTTGTCCGCTAAAATAAATAGTTTGTTTTTTATAAAGGAATTATCATTTAATGCCTAATTTGTCCTGCCTTTTGAGTCAGTATCTCAGTGCAGGTCAGTTTAGTTTACATTGAGTTCTGTGCTGTAATTGTAAGACATTGTTGGTGTGCTGGTTTAGAGTTGCTCGGATCCTCAGAGATGAAGAGACCCTAGACCTGCTATGGGTTTAAATCACTAGAAAATTGGTTCTTGCAAGCTTGATTGTGTTGGTAAATGAAAGTGTATGTGACTTTGGTGTGTGTGTGTGTGTGTGTGTGTGTGTGTGTGTGTGTGTGTGTGTGTGTGTGTGTGTGTGTGTGTGTGTGTGTGTGTGTGTGTGTGTGTGTGTGTGTGTGTGTGTGTGTGTGTGTGTGTGTGTGTGTGTGGTCAAAATCATTCGATTTTAAAATGACAAAATGAATTGCAAGTCTAACCTTTCCTTTTATAAAGAAATTTCTGAATAATAAAGTCATTCCTATTTATGCTACTAAGCTTATGCATTTGTATTAAACATGATGCTGTGAACGTAGCTACCTAATATTGCACATGAACCTCAAGGCTATGAAGACACATGATAAACAACTGCATTTTTTAGTACAGTATGTTGCATAAAACCGGCAGAATCACGTGGTGGCGAGTTTTCCCATAAATTATTGAGAAGCCTACACATGCCATACAGCTGCAAAGTGATAAATCATCCTCGAATCAAATAGAAACATCTCCATATAAGCATAATGAAAAAAACAGGGAGGTAACATTTCCACAGGGCGACGGGACAGAGCTCGTACTGGGGATGGGGTTCTAGTGCCCTGGGCTGGCAGCATCTTCCCCATTACTCTATTGTGCTGTCCTGGCCTGGCCTGTCTCTGTCAGCATACCATTATTATGAATAGTGAGCATAATGCGTTGCCATGAATAGGATTGTCTGCCTGATTGTGATGTATAGTTTTTCATTACTGCTCCCCAGCCTCTGCCATTAGGCATGTGGAAAACTCTATTTATCCCCTAATTTGTAAAAATCCCCTCCCTGTCTGATAGCAATCAGAGGACTGTAATTGTCTGTGGAGCAGTGACGGCTATGGCTTGATGAAGAGCTATGTGCGCAGAAGAGCAGGCCGCCACCGCTGGCCGGGCCGATCGCCCCCGTACAGCCACCACGAACCCCCGCGTACAACCCCGCACCTCATCCCTGCATGCAATTAATAACCATTTGCAAATGGCAGACATGTAAAAACCCTCCCGTCTCCATCTTCCAGTATCTTCCTCTGGCGCGTTGCACACACACACACACACAAATGCGGACGGGTGAAAAGGTGCTCCGCCAGTGAGCGGACAGGCAGGAGAAATGAAGACGTGGCAGGGCGGCATGTTAATTAATGCAAATGTAGCATGGAGCGATAACTTCATCCACAGTCTGAGCTTCGCTGTCTCGCCGTTGCTACAGTCGCCTAAATTTTACAGGCTCAATTAAGGCTCGCTCTGAGGCCGCTTCTCTGTAGGCAATGCCGTGTAGCAAAACTCCACCGTTAATTCCTACTGATGAGAACACATGCGGACAGCTAAACGAAAGTCATTGTTGCAATTTTGGAAAACCACCTCCTCCATCCTCCACCAGTGTAATTCTTCTAATTTGCAGCGAGGTCTTAATATATGCGTGTGCATTATTTTAGGCAAATTTGAGAGTTTTGCATGTTAATCGGGTTATTCTAATTTATGATACACCATTATGCAGATAATACTGAATTACTTCTTGATTGAAGACCACTAGCGAATCCCCTACCCCCACAAAAAATAAAATAATAATTGTAAACGCAGTAGCTACACTACTTGCAGTTAACGGTCTTTGTATTTTAAAGGGATCCTTTTAAGTGGACGTCCGTCTTGATAAACACTTTATGCATATCAGCTTCCACTTGTGGCCTGGCAGTGAGAATAATGGCTGTCTAATTGACTCATTTAGGGGCCTTTTGCCTACAGCAGGACTTTGCATTAAATGTTTGATCGCTCTAATTTCCAAACACATCATTAGGGACATCTCAGGCCTCTTAATAACAACTTTATGAGGCTGCTTTAAAAGTCGTGCCTCTTTTTTTCCATTTTATTTTTGGCCACTCTGTTGTTTCGCCAAGTCGCTGGTCATAATTAAGTAAAACATTTCAAAATATGGTAATGCAGAACCTGTTTGAATAAGTGTCTTCCATTTCCATAATTCTATTATGGTGTAGAGCCCGTTAATTGGTTGAGAGTGTGGGTATAGCTCGGTGGAAATGTTGCAGTAATTACAATCAGAGTGGTCCACCAGAGTTTATGTAAACACACTACCTCTCTTCTCTTAAGGAGTGGACAAAACGTAAACTGCAAAATGGATATGATATACTGTAGTGTATTAGATGGTACACATTATTCCATGCAATCACTACTGGTAAAACACATTATGGAAGGAAGCACATGCTGTATAGAAGAAAAGTGCAGAAAACTAAAAGAAATGCAATGACAACACTTAATTAATGCAAAACATTTCTAGACACAATTGTAATAAGACATGGAATATAAATATATTTTACAATTTTCCAATAAATGAAAAAGCCAAACGCTTATATTTGTATTCATTTGCATAGTATTGCAAATCGTATTGGAAACAAGTGACAATATTTATAATTAGTACAATATCATTGATCTTATTTGCTTTTAATTATACTTTCTTTTCTGCACTTGTGAGTGTGTGCATGTTTGCACGCTTGTACATCTGTGTTGATTAGTGTGTTTCAGCAGGTCATGCTGTTGACATCCTGTCTGCCTTCCGTTCAGTTCGTGATGAGGAAATCATGATACTTACTACAGAAATATGTGCAGGGCTATAGCTTTTTAAGATATGTAAATTAACTGAAAATCCATGGCGTAAATATGACAAAACCAAAAAAATATTGCAAATATTACTGTAACTGTTAAACATAAAATGCTCTGTTAGAAGTTATTGTGAAATCTATCTAATTGACATGGTTTGAGAAATAAGATTTAAACATTTCAATTGTAAATGATTTACAATAGAAATGTAGGGTACAAATATTAAGATATTTTTTAAAAATATATTGTTTCTTACCTACAATATGTTGTGCAATACAATACAATACAATCTGATTGTTTCAGATATTTCTAAACTTTTTTTTTCTTTTTTAAGGTTTCATTAAAAGCACAGTATGTAAGTTTCACCACTAGAGGTCGCTTATTCAAAACAATAATAAAGACGTAGCTTGATGACGCAGTGATGGAGCGTGGAATCATGGGAGTTGTCGTGTTCACCTCCACAGCCGTTTTCGCTTTATGGGGTTATCTTTGGCGACAGAATCTGCAGCAAACAATAATAAACAATTGTGGTCCATCATGGAAAAACAAACAACTGTGGCTTGCTAGATGCTACCAGAGATCGTCAGCTTTGACGCTACAACTAGTACTACCGCTTTTTTGTTGTTGTTTTTTGCATTTTTATATGGCACAAACAATGTCACAATGTAAGTACACAAGTCAACAAAATGTATAACATTGTTCTAGTGGTTTTTGTACATATTGTGCCTTTAAGATCCAGCTAGTCCTCCTAAACAATCTCGTCTATGTTTAGTTGAGAGGGCATGTTTGTCATCTCTCCTCAACAGACAGATTTCATTACAGAGGAATATATGTCTTCCATGTAATCCCTACAAATGTGGAGAGAG
The DNA here is from genome assembly GCF_949319135.1 of Squalius cephalus. Lineage (NCBI taxonomy): Eukaryota > Metazoa > Chordata > Actinopteri > Cypriniformes > Leuciscidae > Squalius > Squalius cephalus. The sequence continues at coordinate 31,164,929 of NC_137128.1, read as the reverse complement.
GAGCAGCCCAAAGTCAAACCACATAACAATCAAGCATAATTTTTAATCTTCAGCATTCCCGATTCAAGACTGTTTACCCTCGGCCTGTTGTTAGAGAAACGGTGTTGAAACACTTTTAGTGAGACAGCAAAGAAACAGTGAGAAAACATTCTGCACACTTGTGTCTCCAGCATCTGTAATTAACCTTGATGCTTACTGCTGTTGTTTCCATTGATTTTTTTGTTTCACATGTGGGTGAAAATTGCACTTTAAGTTACCCTGAGTGTTTAAATTAATAATGAAACCACAAGAGTGCCCTCCTCTGACTTTCAATTAAAACGATCAAGCTTATCGGATCAATGAGAGGAGAGGAGAGGAGAGGAGAGGAGAGGAGAGGAGAGGAGAGGAGAGGAGAGGAGAGGAGAGGAGAGGAGAGGAGAGGAGAGGAGAGGAGAGGAGAGGAGAGGAGAGTGCACTGCTAAGCTGGACGTGGTCGGCACGAGACAGCAGGAAGTCAGAAACATAAACAAGCATGTTCCAGAGGAAGCAGGTGCTGTAGGTTTGTATCTGTTGGTGTTTGGAGCCATGGATCCCCCAATCAGAAGCTCATCAGGCAGATGCATCCGGGTCTCATGGCCAACACACCAACAGACAGCAGCACCGCCCACATGCTGGCAGCACAAACAACCTGTCAACCGGGCAAACAGGCTGACCTGTCAGGTCACAAAGGTCAGATGCCAATAGAATGATCACATCTCTAACACTGTAATAGGCTGAAGCAGATAGACAGCGCTTGCAAGACAGCTCTGTGTTGATATTTCTTAAATAGTCTAGTAATGGTTTGTTCTGTACTAAAGCTTTATGGACTCAATTCAAATGTGTTTTGTAAACTTTTACAAACTACTTTAAGAAATGTAAAAATAAAGTTTGAAATGTTCCTATTTACTGACACTGAATCTCTGTTCAGCATACAAATTGTGAGGGCATCACTGTGAAATTCACATATTGAATTATGATTGGGCCTGTCTTTGCATACATTTAAATATCTAGTTTACCCACAAATTTAAATTTATTTAAATCATACTCATGTCATTTCAAACTCATGTCATTTAAAGATTTTGAAGAATTGTTGTTGTTCTTTTCCATGCAATTACAATTAATGTGTGTATATAGTGAGTATATATATATATATATATATATATATATATATATATATACATACTGTACAGACACGGTGTCTTATACTGTTCATTCTAGTGTGTAGATGAGACACGTGCTGCATTATGACAACAAAAACCAAATAATTTACAAAGAACCAAAACCTAGAACCTAGAATATTAATTAGGCCTATTCTTTTGCTGCCTTGCAAGCACTTACATTTCAGTGCATTTAAATCTATCGTTCAAGTTTACTCTCACACTTCTGACCAGGACTTTGACTAGAGCAAAGCTTTAACTGTGAGGTAACATTGCCAACCTGGGGCGGTTGATCTCATTGGCAGGGAGGTGAAAACAAGGGGAGGATCCAGTCGATTGTCAGACCACTGTCAAAGGGTGAAAGTGCAGCGAGGTGACTCAGCGTTAGCCTAGGTAATGGCTTCCTCTTCCTGCTGGCCCGGTGTGTCCTGCTTCATGGCCCACCCACAGTTTGGGCCATGTGGAATCATGCCTACAATAACAGCCTCCAACAAGCAGGGAAGGGCAGCAGGTGGGGATGGGCCTTCATATCTCTGCGTCAGTGCTCGTATTGTCTGACTCTCTGACCGCGAAGCAGGAGGATGTTTGTGAGTGAGGAGGCTGTTTCGATCTCCCCTCCGTCTCATTAAAAAATGCCCTCATGGGAAAGTACTTCATAGTTAAGTCACAACATTTCCCCTCAGTGAAAATAGATAATGAGAACGGCTGGGGCAGAACATTATTGTGATTCAAAATGGTGCAAATCACACTTATCAAGTCATCTTGATTCAAAACAACAAATTATGGAACTCAGCCAGAGGCAATGGATGCACAACAACGGGTTCAATCAACGCTAAGTTGATGCAACAGTGAAGATCAACAATAATATTTAGCATTTTATGGTCCAGCATTTAATGGAGTTAATTCATATCTCATTCCTTTAGTCCACGATCCTCCCTCACAACAATTTCTCAGTTTTTGACAGAAATCATTGGCCCATGTTTGCTGAGCTGCTTGATTGCTTGGCACATTTAGTTATGGATGAGTGACACCTGCTGGTGGTTAACTTAAGCAATGCATCAAAAAGCATCTTCAATGCTAACACAAGGCCATTAAAACCATTTTGCCCACTGTATGTAATCAACTTAGTGTTAAAGTGTGGGAATGATAAGGTCAATTTTTCCATGCAGATGACCCGCTGAACAGGGTTCAAAGAGTTTCGGGACAGGGTCACTGTTGGATTGCCACAGAAAATGTAACATTCGTTGATCTTAATTATTTTATACCTTGCAAACAGAAACATGGTTTATGTGATTGTATTATATACTTTTGTAGAAAATTCTGCTCATTTGTCATTGATAATGTTATAGGTGGATCATAGATGTGGTTTATGTCAAAATAGCAAAAATTATTTGTTATCATTTTAAAAGCATCAGTAAGAATGTGTTAAATAACAAAACAGTCATTTTTTCCATTGTATGCTAAAACGCAAAAATGTGTTTAATTCTAACATTAGAAACTCAGCAAAAAAAGAAACGTTCTCTCACTTTCAACTGCTTTAATTCCAGAAAATGTCTTAACGTGTAAATATTTGTATAAACATACAAAGATTCATCAACTGACACATAAACTTAACAAATTTCACAGACATTTGATAAAGAGAAATTGAAAAATGAGTCCATGAATAAAGGGGGGGTCAATATCAAAAGTAGCAGTCAGTATCTGGTGTATCCAGCAGGTGCTTTAAAGGAGAACTCAGGTCAATTTTAACATTGAGCTCATTTTTTTGTACATTTGGAGTGCTGTCAATACAGAGAACAACGACAAAAATCGGTGTTGCCTACACCGTGTTATCCTCTTTTTAAAAGTTGCACCCTGTTGACTTCAATGGGGCAAGTTTTAAACCTGCTTTTAGCCTCTTAACATCCTTGATGTGTCATTACAAGTGCACAGGTCATGTGAGTGATTCCTTCGGAGTGAACGCAGGTCAATCTGACTGCAGTAGATGTGAAAGATATGAATAAAAATGATATTTATTTAGCCAGCGCTCATACCTGTATTTACATCCTGTTTTCGGTCGAAGTCCATAGTAATCGATTGTCGAGTTCACGCGCATGATCATAGGTACTAAACCAATGCTTGTGAACTCGACAATCGATTACTATGGACTTCGACCGAAAACAGGAATAAATAAATACAAAATGAGTGTTTAAATCATGCAGCTACAGGCAGCATCAGCATACTTCTCCCTCAGAACAATATAATGCCACTAAATTTCCTAATTTGTTCTAATCCCTAACGTAAGCAGTAGCGTCCTGGGAGGCAGTCAGTGGAGTCTGGCTCCATAAGAACTTGCAGTGAGTGGATTACACATGCAGCTCTCCTAAGCCCAGGCAGTCCAAGCTGCATTAAGTACAGTTAAATATCAACCACTAAATGAGATCTTCTCTTTGCTCTGGGAAGGGGGCAGAGTCATCAGAGTGCAGAAAGAGACGCAAAGGAAAGGGAGGATTGTTTTCCTGGTCACTCTGACATACCCGCTGAACACAAATATCATTCATTAACAGTAATCTGCCATTTTAACACTGATGTATGGTCCCTAAACACTAAGCCACTGGTTCACATCACCAGCTATAAAACACAGGGACAGTTTAAATATGGACCTGCTGGTCCAGGGATGACTGGCTATCTGTCTCTCCCTCCCTCTCTCCCTCCCTTCATCCTCTCGTCCTAACCTCCAGCAGAGCTCAGGTGCCGCACCATCGCGCCGCAAATGAACACATTTCCAGCGACCAGCACCTCTGATGGCTCTATGATTTCTGACAGGTCAACAGCTGGAGAGAGAGAGAAAAAAAAAAGATGGAAAGAGAAAGAAGACCTTTTAAAATCATCCTAGAGTCCTATGCTTACTCAACTAAATGAAGTAATGAAATGCATTTAATAATTAAAAAAGTGATACGTTAAGATGTATACTCAATTGGTGCATACAAGCTCAGATAATGGCAGCAGTAATGGTTGGTCTTGAATAGAATAGAATAGAATAGAATAGAATAGAATAGAATAGAATAGAATAGAATAGAATAGAATAGAATAGAATAGAATAGAATAAAGCAGTAGCCACACATTTTTATCTAATTCCACCACCCATCGAGAAGATTGGGGTTTAAATTGGCAGACCTCTGTAATCAGCTCCGTTTAACACTAAGTTGATTAAGGCAAGTTAATGAACACTACGTAACTTGAGTACAAATAACGTGAAAAGAATGAACACAATCTACTTGTTAACACTGAACTTAAATGTGCCCCAACATTCAAATACTGAGACAGTGGAAAAGGTCATTTTAAATTATGTTAAGAATGTTCAGAAACATACAACAAAAAATGTATTTAACATAATAAGCATAATGGTTACCATGAAAAAAGCTTATTGGCAACCTTGACAACCATTTTTAAGATTAGGATATTATTTTGAAAATAATAATTGCAATTGTGATTTACAAAGTCACATTGCGAGACAACAACAAACACACATTGAAAAAAAGATATACATTTGCAATTGCAATAAATAAATTCACAATTAAAGTTGCAATTGTGATACAAAGTCACTTTGCAAATTGCGAGATATGAAGTTGCAAAAATTAAGCCGCAATAGTAAGAAATAAAGACTGATAAAAAAAGGTAAAAATAATTAAAGTTAGAATTAACTTTTTTTTAAATTCATCATTCATGACAAAATTTCAATGTCTTTAAAAGTAATACCACATTTTCTTTAGGTATTATGTGGCCCCGTCCCGAGCAATTTTTACACACCCCATCAGGGGTCTGCGGCCCACACATTGATAAATGCTTGTCTAAGGTGTAGTTTGGATATCTACAGGACCTAAAATTAACACTCACCAAGCCCCAAATGGGAGTAAAAATTGGCATTGGCGAGTATAAGAAAGAGTGTCAATCACCAGTTGGCCGATAACACTTCTATGAATTATAACAGTGAAATGTTGTGAGAACATGACGTGATCGACGATCTGGCCAGTCAAAGGGCCAGTGCTGTAAAATCACGAAAGTTTAGGCTAAGCCTTGCCAATTTAAATATTCAAGCGCAAGATGACACAAAAGGGAACTCAATTTATTACTCGCACACTGTGTGGGATCCGAAGCGCACGCCCAGAAAGCTGCATCTCAGACAGCACATGAATACTAAATTGGTCTGTCTTTCACGTCTTCTTGCGCTTGAACAAACAAATTCACACAAATGTAAAAAAAACAACAAAAAAAACACCTCCAGTCTTAACAGGTATCCTAGTAAACATAGTCAGTTATGAGTGAACATAAACAGTTTAAAAAAGAAAATGCATACCAGTTTATTTGATCCATGAATTAGGTCTTAAAGTGACAGTATCCTATAGAGCTGCAACAACAAATCGATAAAATCGATTATTATCGATAATGAAAATAATCAACAACGAATTTGATGATCAATTAGTCATGTCTGCGCGCTCTGCTCAGAAACCAGTTGCTTTACAGTAGTGAATACTGAATAACCCATTTCTAGGGACAAAACGCATATGAAAAATAGCAGAGGACAGAGTGAGCTGCTGCGGGAAAGGTACATGATCCAAGTTGTCTGAAACATGAGAATGTATTTATAAGCGCTTCAAACAAAAGCATAAGCGTTTACCGCGTCTTGTCCTCAATCTTGTGCTTTGACAGATGTGCGTGACGTTTAATGCCTCTGACATGTGTTTTTCTCAGCGCATAACTTAATTTTTATGGTTATATCCGTATCTGTAAATATTACATGCGAGTATTTCCAGTTTGCATATTCTGACAACAAGCATCTTGTTAAACTCCAGTGTTCAATGAACGATTCTATTTGTGCTACTGTTTGTAATTTGATTATTAGTTCTTATGTTTTTACTGACTGTTTACTTGTGTTTAATAATGTTTCAAATTTATATTAGTTAGGCTAGTAGTTCTAGCTGTGCTCATAGTAGTTTTTAACTGCCTGTTTTTGCAAAAACAGTTTCAAGGCTGGTAAAAAAATATTTATGGGTGGTAAACTAAGTAACCGGCCATTGGCAGGCGTGGCAAAAAGTTAGTTTTAGGCCCTGGTTATCTAATTATTTATTCAATTAAAACTTTGGATGATAATATAAATATCAGCATATTACCATTTACACAACCAAAAAGCACTATTTGCACAAGAGTACAATTAGCATTGTCTATGTGGCATCCACAACATGCAAATACAAAAACTATGTTACCATTTACAAATAAACACTAAATAGCAATCTTAATTTATCACCCAGGGTTGAATGGAATTGCCCTGAAGAACATTCACACTTTTCCTTTCTGTGAAAGACTTTGTGTAGCTATATCTTACACAAATACAATGGCAAAACAAGATTAATATGCAGCTATTGGTTCATTTTACCCATTTGAACCTGCATAATGAAGAATTTCAGTTTTCTCATAGAGACCCCTGGTGTTGCGGGAGACAGTACAGACTGTGAATCAAGGCAAAACTCAGCGCCAATCCCAGCCCAGCTAATGCAGACATAAAGCTTTCTCCTACAAATGAATAACTGCATATCTTAATCAAGTTAGCATCCAGTTATTTCGGCTGGCAAATAAATATTTCTATAATGTTATACATGGGGCTCTTTCCCATCAGGGCTGGGCTATTAAAGTGATTACATTAGAGCCCCGATAGTATGAGAGATGGACACACGGTGACTTTTATGTGCCGGTGGGCCACAACATACAATTACAATAGCAAAAAAGTCATTTAGAGAGATCGCAGTAATATGAGAATGGACACGGTGAGCTGACCTCTCTGTCCTCTCATTTCAATGCAGCCATTTTGTTTCATGCAGTGAGGATCCATGGTGGCTCAGGGGGTAGTTTGTCCTCATTAGAGCGGCTCTGAATGGGAGCGTGGCACAGGCGCGTGTCCGACACAATCTGATAACACAGCTGAGGAGTGGGGAAAATCAATCTGCTGTCGGCATGACGAGGGGAAGTGTGAGGAGAGATGGCTTCCGTGGCACAAGAAAGGAGAAGGTCGGAAACAGGGTTTAAGTGAGGGGAAAAATTAGTCATGTTGTTGGCACTCAAACCAGTGATGATGATTTTGAAGCAGAAATGTGCTGACACTTTAAAGACTAACATATAGAGCATATAGGCACACACATACACACACACATACACACTGCCACCACTGCAAAGTCACTGTGATATTTCATCTAAATGCAGAGTGAATAAAGAGGCTGGATAAATTGGAAGCTCCACAGTTAAGTTTATCATTCATCATAAAGTCATCATGACCTCATTTTTTAGATGATCTTATGAGTAGTTACGTACAATAAATTTTACAGTGTTTTATTTCCACCTCTCCATCATCTCTTACTTTTTATCTCTCTTTCTCTCTCTCTCTCTCTTCAAAGCTCAGAACAGAACAAATGTACACTACCCTTCAAATGTTTGGGAACTGTAAGATATTTTTATGTTTTTGAAAGAAGTCTCTTATGCTCACCAAGGCTTCAATTATTTGTTTAAAAATACAGCAAAAACGGTATTATTGTGAAATATTATACAACTTCAAATAACTTTTTACTATTTTAATATATTTTGAAACGTAATTTCTTCATATGACGATAAAGCTGAATTTTCAGCATCATTAGTCTTCAGAGTCACATGATCTTTCAGAAATCACTCTAATATGCTGACTTGATGCTCAAGAATTATTAATGTTGAAAACAGTTGCACTGCTCAAAATTATTGTGAAAACCGATTTTAAGCTATTTTGTTAAGAAATTTAAACTATTGTTAAAATTTTCTGTAACAATGTAAAAGTCTCAAATAAACCTGATAGTGGGCATATTAAAAAATGTACATACACTTATGTCACATTTGTTAGCCGTAGGTGCAAACAGCGCTCATGTTAATTCGTGCCAAGCCTGAACCTCTTTGTTCAGATTTTGTCTCCTTCCACATTAAATTTATGAAAATTGTGTTTCTAATATTCCTTGAGCCTGGCCCATAACGGCCTTATTAAATCAATTGGGTATGATTATGCTGGATAAAAAAAAAAAAAAAAAAAAAAAATCAATGCCAGCCTGTAATTGCATATTACAGCGTTATTTCTGCATTGATATTGATAATATGTATGTTTACATTTCACATGATTAAAATCAATGTTGTAAAGTGAGTTATGACAGCTCCCGTTGATGAGTCACATTTATGGAGCGTGGTTAATAGGGTAGTTGATGCTTCACATAGAGTGCCATCATTTATCTCCATATAGAAAGCATCCAGAGCCAGAGAGAGGCGCTTTCTCTCTTTTTCTCTAGCTTATCGTTCTAGTGTTTCTTTTCTTCTTGCCATCTACTGTATTTTTTTCCTGATCTAGGCTATATATGCAATTTTACTATTCATTTATCAAGCTAACAAGTGAAGAATGATGCAGTAAAATAATAGTTTTTTTGTTGGAATACATACAAAAACAAAATTTAATTTGTAAATTTAATTAAGGGGAAATGTGTAACATTTTTACTTATTCTGGAAGTAAACTAATCATAAGCTGATTTCTAAAATAATTAAATACATTGCTCAGTTTGTCTGAGCGTCCCAACCAGCCTGACATAGCAACAACGGCTAGTGGGGGCAGGACTATCTGTTTGTCTGACCAGTGACAGACAGGGGGAGTGTTCAGGGAAACCTTAAAAAAAAATCATTATTTTCGCAATTACATTTTGACCAGGCAGTAGCGAAATTAGACACTTCACCATCCAGTCCTTAATTAGATTTACAAAACATTGAAATAATAGGATTTTATAAAAAGTTAGAGGGTTGTTTACTTGCATTCAACTGGAAAACAAGGTAAACACAAAAAACAAAAACAGTTATTTACAACGTAAGTGCATTATCATTTGACTAGTGGTGTACAATTTTAGAACTGTCCCATTTTAATCTTGAAAATTTCCCCCCTTTTGTATATTTGCCTCTGATTCAATCTTCTATTATAGCCAGAATTTGCACTTCCATTCCTGCTCGAGTGACGCGCCCATCACCCAAATGAGATTGGACTCCTCTGAAGGATGGATGCCCCTCTCCAAACTGTTTTCCCCCCTCTAAATAGCTGCGGCACTTTACGCTGCCACTCAGAGCGTTTTGTTGGTGCTCGGCACCTATGACGGCCTCACTCCTAATTGTGTTAGGGGGCTCTTTGGATTATGCGTTTTACTTTGGGATGCAATGTTTACTGCATGTTCCCCATATCAGGTGCCTCTGCTGGAGTTTGTGTGCGTAACCAGATCCACCTCAGGGACGCCTCTGCAGTAAAAAAAAATCAACACAAATGTGGGGATACATTTGGGGACACATACACATGGTAACAAGAACATGCAGTCTGCTCTCTGCACTGATATCTTGATCTTGAAAATACACCATCACCCACTGTAATAGCAATAATTTAATATTTGAATTTATTGAGGATACTTTTTTTATTATTTACTTTGTGTTCTGATGTAAATATTAATGTTAACAGCATAGCCTAACAATGAATTAGAACTTTAAAGGCAGATCTGGATTCTGTGGGAACAACATATTCTCAATATTCTGAATTGACTGCATTTCTAAGAACAAATGTAATACAATTGTACAAATACAAATGTATTATAATAATATTAATACTGTCACTCTTTAACAGATACAAAAGAAGAAAGGTTTGTGCACTGCAGGGGGAAAGGGCACTTTCACTTTAGCCGTCAGACAATTTTTTGTCATTAAAGAAATTTGGTCTATTAGGTAGAATTCGTAAGCCAGCCTTCTTACGTGTATGATCATAAAGCCGGGATTGGGAAGTGTGGGGAGAGGACCTGCATACCCCACCCCCGATCCCCATCCCCAGGTCTCAGTCTGCTCTGCCGGTGAAGCTTTAACTTTAATTAAAAGTTTGTTCCCTGTAGGTGACCTACATCCCTCAGCAAGGTGACTGAGAAAGAGAAGAAACTGATTATAAAAAAGGGTAAGTGGGAATAAATGATGGAAGTGTGGCAGAGGGAAAAAAAGCAAGAAGGAAAGTTGAATAGCTAGTCAAAACGGAGCCAAAACATGAAATAAAATAATCAATAAAATAGAATAAAAATGAATATTACATTACATAACATTATTCACACATATAATATATATACAGTATATAATATATATATATATATATATATATATATATATAATACAGTATATAAAATATATATATATATATATATATATATATATATATATATATATATATATATAACATTGTAAAAACCCAACATCTTTGGTGCAATTTTTTATATATATATATATATATAATACAGTATATAAAATATATATATATATATATATATATATATATATATATATATATATATATATAACATTGTAAAAACCCAACATCTTTGGTGCAATTTTTTTCCTTGTTCATGAATCATGTCTGATAGACAAACTTACCTCTAAAGAAAGAGGTTCATTATAGAGGACATCTTTCGACTATTCTTTTATCAGTAAGTGTTGAAACACTATGTCAGTGCTGATCATAAATCACAGAGTCATGATTATAAGACAGCAAGCATCTGTCTGCTAACACTTCCTCTGGCAAATGATAACTGAGAATCAGACTCTCAGGACGTGGCACCACGTTACACCTCCCTGAGCTCACCTAACTGAGGACCCCGATCTACAGGAGCTACCCCCTGTTCTTCAGCACGGCCCAAGGGGAGAAAGATGAGAGAGATGGAAGCACGGGGGGCTGGTGGGTGGGTCGAGGATGAGAGAGCTCTCTGTTTTACTTAGTGTCTGTCTCCCGGGCCGGCTCGCAGCTGAGCCCTCCTCTGACTGGGACTTTATCTGCGTTCAATCACAGCGCAGCTCCAGCAGGCCAGATCGTTGGCCACCCCGGGCTCCCGGACAGTGAAATATGGCCACAATTAGCCCCGGACACAGTTCAATGATGATAAAGCGCATTCGCACCTTTTACGCCATGATTAAAAGGCCTGCCCGCTCAGCCACTGATAGAGAGAACTAATTTCACATTATTATTATTATTATTAGCATTCCTTGATTGTAATGCACTGACCCATTCCTCCTCCTCTCTTTCAATCCCTTTCTTTTGTAGCATCCAAGCCTCGGATAGATGCCGAGGGGCTCTTTATCATTTACACATCAGCGGCTGTGCATTGCTCCCCTGTCTGCCCCATTTATTTCGCCTCTCTTTTCTATGTATACCTATACCACTCTATCTTTATTCACATCTATCAGTGCATACGCTGGGCTGCCCATCTGCCCGGGGCCACTTCTCTGGTGCCAAACAAACAAGACACCTGCAGAGAATATTACACAGTTCCGTCAGCAGAGAGCCTCCAATGTCATCCACGCAGATATGAACCCCACTGCCACGGAATAGATACACATATACAATCACACTGGAAAAAAAAAAACAGGAGCATAGTCACTCCTCACCCGAAAAGAGTTGATAAATGGAGGGGCCATAATGAAATGGAGACATCAAGGAGCATGAAAAGAGAGGACGAGAGAAAGAGAGGGGAGGGGGCCGTAATCCTGCAGGAACAGAACAGGGAAAAGAACAGGGGAGTGAGAAAGAGAGAGAGAAAGAGGCAGAGGAATAAGAAGGATCGCCTTTCGTCCGTGTTCCATCAAGGGAGAAATTACACATTTACTAAGGTTTTTTCTTAGGACGACGGCCCCCATAGATCAAACCACTGGATGTACGAGCCAATTTTCAACATGAAATATAGACACCAAGAATCAATTTCACCTGTGTTCTCTCCCCCCTCTCTCCTCAACACCAACGGCCGGACCCATGGATCAGACCATGGTTTATGTCTTTCCGTTATCCACATACTGTCCAATACACCTCCATTACGAATGTCGAGCATGTGTAAGATATAAGTATATTAAATAGACTTATTTAAATAAATCATGCTAGCTGGCTCTGTAAAAATCTGCTTTTTATCCTTTTACCAGGACGTCATGGGACACTAAATTCCAGTATTATGAGAATAGCCAACAAAGCAAACGTACAAAAATTAAATGAAGCAAAAACTACCAATCAATAAAAATGCATACAATATGATTACCTTTCAAATATAAGCACAATTTGCATAAGCACAGCATATTGTTTATAAATAGGCTAACATGCAGCGTCATATGCATATTCCCAGTGAGAAAGTTAATAACGACACTCCCAGCACATATCCAGACATTTTCAGGGGAGAACAAGCTTGTTGTGATAGCAGGATTATTCTCATGGTTTTTTGTGTATGAGGCGGTGGACTTTATGACATGTGATAGTGCTTTAATATTCACACGAGCAGCAAGAGATGCTTACACAGCTGTGCGTTCTGCACCTGGACAGCAGGAAGTGACTCAAGCCCACTTCCGTTTTGCTAAGAAATATATACAGCGGATGTTCGGTGCGAACTGCGTTCTCTTCTTCACTGGCTGACAAACAATACAGAAAATTGATTTTTCTGCATAGTTGAGGGAACAGACTTTTTTTTTTTATTGCTGTATAAAATACAGCAAAATACCGTCAACTGAATGTTTTAAGTTGAATATCATATTTCCATATGAAATAATAACATCTATGCAATGTGTAGTATTAATCGGGGTCAAAATGTGTATAAACTAACAATAATTAAAACAACTATCATTCACTGTGTTTTCTGGACATTGATCATTTTCAACATTGATAATAATACAGTGAGGAAAATAAGTATTTGAACACCCTGCTATTTTGCAAGTTCTCCCACTTAGAAATCATGGAGGGGTCTGAAATTGTCATCGTAGGTGCATGTCCACTGTGAGAGACATAATCTAAAAAAAATAATCCAGAAATCACACAATTTTTTAACTATTTATTTGTATGATACAGCTGCAAATAAGTATTTGAACACCTGAGAAAATCAATGTTAATATTTGGTACAGTAGCCTTTGTTTGCAATTACAGAGGTCAAACGCTTCCTGTAGTTTTTCACCAGGTTTACACACACTGCATCAGGGATTTTGGCCCACTCCTCCACACAGATCTTCTCTAGATCAGTCAGGTTTCTGGGCTGTCGCTGAGAAACACAGAGTTTGAGCTCCCTCCAAAGATTCTCTATTGGGTTCAGGTCTGGAGACTGGCTAGGCCACGCCAGAACCTTGATATGCTTCTTACAGAGCCACTCCTTGGTTATCCTGGCTGTGTGCTTCGGGTCATTGTCATGCTGGAAGACCCAGCCTCGACCCATCTTCAATGTTCTAACTGAGGGAAGGAGGTTGTTCCCCAAAATCTCGCAATACATGGCCCTGGTCATCCTCTCCTTAATACAGTGCAGTCGCCCTGTCCCATGTGCAGAAAAACACCCCCAAAGCATGATGCTACCACCCCCATGCTTCACAGTAGGGATGGTGTTCTTGGGATGGTACTCATCATTCTTCTTCCTCCAAACACATTTAGTGGAATTATGACCAAAAAGTTCTATTTTGGTCTCATCTGACCACATGACTTTCTCCCATGACTCCTCTGGATCATCCAAATGGTCATTGGCAAACTTAAGACGGGCCTAGACATGTGCTGGTTTAAGCAGGGGAACCTTCCGTGCCATGCATGAATTCAAACCATGACGTCTTAGTGTATTACCAACAGTAACCTTGGAAACGGTGGTCCCAGCTCTTTTCAGGTCATTGATCAGCTCCTCCCGTGTAGTTCTGGGCTGATTTCTCACCTTTCTTAGGATCATTGAGACCCCACGAGGTGAGATCTTGCATGGAGCCCCAGTCCGAGGGAGATTGACAGTCATGTTTAACTTCTTCCATTTTCTAATGATTGCTCCAACAGTGGACCTTTTTTCACCAAGCTGCTTGGCAATTTCCCCGTAGCCATTTCCAGCCTTGTGGAGGTGTACAATTTTGTCTCTAGTGCCTTTGGACAGCTCTTTGGTCTTGGCCATGTTAGTAGTTGGATTCTTACTGATTGTATGGGGTGGACAGGTGTCTTTATGCAGCTAACGACCTCAAACAGGTGCATCTAATTTAGGATAATAAATGGAGTGGAGGTGGACATTTTAAAGGCAGACTAACAGGTCTTTGAGGGTCAGAATTCTAGCTGATAGACAGGTGTTCAAATACTTATTTGCAGCTGTATCATTCAAATAAATAGTTAAAAAAATCATATATTGTGATTTCTGGATTTTTTTTTTTAGATTATGTCTCTCACAGTGGACATGCACCTACGATGACAATTTCAGACCCCTCCATGATTTCCAAGTGGGAGAACTTGCAAAATAGCAGGGTGTTCAAATACTTATTTTCCTCACTGTACATACATACATATACATATATATATATATATATATATATATAAAAGCAAGCAAACCCTGTGTCTCTGTGTGCATGTGACAAGTCTTCTGAAAGCTGTCTCCACTCTCCACTGAAGTTCACCTACAGTCATTGTCTCTGTCAGAACACAATTACTCCACGTCCAGGAAAGGGGCCCCGGCGATAAGCAGTGGGAGGGTCTTCATGTAAAATTCACTTAGGTGCCATATTTTTCCTCCTGGACAAGATTAATTGTATTATAACTCGTTTCAGGGAAGAATAATGGCAGGGCCGGCATTCTCCTCAAACACTCCGCTCACGGGTATTTCTTAATCCATCCTGCAGAATTGAGGTTAAGAGGGATCTCCTGGAGGTTATCTGACTCCCCTACAAGAGCCAGCAGAGATTGATGGGCTAAAGAGACTGAGATGCGATGGTCATATTCATATGGTAATGCCCCATTGTCGCAAGCAGCGCATGGTTTTCCTAATCTCAGCTGTAGTGAAATTGAGCCAAGCGCTTTATCATGTGCTGCAATGATGCGGCAGGATAGGCCACAAAGCATGTGTTCCGAATTAGACGTGTTTTGTAGAACATGGATTATTTCCCGTGGAAATCTGAGAAGTAAAATGATAACTCAATCTGTGACTCTTTTGGTGTTTTTTTTATCTACAGTATGAATTCCAGTATTTGAAGAGATGAAGGATCTTGCAACAAAAAAAAAAAAAGATTTTAAAGGGCCGTCCATCAGGGATTATAGTGTCACGTCATGTTTTTCTTAAATCCATCAACAATGTATAACTGAGCACATATTATCAGATTCAAATCCTTGTAATATATTGTGCAATGCATAAATGTCAGACTATTCATTGTATGATCATGACTAATAACACTGAGTTTCAATAACTGGCTCTGTCTATTCATCCATGATCTGTCCAATATGGCTTTTTTCAAAATGATTTTGACTGCTGTACAGTATAATGCCATCTTAATTCTACCTCTTTTAATGTTCAGCACGAAATACCACAATACAAGCTTAAAGCTAAACTAAGTTATGCATCAAAATGACAATCACAACATATTTGCAGAAATTAAAAAGGTGGTGTTGTAAAAATAGCTGCTTAATGTTTAAGACAACAAAACTGAAATCACAGAATTTAAATTAATTGAAAAAATATACTATAAAAAAATACTCTATTTACTTACTTTCTTAATACACATTAAGGTCTCATCTTATTGTGAAAGATTCATCGATGTCATTAAAAATATATATACAGTAGTTAGTCTTCAAATACTTAATCGAAATGTCATGAAGCAATTATACTGTATATTACAGTAAGTCACTTGAGACATTGATTTAGCAACTATCACTATTCGGTCTGTCTGCATTCTGGTAATATCCACTTTCATAATACAATCTCTATACAGAATGAATAAAATCCCACCCCACATTTTTCTCATTGAATTTTCTGTTTCACTCTGAAGAATGTAAATGGGTTTGCAAACAGCAATTTATGTTTACTTAACAAAAATGTAAATTCTGACATCATTTACTCACCAAAACAATGCTGAACCCCACTGACTTTTATTGTATGAAAAAAAAGAAAAAATAAGACATTGTTCAAAATATATTTGTTTGTGCTCCACAGATGAAAGAAGGTCATACAACTTTGTAACAACATGAAGGGGAGTAAAATATGGCAGAATTTACTTTAGGAGTGAACTATACCTTTAATTTTTTTTTTTAATTGTCAAGTGGTCAGAACCATGGCCCAGTGGTTAAAATACATGCTCTTTAAACTCATGCAGGCGATACAAGTTTCAAATCTAACTTGTGACATTTCCTGATCCTGTTCCCCCCTCTTCTCGCCCATTATTTCCTGTCCTCTCACTGTCCCTATAAATAAAAGTGGCAAAAGGCCAAAAATAATATTGTGCACTCTGATTAAGCAGAGTTGATATTGTGACTGCAGCAAACCCTCTGACCAATAGCTTGTTTCTGCAGTGGCATGTGGACAGATATCTGTAGGAGGATTTGATTAAGTTAGATGCAGTGTTTTTGACTCCTGGTCAGTCTTTCAGCACCCATTGGATTTCTGCATCCAAATGCTTGTGCGTGCATTTTTCTCCATATCATCTGCACACCTCCCAGGTCGCTAATCAATAGGCATATTAATCATTCAGGAGAAAAAAATGTGACAAACCAATTATTAATCTGCCCTGTCAAGTCCAATACAGTAATGAATTTACTAAAAATGGTCTTCACTTCATCCATTCATTAACTGCTGATGGGTGGCAGACTTCACAATGTCACTGGATTTTCTCTAGTATTGATGCCGGCCTGGCAGCTAATTTACAACCTTGCCTCTTGTGCAGAGCCCTAGTCTGCACTAATAAAATGGAGCTTGATAATCGTTAAGGGGCCTGTCGGACAGCAGGCATGGCTTCGTCTGCCTGTACCAAGCCCACGAGCACAACACCGGATCCAAAACTAACAGGTCAGGTGTGTACACAAAATGTGGATGCGCCTATTACCAGCTTATGTGTGTTCTCGTGTGTAGGTTTACTCTCTACAGCTGCAGTAGTTGACAGAAAGGCAGGTTGCACTCTGGGAAGAGAGAGACACTCACTGTCATTTCCATAGCGGGCAGCCATCTCGCTGTCTGCTCTCTCTCTCTCTCACACACACACACACACACACACACACACACACACACACACAATCACAGCAGCCTATTAAGTTCGCAGCAGATGATACACAACTCCACGGACCCACAACTGTCACTGCAAGAGGCACCAACTTCCCTTCATCATTTACTTACAGTATGTCTTCATCAGCCTTTATTGATGGGTGTTTTACACCCCACTAAACCTATTGACTACATAGAGATCAAAGACAGATGATGCATTGAGAAATCATTTACTGGGTGCAACTCTCCCTTGTAAGTTCAATTAATGATCATTCCATGAGTCGAGCAGCTTGTGTTTTGAGGTGTGATTGGAAATATCACAAACAAACTGGATTTGTTTGAGCTAGGCTTTAAATCCAAGTCTGCATCAGCGTAAAACAGCTTTGGTGGGCCCAGACTAAGATCATGTACTATTTATACACTTACTGTTGTCAAGTGCTGAACCCTCTTCTCAGCCCCACAACCCCGAATTTGCATACAAATGAAGTTCTAAATGGGCTCAATGACATAATTGACTTGCAATTAGAAATATTCCAGAGCTGGTCACTTTGCAGTGGACAGAGCATGAGCAAAATGAGGGGAAAAAGGCCTGTTTAGCATATTAATGAAGCTCATTAGCTGTCACTTCACCGAGCTGACAAGAGGACTTATATATGCAATGGCCCCACAGCTTAATTTGAAATGTGAGTTCTCAACACTAATTGTTTTTGAGCATGTTTCTTTAGATCATTGAAGAAATCGTGTCATTTTGGCAGCTGCGGAAGACGACTGCGGGCAATACAGACTGCACGCATCAAATCTAATATCAGAATGTTTCTTTAATTCAATTGACATTCAAATGCGCAAGATGGGATATATAAACATGAAAAAGATGAGCAAAATAAGGGTCTTCATCCTCAGTAGCTGTGCGTGTTCAATCAAATCAACACTATAATGAAATAGAGGGTACTTTGGTGGTGCTTTCATGTATTTGATGGAAATAAATGATTGTAATACCCAAATACCATATTATTTAGGCCACATTGTATTCCAAGTTATTATCATGATCTCTGCTCACAAACATTGTATCACCATGCTAAATTTATATGTATGAATTTAACTGACGTCATAGGACCAGGGCTGGTATGAAAGTTTGGGCCAGAAAAAAAAAAAAAAAAAAAAAATTATAATAATAATAAAGTTTAGTCAACAGAAAATGTTTCTTTATATATATAAAATATATAAAAAAATGTATATGTATATATATATATATATATATATATATATATATATATATATATATATATATATATATATATATATATATATATATATATATATACACACACACACACATTAGTTTAGAATTTTCTCTTTTATTATTACTAAAAAAACACTTTTAGGAAATATAGTACATTGCTAAGAATACAAATTGATCAACCTTTTGAGGTGGGACCATATAGATCAGTGGGTGGGATCAGTGAATGCAAATAAAAATCTAAACTACTGGCCCAACAGTAAAAAAAAAAAAACTTATTGTTGAGCCACTGTATTTTTCAGTAATCACATTTTTGGTGAGTGTGCCAGCGTTATCTTGCCACAGTTTATATACAAATGAATCAAAGACAAACTGGATAGAGCAGTCAAGATGAAACGTCTGTGGTTGAACAGCAAGCTTGAAATAGTCTGAGATACAGAGGTAAGTGACGGGCCACTGCAGCTCTCCACTGTAAGGAAGGGTAAGGAATGAAGCCAGGCTGCCTAATTATCCACTGGTGTAGTTTGTGCCAGCCTCGGCATGTGTGTGTGTGTGTGTGTGTGTGTGTGTGTGTTTGTGCGTGTGCCGAGGAGGTTGGTGGTTATCGCATAGACAGCTTTAGCACCCCCACATTGTAAACACGGGCCCCAGTCGCTTCCCCCGGCTTGTTAACATCATCTGCGTCACTCAGCACACCGTTACTGTCAGGTCCTCGCTGCGCCTGCCGCAATCAGCATTAACCATGTCAGCCCCTTAATGGGCCCGCCATAAAACCAGCTGACAGGCCAGCCAGCGTCGATCTGCGCCTAAGACAAACTGCCTTCCCGCCCTCCGTGCACACATACACTTGCCCACACACACATACTGTAGACACAGTCTAGTTAGCTCAAATACACACAGCCACACACACAAATAATGTCTCATCACTTGCCATCTCCCCAGCCTGCCAGACTCACTAGTGCGATGGAGGTTGTGCTAAGAGATTATAATAACAAAAACACGGCCACCCAGATCCATTCTCCTGTCAACAAGTGGAGAAAAGCCACTTGATAACGCCGCTCTTTCTAAGCTGCCATTTTTCTACCATTCACTGACCCTCCACTGGGTCTGTAACTGCACTGTGCAAAATATTACTCTATCATCTCTATGAAACTGTGCCATTTTTTTGTGAACACACACTGCTTTTCCTTTTTTTTTTATACAATGAGCTCGGTGTTACAAAGCCGTTCTCTAGCTGAATGGTACAGTAGTCGATATAATTATACTATTGAAACGTAGACACTCTTGGTATTTGTTTGTTTTACACTTCATGTAAGTGGTATGCACTTGTGTATGCACACAAGTGTTATGGAAAATCAAATGGATTGGTCCTAGATGACTGAAACCTACACTGTGGTTATACAAATTAGTTGCTTGTACCTTGGAAGGCCTCGTTTTGCAAGGTGAACTCCAAAGCAAGCACACATTTCACATATTGGTCCTGTCTATGTATTGGATGCATGCTGGATCAAATAAGACAAAGTGCCTCCTTCAAGGTTAAGCATAACTTCAGATGAGATCTGAAAAGGGAAAACACAAAGTTATACTATTAAAGCTTTTCGGAAATAATAATGCCCAACCACGATCTAATGGCAATATACAGTAGAATATTAATAGAGTAATGGCAGAGTTCATACAGGATCAACACTCAAAAAAATAACTTTGCTGCTTGTTCAATTTAGATGATTAAAAAATTAGCTAATGCAACATATATTATTATTATATTACACACATACACAGACAATTCTTTCTTTCTTTGTGTATGCCAGAAAAGAAAATCAATATCAACTAACTATCAAACAATGTCTTGTAAAAAAATAAATTACTAAAAACATATAATGGTTATGAAGTAATTTATTGTGCTAAAAATGAGAAAAGTCTTTAGAAAATGATAGGCAGTGCATGTGATCTGAGACACTGTGTTGCAAGTGTTGAGACCCAGGCTCAAATATCGCTCAGTCCACCTCATTCTTCATTGCACAGTAGTCAAAACTAAGTTTGTACAATACCACTCAAACAAAATCACTAAAATGTTTGAGTGAATTATGTATGTGGTCCCTACATGCATAAGGGTAACTGTATTTGTGCTGATTAGTTTATAGATTTTTGTGCTAACGTGATTTGGTACCTGAACAAGTTAACAATATCAGCTATCAATGGTATAAGCTGAGAGCATCAGCTCAGAGAGAATGACAGGCCAATAAAAAAAACAAAAAACATCCCGAATCACTCTACTGAATTCAGACGCTTGACATTCAGATTTTCACATGACTTCACTACAACAAAACTCAACATCCTGAAGCACAGGTCCTTCTGCAGATCATTCAGGTTGAAGACGCTCTCACATACAGTGCCATCCGTTGGGACATAAAAGCAAGGGGACGCATGAGCATGTCAGATGGTGGCCTTTACGTAAACGGCTCTTGGGGCACAAAGGCTAACTACCTCCTCGCCCCCAGCCGACGGCTGCTTTTTCGGACGGCGCTCTGAGACGATGCCTCTCCAGGTAGACCGAAATGGCCACCACTGCGAATGCGCTTGACCTTTCCCTCCCTGCTCTAATCTGATTGTGCCTCCTTTATGTAATCAGCCGCTAAAGGTCACTGAGCTATTTAACATGGGAACCCTTTAGCTATGGAATTTGCCTTGCAGTAAATTACCTTTATTATGTTTCACTCACATGTCACCCATGCAAAAAGCTACTTAACTCCTTGGGTGTCAAGAGTCTTACAAGCGATAATGTTAATGGTTAATCGTTACTGTAACACTGTCCCATTCGAGGGTAAATCATTTGATATATCGGTAAATGGAATGAAGAGACAAGGATTTTACATGAGGGCTACTCTGACTCACAGGTAAGTGCGAATGACTGGTCGAGCAAATTTAATGGCACCTTTGAACATAATTGTGTGTGTATATGTGAAGTACATTTGAGGCGCACAAAGTAAATCCGTGTGTCGGAAGAGAGGATAAAAAAAATCTCAAGAGAAATTAGAGCTTGACCATTGTATATGTCTTGATATTTATTACTGCAGTGTTGAAGCAAAGCGTAGACCATCAGATAATATCAAATCCATACATGGACAACTGTCAGATATGCAAAAATAAAATATTAGGCCCAGTATGTCATTCTGCGCTGGGTAATGACAAGTCAGGGAAAATTGATGGATTTATCATTCATTTTGGAGTTTCGTAAATCTCTGTTTTTCGGTCTGACAGTTGTATGTGAGTCAATTATGCCAGAGATCTAAAATTCAGTTCTTAATACAAGAATTCACTCTCTCTGAGAAGAGAGAGGAACAAAAAGTGGCCTAACATGGAACTGACTCTGCATATATAGTATTTTATCTTATTTTTACATTATTTTTTAATTGCAGAAGAGGTTCAAGATGAGCTACAAAAAATAGGCCTATATATTCAAAAGTAATGCATCAATGCTACAACCCTTTCACAAAACTTTTCAGACATTGCCTATATACCTAAAAAAAACTCATGAAACGTAAAATTATGAAGCACACTTTATTATACCATGCAGAAATCAGAGATTTACAAATAAAACATATTTCAGTTCTGTCCTTCAGATTTCCTTTCCATTTCCACTGCAGCAGAACAATCGCTTCAATTCAAACGGAAGCATGAAACTGTAAGGCTCTTAAACCCTCACAATATAACACAGCACAGTCCTGAAAAGGGTCCAAATGAGATAATTCATGTCTGTTTGCTCTAAATGGGAAAGCATCGTTTTCTAATAGAATCATATTTCACCCAGACTAAAAGCTTCCTCAGGAACAATTAAAGATAACGAATGAGCAATGCCTTATTCAAACTGATCCCTCCACATATGCAGCCATAACTCTAGACCAATTGTAAAATTGCCTCTTTGCGAATGTGCTGCTACGTTTAATATGATGTTACAGTCTCTTTCATTAATCAACTGCTAATGAGATTGAAGCCTTACTGTTGACCAGGGCTAAGTCCTGCTCACTCAGGTTGTGATAGCCATTTTCACAAAGAAACGTTTTTCATTTACACAGGCTCTACAGTCGAGTAAAAGAGAATGAATAAATAAATTCAAGAATGCAACAAAACACACACAATGTCAACAATTGCTTAATTTTTGTGATAACTCCAGTAAGCATCAAGAGATCCAAAAAAATCTACTACAATATAACGTAAAAAGTTATAAAAGGAAAATATTGCATTAGAACTAATGCAGGAACAACAGCTTTTCAGACATTAGCAAAGACACAGCTCTATGGAGAGACTTTCTATCCGTTTTCTTTTCTTTTTTTTTTAACCAGGCTCTATTTTATTTAAACAATCAGCTAAAACAGTAAACTAAAATAATGCAAAACAAACCAAGAAAAGAAAGTACTACATCTGAATAAGTGCAGTAAGAAACCTCTGTAAATTCTTCTGGTAGTTTTCATCGCCTAACTCTTTTTAGTAAACTTTATTAAATACAGGATAAAAGTAGTACAAGAAGATAATTCCCAGTAAGACAAGTGGTACAAATTAGCATAAAAAAGTTAATGTTCCCCCATTGGTGTACTTTATCTTAAAGCAATATTAGAGTACACTCTCTCTGTTCTGGTGTAATATTCTTAAAACTTATTCATGCTTATACGGTACCAATTACACACATCTATCCGATTAAAAGTGATGTAACAGTGCTGAAAATGCCATCCCTCCGCAGTACTTATGCCTATCCTTTCAGAGTAGTGTCATTTAAATGAAAGACACCCAGTGCTGCAGGGCTGACCAGTCTCATTCTATTACTGAGACTCGGATGTAGTCTATTTTCTGACAGTGTGAAATTCGAGTGAAATAAAACTTTTACTTTTCCCAAGAGTGGCAAAAGTTTAGAAAAATGTTCCTCTAGAGAAGCCTAAAAGCATCTCTAGATGGCTTGAGGATGTGAAATGAGCGCTTTAATGTGCCGATTGCTTCTTCCCAGCCAGGGGTCAGGTAAATACTGTTC
Source organism: Squalius cephalus (assembly GCF_949319135.1). Lineage (NCBI taxonomy): Eukaryota > Metazoa > Chordata > Actinopteri > Cypriniformes > Leuciscidae > Squalius > Squalius cephalus. The sequence goes on along the minus strand of NC_137128.1, from coordinate 31,141,463 downwards.
AGATCACATAATGTGCTGGTAATATTTTGTAGATCATGTTTCTATTATTTAAATGACATTGTGCAAGGGAGGGAATCACACTGGCACACGGAAAGGTTGAGCAGTGAAGGGAAATGATTTAATGTAATGGGAGGAATAAAGCATCATTAGCGCAAATTAACTATTGTCAGTCGAGGTGATCTTGTTGGGTGCTAATGCTATTGGCAGCCGCTGAAGGTGGCAATTTATGCACAGGGGGTGGGGTGAAGTGAAGTGCACATCAGCATGCATTTAGTGCCCAATGGCAGGCGCGGTCACAGTCGTTCCATTGGGTTTTGTCTCGTAGAGTTTAAGTAGTGCCAAGATGAGGAATGCCCATGTTTAATTCACGCCGCTTATGTTTAACTTCAGGCCAGGAATGGGCCGCAGTCCATTAATTAGTAACAAACGGCCGTTCAAAACAAGATCTGCCTTGTACAGGTCGCCCATTTTCCTAGGTTTGAGAGGCTGCAGTTTTACCTCCGTCACCTGCCAAGCACTTTGACGGTAAAAAATTTAATTTCAAAAAAGTTTTGGACAGCACTGATACAAAACAATTACAAAAAAATTATAAATATATCGCTTTGCAGTTCCTGTGGGTTTCTTACTAAAGTTGCCAAATAACATTTTAAGACACACTTAGTTGTTGTTGTTGTTGGTGTGGGTGTGGGTGAACCTGCTGAATATTCATATTTCAAAAAGTACTATTCATATGTAAAACAATTTAATAAGGACAAAAAGTACTGAGTGCTCCTTTAAACGTCTATTCTGAGTACAGACCTCAATATACAAGACCCGAGATATCACTTTCAGCTATCACTTAAGCTTGCTCTTACCTGAGACTCCCATGACAGTACTGGTCTATGGGATCATCCAAAAGAATCCATTTGGCAGCTCCTTAAAAACAAACAAACAAAAACATCAATCATATTGTAAGTTGAAAAAGGGCTATACCAAAAGAAAGTAAATGAAAACTAAAATGAAAATTCTGTCATTAATTACTCACCCTCATCTTGGGAACACAAATTAAGATCTTTTTAATGAAATCTGAGTTTTCTGTCCCTCTATGGACAGCCTACGCAACTACCACTTTCAAGCCCCAGAAAGGTAGTAAAGACATCATAAAAGTAAACCATGTAACCCAAGGAGTTTAACCTCAATTTTATGTTTTTTAAGTGACACGAGTGCTTTGTTTGCGCAAAAAAACATAATTTACCAATTTATTTACAAAATATTAATCTCCGACGCACAATCGAATGCACGAATGAATGTCTTACGGGTTTGGAACGGCATGAGGGTGAGTAATTAATATGGTAATTCCAAATGTGGTAATTCCACACTGTAGCCTACTACTTCAACCCCGGTTATGATTCATTTTCCCAAGAAATGTCAAACTGTCCATTTAAACAAGAAAAAAGCTTGACAGCAGCCGAAATTAATATCACAGGAGGACGGACAAAATGCTGCTTTCTCTCAGAATGAGAACCAAACTGATATAGGGTAGAGTGGGGGAAAACACCCCCCTACTGTTTTTCCCAAAATAACAAATAGATAAAGATATGTTTTGTTGTTACTACGGACTAAGTTGACAAGAGTGATGTAGAAGTATTCACTGTGAAGCTTACACCGGTGACGTACCTGAGAGAAAACAGATTTCACAGTAGCCTAAGTGATCTAATTTTCAGCAGTAAGAAAAAAAGTGTTGTATTGGGGGAAAAAAGCTTGTTGTTTTGCAGAACATCACAATTATAAATGATATGAGAATAGTAAGGCCTGTAGTTAGGGAGTACATGTTATTTAACGAAAATATAAATATATTTTAGAATGAAATATATTTTTTTTTTCAAACCTTGTCTGTGGGGTAAAACGCCCCAGGGAGCATGGCTTCCCACTACCATAATTACTGTAGTGTAGTTACCATGGTCTGAACATCACATCCTTTGTTTTCCCATCAAATATAATCTAACTAGGTGGCTGAATAAAAATATTTGGACTTTATTTCTTAAAATTACCTCAAGTTAGCATCAGCTAGCCAGTTAGCATCAGCTAAAGACATTTTTAAAATAGGCTGATTTTCAGCATGTTTCATTCATAAATATTAATATTTATCTATTGTTATTTTGGCTTGTATTTTTAAGTTTAAGCTAAACTGCTTGTACTCTGATTTTTCTGTAAATGTATAAAACAAATTGCTTTTTTCAGAATGGGGGCATTTTACCCCACCTGTGGGTGTTAAAAATCTAATAACATGAAAACTCTGGATATTTTTCACACTTGGTTTAAATGTCATTGTCACTAAAACTAGGATAACTGAATCTAGACACATTTAACTTTTGTTTCACAAGAGGGAAAAAATACACAGTGCTTAAGGGGGGCATTTTCCCACACTCTATCCCAGTGGTTCCCAAACCTGTCCTGGAGGACCACCAACACTGCACGTTTTCTTTTTCTCCCTTGTCAAACACACCTGATTCAACTCATCAGCTCATTATCACATGGGTTAATGAGCTGATGAGTTGAATCAGGTGTGTTTGACTAGGGAGAAAAAGAAAACGTGCAGTGTTGGTGGTCCTCCAGGACAGGTTTGGGAACCACTGCTCTATCCTATCTTACGTCATTTTCATAATAAAGACGTGATTCGTTCGTTGTGTTTATTGGTCTGAATTTCAATGCCAGGAAATCGCACATTAACTTACCTCTTGCTGTCCGCCAAACACTCCGGCTCAATAGAGATCATGTCTCCTGTAAGTTTCTTCTGCAGTAGCAGCACGAACTACTGCGCAACATGGAAACATAGTCTGTATTTTGTTTGGTATTATTTTGCTGTAGGCCCTAAGCGTTAACTTTCGACGCAATTTCTTAAACGCAGACGTTAGCTAGGTTACGTCAGCTCAGTGGGGATAGTGTACATGTATTTTTTAAGGTCGGTTTTCTCTTTTAGGTAAACTACCCTCATTGGGGAAACAACAGTTTGAAGGGAGCTTACAATACCTAAATCAAAGTTTCTTTGCCTAAATTAATAACACGTCTAGCTTAATAGGGCACCTGAAAGTGACGCTATCGGCTACGCCCCCTGGAGTACGGAGGTCTGTAACCGTCGAGAGACATTACCATAGTAGACTGTAAAAAATAGGACATTACACAGAACACAACACACACACACACACACACACAAAAAATCATATGATGAGGTCCAAATTTCTGAGGCCACTTGAAAATAAACAGATTTTTTTTTAAAAACATCATTTTGAAAAATTATAAACAAAATGTATTTGTTAAAATAAAGAAGAAATAGCCTATTTAAGATTTTAAGAAGCAAATTTGTGGCATCAGCCATGTGGAGTTCATTTCGGTGGAAGTGTTAAAAAGAGGACAGACCAAATGCTACGACATTCTGAAAATCATGTACATTTTTTCAATTACATTTTTTTTTTACTTAATTTGTGATGCTGATAATATAATATGTAGTTTTAAAAAAAAGGACAAAAGTGAGCATTTCTACTAGTGCATTCAGACTTTTGAACCAATTGTATAGAGTAGGCCTATATATAATTACCAGTGAACACAGCAAGGGTTTATTGTTATTAATTAAATTTATATGACTGAGACAAAAGAGCAGCAGGGAGACACATGATCATTTCTGCTGCACTGAACAGCTAGTCACGTGTGCGGTGAAGGAATAAACCCCTGCCTGTTAATTAACCCAATGATAAACAGGCTTTTCCCACACACATGTGGCTGTTGCCATGAGTCTCCTGAGTGTTTCACGCACACCGATGAACCCCTCATGGGGTGTGTGGGAGTGGAAGAACAGATTAATTGTGGTACGATAACAGATATGCTGATAAGTGATGTGTGTCCAGGGGAAATGTAGAGGTTTCTTTTTAAACATCAGGCTGGTGTGATGTTCTAAGGAGGTGGGGCCCATCATCGCGGTGACATATCTAAATCTCCTTAGTTGGCGAGGTCTAACAGATTATCAGCCAGATTTGAGTAATAGACTCCTCATTTAGCCTTAATGCGTTTTGCATAGAGAGCAACCTCCTCTCATCATTCTTAAAGATGAATCGTTGTCCCAGGCAAAATTTTAAAGATATTAGTCTACCGGCAACTGCATAAATCATAAGATTTTTACTAATGGGACCAAAGCTAAACACAGTCCTACCCTCTTAAGCACACAAAGAAGATTATTATAATGATGTCAAGGTTGTTGCTCCACAGGAGCCTCTGTTATTTACATGAGGTGTTTTCGCAGGAATATAACCAATTTAAATAAAAAAAACATGTAATTTGTAAGATGGCTACAGATCATTTTAAAAATAATTCTTTATAATTGAAATAAATGTATGCTTTTAAATATAGATTTTTCATTCAGGATTGATATACAAGTATTTCTCAGAACATAACACATTGGCTATGCAGTGCACACCGTTGTTGAAAATAACAGCGTAATACACTAATTAAAAGATGAAAAACATTATGGCAAAAAAAAAAAAACATAATAATCCATGGTTCAGATGAGTCACTGAACAAAATGTCAAGGTTTTCTCTTGGCTCAGCTACCTGACACTGCTGAGACAGAGACCACTGCTCAGCCTCAGTCAGTCCAGATCTGTAATAGTGGGAAAATGTCAGAATGCCCACTCAGACTAATGCAATGCTGAAGGGCCTCTCATTAGACAAGAGAGCAGAGCCTAGTCTGAAACAAATCCAAGAGAACAAAATATTTTTTTTACACAAAAAAGTATATATATATATATATATATATATATATATAATTTTTTAGTAAAAAAAATATTTTGTTCTCTTGGATTTGTTTCAGACTAGGCTCTGCTCTCATATATATATATATATATATATATATATATATATATATATATATATATATATATATATATTAGTGCTGTAAAATACACACATGCATATATATATACAGTACTGTGCAAAAGTCTTAGGCATGATAGTATTTTCACCCCAAAAAATGGTTTCAAGCCAGTTATTTATATCTCTTGCTGTAGAGTGTGAGTAGGAAATCAGTTTACATTTGCAAACATTCCTTTTGCCATTAATTGTAATAATCCAGTGAGATTTTTGTATGAGTCTGACAACAGCCGGTATGCTTATGATCTGATCTCACCATCATCGAGTCCATCTGGGATTACATGAAGAAACTGAGGGAGACTAAATCCAGAAGAACTGTGGCAACGTCTCCAAGACCCTTGAAGAAACCTGCCTGCAAAGCTACAGTACTGTGAAAAGTGAGGATGCTTTCAAAAAATAATGTCATAAATGGATTTTATCAATCAACTTCTATTAACTAAATCAAATCAATATTTGCTGTGACCACCCTTTGTGTTTAAAACAGCTTTTGTCCTAGGTAACTTGCACATCATTTTTCAGGTAGCTTTGCACGCAGGTTTCTTCAAGCGTCTCGGGGACGTTGCCGCAGTTCTTCTGCATTCAGTCTCAGTTTCTTCATGTAATCCCAGTTGGACTCGATGATGGTGAGATCAGATCTCCGTGTGGAGCACCGGCTGTTGTCAGACTCCTTGTGCATACAAAAATCTCACTGGATTATTACAATTAATGGCAAAAGGAATGTCTGGACATGTAAACTGATATTTCCTACTGACACACTAAAGCAAAAGATATAAATAACTGGTTTAAAACCTTTTTTTGTGTGAAAATACTAACGTGCCTAAGACTTTTGCACAGTACTGTTTATATAAATACATATCTGTGTGTGTGTGTGTATATGTATGCATATATAGGCCTATATATATATATATATATATATATATATATACAGTGCTGGTCAGAATTATTTGCCCCCTAGGTAAATATGATCAAAGATGGCTATAAAAAATAAATCTGCATTGTTAATCCTTTTGATATTTTATTAAAAAAAATAGCAAAAATCTAACCTTTCATTGAAGTAAAATAATTGAAAGTGGGGTGAAAATCACATTAGGAAATAAATGTGTTTTCTCCAAAACAATTATTTGCCCCCTTTTATTAAATACTTTTTGCAACCTCCTTTTTCCAAGATAACAGCTCTGAGTCTTCTCCTATAATGCCTGAAGAGTTTGGAGAACACCTGACAAGAGATCAGAGAACGTTCCTCCATACAGAATCTCTCCAGATCCTTCAGATTCCCAGATCCATGTTGGCGCTTCTTCTCTTCAGTTCAGCCCACTCATTTTCTATAGGGTTCAGGTCAGGGACTGGGATGGCCATTGCAGATGCTTGGTTTTGTGCTCAGTGACACATTTTTGTTTTTGATGTTTGTTTTTGGATCACTGTCCTGTTAGAAGATCCAAACATGGCCCATTATAAGGTTTCTAGCACAGGTTGTCAGGTTTTGATTTTGTATCTTTTGGTATTTGATCGAATCCATGATGCCATTTATCTGAACAAGATGTCCAGAACCTCTGGCAGAAAATTAGGCCCACAGCATTAAAGATAGAGCAGAGTATTTCATTTTACACATGGGGTACTTTTTTATCCCTGTATGAACCAAACCCATCTTAAGTGTTTGCTGCCAAAAAAGCTTTTTTTTTTTCTTTTTCTTTTTCATCTGACCATAGAACCCGTCCCGTTTGAAGTTCCAGTAGTGTCAGTTACTTTTCAAACGTTCTAAGGACAGATTAAACTTTTTGGCAGCAAACACTTAAAATGGGGGTTGGTTCATACTAGGGATAAAAAAGTACCCCATGTGTAAAATGAAATACTCTGCTGTATCTTTAATGCTGTGGGCCTAATTTTCTGCCAGAGGTCCTGGACATCTTGTTCAGATATTGTTCAGATATTGTACTGGATTCATGCAATTGAAATTAAATGAATTAAATAAAATGTATTTAAAATTAAAAACGCAGTTATATAATACAAATATATAAATAGAAGTATGACCTAAAAGTGTTATACCTACTGGGAGGATTAAAGTCCTACATATATTTGTGTATTAATTTAACTATATGGACAGAACATGTTCAAATGCTTTTGCCCTAACCTAGGACAATCTCTCTGTTATTAATAATGTAATGCTCTATTTCTCTTTAAAATACATGCCACTGGGTTTGAAATGTAATGCACGTGACATTGATATATTTTTAAATGTGGCAAAAGTGTCCAGATACTTTTTAGGGCCACTCTATATTTCTTTGCTCTTATATCCGAGTATTATATAGGCCTACTTGAAAATCCAATAACACAGAACATATAACAAAGGGACTTCTACCGTTGAGAACAAGAGAAGCTGAAGTGTCGGCTGTACAGCAGAATCAAAAGCCTGATGCTTTGTTTCTGTGCCTCTGTAGAGCTTTTGTGAGCCCTTGCTTCTGGAGGGCTGTCACACAAGAGTACATCTCTCCCCTTCATTAGACATACTTCCGTCTGCGGCGCCCTATATCAGTCAAATTAAACACACCCCACGTGTGCTCGGGGACCAGTGTCGTCGCACTTTTACACTTTCAATCTTTCAAACTCTGCGCCGTTGAGGCACACACGTGCTCTCGAACCAAGTCCACCTCTAGTGTAGCATGGGTTTGTTTTGTAGATTTAATTCGACAGTGCTTTTAACAGGAGCCCGCTGCTTGTCAGATGCGATGGCTGTGAAGAGCCGGAGATGTTCTCTTGAAGGGGCTCTGTGAAGCGCAGTCACTTTGAACAATCTCGCGCAACCCACGCTCCGAGAGGTGCTGTTCGCACGCCGAGGGCCCCTCTCTCTTCCTTCACCCTTTCTTCTGCATTTCTCCTCTTTCTCATAAGTGGAAACTTGCAAGGGGGGTTGGAGAGGTCGGTTGCAAGCCTAGTCCGACTGGAAGCCCTTCTCTTTTCTCTGAGTGTCTAATTCCTCAAGTTACACACCAGGGAAGCTTTTCATGTTTGTCAAAGCGAAGACGACTTTGGTCATGTCTCTCTTACGCTTTCATCCCGAGTGGGAGGGGGGCCGACTCTCGATGTTCCTTTCAGTGGGACGCTTTGCTCATTAGTGGAAGGGACTTGAAGCTCCAACACAACATGTCTCCTCTGAAACAGGTGTGGAGGAAAAGGCCAGCGGGCCGGAATGGCCCCTGCAGGCTTACTGTAAGCGCCGCTGGTCGCTGTGCCAAAAAAGCGGGGGAGTGAAGGAGACGGAAGGACAAACATGGGCTGATGTGATGTGTCTGTTTCCTGACACCAGACATCCAAAGCTGCAAAACAAAAGATGACACATATACAGCTGATGGAAGAGGAAGCAGCAGACGGAGACATCGGCTTATGGTTAACCTCTAAACCTGAGACACCGCATAAAATACAACAGTGTTGACACAACCAGCTTCAGGAAAGACAGGTCATAACCCAGGCATGGGCAACAAGGCTTTAGAATTGACTGGGCTGGAAGTATCTTCAGTTCAAAAACATCTCAGCAGAGATTTCACGATGAGAGAGTTTATTAGAAGGATAGTATTCTGTATTCATTTACTCACCCTCATGTCAAAGCAGATATTTGTGGGAAAATGAAAAAAGTATTGTTTAAAAAGTTATTGACTTTCATTGTATGTTCCACTGGGGGGTAAAAAAACATGAGGGCGAGTAAATGATTGAGAGAAAATGAGAAAATTTTGGGGGGAAGTGTCCCTTTAAGAATTATTTAAAAAAATTCACCTTTAGGCATCCAGTATCCAGTTCCATTTAAAAAATATATATATATATTTTGTTCTGTTTTTATTTTGTTTTATTTTATTTTATTTATATCATCAATTTTCTGATTCTTCAGAAGGTATGTAGTTTGATCAAAATTTTAAATCCGATGAAATATTGAAACTTCTTCAGAGGCTATCAAATAACTTGCAGTCATGACAGATTTACCCATTTCCCTTTGGATAAGAGCATCATATCAGATATTGCTCTTCAGAAATGGAGCAATGAGTGCATGGTGATTGTATATGGCAGTATATCTTCACAAGCAGTCTATCTCAGTTATCCAAAGGGCAATGCATGTAAAAACAGATGTACGATTTGACATTAAACTCAAAGTAAAAGAGAGTGACAGTCACAAAATCCCAAAACAGATTTAGAAAATTCACAGACATCCCCCTCTGTGTTTGATGGCCATTGACTGTAAATGCCAATGCTGCAGGTTATCTTTCATTTCAAGGTATGCTCCAAAAAAAAAAGTTCTTCTGTTTTATATTGTCAAGAACATTACCAGCTGTCCATCAGCACCAGCAAAAAGAAAGTGCCACTACTAAAAATTGTAACATGCTATCATTAATAAAAAACATCTGAAATCACTGTGCATGTGATAACCTAATGTCTTCATCTCTCTTGTTTAGACAGCTAGACAGATATCTTTGACCGTAACTGCACTGAATAAATATAAGAGAAGTAAAAGCTGAGCCACAGGACTTTCGCTTTTCTGTGTTAAGGAAAGTGCATTCTAAGGGGTTTTGTTAGACACAAAATTAGACACATTTTTTTTAGGCTCTTAGCTTAAAAAAAAACAATGCTTTGGCCGATACTGCCATCTGTTGTTCAAGATTGGATATTACACCCAGACAGACCTACAGCACGGAAACAAGGTAAGTCTTACATGGATGTGTTCGTAATAGCATACTACCATAATACTCTTACTATTGCTTTATAGTATGTACATACAATGTATACTGTATGTATATTTTCTCTATTGAATACATGGATGAACCTACTAGCCTACATTTCCCAAAATGTGCTGCATACAGCAGAGCTTATTGCTTGGGTATAGGCTAATATCCCAAAATGCAACGCACTTATCTTGACCATCAATTTCTAATGCATTGAATGAACAGAAAGAATTTCATTAATCTCTTTCTTTATTCATTATTTGATTAGAAAAATTTGATTTGCACAAAATTGGATTAAAATAGCAAAATTACCATTTTTAGAGGTGGATTACTGGACAGCAATTTTGTACATGTGATGAGGTCATGTGACAACAATGAAGCACACTAATGTTCAAAACAGTTATTGAATAATATTGGAACAATACCAACTAATTCCGCTATTTAACAAAATAGTGTGCAGGATACACGTAGCAGTATTCGGTCGTAAGCTTTATATTCCATTCTGAATGTAGCCAGTGTTTTATGTATACATAACTGAAAAAAATATGTAATGTAAATTAAATGTTTTTTAAATGCACTTAATTACACAATCGTTTTCTATCTCACTGTTTCCCTACATTGAAAATTAGGCTTGTCTGCCAAACGCCTCTATTTTAAATCATTAATCTCTGGGCAAGTGTGCTATGTGGGCATTCAGAATCCCATAATGTTCGGCGGCTGACAGCAGCCATTTTCCATGGACGAGAGGGCTGAAGAGGCCTGTTGACCCCTTTCCACCACCACAATCTTCCCTCATCACACTGTGCGACTTCATTAACTCTCAGGGCAATTTCAGGACTTTTTCCAGGCGTCGCCATTATACAGTGTGCTGTCAATTACACATGCCTGCTGCTTAAAAGAAATCCAATGATAAAAGTTCTCTGAAAGCCAAAAGGTCGTCTTCTCCTCTTAACCTCAGATTGAATGTTTCTTAATCTTGGTCTGAGTGACATATTAGATGTGAAGAATAATATTAGCTCAGTTTACATCTTGTGCTTAATTATTTGGCATAGACATGTACCATCGCATAATAGAAAGTAGCCTATAGTTTGAGCCTCGAAACAACTGGGTCAGTGAAAAAGGACAGTGGTCAACACAAAACACTCAAAGGAAAAGGAATGGAGAGAAGGTGGCTTTGTTAAAAGCACAGCAGGTGAATCATGGAGAAATGCTGACCTCTACTGAAACGAATGTGCTACAGCTAAATACAGACAGAACTGTTACCATTACCAATGAACTTTAGCGAACAGTGACTCAAAGCAAAACTAAGGCATGAAGAAGCTACATAAAAGCATGTTCTTCCACAATACATGAAAATAATCCGAATAAAAATCATTTAAAATAGAAAATCACTAGTTAGGATAAGACAACTATATTATTTGATTGAAATTGGTTAAAGTAAAAGTCATACAACCATTCAATCATTTTTCAAGCAAGCACTTAACAAGCAACGCAAGCAGCTTGACCAACCAGGCAGAAAGTAGTTCGTTCATAATGCAGTCCAATAAGCGATGTTCATCTGTCTAAACATATAAATAAACTCCTCTCTTTCTCTCTTTCCTATCAGTGGCGCGAAATGATATATGAAGTGCCACAGACGGCTTTTCCAGAGAGACAAATGCCAGTGACTCGCTCTGAAATGTCAGACGTGACAGTCGGAGACATGCCATGAGAACCTCTGCCTGACCAATTTGAAGCCCCCCTGATCACAAACTGGCTGACTGTCAAGACTGACAAAGGCCAATTTTACCTGCCTGGAGTGAAATATCTCTCTATGACAAATTTGAGTGTAGCCTAGTGAACGTACTGCACACTTGAGAATATCCTATATGTTGGTATACAGGAATCGGATAGGATGTAGTAAGAATGTAGGCTCGTGATGACACAATTCCAGCCAGCTGAGCCAAAGAATCTTGTTAAATACTGGGCATATTCACAATATGAATTCAAAGAAGCATAGAAGTTATACAATGTAAGTGTTTGTTGCTGTAACGAGTGACCAGTCTAGTTCCAGTTTCAGGGATGAACAATGAATTTCCATGACCCATCCTTTCGTTTGTGATTGATGATGATTTTTTTTTTAAATATGAAAACCATCTTAAATCAAACCTGATTTCCTCATTGAATCGAATAGTTTTTGCTGCATTCTCATTGTATTTCCACCACATTTTCCACCAGATGTGCTTAATGTGCAGACAGTTTCAATTGATTTGCAGTTTTTAAGTCTCATCTTCCCATCACAAATGTACTGTATAATCACTATAAACCTTTTAAATTGTGTTACTTTCCCTTACATTTGGGGCCAGTTGCTGTTTAAGACACAATCTTAAGAACTAGCCAGAACAGCAAGGGCCAGATGCTTTAAACCAAGCAACCAGCAGTGAATCTAATCAGTCTTTTTTACTAAGGTCCAGTCTTAAGAGAAAAGCATTATATGACTAACTTGTAAGACTAGTCTAAGCAGTTTAGAAAACTGGCCACAGCCAGCAATTAGTCATTGTTTGTAAAATGATTTGACAAACTTGTAAGATTAGTCTAAGCAGGTTTTCCACAACCTTACCAGTACCACAAACTTCCATTTGGAAAGGTTGACAATAATCAAGTTTAGTTAACAGAAGCTTTTATTTAAGGAAGGCACATTAGTCAAATACATTAATACATAAATACATTATTCATTCACAATGTCTAAATACACAAATGTACTCATTCACAATGTCTAAAAGTCTCAATAATGTGACAAATCAATAACTCCCTAAATTACAATTTAATTCACAGCATAAGACAAATACATCAGAGATTTGGGTACAAATTGAACCCTGTTAAACTTCAAATTAAGCAGTTTGTTTAATTTATTAAACAGCAGTGCTTTTATTTCACAAATAGGATTAGCACATATACATTAACAGTGTGTATATTATATAGACGATCAAGAACTGTATAATCAGTGATGCACTTGGAGGCGCTTTTTCGCCAGGGTCTCCTCTGAAGTAGTCATGCAGCAGGTCAGAAATGTCCTGCACCTGTTGGAATAGTCCTCTGGACAGTCTCTGTACAGGCTCACATGGGCAGGGGTGATGAAATCAAAACTTTCAACTGTCAACCCTTTCTCCCGCAACACTTTCACCATCTTCTCCACATCCCTGTACCTGATCACCCGGTCTGCTCTGGAATAGAGGTACATCTGAGGCCAGGGCGCCGGGTGATCCGTCATGGCATCATAGTGGTTCTTGTGAAAGTACTTGGTCACAGGATACAAAACAATCCTGAGAAGGAAAACCGCCACAGCAAACAGTGCCAGGAGGAAGTACTGCAGTAGCACATTGACTTTAGGCCCTAAAGTGGTTTTGAGCGCTCTGAGCGCCCCTATAATGTTTTGGCTGCCCGGTGCACTGTCCACAACTGTGCCCACCACATGCAGAGTGCTGAACTGCTTGTGACTAAGCAATAACTCGACCATGTAGCGGTAGAGCATGAAGCCCCCATTGCTGAACACGTGGAAGAAAATTGGGTTGTTCTCCACCTCGTAGTCATACAGAAGTTCAAGTAATTTGTGCGCAGTGCTTCTTAGTTCCTTGTAGCCCAACGGTTCTGAAATAAAAACGGTCTTCAAAGGAGCCGTGTAGCGTAGAGTCACACATCCCTGCAAATAAATGAGAAGCTGTTGTAAGAACATTATACATGGGTGTAACTTCAACTTTTATTAAAACAAACCGATTTAAACGGTCTCCAATTATTTTCTTTTTTTATATATATGTATAAAGATCACATTAAAACTTTAGATAAAAAAATACTAAAATATTACAAAAAATATATATTAGACCTATGATGATCAAAGAAAATAAAACATTCAATATATATATTGTTTAAAAATTATTTATAGATTACTTTTTTTAATACTTTTTTTTAATTTTCACAACAAACTATTATACATTTAATAAAAAGTTCTGAAAGGTTATGCAAGTTATCATGCTTGATATTAAATATAAGACATATGCATGAATACAATAAATAAAAAAATATTTTATATTGTATTAGTAAGACTGAATGTGGGTATTCATGATACACAAAATAGTATGCCTGATTTAATCTACAGAATGGTTTTAAAGACTACATCATATCAGATGTTGTGAAAATTACATTGTGTGTAATGGAAATGTTTGTGACTGGGAAAATTTCTGGTAAAAATAAATAATAAAAAAAGACTCTGTGGTGCATGTATGTTAGTAGAAAACAAGCTAGCTAAAGTGTGTGTGTGTTTTTTTTTTAACTTTACAGGGCCAAAGGTGTCCATTATTAAAGAAACGCCAACATATGTATGTTTTCAAGGCCTTTAGGAAAATGTGTCACCTGTTCGTTATAAATGGAGCTGTATTTGGCGAGATGTTTGTCTCTGCTGCCTGCCCAGCCAAGGAGAATAACGACTGGCTCCTTTGATCCGCGCCAGTGTTTCTCTGTCAAGACAAGAATACCGTATCCATACAACACGGATTCAATGATACACACACCTAGTGGTTGACATGAAATCCCTATTATTATTAAAGCTCTCTAATTTATCGCCTATACGGTTATAAACACAATTTGCGCTGAATAGACTGAACATATCAACAAAGAATTAATCAAACAAACAACCCCGTGCGGCTGTCAGCCTCAGAACAACACTTACCTGAGATAAGTGCCTCTGGAAAAACTATGTTGTAGTCTATACCATCATCCCCCATATTGGCAGTTATTTCCTAAATCTTCTGTCTGCCATTAATATTTCGCTTCAAATGAGTGTCGCGTTTCACAGCTCTCGTGCGGCGGAGCGGACAATCACATACGAAGAAGATAACACAACACGAGTGAAGCCGACAACATCAGCGTGTCATTGTTTCATACAACATCCGGGTCACAATTCACAAGTCACAGTCAAATATTCAAAATAAAAGTCACTTTTCAAGCAAAAAGATTAATAGTTGATAATAAAAATTACATTAAAACCAATAGATATGCTGTTTAAAATTAATATGACCCCTTTAGTTCTGAGAAAAGATGCATTGTTTCATATTCTGTTTCTAATGCAATGAAATTCATACATTTTAAGTGTGTTTGAAGTGCCTTCATTTTTAGAGCAATTTTAGGAATGTACAATGAACAAAATGTGACCTCGTATTCTGTTTGGGAGATCTTAAGACTCTTTTAATTGGAATTTTTAATTGTTTAATTATTATTTTATTTATTTTTTTGTATATTTTTATTTTTATAGTTGTAGTAAAAGTTTGGTATTGACCCTATAAAACAGGCCACCACGTTTTTCTGAATTTGTTGTATTGTGGCTTCACTGAAATTTGAAATACAATTAGAATTAAATAACATTAGAATATAAATACACAATGTCAGAATAAGCAGGACTACTGATGATAACTGTAAATGCTGTTTTATTTAAATAAAAATTATGCCAAACATTATATTCATTTAATAACATTATATAGGCTATATGTAAACATTTACTCACACTACATGCCACAATATCTTGATCACACCAGAAAAAAACAAGATGGTTATTATTCCGGTTTTATAATTCAAATAATAATACATTTTCTAAGTTCACACATAACCTGGAAATCATTTCATCTCAAAAACAAAGTTCACAAAACTAACAAGACAAGGGTTGTTCACGACATGCAAAGAGTAAATAAGGACATCTATTCTTAATAAAAAATAATAGGTCAAAGCTACTAAAGTTACTAGTACCCTGCAGAGCTCCCTCCGAGGAGCAAAGCCTTTCCATCAGACAGAGACTCATCTGCTGCATCTGTTTCAAACGTAATTGACGGCACCGGTACACTTACAACTTTGTGGGCCTTCTCTGATTTCTGCCCACTGGCAGTGCTATTACTTGACCCTGGTGAAAGAATGACAGTATCTGTAGAGATCTCGGTGGACACACGACGACCAAACGTCAAGGAACTGACGCTGGAACCATCAGCCTCACTCTCAGTCCAGCAAGAATCACTATCTGAAGCAGAAGACAAGCGTTTCTTCCCCCAGCGGCCGTTAGCTCGTGCTGCATTGCCGATGCTAACTCCCAGGGAGCACTGGCTGGAGAGGGTTGGACGACGGGAACTAACGCTGCCGGAACTAAAAGAGGAACGGAGCTCCTTCTCTTTCACGCGTAAGATGGTGCGGAGTACTGGGATGTAACGGGCAATAGCCGCCCGATACTTTGGATGCGTAATTGCGTAGATGATGGGATTATGGATGGCTGAGGCCTTGGCAATCACAGCAGGTACTGAATTCATATAGGGGGTCAGGAGATGGGAATAGCCAGCCGTGGCGGTGAGGGCCACCACAGAGTAGGGCGACCAGGATATTACAAAAAGCAAAATGACCAGGAGGGCGATTTTCGCCATCTTCCATTCGTTCTGCATGCGTTCATACACCTTCTGCGTTTCCCCACAATCCAACTCTCTAATTTCCTTTCCCATTGCTCGGATAGCTTGGAAGATTCCAAAGTAGCAGCTGACAATAATGCCTAGTGGGATGAAGAACACAAAAATGAAGAGCAAGATGGTGTACGCTCGAACTGATGGAGTGAAGGTCATATAGTCCCAAGAACAGGAAGTCTGAAGACCCTCTGGAACATAAGCGCTCCAGCCAAAGAAAGGCGGAAGGCTCCAGCCCAGGGAGTAGAGCCACACAACGGCCAACACCGCGCCTGCTTTGCGTCGGCTAACGTTGCCCACCAAGGCAAGAGGCTGAGTTATGGCTAGGCAACGATCAGCAGCAATGCCAGTCAAAGTCATCATGGAACAGATCCCAAAAAGGGCACCACAGAAGGCGTAGAGCTCACAAATGCGCTCACCAAAGATCCAGCGCCTGTGCAGGCTGGCTGCAAAGAACACGGGCGACTGAGTGAGGGACATGAAGAAATCAGCCACAGCCAGGTTCACCACAAACATGTTCCCTGCAGTGCGAAGAGTACGGCTCCGGCAGAACACGTAGATCACCAGTGCGTTTCCAATCACTCCGGTGATGCCAACTATTAGAATTACAGCGCCAATGATGTAGTGAGCATGATCAGGAACATCCACGGTGGGAAACGGGTGTGGAGGCTCATGGTGGTGGCTGTGGGTCGGCCCATGGAAAGGTACATGGAGTAACTTGTAGTTCTTGCTGCCCAGGGACTCCTTAAAGCCTGCAGTGCAGTTGTTGTCTCCAGGGGCACAATGATGCCCTCTCCATGAAGAGTGATGGCTCATGATGTGTGGCTTGATGTCTCAGTCCTAAATTTATTTTTTATACAAAACTGAAGGAAATTCTGTTAAAATAACTGGAGAAAAAAAAAAGGGTCACATTCTTGTTTTAAATAAACAGTGCTGTTCTCCTCTTTGTGTCAGTCTGTGAATGGTGGCTCCCTACATTAGCTTTTTATATACTAATCAATGCACCACCAAGTGATTATTGATCAGTAAGTAGTTCACAACTTGTTGTAATGGTCAAAAAGTGTCACTTGGCCTATGGCAATGGTAAACAAAAACACTCAAAATGTTGACCTTGTTAAAATCATGTTGAACTATTTCTGGACTATTTTGCTTTATTATCAAATTTACCCATTATAAGATAATACTGCCTTATATATCTGAAATTAAAGTAAAATATATATTGGAGCATTAACAATTTATGAATTATATTAAATTATCAAACATATTGAAATAATAATATATAACAAAACAATAATATATATATAATTTTATTTGTATAGCACCTTTCAAAGAAGAACCCATTTTACAATAATAAAAATATTAAATTAATGTGCATTACAAAAGATGGAAGTTAAAACTAAGTGAAGTTTTTTTTTTTTTTTTTTTTTTTTTTTGAGACTTGAGAGCTAACATTGTATGTAGACTTTTCATATGCTTTGTTTTATTGTGTTTGATAATAAACGGCAATGACACAGAGAAAGAAGTCCCCTTCCACATGAATGGCCCTTTTTTCATAATATCATTTGAAGTTTGAATGTGTAATTATTTGAAATGTTGGCAAGCACCCCAGCAGTGAGTTGGACAAGCATGTGAGCGGTAAAGAGGTCAACAGGAAGAAATGTAGAGAGCTGTTTCGATTTTTAGAACTCATTAACTACAAAAATGCGTCCTTTGTTTGTTGTTTAGAGTAGTAAATTAGGCCAGATGTTGATGGAAACAACTCTTTTTGACCCAAAACTAAGGGTGTATGGATTGTCTGAGTGGTTGCAGTGAGTCAGATCAATCTATGCAATGTGAAAATGGAGCACAATGACAGTTTCAATAAGGACTGATTAACATCCCTCATCGTGAGAACTGCTCAGTGACCTGAATGTGGTCTGAAACGATTCTCCATGTTCCAGCTAAATAATGATCAGCCTATACTAGCCTTCAGTCTGTTTCAGGTTAGTGACTTGACCTACTTGAGAAAAAAAAAAAAAAATAGATGTATTTATCCCAACAGTCATTATTAAAACTGAATATAGTTTTATTTTGACCTTTAATTGTGTTTGAGTGAATCAAAAATTATTGTACCCTTAGTACTATAACACAGCACTACATGGAAAAACATATGTGAGCACTGCAGCTTCTAATTAATGGGCAAACTATTTGGCTAGGCCCTTTAATTCCCGGCAACAAAAATCTAAAATACAATGGCATTCTTTAGAATGTGTTTCCAAATTTTTGACAAGAGGGCTTTTTTGTCTTACAACATGACAATGCCTCCTTTGGCCACAAAGCAAGGCCCATAAATTAATGATTTACTGAAGAACTTGACAGGCCTAAACAAAAGTTCAGACTTGAACCCCATTGAACACCTGTGGAATAAACTTGACTGCAACGATCCCATCATTCATCTTCGGACACTGACATCAGATTGGGAGCATATCCCCATAGCCATGTTTGATGACTTACAAGGAGAGTGAAAACCATTAATGCCAAAGGGTTTGATATTAAATGCTCAACAAGAATATAAAGTGTGATGTTTGAGTATCAGCATACTTTTGGATATATAGTGTAAAACAACCTAAAGATATAGGTTGTGTGTGTGTGTGTGTGTGTGTGTGTGTGTGTGTGTGTGTGTGTGTGTCTGTATATAGTGTAAAACAACCTTCATTCACAATAAATGAACTATTAAAGCTATCAACTAAACATTTTATATGATTTATATGATTATATGATGATTTGTAAATGCCATAAAATGAACAGAGAGGGGGAAAAAACATTAATCAGACCTGCTTAACTTTTTTTTTATTAATATTACAGTTCATCTTAACATAGAAAATATGAATCATATAAATCTTAAAATTATTATTTTTTTATAAATCTTTGCAAATCATTTAGAAGTGTATTATTTTGTTTAAAAAAAACTTTAAAAGACAAAACTTTAAAAATGACAATATCTGTAGACTTTTAAAATAGAAAGATGTAATTACACAGTCAAGTGCATTATGTCACTCAAGGATGTCTGTCTCACTGGCTTGTTGGTGGAGGTAGGTCAAGTTGCTAGTGGTAATTTGTGATTTTTTAGGTTGATAGTCTGTATCTTTACTTTCAGTGGTACCAGGAGTCATGAAGCCCTTTCCAGGTTTGTGTACAGTTTCCTTGACACATCGGATTCCATGTTGAATTCTCGTTCTGTTCCATATCTGGGACTCAATCTCAGAGCTGGATGTGACGAAACAAAACATACATTTTGATTCCATACATGTTGATTCCACATAACTCACATGAGCAATATATCAATAGAAGAAATAGAAGAGTGACTATTAGGATGTGTCAGATATTTACTTTGAAGATGGCTCTGCTGCTCTTTCTGCTAGTAAATACGCATCAAAAATAACTGTTTCTGTATTGGCCAAACAAAACCCATTGGCCCTTCTGACATCTGTAGAAAAGCATCATATTATATTAGCTAAAAAACTTGATTATAATCCAAAATCAGTTCTCTGTAAGATCAAGAAAATAGGAGAATTCATGAATACAAACCAGCTACAGTGACAGGACTCTTGTTGAAAGGCTGGATTGGTTCATACATGGTTTTCAAGGTATAGTCAACAGGTGAAGTCTTGAAAAATGTAAGAACTGCCTCGGACTGAGAGAACTGTAAAGTAAATTACTTGCATGATTATTGAACCTATACAATAGGGCATCAATTCAATTATTATTGACATAGGGGATGGGCAGGCTAGTCTTTAGAATTACCTTTTGTGGCATTTTGATTATATTTCTCAATAATTTTTCCACTTCATCCAACCTGGTTTCAACATTATTATTTTCTTCTGCTTCCTTTATCCTCTGTAGTGCTGAAAAACATGAACACATACAACAAGTCTCCAATCAGTTAAATCGCCACTTATTTCAAATGTCATAAAGGCACATAAATGTCATACCATCAAGCATCAACAAACGTCCTCTGTCGTCTGGAAATGATTTGCTCAAATTCTTAACAAGTTTCACTAAATCGTGATATCTCCTTCGCAGATATGTTATGCTTTTTTCAGACCATTCGGTCCTAATCTCGAAAAATTCGTCTTCTTCTCCAGCAGGACCAACAGCGAAGCGGTCGAGCCCAACGACCCAGCAGTCATTTACGCTCAGGTGAGGCAAGAAATCCGTATCAACACCTGCCATAACTGAATCGTGTCATAAACACATTAAATAGAAATTATCTCGAAATTAAATTTGATATAAAGAAATAAGAAAAGAGAACATGCATTCCGCTTCAAAATCGAAAACCGGCTAAATATCCATCAAAATTAGAAAGCAAATCGTGGGATTACTTTCGTGGGATACGCAAATCTTCTGACACAACTTGTACAAACTTCAAACTCCTCCGCTTTCCTCTTCGCCTGCAGATAGTGACCTCTAAACGCCCCATTTGTGCGCAGTCCCTGTGAATTCCCATTCAAAATCATGAATTTCTCAAGTTCACACATCGACTGCAACTGTTAAAGGTCATCGAGTCTGTTATTCCTGTCGGGTTCTAGTGGGCGTTCCTATTCTGTCGTAGTATCCAATTGTATCAGGCGGCAGGTCACTAACGGCAATGTCATTGGTTGCCGCCGCTGCTCGTTTGCATAATGCATAGAGTTGAGCTCGAGGTGATGGTGAAAAGAAAAAAAAAAACAGTAATTAAAAGTAAACTACTTTTACCCAGTTTCCTTCTCATTACTCCAAAGTAAATGTTACAAATGTATGTATCCTAATAATTAAAACAAACATTTAAAAACGCCTACATAAAGCTTATAGTCCTCTGTGTAAAGTGAAATTTGGCTGATGGTGCACTGAGCAACAGGTTGGATAATCCAGTTTCTATTGGATTGCTAGTGGGATTTGCTTGTAGTTTTAAGCGCAGTATTACACTTGCTGTATCATGGCATTAGTCAATCCTTTCATCGCTTACTATTTTAAATCTATAATTAACCACCCAATGAAATAGAGTAAATTACATTCACCTATATGACTTTAATTACTGTGTCAATGCTGAGGTGATCAACATAATATTCCAATAGCAATGGTATATGGAATTTACTGATTTACTTTGTTTGCATAAGAAAACAATACTTTGCTCTGTCATTATAAAATAACTGACTGGAATAAAATAAGTGAGTGGAAAGAGAAAACTCCCAAGGCAAAGGAATTAAAATTTTATATAAAAAAATACATTTTATTTACAAATAATAAATATCACTTGGATGTCCGTGCTCTTTGAGAAGGTGCGGTTTGGGAGCCAGAACCAGAGCTGTTCCTCTGCCCCAGTGCGGCGGTTTGTTCGGCACTGTGATGTTTCCTCATGTGTCGCACCAGCAGCTGGCGGTCTGGTGTGGAATACTGGCACAGGTGACAAGGGAATGACTCTCCTGTGTGATGACGCCGTGAATGGAGGTCTAGGCTCTTCTTCTGGATGCTGAAGCAAAACGCAGAGGACTATTCTTAGCTAGAGATGGTGTATGAAACAAGTGTAGTCTGTCGACTTTATGACAGGCGAGTATATGTACCTGCTGTATGGACAGTACTGGCAGCAGTAAGGCTTTTCTTGTGTGTGCGTCCTTGAGTGTCGGCGCAGAGAGCTTCTGTCAATAGAAGCATAGGAACACTGTGAACACTTGTATGGCTTCTCACCTAAAGCAAAAAGAAAAACAAATCACTAGAATTCTCACACTCAGGGAGTGCAATGTCATGGCAACTGTTCTATGAGAACCAGTCTTTTGAAAGGAATTCCATTAAGCTTTAAATCTTTGCATGTCACCATGAGCCGTCTTTCTCCATATATTTGCTCCATTTCTAATTAAAGTAGCGTGGGAAAGTCATTTAATGGCCTGGCTCTGATAATAATCATTTCTGTTTAGTGACCAGGAATAATAAAGGAGAGATGGACAAGATGTGTGACTGTCATTCCGAAAACAATGATCTATTGCCACTGCAAGATTCATATATATATATATATATATATATATATATATATATATATATATATATATAAAAAAAAGTTTTAATATTAAAAGATGATATCTACAATGTGCTTGAAACTGCACCTGTGTGGACACGCAGGTGCTGTTTGAGTGAGGCTTTGAGACGAGTGCAGTAGTGGCAGTGTGGGCACTTAAATGGCTTATCTCCTTGATGAATGCCCATGTGACGCCGCATGGTCAACTTGGTAGAAAACTTCCTGTACAGAGATAGACAGAGGTAAATTATAGAAAACTGACAATCAAAAGTTATCGCAAAAGAAAAGGAAAGGCATGTTAAGCATGATTATTCTAGATATAATTTTTTTTTTTTTATTAATGTTTGGGGCCAGTAATATTTTATTCATACTTTTATTCAGCAAGGACACATTAACTTGATCAAAAGTGACATTTATAATGTTACAAAAGATTTCAATTTCAAATAAATGCTGTTCTTTTGAACCTTTTATTTATCACATAATAACAATCCTTTGAACAGTAGTGTATGCACTATAATATACGACCACATTAAGTCAAAATAATATAGCAAGGAAAGAAATGATTCTCGTACTTGTCACAGAGGTTGCAGCAGAACTCTTTCCGTCTGGAAACAGTGAGTCCAACAGATGTCTCACCCTTCAGGTGAACCACTCTGTCCTTTCCTCCTTCTTTGCTCTTTTCTCTTCCCGCAACCATGTTTTTCAACCTCTTCTTCCTAACCTGGGACCATGACTCTGGCTTCATTCCTCTGAGACATTCTGGGTATTTGGTGGATGAGTTAAGTTGCTGGTTTTCTCTGAGTACAGGCAAAGAAGTCGGTTTCAGCATTCCGACAGTCTCACCAAATACTCTTTAAAGCAGTGGTTCTCAACCTTTTTGACTCCGAGACCCCTGTCGTCCACAATCATTTTTGAATATATTAAAGGTCCCGTTCTTCGTGATCCCATGTTTCAAACTTTAGTTAGTGTGTAATGTTTTTGTTAGAGTATAAATAATATCTGTAAAATTATAAAGCTCAAAGTTCAATGCCAAGCGAGATATTTTATTTAACACAAGTCGCCTACAGTGAACGGCCGGTTTGGACTACATCCCTCTACTTCCTTCTTCAATGACGTCACTAGAACAGTTTTTTGACTAACCTCCGCCCACAGGAATACACAAAAAAAGGGGGCGTGTTCTTGTTGCGCTCCCACGGAGAAGAGGAATTGTTGCGTTTGTAGAGTGTGTTTGTCGCCATGTCATCGAGACGCTGTTATTTTCATCCCGGAGTCCAATCACCTTTGTTTGGCCTTCCCAGGGACACTGAACTTAGAGATCAATGGTTACAATTTATGCGCATGCATCTCCACGTTATAGAGCTGGTAAGTCCCGCCCCTTCCGCTAACCCTACTGGACCTCTAGGTTGAAAAATCGTCAATGCAAGTGAATGGGAGAAAATAATTATTTTCTGGTCCCGTTTGAATTTTGCCATGAATGTGAACATATGTTGTCTGTGAATTTTTAATATAATTTTTCGTGAAAAGAATGCTACAATTTAGCTGGTAGAAGTTTGATACGGTTAGACTTTGTGTGAGAGCACTTTGTGGACTACAACTCTTCGCTGCTTTCGACACGAATCTGAAGAAAGAACAGCCCATTTGGTTTGAATGTTGACATTTGGGTACAAAACACAGGCATCTCGATCTGTCTCCATTTATTATCGCAGCATTAGCACCGTGATTTGACAAGTGGAGGGAAATGTGTTATGGGGTGACGTCACATAGGCGACATGTAGTCTTTCTCGTTATGCCTTTTCCACAACTGCTAGCCAAATAATCCTACAATATACTGTCAAACTCGTAACATGAAAAATTATATAAAAAAATTCACAGACAACATATGTTCACATTCATGGCACAATTCAAACGGGACCAGAAAATAATTATTTTCTCCCATTCACTTGCATTGACGATTTTTCAACCTAGAGGTCCACTTGGGGTTTTACGGATGGGTGGGACTTACCAGCTCTATGGTAAGAGGCG
This sequence comes from Squalius cephalus, assembly GCF_949319135.1. Lineage (NCBI taxonomy): Eukaryota > Metazoa > Chordata > Actinopteri > Cypriniformes > Leuciscidae > Squalius > Squalius cephalus. The sequence goes on along the minus strand of NC_137128.1, from coordinate 31,117,347 downwards.
TGACCTTTCCTGGCAACGTGCGCTAAGCTGCTGTCGAATCACAACACAGGAACCGCTGGCACAATCAGAACTCGTTACGTGTTTCTGAAGGAGGGACTTCATAGAACAAGGAAGTCATCAGCCCGTTCTTAGGACAGTGAAAACAGCGGTATACAGATAAGTAAATTGTGTGAAAAATACTGTGTTTTTTTACACGCGAAACATGAACACATGTTATATTGCACACTGTAAACACAATCAAAGCTTCAAAAACACACGAAAAACGGGACCTTTAAATCTATGGATACTCATTGTTTCTGTAAATTTCAGGATTCCAGAAGTTTCAAGAGCCGAATGTTCTTCCCACTCTTGTTAACCAATGAATTTGTATGACTTTCTTTTCATTTATTTGTGGTTTACTTAATAAAGATTAAGGATGAGGTTAATATTTTTTATAAATATTTAATAAAGATTAAGGATGAGATTAATATTTTATACATTTTATTTCTACCCGATGATAACACAAGATACTTACATACTGTGAGCAATCTGTTTTTCTTGATCAGCCTGTTTGTGTTGAGTGTGAATATGCTTCAGTGTTTTCTTCCATGACTTCTCTAAAAAATAAAATTAAAAAATAAAAAGATATAAGAAACAGCAAAATTCAACAGAAATACAGAGCAAGACAAAGAAAATAGCTATGAAATTTTTCAAATTATTAAACATTTTAAAGTTTATGATTTTCGGTGTCTGAGATGAAAAAGACTTTATCCAATATTGAATTAAAAATAAATTTCTAATTGAATGTTAAGGGTCTGGATAAAATAAATATTAAAAACACGTTAAAAAGAACAAACACTACTATTGTGATTATGCTTTGGATCACAACCAAGAACCAACTTTTAGGGTAAATCTAGCCCATCGATTCAGCAAAGACGATTTTGATCTGTACATCCTGCCAATACACATATTAATAAAATACTAGTTCAAAACGTACAATTCTTGTACTGGGGTCAAGTCTTTGAAAATGTGCACTCCAACATAGGCTAATGCTTGTCATACCTGTATAGCATACAGTAAATAATGTGTACCTTTGAAATCACAGTGTAAGCATTTAAATCCTTCTTGAAAATGACATTGTTGGTGTATTTCCCACTCCTTCCCTGAGTGACACGATTCCAGGCACAGAGAACACTGCACCAGCCCTCCAGACTCAGATCGACAGTGATGCCGCTGATTATGCCTTTCTTCATGTGCTTCACAAGAATCAGCTCTCCTAAATGTCCTGGGGCAAACACTACATTTATGCCTCTTTGAGCCTTTTCTTTTTCCATGTCCCCTCCAGTGTTGCTCCATATCAACCCACTCCTCTGATTCGCAACCGCAGCGAGGGCATCTGAAGCCTTGGTCTCCACTATGGCATTTTAGGTGCACCTCTAGCATGCTACGACTGGATGCAACTGTCTGGCAGAGGATACAGGCCAATCCGCCATCCTCCTCCTCAGACGGCTTCTGCATTTCAGCATCCATGCAGGTATCTCCAGCATCCTGCTCACCTTCTGGATGGGATAGGCTTTTTGTTGAATTTGCAGACTGAGGTAAACACTTAGTGCTTGAGATTCTGCACAACCCAAGAGTCATGAGATGAGCCGACTGGGCCATTTCCTCATCCTGAACTTCTGTGTCCATTCCACTGTTCAAAGGAACAGCCAGATCTGTGCCAGTATCCTCTAGCTGAAACACAGTTTCCTCCTCGCTGTCCTCATCATGCCTACCCTCCTCAAACAGTGTGCTCACCTTCATAAAACAAAAGTTTACATGTAAATTATCTAATATTTCAAACTAAATTAAAGGAATAGTCCACCCTAAAATGTGAATTCTGTCATCATTTACTTCTTGTTCCAAACCTGTATGACTTTCTTTTGTGGAACATAAAAGAAGATATTTTGAAGAATGTTGGTAACCAAACAGTTTTGGTTCCCATTGAACTGAAACTGTCTGGTTACCAATATTCTTAAAAGGATCTTCTTTTATGTTCCCCAGAAGAAAGTCCATCACACAGGTTTGGAACAACATGAGGGTGAGTAAATTATGACAGAATTTTCATTTTTGGATGGACTATCCCTTTAACATTGCAGGAATCTTTATAGTCACCTCACAAGTTTGTGCCACATGCAAGTTGCCATCAGAGTTGGAGCCCAGGCCAATGTCACATGACCGTGGGCTGATGTTTTGAAACATGCCGTACATCGGGAGGAGGAAAGACATACGCTCCATGTCCATCTGATCCTCGTTGCTTTTTGAGCCAGAATGGAGGTCGCTCTCTAGGTCGTATGGAGAGCTGTTATGGTCGACCTCATCTTCATCAACAACCCTCATTCCTACGCCCAAACTCTCCTCATCCTCTTTCTCCAGACATGGCAGATGGGGGCATGGGGACACTGGATCATGTCTTTCCATGACATGATGGCTAATCTTGGCTTTTTGGTTGCTGGTAAATTGACAGACTCTACATCGGTATACTTCAACTAAGAAAGCTTCCACTAAAGAGGACACATGAGCTTCAATGCCTTCGGCTGAGCTGCAGTAGAGACTGGAAGTGACATTTTCTTCTGCAATTCGAAGGGTTACTGGTTGAACGTCTTGATATGCATCTTTAAACCCACCCATTCTAGGAAACATTAGAAGAAGAAAATAGATCAGTTAGTCATTATACGGTCTTGTAAATTACCCTAAGTACGACATATTTATTGTTTTTTAATTAACAATTAATGTTAAATGAAGATTAAGATGCTTAAGTTGTGGTTGTGGCCAAATTATTGCACCAAGTGAGAGTGACAAATAGAAACAGGTCTTTCATTTTCCCGTTCAAAATCATTAGGCTAAATTACCTTTCTCCCATTCTGATGTTTCTGTTATTTTTGAAAGATCCTGCTGTGCTGAATTGTTTGACGAAGATAGTAGATTCACAATGTCTGACTGTGATACCAGTACTAACTTCAAAATAAACAATCAAACTGTCTTCCAAATATTAATTTAAAAGGTTCTGATTAGATATTTGCGAACAGGTGTACCTAATAAAGTGTCCGGTTATATGTGTAAAGGATGTGTAAATTATGTACGTACCTGCATCAAAAGAGTGGTGTCTTTAAATGACGTAGCTTGTGCTACGGAAGCAAACGTGCGGTTTAGGGACCACGGCGTAATTACAATCCACAGCATAAAATGTGACATTTGCTATATTTTTCTCTGTACTGACAAAATTAAACGTTGTTTTCGTGCTCGACCCTAATTTACAACTACTTTAAGTGTGTAGGCAAAACAGCGAACACTAAATCGATCACAACTGTTCGTAGACAAGACATTTTCTAAGATCCCTTCGTTCGTCAGCGTTTAATACACACTGCGCATGCGTTGTTTGGTAAAGAACGTCCCAATGAACTTAACCGATTAGTGTGTCGATTCAGTGATTCAGTCAGTTCAGTTAAAATTTCCCTTTGCGGATAGCCACTTTATAATGTATAGTGAGAGGAAAATGTTAAAACCCTTTTAAATTAATATTTGGAAGACAAGTTGATTGTTTATTTTAAAGTTATAAATGGCATCAAAGCCAGACTGAATTATGAATCGACTCTTTTTTTTTTTCAAACAACTCACTCAGCAAAGCAGGATATATCAAGATGGCGAACACGGACGCATTAGCCAAAACAATAGCGAAGGATTATGTGTAAGTTACACCATTACGGACTTTATATCGCATTATTTTGGTATTTAGATATTAAAATAATAGTTATATGTATTGAACATGAAAACGTTTCTGTACAACTGGTTTGACATGCAGTTTTTTGTTAATATCTGTTAACACTTCTGTCCGTCTCTGGTCGACGTAAACCAGCTGTGTTTTTCTATATACTTTAACGTTTAAACCAACAACAATGAATCATTAGTCTCGAATACCTTCTAATTGTAGACATTTATCATAATACATCCTAGAAAACCAGGCTATATCTTTCTGTTGTGCTTGTTGGAAAGTAGATTAATATCATATTACTATTCTCTACTCTTTTCCAGGGATGATATGGAGAGCTCTGACAGCGTGGATGAAAATGAACATGTATCCGGTGAAGATGGAGCTAGAAAAGCAAATAACATGGACTTCGCTAGGGTGGAAAGACACAAGAGAAAGAAACACAAACATCGAAGCAAGCACAGAAAACATAAATATCCCTCACCAGATGAGAAGGACCACAAACACAAGTACAAACACAAACATAAGCGGAAACACAGAGACTCATTCCATGATGATAAAAACTGTTCTGCTGGCTATGAAGGTGCTGTCATCTCTCCAAAGCGATCCAGATTTGATGACCTTGCTGCTCTGGAGGATCTGGAGAAACAGAGGGCCATGATTCAAGCAGAGCTTGATAATGAGCTAATGGAAGGGGCTGTGCAATCAGGTATGGGACTGATATTACAGGGTTATAACTCCGATTCAGAGGAGGATGGCGAGGTCCAGGAGGCTGTGCAAAATGGTGAACAACAGAGACAAGATCTCAATGACTATGTAATGGCTAAGGGACATGCTGAAAGATCTCGACAGGATTGCATAGATGGTGAAAATTTGTATTCTCTGCTGGAAGGCAGAAGCACGTCTGACGAGATGTCAGTCCAGGCTCATAAATCAGAAATTAGAGTTAGTAAGACTGGGTTAGATGTTAATATCTGTGAGAGGCCTAGTGGTCCCAGCCAGGCGAGAGAGCAGAGACGATCCCGAAGCATTGAGAGATCCAAAGACGGTGGTCAGAGGTCCAAATCTCCTGTGAAGTCCAAGGGATTGCCATCAACCAACAAAAAATCAGCTACACGACCCGAAGAGCAAATTGTAGACCACAGATCCTCAGCGAGAAGGAGCAAATCTAGATCTAAAGAAAGAAACACCAACTTGCTAGAAGCTGACAGGGAGAGAGACAAGAAATCAGAAAAGGCACCCTTAAAAGAGGCCTCATCAGGAAAAGAGAATCGATCTCCTAGCAGAAAACAAGGTCCAGAACAGCACAGCCCGTCTGTGCATCCCAGGGGCCTCCGCTCACCGGAACGCTTCCCTGTTGTGCAGAGCACAGACCGGGCATCCAGACAGGATAGATCTTCATGCCAAAACAGATCTCCTCCAAGGAGAGGGCGATCTCGGTCGGTTGAGCGGAGACGGAGAGAAGAAGAGCGTCAGAGACTCCCCAATGACAGGTTATTTTTCTTTCTTGCTCTGTTCATTTAAATCTTTGATAGAAACGATTGTGTCATTGCTCTAACTTTTCAAGCTGGCTAGAATTCCACCATACATTTTTTGTAATTGAGTCTGTATTCAATCAGTGTTGTTATTGTTTAATAAAACTAAATCTATAACTATTAAAAATATTTTTTGTTAATTAAAAATTTGCAATAAAATCAAATCTAAATATTAGATAAAAAAATATTAATATAAATTAATAAGTAATGAATAAATACTGTAATAGTATTTAAATAATAAAATAAAAAAAAAGATATAAATATTAGTTTATAAACACATTGTTATTATTAGGCTACTAATATTGTTTATATCGCAAAATCTTTTTTTTCTTTTACGCAAAATCTTTTTTTTTTTTTATACTCGTTTTCCTACTTTTTTGTTATACTCACAGGATGCGATCTCGTGATGAGGTAGGGGGCCATAGAGAGGAGAGTCCTTGTCTGAGCTCCAGACGAAGGTTAAACCACTCGCCTCTCAGACGAAGGTCCCGTTCTCCCAGAAGACGAAGCAGCAGGTCTCCTTTCAGATACAGGTGACTTGTGTACTGTAGCTTTTAAATCTGCAACTCCTCATTTAGAGGGTACAACTATCCAAGAGGCTTACAAATTTCGGTGAGCTGAAAATCGGAGAGCTTTCTGTCCCTCCATTGACAGCTACACAACTACCACTTTGACGCTTCAAAAAGTTCATAAGAGATCATAAAACGAATCCATATGAATTGAGCGGTTTATTACATAATTTTCTGAAGAGAAGAGACACGATTGCTTTATATGATAAACAGATTTTATTCACATAAAATATATATAAACACTCATAAACTCAGACATCAATTGTGGTAAATGGAAGCTCAAGCATGTTCGCTTGAACCAAAATTACGTTTAAGCTCCCTCAAGATGTTTGTTCTCGTGCATCAAGCAGGTTCGGTTGAGCTTCTGTTTATGTTTGCTGATTAATGTTTATATGTGAATAAAAGCCTAAATTAAATCTGTTCATCATATAAAGGGGATCAAGTCTCTTCAGAAAATCTGGACTAAACCGCTCGATTCAAATGGATTAGTTTTACACAGAATGTGTAAAGCAGATGATTTACCCCTACTATGATTAAGCCCCAAATTTGTGTGTTTCTTTCTGTTATGCCCTTTTTAATCTCTCAGTAGCATTAAAACTGCATTAATACTGTGTGGATGTAGGGAGCGTGACAGGATGGAGCGCAGACAGCAGGTGCGTTCAGGATCACAGGAAAGGCGGAGGAGAAGGAGCAGGGAAAGAGAGGACATGTTTAAGGGCAGTCTGTCTGAAGGAATGAAGGCTGAGCAGGAGGACTCAGATGATGAAGTGTGAGTATTAAGGAAAATTATGTTTTGCTTCAATGTTGTTGATCATATTTGGTTTAAATACGAATACTACAATCTGTGTCTAGGATTGAGGATTATGACGTTGATGAAGAGGACGAGGAGGCTTTGATAGAGCAGAGGAGGCTTCAGCGCTTGGCCATCATGCAGGTCAGAATATTTTTAATTTATACTATGGCTTTTACTTTGTTTTAGACATACACTAATGTTTGGGGCCAATAAGATTTTTTTGAGGGGAGAGAAATTTCCCTTCAGTCGTGACTTCATGGTTAGAGAGTCAGACTGGTAAGCCGAAGGTTGTTGGTTCGATTCTCAATATTGGGCCCCTGAGCAAGGCACCTAACCCCCAATTGCCCACTGCTCTGTGTGTGTCAGTTTTTTCAGTTTTTCCATCACAGGCATGTATTAAAATAGAAAACTGTTTTTTAAAATTGTTGTATAATTTCACACTATATCTGTTTTAGCATTGGTGAGCATAAGAGATGTCTTTTAAAAAAAAATTTTTTTTTTAATATCTTACCAACTCCAAACGTTTGTAGTATATAATGTGATTGTATTTGTAATATGTCCTGTACAGAAATATAAGCCAGAGAATGAGGACAGTAACATGTCAGGACTCTCAGATCACGGCAGTCCTCAGAGTAGCACTCGCAGCCGATCGCCGTCACCTGATGACATCCTTGAGCGTGTGGCTGCTGATGTCAAAGCATATGAGCAAGAGAACCTGGACACATTTGAGGATAATGTGAAGGCGAAGCATAGTCTTGTCTCTCAAGAAAAAACAGGTATGTCATCTGCAAAATAACCTTTAATTAAACATGTAGATGTCCTTTCCACTTAAAAATGTTTTACACAGCAAAGAAGTTGAAATTGATTGACAAACGTTTAAAATGATGTACACTCATATGGGAGAAAGACTTCAGTCAAATGAGTGGTTTAGTCCATTATTTTCATTATAAACAAAAAATATTGCGTTAGAATTAAATAAAAGACTGAATGGATTGCTACTTCTGTTACTTCTGCGGAGTGATTTACTCCAACTCTGAGCGAACTCTCTGCTCCTCACCACGGGGCTTCTCAGGTGCTGCGAGCAAATCACTCCGCCCAAGTAGCAGTGCTTCGCCTTCTGAGAATATAGTTCCCAGAATGTATACGGTTAGAAGATGGCTGTGTCTCATGTGACTTGTTATTTGTACACACTGTGACTATACAAATCACAACATGCAAATAGGAAAATGTTGGCGTTATTTTGTCACTTATTGGGAGCAGTATGCTAGCTGGAGCCGTTTACCTCTAGTATTGTGCTAAGCTAGGCTAGCGGTGGATGTGTCAGACAAAGTTACGGCACGCACCAAGATGAAAAGGGTATGTAGGGACTTATCTAACTCTGGGGGATACGGTGAATAAGATAAAGTCCCAAAAAGTCGGCGTGTTCCTTTAAAGAATACATGAAAAGAACATTTCAGCAATCACACTGGTAACTTCTATAACAAAGTAAAATCTCATAAGCCTAGAGAAGTCATTCAACTCATGTGATATTTAGAAGGAAATATATTGATTAATACCTTGATTATAATCACTCATTAGATATATATTGAAGCAGCAGTGGATTCCAGAATCCACCTTCAGTATAAAGTCCAAAACGGCTCTCATATTAGTTGTTTAGGAAGAAGAGGAAATGGTCATTAAAATATGAGACATGAAACATTCACTCTGATGTAATGCAAGGTGGTTTGATACATTATTAGCGATTTTACATTCCTTTCATTGCATCATTGTTCTTTTTATTTAGGTGCTAATCTGAAAAAGCCAGCAGCCCCTGATATGTTCACAGAGTCAGATGACATGTTCGCTGCTTACTTTGACGTGAGTAGCCAAGTTCCTGCTTTCCATTGTATAGGTCAGTGGCTTTGCAAGCCCCAGAATTTGATTGAATTTGTCCATGTAAGGGGATCTCTACAGGTAGAGTTGCATAGTCCTGTGCAAGCTGTTGTTTCTGTTCTGGAAACTTTGTTCAAAGCTTTTTTTTTTGAAGTGGGTAATCTGACTCTGTGGTGCTCACTGGATCTCGAGGCCTCTCAGACTTTGAAATGGTCTCTTACGGTGTCAGTCACTCATTCATGAATGAACGTTTTAATCAACTCTTTGAATTCAGTTGTGTTGACTGACAATTCCACATCTAATCTCTCTCCGCAGAGTGCCAGGTTACGAGCCGCAGGCATTGGAAAGGACTTTAAGGAGAACCCAAGTCTGAGAGATAACTGGACAGATGCAGAGGGCTATTACCGTGAGTTTGTCTTGTAGCAAATGCTGTATTTAAATCTGTAGAATCCATCTTAAAAGAGAAAATCAAAAACGTGATTGTTCTTTTAATGTATTCAGGTGTGAACATTGGAGAGGTGTTGGACAAACGGTACGGGGTGTATGGCTACACTGGACAGGGTGTCTTTAGTAATGTTATCCGAGCCAGAGACTTGCCCCGAGCCAATCAGGAAGTGGCAGTGAAAATAATACGCAACAATGAGATGATGTAAGACGCTTCCCTTAAAAGCTGAATGCTTAGCCTTTAAACATTTCTGTCTGGTACAGTTGGATTTCTTAACCAACACCATACATTGCGATTTGATGTGTCTAATTGTGTTGTAAAGATTTATTAAGACAAGAAATTAGATTTAGAATAGATGTGGATTTGGTCTTCATGTGACCGAAGCCCTTGGTTTGTCCCACAGGCAAAAGACGGGCCTCAAAGAGTTGGAGTTTCTGAAAAAACTGAACGACGCCGATGCAGATGATAAGTTCCACTGCTTGCGGCTATTTAGACACTTTTATCACAAGCAACATCTGTGTCTGGTGTTCGAACCACTCAGGTACATTAGTCAACAAGAATCTATGCATGTGAATCTATCAAGGCAGCTTGAGTTCTTTTATTAAAGCAACTTTCTTGTTTGCTTGCTTTAGCATGAACCTGCGGGAGGTGTTGAGGAAGTATGGCAAGGACGTTGGGCTTCACATCAAGGCTGTGCGTTCATATAGCCAGCAGCTTTTCCTGGCCCTCAAACTCCTCAAACGCTGCTACATTCTGCATGCTGACATCAAACCTGACAACATTCTGGTGGGTCACATTCTCTTTCTGTAAATATTGGACTCTAGCTTTCATTTCTGTCTTATAAGATGAATGTATTTGACTCTCCCTGAAGGTGAACGAATCCAAGACCATCCTCAAGTTGTGTGACTTTGGCTCAGCGTCTCACGTTTCAGACAATGACATAACACCATATCTGGTCAGCCGTTTCTACAGGGCACCTGAGATCGGTAAGTGTGCTGTGAATTGACCTAAGAAAGCAACTGTACCTAATTAAAACAAACTTAAATGAAATTCCTCTTCCTCTTTTTGTAGTAATTGGAAATTCATACGATTATGGAATCGATATGTGGTCTGTAGGCTGTACTCTATATGAGCTTTACACAGGAAAAATCCTTTTTCCTGGAAAGACAAATAACCACATGCTAAAACTTGCCATGGACCTGAAAGGAAAATTGCCTAATAAAGTAAGAATTAATTTACATTACATATAATGTTAGGAATTAAGGAAAATTAGAACCAAACATACTAAAAACTGACCAAAATATTATTTAATATTCACAGATGATCAGGAAGGGTCTGTTCAAGGACCAGCACTTTGACCAAAACTTGAACTTTTTGTACACTGAGGTTGATAAGGTCACTGAGAGGGTAAGTGTTATATATTTCATTCACGTTCATTTTGTTTTGTTTTTGACCTATTAACTAGGGCTTCATAATTTGGGGGGAAAAAATCATATTGCAATTTTAAGTTGCAAGTTTTTTTTTTTTTTTTTAGCTTCCGTTTTGTTGACAACATACCATTTATAAGCACTTCTAATTAGAATTTTGGCAAGATGGTTGGCACATGTTGTGATCACAAATGCATATTATATGCAGAGATGAGTGTGTGTGGAGCATCTGCCTGAGTGTGAAGAAAAATGACTGCGCTTTACTCTGAAAAACACAGTGCATATTATTATTTAATTAAATTGTAGCCTTTTTAATTTGATAATCTCCCTAAGCCATTTTGTGAATTCAGTTTAATTCCAATTAATTGTGCAGGAAAAGATCACGATCATGAGCACCATTAACCCAACTAAGGACCTGTCGATTGACATGGTGGGTCGCCAGGCACTACCAGAGGACCAGCGAAAGAAGGTCTTTCAGCTCAAAGATCTGTTGGACCAGATCCTGATGCTGGACCCTGCCAAGCGGATCACCATCAACCAGGCATTACAGCATCCTTTCATCCAGGAGAGGATATGATCAGCAGCATACCTCAGAGACTCATGATGGTTTTGTATCTGCAGATATGACTCAGACAACAAAAGACATTTGCATATTTTATTGCCATGCTATTTTATTTTCATTTCTGATTCAGTCATTTTTAGCGCAGGACACACTCAATATTTACTTTAATTATTTTTGTATTATTATTTTAGATGACCTACAATGCACCCCATAAAATGTAAAGAGTAAATTCTTTCAAGATAATCTATATTGTTCCGATTTCATGCGTCATACACAGCTTCTTGTAGCAGCTAAAATGATATTGCCAGATATATTTGATATTACGATCAAGGTTCAGAATGTAAGAATATCCATCTTTGTGCTAAGTTTGCACACCTTATATTTTGTATAATTCTAGAATTTGATGTAAACCAAATATTACTCAACCACCAAGGACTGTTTAGAGTGTGACATGAGTCAGGCCAGCATAAATGCTGTCTATATCCACCCTCCCTTAGGTGTGAGAGTGAGAACGCAACCTGGCGTGCAGGCCCGGCATGCCCCTTGCCCTAGGTGTGTTTCTGCTGAATCTGAGGTCTTGGGTCCTGCTTGACCTGGTCTGCAGGGAAAGCCTCCTCTGTAAAGGCAGGTTGTACACCTCTATTGGTACACTGAAGGTAAGCTAACCCTTCCAAAACAAACGGCATCATTTTGCACTCTTTTCAAGCCCAAAATAAAGCGTCATCAGGCCCTTTTGGCTGCTTCTGCTTTTAAAAAAAAGAAATTTGGAGAAATGGATGCCTATTAAAACCTTTTGTCTCCCTGTTGCTCTGTTCCAAAGCCTAGTGAGGCATCGTAGATATGCAATTTATTACCATTCAAATGTTTGGGGTTGGAATACATTTTTATTTTTTAATAAGCATTCAAGCATTTGATCAAAAATACAGTTAAAAACTGTAATATTGTGAATTACTACATTTTAAAATAAAAAGCAGTTGTGCTGCTTAATATTTCTTTGTATAAACCTTTTTCTAGATTCTTGATGAATATAAAGTTCAAAAGAACAGCATTTATTTGAAATATAAATATTTCAGAACTTTATAAATGTCTTAACTGTCACTTTCGATCAGTTGGAAGCATCCTTGCTGAATAAAATAATTAAAAAATATATATAATAAAAAAAAATTACTGACCCCATACTATTGATCAATTAAAAAAAAGTGTAAAATAATTAAAACCTGACTATTTTACCCCAAATATGACCGCTAGGCTGCTGCCTAAAATAGGTTTTGAAACAGAGCTTCTGTTGTGGTTTCTCACAGAGACAAAACAGTCTGAATGAATGAAAAGACTGACAGTTGCTGTCTCAAAAATGGTTGGCACCGTTTATGGTTGACATTGAGGGTAAGAGTGAATCCAAGTATTTGCAATGGACCAAGCACCTTCAGTGTACTGCCTCCGATAGACATACCTCACCTTTTTCAGAGTTGTCACACTTGTCATAGTTTTTGTATAACCTATTGAGTGCTTTTCAATATGCATGAGAATATGTATGGTTTCCAATGCACTACTGTACAACCCCTCTGGTGTGTTTTTCGCTATGTGTAGACAATTTAGATGTCTTTTTCTGTGACTGTTCTCGTGTTTGTGACCATGTTGTCTTTTGATACAGGGGTTTTCCTGCTCTGATCTATGAATCTGCTTGTTACAAGCGGTAATTGCTTCTTTATTCATATCTCAATTCCTTTAAGATACACCGGTCATAAAGTATAGCTCATGCTGGAAGAATTACCTGTTATCTTTTGCAAAGTCTGTCCTGCATGAAAATGGAATAATTTGAATTTATTGTAAATTCACATTATTTGTCATTAAACAACATAAAATAAAGATGTTTTGTGGAGCAAAAAACGCAAATTTATACTTCCCACAAGTTGTCTGTCTTTCAAGTTAATCTTAACGCTGTAAGAACATAATTCAGCGTCTTAGGAACCTTATGGTGGGTTTTGTTTCATCGACACTAACTGCTGTTTGTGCTATTTCTCCCATTGTTTCTTTGTGTTCGAGTATATTCTCTGGCCAATGGAGACACGTCTGTCCATCATCCTCCTGCCTGCCTCTGCTTTCAAAGGGACGAGACCTCTTCAAGGCCCTTTATCCAGGTCATTCCTAAAGGCATGTTTAGATCCAACACAAAGCAAAGCTCTGATTAGAAATAAACGGCTAGTTCAGAGCTGATGTGTACAGGATTTATGTTCCCATCTCATCTGTAGCATCACCAAATCTCTTTTTTATTAATATTTTTATAAAATCCATCTTTTTTGGCTTGAGCTGTAGATCTGTATAGTGATAATTTCTGTCAAGGACCACAAATATGATAATAAGGGCCCCTTTCTAAAATATAGAGGCAGCTATATATTTTCATGTATTAAAACCCTTGTATATTGCATGTGAAATGAAATGTGATGTTATAATGAAAACATACTATACAGTCAGGTGAAAAAGAAAGTACACCCGTTTGAATTCTATGGTTTTACGTATCAGGACATAAATAATCGTCTGGTCATTAGCCGGTGTCCTAAACGACATATTACACTGTGTCATTATTTATTTAACAAAAATAAAGCCAAAAGGGTGAAGCCATGTGTGACAAACTAAGTACACCCTATGATTTAATTGCTTGTAGAACCACCTTTAGCAGTAATAACTTGTAGTAATTTTCTAAATGACTTTCAGTCTCTCATATCATTTTGGCCCGTTCTTCTTCACAACGTTGCTTCAGTTCATTTGAGGTTTGTGGGCATCTGTTGGCAAATCAGCATTTCAATTGGGTTGAGGTTTGGGCCAGTACAACACCTTGATTCTTTTCTTTTTCAGCCATTCTGTTGTAGATTTGCTGGTTTCCTTGGCATCATTGTCCTGTTGCATGCACGTTCTGACCTTGGGGTGAATTTGGTCACGCTTGTAGATGATCAATTAATCAAAGACATTTGATTAGCAGCGCCTGACTGCTACTTACCCTCTTAATTCCTATGAAAGTAGTAAGGGTGCACTTATTTGTCACACATGGCGTCTCCATTTTGGCCTAGTTTTTGTTAAATAAACCATGACGGTGGTTAATCTGAGGTTGTATTTACTCTAATTTTAAGACCTGCCAACGGCCAGATGATTTTTTTTTTTTATGTCCTGTTATGTAAAATCATAGAATTCAAAAGGGTGTACTTTCTTTTTCACATGACTGTATATATATACATCCACTAGTAATTACCCAAGTTTAGTCCAAATATTCCAAGTTAATTTTGACAGCCCTAAAATAATCACATTTTCTGTACTTTTATCAATTCTATCTGCCAGCATTATTACTGGTCTGATCACAGAATAAACTGTCCATATTCAGCTTCATGAAAACCTTGCAGTCACTTTAGTTCGGTGTGAACCACAGAGGTTTGTTCCTGGAATTTGTTTTAAATCCAAGACCTAAATTGACTAATTTAGTCACTTTGTGTGTCAGCTGATAATTGTGTATTTCCCCAGGATATTTCAAGAACGTGTTCTTTATGTAATGTCCCAAGATACTGCTATATTTATTCTCTGTATTGTAGGTGCTGTCTGATAAAGAAGACTCTTTAAGGAAATCTCATCTGGAAAAAGGTTTCTGTTTTAGCGAGAGCTCTTAATGAGAATTAAGCTGTTGATTTTAAGTTGACTACAGTATTAGCCTTTAAACAATTTGACAAAGTTACAGATACTGTTGTTGTTAGTCTTCTCTAATCATTTGGCCACATCCAAATGTATTTATGCAATATAACACTTTTATATCTACATTTGCAAATTATAAGCAATTTATATTTGAGTGTGTATATTCCTCACAAATTAAATTATTGGCTCAACAAACATAAGTTTCAATTTGGTATTACACATTCTAAATTTATCAACCAAAAGGTAATGCTTCTCCTTTTTATGAAATGCATGTTTGCATGTCACCCACAAAAGTGACCTTTTCTTTAAACCACAACTAACCATTTTCAATTCTATTTTCAGGGTAAGTGTTAAAGTTTTCCCTACTGTCAGTGTGACTCCAAGTGTGTGAAAGATCCTGATGGCCAGCTGCTTTCCTACTCTATTATTGAAGTGCCTTTCAAGAGCTCATCTCCTCATCCACCCTTGGGGGAAATGATCTACATCCGTGCACAGCAAAACAATGTGTTCGTTTTGTCACATTATATAGCCAATATTGTCTGAATATTAATAAATAGTGAATTTTAAAATGACTTATCTAGTTTCAATTCATTTTTACGTAGCATTTTGATATATTGATAACACTGTAGTAGTTAGTTCTGCTGCTGTTTTTAATTTTATTTAATTTTATTTATTTTTTTTTAACTGAGGGAAAATTCAAGGTTATTTTCTGTGGTAACTGACTGCATGCCACACATGTTGTTGATGGAGCTTAACTTGTATTTAATTTGGAACATTAAATACAGTGACATGCACAGTTAATAACACACTGTCAATCTTCAAGCTTAAAACCCTTTCAAGATAATTATATCATGTCTTCCTACAAGGAGCTTTAACATGAACATTAGTCTATTCAGAGGAAGTCTTCTGAGGCTTTGGCATGCCTTTCTTTGTGGGTTTGCATCTCTTGAAGCTATTTGGACTATTGCATTTTGGTGACATACTCGAATGAACGTTATGATCATGAACAAGGGCATCAGTCTTCTTTAATTTGACCTCACCAGAGTGTGGCTTCTTGGGTAAAGCCGGTGGTTGCTGAAATCTAATCCACACCTTCCCAGCATTTGGCGAGGGACGATTTCGATGCATAGACTTTAAATGAGAGCTTGAAGAAAGTGTGAGTTTTGTAACTTCTTTTAAAATTGAATTACTGCCTTTAGTCCTCAATTGTTCTGTCTGAGAATAAGGGCTTTCCACCCGTCTCAGACGATTGTCGCTTCGCACCAAAGCAGTTGCTGGACGAGATCTGACTGCCTTTCCTTGTTCTTTCTGTATAGTCGCAGTCTGAAGTTTCTCCATCTTTATCATGCGTGCCGCCATAGCTGCAAGACAAGGGTCGGTTAAACAAACGTTGTGCTGGCTCTCCAAATCATCTGCTCTGGATAGCAACTGACTAAAGTCGAGGTCTTTGAGTGGAAATGGGAGAACCTCAGGATACACTTGCTCTCCTTCTCCAGTCTCTGTAGATCCTAGATCTCTATCAAATGAGTCCGGCCTCAGGTCCAATTCTACTGGAGTTTCCCATTTTAGTACAGGAATATTGTCTTTCTCTTGATCAGAGAGGTCACTGTTTTCAGACTCAACCGACACCTGGCTGGAGGGCTGTTTTGATGCATTTGCTTCAAGAGGTTCATTACTGCAACTCCTACAGCGATAATCGCTGATTGTCTTGATCTCATCTGGTCCTTCGTCCCTAGAAGAAACAATGCAGCTGACCTGTATGGGGTGAATTTCCAGTGCTGGTCTGGTTTCTACCTCAGGGCTATGTTCAGAAATGTGTTCTTGTGTGTCCCAGAGGATCGGAGGCTGAAGACCAAGCCTCTGCCATCTGTGTGACAGCATCCTTAACTGTGTTTTATGATGTTGCTTCAAGCTGAAGAAAATAATTTGTACAAAAGCAATTATAAAATAAATATTTCTCTAGATGCCATTTAACCTCTTCAATTGATATCCAAGCATTGTCGCATGGAGTATCAGTTCCAGGTTGCCAAAATGTGAGCAGTCTAGTGTTGCAGCATGAAACAAAGCAACATTCAGTTCAACAAAAGGTTAAGATTCCTGGCAAACACAGCAAGCCTCTGTGCCAAGTCCTGATCTACATTTCTAATATACCGGTACTCATTTTTCTAAGACCAAGATTTTAAATGCAAAGTGTTAAACATATCTGTAGGTAGCATTAATACTGCCACTGCCAGGGTAATTACTAATTACTGAATTGATTGATTTTCCAAAACACTCAGATGAGTATATCTGGCTGGCAATACCAGATGGGTTAGTAAGAAGTCAGTATCTACTTACACCTGGGATGATTTTGTTTGGCTGCAACAGGTGGTTGGTTCCTGTGCCATACAGGCATTGGAAATGCAGGCTGCTAAAGATACCTGCAAAATGCATTTAAATATACGATGACTTAACATGGAAATAAAGCAGTCAGTCAAGTTAAAGCTTTTAAAAAGGTACACTTTGTAACTTTTTTGTTCAAAATTAACTTAATTTAAATAATCAAATAGTCAATACACATTCAATGCTTTTGTCCAACCCTGATACCCTATCTATCCAGAGGGTCAAAAGTTACATAGTGTACTTTTAAGTATTTACATACAAATTATTTACAAATATAATTGTTACTGAATGTCACAAAACATTAAAACTAACTTCACTTTTTATTAAGTATTTTTAACCAGTTGGTCTCGAGGTAAATTTTAATGGATGGCAAACATCACATTAACTATCCACATCTTCCACTAAAGCTTGACAACCATAAAGTGTCCAGACATTTTTTGTTATTCATTTTGAACAATATTTCTATTGTTTCATAATTTAAAATGAAACAAATGCCTTTCTGTGAAATATTCTTGAAATGTGTGCTTTTATTTATTATTTATTTTTGTTAAAAGAAATGCCACTTGGTTTGCTACCTTGTCATTTAATGCAATGACATTCAGCCATTTTTAAGTGTGGCTTAAGTGTCCAAATATTTTAAATACATTTTGGAGCCACTGTTCAGGCATAATCTAAATATTTTTTTCAAAAATGATATAAACAGAATAATACTCATGTTACACTGGAAGCTCATGTAACTTCATAAGCAGCAGAAACACTATCATGATACCTGCTGTGCGTTCACTACCACAGACATGTGCAGACTTTCCAGTTGATGTACTAACAGTAATGTAGACGTCCTGTGAACACAGAATATTCAGACAAGAGTGTCAATAGAAAAAGGATATGTCATCTAAAGTTACCTCTCTAGACACCGTAGTAATATGAAAATATTTACCTTGTTTATTAATAATTGAAACTTCTTGTTGGTAGTTAAGTTTCTAAGTTTAAAACAAAAACAAGACATTTGCAACACTCCAGTTGATGACTATGATACGATATAGGCTCCACAAAGGTTTTGTTTCTTTTGGGTCCAAGAATAAACTCCTTACCTTATATTACTCTTCCGACGAAGAGGCACAAAGACTTGTCTAGATAAAACATCCCTTCAAGTCTGCAGTGCAACTATGAAAAGTGTATCGTAGACGTGCACTCACCTCCAAGTGGTGATGTGCGATCTTCCCGAAACCTGCCCTGGACCCGCCGGTTACACTAAAATGATACATTAGCCAAATTCACTGGACAAGTAAAGATAGTCCTCTAGTCAGTTATGCTCCACGAAGACACCATTCAAACTTTGGATTTGAAGATAATTTCTGTAAGGTTTTCAAGAAACCAGAAAGTACCCCACCGATACTTTCTGAACGCTTGGCAGGTAAATCATCATGACGCCACGCCAATATTTGCATACTTAAATGTGATTGGTTTTTATGTGTTCTTCTATTTACATATTAGATTGAGATTGTTTCCTCATGTACATCTATTTAACTTTATTTTTTCATATCCTCCTGGGACCCTTATTGTCCTCTGTAGTGGACATTATATTTCAGTGAATTTCTTCCACCATACATGTCACAGTTATAAAGTAAAGAGCACATTCAGGGCTTTTCAGAGATACCAAATGTTTGGAAGTTTCACTGTGAAAACTGCCTCTCCTTGTTCTTTAAAAGTAACTGACATTAATTTAGTGATCAAATTGAACACTCTTGTGGAAATATGATAATATTTGGTAATTATCATTTAAATCGGACTATTTTTTTAAATAAATCAACATCTCAGCAAATGTTATGGGGTTTTTAATTAAAATATGAGTTTCTGTTACGAAACAGCATATCGATTTCATACATGTCCACTGCAGAGGACACAAGGACTTAAATAATGTTCATCAGGCATTTTTGGAGACATTAAGAATAGAAATAAGAAACAATAAGAAATTATATTTCAAAAGGCTATTCCTATGAAATATTAGATATTATTAGTCAAGTCAAGTCAAATTTATTTATATAGCTTTTTTTACAGATACAGATTGTTTCAAAGCAGCTTTACAGAGATAACGAAAATAATGCAAAAAAGTTTGTTTCCAGAAGAAAATAGCGTCACAGTTTCATTTTTGTTTAAAAAAAAGTTATTAATTTAGTTCATTTATATATAGCCGCTCTGGAGTAAACCGTGATGTCATCGTCCAGCTCAGTTCTTGTATAATAGTGGCAATGCAGGCAGATCAATATTCCTGTTGAATTTTAAATTAAATGTTAAATTTAATGTCCCCAACTAAGCAAGCCAAGCCAATGGCAAGGTGGAAAAAGGCGACAGTGGCAAGGAACCAAAACTCCATCAGGTGTCAGAATGGAGAAAAAAACCTTGGTTGAACCGAGGCTCAGTCGGGGGCCAGTTCTCCTCTGGCCAATGAACGAACAGTATATGATTATGATTGAGGCAACATTATAGGTCAGAAGTCAGATTGGTTTGGAACAATCAGAATACTATCCAGTTCTATATCTGGTTTAAGATCAGAGTCATCACACCGGGATGGAGACGGGTTTGTTGAGGATCAGTGCCGATGGCTGTCGTGTCAATGAGGCCTTCACAGGGGAGAGTCTAGTTGACACGAATCTCTGCTGACACTTCAGGGATGCGTTGTGGTCGTGTCAAGGTGCAGGTCCTCCATCTGCAGGTGCACTGCCTGATGAGATACCGTAGTAGATGGTTGCATAGTTACATTTTCTCTCTAATATTATCAATCTTGTAAGTAAAGAAGTTCCTAAAGTCATTACTGCTATGCTCTTTGGAAACTTCAGAAGTAGAAGCTTTATTTCTTGTTAATTTAGCCACTGTGTCAAATAAATATTTAGGGTTTTGTTTGTTTTCTTCTAAGAGAGTCAAAAAATAAGCAGATCTAGCAGTGTTTGAGGCTTTTCTGTACGCAATAGCCTCTCTCCATGAAAATTCGAAAAACGTCTAGTTTTGTTTTCTCAGTTGCGCTCCATTTTTCTGGCTGCTCTCTTAAGGGCCAGAGTGTGCTCGTTGTACCACGGCGTTGGACTATTTTCGTGAATCTTCTTTAAACGCAAAGGAGCAACTGTGTCTAAAGTGCTGGAAAAGATAGAGTCAAAAGTTTTTTGCAATATCGAGTTCTTCTAAGCTATCTGGGATGCTGAGGAGATGAAACTCAGTCAGCTTTGCAACCTTGGCAACATTTTTATTATGAAAATGTTGCCTATAATTAGCCTACTCTTATTAGTACACTTCTTTTTTCATTAGGCTACATGTTGCCCCAAGAACTCATTAATATGCAAATTAGATACAGTGTATATACATTGTATATAATGGGAAAACTTGCTTATGGCCATTTCACCCACATATTGCATAAAGCAAAATGGTATATCAAAGCGTTCTGTTATAACCTAGGATCTTTAACCATCTTTATACAAAGTTTGCTATAAAAAAAATCCTGAAACCTATAAATTGATTGGTGAATTTTTTTTAAAAAACATTGTTTTTGCCAATTCATGTCTATTCATGTATTTTATTATTTTAATATAATTTTTCAAAAATGTAAAATTGCGCACGTGTGTTCGAGCGCGAATACCTGTGGACTGAACTCGTGGTGCGCATGTGCACGCCGTCGGCATTCTCACTGGTTCGCGTTTTTGAAGTTTGCGCAGAAAGAACTTAAAGCTACACTGTGTAACTTTTTTAGTTGATTCTTAGCAAAAAACACTTAGTTCTTTCAAAAATAGATGTGCTCATTAATGTATATTTACTTCTTTCAAGTAATAAAGTATTCTCTTAAGTTTATTATCTGCCATTGAAAGTACATACGGGTGAGGGGTTCGAATGCCGGTCGCCATGTTGCCCCTCCATCTTGAAACTACATTAGCCAAAGAGGGACATGCCTGTAAATTCAAGCTTCGCCTTTTGCGTTTTTCACTCACTGACACCGTGACGAATGCGAGGGGGAGATTACTCGCGAGCTCGCGAGTGCCGGCAGATTTGAAAAATAGTGTAGTGTGTGTGTGTGTGTGTGTGTGTGTGTGTACTCACATTTGAAAGAGAATTAAAACGTCAACGCGACAGACAAATCAGCAAGACCATAGTCAATATTGGAGTAACTTTTCCCAGATGGAAAGAGCTCATGAGGAGAAAAGATTTTAAAACGGACGCCGAGGTTGCCTGCTTTCTTCTCGACAGGTAATTCAGCCTGTTGTAATTCATTTGTGTAAATTCGAAGTTTTATAGTTGCTTGTCTAACCATAGCATAGTTGTGCATAACGGCAGAACGACCTCTAGTATAACTTCATCCTCGCGTCAATGGTGAAAAAGTATTGTTTACCTTGTAACATAAATCTGTGCTGCGACGGATCACAGGTAATGAATAGTTTCAGGTGCAATTTTTTAAGGTATATAAAAAAAAGGACACTGTAAATTTTAGTTATTTTTAATTGCTTTTACTTTGTACACATTGTAACGTTAGCCTAATCTGATTATGCTGGGATAGCCGATTCCAAGGGTGACGTTTACCTCCTGACATCTGTCCTGTAGTTTTATTCATTTTAGACGTATTGTTTATTATTGTCATGGACGAAGTCGATAACTGGAAGCCATGTTAATCTTGGAATAATACGGCCACCGTAGGAGTTAAAACGCCCTCGGAATTGAGAGGAACAGAAACTAATATTCACTGGGTAGTCATATACAATTTCACCGCTAGATGGGGGTAAAAATCACACAGTGTAGCTTTAAGAGTTCTCTGTTAAAACGGTGTCGTGTTTGCGGCCCCTAAGTTAATAACTAATGATCGTTGCGACGGAAGTGAATCAATCAAACTAACTTTAGCTGGACAATAACTTTATTCTAGAGCTGCTATAAAGCCAAAACACTTTACTTTAATTTATAACTTTAATTTACTTTAACAATCTACATTGTTAAAAGCGCTATATAAATGAAGATGACTTGACGACGCAGGATATAGGCCTATTTTGAACATCTGTTCCAAGATGGAAAAAATGTCCATGTCCACTAGGGGGAGTCATACAGTTAAACAAACGATAATCTGATCAAAATATTTAAATAAACAATAATATAATTTTTAAATTACTACGTCACAATGTGCGTGTAGCCTAGTGTTTATAGTTTTTATTGTATGTGTTTTAATATATATATTTTTAATGATATATTTAACCTCAGATGTATTGTTGATTGACAGACAGCGTCTGTCACTGTGGAAAGAACATGCTGGCTGGCTTGTCTGCCACTTCCTGCCGTAAGTTTAGCAGAGACATGGGTGTGCTTGTACTGTGTGGTTGTCTGACCCTATCTGCACTTCACTAATATATTTAAGAGCAGAGAAACAGAACATTTTGATCTTGATCTTGATCTTGATCTTTTGATTCCTTTTTTTAATCACCATAAAAAAGCCTATACTTATAGCCTATAGCTATTTTATTCACCAGTGTTTTTGTTTCTTTTTTAAATTAGTAGACATGGTAGGGAATTTTTGGTTTGTTTTTTAAATAATTTTTAAGCACTGTGAAAGTTACAGAAGAACCCCTTTTGAATCAGGTTTCATTTTAATAAGCAGATAGGCCTATATGTGGAAATTTATGTGATTTTCTGTGCCTCATCCTGTAGGTCTGTTGAATTCAAGGTACTTTTTGAGCACATTGTGTGTCGATTTTTGAAATGCCTGGGTAAGGTGTGTGTGTGTGCAATCACGTGTCTGTTTTCTAGTGAGTGTGTCTGTCTCCCCACAAGACCACATTGAGTAAACCAGACACATAGTGTACGTCACAGTCCCAACGGTTCGCACCACAGTACGCACTTGTGGCAATCTGCCAGATTCGAGTATCACAATTAAAACATCTTAGATACTCTCATGTCTTTATTAATAGAAGTATGCTTGTGTGCAAACATTGTACCTTGGCCTTGTCACTGAGGCAGTATCCTCAAAGTTACATATTTACCCATAAAAGGTGCATTTTGTGGAAAGTGCCCCAGTGATAAGCTGTTCTGGCCCTAAAGTAAAAAAAAAAAAAAAAAAAAACAATTCTGATGGTATACTTCCACAGTGATATCAGTGTATGATGGAGAAAATGTGTGTTTATGCATATGTGTGAAGTGAAAGGGAATAAGACTACAATTAAAAAGTCTGTATATCAGTTTTATTAACATTTTGTATTTTAATATACTGTTTGAAATTTTACAAAATGAGCAGCAAATATTTATACACATTATGTTTGGTGTGAAATGAAAACAACACAGATACAAAACCATGACTGTACAAAACGGGCTTTAAATCATAAAGAAAATTTTCACAGTTATACTTTTGCAGCAATTCAAATACCAAAAAAAAATTGCATCATAAAATAACATTCATAAACATTTTTTTTAGAAAAAAACACTTGTTATACAACATTTGATAAACTTAAAAATTAATGCTGAACAATAGATGGAAAATATTGTAACAGTTAAATGGGCAAATCCGTCCCTGCTGCAACCCTGTTTATACTGTATTCATAGAGTACACAATTATTTGATCAGGATTTTACTTTCATATTAACGGCCCAGTCAAACAGAGAGAACTCTTGTTATGCAATATTCAAAGTTGCAGCCATCTCATTGTGGTGAGCAGGTTACTTCAGCCCTCCTCCAGACAGTATTCAAGCATGCAAAGAACTCTTCTGGAACCTCGAACTTCTGTTTTGAGAATCAGATGCCAAGCACCTGCAGCAAAACAGAAGCTTTTGCTAAGCAAGCCTCACTGAGAGTGATCTGACCCTGTTCACAATGACAGCGCATTGGTGGTGTCTGTGTCCGACATAACAGATGGGCGGGGATGGCTTCCCAACAACGCCTTGGAGTTCTTCGGGGTTGGACAACAGCCAAGGTTTCGGAAAATTCGAATCACATCTTTTCGGAAACGCACTCCAACGAAGGCGTAAAGCAACGGGTTTAGGCAGCTGTGCATGTAGGCGAGGCTCTTCAGAACTTGGCCGGCGATGTCAAAGCGCTGGACCTCTTCGCAGTTTGTAATTGTCATATTGGCTGCCTGAGTGGCTTCCAAGACCAGCATGCCATTGTACGGGAGCTGAGAGATAACAAACACCGCCACAATTGCCATGATGACCCGCAGGGCCTTGTGCTTCTGGAAGTTTCTCGTCTTGAGCAAGGTGCGGATGATGTTGGTATAGCAGAAGATCATCACTATGAGAGGGATGCAAAAGCCCATGCAGATCTGGAGAACCAGGACCAGTATTTTAGTACGGTTGTTTTCATTGTTCCAGTAGACCATGGTGCAAAAGTGATTGTCCTCGTCATCTTGTTTCGAACGGGCAAAGAGAAACTCTGGAATGGACAACAAGGCCGCCAGGATCCAGACTAACACACAAATGAGCTTGCTGTACAAGAGACGAACCCTCTTGGAGTTTTGCGCCTGGGCAGTCTTTACGATTACAATGTAGCGGTCGACGCTGATGCAGGTAAGTAGAAACATGCTGCTGAAGAAGTTGATTTTGTAAATGGCAGAGACGATTTTGCAGAGAGCCGAGCCAAAGGTCCAGCCGTTGAAGGAATCGGCGGCCCAGAAGGGCAGAGTGCAGAGGAAGAACATATCTGCCAGAGCCAGGTTCAGTAGATAAACGTCCGTCATTGACTTCAAGCGGTTTGTGAAGTGTGTGTATATCCAGACCACCAGAAAGTTGCCAATGGCTCCCAGAATGACAATTATCCAATAGAAAGCAGGTTCGTAGTAGCTTCGAAACTGTCGCACCGCCGATCTGTCACACACCCCATCCTCATAATCACTCATAGTTGTGGAAGATTCACCATAATCCTGTGAAATATAGCAAAGCATGTGTCTTACTTAGCTTTTAGTTTATTAACCCCGATAATGTGCATTTTAACAACACTTTGTTGACGTTAAAGTTGCAGACAAACACCAGTCATCATTTTTTGTATATTTTACTGAGATGATGTAAAGCACATTGGTCAACATGTGTTGTTTTAATAGTGCTATATACAAATAAAAGTGAGATTGACATAATGAGACATAGAGTTGTCAGCATGCACTTAATGTAAATATTCAGATATCACTTACATATTCTGACGTCATATTGTCAGTGAATGCCGTCACAAGCTCGGTTATGTTCATCGTTGATCTCTGTTCTTAAAAAAGTAAAAAAATAAATAAATAATGTTTTTAATTAAATATAAAAAAACCTCATTAACAAAGATTCACTTATATTTCACTTAAGTACACTAAATATTAAATTCACAAATATCCACAACCAAAAAAAAGAGTGCATATCATTATTAATCAGTCTTTTGAATTTGGTCTGTTTATGAAATTAAGCATTAGCAACCTGTTCCTTTACATACTCTAAAAACTCTAATGATGTATAGGTAGTACTTACTTTACTATCTTGGAGAAAAAAGGGACTAGTAATAGAGATGAGCTGCTGTCTGCTGCCTTCCCGATCACTATGATCACTTTCACGTTGTTTTTGGCGCCGTCTGGAAAACGTCTGTTTTGCAGAAGCTTTTAAGGTCTGAGGTTTAACCACAGTGACGCACAAGAACTCAAGAACTCTTTTGACACTTTTTTTTTTCTCCCTCTCTTAGAATCACCTTCTAACACAACAGCCAGGTATGAAATGTTTATTTATGAGCCCATTTTATACATAGAGCAACATTAAAGAGAAAACTGTTTTGTTTTTATTTGATCATTTTTGGACATGCCTCAAAAACCATAATTACTGAGTTTTAGATTGGCTGCACTTGTTTACTCACAGTGTGTGAAAATGCTCCCCAATATCACAACTTATGCACAGCATCATGCAGTGTTATCTGTGGTGCAACACGCAAAGGACTAAAATGTGTTTTACAGTCATGCTCAACAAAAAAAGATAAATGGCACCTCTACCAACATCTTAACCAACTTTTCTGACTGTGAATGAAGAGTGAATGCCTTGCCTTACGCATGCCATATGTATACTGGACATCCAGGAAAGAATGTTGACACTTCGGATCAATCATTTCTATTATTATGCATCTTGATTAATTTAAAAGTAGGTATTAGTAGTCTTGGTATTGTCATGATTGCCATGAAATAAAAAAGAAAACAAGGAAGAACTGGAACTGTATTATCTTCCCTTTTTCACTGTTTTCTAAGGTTTGTTTGTCACTGTGTTCAGTCACATTGACATGACATGACCGGATCCAGAATTTTATCAACACAAGTAAAACACTAATCATTCGCTAGCTGATGAATTAGAGCAATAGCATACACAGCAACTTCTTTACCAACAATTTACGCAATACAGATGATACGTCAACACTTCTGATCCTGGCTATCGATAACGTTTAAAGTTTTATCATAAATAAGCTTTCATTTGCATTTTTTTACATGCCATCATTGCATGTATGGTTCCTTACTTAAGTGAGAATCTTCGTGCCCCAGACATCCTGTTTACCATTAAAACTGTCACCCAGACATTTATTACAATTATTTTTTTATGCACTATTATGCCATATCCTGTTTCAAAGGACAAATTTCCTCTTTCTCACACGTCAGACACTACTGCATGAAATATTTAATTTCATATAACAAGTGTTAATAAACAACCGTGATGCTTAACATAGATATGCAAGATAGTTTTTTTTTAGGTCATGCTGTTAGACGGCTTCTCAAAACAAGTAGTTTTGGGTTATCTTGGATCTGTTGTTGCCATTGCTGAATGCAATACTGAATACTGACATGATTGACAGTGACAAGATCAAAAACATGTTCTGTGTTGGTATAAACTATTTCTGTGCGAAAATGTGTTGGATATATTCATTTAAAGTGCAAACAACACTCTCAGAAAAAAAGTATACAAATTATACCTTCAGCTTGCCACTGGGGCAGTACCATTAAAAGGACAACTTTGTACCTCATGTAGCACCTCTAAGGTAATAATATGCACCTTTTATGGGTAAAAAAGGGCTTTTAAGGGGACTACCCCAGTTACAAGCTGTTGTACCCCTAAAGGTAAGATTTTTGCTAAATGTTTTTGAGAGAGAAGGTGTACGTCACAAGAGCAAGCGGTGATAGACCTTCATGCTCTGTGTCTATAATTATACCCTGCAGTGGCCTCCATAGATGACATTTACGCAAGCCAACCATAAACTGTTCCTCTTTCTTTGCAGTTTCCAGTGACCAGGTCAAACAAAAAAACATATGCACACACACATGCACTTTTAATCTGAGTTTTAGACCTTCCTCAAACTGTGGTTTGTGGCCTGATTAAAACTCAAAAAACTGAGGAGGTAGCATGTGATTCATGTTAGACTGCCTCCAAAACCCTTTCAATGTTAGCACTGCTAAAAAAAGAGCTAACTTTTACAGATTCCTTATCTGTAGGTTATTTCACTAAACTGAGGACTGTTATAAGTGTAACTAGCAAAAAGCTGATGCAATGCACGTCTTGCTTTAAATCAGTGTAAACTGACGTGAAAGTCAGTTGATTTAGGTGCTTACCCTCGTGGTACGTCAGTTTGCATGACAAACCTGCATAACATAGCAACGGTTGTGGCGCTGAGAGATGAGGACAAATGTCATTTAGTACCTTGTACTACTGAGAACATTCTGCGGTGAGCATTTGCACGACATGCTAAGACCACAAGGTTATATAGAGGAACAAAGCACAGATAATGCATCTCATACACCCCCACAAAACTTTAACTCTGAGTGTGTAGGGTTTATTAATTCACTTTGCCGAAACCAAAAAAATGCATTTTAATACTATTATGTGATAAGGCTAGAAATATTTCAGGTTGTTAGCTGGATGCTAACCTGTAGCTGCAATGCTTGTTTAGTTTTAGTCACTCACTCTTTTTGTTAACTCGCTGCTCTAAAGTAAGGTTGAATTGATGTGTACATCTATTTGGGTTTGTTTGTTTGAGTGCCTATGTTTCCATTATACCCTTCTCAGTCACATGATGTTTTGAATAGTGTCATGAGCCCTGTGGTATCACAGTGGTAAAGTGATAAATTAAAATAGAAAAAAGTGAGAAAAACAAATGACATGAGCGTGATTTCACAAAGCGTGACTTCCTCAATTTTTCGTCAGAGCAACATGAGATCTTCTAACAACAACCTTCTGAGAGAAAGCATAAAAGATTCTGAGGGAAGTTTATAGCATCATTGTGTCTAAAGAAGATAAGAGTATAGTTAATTTTGAAGATTTAAATCCACATGAAAAATATCACCAAATCTATTTTCTAAATGTGTGCTATAGATCTTATTGTGAACAATTAATCTGTGTTTAACAATTAATTAATTTCCTTCTTTTTTTTAAAAAAAATTCGTAATGTTTAATCAAAAGGTTATAACTGGACCTTCCAATGAAAATGACAGACTTCTCTCTGGTGATACCCAATGTATTGTGTTAATATAAGGGATTTTTCCGTATTGACTCTTCACAGGTGTTTGTTTACATTGTGTTGTGTTTTAGGGCTAAATGAAATGTATTGTGTAATTCCGTGTACTTTTGGGTTGTAACTCACTGAAGCATTACTAACTTTTTACTTTTTTTCAATAGCATTACCAACCAATTCGAGACCCTGTACTATGTATTTGACTCAGTTATGTAAATTAAGGTGCTTTTGTTGTATTTCATATTTACTTGTTCAAGTTTGATACTGTCACCCTAATTGGGATGTTCTTTCATTCAAAGAACAAATGTAGTTTGTACGTACTTGTTGTCAATCTGGCATTAATTTTGAGCAAGTAACTGTGCAAATAAATACAATTACACAATTTTTCATGAGAATTTTTTGCAGTAAACTAATGATATTGAATGCCTTTTACATATTATATTGAGAAAAACGAAACACCTATAGATTTAATCATAAATGCAGCTTTATTGAAGAAACAGCGAATGACACTCCACACTTTGGGCCAGGGGTCTGCATTCATCAAGACTGCATTGACTGAAGGGCCTCCCAGAATTCAAGAGGATTCAGTATCATCTGCATCAGAGATGACTGATGTCTCTGTGTAAGAAAGATGAGGAAAGTCTTGTTGATGACTGGTAAAAACAGTAAAGTCACATGGCGAATGCAAGGGCAGCTCATGGACAGCACAAATAAAAGTTGACTTCAAATCAAACAGTGGAAGTGATTGCGCACATACCTGTAATAATTTCTTTGACCTTTATTTGACCAGCTGTTGGTAGAAAAAAGGGACAATGGAATAAAGGCACACACAGTAATAAACAGAGAGAGAAAGGGACAAGGGATGAGCACTATTAAAGCTACACTGTGTGATTTTTACCCCCATCTAGCGGTGAAATTGTATATGACTACCCAGTGAATATTAGTTTCTGTTCCTCTCAATTCCGAGGGCGTTTTAACTCCTACGGTGGCCGTATTATTCCAAGATTAACATGGCTTCCAGTTATCGACTTCGTCCATGACAATAATAAACAATACGTCTAAAATGAATAAAACTACAGGACAGATGTCAGGAGGTAAACGTCACCCTTGGAATCGGCTATCCCAGCATAATCAGATTAGGCTAACGTTACAATGTGTACAAAGTAAAAGCAATTAAAAATAACTAAAATTTACAGTGTCCTTTTTTTTATATAGCTTAAAAAATTGCGCCTTTAAAACTATTCATTTCCTGTGATCCGTCGCAGCACAGATTTATGTTACAAGGTAAACAATACTTTTTCACCATTGACGCGAGGATGAAGTTATACTAGAGGTCGTTCTGGCGTTATGCACAACCATGCTATGGTTAGACAAGCAACTATAAAACTTCGAATTTACACAAATGAATTACAACAGGCTGAATTACCTGTAGAGAAGAAAGCAGGCAACCTCGGCGTCCGTTTTAAAATCTTTTCTCCTCATGAGCTCTTTCCATCTGGGAAAAGTTACTCCAATATTGACTATGGTCTTGCTGATTTGCCTGTCGCGTTGACGTTTTAATTCTCTCTTTCAAATGTGAGTACGCACGCGCACACACACACACGCACGCACGCACACACACCACACTATCTTTCAAATCTGCCGGCACTCGCGAGCTCGCGAGTAATCTCCCCCTCGCATTCGTCACGGTGTCACTGAGTGAAAAACGCAAAAGGCGAAGCTTGAATTTACAGGCATGTCCCTCTTTGGCTAATGTAGTTTCAAGATGGAGGGGCAACATGGCGACCGGCATTCGAACCCCTCACCCGTATGTACTTTCAATGGCAGATTATAAACTTAAGAGAATACTTTATTACTTGAAAGAAGTAAATATACATTAATGAGCACATATATTTTTGAAAGAACTAAGTGTTTTTTGCTAAGAATCAACTAAAAAAGTTACACAGTGTAGCTTTAATTGGCTGAAGTATTTGTCAACATTCATAAACCTGAAGCAGTTTCTGTCCTACACTGCCTTTGCATGTTAGAGTAAAACTTGCCTGTCAGGATGTATCTAGTTTGTATGTCCTTTGGGGCAGGGTTATGAGGGGAGTCCTGGGGGGTGCTGGTGTGGGGCAAAGCCCTCCCTACAGGATGGAAAAGCGCAGATGAGAAAGCGCCCCCCCCCCCCCCCCCTCCCCATGCCCCTGGACTTTTCTTTTCAATAAAAATGCCTATCATCACAACTACAGTGCTATGCATAAGTTTAGACACCCATTCTAAAGTTGACTAAAAAGAGGAATAAAAAATCATCTTTTGGAAATTGAACTTAATGCATTAATTAAAAAAATGAGGAAAAATCCAACCTTTAAGGACACCAATTTTCTTTGTGAATGAATGATGTATCGTAAATAAATAAATGTTCTTCCTTAAAATACAGGGTGCATAAGTTTGGACACCCCTATGTTAAATTCCCATAGAGGCAGGCAGATTTTTATTTGTAAAGGCCAGTTACTTCATGGATCCAGGATACTATGCATCCTGATAAAGTTCCCTTGGCCTTTGGAATTAAAATAGCCCCACATCATCACATAGCCTTCACCATACCTAGAGATTGGCATGGAGTACTTTCCATAAGATCATCTCTCAATGCAAATCAAACCAGCTATTAGGCTAACTGAAACAAAACCATGCCAATCTCTAGGTATGGTGAAGGCTATGTGATGATGTGGGGCTATTTTAATTCCAAAGGCCGAGGGAACTTTATCAGGATGCATAGTATCCTGGATCCATGAAGTAACTGGCCTTTAAAAATAAAAATATGCCTGCCTCTATGGGAATTTAACATAGGGGTGTCCAGACTTATGCACCCTGTATTTTAAGGAAGAACATTTATTTATTTACGATACATCATTCATTCACAAAGAAAATTGGTGTCCTTAAAGGTTGGATTTTTCCAAAATTTTTTAATTAATGCATTAAGTTCAATTTCCAAAAGATGATTTTTTATTCCTCTTTTTAGTCAACTTTAGCATGGGTGTCTAAACTTATGCATAGCACTGTATTTACATTTTATCTACATGTTATGGGTGAATATGCTGTTTTCCTCATAATTCCATTTGCTGAACAAGTGAAAGCCATTAAGTCAACAACCTGTGTCACTTTATCATGTGCATGAAAAGTTAAAACAGAATGATCATCCTATCCACTTTGTGAAATCAACGACAATTTGCATCGCTGTAGGGGTGTGTAGTAGGGATAGTTAACAAAGAAAAATTAAAATTCCGCCAATCATAAGTCATAAGAGTTTCCTTTTTCCATGGAACACCTAAGTGATTTTTTCAAGAATATGTTGACCACTCGTGAATGAGGACTGGGGCTGTCATGCGCTCATATGACTTGATATCATGAAATAATTCTTTTGATAATCCTTTTACATCAACTGGATTCCAGTGCACAAACCTATCTAAATGATTCACTCACAAATCGGACAGATCCGGTTCTCACTAAAGCAATGATGCTGTTAACAGCTCATTTGAAGATTAGCAGTAAAGTACCAACGGAAATTTTACTCAAAATGTGTGTTTACTATTACACAGAAGAAAAAACGTCATAAGGGTTTGGGATGACATGAGGGTGTGTAAAGGATGACAGAATTTTGAAACTTTGAAATCTATCTCTCTCTTATCTCAGATTGCAAGGAGATCTTTGTGTGTCATCTTCATCATCAAATTCACACTCATACGTATACTAACATTCTGTTGGTTTGAGCAGTCATGCAATGCGTATGCTGATGTAAATATAACAGTTTTGTTAACAGTAACCAAGCAAACACTCAATAAGATTCAACCGTCTGACCACATAAGTTTTCTAAGGTAGTCAGGAAACTCCCTGATGACTTTCCCTAATGCTTCTGATATCATTGTTGCTATTGGTCCTTGTGATTTGTTAAACTTACATAAACATGTGGTTTCCATTTACTCAAAGACATTGAAACTACAAAGGCAGCTCTCACCTGAAAAAGTGTAGGATGACTCTGTGAACTCAGGCATCCTGAAAGTTAAACAGTATGAATGAAAAAAAGAAAGAAAGAAAATGTAGCAAACAATGCAATCTCTATTTTACTTGACATACTAGTTTTAGAATTGTCCTGTGTTATGCTAACACTTTCCAATTTATTTATGATACCAATCAAGCAACTACACAGAATATTTGTATTTTGAAAACGTCATACCACAGACCATCACATTAAAATAAACTAGTGAAGGCAAAAAGGTGAGTATGGTGGAAAAAACTTGACATAAAATAGACACTTTCCTTGATCTGCACATATATGTAAATTTTAACCTAAGATCCTGGGGCCAGTTGCATAAGCTTGGCCTCTATGTTAAGACTATGTCAGTTAATAACTTACTAGTACAATTAGCAGCTATACAAGAGGTAATCACTCAGGTTCAGATTAGACCAAACTACCTTTTTATGTAACTTCAAAAAGTTGGGACCGATCTTGGAAGAAAAAAATTAGGTTACTAACTTTTAAGACTAGTCTAAGATGTTTATGCAACCGGCCACACTGACGTCCATGTTATATGTCAACTAGCCATATGATTATGACAATATTTACTTGAAGTCGTCTCCTTCCAGTAGCTTTCTGTAGGTGGAGATCTCAACATCCAGGGCGAGTTTGATGTCCAGCAGCTCTTGGTAGGCCAGGATCTGTTTGTGAAGGTCTGTTTTAGCCAACTCTATGGCTGATGTGAGGCTAGCAATCTGTGCCTGATACTCAGCAACACCCACACTAGACTGAGCCTGGGCTTCTGCTAAACTCTGCTCCAGAGACATGTTCTGAAAAGATAAACACAAACCAATGTTCTTCTTTATAGATGGCTGTCATGATATGTTATGTTTCAAAGACTAAAGGCCTATTCACAAGAATGATATAAGCGTCCGGACGATAACATTTTGTTTATTATATGTGCCTGCTGCAGTTTTGTTGTCTGCCACTTTAAATGCTCAAACTCTTTAAAGCAGGATAGATTCTAATTGGCTGTATGGATTTTAGCTAGAATGGATCAGCTGGAGAAAAAAAAAGCTCTGAAAGTGATTCCAATGATATCTTTCCTCTGTGTTGTTATTGATATAATTATGTGTGGACTCTACTATTTTCATAGAAGTAGAACCATTATTAAAATTTGTTATCAGTATAGTTATCGTCCTTGGTGTGTGTGTGGGCGGGTGGGTGGGTGTGTGTGTGTGTGGGGGGGGGGGGGATCCACTTCTCACTATTAACTAACTATTAACTTAAACTTTTGCCTCAATAAACTCATAATTGCTGCTTATTATAAGTTAGTAAGGTAGTTTTTAAGTTTAGGTATTGGGTAGGATTAAGAGATGTATAATATGGTCATACAGAATAAGATGCTTTATAAGTACTAATAAACAGCCGATATCCTAGTAATATGCATACTAATAAGCAACTAGATAATAGTGAGAATTGGACCCTAAACTAAAGTGTTACCTTTTTTTTATAAAGTGGTTTCATTGTCTTTTCATAGAATAATTGTCCAACTTTACCATACAGTAAACCAAAAACACCTAATTCATCAGCACTATGATATCTCATGTTCTCAGACATCGAATTTATTGTAAATGATGTCATAAAACTCTTGAAACGTCTG
This sequence comes from Squalius cephalus, assembly GCF_949319135.1. NCBI lineage: Eukaryota > Metazoa > Chordata > Actinopteri > Cypriniformes > Leuciscidae > Squalius > Squalius cephalus. The sequence goes on along the minus strand of NC_137128.1, from coordinate 31,083,249 downwards.
CGTTGTTTAGAAAACTGCCACTTTTGCAGCAGTGCAACTTCACTTGTGGCATTGGGGCTTTTGCTCCCAATTCAAAACGGCTGAGATCAATAAACCACTTCCTATGTAATCTGTTTCCTGTCTCAGACAGCTGTGATTTATTCAAGAGATGTTTTTAATATGCTGAGAACCTGCGCTGAAGCGTTTCACACTGCTGACGAACATTGTTTCTCAAGGGACCTGCCACTGTTGAGCGCTTTTACCACCTGAACAGTCCTAAAAATACCTTCCTCGTGTTTAAGTTGATTAAACTGCACTTCATTTCATTGCTGTCAAAAGTGCCTTGATTTGGCCAACATTACACATACTTTAGTAAGTCTAACACTTACTGCGGCCACAAGCCCTTGCAGCTCTAAATTCAGTGTCTGCAGCTCTTTCCTGGCAACTGTGATTTCTACTTTGGTCGATGACACGGCTTCGGTGTTTTTGGCATTGGTCGTCTGCATCTCATCCATCTAGATTCATAAGTAGAGAGTATAAGAGCTATTAGTTGGAATGCCAAAAATTATCGAAACATTCAGACAATGTGAGCACTTCTTGTGTGCAGACCCTGAGTTTGTAATAAGCCTCAGCCTCCTCTCTGTGTTGCTGCACAGATTTATCATATTCCATTCGCATCTTGTTGAGTGCTTCAGAGATGTCAAAGGACTTCCCGGTGTCTACTTCAATCATTGAGACTGAAGTGTCCATTGTTGTTGTGCCCAGTTTAGATTGCAAAGATGACAATTCCTAAAGTGATAGACATAACACACAGAGAGAAATTAATAAAAAGAAAGAAATACATACATGTATTTAGCTTGGATGCATTAAATTAACTCTTACATTTTTACAAAACATTTAAAAAATGCCGTTCTTTCAAACTTTCTATTCATTAAAAGAATCCTGAAAAAAATGTATCATGGTTTCCACAAAAAATAGTCAGCACTGTTGTCAACACTGATAATAATAAGAAATGTTTCTTGAGCAACAAATCAGCATTTTAGAATGATTTATGAAGGATCATGTGACATTGAAGACTGGAGTAATATGCTAAAAAATTCACAGTTACAAAATTTCTCCATATTAGTGTTTTTACTGTATTTTTGATCAAATAAATTTAGTCTTGGTGATCATTATTTTATTATATTATAAGTGAAAACAATAAAATAATATAAATATATCTGCTTTTTTTATATGTGCAAAATTTCACATTATCTTAATTACTCCTTGCATGTATGCATTTCAGATTTTAATTGACGGAAATGTACCTCCTCTTGTGTTTTGCTGACAAAGTCCAGTTCATTTTTCAGGCTGGAGAATTTGGCATCCAAATCGATTCTTAAGTCGGAGGCCAATTCAATGTCCTGAAAAGGGATACAGGCATTTGTGGTCAAAGTTTTGTCTACGAACAACAAATTAAACAGATCGTTTTTAGTATACATTATGTTACTGGATGTCATCCTGCTCACCTTTTTCATGGCAGCAATATCAGACTCAAGCTGAAACTTCACTCCTTGTTCAAAGTCAAGCCTTAGTGAAAATCCAAAAAAAGAACAATGTTATTTATTGACAATATGCTGTATAATTTCAAGTGTTTGAATAACATTTTAAGAAAAAGAAAAAAACTATGCCATTGAAAAAAGGAAACACTCACTTAGCCTTCAGTTCATGGGCAGTTCCACGGACATTGTCCAACTCAATCTCCAGTTTGACAGTGTCGATGGTGAGAGTTTCCAATGTGCTGCGATACTCGCTCAGCTGGGCCTCATACTCCACCGTGGCAGTCACGGATGACTCTTGGGACACATCCGTCCCCCCAGTCAGCTGGGACAGCTTGGCCTCCAGAGCTGCGTTCTCATGCTGTAGCGCCCGTACTTTGGCCATGTATGTGGAAAAGCGGTCATTGAGCCCAGAGAGTGTGTGCTTTTCAGCTGCTCTGGAAAGCGTTGGGGCCAAGGCAGAGCCTGATGCTGGACCGGAGGCGAGTGCGGCGCCTGCACCGAGTCCTCCTGCAGCAACGGCGCGACCCATAGCGAATGCAGGACTGGCAAACAGTGCACCACCACCACCACCTCCCAGTGCCAATCCTGCACCACCTCCAGCACCTCCACCAAGGCCAAGACCAAGGCCAAGACCTCCACCGGCTCCAAAGCCCAGTCCTCCTCCCAGGCCAAGAGCTCCACCTAAGCCAGCACCACCTCCTAGCCCTAGACCCAATCTTGCTCCACTACTTGCACCAAGACCTCCGTATCCCCCAGACATCCTGGAAGAGCCGAAAGAAACAGACAAAGCCATGGTGAATAGCTATGGATGAGTGCTGAAGGATCAGAGTCTGAAATGAGCAGGGAGTGCAGGCAGGGCGAGAGACTAATGCTCGCCGTTTAAATACACTTAAGGGAGGGAGGGCAGTGCAAAAAGAGACACTCTGTTGAGAAAGAATAAGCTGTAACTTGTCTCAGTGGCAAGGTATGGCGTCGGTTGTCTGTTAAACCTAAAAATATTCTCACCTGCAGGCATATTTTCCTTCAAGGATGGGACTTCAATCTAAATGCTGAGTTTGCAGTGACAACTAAAAGATGAATATCACCCTTAAATCTCACCCACCAAATTTTGAAATGGCCTTATTCTCTTTTGGAGAATCACTAAACTAAAATGCAAAAACAATGACTGTTTCCAAACAGGTTTCCCAAACTTTTATAATCTGCTGTATTTGCTTACTATAATAGAAATACTATAATAGTACATAGTCTTAAATACTCTTCATTAGGAAATATTCTGAGCTGTGACGTCAAAGGCAACAGACAGGGGAAATTACTTAAATATAATTCAATTAAAATGATAAAAAAATATATACAATCAAATATACAATTTTATGCTTTTAAGAGCCCTCCAAATAGAATCAGGCACTGGTAAAACATCTACTTTACTATAACAGAATAGTACAGCTGCTTGCATGTATATTTAATTAAATTTATTCAGATTACATTGCTACTTTAGACCGGTCAATGGTTCTTTTTAGAACCCACACACTACCAGACTTTCACGGTGTTCCGAACACAACAAACTCCCACAGAAGCATGAACCTTGCATGAAAAATGAAAACAATATGTGTTCTAAAATTGGCTCAATATATCAAACATGTTTGATCCACTGACTGGATGGAATCATAGTCTGAAGCTAAAAGGTCTGAGCACATCATACACTATGCAATTTTCTGTGAATTTTGTAAGCTCCAGCCTTTATGCAATTATTATCACAGATCTCTTACATAAGGTCAGTGCTTGGTATCAGTGACATTAATAAAATGTGAAATCTGCTTAGTCTTGAAAGTCTATGCTATGCTCAAGGGCAGACTCTACTGATAGGTTTGTGCCTGTTCTGATGGCAGGTGAAGCATACCTTCACTCATTTAGCAAATTCAAGGCATGCCCATGGCATCTCAGCTGCCACATCTGTGATTCATGTTAGAGCAATTAATTTTAGAAACCTTTATCGTATGAAGAGAAAGGCCAAGACAACTCAATTATTGTGAAAATGTGAAAATTAAATAATTCAATACTAGATTATGATCCCTGGATGCAGACACAGAATCAGACGTGAATATCAATGTAATGTATAATACAATTATTAACAATAATCCCTTCAACAATAAATGATGTAAGGGAAGGGGAAATCACACCCTGTTGTTCTGATCAGAAGAGGAATTGTCTGCTGTTCAGTGGAAAGCAATGTGACTATTTTTTTATATATATATAAATCCCAGAACAGTCTAAAGTGCACTATGCACTTCTCCCAGGGTTATTTAGAATAGGAAGAGGTTTTATTCCATTACTGATTATTCTGACACTTGGGGTTTATTGCAAGGGACAAACTTATAGGTTAGGTTAAACCTTCTTGATTTACATAACAGTACATTTATTCATAATGCAGAAATAACTAGTAGAACTCTGGTGACGAACTTGGCTGGAAGTAAAAAAGTACATCAAAATGTATGTGGTGTATCTTATTGGTTCAAAAGGCCCCTTTGAGCAAGAGCTCTTTGCTCTGAGAAACAATTGCAAAACCAAAGTTGAATCTGGGTTTCATACTAAAATGTTTGAGTTTCTTTCAAAATGTATTTTCAGTTTCAGTATAGGGCCTGAAAGCCCCTGAATTTACATACATGTCTTCAAACAAAACGGCAAGACAGACAGATAGACAGGCAGACAGAGAGATGGATAGACAGATAGACGGATACACTGTTAGACATTAAAAGGGTTTTTTACAGTAGTGTTGCCAGTAAGTTACTGTAATTAAGATTTACAGTACCATTAGCATATTTCAGTTTTACAGTAATGGCACTGTAATTGTGTTTTACAGTGGATTACTGTAAAATCCAAGCTAATCAGTACACTACTGTAATTATTTTTATTTGTTCTAAATATAAATTAGATTTCATAATTTTGATATAGAAATCAATTAGACAAAATTATTACAAAATACCTTCTTTTTTTTTCTTTCTTTTTTTTTAACATTTCATATCACAAAATAAACAGTCTGCCAATGCTGGAAATGTTGTGTTACATTTTTACACATTAATGGGTGAATTTAGGGACAACGTTTTTTGTGTTAATTTTAACTAATTCATTGTGTTAACGATTTTAATAAATATGTCAGAAAGGTTAGCACAAAGATGTGTAAACGTGTTAAATTAACACATTATGTGCTGCCCTTCACTGCACACATTGTTAAAAAACATCCATAAAACCCTAAAGAAAACATTAGCATTTGACAAAATGAATGTAGAGTCATTGGTTGTTTAGCTTATAATGAAATATCAACCCTAAAACTGCAGAATATAAATTCTTCATTTTTAAGCTGTCAAAAAGGAAATGTCTAACACACTACAAAACACAGTTCTTTTCACAATACATGACACATAAACCCACCTTCAAAATAATTTCACTTATTTCCAAAAAATGTGTTGGATTCATGTACACTGGTGGTGGCCAAAAGAAGTATGTAAGTATCTTAATGTTTTTGAAAGAAGTCTCTTCGATGCTCAAGAAACATATTATTAATGTCTGTCTACTCCTCCATCTTTTTCACAGCAAAGGAGTAAAAGTCATCATCACTTTCTTTAAAAAGCCAACACAATGTTTTTGTCCACCTTTGCGAATAAATGAACTTCTCCAAAGATTGGTTCCTGTTTAGAACTTGACTGACAACATCAGAATGTTCCCTGGAAATTCCATATTAGTTTAAAATTATTTTTAACCTCCTTTTTTCACATTTTTATTATTATTTTTACTATAACTTAAGAATATATATTTTGTCAATGGCATATTCAAACATTTCAGCTGAACTAAATTAAATTATATCAGATTAAATTTTAATACTTACATATCCTAAATTCTGTCCAAAAATGCTGAGATCCATATAGAGAGAAAGATTGAAATCGATGATTTAGGCCTTCCTGTTTGAGACAAATACACAGTAAGACACATGCAAGAAATCACTGTATGATGATCGTTCTCCTTCCTACAGTAGTTAACCCACCTGTGCGCTGATATTAGGTGGGACTGCAATGGTAGAAAGTCTTCTGCTAATCATTTCAGCAAACTTATGTCAAAATATATCAAAAATATGATTTCAAGTACAGCTTAGGTCTACCTAAGGAATCTTACTGGACGTCCAGAAGTCTAACAGTGTAGATAGATAGATAGATAGATAGATAGATAGATAGATAGATAGATAGATAGATAGATAGATAGATAGATAGATAGATAGATAGATAGATAGATAGATAGATAGCAGCAAAGCATCCTGGTGTGCCATACAGTTGCCATGTTTAATATGATTTCGAGTGTGATATTGTTATACAACAGTTCAATAAAGTTAATAATGTTAATATTGTTAATAAAGAAGTTAATATTGAGAAACTTACATTTTAGATATAATGTCATCAGAAACTTTGTCTATTTTGCTCTGCCAACAAACATTTCTAAAAGAAACCACCGCACTGATAGCAATACAACAACGCGTGACTGACGCTACTGAGTGAATCAGTGTTTCTGTAAGAATGAAACGGTTGCAATTAAACAAATGATTCAATGACTTGTGACTCCTGAATAAATCAATGTTGTTATCGGTCAGCACTGACCATATAAATGCAATATCTGTGATTAAAAAAGATACAGGCTAATGAAACCTTATCACTTTCTCGTGGGAAAAAAGTTCTTCTGACTTCTGTTTTGATGACAGTTGAATACATCTGCCACCTGCAAACAGGATGATGCGGTAAAGATTACTTATCAAATGCAAAATCGTCTTGTGAAGCAAGTAATTCTTTCTGTTGCCTTTTTTCCCCTCATTTACAACTCATATGAGGTTCTGTATAGCCTATATATCATAAACACATGGCCTACCACATACACATGTAGGCCTATACTCTCTTGGGTCATTGTGATGATAGTTTAGTTTCCCCACTGTCAAACAGAAAACATACTGAGAGAGGGGACCTGGATTGGTCCATAGAGCTTTCCTGAGAAGACCACTGTGCTGAGACAGCTGAAAACTGCCTAGCGGTGATGAACAAAGAGCAGTGACCAGCATCACCAGGTCTCTATCACAATAGTATTAAAACAAAGAGCCTGCTTTCCAGAAGGCCAGGCCACCATAAAGAGGCATGCACTGGTAGCTGTTGCCGTTTAGCTGAGGGGAGGTCAGTGGATATTTACGCTTGCATTGTGATCATGTCTATGGACTAATAGTGGTCTGTCACTTAAAAAGCATCAGGACAGGAATGCCTCTGCCACGACGTCGGTCCTCCTTCCTGGGCCAGGCTGCTGCGGAGCAGCCCGGTGGCGTGGGCCGCATGAGTGCAACAGGGATCTCTGCGCCTCGGGGAGTGTTTGTAGGCATGGCTCCCACCGGAGGTACCAGCAGCCTGGGTGCACGCGTGTCCCGCAGAGCTCTGGGCATCAGCAGCGTGTTTATGCAGGGCCTTAGAAGCACCGTTCCTGTGGTGAGCAAGCCCGGGGATCGAGGCCACCACTATGACTTCGACAGCCTTAACACGTGCCTGCTGGAGTATCGTCATAAAGTTCACGCTCTGGAACAACTCAACCAACAACTGGAGGAACAGATCAGACACTGCTTAGATAGGAAAGCTGTCAGCGCCGGGAAATGGACTGGCCTACAGCAAGACTGGGAAGATGTTTATACACAGGTAGGAGTTGGACTGTATAGATCAAGCATAGAGGTCAAAGAGCAAACTTTTAATTTAATTAGTTAAAACTTTTAATATCTTTTCAATTCAAATATGTACTTTTTTATTTATTTATCCTAAGATTTTGTTGTAGAGAAAATATCTTAAATTTAAGTTTACTTTTTTTTTACACCACACTGAAATTTTTTGTTTTAAACATAAATCTAACAAAATGTAGTGATATTTATGTTTGTTAAAAAAAAAACATTTGACCATTTACTTAGAGAATATTTGTTTATTTAGAGAAAGAGAGAGTATTGTCAAACTTTATATTTAAATTAATTTATATATGTTTTCTGGGAACAGGTTTTATAAAAAATAAATAAAAATGAACCTCCTAGTACTGAGGAGGTAAAAAGATACTCTACTGGCGCACATGCTAACATCTTCCTGCTTCCTAAGGTCAGTGAGGCCACCCTGGACAACGCTCGACTTATGCTCCAGACTGAGAATGTTCAAGCCAATGCAGAGGACTTCAAAGAGAGGTGTGAGTGTGCTTCATTGATTAAAACAGAGAAAAAGATTTTGATCGCTCTAGCATTTATCTGCATGAACAGATTTCCAGCAAAGAGTGTGTTTTTATTCACGATTGTGTAGGTACGAGAATGAGCAGCCGTTCCGCAAAGCAGTGGAGGAGGAGATTAACTCTCTGTACAAAGTCATCGATGATGCAAACCTGACCAGGATGGACCTGGAAAATGATATTGACAGCATGAAGAATGAGCTGATGAATCTGGAGCAAAGTCATATGGAGGTGAAATAAGACCAGCTCAGTGATAGAATTATCTTAGAGTTAGAGTTAAATTAGGATCTTCTTTTGCTCTTCTTTAGGATGTTAGAGTGCTCTATAAGCAGATGTCAGGACGTGATGTTGAAGAGCCGGAGACTCCCACTGAGACCAGCCTGGACCAGATTCTAGCTTTCATCCGTTCCCACTGGGAGAAGGTCATTGAGAGGAACCGTGCTGAGACTGACGTCTACCTTGAGTCCAAGGTAAACCATAGAACATGAATCATATATATATATATATATATATATATATATATATATATATATATGTGTATATATATATATATATATATATATATATATATATATATATATGTATATGTATACATATATATATATATATATATATATATATATATATATACATGTATGTATATATATATATATATATATATATATATATATATGTATATATATATATACATGTATATATATACTTATTGCTTATAATACACTTATTGCTTACATATGTATATATATGTGTGTGTGTATATATATATATATATATATATACACACTTGCCGTATATATTAATTTATAGATATTTACACTATCGATAGAAATTAATACTTTTATTCAGCAAGGATGCAATAAACAAAATAAACAGTAAAGAGATTTTTAATGTTGCAAAATATTTGGATTTCAAATAAATGCCTAAATTATCTAAGAATCCTCAAAAAATGATCACCATTTCCACAAAAATATCAAGCAGCACAACTGTTTTTTATCTTTGAAAATAATAAGAAAAGCCTCTTGAGCACCAAATCAGCATATTAGAATGATTTCTAAAGGATCATGTGACACTGAAGACTGCTGAAAATTCAGCTTTGCCATCACAGTAATAAATTACATTATGTATTAAAACAGAAAGCAGTTATTTTAAAATTTAATTAAATTTCACATTGTTTCTGTTTTTACTGTTTCTTTTACCAATAAATGCAGACTTGGTGAGCATAAGATACTTAAAAATCGTACGGTAGTGTAATTTATATGATCAAATAAATATATAAAAAAATATATTTTATTAGGCTACTGAAAATGTAAAAAAAATTAAGTAAAACTATAAATGCTGCACAACTGTTCATTGCTAGTTTATGTTAACATATAAAACTTTATTGAAAAGTTCAATAACTATTAAATATTTCCCTCAGGACCACGTTGGGGTCCCGATCACCTTGTTGGAATTTATTTTGTGATAAAGACCGAATATTATCCCTGTCATAAAATGAAAATCCCCTATGTGTGAATGTGCAACAGGCCGACAGAGTGAGCAGTAAGCTGAGTCGAGAAGAAGAGGAGCTTGAGAGTCTGAAGACTGAATGCAGTGATGCCGGGTGCAAGATTCAGAATCTGCAGGCCGAGACTGAGTCTATTAGAGCTCTGGTAGGACAACTTTCTCAAAGTGTGATGCAAAAAAAAAAAATTAATAATAATCATAAAGCACAACAATATTCAATTGACTGAACTTTGTATGATCCCTGATTCCCTGCAGAAACGAGGCCTGGAGAACGCCCTCAACGATGCCAAGCACTGGCACGACATTGAGCTCCAAAACCTGGGCTCTGTCATCGGAAAGCTGGAGGGCGAGCTCAATGACATCCGTGGGGACACCGAGCAGCAGCGTCGGGACTATGAAACCTTGCACAACAACAAGATGAAGCTGGAGCTGGAGATCGGAACGTATCATGGAATCCTGGACGGAGAGGAGAGCAGATTCCACACCTCAACGTGAGGCTCATTTTCAGTCTGCTTATGACAGGAGGACAAGGACTGTAAAAACAACTAAAGCCCTGACTCAATCTTCTTCCTCGTTCTCCCATAGTCTTAAGTTCTTTGAAACTCTCCCTAGTTTCAGTTTCTGTGATTCCAGACAGATCTCTCAGGGGATACTGTATGTAACCACAATGTTCTGTACTGTAGGTTCCCCGGTGGTTCTTCAGTACCTGAGGGACGAACTGAAACCACATTTTCCACATCTGAACCACAGAGCTGTCCACAGACGGAAGGTACTGTTTCAATGGAATATATTTTATCTACAAAAGATTCTCAAATGATCTGTAGTATGTAGTATGAATATTAAGCTTGATGAACAAGATGATCAAGGCTTTTTGGAGATTAAAAAACATGTTTTTGATTTCCTTCGTCAGGTTCTAATGCTCCTGGTGCTCCAGAAGAAAGAAAGAATGAATGAAATATAATTTTCTTGATTTTCATTTGTTTCTCCTCACTTGTAGTTTACAGCATCTATAGACTACATGATTGCTGTGCAGGTTAAGAAATGAATAAAAACATAAGACATAAATTGAAGATCCACTCATAAAACATTGACTTCAATTCATTTTTATTTAGCATTTAGCTGATTTTATATACAAAGACTCTCCAGTTGATTCTCTAGCCTCTATGATTCCATATCCTGATCCAATATGCCTATATTCTGTTTTACTCCCACGGGTACCAAAGCCATAAATGATAGTGTGGGAAATATGAATAATTGACTATGGTCAAAACTAAAGCTCCCTAACACGATAATGAGACCTTGTGGTTATAATGACACGTCTATGAAACTGCCACTTAGACATTACTTCAAATCCATGTTATCGTTCTGAACTATCATTTCTTTGTTTAGGAAATCCTCAAATAGCAGTTTACTGCATGCATGGGGAAAAAACACAAAGCTATAACAAAAGACAATAGCTGACTGACATTTCTAGTACAAATAGGTAACCATGGTGTGTTTTAAAGAAAACCAGTCCCACATTTACACTAATTTAAGCAGTTTAGTAAAAACGTATTGAATGTTTTATATATATAAAAAAAGTGCAAACTCATGCAAAATTAAGAAATGACAGTCTAACATAGTATACTAAAACATAGCTGCATAAACAGATTAAAAAACAAGTTATTCTTTCCAACAGAAACGAAATGTTATTCATATTTAGGTATATGAATTATGCAGAATTTGGACACAGCAGATTTCATTTCTCTGGTCTTGTTGGGTCTCCAATAACTGAGAAGCATCCAGCACAGTAACGGGCCGGTTTCTTTGTGTTAGCAGAATTCGCTCTTTTCAGACGGAATCCAAGACTGCTGACCCTCACGTCCTATGAACATCAGCACAGCTGTAATATTCGACATATATGAACAAAAAGGTCTGATTGTGTCACATCACAAACACACTTCTCACCTGTGAGTTTCCTAGTGTTACACTTTCTGACGGCTGTGGATCTGATGGTTGGACCAGTAGAGGTGTCTGTATGATGAACAACAAATGCATTGCATCAGTTTTTGCTATTCTTTTCAATATAACCAGTTTTAATGATATTCCCATTTAATAAAAAGATTCTTCTACCTTCTGAAGTGGCTCCATGGGAAAAGCAGCTGAGAAGTTCAGCATAAAGATGAGCAGCAACACCAGCAGGGCTCTTTGCATGTTCCCAGTCATCCTTCACTCTCAAACTAACAGTGAACAGGCACACGTCTGTTCAATTAAAACACCACTCAAAGGGTGTGACCCAAAGTAGTTGTGCGTCACAGGGAAAATTACAGCACAGGGCGGCATTGTGTCCATAAAATCAATGTTTATTTAAGACATTTAGGAATTACGCGAAAAAGAATATTTTAGTCCCACACAAAAGATCTGTTAATGCCGTTCATTCAGGTTAAATGGGAATGTTTTTAAAAGATATCAGGGCGACCGACTCGATATTTGTCCCTGTTGAGCTCTCCCATCTCATACAGAGGTAGCTGAGGAATATATTCAAACACAGAAAAATGTGATCTAATATATATATATACACACATATACATATATATATTAGATTTCTGTAAAACGTAAACTTGATTCTCATTTAAGTGACTACAATGTGCAATGCTATAAAAAGAATGATTACAGCTAATAATAAATTAAACGTAGAAATACTGCATCACAATTGGAAATTAATACAAAATAAATCATAAAATAAAATCAGCAGAGAAAAGCAGTATTGGTAATATGAGAAAGAAAATATAAACCGTGTTAAAAATTCACAGTCAGTAATCCTAATTTCAGATGGGTTATTTGAAATTAAAATCATACGGTAAAAATTCATACAGTCATAAACCATAATTTGGACATTTTTTGCACAAAGCACAAGGGAGCATTCTATTTATAGGCTATCTCCAACACTTTTACTTCAACATAGTAAATAATCCTGAAAGCACATATCGTTAGCCTCATAGCATAATTGCATAAGTTATATTAAAAAAAAAAAAAATGTAGGCAATTATGCTATGAGGATAACGATATCTGACAAGTTAATCATCAGTTAATGTCAATTTCACTCTCCCTCATTTTGGTATGTGTACTGATTCTCAAAAACACGAGAGAAAGTAAAAAAAAAAAAAAAAAGACAATGGATTAGATGCGCACATCACAGCCCATCCATCCAGTATACAGAGCCGGTGATCGGCAATCCCAAAATCAAAAAAATCTGCACATTAAAACCGGACACCAAAAAAAAAGAAAAAAAATGAATTCAAGTCAATAAAGTGGTGAAATAAAAAAACAGTCCCATGTAAAGTGGAAAGTCATGGCACATCTTTGTGCAGACACATTTTGCTCACATTAAATTTCCATCATGTTCTGCAAAACAGCAACATTCATTATGAGCAATATCCCAAATAACATACGGTTAGTACTTCTAAGAATTAAAAACATCTTTATCCTTATTAATCATACCCACTTGATTATACACTTTCTCCCAATTATGGCATGGGTTAACAGTGGTTAACTTTCACCTGTCTAGAAATCTAAATTGGCTTCCAGTTTAGAGGAATAAAAATGACAAATTTATATGTGTACATGATGATATTACCTAAAAACTGATGCTTAAAAGGGCCCACAACACACGCTATCTGTTAACAGTGCAAAAGTGTGTTTTTTAGCAGAAGTGCGGCCCAGTTGTTGTCAGTGTCTTTGAACGTACGTATGAATTCTACATTTGGTCGTCAAAAGAACAGAACAGGATTATGTCACCATTAAAGGTGTACTGGCATATCTGCTTTAGGCTTTTCTTAGAATAAAAGCCTGAATAATGGTACCTCTGATGCAAACATGTGAACCAAGGATCATGAGTGCATTTTGTTAGATTATTCAGTACAAAAACCTTTCGTTCTTTTTTTTTAAATAATTAAAATCCTTTTGGGCTGAGGGAGATGTGGCGTTAAGTTGGCTGTAAGGGTATACAGCCTACCCCTACCCCGCCCTCGTGGCAAACCATCGGTGTCATAAGTGTCCAGCGGTTCGTTTCTGGGTCGTACATTTCCAAAGAGCTGAGATTGGACTGTCCATCATAACCTCCCACTGCATAGAGTCGACCGCAGTTGGCTACTAGAGAAATGCGGCTGCGTCGAGTGTTCATGGCCACTAGGTGGCTCCACTGATCTGTTATTGAGCTGTACACCTCTGCTCCACTAAGGAACGCAGAACCATCATAACCTCCTGCCACATACAGATTGCTGCCCACGGCTGCAGCACCGTGCCGACAGCGCTTGTTTATCATGGGAGCAACAGGGTGCCATAATGCTGTATGCTGGTTATAGTACTCCACCTAGTGGCAGAGACATGAAACAAGGAACATTCACAACTTTACATATTGTAGTATTTTGTAACTTATATCCTGCCAATTGAATTATGATGTTCACTTACTGTGTTAAAGATCTGTAGACCATCATGACCGCCTGAAACGTATATTCTGCCTTCAAACACAGTAACACCAGCAGCACTGCGGCTTGCACTCATTTCTGTAACTATTGTCCATCTGGTAACAGAAGACACACGCACACACAAAATCAGACACATTGTGATTTCGAAAAACCACAGCAAAAACTTTGCTATTGAACACGTCTTTACATTAAATGTTAATATATTAACAAATTAAATTACGAAAATAAACTTCCTTGTAATAAGTAACCACTGCTTCAAGTAATTAAATAATCAGCCAATAATTTCAAATAATCAGCCAATCATAAAATGAACACAAATTATAATAACTAATAGAACAAACGATATTAATGACATTAATGTGCTATTTTAAACATAAACAAATTAAAAATTATTAAAAACCATGACATATAATAAGTAAAAAAAGGTATACTGTAATAATTACTTGGAAAAACAAAAAAATATATAAAACACAGAATAAATATAAACAACATCATTATTGATGATATAATAGACAGTGGCAAGTCTTTCTTTCTTTCATTCTTTATATAGCACTGCTAAATACAACCGAAGTTGACCAAAGTGCTTTACATAAAACATACATCTCACATTTCTCACATCACAGGCACCACATTGAGATTACCTGTTATAAGCGGTCAATGATAAATGTGCCTTAAGCAAGTTCCTGAATACTGATAAAGATTTAGCAGATCTAATAGAAAGAGGCAGTTCATTCCATAATCTCGGTCCCATAACTGCGAAAGCGTGATCACCTTCACTTAAAGTCTATTAGGCTGTACTTACACTTTCTATCATAAAGCAAAAAAAGCTCAAATACTGATCAGTGCATGAGCACCTTAAATATGTTCAGCCAAGATTAAATATGCATTAGATTTCAATAACATTAATAACGCTGTTGCACCACCTGCAGGCTAGACGGTGATGAAGACTTAAAATTAAAATGATTAAAATGATGACTATTTATTTTTATTATTAGTCTAACATATATGTATATATATATATATATATATATATATATATATATATATATATATATATGTATATATAATTACATAACGTAATGTATTTTAAATGAATTATTAAATAATGTTTAACATTAAATAATAAATAATTAAAACATTAAATAATGAAAACATTTTTGTATACTCTTTTTGATCCAAATATCATTGCCACATAATTATATATATTTTAAAAGCTACTTAGTTTGTTTGTTTTTTCAACAAAATATTTTCCATTACTTAAAATGTTGATTACTTGATTTACAAATTAATCGAGTGACAGCCCAACATTAATCCAATTTTCTAAACATTACCTAAAGAATGTATGACTCACCTGTCAGTCTCTGGGGAATAGCACTCGACTGAATTTAGAGAGGACTTGCCATCATATCCACCACAGACATATATATGGCCATCAACAACAACTGTTCCCATCGCACTAATGCAGAAAGAAGAGATGATAGACCAAAAGCATCAGATATGCATACATACATCACATGTACCTAAAATTCTTGGCTTAAATCCAGCTTCAAAACAGCTTTTCAAATAATATATATTAAATATATTTCCCTCACAATTTCTTACCTGCGTTGAGTATTCATGCTAGCAACTTTGGTCCAAGTGTCAGTTTCTGGGTTGTAAACTTCCACAGTTCTAAGCCGTGATTGACCGTCGTAACCACCAATGGCATAAAGCAGCCCATTCACAACAGCAACACCCACTCGACTGCGGGCTGTGCTCATAGGTTGGCATCGCTCCCAACAGTTTCCAATAGGATCAAATACCTCCACGACATTTAATGAGTCACCTGTGCATGAAACGTTGACTCATTAACAAAAACTGACACTTGACAGTAACTAGCACATGAGTTTTCTAAAAGGACAGTGTGAAGAAGGAGGTACCAGCACTGTTGAGGCCCCCGACCGCATAGATTAAACCTGCGATGGATGTGCAACATCTCTGTCGGGTCTTGTAGGCTGGGAGGTGCGGCCGTCGCTCCGGCATCAGATGGTAATCTTTTGCCTCATCAACAAGGTCCCTGTTGAGAGTAAAGGTCAAATGCATATTCATGCATGGATACTTTTGGAAACGCACAAACAATTCCCCAAATAATTAATCCCTACATCTTTTCAAAAGTATTACTAAAAAACTGTTACATAGTCTAAGCCATCAGCCACCTAATAATAATAATTTACATTACATACAACCATAAAGTCAACATGAAATCAAAATTGATCTTTTTTAATGGAATATTAAAGTATTTATTATAAATGATTTATCTATGCAAATTCTTTTTTACTTCATGTGCCCACATATTCTTTAATCAAAATAGCTCTTAATCAAAATTAATCTATTCTCTGATGACATGTTTTTTTGGTGCAAGGGCAAGACAACCTGTCACTCACATGAGATCATAATAGAAAACAACAATGATCCAATCAATTGACCAAAATAAAATCCACTTTGTTTCACTCAGTAATACAGTACATCACAATAGGCATGAAAAGATTATCACAACTACCGTTTCATGCTGACTTGAAGTACAATGGTACTCTTAGATATTGTATTGAAAATGTATTTACTCTAGATTTGGATCTGCAAAAATCACAATGTCTTAGTTTGGATTCGAAACGGTGTGTTTTTGCCAAAAGGTCCATTTATGGGGCATAAGTTATCTGAAAGAAACGTGCCTGCATTTGTGGCAGCAGCGTACAAGCTCATCTTGTTGGACTCGGTCAGCAAGGAACTGAGGTCGACATAGAGGCAGTCGGGTTTTAGACAGTAACTCCGGTAACCGTGGCTCACGATCTTCACGTGCATGTCGCACCCAAGCAAGCACGGCCTCAAACACCTACAAACAACAAAAAATATCAGATTTTCTCTAATTTTATAGTCTCTCATTAAAGAAAACACCCAAAACTGTGAAACAATGAAAATGTGTGATTTACATCCATCATTCAGTACCATCCTGTTCTTGTCACTTTATGTTAGTCATTAGAATCTGACCTGCTCCTCTGCTTGGACATTGAGCTCATCGCAGCCCACGAGCTCAAACACCTCCTCCGACCGAAGGGCCAGGAACTCCTCGGACAAAGATACCTCCACAAAATGCTGGTGAACGAAGATGTTGGCTGCATCGTAGAGTGTGGTGCACATCATAGTCTCTGCGAACTGCCGTACACCAAGGCAATTCTTTGGATGCAACCTGTTAATTAGGAGCAAGTCTAGAATGATCTGTATGTGAAATTAATCACTTTCATATCTCCTTTTTATAATCTTTATAACTCCATAACCTGAGAGAAGCATGTCACAGTTATCACTTCAAGGTGCTCTAAGCGATGTTGGGTGACGTCATTTCTTGTTGACGTTCGAAGTATTGTCAAATAAAACGGAGGCTAGCTCGACCCTGCTTCCTCCTCATCCCGTCCACTCCCCCTTCCTTCCATGCTTCCTGAAACAGGCTTTTCCGATGTAAATTTGGGACTTCGGCATTCCTTTTCCCTCTTCTTTGCTATTTGTTCATTGGAACGTCGTCTCTTTGGTCGTGTGTCGGCCATATCAAAATTCTCAAGAGAATATAATTCTGACGTTAGTCGTTGTCTAGGACATCGCTCCTCTAGCTAACTTCCCTCTTCATGCTTCTCTCTCCTCCACTCCCCACACCCCCCTTCATGTGCACGCGCACTAACCCCCACCCTGAAATCATTCTTGTCGGTTATTGGCTGGAACACTGTTTGTTATGTTTCGTGGTCCAGGCTGGGCCAGTTTGTTTTTGTTGCCGCTTGTGGAGTCTGGGCTGTCTACAGAGACCGCGTTTTTTACAGTGTGTTCAGGGGAAAGGCAGCTAGCGGATAGTGAGGAGATGTTTGCTGTATGTGACAAAAAATGTTTCAGCCTAAAAAACGTGTGACATCGCTTAGTGACATCCTATATTATTTATTGATTATACAATTATGTACACACATTATCATTCGAAGGTTTGGGATCAGTAATGTTTTTAATGTTTTTGAAAGAAGTCTCTTATGCTCACCAAGGCTGTATTTATATGAACAGAATCCAATAAAACAGTAATGTTGTGAAATATTTGAACAATTTAAAATAACTTTTTTATTTTAATATATTTAATGCAATTTAACGCATCCTTGGTGAATAAAAGTAATAATTTCTTTCAAATCATACTGACTCTAAACCTTTGAACCAGTAGTTAGTTATTACAATATCTATATCAGTAACACTTTACAATAAGGTCTCATTTGGTAACATTAGTTCAAGTGATAGGCTAGTTCACCCAAAAATGAAAATTCTTTCATCATTTACTCAACCTCAAGTTATTCCAAACCTGTATGTATTTCTTTGCTCTGCTGAACAAAAAAATATCTATTTTGAAGAATGTCAGTTGCTGGGCCCCATTGACCTCCATAGTATTTCAATGGGAACCATCAAGGTGTTTGCTTACTCATATTCTTTAAAATATCTTATTTTGTGTTCAGCAGAAGAAATAAATGCATACAAGTTTGGAACAACCTGAGGGTGAGCAAATGACAGAATTTTCATCTTTGGGTGAACTATCCCTTTAAATGTATTGACTAACATGAACTAACAATGAGCAATGCATTTGTTACAGTATTTATTCGTCTTTTTTAATGTTAGTTAATAAAATAACAGTAGTTCATTGTTTGTTCATGTTAGTTCACAGTGCATTAACTATGTTAGCAAATACATTTTTTTATTTAAATAATGTATATTAGTAAATATTGAAATGAACATTAAGATTAATGACGGCTGTAGAAGTGTTGTTCATTCTTAGTTCATGTTAACTAAAGAAGTTAACTAATGAAACCTTATTGTAAAGTGTTACCTCTATATCTATATTATATGTCATGAAGTAATCATAATTGTTTAAGCGGTACCTCTGCTGTAGAAAAGAGCAGCAGGCATCTTTGACATTTTGAAGCTGCAGGAAACTGGCCCCTATCAGGAGGGCCTGGACATTCTGTTGGTCTATGGCTATGTGTCCATTGTAGGCAAAGTTTATTAGGGCTTCAAGTGCACTGTTTAGAGGCAAAACAGAGATGAAAATATTAGCATACACTTACAAACAAAAAAAGACCATGTCTAGAGATCTTGATTGATTTTGTATCTTCACCTGGGATCCATGCCCTGCATGACGATCTCATCCTGTTTGCATTCCACCATGTCATTGGTAAACATGGCATGGAAGTACGGAATAGAAGCAGCAAGGACTATTCTGTGAGCACTGAATTTGTGCTCTCCTACCTGCATACACAGACGGGTGAACAAATCCTGATCAGAAATCATCTCATACACATAATACATAAAATGTCCTGGTTCAGTGTTAACGTGACATTCACAGCCAAATGAAAAATCTGAAACATTATTATCCCTCCACCCAAATTATCACAAAGCATAACCATTATCAAGGGCAAAATTAACAGACAAGTGAAATTTTAATGAATGAAGCTGCAAATGTGGGGGAAAAAGAACATTCAGGCATTAAGAAAACCTGCTATACTGAAAGTATACCATAATCCTTAGCATGATCTGTAGTATGTACTATAAGCCAGCTGTCAGTCAGCAAAGACATGCGTACAGCAGGTCAGGTGAAAGGGATAAATAGGATTATTGCTCTCTGCGACCCACATAAAGGGCTGATGATGCAACAGGTAAAGCACAGCAGCAGATCAGAGACTGTTTCATTAGCTGATGCTTCTACTAATGGTGCTTTATACAGCAACATAATAGCCTAATATATATATACACATCACTCAAAAATAAGGAGGCATCAGCAAACCACCTCTTTTTTCTTTTTGGTATAGAAAACGTAAGAAATGTGCACTATTTTTCATTGTTACACATTTTTACACACTTTCATATTAATATCTCAATGTTTCATTTTTAACGCTTCTGTCTCTATGTTCTATCAGCAAAAACAACATTTCTGTTCCTGCAATTACTGTTGCATGCTTTATTGAGATGCTTTTAATAAATGTACCTTAAGTTGACAAAGTAGGCTGAATTTTGCATATTATAATGAGTCTGAAGCAGTGGTTCTCAAATAGCAGTCTTGGACCCACTAGGGGGCCTCAGCACACTTCCAATGGGGCCTCAAATATGTTTAAAACAAGCTTTTAAAATAAACTTTAAACAGCAATTATTAACAGCATTTTTCTTATAATTAAATGATTATCTTTATTCATAAAAAATATTTTAATTCATTCCCTCAACAAAGTTCATTCACTAAAAAGTAATGAATATTTCAAATGAATATAAATTTTTTTCCAAGTTATGTCAAGATGTACAGCATTTTATTGCACTGAAATAGTTATTTGGGAGGGGGGGAAATAGTTTAAAAAATAACTAGATATATAGATACAAAGGAAATAGCTAGAAACTGTTGTTTAGAATAAGCCAAACAGTTCACGATATAGCCTATTGGATATCCAGCTCTCACGTGTTTCTATTAAACTCAGCTTGATAATATAACGTTAACTTAGTTAAACATTAAACATGAGGAAATGAAAACTTCTTAACAGACCATGGAAGGCGAGTTCACTCAAGTTACCCAAGCCGTTTATAATTTCTCTAAAAATAATAAAAATAAAAATAGCAATAAATAATAGCAGGATGTGTTGTTTCTCTTCCGTGCTTTAGTAAGTTAGTTTATAATATACAGCTGGATGTTAGCTACACGCTAACAAATAACACTGGAATACATCGCCTTCAAAATTTATACAAAACATAGAAAGATCAATTTCAAGAGATGTAAGTTATGCAATGAGACACATTAGCAAACGACCTGACATGATTGAAAATTACAGCTCTTCCTTCTGTTAACAGTGTCTGTACTTCACTAGCCTCTACCATGCTGACAGCCCAGTGCTACTTGGTTAGCATTTCACTAGCAAATTAACCCTAACAAAGAAAAGCACAGTACTTTTAGGGTAACATCACACAGTTTCCCTTGTCGTCGGATCTCCTCCATCACTGCATATCCACGAGCGGGCAAATCGGCGACAGAAAAATGCATCAAATCTTCTAATTCTTCAAAAATCGTGTCACCCATCGTCATTGATGGACTGGAGACGACACTTTTTGTCCAAACTGAGACGCCGTAGATTGAGCTGTTTAACTGAGTGCCCTCCACCGGCGGTGTCAGTTAGTGCCCTATCATGTAGGGGTCGTACACTGCTCACATCAGATTTATGTGGATGTACTCATGGATGTACTGGTCTTATTCATGTGATTCACACACGTCATGGCTTAGGTTGAGTTCAGCTCACGTGACACTTTTGCACAGCTTTTGATGACTCTCTATGAGACCAGACTAGAGTT
This sequence comes from Squalius cephalus, assembly GCF_949319135.1. NCBI lineage: Eukaryota > Metazoa > Chordata > Actinopteri > Cypriniformes > Leuciscidae > Squalius > Squalius cephalus. The sequence continues at coordinate 31,062,119 of NC_137128.1, read as the reverse complement.
CTTCACAGTAAACGGTTGATACTAATATACAGATCTATTTATGTCATATAAAGATATTTCATCATTTTTCTCTTGCTAGTATAAAGCAATGGACAGATCCAGAGTTAAAAGAAGTTAAGACTGTTGAAGTTTGAAATGGAGGTTTTTGTAGTCGCACAAGTAGCCTACATAACCGATTCTTGCAGTTGTAGCTTATCACAATCCACATTTTTGTATTTTTTATTAAATAAAATCATCCGTTCATTTCAAGAAGTTGTTGATATACTGTATCTGTCTTTCTTTGCTTTCTGCTTATATCTGCCAACACTAATTCTTGAGACGTGTCAAACTTTGACTTCAAACTTTATCTGCAATTATATTTTAAAATAACAACATTTTCATTTTTTGTTGTTGAATTAATTAAAGATGATCAATAAAATGTTCTTAACACAAATGTGCCATTTCATGTGATTTTCTCAATATGTATTGTTTAGTAAAATTATTACTTTAGTAGAATGTTTAGTAGAATGATTAATTCTTATAGGCCTAAATTATGCTGTCAGGCTGTCATGCTTTTGCTAACTTTTTGGAGGGAAAATACCTCCTGGAAAATCTTCTGTAAGCAGGAATGGACTACAGGACACTCGTCCTTTTGTGTCAAAGCAATGCAGAAGTTACAGGCACAGAAAGCTGGTTGTGGTCAAATCTACAATTGCAAAAACACAGCAAAATTCTAATCAGTCAATATTCAACTCTCCTCTGCTCTCCATTAGCTATTCTAGTGTGTTCCATCTAATCTCCAGAGCTGTATGCAGGGCCGGACTGGGACACAATTTCAGGCAAGGAAATCCCACACCCATCCAGGCCATCCCATGGACCCAAATAAAATTTAGAAACACGGACAACCCTATTTTTTCCTAAATTACATTTATTGGTCTAAATCCTTAGGATGGGGCCGTGTAAAATAATTAAAGGCTTTCTCTTGAACAGTATCCTCACTTCCCTTTTCCTTCTCTTCATTTACCCTAATATCTCTATGTCTCTCACTTCCACCAGTATCATCAGCTTCATATACTAATTAAAGTGGAGTACTAGTGTTATATATACATTTTTGGTTGAACTGTTCCTCTTCTAAGCTTCATGAACTCACCTCCCTCTGAGTTACTGTGCATACAGGGTTGGTTGGAGTTTGAGGTCTCTAGAGTAGATGAGCTGGGGGAAGACCGGTCCAGCTGATGTATGTCTACTGTTCATTACATATACATACGAAATTAATATAAATATTGCAAGAGAATTTCTGTTCATTATGTCACCATTGAAAAAAAAAAAAAAAAAAAAAGAATAAATTGAAAAACAAAACAGCACCAACCTCCCTTTATACTGACCATGATGGTCAGTGAGCAATGAAACTGTACTGACCAGCAGTATTGCAGGTTTCTTGTCCTGGAGGCACTGATCTATATAGAATGTCATTATATAGATCAGTGCCTGGAGGCATGTCTATAAAAAGTGTATACTAATGTCAAACTGCTGACTAGTTGTTTTGTTTAGAATTAAGCATGTATAATGTATAATGAAGGTTCTATGTCCCACTTGTCTTAAAACACTGTAGGATTTTCTCCCATCTAGCGGTGAAATTGTTTATGACTACCAATTGAATATTACTTTCTAGCCCCTCCCATTCCGAGGGCGTTTTAATTCCTACGGTTGCCGTATTATTTAAAATCTGCCGGCAGTCGTGAGTAATCTCACCCTCGCATTCGTCACGGTGCCACTGAGTGTAAAAACGCGAAAGGCGAAGCTTGAATTTCCAGGCATGTCCCTCTTTGGCTAATGTATTTTCAAGATAGAGACGCAACATGGCTGCCGCCATTCGAGCGACTCACTCGTATGTATTCTAAATGGCAGATTCTACGCTTACGAGAATACTTGATTAGTTGGTAGAAGTAATTACACATTAATGAGCACATATGATTTTGAAAGAACAAAGTGTTTTTTGCTAAGAATCAACTTAAAAAATTACACAGTGTACACTCAAAAAAATGCTGGGTTGTTTCTGTAAACAAATTGTTGGGTTGATTGTGCTGGGTCAAAAAGTTGGGCTGTTTGGGGTACTGTAAACACATTATTGGGTTGATCATGCTGGGTCAAATGAGTTGTAAGGGGGTCATTCACAAATAAACCGCTGGTTGGGTTATTTTGACCCAGCAACTGGTTACTTTTTTCATTCTTTGCGGAACTTTCTGGATTCTTCACTTCTGACTCGAGGAGCACGCCACTCGGAGCAGGCAGTGTTTTATGGTAAGTTAATATGAATGTTTACCTATATTTTTAATAAGTTGTGGTGGTAGCAGCAAGCTAATTTCACTGTTCAACATACAGTCTTTGATATGGAAGTGTGAGGGGTAACTATTTATTTCTGTGAAACATTAAATAGCCACAGCTAGCCGGTTAGAATTTTTTGACAAAATGCCACGTTAAATCCTTAGTTGAAATTAAACCAGCTATATCAGCAGCCTTTTTGAAATATGCAGTTTAAATTCTAAATTCATCATGTAATTATCGTAGGCCTATTCATTGTGGACGTTGCGTATTTAAAAGTGAGATAAGCGTTTTGTATGAAATCCATACGCGCACTTTCCTCACAGGGCTCGCACGTAAAATCAGCGGGAAATGAGTCTCTAATGTAGGCTAGCTAGTGAGTTGTGAGTGAAAAGTCTGCTGGCGTAGTTTTAGAAATACTCGTCAGAAGAAGTGACTGAGGTAAGTTCCAGCACAGTCTGCGTGTGTCTTCTGTACTGTCTGTCTCGAACCATCGTTTCTGCCAAAAAAAGGCTTTCAAGAGCTTGATATAGCCTAGTTTTTATTATGTAGGATATGACTTGCAATCTTTATAGGCTATACAGCGACTGAGGAAAGGAGAAATAAATGGACAGGCGTCAGTTTTGAGAAGAAAATTATACCCGTTTAGTTGAACGAATGATCGTCAATATTTAAAACTTAAAAAATGCAAACTTACATGATAGCCTACCCGAAGTATTTTATTGTGTGTAACATCTAAACGAGGCGATCATCAGCGCTGCCAGTCAGGAGATTACCCAGCAGCTTTGTGGGTTTGTGAGTTTTAACGTTAAAGACACTATCAACATTACAGTAATATTTTACTTTTCATAAAGTAATGTTTTATTTGAATGCCTTAATGTTGATAATATTTGTCCAAATTACTCTTTTATTACTATTACTATAATTCAGTTTGCAAATACTGAATACACATTTTGTTTGTTTTTCACATTTGGCCATTTAATGTTTGCAATATTTTAATTGCATATTCAATAATAAATTGATACTTCCACAAAAAAAAACTTAACTTGCATGTCAGTTTTATTGCAACTCTCTAAGTGATTGTCTGGGAAGCAGACACACTCTGTCAGTTTAAATCTAAACTAAAACACATATCTTTTACCTGGCATTCATATAGAACATTATACATTTCTATTATTCAAATCAGTTAAATGATTATTAGGCTGCATAGGTCAGCCGGAACCGGGGACACTTTCCTATAACACCTGATGTACTCATTATTTAATAAGAAGAATGGCATCTATGCTAATTTTTGTCTTTCTGTTCATTCTAAAGTTTACTGAAGTCAGCCGGATCCAGGCCATATCCAGATCAGATGGTAGACCTGCGCCTGGACCCATCCATGACATCCCTGAAGTGCCAGCCTCATCAGCCCAGTGAAGGCCTCATCGACACGACTGATCCTCAACAAACTCGTCTCCATACCGCTGTGATGACTCCGACTTACAACCAGATGGAACTGGATAAATATTCTGAATTTTCTTATTCAATCTGACCTCTGACCTGTAATGCTGCCTGAATCATAATCATACACTGTTCGCTCGATGGCCAGAGGAGAACTGAACGACTGAGCCTGGTTTCTCCCAAGGTTTTTTCTCCATTCTGTCACTGATGGAGTTTTGGTTCCTTGCCACTGTTGCCTTGGCTTTTGGCTTGCTTAGTTGGGGACATTTAATATTCAACAATATTACTGATTTGCCTTAAGGTGGACGATGATGCAATTTTCTTCTAGAAACAAACTTTGTTGTATTATTTTCATGTTACAGTATTACTGTGAAGCTGCTTTGATACAATCTGTATTGTAAAAAGTGCTATATAATTAAAGATGACTCTACTTGACTTGTGTAATCAACAGGTGAGGACCAACATGGTTGAATATTTACAAAATGAGATGACTGGTGAATTGCTGCACATTCTGTGCCTCAGGGATGAAATGAGGGGGACATGTCAGACCTTTGACATTGATTAACATTTGTATTCAATAACGAAAAGTATTAAAGAAATGTATAAAATTTAAAAAAAAAATTAAATGAGATTGAAATCACATATACTGTGGCCTCTCTGGTTTATTGTATTACAGAGATAATAATTATTTTACATTCGTAATATAACAAATATTTGTTACTAATTTTATTAAGGCAATGAGACAAGAAATAACCCAGCACATGAGTAAGACTTAACCCAGCAAGAGGGTTAATTTCACCCACTGGTTGAGTCAAATGAATGACCCAGAAATATGGGTTAAATGGTAAAACCCAGCACTTGGGTCAAACCAACCCAGCGCGTGTTCTGTCCAATAGTGACCCAGCGGTGTGGTTAAGGTTGGGTTATTTTTTAACCCAGCAGTTTTTAGAGTGTAGCTTTAAGCTTTCTTAACTGGTGCTAATGTGCTTGTGCTTGGCTTGGGCATATTTTGCCTTAAAGGGTTCAGGAAGTCAAAAGAAACTGACTTGTGCTCTGCGCGGACAGACCTGTGTCCCGCGAGCACGGGGCTGTGACGCACTCTCGCTACGCCCTAGCAACTGACTGAACTCGCTCGCTTGTCAAGTTGACTTTTGAGACTTTGGAGGCGGGGACAGTAGCTGATGTCTCCGCTCATTTGATTGGTCACTTTCACTTTCACTTTTTCATAGTCACCAAACAAAACAAACACATTTCAGCGCTAGAACGCCTCTTATTTGCGGAACGGACTAATGAATGCCCTGCTAGTTAACTGGAGATGTTTTATTTATTTGTATTAGGTACATCCATGCCCCGAGTTGTTTCAAAAAGTGGTGAGGACAATATCGACCCTGGCAAAAATCCATATTGCTCAGTGACGTGTGACTAGCTTTGGTCAGGTGGTATTTAAGTGACTAGGGCAGCGTTCCAGTCCACTTTTAGACACGCACTTGCAAACTTCCCTAAGCACTTCCCCTCGGGGGAATCCCTGCCACCATTTTGAAGTGCGTTCCACTTCCTGAAGTGGACGAGGGAAGTTTATATGGACAGACCCTCGTTCCCTCGATTTTGACCGAGGGAGTGAGTCTACTTCAAATGTACACTTCAGGCACCCACAATTGTCCCACAATGCAGTACGATTGTGATGTCACCACATATCTCGTCTAATCACCACCACAACAGACAACTCTATGATATATATTAAAAAATATATTTTATTTAAAACAACCCAAACACACCTATAAACATTTGGATGCTGCATTAAACAAATTCTTAAAGGAATTAAAAAAAAAAAAAAAAAATCAACTCCATTGCTGATTCCAAGTGATCAAGGGCTTAGGACATTCCAATTCAGCCCATTGCAGTTTCCGCCAGTAGAGGGCACTCGTGCAACGTAAGCAATGACGTACATCCGAGTGAACGAGACGGGGGGAAGTTAGCGAGTGAAGGGCATGACAATTTTGGACTGGAACGCAGCACGGATGTGGAGGTTGAACAAGTAGTTTTGAGAATTTTAATTCTGATCTGAGAAATGCACCAAAGCGACCGAGAAAAACTGTAAAAATGTTTCGATATTTGGACTGGAAACAAGACAAAAATACTATGTAAGAAAAGCATTTTTGCAGGGTGTGGTGCGTGTCTCATCCTATGGCTTCACACGCCTGTAACAACTGGTAAAAACTGCCAGATCGTTCACATGTACAAAAATAAGTGTCAGATGGACCGTAAGGCGCTGCAACACATTGCAATATTGATTACAACGGCTGCTTTCACAAGGTCAAACAAATCAAGCTTATAAATAGTGTCGCATTTCACTGATCATATTTAGGGGTTCAAGCATGTAGCGCAATATTGATAATTTTCCCATGATGCAGCATTCTCCATCTAAAACTGATCGGGCAGTCCGAACCGTAAGTCATAGAGACTTGAAACTTTGAGGGCTGGTAGTACTCACACCGCCTACAACGTCACCAAAGGCGCGCCACGAACGGAGGCGCTACAGCGGTCAAAAGTACGAAATGGCAATTTTTTTTGAAAAACCTACTTTTGCGAACTAGTCCTAGGTTTTTGGCCTGACCAGAACCAAACCAGTGCAGCAAGATTCTCTGGAGTCTGATTGTTAATACACTGTTCAAAAAAATTAAAGGAACACTTCGAAAACACATCAGATCTCAATGGGGAAAAATATCATGCTGGATATCTATACTAATATGGACTGGGTAATGTGTTATGAACGAACAGCCCGGTCTCACCCCAAAACGTCACATACTGACGCGTCTTGACCAAACGGCAATATACGACGAAAAGGGTACCCCTAAAACGTCCATATGAGACGAAGACATAAGCGCACCAGCAGCGCCTCTTAGCGGTACCCTAACGCATACCTAAACCTACCCATAACCCGAATAGTCACATACGGACGTTTTAGGGGTACCCTTTTCGTCGTATATTGCCGTTTGGTCAAGACGCGTCAGTATGTGACGTTTGGGGGTGAGACTGTGTTGCAACGAAAGGATGCCACATCGTTTGATGGAAATGAAAATGATCAACTTACAGAGGACTGAATTCAAAAACACCCGGAAATCTAAGTGAAAAAATGATGCAGCAGGCTTGTCAATTTTGCTGAAATTTCATTGCAGCAACTCAAAATGGTACTCAGTAGTTTGTATGGCCCCCACGTGCTTGTATGCATGCCTAACAATTAGGGATGCACCGATCCACATTTTTTCACTTCCGATCCGATCCCGATACCTGAATTTGGATATCGGCCGATACCGATACTATTCCGATACCAGAGCTGTGTTTGCTTTAATATTATTATTATCATTATTGTTTATTTTATATGATGCTGAAATAAACTTCTCTCAACAAGGAAGTAATGATATGTTATGTACGTATGCATGCATGTATGTCCCAAAAGGCAACTTGAGGTAAGTAAGTTATAAGGTCAGAAAAGGAAGTCAGAAAAACAGGAAATGCTGTTAACAGGAAAAATCCCATTCTGAAAACAAATATGCAACTGGGGTTTCAAATTGATTGTCATGATGTCAATATTTATTACATTTCCAAAATGTCAAATACTTGCGTCTTGAAATATAAGAAAAGTGCAAGTGTAACGTTAACGTTAAACATCTTACACACACACTATCTGAAGGGTGATCCTCGCTCCGATGCAGTAAATGCTCGATCAACGTCAGCATCGTGCAAACAAACAAGCGGATTTTGCCTCAGACGCGCGTCAATTTCGTTTCAAACTTTTGCTTTTTACGCACGTCAATTTTTCTCTGGACGCGTGAATGGATTCAAAATAGATGCGAATTTGACGCGCTATTCGCATTTGGTGTGAACGCACAGTAACGTGGTGCTTTTTTAAATGTTTGATTGCGTTCGTTGTGTTGTACGACGCGAGGAAGCTTCAAAAGACTCTGAATTAATGTTACAGCTTTGCAAACATTACATTTTGCTGTCTTGCTCTGCGGTGTTTTCCAGTGTGAAGTATATCCACACAGCAGACGTTGTTGGCTAGCCGCAAACTGCGGAATAGATTTCCTGAGCGGGGGCGTGTCTCATAACTCTGTCTCATTGAGCCGAGCCTCCGTTCAGGAAATCCATTCCACAGTTTGCAGCCAGCTAGCAGACTAGCCGGCGGGAATCACTTTTGGAGTCATTTCAGCAGACGTTAAAGCGAGCGCAGACATGACTCATGGATATCGGATATCTCCGCAGGTTGGATCGGTAAAATCCGATACGTGAATTACGCTGGTATCGGTCCCGATACCGATACTGGATCGGATCGGCCCCATTCCTACTAACAATGTTGGGGCATGCTCCTAATAAGACGATGGATGGTGTCCTGGGGTATTTCCTCCCAGATCTGGACCAGCGCATCACTGAGCTCCTGGACAGTCTGAGGTGCAACCAGGTGATGTCAGATGGACCGAAACACAATGTCCCAGAGGTGTTCTATTGGATGTAGGTCAGGTGAGCGTGGTGGCCCTTCAATGGTATCATTCCTTCATCCTCCAGGAACTGCCTGCATGCTCTCGCCACATGAGGCCGGGCATTGTTGTGCACCAGGAGGAACCCAGGACCCACTGCACCAGCATAGGGTCTGACAATGGATCCAAGGATTTCATCCCGATACCTAATGGCAGTCAGGGTGCCATTGTCTAGCCTGCAGAGGTCTGTGCGTCCCTCCATGGATATGCCTCCCCAGACCATCACTGACCCACCACCAAACCGGTCATGCTGAACGATGTTACAGGCAGCATAACATTCTCCACGGCTTCTCCAGACACTTTCCTGTCTGTCACGTGCTCAGGGTGAACCTGCTCTCATTTGTGAAAACCACAGGGCACCAGTGGCGGACCTGCCAATTCTGGTGTTCAATGGGAAATGCCAATCGAGCTCCCTGGTGCTGGGCAGTGAGCACGGGGCCCACTAGAGGACGTCGGGCCCTCAGGCCACCCTCATGAATTCTGTTTCTGATTGTTTGGTCAGAGACATTATGCTTGATGCTATTCTCTGATTAACAAGTGTTCCCTTTATTTTTTTGAGCAGTGTAGTTATAAAAAAAGTGGAAATTTCGGTTCACGGTCCCTAAGGGCCGTCAAAACGTTCGAAGTGGGAGGAGCCACTTTTACTAAATTGGCTATAACTCGTGAACATAACGAGATATTTTCACCAAACTCAGCACACCTATGTAAGAGCTCATTTTGTGGTCACGTGAAAAACACACAGCAAAAAACACCACATTTGCATGATTAATGAGCTGAAAATGCAAAAAGCTACCTTTTTCCTCTCTGAGACATTTTAAAAGGCTTGATAAAGACTTTGTAACCAGCAGCTCAAGCGTCAAGTGCTAAGACCCTATAGTTTCTTTTTTTATTGGCCTTTTTTAGGCCCTTTTCATTAGGGGTTCAAGCGCGTAGCGTGGTGACGTGAAACACAGACGCGCTACGCTATTACACTACGTAAAAAAAACTTGAGGTGCAGAGAGAAGGAAATGAAAAGTGGAATAAAATCGTTATTTTTGTTTGTTTTTGCACACAAAAAGTATTCTTGTCGCTTTATAAACTTAAGATTGAGCCACTGGAGTCACTTGGACTATATTAACAATGTCCAGAGTCAAGAGTTTCTACCCTCAAATACTTATACTTATATAAGTGAGGCTTGGCATACTGCCTCTAGTACGGTGTACATTTTAGGACATCCTCAGACCTCAGACATATGAAAACAAGGCATCATGCCTCAGACTAAAAGGCTTCAGTCATTGGACAAAATGGCATCGCGCCTCAGACTGAAAAGCTTCAGGTCTCAGGAAAAACAATGTCAGGTGTCAGGTCTCGTACAATTAGGCATCAGATGAAACATCCTCAGACAAAAAGGCATCAGACGAAACGGACTCAGACTAAAAGGCATCAGACGAAACGGACTCAGACTAAAAGGCATCAGACATAAAGGCATCAGACGAAACAGACTCAGACTAAAAGGCATCAGACATAAAGGCATCAGACGAAACGGACTCAGACTAAAAGGCATCAGACGAAACAGACTCAGACTAAAAGGCATCAGACATAAAGGCATCAGACGAAACGGACTCAGACTAAAAGGCATCAGACGAAACAGACTCAGACTAAAAGGCATCAGACATAAAGGCATCAGACGAAACGGACTCAGACTAAAAGGCATCAGACGAAACAGACTCAGACTAAAAGGCATCAGACATAAAGGCATCAGACGAAACGGACTCAGACTAAAAGGCATCAGACGAAACAGACTCAGACTAAAAGGCATCAGACATAAAGGCATCAGACGAAACGGACTCAGACTAAAAGGCATCAGACATAAAGGTATCAGACGAAACGGACTCAGACTAAAAGGCATCAGACATAAAGGCATCAGACGAAACGGACTCAGATTAAAAGGCATCGGACGAAACGGACTCAGATGGAGTTTGGAGATTCGCATTGCCCCGCCCCATGTGACATCACATGTACGCGATTCATAGCTCGAAAGAACGCTTTACTTGATACATTTCTGAAGTCTCTAAGGTTGATTAAAAACAAGAAAAGTGACAGATTCTTGAAATATTATGATGATATTTTTGACAATACCACTGATGCATAATGTTTCCTCTGTGTATGTCTTTTATTTATTTATTTATTTATTTTATATATGTGAAGCTTTACATATACTTGATATAATTTAATTCCTGTAGAAGTTCTATGTCCTTTATATCCACTTGTTATCTGATACATATTCAAGAAAAGAAAAAAAAGAAAAAAGAACGCTTTACTTCACGATAGTTTGCCAACACACAAGCTAGCTGAATATGTCATCTAACTTTTTAAACGTGCAAATAAAACTCATGAAATGCATGTTCTCTTCTGCATACAGCATAATTAGTGTAACATTTAATTAAAGCATATATATATAGGCTATATATATATTATATGCTTTAATGTTAAAACATGCACTCACGAAATGCATGTTCTCTTCAACATAATTAGTGTATATACAGTACAGGCCAAAAGTTTGGAATTATTACTATTTTTAATGTTTTTGAAAGAAGTTTCTTCTGCTCATCAAGCCTGCATTTATTTGATCAAAATGTAATATTGTGATATATTATTACAATTTAAAATGATTGGTTTTCAATTTATTATACTTTAAATTATCATTTATTTCTGTGATGCAAAGCTGAATTTTCAGCATCATTACTCCAGTCTTCAGTGTCACATGTGACATCCAGTCTATCACATGATCCTTCAGAAATCATTCTAATATTCTGATTTATTATGAGTGTTGGAAACAGTTCTGCTGCCTAGTATATTTGATGAATAAAAGGTTAAAAAGAACTGCATTTATTCAAAATAAAAAAATGTTTTCTAATAATATAAATCTTCTTTACAGGGGCGGATCTAGAAAAATATTTATGGTGTGGCGAGAGGGGTGCAGGAATTTTTGAGGGGTGGCAACATATGGCAGACGTATATATACTGAATTTAATCACAGTTAAATTGGCCATAACTTTTAATTTGTTGCTGTCAACTGGGGTGATCCGCCCCTGCTTCTTTACTATCACTTTTTATCAATTTAACACATCCTTGCTGAATAAAAGTATTGATTTATTTCAAAAAAAGAAAGAAAAAAATTACTGACCCAAAATTACTGACCAGTGTATATTGTTGTTACGAAAGATTTATATTTTTAAAACATTTGCTTCTTTTTTTATTTTTATTTTTTTACGTTTTATTCATCAAAGTATCCTAAAAAAAGTATCACAGGTTATGAAAAAATATTAAGCAGCAGAACTGTTTCCAACTTTGATAATGAATCATCATATTAGAATGATTTCTAAAGGATCTGGAGTAATGATCCTGAAAATTCAGCTTTGCATCACAGAAATAAATGATAATTTAAAGTATAATAAATTGAAAACCAATTATTTTAAATTGTAATAATATATCACAATATTACATTTTTTCTGCATTTTTTTTATCAAATAAATGCAGGATTGATAAGCAGAAGAACCTTCTTTCAAAAACATTCTCTCTGACCTAGCATGTATCCCATATTTGTATAGGGTTAACAACTTTTTTTGTAAAAAAAAAAAAAAAAGTGTATATGTTGCAAAAAATTTGGCCTGTACTGTATATATATATATATATATATATATATATATATATATAGTACAGGCCAAATTTTTTTTAACTTATACAATTTTTTTTTTTTTTTTACAAAAAAAGTTGTTAACCCTATACAAACAACTTAATTAGTGTAACATTTCATTAAAGCATATATATATATATATACAGTGTGTGCAGAATTATTAGGCACGTTGATTTTCTGATCATATTTTATTTCCAGGAACATTTTGCCAATTCCAAACCATATTAAACTTAATAACTACTATTAATTTTCTATTTAATCATGTATAAGTGATATATAATTGTTCATGAAGGCTGGAAATGAAAAATGTCTTATTTTCAGGTGTGCAGAATTATTAGGCAAGTTTTCTTTTACAGATAAAATAAGCCAAAAATGAGATTTTACAAAGACTGAAAAGTCAAAAATTATTAAATCCCCATGAGAAGAATGCAAAACTAATGCAATACTAGAGATTACAGTTAAGGCATGACCATTGGACAGTGAAATGCTCATTGGGTCAGCAGGGTCAGACAAAAACAGGTGGAGAAGAAAAAACACATGTTAACTGCAAAAGAATGAAGAATTAAGGTGAAGAATTAAGTGTGAAACCATCGGGAACCCTTTAGTCTCCAGCACCACCATTTTCCAGAACTGCAACCTACCTGGAGCCTCCAGAAGAGCAAGGTGTCAGGGTCTCAGAGACTTGGGTTAGGCAAAGAATCCTAAAAAATGACCCCCTCTTAATAAGAGTCACAAGCTGAAGTGTTGTTAAATACATGAAGACTGTTTTTTAATAGGCTTTATAGACAGACAGATTGAGAGTGACTCTTGAAGGACCAGCACCACATCCTCTTCTACCACTGTTTGAAGAATTCATCTTCCAGAATACGTTTTAATACGTTTTGTGAGTTTATTTTTAGTCCATCTCCTACCCTGAAGTCCGTTTTGCAGAGATGGACTAAAAATTAACTCCCAAAACGTATTAAAATGTATTCTGGAAGATGAATTCTTCAAACAGTGGTAGAAGAGGATGTGGTGCTGGTCCTTCAAGAGTCACTCTCAATCTGTCTGTCTATAAAGCCTATAAAAAAACAGTCTTCATGTATTTTACTACTCTTCAGCTTGTGATTCTTATTAAGAGGGGGTCATTTTTTAGGATTCTTTGCCTAACCCAAGTCTCTGAGACCCTGACACCTTGCTCTTCTGGAGACTCCAGGTAGGTTGCAGTTCTGGAAAATGGTGGCGCTGAAGACTAAAGGGTTCCTGATGGTTTCACACTTAATTCTTCACCTTAATTCTTCATTCTTTTGCAGTTAACATGTGTTTTTTCTTCTCCACCTGTTTTTGTCTGACCCTGCTGACCCAATGAGCATTTCACTGTCCAATGGTCATGCCTTAACTGTAATCTCTAGTATTGCATTAGTTTTGCATTCTTCTTATGGGGATTTAATAATTTTTGACTTTTCAGTCTTTGTTAAATCTCATTTTTGGCTTATTTTATCTGTAAAAGAAAACTTGCCTAATAATTCTGCACACCTGAAAATAAGACATTTTTCATTTCCAGCCTTCATGAACAATTATATATCACTTATACATGATTAAATAGAAAATTAATAGTAGTTATTAAGTTTAATATGGTTTGGAATTGGCAAAATGTTCCTGGAAATAAAATATGATCAGAAAATCAACGTGCCTAATAATTCTGCACACACTGTACATAGCATATATATATATATATATATATATATATATATATATATATATATATATGCTATGTATATATATATATGCTTTAATGAAATGTTACACTAATTAAGTTGTTTACAGAAGAGAACATGCATTTCGCAAGTTTTATTTGCACATTTAAAAACTTAGATGCCATATTTCAACTAGCTAGCGTTCTTTCGAGCTATGAACCGCGTACATGTGATGTCATATGGGGCGGGGCAATGCGAATCTCCAAACTCCATCTGAGTCTGTTTCGTCTGATGCCTTTATGTCTGATGCCTTTTAGTCTGAATCCGTTTCGTCTGATGCCTTTATGTCTGATGCCTTTTAGTCTGAATCCGTTTCGTCTGATGCCTTTTAGTCTGAGTCCGTTTCGTCTGATGCCTTTATGTCTGATGCCTTTTAGTCTGAGTCTGTTTCGTCTGATGCCTTTTAGTCTGAATCCGTTTCGTCTGATGCCTTTATGTCTGATGCCTTTTAGTCTGAATCCGTTTCGTCTGATGCCTTTTAGTCTGAATCCGTTTCGTCTGATGCCTTTATGTCTGATGCCTTTTAGTCTGAATCCGTTTCGTCTGATGCCTTTATGTCTGAGTCCGTTTCGTCTGATGCCTTTATGTCTGATGCCTTTTAGTCTGAATCCGTTTCGTCTGATGCCTTTATGTCTGATGCCTTTTAGTCTGAGTCCGTTTCGTCTGATGCCTTTATGTCTGATGCCTTTTAGTCTGAGTCTGTTTCGTCTGATGCCTTTTAGTCTGAATCCGTTTCGTCTGATGCCTTTATGTCTGATGCCTTTTAGTCTGAATCCGTTTCGTCTGATGCCTTTTAGTCTGAATCCGTTTCGTCTGATGCCTTTATGTCTGATGCCTTTTAGTCTGAATCCGTTTCGTCTGATGCCTTTTAGTCTGAGTCCGTTTCGTCTGATGCCTTTATGTCTGATGCCTTTTAGTCTGAATCCGTTTCGTCTGATGCCTTTATGTCTGATGCCTTTTAGTCTGAGTCCGTTTCGTCTGATGCCTTTTAGTCTGAGTCCGTTTCGTCTGATGCCTTTATGTCTGATGCCTTTTAGTCTGAGTCCGTTTCGTCTGATGCCTTTTTGTCTGAGGCTGTTTCATCTGATGCCTAATTGTACTAGACCTGACACCTGACATTGTTTTTCCTGAGACCTGAAGCTTTTCAGTCTGAGGCGCGATGCCGTTTTGTCCAATGACTGAAGCCTTTTAGTCTGAGGCATGATGCCTTGTCTTCATATGTCTGAGGTCTGAGGATGTCCTAAAATGTACACCGTACTAGTGGTTGGATCACTGTATCAGCACAGCTGATGCACACTCATCTATAGTGGGTATGGACATTTTGTATGGCAGCCACCTCTGATCACATGCCTGTGCTTATATTGATAAATGTTGAGGATATTCCAATGCTCTCTTGTGATAGTTATGATTGTAATACTGAATTTTTGGACTGGTCTACCCTTTCAAGGGAGGATATTGCTGGCTACTATGCTGATACAAATAGATTATTGAGTAAAATCAGTCTTCCCAGTGATGCAATCAGGTGTAGTGATCCTACCTGTAATGACTGGAAGCACAGGGAGGAAATCTCCTCTCTATATGATCATGTTGTGAGAGCCCTTTATGAAAGCAGTAGACCCTATTTTAAACGGAAAAACAAAAGGGGTAAAATGAGGCCTGGCTGGAATAAGTATGTGGCCGGATATCATGAGGAAGCTATGTTAGCGTTTAAATCCTGGGTGTTGGCTGGTAGACCAAGGCAAGGGCCGCTGTTTGAACAAAAGAAAAATGCTAATGCAGCGTATAAATATGCTGTCAGATTTATCTTTAAAAATGAGCAAGCTATGAGGGCAGAATCTATGGCCGAGAAGGTAATGGATAACAACACTACTGAATTTTGGAAGGAGGTAAAGGGTCTTAACAAATGTAGTATACCTCCCCCGTGCACTGTAGATGGTATCTCAGGTGTTGAGAATATTGCTGAGATGTGGAGACAGCACTACAGGACCTTGTTTAATTGTGTTAAAAGTAATATTTATATGTCTGATAATGTTAAGTGTGTTGATTTTAAGGCAATTTTTTCACATGAGGTATCACGCACTATAAATAAGTTAGCAGATAATAAAGCAAGCGGGTCGGATCACATCACTGCTGAGCACATTAAATATGCCAGCATGAGGTTAGCCCCCCTTCTTGGTATCTGTTTTAATTATTTTTTAATTCATGGTTTCCTGCCGGATACAATGATATCTGTCTTGCTTGTGCCGGTAATCAAGGATAAGTCTGGTAAGGTTGGTTGCTCTGATAACTACAGACCAATAGCCCTTGCCAGTGTATTGTCTAAAGTTTTTGAAAGAATCCTGTTGAGCAGAATTGTGGACATTATCCCCTCTACTGACAACCAATTTGGCTTTAAACCTAAACATGGCACAGATATGGCCATATATTCCTTAAAGGAAATTGTTAATACGTATAGAGATAAGAATTCCTCAGTTTTAATGAGTTTTATTGATGCCTCAAAAGCTTTTGACCGCGTCAATAACTACAAGTTATTTGACAAAATGTGTAAGAGAGGTGTATCTAAATGTATTGTGAGAATTCTGTCCTACTGGTATGCCAACCAGTCTATGTTTATAAAATGGGGATACTGTGTTTCTACCCCTTTTGGGGTCAGGAACGGGGTCAGACAAGGTGGAATCCTCTCCCCTATTCTTTTTAACATGTATGTTGATGAGCTCTCTGTCTGCCTGAATTCGTGTAACACTGGGTGTATGATAGGCAACACTTTAGTGAATCATATTATGTATGCAGATGACCTTGTGGTCTTCAGCTGGTCTTCAACAGCTTCTTAATGTTTGCTCTGACTATGGAACTGTTCATGACATGAAATTTAATACAGACAAAAGTGCGGTGATGATTTGCAGAACAAAGGAGGATAAATGTCTAATGTTTCCTCCTTTTAAATTGGCAGGTAATACCTTGAGAGTTTTGAGCAAATACAAGTATCTTGGGCATCTCATTACAGACCAGTTGAAGGATGACCTTGACGTTTACAGGCAATGCCGTTCTTTATATGCTCAGGCGAATAGCTTGGCTCGCAAGTTTGGTGGGTGCACAGATAGAGTGAAAGTTGCTTTGTTCAGAGCATACTGCACTCCTCTCCACAATGCACACTTGTGGTCTAGTTTTAGCAAAGCTAGCTTGCATAAACTCCAGGTAGCTTACAATGATGCACTGAGAATTCTGCTGAGAAGACCACGCTGGTGTAGTGCCAGTGAGATGTTTGTGGCTGCAGGTGTTAATACACTGCAAGCCACATTGAGAAATGTTATGTACAAATTTATATGTCGGCTGAATAACTCAGAGAATTACATAATTATGGCATTGACCAGCATCAAGTTTAGCACTACACGGTATAAGTCCAAGTTATGGAAGCATCTTCATGTCTCCTCTGAAGTTTTTTATTGTATTGTGTGTACTGTCTTGTTTTTATTTGGACCTGTGAGTCTGTAATAAAGTTTATTATTATTATTAATGTCTTTAATACATTTTCTGGGCCAGCAAGTTATAGTGTCCATAAGCCTGCAGGAGGAGTGATCCAGCACTCAGATTTCATCAAAAATATCTTAATTTGTGTTCCGAAGATGAACGAAAGTTTTACGGGGTTGGAACAACATGAGGGTGAGTAGCCTAATTACTGACAGAATTTTCATTTTTGGGTGAACTAACCCTTTAATTACATTATTACCACTTCACAGGCTTTAACTGTGATATTTCACAATATAATACCGTATTTAGACTTTTACTGTGAAAATAATGCAGGCGCGGGCTTTTACAAGAAACTACTGTGAATTTTTTCTGATTCAATTTTTTGTGTGGATGGACAGTATGGGATCAAGAAAAAATCCACGAGTCGGGACTTGAACTCAGGTCGTCCAAAGCCAAAAAGTGCTAAATGTCAGTACACTGACCAATTGGTTATCTGGGACAATTGTTTGACTGCATTTTGATGAATATGTGAACCTCACTGCTAAAAAACATGGGGGGAACAGAATCCGACGGCAAACAAACCAGCTGTTGGAATCGGTTCCCCCACTCCCATTATGAGAGGTGTTGATTTTGTGGCTGAAATAAGAGGCAGATTCAATTTTTTGTGTGGATGGAACTTAACTGCCATCAGTTTAAAGAATAATTTTGGGAGTTTTTGCCTTTTATTATGATAGGACAGTATGTGATCAAGAAAAAATTAACGAGTCTGGACTTGAACTCGGGTCGCCCAAAGCCCAAAAGTGCTAAATGTCAGTACACTGACCACTTGGCTATCTGGGACAATTTTTTGCCTGCATTTTGATGGATATTTGAATCTCACTGCTAAGAAAAACTGCTAAAAAATACAGCTGTCGGAATTATGAGAGGTGTTGATGTAATGGCTTAAAAAATGCTGATTTTATTTTTGTATGTGGATGGAGCTTAACTTGCATTTTTTTTGCCTTTTATTATGATAGGACAGTATAGTATCGAGAAAGTTTGACGAACTGGGACTTGAACTTGGGTTGCAATAAGCTGACATAAAATGAATTGCAGTGCAGAGTGTGCTGACCACTAGGCTATTGGGTTTGGTACTTAACTTCAATGTGATAAATATTAGAACCTCATTGTGTAAGAAACATGGGGAACAGAATCCGACGGCAAATAGTTCAGCTGTCGAAATCCGTTCCCCCACCCCAATGATGAGAGATGTTGATGTATCGGCTTAAAATATGCTTATTCTATTCTGTGTGTGGATGGAGCTTAAACAGCATCAATTTGATAAATATTAGAACCTCAGTGTGTCAGAAATATGGGGGGAACAGAATCCGACGGCAAAAAAAAAACAGCTGTCGGAATCCGTTCCCCCACTTCCATTATGAGAGGTGTTGATGTAATGGCTTAAAAAATGCTGATTTTATTTTTGTGTGTGGATGGAGCTTAACTTGCATCAGTTTAAAGAATATAATTTTTTGCCTTTTATTATGATAGGACAGTTTAGTATCAAGAAAAAGTGACGAACCGGGACTTGAACTCGGGTAACAACAAGCTGAAATACAATGTATTGCTGTGCAGAGTGCACTGACCACCAGGCTATTGTGTTTGGATATTAACATCAATGTGATAAATATTAGAACCTCATTGTGTAAGAAACATAGGGGGAACAGAATCCGACGGCAAATAGTTCAGCTGTCGAAATCCGTTCCCCCACCCCAATGATGAGAGATGTTGATGTATCGGCTTAAAATATACTTATTCTATTCTGTGTGTGGATGGAGCTTAAACAGCATCAATTTGATAAATATTAGAACCTCAGTGTGTCAGAAATATGGGGGGAACAGAATCCGACGGCAAAAAAAACAGCTGTCGGAATCCGTTCCCCCACTTCCATTATAAGAGGTGTTGATGTAATGGCTTAAAAAATGCTGATTTTATTTTTGCGTGTGGATGGAGCTTAACTTGCATCAGTTTAAAGAATATAATTTTTTGCCTTTTATTATGATAGGACAGTTTAGTATCAAGAAAGATTGACGAACCGGTACTTGAACTCAGGTAACATTAAGCTGAAATACGATGTATTGCTGTGCAGAGTGCACTGACCACCAGGCTATTGGGTTTGGTGATTAACTTCAATGTGATAAATATTAGAACCTCATTGTGTAAGAAACATAGGGGGAACAGAATCCGACGGCAAATAGTTCAGCTGTCGAAATCCGTTCCCCCACCCCAATGATGAGAGATGTTGATGTATCGGCTTAAAATATGCTTATTCTATTTTGTGTGTGGATGGAGCTTAAACAGCATCAATTTGATAAATATTAGAACCTCAGTGTGTCAGAAATATGGGGGGAACAGAATCCGACGGCAAAAAAAAACCAGCTGTCGGAATCCGTTCCCCCACTTCCATTATGAGTGTTGATGTAATGGCTTAAAAAATGCAGATTTTTTTTTTTTTTGTGTATGGATGGAGCTTAACTTGCATCAGTTTAAAGAATATATTTGTTTGCCTTTTATTATGATAGGACAGTTTAGTATCAAGAAAGTTTGACGAACCGGGACTTGAACTCGGGTTACAATAAGCTGAAGTATAATGAATTGCAGTGCAGAGTGTACTGACCACTAGGCTATTGGGTTTGGTAACTTATTTCATTGTGATAAATATTAGAACCTCATTGTGTAAGAAACATACAGTAGGGGGAACAGAATCCGACGGCAAATAGTTCAGCTGTCGAAATCCGTTCCCCTACCCCAATGATGAGAGATGTTGATGTATCGGCTTAAAATATGCTTATTCTATTTTGTGTGTGGATGGAGCTTAAACAGCATCAATTTGATAAATATTAGAACCTCAGTGTGTCAGAAATATGGGGGGAACAGAATCCGACGGCAAAAAAAAAACAGCTGTCGGAATCCGTTCCCCCACTTCCATTATGAGTGTTGATGTAATGGCTTAAAAAATGCAGATTTTTTTTTTTTTTGTGTATGGATGGAGCTTAACTTGCATCAGTTTAAAGAATATATTTGTTTGCCTTTTATTATGATAGGACAGTTTAGTATCAAGAAAGTTTGACGAACCGGGACTTGAACTCGGGTTACAATAAGCTGAAGTATAATGAATTGCAGTGCAGAGTGTACTGACCACTAGGCTATTGGGTTTGGTGATTAACTTCAATGTGATAAATATTAGAACCTCATTGTGTAAGAAACATAGGGGGAACAGAATCCGACAGCAAATAGTTCAGCTGTCGAAATCCGTTCCCCCACCCCAATGATGAGAGATGTTGATGTATCGGCTTAAAATATACTTATTCTATTCTGTGTGTGGATGGAGCTTAAACAGCATCAATTTGATAAATATTAGAACCTCAGTGTGTCAGAAATATGGGGGGAACAGAATCCGACGGCAAAAAAAACAGCTGTCGGAATCCGTTCCCCCACTTCCATTATGAGAGGTGTTGATGTAATGGCTTAAAAAATGCTGATTTTATTTTTGCGTGTGGATGAAGCTTAACTTGCATCAGTTTAAAGAATATAATTTTTTGCCTTTTATTATGATAGGACAGTTTAGTATCAAGAAAGATTGACGAACCAGTACTTGAACTCAGGTAACATCAAGCTGAAATACAGTGAATTGCTGTGCAGAAAGTACTGACCACTAGGCTATTGGATTTGGTAATTAACTTCACTGTGATAAATATTAGACCTCGTTGTGTACGAAACATAGGGGGAACAGAATCCGACGGCAAATAGTTCAGCTGTCGAAATCCGTTCCCCCACCCCAATGATGAGAGATGTTGATGTA
Source organism: Squalius cephalus (assembly GCF_949319135.1). Lineage (NCBI taxonomy): Eukaryota > Metazoa > Chordata > Actinopteri > Cypriniformes > Leuciscidae > Squalius > Squalius cephalus. The sequence goes on along the minus strand of NC_137128.1, from coordinate 31,041,119 downwards.
TCGGCTTAAAATATGCTTATTCTATTTTGTGTGTGGATGGAGCTTAAACAGCATCAATTTGATAAATATTAGAACCTCAGTGTGTCAGAAATATGGGGGGAACAGAATCCGACGGCAAAAAAAAAACAGCTGTCGGAATCCGTTCCCCCACTTCCATTATGAGTGTTGATGTAATGGCTTAAAAAATGCAGATTTTTTTTTTTTTGTGTATGGATGGAGCTTAACTTGCATCAGTTTAAAGAATATATTTGTTTGCCTTTTATTATGATAGGACAGTTTAGTATCAAGAAAGTTTGACGAACCGGGACTTGAACTCGGGTTACAATAAGCTGAAGTATAATGAATTGCAGTGCAGAGTGTACTGACCACTAGGCTATTGGGTTTGGTGATTGACTTCAATGTGATAAATATTAGAACCTCATTGTGTAAGAAACATAGGGGGAACAGAATCCGACGGCAAATAGTTCAGCTGTCGAAATCCGTTCCCCCACCCCAATGATGAGAGATGTTGATGTATCGGCTTAAAATATACTTATTCTATTCTGTGTGTGGATGGAGCTTAAACAGCATCAATTTGATAAATATTAGAACCTCAGTGTGTCAGAAATATGGGGGGAACAGAATCCGACGGCAAAAAAAACAGCTGTCGGAATCCGTTCCCCCACTTCCATTATGAGAGGTGTTGATGTAATGGCTTAAAAAATGCTGATTTTATTTTTGCGTGTGGATGAAGCTTAACTTTCATCAGTTTAAAGAATATAATTTTTTGCCTTTTATTATGATAGGACAGTTTAGTATCAAGAAAGATTGACAAACCGGTACTTGAACTCAGGTAACATCAAGCTGAAATACAGTGAATTGCTGGGCAGAGAGTACTGACCACTAGGCTATTGGATTTGGTAATTAACTTCACTGTGATAAATATTAGACCTCGTTGTGTACGAAACATAGGGGGAACAGAATCCGACGGCAAATAGTTCAGCTGTCGAAATCCGTTCCCCTACCCCAATGATGAGAGATGTTGATGTATCGGCTTAAAATATGCTTATTCTATTTTGTGTGTGGATGGAGCTTAAACAGCATCAATTTGATAAATATTAGAACCTCAGTGTGTCAGAAATATGGGGGGAACAGAATCCGACGGCAAAAAAAAAACAGCTGTCGGAATCCGTTCCCCCACTTCCATTATGAGTGTTGATGTAATGGCTTAAAAAATGCAGATTTTTTTTTTTTGTGTGTATGGATGGAGCTTAACTTGCATCAGTTTAAAGAATATATTTGTTTGCCTTTTATTATGATAGGACAGTTTAGTATCAAGAAAGTTTGACGAACCGGGACTTGAACTCGGGTTACAATAAGCTGAAGTATAATGAATTGCAGTGCAGAGTGTACTGACCACTAGGCTATTGGGTTCGGTAACTTATTTCATTGTGATAAATATTAGAACCTCATTGTGTAAGAAACATACAGTAGGGGGAACAGAATCCGACGGCAAATAGTTCAGCTGTCGAAATCCGTTGCCCCACCCCAATGATGAGAGATGTTGATGTATCGGCTTAAAATATACTTATTCTATTCGGTGTGTGGATGGAGCTTAAACAGCATCAATTTGATAAATATTAGAACCTCAGTGTGTCAGAAATATGGGGGGAACAGAATCCGACGGCAAAAAAAACAGCTGTCGGAATCCGTTCCCCCACTTCCATTATGAGTGTTGATGTAATGGCTTAAAAATGCAGAATTTTTTTTTTTGTGTGTATGGATGGAGCTTAACTTGCATCAGTTTAAAGAATATATTTGTTTGCCTTTTATTATGATAGGACAGTTTAGTATCAAGAAAGTTTGACGAACCGGGACTTGAACTCGGGTTACAATAAGCTGAAGTATAATGAATTGCAGTGGAGAGTGTACTGACCACTAGGCTATTGGGTTTGGTGATTGACTTCAATGTGATAAATATTAGAACCTCATTGTGTAAGAAACATAGGGGGAACAGAATCCGACGGCAAATAGTTCAGCTGTCGAAATCCGTTCCCCTACCCCAATGATGAGAGATGTTGATGTATCGGCTTAAAATATGCTTATTCTATTTTGTGTGTGGATGGAGCTTAAACAGCATCAATTTGATAAATATTAGAACCTCAGTGTGTCAGAAATATGGGGGGAACAGAATCCGACGGCAAAAAAAAAACAGCTGTCGGAATCCGTTCCCCCACTTCCATTATGAGTGTTGATGTAATGGCTTAAAAAATGCAGATTTTTTTTTTTTTGTGTGTATGGATGGAGCTTAACTTGCATCAGTTTAAAGAATATATTTGTTTGCCTTTTATTATGATAGGACAGTTTAGTATCAAGAAAGTTTGACGAACCGGGACTTGAACTCGGGTTACAATAAGCTGAAGTATAATGAATTGCAGTGCAGAGTGTACTGACCACTAGGCTATTGGGTTTAGTGATTGACTTCAATGTGATAAATATTAGAACCTCAATGTGTAAGAAACATATGGGGAACAGAATCCGACGGCAAATAGTTCAGCTGTCGAAATCCGTTCCCCCACCCCAATGATGAGAGATGTTGATGTATCGGCTTAAAATATACTTATTCTATTCTGTGTGTGGATGGAGCTTAAACAGCATCAATTTTATAAATATTAGAACCTCAGTGTGTCAGAAATATGGGGGGAACAGAATCCGACGGCAAAAAAAAAAAACAGCTGTCGGAATCCGTTCCCCCACTTCCATTATGAGTGTTGATGTAATGGCTTAAAAAATGCAGATTTTTTTTTTTTTTTTTGTGTATGGATGGAGCTTAACTTGCATCAGTTTAAAGAATATATTTGTTTGCCTTTTATTATGATAGGACAGTTTAGTATCAAGAAAGTTTGACGAACCGGGACTTGAACTCGGGTTACAATAAGCTGAAGTATAATGAATTGCAGTGCAGAGTGTACTGACCACTAGGCTATTGGGTTTGGTGATTGACTTCAATGTGATAAATATTAGAACCTCATTGTGTAAGAAACATAGGGGGAACAGAATCCGACGGCAAATAGTTCGAGACACCCCTCGCTGCAGCCTGTAGCACGATGACGTAGTTGGATCATGATCCAATACGTACTGGACGCGCATGCGCGGTGGTGCGTTTTGGTCTGTAGCCTACAAATAATAATAATAAAATAAAAATGAATTTAAGTTAAATATAAATGATCACTTGAGTGACAACTGCGTGATCTGACTGATGTGATCATTTTGTATATTAAACTTAAATTCAGGTTTTTTTATTTTTATTTTTTATGTAGGCTATAGGCATGGCATGATGTATAAAACTCCGTTGCTATAGAAACAAAGACGCTAAAATGCAATCATGCAATGAGCCTCTACTAACGTTACCTATTGTGAAATTGATATTTTTATATTTGCTATTAGTATTATTATCCATACTGTAAAATCCTTATGTTTTTATTCAACTATGTGTGGGCCTAATGAAAAATACGGGACAAATCCTGTCCATTATTGATTTGATATGGGACACATCATCTTACTTGTACGGGACGATTTCGTATTTTAAGGGACCTTACAGAGCACTGTGGAAAAATATAGCCATTAAAGAAGGAACTCTTACCAGGCAAAATATCATTAAGCACTTTTTTTTCTGACAAGATTTAGTTTCTTGATGCTATTATGTTTTGCGTTTGCGAATGTGTAGCCTACTGGTATTTTAAGTTGTTTACAGACCGTAGGCTATAGGCCTACCTCTTAAAATTACAGAGACAATTACTTGACTCATTTTTGCTTTCACTCAACAGAAAATATGGCCTACCTCTTAAAATTACAGAGACAATTACTTGACTCATTTTTGCTTTCACTCAACAGAAAATATGGCCTACCTCTTAAAATTACAGAGACAATTACTTGACTCATTTTTGCTTTCACTCAACAGAAAATATGGCCTACCTCTTAAAATTACAGAGACAATTACTTGACTCATTTTTGCTTTCACTCAACAGAAAATATGACCTGAATAAAATAAAATGGCTTTATTTTAAAATGTTCTGTATACACGCATTAAATTTAAAATGTTGTAAAATTAACTATTTTGCATGTATGTAGAGAGAAACTAGGAAAGCATCACATTTATCTAAATAATTACTTATTCATCAATAATTTGGCTACTTATTACTATTTATCAGTAGGCTACTAAACAGGTTAGAACATCATCTCACTTAAGACCAGCGCATGCGAATTATGTTCATGAACGTGACAAATGAACAAAAGACTCTTAGTAATTATTATGTTCCCTGTAAATTATTTTTGACTGCATTATAATGATTTCTTAATTCAGAATATGATCAAGATTGCGTAGGTGGATGTGTTCGGGGAATTTGCCAGTTAAAAGTAGGCTATACCATTTAAAGCCCCTTAAATGAACGAAATAACTCAAAAAAGATTCATTCATTTTGATGAACGAGATCGAACAAGAGAGTCAGCAAAATGATCCGAACCTCCCCATTCAGTACGTATTGGATCATGATCCAACTACGTCATCGTGCTTCAGGCTGCAGCGAGGACTTCTTGAATAGTTCAGCTGTCGAAATCCGTTCCCCCACCCCAATGATGAGAGATGTTGATGTATCGGCTTAAAATATACTTATTCTATTCGGTGTGTGGATGGAGCTTAAACAGCATTAATTTGATAAATATTAGAACCTCAGTGTGTCAGAAATATGGGGGGAACAGAATCCGACGGCAAAAAAAACAGCTGTCGGAATCCGTTCCCCCACTTCCATTATGAGAGGTGTTGATGTAATGGCTTAAAAAATGCTGATTTTATTTTTGCGTGTGGATGAAGCTTAACTTGCATCAGTTTAAAGAATATAATTTTTTGCCTTTTATTATGAAAATATACTTATTCTATTCTGTGTGTGGATGGAGCTTAAACAGCATCAATTTGATAAATATTAGAACCTCAGTGTGTCAGAAATATGGGGGGAACAGAATCCGACGGCAAAAAAAACAGCTGTCGGAATCCGTTCCCCCACTTCCATTATGAGTGTTGATGTAATGGCTTAAAAAATGCAGATTTTTTTTTTGCGTGTGGATGAAGCTTAACTTGCATCAGTTTAAAGAATATAATTTTTTGCCTTTTATTATGATAGGACAGTTTAGTATCAAGAAAGATTGACGAACCAGTACTTGAACTCAGGTAACATCAAGCTGAAATACAGTGAATTGCTGTGCAGAGAGTACTGACCACTAGGCTATTGAGTTTGGTGATTAACTTCACTGTGATAAATATTAGACCTCGTTGTGTACGAAACATAGGGGGAACAGAATCCGACGGCAAATAGTTCAGCTGTCGAAATCCGTTCCCCCACCCCAATGATGAGAGATGTTGATGTATCGGCTTAAAATATGCTTATTCTATTTTGTGTGTGGATGGAGCTTAAACAGCATCAATTTGATAAATATTAGAACCTCAGTGTGTCAGAAATATGGGGGGAACAGAATCCGACGGCAAAAAAAAAACAGCTGTCGGAATCCGTTCCCCCACTTCCATTATGAGTGTTGATGTAATGGCTTAAAAAATGCAGATTTTTTTTTTTGTGTGTATGGATGGAGCTTAACTTTCATCAGTTTAAAGAATATATTTGTTTGCCTTTTATTATGATAGGACAGTTTAGTATCAAGAAAGTTTGACGAACCGGGACTTGAACTCGGGTTACAATAAGCTGAAGTATAATGAATTGCAGTGCAGAGTGTACTGACCACTAGGCTATTGGGTTCGGTAACTTATTTCATTGTGATAAATATTAGAACCTCATTGTGTAAGAAACATAGGGGGAACAGAATCCGACGGCAAATAGTTCAGCTGTCGAAATCCGTTCCCCCACCCCAATGATGAGAGATGTTGATGTATCGGCTTAAAATATACTTATTCTATTCTGTGTGTGGATGGAGCTTAAACAGCATCAATTTGATAAATATTAGAACCTCAGTGTGTCAGAAATATGGGGGGAACAGAATCCGACGGCAAAAAAAACAGCTGTCGGAATCCGTTCCCCCACTTCCATTATGAGAGGTGTTGATGTAATGGCTTAAAAAATGCTGATTTTATTTTTGCGTGTGGATGAAGCTTAACTTGCATCAGTTTAAAGAATATAATTTTTTGCCTTTTATTATGATAGGACAGTTTAGTATCAAGAAAGATTGACGAACCAGTACTTGAACTCAGGTAACATCAAGCTGAAATACAGTGAATTGCTGTGCAGAGAGTACTGACCACTAGGCTATTGGATTTGGTAATTAACTTCACTGTGATAAATATTAGACCTCGTTGTGTACGAAACATAGGGGGAACAGAATCCGACGGCAAATAGTTCAGCTGTCGAAATCCGTTCCCCTACCCCAATGATGAGAGATGTTGATGTATCGGCTTAAAATATGCTTATTCTATTTTGTGTGTGGATGGAGCTTAAACAGCATCAATTTGATAAATATTAGAACCTCAGTGTGTCAGAAATATGGGGGGAACAGAATCCGACGGCAAAAAAAACAGCTGTCGGAATCCGTTCCCCCACTTCCATTATGAGAGGTGTTGATGTAATGGCTTAAAAAATGCTGATTTTATTTTTGCGTGTGGATGAAGCTTAACTTGCATCAGTTTAAAGAATATAATTTTTTGCCTTTTATTATGATAGGACAGTTTAGTATCAAGAAAGATTGACAAACCGGTACTTGAACTCAGGTAACATCAAGCTGAAATACAGTGAATTGCTGGGCAGAGAGTACTGACCACTAGGCTATTGGATTTGGTAATTAACTTCACTGTGATAAATATTAGACCTCGTTGTGTACGAAACATAGGGGGAACAGAATCCGACGGCAAATAGTTCAGCTGTCGAAATCCGTTCCCCTACCCCAATGATGAGAGATGTTGATGTATCGGCTTAAAATATGCTTATTCTATTTTGTGTGTGGATGGAGCTTAAACAGCATCAATTTGATAAATATTAGAACCTCAGTGTGTCAGAAATATGGGGGGAACAGAATCCGACGGCAAAAAAAAAACAGCTGTCGGAATCCGTTCCCCCACTTCCATTATGAGTGTTGATGTAATGGCTTAAAAAATGCAGATTTTTTTTTTTGTGTGTGTATGGATGGAGCTTTACTTGCATCAGTTTAAAGAATATATTTGTTTGCCTTTTATTATGATAGGACAGTTTAGTATCAAGAAAGTTTGACGAACCGGGACTTGAACTCGGGTTACAATAAGCTGAAGTATAATGAATTGCAGTGCAGAGTGTACTGACCACTAGGCTATTGGGTTTAGTGATTGACTTCAATGTGATAAATATTAGAACCTCAATGTGTAAGAAACATATGGGGAACAGAATCCGCGGCAAATAGTTCAGCTGTCGAAATCCGTTCCCCCACCCCAATGATGAGAGATGTTGATGTATCGGCTTAAAATATACTTATTCTATTCTGTGTGTGGATGGAGCTTAAACAGCATCAATTTGATAAATATTAGAACCTCAGTGTGTCAGAAATATGGGGGGAACAGAATCCGACGGCAAAAAAAACAGCTGTCGGAATCCGTTCCCCCACTTCCATTATGAGAGGTGTTGATGTAATGGCTTAAAAAATGCTGATTTTATTTTTGCGTGTGGATGAAGCTTAACTTGCATCAGTTTAAAGAATATAATTTTTTGCCTTTTATTATGATAGGACAGTTTAGTATCAAGAAAGATTGACGAACCAGTACTTGAACTCAGGTAACATCAAGCTGAAATACAGTGAATTGCTGTGCAGAGAGTACTGACCACTAGGCTATTGGTTTTGGTAATTAACTTCACTGTGATAAATATTAGACCTCGTTGTGTACGAAACATAGGGGGAACAGAATCCGACGGCAAATAGTTCAGCTGTCGAAATCCGTTCCCCTACCCCAATGATGAGAGATGTTGATGTATCGGCTTAAAATATGCTTATTCTATTTTGTGTGTGGATGGAGCTTAAACAGCATCAATTTGATAAATATTAGAACCTCAGTGTGTCAGAAATATGGGGGGAACAGAATCCGACGGCAAAAAAAACAGCTGTCGGAATCCGTTCCCCCACTTCCATTATGAGAGGTGTTGATGTAATGGCTTAAAAAATGCTGATTTTATTTTTGCGTGTGGATGAAGCTTAACTTGCATCAGTTTAAAGAATATAATTTTTTGCCTTTTATTATGATAGGACAGTTTAGTATCAAGAAAGATTGACAAACCGGTACTTGAACTCAGGTAACATCAAGCTGAAATACAGTGAATTGCTGGGCAGAGAGTACTGACCACTAGGCTATTGGATTTGGTAATTAACTTCACTGTGATAAATATTAGACCTCGTTGTGTACGAAACATAGGGGGAACAGAATCCGACGGCAAATAGTTCAGCTGTCGAAATCCGTTCCCCTACCCCAATGATGAGAGATGTTGATGTATCGGCTTAAAATATGCTTATTCTATTTTGTGTGTGGATGGAGCTTAAACAGCATCAATTTGATAAATATTAGAACCTCAGTGTGTCAGAAATATGGGGGGAACAGAATCCGACGGCAAAAAAAAACAGCTGTCGGAATCCGTTCCCCCACTTCCATTATGAGTGTTGATGTAATGGCTTAAAAAATGCAGATTTTTTTTTTTGTGTGTGTATGGATGGAGCTTTACTTGCATCAGTTTAAAGAATATATTTGTTTGCCTTTTATTATGATAGGACAGTTTAGTATCAAGAAAGTTTGACGAACCGGGACTTGAACTCGGGTTACAATAAGCTGAAGTATAATGAATTGCAGTGCAGAGTGTACTGACCACTAGGCTATTGGGTTTAGTGATTGACTTCAATGTGATAAATATTAGAACCTCAATGTGTAAGAAACATATGGGGAACAGAATCCGACGGCAAATAGTTCAGCTGTCGAAATCCGTTCCCCCACCCCAATGATGAGAGATGTTGATGTATCGGCTTAAAATATACTTATTCTATTCTGTGTGTGGATGGAGCTTAAACAGCATCAATTTGATAAATATTAGAACCTCAGTGTGTCAGAAATATGGGGGGAACAGAATCCGACGGCAAAAAAAACAGCTGTCGGAATCCGTTCCCCCACTTCCATTATGAGAGGTGTTGATGTAATGGCTTAAAAAATGCTGATTTTATTTTTGCGTGTGGATGAAGCTTAACTTGCATCAGTTTAAAGAATATAATTTTTTGCCTTTTATTATGATAGGACAGTTTAGTATCAAGAAAGATTGACGAACCAGTACTTGAACTCAGGTAACATCAAGCTGAAATACAGTGAATTGCTGTGCAGAGAGTACTGACCACTAGGCTATTGGTTTTGGTAATTAACTTCACTGTGATAAATATTAGACCTCGTTGTGTACGAAACATAGGGGGAACAGAATCCGACGGCAAATAGTTCAGCTGTCGAAATCCGTTCCCCTACCCCAATGATGAGAGATGTTGATGTATCGGCTTAAAATATGCTTATTCTATTTTGTGTGTGGATGGAGCTTAAACAGCATCAATTTGATAAATATTAGAACCTCAGTGTGTCAGAAATATGGGGGGAACAGAATCCGACGGCAAAAAAAACAGCTGTCGGAATCCGTTCCCCCACTTCCATTATGAGAGGTGTTGATGTAATGGCTTAAAAAATGCTGATTTTATTTTTGCGTGTGGATGAAGCTTAACTTGCATCAGTTTAAAGAATATAATTTTTTGCCTTTTATTATGATAGGACAGTTTAGTATCAAGAAAGATTGACAAACCGGTACTTGAACTCAGGTAACATCAAGCTGAAATACAGTGAATTGCTGGGCAGAGAGTACTGACCACTAGGCTATTGGATTTGGTAATTAACTTCACTGTGATAAATATTAGACCTCGTTGTGTACGAAACATAGGGGGAACAGAATCCGACGGCAAATAGTTCAGCTGTCGAAATCCGTTCCCCTACCCCAATGATGAGAGATGTTGATGTATCGGCTTAAAATATGCTTATTCTATTTTGTGTGTGGATGGAGCTTAAACAGCATCAATTTGATAAATATTAGAACCTCAGTGTGTCAGAAATATGGGGGGAACAGAATCCGACGGCAAAAAAAAAACAGCTGTCGGAATCCGTTCCCCCACTTCCATTATGAGTGTTGATGTAATGGCTTAAAAAATGCAGATTTTTTTTTTTGTGTGTGTATGGATGGAGCTTTACTTGCATCAGTTTAAAGAATATATTTGTTTGCCTTTTATTATGATAGGACAGTTTAGTATCAAGAAAGTTTGACGAACCGGGACTTGAACTCGGGTTACAATAAGCTGAAGTATAATGAATTGCAGTGCAGAGTGTACTGACCACTAGGCTATTGGGTTTAGTGATTGACTTCAATGTGATAAATATTAGAACCTCAATGTGTAAGAAACATATGGGGAACAGAATCCGACGGCAAATAGTTCAGCTGTCGAAATCCGTTCCCCCACCCCAATGATGAGAGATGTTGATGTATCGGCTTAAAATATACTTATTCTATTCTGTGTGTGGATGGAGCTTAAACAGCATCAATTTGATAAATATTAGAACCTCAGTGTGTCAGAAATATGGGGGGAACAGAATCCGACGGCAAAAAAAACAGCTGTCGGAATCCGTTCCCCCACTTCCATTATGAGAGGTGTTGATGTAATGGCTTAAAAAATGCTGATTTTATTTTTGCGTGTGGATGAAGCTTAACTTGCATCAGTTTAAAGAATATAATTTTTTGCCTTTTATTATGATAGGACAGTTTAGTATCAAGAAAGATTGACGAACCAGTACTTGAACTCAGGTAACATCAAGCTGAAATACAGTGAATTGCTGTGCAGAGAGTACTGACCACTAGGCTATTGGTTTTGGTAATTAACTTCACTGTGATAAATATTAGACCTCGTTGTGTACGAAACATAGGGGGAACAGAATCCGACGGCAAATAGTTCAGCTGTCGAAATCCGTTCCCCTACCCCAATGATGAGAGATGTTGATGTATCGGCTTAAAATATGCTTATTCTATTTTGTGTGTGGATGGAGCTTAAACAGCATCAATTTGATAAATATTAGAACCTCAGTGTGTCAGAAATATGGGGGGAACAGAATCCGACGGCAAAAAAAACAGCTGTCGGAATCCGTTCCCCCACTTCCATTATGAGAGGTGTTGATGTAATGGCTTAAAAAATGCTGATTTTATTTTTGCGTGTGGATGAAGCTTAACTTGCATCAGTTTAAAGAATATAATTTTTTGCCTTTTATTATGATAGGACAGTTTAGTATCAAGAAAGATTGACAAACCAGTACTTGAACTCAGGTAACATCAAGCTGAAATACAGTGAATTGCTGTGCAGAGAGTACTGACCACTAGGCTATTGGATTTGGTAATTAACTTCACTGTGATAAATATTAGACCTCGTTGTGTACGAAACATAGGGGGAACAGAATCCGACGGCAAATAGTTCAGCTGTCGAAATCCGTTCCCCCACCCCAATGATGAGAGATGTTGATGTATCGGCTTAAAATATGCTTATTCTATTTTGTGTGTGGATGGAGCTTAAACAGCATCAATTTGATAAATATTAGAACCTCAGTGTGTCAGAAATATGGGGGGAACAGAATCCGACGGCAAAAAAAAAACAGCTGTCGGAATCCGTTCCCCCACTTCCATTATGAGTGTTGATGTAATGGCTTAAAAAATGCAGATTTTTTTTTTTGTGTGTATGGATGGAGCTTAACTTGCATCAGTTTAAAGAATATATTTGTTTGCCTTTTATTATGATAGGACAGTTTAGTATCAAGAAAGTTTGACGAACCGGGACTTGAACTCGGGTTACAATAAGCTGAAGTATAATGAATTGCAGTGTAGAGTGTACTGACCACTAGGCTATTGGGTTCGGTAACTTATTTCATTGTGATAAATATTAGAACCTCATTGTGTAAGAAACATACAGTAGGGGGAACAGAATCCGACGGCAAATAGTTCAGCTGTCGAAATCCGTTCCCCCACCCCAATGATGAGAGATGTTGATGTATCGGCTTAAAATATACTTATTCTATTCTGTGTGTGGATGGAGCTTAAACAGCATCAATTTGATAAATATTAGAACCTCAGTGTGTCAGAAATATGGGGGGAACAGAATCCGACGGCAAAAAAAACAGCTGTCGGAATCCGTTCCCCCACTTCCATTATGAGAGGTGTTGATGTAATGGCTTAAAAAATGCTGATTTTATTTTTGCGTGTGGATGAAGCTTAACTTGCATCAGTTTAAAGAATATAATTTTTTGCCTTTTATTATGATAGGACAGTTTAGTATCAAGAAAGATTGACGAACCAGTACTTGAACTCAGGTAACATCAAGCTGAAATACAGTGAATTGCTGTGCAGAGAGTACTGACCACTAGGCTATTGGTTTTGGTAATTAACTTCACTGTGATAAATATTAGACCTCGTTGTGTACGAAACATAGGGGGAACAGAATCCGACGGCAAATAGTTCAGCTGTCGAAATCCGTTCCCCTACCCCAATGATGAGAGATGTTGATGTATCGGCTTAAAATATGCTTATTCTATTTTGTGTGTGGATGGAGCTTAAACAGCATCAATTTGATAAATATTAGAACCTCAGTGTGTCAGAAATATGGGGGGAACAGAATCCGACGGCAAAAAAAAAACAGCTGTCGGAATCCGTTCCCCCACTTCCATTATGAGTGTTGATGTAATGGCTTAAAAAATGCAGATTTTTTTTTTTTGTGTGTATGGATGGAGCTTAACTTGCATCAGTTTAAAGAATATATTTGTTTGCCTTTTATTATGATAGGACAGTTTAGTATCAAGAAAGTTTGACGAACCGGGACTTGAACTCGGGTTACAATAAGCTGAAGTATAATGAATTGCAGTGTAGAGTGTACTGACCACTAGGCTATTGGGTTCGGTAACTTATTTCATTGTGATAAATATTAGAACCTCATTGTGTAAGAAACATACAGTAGGGGGAACAGAATCCGACGGCAAATAGTTCAGCTGTCGAAATCCGTTCCCCCACCCCAATGATGAGAGATGTTGATGTATCGGCTTAAAATATACTTATTCTATTCTGTGTGTGGATGGAGCTTAAACAGCATCAATTTGATAAATATTAGAACCTCAGTGTGTCAGAAATATGGGGGGAACAGAATCCGACGGCAAAAAAAACAGCTGTCGGAATCCGTTCCCCCACTTCCATTATGAGAGGTGTTGATGTAATGGCTTAAAAAATGCTGATTTTATTTTTGCGTGTGGATGAAGCTTAACTTGCATCAGTTTAAAGAATATAATTTTTTGCCTTTTATTATGATAGGACAGTTTAGTATCAAGAAAGTTTGACGAACCGGGACTTGAACTCGGGTTACAATAAGCTGAAGTATAATGAATTGCAGTGCAGAGTGTACTGACCACTAGGCTACTGGGTTTGGTGATTGACTTCAATGTGATAAATATTAGAACCTCGTTGTGTAAGAAACATAGGGGGAACAGAATCCGACGGCAAATAGTTCAGCTGTCGAAATCCGTTCCCCCACCCCAATGATGAGAGATGTTGATGTATCGGCTTAAAATATACTTATTCTATTCTGTGTGTGGATGGAGCTTAAACAGCATCAATTTGATAAATATTAGAACCTCAGTGTGTCAGAAATATGGGGGGAACAGAATCCGACGGCAAAAAAAACAGCTGTCGGAATCCGTTCCCCCACTTCCATTATGAGAGGTGTTGATGTAATGGCTTAAAAAATGCTGATTTTATTTTTGCGTGTGGATGAAGCTTAACTTGCATCAGTTTAAAGAATATAATTTTTTGCCTTTTATTATGATAGTACAGTTTAGTATCAAGAAAGATTGACAAACCGGTACTTGAACTCAGGTAACATCAAGCTGAAATACAGTGAATTGCAGGGCAGAGAGTACTGACCACTAGGCTATTGGATTTGGTAATTAACTTCACTGTGATAAATATTAGACCTCATTGTGTACGAAACATAGGGGGAACAGAATCCGACGGCAAATAGTTCAGCTGTCGAAATCCGTTCCCCTACCCCAATGATGAGAGATGTTGATGTATCGGCTTAAAATATGCTTATTCTATTTTGTGTGTGGATGGAGCTTAACCAGCATCAATTTGATAAATATTAGAACCTCAGTGTGTCAGAAATATGGGGGGAACAGAATCCGACGGCAAAAAAAAAAACAGCTGTCGGAATTCGTTCCCCCACTTCCATTATGAGTGTTGATGTAATGGCTTAAAAAATGCAGATTTTTTTTTTTTGTGTGTATGGATGGAGCTTAACTTGCATCAGTTTAAAGAATATATTTGTTTGCCTTTTATTATGATAGGACAGTTTAGTATCAAGAAAGTTTGACGAACCGGGACTTGAACTCGGGTTACAATAAGCTGAAGTATAATGAACTGCAGTGCAGAGTGTACTGACCACTAGGCTATTGGGTTCGGTAACTTATTTCATTGTGATAAATATTAGAACCTCATTGTGTAAGAAACATACAGTAGGGGGAACAGAATCCGACGGCAAATAGTTCAGCTGTCGAAATCCGTTCCCCCACCCCAATGATGAGAGATGTTGATGTATCGGCTTAAAATATACTTATTCTATTCGGTGTGTGGATGGAGCTTAAACAGCATCAATTTGATAAATATTAGAACCTCAGTGTGTCAGAAATATGGGGGGAACAGAATCCGACGGCAAAAAAAACAGCTGTCGGAATCCGTTCCCCCACTTCCATTATGAGTGTTGATGTAATGGCTTAAAAAATGCAGATTTTTTTTTTTTTGTGTATGGATGGAGCTTAACTTGCATCAGTTTAAAGAATATATTTGTTTGCCTTTTATTATGATAGGACAGTTTAGTATCAAGAAAGTTTGACGAACCGGGACTTGAACTCGGGTTACAATAAGCTGAAGTATAATGAATTGCAGTGCAGAGTGTACTGACCACTAGAAAATTGGGTTTGGTGA
Source organism: Squalius cephalus (assembly GCF_949319135.1). Taxonomy (NCBI): domain Eukaryota; kingdom Metazoa; phylum Chordata; class Actinopteri; order Cypriniformes; family Leuciscidae; genus Squalius; species Squalius cephalus. The sequence goes on along the minus strand of NC_137128.1, from coordinate 31,026,054 downwards.
TTGACTTCAATGTGATAAATATTAGAACCTCATTGTGTAAGAAACATAGGGGGAACAGAATCCGACGGCAAATAGTTCAGCTGTCGAAATCCGTTCCCCCACCCCAATGATGAGAGATGTTGATGTATCGGCTTAAAATATACTTATTCTATTCTGTGTGTGGATGGAGCTTAAACAGCATCAATTTGATAAATATTAGAACCTCAGTGTGTCAGAAATATGGGGGGAACAGAATCCGACGGCAAAAAAAACAGCTGTCGGAATCCGTTCCCCCACTTCCATTATGAGAGGTGTTGATGTAATGGCTTAAAAAATGCTGATTTTATTTTTGCGTGTGGATGAAGCTTAACTTGCATCAGTTTAAAGAATATAATTTTTTGCCTTTTATTATGATAGGACAGTTTAGTATCAAGAAAGATTGACGAACCAGTACTTGAACTCAGGTAACATCAAGCTGAAATACAGTGAATTGCTGTGCAGAGAGTACTGACCACTAGGCTATTGGTTTTGGTAATTAACTTCACTGTGATAAATATTAGACCTCGTTGTGTACGAAACATAGGGGGAACAGAATCCGACGGCAAATAGTTCAGCTGTCGAAATCCGTTCCCCTACCCCAATGATGAGAGATGTTGATGTATCGGCTTAAAATATGCTTATTCTATTTTGTGTGTGGATGGAGCTTAAACAGCATCAATTTGATAAATATTAGAACCTCAGTGTGTCAGAAATATGGGGGGAACAGAATCCGACGGCAAAAAAAAAACAGCTGTCGGAATCCGTTCCCCCACTTCCATTATGAGTGTTGATGTAATGGCTTAAAAAATGCAGATTTTTTTTTTTTGTGTGTATGGATGGAGCTTAACTTGCATCAGTTTAAAGAATATATTTGTTTGCCTTTTATTATGATAGGACAGTTTAGTATCAAGAAAGTTTGACGAACCGGGACTTGAACTCGGGTTACAATAAGCTGAAGTATAATGAATTGCAGTGTAGAGTGTACTGACCACTAGGCTATTGGGTTCGGTAACTTATTTCATTGTGATAAATATTAGAACCTCATTGTGTAAGAAACATACAGTAGGGGGAACAGAATCCGACGGCAAATAGTTCAGCTGTCGAAATCCGTTCCCCCACCCCAATGATGAGAGATGTTGATGTATCGGCTTAAAATATACTTATTCTATTCTGTGTGTGGATGGAGCTTAAACAGCATCAATTTGATAAATATTAGAACCTCAGTGTGTCAGAAATATGGGGGGAACAGAATCCGACGGCAAAAAAAACAGCTGTCGGAATCCGTTCCCCCACTTCCATTATGAGAGGTGTTGATGTAATGGCTTAAAAAATGCTGATTTTATTTTTGCGTGTGGATGAAGCTTAACTTGCATCAGTTTAAAGAATATAATTTTTTGCCTTTTATTATGATAGGACAGTTTAGTATCAAGAAAGTTTGACGAACCGGGACTTGAACTCGGGTTACAATAAGCTGAAGTATAATGAATTGCAGTGCAGAGTGTACTGACCACTAGGCTACTGGGTTTGGTGATTGACTTCAATGTGATAAATATTAGAACCTCGTTGTGTAAGAAACATAGGGGGAACAGAATCCGACGGCAAATAGTTCAGCTGTCGAAATCCGTTCCCCCACCCCAATGATGAGAGATGTTGATGTATCGGCTTAAAATATACTTATTCTATTCTGTGTGTGGATGGAGCTTAAACAGCATCAATTTGATAAATATTAGAACCTCAGTGTGTCAGAAATATGGGGGGAACAGAATCCGACGGCAAAAAAAACAGCTGTCGGAATCCGTTCCCCCACTTCCATTATGAGAGGTGTTGATGTAATGGCTTAAAAAATGCTGATTTTATTTTTGCGTGTGGATGAAGCTTAACTTGCATCAGTTTAAAGAATATAATTTTTTGCCTTTTATTATGATAGTACAGTTTAGTATCAAGAAAGATTGACAAACCGGTACTTGAACTCAGGTAACATCAAGCTGAAATACAGTGAATTGCTGGGCAGAGAGTACTGACCACTAGGCTATTGGATTTGGTAATTAACTTCACTGTGATAAATATTAGACCTCATTGTGTACGAAACATAGGGGGAACAGAATCCGACGGCAAATAGTTCAGCTGTCGAAATCCGTTCCCCTACCCCAATGATGAGAGATGTTGATGTATCGGCTTAAAATATGCTTATTCTATTTTGTGTGTGGATGGAGCTTAAACAGCATCAATTTGATAAATATTAGAACCTCAGTGTGTCAGAAATATGGGGGGAACAGAATCCGACGGCAAAAAAAAAAACAGCTGTCGGAATCCGTTCCCCCACTTCCATTATGAGTGTTGATGTAATGGCTTAAAAAATGCAGATTTTTTTTTTGTGTGTGTATGGATGGAGCTTAACTTGCATCAGTTTAAAGAATATATTTGTTTGCCTTTTATTATGATAGGACAGTTTAGTATCAAGAAAGTTTGACGAACCGGGACTTGAACTCGGGTTACAATAAGCTGAAGTATAATGAACTGCAGTGCAGAGTGTACTGACCACTAGGCTATTGGGTTCGGTAACTTATTTCATTGTGATAAATATTAGAACCTCATTGTGTAAGAAACATACAGTAGGGGGAACAGAATCCGACGGCAAATAGTTCAGCTGTCGAAATCCGTTCCCCCACCCCAATGATGAGAGATGTTGATGTATCGGCTTAAAATATACTTATTCTATTCGGTGTGTGGATGGAGCTTAAACAGCATCAATTTGATAAATATTAGAACCTCAGTGTGTCAGAAATATGGGGGGAACAGAATCCGACGGCAAAAAAAACAGCTGTCGGAATCCGTTCCCCCACTTCCATTATGAGTGTTGATGTAATGGCTTAAAAAATGCAGATTTTTTTTTTTTTGTGTATGGATGGAGCTTAACTTGCATCAGTTTAAAGAATATATTTGTTTGCCTTTTATTATGATAGGACAGTTTAGTATCAAGAAAGTTTGACGAACCGGGACTTGAACTCGGGTTACAATAAGCTGAAGTATAATGAATTGCAGTGCAGAGTGTACTGACCACTAGAAAATTGGGTTTGGTGATTGACTTCAATGTGATAAATATTAGAACCTCATTGTGTAAGAAACATAGGGGGAACAGAATCCGACGGCAAATAGTTCAGCTGTCGAAATCCGTTCCCCCACCCCAATGATGAGAGATGTTGATGTATCGGCTTAAAATATACTTATTCTATTCTGTGTGTGGATGGAGCTTAAACAGCATCAATTTGATAAATATTAGAACCTCAGTGTGTCAGAAATATGGGGGGAACAGAATCCGACGGCAAAAAAAACAGCTGTCGGAATCCGTTCCCCCACTTCCATTATGAGAGGTGTTGATGTAATGGCTTAAAAAATGCTGATTTTATTTTTGCGTGTGGATGAAGCTTAACTTGCATCAGTTTAAAGAATATAATTTTTTGCCTTTTATTATGATAGGACAGTTTAGTATCAAGAAAGATTGACAAACCGGTACTTGAACTCAGGTAACATCAAGCTGAAATACAGTGAATTGCTGTGCAGAGAGTACTGACCACTAGGCTATTGGATTTGGTAAATAACTTCACTGTGATAAATATTAGACCTCGTTGTGTACGAAACATAGGGGGAACAGAATCCGACGGCAAATAGTTCAGCTGTCGAAATCCGTTCCCCTACCCCAATGATGAGAGATGTTGATGTATCGGCTTAAAATATGCTTATTCTATTTTGTGTGTGGATGGAGCTTAAACAGCATCAATTTGATAAATATTAGAACCTCAGTGTGTCAGAAATATGGGGGGAACAGAATCCGACGGCAAAAAAAAAACAGCTGTCGAAATCCGTTCCCCCACCCCAATGATGAGAGATGTTGATGTATCGGCTTAAAATATACTTATTCTATTCTGTGTGTGGATGGAGCTTAAACAGCATCAATTTGATAAATATTAGAACCTCAGTGTGTCAGAAATATGGGGGGAACAGAATCCGACGGCAAAAAAAAAACAGCTGTCGGAATCCGTTCCCCCACTTCCATTATGAGAGGTGTTGATGTAATGGCTTAAAAAATGCAGATTTTTTTTTTTTTTTTGTGTATGGATGGAGCTTAACTTGCATCAGTTTAAAGAATATATTTGTTTGCCTTTTATTATGATAGGACAGTTTAGTATCAAGAAAGTTTGACGAACCGGGACTTGAACTCGGGTTATAATAAGCTGAAGTATAATGAATTGCAGTGCAGAGTGTACTGACCACTAGGCTATTGGGTTCGGTAACTTATTCCATTGTGATAAATATTAGAACCTCATTGTGTAAGAAACATACAGTAGGGGGAACAGAATTCGACGGCAAATAGTTCAGCTGTCGAAATCCGTTCCCCCACCCCAATGATGAGAGATGTTGATGTATCGGCTTAAAATATGCTTATTCTATTCTGTGTGTGGATGGAGCTTAAACAGCATCAATTTGATAAATATTAGAACCTCAGTGTGTCAGAAATATGGGGGGAACAGAATCCGATGGCCAAAAAAAACAGCTGTCGGAATCCGTTCCCCCACTTCCATTATGAGTGTTGATGTAATGGCTTAAAAAATGCAGATTTTTTTTTTTTTTGTGTGTGTATGGATGGAGCTTAACTTGCATCAGTTTAAAGAATATATTTTTTGCCTTTTATTATGATAGGACAGTTTAGTATCAAGAAAGTTTGACGAACCGGGACTTGAACTCGGGTTACAATAAGCTGAAGTATAATGAATTGCAGTGCAGAGTGTACTGACCACTAGACTATTGGGTTCAGTAACTTACGTCATTGTGATAAATATTAGAACCTCAGTGTGTCAGAAATATGGGGGGAACAGAATCCGACGGCAAAAAAAACAGCTGTCGGAATCCGTTCCCCCACTTCCATTATGAGAGGTGTTGATGTAATGGCTTAAAAAATGCAGATTTTTTTTTTTGTGTGTGTGTGTGGATGGAGCTTAACTTGCATCAGTTTAAGGAATATAATTTTTTGCCTTTTATTATGATAGGACAGTTTAGTATCAAGAAAGTTTGACAAACTGGGACTTGAACTCAGGTAACATCAAGCTGAAATACAATGAATTGCTGTGCAGAGTGTACTGACCACTAGGCTATTGGATTTGGTAATTAACTTCAATGTGATAAATATTAGAACCTCATTGTGTAAGAAACATAGGGGGAACAGAATCCGACGGCAAATAGTTCAGCTGTCGAAATCCGTTCCCCCACCCCAATGATGAGAGATGCTGATGTATCGGCTTAAAATATGCTTATTCTATTCTGTGTGTGGATGGAGCTAAACAGCATCAGTTTGATAAATATTAGCCTAGAACCTCAGTGTGTCAGAAATATGGGGGGAACAGAATCCGACGGCAAGAAAAACCAGCTGTCGGAATCCGTTCCCCCACTCCCATTATGAGAGGTGTTGATGTAATGGCTTAAAAAATGCTGATTTTATTTTTGTGTTTGGATCGAGCTTAACTTGCATCAGTAAAGAATATATTTTTTTGCCTTTTATTATGATAGGACAGTATGGGATCAAGAAAAACTCCACGAGTCGGGACTTGAACTCGGGTCGTCCAAAGCCCAAAAGTGCTAAATGTCAGTACACTGCATCACCACTTGGCTATCTGGAACAATTATATCCGTGCATTTTGATGGATATTTGAACCTCACTGCTAAGAAACTTGGTGGGAACAGAATCCGACGGCAAAAAATACAGCTGTGAATCCATTCCCCCACTCCCATTATGAGAGCTGTTGATGTAGTGGCTTAAAAAAAGGCTGATTCAATTTTTTGTGTGGATGGAGCTTAACTGCCAACAGTTTAAATATAGTTTCATGTTATGTCACGCGAACCGCTGCAGAGAGAAACGATAGGCCAGGGCGGACCATATAAGTATGGAGCCAAATCAATCTCATTAATAATTCACGCAAAAAACATGATTCATACATGCCTAGACAATTTCACATGCATGAAACCTAATTTACGTACCCAAAAAAAAATTCACATGCGTGAAAAATATATTCACAAAAAGCATGCGCAAAATAAAATTAGGGGAGAGCGGGGCACAACCTAACACGGGGTTAGTTGTAACACGCTTGTTTTAAATACTTCCGCACATGCTTGGATGACGGAACTTTGTGTATTTACTAGTTGCCATATCAACACTACATAGAAAAAAAAATCCGCCAAAATTATTTCTATTTTGGAAGATATTCGTAGACATTTATTAAACCATAGCAAAAGTACATTTCTTACTTAAGTTAATTTTTCATCTCTATTTTTTGTGTTTATTTAAAATAAGACAAATCTGATATTATTTTAATCTCCAAGATGTTATTTAACAGTTGAGATAGTTCTTTAATGCTTCGCTAACTAGCAGAAGACACTAGCAGGGTTTAAATCCCAGTTGTGCAGGCGGGGGCATGTTGTAACACTGCGTTACAATGTGCCCCTATTAGAAATATGCTATTATATTCTATACTTTTATTAATTTTATTGAGAAAACGTGAGAAAAATGTGAATAAAGACTGAGAGTCAATGTTCAGAAATGACTAATTATTTATTTGTTTTGAACTATGTTGTATAGCTGTGTTTTCATGTGTTCGTAGTCAAAACTCAAAAATGAGTTTATATTTAATTATTAAAAATTGCCATTATTTTATATGAAAAAGTTTTTTAATTGTATTTTATTTAGAAAATATTTTAGATTGTTTTGTATTTTTTGTTTATTAGATCAGATAACATTTTAAGCTGTCATATGGTCATGTTACAATGTGCCCCTGCACATGTTACAATGTACCCCACCTATGTGTGTGTGTGTGTGTGTGTGTGTGTTTGAGACAGCACAATCCTCCTACATAGATGAATCGTACTATTTAGCCAATCAGATTTAAGCTTATCAATCGACCAATCAGTATCACGTGAGAGCGGGCCTACCTGCATGTTACGTCATCAGCTTTCGACCAGTTCATGGCTAAGCAGAGGTATGCTCGCAGGTTTCTCTATAGAGCTCCCCTCACATGAAGAAGTGATGGATACATTTTTTTTGGTAAAGAATAGCATTAATAAAGCAATGAATGGGAAAATAAATTTGTAAGTAATAATCAGTTTTTAATAGTAAGTATCAAAGGGGTAATAAATCAGTCTATGTGTGTGTGTGTGTTTAGCTCAAATGAGGAACTGGGGCTCGTTCTTCGTACGTCGCTAACTCAGTTAGCTGGATTTGATTGTTGACGATTTGGCATGATCTTGGATCGTTTGGTTCTTCGAAGCTCATCCTGGACTTGCTGTCATAGCAACACATGCGCAAGCTCAAACCTGCTCGGGAGCAGGCTTATTTCATGTAAACAGGATTAGATCCCGGCTTCATAAGCGGAGCTGATGCGGGAAGTCCAGCGCAGCGCGATAGTGCACTTTCTGAGATGTTTTTTTTTCTTTCTCGTGACTCGTGAGATTGTCGTTTACATTATTAAATTGTTGGAAACGCACATTTATTTTCGACTTGTCGGAGTCTGGCTTTAAATACAGCACAAACTGTTTGCATTGCCCTAAGATTATTTGCGAGTGGCTCTTTCCTTTACACTATTGGAGATGCGGAGAAGTTGATGGAAAGGGCTGTCTGTCGTGTCATTTGGAGTTTACCTGGCGCTTTTAGGTTTAAAAAACAGTTTTTTTTTTTTTTTTTTTTTTTTGGCATTTCCAAGCCACTTTAGACCCAATGTTGTAAAGCAGTTTTTTTTTAAGCAAATTTTTTTTTAGGCTATCATCATTTTTTATGAAGATCATACAATCATGACCATGCTGATTACAGTATGTCACTCAGGCTTCACTAACGTGATTGGTACCATAGACTATAGGATACCATAAGCCTCAAGGCCTCAATGAAGGGATATGTGAACAGAAAGGGGATTCACAATGTAAATGTGCTGCCCAGTTACTATTGTGATTCTTAATATTCCAGATTAGTAATATTATATCAAATAAAAAAAAGGCAGTTGACTAAAATCTTCCATATCACAAATGTGAAAGCAAAATGGCCAGGATCTGTACATGACTTAAGCATTTTCAGAGATTCACATTTATGCACAGTATTTGAAAGTGGTAAGAAAAGTTCCACAATTAAATATCAAGCTCACTGTATTACATACACTTATGCTGATCCTAACAGAACTGCATTTTTTCATAGGTGATTATGACATGTTCCTGCCTGCAGACAGGTGTTTTATGACCCATTCCCTGACCCAAACTAGTTACAATGCAGCTCTAGCCAGGACAAGGGCACACAATGAAATTAACTTTGGCTAACTAAAGGGAAGATGTCAGTGTCTGAAAAGTCTGAGGGTTGCACACCTGACAGGGCCTGTGACATTGTTGCATGTGCCATATTACACAACATTGCCACAAAAAAACACTTTTCATTAAATGTTTAATAAAAGACAAATATGCTTAGTTCCTTGAGTTTTATTTCAATTGTTCTTTGTAAAGAAAAGCCAGTGGTCAAGGGCCTGCAACAAGAGATAGACACATGCCTCATGCAACAAATAAAAAGGAAAAGTTGGCTATACACTGCCCACCTGTAGGCCTATGTCTCCTCTGTCTGTGCAGACTCTTCTGTAGATGTGGAATCCTGCAACTTATATTGCAGCCATAAAGCATACAAGTATAAATGAAGTAAAGTTATTTATGCACTTGCAGGTAGGCTAGTTCCTCCATATGACAGTTATCTGAGAGGGTTTATTCACTGTCCAGTGCAATGGAAACAAATGGACATTACAAAGTCTTATACATTCTTTCCTTTGGAAAGTTAGAAAATGTCCACTTACTGCACATATTTCAGCCACCACTTTCTTGGGAACAGATACAAGTTTGTATTATGTAAAAGTGCACAAAAGAGGAAAACACAATGTCATTACAATGAACTACACTGGGGAAAAATGTGATCAATAACTCATGGCAAAATATTTTTACATTAACATAAGTTTATCAGTTTTCACTTTCACAAGTCAAAGCAATTCATCATTACTCAAGATTTAACAGTTGAAATGACTATACGGCCTTAATTTAATGCAGCAAAAATTATTTTACAGTGTAGGCTACTAAGATCTTTTCTATTTTTTTCTCAGCCTTTTTCTTGGTTGCTTTTATAAACAGACAACCACTTATTTAACAGTGCCTTTTATAAAAGAGACTATAATATAACTAAAAATTACCATTATGTAGAATATTTTTGTACTTCACTTTTATTAGTTCCCATGTTCTAGTGTGGTGACTCTGACATTACAATGCACAAAGTAATTATTCAATTATTAAAATACAAAAATATAGGCTATTAAGTGATAAAAACATCTAACATGGCCACTTCTAACGGATTTAAATTGTCTGCTACTTTTTGCCAGCCCTCTCTCCTGGCTTTTGCCGACTTTGAGGTGTTCCCTGGCGTTTTGATTAAACATTAAAATTCCGAATAAACTTCGACTATTAGTTCTTGCTCTGCTGAGGAGAAAAACTGAGCGCGCTCTTTGGCCACACTGAGCAGCCAATAGCAGCGTTGCTGATCAATGTTTCTACTATCGATACATATCCCCTTTTTAACCAGCGCATGAACGCGCAGTTATCTCAGATAACTCAATCCAGCGATACTAATCATATCCGGCAAGTGTGTTCGAAGAACCGAGTTAGCCAGATCATGATTCGCACGATGATATCATCTTGGATGTGTCATTTGATCTCGGATGTAATAAGCAACGTACGAAGAACGGGCCCCAGTTCTTTTTAGTGGTATTAAGTTATGTTTTTTTTATTTTTATTTTTTTTATCTTTATTTACTTTATTTATTTACTTGATCTTTATTTGCTGCTACTAGTCGACAGAAGCTTTTAGAAGCACAATAGATCTATTCAGTCTATTCAGGTGTAATTGTAGGCCTACATTAAAGTAGCCTACTGTATATAATACTTAAAATATTGTAGTGTCCAATGTTTTCGGAGAATATTTGTTTATTCATGATGATTCCTTTGCATGTTAGGCTCTGATTAGGTTCAGCTGTTACAATTTAAAGAGAATACTAGCAAACGTGTGTGATATATTCAGCCGTCAAGAAAGTTTCACTTCAGGTAATCAAGGTTGGCAACCATGGCCATCACACTACTCATTGTTAGCATGATATACATTTACACCATCAAAATTAATGATCACTTAAATAAGAGGAATTTAAACTATATGAAAATTACAATCGTGGCCTGCTGTCAGATGATACATACCTCTAAGGGCATTTCATTACATATGTCACAGAAAGAATGTTCTTGTTGCCATTTTTTTTAAATTGATAATTGTATTTAGTTATTTCATTTAATTAACACTATCTTCTAACAATTAAAATTGTAAATATATTTTAACAATCATCAACCGTTTCAATTGTGAATTATACAACCAGTTAAATGAATGTAATTGAAAATATGAATTCAAATAAATTTACATTCTTTATTGTCACCAAAGCATATACACAAGTATCAGAGTGAAGGTCTTGGATGCAATTATGTTGTGACCGGAAAGACCAGAATCCACAAAACATTAACTGCATAGTAATTCACAGTATTCTCATGATATACATTGCTATACAAAATGCACAATTACAAATACAGAATACATATTTAAAATTAATATAAATTTTAAATGTTGCAATGATTCTGAGCAGTTCCTGTTGCAGTACAAGTAACAAAGCACTGCAGTGACTGGATACAAGCAGTACAAGGATAGTCCACCCAAAAACATGAGAATTCTCTCATCATTTACTCACCTTCATGCCATCCCAGATGTATATGACTTTCTTCTTCACATAAACATAGACAAAGATATTTAAGGAAATAATCCATCTCTGTGAGTCCATAATACAAGTGTATAGTAATCCATGTACGTAAGACAGTTGATTTTTAAGTTGATTTTTAATGGTTAAAACAGTCATATTATTAGTATTTTTCTTATCTAGCCTATTGTTTGACTTCAGAAGGCATTGATTCATCCACTGAGGTCGCATGGATTACCGTCACGCTCACTGTGTCCGGTTTTTAAAGCGTCTTTAGGACTCGCAGAGATGGATTACTTTCCTTACAATCTTAATTCGTGTTTATCTGTAGAAAGAAAGTAAAATGCATCTGGGATAGCATGAGGGTGAGTAAAATAAGTGAGAATTTTATTTTTGGGTGAACTATGCCCTTAACATTCATATTCTGTTGATATGCTAATCCAAGATCAGCATAGATTAATAAGAATAAAGTGCAACCTCTAGTGTACTTGTGAACTGTGTTTGTTTTAATCTAGAGGAAATTAAAATATTTGCTAGTTTATATTAAAATAAAATAAATCAGGTGTCTGAAGATCAAGATCCCAGTCATTCAAAGGTGATGTGTCTGAACAAAGTAAGATTATTGTCTGACATGGACAGTGGATCTCTGGTACTATCACTCCATCAGCATCACTCAGTGTCAGCATCAGAATTTTGTTTATGGAAAAGTTGCTCCACTTCCTGGAAAATGAGAGAGGAAATGTATTATAATCTAACAATACAAAATGCTTTGAACTCCCACATACAGTAACAAGTTGCAGACTTAAAATATTTATTATATATATATATATATATATATATATATATATATATATATATATATATATATATATATATATATTTAAGGGATTTTACAGTACTAAATATTTACCTCGGACTCAAGCAGCATTTATCATCTGTAATATGGTTGTGTAACCAGTAGATGGCTGTATAGCCCTATATATAAACATATATCCATGGCTGTGTATTCCCTAGAGTTGCTGGATGTTTTCAGTCATAATTACTTGCATGTATTAAGTTTTTAATTTGGACATATATTTATTATTAAAGACTATTAAAGATTAAACATTTTTCTCAGAAATGTTCATTTGAAGTGCACTTTTTTCATTATTATTAGTCAAATATGGACACAGAAAAAGCATTTTGTTACTCATACTAGCTACATATAATAGCTTTATCAGTCATCTTTATCACAAAGTAATCATAATAAATATTGCGACCAGGGCGATACTTCAAAATAATTGAGTGTTTACATATTATGAACAGAGACGTGTTCTGTGGTCAAGTCGTGTCTCTCCTCTTTCAAAAACTCTGCATCGCAAATTAATCAGCAATTAATAAATTCAGGTTTAAATAGCTTTATTGGCATGGTAAAAAAAAAGGCTTTACATTGCCAAAGTTGAATCAGGCAGTGATTGACAGCGCTCTGGTCCTATGGCATCGGTCATTGACTGATACAGTACTTTTTGTACTGTAGGTGTAACGGTCACCAGCTGGAGTGCCCTTGAGAGCCACCAGAGGGCACTCCACATAAGACTATTATCACTCACAAACTACATTTCCCATAACTCACTGCCCGGACTCATCATCACTTATCACTGATCACATTCACCTGTACCTCATTCACTGATTGCATTCACCTGTGTCTCATCATCCTGTTAGTCTCAGTCTATTTATACCATGTTCATTCATTCACTCACCGCGAAGTCTTGTTTAAGTGTTACACTGCAATTCCGAGCGTTTTCCCTGGTTTCTTGTCTTTTGGTTTATTTGGATTTCTTGCCCTGTTCCCTGGATTACTCTTTTGCCTCTGGTCCCTGCCTGTTTTGTTTGTTTCTTTGTTGGTTTGTTTGGACTGCCTACCTGTGTTTTGACCTTTTGCCTGTACACTGGATTATGCCTCTGGATTACCCACAATAAAGCTGCGTTTGGATCTAAACCTTTGTGTCTCGGAGCAGTTCGTGACAGAAGGCTACAGTACATATACTGTACAGTACTCTAGCCCAATGTTGTTTGGGGTGGCTGGGGGGAAATATGATGTAATCAAAGCAAATAAATATGATCTAATCGAAGACTGTAACCGAATGTAGATAAACAAGTCATGTAACGTTAGCCTAATGATTGGGCTAACAGTTAACGTTAAATCAAGACACAGCTGTATAACGTAATGTTATGGGCTCTCACTGAATTCTAAAATGCCTCACCTCCTGAAAAAAGCCAGTCTACTGTATTATAAATAGTAGCCTATTAGTATAGTATTAAAAAAAAACAAAAAAAAACACAGACTTACCATGAGTAGGCTACCGTTATCCAGTATCCTGATAGCGACGATGACTAATGATAATGATATCATTCGTCTGTACTATTCCTTCTATAAGAAATCATCTCAACAATATAGTGTAGCAGCAAATAAATACAGATATAAACTTAATATCACTCAAATTGAATAGAAAGCTGCGATTACAGACGCTCTCATCCACACATAAACACACCACTGACGTCTTCACTTCCAGGTCAAGAAGCTGTCACTCAAAAACTCAGTAGCCAATGAGAACACACTGCTACTAGCCCCGCCCCCACGAGAGAAATGTGTCAGAACCATAGACAGTATAAGAAGACATCCCCAGTCGAGGTCAACAGCTGCCCACCTCCACTGTAAACAGTGTTGGTAAGGCACTGCTTCCCCCTCCTGAGGCACCGGACGGTTTGCCAGAATCTCTTCGAGGCCGACCAGTAGTCCTTCTCCATGGCCTCACCGAACTCCTCCCAAACCCGATTTTTTGCCTCCACAACCACCCGGTCTGCAGTCTGCTTGGCCTGTCGGTACCCGTCAGCTGCCTCAGGAGTCCCACAAGCCAGCGTAAAGCCAGCTTTGCGGCATCCCTTACTCCCGGTGTCCACCACCGGGTTCGGGGATTGCCGCCTCAACAGGCACCGGAGACCTTACGGCCACAGCTCCGAGTGGCCGCATTGACAATGGAGGTGGAGAACATGGTCCACTCGGACTCAATATCTCCAGACTCCCTCGGGATCCGGTCGAAGCTCTGCCGGAGGTGGAAGTTGAAGATCTCTCTGACAGGGGATTCGGCCAAATGTTCCCAACAGACCCTCACAGTACGTTTGGGTCTGCCGAGTCTGTCCAGCCACCAGGTGGTGATCAGTTGACAAAGTCGATCATCGACCTCTGGCCTAGGGTGTCCTGGTGCCATGTTCACTGATGGACACCCTTATGCTTGAACATGGTGTTCGTTATGGACAAGTTGTAACTAGCACAGAAGTCCAATAACAGAACACCACTCGAGTTCGTTCCTCCCAATCACGCCCCTCCAGGTGTCACTGTCACTGCCCACTTGGGCGTTGAAGTCCCCCAGTAGAACGACGGAGTCCCCAGTCGGAGCACTTTCCAGCACCCCTCCCAGAGACCCCAAGAAGGCCTGTCCCTGACCCGAAGGCCAGAAGCGACCCTCTCGTTCACCGGGGTGAACTCCAACACATGGCGGCTGAGCTGGGGGGCTATAAGCAAACCCACACCAGCCCGCCGCCTCTCACCATGGGCAACTCCAGAGCGGTGAAGAGTCCATCCTCTCTCAAGGAGTGTGGTTCCAGAGCCCAAGCCGTGCATGGAGGTAATCCCGACTATCTCTAGTCGGAACCTCTGAACCTCACGCACAATCTCAGGGTCCTTCCCCGCCAGAGAGGTGACGTTCCACGTCCCTAGAGCTAGTTTACGTGTACAGAGATCGGGTTGTCGAGGCCCCCGCCTTCGACTGCCGCCCGATCCACTAAGCACCGGCCCTTATGGTCCCTCCTGCAGGTGGTGGGTCCACGGGAGGGCTGCCCCACGTCGCTCCTTCGGGCTAGGTCCGGCCGGACCCCATGGGGGGAGGCCCGACCACCAGGCGCTCGCATACGAGCCCCAACCCTGGGCCTGGCTCCAGGGTGGGGCCCCGGCTGCGCCATGCCGGGCGACGTCACAGTCCTCGAATTTATTGCCATTATAAAGGGTTTTTGTTTTCAACCACCGTCTAGGACGAGTTTTAATTTTTTTTTAAATATTCAAAATGGCGGAAAGATTTACATGACGGAAAATGACGTCATATGATGCAATCGAATCGTATTGAGCCAAGGAATATTGAAATTTGGACAAATGGTGGTGCTAGAGGGATTGAGTTAGAGACTCCAAATTTGCTATGGTGACTGTCAATGTGCCAAATTTCATAACTTTCCCACAAGCGGTTCTATGGGCTGCCATAGACTTCCATACGGAAGAAGAAGAATAATAAGAACCCCAATGATTTCAAGAGGTGCTTACGCACTTTCAGTGCTTGGCCCCTAATAATATATGATTTTATGTCATCATTTACTCACCCTGATGTCATTCCAACCCGTTTATCTTTGGAACACTAATTAGATTTTCGTACCTCCATAGACAGCTCAAACGTGTTCCGTAACATGAGAATGAACCTCATTGGTTGTTGCAGAAGATCAAACGTGCTGCGTAATACAATAATTAACCTCATTAGTTGTTGCTGAAGCTCAAACGTGCTGTGTTACACGAGAATGAACCTTATTGGCTCTTCCTGAAGCTCTAACTTTATTTGTGGCATCTTTATGATAGATAAGAATATACTCAGCATGATCATTTTCTTCAGAAGAACTGGAAGATCGGTCCCAACTCGGCTTTGCAGCAGCAAGACTGATTTCTTGGGTGACTTTACAAAACCTTCGCTGACCATTAGTCTTGAAATCATTCAAAGAATTTTTCACTTTGTTTGTGTTGAAAACCGAATCAAGACTAAACTGTTTTGTACACTGTTGATATAAACCCTGATGACTACAGAATACTGACTATACCTGTACCAGGTTGGCTGTAACCTAGAAGACAAATATCAAATATTGCCGTTTTCAAAAACTCAAACTTGTTTCTGAGACAGAAATTAATTTCATTTTTCCTTGCATTTGTCCATTCAGCATTAACACATTTCAGGATTTTACTTATTTTTGCTGTAAATTGTGCAAATTTCTAATTAGGCTACGGGATCATTTTAGCAAGAATGTCAATGTTTACTTGCGCCTGATTGCATTGTAGTGTGGCTAGATGATTGTTCAAGAAGTTACATTATAGATATTTAAATTGAAAGAGTTGCCTAAAAGAACCTTAATTGTATACTCTTGGTTATTGTAAATGTCTTCTTCCTGTTCAGGTGACAAAAACTACAGCTTGTACAATGAAACACAACCAAAACAAGTAACGACCATGATCGATAAGCATGGTTCAGTAATACTGAATATTAGATATATTAGATATGAGATATCAGAGCGTTTATTAGATATCCATACTCTTTTGTAACTACACAACTTTACCAGCAGGTGGCACAAAATATCCAGTAAGAGATGTCTGGAAATTTGTACAAATTCTATTTACAAAAATAAACAGAGAACAGACAGTCATTCTGGCAGGCATGAACTGGCAGGAAAATAAGTTGTTCAGAAGAGCTGTTACCTCAGGGGGGATTTAGTAGAAGTGCTTTTCTAAGAACGCACTAAGAAAGTTTTGGTTAAAAAAGAGGAAGATTATTGCAAATAATTCAAATAAATTAAATCGAACTGATGTAGGTGTTGGGATGCTTGGTGAAATAAACTTCCAGGAACTGAATGAAGAAATAATGTGGTAAAATGTTAGTATTTTCATGTATGCATTAAAATAAAATGATTAATGCCTTGTTCAAGTACAATTGCTGATGATTGATACATTATTAGCAACAAATACTATAGTAGACTTATGCAATTTCTCAATGGATTTCGCAAGAAAGAGTGTGAGAGGTAGAAAGGGTCAATGAGTGTGAGATGCTACACAAAGATATATAGTGAGAAGAAGCCCCAAACAGATATTTGGACACTTTTGGACACCTATAGCTATACTCTTAAAAATGTCTAAGTGTCATTGTTAACATCCACAAACGAATGATGTAAGACCTTTTCTCAGAATTAACTTCCCATTTCTTTGCAGTTTCTGTAATTTTTACTTTTAAACAGCTTGTCTCAAGGTCATTTCTAGTGCATATACTGTATAAAGTTTATCTCAAATTTCTTACAAGAGAAACCACATCAGTCCATCCGGTTAACTATGGACATGTTCCACTAACATTTGAAGTGTCCTATATTTGAAAATAAAATATCTATCATTTAAAGCAGAAAAGTATTTTTGTCAAGTGTGTTTATATATGCCAATTGGTTTGATGTATGCTATTGTATGTGATTTGAGAAAGTGTATTAAGAGTCTGAGGGAAGTTTTCACACATGTCTAAACCCAGTCACTCCATTTAAATACTAGTTTCAAAACTCATGCAAGCCTTGACTTGAGAAATACTAAATCACATACACAATTCACTGTTTACACCCACTGCTTACAGACTTCTCATTTACAGTTTACCCCACTGTTAGTGTTTATTTAGAAACTAAAGGGTTCTGTCAGGCACTTCATACATAGCCATTTTAAGGGCATGGGATCATTTTATGGATATAGTTGTAATGAATTCATGTTTTTTTTAAATAATTTTTAATCTTAATTATATGCTATGAATTAAACACCTCATAAACACTCCATCAATAGAAAGAAAATGAATAATGCAATCATTAAGGGCATGGGATCATTTTATGGATATAGTTGTAATGAATTCATGTTTTTTTTTTAAATAATTTTTAATCTTAATTATATGCTATGAATTAAACACCTCATAAACACTCCATCAATAGAAAGAAAATGAATAATGCAATCATTAAAATTTCATATATATTATTTTATTTTTATTTTTTTGGCATAAAGGTTTTTTAACATTGAGTCAAGAGCCCTATGGGTTCTACATATTGAACCCTTTTTTTTTCTTAGGAACTCAAAACTATTAAATTACATTTTAAAGCAAAATTACAAAACGCGTATTGCAGTTTAAAAGTGTAGGCCATTTATAGCCCAATCACCCTTTACACTGTTTAAATTATGACTGGGGTTGAGAAATCTGACATGCACTGAATAGTTTTATGACACAAGACAGTAAAAGGATCTCTGTGTGTGCATATTGTCTAAGCTTTACGGTAGCATGTTAAAAAGAGGAAATTCAGAAAGCTCCAGCCAGTCGGGAAAGCTGGACGGAGATGAAATGATGCATGTAGGACGGACTCTTTAGTGTACAACACTGAGTATGTGTAGGGTGGATCTGACTGCGACCCACGTCTCTCACGTACGACGCTGTCTGCTTTCGGTAGCTTTATCGTTTTTCTAAGCATTCGTCAGCATGGGATTAAATTGACCATAACAGTGAATGTTTTTGCCTCGCTTTTAAAACGCTTTTCGCGAATTGTGTCCTTTTAACGGCCTGTTGCAGTATTTATATGTGACTGATGACGGAACTGTAACTTGAAATCGTGACCAGCGGTATTCGTCTCTCTTCTATATTCAATGAAACACGTTTGCAGCTACAACATCGCTGCAAGCCTCAGGAGGTCCTGCGTGCTCAGTTGGTCTTAAAGGAGCCGTCAAAGCAGCACGAAAGGGTAAAATGACTATGTCCGTTCCAGAGAACATATCGGGGTCCGGGGGGAAAGAGGAGGAGAGTGAAGAAGATGAGAGTGAAATCTTGGAGGAAAGCCCCTGCGGCCGCTGGCAGAAGCGACGGGAGCAGGTAACGTTAGGCTACGTCCAATGGGCATAGGAAGCATCGCTGTAAATATCCTACATAGACGACTGGATCAAACAAAAATGTGTATTTAACAATTATTTAAGTTGCCTACTTAAAGGGCTCTGCAAATGAAAATACATTGTATGATTTGGTTGTGGGTGGCCTCGTGATAAACCAGCCCAGTTGGTTTCTCCACATGGAGAGTTTACAATGATTTGTAGCTGTTAAACTCACTTAAGAATGGCCGTTGTAAAAAAAACAAAAAACAACAACATGTAAAACGATGCATAAATGCTTTAACAACAACTATTTGTGCTTTAAGCACATTTAACATAATTTCAGAAGTTTTACACGTAGTTTTCGTATGAGATTCAATGTAAACATTTGAGTTCACGTACAGCCCCTCCCCCTCCGCCCACGTACACGCGCACGCGCACGTAAATACAGCGCATACATATTATGTCACTAATATTTTTATTCATTTGTGTATCATATTTGCTCTTTTTTTTATGAGATAAAATGGGCGTGGAGGTGTCAGCCCCCTCTTGTCGGCTTGTGTTGAAGCGTGATCTCGGCTTTCTTTGAGATAAGTCACAGATACAGTAAACTAAAGCTTATCAGTCCTGGCACACATTCAGGCTATCTATTGTACAGGACACTGGAAACTTGTAACCCCCTCTTTTAACCATGTGCTTCTAGTAGTTCTAATTGCTGAACTTTATTTGTATGCTTATTAATGCTAATTATTTATGCTTAGACAACCTCATCCACCTAGTGTAAAATCTAATTGGATGATTTTACTTTTAAGAAGCATGCAAACCCTTGACTTCTAATTAAGCATATTTATTTTACTATTTAAAATAAAGTGGACTAGGTATTGCATGTTTTTCCTCTGAGGAAGTAGGCTACTTGTGTCATCAAGTTTACCTAAGAGTGGATTTAACCATTTAAAGTCACGACGAAATCAAAATTGACAATTGGCAGCAAGAGCAGAATGAGGGGTGGCAACGAGTATGGTATGTAAAACCGGTTATACTATATTATGAGGGATGATACCCGTATTTTATAAAGATTTAAAAGGGGAAACAATAAAACACACTTGACAATAACAGTTCCTAACTAAATATTACTGGGCACATCAACAGTTGTTTGATTCCTCTACAATAGGGGTCTCTGCTCCTGAAGGGCTACGAACAGATTTGGCTGTAATTTTCAAGTAATCCAGAACACTTTCATTAGCTGCTTCAGGTGTTTCTGATTAGGATTTAAGATACACTGTAACCCTGCTATACTGCATAACATTAAAACAACATGAAAGTGAGTAAATGATGACAGCCTTTTCATGTTTAGGTTAACTAACTATCCCTTTAAATATGATCTAATCTACATGAAGAGTACAATACTGTTGCTGAAAATGAACGCACCATTGAGTCGTTCTGGAAATGGTGTTTCTGTCTTCCTAATACTGCCTTCTGCCACTCTGTTTTGCTCTTCTTCTGCATCACTTTCTTCTTTCAGTATATCCTTCTCTCCCTCCACTGTGTATCTCCTGCCTCTGCTCTTTGCTCTTGTTCTCCTGCTTCATCTGCATCCTGCTTTGATTTTTTTTAAAGAAAAAAATTGTGGTCTATGTCTCCCTTCCTCTTCATTTGGGCCTTCTGTCGCATAGAAAACAGTCACATAAAAACACATTGATGATGGCCAGCCTATTGCATATACTTTATCCAAAAAATGTACAGGCTAGCCTATATGAAAAGTGTATTGAGCAGCTAGCTAGTGCATTGAAAATGTACATAACTGTACTGTAGCAACCACAGCTCAGGTAATTTATTTAGATTAAGGAGATAGACACATGATTGACTGTACAGCTTCTGAGCATCAAAATGATATACATAATATTGAACTATTTGTTAGGTCACGGTAATGGCTAGTAGTGTGTGCACTGATAGATCTTGGTCTGGTAGTGTTAATTAATTATTTAATTTTGTTGGTGCCAGAAAAGGTTAAATAGTGGGGGAGGGGTGAAGATAAGCGTACAGTATGTATAGTGAAATCACTATATGACAACACTGCCCCAATAAAAATTATTTAGCTTGTGCATTTTATTGTGGTGTCATTTTGGTATTTGCTTAATATTTGCTTACATTTAGGCTAGATGCAATTAGTAATTAATCCATAAATGTTGTTCAGCTAATCTCGGAGATGTCACAACTAAATTGTCAACCATTTAAAAATTAAATAAATAAACTGGTAACATTTTTTTTATTTTTTTTTAATATAATTAAGATCTTCAATATATTGTTTATTTGGCTATTTCTCCACATGAATGCAAGTTTTGTCTCCTGAAATCACTGTGATTTGGACGTCAATTTATTCTAAATCATTACACGAGACGCAACTCAAATGAAAGGTTTGCTTTGGTATGTGTGGAGAAGATTCTCACTTACCCGTCTCTGGACAAGCAGGCCCTGTTCAATGGAAAGCAAGAGCACCCTCAGTTGAAACTGTAATAATAGTATATTGGCGGAACAGATTTGTACGCTCCAGTGCATATTTGTGTTTGTGCTCAGGGAAGCGTCAAAGGTTTCTATTTACAATGTGTTTTTGTTGTGTTGAGCAGTGTATCCAATCACAGTCATGTCCGTTGATCTCTTGAAAGCAATGGCCAATCAGAAGTGTTTAAGTTACTCAGAATCTACTCACCGTCAGAGTTTTTGTACAGTGCTAAGTTCTGCATGCTCGCAAATCCTCTCATTATAACAAAGTGTAGACACAATGTAAATAGGAGATTCATTGTGCAGTGTAGATAGCTTTATCGATTATATAATAAGATTACTTTAATCAAAATTACTTTATTGGATTACTTTGTGAGATCGCGATGAACTGAGATGAATGACTACTTTTTAGTGATTATAAAGGGAGCAGTCTTTTTTTTGTGCGGTTTTTGTGCACTTTCTAGGCTATATAATCTATTTAGATTTTTAATAAAAGTTTTGTTTTTAATGCTGCTAAGAGTTTGGAAGTGACATCCACATATAAATGCAGGATTCACTCTCGAAATTGCAGTGATTGACACTGGTAACCATGGCAATCGACGGGACATAAATGTATCAAAATAGATGTGTATTAATGTAAATGTAGACTAATAGATTAAAATATTAGAATTTTCATATCAAAATATTTTTTGAAATGCTGCTGCAATTAGGCTATTTGTAAAAGTAATAACTTTTAAGTCTTGTAAATCTCTCACTGTACATTGCTATTCCTGTTATGGTGGTGCTTAGGAGCTGTTGCTTACACATTACATCTGCACTCTACTAGAGCACCCTTACTAATTTCAGAAGCACTTTCAGCAATTTGATTGTGGAATCGGGCCTGTGGACAAGAGTGCGTTCTTCTCAGTTTCAACACTTCAGTTATACTGCAAGGGCGCAGCATGCCCTCCAGTCTGTGAAATTCACAGTTAGCCTTTTACACTTAGCCTACTGCAGAGACAGAAATGTGCCTTTATCTGAATGAAATAATATCAGACATGGTTAATATTCGATATGTGCTTTTAAAGTGACCTAATCAAGGTAAGATAATCTTTTATTATGAGCCGATGGAGATGTTGACTAAGTTGACGCCCCTCCATAAACCAAAATCGAAAATTGTTTGTGCATTATATCGGTATGTGAGCTGTGACGCTGGTCAGCTTTGGGGTGGCAAAACTAATTTTTAGTGTGGCCACGCCCCTGCACGAGGGCAAAGCAACCTATAACTCTCATGAGGTCAATTCAATTCACATTTATTTGTGTAGCGCTTTTCACAATACACATCGTTTCAAAGCAGCTTTACAGAAAATGCATGAGTACACATTGCAATTTAGAGTGATTTGTTATCAGAGGTAACTGTCTAAGTTATGTATTTCAGAAATGTACATATACAAAATCACAGTTAGCAAAACATTTATTAAATTAAATAGTGTAATAATTAAAGGCAGAAACAAAGAGCTCATTGAAGTAATGAATACTTGTTTGTTAACAAATGATTATGACATTTAGAAAAATGTAGCATTGGTGCACAGGTCACAGCAATAGCAAACAACAACGACCCAATGATCCAATCAATTCCCAATGGACAAAATCAAGTCCCGCCCTACATCTTTTCTTGTTCAAGAATCCATTTCACTTGGATATACATTGGGAATTGATTGGATCATTGGGTCGTTGTTGTTTGCTATTGCTGTGACCCAATGATCCAATCAATTCCCAATGGACAAAATCAAGTCCCGCCCTGCATCTTTTCTTGTTCAAGAATCCATTTCACTTGGATATACATTGCAATAGGGAAAAAAGCAAATTGCAAAAAACTTAAGTTTCATGTTAACTAGTTGCAACTAGACTTAATTCAAATCTGTGATTAAAGTAATATTGTTTTAACTTTTTTTTTATTTTCTCAAAATTATATAAAAATGTAACTGGCATATAAATATAAATAATATAGCCTAAATATGAGCAGGTAGTATATAATGTTTTGAATTTTTTTAGGTCTAGTTTTATTTTATTTTATTTGTACAGTTTTATTTTTTAGTTATGACAACTTTTGTGTTTACTGTGTAAAAGTAACTTAATTAAAACAAATAAAATAAGCAAACAATTGCACTTAAGTTAAGCCAACAAAATTGTTTAATTCGAAATGCCTGTTATTTACAGTGTACTCAAAAGCGTGAAATATAATACACTCACTTTATGTGCATATTTGTGAATGTTTTTCATTTTATGTTTACAAGCCGTCTGAAGTTTCTCAGAGGTCAGGGGTGAGCCTCAACTCGGTGCGCCTTATGTATTCTTTTTCCTTGACACTTGATTGTGAAAAGCAATACAGATGCAAAATTCTAAATTGGATAAAAACAGTGGGACAAAGTGGCTGGAACACAACTAGTAATTATTTTCTCTTTGTGAATAGAGCTTGTAAGTGCAAGAATGTTATTAGTATGTGGCTCACTCTCTTATTGCGTCAGTGTTGTTAATGGTGCCAAAGCGCAAAGTGTTGTCTAAGAGAAGGACAGACATGCTTGAACAACAAGAGTGAAAGTTTTGTTGGCGGTGGATGTTTTCTTTTCTCAATGACTCTGACATTTAAATGGTAAGACAAGGATCATGCATCACAGCCAGGGTTGCCAGGTTTACGTAACAAAACCTGCTCAATTGCTATTCAGAACCGCCCCCAAGCACGGTCAAAACTAGCTCAATCGTAATGTAATGTGAAATTATGTAATGTTGGGAGTTTTTTGGGTAGTTACAAAACTCTGGCATTAATGTTTCGACAGTTTCAACCTTGTGGCATTAGGCTTACCAGCTTTGTATGTTCAGTAGAGTGGGCTTTACTACATTAAAAAAAATGACAATTAAAAAATATGTTTAATCAATGCAAAAACTTCTGCAATTAATTTGAGGGATATGAACATTTTGGCCGATACGGATAACCGATAATTCTTTATTTGAAAGCCGATAACCGATATATTGGCCGATAAATCTAAATCCAAATTTTTTATATAATTTGAGAACCTGATTACAAAAACAAAAGTCTCACCATTAAAAGCCATGTCCCAACAACACAATTATAATGTTTTTATTATATTTTTATGTAGCCTATAGGCTAATATGACAGTCTTGCATTGCTCATGTTGCACTAAACTGTATTTTCCTTTTTTGAAGTGATTCCAATCATATTTCAAGTAATTCAAAACCATCATGGTGAACAGTGCGCATCAATGTGTCTCAGCCAATGGCAATAATCCATTATTTATCAGCTTTAATATATATCAGCCAAATTTTCTTATTGGGCCGATTATGATAACATTAAAAATGAACATATGGTGGCCAATATATCGTGCATCCCTAATTTTACTTGTGGATAGTTCTAGCACTCCCTATAGTAAAAAAAAAAAAAAAAAGATATGATATCTCAATTATTTGACCAACAACATTAAATGGTGAGCAAATCGAGAATGGAAGTCTAGTGCAACTTAGATGTTTCTCCTGAGAAAAAGTCTCCAGGAGTTACAGAAGAGATCTCAAAATCTCAAACTGCAAAAAAAGTCTACAATAGAAAGTTGGAAATTTCATTTTTTTTATGTACACATCACACATTCCTCCAAGATCAATTTATCAGAGCTATGTTGTTCACATTCACTTTATAGATCAAGACTTATTGTATGTCAATATTTTATTTTATTGCACGAGATACATCTGAGACAAAATTTCCCCCCTGGGAAACCACGTCAACAGAGTTTTTTGAGCAGACGTTTACCACAGTTCATTCTCTACACTTAATTAGCAGCGAGCACATGTGTGTGAATGAGAAACCTGAGGTGAAAATGACTCAGTGGACAGATGGGTGAGCAATGATGTTTTCTGGTGGTGGAGTGTTATTTTTCACATGGGAATGGCACATTCAAACGAGTCCAAATCAAGTATATTGTTGGTTTCAATTATATTTTATTCTAACTTTCTTTATATCGTTATTCTGTTGTGAATTAGCACATTGTCAAGTTTAGTAGTAATTGAGGCAGCAGAATAGAGTCATTATTAAAGAGATTTCTGTGAACACAGCCAGCTTGGCTTTGCTCTTAAAGACTTTTGTTATGCAACTGTTTTCCACCGTTTTGCTCTTTCTCATAAGACTTAATAAACTTATCTTGCAATTTCATCTGATAAATGGCTGATACACAGCATGGCTATAGGTACAGCCAGAGCCAATTCTGACCTCCCTGGGGCCCTAAAATTCTGTTAAGGGGCCCTCATACCTGACCCATGAGCCATGTAAACCATTTGCCTTTGCCACACAGTCACACCTGACACCCCAGTGCTCCCACTCCTTTAACTAGTACTAATGAAAATGTCATTTCTGCATGCGCGCATATGAACTCATGTTAACGCGTGACGCGGTTATCTTTTACGAGCTGCAGTTAATAAACAAACACCGTTGCCCTTTGTCGTTTATCAAACGTAATAAATGCTTGTATTTCACTCTCACTTTTTTTGTCAGGCACAAAGTCACAGAACACAGCCCTGGAAGTGGACGGCATTAGCAAGCAAGACACAGAAAGACCAAAAGATGCACTGCCCATCTGGGATAGACAGACAGACAGACTAGAGAGAGATGCACATCAACTTAAAGGGTTAGTTCACCCAAAAATGAAAATTCTGTCAGTAATTACTCACCCTCATGTTGTTCCAACCATGTAAGTCTTTCGTTCATCTTCGGAACACAAATTAAGATATTTTTGATGAAATCTGACAGAATTTTGACTCCTCCATAGGCTTCCAGTGTGACCGAAACTCACCGGCCCAGAATAGTTATTAAAACATCGTTAAAATAGTCCAAGTAACTACAGTGGCACTACATTAAGTTTATCATGCGACGAGAATACTTTTTGTGCGCAAAAACAAACAAAAATAACGACTTTATTCCACTTTTCATTTCCTTCTCTCTGGGCCTCGTAGTGTTTTTGCGCTGCGCGTCTGTGTTGCACGTCATCACGCAACACACACATGACCGGCGTCGGCCAATAGTGAGCCTACGTGGTGACGTGTAACACAGACGCGCTGCGCAAAAACACTACGCGAACCAACTAGACATCCAGAGAGAAGGAAATGAATAGTGGAATAAAGTCGTTATTTTTGTTTGTTTTTGCGCACAAAAAGTATTCTCGTCGCTTTATAAACTTAAGATTGAGCCACTGGAGTCACTTGGACTATATTAACGATCTCTTTAATAACTTTTCTGGGCCAGCAAGTTTCGGTCACACTGGAAGCCTATGGAGGAGTGAAACATGGCTCAGATTTCATCAAAAATATCTTAATTTGTGTTCCGAAGATGAACGAAGGTCTTACGCGGTTGGAACAACATGAGGGTGAGTAATTACTGACAGAATTTTAATTTTTGGGTGAACTAACCCTTTAAAGGGGTGGTTGATTATGATTTCACTTTTTTAACTTTAGTTAGTGTGTAATGTTGCTGTTTGAGCATAAACAACATCTGCAAAGTTACAATACTCAAAGTTCAAAGCAAAGGGAGATATTTTATTTTAAAGAAATTGCTTTTTAAGGACTACAACAAATGGCTGGTAGGGACTACAGGACATTCCTCCCGGGTTAGTGACATCACCAACGCTAGAATTTACATAAACCCGCCCCCGGGAACACGATTTATAGATTATCAACATAGAATATGCTAATCAATGACTAGAAGATAACTACACATAAGCTAAAGCTACATAAATTCATCAACTAACCAATCAGAAATGTTCTGTTGCATTCTACATGTTGTCACTTCTTCTTGAGTCTCTCTATCTTGGCTGAATCCGATTTGAAAAAAAGGCTAAAAGTTTTTGAAATTTTCAGGGGGGGGGGGGGGGGGGGGGGTACCATTATTTTTTTATCAGCTGTCTTCCCTAAAGTTTAAACACTGCAATAACTAAATCTATTACAAAGGAGTGCGCTGGGTTACAGATTACATAGTCAATGGAAAATCGGGGAAGGCGAAAAGTGTGCACGAGTTCTTGTCTGACCAAAATGAGCCACATTCCAGAAACTAAAAAAGCCCAGTCATCATCACTTTCCTAAGGACATCAGTGCATGCATAGGAAGAGAATAATTAGCCTGTGAAGGAGGCTCAGTAGGACTAAAGTTCACCTAGTCTCTGTGTTTAATGAGCAATGCTAATGAAATGTTCTAACAGTTAGATCTTTGACTGTAAAATTTTCCCAGAGGCAAGTGCTTTTCATGGCTGTGCCTGCATTTACGAACGGCTTTGCGTTACAGGCACCCTCATTGACACAAATCTGCGTACACTTACTCATTCTGCTCAGCATGCATATCATCTCTGTCTCCCTCTCCGGTCTTTCTGTCTTTGACTCGCACACACCAACACAAATGAAAGCACATTCACTAGCACGTAGTAAATGTTGTCTTTAACTGCACATTGCCAATGGATTAGCCTTGCCAACCCAATGATCTCATGATCATGTTTTTCAAGGAGACACTTTACTTGCTTTGACATGGCAATGTAATAGCCAATTGCATAGTAGCATTTAGTTTCATTGTTGTTGGTCTTTTTGACTAGTGGTTCTGAACTGATGGTTTGTGACAAACATCGCAGCAGATCTGTTCTGGCAGGGCCGCAGGAAACAATGGTAAATGCAAATGAGATGCAACCAGTAACCATATAACATGCACATTAAGGATACCAAAATAAATAGGCTTATTTTAATGTTAATAATTTAGCATTTGTGTTGGATATATAAATTACATTATGTAAAATTTGGGTCTTGAAGCAAAAACAGTTGAGAACTTACTTTTTCACACAGGCTAATATTACAGTGTAGGCTGTGTGATACAGATACTATTTATTTGTATAAATCATGTCATAAACAATGATAGAAGCATTTAAACCTTTCTAATATCACCTGGTATCTTGATCTATGATGTTCACTGTCAATAGTCTATTTTCATATAGCGTCAGGCAGTTGTTGCTTAAGGCAAAGTTAGTTTTGCATTTAGCCTGCCTTTTTAATTCAGTCCTCACAATGACAAAAGATTCCACAAGCATTTGTGAAAAATGCAAAATACATGCTTGAGGTCTAAAAGGTGAATAAGCTAATGGATAGTTTGCATTTTTCACAGTTGCTTATGGAGTCTTTTGTCATTCCCCAGAAAGGGAACGAACCTTTCTACTGGAGTGTAGAAAGAGAGGCTATACATAGTGATACTAGAGAGGAAAAAGATTGCCTTAAAATACCTCACTTTTCTGTCTTTAAGAGATTCACTGTGTTTCAGGCGAGCAGACAGAAGATTCCTGTGTCTGTCAGGCAGGGACGTGCACAGGAATTTTGAGGGGCAGTTGCTCTGACCTGAAAAAAGGTCTACATCTCTGACGTTTATAACAAACCAAACCGTTTGAAAATCGGTAGAAAATTGAGCAAGTTATGGTTATTTAAAAGTACATGCACCATTAAAACACTGTTACGAGTGAGCGAGCTGTCTGTGGCAAGATGGCCGCCACGTGCGGACGTCGACCTCCATTGGCCAGCAGCGCGCACGAGACATCTAGCCTTTATTATGATATCTATGGTGTTTATGTCCAAACTCAATGCCTCATATCATGGTCTTTTTATTATTTATAAAGATTGCAAAACGTCAGAGATGACAGGTTTATGATATACAACTTTGTAAACAGTATACAAAATGTATTAACAATATGTTAAATGTCACCAAAATACACGAGAACAAGAGTTTCTCATATTATTGTTTTTTTTTAAATTATTATTATTATTTTTTTAATTATTTTTTATGTTTTAAATTTGAAAAGAAATAATCTGGATTGAATTGACAGATGGGGAAAACTCGCTTCTAATAAAAAAAATAAAATATAAAAAAACCGCTTAAATTTCGGGAAAAAATACGATCCTTTTTTAACCTTTTGACTTCCCGTACATTCAGTTGTGCTTCTTGCTCGTATTCAGTTCTGATGGTACGTATGGTAACTGGGCAACTACGTATGATTTGTAGTATGATTGCGTAAAGGGAACAGGAATTCCGGTAGGGAACAGAATCGACTGCTACACCGGTCACGTGCAGCACTGCAGCCACGTAAACAGAGTTTGCCCTTCCCCTACTGACTTTCACTTTTGGTGCCCGAATGGAAGTGAATGAGGCTTTGGTTGTTGTTGTTTTTTTGTTTTTTTTAAATCTAGGCCTACGTGAAATTCTGCATCCATTGTACGATTTATTAATTATTTTTTTACCCCTCGGAAGGGCAACGTGAGTCGAGAAGGGCATATGGGCAGTTGCCCGGGCAACCTGAGCAACCCCCCTGTGCACGTCCCTGCTGTCAGGATTACAGATAGAAAACTATGTGTGTTGGCCACATTCACACAACCTTTCAAACTAAAGCAATTGTTTTGGATAACACTTTATTATGATTCACAGAATTGCTTTTGCACAGATCACCCATAGACACCCATGTTTTTAGATTGTATTTCTTTGCACTGTGTCTAGTAGGGCTGTGTGTTGTGACATTATAGCTGGGAAATGGTAGAGAGGGTAGAGATTCTGTTATACCTGTTTATGCCGTTGATGACGTCATCAGATTCAAAGATGCTATTTAGTGTTGTTGGTAAAGACTGTTTTCACTAACTCTGCCAACTATTGCTCAGACAATTTATCATATGTACAAATAGCATATCATGTCTATTTACTCTTCATCTAAATGGTATCATTTACTATTTGCACTTTTACAATATTTATTAAGATGCTATTTGTTGTTATTTACTGGAGCGATGTAAACAGTTTAGGCCACTGCCGACGGGTTCACTGATTATAATGGGAGCAACCACGGCACGGATGTCTGGCGTAAACGTGTGGAACTGTAAGTGGTGGTGGTTGCCGAGCAACATGACAATGCGGCTCATTAATAGAGAATTCTACTGTGCAGTCACACCGACACCGTCACTGTCAGGAAACATACGTGATTCATCTAGTCATATTTATAATGCATTACAGTTTGGAATCTCAAGCGTTATTAAGCTGATTTTGAATATATCTTATCATTCATTTGTTGTGAATAATGTAATTAGGGATGCACGATATATCGGCATTAGCCGATATATGTTCATTTTTAATGTTATCATTATCGGCCCGATAAGAAAATTTGGCTGATTATATGAAAGCCTAAATTATGGATTATTTCCTTCAGCTGAGACACTTCAGATGCATGCTGATTGGAATCAATTAAAAAGGAAAATACAGTGAAGTCTACACCATGTGCAGCGCAAGTCTGTCATAAATTGGCTACATAAAATTATGAGAAAATTATCATAATAGTGTGCTTGGGACATGACTTTTAATGGTGAGAGACTTTTGTTTTTGTAATCAGGCTCTCAAATTTGGATTTAGATTTATCGGCCAATATATCGGTTATCGGCTTTTAAAATTTAAAGAATTATCGGTCATCTGTATCAGCCGAAATGTTCATATCGGTGCATCCCTAAATGTAATGATATTTGAATTTCCATTTCAGGGTTGAGTTTCATGCAATGATATTTATGCAACTGTTCAAAAGTTTGGGGTCAGTAATAATTTTTTTATAATGTAAAGTCTTTTATAATGTTACAAAAGATTTCTATTTTTTTTCAACATTGATAATAGGAAATGGCTGCTGAAAATTCAAATTCCTTCACAGGAATAAATGAATTTAAATTGTAATAATATTGCACAATATTGCTGTTTTTACTGTATTTTTGATCCAATAAAGGCACCCTTGTTGAGCATAAAAATATTTCAGATCCCAAACTTTTGAACAGTTTATATTGAGATATTACTGTGACAAAAAAAAAAAACACCCTCAAACCATAATATAAGATTTTGATCATGCCGCACACTCCTGGTTAGGGGTGTAACGATATTCAAACCGAACCGAAAAACCGCGATACACCACCCACGATACGTATCGCGATACTCTCATGGCGTATCGAGGACGCCCCGCCCCCTGCTGTCCCGGCCCAGCGGACCTCATGTCTTATGTGTACACAACGAATACAGCGTTATAGCCTAACCACCATTAACACCCCATAATAGCAAGCTCCGTATTTTGTTACTTTCGATAATAAACAAGGTGTAATCTTTCAAATTCTGTCTATTTGTTCACGAAATTCAAACAATAAATGCCGTTTTGGCGCTCTTTGATGTGGCGTGACAGATCACTGCACTAGCTCCTCATTTAAAAGCGGCAGCGCGGAGCGCGAGTAAACGCGATTCTCTTCCTCAGTTACAGAATAAACATGAATGGACACCTGAAGGTATGTTAAAAGATACAGTATACTTACTGAAAAGCATTATAACTTGTGTAATCAATCGATCAGTGTTTCAGCAGCGGAAAGACGCCAATAAAACGTCTTAGTTTGTCACATAGCCTTATATTTACCTCAGGCAAGTCATTCAGTGCCCACAGCTTGTTGGTTCCTAAATGAACTCTTGCACTAAATAAATGCAATATATTAGCCTATATAATATATTTTACTTAACATGTTAATGATTGATATCTTGATTATTTAATGTAGCCTATGTTTTAAATATCTGTCATGAAAATGACAGCAACTGTGTAAATATTTATATTTCAATAACAAATTAGTGTAGAAAACATGTTAATGAGAAAACTGCCTTATGTGCAGTTTACATGTTTTCATACAATGTGTTGAGTGATTATTATATCTAAAAATAAATAGTATCTGAAATTAGGCTAAAAGTCTAGGCTCTGTTGTTAACCTTTAAGGTTATAGTAATGAGTGGGCTCCCTATATAGTTTACAGCATTATTTAGCAGATCTTTTTTTTTTTTTTATCCTTGCGAAAAGTTTAACTGTAATTGAATTATTTTAAAGACAAATACAGAATTTGTTCATTAAACCACTGTAAAAAAAAGAAGCAGCAATTTTAGCTTTCTAAACCCCCCACCCCACTGAACCGAACCGAACCGAACCGGGATGTCAAAACCGTGGGGCGTACCGAACCGTCAGTTTTGTGTATCGTTACACCCCTACTCCTGGTGTATTTGTACTGTCATTATCAGACACTCACAGGTAATGGACCCTCTCACCCAATGATAGGTGGTGGTGATGCATTTACACTAATTAAACCAGTGGAGAGGAACAGCAGACTAATTTGAGAGAGAGAGAGAGAGAGAGAGAGAGAGAGAGAGAGAGAGAGAGAGAGAGAGAGAGCAGACTAATTTGAGAGAGAGAGAGAGAGAGAGAGAGAGAGCAGACTAATTTGAGAGAGAGAGAGAGAGAGAGAGAGAGAGAGAGAGAGAGAGAGAGAGAGAGAGAGAGAGAGAGACTTGGCTAATGGCCAGTGTAAAGCAAAACCAGCAAACGCCATCTGTCTCACTGCATTAAGCCATTCAAATGGTATTTCTCTATCTCGCTTGCTCTTAGTGCATGAGCATTTGTCCAGTTAGGAAAACAATTATGTTGGCCTTATGCTGACCGCTGCTCATCTTTCTTCGACACACTATATTATCAAGATGGCTGTGTTTGGCACTGGGCTCTAGAAGATTGTGCCAGCCTCTCTCTAAGTCCCTGAAGACTAGCAGAGTTAGTTTCCCGTGAAACAAGGATCTCTTGTTTTAGAGATTTGTTTTGTACCCGTACATTACATTTTAATTGTATTTAACACAATTTTAATTTAGAATGGACAATGAAACATTTAGCTGAACCTTAACATTCGCTTAGGTTGAAGTTGACTTAAAGGGATAGTTCACCCAAAAATGAAAACTGTTTCATCATGCGCTCATGTTGTTCCAAGCCTGTCCAACTTTCTTTATTTTCTGTGGAACACAAAATAACATTTTGAAGATGTTCAGATCCAAACAGCATTGATTTGACCCCAATTACTCAAGCATTTGTCAAAATATCTTCTTTTGATATAATTTTCATTTTTGGATTGGGTTTTTGTTATACTGCTTTCAGTAGCATGGATTTGGATGTCGCAGAGACCCTATTCGAGACCTCTGATATAGATATTATTGTATTTCTAAACCACTTAGGTTTTCTGCATCACTTTTAAAGTTTCCTCTTTTCCGAATTCAAAGTAAAACTGAATGTGTCCTTTAAAAAAAACAGCCACACAATTTCAATTCCATCTGTCTGTTTCAGATGCAGAACTGTTTTTTTACCACCTTCAACTGCAGTTAGTGTAAGATTCACTTTTTTTGTCAGGAGTTACACTGATTAATTGTGCAAGAGTAATCTGCTGTGCTTCTTCAATTAGTTGAGACAATGCCTCTATTCATAGATGTGAATTTAGAGATGCTAGATGACAGCAATAGGTTGTTCGAACTTATTAGTGTCATGTGTGAGTCTACAGAATGAGCTTTTGATGACAGCTTGAGTATTTCAGCTCACTCATGCTCTTAAGAATCCCAAATGAATCTCATGTGACTGACTAGCAGTAACTAGACCAGAACTGTCAGATACAAGTTATAACTGAAATTCCATCCAGCTTTCAGCTTTACTTCCTCAGGTGAGGGTTAAATAATGGCTAAAATCATTATTTAATCTTCCCTAATGATTTATTTACATAGTTCCCATGGTCCTGGAAAGCCTGCAAATATCAAATTGTTTTCCAGGCTTGAAAATGTAAATTAATAAACTCTTAAGTTATGGGAAAAAAAATGTAGAAAATTAAATTTTCTTGTTTTATTCTGCTCTGTTTTTTTCATCTGCTAGATATTATATATATGTAAAGTAAAACTTGCTTGAAAGCCATCATTTTTGGTTTGTGAGCTTTTTTTTTAGTTCTTTTCAGTGAATCAGACAGATTCACAAATTAGTCTAAATTATTTATTAGCAAATCATTCTGAATTGTTTAAATTCAGGTGCATAAAATGCATTTCTGTGAAATATTAATTTGTGATAAATATATAGCTTCTTTATATGTTTACCCGCCCCTGATATTTTAACAAGTATTATGTATTTATAAAGAACAGGCATGGAGCAGATGGTATTTTTGATCCATTTGTGGATTATGCTGTGCTGTGCCTTTGTGTAAGCATGTGCACATACTTAATTCCCCTACTCATTTACATATTAATAACCATTGCTATCATTATACATTATATGAAACCCCAGACCTTTTGTGGCATAATCATGGTGTAATACATAAAATGATTTGCATGTCATTCCAAACCTGGTCCCATTCCCTACTTTTTTTTATTCTTCTGTAGAACACAAAAGAAGATATTTTGAAAAATGTCGGGATCCAGGCAACATTGGAGCCCACTGACTTCCATTGTATGGACAAAATACATATTTCTAAAAATATCTTCTTTTATGTTCCACAGAAGAAAGTCTTACTGGTTTGGAATGACATGAGGGTGAGTAAATGATGACAGAATTGTCTTTTCTTTTTTTTTGGATGGAGTATCTCTTTAGGGAGTAGAATGTGTTTTAGTATTTGAAATTGTTTTTCACAATGTCACAAGTAAGACAATTGACTCCTATATGCAGCTTCCCATATTCATGTGTCACTCTTGTAATCTAGGAGAACTTTGTTTACATGAGTTTAATTTGTTTTAAAGTCCCCCTGTAGTCAATAATTTTATCCCTTAAAACTCATATTTGATCACCAAAATAACATGTTTTTCCTGTGCATATGCATATCACACCAGCTCAGAGATTTACTCAGTCAACTCGTATACATATATCAGAATGGTAAAGCGTTTTATGTATCGCTCTCTACAACGTCGGACACATAACGGTGTGTCGATTAGACTTTTGCTTGACTACATTATCAAACATCGAATAATGTGTTGCTAATGTTAGACAAACCATGATCCCGTTTTTCATCTCAGAGTCAGACAGCTGCCTTCTAAAAATCAGCATCCTTACAAACGCTTTGAACAACTTAGATGGTCTGTGGAATATAGTTCATCATATAGTTCATCATAACTGTAATATAATATAAATCCGGTTACACTTTATTTTAAGGTGTCATTGTTACAGTGTAATTATATATTTAAGTACTGAGTAATATTAATTAACTACATGTACTTACTATAGGGATAGGGTAGGATTAGGATTTGGTTGAGGGTTAGTTGCATGTAATTATGCATAATTTATTGTTATTACTATGGTAAGTACATGTAACATGTAACAAGGACACTGTAAAATAAAGTTTTACCATAAATCCTATACTTAATTAACCTGCTATATTGCTAAATGTACCCGATTTTTCTTTTTCTTTTTTTTTCATATGAACAGGAAAATACGGGGATAACCTGGCTTCTCTTGAGACTTCCCTTTTAGTTTGCTGTAAATGATATGCTAAAGTATGTTGATGTGATTGGTTACAAGGTAGTTTGTGACGTGAGAAACACCAGCAGTTTCAAACCGCGTCTTTTTTTCCCTGCAGTTTTGAGGAGAAAATACTATACAATGGTGTTGACTTATGAATGTGCAGAAGATGGCTTGTCTTAAAGCATATTAAAAGCACCACGCACATAGACATATAAACAACATTAAAAACTTGATTTTCAAGGGGGTCTTTAAGACACGATTGTGATTGTTGCATTCAGGCTGATCTCTCAACCAACCAAAAACTAGGCTACTTGTTTATCTTATCAAAGCTGTATAGTTTTGGTTTGGTTGCTGCAGGTGTTCTTCGCTTGGCACAGCTTTGGAAAATACCAGTTTTCAGAACTTTGCAACAGAAAGCGAAAGCTAGTAGAGGAAGAAAAAGAACCTCTGGAAAAGGCGAGCTTTCAGTAGGTTCACACCATGGCTTCCCACATCTTTAGCGTCACAATGCAGGGCATTCATGAGTCGTGAGTGTGGTGACTAACACTGTTTTGTGTGGACATCACATCATGCTTTTATTCTATAATGCTCTTTGTTTACTTTCCTCTTTTTGTCCTGCTCTCTATTTCTCTTTTTACTAAGTCATCTGATGTCGTCTGCTACATATTGCACCTTTCTTTGTTTATGATCCCTACAAGTCCATCAGCATTGATCGTTTTTCGCATTAACCCCTCATTCAAAGCTAGAGCTCTCATCTCGGTTAATGCTGCAGACTTCAATCCTACAAGCCGGCTGTGACAGATCCTCACTTCAAAAGTGCCACTCTTGCTCAAACCCAGTGGTGCACTTGTCCTGATGTGGCTTTTAAAATGTTCAGGTTTATGTAATAAAGTGGTGCATTAGGCACCACTGGGCTTCTGAATCTTTATGTGTAGAACAATACCATCCTGCAGATCACAAACAGCAACTGAGCAACTCCTACTTTAAAAAACACACCTACTTTGTTCTGTTTACCCGAAAGCAGCGGTATTCATCACTTACTGCTGATTTTGCCTACTCTTTTATTTCATATGTGAGTGCAAGATAAAAAGTTGAGCGCTTTGGGAGAGGGACGCCCTGAGGCAGGAGTTGAAAATATGACGCATCTGTCAGCCTTCTTTCTTTGGTAGAAGTTGCACAATACAGCTTAAGCTGGTAGAGGATGCAATGAAAGCTTGATGAGTTTGACACTTTACCCGTAGGATTATCACGTTGAATAGTTCCTTTGAGTGACTGCCAAGTGTGTGATTCTCAGGAATGGTCCAACTGATAGCATGCTCTTCTCAGAGCGTCTAGGTACCTGACGATCAGCGGTGATTGTGATTCATTCCATTTTGACAGTTTGTAATTCTCAATAACTCTAAGGGAAATGTTTAACCAGTAATTTTTAAACCAGGATTAACAAGACCCTTGTTTTGGTCAGACTCACTGGAGTCTCTCAGTATGAGTACCTGTTCAATATAGTATGACTAGCTTAGAAAGTTATCCTGCTTTTGTGGAAGAAAAATACTACGCCCCTCTTTTCTGACTGGCTGTCCATACTCACTTCTACGTTACACCTGGAAACAATTAGATACACCATTTCTGGGAATTCTGTAAAATTCGACAAAAAGTGGGAACCAGTTTTTACTTTTTTGTCTAGCCACAAGGACTGATATATTTATTATTTATTTCAGATTTGTAACATTTACTTTTTGCAATTATTGTGATTATACTTTGTTATAGAGGTTGGCCTTGTATATCGTCATCCTCCCCTTTAGTTTTATTTTTGCATATTGCACAGATTTTTGTTATATTAAGGGTCTTTTTGTCTGTTTTTGATGTTTGAAAAACCATTTAAAAAAAAAAACAAGACCCTTGTTCCATTTTTTGCTGTTCATATTAAACCCTGGGTTAGCAATTAATCCTTGTAAGATTTTTCAAAAAGGTTTCACACTGCACTAGAGCTGCACAATTCTGGATAAATTGAGAATCGCGACTTTTCATTTAAAATCTCCCATGATTCTGAATAGACAATTGAACAAAATAATAGTAAATAAATACTAGAGGTTCTGACAAACTGTTAATTGCTGCAGTCTATTTAAAATATTTAATTAATGTATATTAACTATTTTAAAAAATCTGTTTGAATTAAAGATTCAGTGACTCAATCCTGAAGACTTCACTTTTTCATTACTGGATGAATCAGCGTTTTTAAACAAACCTCTTGAATGATTCAATGACAATTTTTTTTCTTTTTTTTAGCTTTTTTTTCCAAATATAACAATAAAACCAACGAACGTCAGACAAGGCACAAAGGAAAAACACACATACACACAAAAAAAAAGGGAAAAGGGAGATGCATCATAAAACAGTTAGAAAAACAACTCCATCAGATGAAATCATGTGTCAATTTTTTTAATGAAATTCAAAAAGGGTTTCCAGATTTTCTAAAATAATTCACCTCTGCCCCTCATTGAATATGTGATCTCTTATATTGGTACACAGCGGCAAACCTCCGGCAACCACAATCCAATTAGCACATCAATGTCTTGTTTCCATTTTTAAGCAATGCATTTTTTAGCTCAACAACATTTCAGCAAGCTTAATAGCTTGACTATGTGGCAGGTTAGAGTCGGTAAAATTACCTTATAAACACCTCTGGATCCACTGGAAAATCAATTCCATGAATCTGTGATATTAGATCACATACTTGCACCCAAAACACCTTAATTTTAGGACACAACTATAGAATGCTAAAAGGTTCCTTCTGGACAAGTGCATTTTTAACAGTCAGCCTTCACCAACTACTGGTGTAATGATACAATTGATGCAATCTTTATTTGAAGTGTCAAGTTACTTTTAAAAGGTAGATTTGCTACCGTAGACATCAGTGTTTATATCCTAACTGTATACTTTTATCCCAGTACTTATGTGAATAATGATACTGTGTGGTTGAAAAGACTGTTTCATACCCATAGACCTTAGTCAGGGTAGTGCCATTTTTCTTTTTTGAGAGGAATGAAAACGAGGCTGTGAGGGACAGAATGCAGTGCATTCAATGGATTGTACTGTTGTTTAACAACATTCCGACTGTTCAGCTGATGAAATGTCTTTCTGAAAAAATACTTTCAGTAGACAACAATTTTTAAAAGTTGAGTTGTGAAAAGTTTGACCTTTATACAGTGCGTGCCATTGACTAAATTCAAAATGGCAGCTAACCTGACTAAGATCTATACATGACAACTGCTCCCTCTGTGTCAGTGGCTGTGCGAACGCAGATTTGAATGTTCGCAGTGATCAAACTTATCAAAGTTTTAGATAGCTGAATCGTTGTCGTTTAGGAGTAAGATTGTGTAGGTTTTTGAATTGAGATTGTGATCATGCAGCTCTACATTGCACATTGGTAAACTGTGAGTAATTGTGTTTATTAATTGGGCGATTAATCAACTGGGTTAATTCATCGACTGCTCTTTCTTGAGCCAGTTTGATTTGGCTCTGATTGAGTTAAGTATATTTCAGTTATAATGTCTCTTTAGCTTGCATATAAAAGTAATTCTCTGTCAGTCAATGCTGTAAATTATACAGGGACACTTCAAACATTAACAACAAATAGTTGTGCTGCCTTTTTGGGGGGAGACAGATTTTTTTTTTAGGATTCTTTGATGAATAGAACATAATAACTTGATAATTCATAATAAATATTTTATAAATATACATTATATAATAGAAATGTTGTAAAGAAAACTAAAATTTGTAATGTATTTTTACTATGGGGCAGTTGAATGCTTGATTCTGATTGGTTGACGAACATTCTAAGGTGTGCAATTATTTTCAGGGAAACGCACGGCTAAAGTAGTTCCCAGGCAGGTCTTGATCGCACAACAGTTCCATATCACCTTGCCAAATGATTTAAGTTATTTCAAAGGTCTTTACAAACCACAGAAATAAAACCCACAACGGCACTGGCTGAGCACTGACCTCCGCTTCGCACGTGGTCGCATTACCACCTCGGGTGTGCATTATTTTTCTAATAATTCAATGGCCCGTTGTCAATTATTCCTTACATAAAATATCTGCTATGCTAATGCAATGGTTCACTATCTATTTGAGCCATTTTTAAAAGTTTCTGTCAGCTCATAAATTGATAGCATCAAACACTCTGCAGGTCAAAGTGTCTTGTTTTCCATTTAAACAGAGGGGCGGTGAATGACAGGGGGGAATACCAGCATTTCTGCTCATCTTAGGCAACTCCTCAATTCTTGGAGAGCTTTACCACAAAAATGCAGAGCAGCACGTTTGTATCTCTTTCATGTCGTGTCATGCAATGTGTTCATCTCCGCCCCCAGACCCCTGAGTAGGGTGGTCCCCTCAGGCTGTTTGCTGGTCTTGAGTGACACTGGCACTTTAGCTAACAAGGATTGCTTGTTTTCACATCTGGAACATCTGGAATGGGTCTCTCTCCAGCTAAGAGTGTTTCACAAACCATTTTGTTCCAAAATTACAGATATGAGTGTCTCCTGTATGTCAGTTAAAGTCAGTGCTCTATGGGGTGGCTACCTTTTTGATGGAGAAAGGTGACCTGACGCCACAGAGTGAGGCTCTTCTTTGTATCCAGACAAAGCGTTTAGTCTAGGGTAGGGGGCCCAGTATGCATCTGGGGTTAGTGTGCTGAATTGAAGCACCATTCTTGATGATAATTGTATATCTGAAAAGCTGTACCTGGATATAAATCTCTGATTCATTCAGGTATGCACGCAAGCCATTCACATTTTCTCTCTGTTAATCCTCAATAGGATGTAGAAGAGAGCATTCAGAGTCAGGTTTCCAGAGATGAAAGTGGTTCCACAGAACAGCTCATTAGATTTCTTACATTATGCAGGAAGAGGTAATACAGCTGGAAACGTATCTGTGACAGATGCAGGTTAGGGGATGAAAGGGCAGGAAATGAAGATTGTAATGTTTTCATTGGAAAAGCTTTTATGTGGGCTCATGTCAGAACAGATTTTAAAGCACTGAGTGTGAGATTATATCAGCTTTTTGGGGGGGGCACAGTGTTTCCTGATATTTGGTAAAGTTTCCAAAAACATTCTTTATAAACTTCACACAAGACAGACCCCAAACCCAGAACTTAACACCACAACTACATTTTGACAGTGATTTATATTATTTGTGGGTAGTTTGACGCATTCTACTAGATTTTTTTGTCTGTGCTGCAAATTCTTGATTGGCTATAAAAAGAACTGGCTCATAAGTTATTTGTTCAGTAATCGGATTACACTGGTCACAATGTATGTTGTTGATTCACTTAAAAAAACTGCTTATAAGAATCATTCATTCTAGAATCTGATTACACTGGTCACACTGTGTTTTGATTCACTTAAAATTGGCTCATAAGAGTCTTTTGTTCAGTTGGAGTACATTAATCACAAAGTTTGATTTTGATTAATCTAAAAGAATTTGGTCATTAAAAGTAATTTGTTTGGCAATTGGATTAAATTTGAAGTTTTTTTTTTTGTTTGTTTTTAACCAACTCAAGAATCATTTGTTCAGGAATCGAATTACACTGGTCATAGTGTATGTTTTTGAGTCACTTAAAAGTAACTGTTCATAAGAGTCATTAGTTTGGGAATCGTATTACACTGATTTCACTGTATGTTTTTGATTAACTTAAAAAAATCGACTCATAAGTGCCATGTGTTCGGGAATCAGACTTTGTTTGGTCACTTGAGGGCTGCGTCCGAAAGCTTAGGCAGCCGACTTGTTGCCTCGCTGGCCTATCAGTCAATGACTTTGCAGGCAGTGTTTGCACACGCACAAAGGTACCTCACAAAACTGATTTCGGACAGCGTTCTGGGGTAGCGTAATGGTTTAATGATCTACAGCAAAATAGAGTGAGCTTTGGAGAAAACTACGTGAATTTTTAATGACTGAAATAGTAATTTTTGCTAGAAATGACATAAGTGAAAAATATTGATCAAAAATGTACATTTACACACACTGACGACCAGCCGCAACTTTCAGAGGCCATCTTTATTTTTCTAGCTCAACTGTCACAGAATGGAAGCACAGAATTCTGGAATATCAAAGGCAGCGAAGGATACATCTATGCTGCCTTCAAAAATCGATCAGAAGAAGGTATCTCAGGAGACAGGAAGTGAAACTAACATTGCATTCGGACGTGCCTTGATGCCTTGGAATGCGTCCTCCGAAGGCAGCATTTATCAGTTTTCGGACGCAGCCAATGTTTCACACTAGATTCTGTAGCGGCTGTGTGCCGCAGAACTGGACGTCGTTCCATTCCCTTTTTTTGGTACTGGTTCTGTATAAAATTGGACTTAAAAAAAGGCTCCTAAATTAAATGATTTTAGAACATTGCAATAGTTTTAGGGCATGCTAAAGTAGACCTGCTGTGTCAACAACCCTTATGCATACTGCATTTTAAACATTAATTTAAAATGCACCATGGCTAATAGGCCATAATTTGATAAATCCTAGTAACATTATATATACGTCACTGGAGCACGCTGAGGTATAATACTTATCCATAAAATGGTCAGCCGCCTTTGATTGCCCATAATTTGTAGTCGCCAGCTGGGTAGAAGGATACTCTGGCTCTCAGAGGAACTTGAATGTTTTTTTTATTTGTTTTCAAAGACATTCCTTGTCTGTTTGTGCGGCATCTAGGGAATTAATTAACTCCAAATGTAATTGGACATGTTTTTGGTGTCCTTGTGTTCTCCGCTTTACATAACCCAGCTTTTCTGTGCTCTGCCATTATCAGTAAAAGTGTCATAAAACTAGTTCTGTTTTACTGTTGCCCTGAGGTTGTCCTTTTAATGGTCACTATTTAACCTCTGAGCCTGGAACACAATGGCGAATGACAATCAATGCGCTTGTAATACCAAAATAAACGTAATTTTTTAAGATGAACCTTCCTAGACTTCATAGGATATTGTAATCAATCAAGCACATTATTTGAGCTTGAATTGCTACTTGATACTATTTAGCGTAGTAAACATTATAATGACTCTCTAACATGTACAGCTTATTCTACTCCTATTTTATCGTTCCTGAATGCTCTGACAAATGAAAAAGCTCTTTGTTGAAACCTACCAAACCGTATTATCAATTTGTAGTCATGTTTTTAAATCTGAGATAGTTAAATCCATCCAAGGCCTTTTAGAGGGCAGCTGTATCTCAGCATGACTGGATCATGTTGTGTCTGTCTCCAAAATACATAGCTTGTGTTCAATGATCAGCAGGAGGGGAGCAAATTCAGGCTATAAATATAGAAAATCAAAATATGAAAACCCTGGACGGTTTGTTTTCCTTTAGACAGTTGTGATAATAAAAGGTCTGGTTCTGTCCAAAAAAGGTGGAGACTTGAGGTGTTTGGGAAGCAAACAGCAGTGTGCCCTCTTCTGTTTTGTGAGCTTCATTTACAGCATTACAAAGACCAAAATGGCCAAGAATTTACAGGCCATTCAAAGTCTGTTTTCATTCTCGCTCATCGCAGCCCAAGCCACAACGTGCACCATGGGAGAGTTGTGGAGCAGGGGGCGGAGAAGGGGGCGTTTCTTTCACAGAAATACAAATTTCATGTACTTACAATACCTAGAAGTTGATACTAAAATATCACATTTGCAAACATTGTAGAAAGTTGTGCAATATGAAGTAAATATTGCAGATATCACTGGCTAAATGGTACTTTGTATGAACTTGGCAGCACTAAAACTCTCTTTCCACTCTTTCCTCTCTCTCTGGTTTAGGTCAGTCAGGGAAATGTCCCAGGCATTGAGAGTGCGTACTTGGCCATGGACACTGAAGAGGGGGTGGAGGTGGTGTGGAACGAAGTGCAGTTTTCAGACAAGAAGGTTTTCAAGTCCTTTGAGGTAGGACCATGCTTGTTTTCCAACATCAGTATTCTGGGAGGGATACTTGGCAT
This sequence comes from Squalius cephalus, assembly GCF_949319135.1. Classification (NCBI taxonomy): domain Eukaryota; kingdom Metazoa; phylum Chordata; class Actinopteri; order Cypriniformes; family Leuciscidae; genus Squalius; species Squalius cephalus. Next base: position 30,982,673 of record NC_137128.1, on the reverse strand, counting down.
GCTACACCACAAACATCTGTGATATGTTACTGTATTGGAGCGTCATCATTCTGGAATGGTGGTACAGTGACAGACAAAATGCTTGAAATGTAAAACCAAGTGTGTATGTACTTTGTGTTATGCAGGAGCGGATACGAGAGATGTTTGAGAACCTTATGCAGGTGGAGCATCCGAACATCGTCAAATTTCACAAGTACTGGCTGGACATGAGAGAGAGCAGAGCGAGGGTGAGTCTCAAAACACACCTGATAAAAACAAACGCTTCTGTGAACTTTGCCCTGAATTCAGACATTCACGTTTTCTTTCTATTCGTGCTACACAGGTGATTTTTATCACTGAATATATGTCATCTGGAAGTCTCAAGCAGTTTTTGAAGAAGACAAAGAAAAACCACAAAACTATGAATGTGAAGGTGAGACGTTTCATCGAACATTGAAAGTGAAAACCCTTCATGCAGAAAAGCTGGAGGACTACACCACCTTCTGGCAGAAATATGACAAACACTTAACACACTGGTACTTTCTGTGTGTGTCTCAGGCATGGAAGCGTTGGTGCACACAGATACTTTCTGCACTCAGGTAGGACACTGCGAATTCAATATTATCTCAGAAAATCATCTGCAAATATGCTGTGAAAGCTGAAGTGTGTAGGTAAACTAAAAATATTTTCCCAGCTTAATATACAGAGACAGTTATATGTAGGTTGATTTGTACAAAAGTGTAAACACTGTGGCTCTGTCTGTGGCTCTCAAAACATTGCTTGTTTGTTTGAGCATCTTGACCATTCTAGCATAGCAACACTGACTCAACCAATGGTGCCAGTTTGGGGGCGGGGCTGTCTGTTTGTTTGGCCAATGGCAGAGTAGGGGAGAGTTTGAGGAAAAAAGTTTCATGGTGCTAGAAGTTACACACTTCAGCTTTTAAACCAGTACAATTTATTACTCATAATTTGTCTCTATATAATTTTACTTTTTTTTTTTATTATTATAAATGTTTTGGGGGTTTTTTCTTCACATTTTTTAAACATTCAATGTTTTGCAACTTTATATATAACATTTACATTTAATTATATTTACAATACAATTATAATGAGAGAAAAAGTTTAATGTATAAAAGATTCATTTGAATAGAAAAATAAATGTATAATGTTTTAAACACGTTTTTTTTTTTTTTATCAAGTGTGGGTACTGACATTTTATCCTTTCGTTCTTTAGTTACTTACATTCATGTGATCCGCCCATTATCCACGGTAACCTGACCTGTGACACCATCTTTATTCAGCACAACGGCCTCATAAAGATCGGCTCAGGTTTGACTGTAGTCTTTTACCTTTCATTAAAAGGGTTAGTTCACCCAAAAATGACAATTCTGTCATCATTTTCTCACCCTCATGTCGTTCCAAACCCGTAAGACTTTTATTCATCTTCGTAACACAAATGAAGATTTTTTTTCTTTTTGATGAAATCTTAGAGATTTCTGTACTCTCCATTGACAGCTACGCAACTACCACTTTGATGCTTCAAAAAGTTTATAAAGGGACCAAAGAGACACGGTCACTTTATATGATGAACAGATTTAATTTAGGCTTATTTTTTTCGAACGACATGATTAATGACATCATTTTCATTGTAGGGTGAACTATTCCTTTGAGCTCAAAATTATTTGACTTTTGATCCTCTCTAACATAGAATCTCTAACATGGATGTTTATGTCTTTTCTTTCTTTCACAGTTTGGCACAGGCTGTTTGTAAATGGTGAGTCCACTCTGAGCTCCATATGCCATGTGCACAGGAATGTGGTTATCTCGTCAGAAAGAAAATACAGGCCATACTTAGACTGTTTCTTTTACTTCCTTCCTTAAACAATGCTTTGCATATATTGGCCCAAAATCCTGGCAGTTGTGTAATGTTCTGTAACTTTTCTTGTCAGCTTTGACAATCTAAGACATAAAGAAAGAAAATAAGACCCACATCCCCCTTCAGAGTATTTATTTTGGACTCTAGCCCATGTGCTAGATATTTTATCTATGTATGTTTACTGGCTAAAATTCTTCCATCCATATAATGTTATAAATAGTTTAATTTTAATGTTGTGTCTCCTGTTCCCTTAGTATTTGCTGAGGCGATTCATGGGAATGTGCATCAACATCGAGATGAAATGCGGAACCAGCATTTTTTTGCTCCAGAGTATGGAAGTAAGTATCTGATGCCTTTACCATTTTTACACCTTTTGCAATCTGGAAGTTTTTTTATTCAACCTTGGAAATGTTTTTTTTTTTCAACAAAGAAAAGTTGTTTTTCTTATAATTTGTAATCAAGAAATCTACATTAATATATACTATTTCTTCTTCTCCAGTTGCTGAAGATGACTATGCCATCGATATATTTTCATTTGGTATATGTGCCTTGGAGGTCTGAAAATTAAAATAATAAATAAAATAAAATAATACTATTTTAATCAATACTGAATTATGACCTTTAATGTTGTATTCCACATTCTCCTTTAGATGGCAGTATTGGAAATCCAGGCCAATGGAGACGCTGCAGTTTCGAAAGAGGCCGTTGATCATGCTGGACAGTCACTTGAGGACCCTCTCATGAGGGTAAAAGACTTTAAGCCCATGTTTATAACTAAAACAGCTCTCCTTAATTCTTTTTGTTTAATTAAATGCCTTTATCTCTTCACACTGACAGGAATTTATCCAGTCGTGTGTACGCACAGAAGCCAAGTCGAGACCCACGGCTCATGACCTGCTGTTCCACAGAGTGTTATTTGAGGTCCACTCCTTAAAACTGCTTGCTGCGCATTGCTTTATCAATAACCAGTGTAAGTGGAACATGTAAAAAACACTGTTGTTCATGCCTTCCTGAAACCATACAGTAATAATGCTTTAATTTTGATCTCAGAAATGACAGAAATGTTATGAATGGCCCAATCATCCAAAAGGGAATTTTTGTTCCATTCCTCTTTGGTTTAAGTCTTAAACTTTATTTTTATTTTTTCCAGATCTCCTTCCTGAGAATTGTGTAGAAGAGAAGACCAAATCTTTTGACCCTAATGGTATCATGGCAGAGATTAATCATCGTGACCGACCTGGAGTCCATCTAAAGTGAGTTTCTCAAACAAAATGTGAAGTGTCTGGTGCTCTTCGGTGATTGTTTCCCACGTTTAGACATTTTTCTTTTTCTTTTTTTTCTTTTTTTTTAAAGGTATTCTCATGTCTCACCTCTGGAACTGGACAAATTTCTTGAGGATGTGAAGTGAGTCATGGAGAAGATCAGCTGATCCTTGATTTAGACTGTGTTTGTTTCCATGCTTGTGGATTTGAAACCTTTCCTCTTCTGCATGAACAGAAATGGCATATATCCCCTGATGAACTTTGCTTCCCATCGGCCACATCCTATCCCCCGCGCTCTTTCTTTGTCGCAGGAACAGATGGAGACTGTGAAGACCCCAACCCCAGAACCACAGGAGACTGAAACCAGAAAGGTTAGAAGAAGGTTTATGTTAGAACCAGTGTTGGGAGCAACTAACCACAAGTATTGATGCTATGCCTCATATGAAGCTTTAGGAAGTCTGAATATGTTAGTGAATCAGTTCATTTGTATAAAAAATCACTTAACAGATTTACAGTTCATTTTAAATGTTGTGTTGTATTTTTTGAAGCAAAATATTAGCCAACAAATGTTTGGATGCCTAATGGGAAGTGTGTCCAGTTATGACACTGATGATGAGCAAGGGTCATTTTGAAAAAGCTGACATTTGTTTAAACATTTCCCAGAAATGGTGATCAATGCATCTCATCCATGTACAAACAGTATTTTAGTTACTTTCTATTAGTTATTAGTAATACTGTCCTCTTAAAAACCTGGTGTGTTTGGCTTGTTTTCGTACAGGTTGTACAGATCCAGTGTAATCTGGAAGCAAATGAGGAAGGCACAAGGAGTCATGTGAGTTTTAATTTTTTTGGGGGGGTTGTAGCTTTACTTGGCTTCTGTAAGTATTGTGCATAATCTATCCTTTCTTTCTCTGTAGCTCTCTCTCTTTTTAAAGATGGATGACAGACTTCACCGTCAGCTTAGCTGTGATGTTTTGCGATGTAAGTAATTATCACATTCAAATTCAAGTAATTATTGTATGTATATTATTGTATTATTGTATTATCACATTCAAATTCAAGTAATTATTGTATATATATATATATATATATATATATATATATATATATATATATATATATATATATATATATATATATATATATATATATATATATATATATATATAATTTTTTTTTTTTTTTTTTTTTTTTTATATAAAAAATATATTATTATTATTATTATTATTATTATTATTATTATTTATTATTATTTTTCCCCCACAGCTGACAGTTCCAAAGATTTGGCTAGTGAGTTGGTTCACCATGCTTTCATCAGTGAGGTAAGCATGAGTTCTTCTAACCATCAAGCTTTATTATTTATCTGGAATACGCTTTTGTTCAGATTTTTGCCTCGATTTGCAGTCGATATAAGTTGACAATAGTTTTGGGCAGTTGGAGAGAAAATCACATAGTGTATGTTGGGCACAGACTCAATCTTATTAGCTTCAGATTATGATTCCATCCAGTTAGCAGATATCAAAACATGTTTGATATTTTGAGCTGATTTTAGAACTCGTATCATAGTGCATGACGATTAGCTACCGAAAACCGAAGCTGTCATCTGTCTACCAGTAATGATAAAATACAATACAATACAAATACAATAACAATACAAAATTAACAAATTAACACAGAAAAATTTTTGCATCAATTAATTGACTCATCAGCACAGATTAAACTGGCCCACTCACCTCTAACTCTCATTGTATTTTGTACAGTCCATACTGACTGCACCTACACACCTAAGAATGATCTAAACAATCAGGCAGTTGAGATTTGGTATATTTGCTGTATATAGAAGTAGGTAAAGTTGGATGCATTATATATCCAACTTTAAATATTTCGCCAATATAGTTTACATTTTGTGACAATATAAACAACCAGATTGGATATACTAATTGTATGTTGGAGTTTGAAATGGAATTTGGAAGTTTGGAGTTTGGAATTTGTGATGTGGTGATATGGAGGATTATGAAGCGTTTAAGGTTTTGTTTTAATTTATAACATATAGGTGTAGTGACAAGCCTAATTACTATTTAAAGATATGCATCACTTCCATGGTAAAAAAAAAAAAAGACGACGCATATAAATGAAAAGGTTAAAATTTGGAACACACCACCCAACCCTATTTTTAGTCCCCTAGTGTGCAATTCAAAGGCATCTGTGGTAAGGAATGAAAAACATAGCTCATGTAGTTTTGCTTTATGTGTGAATGTGATTGTCTGGTTTTTGTGTCCTGCAGGAAGACTGCGAGAAGTTGGCATGTTTTCTTGAGGATGCATTATGTAAGCACTGGTCAGGGACGTCCACCTCCCCTACTGCCATGGCTGTGATGTACTAAGCCCAGCTGGTCCTAGAATAGACAGACAGTGCTTGAAGACTGGGCCAGAGCTTGAGAAAAGAGAGAGCAAAAGACTGACTAGAGGGAAATAAGACCAAAAGTGCAACATTACATAATGAAGGTCATGACAAGATGGCTTGAGAATAAGCGATGGGCCTGGGGAGAAAGCTCGTCACACAGCATGGTACCTGCACAAACTCCAAAGAGCTCAAACTGTTTACTTTAATCTTGAAGTTTAAATTACTGATGTCATTTTACCATGACGAAGAAACACACTTCCATTACTTGCAGAGATTCTGCCTTCAGTGCCAGCATTTTGGGTTGTGACATTTTTTTTTTTAAAAGACGGATTAACTGATTTTTAAAAACATCTCTCCAAGTCATCGTGTCTATGGCATAATCCATCCTCATCTAGCAAAGGACAAAGTTTCACACAACCTGATGATTTTTAGGTTGACAGAGCTTCGGGAACCTCTGAGAGGAGGCTAAGTGTCTAAGAAATATTTGCTGCTTCCCATCAGGCAATATGATTGGAGTACGTTTGTTCTAGACTTAAATGTATTATTTATTATTTTAAACAATTAATACACAGCCTTGGTATACATGTTTAAAAGGAAAATGTATCAATGTTTAATTCTACATTTCTATATTATCTTATTATGTATGCTTTAACAGGCTGACTTTGAGCAAACGAATGTACGATACAATGGCAAGTGCTCTTGTTATAATTATATATTTTTTTCAACTTCATTTCTTGCTCTTAATGTGGAGTGATTTATACAGAGATCTCAGTAGCTTTTCTGATGCAGACGGTAATGAACTTTGCAAATATTTGTAAACCGTGGCAATAATGCTATCCTAGAATGGTATACTACCGTTTTAAAGTTTGGGGTCAGTGAGATTTTTATGTTATGAAAGAAATTAATACTTTTCTTCAGCAAGGATGCATTAAATTGATCAAAAATGACAGTAAAGACTTGCATTGTTACAAAAAAAAATCTATTTTGAAATAAATGCTGTTCTTTTGAACTTTCTATTCAAGAATCCTGAAAAAGAAAATCAGTTTACACATAAATATCAAGAAGCACAACCGTTTTCAACAATGATAATAATACGGAATGTTACTTGAGCACCAAATAAGAAATCTTGAGCATTCAGCTTTTCCATCACAGGAATAAATGACGTTTTAAAATATATAACAATAATATTGGACAATATTACTGTTTTTACTCTAGCTTTGATCAAATAAATGCAGCCTAAGTGAAGTTCGATCTGATATTTCCTAGTTTTTAATCAATAAAGCAGAATAGCACTTCATCCAGATGACTTTTACCAAGAAAATAAAATGAGTTACAGTACTCCAAATCCATTTACTTTTATTCATTTAGCAGACGCTTTTGACCAAAGCGACTGATACAAGCTCAAACAATAAATCATAAAAGCGTTTTTAGCAGCTAATAATAGGTTCACTAACACAGGGGTCCTGTTCATGGCTAACAGTGTTATCATGGGATTTTTATTTGCCTTCTTAATGTGAATATGAGCTGATCTTAGATCAGCTGACTGCTCAGAGGTGTTTAACATTTATCTGTTTCTTTGTCTCTTATATTGATTAATGCATTATGATTGCATACAATAAACTGACCATTGACTGAAACAAAGGTTTGCTTTTATAAATCCCTCCTTTGGGTATGAAGGGCTGTTATTCTATTAGGCATTTACATATTCCCACAGTATGTGTATATTTTATGTCATGTAAAATGAATTATACACTACTTTCTATGTATGCTACATGCAAATGAGAACTTGAACCATGTCAAAGCCAAATATGTACTGGGTGCTGTGATGGCAAGAATGGATACTACATTGCAAGTACAACTTGTCCTGTATTTGATTGACACTTACATATTCTGTGAAAACATCTATGTTGCCATGCCGTCCAGAGCAATAGTATCTATTTTAGGGATGCTTTCAGTACTGTGCTCTCCAATGACTTTGACTTCCCAATATCCCTTAAATATATATATATGCATGTCAGGAAAAGAATGCTTTGACAGAATTGTTCATTTTTGTTATATTGGCATGGAAGTATTGCAGCTTTAGAAAACCATTACAAGAGATTTCTAATCTCTGTTTATTCTTGCAAATTCAAATGATTCAGATGTCATGAAAAAAAAAACAGTCACCATCTTCCTAGTGTTATTATGAGACTCGAATGTCTTGCAATGTGATTCATTTGTATGTATATACGAGAGATATATGAATGTACAGTGAGCAGCTTTTAAAATGTACTCTTCCTAATTCCTGGTCTCCTTTCTCATCTGAATCAAATGCATTAACCAGACTTCTGTTTTGGGCCGTTTTATTTGATTTTTTTGTGATGAAGTTGTATACTGTGACATGAAATACTATAACATTAAAATATATTATTAATACTTTAATATGACTGAATTTATTCATGTTTATACATAGAAAATGTCTGATATAATGAATGTAGATATTAACTGAAACTTTAATGGTGCTCTGAGGACAAGGGAATTTTCAGGTCAGGTACAGTCAAAACAAACTTAAGCCTTTTTTCAAGATTTACACATTTCAGTTAATAGTAAAATTCCATCAAATTGAATTGAATAATCCTTACATATTGTTCATATTATGAATTAAGAATTTTAAATGAGTTCAAAAAATAGAGCTTAATAAAACATTTTGAATAAATTTAAACATTTTCATTTTTAAAATTTATGAATACGAATCACATAAACTAAATGGTCCATTCACTTTTATACAAAATGTTTTATTAAGCTCTAGTTCTTTACTCATTCTTAATTCATAATATGAATAATATGTTGTTGTTTTGTGTGTGTGTGTGTGTGTGTGTGTGTGTGTGTGTGTGTAGGGCAAGTCAAGTCACGTGTTTGAACAGTTTTACATTTATACAATTAATTAATTAATTAGAGAATGTTTTTTATGCATTTGATTTACGTTTTTGATGTTTATTGAATTTTGTTTTTCATAATTGTTTTACTGTTTCCGTGCTGAAAATCATAATAGGCTGCATAATGCCAGACAATATATTTATTAATAATAATTGTTCACAATGTGTGTCATTTTTTTCCCTTGGTGATGGAAATATGTAATAGTTTTGTTGATTTTGTTCATTTTTGTTATAGACAAAAAATACTTTTATAGTTTTTGGGAACGTCTTATCAGTGGTGCCACATATTATTACAAGAAAACTGAAAAGTTATGTTTTATTGCGCTCTCGAACGTACACTGTTTAAGCTCCAATCAAAGCCTGATCGGCCACACACTGCAGCTGCGCGCCTCTTACCTAATGCGCTCTCTGGATATCGCGAGATTTCGTAGTCTTCCTCGCGGTGTGGACGTTAGTGCTGGAAGGTGTGCTCAATGGCGGTGGCTGTTTCAGCGGTAAATGTAATATTTTGTTTATTTTCCCTCTTAATATAAACACAGTATTATTTCATGCGCATATAATAATGTGTCCGGATAGAGATTTAATTTAAAACAGCTAGATGCACAGGGGTATGGCTAACTAGCTTAGCGCACTGAGAGCGGGATTTTCTTCCCGGCCTGCTGCTGCGTGTCTCTTTTTAACCACAGTGATTATTTAATAATGTTCGACTGACTATGTCATTTCTGACAGCTAGGATTTACTTAGAACGGTTATTTTTAGCGGGTTATTACTAGTATAAAAACCTAAACGCATGCACTTACTCGCTCTCTGAAACGTTATTTGAGCTAACGCGTTAACCCGTTCACATTGTCTTCCATGAGCTGAATCAACTTCGCTGATGCACGCGTTAATAGAAACGAAGCGCTCTGTTTCCGTGTTTTACACCGAGGTTTGGTTGCAGTTACAATTCGCTTTTGAAAAAAATGTGCATCACCGTCACGCATCTTATTGAATACAGTTTAACCCAACATTATATAAGGCCTCGTGCCTGGTCAGAACGTATGGGATACATAAGCAGCATTTATTGAATGCTGCTCTTTTGGCTTCCTAGTCAGTGTGGTTACTTTATTTGTCAACGTTAGGTAATGTTTGTATTGCAAATCAGTACAGCACTGCATGAACAATTAAATTAGTCTATCCACCAACTACAAGTCTGTTCTACAGACATCTCAAAGCCCATGCTATGAAAAGTAAGGTGAAATTCACCCTTTTAAGTTGGCATGTGGGCACAGTGTACATGAGTTTACTGAAACCTCTCTCTTTCCTTGTAGACTCCGTTTTGAACAGTAAAAGCTCCCCCATATATAATCTCACAAGACACCCCAGCGGAGAGCAGGCGCTAGGTAAGGGGTCAATCCACTGCTCACCCCAAGACCACAATTAGCCTGTCATAAAAGGGGTTTGCAAAGAACTTTCGATGTGTCCTATTTCTTTTTTTAATTATTGAATTATTGCATATATTTGATCAACAAAAGGTTGCATTAAGCAACCTGTGCTTCCTTAATATATTGTTTAAATGTCACCAGTATGTGTGTAAAACGTACCAGAGCGGTAAGGGATGGTAAATAGTTTTTTTTGCATAGTCATTACAACAAAAACACATTTTCACTATCTTGTTGTTCATTATTTGTCAATCAATCCCGTTGTACCATCTTGGTAGCAGACATCCTGTAATTTTTGTATGAATACGAGCAGTGTTCGTGTTATTTGCACTAATATTCATGCATTGGGAGATTTTGTTTTCAGTCTATTAAAGGAATAGTTAAGCTAAAAATGAAAATTATTTGCTTATGTTGTTCCAAATCTGTATGACTTTCTTCATTCATTAGGAGAAACTGAGGATCGGCCTGGTTGCTCTTTTCCATACGACTGTAGTGGACTGGCTTTCAAGCTTCAAAAAGGACATGAAGTAGTCCATGCATCTCGAACCTTATATTTTAAACCTTCTGATGCCAAAACAAACAAATTAAAGTCATTAGTGAAAATGTTGACATCTGCCATTACTCTAGAAAATAACATTTGGTTTGGAACAACATGAGTAAAGGCTCGTTCACACCAAGAATGAAAACTATAGCGACCAACGAATGATGATGTTCTGTTTAAGTGTACGCTGCAGTTATTTCATCTAATGCTTTAAATGCTGGAGCTCATTACATTGGCTGGGATCTGATTGATCATTCATCAGATGGGAAAAAAAGTGTTTCCAATGATATTGTTTCACTGTGTTGTAACTGTGGTGTGAATTTCCTTGTTCTCATGGAATTAGAACGATTAGTAAAACTTTAGTTATCATTTTTGGTGTGAGGGGTCTTAAATGACAAAAGTTTCATTTTTGGGTGAACTGTCCTATTAAGAATCACTGCCACAAAACGTCTGTCTACAAAATATGTTGCCGTAAGGTTTGTCACTGAGGTTTTTTGGTCCTTAACATTAGAGGCAACTCTTTTTCCCTGGATTTGGATGTCAGTGAACTCAAATTGTTGTCTTCCTACCCAGTTCTATTGTTCTAAGTAGGTTTGTGTTTTTCTTTTCCTTTTTTCTTTTGTCGTTTCTCTCCATGTGTCGTCTGTGCTGTAGAACATATCTCTTGGTTGTACTATATTTCCAAAGCCAATGGCAGAACTTTTTGGGTTCAAACCTCCTTAAGGGGGGACAGTGCACCACTCTGGAGTTCATTTGAGCAAAGGTACTTAAGTTTTCTCTTGTGTAGTTTTAAATAAGAGGGCTCAATAACTTTAGCATATGCACTCTAAGGTTATATGGTCAGATATAACCAGATAACAAAATCAAGTATTTGTTTCCACTGAGGGGGAAATTCACCATGTTCCCCTTACAATTTTGTGAGGATCCTGTAAATTCAATGTATACAGAAGGCTTTTATTTCAACAGTATTTTTGATAAGCCCTAGGCTAAACTGAAGGCATCCAAAATGTAGAAAGCAGTTTGAACAAGCTCAAAATGATCTAGAATCATTTGAAATTTAATTATGTAGATGTAGATTTCTTTCCAGCACTAGCCCTAACACTGATTTTTTTTTTTTTAAATGCATTTATAAAGATCAAATAGTAAATTATTTGCATAAAATGCATAATTCGTAATATTGTTCAAGAGAAGTTTCCTGGGGCCGTATTCACAAAGAATTTTAAGGTTAAAAGTAGCTCCTAACTGGCGAATTTAGGAGCAACTCCTAAAAATAATGGGCGTGTCACTTGTAACTTTAGGACTCCTAATTTTTTTGACTAAGAGTAATTCACGAAGCATTTTAGCCCTAAAAGTAGCACCTAAGCCTGGGACAGCTTAAAAGAAGTCGAGAGGACTCCTAACTCACTAAGACCTATTCACAAACCGCTTTTTGTGGCATTTCACGTTGCAATGTTTTGAAATGCGTATGCGGCGCTACAGGAGCTTCCAATCGCGAGGGAACAATTCTGCATTGTAGGCATAATTAGGGATGCAATAACGCCACCAACAACAACCAAAACTAGGCTACTCATTGCATGTAAACTAATTGTAACGTTTCATTGTGAATCAAATTAAAATGTTCTTCTCTTTGCAAACGTAGGCGGAGGCATATAGTGACAGATTAATTCAATAATGTTGCAAAGATATTGCATCAATCCATATGTTTCATTAGGCTACTAGGCTATTTGTTTTGCCTTACTCTTTATTCATTTAGGCACACGCATTCTCAGACCTGTCACCTGTCACTCATCATCGTAGGGGAGGTGTTTGGAATCATTCCCGCGTTACAATCATCAGCCAATCAAGGTGGTCACTTCAGTCAAGCTCGTGCATGAGTAATGACGTCATCCATAGCAACGAAGACTCACTCTTAGTTTAGGAGTTGTCATTTTTCTTTACTAAGAGTAGGTCTGAAAGGCGTTGTGAATAACTTTTAAGAGAAAACTCCTAGCTAAAATCTTTGTGCGATTTAGGAGTACTCCTAGTGGTAAGATAAAATGCTTTGTGAATACGGCCCCTGATGTATTTTATGACTAATACCTTTTTAGTTTGCTCTTAAATTAGATGGTCTTAAAAGCTGTAAGGAAGTTGTCTAGTGTGAATGTACAGTTTCGCTGCAGCTCACAATCGTCAGGTCTGACAGATGCCTGTGCTCTGTGCAGGGAGGCGAGGCTCTGATGATGGAGAATGGACAGAGCACAGCCTCGAAGCTCGGCCTGCCGCCACTCACCGCTGAACAGCAGGAGGCGCTGCAGAAGGTGAGACTCCCCAGATACTTCTGCTGCACATTTGTAGTGAAATCAATGATTGTGTATAATTTTTGAGGGTGGGATAGTGTATCAGACAGGGGCCATCATTTATATTTTTGTGATTTTGTGATGTCACTTCGTTACATTGTGATTAGGTTGATCGGAGAGCAATTTAGGGTATGCGCTTAAGATATTTAAGGAAATCAGCATGAAGAGCAGAAAGAGACTTGTTTCCTGTGCTGCCTTTTTTTCTTGCTGTCACAAAATGACAATAGTAATGAATAACCTATAATAATCAGTGTACATGATACTGAAAAATAGTTGTATCGTTTAAGAACCATCTTAAGTGCAGCCTTGTGTGATATCTGCACATTTAGCTTGAAGCCAAAGTTTCTATAATTTGTCATGTTGAGTCTTTATTGATTTTTCTTTTTCCATGTCCTCTAGCTTTATAAGCATGTGTTTGCTCTGTGCACATGTAAGTAAGCAGTGGACGAGAGCAGAGCCAGTGCTATGCCTTCAGTACTAGTGGCGTCTAACTATCTGCTAGTACTATTCTCAATTGCTGGTACACTATTTTAAAGTGGGGGATCATTCTCATTTAACTTTTGTGAATTTTATTTTTATCTGATCTTTATCTTTGTGATATATTATTAATGACATATACTTTAGTCAAATGAACTAATAGTTTCATCTCGTAAAATTGAATATTATGTCTAGCAAGAGCCCTGGCTATTTGTGGTCTTGCTGAGGTGTTGAAGTTGTTACTTTAGTTATGAAGTTATGTTTACTTTATGTGCTCTCAATTGTAGGCAAAGAAGTATGCCATGGAACAAAGCATCAAGAGCGTCCTGGTCAAACAGACCATCGCCCATCAGCAGCAACAGCTCAGCAACCTACAGGTAAAACTGCTCAAGAACTTGGGAAATAGTATTTTTAAACTTTCAATGTGTGTATTCATAAACGATTGTAATGTATCATAATGTGAATGTTATCTCAAGGACCCTTTCTAAACTCAGCTGACAAAAACATCCCACTGTGGTACAACAGTCAATGACAGTTGGTTTGTTTTTCCTGACAGATCCCTAATTCCCTTCAGATGGCCTCATTAACGATGGGCTTTGGAGATCCCCTCTCACCACTACAGTCTGTAAGTCCAACACAGTTTCTCCAAGTAACTCTGTAACCTTCATTCCTGTTCTATTTGTGAATGTAGTGGTAGTAGTAAATGTTTGTTTTCCCTCCTTTTCTTGGCATACATGTGGTTGTTTAGTACTCATGTGTGTAATGTTTGGAGGTAAAGAAAAGCCAGTGCTATGTCTTCGGTGCCAGCATGTTTATTGTCTGCTGGTTCTATCCTCAATCATTGGTACAAGCCTATGAATGAGAAACACCTTGAACTAGCATATGCCTGGCTTGGCACCATCTCATCATATCAGTTGTCCATTACAGGTTGCAGCACAGAGGCAACGAGCATTAGCCATAATGTGCCGTGTTTATGTTGGGTCCATCTACTACGAGCTAGGAGAAGACACCATCAGACAGGCCTTTGCTCCTTTCGGTCCCATTAAGAGCATTGACATGTCCTGGGACTCTGTTACATTAAAACACAAGGTCAGAAGGTCTTTTTTATAGTTGTGAAGTGTTTTATGAATTACCATTTTATGTTTATTGATTATTGCTGTATTTTTAACTGACGATAATCTGCTCTTTCTGCAGGGTTTTGCATTTGTAGAGTATGAAGTACCAGAAGCAGCACAGCTCGCTTTAGAACAGATGAACTCCGTTATGCTGGGTGGTAGAAACATTAAAGTGAGCACTTTGTAAAAATGAATATTAATAACTTGTGAGCCAACTTTTTCCCCTAAATATTTCAAATGTATGCTATAATTTCTGATCTGTTTCAACACTCATAGGTGGGGCGACCAAGCAACATTGGTCAGGCTCAACCGATCATAGACCAGCTAGCCGAAGAAGCGCGCGCCTTCAACCGGATTTACGTGGCATCCGTGCATCCTGACTTGTCCGACGATGACATCAAGAGCGTGTTCGAGGCCTTCGGAAGAATCAAGTCTTGCACACTGGCGCGGGACCCCACGACGGGAAAACACAAAGGCTATGGCTTCATAGGTGAGCGGGCGACTGCTTCACCCATTCGGATGAATATAAATGTATCTGACTGAGAGCAGTCAGTCATGGCAGAATGCTGTTCTCTACATGTCTCACAGGGGATAGAGAAGGGTGGGGGCAGGTTCCTCACATGCTTTCATAGTAAGTTTTTATTTCTGTTGTCGTTGTTTTCTTAGGCTCTGTTACGGACATTTGTGCCATAAGTACCCGCTGGTAATTACACAGTAACTGTCTCAGAGCTCTGGTAGATTTATGCTGAGTCTTCTTGGATGCTGTTGAGTCTTAGTCCTCCCTGTTTCCTCTGTAGAATATGACAAGGCCCAGTCTTCGCAGGATGCCGTTTCCTCCATGAACCTTTTCGACTTGGGTGGGCAATACCTCCGAGTGGGCAAAGCCGTCACGCCACCCATGCCCCTTCTGACTCCAACGACGCCGGGCGGACTGCCTCCCGCTGCTGCCGTAGCCGCTGCAGCCGCCACTGCCAAAATCACAGCACAGGTGAGCATTTACACACCTCACCCATCTATTGTTAGTCAGGGAAAGTGTGTGTGAGAGTGTGAGCTGCTGCTTCCTTTGACATTTAAAAGCCTTCCTTTGTAAAGTAAGGCAGCGTGATTTTTAATTCGCTTAGCAAAGCTAGTGCAGACACTTGGTCCTGTATGTGAGGGCTTGATTTGAATCAGCTAAGGCATTGACTGGCATGAAGACTCAGTTATGACACAACATTACTTATTTGAGACCGAGGTTTTACATGCAGAAAGATAACATAGCGTGTAAACTCCAAAAACAGATGGCATGGAATCTGTCCCAGCCGGAGAATCGGACAGAAGACTTCCTCAACTGTCTGGTAAATCCTTCAGGAAATTCTGTTCAAAGCACGCTGGTGCCTTTTTGTTTTGTGTAGAATGAGTGTGGGGAGAGACTTGTCTTCAAGACCTCCCAGTAACAGTGATGCTAGGTAGTGAATGTTTACTAGACAGGCCCAAAGCTGAGCAGATTTAGTCACAGGTGACTTTTAAGTAGCACCTCTGCCAATATTTTTTAGCTACATTATGCCTCTTATCTGTAATCTGGGTTCTGGCCCACATAATGATGAATTTATTATTCTGGATGTCTGCTTAATCTCTTGAGGCTTTTATCTCTTGATAGTTCTTTGTTAATAGGTGTGCCTATAATATTTTAATACTGAGATAACATTTTGGCATTTTCTATTGTGGATTACTTCCATTTTAGTTAATTTTATTGCATCTATGCTACAGCATAGATCATGCTAAAATTGCCATACTATATGCTACTCAATATATTGTAAATCTGTATGATCAATGATGTAATTGTTCTATGTTGTCTCATGCTTGTCATACATAGTTTAGTTTAAATTTATATTGTGTAAGCAAATAAATGCATAGGTTTTTAACTTGTTTAGCAGTGTCTAAATTAAATTTATAATTTATATTTAATGATACAGATTTCTAATAATAATAAATTTAGCTTGTTTTGTTACATGTTCTTGACCTTTATTTCAGGTCTTGGGCCTAGTTGCATGAAATGCCTGAATGGTTAGATGCGCAAACCCTTCAGAACAGACACTGCACTATTGTTTAATGTCAATCAACTTTCTATTTCTTTAAGCGGTTAGTTTTTCGCTGCTTTAAAAAAAATTTTTTTTACATTAACTGTTCAAAGTTTGGGTTGGGAAGATTTTTTTTGTGTGTTTTTGATAACTCTTTAATGCTCGCCAAAGCTGCATTTATTTGATCAAAAATACAGTAAAAACCGTTTTGTTGTTTTTACAATTTAAAACTTTTCTATTTTAAAATGTTTTTTTTTTTTTTTTTTTCTGTGATGGCAAAGCTGAATTTTCAGCATCATTACTTCAGTCTCACACGATCTTTTAGAAATCATTCTAATATGCTCATTTGGTGATAAGGAATCATTTCTTATCAATATTAAAAACAGTGAATTAAATTGTTTAATTTAATGCATAAAAGTACTAACCCTAAACTTGAGCAGGTTTTAGTTCTAGGTTTTATATATATATATATATATGTATATATGTATGTATGTATATGTCCGATATAACCCAACTTTGCTTTAGAAATCAATTAAAAAAAAATTGTCATTAGAGGTATCCACAAAGTTGAATATTTGAATATTCGATCTGCAATAGTTCAAAAATTAAAAATACTATTCGAGTTTAGCTAAATGTTGATTTGCTGGCCATAAGTGCAGTGGGTCCATGATAGGTCTTAAGCATGCAACCTAAAACTCATTTATAACTAAATGCACTGATTGGCGCTATGGAGTGTGAGAAAGTTGATCATATTTAATGACAGAATGGCGTCGTCTGTCTCTAGGCACAGCAAAGTTTGGTCAAAATGTCATGTTGGGAGCGAACTTTGTGAGGTGAAACGGAGTTATAATAATATCACCAACGCGATAAGTAATCACATGAAATGCAGGTAGATGCAAATGTACCCCTGAGCAAGCTGAGAAGACCATTAATTTGATCTCGAAACATCCTTTAGGTTTTGTTGAGGGAGACTTGTTTCAGGGACAGAAATCATAAAGCTTTGTAAGAAACGTGGTCGCTTAGCACACTATTATCTTTGTGTCCCTGCAGCATCTGTTGGTGGAGCGCTTTTTCTCCTCATCCGGCCTTATTGTTGACGGACTAAACAACCGACTTTCATCCGAGCATGTAGATATACTTGTTTTTCTCAAGAACATGTGAAACAATATAAACACGATAACCATATGCTGACTCAAGTGTATATATACATTCTGTATGATAATTGACAGTCTGGTTTATAAGTGCACTGCGTGAGCTTAATGCTTCTGTTCATTTCATTCTTGTTTGCACACATTGTTTTAAGCTAAAAAAAACAAAACACCATGATATAACATAAGCTTGAGCTTGTTCAGAAATGGTGACAAACGTAATGATTGAAAAAATGACGTCTTTCTCGTTAAACTTCATTTAAATAATCGAATATTCAAATATTCGAATACAATATTTTTGAAATGCCCATCCCTAGTTGGAATAAATCTTGTATACAAAGGCTTAAGGGACAGCTGAGCATATAGCGTAAACTGAACATGTATGTTGAGTATATCTTCTGCTCTGGAGACAGTACAATACATGTAGATATGTTTTATATATTAATGCTGACAAAAAAAATCTTAATTTCTCAATAGCCCATTAGCTCCAACTGCCGATTTTTATGCAGCTGGCCCAAGGCTTGTCTGTGTGTGCAAAGGTCTGTTTGTCCACTAGTGTTGGTGTTATGTGTGCATTTAACGGGCGCTGTCCAGGCGGTGTTTCTATATGTCCCACTCTGTTCTTCCAGGAAGCGGTAGCGGGAGCATCTATTCTGGGGGCGATGGCCGGGGGTACGGGCCTGAACCTGCCCCAGATTCCACAGGCCGTCATGGCTGCTCAGGCCCCAGGGGTCATTACAGGTAGGTGCAGTCAGAAGTGGTTTGTAGTATTTTGTCAGTATTGTGGCCCTCTACAATCAGTGTTTTCACTTGTGTGCCTTAATCGTGCTGTACGTTTTCAGTATTTTGGTTCTGCATGTAGTTGAATTGTGTGCGAGTGGGGCCCTTTACTTGGATGTCTTTTGCATGAATGATAGCATTTCATGTATTTTTTAAAACAGGATTGTTAGGAACATTTACAGGAGTCCGACCAAAAGATAATTAAACAAACAGGCTTTATTTTTCTTTCAAAGCCTTAATTTGACAGGCATGACCGCCCACACATTACTTAGGTCTACATCATTTAGAACGGATCACTAATTTTAAGTGGTTGTGCTCAGACCTGTTTGTTTTAGTTGCAAAGCTCATTCTGAACGCCCACCATGTTTTCCCATTTCCACATTAGCTTTTATGTGCACAATCTCTCTCTCCCTCAGGTTTCTGTTGTCCTACACAGTACTCAGTTTAACGTGCCCTGTCGTGGGTCGTGTCCACTAATAGATTTCTCTTTTATTTTCTCTTCTCTCCTTGTCTCTTTCTTTCTCCTTTTCTCTCTCCTCTCTTCCCCTCCCTGTCTTTATTCTCCAAATTCGTCATGACCCTTCCCTTTTGCTGCACACTGATCAACCAAGTTTGAAGAGGACTGTTTCTAACCCCTCCCCTCATAAACAAATCTCTCATTCCTATTGGCCAGTGAGTCTCTCAGATCTCAGATGTTTTTTTTGTGGAATTGATCATGAAGCCGAGCCAAGAGGACGGATGGGGTTTCAAATAAAAAGGGGAAAAGTAACCCCAATCTTAAATCATCTTTTTTTTGTTTCAAACTAAAAAAAAAAATACAGTCACCGAGGCAAGAAGCGAGCAGGTACAGAGGAGGAATGCTTAAGCAATGCCAGAACTGTCTGATTTCTACATGTTTTTTGTTTTTGTTTTTGTTTTTTTCACCTTTCTTTTTTTAATGAATCATTTACATGAAAGATAAGTGTTTCCTGTTACTGCTGAGATAAATATTTTCTTTAAGAAATAGTTCATTCAAATTTAAGACATTATTCAGTGAAAGTCTTGATATCCGCTCTAGCACTCCTTGGCACTTTCATAAGTGTAGTAGTAATGCTGGATTCATGTACAAATCATACTTCTCAATCAATTGATTGATCCGTTTCATTCACAAACTGAATGTATCATTGACATTCTCAAGGTCATCTCCCTAATACTGGGATCCAGTCATTAGTTAACGTCTCACTGTAGGGGAAGATGATCAATGAACAACTTATATTTTGATTTGTATCATTATTTCTGAACATTGTCATGCAAACAAGTGGTTTTCAGCCTTTTTTATTTAAAGGCCCCTCGTTGTCCAGAGAAATATTCTAAAGCTCCCCAAATAGCAGCTTTTAATTGACAGCTATTTTCAAACTTTTTTTATTATTATCAGATACTGGGGCTTATGATATTAAATTATGATTTATTTTGGGATTTCAGATTTTTTTTTTAAATATTTGTAATGATTTATTGTGCCCTGCCCACCTATTATCTCCATCCGACTAATATATTGCTCGTAGTTTTAAGATTTCCTTTTTTGTGTCATTATAAAAAGATGTGGGTTTGAAATGTCAGCCTAGATGACAATTTTTGGGTGAACTTTTTTGTGTTTTTTTCAGGGAACAGTCCTGTAATGGCTGTGTAGTCTGGTAATAGTCCATTTCGCTTGCATAGAGAGGGATTTATAGGTGTCTAGCAGAGATTCAGTGTCAGACCACAGTTAATAATATACTGACTCCTGTGTTTTTGTGCAGGGGTGACGCCAGCCCGGCCCACGATGCCTGTTGTGCCTCAGGTGGGTCTTGTGAACCCGGTGTTGGCCTCTCCGCCGTCACTCTCAGCAGCTGTGGCTGCAGCCCAAGAGGCAAAGAAGGAAAAAGAGGAGGAGGAATCCGCTCAAGACGGCACGGGCCAGGAGATGCTCAGTGAACAGGAGCACATGAGCATCTCGGGCAGCAGCGCAAGGCATATGGTCATGCAGAAACTGCTGAGAAAACAAGAGGTTAGTTCTCAATCACTGATGTTTGGGGTTGACAAGAAATGGTTTGAAAGAAGTCTTATGATCAAAAAACGTAGAAACATTAATATTATGACATTTCTATATAAATTAACTGGTTGTCTATTTTAATACATTTTAAAGTTTATTTTTTTATGATGGCAAAGCTGAATTTTCAGCAGTCATTACTCCAGTTTTAAGTGTCACATGGTCCTGATCCTTTGTTATCTTTACTGAATAAAAGTACAGACCCCAAACTTTTTAATTGTAGTGTATGCAAGTTGATCATTTTGCAATGCTATAATGGAGAGAGGTGCTATAATGGAAAAGGTTTTAAACGCTTTTCTGTATGCTCTTTCCTCAGTCTACGGTTATGGTGCTCAGGAACATGGTTGGACCTGAAGACATAGATGATGATCTGGAAGGAGAAGTAACGGAGGAATGTGGGAAGTTCGGAGCCGTTAATAGAGTGATAATTTACCAGGAGAAGCAGGGTGAGGAGGAGGATGCTGAAGTCATTGTAAAGATCTTTGTAGAGTTTTCAGCAGCATCAGAGATGAACAAGGCCATTCAGGCACTCAACAACCGCTGGTTCGGAGGTCGTAAAGTGATCGCTGAGGTGTACGATCAGGAACGGTTTGACAACAGTGACCTCTCTGCATAGACTGTCAAATACATCCTGCCCTACATAACCTTTTCTCTCTCTCCATCTCTCCTTTTCCTCTTTCTCACTTACACAGAAGCAGCCGCCAGCCACTCTTCCCAGTGGTACTGGCTTCTCTTTATAACTTGTAATTATTTTTTATCGATGTTGATATTAATATTATTAATGATCCCTTCTTGGGACAGGCAAGGAAATGCTCATGAATATTTTTTTTATTGTTGCTGTACTTTAATGTGAATGACTGGATGCCCCCCCCCCCCCCCCTCCTTTTTGGTCCATTGGTTTACTCCATCAGATGTTGTTCAAATTCAGTTTTTGTTGTTTTTGCCCCCCTCTTATTGTTTAAAATATTGTCAATAGTCTGTTATGATGCTCTTGGTTTCAAATGCCAGAACAATAAATTCTTCAAATATAACACTTGGGTCTTTTCTCTTTATGAAATTGTATGGAAGCTTGTTTTGTTGAAATGTACCAAAACATGGAGATTTTTTACTGATGGTTTTCTTGTGCTTTGTCCTCTGTTTAAAAGAATAGCAGGAGCTGGAATTATGGTTAACGTGAAATAAACAAGGTATGGAGTGGATCTAAATGCAGCCATGAGCCAAAGTTTATATTTGCATAATGCTCTGAGTTCAAATCAAACATTGAATGTTTTATCAGGAGATGTGTAAACTTTCCACTTGTACTTTGAAAGCAGAAAAACAAATGGTAAACATTAGCATAAATCTGAGGTCTTAATTCACCTTTTTGTGAATCAAGGCCTTTAAAATGTCTTAAATCAGAGCAGAAAGTCTTAAATACTTAGTCATTGCATTAAAACTTGCATGAGGGATTTTCTCAGGTTTTTTTATTGAGCTTCCAAGTTTTTATGACCAAAGTATGTTTGAAAACTTACTGACAGTGTCCTTTGATTAATTACTTAAAATTTCCTGACTTGGTCTGAAAAGGGTCTTTTAAAAGGGATTCTTAAATTTCTCTTCATAAAACCTGCAGAAACCCTGTCTTATTTCATCATCTTGGGGAGGGCCTCTGGTTACAAAGTAGACCAATCACAGCTGATGTGGTCTGAAGACGTGACACCAGTGACTGGTTCTGACTAAGATCAGTCTAACAGCGCAGAACATCAGTTACTGTGCAAGATGAGAGGTTTACTGTTCCTGCTTAGCGCTCTGTTTCTGCTGGAGTCAACAGACGGACACAAAGAATATCATCAACTAAGCCCACATGAGAAAAACATCATTGACAGGGCAATACAACTAGCCAATGAGAAACATGGAAAAACCAAACACCTTGATTTTGCCTACATTTCAAAAGCTGTAAGTTATTTAATTCAAATGTTAAACCTTTATCAAGTTGATGTAATTTGTGTTTGTTTTCTGTGCTTATGCATCTGCCTTAAAGTGCTTGGTAAAAATATTTAAACATCTACATTTAAGGTTGTCATCTTTATGCTTTACATGTATCGCTCCCCTATATGACAGGATTTTTATAGTCGCATGGTTGTGATATTAAAACCCACCTCATGTGACAAGACAACACCAAATGTCCATCGGAAAGACTGTAAAATCCAAGATAAGGCCAGAGTAAGTAGCTTACTCTCACAGAAGGACTTTGATAGTCTAAATGCCTATAGGAGTCATTGTAGAATGTTTTAAAAAAGCTTACAGTTTCACACAGCTCTATTGTATTTTTCTCAGCCTCAAGTTTCTTGTGTTGACTGTCGTGGATCCATGTCCTGTTTACGTAGTTTCAGAGAAAAAGACAAGGTGCTACATCACACATTAGTCACATATTGGGGACAAAGACCTTTATTCACCATCATGATCCAACCTATTTGTTGTCAAGACATTCCTGCACTAAAAGGTTTCAACTGTTCTCATTGCAGATTAAAGAAACTTTGTCCGCATGTTCAAGGAGTCATCTTTATGGGGAAGGACATCCGATGGCACTATCAATAGGAAATGAGCAAGAACTGGATGTCTGGGATGCATCTGATAAATAAAAACGATCGAGGATCTTTGCAACTGGCCATATGATTAAAAAAAAAACTATCCTACTAATGATATGTAACCTATAAAATTGACCTCTCAGGTCAAGTTTCTTGAATTTAATTATGAAGATTAATGTGTATTGTCCAATTATCAGTTTTCTCAATGTGTTTCAATTTAATGACGTAATTTTGAGAGAAATATGGAAAATACAGTAGTTTTCATTAGTACGTAGGCACTCAACAACCGCTGGTTCGGAGGTCGTAAAGTGATTGCTGAGGTGTACGATCAGGAACGGTTTGACAACAGTGACCTCTCTGCATAGACTGTCAAATACATCTTGCCCTACATAACCTTTTCTTCTCTCTCTCCATCTCTCCTTTTCCTCTTTCTCACTTACACAGAAGCAGCCGCCAGCCACTCTTCCCAGTGGTACTGGCTTCTCTTTATAACTTGTAATTATTTTTTATCGATGTTGATATTAATGTCTTTAATTATATTAAAGTCTGTTATGATGCTCTTGGTTTCAAATGCCAGAACAATAAATTCTTCAAATATAACACTTGGGTCTTTTCTCTTTATGAAATTGTATGGAAGCTTGTTTTGTTGAAATGTACCAAAATATGGAGATTTTTTACTGGTGGTTTTCTTGTGCTTTGTCCTCTGTTTAAAAGAATAGCAGGAGCTGGAATTATGGTTAACGTGAAATAAACAAGGTATGGAGTGGATCTAAATGCAGCCATGAGCCAAAGTTTATATTTGCATAATGCTCTGAGTTCAAATCAAACATTGAATGTTTTATCAGGAGATGTGTAAACTTTCCACTTGTACTTTGAAAGCAGAAAAACAAATGGTAAACATGAGCATTAAGTAGCATAAATCTGAGGTCTTAATTCACCTTTTTGTGAATCAAGGCCTTTAAAATGTCTTAAATCAGAGCAGAAAGTCTTAAATACTTAGTCATTGCATTAAAACTTGCATGAGGGATTTTCTCAGGTTTTTTTATTGAGCTTCAAGTTTTTATGACCAAAGTATGTTTGAAAACTTACTGGCATAGTGCACTCAAAAAAGTGCTCATGGGCATTCATTGGATGAACATAAATCACTCATTTTAGATCAATTCAAATATTATACATTTATAAGGAGATGTATTTTTGTTTTTTTGAAGAAATGTAAATTACCTAGGTTGTACATGTAATGAGAGTGAATTTACTTGGATCAATGACTGAAATTTACGTTTGTGGCCTGACCCCGCCTACTGCGCGTGTCACTGAGAGCTGTGGACTGTGTTCGAGAAACTTTTTTTGCCGCCATTGATTGGAGTCGAGAACTTTCGACGGATCCTGCTAAAGTTGGGTGAGTAACGTTATTCAAGACATTTCTAACAATAACAATGCAATTTCATACCCAGTTACAGTTAAAAAAGTATTTTACCCCCTATGTACACTTTGTTAGGCGAAGCTGTATTCCATGGTGAAAAAAAAACGTTTCCGTCGTTGACATTGAAATCAGTAACTTAGTTTTACCATTAGCTTTAAGTCTGTGAGATGTTACAATTGTCTGTATTCTGAGGTGTTTTGTTTTGTGTATTGTTTAAACTATAAGAATCTCATTTTCTGGTGATACAGTAAGGAAGCGATCGCATTACTGACAGTTCTCCGCACTTTGCAACGGTCGTGATATGACGTCACATTCTGCGGCATCTTTTTTAAAAGCATAAATTCAGTAATATATAACAAATAATGATATATATCTAAAATGTAAAAATATACAATCTACTCCAGTGATGGGTCGTTCATTTTGAACGAATCTTTTACTCAGTAATGAGTCGCCAGAGTGATTCGAAGTGCGTTCCAATCGACCGTAACAGAGGCGATTCCGCCATCTGAGTGAGAGATTCGAATCCAAAGGGAGCAAACATGTTTAGTTCGAAGGGCACTGCGAACCATGCTGCGGACGGCATAGGGAATAATGGAACATCCATAGAGAGGTAAATGCGCACCGTGTCACCATCAGTCAACACTTACGATGGTCGACTGGTGGACCTCTTTCATATGATTATGAATGGGTATAACAAAGTAAAAGTGTCCAGAAGAAGCTGAGACTGTCATTTTTTTGTTTGTCTTTATTTACCTGAGGAATGTATTATGAGGCAGCTACAATGCAATTATTATGACCATGGATTAAGAACACATTCACATGATTAACTAATGATTAACTAAATCAACATTCATTTTCATATTGCTTGCAGGCTCATCAAAGTCTCTTCTGCAGTGCCCAAGGAGTTGTTCAAATAAAGATATACAACATTTTGGCTGTGTTGGATGAGGTATGTTATATTTAAGCTATGCTTAAACACATGTAAATATGTATATCCAATTTCTACACATGAACAGCTATTTCTTAACTTTTGTGTATTTTTTTCTAATATTAAAGTGTTAGTTCACCCAAAAATGAAAATTCTGTCAGTAATTACTCTCCCTCATGTTGTTCCAGCCCTCGTAAGACTTTCGTTCATCTTTGGAACACAAATTAAGATATTTTTGAGGAAATCTGACAGCCGTCTCACTCCTTCAAAAGCTTCTATGTTATTTAAGACAATGTTTTAAATAGTCCAAGTGATTACAGTGGCTCAACTTTAAGTTTATCAAGCCACGCAAATTTTTAGCATCTTTTAGTGCGCAAACAATATACGACTTCAGTCATTACTCCAAAATAACAACTTTATTCAACTATTCATTTTCTTCTATGTGTGCCTCTGAGTGAGTTCACATAGAGCTGGTAAGTCCCGCCCCTTCCGCTAACCCCGCTGGACCTCTAGGTTGAAAAATCGTCAATGCAAGTGAATGGGAGAAAATAATTATTTTCTGGTCCCGTTTGAATTGTGCCATGAATGTGAACATATGTTGTCTGTGAATTTTTTTATATAATCTTTCGTGTGAAGAATGCTACAATTTAGCGGGTAGAAGTTTGATACTAGGGCTGGGTAAAAAATATCGATTTCTCGATTTTAATCGATTCTCATTTTTACGAAACAATATCGATTCTTAAATCCCAAGAATCGATTAGTCATCCTGTTTTCAGTTGATGAATGAATGGATCATTGTTGCGCGCATCCCATCCAATAAATCACAATAATCTTTGTGCTTTGTTATTATTGATATGAAACAAAGTGTCAGATTTCAAATTACGTCCATTTTCTTACGAAATTCAAAAACATAATTACCGTTTTGGCGCTGTGGCGCAGCTCAGCTCAAGAGAAGCAACAGAAGCAACGGATCAACTCTTCCGCATTAATAACACCAGTTACAGCTCGAAATAAACATGAGTTAGCTTCTGAAAGTGTGTTAAAAGATAGAGTACAACTTATCGAAGTCCGTATCATGTCTCATGGAATCGCTCAATCAGTGTTTCAACCGTGCAAAGACGTTAGTAAACAATGTCATGTAACGTCACATTTACCTCAGAAAAAACATATCCAGTGACCATAAACTCGTTAGTCAGCTAGAAAAGTTAACTCTAGAGAGAGAGGAGCATTTTGTTAAATATATGCACCATATTATATATTCATTATAATTTTTAATGTTCTTCAATATTTAATGCATGTTTGAATAAATCTGGAAAGTTTTTTTATGACAGCCATCATTTAAAATTTTATATAATTTCATATAACTTTATTATTATAAAAATAAATAAAAGTGTATTTTAAGTGTTTGTATACAAATCAGTTAATTTACCTTCAACATTATAGTAGGCTAATGAAGCCTATAGGCTACAACTGACTCCCATGGTTTACAGCATTAGTTAAGAGATTTGTTTTCCTTGAGAAAATTTGCAATGTATTGTACCTGATATCCAAAATAATCGATATTGAATCGAATTGAATCGTAATCGAAATCGAATCGAATTGCAAGCTTGTGAATCGAAATCGAATCGAATTGTGAAATTTGTGTCAATACCCAGCCCTATTTGATACGGTTAGACTTTGTGTGAGAGGACTTTGTGGACTACAACTCTTCGCTGCTTTCGACGTGTTTGAAACGTCACCACCACTCGCACACGGACACTAGCTCACGGATCCCGCTAAACATGGCTGTGTCTTTGGTGCACATCACCGCCTTCTTTCAGGGAGAGGACAAAATCGTTGAGGTTGGCGAAAACCATGGGTAAGTCAACATTATGGGGTGACGTCACATAGGCGACATGTAGTCTTTCTCGTTATGTCTTTTCCACAACTGCTAGCCGAAGAATCATACCATATAGTGTCAAACTCGTAACATGAAAAGTTATATAAAAAATTCACAGACAACATATGTTCACATTCATGGCACAATTCAAACGGGACCAGAAAATAATTATTTTCTCCCATTCACTTGCATTGACGATTTTTCAACCTAGAGGTCCAGCGGGGTTTTACGGAAGGGGCGGGACTTACCAGCTTTATAGTGCAACAACGCAGCGCTTATGTGTTGTATGTCACATGCATCACACACATGACCAGCGTCAGCCAATAGTGAGCCTACGTTCTGACGTACAACCCACCGCGCTGCGCTGTTACACTATGTGAACTCACTCAGATGCCCACATAGAAGAAAATGAATAGTTAAATAAAGTTGTTATTTTTGTATGTTTTTTGCACACTAAAAGTATTTGTGTCGCTTGATAAACTTAAAGTTGAGCCACTGTAGTCAATTTGACTATTTTAAACATTGTTTTTACTAACTTTCTGGTCTGGCAAGTTTCGATTACAAAGAAGCCTATGAAAGAGTGAGACAGCCCTCAGATTTCATCAAAAATATCTTAATTTGTGTTCCGAAGATGAACGAAAGTCTTACGGGGTTGGAAAAGCATGAGGATGAGTTACTGTACGTTCACATGGCCGCCGGCGAGAGCGGCAAAATTCACTCCCGCCGCCCTGCCAAGGACGCTGGAGAAAGATTCGGGGACGCTCCGATGCTCTGACGTAGAACCAAGGCTATCTTTTGATCCAAAATACCACAAAAACAGTAATCCACATATCCAGGATCCACATTCTTTAAATTGTAATTTATTCCTGTGATCAAAGCTGAATTTTCAGCATCATTACTCCAGTCTTCAGTGTCACATGATCCTTCAGAAATCACTCTAATATGCCGATTTGCTGCTCAAACATTTATTATTATCAATGTTGAAAGCAGTTGTGTACAATTTCTTTTCACGATTCTTTGAGGAATAGAAAATTCAAAAGAATAGCATTTATCTGAAATAGAATAAACATAATATTAATAACATAACATAATAAATGTCTATACTGTCACTTTTGATTTATTTAATGCATCCTTTCGGAATAAAATTATTAATTTCTTTCCAAACGGTATAAGATAATGTTATAAAAGCTTTTATGTGACACTGAAGACTGCAGTAATGATGCTGAAAATTCAGCTTTACCAACACAGAAATAAATTGCATTTTAAAATATATTAAAAAAGAAAAGTTATTTTAAATTGTAAAAATATCTCACAATATTACTGTTTTTGGATTAAATAAATGAAGCCTTGGTGAGCAGAAGAGACTTATTTTAATACATTTATATATATATATATATATTTCTGTTTGTAATGCAAGTTTAGTGGGATGTTTTGTTGTTTTGACCATTACACACACACTGTTTGTGTTTCTTGTGTTCTCCAATTTCAAGGATTGTGAGAAGGCTGAGAAAGCAAGCTGAGATGGTCCTAAGGATCTGTGTGGTCCATGCGGAGGGTGCACAACAACCACCAAAAGAAGTGTCAATTGTAATTCAGACTGTGCTGTGTGCCATCACTTTGCTTATGGACATAATTTATTCTCTGGATCTGAGGTACCCATCCAACCTGCAGCATACTTTCGAGGTCTTTCAAAAACTGAATCTGGATGGACAAAGGCTAGCTGAAGATGTTTGGTTTGAGTAGATCAGTTTTTAGTTGTTTTTTTTTAGTTTTGTCTGCATTTCTGTTATAACTGTTTATAGCATTATGAAATGAATAAACTGTTTGACTTGCTATTTGATTTGTTTGCTTTTTTGGTGTGCATACTGTAATGGCATATTTTTAATGTATGCAACAATGTGAAAGACATGCATGGAAGCAATTCTATGATCAGCACAATATAGTCAATTTTGAATATTTGCCATTCTGTTAGACCTATAGAAAAACACATTGGTCAGTGTAATACATAAGTTATATTTTACTTTGGAAAAATTACATTAGTTCAATGTAATACAGTAAGTTTGACTTTCAAGGAAAATTACATTAGGTCAATGTAATACAGTTAAGTTTAATTTTCAAAAAAATTACATTAGGTCAATGTAATACAGTTAAGTTTAATTTTCAAAAAAATTACATTAGGTCAATGTAATACTATTAAGTTTGATTTTGAGGAAAATTACATTAGGTCAATGTAATTGTGATAATTCAGATAGAAATAGTTTGATTACATCCGACAGACATGATTACAAACAGATTTATCAATGTAGTAATTTTATGTGGAAATTTGCCACATGATTAATATACATTCAACTGATGAGGTATTTTTTTGAGTGTGTGTCCTTTGATTTATTCTTTAAAATGTCCTGACTTGGTCTGAAAAGGGTCTTTTAAAAGAGAGTCTTAAATTTCTCTTCATAAAACCTGCAGAAACCCTGTCATATTTCATCATGTTGGGGAGGGCCTCTGGTACAAATTAAACCAATCACAGCTGATGTGGTCTGTAGACGTGACACCAGTGACTGGTTCTGACTAAGATCAGTCTAACAGCGCAGAACATCAGTTACTGTGCAAGATGAGAGGTTTACTGTTCCTGCTTAGCGCTCTGTTTCTGCTGGAGTCAACAGACGGACACAAAGAATATCATCAACTAAGCCAAAATGAGAAAAACATCATTGACAGGGCAATTCAACTAGCCAATGAGAAATATGGAGCCAAACACCTTGATTTTGCCTTGATTTTAAAAGCTGTAAGTTATTTAATTCACATTTGATAATTTTACTGTAAATTTATAATTTTACTGTAATTTGTTTGTTTTGATTTTGTTTTCTGTGCTTATGCATCTGCCTTAAAGTGCTTGATAAAAATAGTTAAACTACATGTAAGGTTGTCATCTTTATGCTTTACCTGTCTCTTTCCTCTATATGACAGAATCATGACAAGCACATGCTTCATGTGCTATTAAGATCCACCTCATGTGACAAGACGAAACCGAGTGTCCATCGGGAAGAATGTAAAATCCAAGATATGGCAAGAGTAAGTCTCTACTCACTCAGGATCTTAAATTTAATTGTCAAAATGCCTATAGGAGTCATTGTAGAATATATTTTAAAAAAGCTTACAGTTTCACACAGCTCTATTGTGTTTTTCTCAGCCTCAAGTTTCTTGTGTTGACTGTGATGGATCCATGTCCTGTGTACTTCTCAGAGAAACAAACAAGGTACATCACATATTAGTCACATATTGGGGACAAAGACCTTTATTCACCATCATGAACCAACCTATTTGTTGTATAAGATATTCCTGCACTAAAAAGTTTTAACTGTTCTCACTGCAGATTAACGAAACTGTATCCAAATGTTTGCATGGCTCATCAGGGAAGACTGATGCACGTCATCCTGGGGGAGCACATACATTGTTCGTAAAAGCAGAAAATGAGCAAAAAACTGGATGTCTGGGATGCATCTGAGAAATAAAAACGATCGGGGATCTTTGCAACTGGCCATATGATTTAAAAAAATATATATATATACTAATGAAATGTAACCTATAAAATTGACCTCTCAGACCAAGTTTCTTTATCTAAAATTTTATTATGATGATTAATGTGCATTTTTGCTCAACTGCCAGTTTTCAGTTGTCATGATGTAATTTTGAGTTAAAGCCACACTAGGTAAGAATTCCGTTTTGGTCAAACAACGACCCCTAGAGTCGCTGTGGACTACTTGTATTTAACGTTACTGTCGTAAATACCACTCACGCAGAGCAGTCTCTTCACTCACGGCCTGATCCCCTCTCCCCTGTATACCGGTCCCTGTTCAGTCGGATGGAAGCTTTAACGAGTGGCAATAAGGTGTGGCCCCTTTAAGAGCTGCGCGCGCCCTGTTTAACTGACTCGGCACAGTCTGTATTGTATGTGCGCCTCGAACACCCCGTAAGCGGGTTGTTTCTGTTTGATGCTCATTCTTGTCCTATTTTTGTCTATCAAGTAATGCTGTGGACGGTAAAACGTGTGACAGACAGTTACACGAGTTCGATTGGGGAATAAACACAACGCGTTTCAAATCGTCGGACATCGAGCTAGCCTCCGAAGATGTCTAAGTTACTAATCCATCAACAAGAACGCTGTGCTTTTTAGCTCACACCAACGAGTGAAAGCTTGTCCGAGTGATAAACAATATAAGCAATATACTTTCAAGTCCAACAGCATGCGAGGACGTGTTGGGGGAAGTGAGGTAGCCTATGCCGTAAAGCAGTCGAATTTTGTAGTTCTTTCTGTGCGCGGGTGTTACTACCCGAACCCCGAAGTTTAAAAGTACGATTAAAAACTATACAGACCACGTCAGGCTATGGCAGACGTGTCATTCAACCTATTGTAAG
This sequence comes from Squalius cephalus, assembly GCF_949319135.1. Lineage (NCBI taxonomy): Eukaryota > Metazoa > Chordata > Actinopteri > Cypriniformes > Leuciscidae > Squalius > Squalius cephalus. The sequence continues at coordinate 30,951,088 of NC_137128.1, read as the reverse complement.
TCGATGTACCATCACAAGAGTCTTGGAAATATATTATGAAGGTTGAAATGTTACCTAGTGCTGCTTTAAATATGGAAAATACAGTAGTCTACATTAGTACGTCCTGTATTGAATAACATACAAGTCAAATTAATAATTGTTTAAAAATGTCTAAATATTCTTCATAGAAGACATTGTAAAATTGTCCCCAGGTTTCCATTAATAAAATGTTACAAATCTTGATCTTTAGACAATTTATTGGCACTGAATTTGAGAGGTCCAATATAATCTTGAAAAGATCTGTAAACAGATGTCCTGCAGTGTGACACTGTTATTATTTCGGTTTTCATTGTGTTTTAAATTGATGTAGATCAATACAAATTATATTAAGGGACTTGAAGGTCAAATGCTAACTGTTGGCTTTGTTAAGGAATTATTTTTTTTTAATTAAATTAATCATAACTAACATTCCTTTTTCTTTCAGGATTAACATATATATATGCTTTTGAAAACTAAATATCCCCAACACTTCTGCCAAAGTGTGTCTGAATATGTAACAAAAGGGGAAACAAAACTTGACAGCTGTCTAAATATATAACCTGATTTGAGTAACAAGCTGAAGGAATCAAATAATCCAGATTTGCTTTTACGTAGTAACAGAAGGGTTTGCTGAATTATACTAGAACTAATCATATTGTAGAAAAATGATGTAATAAATCATGTCACCTTTTGCATGCTCCTATTCTATAAAAACGGTTGTACACTTTTTGTGGAGGGGATTCTCCCTGAAAGTGGTCTGAGATCCTCCCGGCCATGATTAAAGCATATTCGAAGGCATTGTCTGGAGTCTGTCTGATTACTGTTGCGCATCTTACTTCTATTCTCAAGTGATAGTGCTGAAGGGGAACACCATTATTCCCAAATGATAATGTTCATAAGGGACGGAACATTGTCCGACTCAAACAGGTTGAAGTGGAGACGGCTAGTAGAGCATACATTTGTCAAAGTCAGGTGTATAGGGGAATTTCTACCACATCATTTTCATATATTAACTGAGAAGTTACAGGGAATATTTACCCCTTTTACAAAAACGTATTTATCACACTGCATGACAGATGAAATGAACTAGTGAAATCAAGAACGTTATTAAAAGTAAAAAACAACAACGGAATTGGTTATAGCGTACCTTTCACAACCATATGTAACAATGCGTTTATTTCTATAATAAGTTGCTGTATTTTACAGTTGTTCTTTATCGCTTTGGCTAAATTCTCAAATGAGACTTTTTTCTTCTCAAAACAATAAAGTCTCTGAACAATTAGTTACGCATGTACTACATTTCTATATGAGACACAATGCACTATATATATATATATATATATATATATATATATATATATATGTATATATATATATATATATATATATATATATATATATATATATTTTTTTTTTTTTTTTTTTTTTTTTTTTTAAACCTGCATGTTATTACAACTAATTACAGTTTTTCTCATTTGCCAAGACACACTAAATGAAACTGGGATCCGCTTGATCTTCATCATCACATTATTAGCACAGCAGAAGTCTTCTCTTGCAAATGTTTTAACACTTTTTAATTTGTTTCACACATTTTCACACCCTTAGTCAAAACAGTTACCACAGATCTCATTGAAAGACCCCGAACTTATTGGATTCACTGTGTTGAACAAAAGGAAAACATCTATTCACAGCTCATAGAAAGTACTTGCATAATTATAAATCTCTATGCACCTGTGTGAAACTCATTTGCACAACTCTTCAATCAGCAATCAGTCCTCATCCATCTATAAAAGATGCCACCTCTGTGTTGCTATTTGCAAGCATGGAACAAAGAGGCCATAGGCACGGAAGGAGAGTAAGATGCCATGGCAGAGGGGCCCGAGGAAGAGGAGCCCGTATGCGTGGTGGAGGAGCTGCAGCAGCAAGAGGACGAAATCAAGCTCAAGTTTCAAATGAAATTCGGGCAACAATTATTGACCATGTCATCAATCATGGCTTGTCCTTAGAGAGGCTGGACAAAGGGTCCAGCCCATTCCGAGTCGGAGCACTGTGGCATCTATTGTCAGGCTTTTTCAGAATGAGAACAGGTAATTCGCAGTGTTACTGTAATGTATACCACTGTGTATTTCAGCTTTACTGTATTGCCCTGTTAGCAGATCAAACTTTGTCTAATGCAGATGTTTTATCAATCCCATTTATGTGACTGTCATACAGTAATGTCAATTTTGACATGCTTTTTGCTTTTACTTTATAGAATCCACACACTACCACACACTGGTGGCAGAGGAAAGATATTTAGTATTGAACAGGAGTCTGCCATTGTAGATATGGTAGTGGCAAACAATGGACTGCCAGGGATGGATACGCCATGCAAGTAGGTATTTCCCTCGGTGCATTGCAAGGGAAACATTCAATGCAATGTTGAGAACCTGTGGCATAATCGTCAAGAACGAATGGACTAAATGTGAAAGATAAAATATATCTATATATATATATCTATATATCTATATATATATTAAAGGTATTTCCACCCATAAGTTTCCTTTTGGTTTCCTTTTTTTTCCAGTAGGCCTATCCATTGGAGTTTGTAAAGTATCATATTTCATATTGATGGCTGTATTTTGTATTTTGTTGTCCATTGTGTAATGATTGATTGAAAGAATAAATTAATTTGACCACAAGTTGTGGTGTTTGATGGAAATATTTGCTTATGTTGCATGTTTTTAATGTTTTGTGAGTGTTAGAGCATTTTGCTAACAAAATTAGTCATTTTGGCCATTGAGCTTCAGTTTTATCCTGTGTGTTAACTGTTTTGAAAATGTGATGTCAGAGTGGGCAAATGTGTTTAAGCAATCGAGAAAAACTGTAAATCTAGAATTACCAAGCCTGTCCCTAACCTTACCCGTATGCCATCTCAATAGCAGCAAAAGTGTTTTTCAACACAATATGAGCACAATAACAATGACCAAATGTCCATTTTCTTTTTGTGTACTACAGTAATGACTTTTCCTAGTAAATTTTTACCTACTGCTGAAATCTGTATCTAAAAAACTCAGTGTGACACACAAGAACATTCAGCTAAAACTGACATTCTTGTATAGTGTGTAGAAAACAGTCAGTGTCAACTAAAAAGTAGAAAGCACATGCAATTTGTATTTAACAAATATTTCCATGGTGAAAAAACATCTAAACATTTTGACCAGTTTGGCTCACATGATGACAAAAATACTTTTTATTTTGGTGGCACTGGCCAATTTACTGACACAAAAACTAGGTTTTGAAGTATGAATGAAATGTTTTGGGTGAGTAACTACATTTTGCAGACATGCAATAGAGTTCTGATGCTCCAGCAAACATTTGTGACAATTGAGATTACAGTTTAGAGAATGTTAAAACTGTTTCAAAAAAGGGGCCAAAGCAATTGAGAAAAACTGTAAATAACTATAAGTAACCATTTATAATATCATTTAACCACTTATAACCCTTTTACACAAGTAAAAAGAACGATTCAAGTCCACTGGCCGTCAAAATAATTCTAATTAATTTTTATTTATGTGTTCACTGAATAAATGATTCACAGGATCAATACTGGAGAGACTTTGGCTTTAAAGACCATTTGTTTCAGTAATGCCATATCTTTACAAAACGTCCCAGAATACACCCTAAAAACTAAATAAAGGCCTCTGCTCAAATGTTTTCTTTTTTGCAGCCTTGCATTTATTGCATGGCAACCTGTAGAGAATGTAGAAAGAAATCATATTATTTGTTTATTAATTAAAAACGCACATTTTTGACTTTGTCCATGTGACCTCAATCTCTAAAAGGTCAGATTTCCTTACTTCCAATTAGCAGAGTTCTGATTTTGTCTCTGAAATATCAGGGTTATTTTAAATGAAGGTGATTTACAGGGCTTGAAATATCAGTGACTTTCTACAATTTTATCAGTTTTCATGACAAATCATGGAGCTTTCTATAATAAATATTACGTTTTAGTTAAAAAGTGGCTATGCTCAGTGCAAAAATATCTATTTTTCAATTGAAAAATATTTTTAACAAATTAAATTAATTGTTATGAAATATTAGGAAATAATGTTATTATAATAATCATTCAAGAAAAGAAAAAATTAAAAGCCTGAACACAATATAAAAATATATTTAAGAGAAAAGAAGGTGCAACAAGCGCTTAATGCAAACACAAAATACAATTACTGTGCCAGCTCAAGTGTAAGCTGTTATTAAAGCAAAAGTACATGGAAATACGAAGTAAATTATTTACAAATTTGAAAAATGTTTTTTTATTTTTTATTGTTTAACATAACAAAACAATAGAACAGTGACAGAGTACATTCCAACATAAACCATAGATACATGCATCATCAACAAACAACAACAAAAAATAGGTTCATGTTGACCTGCCAAGGTTTTGCAAAAAGATATGTGAAATCCTGGGAACTATGTAAGGGATAATGTAGAGCGAGGTGGTTGTTATAGCGAATACAACCCCGACATGCTGATCGGGACCCAGACGCGAAGCGGAGGGGTCTTGAATCAACATGAAGGGGTTGTATTCGCTATAACAACCAGCTCGCTCTACATTATCCCGCTTATTACATGGCTAACCACCAAACAAATCAATAATTTGACATAAAATATTGATTTAAAAAGGAGTTTATTGATTTAAAAACGATTGTATTGCTTCCACTAAAGAAAATAGTCTGTTCCGTCTCTACGGTTAGAATCTTGCGTCCATAGCAACGCTCTGTTTTTCATGGCAACGGTGTGTTATCCTTAGCAGTGGTCTGTTATCAAGAAATAACAGACCGCATTCTACATTAGAATTCAACCAAATGTAATAAATACTAATATACTAAATACTACCTATATGCTAAAAAAAGGGGTCCATGTCTAATAAAATGTAACCATTTTCCCTTTTGACCAGTAAGTAATATTTTACAGTGAAAGAAAATCAAATATCACATCACTTTATGCCACTGATGGCGGTTTACACATGCACTTACACATTACTGGTGTGCATCTTGAGACAAAACAATGGCACTGATATATTATAAGATATGTCAGTGCAGGATACGTTCCGTTAAAACAGCTCAAATATGCATTTAGGCTGGGCCTAGGCTTAAGCATTGTCTGTGAAACTGCCGGTTAATCTCTTACAAATCTGTACCCAATAGGCTTTAATATGTATGCATTTCCAAGTGTTTGAATGATAGCAACACCTCTTTTTATCAAACAGATCCTTTATAGTGGTTATACCAACGTCTCTCTACAACGTGAAACCATTATCCATTATTCCAGGCTGAAAATCAAAATGTCCCTGTATTGGAGTAATAGGCGACAGAGTTTTGGCTTTTCCTTCCCAACTCCTGATTAACTTCCACGCATGTAATGTGTTACTAACAATCCTGTTCTGCCCTAGACCAGATATTTTTTAACGTCTAAAACAAAAGGAAGACAGGCCAATGAGATTGGTAAACAATTGCCTAAGTGATTCAATGTCCAACCAAACTGAATCTGGATCATCTTCACCCATTCAAAAATATACCGCAACTGTGATATCCGGAATCGCAAGACATCCTTTATTTCTGGGAAGTTGCATCTTAGTCAGTTTCAGTCTTTTTTTCTTCCGATTCCCAATAAAAGAGCTGAACTAGCCATTAATACGTTTATTTATAGTGCAATTTAGAAGAATTGGGATCATGTGATCATCTTAAGAGGCATCACTATTGTTATTGATTACACCTCTGCCTTTAATACTATGCAGATACATTTACTCTTGGAACGTCTCCTTGTTAGGTGTAAATGGAGGAATAGTACATTGGATAAAGAATTTTTTAACAAGACCACAGCGAGTTGTGTTCGGGGGTTTAAATCAGATATTATGTTTTTAAACACGGGGGCACCCCAAGGATGTGTCCTGTCACCTCTTTTATTTTCTGTTTATACAAGTGGTATAAGAGTGCAGCATGAGAATTATAAATTATACAAATACGCTGATGAAGGTTTTGAAATTAGAAAAATGGTGTGAAGCAAGTTCCTTATTGATTAATGTAAGTAAAACAAAAGAGTTGATTTTAAATTATTCAGAGCCTGTAACAGAAATAATGTTATATGATCAAACAGTTGAAATTGTGAAGACTTTCAAGTATTTGTTAACCATGATTGACTGTAAATTGAATTTTTCTGATAATGTGAATCTTATTTGTAAGAAAGCAAATCAAAGGCTATTCTTGCTAAGGAAATTGAGAGAATTTTCTGTAAGTCAGGATGTTCTGCAAAGAGTTTATATAAGTTTAATTGAGAGTGTTTGATATAATATAACTGTGTGGTTTGGACAAGTTACATCTGTGAATAAAGTAAAATTAGACAGAATTACAAGAGGAGCAGGAAAAATGATAGAATCTAAGCAAAAATCAGTCGCACAGTTATATCAAAGTGCTGTTCAGAGAAAAGCCTTGACTATAGCAAGAGACACAACACACCCCTTGAATCATGTTTTTGAATTATTGCCATCACGTCGTTGCTACAGAACACCAAAAGCGATCAAAGCAATATATAAACAAACTTTTGTACCAAATGCAATAAGTCTTTTGAATAAGAGGAAGGAGATGTGAATATTTTTTAAATTGAATGTATATTGTGTATTGTTAATTGTTTTGTGATTGTATGGCGAGACCAAAGACCAATTTTCAGCTAAGGCTGAACAATAAAGTACTACTAACTAACTAACTAACTAACTAACTAACTAACTAACTAACTAACTAACTAACATTATTGCTCATACTTATTATTATTAGTGGTGCTTGCCAAAGGCAAGGCATCACTAGTGTTCTCTTGTATACTTATTCTTCTTTCTTTTTTTATTACAGACAAAAGTTTGGCGCGTAACTCCTTGGCCGTACTAAAGGCACTCGTTATTAAAGATTTTAAGAGCTCTATAAAAACTCCATAGTAACCATCTTTGACAACTACCAACCACCTAGTAACACCATAGCAACCACCAAAAATACCTTAGCAACCACCCTGAACACCCTAGCAATGTCTAGAAACGCTCTAGTAACCACCCAAAATACACTAGCAACCACCCAGAACACCCTAGCAAACGCATAGCAATGACCTACAACCACCCAGAAAACCTTAGCAACCCACTAGAAACACCCTATAGCAACTGTGCCGAAGTTTGCCACTGCAAGCACCACTCACATTTTCTTCAGGAAATGCACATTCTAGAAAGTACAGAGCAGAAAGTCTTAAATACTTCATCATTAAATCTTGCATGAGGGATTTTCTCATGTTTCATTTTAAAATTTCTGCACCATGTGGCTTAGATTTAATAACTGTCTGTAACTCTGCTTAGAGGAACTTGATAAACATCCGCGCAGTTTCATCTTTTTTGAACACTGCGGCTTTGAGATGTTAAATTGGTGTATTAAATTGAGTATTTGCAATGCTAGTTTTAGAAATGCTTTTAGTTTCAAATGGTTCACCACCTTATAAGTTGGGTTGGAGTCATGCTGGTCTTTATATTATAATGGCTAATCTAAAGACATTTAGATTGACAAATCAGAATGTTCTAATAAGAAAATTAAAGGTTTTTTATTGAGCTTCATTTTTTTTATGACCAAAGTATGTTTGAAAACTTACTGGCATAGTGTGTCCTTTGATTTATTCTTTAAAATGTCCTGACTTGGTCTTAAAAGGGTCTTTTCAAAGGGAGTCTTCAATTTCTCTTCATAAAACCTGCAGAAACCCTGTCATATTTCATCATGTTGGGGAGGGCCTCTGGTTACAAATTAAACCAATCACAGCTGATGTGGTCTGTAGACGTGACACCAGTGACTGGTTCTGACTAAGATCAGTCTAACAGCGCAGAACATCAGTTACTGTGCAAGATGAGAGGTTTACTGTTCCTGCTTAGCGCTCTGTTTCTGCTGGAGTCAACAGACGGACACAAAGAATATCATCAACTAAGCCAAAATGAGACAAACATCATTGACACAGCAATACAAGTAGCCAATAAGGAACATGGAGAAACCAAACACCTTGATTTTGCCTTCATTTTAGATGCTGTAAGTTATTTAATTCTTTTTTGATAATTTGATAATTTTACTGTAAATTTATAATTTTATTGTAATTTGTCTGTTTTGATTTTGTTTTCTGTGCTTATGCATCTGCCTTAAAGTGCTTGATAAAAATAGTTAAACTACATGTAAGGTTGTCATCTTTATGCTTTACCTGTCTCTTTCCTCTATATGACAGAATTCTGACAAGCGCATGCTTCATGTGCTATTAAGATCCACCTCATGTGACAAGATGACACAGAGTGTCCATCGGAAAGACTGTAAAATCCAAGATAAGGCACGAGTAAGTCTCTACTCACTCAGGATCTTAATAGTCAAAATGCCTATAGGAGTCATTGTAGAATATGTTTTAAAAAAGCTTACAGTTTCACACAGCTCTATTGTGTTTTTCTCAGCCTCAAGTTTCTTGTGTTGACTGTCGTGGATCCATGTCCTGTGTACTTCTCAAAGAAACAGACAAGGTACATCACACATTAGTCACATATTGGGGACAAAGACCTTTATTCACCATCATGAACCAACCTATTTGTTGTATAAGATATTCCTGCACTAATATATTTTAACTGTTCTCATTGCAGATAAAAAAAATGAAATCCGAATGTTTAAATCCCTCAAAGCGTTTTGCTGGGGAAGGACATCTGTTGTCACATAAAGCAGGAAATGGGCAACAAACTGGATGTCTGGGATGCATCTGAGAAATAAAAACGATCGAGGATCTTTGCAACTTTGCAATATATGAAAAAAAAACCCTGCCCATTTAAAAAAACAAACAAAAAACAAAAAAAACTAATGATATGTAACCTATAAAATTGACCTCTCAGGCCAAGTTTCTTTATCTAGAATTTAATTATGAAGATTAATGTGTATAGTCCAATTATCAGTTTTCTCAATATGTTTCAATGTTATGATGTAATTTTGAGAGAAATATGGAAAATACAGTAGTCTTCATTAGTACGTCCTGTGTTGAGTAACATACAAGTCAGATTAATAATTATTTAAAAATGTTTAAACATTCTTCATAGAAGACCTTGTAAAATTGTCCTCAAAGTTTACATGAATGAAATGTTACAAATCTGGATCTTTAGACGATTTATTGGCACTGAATTTGAGAGGCCCACTTTAATCTTTAAAAGATCTGTAAACAGATGTCCTGCAGTGTGACACTGTTATTTAGTTATTTCGGTTTTCATTTGTGTTTTAAATTGATGTAGATCAATACAAATTATAGGAACTTGAAGGTCAAATGCTAACTGTTGGCTTTGTTAAGGAATTTTTTTTAATTAAATTAATCATAACTAACATTCCTTTTTCTTTCAGGATTAACATATATATGCTTTTGAAAACTAAATATCCCCAACACTTCTGCCAAAGTGTGTCTGAATAATGTAACAAAAGGGGAAACAAAACTTGACAGCTGTCTAAATATATAACCTCATGACTTGAGTAACAAGCTGAAGTAATCAAATAATCCAGATTTTTTTTTAACCTATAGTAACAGAAGGGTTTGCTGAATTATAAAGAACTAATCATATTGTAGAAAAACGATGTAATAAATCATGTCACCTTTCTCATGCTCCTATTCTATAAAAACGGTTGTACACTTTTTGTGGAGGGGATTCTCCCTGAAAGTGGTCTGAGATCCTCCCGGCCATGATTAAAGCATATTCAAAGGCATTGTCTGGAGTCTGTCTGATTACTGTTGCGCATCTTACTTCTATTCTCAAGTGATAGTGCTGAAGGGGAACACCAGAGACCTTATTCCCAAATGATATTGTTCATAAGGGACAGAACATTGTAGAGCATATTTGTCACCAGAATTTCTACAGCTTTAAAGCTGTAAAATGGCATATCAATATTACATCTGAATGACAATGTCTGATACTTGTGTACAGTATCATATGAAACATGCAAAGCTACTTTTCAAGCAATTTAAAGTAATTCCATTTAAAGCAACATTTTTCAAACTGTTATTCTGCATACATTCTTTTCATAACTGAGAAGTTACAGGGAATATTTACCCCTTTTACAAAAATGTATTTATCACACTGCATGACAGTTGAAATGAACTAGTGAAATCAAGAAGGTTATTAAAAGTAAAAAACGGAATTGGTTATAGCATACCTTTCACAACCACCGCGTTTATAAGTTGCTGTATTTACAGTTTTTCCTTATCGCTTTGGCTAAATTCTCAAATGAGACTTTTTTTTTTGCTGAAAACAATAAAGTCTCTGAACAATTAGTTTCTTGTTCACATCAGATTTGGATTTCTTTTTAAGCAAATGACATGTGTTTTGGCACGTGTGCAAAAGAGTTAGTACAATTTGCACAACATCTAAAAGCACAGGGCTTGTTGATCAAAAGTTGATTCTCAGTGAAACTGTCAAACTCTTCACAACTTCTAAACATTCTTTTATCATGTGAGCCTTCATATGCAATATGATCCATTCAATTATCAAAATCTGTCAGACATGCATGTAAATTTCATAAATACCTATGACATGGAATATTTGTAAAATGTGCTGAATTGGCAAATGGCCTGCCATTGTAATTAAATAGAAATGACAATATTACCAATCAAGTTTGGAAGCATAGGCTATATGTGCAACCAGCAACTGTGAATTTTCAGTTTACATTTACTACATTTCTACAAATATGTGCTGTATAAATAAAAATGTTCAGTCCCACTTTATATTAGCTGTCTTTAACTACTATGTACTAACATTTAAATGAATAAATTGACACAATGCACTAATTGTGTACATTTTTACATTTTACTCATTTTTTTAAAACCTGTATGTTATTACAGCTAATTAAATCTAGAATTACCAAGCCTGTCCCTAACCTTTCCCGTATCCCATCTCAATAGCAGCATAAGTGTTTTTCAATACAATATGAGCACAATAAGTTCACTGTACTTTTTTTTTAATGTAAGTACATAGTAGATAAGGACACCTAAAATAAAGTTTGACCAAATGTCCATTTTCTTTTTGTGTACTACAGTAATGACTTTTCTTAGTAAATTTTTACCTACTGCTGAAATCTGTATCTGAAAAGCTCAGCGTGATACACAAGAACATTCAGCTAGACAAAACTGACATTCTTGTATAGTGTAGAAAACAGTCAGTGTCAACTAAAAAGTAGAAAGCACATGCAATTTGTATTTAACAAATATTTCATGGTGAAAAAACATCTAAACATTTTGACCAGTTTGGCTCACATGATGACAAAAATACTTTTTATTTTGGTGGCACTGGCCAATTTACTGACACAAAAACTAGGTTTTGAAGTATGAATTAAATTTTTTGGGTGAGTAACTACATTTTGCAGACATGCAATAGAGTTCTGATGCTCCAGCAAACATTTGTGACAATTGAGATTACAGTTTAGAGAATGTTAAAACTGTTTCAAAAAAGGGGCCAAAGCAATTGAGAAAAACTGTAAATAACTATAAGTAACCATTTATAATATCATTTAACCACTTATAACCCTTTTACACAAGTAACAAGAACGATTCAAGTCCACTGGCCGTCAAAATAATTCTTATTAAGTTTAAAATAGTGAAATATTAAGAGATAACAAAAATAATACCAGTGAATAATGTCATATCTGACAAAAGGTTCATAGATGGATGGATGGATAGATAGATGGATGGATGGATGGATGGATGGATGGATGGATGGATGGATGGATGGATGGATGGATGGATGGATGGATGGATGGATGGATGGATGGATGGATGGATGGATAGATAGATAGATAGATAGATAGATAGATAGATAGATAGATAGATAGATAGATAGATAGATAGATTTGCAGATAGCATTGATACTTCAGCTGTCTAGTTTCGTTTCCCCTTTTTTATACACAGTCATGCAAAAAATGTAGGAGTCTATTTTGATCCTCTTCTCCTATTTGACAAGCATGTAAATGCAGTTGTAAAGAACAGCTTCTTTCAACTCAGATCTGTAGCAAAAGTAAAACACTTTCTTTCTAGTAAAGACCTTGAAATTGTGATTCATGCACATTTCCTCTTGACTTGATTACTGTAACTCTCTGTATGTTGGCCTACCTCAATCTACACTGGCTCGGTTGGTGGTTCAAAATTCAGCAGCCAGATTGTTAACAGGAACTAAGAAAAGCGATATCTCCCCTGTCCTTGTCTCATTGCATTAGTTACCTATAAAATTTAGAGTCGACTTTAAGATTCCTCTTTTTGCATACAAGGCACTGCACAATTCGGCCCCGAATTGTGATCTTATTAAGCCAAACACAGCCTCTAGATCACTGATCACTGTTCATTTTGTGAACAGAACTGTCACTCGTTCATAAATCAAAAGGTGATTGAGCTTTCTCTGTAGTCTCCCCAAAGCTTTGGAACAGTCTACCTTTGAACATCAAGACCTCTCCATCACTGGATGCTTTTAAAACCAGTTTAAAGACTGTCTAGCGTTTTACTCTCTAGTGTAGTGTATGTATTTTGAATAGCTGGTGTTCTACATTATGTGTGTATGTATTGTATACATTTTGATTGATTTTGATACTTGATTTTTATCTCCATTTCTGTCTCTTTTTTTCTTTTCTCTCTTAAATTACATAGATAGATAGATAGATAGATAGATAGATAGATAGATAGATAGATAGATAGATAGATAGAAACAAAAAAGAAAGAAAGATAGAAAAGCCTATCGAGACTTTAATTGGATGATAAAACAAATTATGATATAACGCAGAAAAAACTAATATTATGGAAGGAAAAACTGTCCGTCTGACAAACACGTGTTTCCGGACTGTCTCTGTTGACTTCCTGTAACATGGCGAACACCGGGGCGGCGGACGACCACTGGCGGAGTGCAAGGGGAGTGTAGCGGAAGACTGGGCACCCCGAGGTTACCAGGCCCTGACAGACGAGTCCGCCGCGGCGACATGAGATTATGAGTCTGTATCGAGATCATACAGAGAAATAGTTCCGATCAGGCAGCTTTACCTTCACCTACACTGATAATCACTGACTTTAGCTGCTGGGGAAGGAGGCGTGCATGTTGATCAAGCCATGTCCTACCGGATCGTACCAGATTCACGCTCTGTATTTTTAGCCATATTTTAGTACAACTCTCAGTGTTTCGCGACACGGAGCAAAACAACTGCAGCTTCAACACGCAGATACTGTGATATCATCGGTGTAGCAGCTCGTTAGCAGCGCCAGCTCTGCTCTTCTTCCGGGGCCTCAGCAGATGCTCCATACATCCAGCTTTTACAACATGTCAGTCCCCTTAAAACGTTTATTTAAGACACATTTTTGAATCCACACCGCTGTGCAACACAGTCAACCGTCGAATCGGCAATAATCTTGCCAATGCCACCGACTCCTGCGGGCAAAATCCTCCTCCTGACCCTTCACATCCATCCACGCGCCATCCTCTGAGATAAACATGTAAGCCTGCTTTTAACCATCACGCGAGGTCGTATGGCAGCAATTGTAACGTTTAATCTGTTTTATAGTGGTGTATTTTTCAAGACAAATCAAGCTTTTCTGACACGAAACTATTAACAAGCGACAAAGGGAATGCTAGAAGTTTAGGTCAAACATCTTGTCATTATTTACTCATCGTCTTGTTCCATAACAGAATTACTTTTTTTTAAAATCTTCGGTGGCACAGAAGATAGAGAATGAGAGCTGTCAAGCTCCATAAAAAAAAAAAAAAAAAGCATAATTAAATTAGTTCATATAACTATATTGCAAGTCTGTAACCATTATTCTAGTCTTCAGTGTCAAATGATCCTTTAGAAATCATTCTAATATGGTGCTCAAGAAACATTTCTTATTATTAACCTCTTAAGTGTCACCGGCCCACCGGTGGGCCCAAAATCATTACATATTTAAAACAGTAATATCCTATAATAAACATAAACTAATCTTGACAAACTATATATCATTTGAAAGCTTACAAACTCTAGTTTTCATATTTGGTGAATGATTTCCAAAATAAATTAGAGAGGAGCTGTAATTTATCAATTTGCAACAAGAATATTTTCATATTCCTAAGGCGTGTTCAGACCTTTATTTTGAAATAGCAATGAACATGAAAAATCATGAAAGAATGGATGAAACCTCAGTTTGTTTTCATGCCAAGAGTTCAAAAGATATCATCCATTCAATTATTTTAGAAAAAAATATATTAATATGTTTTTAATAACGCATATGGAAATGGAGGCGCCCTTATATGGGCAGTAATGGAGTCTGGTTGTCACCTAGTGAAAATGTTTGGTACTGCGCCCAAACAAAATATCACTGAAAGCTCATTTTTTGAGATATCAACCTAAAATTTGAAACACAACTTATTCAGATTTTTGGCTTTGATTTTCTAGCAGTTTTAGAGTCGGCCAGGTTTTAAAAATATATATTTTATATAAAATATGAATAATTAATTTTTTTACATTGTACATTTTCATAAACACAAACTTATATAACTTTTTTTTTTGTTTCACTTTCTTAATTTATTTCACTTCAACAAAAATCTGCCAAATGTCTTCTTTAAAACAAGACCAATTTTACATCTATATTCCAAAGCATTCTTTAATTACAACCATTTAAAGTCGAAATGTGAATTTTCATGTATATTTAAAAAAAGGGGGGTGACACTTAAAGGGTTAATGTTGAAAACAATTATGTTGTTGTTTTTATTTTGTGAACCATGATACATTATTTCGATTTAAAAAAGCATAATTAAAGTGGTTCATATGTCTATTTTCTAATTCCTGTCTCTTTAAAGGAGACAAATGCTGTGGAAATGGCATATCATAGTGACTAGTCCAACCATTGAACACCAACATGAGGCAATGACAGCAGAGGCATTTAATGTCAATCTCTGTTTACAGCAGTTGAACTCAATAAAATATTCAATATCCAATTTTTGCATTAGTGCTTGTCTGATATGCATTTTTCAGTGCTTTAGTATATTTGGTCCCTCTGATCCTGAATATGTGATTACACAACCGTTAAAACTGTTGAAAGGTTTGGGGTTGATAAGGCTTTTTAAAGATGATGTTGAACCCCTACTGGAGTCTCTTATGCTCACCAATGCTGCATATTGTTACAATTTAAAATAACTGTTTTCTATATTAATGTATTTAATGTCTTTAGTGTCATTTGATCCTTCAGAAATCATTTTAATAGGCTGATTTGGTGCTCAAGTAACGTTTCTTCTTCTTATTAATCTAAAGACTAAGCTACATTTATTAATCTTAACTAAAGTTCCATATAACAGTTTTTTACTTGAGTGAGAATTTTTTTGTAACATTACAAATGTCTTTACTACCTTTACTATAAATTGAATGCATCCTTGCTGAATGAAAGTATTCATTTCTTTCTTTTTTTAAATAACCTTACTGACCCCAAGCTTTGGTATACATCCAAGTCTAGATGCACATTTTATCTGTTTTTAAAGTTTTGTATCTGGATCAACCTCATTAATTAACCTCAATAATTGTATTGTTGTGTAATGAAAATTCATAAACGTATATCTTAATTAATAAATGAGGTCTGATTCAGATGTGAGGATGGGATATCCTCTCCTCCTCTCAGCCGCTGAAGGAAAGGGAACATCAGTCTGACAATTCTCAAGTTACCTTCTATTTCTGGAGCTGCTCCTGCCTGCTTCATTGGTGTGGAGATGAGTTAGCATAAGTGCTGAACCATAATTTAGCATTTCACTGTGGTTCAGCACTAAATTCTGCTGTATACAGATTGAAAAAATCATTTGGACTATGAAATGTACTTAATAAAGGATGTGCTTTCTATTTGCAGGAGTGTTCTCTTGAACTTCACATTTGGACCACCCAATATACCATGCTGGGGCTGCCTGGTCGCTTTGGCCTTTTAACCTGCAGGAGATTCTCCTCACCCCACCAGCCTTCTCGCCTACTGAGTCTAGGTGCTCTTACTAGTATGTACACCACACGCATGTACAGCGGTGGTGGGGGCAAGCCAGGTCGGCGCATCAGCCTGATGGGAGGAGGGCCGCCCATGCTGGAGAACCACCATCATCCACTCCCTCCACATCACCCTCATGTCCATCATCCTCAGAGCTACCCACCCGTCTATCAAGCCCGTCTAGATGCCCACCGGCCCCATTACCAGACCCACCAGCACTACCACACGCACCCTCAAGTCGCCCCCCTTCCCCCTCCGCACTATCAGCCTCATGCACATTTGCACCATGGCAAGAAGAAGACCTGGAACTTCATCCATGAGAAGATGAGCTACGACACCTTCTTCACCATGAAGCGACTGATCGATCGCTCGCGCACCGTGGATGAAGTCCTCCGCTGGGTCACGCAGAATCCAGGCAAGATCTCGCACAATCATTACCCCATTGCCCTACAGAAGATCGGTCAGCTCCTGGTACTGCAGCAGGCTGGAGGTCAGGCGGGTGGCGGCGGCAGTGGTGGAGGAGTGGGCGAAGTAGCCTTGCCAGCGACCTCTGTTGGAGGTTCAGGGGAGAACGCTATACGACACATTCTGGATAATCAGGACTTTCAGACTCTCTGTGATGCCATTGTCAGTGACTGCTCCAAGTTCGACAACTTCAGCATTGTTAACTGCCTTTATGCTGTAGCTGCTCTTGGTGAGTTCTTCACTTTCAGTTCAATGACAATGTAGTCAGATTACATCAACGGGAACTTTTAGCATATGTTTTTTTGCATATTTTATATTTATTGCATATTTATATTTATAAAATTATAAATGTATTATATTACAATATTATAAATCATATTTATATTTATATTGCATATTTGTTTATTAATTAAAAACGCACATTTTTGACATTGTCCATGTGACCTCAATCCTTAAAAGGTCAGATTTACAGGGCTTGAAATATCAGTGACTTTCTACAATTTTATCAGTTTTCATGACAAATCATGGAGCTTTCTATAATAAATATTATGTTTTAGTTAAAAAGTGGCTATGCTCAGTGCAAAAATGTATATTTTTCAATTGAAAAATATTTTTAACAAATTAAATGAGTTGTTATAAAATATTAGGAAAGTATGTTGTATAATAATCATTCAAGAAAAGAAAAAAATGAAAAGCCTGTACACAATATACACTCAAAAAATATATTTAAGAGAAAAGAAGGTGCAAAAAGTGCTTAGTGCAAACACAAAATACAATTACTGTGCCAGCTCAAGTGTAAGCTGTTATTAAGCAAAAGTACATGGAAATACTAAGTACATTATTTACAAATTTGAAAAATGTTTTTTTTTTAATGTTTAACATAACAAAACAATAGAACAGTGACCACAGATCACAGTACATTCCAACATAATCCATAGATACATGCATCATCAACAAACAACAACAAAAAATAGGTTCATGTTGACCTGCCAAGGTTTTGCAAAAAGATATGTGAAATCCTGGGACCTATATACTTAAAAAAAGGGGTCCATGTCTAATAAAATGTATCCATTTTCCCTTTTGACCAATAAGTAATATTTTACAGTGACAGAAAATCAAATATCACTTTATGCCACTCCGACACTGTTGGCGGTTTATCAGAGGTCCATTTAAGAAAAATGCTCTTACACATTACTGGTGTGCATCTTGAGACAAAACAATGGCACTGATATATTATAAGATATGTCAGTGCAGGATACGTTCCGTTAAAACAGCTCAAATATGCATTTAGGCTGGGCCTAGGCTTAAGCATTGTCTGTGAAACTGGCGGTTAATCTCTTACAAATCTGTACCCAATAGACCTTATGTAGCCCTGCCCTTTTTCAGCGCTGCACGCGTTGTCTTTTGACTTCCGATCTGTATTTTTACAGCGATTTTGCGTGTTTATGAATGAACGGCTCGTTTTGAAATCTTACCGGTCGACTGACATTTGTTAAGTCATCTGCTTTAAACATTACAGTCCTCATGATAACTTTCGTTAACTTTACATTAAGTAAATCCACTTCAAAAGCTAATTACTCCTGGACAGCAATGCCATAGAAATATACAGAGCAACCGCAAAAACGGAAGTTAAAAGACAATATTCTAAAGATGGCGGCCCCTCGTTTCTCTGGCGCATAAGGTTTATAGGCTTTAATATGTATGCATTTCCAAGTGTTTGAATGATAGCAACACCTCTTTTTATCAAACAGATCCTTTATAGTGGTTATTACCAACGTCTCTCTACAACGTGAAACCATTATTCATTATTCCAGGCTGAAAATCAAAATGTCCCTGTATTGGAGTAATAGGCGACAGAGTTTTGGCTTTTCCTTCCCAACTCCTGATTAACTTCAGTTTATATGTTTAAAATGGTAAACCATTGCCTTAGTTGAGTGATTCAATGTCCAACCAAACTGAATCTGGATCATCTTCACCCATTCAAAAATATACCGCAACTGTGATATCCGGAATCGCAAGACATCCTTTATTTCTGGGAAGTTGCATCTTAGTCAGTTTCAGTCTTTTTTTTTCTTTCAGTCTTTTCCTTTTTTCTTTACTATCGGTTCCCAATAAAAGAGCTGAACCAGCCATTAATACGTTTATTTATAGTGCAGTTTAGAAGAATTGGGATCATGTGAAATAAGTTGAAGAAACGAGACAAGTCTATCATCTTGATCAAAGCAATCCTTCCTAACCTTGACTATAGCAGGAGAGTGCATCTATCCGAATCCTCATGCATAGTCCTATACATTTGCTGTAATTTTATATCCTGAAACTTGAAAAATATACTAAACTGTTCAATAATTTCCATAATCACTGGAATAGACTTCTCCGGTTGAGTAACAAACAAAAGGATGTCATCTGCATACAAAGCTATTTTATGTAGTCCTTTATACAAGTATTCAGTGTAAAATTTTGTTAATTAGAATACACTCCCCTATAATTTGAAGTAAAAGATGCAAAAAATACATGGCACAACACAGTCTCTCTGGAGCTTCATCTTGAAGCAGAGCTTTATCAACCTTTTCATTCTTCAAAAAGGA
Organism: Squalius cephalus; assembly: GCF_949319135.1. Lineage (NCBI taxonomy): Eukaryota > Metazoa > Chordata > Actinopteri > Cypriniformes > Leuciscidae > Squalius > Squalius cephalus. Next base: position 30,931,994 of record NC_137128.1, on the reverse strand, counting down.
AATCACTTTTTTCCCTCTTAATGGGATCATTATGCATGCCCCGTACATTCCACCATCAAATCTTTAACGTTGATTGGTCCATTGCTGTAGAAACATTTCTTTGTTTCATTTTCAAATTGTTTTATGTCAGCTGAAAAATATTTAATTTAAATTATTTAAATAAATTATGAAATATTTGAAAAAGCAATAATAAATATTTATTTAAAGAAAAGAAAAAAAATCGGTAACACTTTATTTTAGTGTCTTTGTTACATGTTACATGTACTAACCATAGTAATAACAGTAAATTATGGATAATTACATGCAATTAACCTTCAACCAAATCCTAATCCTACCCTAACCCTAGAGTAAGTACATGTAGTTGCTTAATATTACTCAGTACTTAAATATATAATTACACTGTAACAATGACACCTTAAAATAAAGTGTAACCAAAAAATCTTTAAGAATATTTATTAAAAGGGAAAAAAGTGCTCAGTTCCAGCGCAAAATGTTTCCCGTGCCAGCTAAAGTGTATGCTGTTATTTAAGCAAATGTGCTTAGAAAATTGTTTTAAAGTAGAAAAATGTTGTTTAAATTAGTTTTAGGTGAAATACAGCATCTGACGCTCCTGTCACTGCTTGATGTGTCATTCAGCCACCGAGTTACAATTTATATTTTGTATATCTATAGTTTCTAAAACTTGACTTTTAATCGTATGTGCTCTCCATCTCATTTAGGGCTGCCCAGTGACTCTCAGATTGTGCAGGTGCTGGAGGAAGAGTCCCAGGCGCGTCTGTCCCAGTTCAACCAAAAGGACATCTCCATGGTTTTCAGCAGCAGCATGAAGCTGCATCCGTCCAGCCAGCATCCGTTGATTGAGTCGTGTCTCGCCGGGCTAGAGAAGAACATCGAGCGGGAACGCCACCCCCAGACGCTCTTCCTCCTGCTCTCCTACTACCGCACTAAATGGAGAGCGCTGCGGGCGGCGGACGGAGCCTCCCCGGAGCTGCTGGTGGTGAACCGGAAGATCCTGCGGCTGGTGAAGCACACGCTGGCCAGCGTTAGCAGCGTCAGGGACCATGAGATGGCTCTGCTGGATGAGATGCTGTCAGCATGTGCCAGGGAGGCTAGCAACAAGAGCCTTGAGCTTATCTTCAGCTCTCACCTCTTCTACCAGAACAGGCAGGAGAAGTTTGTGAGCAGTCTTGCAGGTGAGTTAATGACACATTTGTCTTCATAAGGTTAGCCTGTAATACACTTACTTCACTTAAGTAATTCTCTCTGAGCCCTGTAATTTATATATACGCTACCTTTCAAAAGGTCAGGGTCGGTTTTTGAAAGAGTTTCTTAACTCGCCAACCATGCTTTTATTTGATCAAAAAATACAGTAAAAACAGTAATATTGTGAAATATTATTACAATTCAAAATAACTGTCAAAAAGCGGTTATAAAATGTTAAAAATCTGTTATAAAATTGAATTTATTCCTAAAATGGCAAGGCTGAATTTTTTATGCATTCTTCCTGAATAAGAGTATTCATTTCTTTAAAGAAATACAGTGTGGTTGTGTTAGTGTGTATCTATCTATCTATCTATCTATCTGTCCGTCCATCCGTCCGTCCATCCATCTCACACACATATATATATATATATGCATGTGTGTGTGTATAAAGCATATTTTCATATAATATATATATTTGTATAAAGCATATTTTCATATAATATATATATATATATATATATATATTTCATGTATTATATCAGTATATTTTTCAGCATATTTCTGAAATGTTTTCTATGTATTTCATATATTACATGAGCATTTTTTTAAAGCATAATAGGTGTGTGATGTGTGAAAAGTGAAGTATTTAAAAAATCCATCATAAAATGCTTTTAGAAGCCAAAAGATACACTGTCGTGGTAAACAACATTTTCTGTAATAATTCAGAAATTTCTGTTAATAATCTTTTATTACTTAAAATTTGTAATTGTGTCCAAGGTGAAATCTAATGGTGATCTTCCAGCAGGGGCCAAACATTGACCGCTTGATATTTATAATGCTAAAAATGTTTGCTAAAATTATGCTAAAAATGTATTGTTGCCAAGAACTGAATGAGGCTAACGTTAAATCCTTTTTTTGTCTTCTTAGAGGAGTTGCCTAAAAAGGTTGATAGCATCACGCCTTACACCATGGCCCTCATTGCCAAGTACATCGCTCGCCATCGTCTCAGAGAAACACGCTTGCTAGACACTATCGCTGACTTCTTGGTCAAGAAGGGTGAATACCTGGACAGCAAGGTTAGGCAAATTGACTGGTTTCAGTACTAAAGGGTTGTTTATGTATTTAATAAATAATAAAATAAACTAATAACTGGCTTCCTTTTCTGTGTTATGTAATTGTGTTGAAACCAGTGTATTGTATTTAAGATTTCCTCTTTCAATGTTTCCTCTGTCTAGGTGATCCAGAAGCTTGTTTTCCCATTCAGTCGTATGAGTTATCGGCCAGCTAATGAGGCTCAGTTTTTTTCCAAGCTGGAGATGGTGCTTGAACTAAAGGCTCTGAGCTCTCCACTGGCAACTGTAAACATCCTCATGTCCTTGTTCCAGCTGGGACATTTTCCTGGGCTTGTTCTTCACCGTGTCTTTTCTCCATCGTTCATAAGCAATGTCACCAGTGAGTTGGAGTTTGTCATTACTGAATGCGTGTTTTGAAAGCAACCTAACTGGCATGTTTGTTGAGTGAGTGTCTAAGAAGACCAGCACTTCTCTCTTGAGAAGATAAAATAGCCAGTCCTTATGTACTCAGATAGTTAATGGCTTCATGTTTGTTTTTTAATGTTTAATGTTTTATTTATAATATCCTAGCCACCCATAAGTAAACACTGAAATTGCTTTGGAGCAGGAAACACTCATACAAACACATCATAGGGAACATATATCAATGGTGACCTCTGCTGGTGGATTTATTTCTTTAAAAACATTAAAAATGAATTCCTCAAAGGATAAAGAAATGTCTAGAAATCTAGACTAAATGTCTGGAAATTAAAATTCTGTGCAATTCAATTTCATATGAAAATAAAGAACATTCTAAAATTATTTTTTGTCTTTGTAAAGTAAGGAAAAAAAGTAATTTAATTTATAATTTGTAAAGCTTTTATGCATCATGGCAGTATTTGCTGCACTGAATTTAATTGATACACTACTATTCAAAAGTTTAAAAGAACTTATTTTTTGTTTTAATATATTTTAAAATGTAATTTTAAACTCTCTCCAGTCTTCAGTGTCACATGATCCTTCAAAAATCATTCTAATATGCTGATTGGGTGCTCAAGAAACATTTATTATTATTATGTGAAAACATTTGTGCTGCTTTTTGTGGAAACCCTGAATTTTTTTGTTTTTCATGATTCTTTGATTAATAGGAATTATTAATAATTATTAATAGGAATTCATTATTATTTGATTAATATCAATTGCTTTTTTTTTTATTGTTGTGGTTAGTGAAATATCACCCAGACATGTTTTTGGCTGGATTGTCGAGTGGAGAAGACAGTTATTTCTTTCCCCTTTGCAGTAAAGTTTGATCTTAATTCTTTTTCCATGTAGACAGCCCATACGCCCTGATCGTACGTCGGTACCTTTCACTACTGGATGCAGCCGTAGAGCTGGAATACAGGGACTACACTGGACCTCGCCTTCAGGACACCCACAAAGTGCTCATGTTTGACCATGCTTTAACTGCAGACGAGGTGAACCGCAAATACAGGTAAGTGACTTTAGAAGTCTGCCAGTATCCTGAAATAGAGAAGTGGCACAAATTTGTCCAGGTAACAGTGAGTATTTGTGTTTCAGTTATAAAGGTCTGGTCGCAGAGGCACTCCGGCAGCTTGTTGGCGAGCACGGCTACAAACAAGATGAAGTTCTCGCACCAGGATATTACACGGGTGATTTTCTTTTTGCAATCCAGACATTTGTTGGGTTTTGACGAATTTATTTAGTTCCTCTTTTGCCTCTTTAGTGGCTTTCGCACTGAAGGAACCTTTTCATAGTTCCTAGAACTATTGGCGTAAGTATCCGCTTTTTGGCGTGTTCACACTGCAGGAATTGGGAACGATTTTAGTTCTAGGAACGCCTTTGGGGGAACTAACTTAGCTCCTACTTCAGAGTAACCCAGCACAATAGGAACTACCAGTGATGTAAGTGTACGCTGATTGCCAGAACGCACCAAACACTAGCACCTGCCATTTAAAAAAAATCTATGTACACAGTCACACACAGTTTATAGCCTATATATTTACTCCACAAACTTAGTCTGTGAACATGGAAAACTGTGATAGATGGACCTCTCAACCTTTACTCTAAGGAGAAAATCCAACGTGACTTTGAGGGGACCAAGCCAAACATGATTATGTATTTCTGCTCAGCTAGCGACATTGGGCGAGAGGTACTGTTTACTTTCTTTGTATAATAGTTCTATCTAATAACGTATCAGACAGGACTGTTGTAAACTAATGAAGATGGAGATTGGGAGTGCTGTGTGCTCAGGCTCTGGTGTTCTCAGTGCCGTCAAAATAAAAGTCACAACTACATCACTTCAGAGTCCTAGTGGCGGTGCGAATGCAACCAGGAAAATGGCCCTAGATCATTTCAATCTTGAGGAACTGCCCTGGTGGCTAGTTCCTCTAACTAAGTTCCTATAACTACCCAGTGCAAAAGCCCCTTTTGTCCATCTGCTAAATGCATAAATGTAAATTTGTGCCACAAACCTCAAATTCTATGAGTGCATTTTCATATGAAATTGATGTGCAGTTTTCTCTTACAACAGATTTCCTGCTGTGGATCGACAGCACAGGCCGCGTCCTCCCCATCAGAACGGGCACACCAGCAGCATTATTAGCCGCAGGTTCAACCCCGTGTGTAGTATTGAACCTTAAATCTCCAGATGGGTCCGGCTCTGTCGCGGCCCTCACTACCGACTTCCATAAGTTCTCTCCCTTTGCCCCGTCACTGGAGGAAGGGGCTGACAAACGAGCCGGAGAGGAGTCTGCCTTCCTCTCCGCTCACATGCGTCCTCCAGCAGCAGCAGCAGGATCTCAGAGGGTCGGCCCTAATGGATCGGTCTCGCTGGACTACAACCCATATTACACCTCTTCAGATTATTACTCGACTCTAGCCAAGGAACACTCTCTGGAGAGCCAGGACAGCTCCACCCTCAGTAGCCCCTCAGACTGCCTGACCCAGACAGGACCCTCCGTTCCAGGGACGGTTGCACCCCAAGACTCCCTGTTCCAGTTCTCCATTGGAAAAATCCTGGAGGACGAGGGGGGTGCTGCGTCAGGAGCGAACCCGGTGCCGGACTGTGAGATCACTACGTTTTACGAAAGTGTGTCGTACCCAGAGGGTGGCGAGAGTGATGTAGTGGCCGGTTCTCCACTGCAGCTTCACAACCCTGACAACCCTGAAGCTGACCGGACCACAGGAGAGCAGGTGAAGAGGTCAGTCCTTCCTGAATCATTCAAACTGTGTGTCATCTGGGCTTGAATGTCTTGCTCATCATCTTTAACACATTCTTTCTGTCCTTCCTCATGTGCAGGGTTATTATGTCTGTAAATGATAAATGGCATTATTGCCATAATTCTGACGTGCTGGTGGGATCCAGGGCCATGAGAGATCGTCACCTGCACTTACTGGGCTACGTTATACTACAGGTGAACACTGAACAATTTAGATTTATTCTGTTATTAATTACTCTTTCAGGCTTAAGAGATCATTTTGTGTTATGCTGTCTAGTTTATTTAAAACAGTAGAGATTCATTTAAATTATATATATATATATATATATATATATATATAGTTAGTTATGGGGAATATAAAAAATCTGTAATCAAAATCTAATTATCTAATTTCCTGTATAAAAATAAAATAATATACTAAAATCAACACTTGGAGTAAAAGTCAACACATGTACATTAAAATACATTTGAAGACTGCAGTTATTCTAAAAAAAAAAGTCTGTTTGAATGGGGAAAATATCAGTAAAATTCTTTTTAAAGAAATGAATAGTTCTATTCAGCAAGGAAGCATTAAATGAATTAAATAAAACTAATGCATGCAGAAATTCTCGGTGTCTTATTTAACTCTTATTTTATCGTAGTTGCCCTATCTGGAGTTGGAGAAGCTGAATGGGATTGAGGAAGTGAAGCAGTACCTACACAAAAAGCTCCTGGAGGTTCTTTTATGACGACATAAATGAAGCGAGTGTGTGTTCATGTGCTTCAGTGAGCATGTGCGACTTCTGCATTTTCAAGAGGTTTTGTTGTTTTCAGAAAGACTATGGTGTATGTATGTGTCTGTGTGTGTGTGTGTGTGTGTGTGTGTGTGTGTGAGCATCCGTATGTGCGTTTGTACTCACAGGATGTGAAGAGTCCTTGTTTTCAGGACAAAACATCAGTTGACACAAGGAATCTGGGTGGGTGTTATTGTCATTCTTTAATTATTCAGAGGTCTCCTCTGGGCAAAAATCAAAAAGGTTAATGTAGTAAGTCTAACTGTGCCTGGAAAACAGCTTATTCAACGTCATAAAGCATACAGTACTTCCCTCAGTGGGTGATCAAGGACCATTTCATTCTCAATGAACAGTATATTCAGCAACACTTCTGAAATGTTTTATATTTTGTCCAGAGTGAGTGTTTTTGGTATATATTCGGGGGTGAGAGGAGCGGGTGGTTTATTATATGTTCCCCAGCATTTTATTTTTGTTTTTGATGGTGTTCCCACATCCACTTTCATGTCCTCACTGTTATTTTGGTGTGTTTAGGTGCAGGCTTGGGAGTAGGCAATAATTTTGTCTTTTGGGGCAAGGATGAGGAGCATAATATATTTTATGGATGCGGACACAAGTGTGCAGAGGTCTGGTGATGAGCCACAGATATTTGTATTTCAGATGCTGCCACCACAGCCACTGCTGCTCTTTGGTTTTAAACCTAAAATAATTGAGGGTTTGGGGAAAAATATGGACATATATATCAAGAAATAAGTGGAGATGTTGATTGAAAGTCTTATGATGTGAACTGTATGGAGTTAGAGAATAGAAATGTTGGAATGTACAAGAATTATTATATGGAGGAATGGGTTATGTTTATATATTTTATTTTCTCAAAATAAATGATGCTTTGGTATCACGTGAGGGGAAAAGCAATGCACAAAGTTGACTGCAGGATAGTTATTAAATAATGTTTTCATCTCCCATGTGGAGAATGTTGCATTTTTAGATTGTGCCTTTAGCGTATGGATCTGTCCTCAAAATAATCTTCAGATAAATTCTAAAGAAAACGTTTAATGAAAGTCTTATGAATAGACAAGTAAAATTTAGCAGCAATTAAAAAATGTATGTTAATTTAATCATTAAAAAGAATGTAATACATGGAATCTTGTTGGATTTGTCACATGATTTTATTTTTTTTTATCACCGTGACAGGCAACAATCAAGTGTAATATTTAAGTATTATCATAATCTATTTTACTAAGTACAAAATAAATTTTGCATAGTTTGTTTTAACTAAAGCCATGAAGGTTTGTTAAATCAAGGCATTGCTTGCCTCTACATGAATATGAAACGTATAAAGATCTAAAAGTCAGATCTTATTAATATGGAAGATGTAGTTTGTGCGAGTCAACCATGTACCACTTTATCTGTGTGCATTTGCTTTGCTCTTTATTTAGAGGGAAAGATAATTTATTATGGGAAGTGAATGTAAGTGGACTGTGTGAGTGAATGTCTGTGTGTCAGGTAGCAGGTGGGGAAATGGATCGAAATGTCTGTTTATATATACATATTAAAATGTCTATATAAAAAAGATTATTAAAAATGAAAAAGCAGATAACTTTGTCTTGAATTTTTCTTTTTTTCAAACTAGGAAGAAATCATTTTAAGTTATCCCCTGCTTATATCTAGTTGGAACTGATATGCAGTGTTATTTTAGTATAATTTATATACTATTATAGTATTTATTAACATTTTAAATTAGCTTTTTATAGTTTTAGTTTTGTGCTTTTTAAAATTTGTATCTTTTTTTTATTTGTCAAATTTACTTCTGTTTTATTTTTAGTATTTGTACTGCTTTACCTTAAAGCCACCATGAAATAAAATAATAACTTATTTTTTTATAGAATATTGAATTACTATAAATTATGAACTCAGCTGAAGTTTTTCAGTATTTATTACTATTTCAGCTTCTTTTCAATTATCACTGCTGATATGTCCTATTAATGTTCCCATCAAAAGTTGAATATGTAATTATGAAATGATTGTCTTAAAAAGGTATTCTGCAGTGATCTTCAACATAATGGATTCTGCCTGTTTAACAGTCTGATCAGATGGTAGTGGCAGCTCGAGTTTGTCATTTACTGTCTGACACATCTAAGCATCTGTGTGTGAAAGGACAGACAGTAAAGACAACATCTTCAGATTATCTAGTTGCAAAATACATGCACCACGTGGTAACTGAGGAGCAGTGCATGTTCATTTGAATGTAACTCAGAAGCAATATTGGCACAGGCAGCACACTTGACCGGTAAAGTGCTGAGTTCTATTGCATGTGTTTATATGGACATTGTATTTGTATATTGTAGACAGAAATTGTGGTTGAGTAAATTTTGACAGGATTTTCATTTTTGGGTGAAAAAATATCGATTAAAATGGTTTAATTTTTGACTATTATTACTTGTAGGATTTGCGTCAGACCAATAAACCTTTATTTTGAAGGGAGATTTTTTAACCGGAAGTAGTATTTGTGGCATCGTTCTAGCCTGCCATCAGGAAGCGCATACGTTAAACGGTGTGAATCATGGACCATCATACGAAGTGATATGACAACGGTAAGTAATTTGGGAGCCTCATATATGTTGTTTACAAAGTTTTCATTCTACTAATTTCGAGGACACGTTCAATTGAGGCGTAACAGCTGTGTTGAGCGCGTGTTAGCTGCTCTCGAGCTTGTTTCGTGGCTTGTAGCGGTGCGCGAGCGCTCACCTGCCTGTACGTTCACAGACAGAGCTTCACTAATAAACACACACCTGATGCTCCTGACCCCTAAACTCATGGCTTTAGAAAATATGAGAGCTGGACGTTTTTGTAAAAAAAAAAAAATAGTTAACTTCAACTTTTTCTGTAGGTAATGGCTACGTGGCTGTTGACATTTTGACATTTCCTGTTCTTATTCGTACCTTTACATTATGTTTAATGATTTAGACGCGCAAATTCACCTGCTGTTCATGTCACCACACCTGTTTATTTAAATATATTTAATTATATCTATATATATTTAAAAGGTATTGCTTTTAAAGCGATAGTTCACCCCAAAATGAAAAGTCTGTTATCATTTACTCACCCTCATGTCTCGCTGTATGGCTTTATTTATGTTTTCGCAGAATGACAGCCTCTCTTCACGTTCATTGTATGTAAAAAGATGCCATGAAATTGAAAAGACTGAGGCGGTCAGCCCCTGATATTCTGCCTACTTTCTCCTCTTTTGTTCTATCGGTAAAAGGAAGTCTTAGAGGTTTTAAATATATTCTGAGAAACATATTTGACCCTTTTTGCTTTTGAGAAAGGTGCTGTGCAGTTGACTTCATGCATAATGAGAGGAGCTGTCTGTTATCAGGAGGCATGAAATATGGCCTGAAACTTGCTGACAGCCACAGTTAAAGAGGGGGGAAATATCTGGTTTACTGAAGGGACCACTTCACTGCTTTTGTGTTCAAAGGTTGCGGCTTATGCTTGTAACAGTTTAAAGGACTGTACACCGAGATTATTACTGCTTACACAGTCATGCTCTGGGAAAACATAGTAAACTTTATAGACCAGTTTATTAGCTTAATTATCTTTAGTTTTTAATGCAAGACAAAAAACATATTTTCATGCACTGGTCAATTTTGAGATTTTGGGCTTCCATAACATGTCCTCTTTCAAATTAGTGGAAAGAAAACATCCAAAATACACATTTAAGTGTTTACTTTTGTACACTTTATCTATTTGCGTTTCTAGATTTCAATTACACTTCATATCTGTAAAGGCCATTTTCTCAAAATTAGTTTTACACTGAGCCAGAAATCTTTACTTCAGTATGCCTACAAAATGAAAGAATAATTTTGAATCTGGCTTTGTCCAGTGTTCAGATTTTTTGTTCTGGAAATGTAGATAATGCCGTACTTGATTATTTAAACACAACCTTTCAGAAAACGTCTAATACAATTGTACTTCAATTTGGGAAATATGCTGATATCTATTAGTTAAAATTGTGTACCCTATTTAGGCTACCTGTTGTCTTGCCTTAATTAAAGATGATCTCAATCTTTACCAAACTCATGAATCCTTGATTTGGGTACAGTGATATAAAGATGACTCTTGAGCCTTGATGGGATTTTTTTTCTGGTTTTATGGGTAAAATAAACACTTATTGAATATTAATGGGGTAAGAATTTGTATTTAAAAAAAACACCATTTAGGTTTTAATTTCAGCTAAAGGTTTTTCGATAATTTTTGGAATTTCATATTTTATAATATGAAAATTTTGGAATTTCATATTTTATTTCATATTTTATAACTTCCAGGCTATATCATTCTGCTATTAGTTACTGAATGGTGTACATCTTAAAGGTCACATTCATATTTCACAAATCAATCTTTGTTACCATTGTAACCTAAAGGTGCAGTAGGCCTAAGCGATTTCTGAGAATCATCGTTGAACACTGTTGATATTTGAAATCAACCCAAACAAACACACCCCTCCCTTCATTGCTCCGCCCCCACAAACACACAATGCAAGAGTTTATATATCTCATCATAGCAGAAGCAAAATAAAGCTTAGCGAAAAATAAAGCGAAGATGACAAACGCATGACAAGGATAAGCACACGAATATATAAAAGCAAGAGTTTTTTAGTCGCCAGCAGCACACCCACAAAACCAATGTTACTCACTTATGGAGCAGAAACAAAGCAACCTCAGCGCCCTTTTTTCACGCCTTCCCGCTGGAAAGCTGTTCTATAATAACTGTGGGTCCTAAAGCTCATAACCCTTCTTTTTCCAGTGATATTCTTTTGAACTTTTCTCTTTTGTAATGTCTCTCAGCCATCTCTCTTTCTACAGTCTTTCTTCAAATCTCCCTCTTGTGCTCTCTCTCCTCCCCCATCATGAGTGTATACTAGGGCTGCACGATTAATCGCAATAAAACCGCATGCGATTTGGCGAAGGCTGCAATTATTGTATGTGCAGCTTGTCAGTGGAGTGAGGCTGATTGGTAGTAAATACTGCCCCATTTGAACGCCAGAGGGCGCTCTCATGCAAACACGATAAATATGCCCCGCCGCAGAAGTACAATAATGCGCATCATTCCAGGAAATCCCTATCGCTGTAGCTGAATTAACAGAAGATTGAAACGCTTTGATTAAACATGACTTATAAATACACGACTGCCTTATTCTGTGTAAGAAGGCACATCATCTCACAGAAGGATGCTCAACTGTCGTTATGAATTGAGTTTGGAGTAAATGCATGTTATTAAATTTAGTCTGTTGTTGGACAAGAGGTTCATAAATGCTTCTCATGTTTTGGAAAGATGTTTGACGCGTGTTGTTTTTTCAAATGCACGTTATAAGTGACTCAAACTCACAGTGATGGAGCAACGTTTACAGAGCCGTACATCAATGACAAGCTGCGCATAAAAAATAATCGCAGCCTTTGCGATTTTAAAATCGCGATAAGCCATCTCGCCATTAAGTGCGATTACATGTAAATTGCGATTAATCGTTCAGCCCCAGTGTATACGCCCCTAACTGCTGATTGGCTACAAGTGTGTTGTGGTGCTCTGTCCAATCCACTTTAAACAGCGTTTTTCAGAAATTGCTTACTGCACCTTTAAGCAGACAATATGAGCGTGAGGGCTAAATCTTAGTAAATGTAAAATAATATGGAGTCAAATCTAAAGCTGTTAAATGCTGAAAGGCCATGCATGACTAATGATGCTTTTCCACTGCATGGTACGGTACGGCTCGGCTCACTTTGTGGCACTCTTCCACTGCATGGTTCGGCTTGCTTTAAATGGTACCACCTCTGTTGAGGTTCCAAGCATACCGTACCGATCCTAAAATGTGTCGTGAAAACACTACAGATCACTGATTGGTCAGAGAGAATCGTCACTACCAGCGTCATTGGATTTGCAACACGAGACACCAAACCCGCTAGATTTAAATACGGTAGTCAGCAACAGCCACTGCGGTATTATTTGTTCGCAATATTTTTAAAAAACGACTTGCTTGAAAAAAATTATAATAAATTAAAGAAAAGTAAAAAGAAATGGCTGAATTGTGGTGACTGGTCAGTAGACGAGGTGCAGACGTTCCTCTCGTTGGTAGCCGAGGAGCGGATCCAGCGAGAGCTGGATATTGCGACCAGGAATGAAAAAGTTTTTCAGCAACTTTAATGAGCAGTCTACAATCCCACCCACTTTGAAGCGGTACTAAACTGCAGCGGAAAAGCAAAGTGAGCCGAGCCGAATCGTATCACGCAGTGAGAAAAGCAAAGCGTGCCGTACTGAGCCATACCATGCAGTGGAAAAGCATCATAATTCTTCCAACAAGGGTCAGGTTTGACCTGTATAGACCACAGGTGGAACTTTCTTTAAATTGGTTATTTTTAAAAGAAAACTGGAAATTTGTTTTTGTGTTCCACCCAAGACAACAGAAAAGTTCAAATCTTTGTTTCATGTCTTATTAATATGATCAGGGTTCCCACAGTCATGAAAAACCTGCAAATATATGTGAATTTTAAACGTGTTTTCATGAAATAGTCAGAAAACAGTTTATTGAATTTCTTCTCTTCTGAGAAAATTGCTTTATTCTCTTGGTACCCTTAAAAAGTGTTTTAATCAAGTTATTCGAAATGTAGTTTTAGAATTTATAGGAAAAATTGGTAAATAAGTAAATAAAGTTTTCACCATGAAAATATCCAGAGAAACTGTCATGGTATTAAACAGACAAAATGAGGCAGATCTTTCAAAGCTATTTAAATTTGTATAGTGAACATTGATTGTTCTAGAATTGCTTCAAAAAGTGCTTGTCCAGTAATAAGTAGCTATAGTTGTAAATCTATTAATATAAATGGAAATATGCCTGTGCAATCTCTGTGATTATAGTCTGTGATTAAAAATATTGATTTTAAAAAAGCCTTATCCAGTAATGACTGGAAAGGTCAGGATATTTACTGAAAACTGTAGGAACCCTGAATGATGCATAATGCAGACCTTCCATTTGATAGAAATAATGAACTGCATGAATATGATCAGTAATTGTGAACATGTGCTGTAGGTGCCTAGTCTGAAGTTGCCTTAGTCCAGGACACAGCAGACCAGGATGGCTCTAATAGAGGGGGTGGGTGATGAGGTCACCCTGCTCTTTGGAGTGGTGTTCCTGGTGCTCGTCCTGGTTCTGGCCTGGGCTTCCACTCACACTGTTGAACCCCCTGAACACCTCCTCTCACCCAGCCCAGGGACCTCCCCCTCCACAGAGACTGACAGCCAGGACCCACTCCCCTCGGGTAACACGGACTCGTCGCCCAGCGGTGTCAGGGAGAATGATAAGAGTGAGCCTGGAACAGAAGCAGGAGCGGTGGGACAGTCCTCGGATGATAGTAGGGCTGAAGGAGGTGAGGGTGGCCTCCTGGAGGAAGCAGGGATTGAGAGGGATGGGTTGAGACATCGAGAATCAGCGGGTCCCTCGACTCAACCTCCAGCCAGCGCCCCAAGTGCCACACAGCCTTCGGCCGAAGAAGCACCGAATGACACCCAAAGGAACATGGTGCTCAGGTTGAAGTTCTTGAATGATACAGAGAGGACAGCGCAAGTGAATCTTCAAGACACGATTGGTTACATTAAACGGTAAGCAACTGAATACTCAACTCAACCTAATATAAGTTTGGTGTCAAATGTTTGTTCTATTTAAGATAAGACACTCAAGGCAGCATACAGTTTGCAGCAGATGGAAACAATTAGCCTATTTGGGTTAAATGGGTTAAAAACAAAACAGGGCGAGGGTTTCTAGTCTGCAAATTTCTTTTATTTTTTTTTTTAAATTCTATGTCCTTAAAGGGATAGTCCACCCACAAATCATCATTTACTCTCTCTTGTCATTCCAAGCCTGTATGTATTTCTTTTTTCTGCTGAACACAAGAGAAAATACTTGGAAGAATGTTGATAACCAAACAGTTTCAGTACCCATTAACTTCCATTGTATTTTTTGTCCAATGAAAGTCAATGAAACTGTTTAGCTACTAACATTCTTCAAAATATCTTCTTTTGGCTTCCACAGAAAAAAGAAAGTCATATAAGTTTGGAACAACATGAGGGTGAGTAAGTGAAGACAGAATTTAAAATTTGGGGTGGACAATCTCTTTAAATTTCTGCTGTTCTGTGTCCTGTTTGGTACAGTACCTCAATTCAAATTCAAAACTTCAATTGGATTTAAACAGGTGTCCTCAATTCAGTACTAAATGCTTCTGCTTCTGTTTTCACATTTATAACAAGATGGTAGATGTATAGTAACCTTAAGAAAGCATTTTTGGTGTTTATTTGAGTTTTGCATATGAATTGTATCCTTGGCTACCTGCTAATTGTCATCAGGCAACATACATTTTGTCAATCAATAAGAAAGTTTCTGCCAAGAAAATTTCAGCAAGGTTCAGAGACCTTTTGTTCCAACACCACTTCTCTTTCCTATGCAGTGTGTAGCACCATTCTTTCAGTAAGAAAAGTGAACCAAAAAAACAGACCTCCTTGAGCCTCATGAGACACAATTATCCATTCTTACAAGCAGTAACCATTCTATTAAAATCAGGCAGAACAGTCCTTCAACGTCTTGTGGAAACATGAGGCATTGAGTGTGTGGGAGTTCACATCATGTTTGCAGTAGGTGAATGCACCCTTTTAAGAGGTCAGATTGGAGAGTTTCAGTTTTGAAAAGTTATTCATTGGGAAGGCAGCTTGTGTGTTTGCAAGGAAAATCGATGCACAATCCTCTACATTTGTTGTGGAGTTTTTCTTCTGTTTTAAATGGAATTTAAACATTGCTGAGCAGCTTTACAAAATATCTACATTCTCTGCAAATTATAGTATTTAAAACAGTAGGCCTATTTCATTCATTTTTTTGTTTGTTTTTAAATTCTTCAGTTATTCCAAACTATTCCAAACTACCTAAGAATGTTCCATTAAAATAGTTTAAATGCATCAGCACAGCATTTTTAGATGACAAATAAAAATGCATTTTTGTACTTGCATTTTTGCACGGTGTGAACTTGAAAGTTTTTTCGGAACTTTTTTTTTTAGGAGTTCTGAAGGCTGTGAGGCCTTTTGTTATTAATTATTGTTCTTTGTCAATTGTTTGTCTGGAGCTAAACAATTTGACCAAAAAATCATATTGCGACTTATGACATTGTGTTTTGAACTTAAATATGGTAAACTTTTTACATCTCATCTCATTTTGCTTTTATATCAAAGCTAAAATAAAATCAGAATGAAAGAACAGCTCTTTTATTCTCAACCCAACATAAACTGCTTTTAGAACCCCTGTTATTTAAAGAGGCTAAATAATATATAGGAAATGTTCATGGATTACTCACTATTTTTATTGCCAATGTGTAAACAGCTTGAAATGAAACTTAAAAAATGAGACCTTCCCCGACTTCCTAGATTGTTTATGAAAGGCTGTAGACGAATTTTTATGTGATGGCCTCGGGACGTTTCTGCCGGGAAAATGAAAAGGTCTATAGTCTCAGAGCCAGATCTATATAGGCAATAGTCTCAAATAGGCCTATACTTTATAATCAAACTATCATGAGTGTAATTTTAATTACATTTTATGTCGACAATGCCGGTGACATGCAGAGCTTGCTCAAACATATCTACGACGCTATGATCAGATGCTTTATTAACTGCTGTTTTCTCACCGCTGTCATTTCTGTTGTTTATTTTGTTATTTACATATTCATCTTAACGCCACTCTTAGCAGCGTGGGTGGTGTCTGGATGTTTACTAACAGCAAAGGTATTTCCAACTTCTTATTGCTTCTAAGCAAAGAACAAAACAAAATTGACGTAAGTATATCAAGGCACTTGTACGTTGCGTAACGTGTGCTCAAGTACGAGCACAAGCCATGACTTGTTGGCTGCAGTTCACTTAACGGCCACCGGTCCTTAACAAGGGTTTCTGAATTCTTCATATAGAATCAAAAAAACAGCCCAGTTCTATATGCATTCACAATGTATACCTGTCCTGTACTTGAAATTTGTTTTGTTCACTTTATTTAAAGTGCCCCTATTAGGCTATTTTAAAGTTTCTTAATGTTGTTTTGGAGTCTCCTACAACAATTTTACATGCATCAAAGGTCAAAAAACTGTTTAATTTCCTCATAATATACATTTGCACATCACCACATTTTTCAATGATTCTCAAACGACTCGTCAGATGAATCAATCTCTCTAAATCCCGCCTTTCCGCGAGCTACTCTGCTCTGGTTGGCCAGACAGCTCAGTCTGTCGTGATTGGTTTACCGCATGTGGCGCGCGTCGAAAACAAAAACGCCCATTGCCATAACAACATCAGCTGTCCTGAGGCTTCCTACACCGTAAACTAAACACAGAAACGAACAATGACGTTGATTTTACCATATCAATGCGAGCGCGAGTCCGATGATGAAATACTGGAAGAACCTCCATCGCAAGGACGACTCGAGCAGGACGTTTCTCAGTGATACACTACTCAGTTTGAAGCACATTATAAGATGTTGCAACTGTAATTCCTCACCATCAGCATTAACAAGTGCATGTCCATCAACAAACCGATTATTTTACTTGTACTAATTTATTTACGGAGTATTTTTCTAATATATTGCGGCGAACACGTGGAAACTGTATCAATAACAGTGCATGTATGCAATGTATACATTAGCCGAGCCCTAGCGTGAATGACTGATGTAACAAACGGTGGTAAAACAAATCTTGCTCCATGCTTAATCTTTCCTCAAAGTAGTGAGAACGACAGACAATCTGCATTAAAGGCAATGTAGGCAGGTTTTTTCTAAAAAACTTTTTCCCAAATTTGTATAAACTGGACTACAGACACTCGATCTTTTTCAGAGTACTTACATTTTAATTATGTATTTACTCTGAAAAAGAGAGTATTAAAATCGAGTGTCTGTAGTCCTCTCAGAACTGCAATAAACCACGAGGAAAGCACTGTTGGCCGATATCGACTCTCGTCTGACTTCTTGCTTTATCCAAAGACTTTTTGGTCATAGCCTTTTCGAACACTGTCTTCCTTTTTTTGCCTTGTTTGCCTTCGCTGACTGTATATGCAGGTACTGGGAATTTTGACTGCTCTTTCTCTGCCATAATTGTGATTCTTCCTAGCTTCCGTGCCTCTTCGCCTCCTCGAGTCAAATGGGTGCGCGCATGTGGGCAGCTCCTGTAGCAGCAGGGGTGGTAGCCATCAGTGATGCGCGGGTCAATGCATAAACAACCCGCACCCGACCGACGTTTTCAACTAACCCGCCCGCAACTCGGACCGCAAAAAAAAAAAGTAGAAAATATTGTACCCGACCCGCTTCCTGACCCGCATTTTTGGACAGAGCGCAGAGAGGCATTTTTAAAAGGACGGAGCGTCGCCCTATTTCCCTCTCCAATTTCGCTCCGCGCACACCACGATTCTGAAGCATGCTCAGTCAAGCCTGACTCAGGACCGTGTTCAAAATCCTGCGGCGCCACAGAGCGCCATTTACATAGTTTTATATTAAATTTACATTTATGTGTCTCAAATCGTAGTTAATGTATATACGGACTTATCCCCGTGCTGCAATATACATTTAGTTTTATATTTATTTACAGAAATCAGAAAATTGCTGATGCTAACGGATTTTCAGGTGAGAGTTGTCCTAGACGTGGCGCGGCGCGGCGCTGAGCTGCGCGTCCGGTGTGCGACCCACTTCATTCTACTGTTGATGACTGCAAGATGGATTCTATTTTCAGTCAAAACTTGGCTCAATAATGGAGTTCAAAAAGTAGGCTACTTCAAAAAGGAAAATAAGAAGTCATAGGCTACAGGTGTAGGCTACTATAATATAAAACTAACTATAATGTGGTAGAAGAAAACGAATGTGGAGACATCGTTCCAGTCAGTAAAGGTTCATTTTGGAATCTAAAAAGACACATCTCTCGTAAACATGCAGTGTGATGTGAACACGCTGGGAAGAAAGCAAAAGGTTAGCAAATTGAATACAGTAACCTGTAACAAAGTGTAAATTAAATATAGCGTAATATTCAAACAATTGATACAAGCCCATTTAAATTTTAATCCTGTGTGCTGCGCAAAAGTTCAGTTATAAGAATGTTGGCCTAATAGTTAGGCTAATAATTTAGCCTACTTTCGAAACGTTTATGTATATTTTTTTATATTTTTGTTTATATAAATTTTATTTATATTATTAGGCCCATTTATTCGTTTTATTTTACAGCAGTTTGTGTGTACAATGGATATACGCCCATTTAAATTTTAATCGTGCGCGTTGCGCAAAAGTTCACTTATCAAAATTCTGGCCTAATAGTTTTTAAAAATTTAAAAAAAAAAGTTTAAAAAAAAACTTTTAAAATTTTTATGTAGGCTATATTTTTGTTTATATAATTGTTATTTATATTATTAGGCCCATTTATTCGTTTAATTTTACAGGACTTTGGCTATATTCCTTCTTACATAGGCCTAATTTGTAATTTGAAATAAAACATTTCTATTTGAAAAATGTTGTTGTTGCTCATCAGTTCTTTAGGAGGTAAGGCTGTGGTCTAAGCTAAAAGTGATATACATGTAGATTTTTTTTTTCCTTTTTTGGAGCGAGCGGGGGGCGATTTGAGTGGAGCGCGGAGCAATTTGCGTTGAGCGCTGATGAGCGGAGCGGCCTGATGTAGCTTTGAGCGGGGGAGCGAACATTTCCATGAGCGATGATGAGCGGAGATTCTCACCGCTCCACTCCGCTCATATGCTCTCTAGTACTATATAAATTACAAAGGTTTAATTGGCATCTTTATTTCAAACGACCCGACCGACCGCGACCCGAATATCATTAGAAATATTTTTGGATGCCTCATAACCGCGGGTAACCGCGGGTGACCGCAGGCCGCTCATTTCGGATCAACCCGCACATCACTGGTAGCGAGGGAGAGTGACAGTCGTCCAGCCAATCATTTCATTCGTTCCGAATTGAGATAAGTAGCTGTGTTTATTGCAGCCCTGAGAGGACTACAGACACTCAAATTTGATACTCTCCTTTTCAGAGTACTTACATTTTAATTATGTATTAATATATAAAGACAGTTTAAACAAATTTGGGAAAAAGTTTTTTTAGAAAAAACCTACCTACCCTGCCTTTAATAGACACAGTTATAGGTAATAGTGGCCCACAAACTGATTAGCAGAAGTATTTAAGACAGTGATAATGTGAGTTAGCCAGTTAGCAGGAGACCTACACAATATGAAACTCAAAGTATTTTGAACACCATCTTTCAAGAGCAAGCGGTTTGTGAATCCTGCATTGAACTCTGAGATTTGAGAAGCAGTCGTCAGTAAAATAAAGGGAACACAGCAAAAGTTTTGGATTATACTGCTGTGATATCGTGGTAAAGATGAATTTTAACCACTGATTCTTCACATGCTCGTCCTTGGGCAGTGAAAAAAAAAACTGGCTTTACCTTCACATTGTTGAGCACAGCGTCTTCTGGACATGATGCTATCCAGTATCCACAGGAATCAGCTGCTGGTTTGAGGTTCAAGTTTTCCCTGGTGTCTGCGCGCACAATCAGTGGGCGGGCAATATGCTTATGTTTCGTCTTGACGTCACAACGAAACGGCTTATGACTTGTTTGAAAAACAATTCATTTCATTGACTCAGAGTCGACTCTTACTTTTGAAAAACAATAACTTTATATACGGTGCACTTTCAGATTTAAAACTTTGCAGGATGTTTTCATTCACTTAGAGCTATGTTACACACTACATGAAAGGTCATTTTCAAAAATCCATTATAGGGGCACTTTAATTCTTTCCCCACCTTTGATGGAATTTTCTGGCTTTCCGTGTTTTCAGTGTTATATGGTAGGGGTCGCTATTAGGCATCTTCTGTAAGAGTACTGAATATCCTGATCAAAACAGAGGCAAAGAAGAAGCAGAAACAAGTGACTGCATATGTAAGCAGATGCATGTAATTAATGCGATCATCGATATTAAACGGCATACGAATCAAAACTGGCTAATGTTACCAAATGAAATGTTGACCCAGGACGAGCTCTAGGACTGTGAAGCCTTTAGGGCTGTTGATGGACTCGATCTACTCCATCTATGTTTTGATCATCGATCTGAATCCAATCCAGACGTAGTTTTTGACAACAACGTGATTTTTTTCAGCTTTTTGCTCAAAATTATGCTCTTTTTTTCAAACGTAGTTTTTTTAAACCTCAGTCTACTTTTCATTTACACTCTTATATGGTAGAATTATGATTGTATTGATTATTGTTAGTGTAGCCTATATTTCTGACAATTTTCATACAGTATTGTGAGGCGGTCTGCTTAAACCATTTTCTGTTTGTGGTTATACAGTAATTATTAATATTCATAAGTCAAGCAGCATTGTTGTGAGCACAGATTCAAGCAGACCAGTATGTGTAGGTGTTTGTAATTGTGTGTATATAAACTTCTGTTTGATTGCATTTTCAGGACTTACTTTGCTGGACAGGAGCACCAGGTACGTCTGATTTATCAGGGCCAGCTCCTTCAGGACGATGCCCAGACGATGGCCTCTCTCAACCTGGCTGACAACAGTGTTCTGCACTGCCACATCTCGCAGCATGCCACACGGGCCATGCCTGCCGGGGCACGGGCTGCTGACCAGGTGCATGTGGCTCTCAACGTGGGGAGCCTCATGGTGCCTCTGTTCGTGCTTATGCTGTCTGTGCTCTGGTACTTCCAGATCCAGTACCGGCAGTTCTTCACTGCACCTGCCACCGCCTCACTCGTGGGCATCACCATCTTCTTTAGTTTTGTTGCGTTTGGGGTATACCGCCGTTGATGGCTGTTTCTGTCCAGTTATATTCAGCATATACGTGTTTGCGCACATACAGATACTCATTCTTTGCACTTGCTCACTTACCAGTGCCAGTGGCAATGTCTTCTGGGATTTCTGGACTTCTCAGTTTTGCTGAAGGCTGTGATATCAGAGAAACATCTCTGAGGTCGTCTCTTTTTTTTTTTCGTTATTGTGGTTTTCGTTTGTTTTATTTTTTGTTCATCACTTTTGCCATTTTTCATCTGCACCAAGTTTATGCTTGTCACACAGATAGGAATATGCTATATATTTGATTTTATTTTTAAAGAAAACTAGAGATGTTTATTGTGCCTGTCCTCTTTTTCTTTTCTTTTCTTTTTTCTTTTCACATGCATGCTGCCAGTGTGAAACTGGGGCTTGCTTGTAAGAGGGTGTATGAAATGATGGTGTTCGAGTTTCAAGTAGAGGCTCGTCTGGCTGCCTGCCGGACTCAAACTGTAGTAAAGCAGGTCAGTAGAGCTGCTCTTGTATGTTGGAACAATTCAAATAATTTGTGTACAATAAGGCTTTTGAAATGGAGATATAATCTATTAAATCATTCTTTTATTTACTGCTGACTTGTCATTTCTGAAATGCTTTTAATTATTATGAGAATGATGTGTCCGTTTTGTCCAAAATGGTGCAGATGTTAGTGTATACTATAGCCCCAAAAATGTAGACACTTCTGGACACTAAAGAAAATGTCTGAATGTCATTAAATAAAAAAATATATATATAACACCAAATGGCATCTGCAAACAAATGATCAGTTTTTCGTCAGAACTAGATTCACTTTTTCTGACCCATCTCTCCACTTTTAACTGATTGGTGTCAGAATGTTTGTTTTCAATGTTAGTTTCACGTTACTTCCCCTAAAGTTTGCAATGAGGTCCTGGTAGAGTAAGTACAGGTGTAGTTAATTGCATTTACATTAACATGATTCAAAGTTTGAAAAGAAAATGTGCCAAATGTGAAAATTACCACAATAGATTTTGTCCTCATTTTGAACATCATATAATTTATATATGAAGAGTTCAGATGCAAAAGCCTCCAAGTTCCATCTGAAATTTTCTTCTAGAATGGTCATTTTTATCAAGCTTGTATATTTAAGTTCAGTAATTTCACTTAAATTGTCATTGAAGTGAAATTACTGAACTTAATACGAGCTTGATAAAAAATAACCATTCTAGAAGAAATTTTCAGATGGCACTTAGAGGCTTTTGCATCTGAACTCTTCATATATTTATATTATATATTCATATAAAAAAATGTGCTTGTGCTTATTTTCTTAGAAATAAATGCCACTTGGTATGACGTTTTGTTACATACAAAATCCATTTCGATATTATTTGTGAATCAAGGGGGGTTTAAGTATCCAAATAGCTTGCAGGGTCATATGTTAATATAGGCCAATGTGTGAGTGAGCAATGTAAATGTAAAATAGGCTATTTTTAGAAATTTGGGTGCGTTAATGTTTAGGTAAGTAGGCATCGGTTCTCCCTCAGCTTTCTTTGGCCCTCACATTTGAGTATCACTAAAAAACCTTGTAGTATTTACACAGGAAAGATTCTCTTTTTTTGCACTGTGCATTTTAGTTAATCTCGGTGGTGGTGAGTACAGAAAATGTCCTTCATTCTTAATACGATAATGTACATTTTTAGTTATCTGGCCGAAATGTACAGATTGCTTCAATTTTCCTGTAATTTGACGACGTTCCCTTAAACCTTCATTGAATCGCTTGTGTTGGACGATCCCCGCGCCTGCGCTGCTGCGTCTGCCGCACTCACCGCCGCCAGAGCCCGACTGAAATCACAGACACGGGGCCTTCCTCGCCTGCATCCCTCCATCCAGCGCTCTTTCCCAGGGGAGGGGGGAGTAACCGAAAATCTGTCTGGAACAACGAAGAAGTTGCCGGACATCGACCTCGTGTAATTCACGGGTTTCACCTCTTCAGCTGAACTGAGAGCATCAAACTTGCAGCAATGGAAAGAAAGGTATGAATGCAACGCCATCGCTCACAGCGTCATTATCCGCTTCAATCTCAGATGCGTTTTCAGCATTCATTATTTCTTGGAACGAGAGTGCTATTCAGACGTCTGTTGTAATTTTGCTATTTTTATGCATTGATAATAATTGACAATCTTATTTGACTATAAACAGTCCTGCGCGCTTAATTGACACCTGTCTATTGAACTATTGCTCTTGTCATTCAGTTGTTTTTTTGTAGGGAATGCATCATCTTTTTTTGCATCCATATGACTGCTCTGTTTTGAATAGAAATACCATATCTGGTTATGATCAACAATAGTCTGTCTAAAAACTTCTTCCAGCTGCTTTGATACTGATGTATCATGTAACTTGTATACACTGCTGATGAACGTCCTTGTTTAGCACAACATCTGCATTGCATTGTGTCTGTGCTTCCAGACAGTGTTGTTTGCAATACTGAAGTTTGTAATTCCAGTGGCCTGTCCCTCAGCAATACCACATTATTTTACTCCTTTAGCGCAAGAACTGGGCTATTCAGTGTGCCTTTCTCATAAAGAGACCATATGACTAGAAAATATGTAGGCTATCTAACCACACTGAAATTAATAGGAGAATGATTGAGCTTTTAAGCACATTTTCTGTGTGTGCACTTGGACAACTGAGCTCACATCTTCCCAGAACCTGTGTTTTCCCTCTGCAGCACCCCTTTCACTCTGATTGAATGGGGCAATGCCACTCTTCTGTATTAGCCTTTATGGGGGTCCTTAAAGGGGGTCTTCTACTACAGGAAGATATTGTTCTTTCTCTTCTATATAATATTTGTAATTGCTTTTGTAATATATTTTGTAATAGTGCTTGCTTGGTGCAAACAGTGCAAAACTTTATGCAAATCAGTACCATGCTAATTATGACAATTTACATATTTAGGTATTATAATGAATAATTGAGATATTTGGATGTTTATATCACAGTCTCTTCCTCATTGTTCCTTTTTTGGTTGAACAATTTGTCCCCAAACCTGCAAAAAAATATATATTAGTTGACAAACATTTTATTCATGCAATAATATCTCATCCTTTTAATGTTTGTTTGGACCATCTGAAAGATTTAGCAGTATATTTAAATCCAACAGCCTCTTGAGATGTGCTTGGGTTAAAGGGAGAGTTCATGCAAAAATGAAATTTCTGTCATTATTTACTCAGCCTATATGTCTCAGTATTTTTTGTCCATACAATGAAAAATTAATTGCGGACCAATGTTGTTTGGACCTCATGTTTTTCTAAATATATTTTGTGTTCCACAGAAGATAGAACACCATACAGATTTGGAACGACATGTAAAAGATGACAGAATACATTTTTTGGGGTGAACTATCCCTTTAATTGCTTACGTATAGACAAAATCTAAGCAGTCCCATTACGTCAGTTCACAGACAATTCTTCAAAACTCTGCTAGTAAAAACACTATTTCAGAGATTCCGTAAGGTTAGTCATTCAGCCTTTACTCTGATGTAAATCTCGGACTTAATAACCAGCTTTGAGATCACACAGGTACTAATTTATCGCCACATAACTGTCCATTGGAACAGCACAGTGTCTGGTAGTCCTGCTTGCCGTGTGTCACTATTTTCAGCGGCATTCCCCAACACATTGGTGGTCCAGCGACAGCCCCCTTCACAGACCCCCATCCTTCCCAACCCAGTGTCTGTGAGGGAAGCTACACTAAAACAGAGAGAGAGAGACTCGACTCTGGCCACACGCTGACATGCTTTAAAAAGAGAGAGAGAGTGGAGAAAGGGAACGTCAGAGGGAGGAGAAGGAGGGAGTGAGCACTCTCTTTTGGAGGAGAGGAAAAGTGAGGGAAGCGCACAGTGGCAGAGGTACCCAGGAATAGAGGAAACAAAAGAGGGACTGGGGATTTTATAAATGGACATGGAGGATTCTGCCGGAGGAGCTCGTAAAGCCACCAAGAGTAAACTGTTTGAGTTTCTCGTCCATGGAGTGGTGAGTGAGTGAGTGAGCGTGTTTGTGCAAGTGGAAGCGTGTCAATAGCTCTGTGGCTCTGCTCACGGGAGAACTAAGATGCAGACGTTGTTACTGCTCATTTTTATCTAGATTATAAAAAAAACAAAAAAACAGGAACAGCTGAGGAGGACAGAGTGTAGGAGAAAGGATGTAAGGTTATTGTGTTTAACAAATGGAGGAGGATACACAAGGAAAGAGAAACGCCGGCGCTGGAAGTATGAGAAATACTTGTATTTTGAGGGACGAGTACCAGTATGAAATAAAGGATGCTCTTTTGGTGTGTGTGCAGGAGGGTGTGTATCAGGAACACCCTGAGGGTAGATCACACATAAAAATCCTGCTGTGTTATTTTATTCAGTCCTGAACATGTAGTGGAAGCAAACTTGATGTATGCGTTTCAGGGTGTTTACTGCTTACAAATGTGGAAGAATTAAAGGTTATGGAGACTTTTGAGAACTTTTGGTGGTGATGCAACTATTTTGAAGCTGCATTCAAGTGCCATTTGATATCAGACCAAATACAAGGTATTATTTCTTGAGGCTTATTGCTAAAACAGCCTTCAAGACATACTAATCCTCTATTAGTAGTATATTCCAGAAAAGGCTATTTATGAATTTGAAAGCACAATGGCTGGATTGGGGTTGAATGCAGGCTCTTTAGGGGTGGTTTCTGGTGATCTCCATGGTTTATAAATAACGATCACTTGGCCTATGATTGCTAACTGACCTTGTCATTTTTTTATTTATGTATTTTTTTTATTTAGTTTTTAGTTTATCAGTTTTTGAGTTAAATACCTTTTCATTATTTAACAGGTTGCACCACTACAAACACATTGATATTTTTTTTCCCTTTTAGTAAAGATTGACATGGTTATTAAGTCCAGAAAGTGTTCTTCTGTAACTTATCCTCTGTGATAGTCTCCTCCTGTGCCCTGAACACATCCATTGCGACCTTGAGAGCTAGGGATTGGCAGAGACCTGCACTGGTTCCCGCTGCGTCCACATGTTCACATCCCACTGCCTCTTCACTCAGATGTTCTGAGATTGGACCAGGCCTGGACACCCCTGGAGCTTGGCCTGCTTTGGAAAGCGATGATCAGGTCGTGAGGGTCACCGCACCATACGGGATCATCTCCATCAGGGATGTACTGTACCCGCACTGTAGGGAGGACTGGAGCTGGGGACGTTGGCTCACGTTCTGGATGTTTCCACAACTTTGGTGCACATCCAGAGTCACAGGGACTTTGCAACTCTGCCATTATGAGTCATGAACAACAGACCTCAAATCTCCTCTGCAACGCACAAACTAAACTGAGAAATAATAACAGGACAAAAACCATAAAATTGCTCTTTTCAGTCTGGTAACACTTCACAATGAGGTTAAATATATATATTTTTTACATTAATTGATTCATTAGGTGTTATGAACTAACAATGAACAACATTTTACAGCATTTATTAATCTATGTTTAGTTAATGTTTTAGATATACTGTTGTTTCTATGTTATGTTGTAAGTATATATGTTATGATGTTAAAATATGTTTTAATTTAATTTAATTAAATAATAATTTATACAGATTTGTGAAACAAAAACGTTGCATATTTGTTCATGCATAAATGAACAATAACCTAGAATAATATATACTGTAAAATTATTATTTATATACATATTTAATTTTGGCTATTGCATTAACTAATGTTAACGAATTGATTCTTATTGTAAAATGTACATTATTGTGATTTCTATTCAATTCCCTTCAGATTTATTTATATAGCACTTTTCCCAATACAAATCAGTCTAGGTTTATATTGGAAAAATAGAAAAAAAGAAATTCCCTGTTTAATGTCTAATGGCAGAAAGGACAATGTATGTGGTCTAAATGAAATGAGAAGATATTTGACATCACAATTTGCACAGTTGCCGTTTAGACTGCGTTTGACTGACTTTCCCAGCACCTCTGTGTTTCGGTAGAGAGCGAGCAGCTGTCGCTTCAGAAATGACAGGCACAGGTGCGAGAGGCCCTGGCCTAATTCAGCTTCGGGTACTGGAGGAGGAGGAGTTCATTGCAGCACCCTGTAGTGCCTTAGCGTAAAAGGGTCTTTGTGTATTATGTGAACTTGCTTTAATTGTGAATAAATACACATGTATCTTCATATGTATTGTGTGTCAGAGATATTTGGGGTAAACTTCCTATAACACGTCAAGTGAGTTCAACAAAGAAATGGTTTGGTACCTGACCTTTACTCTACTTTTTTTTTTTTTTTTTTTTTACCCCCACAGCGTCCAGGGATGACCTCAGGGGCACGGATGCCCCATCAAGGAGCTCCCATGGGGCCTCCTGGACCTCCATATGGAGGAACACCGCCCATTCGACCAGGGATGCCTAACCCAGCCCTCGACCCCAACCGAAAACGTCCTGCCCCGACCCAGCCCGTGCAACCTCCCCCTGTCCAGAGCCGTCCCAGAAAGTGAGTGACACTGTTCTCTGACCTCTCACTTTTTCTGTTGATTTTAGATATGTGCACACAACAGATGAGAAATAATAGACATGTATTTCCAGAGCCTTTCTTGAGGGCAAACTGGGCGTATTGGTTTTTATGCACTTCTTATGCCTGTATGAAATTGTATTAAAGGTTTTATAGTCTTTTTCTTTGCTCCTACAATTCGCCAGGGAGCCCTTACCAAGTGTAGTGATCTGATCTCTAGTGACTGGAATATATTATGTTTGGCTAGTTCAGGTGCTCTAACTTTAGACTCTAACATTTTGATCGCTATTAAATGCCAAAATATTTCTTGGTGAATATTAATAGTGCCACAGTTATCACAAGTAATCACTTAAGCACACTTACAGCTAATGCATTTTAAAAGTGAGGATCACAGTTCCCTATCTACTCAGAAGTGCAGAGCACTTGAAATGAAGTCTGAAGTCTGCAGTGCATTACTGTCTCATATGTCCAAGTACAGGCTGTACTAAATGGCACATATGTCACTGACACTTCAAAATTCGTTTATAGATATTAGAGTTGTAGCCAATAAGACCTAGCATCATATGTTGAATCTTTATGTCTTGTTTGATTCGCACTGCTCTCTTTGTGGCATTTGCTTAAAAAACGTTTTACATGCGCATCAGGATCACGTGATCACAAAGGGCAAAATTGTGTCCTCAAAGTCACGCTCGCCTTTAAACTTCACTAACAGCAGTGCGGTAGGGACCTTCGTGAAGGGATTACATTGCTCATTTTCATTTAAAACAACCCTGCTAATAGCATTCCCTTCCCAAGGGCATAAAAGTGACTTTTGAAATTTGCTGTTAGTTTTCTCAGCTTTTCATCTGTCTTGTTGCTGTACTCTATTGTCCTTGTGTTTTTATTTCAACTGTTTATGCTTGTAAGCGTGTCTGTTGTGATCACTGATGGGAAGCTTACTAAATTCAGCAGATCATGTTTAAAATTCAAATGGTTTAACAAATGTTAGACTTTGATTATGAAAATACAAAACATTAATCCTAATGCATTCTGAGCTAGAGTTGCATCAAATATTATTTTAATGTTATGGTTGTTAACCGATAAATGGCCCTTAAGTATATAAATATATCTACTATTTTGTCTAAATAAAAAAATAAAAAATAAATACTAAAAATAATTTTCAATGCTACATGTGAGGCATCAAAACATTATAGCATACAGTATGAAAAATGGATTGTTATGGATATTCATTCAGTGGATATTGAAATAAAGGTTACATTTTTGGCCTTATTAAATTATTAGTGGCTTTAAAGTGTACATTTTCAGTAAGAAAAAATAAGTCTCACCATTAAACTCGCCAAGGCTGCATTCAATAGTGTTAAAAAATACTATTTTCATTTTCAGCAGTTACTTCAAAAATAATTCTAATATGCTGAGTTAGTGTTCAAGAAACATTTCTAATATTGAAAACCTGTTGTGTTACTTAATATTTTTGTGATATATTGGATGCATTTTTTTCAGGATTATATTATTCTATCAATGGAAAGTTCAAGAAACAGCATTTATTTAAAATATTTTTTTGTAGCATTATAAGTGTCTTTACTGTCACTTTGGATCAATTTAATATATTATTGCATTAATTTGCATTAATTAAAAAAAACCTTTGAATATAGTCAGATATTGTGCATAATATATATATACTAGGGCTGTCAAACGATTAATCGCGATTAATCGCATCCAAAATAAAAGTTTGTGTTTACATAATATATGTGTGTGTATGGAGTATAATTATTTTCTATATATAAATACACACACATGCATATATATTTAAGAAAAATGTGTTATTTATATATAAAATATTTATATATAATATAAATTATATATAATATAAATATATATACACAGTATATACATGCAAATATTTCTTAAATATATACATGCATGTGTGTGTATTTATATATAGAAAATAATTATACACCGTACACACACATATATTATGTAAAAACAAACTTTTATTTTGGATGTGATTAATCGCGATTAATCGTTTGACAGCCCTAATATATACACGTGTACAATAGTGACTGTTACAGGAAAAAAAAAAACTCTTAATATCGGCCAATATTATTCCATCTATAATGCATCTCTACTGTTTAAGTAACTAACTAGAGGTACCCCAAATCAACCTATAGGAAACCACTTGGATTTCCAGCAACAAATGAGATATCCGCGAGACAGATGGACATGAGAGAAGCCCAGTCAGATCCTGCAATTGGATCCAAGTAGGCTGTTTACTCTGCTGCATGTTAGTTTGACAGTTTGTGATGGACATGTCGCTGCCTGATTGGTTTGTTCCCGTTTGAAGCATCAAACTTGACATATTTCCCCCAATGCATGTGTGCACTTAAGGTAACAGATTAAAGTAAAAACCAATAAAAAATGACTTTCACTAAATGGACACAATAGTCAATATGACCTGAGGATGAATGTCCTGTTCCAGTGCATGTGAAGTAGAACATGCGCTTGCGGTTCTTTAGCTGTGTATGCGGACTGCATGACCCTTCTGTCATGCTGTTTGTGTTAATTCCGAATTTTCTCTTTTATTGTTGCCCTACGTTCAGTAACACACATTTTTTTTTCCACCTAAATGCATTAATCATTAATTGTAGATCAAGAAAATGTGATGAGGCATTCGCTCTCACACCCGCCACTGCATATCGGACTCTGCTTCTCAGCCTCTCCCGGAGGAGCAGTGTGGCTTGGGGTGGACGAGTCGGACCATGAGAAAGTTTATTCTCCAGAGGAATGTGGATGTGAATGTGGACAGGCATTTCCTGCTCCAAAGGGGTCATGTGCTCCTCGGCTCTGGACCTGAGGAGCTCTCGGTGTCCGTAGGAGTGTGGCATGTCTGTCAGTGGAAAACGAATTATATGCATCATGTTTGGGAACGTCTTTCTGTAAACGGCAACTGGATTTGACTCCAGATTTTGTGGTCCAAATTGATG
The DNA here is from genome assembly GCF_949319135.1 of Squalius cephalus. Classification (NCBI taxonomy): domain Eukaryota; kingdom Metazoa; phylum Chordata; class Actinopteri; order Cypriniformes; family Leuciscidae; genus Squalius; species Squalius cephalus. The sequence continues at coordinate 30,901,359 of NC_137128.1, read as the reverse complement.
CTGGGAATTACATTTTAGAAGTCTGTATTTTCAGACATTTGGACCGCAAATATCTAGTTTTCCCAAATGTTATGGGCTGCTCACACAGGACATGTTCTTCTGTTGATCTGCACTGTTTTTTTTAAACTGTTTTTCTACACTTTTCTACAAAAATATCTCATTAAATTTACAGTAAAACAAATGGCAGCTCTATTTGCCTGAAATCCACTGTGACAATGTTTCCAGTACTACAAGATGACATATTGGTGCCTGTATATTTTTCAACTTTTAACGCTATATTTCATTAAGGGTGTGTTCACACTTGGCATGTTTGGTTCATTAAAATGAACTCTGGTGTGATTGCTCTGTTAGTGTGGTTCATTTGAAGTGTGAAAGCTGCCATCCAAACAAGTGAACACATGAACTCTTAACGCATCAAGGACCAAAGACATGTAAACGAACCAAAAACAGGAAGACAAGACCCTAAAAAGGACAAGAATGCTCTATTATACCTGTTTTTTCTCGTCATTGTCGCGATGTTTCCCGTCACAGTTCGGTACAGGCTTTAGAACCGCGGATCTTTGCAGCAGATCTTCATTTGTGTGTGTGATGGAGGGATTCCTGCCACTGTTTTGACTCCTTTACACATTTTCTAAGCTCTTTACAAGTTCTCAGCTGGTCAGAATACCATCATATGTAGGCTACGCACATACAACGAGCGCATTTATCCCAGCACACAGCACTGTTTTGGATGTAAGGCAAGTTCAATCTCAAAATACGTCATAAAAGCTGACCAGTCAGGTTGTGACACATCCCTTCCCTGTGCCTTTAGGTTTGGTATCTTTCAGTTTGGTGTTAAAAATGCCAATGTGAACGCTAAGCGGACCAGGACTAAATGTTTTTAGCGCAATTTTCCACCGGACAAAATTGCGATTGTTAACTCATGATTTCTGTTCTGTCTGTGCGCACCAATCTTGCACTTCTATCTACTCCTCAACCAGACCACCTAGAGACTTCGGGTTTTCGGCATTATGTTAAGGAAGGTCTAATCTCGGGAACGCACAAAAAAAATCCAGGAAAAGATTTACTATCTCTTAGTGTTGTGATCCCATGACGTGAGAAAATTGCGCTAAAACACTCACTGAGTTTTTATTACTTGTTTTTTTTTTGGTCACAAACCAAGCGAACCGAACCACAAGTGTGACCACACCCTAAGTGATACCAAAATCTGCTTTTTACCTGCTTTTTTCACGCAAGTATTAAAACAGAGAGCCACATGATGAATCAGAGTTATTTGAAAATACAGTGCACACAAAGACAAAACACTATCAGGGTAACACATATGACAATAAAATAATGCAATAAATATTAACTAAGTTACATCAGTTGTGACACAAATCACTGTACAATCAATGTACGTTACTAATACAAATTGTAATAAAATATAATCAGCTGTGATGTCACCTAGGGACTTCTGGGAATGTCCTCTTACTGTTTTTCCCAGTAAATTATATGGTAACATAAAAAAAACATAATCTTGACAGATTTTACAGTAAAATGATATAATGCAACATTAAACCATTTACACTTTTTAACTGTATGTGGTACGGTAACTTGCAGTTAAAGAGTTCATAGGTTTTCCTGTAGCATTTTACAGTCCCTTTCTGTAAAAATGACAAACATTTGTATGGTATGTTAACACAGGCAAGAGGGGTGCATTTGACTGTTCCGTCATGTCTTGCTGTTCTTTCAGCATCTTGTTACATGAATGAAGATGTTTCGAGACATTCTGTTACATCTTTCGAGTTTTGAATGCAAGAACGTGTCCTGGGTGAAATGTGTCCCCTTTACAATAACTGAGACAGCCAGATGTTAAAGCAGCAAGAAACCTCTCCCATAATTATGATAGTGTTATTTTCATATTTTCTGTGTCTTATTTCTTCTTATACTCTCTCTCTCTCTTTCTCTCTCTCTTTCTGATCACACACACTTACACACACACACAGCTGGAAAAACGTCTGGATAGGTCCCAGTTATTCAGCAGATGGCCTGTGGACTCTGCTATCAGTCACCATAGTAACATGCTTTTTCTCTCTCTCTTCTCTCTCTCTCTCTCTCTCTCTCTCTCTCTCTCTCTCTTTCTCTCTTTCTTTCTTTCTTTCTCTCTGTTTTCCCCCATCCGTAGTGCCAAGAGAAGAAAAATGGCAGACAAGATTCTCCCTCAGCGGGTGAGGTCCATCACTGCTGCTTTTATCTGTTTGTCTGTGTTTGGTTATTCATCTCTTAATTTTCAGTGCCAAGTCAAGAGTGATCGCACGGTACAGGTAATTGTACTAGGTTCTTAATTTTTTCCCGGGGGTAAAAAAAAGTGAAAGGGGTGGGTAAGAGGAGTCCAATGTGTCACAAAGACTTCTCTTGTGTATTTGGTGTTTTCTGTCAGTGGAAAAGGGTTTGATTCCCACGGAATGTGAGGGTGTGTGGTTGCATGGAGAAGTAGGCTGTGTGCAGGAACACGACTATTTTGGTAAAATGTCTCCATCGGGATGAGATACGCACAATAACAGGAATTGGAGGTGGTGGTAGTTCTTGAAATGGGCAATCCTCCTAATGTCTTTGTAGGGTTTTTTACAGGCAAGACAAAAGGTCTTAATTCATTGTGATTGTAAAATACTGGTGGTCACATGGGATGGAGAGAATGATGCAACACTGTGAAAATCAGGAGAGAGTCAAGTTACAATTTTGCTGTGTATCACGCAAGGACATACATGATTTGTTTCAGTAACAAGTAACAAATGAGAATCAGAATGTTAAACTGTCATTGACTTAGTAAAGTGGTGCAAACACATGGTGAAATCATTTGATGTTCGATCAGTTCGCAAAGCTTTAATATAGGCCTTGAATTTAGCTAAATATAGACTAGTGTATTGTCAGAATCAGGATATGAATACTCTTTTCATAATACTTATGGAGTTTTACCTTTAATCATTTCCTAATTCTAAGGTAAGAAAAAGAATTACACTAAATATGAGTTCAGTTGAGGATAAAATGTGTTTTAGGCAGTGGGTTTTTGAGCATGAAACCATTGAAAGTCAAACCAAAATGTTCAGTTGTCAGCTTTGTTAATAATTTTGCATATACTATATTTATGCAATAATTCTATTAGTACAATAATGTTATAATTGAATGTTATCATTTATTATTAAAAAAAAAATGTAATTTTTAAATGCATAAAAATACATTCATATAATATATTTCATATATAAATATAATAATAACGGTAATATACCCATGTTTTTTTGTTATATTGGTGCACAATAAAAATACTGTTTTGAGTTTCCACTTAATATCCAAAATCTGGGACCTGAAACAAAAGCAGCTGAAAACCACTGCCCTAAGCTTTAGTGCCACATCTTCAGTCATAACTGAGATTTATAATAAACCAGAGAGTTAATGGTTCAGGGAAAATATTGTACTATACCATACACTTTATGTGTTGAATAACCTCGAACTGCTTAGAAAACATTTAAAATGAGTGATGCATTGAATCCCTTTTCATTAGATCCGTGAACTGGTGCCAGAGTCCCAGGCGTACATGGACCTCCTGGCCTTTGAGCGCAAACTTGACCAAACCATTATGAGGAAGAGGGTGGATATACAGGAAGCCCTCAAAAGACCAATGAAGGTATGTGATTTCAGTTAAAGTACACATTTATAGTGAGATTTTACTAACTCATAGTTAACTACGACATGGAAAATGTGCTCTTCTGTTCTAGCAAAAGCGGAAGCTGCGATTGTACATTTCAAACACTTACAACCCTGCTAAACCTGACGCAGAAGACTCAGAGGGCAGCATTGCATCCTGGGAGCTGCGTGTAGAGGGCAAGTTGTTGGATGATGTAAGCACTGAGTTTGCATTCATAATCTTACCATCTGTTCTATAATGCAGTGTTGAATTAATTTGTCTTGAATGATCGTTGTTATTATTATTTAAAATGTTAGTCAGAAAAATGAGCAAATGTAACAATTCCTCACCATTTTGTCACAACTTAATTTCATTGCGTGCAATCAGTTGCTGTTTAATCCATGCATGAATAATTTTCATTGACCATAACCGAATCCAATTTAGTCTTTTTTATTGCATCTAGCATACATAATAAAATGTATTTAAGCTTGTAGGCTAGAAAAAAATCTATTCAAATTATTTTTCTTTCCTGAAAAGGCTTAATTTAATTGCATGGAACAATTTAATTTTTTTTGGAGATATTATTCTGCTGATACTAATCTTTGTTTAGGCTTCATTCAATTTGCTAGTCCTTTTTAAGTCCCTTTAATTTTTTATCTTTTATTCCCTGTGCACTTTAGCCTGGAAAACAAAAGAGGAAATTTTCATCTTTCTTTAAGAGCCTTGTTATTGAGCTGGACAAGGATCTATACGGCCCTGACAACCACTTAGTGGAGGTGAGCATTAACTCACTCGACATACAACAATAAACCATTGCCAAACCATATTTGTCTTAACAAAAGTTGAAAGCATTTATAGTTGTGGTTAGAATTATTGGCGCCCCTGTTAAATATGATCAAAGATTGCTGTAAAAATAAATCTGCATTGTTTATCCTTTTGATCTTTCGTTCAAAATATTCACAAAAATCTAACCTTTCATTTAAGTTAACTGTATTGCTCATGACGTCATAAAAAGTGAAGCCACCATGCCGCCATATTGGTATTCCCTAGTAAGCTCACACATTCTATAGATTTAATAGGAAATTAAATGATTTTACTTAGAAAACATTGCCTAATGACACATCGTTTTTATATCTGAAGTCCCTGTACAGTCTTACAACACAAACGTCCTAAACATGTAAATGGTTATTTGTTTAAAGTTGGGAATTTCCCCTGCTTATTAAAAAGTTCATAATCATTACAGTCAGTGGTGCAAAAAGTGGGAATGCGCTATATGCGGCGCATAGGGGTGCAGCACCATAGGGTCGCCAAAGCGATGGTAAAAAAAATATATATTTTTTTTTTGGTCTTTTCTAAATGTAGCTGCTATTGTGTGTTTCTAAATCATTTCTGCATTTCTTCAATGTTATATAACATTTTAGAGGACTAACAGGCTAGAGTAGGTGCCCTCAGGGTGTGTGTGTGTGTTCATCTGAGCCTCACTGGTCTGTCACTGCTCGTCAATGTCAGAATATTTGAGATGACCAATCAAATCAAAGTAGGCGGGCTTTATGTTCACAGAAGCTGCTGAGCGCGAATTATAGCCGAGCACCTCGATAAGTTGTAAGTAGCTAAACTAAACATTTCATATTTGACATTTTTTTAGGTCATAAATGTTAAACGAATGACACAAATAATCAGGCAAACTAATAAACTTTTGTCTAATTTCGCCATTTTGAACTGAAACTTTGAACATTTTTGAACTGCCTATGTAACGTGACGCATGTAATGTAATAATTAGTTTACTGTCATTGTGAGGTGACAAGAAAAATTAACAAAGCTGTTTTCATCATGTTAGGCACAAGATTAATAATGAATGTGTACATATTGAGAGTTAATATAATACAATTTGTAGCCTTCAGCAAATTAAATAAAAAGCTCAGCTTTAGGAGGGGAAGAGACAGGGCAAGATAAGGAGACTGAGAGAAATGAGGAGAGAGCAGGTATTGACAAATAATCTACTGCCCGTTAACATGGTTTTAAAGCTATTTTTTCCCCTCAAACATCTTGAAATGCACATATCAGAGAAATAATAACTCCCTAACAACCTCAAATTTAGGACCTCTTTGATTTTAAAGCCCTGTCTACGGCCCTGTATTAGGCATAAGATCAATAATGAATGTGAATTTAATAAACTTAGTTACCTAGATTCCCTAGTAGCTTTCAGTAAATGAATGCTTCTGAGAAAATGATTCATAAATCAGTTGACCCTATGTTTACTTTCTTCATTGACAGATAAACGTGAAAAGCCTATATCAGTCAAAGCCCTTTTGAAGGTCCAATCATGTCTGACAACTGAGTATGCTGGAGTTTGTTTTTGGATGAGTGAGGAGGATGTTTCTTGAAACACTCCCAAACAACATGTGGGGATGTAGGAGCTGTTTGATCTTTTTTTGTGTGGCTTTCTGACCCCAAGACTCAAGTAATCTCTGCAATTCTCCATCTGTGATCCTTGGAGAGTCTTTGGTCACTCGAACTCTCCTCCTCACCATGCATTAAGATAATATAGACACACGTCCTCTTCCTGACAGATTCTAAACATCTTTAGTTGATTGGAACTTCTTAATTATTGCCCTGATGGTGGAAATGGGGATTTTCAGTGCTTTAGCTATTTCCTTACAGCCACTTTCTATTTAGTGAAGCTCAACAATCTTTTGCTGCACATCAGAACTATATTCTTTGATTTTACTCATTGTGCTGGATGATTCAAGGAAATTTGGCCGCCTTGTTTCGCAGGAGTATAAATATGAGGACACAACACAAAGTCATAGCTTGACAATTTCAAGTTTCTAGTCACCCTGGTGTGCTAAAACAAAATTATATTAATGGGAATATACTTCAGAGATATTTTACTCATAAAAAATTCTGGGGGGGGGCAAATATTCTGGCCAATGTGTTTTGGAGAAAAACATTTATTTCATCCCGTCCCCGTCCCCCCCCCCACACACACACATACTTTTTGCGTTTTTTTTTTTTTTTTTTTAAATGAAAGATCAAAAGAATAAACAATGCAGATTTATTTTTACAGCCATCTTTGATCATATTTACCAGGGATGCCAATAATTCTGACCACAACTGTAATATGGGAGAATACCAAGAGTCTTCTTCACATTTCAAACAAGGTTGAGGACAGTAACAGAGTGAAATCGTCACATTTCAATGTGTCTACGAGCATCTCTTGTCCTCTACTGTGTGACGCATTGAATTGAAATGCCATAGAAAAGTCAATGTCATAATGAAAAGTTCAGTGAAACATTCTTCATGTAAGACATGTCTTAGTGGTTTCCATAGCAACAGGTTACATGAAGAAGTTGCCCATGACACTGTGGAGTGATGACACTGCAGCCAGCACAGAGTTTTGGGCAGCATTAACGGGAGAAAAGAAATGCATTTCGGAAGACAAACACTTAAAAAACCTTTTACAGCACCCTGAACTCTGAGAGGCTTTGTATTCAGCAAGTGTGTTTTACTCTATTTTAGTGGAGGAACCATTGTGCATAGGTGCTATTCAGACACATTTATTTAGGCATTTACATAACACAAGGGAGCCTTCCCAGCTGCCTCACGCACTTAATATTTATATGCACTTTGTTAGGGACATTCAGGTTTAGGGAAGGCATATTCACAGAAGTGGTCTGCGGCTCTCGAGGAGTGACCCTCGTGCCTCCGGCCCATTGGAACTGGCTGTACGCACCGCATTTGAGTTTATTCATTCGGCAGCTCTTTAAATTGTCCTTGGTGATTGTGGGTTTTCATCACAACACACACCAGATTGAGCCGGGTAATAAAAAGAGTGATTTACCTGTGTAGAAGGACAGCATTGAAAACACCTCCAATGTCAAGCAAAGCTAACTGAGTTGAGCTGCGAGTCCTTGCCATTATGTTGTCTTTCAAATAGCGCTGAAATGTGATGGTTTTGGGAAAATGCAAGTGAGATCTCATAAGTGCCTAATCATTTTATTCACTCTCAAGCTTAAATGTATTCTGCATGCATAAACAGCGCATGAGGAGGGAGGGTTAAGGTTTTCAATCGCTAATGTGGCTCAATAAAAATGTACTGGCAAGTTATATTACTGGTGTAACACTTACTCGTAATCAGGGTTGCAGATTTGAACAAACACATAACCTTAAATATTAAAGGGACAGTTCACCCAAAAATGAAAATTATCCCATAGTTTACTCACCCTCAAGCCGTCCTAGGTGTATATGACTTATTTCAGACGAACACAATCAGAGTTATATTAAATAATATCCTGGCTCTTCCCAGCTTTGTAATGACATTGAATAGTGTAGATATTTTCTTTACAAAAACCCATTGCTTCACTTCAGAACGCATTTATTAACCTACTGCAGTCGTGGGATTACTTTTATGATGGATGGATGGATGTGCTTTTTTAAGCTTCAAATGTCATTACAAAGCTGGGAAGAACCAGGATATTATTTAATATAACTCTGATTGTGTTCGGCTGAAAGAAGAAAGTCATACACACCTGGGATGGCTTTAGGGCAAGTAAATTATAAGATAATTTTCATTTTTGGATGAACTATCCCTTTAATGTTGGGTGTGTAGCTCTGCTTATTGAGAAAAGTCAGATTTACGATTATCGCCTTGTGGGCAATAAAAAGGGCAAAAATCACACATACTGAAGAAAACACTAAAGAAAGTACCCAGTCATATCAAGTGAAAAGAATATCATAGAGACTACCTAAAACTACCCAGAATACTCTAGAAACCAACTAGCAATTGCATAGCAACCTGCTAAAAAAATCATTCTGAACACCATAGCAACACTCTAACAACCACTAAGAACATCTTAGCAACTGCATGCCCTGGTAAAACACTCTCAACACAGACGAACACTACTAATATAAAAATCTTGTTTAAAATTGCAGTGCACATCTTGTGCCGCAGTTATATATTATAGACCTTTTGTTTAGATTGAGTATGTGTTTAATCCTAATAGTGGCACCGCACCGCTACAACCCAGGAGACCGATGGCTTCCAGGTGAAGAGGCCCGGCGATGTGAATGTGCGCTGTACCCTCTTGCTCATGCTGGATTACCAGGTGCGTGCGGGAATGCTGGATTATTACTAGACGATTCCTATGCCGTAGTTGGTTTTATGTGAAAGTCTTTAAATAACAACTATGTGAAAAATCTACACTGGGGTCTAAAAGTCTGAGACCGTGCTGAAAATCTGGGATTCAAAATCTTATTTAAACCTTGAAATAAATTTGATTTTTTTTTAAAACAAATAAAAGTTATTGTAGCAATTATTTTGCAAAAATGTGTAGCACCAAATAAATGTATTGAGAAAGACACCAGTTAGAAATGAATCTGCATAATGATAGCTTTAGCTTCTCTTTTTCATCTTAAAAAGCACTGTTAACACCTATATTTGAGTCATTAATCCCTAAAACTTTGATTGCCCTTCTCTATTCACTAAAGTAGCTATACAGTGGCTAGTGAGTAAATGGCTCATTTAATTACAGCAATTTTCACGTTGCTAACTACATCCTGATGGGAATAAGCTTGATCTGTTGGAAAACTAAAGCTATGTTTTTAAACAATGGAGTTTAAAATCGTGAAAAAGACTGAAATAGATCTGCAATTGGGTTGTTAGCATGCAATTTCCTGTTTCTAGCTGAACCACAGGCTATAACCATTATCTAAAACTAGTTTATATTTTTCTTGAATCTTTTATAATTATCATACATGAAGTTTTTGTGAGATTATCATTTTTAAATGGAATATTTGTATTTTTCAAAATTATTTTGTCACAACACAGAAGCATTTAAATGAACTTGTGAAGTCATTATAAAATAAATAGTTTACAGCAGCTAAGATGTAGACGTTCCCTCATATTGTATATACACTACCTTTCAAAAGTTTATTTTTGAAATAAGTCTCTTATGTTCACCAAGGCTGCATTTATTTTATCAAAAAAAAAAAAAACAGTAAAAAAACCCAGCAATGTTGTGAAATATTATTATATTTTAAAATAATTTAATCCAATTGAAACATTTTTCATTTAATTTATTTTAAAATGTTATTTATTCTTGTGATGGCAAATCTGAATTTTCAGCATCATTACTCCAGTCTTCAGTGTCACATGATCCTTCAGAAATCATTTTAAATGCTGAATTGGTGCTCAAGCTACATCTTTTGTCATTATCAATGTTAAAAAAACATTTCTTGTTATTATCAATGTTAATAAAACTGTGATTCTTTGATGAATAGAAAGGTCAAAAGAACAGCATTCATTTGAATGCATCCTTGGTGAATAGAATATGCATTTATTTAAGAGTCTTACTGATCCCAATTTCTTCAACAGTAGCATACATTTTAACCTTAAACCTTGCTGTTGAATAAAGGTCATGGACATGTTATGTCAGCTACTCAAGTATACTGAATTGAAATTGTAGTAAATATGTGCATGTTTTATAACTGTACCGCTCTGTTCAGATATTTCTGAATGCGTTTATTTCATTTAATTTATCCATTGTGCATTTCAGCCTCCTCAGTTTAAGTTGGATCCTCGCCTCGCACGTCTCCTTGGCATCCACACTCAAACCCGCTCCTGCATCATCCAGGCATTATGGCAGTACGTCAAGACCAACAAACTGCAGGATCCTCATGAAAAGGAGTACATCAACTGTGATAAATATTTCCAGCAGGCACTGACATACTTTTGTCATATAAAATACTCTCTTCATTTTGGTGTTAACATTTTGCCTGATAAGCATACCTGATTTTTCCAGATCTTCGACTGTCCTCGTTTAAAGTTCTGTGAGATCCCTCAGCGACTGACCAACCTGCTGCTGCCGCCTGATCCTATTGTGATCAATCATATTATTAGGTAATTAGTCAAAAATGTACAATGTATTTCTATTTATTGTTTCCTCAAACAATAGCAGTTTTAAGGCCTGTGACACGAATGTACCTTTTAGAGGGCTGATTTCCTTTAGAATTTAAAGGGATAATTCACCTCCCAAAAAAACTAATTTTGTTGTTTACACACCCTCATATTGTTCCAAACCTGTATGCTGTTATTTTGTATGGTATACTGTAAAAGAAAAACATATTTTTTTATAAATGGGTTCAGAAGTTCATTGTGTGAGGCTCCAAAAAGGACAAAAAACATAAGTTGTCATGTATTATTGTGTTACACTCGAAAAAACAACAGCATATAGCTTTAAAATGGCATAAGAGGGAGTAACTAATGACATGATCTTTATATTCAGGTGACCTGTTCCTTTAAATGCCTTTTTGATTTTTTTATTTTATCAGTGTGGATCCAAATGACCAGAAGAAGACAGCCTGCTATGACATTGATGTTGAAGTTGATGATCCTCTTAAGAGTCAGATGAATGGATTCTTGCTGTCCACAGCCAATCAACAAGAGATCGCATCCCTAGACAACAAGGTCAATAAATAATTCATCATTTGAATATCCTCATTATGTCTCCATATAAACCCTATGGCATGAGTTTCTGCATAACATATGTACATTCATAGCTGAAATTCACATCATCACCTTTTCTCCTTTAGATCCATGAAACTATCGAGTCCATCAATCAACTTAAGATCCAAAGGGATTTTATGCTCAGCTTCTCCAGAGACCCCAAAGGCTACATCCAGGACTGGATCTGCTCCCAGAACCGGGACCTTAAGGTGAATGTTAACCATGTGCTCTGCTCTAAATCATGGTCATATACTGTATTATTATATAAAATATCAAAACATTATGCATCTTTTATGTATGTCCAAATTAGGTTTGTATAAGTTAAACATTGAACATTTTTTAAACAATGTCTACACCTAGTGGTGGAAATGATGTAACTGCTTTTAAAGAAATGGTCTTTTTTGGTCGTTTGAACTGGACTGGATTTTTTTTTGGTTGCAGCTGATGACAGATACAGCTGGTAATCCAGAGGAAGAGAGGAGAGCAGAGTTTTATAACCAGCCCTGGTCTCAGGAAGCTGTCAGTCGCTACTTCTATTGCAAGGTGAGGGGAACATGACTGAATCATGTTAGATACAAAGGTTTGGGCTCAGTAAGATTTTTTTTTTTAATGAATACTTTTTTCAGCAAGGATGCATAAAATTGCCCAAAAAAGTGACAGTGAATAAATCTATAATGTTTCAAATAAATGCTTTTCTTTTTATACTTTCTATTTATCAAATAATCCTAAAAATATAACGTCTTGAACAGCAAATTAGCATATTAAAATGATTTCTCAAGGATAATGTGACATTAAAGACTATGGATGGTTGTTTCCGCCACTGAATAAAAAGGTAATTGTGACTTTTATCTCAGAATTTCGAGATATAAACTTTGCAACTGTGAGAAAAAAAGTCAGAATTGTGAGATATAAACTCGAGAAAAAAAGTCAGAATTTGCGAGTTTATATCTTGCAATTCTGACTTTCTGACTTTAAAACTTTTGTGAGATAAAAAGTTGCAATTATATTTTACGTTTTTTATTATGTGGCGGAAGCAAGCTTCCATAGAAGACTGGAGTAATGATGCTGAAAGTTCAGCTTTGCCGTCACAGGAATAAACTACAATTTAAAATGTTAAGTTAAAAAAGTTATATTTAAATGATATTTCACTTTTCAAAGGAAGTGTATGTCAGAATGCTCTTTTCATTTACAAATGTATGTTTTTTTTCTGTTATGTAGATTCAACAACGAAGACAGGAGCTAGAACAAGCTTTAGCACTGCGAACCACTTAACTCAACTAATCTGTTTCTCCTGTGGCTTGGCCACTTTTATTCTGGCGTCTCCACACTGGCAGTTTTTTTTTTTAATGGACATGAAAGTATTAGACCCCCTTCTCGGTATTGAGGTTTGGACTGATTTTAATCAACGAAAAGTGTAATTGTACTCTTATTTGATGTATGTTTAATGTACAGTTGAATGTATATAATCTCACAATACAATGAATTTAAGAATGTAGCTTGGGAATGACACGTTCACACTGACTACACACAAATACAGCGGCTATTATAATTGTTTATCAGTTTTGTGATGCACATGAAGTGCAGATATGCTACTGTGTCTCTTCTTGGAAAGGTAAAAATACAATGAATGAAACTTTTATGCCTGGGACATTTTTTTAACCATTAATGACATGCTAAATGTTAATATGTAAGTATAGATATTGAATCTGTCATGTTTTTTTCCATCCGTTTGAATATGACGTTACATTCTTCTTGCAGCTTTCTTCTATGTTTTTTCTGTCTTGAAATTTGCACTGTGCAAAAAGAGATCATGAAGAAGTCCACTGGATTAAAATAAGCCAGCTAACTTTATTTGCAATAAGTGACATTTATTGTCATAATTTTGAAATGTTCTATAAATGGAAATTAACACTAAAGATTCACGCTACGAAAAGCTAAATCATTCTGATTTGTGAACACTTGTCTTAACAATTCAGATTTTTGTGAATTGTTAACGACTCTAAACATGATTTCTCATATAAGCAATCTTTATAAATGATGGTTGAAAATGTCTTCAAATCCCAGTAAAACAAAAATGTGTTATAAATATGTTGTGTTGAAAAAACAATAATGCATGTTGCATGTGAATATCTTTGTTTTTTAGGGGTTTCTTTTTTAGCATGATTCAGAAATGTTTTATTTTTATTTTTTATCTTTGTTGCCTTATCACTGAGATGCACAGGAAGCATTAACCAAAGGTTAAGTACAGTTACATCATCATTGCGAATGCTAATAAATGACTTAATTTTACTGAATATTCCATCACATAAGTGATGGCATTTGTATTCCTGTGGCCTGAGGTGTGCTTGATGCACAAGTGTAACAGATGTGAACTAAATCTGGTATAGCCTACATGAATATCAAAAGGTGTTCATATTTAGAGGCATTGATTGACCCTTTACCTTTCTACAATACATTCTTATTGTGTTATGTATTTTATTTAAATACAGGTGCAGTGTGTCTGTAAAGGACATTTTGAACAAGATTAATAAAATTAATAAAATCATTATTGTGATTCTTTCTTTTAGTTGAAAAGTTGGTCCAATTCATAAAACGAGTCTGAATGATTTTTGTTCCACAGATGTAGTAAAGGGGAAATATGAGAGTGAGTAAATACTGACAGAATTATCTTTTCCTCTAAGAAAAAAAAAAAAGAACAATAAATCATGAGCAAATAGCATAACCTTGTAATTGTCCGGGCTGTATGATTCACATTAACTGCTGTTTGAACATTACTAATTTTATGTCATTTTGTGTGACTCAACCGGGAAACAAGACAGGCCCAGAGATTACGAGTGATTCTACAAGAAAACTGCTAACAGAGAGCGGCTTTGCTGTTATGCAAAGAAGTGGGTGGAGATTTATTATGCATCGGCATCTGATTGGCTGCCGTGCCGGTATTGGTGACACGCGCCTCACACAGCTTGTAGCGCGGGCCATGAGATGAGACCGCTTCTCCGGTGCTGCTAGTAGCGCTTCGTCAGGAATAGATCTAGGTAAGATTACGGCCTAATTCAACAAAAGTTCGTTATTTACTCGTGATAGTCATCTATCTCTGTGATGATCGATGTCTATAAAAAAAAAAAAATCATACCTCATTTATTAATTTAGTTTTGTTGTCCGGACATCTTTCGGATTAACAGGCTAGTTTTACCGGCTGTTAGCTCGCCGGCTAGCTCGTGGGGACAAGAGAGTCGCGTGCGCCCCTCAGCCAATTTAACATTGTTTATCGGTTGATAGCTCTTTTACAATTGTTAACGCATTTTTTAAAATATAAACAGCAGTTGTTCTATGTCCAGGGAGTAAGATTTTCTCGTGATCTGGGATACACCGTTATGGCTAGAGTTAGCATGGTTGGTGAAGTGGCACATTGGTTGGGCCTTTAGAGTTAACCGACACCTTTTTTCCTCTTGAGAGCAGCAGCGATGGTATGTCGCTATATCATCGGTCATTTGTGCTTTCCGAACTCCTTACGATATTGTTCGTGTAATAGGTTATTTTCTTTGCCGGTATCACTTTATCATTGCCGTAATACGCCTAGACTGCGTCAGGGAAAAGTACTGGCCGACTGTAACGTTACTCCACGTGAGCCGAGCCGAACCACTGCCCTCTGCTGCCTGAAGCTTGGTTTGTTAAAACAAGACCTTTTTATTTTTCTTGCAAAACATTAGAGAATACATGTTTATGATATATACAACTTTGTATACAAAATGTATTAACAATATGATCAATGTCATCAGAATACAAATGAGAAAAGAGACCTTAAGCACAAAATCTGCGTAAGTGACTAATCGAGTGTCGATTGAACCGGAAGTCGTTTGGGAACAGTGTGTACTATGTAATGTTTTTTTTTTTTTTTCTTTAGTCCTAGTAGAGCATCTTAACCTCCAACTAATCTTTTTGTATCTCTCCCTCAGATTTTCAGAAGTGCTCTGTTCCTCTGATCTGCAGCTAAAATGCCATCCGATTTAGCAAAAAAGAAGGCGGCAAAGAAAAAAGAAGCAGCCAAAGCTCGCCAACGTACAAAGAAACCAGAGGATGGAGTGGATGGTGATGAAGAGAAACCAGAGGACCAGCAGAACGGAGCAGCTGAGTTCAATGGTAAGGGGAGCCATTAAAAGACCGTTCTAAGGCCTGTTCACACCAAGATGAATATTTGGTGTTATCGTCTCTGTACTCTTGAATTTGGTGTTATTTGATAAACCTTAAAGAATGGGCATTTGAAAACTATTAATAATGCTTGGCTTAATTCAGTCACATTTACCGTTGTTGAGAGAATTTTTGCAGGCAAAATCCCGTTTTATTAATAATCCATGCCGTTGGGAATTTTGTGGGAGGGAGAGAAATTTTCCACCGGTTGAGTCCATGATTTTTTGCCAAAAAAATTGCTAATGTGACTACACCTTTACGAGGATATTTCTGCTTTTCTATAATTGCCTATAAAATAAGAGGGCGACTTTGCATTTTTGTTCTGCTGTTTTTTACACACTGATTTGAACTGACATCACATTGGAATATTGGACCAAATTTCATGTTGAACATTTGTGTTTGTTTAACCATGCCTTTAAACTTTTGTAAATCTGAGTTTCCCCCTCACCCATTGGCCCACCAAGTGTTTCAAAACATTTTTTTTTATCTTCCTCCTTGAAATCTATTTGAATCGTCGTCTTTTTCTCTCTTTATCTTAGGGGTTGCCAGTTTGACGAAGGAGCTGGATGAGTTTGAGCTGAAGAAAACTGAGGCCCGTGCAGTTACTGGCGTGTTGGCATCTCATCCCAACAGCACTGATGTGCACATCAGCAGCTTGTCTCTCACGTTTCACGGACAGGAGCTGCTCAGTGACACTAGTTTGGAGCTCAACTCTGGCCGCCGATATGGCCTTATCGGACTCAATGGAACTGGTAAATGTAGAATCTGTTCATGTTGGGCTAATAAATCTCCACTTGTTGGCTTAAGAAGTGATTTCAGTTTACATGCTCATAAATAACTGACTTGCATTTAAACTTTTGTGTAGGTAAATCAATGCTGCTGTCAGCAATTGGTCACAGGGAGGTGCCGATTCCAGAGCACATAGATATCTACCACCTGACCCGTGAGATGGCACCAAGTGAGAAGACCGCTCTGGAGTGTGTGATGGAGGTAGATGAGGCGAGGATCCAGCTGGAGCGAGAGGCTGAACGACTAGCTCATGAGGACTGTGAGTTTCAACAACTGATCAAATGCACACGGAGTAGTTTGAAAGGAATAGTTCGCCTGGAAATGAAAATTGGCATTTACTTGTTCAAAACCATCAACTTTTTTCAACATCAATTGTTTGATCCCAAGATGTGTGAGAACCAATGAGGGTAAATATGTAATGAGTGTATGTATAGTGAACATTTTTCAAATAATCTGTTAATTGGTCAGGTCAATACAACTTTCCACGTTTTCATAGGAACTGTTTGTTTTGTAACAGCTTCCTTTCCTAGGCGTGGTATATTGAATATCTCAGTTGGAGAAGACTTCTTAACTCTGCACTGTGTTTAAGGAATCTCCTTGAGGAACACTTATGTGTTTATTATGCTTATTTGAGTGTTTGTGAATTTCGTTTAAATTTGTCAAATTTTAGCTGAATGTGAGAAGCTGATGGAGCTGTATGAGCGTTTGGAGGAACTGGATGCTGATAAAGCGGAGATGAGGGCCTCGCGGATCCTCCACGGTCTGGGCTTCACTGCTGCCATGCAGCAGAAGAAACTCAAAGACTTCAGCGGTGGCTGGAGGATGCGTGTTGCTCTTGCTCGGTGAGTCTTGAGAATCTCTTTCAGAAGTTCAAAGCTCCTGGGAGATGATGTAATAAAAGGCCGAATGATAGCGCAGTTGGTTTGTGCTAACTGTGCAATGACAAAAACTGTCCGAAGCGAATTTTCTGATCCCTTTAGCTCTTTCAATGAATGCATTTGCATATCTTTCAACAGTCTTCGGAGTCTTGGTTCATTCGTGGTTGTTGTTTTTTTATCTTCAGGGCACTGTTCCTCAAGCCTTTCATGTTGCTGTTGGATGAGCCAACAAACCACCTGGACTTGGATGCATGTGTGTGGCTGGAGGAAGAGCTCAGCCAGTAAGTCTTTATTTTTTAAAACAAGTCTATGACAGAATATTAAATCAAATGGTTTTTTAGAATTTTTTTTTTTTACTATGGGTTTCTGATGACATGATGTAAACAAAAGGCCGAATTGTAGCTCTTCCATCAAGCAGTTTGTTCTTGTTGTGGATAGAGCTTTGACAAAAACTAGACCGAAGCGTTTAACTGATCTGTCAGCGCAACCCAGATGCAGTTTTGTTTTTGAAGATGTTACGGTAGCACTTTATTTTACTGTGTCTTTGTTACACGTTACATTTACTTGCTGTAGTAATAACAAATTATGCATAACTAAAATCTAAAGTAAATTCATGTTAATTAATGAAACTCATTACTTAACTGTTTAAATGCACTGTAATGGACACCTTGTCATAAAGTGTAACCGTTACATTACGAAATGCATTCTGTTATTGTTGCAAACGCCATGCTGAGAGCTGTATGATCAAGTTTGTTTCTTTTTCCCCTGACAGGTTTAAAAGAATTCTGGTTTTAATATCCCATTCCCAGGACTTCCTCAATGGCGTTTGTACCAACATTATTCACCTGCACCAGCGCAAGCTTAAATATTACACGGTAAAGAGACTAATTCTTTCCCCCGTAAAGCTGTTTTCCTGTAATTGCAAATGTGCAATTTCATTTATTTTGTCATTCATCCTCTTGTGTAAAGGGTAATTATGACCAGTATATAAAGACCAGAGAGGAACTGGAGGAGAATCAGATGAAGCGGTTTAACTGGGAGCAGGACCAGATAACACACATGAAGGTAAACAATCTCTATATGTACCTTTTGTAAATATTCAAATCTTCTATGCCCTTTTCTAATTGCTCAGCTTGTAATTGATGTGGTTATTTAAACGTTTTCCTGTTGATCCGCAGAACTACATTGCTCGGTTTGGTCACGGATCTGCCAAGCTGGCCAGGCAAGCTCAGAGTAAAGAGAAGACGCTACAGAAGATGGTCGCCTCTGGTCTTACTGAGCGTGTTGTGAATGACAAGGTGAGAAAAGAGCTTTCTGTCTTGATCTTGATCAGTCATTTGCCTTTTTAATCCTTTGTTTAGTCAGTAGTAGAAATGACTTATTCTTTTTTTTTTCTTTTTTTTCAGACCCTGTCATTTTATTTTCCTCCCTGTGGGAAGATCCCCCCTCCTGTCATTATGGTTCAGAATGTCAGCTTCAGGTATTCGGATAATACGGTACGCAGAACCGTCTAATCTTCAATAACACATTTTACACATTTCTGTTGTTGCATCCTTCTCTGGATTGAGGTTCTCGCATGTCTCCTTTTGTCTTATATAGCCGCATATTTATAATAACCTGGAGTTTGGAATTGATTTGGACACACGGGTGGCCCTTGTAGGGCCCAATGGGGCTGGCAAATCTACTTTGCTGAAGCTCCTTGCTGGAGAGGTAAGGAATGTTTTAACTTAAATGTATAAAAACCTAAAATCATACCAAGGGGTGCATGTATTTTATGTGGTTTGGAATCTTGAGTATCGTGGTTTGTAAGGCATCATCTCTTCTTTCAGCTCCTGCCTTCAGACGGTATGATTAGAAAACACTCCCATGTGAAGATTGGGCGATATCATCAGGTCTGTTCAGACAATTTGTCATGACATTTTTTTTTTTTATATAATGGTTGTTGATAAAAATAGTGAAGATGTTGATGTATATAGATTTTTAGGTTTTTTTTTTACTATGGGTTGTTTCTGATGACATGATGTAAACAAAAGGCCGAATTGTAGCTCCTCCAAGCAGTTTGTTCTTGTTGTGGATAGAGCTTTGACAAAAACTAGACCGAAGCGTTTAGCTGATCTGTCAGCGCAACCCAGATGCAGTTTTGTTTTTGAATATGTTCTGTTTTTGTATGTATATGTGAAAACTAAAGTTTTTAATTAATAATTATTATTATTATTATTATTATTATTAGAATCTGCCACATAATTAGTTCTGTGGCACTTAGACTGATTTTTAATAGTCTTTAACTTGCGTTTTTTTTTCTTTAGCATCTAACAGAGCAATTGGAACTTGACCTTTCACCTCTGGAATACATGATGAAGTGTTATCCTGAGATTAAGGAGAAGGAAGAGATGAGGAAAATCATTGGCCGCTATGGACTCACTGGCAAACAGCAAGTAGGTTTTTTTTTTTTTCTTTTGGACTGACTTTGATTTTTAATCTGTGAAGCCCAGACATTTATTTATTTATTTTATTAAACTAGGTGAGCCCCATTAGGAATCTGTCTGATGGGCAGAAGTGTCGTGTCTGCTTTGCCTGGCTGGCTTGGCAGACTCCCCACATGCTCTTTCTTGATGAGCCGACCAATCACCTTGACATTGAAACCATTGATGCTCTGGCTGAGGCGATCAACGAGTTTGAGGGTGGAATGATGCTGGTTAGCCACGACTTCAGGCTTATTCAGCAGGTAATGTGAAGCTTTTAGTTAGGTTTTTGCCCATCTTGTACAAGTCATTAATATTTTCTTTGTCAAGCTAATGCAGTTGATTTGATTACATTTTAATAATATTGTTTTGTTTCCTTGCAGGTGGCTCAGGAGATCTGGGTTTGTGAAAAGCAGACCATCACAAAATGGAGCAGGGACATTCTGGCTTACAAGGAACATCTGAAATCAAAAATCGATAAACAGATGCATGATTTATAGCCAGTAGAGCGCCTCCCCATCACATAGATGACAGTTCGAACTTCCAACATCTCTGCCAACCAGACTTTTGCTCTCCAGGAAAAATACAAGCATGCTTGTTAGACCTGAGTCAGTTACTGGGCTTGCAAGGGGAATTCAGTCATGTTTTCTTTTTTGTGTGTTAACATGCATCACACTATTTGGACTTTACTTTTGAAAAACCTATTAAAAACCATGGTTGTGCACTTAAGTTTTTTTTTTTTAAACTAGTGGAGGGCAGGTCTACAAGACAAAGACTAATATGAACGATAAAGTAAACTTCAAGGACTCTTCATGAGGTTTTTTTTATTGTATCAATTATTGTTTAGAGCTGTATTTGCCATAAAGATGTCTAATTAAAAAGCGTACATGAATTGATTTGGCTTGTGCATTTTCTTTGGTTTCTGTCTTTGTACAGTTTTCTCAAGAACAGAGCAGAGAATCTACGGTTCTGTGTCTACCTAGTTGAAGTATGCATCTGTACCTTTGCAATCTAATGCAGATTAATAAATGTACAACAATCTTTATTCAGAGAGAAAAATAATATTTTACAAAACGTTAAAGAAAAAAATATTTAAATAATTCACACCACCTTTCCTTATCTTTTCTCTAATTAACTATTAATAAATTTACATTTTGTGTGTGTGTACAGGCTTGGCTATACTTGTGAGGGCCAAATGTATGGAAGCCCATTCCCGCCACATAAGAGTCATAATTCAAAAAAAGTCATAATTACAAGATAAAAAGAAATTTTACATAGCAAGTCGAAATTATGACTTACTATGTCGAAATTATGAGATAAAAAAAACACGAAATTATGACTTTAACCCATGTCCTCACTAATATAGTGAAATGATATGGCAACTCACTAGTGAGGACATTTTACTGGTCCTCACTAGTTAAAAAGGCTTTTGCTATGGTGACATGTCTCTGAGTAGCCTTTGTTTTAGTGCTAGTTTAATTCAATGTAATGTATTCTTAAAAAAAATACTAAGAGGCATTGTTTCTTTCCTGTGAATTTACATTTATGGATAATTTTTTTTTTTAAATTGTCTATATATTTTGTCTGTTATTCACATCTTTAATTTCTATTTTACTATCTGTATACTTGTTGTTGTTGTTGTCTGTGTACTGGAAGCTGCTTTGTCACCAAAACAAACACAACATATGTGTATGCAACATATGCCAATAAAGCTCTTTCTGATTCTATTAAAAATATATGTGTGATAAATGTGAGTTATTTTTTCAACTTGCATTGAGATCCAACAGGACATGTTTTCACTGTGAAAAAAACATAAAGAAATTCTACCAACATCGCTTCACATTTTCCAGGTTGCCAACGGTTCGCGTTTGTCATTTCCGGAAACACCGGAAGTACGTCATTGAACGATTGAGTTCATTGTTTTTACTTGGATCTCGAGTGTCACATTAGCAGTTACAGTAAGGTAAGTTAAAATACAGAGCTTACTCTAGAATTAATTTGTTAGAGCCTACATTTTGATGTAGGTTCTAACAACGTTATTCGTATATGCGCAAAGCATTTGTCGTCTCCTGCACGATAGAATGGGCTTGAAAAGTGTCACCGAGGTGCTAGCTAAGCTAAGCGCTGTCAACCTTTATATCAGTCCTGGTGCAAATTATTTTATAACAGCATAACAGTACTCCCCTCGTTAAGACTAATAATTTAGAATAAAAGACTGTTGTGCTTTGTGTTTGATAGCTCTACATGCACTAGCCGGATCAATATGAGTCTAAACTGATGTTCTCTTTACTAACGTTACTTATAATAACTGTATAACTGTACTGTATATCTGAAACAAGAATTTCTAACGCCTCTTAATTATCAGTATGATTTACAACTTTGCTGAAGAAAACCTGTTGTGCACAATTGTTCTACATGCCTTCTGTCCTCTTATTTATAGTTTGTATATATATATATATATATATCAACAGCAAAAAAAAACTTTTAGTATAATTGTAATTGTACAAACATGTATCTTTTTGCTGTCAAATATTTAGTGATTTTTATAAAGTAAACGTAAGAATAATTTTTATGTTATTAGTAATATTTCAAAATGAACTTTTACTAGACTGTAGCAACCCATGTTTACTTAATTATCCACATATATACATATGTATACTGTACATATCAAGTGTGATAGGCATCTTTGGAACGTTTATTTCTCTCAGTTATCACTGCATTATAACTTTTGTCCCCCAAAATAAAACTACAGCCTTGATCATAAAACTAAGCATTTAAATATCATCTTACTAAGACGTATTATTTGGAGAAATAGTATGACACATTTAAAAAAAAAAAAAAAAAATTGACTATTAATTCATATGGTATGTCAGGCTTCACGTGGTTAATTTATAAACATTATAAATTATAATCTGTGCCCAGTTAAAAGAAAAAATAAAGAAGAAAAAAATGATCGGAATGGTTCAAAACTTGATAAAGGTTTTGGCACTTGCTATGTGAAAAAAAAAAAAGAAAAGAATCATGGACATGATTCGAAAAGGTTAAATGGTCTGAAAAAAATATTGCTCTTGTGCTTTTCTCACAATCAAAAATTACAGCATTGGAAATGAATGGGAAACAAATTTCATCTAGTGGAAACGTTTGGTACTGCGGCCCAAACAAAAGATTTTCTGTTTTGGAAAATCATATAAAAATTTTAAATAGTATTTTTGTGAATTTTTCATAACAATAAACTTACATTTCTATAACTTTTTAAAAATAAAATCATAAAATCCCCTAAAATACAAAATATTAAATAAAACAAAACATGATTGAACTAAAATATAGCACATTTATTTAACTGGAAAAAAAAGGTTAACCTTTTTTTCTGCCATTGGCTTAAAATAGGAAAGGATCCAAGTTTTAGGTTCATAAGGAATTCATGTGGTGAAGAGTTGCAAAGTTCCATTGGCCTTGTGGCATAAAATATTAATGCTAGCCAGGGTGCTGGAATAACAGATCTACTTGTTCTTGATTCCATTCTCAGATGATTTTTTGAATGTTATTGTTTTACAGTAGACCATGAGTCTGCCAGCAGCCCCACCCAGCTATGCTGAAGCTACAGCAGGAGATAAAGAACAAGGAGCTGACAGCTTCACTTACGCTTCCCAGCTGCCCCCAATGCCACCACCAACCATGCCCATGCACCCCAGCTGGGCTTATGTGCATCCCGGCCCTAGTATGTGACATTTTATTACAGCAATTTTGGATATGCATGCACAAATGTTTATATGCAAGGAACCTTATCTTTACTGTAAGAAAAGTCTGAGGATAAAATTATGTCTTTCTTCTCTGAACGTTGTTAATAGTGCAAAATGTCTCTTTAGGTCCAGGATATTCCAACGCTTATGCTGCAGACATGTCCTCACCCTTCTCTGATCCGAGCTCCAGCAGCAGCTTCGATGGCCTGAGTGGAAGCACCTGGGAGGACAAGAATGTCCGCCGCATGTTCATCAGGAAGGTGTGAAAGTTCTCATTTAATTGTTTTTCTATTTGCAGTCTGCTTGACAGTTCAAACATTATTAACTGATATGAATTGGGTTGGATGCAAGTAAGCAGTCTATATCTTTTAATGTGTTTGTTGCTCATTTATAATTAAAAAGATGTTCAGGTTAATTAGGTCTCATGAGGCTGTTATTTGAGCATTTATATTGGTCTCACAACAAACAAAATGCATTTTATTCATAGCAGCATATTTGTATATATTTGCTTCTATATATACAGTAAATATGATTAAAATATTATACAATTTTAAATAGTGTGGGGGGGGGGGGGGGTGATTATACAACGCAATTCTATCTTCTGCTGATTCGCATCGATTTACAAATAAAAAAAATCGTTTTTCTAAACTGTTACATGTCTTTAACTTCGCAGTACTACTTAAAGTTATTGACATGTAGAGTGTTATAAATCACAATAAGCCGCAAAAAAGGACTCAATCCGGTGCTCGCGTTAATGGACACAGCCGAAGCGTGAGTTCAGATGTCGCGTCTCAGATGCATGTGATCCCGAATTCAACTGTCTTTACATTTATATTACATGTACATCTTTCACAGCTTATTGGGCTTGAATGGTCAAATACACACAGGATTATGTAAAAATGCACATCGTGTGAAGTATTCACATAAACATAGTCTGTTACATCCTAGGCGAACATAAACAAATCAGATGTGTAACATTATTTTAGATCTATGCATTTGTTCTTAAAGGGAAAGCAGTTTAATAAACTGTTGGTGTCTGTTTTGTTCATTTAATAAAAAAATAAAATAAAAAAACAGAAAATGCGGTATGCAATAACTTGTTAAATAATGTGATATTCGATATGTGATTCATAGGATTTTGCTTTAAGTGTGTAAAATCAATTTAAATTGTATTTAAATATATTT
Source organism: Squalius cephalus (assembly GCF_949319135.1). Taxonomy (NCBI): domain Eukaryota; kingdom Metazoa; phylum Chordata; class Actinopteri; order Cypriniformes; family Leuciscidae; genus Squalius; species Squalius cephalus. The sequence goes on along the minus strand of NC_137128.1, from coordinate 30,876,952 downwards.
AAAAACTGAAAATGATATAACCAATGTATATGTTTCACATTCTTTCTGGGAAAAGAAAGCATCACTACAACGTCTGACAATGTCATTTTAACAAGTTTATCAGTTATGCCTACATTAGATCTATTTAACGTGATCATTTAATTGTGACAAACAATACAGAAACTGAGTAATCAAATGTAAAACTAAAACACTGCATAGTCTTCAAATGAATTGAATATACATTGATTTCAAAAGTGATTGTCAAGAGCAGTGAGTGATTTTCTTTTGTTTCACAGACAGCAGCATTAGCAGGTTTACTGTTTTAGGCTGCTGTCACTTTAAGACCTAATGCACAGATCCTATTGACACACATCAGATTTCTTTCCCAACTGTTCACTACATTCACTTAAGACATAACTGACTGTGTTTACGTGAATACTCGCCAAGACAAGCATTTTGACATTACTTGACTGTTAGAGTGCAAGTAGATAGGTAAATTTTAGGGTTAGTGATGTCACTAACCCCTTGAAGAAGCTCATTGTAGTCCCTACCAGCCGTTTGTTGTAGTCCTTAAAAAGCGATTTCTGTAAAATAAAATATCTCCCTTTGCTTTGAACTTTGAGCGTTGTAACTTTGCAGATGTTGTTTTTGCTCAATCAGCAACATTACACACTAACTAAAGGTAAAAAAGTGAAATAATAACCAACCACCCCTTTAAAATATTTAAAAATAGAAAACAGCTGTTTAAAGTTGTAGTAATATTTCAAAATATTACTGTATTTTTTTATCAAATAAATGCAGCCTTGTTGAGCATTGGATACTTTAAAAATATATATATATATATATATTTTTAAATTGTTCTGACCCCAAACGTTTGAACAGCAGCGTACGAACCTTCTAGTTATGAAAAGCATATATATTCTTTGCAGGTCTTCTGTATCCTCATGGTTCAGCTCATGGTCACATTTAGTGTGGTGTCACTCTTCACATTTTGGTAATTGATACACACAACTCAATTTTATCCATTTATTCCACTTTTAAAAGAAAGCACTGTCACTGAAGTCTGTCCTATCTTTCACAGTGAGCCAGTCCGGAAGTTTGTACAGTATAACCGGGTTTTCTATCTGACCTCATAGTAAGTGAACTATACACTGTGCTCTTTCCTCTTTAGAGGCTTTAGAACTTATATGAATCATATATGAATTATGTTTGTAACACTGCTATGTTTTGTCCAGCATGACTTTCATGGGAACATACCTGATGCTTGTGTGCAGCACAAATGCACGGTAAACAGATACTGTTTGTTATACATTGTTCTTGTATTTGAGTTCACCTTCTGGCTTACATAGGAGATGTGTGATATCAGGAACTCTGAGGTTCTTTGATATCCATCACTTATTGAACAGTGTTTGTGTTTCATCTGCAGACGAAGATACCCAACAAATATGATCCTTCTAGCCATTTTTGTAAGTAATCTCGTTCTCATTAGTTCACCAGTTAAATGATAGTAAATGTTATAAACAAGTATTCACTATCATTTACAGTAACTTTAAAAAGAAAAGGATGCATATTCTTGTTTTATATTTTTAGACTTTGGCAATGTCCTATATGGCTGGCATGCTCGCCAGGTAAGACAAAATGTTATTATATTATATTCTATTAATATAAAAAATGGATCACTGTTAGAGGTGAAATATTCTTTAGAATTATTAAGATGAATTATTTTTAAATTTTTAGATCTCTGGACTAGAAAATGTTAGTGGATGTTCAAAATTTGAAAGTTTAGAGTCCTTGCTCTTATTATACACAACTATCTTTGTGAGGACTATCTTTCTTAGGCCCTGTTTACACCTGTTATTAATATGTGTTTTTGTCAATCCGATCTCAAGTGAACAACGCTAAATACTGGTGTAAACTGGGTCTAAAACGTTTTGAGCTTGTCTAGTTTAGACCACCGCCATAGGTAGTCGAAAACGCATTAGACCGGATTGCTTTCGTAGTGCAGACACTCGTGTGGTCGAATGTGTTTGAACTGCCACAAAAGACGCCTACTCTCCACCTACTGTGTAAACATTACGAGAAGCGTGCTAGCCAGACGTGATTTAAACTTTGTCGGCTGAAGACGAAAAACATACCGAGCGCAATGTTCTCTCACCATTCTCGATTTCTAACACACACTCACAGCTAGAGATTGCATTGTGACAATGAATGTCCTCTCAAAGATAGATGTACAAGAATATGTGTGTGTCTAATTTGCAGTACTAATTTCACTCTTTCTATATACAGCTACCATAATACCAAAGTGGTGATGTTGAGTGTGGGCATCACAGCACTGGTGTGTCTGGCCATCACACTCTTCTGTTTCCAGTCCAGGGTGAGCTCATTTCATCTTAAACGGCTTCTGTCAAGTGCTTAATTTATGTGTCATTTGATAGAGCATTGTCTTCTGTCATCTAGGTTGACTTCACCACCTGTCACGGATTACTTTTCTCTCTCATGATGGTGCTGATGATAACTGGGCTTCTGCTGTTCTTTACTGCACCATTTGGATATGTAAGCTGCTAAATAGATATAGATTACTTTGAAGCTGTCACTATTATGATGTGCCAATAGCTTTATTCACACTGTCAGTCCGAATCCGATTAATTGTGTATCCGATTGGAATCTGATCTAAATTATTGACTGTCCACAACTGTTCTGATCTGATTTGTGTGTCCTGAATGGTAGGTATAGGCCATAAACAACAACAGCAGCGTGGAGGGGTTTGATGTTGTCTGTTTTCTGTTCAATACAGATGTTTACCTGGCATGAGAAAGTGACATAACGCAAAATCTGATCAGAGCAGTCAGACTGAAACGTATTTCCAGAAAAACCACATATAAATATAGCTCAATTTCATATGATTTTTTTTGCTGTTCACACTTGCTATGCTAAGTAGGATTGCATTCCAATCAGAAATGCATAAAAATCTGATCTGGACTGACACTCTGAATGAAGCTACAATCACTAAAAACGTATTATATTAAAATCGTACTGAAGCCATAATTTTGATATCGGTCCAGCCGTAGAGTGTCTACTCTGTCTGTTGTTTCAGATACCCTGGTTGCATACTGCTTATGCTGGATTTGGCGCTCTGGTTTTCACTCTGGTTAGTACCCTTGGTTATGCAGTATTGTCAGGTTTATGTGTTTCATACAAGATCTAATAATCTTCCTTTTGTTATGCTTTAGTTCCTGGCGTTCGACATGCAGCTGCTGATTGGCAACAGACGGTACTCTCTGAACCCAGAGGAGCATGTGTTTGGAGCCATCTGCCTCTACATGGATGTGGTCTACATATTCCTCTTTTTCCTTCAGCTCTTTGGGAGCCGGGAGTGAGGTGTTCATGCTATGCCTGGGCTTGAGCCTTTGTCCTCTGTTACATTCATACACACGCACACACACACATACACACACACCCACCCTTCTCAGTTACTCCAAGGTTTGGTGAGGAGTGAACAGTCTTCCTTCATTCTGTGTGGCAGTTGAAGTTTGATGTGTGCTGTTATTTTCCTTCTGGTCATGGTTAGGCAGCTCTTTGCACACCTAGTATGCACCCTTGCTGCAAGAGAACCATACTACCAATCAGATGTACACACGCAGGGTGTAGACAATCACTGCACATCATTTTTGTGATTTCACTTAAAGTGATTTGAAATGCCCTAGGTCATCTGCATAAAAATGTTTAGAATTCCAGCATTCTATAATACGTAAAAAAATCAGTGTGTTTTTGAGTGTGATTTAGTGGGGAATATAGTGACAGTACTTGTCAATGGTTATTATCCCTTCGTTTGCACGTTGTATAGTTGAAATGAATCTTAAACCTTGCTGGCACTAAATGTGTAACAGTCTTTTCAAACTGAGTTTTGTCAATCAGCAACATTGTGCAGTAAAATTATACCAGAGCCAGAGAGGCCCGTGTGTGACACTTTGTTTTCATCTTGTGCAATAACCTGCTCTTGACTGGGGGTCTGAAGCTGGACCTTACAGGAACTTGTTGCGGTCAGTAAATATTTTGTGCCTCTGAATGCTGGTTACTAATGAGGTTTCAGTCCTGTTGTATGAAGCCAGTGCAGATTTATAAAAAAGATATATTGTGTGCCAAATATAACATCCTTAGATGATGGCACTTGGTCCAAGTCCAACGGGTCAGTTGTGAGGTCTGCAATATATGTCTATAAATTCCCTGGTAAATTAACTCATAAGTGTGTGATGCTTGGGAGTTTTTACTCATTTTCAAGACTCTTAATTGCTTTTATTCACCTTTAAGTAAAATGTTTTAGATACTAAATTATCAGGTGCTGACTTATTTGAAAAGAGACGACTTGTTACATTCAGAAGAGACAAAAAATGATCTAATGTACTTAATGATTGGTTTCAAGCACATAGGGCTTATTTTCCATGGGCTTTAATATACCTCTCTTGTCTCTTATGAACGCATTGATGTAAGAGTGTGTTAACATTTTAACTTGGGAAAACATTCCTTAATTTTGAAAACTGAAATAGGTTTTAAAGTAATTTACACTCTATCGACATTCCTCTTTGCTTGCATTTTGTTCTGTTTCTGTAAACTACACATTCATCTTTTTGATGGATAGATGTTGTATTTGTTGCAGTGGATTATAAGAGATTTGGGTAGAAAGCCTTACATACCCATACACTTTATTTCTCGAATGAAGGCTATGCTAACCTACATTATTATTATTATTCAAATAAATGGCAGTTTAAAGAACAGAAATTTATGTTTTGCTTTTAGATGGACATTTCACATGTGCAACTTTGATCCCGTTTTTAGATGAAATGTATAAAGGCTTTACAGACAGCTTAATTTAAAGCTTTTTTTCAGAGGAAGGATTGAAATATGAGGTGATTTGTATAATTTTGTTTTGTGAAGTTATTATTGTTCATGTGAATATTACGTGTGAGTGACTGTGTATATGGATCACCCTATGCCTTTCCTATCTCTCTCTTTCTGTGTCTACAAATGAATACGTTTAACCTAAAATTATTGCATGAACTGTGATGCAGAGACCCGCTGTGTGCTAACCTAGAACTGAAAAGACATCAGTACAAAGCATTCCCTCTTTTTCCTGTTAAAAAACTAATGGCCAGTGGGTCATAACAGGATATTGTGTTGTTTTGTAACCTCATTTGTGCTTTAGTAAAATAAATAAATAGAACAGTAAATCATAAATCGATGTGTCTTTTGTATGCTTTATTCCTTGTATTCAGTAACTTTTTAAAATAAGTATTTTAGGTCCAGAATATAATTTGTAGACCTGATGTTTAAAGGAATAGTTCAGTTAAAAATTAAAATTCTGTCATAATTTACTCACCCTCAAGTTGTTTCAAACCTGTATGAGTTTCTTTCTGCTGAACACAAGGGAAGATATTTTGAAGAATTTTGGTAACCAAACAGCAAACAGTTGATAGGACCTCAATGACTTCCAGTTTTTTTCCCCCCTACTATAGAAGTCAATGAGGTCCATGATCAATTGTCTGGTTACCTACATTCTTCAGAATATTTGTTATTTGTGTTCAGCAGAAGAAGAAAGACATTCATTCAGGTTTGAAATTACTAGAGGGTGAGTAAATGAATGATGATTTTTTTTAATGAACAATTCCTTTATGGACTATTTTCAACCTGTTTGTGCTGTTGTTTTACCTACAACCAAAAATTTAGTCATTTCCTGCAGGATGATGTAATTAAGCAACTGGTTCTTGCCTTGGTTTTACCAATTAAAACAATATTCTGGAGAAAAAAAGGAAAAAATAAAACACCTATTTTATTCTTAGAAAAGGGACAAAATCTATCAAAAAATAGTAAAAATATTTTTTAATGAAACTACTGATTTTACAGGAATGTCATCTGAACTGCCAGACATTAAAGATAATAGTGTAATAAATAAATAAATATATAATAATAGTGTAAAAAAATCTACATTCAGTGCGCAATTCATAAAGAAAAACATAGAATAAATCGGGCGGGTCACGTGACCACCACGCCTGACGTCATTGCATAATCACAAACATGGCGCTGCGCTCTTACTGTCGGCTGCTGGCTGCACAGGTAGCTCGTTTGAAGCATTGTGTAAATGACTGTACAAGAAATGTATCCGGTTCCAGTTTATCTTTTGCAAGAATGAAATCGCTGCGTGAGTCGGCTGGGGTGTTTGTGCTGTCGAGCCGCGGGCACAGAAGGTCATGGCATCCGTGTGTCAGTTCTTCTCAATGCACCAGAGAGAAGCGTCACTCAGACACGGAAGGGTTCAGCAGGTGGACTCTTGCGTGGGGAGTCATGGGTGAGTTTACATGCGGATTGTGTGTGAATTGAAAACATTAGCATCTGAATTTGACACATGACGTAACGTGCGTGATGTCATAACAGTGTTTCATGATATTTACGTAATGTATAAACCACCTCGACCCAGGATGACCTCTGTATAATGATTGAAATGATCTGACACTCTGATTTGCTTTTGCATCAGCCTTTTCACTTTTTGGAAGCTCTGATGAGAGGACTGAGGAACAAAAACTTGAGGATGAGCTTATTCTGCTCTTGAAGAAAGCCAAGGTATACTGTGATGCTTTATTGAGTTCTCTCTTATCAGACATACAGGTATCACATCAAGACAGTTTGATCTTCATTCGTTTATCTTAGCGTAGTCTGTGTGAAAACAGAGGAACAAAGCAAATACTACGATTTTTTTTTTTTTTTTTTTTTTTCAGTTCAAATTATTGCTTTGTTATTCTGATAATGTCATTTGTGATTCAATAATTTTTGTTAAATAAAAGAAATATGTAAAATAGAAGACATTTCAGTAATGGGCACTGTTTTTTCTAAGAATCTGTTCTAAAAGGGAACAGATTTTAAACACTAGTCATCATTCACTTTGTAAATATATTATTATTATTATATAGATACACTTCGAAATTTTCTGGTAAATCTGTCATCCGAAATCTGCAGACTGGCTCTGACTTTCAACAACTAGCGCTTCCTCGTCTAAAGTCATGACCAAAGGTTTTGGCAGTGACACATTTTGTGTTTTGCAAAGCATGCTGCTTGAGCATTTTAAATCATTTGCAAAAAGCAATAGCTAACATCATTTCACTGATTATCATCTTTACATGGGAAAGTGTGAACGAGTGATAGTCTGGTAAATCACTCTATCATTCTGATGGGATTATAAGAACAGACTGAGTGCTATAAAAGGAGGAGGATAGAATTGCTTCCAATCATTGTGTTCTTGTCTTAGCAATGGTTACATCCAAAGAAAGGCGTGCAGCCATCATCTTTTTCATCAAAATGGTCTTGCATGCAAGGAAGTTGATGCAAAGAATATCACACCTGAAAGAACCATTTACCACATCATCAAGAACTTCAAGGAGAGAGGTTCAACTGTAGTGAAGAAAGTCTTCAGGACATCCCAGAGTGTCCAGCAAGCAGCAGGACCGTCTCCTCTTGAAGAGTTGAGGGAATCGTCTCACCACCAGTGCAGAGCTGCTCAATATTGGCAGCAGGTGTGGGTGCGAGACTGAGAGTACATATGCAGCACAAGACTTTCGACAACGGCCTGGTGTCAAAGAGGGCAGCAAAGAAGCCACTTCTCTCCAAGAAAAAACATCAAGGAAAGAGTGAAATTCTCAAGAAAGTACACGGATTGGACAGCAGAAGACTGGTGCAAAGTTATTTTCTCTGTTGAAGCCCCCTTCTGACTGTTTGGAACATCTGGAAAATCTATTGTCCAGCAAAGAAAGGGTGAACGATACCATGTCGTGCCAACAGGGAAGCATCCTGAGACCAGCCATTGGTGGAGTTGCTTTTCATCCAGGGGAGTGGGCTTTCTCACAATTCTGCCCCAAAACAACACCAGGAATAAAGAACGGTATCAAAATGTCCTGCAAGAGCAACTTCTGCCAACGATCCATCCAGGAGCAATTTTGTGATGATCTGTGCATTTTCCAGCATGATGGAGCGCCGTGTCACAAGGCAAGAGTGATAGTGAAGTGGCTCGGAGATCATTACATTGGAATTTTGGATCCGTGGCCAGGCAAATCCCCTGATCTTAATCCCATTGAGAACCTGTGGTCAATCCTCGAAAGCAGAAACCCACGAAGTGTGATAAACTCCGATCATTAACAAAGCAAGAATGGATTGCCATGAGTCAGGAATTGGCCCAGAAGGCGATATCCAGCATGCCAGAGCACATTGCAGAGGCTAGAAAGAAGAAGGGTCAACAATGTAAACATTGAATCTTTACATATATTGAATATTTTTGCCAATAAAAGCCTTTAAAATCTTATGCAATATTTATCTCTGTTTTACAGTTTACCATAGGAACATGTAAAAAATAATCTACAAATACTGAAGCAGCAAACTTTGAAAAACACAAAATTTATGTCACTGCCAAAACTTTTGGCCATGGCTGTAGATTGTAAACGGGGAAGAAAAATCTTGTTGTGCATTTCTGTCTTTAATATTTAATATATAACATTCATTCTTACATCTTACATTCAATAAGACTGAATGTTACTTAACCTCCTTCACAGTACAGCATGATGACTGGGGAACTGGACGCAGCCAATGTTTTCTTACACAAAGCTGTCAGGCTGGCACATCAGATGCACAGTAATGATGCCATTATATATACGTACAGCCTGGTATGTTTTTTTTGTCCTTTGTCTTGTCCTCCTTTTTCACCTAGCCCAGTCCATTTTTTCCTAGAGTTCTCCTTGTTAAACAATATGTGACCCTGGATCACAAAACCAGTCACAAGTAGCACGGTTATATTTGTGGCAATAGCCAACAATACATTGAATGGGTCAAAATTAGCGCTTTTTCTTTTATGCCAAAAATCATTAGGATATTAAGTAAAGATTATGTTCCATGAAGATATTTTGTAAATTTCCTACCGTAAATATGTTAAAAAATATATTTTTGTGAGTTGATGCAGCACAATTGCAAACATAAATGGACAACTTTAAAGGCGATTTTCTCAATGTTTCGATTTTTTTTTGCACCGTCAGATTCCAGATTTTCAAATAGTTGTATCTCGGCCAAATATTGTCCTAACAAACCATACATCAAATGGAATTTATTTATTCAGCTTTCAGATGATGTGTAAATCTCAATTTCAATTTGACCCTTTTGACTGGTTTTGTGGTTCCATGGTCACATATATTACATGACAATGAAGATTAAATGAGAGCATAATTTAGCTTAATGTTCCTCTCTCTTCACAGATGGCAAATCTTGCCTTTGTCCAAGGTCAGCTGGATAATGTGAGTATGGTTGAGGGAGATCTTCCCTCTGCACTACTCCACTGACTCGGTGCTCTACATTAGTATGTACATCTGTAGTGAACGTCAGCATGTGACTCTGTCGGTTGTTCTTTGTTGCAGGCTGAGAAGCTGTTTAAAGCAGCCATGAGTTTCATGCTGTCAGGGGGAACACCACAGGTAAAAACACTCAATGCTGGAATATTTTTTTGCATTTAATTACTTTTGTATGCAATGCTCATTACTGATTCCTTCATTTCTGAACAATGGTTGACTAATTATCCAATAAAGAAATCAGAAACAATGAGAAATGCGATCAGTCTTTCTTTTTTTTTTTACCGTCTGTACCTGTTTTATCTCAAAAGGATGACAATGCAGTGATTGAGATGTCGCTGAAGCTGGCCAGCATATATGCCACTCAAAACAAGTGAGTTCTGATCCTCTGCTGAAAGAGTGAAAAGGGGGATAAACAGTTGACTCATTTGACCTGTTAACCTCTGCGCTGTTTAGTAACTCGTACTTTTCATTTCCAGGAACGAGTTGGCGGAGCATGGCTTCCAGTTCTGCACTGAGTCTTTAGAAGCCAAGATTGAGAAACAGAAGGACCTTCTTCCAGAAAGCCTGTCAGGTATGTTCTGTTGACTTCCTGTGCAAACAGGTTATTTGTGTTTTATTCGATCTCTTACTAAATGTTTGTTTCAATTAGATGAGGAGCGCAAAGACACCAGGCTGCTGCTCGGTCTCAGTCTGGATGCGAGGGCACGTTATTTGGCAGCTAATCGTCGTTTCACAGGGTCTTGCAGGGATTACCGGCATGCGCTGCTGATCTGCCAGGAGGAGCAGGGAGAGTCCCACCCACAGGTGACGTTCCCTTTGTAAGACATTACACTGGTTTGGAAGTATAAATGTACTGGTGGTACATATATCTTATAGTCATATTTATTCAATCAAAATATTTCCAATCATTTTATAAGATCTTCTGATGGTCTATGTGGCAAGAAGGTGTTTGTCCCATTAAATGTTATTGTGTAATGAATCTGTTTCAGACCCTGGTTCTGATGAGTGATCTGGCAACCGTTTTGGACCTGCAGGGGAAGCACGATGAGGCGCTGACTCATGTAAAGAAGGCCGTTGAGCTTGCACAGGCAGCGGGTCATCCTGATCAACATGTTCTGCTTGGGAATATGGCAGGAATTCTCATGCACAAAGGTTCAACTGCTCGCTTTAGTTACACTGGCATTTACAATTTTAAAATCGTTTTAATATACAAAAACACACACTACCATTCAAAAGTTCAGGGTAAGGAGGAGATATATATATATATATATATATATATATATATATATATATATATATATATATATACACACACACACACACACACACACACACACACACACACACACACACACACACACACATTATCATTGTTAAACAGTTGCTCAACTGCTTAATATTTTTGTAGAAATCATAATCGATTCTTTGATTAATTGGAAGTTAAAAAGAACAGCATTTGTTTTTGTTTTTTTAATTCTGTAAGTTTAATGCAGCTTTGCTTAAAAAATAGTGTTGATCCCACACTTGTGTATGTTATATTATATTATATTATATTATATTATATTATATTGTTTTATAATTACAAATAAAAGGATTATAATATAAAGATTAAAGAATATTCTAGAAGATATTCTCAGGGATACACAATTGTCAATGTTGTTTGTCTTTTGTTTACCAGGGGAGTTTGAGGAGTCTGGTAAACTGTATGAGGAAGCCCTGGCTCTGGCACGTGCAGCAGGAGATGAAGAGGCTGTTGAGCAGCTTCAGGAGGGACTGAAAGAGCTCACCCACAGGAGAGACGGCCAAACGGAGAGCAAAACTGATGAACAGGAGATCAAGCAATGATCCAAAAAAAAACCACTCCTGACTGGAAGTATAAATATACTTGAGTAGAGCACAACATTAGGACAAATTTATCAGTTTTGTGCAACCTCTAATTCAGTACACAACATACATTGTCTAATGCCCTTTTTATACCTTTCCTCCCATTAGACTTATTTTGTAGTCTTGCTCTTGGTCTATATTAAATTATTTCTCTGTAAAACAGAATCAGGGAAGATAGACTGGTGGACTGATGACTGAGTGATAAGTCAGAAATACTGTACATCATTTTGTCTGTTGAAATAATGTGCAATGAAACATGTAATCTTATTTAAAGCCAGGTTGTGTTAATGTGTTTGATGTGAGAAGTGATTTGATAAACCTATGAACAAATATTTGTTTTTTTTGCTTTCTTTATCAGGAACATTAGCAATGCCCTGTAGAGGTCAGTATATGTTCAGATTTCTTAAAGATTTCTTTGAGTTGTTCAACCCAAGTCTAAAAGGTTGAATTAAGGAGTCAATACTTTAAACATCAAGATGTAGGAACCTAAGTTCAGTTTCTGTTCAGTTTGTCTTTATTTCATTTATCAAAGGATATTTGGTTGTGGATTTTGAAGCAATACATAAAAAGCACAAAAACCCATAATACATAAAACCTTAAATATCTAATTTAAAGGTATAGCGGAGGATTTTCCCGAATTTTAGAAAAGAACCGCCCTCTCCACTTTTTGAAAAAATGCACATGCACAACACTCTACCTGCTCCCGAGAGGGAACGCCTATTAAACGTGTGCACGAGAGAGCATGCACGAGCTAATCATAGCTTACATTAACTTTTACTAGCAGTGATTTTAAATGGATTTCTCCAAATATCATGCCAAACTTTACCTGTCAAGTAGAAACTTCGCGACTGAGGCATCAGTGGGAAGCCCAACCTGTGTTTTGAGCGCACGCCATCATGTGAATCGTGTGCACGAGCACGTACGACGGCCTTACATAAACATATCACCAGAATGATTGACACTTGGGAGGACCAATAGTCTTGATGATCCACCCGGAAAAAGAAAATCCTCCGCTATACCTTTAACATCCACACTGAAACATTACAACTGTTTAGCTGACAATATCTTTTTAATGAAAATATCAAGTGCTTTTCAGAATGTGCGACCGAAGTTAAGCTGGTGCCTAGAAGCTTCTCTGCTATTTTTAGTGCGTCAATTTAAAGGAAAATTAGATTAACTTGGTTACTTAATAACTGGCCTTGAATCCTTTTCACTCTTTAAACCATTAGTCAAATGTTGGTCTTATTCTCTGAGAAGATGCTCTTTTTCTCAATAAAAGTTAAATATTGTCTCATTCTACAGGTTAAAAAAAAACCCTTAAAAGATCCAAATCAGCAACTCCGTCCGATTTGTTCTGTGCTTCACTAAAGATGTTTTCGACAAGTCCTTTTAGAAGACCTACTGTGTCATCATGTTACCAATGTATTTGAATCCACACATGATATTTTAAACCTGTAATTATTAATAGTGGGAACAGCGAATGCCATCTTAATAAAGAAGAAGGATGCATTTGGGCTGAGTGTGGTCTTGCCGTATGCCTGGGTGGTAAAAGATGCAGTGGGATCATGAGGCTGAGATCAACATGACTCAACTAGTAATTAAGAATCTCATAGAGTGTGGCTCATCAGATAAGAGAAGCTCATATTTTCATTTAAACGCCAATCTTATATCAGTCTTAAGGGGGAGGGGGGCATAGGGTGAAAGAAAAAGTTTATATTGGCACAGAAATTAATGTTGTGAGTCATGTTGTGCAATGCCTTTAGGCCTGAAATCTTGTTGCTTTTGTGCTGTATTTGACTTTAACCTCCCTTTGGAAAGTGCAGTGGGAATTGGAATAACACATAAAATCTATTTTTAACATGGACATTTATGACATTCATCAATTTATCCAAATGCTTTTTTAGGGCCACTGTGTATACAAATATTAATTTGTGTATATCCTCCTCTCTGAATTTTCTGAATTGGTGATTTTGTTTATTCCGTTTTGCAACTAAAATAACTTCTCTTGCTCTCTGCCCTCACACATGTGAACAATAATTGCTAGTTAGTCAAGTCTGAGGGGAGGAAAATTATAATTTACATGAGCTTTCCACTGTGCTGTGATCACTTTCCTTTCACCGCATGATTTCCTGTCCTCTTACTCTCACGGAAGTATGAGAGAATGACTTTTGACTGTTTTTGCAGTTCAATTGTTAGTCACCATGAAATCAAAATGAACAATTCCTTTTTTTTTTTTTTTTATGGAATATTGCATTGTTTATTATAAATGATTTATCCCTGCACATGTTTTTTTTTGTTCATATGCCCTGGTAATCTTGAATCAAAATAACTTACCCTCCCTCTTGCAGCGACATTTCTTATCTTCCCTTATGACGTTTTTACTGGCATGATGGCGGGATCAATCTGTCACTCACATAAGAAATACATTATAAAATACTTAAATAAATCTGTCCTGTTAACTCATCCATTTCTAAATATTCTGATATTGATTAAACTTGCTCTTTTTGTGGTTTTGTTGAAGAAACAGCTGCTCATTTTGTAATTGTAGTATAACCAATACATTTTGGGCTGAGTACTTATGTTTTTAGCCCTACTAATGTGAACCATACCTTAAACTTTAAAGAATTTTTTTTTTTATTATGAAAACCCAAAGGTGCTGTCCCTTGAATATGTTGTTAATCTCTTTATCTTGTGTGCAAAACTCTTCATTAACAAGAAAAAATGGCTTGTTGTTTCCTCTTTTTCTTGCTGAATTTAACTCTTTTATTTCATCCCTTAGACTTACAAAAAAGAATTATGCATTATGATGACTTAGATATGATTTAACCTTATTATTGTGCTTTCTTTTATTTATTTTTATTTTTTTCAAAGTAATTATATATTTTGATGTACGCAAATCCAGGATATTTTTGTTGTTGTTGTTGTTAATTGAAAGAGATACAACCATGTTTCATTTCCTTGATCATGTATACATAAAAAAAAACAAAAAAAAAACAAAAAAAACACGTGAGTAAAAAAATAAAAAAATAATAAAAATAATCTGCCACTCACATGAGTTTGCAGCAATAGCAAACAACAACAATCCAATCAATTCCCGATGGACAAAATCAAGTCCCGCCCTACATTTTTTCATGTTCAAGAAGCCGTTTCACTCTGATATACACAGACGACCCAAAACATAATGACCACCTGCATAAATATGCTGTTGGTCCACCACGTCCTGCCAAACAGTGCAGATCCACGAGGAATGCACTCTACAAGACCCCTGAATGTGTCCTCTGGTATCTGGCACCAAGACATTTGCAGCAGATCCTTTATTCCAAGGTGGAGCCGCACTGGATTAGACTTGTTCGTCCAGTATATCCCACACGTTCAGTCAGATTGAGATCTGAGGAATTTGGAGGCCATGCATCATGAACTCTTCATCATGTTCATCCTGAACAATGTGTGCAGTGTAGAAGAGCGCAACATCCTGCTGTAAGAGGCCACTTCCACCAGTTAACACCGCTGTCATGATGAAGATGTGATTCCCCATGTGATGTAAAAGAAAATGGGACTTATCAAACAAGGCAACCTTCTTCCATTGCTCCAAAGTCAGTTCCAACACTTGTGTGCCCATTGTAGGGGCTTTCGGCTGTGGACGGGTCTGTGACTATAGCCCCATATGCATCAGGGTGCAATGCACTGTGTGTTGTGACAGATTCTTCCAATTCCTTCCTAATCATCATTAAAATTTTGTGTGACTTGTGCCACAGAAGACATTCTGTCAGTTTGCTCAGGACAAGATAGCCTTCGTTGTTCTTGCGCATCGATGAGCCTTTGGTGCCCAATGCCCTGTCACTGGTTTGTGGTTTGTCCCTCCTCAGACCACTATTGGTAAATTCTCACCACTGCTGACCGGGAGCAACCCACAAGCCTTGCCGTTTCAGAGAAACTCTGAAGTCTGACCATATATATTTGGTCAAAGTTGCTTAGGTCTTCATTCTGGCCCATTTCTCCTGCATGCATGCAACACGTTTTCTACAAGAAAATGATTGTTCACTTACCATCTAATCTACCTAGTGGCCATAATGTTTTGGCTGTACATCACAATAGGAAAGAATTCTGACTAAAAACTTGCAGAAAGTATGAATGAAAGAGATATTGTTGCATAATGATACATCTTTGAAGTCAAAATGATGTATTTTATATTGTATTTTTATTGTTTTTGGTTCATTATTTCTCTATGCACTCACTTTTAAATTCAAGCCGCCAGGTGCCCAGAACCATGTAAGCTATTTGGCTGACAGTTTATAACAATAATGTCTTCTGCTTATTGAATTCTTGCCCTATGCACACATGGTTAGTGTGTAGCTTCAGGCAAAAGCTCCTGTTAGTGCAGTAAAGCAGCAGGTCATTTTTCCAACAGCCCCTCTGATTATTTTTTTATGCTGAGTTATTATTGAATTTGCTGTTTTTGTTTTTCTTTTTGGATGTGTATTATGAACAATGTCAAGCCAGGGTTAATTTTTATGAACGCTTTACTGCTTCTGTAAAATATGGGTTTCTCTCACATGGAAGAAAAAAAAAAAAAAACTTTCCAGATGTTCATTTATCCATGTCTTTTTTTAATTTATGATATCTGCTTCAACAAAACTTCTTTGCTGTTAGGCACTGATGAAGGAACAAGACCATGTTATGACTGCCATTTATTATCTTTTTGGACTAAAACTAGAACTGTTAAGTGATCATAATATCACTTTGGTATGGTCACATAAGTTTAAATAAAAATATTTTTGAGGAGGAAAATGTATAAGAGCATAATGTGTTATTATTTCAGAAGTTAATCGCACATTTTTAATTATACCGACACCTAGTGGTGTGGATGCAGCTTAGCATTAAAGCAAAGGTTTTCACTTACCAATGCAAATTTAGAAATGCCATATTTGCAAGTATATTTGTGCAAATATGACATTATCTCATTGTGAGATTCATTTATTTTGTGAGTGAAAATGTTTGAACAAGGGAATAAAGTGTTTGGCTAGTCATATGACTTCAACATGGCTGGCATCATGAGAGAGACCACCCTGTGCAAACTGTAAACTGAACACATTTTAAAAAGTGCATCTTCAAGCTGGGTTAAATAACCTATAATGAAATTACTGCTAAAGATTCAGTCTGTCATCCTATGTAAAGCCTAGATAAACCAAGTATGCATCTCACATTTTATTGCTTGCTAAATGGAACATGTTCTCGAACAACTGAGCAATTCAATTAATTTAAACTTATGGGTGAACAGAATATTTGCTGGTTTATTTTCAAACAAATTAGTTATTATACTAGATATAATTCTACCAATGGCTTCTCTCAAATGTTTTACTTTCCCGACCTTTTAGAGTAAAAAAGCCATTATTTATGCTGAATCAGAAGCCTTTAATTATCTAGATATTTGTGAGGCAGGTTTGCATAACACTGTTCTGTCACAGGATCCCTAATTATTAACAACACTGACACAGAGACGATTATTCCCACAGAACACCTGCACAAAGGGTGGTCATTTTTCATTCTGCTTCACTCTCATCAATATTTGCAGATGCGTAAGGCCTAATTATATATTATCCCTTGCTTTCACAGGATTATTCTGTGTTGGAAAAGAACTGCTTCTTTATTTGCAGTTAGAAAAGGGTACCATGCTCTTGTTGTAGTGAGATCAATATAAATGACCTTGATTTCATGCAAAACAAACAGTTATGCTTCCACAGTTTTGTCTTAGGTTCACTGCGTGCTGATCTGTGATAATTGTACCTCAGCAGAATAAGTTCATTCTGAAAGGGCACTGCAAAACACTGATAACTCAAACTAGTATTGACCCCTGACTATTTTTTGACTAAAGGTCACTAAATTGACCTTTTAAGTTACATGGTACCTGGCTGTGCAGAGCTACATGTGCATTTTTTGTAAGAAGGAACAATTAGTCACCAGTATATACAATAGATCAGACATGCAGATCACACTAAACTTTGGGAAATAACTGATTAGGTCATTTATTAATAATGGGTATGTATAGCATTTCAGCTGTAACAGGGGTGACATATTTTGAGTTTGAATTTGTGTTATTTTCCCAAAATGTTGCCATTAAAGGGATAATGTACCCAAAAATGAAAATTCTGTCATTTACACACTCTCATGTCAAATCTGTATGACTTTCTTTCTTCTGTGGAACACAAAGCAAGATATTTTGAACGTCTCACTGTTTGTTTGTCCATCCAGTGAAAGTCAATGTTGTTTTGAACTCCACTGACTTTCATTCTATGGACAAAAACTTACTTTCTTTTGTGTTCTGCAGCAAAAAGAAAGCCATTCAGTGAACAATCCCTTCAAGAACCACTCAAATAATATAACAAACTCATTCCACATTTAAATCAAAAACAACGTCAAGACTAGACCTATCCCATAACACAGCGACGGACACGATGGATTGTTCGTTTGCGGGTTAATATTTGTGCTGTGAATCTGTAATGTGACTGCTACGTTTTGCACTTCTTCCCCAGGGATTTAAAAGCTGACCAATTAATCACACGCACACACCATGCACCACTTCTTGTATATAAAGTGAGTCTTGAGTGCCCTTTGCAAAAAAAAAAAGTTGACTGATTCTTCATGAGAGGGCAAGCAAAGGTTTCCAGGCGAAACCTCCCTCTCCTGACAACAGCAATCACTAACAGCGACTACATAATCTTTTTGTTACAAGAGCACAAATATTCAGCATTTGGAAACCTGGACACCTCTTGCATGACAGGTGAGTTCTGTTTTTTTCCCGTCTGGTGAGACTTGCTGTGCACCACAGGAATAGACTGTATTCTGTGAGTATGGTAGCCTACAATTTCATAATTTGTTTTAAAATGTCTGTCTTTTTACTATTTAATGTATTATTGTAGGGTGGGTTGATGCTCAATCTTTTTTTTTTAACGTCCTTTTCAACCGGTCGTTTCATTAACTTCTTGTGAATTCTAGTCATGGTCAATATTTGACTGAAGTTGACGGAGCGTGCAGCTCAGAATGCGATATTGTTGGAGCTTATTTAACATTTAACATGTTTTCTTCGCACGGTACATCAAGTTCAGACAAATGATGAGGTCGGTAATCGTTTGAGCTCTAATGTTCACTATTGTCATCATATTTATTTAACACACCCCCGATAAACACTGCTTACGAGCGACGCGACGCTGCTATCAAACTGCGTGCACTGCAAGCGCGTGATGTCAATTGTAGGCTAAATAATGCAGTATTGATCGCTTTAAACAAAATGCCAATAATGTGAGCCTCGTAGTTTTGTCGCGTCGCTTGCAGACCGTGTAGATGGTTGCTTCAAACCTCTGAATGCCGCATCATGTCCACGTTTTTCTGCGCGTTTCGTTTCGTACTGAACGTGAACACGTTTGTTCTCTCCAGACCGACCAAATGACATGAAACGAGTTAATTCAGTCACGTGCATTGACTCGGTTTGTGACCTGTCATAAACGCGTTCTGGAAGAGCGTTTGGCAATATGACGGTAAATGAAATACGTTAGTTAAACTAGACAGAGGAGTAATCAGTGCAAGAATGAACATCATATATCTATGTGAATAGCCTAGGCTAAGCATGGTAAGAAGAAGGGAAAAAAAAGAGTCAAATTGGACTGCTGTTTGTTTGAAAGCTCATGGTCATTACAATACCCTGTTAACGTGATTCCAAACCTTTAATGAATTAGAATGGGCTTTTAAAGCATTTTCCAATAACTGCAGCATAAAATATCTCATAAGACTTTATTTAAAGGTGATGTACACATTAGCCAACTACATGTAGGCTACTTAGGCTACTACAACAATTTATGCATACAACAAGTAACTAACCCTGAACCAAACCCTAACTGTAACTCTCTAGTAAGTATGTTACATGTAGTCAATTAATATTACTCAGTACTATTTGAGTAAGTACAAAAACTATGTCACCTTAAAATAAAGTGTAACCAAATATCTTTTTATAAAGTCTTAAACGTGGATCTTAATTGGACAATGATGTGCATGTAAACATGGTCAGAGCATTGTTCATTGTACACAGAGTTTCTCTTGGTTTGTTATTAGGTTAGCTTACTAAATAGACATTATGAATTACTGTTTTTCCAGATCATTGATTTTTTTTTCAGGTCAGTTTGACTTTGTTCATCGGAACATACAGAAATATACTTTGCCATTCTGGATGGTTGCTGAATGGGGAATTGGCAGGCTTGTTTTTGGGATAACTCCATTTGTAAATGAAGACCTTAACAACAAATATTTGTCGCTGTAAAAATAACTCCCTCTAACACCCTGCACCCTCCCTTCTTCTGCTCCCACCACAGCTGCTGGAGCTGAAAAAATGTTTTGACAGGGTTATGGTTATCCCAAAGCACTAATTATCCATAATAAGCCCACCAGTTGCTTGTTCCAATTTACAGTTCCAGTTTTTATTGCATAATATTTCATAATAAACAATATTATTAATTTCATAATGCTTGTGGATAGAAAGATTTGTTTATACAGATTAATCTAATCAGCATAATAACATTTGCACTTATTTTTATGCTTATTGCTTTGATTTTTCAAAGGTTTGTACTGGGACAGGTCTTTCTCAAGTACCATAATCAGAAAACAGACAGAATCAGCTTGTGGCCAAACCCTTGACTGCCATGCAATGAGTCGTGATTGCTGAATGCATCAGGGTGTATTTATGAAAAGAAAATCTGCATAGGTCAAACAGGAAATGACAGTGTTCAGTTATAATTTACCATTATAATAGCATCCTTGTAATATGAAATTAAAACGTACTGTTTCAGTGCTGGTGGCTGGATTGCATGTTGTGGAACAATTCAGCCGTGAATTCACGTCATCGCAGGATCACGGTTATCCATTATTTCATAATGTTCAAGACTAGGATTACGTTTATATGTTAAATGCGTTATGAAGACGTCATTTTGCAATTAAGACTATAACCTCAGGAAACAATAAAGATATGAGGCAAATTTCCTAGAACAGTGCTGGACATATAATCAGTTAAACACAAACTGTTGTAGCCTACTACAGTTTGTCACAGAGACTTAGTAACGTCCAGTGACCGCTGAGGTCATTATCAGGATAAAGCGTATCTCCACTGATAGAAGAAGCATGCGAATTTGGTTGCTTGAAAACATTGTTTTGGCTAGAAAAGCTACTGAGCTTCTCTGTTTTATTGTTTCATAATTTAACTCTCGATTTTGAACAATAGTCAATAAAATAATTAGTTTAAAGTAATATTCCAGGCTCAATACAACAGCAACAGTATTCCAGGCTTAATAAACAGCATTTGTGGCATAGTGTTGACTATCACAAAAAAAAATAAAAAAAGACTCATCATAATGGAAGTGAATGGGGACATTTTTTTAGGATTTAAAAGCAGAAATGTGAAGCTTATAATTTTATAAAAGAAATTACACTAATCCTTCTGTTAAAACTTATTATTATTAAACATGTTTATATCATTCTTCCAGTTGTTTAAGGGTTTCTGTTTTTTCAGGAACAAGGTTGGAAAACTGGATTAAAGTTACATAGAAAAGGTTAATATACGATTGTTTTCACACTAGGATCATGTTAACTCTCACAAAATAATAATCAACATTATGCCACAAATGCTCTCAAGTTAGCTTAGCTTGTACTGAACCCAGAATATTTCTTTAAAGTGTTAATTTCGTCTACTGTTACAAATTACGGTGACACATTTCAGATTTTGTATCCAACACTGCTAATTCTTTCATATAGTCAAAATGAATCAGTGAATAGAAAAATCAACTTTGTATAAGGCATATGCAACTGCAAACTGTCACTTTTGTGCACACTTTAATGAAAGCATGTACTTGGATGTGTGTATCTTTTCAAATGATCCTTAGAGCTGTATTGTTGAGTCATGTCCCGTCGGTCACATGTTTGTCAGAGGGCTAAAGGAGGAAACTTAATCGAGGGGGGAGGGACAGCTATCAGTGGGTGCCTCAAGGTTGGAAGTGAACGGCATGTAGTATGTGTGACAGATAGAGAGAGAGGGACAGAGAGAGGTTAGGGTAAAAGTGTAGTGTGCTTCTACTTCCAGAACAGCTTTTCTGTTCTCCAATCACTGCCTTTTTTCACCTCCTGTCCCTCCTCCTCCTCTGTGTCCTTTTCTTTATCTGCCTTTCGGTGGCTGTTTGGCTTCAGTGGGTCTTTGCCATCACACTACAATGACTGCTGTAGCTGTAGTCTGCCTGCAGTGAGCATTCTGAGGTAAGTCTGTCTCTCTGTGTTTCTCTGTTAGCAAAGCTTTTCTTCTCTGTAACAAGGTCTAGTTAAAGAGATAGTTCACCCCAAAATGAAAATTATTTTATCCTTATGCTCACGTTGCTCATGTTCTTCTAAACCTGTACGACTTTTTTTCCCAACGCGGAAACACAAAAGAAGATACTTTGAAGAATGTTGGTAACCAAACCATTTAGGTGACTGTTGACTTTCATTGTATGGACAAAAAAAGACACACTGAGATGCTCTCCAAAATATCTTCTTATATGTTCCACAGAAAAAAGTTAGCCATTGGTTTGATGTCTTTGATTTTCTGTTGGATATTCATTTTATAGAAAGTGTACGTTCATATTTTTGTAGAAGAACAGCCTCATAAAGTGTTTGCAGTTGTATTTTGCTGAATATGCAACTGCAGCCCTTCCTGTCTTACAAAGTGTTTCCTGCTGGAATTTTTCAATTTCGCCTCACACTGTCAGGGAGAGAGGAATGATACGCTTGGAAATATGCTTGAAGGAATCGTAGTGATGTTTTTGCCTGTTTTTGTTGTTGTTGTGATTGGACTGTGATTGTCTGGAATCTGGCTCTTTCTCGTTTTCTCGCTGGTCTCTCATCCTCTGTGTATCCAGCTTAGTGAAGATGAGGATCTAGAGTTACACTGTAAAATATTTCCAGGATTTCACAATATATAACTGTAATATTTCACAGGTAATTACATTATTACCACTTCACAGGCTTTAACTGTGATATTTCACAATATAATACCGTATTTAGACTTTTACTGTGAAAATAATGCAGGCGCGGGGCTTTTACAAGAAACTACTGTGAATTCCGTAATTTTCGCGCTGCAACTGCGTCATCTGAGCTCCCCCGGAGCTCCCTGGCCTGATCTCCTCCATGGTCTCACTCGACGGATTCAGTGCGGTAAGTGTTTAATTTCAAACTTTGTCAATTTGATGACTGTTTTTAATATGAAATTGCATGTTATTTAAAAGTATGAACCAAATTAGCGTTAGTTAAGTTCTGTTTCATGTTTTTGTAACTTAGCTGGAGCAGATTCGCGTCTAGGTTTGAGCGCGCAAATTTGAATGATCAGACGTTGGTTGTGTTAATAAGTGTATTAGTAGTACCGTATTAAGTTATTAACTGTGAGGCTTCACGTTAGCTACACCGTCAAAATTGAACTTTAGCTTTGCTTAATGCTTTTCTTAGTTAACGTTCGTTACTCTAACAGCGTTCTCTCTTTTCCCACAGCATTTTTCTACCACCGGGAAATAAAGTTATAAGGTAAGCTGTGGCCTTAATGTGTGTATTATGACAGTTATGATCAACTAGATACATTATAGTGTTGTGGATTTGTGCAAAGGTGGAATAAATTAATCTCAAATTAGTAACGTTAGCTAGCTGGGCGTCGTCCATATTTTTCTGCCGTGTGTGAAACGGAGCAGCCGTTGTCTGTCTCGTCAACAGAAAAAATAAAGTGCATTTTATTATAAAAAAGATATAGGTGATAAAATAAATGTGTTTATCACTGAATTAGTGGAGCTTCGTTAGCTGTGCTATTCTAAAGTAAAACAGGTCGACATCTGGAGATATTAGGAGCCATTTTGTCTGTGAACGGGTAATAATTCTAGGAGGAAGAGTGCAAGCAGAAACAGCCACATGGAGATGGACTGGCAACAGGCTCTTCCTCCATCCTCTGCAAACAGTACGTGTAAATGATGTAAATTGTTGTGTGCAAATGCATTGCCTGGGTAAATCACACACATCTAACTTTGTTGCAGGACTATTCTTGACTGTGTTTTTGTGATGTAAATGTTTTTTCAGTTGCTGTTAAGTTATTTAAATGGTTGCTGTTTAATTGAATCCAAGTAATGTCACCTTGTTAAAACTGAGCTAACTTTAGTTTTGCTCAGTACTGCAACAGCAGTGACCCACTGAAGGTGATGACTGGGAACTGAAACCTTTTTAATCCCACTTGAATTAATCTAACATCTTTCTTCTCTGTCTTTTTGTTTATATGTGCTTCTTGGGCATCAACCCAGAGACAGGTACAAAATCAAAGAGGCAGAGAGGACACATAAACCAGCAAGTCTGTACACTGATCAGGAAGCTCATTGACTTTGAATGGATGTCAGTCTAATGTAAGTTGTGTTCCAACTTCAGAACAGACTAACGAAACACTGTCTCTGTTTTAAGCTAGAATTAGTTAGCAGTAAGATGTTTACTTAAGCTATTAAAGGGTTAGTTCACTCAAAAATGTAAAGTCTCTCATTAATTACACTCCCTCATGATGTTCCAAACACATAAGAATTTTGTTCAACACAAATTAAGATAATTTTAAGAAGTCCGAGAGCTTTCTGATCCCGCTTATAGACTGCAATGTTATAACCGCTTTCAAGCCCCAGAAAGGTAGTAAAAACATTGTTAAAATAGTCCACGTGACTACAGTGGTTCAACCTTATTGCTATGATGCGACAAGAATACTTTTTGTGCGTTTCGCACTATTAAGTATTTTTGCATCGCTTCATAACATTAAGGTTGAACCACTGTAGTCACATGGACTATTTTAACAATCTTCACTACCTTTCCGGGCCTTGAAAGTGGTAATAAAATTGCTGTCCATGGAGGAGTCAGAAAATATCTTAATTTGTGTTCCAAAGATGAACGAAGGGCTAACGTGTTTGGAATGAGGGTGGGGTTTTGGGTAAACTATCCCTTTAATCTGTTCTACGAGTTTAGACAGGCTGCAAAATGTCTAAAATTCATTGTTCTTACGTTTATTTGAATTAAACATGCCTTTTCAATGTTATAGGTTATTGATAGGTTAGAATAAAAACGTCAAATTTACAGACGTACTTTACAATAGTTTTAAGTGTAAATTTACATCACATTACTGGCTTACTGAGTTGCATTACTATGTACGCATGTCATGTAATTTTTGCTTAACCTCAATCATGTTACTTTCAGAGTCCTCTGGTTTGTTGATTTAATATTAATTGATATAGTACTATTCACATGATTTATCTGATTTATCATGAGTTTTACAATTGTAATTTCTTAAATTGTGCACATTTTAGGATTAGTTTTACAATGCGAGTACCATACTTGCAGGTACTTGCACCACAGAGTAACTTAAACTTTTTGTCTTTCTTATCTTTTGTAGATAGTGGACAGAACCAATACTATGGAGGTGCCTGCTGCAAGGGAAGGAGCGAGACACCTGCAACCCTCTCTTTTCCCACCTTTTTGTCTTTTCTTCCCTCTCTCACTCTCTCTTCTCTCTCTCCTTCTTTCTCTTTTCAGCTCCTACGTTGTGAAGTACCATTATCACATAGTAAACACATGCACAGTGCACACACAGACACACATTCCTGTTACCCAGTGTTTATTCCTGTTATTAAATTGTATTTTTCAAGTACCATTATCACATAATGGTAAACACAGTAAACACATTCACACACATATTGACAGACATTCATGTTACCCAGTGTTCATTCATGTTACCCAGTGTTCATTCATGTTACACAGTGTTTATTCCTGTTATTAAAATGTATTTTTCTTCTAAAAAAAATAAAAGTTACACCATTGTTTTTATCAGTTTTGTTTGGTCCATCATTTATGCTAAATCACAGTATAGACATGGTTAAATACAGTAATTCTACAGCAGCTTACTGTTAAATTACAGTAATATGATAGACTAACTGTAATTGCACAGTAAAATACAGTAATTATACAGCAGCTTACTGCTAAATCACAGTAATATGACGGCATAGTTATTGTGAAGTCACAGTAAACAGCTGTCATTTCACAATTATTTACTGTAAAAATGATACGGTAACTTACTGTGAAAGTCATGCAATTATTAACCTGCAATTTATTGTAAATTTACAGTGAAATAATTAACAGTGTACTCTTGGTATCAGAGCAACAATGACTTTGGCCCAGATTAAGATCATTGGATGACTCAGTGATTCTAATAATGGACTGAAATACTGAAGGATTTACTCTGACAAACAGCTGCTTTTTCTCATTAACAAATCTGCTCTATTTTATGCTCCTGTAACTCAAATAGTAACTAGCAACATAAAGATTTTGGCTTTGATTTCCAGGGAATGCATGGACTGACTAATAAAATATATTAGCTTCAGCTTGAATGGATAATAAATCACTTTGCCAAGTGAATGCATGTAAATGCAAATCAATCTAAAGATAGTGCTGTGTAATGCAATGTTGAGTGTCTACATGGCTGTGACTTTTTTTCTATTTCTGACTGTCTAGTCAGTGTCATCAGACAGGCAAATAGCACAAATAGCATAGCAATAGGCAATGTTATGTGATAATTGCATGCTGTAAAGAAACTCTATTGCACTGTTTTGTTAGAAACTATCATTTAGATCACATACTTCTGTATTTAACGTTCACATGAAAGTGGTATTTGAGCAGCATAAGAATAAGCCTCACATCGTGGATGTTCAAATAGTCTCTGGGGAGCATCTCTGCTGAATCACTGTCCTCAGTCACCTTTAGAGTACAAACACACTGTGGCACCCAAAAGTCTGCAGATACATTGAAAATCTGGGCTTTTTTGTTTAAATCTAAATGAAAAGAAACTTTTGACAATAATATTAAACCCAAAAATATTTGACACAAATAAAACAAAGAAAAATTTTGAATTAAAAAGCAAAAATAAGCAAAGAAATGCTGTGAAATATTTGAGATTGTACAATATTTCTAGGTCTTCGTCTAGCAAATTTCTGACGTTGACCATCCTTTGTATAAAAGGTCAGATTTTCTTGTTGGATCATTCTCAAATCATGCTGGACAACATGATCATCAGGTTTTACACAAACATGTGGAGTTAAAGGTAGGGTAGGTCATTTTCGGAGAGGCTAGCATAGCAAGCTAATTTGAAAGCATAAGATCCTACCCTCACATCATAGCGTCTCCAAAGCCACGCCTCCTCCAAAACACATGAACGCATACAGCAGGGAGCAAACAAAACCGTAACGAGAGAAGGCGTTGTGTCAAAGCAGATAATATTACAATAATAATGAACATAAAGAACTTAAAGAGCACTGACCTGTACCACCTGACTGCTGCAGATTCATATCGTCGTTGATAGTGCTGCCATTGAAACGCATTATTCGAGTCACAAACCGCTCCAAGTATAACAACACAGGTTTCCATCTCTTCAGTGATTGCTATCAGGATGTGAAGAGACTTTCAACCAGCATAACAAAAAATGTTTCTGGAACAAATCACCTACCCTGCCTTTTATGCAGCTTGAGTACTGCTGTCATTAAAGCAAAAGGCCATCTTAAAAAGCCTGGTTTCACAGACATGGCTTAGACTCAGCCAGGACTAGGCCTTAGTTAAATTAGGACATTTAAGTAGCTTTTATAAACATGCCTTAAAAAACATTACTGCTGTGAATCTTGAGACAAAACAATGGCACTGACATAAAGGTTTGTCAGTGCAAGTGGCTTTCAGTTAAGACAGCTCAAACATACATTTTAAGAATTAAGCATTGTTTGTGAAACCAGGAAATGAAGTATAAGTACAGGAACAGGGCACCTTCACCAAAATGCAGTCATATCATCAACACATGGCTCTGAACAATTTCATTGCACAGTTTAAAATGGTGCGTTGATGCAAATAACATTTGTAAAACTTTTCCTTGATAAAGCTTTGAAGACACTTTATGTCCTAATAATAAAGGAAACAGTGCACATGAACTCCAGCTATTATAACTACTCAGCCTTGAAAAGAGTGTTCTCTGTTTAGGCAAGTGCATGCTTCACCAACGTCACACACATTACTTGACCTTTGAATGGACGGTGCCACAGGAAACTTTAAGAAAGAGTCAGGGGAAGTAGATAAGCTGAGACTGCAGTGGCAATGTTTTCTCATATTTAGGCCTTGTGTTCCAATGATATTCTTTCTCTCTCTCTTTATTTTTTTTTTAGATTGCCATATTGTTTTTGTGATGGCTTGGTGTTAACCTGTTCTTTATAAGTGGAATATTTAAAAAAGTACTGATGGTTCTGTAGGAAGAAATGCATTATGTAATGTGACCTTACACCTACATCTGTATCGATTTGAATGAGGATGTGGCTTCTACTTTTGGTGGTTTCCATTCAGAAATTTTGCAGAATTTCCTGTGACCTGGCCAATTTACATGAAATGCTGTTACTGTGATATTGTATATGAGCTTTGACCTTGTTGTTGACTGATGCTCAGACAGATTTACAGTGTCTGAATATCTCTCTAATGGAGCGTACAAACATCAAGTTGAAGATAAAATATAGCATTGAAAAGCACATCTTCCAGCTTTCAGTTTTCTTGAGATTTCAAGGATGGGGAAATGCCTTTCATGGAAATATGATTTATATTTCACAATTGAGAATGTATTTTTAAACTTGAGAATGTGCATATGTGATGTTGCAATCGTTTATATGAGTACAAATTATTATGTGGTTTACTCTCATCATAATCTAATGAAATGACTCTTGGAGAAATGGTCTTTAAAAGACTTCCAGCAATATGCATTTAAAGCTATTCACAGAAAGTATCATTTATGTTACTATTTAACTATATGGATCTTTACTTTATTGCTTTAAAGCTATTAATGGACAGGCTTTAACGGCCATTAAAGCCAAGCAATCTCTTTAGAATTGAGAGCTTTCTCAGTGCTGCATTTTTAAATAAACTACAAAAAACAAGCTCAGTGAGGAAAAAAATAAAGGTCGTCTCTAAGACATTGCTGCATGTCATTGTTGATATTATTTAAATTAATGTGTCATGGAACTTTTAACCAAGCATATTTTCTTTTTCTGTGTGTCACATCAGGTTATGCTGCCCGAAAGTTCCCAGTTGAGTCTGAGTGAAAGAGAAAAGGGCTAAAGCCAGTGCACTTTACAGCATCACCCACAAACCTGACCATAAGCAATGAGTGACCCTCAGGACGCCAGTGACGTCACTTCTGCCGCAGGCTTGACAAGACCTTCGGTAAGTAATTTTTAAGTATTTTTTAAGTTTTAATTTTTAGACTATGATGATCAATAAGAAGTTCATCCATATTACACACTAAATGTTAGTAAATCTGGCGAGTTTACAATGACCCTGATTACTTTTTTATGGCATATTCCTGCTGTAAAAGACTCATAAGAGTCCTTTGCTTGTGAATCTAATTACACTGGTCCGTTGTATGAGTTTTTGGCATGCAGCCCTCAAGCACAGCTCAATAGAAAGACATTTTGTACTTGTAAAGTTTTGTAACCACTGTAAAAAAAAAAAAAAAAAAAAAAAAAAAATTTTTACAAATTGGAAAATGAATTGATAATTTTCTGCCAGGACATTATCCAGTAATTTTACGGACAATTGAATGCATAGTGATGTTTAGGAACATCAAGTACCTGTTCTGCTGATTTGTAGAGACTAGCAGTGGTCAGATTGCCATTTATCCTCCTGGGGTCTGATTCACTAGAATAAGATTTAAAAACAATCAGTGTAACCATGGAGACAGAGCCACCTAATGTGCCATACCCAGAAATCAATTTACATCTGAGGAACATGTTGTGCTATTATACTGCTGTGATGAAGATGTGCTTGGTTTTTAAATATTTTTATATAATATGTCCCTGAGAAACTGTAGTGTTTTAATTAGCCTTTATCTGGGTGGTTTTCTGCTCCTCATGGCTTAATGGACTCCCTCCTTACGCTTCAAGGTGGGTACAGGGGCTCTCAGCAGTGACAATCGAGAATTTAAACCTACTATAAACAAAACTGTTGTTGATCAAGGCTCATATTGATGACTTTTGAGTGTGAATAATGTTGCATAATAGCTCCTTAAATAAAAATCTCAACTGGAATAAGACTGTAATTACTTTAACTCCCGTTTCACAGACAAGGCTTAAGTCTAGTCCCAGACCAAATGCATGTTTGAGCTGTTTTAACTGAAAGCAACTTGCACTGGCATCTTAAAATATGTCAGTGCCATTGTTTTGTCTCAAGGTGCACAACAGTAATGTTTTTTTGTTTTTGAAGGCACGTTTTAAAAGCTACTTAAATGTCCTAATTGAACTAAGGCCTAGTCATGGCTAATCCTTGTCTGTGAAACCAGGCCTAAATGTCTTCTAATTTAGGTTATATATCAGTGTTGCAGTGAAAATTGCATTAAGATACAGAGAAACAAAGGTTGCAAACAAGATACATGATTTAATAGTAAAAATAGCTTTAAACAAGATACATTTGCATCAGAAGCTACATTTTGTAACATATTGGCCTGGTCTCACAGACAGGGCTTAGATTAAGCCAGGATTAGGCCTTAGTTCAATTAGGACATTTAAGTAGCTTTTATAAACGTGCCTTAGAAAAAAACATTACTTGGTGTGCATCTTGAGACACAACAATGGCACTGACATATTTTAAGATATGTCAGTTCAGGTTACTTTCAGTTAAAACAGCTCAAACATGCATTTTAGTCTGAGACTAGACATAAGCCTTGTCTGTGAAACCGGACGATTAAGACTTATTTTCAGAAAACCCTGAATTGATTATACTTTTCTTACCCCATTGAAATTTTTCTAGGCATAAAGCTAAATAATTTATTTTAAAAATATGTAATTCATTCATAAAACTATATTATTATTGTAAAATACATATTTCCTTAATTTCAATTATTTACTTAATGTAAAACCAGACAAAATTCCTAAATAATGAAAAAATTCAGTGCAGTTGATTAACATTCTTCAAAAGATGATGGGATCATGTCAGTTTATTATATCATTTCATACATAAAGTGGAAATTGTCACAGGAAATGGCACTTAAAATAAAGATCTCTTCAGAGTGGGTGGAACGGAACATCCTGAAATGTAATTTTAATACCTGATTAGATAATGGTGTTTGAAGGTTATGCAGAAGATTAGTTTTTTTTGTGTGTGTGAAGACTGATGAGATAAAAGAGCTAAACAAATGTCAATCAGCGGATTCTGTGTGAAGTCATTTTCTTTCTGGTAAAACGATCATGTAATTCTGCAGGATCGCAGCTCATTCATTCATTGTTCCAGATATTTAAACGGTGCTCAGATCTCACAGAGGCAATTTCACTTCTGTGGGAAAATGTAAGTCAATATGAGTCTCTCACTGTGTAGATGGAAGGACGAAAGTGAAGTGATAGGAGCATCGCATTTCATCCTTTGTAAAGAAAAAAGAGAAACCCTGTGTAGAGAATTCGGTATTCAGGAAGACAATACTTTGACTTATATCAGAAATATTTGAGCCAGGTGACCATGATAGAGCCAAATCAGAGAGGTGGAATGTGAGTGTCTTATGCCTCATGCACCTGGGGAACCAGTAGCAGTAAGAAGTAAGTACACATACTCTTTCCCTCACTGAAGGCACCAAGTTAGGACTGCTACTGGTTCCCCAGGTGCATGAGGTCGTCACAACAAGATTCCAGGGACGTATTTTCATATAACTTTAGGAATTTAGGGATTTGGGATAATATACGATTCTAAGCGTACACAATCAGTCTTATCCATCCCTTACGAAAAAGAAGTTTATTCAAGTGTGCTATTAATATACTTCTTTTAAACTAAAAATAAAAAGTATACTTTCAGTCTACTTTTTATATACTTCTCAGAAATATACTTTATGTACTTCTCAGAAATATACTTCAAATTGCACTTAAGTATACTTGACTTATACTGACAGAAAAGTCTAAGTATATTTGGCCTATACTTTTTGATATACTTAAAAGTATAATTAAGTATTCTAAGTATTCTTGGCTTGTACTTGTGTTTACTATTTTGATTGAGTAGCTTATTAAATACTTTTTTAAAAAACATAATATTACATACCGTCTTATAAACTATAGCCTAACATGTTCAGCTTTATATAGTAACAAACTTTCGGGTGGAATAGCTTATAGAGTAAATAAAATAAGCATGGAAAATAAGTTTATTCAAGTGTTTTATTAGTATACTTCTTTTCATCTAAAAAGAACAAGTCTACATTTTATATTCTCAAAAATATACTTAATTACACTTAAGTGTACTTGACTTATACTGAGAGAAAAAGTCCAAGTCCAACTTTTCCCCACCATTGACTGAATTTTACAGCTACCCATGTTTTCACTGGTATACGGTAGGGGGCTCTATGACACATCTTCTAGTACAGAATCTCTGGATCAAAACACAGGAGAAGAAGAAGCTGAACCATGTGATAGAAGATTGCTCACTCAAATGTAAAATAATGTGATCATCAAACATTAAACAGCTTGTAAATCAAAACTGCTTAATGTTTCCAAATGAAATGAAGCGTAGGCCTAACCCATGAAGAGAAAACGACTGTGAAGCTTTGGGGGTGTTGGACTCGATCTAGCAGCTACTCCACCTGTGTTTTGATCAGCGTTCTGGATCTGATCAAGGCGTAGTCTTTGACAAAAATGTGATTTTCTCAACTATTTTGTTTAAAATGTTGCCTTTCTTTATGAAACTTACCGACATTCAAGTGTTGATAAAAAAGGATGCATGAAGCTAATAAAATGTTTTTTAAAATTAAAGTAGAGTTAAAGGTATTTTTCAAGTATAAAAAATAACATTTGAACATCGTAGTATACTGTAGGCCTACTGCAACTGCAAAAATTGTATATAAATAGTAAACTATAAGTATAATGTTAAGTTCATTTAAAGAAAACTACTAGTTACAAGTTTTCTTTAAGTGAACTTAACATCATGCTTATAGTTTACCATTTATATATTATTTTTACTCTTTTAGTGTACTCTCAGTAAACTACTAGTTTAGTAGTTTTATACTACAAGTTTACTGAGAGTACACTAAAAGAGTAAAAATAATATATAAATGGTAAACTATAAGCATGATGTTAAGTTCACTTAAAGAAAACTTGTATAAAACTACTAAACTAGTAGTTTACTGAGAGTACATTAAAAGAAAACTTGTAGTATAAAACTACTAAACTAGTAGTTTACTGAGAGTATACTTCAAAGTTGCTACAAGTATTAAAATAGTAAACTACTAGTATACTCATAAGTTCACTTGCAGTACAAATGAGAAACATAATTATGAACTAGTTGTGCACTTAAAGTTTACTACTGTTACACTTATAGAACACTTAAACATATACTTTTATATACTTCAAGTGGGCCAATTTAGTCCCAAGCGGTATTAAAATAGTACACTTACAAGTTTACTACTAGTACATATTGACATTAGTATACTTACTACATAAAGTATACTTAAAAATATACTTGAACATTACTCAAGTATACTCCATAAAATGAACTTGAAGTATACTTTTTTTTCGTAAGGGATGTTTGATATTTAATATAAATGAGGAGCGTTATTTTGGTCTAATAAGATTTTGGTGTAGACGGAGCTCCATGACAAAATCTAGTGTCACTTGTGCGGTCATGGTTAGGATGAAAACTCCAGTTAACATATACCTTTTATTGCCTTTAGCTTTTTTGGGTTGCGACTGATTAGGATATGGTGCAAGACATACTGTATAGGGGGCCATTAACACCAAATGTTTTTTTTTTTGTGTGTTAAAAACGTCCATCTTGCACATGTAAACATAGAAAAGAAAAACAATTGAAAATCAGAGCAAAAACTTTCTGTGTGAACAGCCCTTATCTGGTGGAATAGGATCAAAGGGGATCAGGGTTCAAATCCCAATCTATGTATGGGGTTTTGTTAGCCTATGAAACCAACTTTACTTGATAGACAGTGAACTTTAGTTGAGAACTAAAATTTCTCTGATAAAAGCAGATTTGATATTTTGACTTCTTTTATGTTCCAAAATATTATGCAAATTACTTGTGGAAGGTGAAATGTCATTGGACGGACCAAATTTAGACGTGAATGGGTGGTTTCGGTCACAGTATTTTTTCTTAAGAACTGGTAGTTCTTCAAATAGGAAGAAGATGACGCGTGTAAGGGATCAGGATTTGACTATAGATATGGCCGATGATGTCATAGGCTGGGGGTGTAGATAAGTGTCTGATTACTTCATGCTGCTTCCTTTATTTGACAGCTACCTAGTATGTGGTTGCCATGGTTATACACTGCAGATACCTTTCGGTGTCCTGACTGTCAGCTGGTCACTACTGTGTATTGTGTTTTCTAGTCCACAGCATTGGGTATTTGGTATTCTGATGTCTTACCAGGCTTCTTAACAAGGCTAACCAACAGCTTTATAAGTAAGACAATGCTTCATTTGTGTCCTCGACACGTTTAGCATCCCGAACTTGACTTCATGATCTACTTGAGCAACAGCCTCTGTGAGTGGCTGTAGGAGTGCTGACTCACTCTCTGTGGCATAGGGGGGGTGAACTACATGATGTTGCCAGAGCCTGGTATCTGTGGGCATGTTAGTTTTACCCGGACAGGGCCCCCCCTGTCAAAACACTGAATTAAATTGAGCACAAGATCACAAGCCTCAGTTTATCCTCAGGATAGCATACCACAGACAGTGGGGGAGAAGACACGGAATGAGAGAATGAGTGTAGAGTGAGCAAAAGAGAGTGGATGGCCACAAACATACAGATATGTAATTTACTGTGTAAACCCAAAGAAAGCAATCCATTTGCATTCACTTTTATGTCATTGGCAGTTAAGTTGGTGGCGCAAGACCCCTGGAAGTGTGTGATTTGAAATCTGACTTCTTTATGAGCACTCAGTTCTGCATCCAAGTTTTTTTTTTGACCTGTCATCTGTGACTGATTATTTGGCTGATGACAACACTGATTCACTGAAGGCAAAAGTACATTTCATTCTTTCTTAAAGGGGTCGTCGGATGCCCATTTTCCACAAGTTGGTATGATTCTTTAGGGTCTTCATGTAAAGTTAGTAACATACTTTGGTTAAAATTCCTCAATGGTTGTGTAAAACAACACCCTTTTTTCCTCCTCAAAAACCGTTTCGGTGCAGGTCTCTTTAAATGATAATGAGCAACTGCTCACCCCACCCCTCTCTTCCGTGGGGCGTGTCGACACAAGACACATAAAGTGCTGCCTTGGTGGACAGTATACAAATGGCTGAGAGCAGAAATATGCTAATACAGGACAGTCCGTCAGCAGTCGGGGGCGGAGCATGAGCAATATGACATCATATTTCTCAGAAAATCCAAATGGCTTGATTATTGGGAGTGTTTAGGCTTTTTGAGGATAAAAAAAAAGGAGTGAATGGATTTTTTTCATTGTATGGTGGTTGTGTCCACACACTGCAAAGACACACTTATATGCAAACACCACATAAAAGTGAATTTTGCATCCGATGACCCCTTTAAGAAAAGAAAAAGAAAACTTGGTAAATTACCTACTATAATATAACAATATATTTGCAAATCATGTGTTGCTTGCAAAATAATGTATTTCATCAGAATGCACAGGTAATTATGACTGGTCTGGCAGTCAGTGCATTTTGGAGCCAGATTGTGTAGTTCCAGAATATACTAGCAGGGGCTATCCTGGCAAACCTTGTTTTACCATGTTATTTTTGTGCCTTGTACTGAGCTTTTGCGTGCGTGAATACATTACAGTATTGATAAGTATGGACCACATAGCTTGTTTATTGAATATTACAACAAGCAGTGATAAATTGTATTTGTTTGTTTGTTTATCATAGTTTAATTGGGAGAATTCATTTATGAGATGGAATTTCATTTTTTTGGTCTTTCCTTAGAATGTCTTTTGTATAATCTTATTTCTATAATATTTATACAAAGTATCATCTTGTGTACACTGCCATTCAAAATTTTGGGATCAGTAATATTTTATTATGTTTTAATGTTTTAAAAGAAGTCTCTTACTTCTTACCTTGGCTACATTTATTTGATCCAAAATACAGTAAAAACAGTAATATTGTGAAATATCTATCTATAAATTACAGGAACGTCTGTCTGTCTGTCTGTGTGTCTGTATGTCTGTCTGTGTGACTGTTAACTGCATATCTCTCGAACCGTTAGTCCGATGGATTTCAAACTTGACAGGTGTCTCGCTACGGGCACGAGTAAGTGCAGTGCCAAGTTTGACGTTGTTTGGATGAGAAATGCTAAAGATATCGTTAAATATATCATTTTTAAAAGGTTGTGGTTTAAAAATAAACATTCTGACATTAGAGAGTTGTATCGGTCAAAGCAGAGCCGTAGAGAGACCAAACCAACAATTACTAAAAACACACACAAAAAATGATTTTGCACGGGTATTTTGCACTAGTCTATCTATAAATTACAGAAACGTCTGTCTGTCTGTCTGTCTGTCTGTGTGTCTGTGTGTGTGTGTCTGTTATTCGCATATCTCTCGAACCGTTAGTCCGATTGATTTCAAACTCGATAGGTGTCTCGCTACGGGCACGAGTAAGTGCAGTGCCAAGTTTGACGTTGTTTGGATGAGAAATGCTAAAGATATCGTTAAAAATATCAGTAAAAGAAGAACTTAGAAGGTTGTGGTTTAAAAATAAACATTCTGACATTAGAGAGTTGTATCATTCAAAGAAGCCCCAAGAAGGTTGTGGTTTAAAAATAAACATTCTGATATAAACACGATGAAAACCATATTTTCTGTTTCAAACTTTCACATAGCATCTTTAGGTTATAATAACATAAACAATTCAAATCCAGATTTTGATTTATGATTTTATGTTATTTTTTATCATATTGAAACTGTTGAAATCAGCCATCGCTAAGAAATATCTCCTAAACTTTTTTGACGCCGATCAGCTCACAAAAACTGATTTTGCACGGGCACTTTGCACTGCTCCCTGAATCGACGCACTTATTCATTTGTGGATGTTAACTGAATCTATAAGTCAGCTATGCTGTTTACTTCTGGATATTATATTTCATTCTGGTGCGCTTAACGTTAACGCTACTGTGTAATAGTAGCCTATGCTATTCACCAACTAAACATATCCTATTCAATGCGTTCACAGTCTCTTTCACGGGCATCATTTGTAGTTGCCTTTTCACAAACTGTTTGCTCAAGCATAGCTTTTTCAGTTCACTGTGTGCTACCATGCACAAATAAAAATAATTTCACTGAACTTTTGCTGTGTAATTGTAACAATGAGCACTCAAACACACCAAACCAACAATTACTAAATACACACTCAAAAACTGATATTGCACGGGCATTTTGCACTAGTTATTACAATATTACAAAAACCTATCTATTTCAGATAAATGCTGCTCTTTTGAACTTTCTATTCATCAAAGCATCCTGGAATTATTTTTTTACACAACTGTTTTCAACATCGATAATAATCGATAATAAATTCAGCTTGCCATCACAGGAATAAATTAAATTTTAAAATATATCCAAATAGAAAACAGTTATTTTAAATTATAATAATATTTTACAATATTACTGTTTTTACTGTATTTTGGATCAAATAAATGCAGCCTTGGTGAGCATAAGACGTCTTACCGATCCCAAACTTTTGAACGGCAGTATATATTTTCTTCTCTTTTCTCCTTATTTGTGTTTAATACTTTTTAAATAACTTTTTGTTTTGTTTTCTTAAGCATCTGTCATGATTATTAGATGATAATTGAATTACCATGGTGTGTTAAACCTGGCTATAATATAAAAATAAACTGAAGAACCTGAGAATGCATGTCTGCTAATATTTTTCTCTCTGGTTATGTGTAGCCTGTTGCAGTGCATTCTCCCCCCCAGCAATGTGATGATGATGACGAAGGGGACTTGAACAAGACACTGGGAGTGCAGCGCTTCCAGCAGATCCTCACTCCCGCCCCACGCGTGCCCATCGAACAACACCGCACATTTAATGAGGAGGACTTTGAGTGTGAGAGCTTGTTAACATAAACCATTATATTAAATGAGAATGCATATTTATGTGACTGTTCACGGTGTTTATGCTGTTTCTATTTCTAAAATTTTGCTATTTATCTCCAAATGTGAACTTTAAAGACATAGTGATAGAAATGTGAGGGAAAAAATGTATTTCAAGTATAATAAGAATTGTGTTCCCCTGAGAAACTTTGCAGTCTCTGGCAAAACATTTGCATTCTCTCCCAAAACTTTGTTTCCAGAGAATCTTTGCATTCACTCGCAAAGTACTGAAATATAGTTTTTCATCCTACCTCATATTATTTCCATCACAAAAGTTTTCTGAGGGAACGGAGAAATTTTGGGAGAGAACACAATATTTCCTCCCATCTCATTTTATTTTTTACCATCACCATGTCCCTTAAGGGGCTCCATAGTGTGGCTCTTCTAAGTCTGTGATGTTTGTGGTATTTGTAGATCACCGTCACACCTCTCTACACGTTCACCACCCTCTGTCTAAACATCTCCCAGAGGACCGGAGGAAAAAGCCCGGGAGGAAACGGAAGGACTCAGGACGGAGGAGGAGTTCATCCATGGGAGCAGCTCCCCCGATAGATGAGGATGATGAGGATGAAGAGGTGGATGAAGATTCCTGCAGCCAGCAGGAAAGAGAGGGCAATGTCACCACCACACCTACACCGGACACAGACACAGAGGTGGCAGAGCGGGCAGAGGTAATCAAGGCTCACATACACATACACACACAACATGTTATGACCTTGCTAACCTTTCTCTCTTCGGCCTGCAGTTTTTTGTATCACAAGATGACCCCAACTCCACTGTAAAAAAGAACGGTAAAGCCTTGCCTCATCGAAAACTGTCAATCATACCCCATTCAATACTTCACACCAGTATCAGCATCCCAGAAGATGTTGCAACAACCGCGTAAGTGAACACGCACGCACACATAGATTACCTACATGTATGTGCTCACCCTAACCTTGTTCTGTTAACTTTGCAGGGGCAGAAATTGGGTTCGTAATCTACCCAATGGCAGACGAGTTTCCGCACCATGTTTGTTTCCAAGTTTGAGTTCTCCAGACGGCAGCTCTAAGCCCGGCCGCAGCTATGATCTGCAGGAGCGCCGCCGCACGGGCAACATGACGGGCACTGTGCTAGCACACTACCAGCACATGCCCACTGACGAGAGCGAGGCACAGACGCTCGCCACGGTTGACCTGGATGGCATTAAGAGTGAGTATGTGGTTGTGTAAAATCTGATATTAACTTGACAATGTAAGACCACTGGAGAGTTTTAACATTTATTTATATTTAAATATGTATTATATTTTATTTTATTCAAATAAAAATAAAAAACTCAAAGGTTTGGGGTCTGCAAGAATTCTCTTATGATCACCAAGGCTTCATTCGATAAAACAATACAGTAACAACAGTAATAGTGTGACATATTTGTTTTTGGTTTAATATATTTTAAAATGTTTTTTTTTTTTTTTTTCTGTGATGGCAAAGCTAAATTTTCAGCATCATTACTCCAGTCTTCAGTGTCACACGATCCTAATATGCACAATCATTCTAATACGCTGATTTGACATTCCATTGATTTCTTAAAATCAATGTTGAATATTTTTATGAAATATATATATAATATATATAAATTATAAATATATATATATATATATATATATATATATATATATATATATATAATTTTTTTTTTTTTTTTTTTTTTTTTATGTCTATATGAAAATGCACAGCCATTTGTGTGGGCTTTAGTACAGCAGTGTGAGCACAGATACTGTAATAACAATAATGAGAAGAAGAAGAATGTTGATGATAATGATTATTATTATTATTATTATTAATAAATACAAAATGATATAATGTTTCTAAAAAAGAATTTGTACAATTTATAATAAAATACAACCTATAAAATATTTCCGAAATACCCCTGAAACCTGTTTAAATGCCTTCTAGTATAATATTATATATTATATTGGTTGTTAGTTAGATTGTTTTTCAGTATTAAGTAGTATGCATTATGCATTTTAGTAGATCATAGATCATCAATGACGTGTTTTGAGTGCAGGAAAATGTTTTTGTTTCCCCTGCTTCTTTTCTGTTTTTTTCTAAGGTTACAAAGGACTTCTTTATTTACCTTTCTGTTCTCATTCTTCTGAGAATAAATCATGTTTTCAGTCTGTACATCTAACCATCTATGGCTGTGATTCAGGAATGTGGACATTCTCAAAGGGTACAGAGCTTCCCACTACAACTGTGCCTTTGACGTCTCTTTTGTATCCGTGTGTGTGTGTGTGTGTGTGTGCTGAATATACAGACAATTTGACCAAACAATAGATCATTTTGAGACATAAAATTGAGTCATGTTCTAGTGACCGCTCAGTGGAGTTTTTCAGTTTGTGTTTCTGTGTTTGGATCCTGAGTATTGTGTGTAATGTAGCCAGTATTGTCAAGGAAAGGTAAGCACTAAGTTACTGATACTCACAGACCTTCTGGTGTGTTACAATGGATTCAGTTTTGTACTGAGTTGTTTGTTGTTTTCAACTCTTGGTTTAGTATTTAAACATCGTCTTGCTGTCTTTCTCGCAGGTCACAGGTTTGAAGATGTTCCTGGTGTGCGGCGGCACCTGGTTAAGAAGAGCGCTAAAGGTCAGGTGGTTCACATCGGCAAGGACCACAAAGAACCCAGCAGTCGCATCCGTACTAAGCTGGATCGAACCCCACATGAGGTGAGACCGCAGCCAACTAGATAATCTTTCTCCTGTCCACTTGGAGCTGTATCTAGGTGTTGCGTGTTTGATGTAGTAAATACAAATATTTGCATATTATGTCATCAGTATCACCTTAAAGCTGAAGTGTGTAGTTTCTATAGTGTCACTAAATGGAATTGTAAAAATATGATTAGTATTTACAGTAAAGTCCCCCTGTGGTGAAAATCAATCGTTTATATGTCTATGTGGTGTTTTTAATATGCTTTAAGACAAACCATGTGCCAATTTATAAGTCAACACCACTGCTGAATATGTTCTCCTTAAAACTGCAGTGAACCAAAGACAGTTTCAAAATCGCAATTTGAAATCGCTGTTGTTTCTGACGTCACAAACTACATTGCAACCAATCACGTCAACATGTGATCGTCAATAAGTGAATCTCTGAGCTGGTGTGAATGAATGGAGGCAGGGCTAATTTGCATTTTCATAGAACCGCGTAAACTAATTGAGGCAAGGGTGTACGTTTAAGCTATTTTAAGGCATGAAGAAAAAAAAATTCAAGAAAAAAAGGTTTAAATATGTAATTTTAGT
This sequence comes from Squalius cephalus, assembly GCF_949319135.1. Taxonomy (NCBI): domain Eukaryota; kingdom Metazoa; phylum Chordata; class Actinopteri; order Cypriniformes; family Leuciscidae; genus Squalius; species Squalius cephalus. The sequence goes on along the minus strand of NC_137128.1, from coordinate 30,836,262 downwards.
GATCAAAGATGAGTTTAAAGGGAGACAATTATTGACTACAGGGGGACTTTAAAAGAGTATTTCCCAAACACTTCCCCATCTGTCACAAACTCACACGACTGGTTGAGTCAATATTTCTGTGTTTGCCTGGTCAAAATGCTCAAACGAAATGTTTTGACAATTTTTAGGAAATCAACCCAGTAATAGTTTAAATCTCGAGCAAATTGCACTCTTTAGCTTTAATGTTTTCTTATACTGGGGAGGAAATACTGTAAAGAATAGTTTTAGATTGCATGCTGTACAAATAAAGCTGCAGTATCTCTACTATTGGCTCACTGAGCCTGCTGTTGTTTATTAGAGGAGATCATGGCCCTGCTACATGGACCACAGGGTTCGTCATGCCAAACAGCTGAAGGTAGGGCGGCAGAGAGCTGGTATGATTGGTTTGTGGAACAGCTGAAGCTTGCGTGTGGTGTTTAACTACCACTTGTTTGCTGACACCACATCTGTACCTCTGGTGTTGTGGAGGGCAGAGAATGGTCACAATATCAGAACTGTGTATAACCAAGCTCATACTGGCAAAACTGTACTAGTATAGAGCTGTTCAGTTATTAAATAATGGTACTTTTTTGATTTATGAGTAAAATAAGTTCTTAAAGTACTTAAAGAGACTTTAATGTTTTGTTCTACAACATAAATTACATGCAGCCATTATGTGGATTAAAAACTTTTACAGATTTCACAAAGATGTGAGTTTATGTAGTTTTCCAATCAGGCGGCCATTGTAGTCCTTATTATACACAACCATTCAAAAGTTTGGGGACAGATTTTTTTCTAAAATAAATTAATAATACTTTGGCAAAGGATGCAATTAATTGGTCAAAAGGGACTTAAACATTGTTACAAAAGATATCTATTTCACATAAATGCTGTTCTTTTCAACTTTCTATTCATCAAAGAATCCAGAAAAAATGCCTTTCACAAAAAGATTAAGCAGCAAAACCATTTTCAAAATTGATAATAAAAAAATGTTTCTTGAGCACCAAATAAACAATGATTTCTGAAGGATCATGTGACACAGAAGACTTGAGTAACGGCTGCTGTTTGCCACCACAAGAATAAATCAATTTGTTGGGATTGGGATATATTTAAATAGAAAACAGTTTTTTTTTATTGTATCAATATTTTACAATATTACTATATAATATGACTTCAAATAAATGCAGCCTTGATGAGTATAATACATCAAAAACAATAAATCTTACCAAACCCAAACTTTTGAATGGTAGTGGATCTTATCTTATATTGCTATTTTCAAAGCACACAACATATTCAGGATTCACATTTGAGGTGTGTAGTTTAAAGTCTCTTCAAGTAGTGTTAACCACATACTGTATTTTACCCATAAATTTAAACCTCTATTCTAAAAACCCATTAGAAATTCCTCAGGGAACTTCAAATGCTTGAAATTAGTTTTAGGACAGCAAATTGAACAGCTCTACTGTCAACACAACAACAGTTGAAATATGCAGGCATTTTTGGCTGGCTTGCCTGAAAAGATTGCTCTCGTCTAAAAGAACTGCAGAGACAGTCTGCTTCCTCTAACAAATGTTATAGCATTACCTGCCATGATGCATGAACTATATAAGTACATTTATTGCTTAAGGTTGTGATGTGTTGTAAACTTTTTGCTTTAAACGATTTGCATTTCAAACCTGACTCAATTAACACGTAATTTCTTATAACTTAATCAGATGACTTTTCATCAAAATGGCTGTATTCGAAAGCTGTGTAAGAAAGTTCATATAAATTATAAGTGTATGTGCTCTCTCAGGTGTTTGTTGAGCTGAATGAGTTAGTGATGGATAAGAACCAGGAGATGCAGTGGAGGGAAACGGCTCGTTGGATAAAGTTTGAGGAGGATGTGGAGGAGGAGACCGAACGCTGGGGAAAACCTCATGTAGCTTCTCTCTCATTCCGCAGCTTGCTGGAGCTCCGCAGGACCATTTCACATGGTGAGAGAGGGGACAGAGACCAGAGGAGACAGAAATGACTGAAATACAATTATTTTATTATTGAATCAAATATAACAGCATTTTAACTTGTATAATAATATAATATAATACTAAATATTTGTATTATTTTATTAAAATGTTTTTTAATTATTTTATAAAAATAGGTGAATTGATTGCTTGCCTATATACTTTTTATTCCATATATATTTAAAGAGGACCTATTATGCTTTTTTACATTTTTAACAATTTTTAGTTTTTGAGCATGAAAAAGTTCTACAATGTTAAAAACACAGTTCACTCCAAAAGGAGTTATTCTCTATATCAGTAAGCACTGATTCTGAATTCCCTGAAACGCTTCAATTGTAGCCTTGAGTCACAATAATCCTCATTTAAATCATTTAAATAAAGCTGGAGAAAGAGAGTATGTGCTCTCCATACATAATAAAACGTAATTTTGTGGAAATAAAAAACATGGAAATAATTTTCATCCTATTGTTTAATATATTTATTTACTTGGTCAGTGTCGTAGTTTTTTTATTTTATTTTTTTTTAGTTTTTTTTTTGCTGTTGTAGAGTGAAATAACTGAAATCATTTGGCGAAGTGAAATGGACACGTAATGTGGTCAAGACCTGCCTGGAAACTACTTCAGCCATGAGTTTCCCTGAAAATAATTGCACACCTAAGAACGTTCGTCAACCAATCAGATTCAAGCATTCAACTGCCCCTTAGTATAAGTGAAAAATAATGTGTTTTTTTAAACATTCAAGCATGAAAACCTATTCTAGTAGACCCTAAAGACAAAACCAATCAAGACTTTGTAAAAGGGCATAATATGGCCTCTTTAAAATATATTCTGAGCACTATATTACAGCCAGCTTGTAACTAAAATGCTTTCTCTGTAATTATGTTTTGTGGTGTGTTTTGGAAGCAATGTCTTTTGGTGTGTCTGATGTATTGATGATATCATTTTGCAGGTGCAGTGTTGTTGGACCTGGACCAGAAGACCCTTCCTGGTATTGCTCATCAGGTTGTGGAGCAGATGATTATCACAGATCAGATCAGAGCACAGGACAGAGCCAACGTGCTCCGAGCTCTGCTCCTCAAACACAGGTTAGTTTACATAGGTTATGTTAACATTACATAGCATATCTCAAAAAGCCATAAATAATATCCCCTTTAAGAGACTCACCTATTCAGGAACATCTTACTCATTTGGATTATGCAGCTGAATCTTCTTCTTTTTGTTCTTCTGTTTGTCAGTCACCCGAGTGATGGCAAGGAGCACAGCTTGTTTAAAAGGAACATCTCTGCAACCAGCCTTGGCTCTCTCATATCTCATTACCATAGCAATAACCATATCGCCGCACCTGAGCCCCCTGCCACAGACCCGCTCATTGGAGGACTACGTAACTTTGAGTCGCGCGGTAGTGTGGACTTAGATAAGAATGAGGTACTGTATTTATTACAGTCTGTATGTGTGTTTTTGAGAGTCAAAGAAAGGTAAAATAGACAAACAATAGACCTTTTCCTCATTGTTTCCACAGAAAGACGCACCCCAGTTTTTTGGTTTGCACAAGGCCAAATCTAAACATGAGCTGAAGTTGCTTGAGAAGATTCCCGAGGATGCAGAAGCGACTGTTGTCCTTGTGGGTGAGTTTACTGTCTGTTCTCAGCTCTGTGATATCACATGAGTAGGCATATGACATACTACATCTGTTAAAGCCTTGATGCAGATGATCTCGATTTTCACAGGTAGCGTGGATTTCCTGGACCAACCCACCATGGCCTTTGTGAGACTGCAGGAAGCAGTTCTGTTAGAGTCAGTTCTAGAAGTGCCGATTCCAGTACGGTTTATATTCGTGCTCCTTGGCCCACCCAGTGCCAATGTTGACTACCACCAAATCGGCCGCTCCATATCAACTCTTATGTCAGATAAAGTAAGCACATAAGACACTATCAAGTCTCATTAAATAACTGATAGTTCATCAACAATTTATATTCTGGCTTATTCTATATATATATATATATATATATATATATATATATATATATATATATATATACTTAAAACAAGACTTTCAGGGAATGTACTCGACCCTTTTGAAGTTTGAGGTTTGGTGAGATTTTTTAAATGTTTCTCTTAGTCTCTTATACTCACCAAGGCAGCATTTATTTGATCAAATATACAGTAAAAGCAATATACAATAATATTAATATGATTCATATTTTTGTGGATACTGAGATGCATTTTTTCATCTGCATTTTTTTCATGCAGATTCTTTGAGGAATAGAAAGTTCAAAAGAACAGCATTTATTTGAAATATTTTTTTTGTAACATTGTAAATATCTTGACGGTCACATTTAAAGGTGCTCTAAGTGATGTTGGGTGACGTCACTTCTTGTCTAACCCCCCAAATCCCACCCCCAAATCCTTCTTGTCGGTTATTGGCTGGAGCAGTTTGTTATGTTTCGTGGTGCGGGTTAGCTCAGTTTGTTTTTCTTGCCGTTTGTGGAGCCTGGGGTGTCTACAGAGACCCTGTTTTTTTACAGTGTGTTCAGGGGACAGTCAGCTAGCGGATGGTGAGGAGATGTTTGCTGGATGTGACAAAAAATGTTTTGGCCTAAAAAAACGTGTGACATCGCTTAGAGCACCTTTAATAAATGTAATGCATGCTTGCTGTATAAAAGTATTCATTTTTTTCAAAATAAAAAAATACAAAATCTTACTTTTGAACAGTAGTGTTGTCTAACTGCTCTGTGAGTCAATTTTTCCACTAAGTAAAAATGCTATTTCAAACGTCCCTTCCAGCACTTTCATGAGGCGGCATATTTGGCAGATGAGCGCCAGGACCTGCTGACAGCAATCAACAGCTTCCTGGACTGCAGTATTGTGCTTCCTCCATCTGAGGTTGGAGGAGATGAGCTGTTGCATTCTATCGCTCGCTTCCAGAAAGAGATTCTGCACAAGAGACATGAACTAGAGGTCAAACTACAGGCCAAGGAACTTAAAAGCCCTGAGGACATGGGTACAAGGCTCTTGCTCATATGCAGAATACATAATTGAACAGATCAGTTTCCTGTTTATCCAAAATAAATGTACTGAATGAGCATTTTATCTCCCTTTTATTCATTCTAAATGTATTTTTTCAGCTCTTCATCCACCTTTGAAACCTATAGACGATCCTCTTCAGAGGACGGGTCGGCTGTTTGGCGGGGTTATCAGAGATGCACAGCGCCGCTACCCTAAATACATCAGTGATTTTAAGGATGCCCTAAGTCCTCAATGCATGGCCACAGTCATATTCATTTACTTTGCTGCCCTTTCACCTGCTATCACCTTTGGAGGACTATTGGGTTAGTTAAAGCTGTGCTTTTTATTATTTAAAGCACTGTTTTTCTGATGCAACTAAAACAAGATACCATTGCCTGATCAAATAATTTCTCTCTTCCCCAGGTGAAAAGACAGATGGTTTAATCGGTGTGTCAGAGCTGATTATTGCCACTGCCATGCAGGGAATGTTGTTCTGCTTGCTTGGGGCTCAACCTCTGCTGGTGGTGGGCTTCTCTGGACCCCTTCTAGTATTTGAAGAGGCCTACTATTCAGTTAGTATTTATAATAACTAAATACAAATTCTACAATTCACTAAGATCAAATTGCACCCACCGATAGTGCTTTTTTATTATGAACAAATTGCACTCAAATAGCACTGAATTATGAATAAAGTTTATATTTAGCCTAATTTGATTACAATGGTGTTTTTAGACTGAAAATGACAGTGATTAAATTGAAATACTCGCTGTGCTATTGCAATGCATTTAGTACTTGGTTTAGTAAAGGGTACTCTATGTAACTTATGGCCCTCTAGCATTTAAAAAAAACTATGCATTTTGCGGAAGAACAATGTCTCTGTGACAATTTACAATTGAAACTCTTCAATGAAATCTGTTAGTGAGCTACAAATGGCAAGTTATCTATTCAATAAATTACCTTAATCACCTGTTGAGTTATGGAAACGCCATCTCTGCGTTGCTTTTACAACATTTCAGATCCCTCAGTTCTCGCCATCTCCGAAAAGCCAAGCCAATGTTGATTTTTGTTTTATTACGAGCTTTGTCGCGTTCTCTTTTTGTCAGCAAACTCGCCTCTGTTCAGTGTTTTTTTTTATTCCCTGGAGGTTCGATATTTAGCTGGTTCATGTCCAACTTTCTTGCTCATTGTGACAACTAATCTATGGCACACCCACACCATAAACACATTAAACATTAAACACATTAAAGACAGGCGAGTGATGCATGTATGCAATTTCCTGCGAAAACCATTCTGACAGGTCTAAAATATAAACGCTTATAATAGGTTTACCATAGTGAATCAGGGTAAGACCAAAACACTTTTTGGAAGTAGGATTAATTATGTATTGACTCAATATTAAAAGTTTGTACATTTTGGAAAAAAAGTTACATAGTGTAACTTGAATAAAACAGTTTTATGCTGAATTGCTGCATGAAAAAGTGGTGCAACTGTTTAGTGAATTTGCCCCACAAACAAACTCAATTGTAAAATGTTTCACTGGAATGATATAGCAGGAAAATCTGAATGTGACCATGAATCAATGTGTTTGCAGTTCTGCAAGTCCAATGAAATCGAGTTTCTGACAGGACGTGCATGGATTGGAATTTGGTTGGTCATCATTGTAGTTCTCACGGTGGCCTTTGAAGGGAGCTTCCTGGTGCGATTTGTAACTCGCTTCACCCAAGAGATCTTCTCCATCCTCATCTCTCTCATCTTCATCTACGAGACCTTCTTCAAGCTGGGCAAAGTATTGAGATGCTATTTGTTGTTTAAACTAACGTTCAAAAGTGTGGGGTTGATACGATTTTTAAACTGTTTTTGAAATGTTTTAATGTTTAGGTTCACCTAGGCTGCATTTATTTGATCAAAAATACAGTAACATTTGTACAACTGTTTGGGTCAACTGAATGCATCTTTGCTAAATAAAAGTATTCATTGATTTAAAAAAAAAACCTTTGAACAGTAATGTATGTTTATGAGAGAGATTTAAATGCAATTAGCAGATATTCAGACAGTCTTTGTCTACTGTGCAGATCTTTATGGATCATCCTCTCAAGAGCTGCTATATGCGAGAAGAAAATGACACTGCTTTACCAACACCCAGCAGTGACGGCGGACCTGCAGATACCTCTCAAACCCTGAACCAGCCAAACACAGCTCTCCTCTCCTTGGTGCTCACGTCAGGCACCTTCTTCATTGCCTTTTATCTGCGTAAATTCAAGAACAGCGCTTTTTTCCCTGGCAGTGTAAGCTAGTATCCCAATGTTCATTCTAACATGGGGTGGCATTTACTTGATTCTGTGTGTGATGAAGTGTTATTGACCTTAGTGATATTGAATCTTATTTTTCACACAGCTCCGAAGGGCTATTGGGGATTTTGGAGTTCCTATTGCAATCTCCACCATGGTTCTGTTGGACTACAGCATTAAGGACACTTACACACAGGTGAAACAAGAAGAAATGTTTATATAATTTGATTTATGTATAATGTAATTAGTTTAGTCTTAGCATTGTCCACACAAACATTCAAATTCATTGCACATTAAGCAAGATTTTAAATTACACATTTCAAAATGACTAAAGACCAGCATGATATTAAAGGGATAGTTCACCCAAAAATGTAAATTCTGTCATCATCATTTAAACACCTCATGTTATTCCAAACCTGTATGAATTTCTTTGTTCTGCTGAACACAAAAGAAGATATTTGGAAGAATATGGGTAACCAAATACTTGATGGGCCCATCAACTTGGTTACATATTCTTCAAAATATCATCTTTTGTGTTCAGCAGAACAAAGAAATTCATACAGGTTTTTGTTTCAGTTACATTTTAATACTTTTTAACCATCTACCCACCATTAATTAAAGGGGTGGTATAATGCCCTTTTCACAAGATGTAGAATAAGTCTCTGATGTCCCCAGAGTGTGTTTTAGCTCAAAATACCCCACAGATATTTTTATATAGCATGTTAAAATTGTTACTTTTTGAGGGTGAGCAAAAACACACCGTTTTGTGTCTGGCCCTTTAAATGCAAATGAGCTGCTGCCCCGGCACAGGGGGCGGAGCTTCAAGAGCTGCACTCACACAGACATGCACTGGAAATTTCTACAACTTTTAGCCTTTTATGTTCAAACCGGAGTCAGACAAAGATGGAGAGACTCAAGAAGAAGTGACAACATGTAGAAGCATCAGGACATTTCTGAATGGTTAGTTGATGAATTTATGTAGCTTATGTGTAGTTATCTTCTAGTCATTGATTAGCATATTCTGTCTTGATAATCTATAAATCGTGTTCCGGGGGCGGGGTTTATGTAAATTCTAGGGTTGGTGATGTCACTAACCCTGGAAGAATGTTGTGTAGTCTCTACCAGCCGTTTGTTGTAGTCCTTAAAAAGCGATTTCTTTAAAAGCAAATATCTCCCTTTGCTTTGAACTTTGTGCGTTGTAACTTTGCAGATGTTGTTTATGCTCAAACAGCAACATTACACACTAACTAAAGTTAGAAAAGTGAAATCATAATCAACCACCCCTTTAAAGTCCCATGATATTGCTATCTGAGACGATCATCTCAGTACTTGTTTGTAAAGAGGCAGTCACATTTACTATTGTTCAGTGAATTTTTTTCACAGGCGATGTTCAGATATTTTTTTGTAGGAATCCACATTATCTGCAATTTTGCATGAGGGTGTAAGATTTCCCCACACAGAATCTCTATGTTGACCAACAGAAACCTGCTTGGTTTAAAATGAGCTTCTTTGTGAGCTGTGCTTCATATATTGCTGCACAATCAATATTTTTTGCCAACTTCGCTGATGTGACTGTGCTTTAAGAGTTCTAAGTTACCCCATGCTTGTTATTTGATTAGAGACTACAATATCTCTGCATGTCTTTATGGTCTTTCTTTCCTCCCCATATAGAAACTAAGTGTGCCTGATGGCTTCTCTGTGACCAGCCCGGACAAGCGCGGTTGGTTTATACACCCACTGGGCTCTGATGGCCAGTTCCCCATCTGGATGATGGTTGCCAGCATTCTACCGGCTCTGCTCGTCTACATACTCATTTTCATGGAGACTCAGATCACTACGTGAGTCACAGGCATTCACTAATCTGATCTGACCATGCCTACTAAAACCTCCATTATATTATTCCTCTATTTTATTTTCCTTTACAGTCTTATTGTGAGTAAGAAGGACAGGATGCTGGTTAAGGGGTCAGGGTTTCACTTGGACCTGCTAATCATCGTGGCCGCGGGTGGGATTTCAGCGCTCTTTGGGCTGCCATGGTTGACTGGTGCTACTGTTCGTTCTGTCACTCATGCGAATAGTCTGACGGTGATGAGCAAAGCCGTTGCTCCTGGTGACAAACCTCGAATTCAGGAAGTAAAAGAGCAGAGAGTAACAGGATTTCTGGTGGCTTTTCTTGTTGGTGAGTGGCTTAATTTTAAGGATGATAAATATATATCTGCACTATATTGGTTAGCCGCCAATTTAGTTTATCGCTATCTGTTTATATTGGATGTACTGTATAAATTGGCTGGTATAAGATTTTTATTTGTTACATGCCTATTTCTCCTATTTTACATTTTGATTAAATTGCCATTATCTAACACTCAATCTAATTTCAATCCAATACTCAAATGAATCTTTAAAATACGAATTATTTAACACTTTAATAACATTTAATACTTAAAAAAAAAAAATTTACTCAATAATACTTTATAATAATAATACTTTAATAATTTAATACAATTAAATTAAATTTATAGCAAATCTCACAATGATTATTCATTTTTTCCATACTGTACATTATAATGTTGTGATGCCTAATTTAAAATGCTTATTGTTTAAAATTCAAAATAGTATTCAAAATATTATATCATTTTAATACTGCCATTAATTACTTATAGGCCATTTCATGAAAATAATTATTGGTTTATAGAGTGCAACAGTGCCCGCCCACTTTTTCCTGCAAGTATTTTTTTTCCATTCATTTTTCCTATAGGGATTTCAAAAAAGTCTTTGTTAAAGCATTATAAGCCATGAACCAAGCCAACCAGCTACAAGGAGAATCATAACATTACAAACTTTGATTCGAAGCAAAAAAATTATTTAAAAATCAGACAAAAATACAAAGGTACAAGACTGTTAACGGCTTTAGTGATAGAAAGAACTACAATCCCATGAAGCATTGTAAACAGCATAATCAGATTAAAATATTCCAGAAATATAAAACTACTCATTTAAAAATGTTGATTATATATAAAAGTTCATTGCAAAATATGCATGCATATTCAAATATTTAAGTATTTTGAGAGTGTAGAGAGAACAACTAGATTACATAATTTGCAGTGCTTCATGGGAGTGGCGGAGCTAATACAATCTTTTGGTGCATTTTTTTTGCTTGTTTTGGCTCTCTGATTGGTGGAATTTTCTGTACAGCAACATGGGTAATGTAGTTTTTTTTAATCATGAAATCTGCTGTTAAACACGATTATTTTAAAATTAAGTTGAAAGAATGCTGACTAAAAGCTTCAACAGAAGCAAATACTTTTAATTAACAACCTCGTAGTTCACAGTAAGGCTGTCTTTAAAGGTTTATAAGTTATCATTGAAAGTCAATTTACCAATGGAGAAATTGAATTTTTTAGTCTTTACTTCCGGAACCCGACAGTTGCTCTCTATTGGTATCAGCCAGAATTTGATCAGAATCAGTGCATCTCTAGATAAATTAGTAGTGAATGGCCAGTTGTTGCCATTACTGGTTGTATTTTCTTTATATTTGTTGTTCAGAACTGACAGTGTATAAACCCTCTTCCTTCCAAAGGTCTCTCGATTGTGATTGGAGATCTTTTGCGGCGGGTTCCTATCGCTGTGTTGTTTGGTATATTCCTCTATATGGGAGTGATGTCTCTCAATGGGATCCAGCTAACAGAACGCATGATGCTGCTATTCATGCCACCGAAGTACCACCCTGACCACACCTATGTCCGCAAGGTTCGTTTCAGAGATTTCAGCTAATCACAGTATTCACCATTCTTAAATCAATATTCTGATGACATTAGGTCTGGAATGCCGTTCTCTTCCTATTTAGCTGTGCTTTAACCTTTTGACTCGTCTATTTCAGGTGCGTACTCTCCGCATGCACCTGTTCACTTGTTTGCAGCTGGTGTGCCTGGTTGTGCTGTGGATTGTAATGTCAACCACGGCCTCTTTAGCCTTCCCGTTTGTCCTTGTACTCACTGTGCCATTCAGGAGGTTCCTGTTGTCCCGAATATTTACTCAACGTGAGATACAATGTGTAAGCGTTTCTTTTCTTTCAGTTTAAAGGCAAAATGATATTTGTAGATATGGTGTTTAATATAGTGCGTTCAATACTAAAATATAAACCTGTTTTAGTTTTACACCTAAATTTGGCAATGGGGTAAGACAAATAAACTTTTAAGATACATTCTCTAAAAATGTGTCTAATTATATCTTATGTAAACTTATATAAAATCTTACTTTTTTTTTTACCTCATTATATTTCTATTTTACTTGTATTACAGCTATAAAGTATATATATATATATATATATATATATATATATATATATATATATATATATATATATATATATATATAATTTTTTTTTTTTTTTTTTTTTGTTAAATAAGACTAATAATAAAATGTGAAATCTTAATTTGCCCATTGCCTTTAACACTGTTCATTTTGTCTGTGCGACAGCTTGACGCAGATGATGCAGAGCCGTCATTTGATGACAGAGAAGGCCAAGATGAATATACAGAGATGCAAATGCCAGTATGACCTCATTCCTCTTCTGTCACTACCTGGGCTGGCCTGACTTTCTTTTCAGGCAGAGATGCCCAAATGTACTGCCTGTCTTTTTTTCCCCCCCTTTCTTTAATCAATGTTTGTCTCATTTTGTTTTTGCTTAATTCATGGAGACGTTATATTTATACATATGTAAAAGTATTGAATAGTTGCTCAGTGTCACTTGTATCTGTTGCGTGAAGAAATGTTTGTCGCCTGTACTATTAATATTTTATCTGTTTATTTATCAGAGTTGAAATGTTATTGTGTTATGTGTGTGTTGTGGAGCGTTAAATGAATTTATGATCTCCAGTCAGCTCAAAATGGTACAGGAAGCACTTAAAGGTAAATTTAAAATGAAGCCGTTTTTACTGCTTATCAGTTTGTTTTATTTCATTGGAAGATTGCATATAGTGTACTGCTAAAAATGAACAACTGTACAGAATAACATTAATGCAAATTGTGTATGTATATATACATATACTGTATGCATGTATGTCTGTGTGTTCAATATTTTTGTAGCTAAACAGAAATATATATCTATAAGCATTGCCACTAGTGACGAAACACTGGTTGCAGTCACAAGTTTAATTGGAAGAAGAAAATATATGTTTTTCACAACTGTAAATATGTTGTCTTTTGAAAATGGTTGCATAGCTATTTTGAAACCAGTTTTCTCACCAGAGCACCAAAGAGGACCGTGTTTATATCACACGAACACTAAGGGAATCTTTTAAGTAGTCTTAAAAGTTAAAATAATACATGAAGACACAAAAAGAGTAATTTGATTATGGTTGATTATTATTTACCCAGTTTGTATGAGAGAAAATGACTGTGCAAAGGGTTGCGTTTTACACTATCTCTGCTATGTTGAATAATGTTGTTATGATTTAAATATCACCAAGCACACTTGTGAAATGGTTTGATTGTTCGCTGCACTACTGTTTAGTTTTATTAACAGGTTCCATAGGTGAATATTTGTTGTTTGAGGTACTGATTTAGAATGTAAACAATTAAGAAGCAAGTGTAGATTTGGTATAATTATGTATCATGTGTATCATGTACATTCCAGTCACCAAGATGATCTTGCGAATAATTAATTTTATAAAGAAGGGACTACATCTAAGATGTTGTTTAGTCTGTTGTGTATGGTTTAAAAAATGTCAAATTGTGTATTTTCCCCTTCTAAAACAGTTCTCTACCGTTTTCATAACTATCCCACACCCTGTAGTAGTGCCTTTTTTCACTCGATTGTTCCTTTCAGATACAGATATTGCTTTTAAAAAGCTGAAGTGACCTTAGCAAGAGAACACAGCAGGTGTGATTGAGAAAGGGGTGTTCAATAACAGATTTTTGTGATTATTAATTAATATATTACTGTGGAATGTCAATGCTCTGTAAATATTTAGATGCAGGCCCAACAAAATAAAATAATGGAACTGATTTTACATAAGACTTTTTGTCTTATTTTTTTATTTATTATTTTACACATATCAAGCACATTAATCATGAGATTGTGTTGTTATATCTTGCTGAAATGCTAAAGTGTTTTCTGTCATATTGAATAAAATTAGTGCATTTCAAATGGTAATACCATTACAATATTGTCTCAATTAATCCTCAAATTTTAAAAACAACCGAATATATCAGCCACTGACGACACTAAACTCTCCATATATCCTCTCTCGAGTGCAACATTTATGTTCTCTCTCTATGCTAGAATGCTATTTTACAACTCAATGTAAAAACTTTGCAATCCATGTGTTGTAGTGGTAGTGAAGATGAAAGGCTGTTCACTCTATTAATGCACCTCTGCTGCCATCTCATGGCCACTCAATGCTGGTAGCAACAAGATGTCTGTAAGCACAGAAACATGCAGAGAAGAGTACATGGCCCAAACATACTACACGTTGACTCACACACTTCTGCAGCATTAATTAACATTTAATAATAACATTTTCGGGGATCTTTTTCATAATAGATGGAAAACACTGCAATTCTCAAATACAATGACTTAAACAGTTTACATAAACATTGAGGTGAGCCTCAAATATTATAGTCACTTTGCATAATTTTCTTGCAAACATTATTCCATTACTTTTTCATTCATTTTAATTTTAAAAATAAATTAAGATTTTTCTTTTAATATCTGAAAAACCATGACTGTGGGAATCCTGAGAACATTTAGAAATGACCAAGTACACTAATAATCTTGGATAACTCAGTTCATGCCTGTTCAGCTCAGTACCTATCACACTGACATGTGACAAAATGCTGCATACATACTATAATAATCCATAAATGATGATAGACTTGTTTTCTCAGTCACTTCAGGGATCTGTGTGAAGCATCTCTTTCAGGCTTGGTCAAACTGAAGGGGTTGAGTCAGTCACAGCTGTCTCCTCCTTTCCTCGTGCCATTGGTCAGTTTCACATAAAGAAATATCGTGACGATTGTGTGTACAATCAGAGAGCGTGAGAGAGCGAGATACAGTCAATGGCACTTTTACGAAGGCTGAGGGAAATCGGTGTCCGACTGTGACAGTGATTCACAAGCAGGCACCAGCGTCTCTGCAAACATATGAAGATAAACTCAACACACTAATTGGAACCGACTGTTTTTGGGCTGCAGAGACGAGATTTCTGGAGCGCGGAGGCCGTGCGAGTCTCCGCGGCAGCAGAATGAATGTGGGCACCCAAACCAATCGGTTTCGCACTTGAAGTAGTTGCAGGGTTGGCATAGAGTCCTCTTTTACATGGCAACCAGAAGATATTTTGTCCTGTTAAATGGCCAGCCATAAAAAGAGAGCTATATAGCAATTGTGAACTAATATTAACGTAGTTTATGGTTGTTAGATGCATGTACGGTAGATTACTAGCCTACTTTGGTTTTGCGAGTTTAAAGCTTGAGAAAGTCGAGCTTTAAAATGTTGAAAAATGCATAAACAATTGTATTAATATAATTGAGAAATGTATCAATGTTAAAAATAAATATTATTTTTTAAGTTTTAGCCTCCGCCTTTTTTTCTCGCATGTTTTCCCCCGGAGTTCCTCCCCCTGCGGCGCTGGGCGGAGTTTCATACCGAACCAGACGCTCCTTTTGTCGGATTCGTTTCGACTTGACTCCCCGGGGTTTACGGCTAAAAAACAGATACTTAAATACAATAAAATCGTTTAACACGAACACATCGCTAATTAATAAGCACATCCGTGCCGGAATATTGAAAAAGGTAAGAGATTTGATAATTTTTGAGGCCGTTTGGAACGGTTTTCAATTTGCTCGTCCCCGAGTCTTTGTAACATTCATGGCGGCTCTGCAGTGAGAGCTCTGGGGCGAGAGAAGGCACAAGCGCCCGCTCATACCTCTATTTTTAATTCTGATTCGCCGAAACATTGTATTATTCAACTGATATTTAATATGTCACCAGAATTAAACATTTAAGTATTTTATTCATGACAAAATTGATTTTATAGTGAAATAATGCATTTTATGATATTGTCACAATCCCTGCAAAAAAACAAACAAAAAAAAATCTGCATGCAAATACACCTGAATTTTCAGCAAGGATGCAACTGGTATGCGTATATAAAGACATCGATTCGCATTTTTAATCGGCGTAAGCGCTATTCGTCGTACTTTCCCCAGTAGCTCGCGCGCTAGCTGAGGCGTTCGTGCCAGCGGAAGCTGCGTGGTGACTCCTGCCGGAATAAAGACGCCATTACCGGGGTTGCAAACAGACTAACGGTCGGTGCACTAAAGGAAACGTATTTTACACTCATTCATTTAATCAGTTATAGTGAGCTTCACACGAATTATTAAAGTAAGTAGGCGGAAACTTTGTTATTGACCGTACTTTTAATATAACTCAATGTATTTTTGGACAGTTTTGTCATACTTTTGGTCGAAGTGATTAGTGCAATACTTCTTGAACATAACACGACTATTGAGGGTTATTGTTCATAGAAAGACTCGAACATTGCAGAAAGAATAACATTTTTTGCGTTTTTAGCCTTTTTGGCTCAGTTGACCTTGCGCGCGGGCGGGGATGACACTGTAACCGGGAAACCGGCGCCTCGTGCGGGCGCGCAGCGAGAGACACAGCTCGAGAGGAACGCGGGCACGTGCGAGGTGCACCAGTGACACTTCTCGGTGATTTTGCGATACATGCCATAACATATCATATGATACAAGACAGTAAATATTGTGATACCGGTAAAGTAAAAGTATACATGCAAGCCTTTCCTCGACATTTAGACTTGTAATATCACGCAAGATATAAACATGCAAGTAAGCATGCCAGTGAAACACTGGACTTAAAGTTTGTTCGTTGTTATTAAATTTGAAATAAACACGAATTACACGAGAAGACATTATAAAATCAGTAAAACGTTTAAATAGATGCTGAAGCAAACCATACTATGTGTTGAATTGTATGTCATATCTCTTACGGATCAGAAAATAAAATGTCTGTACTATCTTTATGCGTTTATTGAAGTACTCGCCTATGAATGTGCTGCACTGGCAGAATGTAAACAGTGAGCGCTCGCGGAGAACGGGAGGAGAGACCGAGACTTCCGCGGACACTGATGCGCTCGAGCAAGGGTCGTGTTTGTCCTCGCGTCTCGCTGCTCGTGGTTACATAATCCCAAAGGAAAGTCTTTCCTGCCGTTCCTTGCCAAGATGACCCCCGACACCATGTACGTGCGTTTCTCTCGCATCCTCAAACCGTGGCATGAATCGTGAAGCAATCCTGGATAGTTGTCGGTCCTTTCTGGTTTAGCCGGTCGCTCTAAGTGAACCAAGATGAAAATCGCGGCTTGGTAATGTATAGGCGTTGGAAATATGCGATCATAGCATCCCGTCAAGGTTTCTCGCCGCTCGCCACCGCTGGTGCACTGGTATGGCCACGGCGTGATGACGCGTCAGTGTCGAGGTGCTCCAGAGGCGGGGCATGGGCACATTATGTTCCTCTGGGTGGCAGTGATGACATCCAGTGCATTTCAGTAATCGTTCACAATTAGAAATAATAATAAAATCGAATCAGTTGTTTAATACATTAATTGTACATTCCCTTTCATTACGTTCCTATGTCCCAGTGTTGTTCTTGTTAACTAAAACTATTCAAAAATAAAAATAAAAGCTACTTAAAAATATTAATACTAATACAATACAAATAATACTAAAGTAACACTGCTCTGTACAGACTGTTTTATTGATTTTCATTTTATGATGAGTTTATGAGAACTAATTTTGCTTATTTCCATTAATATGGCAAGCTTTTTTTAACATTTATTTCTTAACTAACTAGCATCTGTTACTTTTATGTTTACTGTACTTAATTGCTATTAATATAGTAGTGACTAGTATCATTCATTTTCATTTTCACTAGAACCTGTTCTTTAGATACTAGTATTTATGTACTTACTCCAGTTGTGACTAGTATTTATTCAATTAGTCATAAGTGTGTTATTAAATTCTGGTACTTAGCCTATTTCTTTGTTATTAGACGCTCAATAATGACAAGTAACTATTCCATAGTTACTGGTAACATATTACATATTTTACTTTTGAATTGTATAAGGATCCGGGGTACAGATATTTATGGAAGCTTGTTTCAGCCACAGAATAAACATTTTTTAAAGTATAATTGTGACTTTTTATGTCACAATTGCGAGTTTACAATTCTCGCAATTTCGACTTTTTATCTTGCATTTCTGAGAAATAAAGTCAGAATTGCAATCAAACTGGCAATTCTGACTTTTTTCTCGCAATTGCGAGGTTTATATCTCGCTATTTTGACTTTATAACACACAATTGTATTGCGACTTTATATCACGCATTTCTGACTTTATAACACACAATTGCAACTTTATATCACGCAATTCTGACTTTACAACTTGCAATTGTTACTTTATATCACACAATTCTGAGAAAAAAAGTCGCAATTACCTTTTTTTTTTTTTTTTATTCTGTGGCGGAAACAAGCTTCCATAGATATCTGCTATTCTCTTCCGACTAGTATTTGTATATTATAATTTACTATTCATGTGGTTCTAGTGCTTATTCTTTAGTTACTTGTAATATTACTTGTAACAGTTCAGATTATCAGTATCTCTACCAGTTCTCCTAACACTAATTGAATAAACACTGGTACCTGTTTATTAGAATGTGTATTCCAATTGTTGCTAGTAACATTTGAAATCTTAAATTTTTAATTAAACTAATTTTGACTAGTTATTAGATATGAAAAGTTAAAAAGCAGTTGTTGCTAATCAAGAAAGAAAATGCTACTAGTAACAGTTCAAGGGATATGTATTAATATCTCATAAAAATGTACTAATATACAATATAATACTATATAATAAATAATCTCTCTCTCTCGCTCTCTCTCTATGCAGCCACTTGGCCAGTGAAGTGTCAAGGTGGAGATTGGTGAATTCTGTCATCATGAATGGCAGCACCAGTGTGTCTGGCACCCAGACAGGACGAATCAAAATTGAGTCAAGTACGCTCGCACGCTGTCAATAAAGGACATATTCACACAGACATACAACAATTACACTGCTTTTGTCAGCATTAAAAAACACCCTTTGTTTTTGATCATTCAACGTTTTGGTGTTGGTTTTTGTTAGATGCAGATACATGGAGCAAAGAGGACTGCATGACACTGCTGGAGAGGATACGCAGTCTGTTACCTGATGGAGACACAATGAAGTATAAAACCACAGAGTCTCATTTTGACTGGGAGAAGGTGGGGTTTGGGGCTTTCACTGGAGACATGTGTAAGCAGAAATGGCAGAAAGTTTCCACAGAGGTGAGCCAAATTCCAGTGAGCTAAAGCAATAATGTGCCTGTTTTCCGAATAACACTGATAGGCGTTTATGTGAAAGACATTCTGTTTAGATTGTTCATGTAAAGATTATTTTACTTTGAACTTTGCTGGCACAATAATAGCAGAACATTAAAATAATTATTTGCCTTAAATCAAACGGTGTTGATTTAATAATTTTCCCACCCTAGGTACGTAAATACAGAACGATGACAGAGCTCATTGTTGATGCTATTGAATATGTGAAGAACCCTTATAAGGGGAAAAAATTGAAGGTGAGAATGTGAAGATATCAAAAGTTCTTAATATCTCTTTTATCCTAATCAAATTTCATGTTTTACCCTGATGTGTTGTGTCAACTAATAGAGCGTTTTCATAGTGTTTATGCATTTAACTCTGTTTAGACACATCCAGACTTCCCAAAGAAACCCCTTACTCCCTACTTTCGCTTCTTTATGGAGAAGCGAGCCAAGTATGCAAAAATCCACCCCGAGATGAGCAACTTGGATCTCACCAAGATTCTGTCCAAAAAATACAAAGAGCTTCCTGAAAAGAAAAAGGTTAGTTTTTGTGGGTAGTTGACATGAAATACTTTTGGGAAGTTTAGTTGTCCTTCAGTGTGACATGCTTTACTTGAAACTTCTGACTATTGCATTTGAAGAATGTATTTTCTTCATTCTTTTCTTATTATTATGCATGCTATGTTATATAAAGATGTTATATAAAACTAAAAATCAGTTTTGGTAATTGCAGTAAAGATTAACTATATTCAAGTATAAATATATTGGATGAATAGCTTAAATTTAATTTAAAAAAAAGTTTTTTTTTAGCTAAAACTGAAATAAAATTAATTAAAGCTATAGAGGAAAAAATAAAAAAGATACAAAATAAAAGCTAATTCTAAATATGAATAAATACTAAAATATTATATAAATAATACTAAAAGAACACTTAATTAATTTCACATCAATTGAGGATATTTTTACTTAAAAAACATTTCACACTGCAGAACATTTTAAATGGCAAAAAAATAATTAACACTAGTGAAAAATGTAACAGAAATGGTAACCTAATGGTAATATAAACATTATTTTGTACATTCCCATAAATTTTAACCTAAATTGTTGTTGTTCATTAAAAAAAGGCCAGTGCTTTGGTATTTACTGTTCTACTATACAGTATGTGAAGTGCTGGTGTTTGTAGAATTTCATTATTTTCAAAGATCTGAGCTGTTTTTCTCATAAAGTTCTTGTAAATATTACTTTTGAGGGTCATCTGTTTTGCTTTTACATTTGCACTATAACTTTTGTCAGCTCAAGTACATTCAAGAATTCCAGAGAGAGAAAGAATCTTTTGAGAAGAACATGGCACGATTCAAGTTAGTGTCCACGTTCCTCTGCACATAAATACCTAACACAAGTATGTCAGTTTTTTGTACTGGTGATTCAGTGTGAAGCTTCTATTGTTTTTAGGGAGGACCACCCAGATTTAATAGAGGAGAGAAAGAAGTCAGACCTCCCAGAGAAGCCCAAGACCCCTCAGCAGCTATGGTACAACCATGAGAAGAAAGCCTACATGAAAATTCACCCAGAGGTAACAAAATTTGGCAGGAAAAAGGCCCTAGTGGTCATATAGTCTTGGTATAGCAACTCAAGTACAAAGAGTTAGAACTGAGTTACTGAAACAAAGTCCAGCTTATGACTTATTTATATAAAATTCAGTCTATGTGTTTTTACTTCTTTTTGAGCGCATTTCATCATATTCAACTGTTTATGGATGGACCTACACTCACTTTTCCATGTTTGATACTTGTAGGTAAGCCAGAAGGAGCTGAAGGAAGTATTACGTAGACAGTGGTCCCAATTACCAGACAAAAAGAGGCTGAAATGGATAAGCAAAGCTCTAGAGCTGCAGAAACACTACGAGGTATGGCTTTGTGTTCTCACTGAGGCTAAGGTGATACAGTCTTTGTTGATTAGAGGGATAAATTACATTGTAAACTTTGTGAAATATTACTTCCTCATTCAGGAAAGCATGAGAGTATATTTTGAAGCTCACCCAGATGCAAACTCTGATGAGCACGTCAAGTCTGTTTTAACCAAGGCTGAACGGCAGCTCAAGGACAAGTTTGATGGCCGGCCAACCAAACCACCACCGTATGTTTTAAACCGCTAAGTAACATTTGGTTTTCTCAGGAATCTCTTAATTTAGATGTTTTGCATGGCTTATGCTGACTTATCTTACCAAGATATGCTGCTCTTAGAAATAATGTGGTTCTTGTCTATATATTTGCAGTATTTGTCATATATATATATGCAGTTTTTTAAAGTATATTTTTATGGTTTTGTTCTGCAGAAATGGCTACTCGCTGTACTGTGCTGAACTAATGGTAAACATGAAGGACGTGCCAAGCACGGAGCGAATGGTGCTATGCAGTAAGCAGTGGAAGATGATGACCCAGAAAGAGAAGGACATGTTCCAGAAACGATGTGAACAGGTCTTGTAGACCCATCTACTCTCGGTTGTTTAAAGCAAAAGAGAAAATATTAAAAGTCAGTATCAAATAATAGTTATCCAAAAAGGTTTCTGTGGTTGACCATTGGCTGACCCCTTTTGGGGTGGCTGATGGCCAAAATGGTAGACTTATGCTCATCAAGGCTACATGTATTTGATCAAAAATACAATATAGTAATATAGTTAAATATTATTACAATTTAAAAGAACTGTTTTCTATTTTAATATATTTAATATAAAATGTAATTTATTCCTGTGATGGCAAAGCTGAATATTTAGTCTTCAGTGTCACATGATCCTTCTTAAGTCGAATCTAATATGATGTTTGGGTGCTCAAGAAACATTTATTTTTCATTTTGTGCTGCTTAATATTTTTGTGGAAATAGTGATGCAACTTTTTCAATATTGTTTGAACAGAAAGTTTTAGCATTTATTTGAAATATAAATCTTTTGTATCATGATACATTTCTTTACTGTAACATTTGATCAATTTAATACATTCTTGCTGAATAAAAGTATAATTTCTTTTAAAAAAAAACTGTTAACTGAAAATTAACTTAAAAAAATATTCTTCATTGACAACTATTTTGGAACTAACAATGGGGGAAGGTAAACACTCAGGTTAATTGGCAAAGCAGGCATGGTTAATAATAAATATCAATTCTTAATAACACAGTTGTTACATTAACACTGGCTCAGCTATAACTAAAAATTACAATGTTTATCTGTGTTTATCTGTCTCAACAGAAAAAGAAACAGTATGAGATTGACCTTCAGAGGTTTATTGAGGTAAGTACAAGGCACCACAAATTCATGCTATTAAAACAGATACCGCTGAATTCTTGATCAAGGGAGGCTCTGCTTATTTGACACTTTGTCTTAAACACCGTCTCTCTCCAGAGTCTCCCAGAAGAGGAGAGGGAGCGTGTGTGTGGAGAGGAGAAGCTGGGAGGCAAGATGAGCATAGGGGGTGCAGGCAGCCCCCTGAGGGCCAAATCCCCATGTGTGAAGGTGGGCATGTGCAAGATGTCCTTGTTTATATACGTGCATGCTGTTATGCTCTTGTGGTATGCTGTCTGGATCAGAATGAGCAGTAGTTTCTTCTTGTTGTGCCGTAGGAACGGTGTCGTGACCCTGAGCTGGATCAATGGGGGCATGGCCTTTCAAAAGAGAAGCGAGACAATAAGAATAAGAAAACACGGCTTCCTGAAACACCGAAGACTCCAGAGGAGATGTGGCAGCAGAGCGTGATAGGAGACTATCTGGCTAAATACAGAGTAAGAGCAACATGAATGATTTTTAGGAAGTTAGGAAGAGACCTCTTACTGAATCACAGAATGCTACATTTGTATTAAACATTTATGTGACATAGTGCAAAATCTCATTGGTCTAAAACGCTTCACGTTAAGCATATTTGTACTGATTGGCTTGCTTTGCACAGCTTTTCCAAAGTACTTGAGCTACCACTACATTCTTTTTTAGAAACCATAAACTTAAACTGCTGCTCTTCACAGAATGACCGGAAGAAAGCGCAGAATGCAATGGATGCTGCTTGGAAGGCCATGGAAAAGAAGGAGAAGATTCCTTGGATCAAGAAGGCTGCAGAGGACCAGAAGCGATACGAGGTTCAGTACCGGACCGTGGTCAGTGACCAGACGTTTTGACCACTGTCTTCTCACCTGTGCTGAAGAAATGTCAAAATGTTGGTCACCCCTAACTTTCCTCCTCCCCAGTATAGAGGTGGAGGAGTCTGCAATGGATGCACTTGTATCTCAGTGTGTATATGCATATGCTTAGTTTGTGCTGTTTCCAGCTGAAGTTGGTGGAACTTGCACTTTTGTTTTATCTGTGTGACTCAACATCATTGCAGTGATGTTTAAATGTCTTTGTTTTAGTGTCACTCATTCTATCATATTCTCATGAACCTGGCATCTTGATATGTTAACTTTTGTGTGTATATAGATATATTTTGCAGTGGTTTATCAGCCTGCTAATCTGTTTTCATGAGCATTTTAACATAGACTTGTCTTATGTCTTGTCTTTGCGTTTAGGATCAATAGAAAAAGTCTGTTCGCTCATGTTTCTTCTTGTTTTTTTTATTCTGCAGAGGGAGCTTTTAGAGATGAGGACCGTTCTGTCAGGACAGGGACAAAGAAAACCAAAATTTGATGGCGAGCCTAAGAAGCCCCCGGTGTAAGTGTCACGTTTTTAGCTTGTTGCTTCCAGAGAGACTTTCCTTCTTTTAAAAAAAACGTTTTGGTTACATTTGTTTAAAGGTGTCCTTGTTACAGTGTAACTATACATTTAACTACTGAGTAATATTAATTAACAACATGCACTTACAATATAATTAGGGTTAGGGAGGGTTAGTTGCATGTGATTAATTACCTTATATAATTTACTGTTATTACTACAGTAAGTACATGTAACAAGGACAGTGTAAAATAAGGTGTTACCAAAACTTTTCTTCTTTTCCTTTCCAACCTCAGGAGCGGGTATCAAATGTTCTCTCAGGAACTCCTAACTAACGGTGAGCTGAATCACTTCAGCCTGAAGGAGCGCATGGTGGAGATCGGCAAGCGATGGCACAAGCTTAGTCAGAGCCAGAAAGACAAATATAAAAAACAGGTGGAGGAACAACAGCTAGAGTACAAAGCTGAGCTTGAGGCTTGGGTAAAGGTAAGAAGTTTGTTGTATCATCCAGTTCTGCAGATCAAATACACTTTGTTTATTAATGGGTCAATGGCATGATGCTAATTTATTGTCCTACATATTAAGTAGTTCAGAAATACATTAAAAATGAATTACACCTCAACCATTATGAGAATGTTTTCAATTTCTAAATAAAAATTCATTTTGAATGATGTTAAAAGAAGATGTCTTAAGTAGTTTGGCATAATCTTTTGTTTTATCTGTTATTGTTCTTATTATATTTTTTATATTTTAACAAAGACTTGCCTACTTTTTAATTTTTGAAAAGCAAAGCAAATTGTTCAGGTAAAATATCATGTAGTGTGAATCTGCAAAAACATAGATGTTATTTATGAATAAATATAAATACAGAGTACACTTTTAAAGGGCCATGAAACCCCCTGTTTCAGCACCAGTCAGTTTTGAAAAATGCTACAAAAGTGCGTTGACCAATGTAAGCTCTGGAGTGGAGGGGGAAGAGGGGAGACTAAAAACACAGCAACGGCTTAGATTCAGACTTTATTTCGCTCTCATTGAGTTAAAAGCTTCAAAGCTTCCCACAAACGCACACTGCAATTTACCATTACCATTACACGCAACACAATATACATGGTTTTGTGAGAAGTAAGTGCATCTTTCACTTACCGTATGCAATCTCACTGTTTGAAGCGCCTGTCATGGGAAATCAATGCGTGCCCTGGTGAATAATTAATACGATGCCTCTTCTCATAGGATAAGGACACACTGTCTCATGAATAATTATGAGACTGATGAGTCATCACTGTACAATAGTACAAGAAAACTTCACATCCTATGACGTTGACATGAAGATTAATTTAAACCCGGAAGTTGAAAATAGTGCAAAAAAGACTAAAATTAACTAGTTTTCTCCTACAATTAAAACTAACGAATGGTAACATTGCCTTCTATCATGTTCAACACACTGTTAAATAATACTAAAATCTCAGGAAATTTAGTTTAGGGTTTTTGACCCTTTAAGAAATTGGCATTTAACCTAGATTTTTAAAAGATTTTCCTTTTCTATAACATGGACACTTTTGTGTGTCTTTTACCTTATTACAAAAATAAATGTGTGAACAATGTGAGTTTGGAGATTTGTAGTGACGTATTTCCCTCTCGTTTTTGCTTTTTTTTCCTAGTCACTGTCCCCTCAGGAGCGTGCGGTTTATAAAGAGTTCTCCACTACGGTAAGTAATTGCACATTTTTGCAGCTGTATTCTGCGCTTTATAATGCAAAGCTCTGTATATTAGAGTTACTTCTCACACAACATTCATATAGCTGAGGTTGTGATTTACTCTTCTCTATGCCGTAACCCTCTGCACTGCATGGCAAGATGAGGCACTCTGGTTAATTTAGTTGATTGATTTTGCTTACAGAGGCTATTTCTGTCCCTGCCACCACATGTGGCTTTATTTTTTCCTTTCTGTCTATTCAGAATCACATACGTCTCTCGGCTCAAACTAACATGACTTGAATGGATAATGTTCTTAGGGCTGTACTGTGGGCCTAATAATCATTGCTTAAGCTTGAACGTGTTTTTTTTCCTGTGCTGCTCTGTCCTTGCACCCCCCTACCCCACCTTCTCTTTGCCCTCATAGAAACGGCGAAGCACGACAAAAGCACGAGGTCCTGGGGCGAAAGTCCGAGTCACCAAGGCGAAGGCGGTAGGTGCCAGAGCCGCGACGGTGGGTCTTGGGGGGGGCAAGCGTTCCATGGCGTACCGGGCCAAGGTAACGCCCGCTCTCTCTGGGCAACTCACCCACACAGGCTGTGGACTCAGTATGAAGTGTCTTAGGGTGTTAATCATCTTAAAGTTTGCTAATTGATGAGTGCTGATGGTGTGTGTGTTTGTTGGTGTGTACACAAGCAAATACAGTGATACACATGCATAGCTGCTTATTTGAAAGATATGTGACTCTTGGTTTCCAGCAGGACACGTCGGACTCCGATGACGATGATGACAAAACAGACACCTCAGACTCGGAGGATGAAGATGATGAGTCATCTGGCAGCACTGATAGTGATGATGATGATGAAGATGACGAGGTTAATTTTCCTTGTGTTAAATTTTTCGAAAATCTGCTCTATTATTATTATTGTCGGTATTCATTTTTTTCTAACATTGACACATGATACACAGAATGAAGATGACGACGATGATGATGATGACCGGTCAGATGGCTCCAGCAGCTCATCATCAGAAGATAGCAGTGACTCTGATTCAGACTAACCTGTCCCACCCCCTCTTAGAGGGGGCTGTGCCGGACACGCCCCCTTGTAATACCCTTCCCATAAAACAGGGAGGGGGTTCAGTAGCTGTGAGCTCACAGCATGCAGTAATCTTGCTCCCTATCTTTACAGGGCAAGAGACAATATGGGGGCCAACAGCTCTCCCCATCACCACGTCCATGCAACAGACTTAGTCAATCAGACAACTTTCTTTGTTGTTTTTTCTTTTAACGGAGCTATGTTACATGTGTGGTAATCGCATCATCAATTTTTATTGCCTTTATATAGGTGTGTTATTAAAATCTGTGTTGGCTGTTTTTTGTTCTTTTTATTTTAACTTGAAAATAATTTGTTCAAAGCCAGTTGAGCTTTTATAAGTTTGGAAAGTATCAGGGTTGCTTGGAGGTGGATGTTAGGGTTGAAAGACTTTGGAATGGAGATGAAATCCCCTGTTCTCCTGTTTATATTTGTTTGCCTCAGCTAGTTGCTGGAGCTCTGAGGACTGTAACGAGCTGCTCAAGTCTTGTTTAGAACGTTCTGTTGCAGATCCTCCATAATAAATGCACTTTTTCCCCTCTTGTACTTAATTGGCCATTTTCAGATACATCAAAATGTAATCGCAATATAGTGATATTTATTACTGTTTTACTAGGAGACTTTTAGTATGTGGATGAGAGTGTGTACCAATGTGCCAAATGATTCAATCCAGTGTTGTAAAAACATGACCGATGCATTTAAGAGCATCCAGACTTTTAACCAACCCAGAGACCCTCAATATAGAAATGCTAGATTTCATACTTCAATTTTTTTTTAATAATAATAATAAACTTAAAAATAATACTTCAAAAAATAATTCTATATTATATATTCCGTGAAGGACTTCATATATAATAAATATGTATATTAATATAATAATATATGAATTAAATAATATATATTGAACTTCAAGGAGATGGAGGATGCTGATTTGATCTTTGCCTGATTTAAAACATTTGCAAAAAAAAACAAAAACATTTGACTTAATTTTGTTTTCCAAATACGTTTAAAGTAATTTAACTTGATTTCTTTATTAATTTACTTTAAATTCTTGTGTCTGATGACCTTAATATACTTAGATTATTACTCTGAGTGAGTACCATTGCTGATCAGCATTCTCAGAGAACGAGTTTGTCATTTCTGTCAGTGAGGCTGAATTTAATACTGCATAACGCGTTCATTTCGCCAGCGGTATCAGATTTCCATTTAAAAGTTAAGCGTTCCCAGTTCCTGCCATTAGTTGTGGTCCTGTGCAGGATTCCCTCCTTCGGCCCCCTCCAGCCCACATGCTTGATTTTCGCTTCCTGTCCAGCAGCTCCAGATGGGGCAGATCAATGCGCGCATTCCAGCTCATTGTAACTGTAGCGGCATGTGATTTCAGCCCGTAATGTCCGCGCGCTGGATTGAGCACAATGCAGTGAATATGGTGCCACTTGGAAACACGGAGCTCTACGCACAATCGGTTTTGCAAGTACTTTTTAATCTATTAATACGGAGTGAAACCGCAGTTGCCTCGGTAAGTTATAAGGCGTGGCTTTTTTTTCCCTGAGTGGCAAAATTTGTTTAGACAAATGTGATGTCAGCACTCGGCAGCAAACAGAAACTTCAGGAGAGGCTTATTTTTAGGGATTGTATTTTTCCTTGGAAAGATGAGAATCGCACTTAACTATTCAAATATTTACTTCTCTGGAAAATCCAGCTTAAACTGGGGAAGTTGTGTCTTGCAACATGCAGCTGGTTGACCAACTAGCATGTTAAAAAACAAACAGATTGACCAGTTCAATACACTGGTTTTGTTGATGTCCCAAAATTGGTCTAACAGCCCGGACCAGAAACCAGCTACTAGCTTAAGCTGGATTTTCCAATTGGGAAAATCAAATGTAGTTGACATTTTCTCCTCACACTGATATTAATGCATTTTTATTGTCTCAATTTGAGGCTGTTTTATTGAGGTGACTACAAAGATGAGGTCCTCATCCTCGCGTTTATCAAGTTTTTCCTCCAGGGATTCTTTATGGAGTCGGTGAGTAGAAAATGCACTGCTCATCGCTTTTTTATGTTATACCACTAAGTATTCCATCTGCACATCATATGTGCTTCTAAGTAAGTTTTTTCTGCCTCCAGATTTGCACATCAATCTTTAGGCTACTAACACTCCTCAATTTACAGCAGAGTAGTCAAACTATTTTTAAGTTTAATCAAAGAACTACCTGAACTCTTAAACTGGTTCATGCCCCCATGGACAGATTGTGGTCCTGTGAGGCCCTGGGCACCAGCCTCTTTGGATGCCCCCTTTCGTCACAAATGGTGTGTAATAATATTGCAGTGCATGAAACTGTGAGATATATACTATCAAAAAAAGCTTTGTGCCTATGTGCTGAGCTGAAGTTCCTACAAAGTAAAAATGTGTACATTTGAGACAAACCATTACATGATTGTGCTGTATTATAACAGCATAATAAACAAATGACTGACTGTCATAACTGTAGGCTATTTAACTTGACCTTGACTGCATCTTAAACATTTCTTGCTTCAGTGCATGAAACCGTAAATTCTGGATGTGTTCTGTATATATCAGTATTAGGGCAAAAAAAAAAAAAAAAATCACTTTATAGACTACATTACATTTATGATCTATGAATGGAATAATAAGAAATATAACCTAATGCATAAATAAATGACCCAAGATATCAGCATTAGGGCAAAAAAAGAAATCACTGTATTTATATTCTATGAATGGAATAATAAGAAATATAACCTAATGCATAAATATATGACCCACCTGGACCCTTTTTTATTTTTGCACAATTTAGTTCTGGATATTTTTTTTTTTACTAATACTGCTGTATTAGTACTAATACCAGTCTAAAACTACAAGTTTTATTATTGCGTTTATTTAATTCTTTATTATTATGATTATTATTTGAACCATATTAATTTATTTATTCATTTGATTTGAATTCTTGATTAAAATATATATATATATTTTATAAAGCTGCTAATGTTAAGCCTTCTGACGCATGCGCGGTTTCTCCTCTTGTTTATCCCGTCATCAATGGTGGGAGGAGATGAGCGTGCGTGCACGCGCTGGTGTCAGGGAGCTCAGACCGTCAGGACGGGGGGGAAAACGGAGGAAAGAGAAAGGGAAAACAGAATGAAACCGCTTCCGAAACCGGAACAACAATAATTTAAGGAAATACTCAAATTATCATACTATTTTAAAGCTAAATTGTGGAATGAGGACATTTTAAACCAGCATCTTGTATCTTACATTGGGAGAACAAGGAGAGGAGCCTGAGCCGTTTTATGTAGATGCAAGTGGATAATTAAGACAGGGGAAGAGGAAAGACGTGGAAATTACACACACAGCGACCCTCTCTAGGGACGGGAATTGCACAGTGAAGAAAAAGGCACTGTCTGCCACACATTTGGCAACGTTTCTTTTCATTTTACGCATTGCCTTGCCATTCAACCTTACCCAAACTGAGACATCGCTCCGTTCTTGACCACCCCTGTCTAATTCATGGTGCTATTGTGATTTTTCTCCCCTCCATTTTTATTGGGCGACTGTGTTTGCAAGGATGCCGGATCAAATCTCCGTGTCCGAGTTTCTCTCGGAGACGACGGAGGATTACAATTCCCCCACGACATCAAGCTTCACCACCCGTTTGCAGAGCTGTCGGAACACGGTCAATGTTCTGGAAGAGGTAAGGCCGCTCTTTCACTGTTAAATGAGGGAGGCTCAACTCGCACTATTGTGCAAGACACAAATAACGGTCCTTGAACGAGCCCAATCCAATGGAGGATCCACTTTAAACACACTTAACGCTCATTTCTGTCCTGCAACCTCTAAATTCTCCTTGACACTCTCTTTCTCGTTTGAAGCACCGGTTCGTCCCCGTTGGGTTGCATGTGGTTCGGTAGATAAGGATTTACAATACACAGAATGCGGCGCTGATGAACAGTCATATAGGCTATGAATAAATCCATTGTTAACAGTAACACTTTAAATTATTCGACAACAGTATGTATCTGTTTCTGCTTTTCAGTCGTAATTTCTGCTGTTTTAAGGCTATTTTATTGTTTTGTGCGTATGTTAACGATATTATTTTTCAACGAAAATCTGTGTTCTCTTGGTTTCATCAATTGGTGCCTATTGTAATGCGTTTATAAAAATTAATTTTGTTCTTCTAGAATTTCATGTAAGCTTGAAGAGGTCCGTTGGATTTAATATAAATTTTTAATGTGCACACGAGAGAAAACTTAATAATTTGGAGTGTTGGCGCAATTCTCTTGAATAACTCTGATGTCATTGAAGCCGTGGATGTGCAGTGAATTGGGTGCTTGATATGAGTCAATAGGAATTTGATCAAATTTTATTTGTCATGAAATTAACGTTACAGCCTTCAATATATTTTTTGCTATAAAGATAATAATAACAGCACTTTTGAGAAAGGATCGGTTTTAGCTGTTCTCTTCTACATGGAGCCGGTTGCCCCTTAATGGTAGCTATAGCTGCCATATTGACATCACATGACCAGCCATGTCATGCAATTGGCATAGTTGTTATTATTAATAATATTAACTATTATAATGTTTACTACTTCATATAGTGCTTTACAAAGCAAACAAGTTTAAACAAAACAAGCCATAAAATACATATAATATTTTGTTCAAGTCTTATTTACAGGTTTGGAGTGAGCATGTTTGTGCATAATTATCATGCAAATATGCATTAATAAATCTTTTTTTAAATCAACAATAAATTGCATTATATATCTGACACCCTGACTATATTCAGGGATATCCAGAGATTGTAAACAACCTCATATAAGTCAAACTGCGATTAGATCAACCTCAGTTAATTAGTAAAAGGCAACAAATGCACTGGAACATAAGCGGAGACAGATGGGCTAATGGTCCGCATGACCTAGATGCCTGTATGTTATTATGTTCATAGATGAGCATGGACTTGCAGAATGGTAGAGTCAAATCTGCATAACCTTTACTTGAAAGGGTTTTTTAAATTTTTGTAATGTTTATGTATGTCATTTGGAATAATTTACCAAAGCCATCATCAACTTTTTCATTTCACTATGTGAAACTATTCAATAATTTATCATAATGAATCAAGCTCTTTTAGTTCATCCATAGACGTAAAAATGCATTAGTTTAGATTATTTGCACGCTTTGATGTTTTGGAGAAGGAAACGTAAGACTCAGGAACAGCCAGTTGTGCTTCCCTAATTCTCAAAAGGCAAGAAATCCCACAAGTCAAGCCAGCATCTCTCATCCTCTGTGGATCTGAGATTTGTGATGTTCTAAGAATAGTTCATGTAACAAGGAGAGGTTATTCTCCTGAGCAGTGGTTCCAGGAGCAGAAAGAGTGAGATAGAGAGAAGGGATTAACCTACTTACACATGGGCCAGTGAACACCTGACTTGCCAAGACAACAGAGAGCTCTGCAGGCGGATAAAGGGGCTTCCTCTTGCTCTGCCACAGAGCCCACTCTCTATTGACACACGGTTTTAATGGCCAAGACAGACACGGTGATCCCTGAATGACTCTGAGAGACATGAATGTCACCACCATGAATTAGCAATGTCCAGGGCAGTGATAGGAGGTATTGTGAGTCAGAATGAATGGGAGGTGAATGAACAGCGCTCTGAATAATACACATGGGTAGGCTGACCGTATTTTTTTTTTATAGCGAGGGTGTTAAGGAGACGAACAGAATGCTCAGGCTGGGTTGCGTAAAGAGCCCATTAGTGGTTTTAGCTAATGATGTTTCTGGTGATCTGGAGAGACTCCTCCGTGGTGTCTCATTTTGGCAGCTCCACATGTTCTTTTGACCTCTTTTGAATACATCATCTGGAATCCAAAGGATTTCTTCTCTCTTATTTTATTCAGAACATAGACTGTAAAAAAAGATGGATGACGCATCTCGACTCCAGAAAAATTAAGCCAAAATATCCCAGAAACGGGCGTTGCCGATTACGTCAATCCAAAGCACATCTATCAATCATGGCATTACACCTAGTTTTAATAGCATCAAATAACAAACAAAAACCAAACTTATTGGGAAAAACGAACACTTGAATATACGTATGCGTGACAAGAACTAACTACCTAAAATGACAAAAAGCAGTGGACAATGGATCCTTTTTTAAAATTAAATTGGATTTTTTTTGTATTGCTTTGAATTAATTGCATCCATTTTGATCACATGGAGAGGGCGGGGTTTATGACTTATACTGCAGCCAGCCACCAGGGGGCGATCGAAACGCTTTGGCTTCACTTTTCAGGATTTGTGCGGCACACTTGATTCAGAACTAGAGGACACAGGAATTTTAGGGAAAAGAAGGGGCATGAGATGACAGATGACATGAATTTGCTTTGCCCTATATGATCGCCATCATGTTTCAGACCAAAAGATTTATCATTTTATTTAGTCTCCACACTAGGTAGCCTATGTTTACATGCACTAATTTTCATCAGTCAGAATTAATCTAATCTAATATCAGATTCTGAAAGTTTAAATGAACTGTTTTTATTTAGGACTGTTACTAACGATTATTTTGATGATCGATTATCGTTTTTTTTTGTTTTTTTTTTACAATTAGTCAATTAATCTATCGATTTTATTTATAATTTTATTGATGATTAGTCGAATATTCTAATGATTATTTTAAAGATCAACCTAATTTTCTGTGGTTTAATGCTTGATGAAACATGACAGGGATGAGCGTAAACAGTGTGAAACGTTGACGCAGTCCACACAAATTGACAGATTTTTGTAATCGATGGAATTACGTCAACACTTCGTTCCAGCCCTAACCCTAAACATTGCAATCCAATTCACATATTCATTTACATGTGCATTACATGTAGGGCTGTAACGATATGCGATATGAAACCGAAATCGCGACACTCAGATCCACGAACCTGTGTCACGGTGTGAGAAGGCAGAATCGCGACACACCCCTTCCAATTCCCAGAGTTATCCTTCCCGTCCAGATCCAATGCTACTACATCTTTAAATTACTGTTAGTATTATTTGACGTTAACATTTTAAAATACGTAGACCTACACCACAAAACTAGTTGAGGATAAATTCTTTAAAATTGGGCAATTCCAGCGTTATGGACGTGACATTTGCAGTCAAAACCTGAAATATAAATTCTCAGAGAATGCATTTAATACCAATATATTGAAACGTCTGTTTATATCCATACTCTCTTAATAAAGGTATACAAAAAATATCAGTATACGCGTTTTATATTTAATATGAGGGAAATACACAGTCATTACGGAAGTGACACAAAAAATCTTTAACTTTTAGGTGGCAAAATATATTTTTTGGAATACTGTGAATTACACTGTGCAAACCAAAAGTAATACTACCCACCGGATGAAGAAGGGTTGGCTCTCCACAGAACATAACATATTCATTTTATATTCAGTTCGCATTTATGAGGAAAAAAACAATGTTACGGACGTGACAGTTCTCCGTTATGGACGTGGCCGCTCTGAAAGCGGCACTAAAAGACTGCTTCAAAACTTTCACAGAGACCTCAAACAGAAAGCACAAAGCCTTTCTTTGAAGTGAATTTCGTTTTGTATTAATTGTATCTTAATTTTAATCATTGTTAAATCAACCAATTGCCTGAATTGAATAAATAAGAAGTAAATATAGCAGACAATAGATAATCACGACACGGAGGCGCCGGCGCGTGAACTGGAGCTCCTCTCATAAATTAACCGAAACTCAGCGTATAAGGTAGCCTTACTTGCCTCACAGACCTGAAAAATATATCTATAGTAGGCTTGAAATGTCTATTTTTAAACAGAACAATTCAAAACGAAAGAAAACAGACTGCTCTCTTATGTAATCCGTATGAAATGTGCATTTCTTTCTGGCACGTTCAGTAGCCTTCTGCGAAGATCGCGAGTCAGCATCGTCAATTTCATCTTTGCAGACACTGACACGGAAAACACTTGTTTATTAATAAACAATTAAAATGTATCCTTGCTATATTTGACATATTCAAAATCATTAGGCTACTTTTGCCGAAAAGAATCGAGGTTTCGAATCGTGGGTCTGGTGTATCGTTACAGCCCTAATTACATTCCACACAAAACTTCAGTGCATTCACAGTGCCCAATCGCCGTGTTCAGAAATGGAGAAAGCCACTGTGCTAATGTCATCGGAGCTATGTAAGTTTAATTGTTATTTTTGCCTTGATGACATATTTAAAAAGAAAGCTGATATTAATGTCAGAATATTTAGTAAATAGTCTCATCCCATGATGAGCTTGTAAGTCATCATGAGACTGAAGGTATTATTCATTCAGATTGAGAAAATAGTTAGGCTAGATTGTGTTAACATGCTTAATTTTTCCTGTTGATCGCATTATTTCACCAGCCCTTTCAGTTAGATAGAAATTTCATTCAGTCCGATTGAGCCATCAATCTGATTATAAATGGATTATATGTGTGCATGAAAATGGTTGAGGCCTTGAGTCTCGTTTTATGCGTTTGGCAGATGCTTTTATCTAAAGCAACTAAGGTATACATTTTATCAGTTCATGGATTCCCTTGGAATCGAACCATGACCTTGGCATTGCTAGGACTCAAACAGTAGTTTGTAGCTCAGGATATAAAATAACACACCTCAACATTTGCACCGTCCTTCACTCCATTTTGTCCACAACACCTTTGCCCTAATCCTGCATTCCATACAAGGCCTCTCCATCTTGATAATGGTTTCCATGGCACTGTGCTCGTATATTCTCATGAGGACCAGATGGCAAGGTAATGAAGGTAGATGTATAGACTGCTTATCAACAAGCTGCTGGCATGCATACTCAAAGACAGTATTTATTTATTTTTTACTCAATTTCTGTTCATAATTTCCATTTCAAATAGTATTTGTGGAAATGTCAGAATGATCAGCTTTGTCTTGAGGGCTTACATAGAAACTTGCTTCCTGTTTATTGCTTGTGTCGTATTTTATACAGCACAATCGAGTGAAGGGCGTAAGAGATTCTCTGTTTTAGTCCAGTATGGAGCAATGCCTGCCCTCATAATCCTCTCAGAAAAAAAAGTAAAAATGTCCCTGAGTGCTTAAGGGAGAAGTCCCCAGTGACTGATACTGCAGTTAGCGCTTCATTTACATGGGCATAGAATAAATCCCTTGCACAGAGACACGCAGTTATATTCTGCACTGCAGCAAAACCCATCCAACTATAGACCGGATTCACTCATTTTATGCCTGAGGTGGAGCTTAAAGCATTAAAGGGAACCATAGACAAAACAGGACAGACACTTGGGTATTTTATGGTCTAATGTAATGTGTTTAGGATGTGAACACAATGATCAAACTCCTCTTCAGTAGTCTGACTCTGTGGGTTAAACGGGTCAGTGAAATACCTCCTTTACTTGACAACAATGACGCTCATATACAACCACTGCCTAGTCATCCCTGTCTCTAGCAAAAAAAAAAAGACAAGAAAAATGAATAAAAGATGTCCACCCTTTACCATTTGCTCATAATATGCTGCATTGTTTGCTCCAGTGAATTAAACAAGGAGGTACAACAGCACTGTATTATTGAGTACAATAGTTTTCTTTTTAATTCTTGACTTTTTATTTTTAATTATTTGCATTTTTTGGTATTGTAATTTTGTGTAGTTTGAAGTCCAAGCAGA
The DNA here is from genome assembly GCF_949319135.1 of Squalius cephalus. Lineage (NCBI taxonomy): Eukaryota > Metazoa > Chordata > Actinopteri > Cypriniformes > Leuciscidae > Squalius > Squalius cephalus. The sequence continues at coordinate 30,800,354 of NC_137128.1, read as the reverse complement.
GATTACGACAGAATTGAGGAATCTCATCATTGTTTTTTATTGATGGCTCTGGAAACAATGATTATATTTGCCAACGCAAAAGTCCACATGCTGACAGTTCACCATACAAATGTGATTCTGATTTTAAAACTATATTGTTTTTTCCCCAAGCCATTTTTAAGTTTAAAAAACAAAACAAATTTATGTTGTTGACACCTGCCTGCTTGGCAGCTGTTTTTTTTTTTTTTTTTTTTTTAGTTTACACATTTATTTTCTGTGCATTCATTCATGCGTTATAGTGCCTGCAGAGTAGTCATGGGAACAACGATAAAATGCACTAGTGACCTATTTTATGGCAGACCTGATCTGCAGCCATTGATTTGTAGCCAGATGGGAAATCAGAGGATTTACACCACATTTGGTTGCCTTGAAATTCCTGGTGCATGAGATCTATGCTGCCCTACAAAGGCAAAAGACCTTAAGTCGCTAGAGTGTGGAACTGAGAAAAATGACTTTAAAGATTTTTAGTTGTCCCGCCAAATTAATTATAGGTAGGACACTGGAAATCTGGCAAATAGATGTTTTAGTAATGGAAATTATATACATAAAAAAATCTTGAGCTCAAACTTGACTTTTGACCACTATTTTAAAGTTACTGTACTCTGCCTTTGTATTGTCAGCAAAAAGTGAGAAGTCATGCCAAGGCAAAAGGCAGTAACTTCCACATTATCAATATTTAGTTGCTGATCACCATTAACAAAATCATTATAGTAACACCTGTATAAAATCTAGTGATCATGGCATTTATTTTGTATGATTTACAATTATTTATAGCCATCTACTTATTGCTATCCTGTGCTTTGGTTGCATTCTGATGGCATTATTAATACATTTGACATGACAAAATACCTATTAGTCCAGCGTTGACTCGATCGACCGCGTTTAGGGCGGGGCTGAAGGCGAAGTTTTGGCACTCTGCCAGCTAGTTTGCCAAGCTTTAATTCTTGGTTGTATTCATCTGATACGGCAATGTGTAACGTTTTTCTGTCAACTCTGCATAATCCTTCGCGATCGATATCGCACGTTTGTCGATGGAGCAGACCATACTAAATGTTCTGACCGCTCTGAGAACATCAGAAGTTAGAGCGACTGATGGCAGCTGTACAAAGTACACAGGCTACACCGTAATTTAAATTTTAATGGACATTAAAACAAAGGCAGATAACCGTACAATCTGGTAGGTAGCATTATTTGATTAAACACCGGCACCGTAACTTCATATTGACGCGCGGCTAAACAAAGGCAGAGCACCGTAACTCGTAATTTGAGCGTTCCAAAACAAAGCCAAAGAGCGGTAACTGATGTTACGGTGTTCTGCCTTGGTTTCTCATGGGCTTTTGGAAGTTACTGTTAAGACAAATCATTATTTTCTCGAAAAAAAAACGGAATTGATTCAAGATACTTATCCACATGATAAAGAAGGTCTTGAATGTGCCAAAAATATAAATAACTCATTTTCGACCAAAAACGAAGTTACGGTCTTTTGCCTTTGCACGGCAGTATGGGATTGTATGGTTTGATGGTAAGCCATGCGACGACCCCAAGGGATTCCGGCCCATCTCACTGCTCTGCGTTCCATACAAGCTCCTCGAACCTCTTATCCTGGCGCGTCTCAATTCAGTGGTCCCGTCCCGGAGACCTTTTGCCACACACGCCCAAGAACTGCTCCGCACTACACCAGCCGACATCTGCAAGGCTGCCTGGGTCAAGGCGAAATGGAGGGACCAGTGGAAGTTTGCGGAACCATCTCGGCTACACCTCTACGTTGAAGACCCCACGGACGTTCCTGCCCAGAAAGCAGTGTATAATCCTCAACCGCCTGAGGGCAGGTGTGGGATGCTTCGGGGCAGCAATGATGAAGTGGGGCATTGCAGATAGTCCTCAATGCAAGTGGGGAGACCCACTACAAACTGTAGAACACATTTTAACTAGCTGCCCCATATATCGGCCACCGAACGGCAAACGTGGTTTAATTGACCTTGATCATAGGACGCTGGACTGGCTCGCCTCAACAGAACTGAAGGTCTAAGGGCATACGCCAGAGAGAGAGAGATAGTATGGTTTGATGTTTCAGTGCTGACCAGATTTTCATTTTTCACAACATTATGTTTTAATTTAGCAGGAGCAGATTGAACCGTTAAATCTACTTCTTTTAATGTACATTTACATTTATTCATTTATCAGAAGCTTTTATGCAAATCGAAGTTCAATTGACAGAATTTCCAAAGCCATTTGATTATCCTATCCTGGTAATTTAATTTGAATTTTGCCTCGAAATTAAAGGTAATAATTATAATAATTACCTTATACAAATCAATAAAACAACTTGAGTGGTGATAAAGTATAGCTTCCTTTTTATAACACTGATAAATTTGTTTAGTGATACAAGGAAATCAAGTTATGTGGCTCTCTGGAATACTTCTGATTGGTTAATTCTGTGGATTCAGTTGCTCACTTTAATTCGGAACGACCATTAAGGCCTGTTCCCACCAAGAACGATAACCATAATGATAACTATATTAGCATCCATACTAGCGCTCAATAACATTGTTTATTTTAAGCAAAATAACATTTTTGTGTCGTGGACTTTTTTTATATGTGGACTTTATCTTTGTAGTTCTCGTCCTTGGTGTAAATGGTCCTTTAGCGTTGCTGCAGCTTGCAAAACACATAAAGAGGAACTCCACTTTGCTCGTTCATCTTAAACGTGAGCAGTCGACTGGTGGTTATGTCATTATCAGTCAGAAGTAGCGCTCTCTGTAGCAGTCTGTGATTACTGAACAGTGGCTGCTTAGTGTTAGTCAGCAGAATAATAGTGCTGCTGCTGTTGGCTCTGGCTCTGCTGCTGTGTGATTGTGCTGTGTGTCTGTCATTGGAGAATTGTCCAGGCCGAGCTCAGCTGGATGGTTATACAAGCGCATGCAGCAACTGAGGGAGAGACAGTGTGCCGCGTCTCGTGTCCTTGCGTTGAGGTCACCAGACGCACTCTCAGGCATGGACAAATTGTCTTCTTCACCGGCCTTCAGGGCTGACCATGCCCTCTGTCAACAATGGCCACCCTGCTCAAGTTAATGTGCTACTCTGCCTGACACTGATATAAATATTCTGGCCAAAACCAGTAAGCCGATAATTAGAGATGCACTGGTTGCAATTTTCTTGGCCGATTTTTGCCAATTCCGATTTTCTTTCAAAGAACTATAATTGACAGCATATACAAACAAAAATCTACTTTTCTTCAATGGAAAATTTTATTTTCATAAAAAAACAAGTAATAAGTACCAAATAAACAAATAAGCACAAATCAAACAACAGCACAAATAGATGCAATAGAATAAAGAGAGATATGAAATAAACACAGCGTTAAGTTTATTAGGTGGGTATGCAGTGTATTCAGGTAAGAAATTCTACAGAAATTAAAGTAATCAAATGTAAAATTACACTGGATAGTCTTCATTTTTTAAATTAAATACAGATTAATGATTTAAAGTTACGAAAGTTATTCAGTCAAGGGCAGAGGGGTATTTTCTCTGTCTTTTGTTCTGTTTTGTCCAGTTAGCAGTGGGAATATTAGGCTGCTGCTATTTTAAGAGTTTATGCACGGATCCAATATACTGTTACCGTACATAACTTGCGTTAACTTTCTCAACTAATTAGGTTCCAAAACTGACTGTGCTTAACTGAATACTCGCCAAAACAGGCATTTTGGCATAGTTTTGTGTGTATTTGACTGTTTAAGCACAGTAAGCCACTCATTTTCGGCTGATCATGTGGAAAATCGGCAGATTCCGGTCCTGGTCGGTCGATCGGTGCATCTCTACCAATAATTTTTCTGGCTATGGCCGATAACTGAAAAATGTTTTTTAAAAGGATTGAACCCAGTGTTTCTTTTAGAGTCCCACAAAAGTTTCCACCTGCCTCTGTGTGTGTGTTTATGTGTGTGTGTCTGTGTTTTATTAATCAGACTTGGACAGAACATGGAATCCTCAGAACCAAAGGCATACCTAGCATTCTGCGTGAGTATCAGAGGCCCCGTTGCTATGGATACGAACCAAACAGACCATAATTTACACAATGACCTGTTCTTCTCATATCTAGAGCCACAGATTCAATCAGTGCCAGTGCTGGAGTGGTGCTTGCCAGGCCTGTGGGTGTTCAGTGGCTCAGCGATCGGGGTGTTGACTTCATGCAATGTTTCCATTGCGTTTCTCTCGGACATTTGTATCTTTTTCTTCCACAGTTATTGTAATTAAAACAGACAGTAGAAAGTTGGATCACCCTTGGCCTGCAGTTCTGACTCATAAACCCCATGAAACTTTGGTCTGAGCTTTTTCCCTTGTGCTGTACACCCCAGCCTCTCCACAGCCTCAGTCAAGTTTGCTGGCTTTGGCTTGGCAGAGAGAAGTAATTCCTTAAGGAGTTCATGTTTCTTGTGGCTGATAGCTGGTGCAGGTCTCTCCTGACCTAAATGTTCACATGGCAGTGTGTTCAAGTCTTGGAAAAGTTTTCTAGTAAAAGGCCCTTTTGGCAGGCCATAGAGAGTCTTTTCTTGCTTGGCAGGCCTATGTTAGTCTTCTCGATTGGCTGTCTTGATAAAGTCCAATAATCGATCTGGTTGTTTGTAGTGTGAATCTAATGGATTGTGGTTGCTTTGAGTGGCAGTAAAAGTGTATTATAGCTCTGGTTTTCCACCAGTATCTTGTTTCTGAGGGATCTACAGCTTTGAGATTTGTCCAGATTAATGCTTTGCTAGGTTGGGTCGTTTTTTTGTTTATTGTTTGCTTCTTTTTTTGACCCAGTGAAAAACATTATTTGACCGGTTTTGAGATATTGTCAAGAAAGGTGCTTTCAATTTAGGCTGGGATTACTGAGCGCTCCAGGAAGAGAGCCAAGGGCTCAGTGATGCCCATCGGTTGAGTAGGTGAACAGAGGGTCAAGGTTTGTTGTGAGTGAGAGTATTAGTGTGTGTTACTGCAGTCTATCCAGTCATAAAGAGGCAAATGCTTAGTCACGGAAGGACAAAGTAACCCTTTATTGAGAGTGTCATATTATTCTGGTGCCAGTGAGTGTAATGTTACATTTGTTCTCAATAGAGCACTTAACTTTCTCTGTCTGTATAATAACTGTAGTGCTGCATTTAATTTTTGGTCTCTCTTCAGGTTCCAGATGGTGGTCTGAAAAAACGTAGCTGACTGACCATAAAGGAAATAGTTCACACAAAAAGAAATTTCTGGCACATATTAGGGTGTGTTCACACTTGGCATGTTGGGTTCAATAAAAATGAACTTTGGTGTGATTGCTTTGTTAGTGCGGTTCATTTGAATAAGTGTGAACGCTGCCATCCGAACCCTGGTGTGTACCAAACCAGAACTCTAGTGCAGTTTGACTGAAATTTAAACGCAACACGGACCAAAGACATCTAAATGAAGCAAAAACAGGACGTGATGTCACAAGATGACTCTACCTGTCACAAGCAATACCTGTTTTTTCCTGTCACAGGAGCTACATTGCCCATTACAGTTCGTAACAGGCGTTGGAAACTCTGTCTCCTTGCAGCTAACCTTTCTTTGTGTGCGGATTCCTTGCACTGTTTTGACTCCTTTACACATTTTATAAGCTCTTCTCGAGTTCTCAGCAGGTAAAAATACCATCATATGTACGTAGTACACACAGCATTGTTTTTTGTATATAGGTTCGGACCGTTCGGTCTTAAAAAGGACAGTCTGAACACTAAGTGAACCAGGAGGACTAAATTTATCATTTTGGTCTGGACTAAAAGAACCAAGAGAACTGAACTACAAGTGTGAACAAACCCTTACTCACCTGCATAGACATCCCGCCTCTCCCAGAAGTTCCCGGAGTCTCTTGCATATTGATAGCATCTCCCTGATGCCCGCAAATTATCTATAAAACCACTAATGAGTTATTGCAGGGTGGAGTATCTACCTTCATGCTGTTCTGTATGACTTTTTTCTTTCCTCGATGGAACACAGAAGGTGAATGTTTTAAGAATATCTTGTCCGCTCTTTTCTATAAAATATAAGACAGGCTGTACTTGTAATTTATTATTTTAAGGATAACTTCAAATGTATAAAGCAGCTAAATGCTTTTTAAAGGGGTCATATAATGTCATTTTTGTACAAGCTAATATGATTCTTTAGAGTCTAAATTAAAAGTTTGTAATATACTTTAATTAAAAATTCTCATTAGTATTGTAAGAAAACACTCATTTTACCTGGTCAAAAACAGCTCTGTTTTCAGCACGCCGTTTAAGTGCATGTGTCTTTAAATGATAATGAGCTTTGCTCACCCCACCCCTCTGTTCTGTGCGTACACGTTTGTAACACAATAACCATAATGCGTTGTTCATTATAAACATGGGATTATGAATTATATTGAGAACGTCATACATAGAAAACATGCCGTAATGTACCCTGAGTGTAAAAATAGCCGCATTCATAGTGAAGCGTGCAGCAAGCGATTTGCAAAGATTGGTACCGATCCTTTTTTCAAGAGCAGCTTCTTAGCAAATAACCAGCTTTTTACTGACCTCGTTTGTAAAGCAGTGAAATGATTCGTGCAAACATGAAAGCATTGACGTTGATCGTGGGGAATATTCCCTTCGAAAACAAACTCAGCCACTGCGTCTTCAGCTGTACGGATTTAGGAACATCAAAATTACTGCTGTGTTCGTTATTACACCCAAGAACAGAACACCACAATCGCTTAGACGACATTCTGCTCATAGACAGTGCTCCAGCTATCAACAATGAACGCGCCGGTCGGCGCGGGCTATGATTGACAGATCGCTCACGAGGGCGGGTCTGTGTTGAAACGCTGCTGTCAATCAACCATCGTGGGAGGAGCGTCGATTTTGTGACGTCACAAAATCGAACAGCTTGATTTGAGATGGGGGAAAACATATAAGAAGATTAAAAAAAAAAAACACTGGATGGATTTTTATCATTTTATGATGGTTGTGTACAGGCACTGCCAACACACATTTCAGTACAATCAACTTGTAAAAGTGCATGTACCATTATATGACCCCTTTAAGGTGGATCAAACTCATAAGGTTGAGAGATTATCCAGATCATAATGGAGATGTCACCTGCTGAGCTTTATCTTCTCTGCAGTGCTCAGATTTACTGTTCTGTTCACTGTGGTCACGCTTAATAGCCTACAAGACCATTTGAGGATATGGTTAGATTGTTGTAATTAGTTGTGTAATGAAATTACTTTCTTGGTCATACATCAGAAGACTGATAGTTCACACTTACAGGGTAACTGAATTAGCTGGAGACAATTTTATATATATATATATATATATATATATATATATATATATATATATATATATATATACACACACACACACACACACACACACACACACACACTCACACACAGAGTCACAGTACCATTCAAATGTTTGTGGTCAGTATAATTAATAATATAAAGAATAAGTATAAAGAAATTGTAGTCAGCAGAATGCATTAAATTGATCATGTAAATGACAGTAAAGTCATTTATAATGTTAAAAAGATTTCTATTTATTATGTTCTTTTGAAATGCTGTTCTTTCGATTCACCAATAACCATGAAGAAACTATTTCACTGTTTCCACAAACATATTAAGCAGCACAGCTGTTTTCAACATTGCTAATAATAAGAAATGTTTCTTGAGCACCAAATCGGCATATTGGAATGATTTCTGAAGGATCGTGTGACACTGAAGACTGGAGTAATGATGCTGAAAATTCAGCTTTGCCATCATAAAAATAAATTACATTTTAAAATATATTAATATAGAAAACAGTTATTTTAAATTGTACTAATATTTCATAATATTACCGTTTTTACTGTTTTTTGATCAAAATAAATGCAGCTTTAGTGAGCAAAAGAGACTTCTTTCAAAAACATTTCCAATTGGTTTGTGTTGTGACTTGCTTGCCTGCTAAACTTCCATCATAAGTGCATTACTTTTTGCTTTTACAAACAATTTTGTAAACCCTTGTTTTCCATTAGAAAGTTACTCTTTCCACTAGAAATGTTCCTTTAAATCCTGGTATATAGCTAAAGGATGTTGTTCCACATAACAATGAAATAACAAGGGAAATGAACAAAAAAACAAAACAAAAAAAGCTCTCGACCTGGCGAGTCTGTCTGTCCCTGGACCGCAGTGGGCAGTCCAACTTTGGTGTACCAATGTCCAAACATAGCTGCAGAAAATGAGAGAATGGCCGCAGAGGGAAATCATTTATCACATGAGCGGCACATAACCACTACTTTCACCACCACAGGTTCTTGATCAGTGTGCCGCAGCTGCCCAAATGCTCATTATTTCTCTGCCTCAGCATGCCTTGTGTTCACTGTAGGAGGAGGTACATGAACACAATGAGTGGTTTATAGAAACACAACTCATCTCTAAATGTATAGCAGGACATCAGTCTACAGACTGGATTAGAAATGACATGTTTCCTGTCAGGTTTTCCCTGGCCACTCAGCCACATAATCAGTATAGAAATGGCTGTTTTTGTAATTCACATTTTGTGTTCCTTTTTCATATTTAAAATGGCAGGATTTGCATCTGGTTAAATTGAGCTAACATTATATCTCAATGGTAGAGCAAACAAGAGAAATGATGGGTCTTCAACATGGGGTCCGCTATGGTCTGCTAACTATTGTTTGATATTCGTCATTTTTGGGAAAAAAATTAATATGGGCAAAACAAACAAAGTTAACTTACACCAAAGCTAAAGTATTAAAATGTATTAAAATGTATTCAGTGAATACACTAACCTTCAAAATTTTGAGGTTGGTATTATTTTTAAAATGTTTTTGAAAGAATTATCTTATGCTCATCAAGGTTGCATTTATTTAATCAAAAACAGTAAAAATAGTAATATACACTCACACTGTATATATGACGTAACAGTCGTTTTACAGTGTCCTATTTGAATATATTTTAAGATAATTTATTATAAAAACATTATAACATTACATTTATAAAACATTAAAACATATTTTGAGTACCATAATCAATTTTTAAAGGTTTTTTTGATGAATAGAAGTAACAAAAGCATTTATTTGAAATATAAATCTATAAAATGTCTATACTGTTTTACTGTCACCAAACAGTAGTGTATAAATAATGGTTATTTAAATAACTTCACAATTCATAATAAAGAATGTAAATACATTATTAAGGTACTATGATACTTCTACAGTATGCATCAATATCCACCTATCTTTTGAGAAAACATTTTATTTTCAGAGTGCTGTCATGAATGTTGAAGGGTTTGTTTTAAATTGTGGCCTTAAGCTCTGTCTTTCTCATTAATCACAATTGAAGGGCTTCTTTAAAAACTTCACAGATTATTTTTGGTTACATTTGGGTGTGTTTGTTTGGGAGGGGTGTGTTTGTATTGGTCGCTGTGACTGTTAGGACACACATCTGTTAGTCACCAGCTGAAACAGAGCACATGAATGCAGTATGAATGGCAAAGCCTGTTGGTCATGTTCAATGAATGCACTGAATCCGCTTTCCGTGACTAACAAATTAAATTAGTAAAATACAATATATTTATATATATTTGCTTTTTTCCCACGATAACAAGTTAATTGCTCTTGAGTCAGCCTGCCTGTATTCCATTCACTTGCATAATTTCCTTTTCATCCAGAGAGACACACGTTTGATAATCAGGGAGGGAGGAGGGCATCAGCCAGGACACAAGTTCAAAGTGTCTAGAGTAAAGCAAAGAGTTCACATACAGGAAATGCATGTTTCCCTGGAGTTCAGATTTGGTTTCCATCTTTTAAAATCAGAAACAAATAGGCTAGATAGAGGAAAGGAAAGGAAACAGGATTCGTTGACACCCTGTTGTTTACTGTCATGCATCAAAATATTTTAAGAGATTTCCAGGAGCGGAGAAACCCTCAGGGGCATGTCCTGCTCTCTGCTGTGTTTCACAGTGGTTTTGATTTTTGAAATGATATCCACAAGATGACAATGAAGTGCGGTCGAGGGGTTCTCCCCATCCTGTGCTGCGGTTTCTAGGAAACTGCATGTCAAGGGTCTGTCGTGGTATGTTAAGTTGTGTACCCATTAACCCTCTCATTTAGCCACCCCATGCTGTCATGTCTGAGGAGATTTTGTCTAATGTTCATTAAGTTTATTAGTTAGTTGAATTACTTTTAATCAATATAATTTTAATGTTTAAATATGTCCACAAGCGTATAAGTTGCTTTTCTGTTACTAAATTTGGTGTTACAAGGAATATCTCTGACATTTTCCCCACCTGTCGGCCCATCTGAGCATTGGAAATTCCTTCAAGTCTTTGCAGCTCCTGTGTTGTCATGGTTACAGTGTGATTATGGGATTCCCAATGTGTGGTTATGCTCCTCGAATTGGTGTGGCCAGTGATGTGATTCCTTTGGAATTCTAAGATCATGAATCATAAATGAATCACAGACATTTTTTTAGCCGTGTTTAATAATCACCCTATTCTCTTCTCTTTATCTCTGTCTCTGCAGGCTTTGGACCAGGACCGAACAGCTTTACAAAAGGTCAAGAAATCCGTCAAAGCAATCTACAACTCGGGTCAAGGTTAGTTTTGACCCAGCTGAGGGTCTTCAACAGTAAAGTTCTGGGAATATTAAAATATGGCCTAAGATTTGGATAAAATGTGTGGCTGTAATAAAGTCATTTTCCATTTCATAATTGAAAGAAATGGGTTTAATTGGCACATTCATGGTGAAGTACCGATCTAACCCACAATCCTGAAGTGAGAAGTCACTGTTACCATGGAAACGGGAATTGCCATAGCTCTTACTGTTTGCAGGCTCCTTCCTATCGTCTCTTCCCCCATTCTGTCTTGGCAAGCTCTAATGCTTACTTGCTCTCTAGGGTAAATCAGCATGAAAGGTCAGGAAATCCTCCAGACCATGTAACTAACATCTCATGAGTGTGACAGTGGTTTCTGGCTCATGCAGTCGCATTATCAGCTTGTAAGTGTTCAATGTTTACCGCTCCTATTGGCCAAGCTCACAGTCCAGATGGCAAATATCAATGGCTGTTTGATCAGGGCTTCATAATGCCTAATGTTTACACTCTAGCCTCTCTTGTGGACCTGAAATAGACAAAGACATAGGCATGTTGGGATCAGGGCTGGAGACTGAGAAACGAACAGTGTTTAGGACAGTGTTAAAACAGGGCAGACATCTGTGTTTTGCTGCTGTGTGACCTAGAGATGGGTCACAATGGTCGACTAGATGATAAAAGCAAAGTCAAAAAGACTAAATAAGATGATGAAAGATTTTAAAGCACATCTACAGCTAGACACATCCAGATGGATGTCTTTGGCAGTTGTCACATCTTGTGCTGTTTTATCAGCAACATGCTATGATTTTATTTTATTTTTTTATACAAACGGTCAAACTTTTAACGCATGAATGAATCTTAAGAAATGCATTTATGCAAAATGCAAAACCAGAATAATTATACAGGGCTTCCATTTCAGAAAAGAAGAAATGAATTAGAAATTCCAGAAATAATGATAATGATTATTAACAATTTTATTTGTATATTTTATTCATCAGTTTATATGTTTATTTTATTCATCAGTTTATTATATATATATATATATAGAGAGAGAGAGAGAGAGAGAGAGAATTCTAATATACTGTATATGCGTAACTAATAATAGTTTTACAGTTGCATTATAAATAATAATTTTATTTGTATAATACCTTTCATGCTTAAAATGCAGCAAGACTACTTTTTGTCTTTTACAAGACTACAAAGACTACTTTCACGCTGTCAGTTTTTGGGATTGACAACCACATTTACCTACAGGTGTGAGTCTCAATGTCCCGTTCAAACAGCAACTTACAGTAGCGTCTCGAATATATCACTTACATTAGTATAATATAAGTATTAGAACATATTAGAACATATTACTCCTGTGTTAATCAAACTGCATTGGTTACCTATACGATACAGAATTCATTACAAAGTGTTGTTGTATGTTTTTAAGGCTCTGCATGGCTTAGGACCAGAGTATGTTACTAATTTAATCAGTCATTCTCAATCCAGTTGATCTCTGCGCTCAAATGATCAATTGCTCATCATGGTTCCGCGATCTCGTTTAAAATGTAAAGGTGATCGGGCATTCTCTGTTGCAGCGCCTAGGCTCTGGAATGACCTTCCTCTGTCTGTTAAATCTTCTTCTACATTGGGTGGATTTCAGACTGCGCTTAAAACTTATCTGTTTGCTTTAGCATTTGAAAATGCTTTGTAAGCAGTGTATGTCATATGTTTGCATTGTTTTTATGGTTTATTTTTTATTTGATCTTTTTCTGTACAGCACTTTGGTTCCACTTGTGGTGTTGAAAGTGTTCTATTGAGAATATTGTCTGTACTGTATGAACATGCAATGGAATTCAAGCCTGTATTCTTTTACCAGTAACCATAGCGTCAGTACCATACCAAGTTCCTTAAATACAGGACTAAAAACCATATTCTGTTGCTGTGTGAAGATGGCCAAAGTCTCAAAGTGCTTCACAATATAATTCGAAACAAAAAAAAAAACACTTCAGTTTTTTTTTATCACTTTTGTGTTATTTCAAGTACTAAAAAATGAACATGTCTGTCCAATCTTTTGAGTGGAAGTTTATGCATTTGGGAGAGATTCATAAGCTCATAACAAAGACATCAACAGTCAGAAATGAGAAACTACATTTTTTTGTTCTATGGGCTGTTTACACAATACCCTGAATGAGCACTTTTAACACACTGAGATTCCCACAGATTGTTCCTCTGAGTCCATAACGGCTACAGTAAACCTTCCCATCTGTTTGTTTAGAGAAGGTGACAGTTCCCTTATTTCAGGTTACCAGCTCACTTAGTTCCACTCAACAAGTCAAATGTACCTTTTGCTCACATTGCCATTATATGAACGTAGCCTCTGATTGTTATACTAATAATAGGACATGGCTGTGATGTGGCGATTTAAGTGATGTGATACAATATGTAAGACTTCCTCTTGTGACCTGCAGTGCTTGATCAGATTGATTGGCTGACCTCTATCTGACCTCAGTATTCCTCAGAGAGCATCTCCATCATGATTCAGCAAATGGCAGCAGAAATGTCACCTTTTCAGTTTGTGAACGAAAGCAGCCGCTCATGTTGCACATCACTGTGCTCGCTGGTGCTGTCTTCCTGAAGTGTGCAGTGTATCTTACTGTGTGCAGCAGGCAGAGGATGTAAACCGGCTCCCGCTGTGTTATCCACTCTCTGCTGTGTGTGTTGCAGGTGGCCTCAGTGTCATGATCCTGTTTAATCAGATGTGACTGTATAGTAAGCACTCTAATCAGCTCCAGATGATTAATACCTGAGCTCTTGACACTTGGCATGGGGCGTTTGTTCTCTGTTGAATTTCAGAGGTCTGCTCATGTCACGTTGCTCACAGTCTTGTTTAGATCTGTCTGCAACCTTTTAATCCATTTGTGACATGGTATGATCTACTTATCTTCTCTGCTGACATCAGTGGACCGTGTTCACCTGTGTTTACCCTAAAAGTCTAGAGTAAGAGTTTGTTTATCATGACCTTAATTTTTTTTTATATATTATGATATGACTGGGACTCCATGTGGCGATAGTCTTTTTTTGTCATCTAGTTTACCATTTATCATGATCTTACATTTTTTATATAATGGGTTCTATTAGTATTAGTGTTAGTAAAAGTATTAGTATTAGTGTTTATTTTATATTTATAGTGCATTTAATGCATACACTTAATAAAATATGCTATGCAACTCAAATTAACTTTAACTAATTATTTTTAGTATTAGTAGTGATATTTATGTATATAATTTATGAATACAATATACAAAGAATATACAAATCAAATTATTGTTATTATTGTTAATAATTCAACTGAAAGCAAAATAAATGATTATTAGTAGTAGTATTAGTATTCATTTTTATATTTATAATGTATTTCTAAAACAAATGAACAGCTCTATACAAATAAATAAAAAATACTACTAATACATTTATTTATATAGCTCCTATCATAAAAATCAGCTCAAAGTCAGTGTTATAAAACCTCTTTAGAAAAGTTTTTTTTACACTTAGACTTTTTGTGTTATTTCATAGTTTTGATGACTTCACTATTATTCTAAAATGTGGGAAATAGTATAAAAAAAAGAATAATTATGTCTGTCCAATCTTTTTATCTGAGATATATGGGTTTAGGAAAGATTCATATGCTCATAATTAGCTGACATAAACAGTCAGAAATGATCTCATCTATTTATTTTTTTGGTTCATGGGTTGTTTTCACAATACTGATTCCCTCAGATTGTTGAGTCCATAACGGCTGCAGTAAAACTTCCCATCTGGTCATTTAGAGAAGGTGACAGTCCCCTATTTCAGGGTATCAGATCTCTTAACTCCACTCAACAAGACACATGACCTAATAACGCCACTGTGCCATGGGCTGGGGTCCCACTATGGAGCTATGGGAAGATGATGAAGCAATACCTGATGATGTGGTGTCCATACTGTGTTTTCAAAGTAAAGATTAGTATGGAGACCCTAAACTTGTACAGCACTAAAGATGGTCATATTAGAAATTCTCCTAATTATTCTTATTACACAAGAGACTGTTGTGTTGTGTTTTTTTTTAATGGACAAATTGTGAATGGGCACCTGCATTATTTTTCTGTGGGCAATGATGACCTTGACCTTGACCTGTGCCCAGTGAGGAGCAGCTTTAGCACATATGTGTATTGAAAGGGCTATTATTGGTTCACTTGACATCCTGTGGGCTGGGATTCACACAGGAAGCTGCCCTAGTTGACAAATGTGCAGGGAATTGAGGAATTGTTTTCTTCCTCCACATGGTATGCTATTTAAAATGTCTTTTTTTTGTTTTTGTTATATGACATAACTCCATCCTCTAGGGTCATTTTTTATTAGTTGTATAGTTTTTATGTTATATTTATTCATAGGTTTATTAAGCAAAAAGATTGAAAATGGCCAGGAACGTCACATGTTTCAAAACAGTATTGAAGTCATTATTTTTGCAATTCCACTGGTGATGAAAGTGGCGCAGAAATTACACACTTCACCTTTGAATAAAGTATATTCCAATTCTTTCATAAAATGCATGGCCTGTTTTTCTTTACAGATCATGTGCAGAATGAAGAGAATTATGGGCAGGCACTCGACAAGTTTGGCAGCAACTTCATCAGCCGAGATAACTCTGATTTGGGAACAGCCTTCATCAAGTTCTCTGGCCTTATTAAGGAGCTGGCCGCTCTCCTCAAGAACCTGGTGAGGGAATGTGTACTGTTTTATGTATTTTAATATTATAATATAATAACTATAAATTATGCATAATTATGTGCAACTAACCATAATCCTAACCCTATAGTAAGTACATGTACTTTATTATTATTACTCAATACTTAAATGTATAATTACACTGTAACATGAACACTTTAAAATAAAGTGTTACCTAATTTTTTTATTTAATTTATTTTTAAATATATATATATTTTTTTTAATGAGGATTATTTGAACAACTTAGAAACTAACTAGTCCATAACTTCTTTGGGTTAAAAATTATCCAAAATATATTTTTGAGCAAGTACATAACCAGCCAGTGTTCAAAACTATCTGCTTGCCTTAGCTCGATTCAAAACGGTAAGCTTGTAATAATGTTTTTAATTCCAGTGGTACTGGTGTATTTCCGTGGGAAATTCGAGCATGTCTTTGCACATTCTCCTTAAAACATTGGATTCATACGCGCTGTGCCGTGCCGAGGCACAACCCACGTAAAGTTGATAATTCCTCGAATAACTGCAATTGCAGATTTCGAACAGAGATGGCGACAAAGAGGAAAAACTACGGACTGCAGCTTTAGTAAAGAAAAGTTGAGAAGAATTGGACTAAGAGCATTTTAATTGTTTATCACGATTATTTAGATGTTTTAATGTTTAAACTAATACATGTACTAAAGTAACAGTAATTTTGATATTCCCACACATTTCATGCTTTTATAAATATCCCAAAAAAATCCTTTAAAGCTGATAATTTGATTATTACTATTCTTGTACAGTACATGTAGTGTGTTCTCTGATCATAAGCTGTATGATAATTGTTCTGATTCTCCTCTGACTCTTCTCCTCAGCTCCAGAGTCTCAGCCACAATGTCATTTTCACCCTGGACTCTCTGCTCAAAGGAGATCTGAAGGGAGTGAAGGGGGTAAGATTTAATTCCCTGTCTCTGGACTGAACTAATTGGAAAGTCCCCCTCTGAGGAACACCCTGATTTACTGCCCCATATTGGTCTTAAATGAGTCCCTTTGGACCAAAAAATGCACACTGTAAATCACATTGGAGTTAAATTGCAGGGTTCGTAACACCACTGTCGTCTATGAAACACAGTGCTGAAGGAATGGCCACTGTTAGTGCTAGTAAACAGTGTGGGAGTGTTTAACGCCCTTTGACTCAGTCGGTTTGAAGTGTTTACTGGTTGACTGGAGGAAAGAGCTCAGGCGTCAAACTGACCACTCTTGTCAGCAGGCTTGATGTCTCAGGCTTGAAGGCAAACATGTAGTGATTGTGAAAATTACTTAGACTAAGTGTAGGGCCGTCTCACACTGAGCTGTTTTGGAAGGGCTGTCTGATTGTTTTCACATTAGCATGACCCAGGCTAAGAGCTTCAGCAGCATCAGCTGAATTTCTGAGTGGAAGTGATGAGGCTTCACTTTTTTGCTCAGTAGACAGAGGTTACATACCTACCAGCCCCCACTCTTTCTCTCTCACTCTCTTATCTCACTCATACTTTGTCTCTCTCTTTCTTTCACCCTCTTACTCAGCGGAAACAAAACCATTCTCTAAAGCCCTTATTGACAGAGGCAGGGGCAGTTGAAGGGTATAAGTGCAGTCCCTGGAGGACATTATCAGCTCTCTCTAAAATCTTTTCTGCACTGGAACAGATGCCTCATAACCCATTAACGAGCACCTACACCAATGCTCCTGTATGTTTAACCAGGACTCACTCAGACTCTTAAAGGGATAGTTCACCCAAAAATGAAAACTAGCCCATGATTTACTCACCCTCAAGTCATCCTAGCGTATATGGCATTCTTCTTTCAGACGAAAACAATCTGTGTTATATAAAAAAATGTCCTGGCTCTTCCAAGCTTTATAATGGCAGCGAATGGTTGTTTCTGTTTTGAAGTCCATAAAAGTGCATCTATCCATCATAAAAGTGCTCCACATGGAGGCCTTCTGAAGCGAAGCGATGCGTTTGTGTATAAGAAAAATATTCTTATTTAACACGTTACGAAGTAAAATTCTAGCTTCATATAAATTCACCAACTAACCATTCAGAAATGTCGTCTACATGTTGTCACTTCTTCTTGAGTGTCTCCATCTTTCTGACTTCAGTTTGAACATTAAAGGCTAAAAGTTTTTGAAATTTTCAGTGCATGTGTATGTGAGTGCAAGCTGTTGAAGCTCCACCCCCCTGTGCTGGGAGCAGCAGCTCATTTGCATTTAAAGAGACAGACACAAAAATGGTTTGTTTTTGCTCACCCTCAAAAAGTGACAACTTTTACATGGTATATAAAATATCTGTGGGGTATTTTGAGCTAAAACTTCACATTCACAATCTGGGGACATCAAAGACTTATTTTACATCTTGTGAAAAGGGCATTATACCACCCCTTTAACATGTATTAGGCTTTAAAAAATAGAAAAACTTTAAATTTAAGTGAACTTAAAACAATCTCCACATAAAGCCATTTTAATAAATGTCGCATTCACCTGTGCCCTTCAGTATATCAGGGCTCAATTTTTTCTGGGCTCAACCAGTTCAGCTTTTTACTTGCCCTGTCAAAATGAACAAAAAGTTATTGTTTTTGTTGTTTATGAACCATGTAACCTTGTAAACAGTGCTTTGAGATTTTCAGGTAGGTCTAACAGGTAGTAGGATACTGAAATTGAATTAAGTTATCAAGCACTTTACAGTCTTCACTGCATGTACACCACTTCACTGTACACTAGTGTAATATTGCAGTGTAATATTTAATATTGCATTTAAGATTGCATTGGCATGTCTTTTTTCGCTCTGACTTAAATGTATTCAGAAGCATAAAATGCTGTAGGTTTCTGGATTTTGCTTCAGTAGTAGGAATACAGTTTATTCATGCTGTGAACAAATTTGTGCTTATACGCTTGCTAAGAATCCAGCAAACTGATACACTTCAGATAAAGTAACACACTCCAAAAGGACTCAGCCAAAACATCTGTGTGTTTCATGATCAATTATTATTTGAGTAGATGAACATTTGGGTAGTTGGAAAGTGAATAACATCATTAAGTCCAGAGAATAGGTTCCTGAGAGTGGGAAAATCTGATAATAAAGAAATTGCATTACCACTGTCCATATCAGTCACTACTGTACATCAGCAGTCTGAGTTTTATAGTAGTGTTCTGATCAAACCTCTTTAAATGTAGATGATTTCTTTGTGGTGTTTTATATTGTATAATAATGTGTTCAGTTTAACAACTGTAGAAAATGGTCTATAACCCTGCACAGTAAACCTAATTGCTCCTTGCACTATTTATTTTATTTCCCTCAACACAGGATCTTAAAAAGCCTTTCGACAAGGCCTGGAAAGACTATGAGACCAAGTTGTAAGTATCATTACCGTGTGTTTATTTTTTGGTCATGTATACAAAATGTTGTTTAATGTAATGTGGTGATGTACAGCAGTTTTATTGTCAAACACAACAATATCATCATCATCATCATCATAGTGAAAGAGCCACTTGCGGCCTCTGTCTGAACTTCTGCTTATTGTTTCTCTGTCATCTTCTGTTTCTTGTCTTTTTCACCATAGCACGAAGATTGAGAAGGAGAAGAGGGAACATGCCAAGCAGCACGGCATGATCCGTACGGAGATCACCGGTGCAGAGATCGCAGAAGAGATGGAGAAGGAGCGGAGGATCTTTCAGCTGCAGATGTGTGAGGTGTGTGGGCTTGTGAGGATTTAAACTTTTGGTCTCGTTCTTCCGAGAAACGTTAGCTTGACGGTAGTTTTGATTGTTCAGCAACTTTAGTTTGTCTCCTTGTTCTTTTCTGCCATGATGTCTGCTCTAACTTGAGGTGATGTGAAAGGCCAGGAGATTTTCTGATATGTTTCTGATATTTTTCACCCAAGTTTTGAAGTGGCTGTTTGAGACATTATTGCACAGCAGTGTCTTAGCTCATGAATATTAATTAGGCTGTTGTGACGTTGCTAGGTAACATTACTGAACCATCCATTCACACAACCTGATTAATATTCATGAGTCAAGCCTTTGCAACAGTGGGCTTTGTATAATCTGGTGCAGAATATGCTTGAGTAAAGACATACCAAGATATCAGACCAGCTTTATGTTTGATCACGTTTTACATAATATTTTACTGTTTTTATAAATATTGCACACGTATATTTCCAGGATGTATTGATATGAATATCAGGTCTGTGTTAAGAGTATTTGGTCGTCTTTGAGATGCAAACAAAAATGATTATATCAACAATTTAATATTGAATTACATAGTACAAACCATTTAATCATAACCAATAGGTTTCAAGGCTCACTTCAATCAAATCAAAACTGCTTTTATTGGAATTGGATTTCATAATCTAAACAATATACAAAGAAACTTAAAATACAAGTCATTAAATATATATAATTAAGTGTATAATAACAATTGATGCAGGCTGGAGTGGCCCCGTCCATATTTCTGTTTAAACCAGATGTGTTAGGGTGGAGCATTTAAGCACAATTCTTATAGTTGAGCCATTTTAACCACTTCAAAGCAAGTGTGTGTGTGTGTTTGTGTGTGTTTAGAAGGGAGCAGCATCTCAGATGTTCTTTCCTATTAACACACCAGTGTCTCTATGTGCTTTATTATCTGTGGTTCCCAACAGTACCTGATCAAAGTGAATGAGATTAAGACCAAGAAAGGAGTGGATCTCCTCCAGAATCTCATCAAGTATTATCATGCACAGTGCAAGTGAGTGTCCCAGAATCCTGTTTTCTTACTGATGTAAGGTCTGTTATTGTAATTCCTAAGAAATGTCTCCTAGATTAGTTAAGATTTTAGTATTTTGATATTAAATTGAGATATATTATCTTCAAAGAGTTTGTAATTGCACACAGTTATTAAATGTACACTACCGTTGGTAAGATTTAAAAAAAGAAGAAGAAATTAGTACTTTCTTAATTAGTACTTAATTATTCTAGAGCTGCTGTAAAGCCAAAACAATCTCTGTTACTTTAATGTCCTATTATCACTGTAAAGCTGCTTTGAAACAATCTGTATTGTTAATAGTGCTATATAAATGAAGGTGAATTGACTTGACTTGACATTTATTCAGCTGGGAATGCATTCAATTCATCAAAAGTGACAGTTAAAGGCTGGAATACACTACACGACTTTTAAAATCTGAACAGATTTTAGACATTTTTATCGGTCATAACGTCTGGAGAAAAACAGCGCAGACACTGGACAAAGATGAAACTTTCTAGAGTGCATGTTTCAACCGCCTCTATCTTTATCTTTCTTTCTTTTTATTATTTTGAAACAAGTTGTTCAAATTGGTAAATACAGTCAGCACAAGGCATCAAAAAGAAGCAAATTAATTTCAGGATTGGGTCAAAGCCAAAATAACAAACAAAATTGAATCTACCTTTTTTTCAGAGAAAACGTATTATCCTATCAAAGAAAAAGACGTTTAAACAAAATACAGATACTAAACTGACTCCCTTACTAACCAAAAACAAGAGAAAACGTAATGTTCACAACAAAGAAAAAATGGCACCCCAACCCCTACGGCTTCCGTGCTGAAGTGCAGTGACATTTACAATAATTACAATAACAAGTGAAACACTCAGCCACGTTGAGTGTTAAAAGTAAACCGTTTACAGAAAACATTAAAAAAGAAATGAGAAAAGAACAACAAACCAGGGGGGTAAGGTGAGAGGAAAATAAATAACACCGTATTTCTATTTATAAAAGTCACTAATACACAGAGTTAATTCTCTTTCCAACAACAACAACAGTTTCAACGACAGCGTTATGAACAACATTCCCCTCCCCTCCAGATCCACGTCTCTTCCTTTTTTTAAAAGACGTGCAGTCCCATCTTGACCAACCACGGGGCACGTTACCAACACGTTCAATTAGGGCGGTGCAACCTGCGGGAGTGACAGAGACACACACCATACACAACATATCTCAACATAACACTATCAAATGGAGTAAACTTTGAATGACGTCGGGTTCGACTGTACGCTTATGCTAGCGAATGTGTAAAAAAAGAAGTATACTTTGGGCTTCAGAGGTGGTTGTTTTATCTGTCAAATTTTTAAAGAGAAGTTTTGGTTTCAGTATTGACGCATCATACACTACGATATGTATTCTAAAATCAGCTCAAAATATCAAACATGTTTTGATATCCTCTGGCTCTATAGAATCATTGTCTGAAGCTAAAAAATCGGAGTCTGTGCCTATCATACACTATGCGATATTCTGTGAAATCTGCCAACTCTGACTGCCCAAATTCTGCAGACTTTTGGCAACTATTGTCGACTCATCCAGACAGTAAATCGTGGCAAAAATCTGAGCAAAATTTGTGTAGTATTCCAGCCTTAAAGACGTATAAAAAAAACTATTTCAAATACATGCATCAGAATCCTGAAACAAATGTATTACATTTTACAGTTTACAAAAAAATATTAAGCAGCTCAACTGTTTTTAGCTGTGATAATATTAAGAGATGTTTCTTGAGCACCAAATCAACATATACATTGATTTCTTGAAGGATCATGTGACACTGAAGTGAAAATTAAGTTTTGCCATCACATAAGTACATTTTAAAATGTATGAACACTTATTTTACAATGTAATAATATTTCATGATATTACTGTTTTACTGTATTTTTGATCAAATAATGCAGCCTTGATGAGCCATGAGTGTAAATGACTTATTTCAAAAACATAAAAAATCTTAACGACCCCAAACTTTTAAACAGCAGTATACGTAGTGTTAAACAAATGCATAACAACCTTTCATTTGTGCTTGTATTTTCTCTCAGTTTTTTCCAGGACGGCTTGAAAACCGCTGACAAGTTGAAGCAGTATATCGAGAAATTAGCAGCTGATCTCTATAATGTTAGTAACCCTTTACATTTGTGCTTCTTTAGGTCTGTTTTATAGTTTTCTGTTATGTTGTTAGTTCTTTTACTATGCATGCAGCTCTGCTTATGAGAACATTATGATTTAATTAAATTTATTTATATAGCGCTTTTCACAACATAGGTTGTATCTAAATATGATATCATAAAACATAAGCATTATTAATATGTGAGTCTATGAGTGAAATATTATCTCATATTCAGACAGGAAAAATTAAAGCTCAAACCAACTGTTTCTTTGAAAAAGTAATAAAGGTTAACTAGCAGTGCCTCCTCAAGAAAGTGTTTACTCTTATGCAGACATCTTGAAATGAGGAAACTGTTTGTTTTATATTGTTTATTTCTCCCCATATTGTAACACTGTAAATCTTTACTGTCAGATCAAACAGACCCAGGACGAAGAGAAAAAACAACTTACAGCTCTCAGAGACCTCATCAAGTCGTCCTTACAACTGGACCAGAAAGAGGTAGGTAGATCAGCAGAGGATGTGTGCTCTGCCTTTAATCTGCAATGACCCTTTTGTCTTTGAATGATCACTGAGGGTAATCTATACTAGTGCAATCACTTCCATATATATCATGCAACAATGGGTTTACATGCTGTATTCAGCATTAAAGATATGAATGAGTCCAGATGTGAATATGCTTTTCATGTCCAGTTTGTCCTGACATTTACTGCCTCTGAGAGACTGTGAAGTAGGTTTTCAGTGTTTGTGTGCGAGCGTACATGTTCTCATGAGAGAGAGGAAACATGGACATGAGGGTCAGACAGTGACAACACAAGCTCTGTTGTAGAGCCCAGCGTTTGATCTTTTATGTGTTTTGTTTGGAGTTGATGTCCATTTGAACCGGACGTTTCTGGTCTCGATTGAATAACAGTGCCCTGCGTTGTATTATCCTCGGATACTGCTGTGAACATTGCAACGCTAGGTTTGCTCTCATTTTTATTCAACGCACACTGCAATAATAATAATCTGACATCTGCATTTCTGACTCCTTTCCTCCTTTCTCTTTCACTGCCTTCCAACTGAAGTCTAGGAGAGTAAGTTCATAAAAGTAACGTTTAGTGTTTGCCAGACTTTTTTCTTTTGTCTGATTTTATTATATATACTGTGTGCGCAAATGTCTACCGAAAAACTTTCATATTGTGGTTACATTTGGTACTAGAATAAAATACTGAATATTTCTTCTTCATTTTACATCATATTGTTTCTTTGTTTGTTTTGTTTCTATTCAGTTTTGTTTAATGAAACATAAAAATCACAGATTTTCAATGTAGTCTCAGACTTTTGATCACACTTTTTTCCCCCCTTTATGATAAGGTTTCATTTACTAAATTTCTGATCGTATAATGGCATGGTAATTTGCTCGGTACGGTTTATTCGTTAGATTTTGAATGTTTTTGTTGTGATGTGCAGGATTCTCAGAGCAAGCAGAGCGGTTACAGTATGCACCAGCTGCAGGGCAATAAGGAGTTTGGCTGTGAGAAGAAGGGCTATCTCTTCAAGAAGAGTGATGGGTGAGCTCACACACTGATGTGAAATGTAGTCAGACGAGTTATGTGACTTAATTGTCTCTTGATTGTGTCTAATGGAATTGGCTACACTGTAATTGATTGGTTCAACACCACATTGCTTCTGATCACTGCTTCTTCCAGCTCTAAAGTGTCAAGTCACTTAAATATATACAGTATAAACATCAGGCATCACGATGCTTTACCATAGAAGATGTATCATTAGGCATTCCCCTTGAAAAAGCTCTTTTAAAAGCATTAATGGCACAAATCCCATGGTTTAGTGTTTTTTTATTTATTTTTAGAAAAGAGTTTATCTAACATATGCAGTACCAAAAGTTGGGCATAGTAAGGTTTTTCAAAGAGAAAGAAAAACATTTATTTAGCAAAGATGCAGTGAATTGAGCAAAAGTGACAGATTTTTATAATGTTAAAAAAAATTCAATTTCAAATAAACACTGTTTAATAAAAAAACAATAAACGTCTTTTAACACTGATAATAATAATGTTTCTTGACATTGACACTGAAAACTGGAGTAATGATGCTGAAAATTCACCTTAGCTAATAGCTATCACAGGAATAAATGACATTTTAAAATATATTAAAATATAAATCGGTTATTTTAAATTGTAATAATATTTCACAATATTACTGTTTTTATTGTATTTTTTTTTTAATGTAAATGCAGCCTTGGTATGCGAGACTTGGAAGAAAAAAGGTCTTACTAACCTCCAAATTTTTAATGGTTGTGTATATATTTTTTAAATGTATACACTAGGTCGTTTTTTTGTTTTTTTTTACATAAATTGTAGTGCTGGCTGTGTTGAACCAATTAAACCTGTAATAAAAATGTATTGTATGAAAAAGATATCAAATAAATATATTTTGTGTAGTTTATGGGAAATATAAGTTTATCAATAACTATAAACCAACACCTGTTAAGGAACAAGCATCACTTCCACTTAGGAACATCTTAATTTAGGCTATATTTGCAACCCTTTTTTAAATTTTATGAATTTTGTTCAGTTCACACATTGTGAACAGAGTTGCACTGATTTCAAACCTTATTTAGTACCTTACTCATGGAAAACTACCTTCTGACTTTGAAAGAATGTGACAGAACAGAATTGGTATTCTTCTTAAATTAAATAAATCAAACATTTTCCTCCTTTGTTCCAATTATCAAGCCATCTTAGAGATTCTAAGGACGGATGTAATGATTTTCATTCACAGGATCCGTAAGGTGTGGCAGAGGAGGAAGTGCTCAGTGAAAAATGGCATCCTCACCATCTCCCATGCCACAGTGAGTACTTTACTAACCAGAGTAATACTACGAGATATACTCACAGAATATGCTGATATTTGCTCTAAAAGGATGTTTGGTCTCATTTAATTACTACTTACCTATCGAATGTAATATTTTTGAGTTCGATTTTTTTTTTATTAATTATAGCTGTAGCTTTTAAACTGTTGTATATAAACGGTGAAGCAACACAGCTGCCACAATTTAAAAATCTTTTTAGCACTCATTCAAAACTATCTCTCACCGTGTAAAGGTGAACATGGGGGATAGTGCTGCCCAGTTACCATAGAAACATGCACCCGGTGCGATCTGACTCATACACTAATGATATTAGCACGAACGAGACCCAGCATGCTCTGGGCCCCAGGTGGTCGATGAGTTTCCTGGTGTAATCTTCTGTAAGGACGCTCCGTGTGGAGCGAATGCATTTTGCTCTCTCGTCTCTGTGGCAATGTGCTCATATTCCTGTCTGATAGCATTTTAATATGCTCCAAACCCTAACCTAACAGTCTGCATACCTCATAGGTTTGTCTTAAGTCTGAAACCATTGATCCTGTGTTGGATACTCCATTGCAACTAATTAAATTTTATTGTAAAAATATTTTCACATGTTTCTGAAGTATGATTTCTACAATACTGCCCAGATGTCACGCATGAACTGTGTTGGCAGTCCTGCATTTCATCAAGGCTGTTACTGTTACCAATATGGAGCTATAGCAATCTGTTTTACCACATTACTTCCAGCAAAGGCTTTTGTCCCTAGAGGTTTTTTTTGTAGATTTTCTATTTTTTATTTTCTCAGCAAAACATTCTCTCTGGGATTTGAGTTAGACAGTAATGTATGCAAAAACACATTATTTATACAAGTGTTTCTAAAATATTTGTATAATTAAATATTGTTATGACTTCTCATACTGACATGTGTTTAGTTACATGCATCAATTAATATATAAATCAAGTTGAGTCCAGCCGCCCCTATTATTATTTTGTTTTCTTATTTCTCTTATCTCTCTTATTTTTTAACCTGCCCTAGCAATTTTCACTGACCCCACTACACAAATATATATAAATGTTATTTTAGCAACATATTTGTATGTGTGAGCAAGAAATCTGTTTATATTTTATATAAATAAATAATAGATAAACTAAAATTATAATATAATAATAAAATAATACATCCTTAACTTAATGGAAACTATAAATTCATAAACAACTGGTAAACCATGTCATTTGATGATTTTCCAAGTCACTCTTCCAATTTTCACAAAGTCTCATCTACGTTAGCCAGGTTATTGCCTTTACCTTGGTGACATATTTGACCTCACAGGGCAAGTGAAGTCCATAAACTGGCCCCAAAACTGACTGTAATTACTCTGTCCAGTCCAACAGGCAACCGGTGAGACTGAATCTGCTGACCTGTCAGGTTAAACCCAGCGGAGAGGATAAGAAGTGCTTTGACCTCATCTCCCGTGAGTAACTACACAAAACCTATGTCCTCTGCCAAACTTCAGAGTACTTCCATCCGTGCCAAGTGCCAGCAAGGCCTCCAGAAGTCTAACTCCATTACACAGGCAGAGACTACTAAGTGCAGTGTTCAGAGGCTGAAGAGCAGTTAACATAATGCACTTCTTCCCCTAATAATCTCTCTCCCTCTTTCCCTGTGCAGATAATCGAACATATCATTTCCAGGCAGAGGATGAACAGGAGTTTGTGATGTAAGTGTGAATGTGTTAGTTCGAGAGTTGATACCATCTGTTATTTCTCTGCTCATGAGTGAGAACAAGATGTGAGTGTATCAGTGCCTCTTTGTGTTAATGAGAAGAATATTCTAGGGCTGTGCTACATATAACAAAAAATATAAGACAGAAAACATATACTACCATCAAGGATTCATCACAAAAGTCACAATAAAGACATTTATGATATTACAAATTATTTCTATTTCAAATAAATCCTGTTCTATTGAACTGTCTATTCCTTAAAGAACCCTAAAAACAATACATCACAGTTTTCACAAAATATTCAGCAGCACAACTGTTGTCAACATTAAGAAATGTTTCTTGAGCACCAAATCATCATATTAGAATGATTTCTGAAGGATCATGTGACACTGAAGACTGGAGTAATGATGCTGAAAATTCAGCTTTGCCCCATGACAGGAATAAATTACATTTTAAAATATATTAAATTAGAAATCGGTTATTTTAAATTGTAATAGTAAATAAATGAAGTCTTGGTGAGCATAAGAGACTTCCAAAAAAATAAGAAATAACTGTAAAAAAAAATAATTAATTACCAGTTTTTGCACTACATGAATAAGGTAACAAAAAAAGTAACACTTTTCATAACCTATGTATTCATATATTTTTACTAAAACATTTTAATATAGAAAAAAACATGCAGAAACTTCTGTGAACATTTTTGAGTGATGCTGCTACTAATCGTTGATTTTTTTTTTTTTAAATAGTTGAGCTGATTCCCAGAAATTAATTACTCTAATGCTGTTTTTGTTATTGAAGTTTAAATTCTGGTCTTTAGTATGCTTAATAGCTAAAAAAAAAAAAAGCTCATGTAAATCATTGTGAGATTCATGTTGCTTATATATTATATTATATTATATTATATTATATTATATTATATTATATTATATTATATTATATTATATTATATTATATTATATATTTTGCTGTGGATTAATAAGCTTGTGTATGTCTGTTGATATTTAAATATCTGTATAGCACATATATTGATGCATAAATATGTGTTTGCGTGCAAATCTGTCTTTATGTGTGTGTGTGTGTGTGTGGTATTTCACATAACTTGTTTCACATTATCACATGCGCATGCCCATCTGTGGTGGTGTGCAAACGATTAATGCATATATATATGTTCATGTGTGATGAGCAGATGGATTTCAGTGCTGACTAACAGCAAGGAAGAGGCTCTGAACATGGCGTTTCGTGGGGAGCAGAGTGCTGGAGATGACAGTTTGGAAGACTTGACCAAAGCCATCATCGAGGATGTGCTGCGCATGCCTGGAAATGAAGTCTGCTGCGACTGTGGAGCACCAGGTTAGCCAAGTTTGTGTGTGAAAGTTTTGTAGCAGTGGCATCTGACACAGTCCCCATTTTATCAATGCAGTGAGGTTTCAAAACAGAGTTTCATAGATTCATGCGCCACCTTGTGGCATAGAGGTGAGTGGCAGGACACAGCGCTCATCGACTACAATATAAACCCAATTTTCTCCCATTTTATCTGCTCTAGAGCCTAAATGGTTATCCACTAACCTCGGCATCCTGACATGCATCGAGTGTTCAGGGATCCACAGGGAAATGGGTGTCCATATTTCACGCATCCAGTCCATGGAACTAGACAAACTCGGCACCTCTGAACTCTTGGTAATGTGAATGTAAATCTTGTAATTTACACTACCGTTTTAGAAGTTTAAGGGTCCGATTTAAAAAAAAATAAATAATAATTTTTAAATAAATTTATACTTTTTTTCAGCTAAGATGCATTAAATTGATTAAAAATTCTAGAAAAAAGAACTGTAATTGTAAACTGTTACAAAACATTTCTAATTCAAATCTAATTCAATAATAAAAATGTTTTTTTTTTTTTCTACTTTCCATTCAACTTTCTAACAAAAAATTATCAGTTTCCACAAAAAAGTAAGCAACACAACTGTTTTCAACATTGATAATAATAAATGTTTCTTGAGCACCAAATCAGCATATTAGAATGATTTCTAAAGGATCTTGTGACACTGAAGACTGGAGTATGATACTGAAAATTCAGCTTTGCCATCACAATAACAAATTAAATATATTAAAATACAAAAGTTAATATTTCACAATATTACAGTTTTTACTGTATTTTTAATCAGCATATTACTGGTTTTACTGTATTTTTGATCAGATAAATTCAGCCTTGGTGAGGATAAGACTTTTTTTTTTATTATTATTGCGGACCCCACATTTTTGCACGGTAGTTTGTGTTATATATAAATTAAAAAGTGTTGACTTTTTAACATAATCTCTTTGGTGAGTGTATTACTAAATTATAGGTATGCTATGATCTGTTAACATGCTAGTTACTCACAGCCGATTGCAATCTTTCCACAGCTGGCTAAGAATGTGGGTAACAGTAGTTTTAATGAAATTTTAGAAGGGAATCTGCCGAGCCCTTCACCAAAGCCAACACCATCAAGTGACATGTGAGTACCGGCTTACCTAGCATACATTAACAACTGTAGATAGTACTACAGACTTTAACTATTGGAATGACCCTTTCTTTAGTAGTTAATACACTAATTCATATGTTAAGCAGTATGTGCTTTTTGAAATGAACTATTTTAGGACCGAGAGGAAGGAGTACATAAACACAAAGTACGTGGAGCACAGGTTTGCTCGGCGGACAGCCACTACAGCCACAGCCAGACAGGGCGACTTGTACGAGGCCGTGAGAACTCGAGACCTGATGGCTCTGATTCAGCTCTATGCAGATGGAGTGGAGCTAATGGATCCATTTCCAGAAGCAGGACGGGTATTGATCTTTGACTAATAGTTTGTCATAGATTAACTGATTTATATGCTGCTTTTTTAGAGAAGTATAGTCATTTATTTCTCAGAGTGTATATGAACTGACCTCAGGTCAGATGAGAAGTGTGGTCCCCAAGGGTTTGTCAGTACTCATTAATATTTAAATGAATGCAAATATTTCTTAGTAATGTTGTCCTGATTCTGGTACTGAATTACTGTCGACAGGACCCGGGAGAGACAGCGCTGCACTTTGCTGTGCGGATGTCAGACCAGACCTCGCTGCACCTGGTGGACTTTCTTGTCCAAAACAGGTAACGGACAGAACATTCTGTAGTGTGTATTAGTCCACTGATGCTCATTAGGAGAGAATTAAGCTGCAAGATGTTAAATATGGATCTGTGTGTGCAGTGGAACTCCAGACAGACAGACGGAGAGTGGAAACACTGCGCTCCATTACTGCTGCACATATGAGAAGTCAGAGTGTCTCAAACTGCTGCTCAGGGGAAAACCATCTATTGACCTGGGTAAGTGGGTTATCTGTGGCAATGGTGTTTCAACAGAGACAACATCTGGAGTTATTTCAAAATAAATAAAGGCAGATGATTGTTGACATTTATCTAAAGTTCAAATTCTACAATAGCAATTACATTGCTGTAAATAAACATTTTAATAAATGATAGAAGTCTGATAATTTGTAATATAATACTTTGTTGTTTAAACCTTAATGCATGGCTATGTGAATTTATTAACATATACTTCCTTTATTTAGATTCTATATTAATTTGTTGATTAAGTTTTAAGATTAAGTTGATTAAATGCAGTATTCATAATATATATAAAGACACATGACCGTATTCATTTAATAAAAAAAAAATACAGTAAATTATTAAAAATATTTAACAAAAAAAAAAAAATCCTGTAATGGCAATTAAATGAAAGTATTAGTTTCTTAAAAAAAAAAAAATCTTACTGACACCAAACCTATGTATAATCACTCTAACATTTCATATAAAGTCATAACATGATTGCAAGAGATTATTGGATATTTTACAGAGGTTTAAAAACCTCTGTAAATACAGGCCTCTGGAACCCACATGCCGGTCTGAATGCTTAGAGGCTCATCTTCCAACGAGTTTCATTCCTCAAATTCTTTTCATTTCTACTGAATAATACACAGGTGTCACCACACCTAACCTGGAGGCTTTTATTTTTGCGTCTTGCTTAGTTTTAAAATATGTCATTTTTCCATAGTAGTAGCAAGGCTGTACCTATGTGCTTTATGTGTTTTATTTCAGTTAATCAAAATGGGGAGACAGCTTTGGACATTGCCAGACGAATGAAAAATGCACAGTGTGAAGAGCTAGTGAGTGTGATACTTTATATTCGATGCTTAATTTCTGTGTTGCTGACACTTTGGTAATTACAGAAGAATTTTGCCATTCAACCACCTGCAATTTCACTATACAGTCATGTAATTGTTCAAAACATGACCTTTATTTTCTGGCATTAATGTCAGAGAGGAGACGTGTATTATGTTAATGGCTTTGTGATTGGTTGTGCAGCTGATGGAGGCAGCAGCTGGGAGGTTTAATCCTCACGTGCATGTGGAGTATGAGTGGAATCTGCGGCTGGAGGAGATTGACGAGAGTGACGATGACCTAGATGACAAGGTTTGTGCGCCCACCTTTTGCTTTGTCCAAAATCTCCCTATACTAGAGATCCACTAACTCTCCCTCTTCATGCACCTGTAATAAGCTTATGTATTATGAGTAATTTTGTAGGTAACTGATTACTTGTTGCTGGAAACTTCACACCTGGTTAGAACATGGTGCAACACTTAAAGGGTTAGTTCACCCAAAAATGTAAATCTTGTCATCATTTACTCATCCTCATGTTGTTCCAAACCTGTAAGACTTTCTTTCATCTTCAGAACACAAATGAAGATCTTTTTGATGAAATCTGAGAGTTTTCTGCTCTCTCAATTGACAGTTATGCAACTACCACTTTGATGCTTCAAAAAGTTCATAAAGAGATCGTAAAACTAATCCATATGAATTGAGCTGTGTAGATAAAATTTTCTGAAGAGACTCAGTCTCTTCATATGATTAACAGATTTATTTTAGGCTTTTATTCACATTTAAATATAAACAGAAGCTCACCCGTAACTGCTTGACGTGCGAGAACAAACCTCATTGGTTCTTGTGGAAGCTCAAACGTGCTGTGTAACACGAGAACAAACCTCATTGGTTCTCACACGTGAAGCGAACATGCTTGAGCTTCCGTTTACCACAACTTATGTGTGAGTTGATGAATGTTTATATGTGAATACAAGCCTAAATTCAATCTGTTCATCATATAAAGCGATCGTGTCTCTAAACTAAACTAAACAACACCTAAACTGAACTAAACTACTAAACTGCTCAATTCAAATGGATTATTTTTATGAACTCTTTATGAACTTTTTGAAGTGTCAAAGTTGTGTAGCTGTCAACGGAAGGATAGAAGGTCTCAGATTTCATCAAAAAGATCATAATTTGTGTTCCGAATATAGAAGTCTTACAGGTTTGGAACAATATGAGAGTGAGTAAATGATGACAGAATTTTAATTTTGGGATGAACAAATTTGCTAAATTGTATTATGTTTTATTCACAAAAGTTATATATTTTGTAATTGTATCAAACTAAGCTAATGTACAGGTTTCTTAAAAAAAACAATATGCTATTTAAAAAAAAGCCAATCTTACCCAGAGTTTACATAGAAAACAAAAAGTATATTACTGCCATTAGGGTAATGCACAAATAAAAATTGTGATAACTGAAGTCTATATAAGAATCTATATAATGGTTGTCACATTAGGAAAATGCTCTTAGTCCACTGTGCGAACAAAACTCTCTTGCCGCTCAGAAGCAAAACGATTTGATAAGTGACCAAGTTCCTTGTAGCGCTTTAAATAGCGCATTTTATGCCATCATAAAAGTGGAACCCTTATCTGCAAAGATACATGACTCGTGAAATGAGAACCGAAATCAAAATATTACCACACTTGGATGTGCCTGAAAGCACACACCACCTCAACGCCACGTTTACACAGTGCCACCTAATGCATTCACTTGTAATTGCAAGGTTTTGGAGAGGCTGTGGACTAGTCTCAAAATCAAGTGATGTGTAATATTTTTCCATCTCCAGCCCAGTCCGGTAAAGAAGGAGCGTTCTCCCCGACCTCAGAGCTTCTGTCATTCCTCAAGCGTGTCCCCTCAGGAGAAGCTGTCTCTGCCGGGGTATTTAGGACACAGGGACAAACAGAGACTCTCCTACGGAGCCTTTGCCAACCCTGTCTACAGCACCTCCACCGAAACACCTGCATCTCCGGTATCAGAGGGGCCCACAATAGCCAGCAAGACCACTGGGAAAGGTATACATGCCTTTATGCATGACGCTGCAGATAAAAAAAAGAGCAGCCCATGTAGCAGGAAAGGTAAAACATGATGATAGATTGAATCGTTTGCATGTACTGTTCTTTACATTAACTCTAATTGCGGGGGGAGGTATAATGTGCAATCGGTTGAGGCTGACCCTTAGTGATTGTAAAACATCCTCTCACACCACAACCACTGTTTGCTTGCAAACTGAACTGGAATGTGGAACCTTTGGCTGTCGTTTTATCTAATCAGTTATCAGCCGGCCCGCACCTGCATTCTGCGACCATGTTAGCTGTCGTTTTCTTGATTATTTTGGTTGTGCTTTTGGAAATCACTTTACACTCATCACTCCTGACATGATGGGAGTGTTGTCTTTGCCCTTGTGCTCCGGTGCGTTCGGGCCTCACTTGCTTCTCGACCAATCACGTCATCTCGTCACTCTTTCAGCTCCGTCCTCTGGACCGCCCACCTCCCTGCCGCTGGGATCGCAATCGAGTGCAGGAGGCAGCTCCACTCTGTCTAAGAAGAGAGCGCCTCCTCCACCTCCCGGACACAAGCGCACCCACTCAGACCCCCCCAGCCCCGTACTGCAGGGCCCGCAGAGCAAAGGTGCGTCCAGGTGGCAACACCTCTGTTTTGTGATTGCAGAAACAAAAGTTTTTTGCCAGCACCTCTGAAAAATTCTTGTAATTTTCTTGTCTTGTTGCTCATAGTGGTGGTGGTGTTGGTGTGAAATGGGTGGGTAGGAATTCTCAGCCTGACCTCAAATGGCCATTACATAATAAAATGATATTCTGAATAATTGATTTAGAGATCTTGTTCTTGAGTGTGTTAATAATCAAAGACCGAGAGCTTGCTGAGAGGATGCCTGACATATCAAACACCCAAAAATATTAATACAACTAGCACTTAATGTTACATTTTCTTCAGCATTCTTCTCTTTCCTCACCCCCCAATGAGAGTTAAAGCGTTTTTTCTTAGTAATTAGCTTATGGCAGCTTTCTTTTTGTGAGCTGAGCTTTGCGATTTAATAATTATCATGTATTTTGTTTGTGTTGTTGCATTGTTTTAAATTAAAATATCCTATTAAATTGTTAAAGGTAAAATGTGTAATGTGTTCTATTAGCTTCACCTAACAGAACAACTCAAATAAAAATGGTGATTAAAATTAGTTAATTATTACGATTAGACAAAATATAAATTTAAGAATTGTTCAAAATTATAACAGTGTTTTATCAACATTAATTCTTTTTTTTTTTTAAATCTCTGGACACCAAAAGTCTACTGTATTTATAAAAAGTGACCATTTTCAAACTGGTTTCCCCAAACACTATTTCATTGGTAGGATAAACAAATAGTTGGCCCCAAACTCATGCCATTGGTTGAGATAATTGGGCTGGTGAAGATCTAATAGTGCCACAGAGCCACAGTTTTATTTGAATTATTTTTTCAGAGAAATCAACCTTCTTTTAGTTGCCTTGGCATATTAAAGTTTAATAAATTGCAAAAAAAAAAACATTGTCTTCATTTACTCACCCTCATGTCATTCCAAACCCATAAGACTTTCGTTCATCTTTTAAGTACAAATGAAGATATTTTAAATGAAATCTGAGAGATATTGGTCCATCCATTAACAGCCCATGCAACAACCACTTTGACACTTTAAAAAGTCCATAAAGAGATCATAAATCTAATCCATAAGAATTGAGCGGTTTAGTCCAAATTTTATGAAGAGACACGATCGCTTTATATGATGAACAGAACTTTCTCTTCATGAACATTTTGAAGTGTCAAAGTGGTGGTTGCGTGGACTGTCAATGGAGGGACCCGGAATCTCTCAGATTTAATTTAAAATCTCTTCATTTGTGTTTTGAAGATGAACAAAAGTCTTACAGGTTTGTAATGACATGAGAGTGAGTAAATTACAGAATTTACATTTTTGGGTGAACTAAGCTGCGATTTGAGAAAATATTTTAACATAAAAAAAATGTCTTGGTGACATCAATGAAGGTCCCTGGGACATAAAAACAAAGAGTGTAAGACATAGCCAAAGCTCTTAATGAAATATGGGGAATTCAAAACTGCTTTAAACCTCTTCCCCCTTTTTATTTTGAACCTCATAGGAAGTGAGTCTACACCTCCTTCTGCGAATCGGACATCCCCGGCCAATAAGTTTGAGGGAATTCAGCAGCAGCAAAGGTGTTGCACCACACTGACATTTAGACATTGAAAAGTCCTGTATTGCACAAAAAAAACATTTGTGCATTTTACAGTGTGTGTAATAGATCTTAACTGAAAACAAAACATTTATACCGTTAAAATGTTCATGTTATCTTCATAAATCCATCATGAAGTTTTTTTTTCTAGTCTGTTATAGAGAAATTAATCACAGGACCTTTTTGATTTCAGCACTACTTCTATGAACACAAAAGCAGCATTTGGCCCACGAGTTCTTCCCAAACTACCTCAAAAAGGTGCTTTTAACATGGCATTAAATACAACGGATTTACTTCAATTTCTAATTTTTACCTTTACGTTGACCTGCCCCATGTCTTACTCTTTCAGTGGCACTACGAAAGATTGACACAATCCACCTCCCCTCAATGGACAAGTCTGGTCCTGATGTGCTGCAGAAACCCCCACATGCCCAGGACACGCCTCACACCAGAGCTTCAGATACAATAACCAGACCCACTGAGCCTCCACCTAAAATCCCACAACCTGCAGAACGCTCCCAGCCCCTGGAGGTGCCACAGAAACCTCACATCTCAGACCTTCCCCCTAAACCGCAACTGTCTGATCTTCCCCCGAAACCACAATTGTCGGATTTACCCCCAAAACCTCAGCTTTCTGACCTGCCCCCGAAACCACAGCTTAAGGATCTTCCCCCTAAGCCGCAGCTCTCTGACCTCCCATCCAAGCCTACGATGTCTCCAGCAGCTGAGACCGCACAGAGGCAAACGACACAGGAGGAAACCAGCCCGAAGCCCCAGCTGACGGAGGTGCAGTCATCCAGTCAGCAGGAGGAGCTCTCTCCCAGACAGGCCAGTGAGGACACTAATGGTGCGCCTGCGGGAGCTGTGGAGATGCCTGTCCCGATGCCACGGAAAATAAACACAGTAGTGAGTGAAAGATATTTTAGAGAGTGTTATATATGTACAGTGGACCCCAAAAGTGCACAAATAATTTTTCCCCCTCATTTCATGACCTATATCTATTGTTTTATCATTTTAAACCTAACAAAAAAAAAAATTGGGGAAAATATTAAGCTTAAAAAGTGCACTTGGTTTATTTATTATTTTATTATTAATAAAAAAAATACACTTATTTATAATTATAACACTCATTAGAAAATATCAATAGGTGTAACACTAAAATAACTGAGGATCATCTCTCTGCAGGCAAAGAGCAAAATTAGGCGTGTGAAAACCATCTATGATTGCCAAGCAGATAATGATGATGAGTTGACTTTTGTGGAGGGGGAGGTTATAATTGTTACAGGAGAGGAAGACCAGGAGTGGTGGGTGAGTAAATCTGTGCCGTGTGCTTGCTACTAGTATTGTTAATACAGTTTTAGGGCATATTGTCACATTCATCAACCTGCCTTTTTTACAGATCGGGCACATAGAGGGGCAGCCTGAAAGGAAAGGGGCCTTCCCAATGTCCTTTGTGCACATTCTTTCAGACTGACAGCGTATAAGCGGTGGCCGAGAGGCTTTCTAACTAGCACAAGCTCCGCTCTCTCTCTCTCTCATTCTCTCTAGCCTCACACTGGACTGTGGGCATTGCCTCTGTACATAGCTGCTGAAACC
This sequence comes from Squalius cephalus, assembly GCF_949319135.1. NCBI lineage: Eukaryota > Metazoa > Chordata > Actinopteri > Cypriniformes > Leuciscidae > Squalius > Squalius cephalus. Next base: position 30,763,459 of record NC_137128.1, on the reverse strand, counting down.
CAAACGGTCTCCAAACAAACGTAACATGAAGAATCAAACCCATGCTCCCTTAATCCTCAAGGGTGAAATGTGTAAACTATGTGTTGTTCATAAACTGTGTTATCCTGCCTACCAGTATTATCGTAGCCATGGCAGACCCAGCATGCCATACTGGGTTTGCAGTAGCTATACTTGGAAATCTAGCACTTAACATGTATGCTGTAACTTTGTGTATGTGTACACATATAGAAATTATGTAAGTCCATTTAAAGTGTGTCTTTGTACATACATATGCACAGATGTAAGTGTATATTTATGTACGTATGTATAATGTACAAGTGTGCAAATGTATGTTAACCCTGCTTGCTTATGGAGCCAGAGTGACTCTAGACATTTTAGTGTACTGTTTTAAAAGAAAAAAAAAAGATCATCTCTTAAATTTTTGGATGGCATAAGTGATAAGTGAGAATACAATAACATACCAGTGTTTAAAGTCCCAGCATAGTGGCATGCTGGTCAGGGATCAAAACCAAAATGTAAAGGTTTAAACATCTCATCTGCTATACATAGACGATCAAAATTGCCATTCATTCCGTTTGCATTACTCACACAAAAAAGAAGCCAGAAATCTTTATTCTGAACGCTTCAATGAGTAGGAGACCAATTTACAGCCCTTGAAAATTGCTGGTGTAATGTTACCACTTTGTACCCATATTCTCTCCATGCCAGTATGTTCATATGGTGGCTGTAGCCAAGAACGTCACTACATATAACCAGTTATAATTTAAGAATAAATCGCTGAAAAGCTCATATCGATCAAATATTTCAGTGTCTATGGTGGTTACGGCCTTGGTCGCATCTGTGGGAATGCTTCATTTCTTCCCCATTGTTGTTTAACGCCAAATCTGACAAAACTAATGCCTCAGCTCTGGGAAAGTGTCCTTGTCGATATTGTTTATTAGATCATACAATAACCTACCTTATCCATCTGGTCTCATGCATAAATTATAAAGCTTCTCTCATACATGGATACGACTGGTCAAACATTGTTGGCTTTGTATAAAAATGGACATATGTTGAGCAGAACACAATCTGTTAAAGGTTGCTTAGAGTGAGTTTTATTGTTTGCTTACAGTGACTGTGGAATGTGGTTTGTTTTGGTTTGTTTTGTTCATTTAAGTTGAATTAAACTGCAAGGGGACCCGGCAGTGAGTGACTGACTCGGTATGACTCAGAATGAACTAAAGCTGCCTCTTTCTCGTTACCCTATCAGGGAGACCAGCATTCACTCTTGGTTTTTAACTGTTGTTGTATTAATGATAGACGATGTATTAATGAATGCCACCTGTACTATATTTGATGATGATAGTATTTGACATTTATAGGGCTAAAGTGTTTCAGCATGGAGAGGAATGGACCCTTCAAGTGTAGTTTATTATGGGTTTTGTTCCTCTGTTTTAGGTCATGTTACATTAAAATAATTTTAACTAAAGGATAAAAAAACAAGAATTCAGCACAAAGAACATCTCTGCTCAACGAACAAGACAAAACGACTCCGAGATTGTGGTATAAAGTTGCCGATGCACCGTTCCCGGACTGTTTTGTTTAGACCCCTATGATGAGCCCACTGTTGGACAATGTCTGTCTGTTTAGATGTTCAATCCAGCACAACTCCATATGATGGATTCTTGTGTTTGCTAATACTGTAGCACACTGAAGTCTGGAAACAGTCCAAAGGACAACGTCACATCTACGTGATTAAACTGGATTCAGTCCTAATGTTACATTTAGGATGAATTTTTGCCACTCTCTTCCTTTTTTTTGTGTCTGTTTGCTGCACTGTAAGTTCAGTCAGAAAGAAAATCAAACTTGGCTATCAAGTCTTCAAATAAAGTCTTTAAGTTGAAACCATGTAGTCTCGATGTAATTTTTTATTATTATTAAAACTGGGTTATTTTATATGCTTAAGGGTCAGTCTTGAAAAGTGCTGACTTTCTGACTGATTTTCTCTCTGATAAAAGCTCATGGTATTAATTAACAACTTTTAATGTGGTAGAAAACACTGAACATTTGAAAAGCCTATTTTTCCTCTGAACTTTGCTTGGAAGTGGTATTCATTTTTGATATTATTCATTTACCTCTTTCCATGCGGAAAATCAGCCTGTTGTGGATCGGGCTAAGGTCTAATAATGTATTAATTGTTTTTACTCAATTTGTGTGTTAACACACAACTTTACCCAATTTGTGACAATACAGTGCAAAAGAACTAGAGCATTTTCATTACAATCAACGTTCGCTGCTTCATTTGTCGTTTTGCTCGCGCTTGTAGATGTCTGAGTGCCTCAGTGTATAAAATAATAAAACGTAGCCTATAAGTGAAAGCAAAATCGTCCAAATACATTGAGAACGCAACAGGCATAGCAAAACTAGTCTGCTTCCTTCCTCTCTCGAAATCAATTCCTTTTATAGATGTAGGCTGAGCCTCTTCAGCGCTCCCATAGTCTACTCGAGCTCAACCTGCGCGTCAAACCCAACACTTCTGATTGGCCAATCCGGAAAATGTAGACACACGCCACATCTTCACAATGATCCGCTGAGCAGGGTGTTCTTCAGCGTTTCCCTATATTTACTTTTCACTGAATTGACTGGAAATTGAGGTAAGAATCATGGATTAAGATGCATTACCTTTCCACTATGCAACCTGACACCAGTCGCGAGAGAACGTTTGTTTCCTTCAGCGCTCAGGTGAGATGAGAGGCTACTAAAGACAACCTGAGTGTACAAATCACTCAAACTAAGCTCAAAGAAAGATCAATCATACTTTAAATTCAAGTTTAAAGATTTTAAATGAATCATATCAAGCTTTTACATTACTTTACTAAGTATGTTGGGAAACAAAGCGTTTGACCACTTTTAATTTCACTTGACTTGACGTATTCTTTGTAATGGACGATGATTACAGATATGGCTTTGAATTTTGTGCCTGTATTGTGTTTTACGTGTATTGTGCGTATTTGTCTGCTGCTGAGCAGAAAAAATAGTGGATTTTATGACAAAAACCGAGACTATTCTTGTGAACAAAAGCAATGGTGCGAGTTTTCAGACTTCCTCTGTGTTCAAATAGATCATGCCACTTCCTGATTTTGTTTATTCAAAACACGCATTTCAACGCACAGTAAGTTCCTACATTTTCACTGTCATAGAGCTACAGGTCCAAATCTAGATTATTCGATGTAGCCTACGGATAACCATTTATTTTGCAATTGCTTATGGCTGTTTATTGAAACAATTGTTAGTCCTTGTAACGTTCAATAATAAAAATGTTAATATGACAATTGCGCGGTTCATTCAAAGTATAACCAATAAAAAGGGTTCCCACTCTTTTAGGCCAATAAATTCCCATAACTTTACATGACCTTTCTAGATATTTGTGATTGACCGTTTTAGATATTTGTGACTTTACACGTTTTACTAAGCAAGCTATAGGCTACAGAAAAAAAATATCTAGCTGATGTAATAATTTAGTAGATAAGCCAATAATTGTTTTAACCCCCCTTTCTCTTTTACAGGTAGGCTACAAGTTCACATAGGTAACTTATCTATTTAATGTTTTGTTTAATGTAATTTATGTAATTTATGCTTAACCACTATTTAGATAGAGGTTAAGCATAGGCTACATTTATTTTTATTCATTACTCGTTATTATTGTGTCACAAGCAAAGATTATTAAAAGACATTTCTGGATATTGGTCATCAGACATTAAACATAATAATCAGTGAAGGGATGCACCGATATAAAAAAAAAATGTCGATACGATAACCGATAATTTGTTATATTTGAAAGCAGATAACCAATATAATGGCTGATAAATCAAAATCCAAATTTTAAAAAATTGTTGAGAGCCTGATTACAAAAACAAACGGTTTACTATTAAAAGCCATGTCCCAAGCACACAATTATAATGTTCTCATTTAAACTTTATGTAGCCTATGACAGACTTGCTCTGCTCATGTTGCACTTAACTGTATTTTACTTTTTTGAAGTGATTCTAATCATATTTTAAGCAGGTCAAAACCATCATGGCGGACAGTGCGCATTGATGTGTCTCAGCTGAAGGAAATAATCCATTATTTATCAGCTTTAATATATCGGCCAAATTTTCTTATCGGGCCGATAACAATAACATTAAAAAGGACATACTGTACCATCGGCCAATACCGACATGGTGGCCGATATATCGTGCATCCCTAAATTAGCGTAATTAAAAAAAACAAAAAAAACAATAGTGGACGTTCACTTTATTTTAGAGCAGAGCATTACTAGAAACATTATATATTAACTATAAAAATGTATCATAGGGACCCTTAATAAATCCACAGAAACTACTTTTTACATATAAGCAAATTCTTTTTTGTTTGTTTGTTGTTCATGTGTGAATCCATTAGCTCATTTGTTCAATGTCATTGTCCTCCTCCACGGGAAGTGTTTGTGATGTGCAAAGGCCACAGGTTTTAATTAAGAACATGAACTATAAATACTGACACAGCAGCAATGGTTCAGATTCCAGACACCAAGACGTGCAGATGTCCAGACTAGGTTATGGCAGATAACATCATTTATAAAAGCTTAATATAAACTATATTGTTACATGTTTTAAGTGAATATTTAAACTTGGCATGTATTCCCCCGATTCGACAGTCAAGGCTTAAGCTAGTCTCAGACTTAAATGCATGTTTGAGCTGTCTTAACTGAAAGCAATTTGCACTGGCAAATCTTAAAATATGTCACTGCCCATTGTTTTGTCTCAAGATGCACACCAGTAATGTTTTTTTTTTTGTAAGGCACGTTTATAAAAGCTACTTAAATGCCCTAATTGAACCAAGGCCCGCCTAACCCTGGCTTAGTCTAAGCACTATCTGTGAAACCGAGCCATTATGTGTTATGTAAAAGGGGAAAAGATCAAAAACGTGTTTGTTCATTGTAATTATTAACTAAAGGCTAATACTGATGGACTGCTTAAATAGCAGTGTTGCCACCTGCACATCTCTAATCACTGTAAGATGCTGACCAATCGCATCTGCTCTCTGCAAACAGCTACTTTGTGATGCTATTGTGCTGTGAGATGTCGCGCTGTGATTGGTTTTCGGGGATTAGCGGAGCATTCCTGTACTGCAGGGTTTGTGCAGTGGCACTTTACATGCCCTTAAGGCATGTGTGACTAACTGAAGCAGTACATGCAGAAGCTGTATGTTAAATAATGTGCTCCATGTTTACAGTGAGCTTATACTATCTTGTGAGCTTATACTAACTAGCTTTCAGTTTGAGATGTAGCCTATTGTGAAGGAGGTTGCCCTTTTTGAATGTTGGTTCAATTTCCTGGTTATGCTTTGTGGTAGGACAGGCTCGTTTTATCTGTCTTCACAGTCAAACAAATCAACAGCAAGTTGACACCTTTTTGTGGTCGAACTCTCTTTAAAAATGCTTCAGCATATTTTTGCACTGTACTGTAATGGCTGCAGCAAATACATTCACATGGCCAGCTTATTTCCATTGCTGTCCTAAGATGAAAAAAAGCTAGAAGTAAATAGATCTTGTTCTTTTCAGTTTCAAGTATTATTTGGAATTTCAACTTTATTTCTCACAGGATCACATTTGAAATAGTATCCGTTCCCTCAGGTCGTGCTGTGGTAAAAGTGCAAAAATGATCTTTAGACACTGTCTGAGAACAACAGCATGCGTATTTTTCAGCAGTACATGCGCAAAAAATCAAAAAGCACAGGAGAGAACAGAAACACCTGTGCTGTCATGCCTAAGGAAGCGTGTTCTTACAGGCCCGATAGCTGCGGCTCACATTAGGTTTCTCGTGTTCCTGCCTGTGGCATTTTTCCATGCTGCTTGTTTTTTCTTTTTTTTTTTTTTTTTTGGAAGAGGTATAGAGAAGTGAATCCAGCATTTCAGTAGCATGCAGAAGTTATGTTAGTGAGCGCAAGAAAGCATTTGAGAGAGCAAGAAGTTGTTCATGATGGCATGTTTGACCTTCTTAACTATGGATTTATGGATTTATTTTTGAATGTTTTTTTAATGGTTTGTTTCAGATTTGTCTTTCCATAGTGTCAATTTCATGAATCTTGGATTCAATTTGAAATTGTCCCTTCTATATTGTTAAAGGGGTGGTTGATTGATTATGATTTCACTTTTTTAACTTTAGTTGGTGTGTAATGTTGCTGTTTGAGCATAAACAACATCTGCAAAGTTACAACGCTCAAAGTTCAAAGCAAAGGGAGATATTTTATTTTACAGAAATCGCTTTTTAAGGACTACAACAAACGACTGATAGGGACTACACAAGCTTCCTTCCGGGTTACTGACATCATGAACCCTAAAATTGACATAACCCACCCCGGGAATACTCAACAAAGGGGGTGAGTCCACGAGAAGAGGAAGAGTTGTTGTAGTAGAGCACATTTGTGAGTCTGCTCAAGCTGTCGCATCCGTCTTTTCACATTTATTACAATACAGTACGTAACACAAATGCAATAGCATGTCACTCTGTAGGCATCTTACAACAGTTCCCACACAAGCGATTTATAGATTATCATGACAGAATATGCCAAAGACTTAAAATAAATTCATCAACTAACCATTCAGAAACGTCCTGTTGCATTCTACATGTTGTCACTTCTTCTTTAGTTTGTCGTCATTGTCCGACTCCTGTCTGAACATAAAAGACAGAACAGTATCTGACATTTTAGTGCGTGTCTGCAAGCTGCTAAGGACATGAGCTGTTGTAGCTCCGCCCTCTTCTTGAAAGGGGGCCGGGAGCAGCAGCTCATTTGTATTTAAAGGGACAAGCACAAAACGACGTGTTTTTGCTCACCCTCAAAAGGGACAATTTTAACATATAAAAACTTATCTGTGGGGTATTTTGAGCTTAAACTTCACATACACACTCTGAGGACATCAGAGACTTATTTTACATCTTGTAAAAAGGGGCATTATACCAACCCTTTAAACTAAACTGACCCAATCATGACATCCTAACAGTGAATAGTCGGTCTTGCATGTGAGAATGATGTTGTGCAATCAACATTATGCAGCAAACTGTCCCTCTTAGTTCAGGAGGAACATATACATAACAAGCAAATGATACACAGAGTTTCGATACATATCGGTTTCAAACATTATTCCCTACATGAATCTTCTGATTCACCAACATAATCTCATAGCAATTCATTACTATTTCAGGTTGGGGTGAGAGGTGGGACTTTATGCTTACTTTTTTCTTCATACATTTTTGTCTGGCTCACAAACTTGCCACCTCGTAAATAGTTAAGTTTTCTCATGAGATCAGGTGGGACTCATCCTGGAGTTGACAAGGGATTGCAACTGCCTTCCCCTGTGAGATTTAATGCTAAATGTAATCTGTAAATCTAAATAGTAAAGGTGCAAAATAGCCTGAAGCTGAAAACTCAGTATAAGTGCAAAAATTCATGGTCAATGGCTGGCAGTTGAGAATTCATTGTTTCTGCATCAGTGTCACTTAATGCTGCTTTGGTGTTGTTTTTTAAACCAGAGGTGTCAAACCATAATTTCTGCATCTTATTATCACCCCTAAAGAGGAGGAAGGCACTCGTTTAAATTGAATTTAAAAAAAAAAAAAAGGGATGTTCATAAAATGCTTGGTCTGGTCAGAGCCTTGGCTTAGTGGCTTAGCAATTTTATATATAACATATTTGATTAAAAAATAATGTTAACATTTGTTTATACCGTCAATAAAATGGCACAAACAGTCATTTCTTGATCCTGCTAAAAAGGAAAAATTGTAGGTTTAGACAACATGAATTGTGAAGTTGTATTAAGAGACAACTTAATATTTAACTCGTCTCAAGTTAAATCAACATTTTAAGTTGTGATGATAGCTAATTGCACCAGTAATTTTTACAGTAGTGGCTAAACAAGGTAATCTAATACAAGTATGAAGTCTATAAACATTTAAAATTCAAGGCGTTTTAAACTTTTTCCAAAACTTTTGTACGAGGATTTAAGTCAGCATTTAAAGTTTTGACAAATGTTCCTTTTGAAATTGAAAATTACAGTGTATTTGAATTAATTTAGAATTTACAGTGCGTTCTCAATTGAAAATGGTGCATAACCCTGAATTAAAGCTAGCAAGGTGACAAAACCTGTCATAGCTACGAATGTCCACCAGGAGGCAATAAAACCCTTCAATTTCTAGTGTCTGTACACAGATACTGTAACCTACCTATTATGAAGTAGATATGAAAGGAAAGAATTTCTGTAGCTTTTTCAAGGTCAAATCAGCTTGACACATATCTTAATCCCATTTTTAAAGTGAAAACAATATCATGTGTTGGGTCATATTAGCTTTACATTTAAAGGTTGTCATGAGTGTAGTGGATGTGAAAATTCTCTCTGTCGGTTCATTGACACCTCTGTGTGTTTCAGAATGATGGGGAAGAGGAGATTCACGGGCAACGTGGGTTTCATTTTTAGGTTCATGTAAAGTTCAGCTGTGCTGCCAACACAAGTTAATCAGAGATTTTGTACAGCTGTAGATCTAAATAACATCATCTGCTCTACAGCAATATGGGGCAATAACAGAAAAATCACCAAAAAATATTGTCAGAAATATTGTTTCATAGCAGACAGATTCTTAAGAAATGTGTCATAGCTAATATACCAAACGTTTATTTGTTCAAATCTGGGTGTCCTGTGGTATTTCGAGGGTCTAAATGAAGAGTGCAGATGTCCGAATTTCCGTCATGCGGCGGAAGGAGTGATCGCTATTTCTCACTGACTCATGCCTGACGCTCCCCAGCCCCGTTACAGCTGGCCAGCCATGCATGCTTGTGTCCATGTGTAGTAGACTATCTGTCTGTCTGTCTGTCTGTCCAGCACACGCGCCTGTGTCTCTCTTTCCCTCGTGAGGGTAGGAAATCAAGCTCTGGCGGTGGGCTGACACCTAATCAGAGAACAGTGCCTTTCTGAACAAATAATGGATATAGTCTATTGATATAGTATTAGTAATATTATATAATATTATCATTTATATATTAATAATATTGTATTATTATTTACAATAAAATATATAATTTATAATTTCAATACGCTCACACATATATATATACATCTATATAACATTTTTAATTTAATTCATTACAAAAATAGAATGATGTATTTATTATCATCCTAATAAGTGACAGTAATGACGACTGTTAGTGTAAATAATTTCATTTGAAATTTGTATTTGTGTGTGTGTGAGAAATTCAATATATTTAATCATAAATATAATGATTATATTTTCTATATGTTTTTTTCTATATAATTCATATACAATATATCACAAATATATATTTATTATAATTACCTATTTATTTATTATCATTATAATTAGTGACGGTAATAAAGATAGTGTTAGTGTTATAAATTTCATGTGCTATTTATATTAATATAATATATAATTAAATTAGAAAATTATAAATAATTGACAGAATATTGAATTTTATTATATATAACATTATATTACATTTATTATTATCACAATAAGTGTTATTAATTAATTAAGTTGATATAATGTAAGGTAATTAAGCTTATAATGAAAGGGACAGACTCTGTGTGGCCAAAGGCGTGCGTGTGTATGAGTGTTAGCCGTGTCTGCCGAGGGCAACCCGCAGCGTATCTGCCCGTGTCTTTCTATGCCAGGGTTAATGTTAACCCAGTGTGACGTGGCACGGCTGGAATCTGGGTCAAGAGGAGCGCTATCTGTGCTCTCTGCACTGCCGCAGCAGACCGCCTCAGACTGCAGAGCCTCCCCTCACACACGTGACTTCCTCCCCGCTCTCTGTCGTATAAAGAGGGAGAGGGGAGGAAACGGGCGGGGTCATATTCTTCTCTGGTTGGGTGATAGTAGTAGTAGTAGTAGAGGCAAAAGCACGTGGAGGCGAATGCTGCAGTGGGAGGAAGCAGCCCATTAATGCAGTGAGCACACCTATAATCGAAATCTCTCTCTCTCTCTCTCTCTCTCTCTCTCTCTCTCTCTCTCTCTCTCTCTCTCTCTCTCTCTCTCTCTCTCTCTCTCAGACCAGCAAAAACTGAGATAGCTACACATTCTTCTAATAGGATTTGGGATTTTACTCCTCCTCACTCAGATCATCACCTAATTTAAATTTGGAAGTATATGATTGTATTTCGCCCCACTTCAGATGTAGGCCTACTAATTTACTATTTACATACCTCTTAAGTTTTGTAGTCACAATAAAAAAAATTTTTTTTGCTCTTATTAATGCTGTTCAAATTAATTTTGTAAATAGTTTTGGTAATGTTGGTAATGAACTAATTTCATTCATGATTTATAAATGAATATGTAACCATGAATTATTATACATAATGATATGATCATCAATTCATTTCATCTAGCAGTTTTTAAAAGCTTTCCTAGAACACCCTACCCTTCTTAGTAAAAAGGTTTTGCTTTAATAGTTTGTTGAACTTGAATGTATCTTAGAACTTAATTAAATGACATTTGTAAACATTTAAGAAAGCTTGCGAGGTTTACTTTATCAAACTGTTCCACTTTTGTGTCCAAATTAGTTTTTGAGTCACGTGTCTCTTTTCCTAGTGCCGCACTCATGATTAATTCATTCAAGTTGTTTTTAAGTCCTGTCGAGTACTCCTGTGCTCCGCTCCTATTGGCTGTCGGCACATTTTGTGTTGAAAAATATTTTAGGCTCCATGGAAACAGCAGAATGTTCGGTCTCTCCCTCCTTAGCCAATAGGATTGCAGGTTGTGTATGTTGTAGTCAAATGAGTAACCTCAGTTTAGATGGTACCATCCCTCCCCAATCTGAGGGGTGTAAAGCTGACAGGCGGGCTTAGGAGGTTCAAGACACCAGTGCTTATTTAGTCCCTTTGGTTGCTTAAATCCGAAATGGCATGTGAACACGGGTATGCCAAGATATAAAGACAGCACACCCCCGCTCACACTGCAGCATGCGCTGTAGGTCAGTGAGACACTCTAGAAACCCATTTACCTATTTTCAAGGCAGTTCGTTTAGAGGGAAAGAAAAGTCCTTCAAAGAAATAAACAAAGTTTCCTTTCGGTTTGAAAACAAAAGTCTGTCCTTGGGCTTTGAATGTGTTGACATGCCGTTTTACTCTGAGGTCTATCCGCTCCTCTTGAGGATCCTCTGTTGGTTTTTCGTGATGTTATTTAATCTGTTATGCTCAGTGACTCGCTGTGGGAGCGCTGACTCCTGCGCTGAGCTCAGAGCGGATGAATAAGGATGAGAGTGCGCTCTTTTCAGGGAACATATGATTCTTACAATGATTTAGTCCTGAGCTCAAAGGGAGGGGTACTTCGGAGTGTCAATTTTGGACTATAGAGACCCTTTGACTGCTAGAGGGCGACATGATCCTGCAGTAGGATCCACCCATGCATGCTGCAGTCTGACTGCATTCTCAACAGCTTGTGTCCTTTCACCTGCAGGAACTGGGGTGTGTGTTCAGGAGGGGAATGCAGCAGCATTTGGGTCTCCCCTGATTTCTGCACTGCCCCGAGCAGATGTTCCCTGTCACGCTCACATGTGTGTGGCCAGATGTTGCTGTCGAAAGCACAGGTGTCACAGTTCTTGATGCGAATTGAGTCAACCTGAATGTGTTCTTGTATTTGAAGGCAAATAAAATGGTGTATACACCTTGACTGGCATTCAAAGTGCCACGAGCAAAAATTGTCATGCAGAAAGTAGTTTTGCGTCACTTTTCCTTTTCTCCTTGTCTTTTAGGTGTCTGACAGGTCGGGATGGGGAATCTGATCAAGGTTCTCACGCGGGATATTGAGAACAATACAGGGAACTTTTTCCTGGACTTTGAAAGTAAGTGAATATACCGTCACAAGTAGGGCTGCACCATATATCGTTTTAGCATCGATGTCTCTGTGTGCATCAGCTGTTGTCACATCCCAGGATGTGTGATGTCAATGATAGGGATTGTGTTTGATACGCACGGACCAGGCACCACGGTTCGAAATGCACATGATTTTGGGATTAATTGCAAAGTTTAACTATCATAGAGCGTAAGTTTATAATTTACAGGTGTTTTAGGTCCTGTCAGTTTAAATATTAAAGCTATTTTAAACCATATGAGCACAAGAAGGCGTGAAAGAGAACTCGCGCACTGTTTTCTATGTTCTTCATTAATGTTAATCAAACATCAAAATACAAAAAGAAAATCACTTTTGTAGCATTAACAAAGATGAATTATATTTAATTTATACAGTGATGAATAAGCAGTATTATTTTACATTTGATTATTCAGTTTCTGTACCTTAGTGCTTATATGTTTTTCAGGCAAGTCTAACAGCATTGTTTGTTAAATTTGAATCTTTGTTCTATTGTATTTATTTACAGTATGCTTGTAAATTGTTTATTATTTGCTCAGCAGATTCACTCCCTACAAAATCACCCCAATCATTCTAGAATGATTCATTCTTTCCAAATAGAGCTATTCGAGACATCTGGTTTAACTGTTATCATATTGCAATATATATCGCAGAAAGACAAAATATCGTAATGTAAAATATCGTGCAGCCATAGTCACAAGTTACAACCTCTATATTACCTGAAGTCAAGGGCTGGGCGATAAATCATACACTGACAATATATTCACAGTGATTTTGCTGGTATAAAATTAAACAAACTGTCAATATTGTAATAACAATAATTGCTATTATAAATAACAGTATTAATATATAATGTTATTAATATATAATGATTTATATATGTTTATATATGTGTGTGTATATATATATTATTTATTATAAATAATTAATATTATATTTATTATAATTAATTATTATTTAATTATTATAATGATTAATAGTAATAATGGATTATTCATAATTATTAATATTTCTAGTTACTATTAACTATTGCTATTTGCTTATTACCATAGCTGTACATAATTATTTATATTAAAAATAAAATATATTTTAAAATAATTACTATAACGAATTAATATGATAATAATGACGATTGCAGTTCCAGCCGCGATTCTGAGCTGATCTCTCCTCTGTAGATGCCAAGCCCACAGAAGCCGAGAGGAGAGTATGGGAGGAGGTCAACGGGGTGCTAACAGAGGCTGTGATTGTACTACAGGAACTGCAGTCATACAGCGGAGCAGGTGAAGCCATCAGACAGGCGAGTACATCTAGAGTGCACTGCAGATCCTTCTGACATCGGCCTGTGCTCTGTGTTGCTTTTCATGACACAAACTCCTTTTGTTTCTGTTGTCAGCAATGTCGTCCCCAGCTGTGTTTAAGTGTGCGCGTGTTGTCTCCTCAGGCCATACAGCATCCAAGTGATGAGCGTGTGCAGGAGGGAGCGTGGGCCGCCGTTGTCCCGCTGGTTGGCAAACTAAAGAAGTTTTATGAGTTCTCACTTAAACTGGGTATGTCATTTTTTTTCTCTTTTCTTTAATGTGCACCGCACACAAAACTATATATAATAATAACACGTACAGCTATGTTTACCTAGAGGCACAGGTGATAAATGAGAGGTCATTTTTAATGTGCCACAATTCCTCACAGGTGTATGGTCCACTGACCCATTTACCATGTACTGTAAGATTTGCATCTGCTTTGGAGTGTTTCGATTTTCAGTGAGACTTGATTCATCAGTATGATCAAACATGTACCAGTGCACACGTCAGCAGCCGACAATAGTGAGATTATATAAGCCCAGGCATTAAACTGTCCTTACTGTTACATCAGCTCATATGCTCCTTCACAAGCCTTTCTTAATTAGAGAAAATCACCTACTGCCATATAGCTATACATAAGTAATAAAATAAAAATGTGGATTGTGTGATATAATTAAGCAATGTCACGTGAGCAAGACTGATGTTGTACAGAATATGAGCAGTCTGTGGACTCGTACCCACAGCTGAATCACAGCTACATTAACTGCTGAATATGTTTTTGAGTTCTAAAAGATTTTAATAGTCTTGTGAGATTTCTGTTCCGACTCAACGCATGTTCCCAGGGAACGAGCCGTAAACAGAGCAGCAGTGCGTCACAATTGGATTATCATGCTCTTTGGTCAAGGCCAGTTTCTTTCACCACATCTAGCAAAAACTCAGCTCTCCTCATCTCTGACAGTATACACCCCACATCTACTGTATCAGTGACATATTCATTATCCTGGAAAGAAATACATTCTCTTCAAAAGTTTGGGGTTGATGAGATTTCTCTTATGCTCACCAAGACTTTATTTGATCAGAAATGCAGTAAAAACGGTAATATTGTGAAATACTATTACAATTTAAAATTGCTATTTTCTATTGAGTCCTTAAAGAGATGGTGAAAAAGGAGAGTAAAAGATTAGATGAGAAGAAAACTAATATTTCAATGCTTTAGCGAGATGGCACAAATGTTTCGCAAGTGAACGCAACTCATCTGGAAATTTTGAGTATTACACGCCACTGATGTATTATACAGAAATATTTTGATTTATAATCTTGTATGTCTCAAAGCATCTGCCATGCTCCTTGAATAAATGTGATTGCTTTCACTTTTTGAGCTGTCTGTCTGTGGGTTTGAGTGATTCAGATGGAGGGTCTGTTGTTTAGAAATAGGTCATGACCTAATTAAACCTGACATAGCCCTTAATCAAACATTAACACCAGCCAATGGCAGTGCTCTCTGGAGGAGAGGCTCTGGTGAAACATCAAAGGGCAGACTGGTCTTGTTCAAATCTTGGAGACCATAACCCAGTATGCATACCTATATTCAGCATGAAGAACTAGCAGTTCTGTTTCTTCTGTGTCTCTTGTAGAAGACTCTCTTCAGGGCCTGCTGGAGTTCCTCACGAGCTCACGCTGTAGCCCAACTCAGCATCTGGAGCAGGAGCAGGCGCTCGCACGGCAGTTCGCTGAGATTTTGCATTTCACCCTGCGCTTCGATGAGCTGAAGGTAACCAGGCAACCTCTGGTCACAACCACTCTGCACTTTTCTTCCAATCTAATCCTTCATGGAATTATCTCGAATTATCTTACTAACCTGGTTCGGAAAACGACTGCGAAATCACAACAAGTAGGTATAATAAGAGGATGTGGAGCAAAGACCCTCTTTATTGAAACCCCAGCATCCTGCCTCTTCTCAGCCCCCTAAAATCTGCAATTAGCTGACCATTAGAAATCTTTAAATTATATTTAAAGCAGTGATTATGCCATCTCTCTTCAAACTGCAGCATTTAAAACGGATCAAACAGAAATAGTAACAAATGTTTTCTTCCATATTATGACGTACATCCAAATGCAACGGATTATCGAAAAGCAAAAAATGTAGGGTGCGGTCTTGGTTCTACATATCGGTTGTTCATTGGATGGAGTCAGATCTAAATGTGAGCTTACAGTCGACTGTGTGGCCCTGTTTACACCCGGTATGTTTTTGTCAATCAGATCACAAGTGAACAACACTGAATACAGGTGTAAACTGGGTCTAAAACGTTTTGAGCTTGTCCACTTTCGACTACTTCCGGAGTTAAGGTCCTTGCACACTCCGGGCTCCGAAATTCTTATCCGAAATGTTCACACGTTGATTGGAGAAGTCTGGCACATGTTATTATAGAGAAATCTGACATTTCATTGGAAGATGGTGTTATGGCATTTTGATTAAGAATTACGAGGTAAATTTAAAAAAAAAATGAAACGCACAGATGATTGTTCACATTAAGCTCAATGTGTATTTAAAAATGTAACATTTTTTGAATATTTTAATTTCACGCTGACTTTAAAGTAAAGATGAAACGGAAGTAACGACAAATGTTTTCTTCGGTACTGTGAAATACATACGATGGTTCTCAGAAGCGGAAGTCTTCATAGTTGGGTAAACTTCTATAGTGGTGAACGGGAGACAACAGCAAATACAATTTTTGTATTCCCATTTGCTCCAATAGCAAAAGAAAAATAATCAATTTCCACCACTTTTCAAATGAGGGGGAAAAATAGAAAGATTGATTACAACATTCAAAAGAGAGAAAAATGTCAAATTTTTCCTCACTCCGTCTGCCATAGTATTAGAAACACCTTGGAGAAGTGTAAATTTGTTTTTTTGTACAAATAAATAACACAAAGTATAGTGTAATAAAAATTATATTACCTTTTTAAAAATGAAAATATGAAAAACTTTACTAGATTTACAATGTTGATAACTATGGAAACGCATCTTAAGAGTCTTTGAAAAGGGTCCATTATTTATTAAGAAAAAGGGTGTAGAGACTTGGTTCTATGCATCGGCTGTTGATTGGCATGAATGAATACATGCTTTCAAGGCCAGGGTTTAAGTGGACTAAATGATTGTAGAATCTGACATACGTCAGCAGAGTGAAGTCTGTCGGTTTCTCCGGAAGATCGAGTTATGACATTTTGATGACACGGCCAATTTTTAATTGTTTTTCACAAAAATGAAACATGCATGGATGACCATTCGCAAAATCTATAACGTGCATTTTGGGTGAATTTTCATTTCATGCCATCTGTTATGTTAAAGTATCATACCGTAAAGCTGCTTTATTTTTTGAACCACAAAAATCCCCTCAGTTTTCTACTATATCACACATAATCCGATTGCTATAGAGAACGTGTATGACAGAATTGATTTGCAAGCCACTGAATTTTGTATCCAATTAGTTAACTTAATTTACACGTAAGTGATTCAGCTAATTAGTTTAACTATTGGAACAGAAAGTCCAGTTGCAACCAATGACTCATATTAATAAAAACCAATGTGCAGTTGCTTTCAAAGGTGCCATAGAGAATCTGTTATTCTAGATTATTGAACTGATGAAGTCTGTCACCAGACCCAGCGGTGAATGAAATGGCCATATGCTTATTGGATTTTGAAATTGTTCACTTGAATTCATACATTCACAGTAAAATGAAAAATGCATGAATGCGATGTTTACATGTTTCCCATTCCCATATTCAGCAGAAATACAATTTTCAGCTGCCAGTTCTGCATTTAAATGCTCATCTGCTCTCTCACCAGATGACCAACCCCGCCATCCAGAATGACTTCAGCTACTACAGAAGGACCTTAAGCCGCATGCGTATCATCAACCAAACAGTGAGTAAACCTGCTCTGTATGGAAATATGCCTCATTATCAGGCGACTTATGTTTTAGTAATACCCAGTTCCCCCGTGTCCCAGGGGTTAATGGGAGCTCTTCTGTTCTCTAATGGTCTGGATCATTAGATGGCAGAGCGGCACAAGATCCTGACTCAGGGGAACATGAGATATCGCATTCATCTCGTTCTTTCCATCTTTTCCTGGTTTTTATTTTGTCCGTCTTCCTCCCGTATGCCCGCTTTTATCTTTTAGCTGACACAAGGCTTCAGTGCGTTTGGTTGACGTTGAGATGGTAACGTGCGCTAACGACTTGAGTCTCATTAGCGTGTGCTGTATCATCAGGGAGCGGCTCAGCAGGGTTTGACACAGAGGATCGTTGACCTTGCCTCGCCAATTAAAAGCACTCTCTGTGAGGAATAATTACGACAGCCGCTTTCATCTCATGAAACATGAGCTCGGCTATGGAAGAGCACGTATTAGGAATTCTGGACATGTCTGCAGTCTGTGGATTTAAGCAGGATTTACATTCAGTTTTTAGCATACAGTAATGAATGAAATGTTTCAAGTCAGCTAAAATGCTTTTTCAGCAAACCAGAATGCCCAATTTCCACAACCATTTCCATGATTAACTACTTAAGTAAAGCTGAGCAAGGAAAAGCGCATCCATAACCTCCAAAAAGCCCATTGCCTTAACTGACCCCTTTAGTTTAAATCTTCAAAAGTATGGATTTTTCACATTTAGATGCTGAAAAAAAAACCATGTGTGTTCTTTCTGCAGGCAGAAGAGCATAATGAGGTTGACAATGAACTGGCCAATCGCATGTCTCTCTTCTACGCCAATGCCACGCCCATGCTGAAAACGTTAAGCGATGCCACAACTAAATTTGTATCAAAGGTAGGTGGTTGTAAAACTGTTGAAGTTTGATTTTAACATGCCTTACACAACCACTCAAATGGATGTAAACCAAATAGACAAACAAGTCCAGATGCTCATGAATAAATTCTACTTGATTAGTCTCAGAAAATGCATAATATACTTCAGTAACACATCTATACAAGAATGTTTCTCATTCACTTTCACTTACAAATCAATGTTTTCTCAATACAAACCAGCATAACCAACACATTTTGCTCTCTCTATCTGATCAGCATGCAGAACTACCCGTAGAGAACACAACAGATTGCCTGAGTACGATGGCAAGTGTGTGTAAAGTCATGTTAGAGACACCGTAAGTTAAAACAATTCTGTTTAATCATTGTGCTTTTGTTTCTTCTGTAGCAGGCTGTAACTTTGTAATTCATCCTCTGTGTGTGTGTGTGTGTGTAATGATCAGGGAGTACCGCACTCGTTTTGCCAGTGAGGACACAGTGTTATTCTGTCTGCGCGTGATGGTGGGGGTGATCATCCTATACGACTATGTCCATCCAGCTGGAGCTTTCGTAAAGTCCTCCAAAATCGATGTATGATTTTAGTCAAATTTGTTTCATTTAAATATATTAATTTAATTATACTGATTAATTTATTAAGTCCAATTTTTTCACTTTCTCATTAAATGCAAAATTTGTTCATGTTAGTTCACAGTGCATTAACTAATATTAACATATACAACTTTTGATTTTAATAATGTATTAGTAAATGTTGAAATGCACATTAACTAAGATTAATAAATGCTGTAGAAGTATTGTTTATTCTTATATTTAACTTGGACAAACCTTATTGTAAATTGTTACCAAATAAATGAACGTGCTAAATAGAGCACCCTAATTAAAAGTATAAACTATATACAAATACAAAACCTGATTTAAAAAAAAAAGCAAGTACATAATGTTATTGTCTATTTTTTTTTATGATACAGATGAAAGGATGCATTAAGGTTCTGCGATATCAGCCGCCCAACAGTGTGGAGGGGCTTCTCAATGCCCTCAGGTCTGTGAGCTTCACTCTTTAAAAAAACAACAACATTATAACATTACATAAGTGTTGATGGACATCCATAGAAGTCTTTGATTCTGCTGAAAACATTGTGATGTGATAAGATTTTAAGTGCATTTAAATGTTCTCTCTTGACTCCCACAGGTATACAACAAAACATTTGAACGATGAGACTACCTCCAAGCAAATCAAAAACATGTTACAAGCTTGACTGTGTCTGGCAAAAGTATAACCTCTCAAATACATTGGATGAGACGCTTCAGCAGTTTGAGTAATACGATGAGAATAGCCATGTATCTTGTGGCAGCTACTGTTATCAGTCTAATTTTACTGTTGTAGTTTTTTGTTGTTTGTTTACTTTTACTGTTAGACTTAAAGTCATGCGTGGCCTTTAGATTTCAAACACGCTTCTTTGTTGAGTGCCCGTCCAACAAAGATGAGCTTAGTTCAATCCCTTCCCATATTTCCTCCGGTTGACTGAGTGCCCAGACATTTTGCTTTTTTTAACGACATAATTTACTGTGATTTTTATTAACATGACTCTTTTGAACTGAATAAAGCTATTTTAACCAAATGAACTTTGAATGCCTGACAGCAGGGCTCCTTTGAAACGGCACATTGAAATCACACTGTACTCTCACCACTTTACAAGGTACAAAATAAGTAGCTCTAAACCCACATCCTTTTGTCCAACAGAGTTCAGGATTATTCATCTCCCCTGACAGTGTCTACTCCAGCACGTCATTATATATTAATAACATCCAGTCCAGACTTTATTCCTGTTTTGTTTTTTCTTGATCGTTTGAGAAAATGTGGTTAACATTCAGCCCTTGTTATGAGTAAGCATCTCTTACTTTCTCCCAAAAACCAAAACCAGAATGTTCTGAAATTCCAGGCTGTCCATTTAATGGTCAGCTGACTCAGCTGGATTAATCAGAATGAGGAAGGAGAATGAGATTCCCACATCATCCAGCCCAGGAAGTGGGAGTTTGTTTAACAGAAGTATGAGTAATACATTCCCTGCTCTAACACTCTGCGGAGTATTTGATATTGCCCCCTCTGGGAACGCGCTCCATCTGCACGGGATACCCCTCCCAGTTTGTATTACTATCCTATCTGACCTCTGCCGTGTTTTTCTCTCACTCATGTACTTGCGCACATGGTTTCCTCCTGTTTGTCTGGCTGCTCAGCGTGTGTCATCAACAGGCTCATCATTTCCCAACTGCGGAGTGTGTGATTCTTGCCCCCGCTGTCCTCTCTCCTAGTCGGAAACACACTGTTTTTTTAAATGGCTTTCCTGATGAGCTTGGACACTTTTCCCTGGAGGCTGGTGTGGGGCCAAATCCTTGTCTATTCACTCCTGCTTCTGTGTGTTCTGTGAGAAGGGCAACGTCTGATGACTTCCTGCCAATAACACTGCGTGTGCGACCCATAATTCCAGAGCACTACCTCACCGCATGGGCGCTGTAATGTAGAGAAAACACCATATGTTCATTAGATTTCCCACTGCAGCCTAAAGTCTGTCTTCACAACAAGTAAAGTAACTAAAGACAAGCACAAAAAGACAAAGAATGGTACTGTAAATGCTAGTTTAAGAGGTCACATGATATGATGGTTTTGATAAATGCACATCCGTAGGATTTATCCAACTTCTGGACCTTGTGCTTAACCTGCTAACTTGCACCCACTTATCTGTCAACACTTAAATATTAGTGCATATCCATTTAAATTATTCCATTAACAAAAAACTGAACTGAATCAGAACTTAAATGACACTGATAATAATGAAGATAGCTTGTCGACACCTTTTTTTTTTTCAGTATAAGGAAATGAACTGTTATATTAATAATCAAGTGCATGTAAAAGTAGTAAAGTTGTAAAAAAAAAAGTAATATACAGTAAAACAATTAAAAAAAATGTAATCCATTATTTTATTTTCTAAAATAATAATACAATAAATATACTACAAGTAAATCAATCTAATAATTTAGTAATACATATTTTAACAATATAATACAACAAAAAGTTTATATTAAAAATGAATAATAATAAGTATTAAGATTATTTCCCATTAAACATTTCTAATGTCTAAGGTTTCTGGCCTTAAATGGGCGAAAGAGGGTGAAACTGAGGAATGTTTGACCTCTGAGATTCATTCTGAATCGTATTACATAGAAGTGAAACATTCTAATGTTGGAACTGAAATGGAAAAATGATGCTGGAAACTAATGCCGCTGTAATGTTTGGACTGAGTGAGTCGTCGGATTGAAGAACACAAGAACTGCTGGATTTGGTGTATACACTCCTACATCCTGTTATCGGAAGCATTCTTTTTGGACTTATCTCTGCTGTGCAGAGACAGTAACAAAGTACATTACTTGAGTACTGTACTTAAGTACACTTTTTGAGTATCTGTACTTTACTTGAGTATTATGTTTTCTGGAAACTTTTTACTTTAACTTCACAACATTTGAAAGACAAATACATACTTTTCACTCCACTACATTTCTGTCAAGGTTGTAAGTTGTAAGATCAGTCAGGGGATGATTTTTGTTGCAGGGGTTGCATTTTGGTTGGAAATGAAAGTCAGATTTTTGACGTCGTTCTGACGTCAGAACCCGACGTCGGACAGACGTTGGATTTTGTTTGGAAATGAAAGTCGGGTTGACGTCAGAACCCGACTGATGTTGGTTTCTGACGTCAACCCGTTTGTCATTTTCAACCACAATACAACGTCTGTCCAACGCTGGAGATTAACGCAAATGTGACGTTGGATTCTGACATCAACCTGATTCTCATTTTCATCGCTGGGTTTGGTCTTCTAAATGTGAATTTTGTCATTGTTTTGTAGCACACTAGCTTATAGATAACAGTAAGGCTAACATATTCATACTAAAAGCCAAACAACTTTAAATAGGGCACTATTTGAGGGAACAGCCATTTTGGGTGTCCGAAACCATTGTGGGCGATATTGAGCGCACTTATTCAATCTCACATTCAATCCCACTACTGGAACTGTGTTCTAGGAATAAATTTGATATTAATATGAGGGTAGGCAGGCATAGATTCAGAGGCATAAGGTACTGTAAGTTAGACTGGGTAAACCCAGCCCGATCTGCCTGCGATTTGATTTCGCCCTGCAGATTGAGCTTGGTCTGGAGATTGCCAAACTAACTGTAAGTATTAATAATAAAACGATGCATTGACATTTACTTTTTACTTTTGATACTTAAGTACTTCTGTACTTTTACTTAAGTAAAAATCGGTCTTTACAACTTTTACTTGTAACAGAGTAATATTTGACCAGTATATTTGTACTTTCACTCAAGTAAGGAAGTTGAGTCTACCTCTGCTGCTGTGACCCTGCGGCTGTATCGCACATTCTGACATGTTCTATTATTTTCCTGTGGTGTGTATGTGTATTTGTGCCTGTACTGATTCTCATTGGGGAACAGATGACATTAATAAGTGCAGCCTTGAATCTGCAGATGGCAGCAGTAACTTGTGAAACAGTGTAAATCCATATTGTGACCCAATATACAGATGATGACAGCGGAAGAACCCCATAAGAATTCTCTTGGAATACACCAGATTAAAACAAAACCATTCCTATCTTAAGCTTACAGATCTGATCTTGGACTCAATGTCACACTCATGTATCATCTGATTCAACAGGTCCGTCAGTTTTAATGAACTGTTGAGCGCAGCAGATGCTATCAATGTTAACAGAAGGCCCCCTTAGCATGTTAAGACCGCTTACAAGGAGCACTTCCTGATGGGACGTCCGCTCTTATGTCTCTGAGGTCCACTCAAAGACATTTCAGCAGCAAGAAAAAAGGGCCACACAAGAAAAGAGAAAAAACAGAAGTGGTAAGGAAAATGTGAAAGTTGTGGTTGTGATCAGGTAGATGAAATCTATATTTTTCTGCAATTTCCTCTCTGATTTTGAGGCAAAATCAGGAACAAAAATACAAAATAGATTTAAAATGGTTCAATAAAAGTGGGGATGAAAGTACTAGACCCTGTATGAAGTCAGCTAATCTGATCCCACAACCTTTTGATTTAGCCCTCTTTTTTCTGTATTTGGAAATCAACACCTGAAAGCATAATCAAATTAAACTGGGTGTTAAAAAATGATAAGGTCAGATTTTTCATTTTTGGGTCAGCTGTCTCTTTAAGGGAGCTGTTCAGAGATCCCCCTGAACTGCACCGTGGGTGGGATCGGACTGCAAGACAATGGCAGAGGTCCAGCTGTCGTTGTGTAATCGTATTACTGTAATTAGCTAGTGTACTCCCTAATCCACTTCAGTCAAAACACTGGCCTGTGTCTGACTCGCGTCTTACAGTCATCAATTACCAACAGACAGGCAGATTCTCTTCTGCAGCAGCTCTAGTTCATGAATGCTGTGTTTGTGGATTCATCTAAGGGTTAATTCAAAGTTTAGGTGCATGTACCACGCTATTTGCGTCTGCCAATTTAAATGACTCTTTGGTTGTACATATAAGCATACGACAGCTAATGTGACTCCATGAATATTGTAGAAGCTGTGGATGTATTTCCAATAGTTTGACTGGGTGATACATAAACTATGTGGGTTGAATAATAGACAAATTAAAAGGAGGAAACACAAATAAATCAAATCCTTGCCTTTTCTATGCAATCGGTGGGTATTTGACTGAATGTCTATAGGTGTGTCAAAGTTCCCTGAGGTTAGAGTTTATGTGTGAGGCCTGCAGGTGGAGCAGCAGCACTAGCTTAAGCATTATCTATAGGTAAAGCCTATAGATGTCAGACACTATGAATGTATGGCTTGGTTTTTTGTGATAATGGATTCTCAGAGAGGCAAACTCAATCAGCCAAAGAAGCTAAAGGACAAACTCTGCCCTTGTGACGGAAGATGTGGTCAAATCACTGGGTGTCTCATCTTATATCAAGTCTCTGTCATGATCAGTAATGATCAATCATCTCCAATGATTTCACATTAAATGACCTAGTCGGAAATTCTTTTTTCACTTGTCTTCAAGAAGGGGGTTGGATAAAACCGATGCCGAGTTTGATTGCACGGCAATTTCTATTTTTGCTTATAGATCAAAATAAATGTGAGCCATTTATCTTTATCTCATCTGTCCATCAAATCTAACCTGATTTGCATCTTCGTATCTTTTGTCAATAAAAATGCCTGAAGTAATGTTCACTTTTATGTTGTGTATATTACTAAAAATATAATTAAATATGTAAGTTTGTTTGTTTTTTAAATTAAATGAATACTTTTTTTAGCAAGGATGCATTAAACTGATCAAAAGTGACAGTAAATACATGATGTTACAATGTAATCCTGAAAAAGAATATCAGTTTCCACTGTGAAAAATATTAAGCAGCACAACTGTTTTTAACATCGATGATAATATAACAACATGATAATGATAAATGTTTCTTGAGCTTCAAATCAGCATATTAAAATGATTTCTGAGCAGTATATTATAAAATATATTTAAAGAGAAAACAGTTATTTTAAAATGTAATATTCACAACAATCCTGTTTTTTCTGTATTTCATTTCTTGTAAAAGCCGCTAAGATATTGTGTTGTAAAAAACAAACAAACAAAACGTGTGTGGTGAAATATCTTCATTTCACTTTATGTATTCAGCAACAGTCTGCTATGAATGATTTAACTTTGAATAACAATACAAACAATAGTTCCCCTCTGAGCAACGCTCTGCCATGTGGGTAGCCCTTGTGTCAACAAACAGCCTCATTACCTCTAATATGATTTCCTCTGGTATTTCTCTCTTTCTTTCCTTTATTTGCTCACTCAAAGATGGGGGGGGGGGGGGGGGGGGGGGCAAAGTGCAAAAGACATTTGGAGACTAGCGATTACAGTTCAATCCTGGAGGTTGTCATTGTTGTCAGTGACTGGCCTGGCTCCATGACCCTGCTCTCTGGATTGATTGATTGATTTTTTATTTAAAAGGGACCATGTGTAATTAAAAACATAAATGTAAACATTTGATGCATTACACCAGAGTTAGCCTTAGGCTAATTTGCATCTGCAGTCCCCAAGTACAAATAAATACAGCACAGATTAAAATATCAACATTATTGAAGAATATATGACATATCAAACATAAAGCGTCAGACATTGTTCCAGAGCATATAACATATACTTTCACACATGAAGTGCCCCTCACTGGCACACACACACACACACACACACACACACACACACACACACACACACACACACACACACACACACACACACACACACACACACACACACTATGATCACAACATACAGTATTATGCCCACACACAACCCCTTCTCAACCCTTACGCCCTTCTCAACCCTATAAGGAGGTAAATGTGACTGAATGTGTGATCAACTCTTGCTGTCTCAGAGGTGCAAACAGCTCTTTCTTACTTTCTGTTCTCCACCTTCACGCAGGCCTCAGCATCAGTCCAACAAACTAAAACGACTGCTGAGATGTGTGAGTATCTCATCCTCATGTTGCTCAAAACCTGAAGTTCTTTTTCATCCAGTTATCCCTGATCTTTATCCACTCTCATTATATGCTTAGACATTCTTCTAAATATCTTCTTTTGTGCTCCATGGAAGAAGTCATACAGGTTTAAAATAACATGAGGGTGAGTAACAGAATTTACATTGGGTATATTGGGTACTATATCCCATTAAGATGAACCAGCATACTCAAACTGTTTATATTTTTACAACAAAGGTGGGAAATAAAATGCGGGTTCCTCACACATGCCCTTAATCTCATATCAAATCAGACAGCCTTGATTCTTGATGTTATTTTCACAACATTACCAAGTGCTGTGTCGGAATGACTCATTATTTCTGGTATGTTATAGAAATGATTAAGCTCATAGTTTTCTTAACAGTAATTTATTTTCAACCAAGCCCAATTCCAATTCATGCCCAACTCCAACCCAAACTGCCTTTAAATATTAACCTGAGTCTTTGATTAATTAACTTTGCTGATAAATTTGAGATTAGGTGGGCTTTTCTGCAAGAGTGTTTCTTCTTCCTTTCAACAGTTCACTCTTTAAAATAAAGGTTCTTTCCATGGTTCCATGAACATCCATGGAACCTTTAAATTCCACAAAAGGTTCTTTTTTAAAAATGTTCTTCATACTAAGAAAAAAATTGTTCTTTTAAGAACTCTTCAGTGAATGGTTATTTGGGGAACCCAAAGATGGTTCTTCTGTGGCATTGCTGTGAAAGGACTCTTTATTTAACTTAACGTTAACGATATGTATTGATACTGAAATATCTGAATCGGTTCCAAAACTATCAAATTCAATAATTTTTCGGGACTTATTGTGCTTAAATGGGGAAATACATAGAAAACCGTGTCAAAATGCCATCTTGCCAAGTTTTCATGTAAATACAGTCAGTTTTGGAATGTAAATAGTTGAGAGAAAACACATGTTGTGTAACAGTATATTGGATCTGTACAGCTCTTAAAGTGACAGCAGCCTAATAAAGCAGCAGCCTGTCTTTTTTTTTTTTTTTTTTGTAAATTTAGTGCAACGATTCAAATAAAGTCTCCCTGTTCTGTGTGAAAGCTATTGCAACAAAATGACCCAAATGTAAAAAAAATCATGAGATAATAACAACAACCATTATCTGTATGGTGGTATATATGGCAGTTTCCCCTGTGGTATTGAAAATGGTATCGAATATCGATATATTTCAAGGTCATTTCAAAGTTGGAAATTCCAGCATCTAACAACACTATGCCTTAGAAACACAAAACACAGAAAATTAGCCATCACTAAAACTAATAAAATGTCACAGAACTTAATTTCACAGAAAAATAAAGAGTAGTTAGTGCGTTTTGCCTTTGCATGGCAGTAAGAGGTCTGCTTTGTGAGTATATGAGCCATAAATCAGATGTGTTTAGGTGGAAAGTTTTTGCACAGCTTGTAGGTACCACAGTGAGTCCTCAGGGATCTCCCACTGCTACGGTCCATGACTTCAGTGGGCTGCCGATTTTACACAAGGGTAAATAAACAACACTTGCCTGCTGATATATAAACAGACACTCACTCCTTCTGGAGCCAGTTGTAGTCGGTGACAGTTGAAGTTACTCTTGCGCAACAAGGAACTGCGCAGACGGCTTTGGCAACAAAGGCAGTATTATGTTGAGAGGATCACAGAGGGCTACAGTCATAGATAAAGGGGTAGTCAGATGCTCAGAGAGACCTGTGGCTCTGTTTCCTTCTCTTTCTGTCTTTATCCAGATGACTGGAAATGAAAATAGTGCCATGGGGGCACGTGCACTGAATTTCAACTTCCCAGGATGTGTTAGAGGCCGAGCGGGGGTCATTCTTCACCTCTGAGTGAGGTGAGTTCAAACACAACAGAGGCTTTTATGGGGTTTCCATAACATCAAACTCTCAATCGGTCATTACACGACAAATAGCGCGCAATGCTGGACCTGTGCCCACTGTCTCGGGAGATCTCAGTAACCCTGGGAACATGCTGGGCTTACTCTTTCACAATAGTGCCTTCTTATTCATATCGTGAGGTTAGAATTATAAGGTTCTATCTCCATTTAGGGTAGTTCTGAGATATTGAGCATCAAAGTTTTTACATCCCAGCTGGCAATGGAGAGATGGAACCTTTTTATTTGATTAATAACTACTAACAAAATATTTTTTTTACAAAAATAACATCACACAGGCATTAATAAACACCTAATGGATCAGATTATGTCAAAAACTCAATTTCGACCAAAAGTGGAGATAGAACCTTATAATTCTAAGCTCACGATATGTGGAGAAACATTCTGGTGCAAACATCTGCACTTGAATTTAGTTCCACTTTGGTGATTCAGTTAATTCATAATGAAGCATTACTAAGATCCTCCATCACAGTTTCTTCCATGATTATATGTGGTTAAACTACGATCAGGTCTGTCATTCTCATATAAGTATGATCTATAATGATCATCTTTCCATCAATGCGTCATTCCAACCCTAATTATCTCTAATAATTACACATTACCTAACCTAGACTAGGATTTTCTTCCCAGTTATCCGTAAGAAGGCACTAAAAATTGATGGAAAACCTGTTAAAATACGAATGACAAAATGTTATCATAAAGCATGAGATTATGATTGCACAGCACTTTCTATGTGCTTAGATTAGAATTATTAAAACAGTCATATTTCTACTTCTCCTGTTTTGCCTCCATCTTTTTATGTATTCTCAATACAACAGTAATTAATGTTAAACACAATAACAGCATGATACAACAGTAGCATACTGTAGGCCTACATGTAGTTACATTGTCTATTTTTCCTATGCCAACACAAATCATTTTGACAGTGACATCAGCGTGTCAACAAGCAACACACACAGTTGTAGCGTCCCCGAGTGAATCATTGTTTTTGAACAAATTGGTTGAGTGAATGAATCAATGACTCACTCATAAAGATTCACTTTCCTCCTTCATCATGAATCTGTGTTTGTGAATGAATCAGTTGGGTGGATGACAGACATTTGTCACCACCCATTGACGCAACAAATGTAGGTTAACATCGACACGGAGCCTGAGCAGTGCGCGCCTGACCAGGTGTGTGCCACCCAGTTATCACTGTCTCCCTTCAGTCCCTCTGTACCACCTCTGCCTCCTCTCAGTAGCGTGGGACCACCTGTCGGGAGCCACCTCTTCCTGGGCATGAGGAGCCCGAGGCTCCGCCTCCAGCCTCGGTGTGCTACGCTCTGCCTCGACCCTGTCGCCCACATGCCCATGTGAGGTCGTGCCTACCAGGAGGGGGCGTTCTGTCACAATCACGTTTGTTTGGACTCTTTGTGTTTCTTCATCTTCTGCCTTAAAGGGATAGTTCACTTTGAAATTAAATTTTGGTATGTTTTAGCTTACCTCAAGGGCATCCAAGATGTAGGTGTCTTTTTTTCCGCAGTAGTTTCAATTTTGATAGTTTTAGGTCAAACCGTTCTTGTCTGTCAGTCCTATAATGCAGGTCTGTGGTCACTGTCTCAAAAAGCATGCACAGAGTCCAAATTAAAACAATTCCCCATCGTAAGTACACATTGATGGCCTAAGACACGAAACGAGCGGTTTGTGTGAGAAAACGAACAGTATTTCGTTTTTACCTCTTATACACAGCCACGTCCAAGTGATCTGAGGGCGCTCGCGCATCCTGGTGTGTGACGTGTGTGCAGACTGGTGCATAGATATATATACACTAGATGTCGCCTTGGCTACGGCAGTTCATTGGAACGAATGCCGTAGGCAAGGCGGCTTCTATTCTAGTGTATATATATCTATGCACCAGTCTGCGCACACGTCACACACCAGGATGCGCGAGCGCCCTCAGATCACTTGGACGTGGCTGTGTACAAGAGTTAAAAAACTATATAAATACTGTTCGTTTTCTCACACAAACCGCTCGTTTCATGTCTTAGGCCATCAATGTGTACTTACGATGGGGAATTGTTTAATTTGGACAATGGGGAATTGTTTTAATTTGGACTCTGTGCATGCTCTTTGAGACAGTGACCACAGACCTGCATTATAGGACTGACAGACAAGAACGGTTTGACCTAAAACTATCAAAATTGAAACTACTGCGGAAAAAAAGACACCTACATCTTGGATGCCCTTGAGGTAAGCTAAAACATACCAAAATTTAATTTCAAAGTGAGCTATCCCTTTAATCATTCATTAGTTGTCACAGACACACTGTTCAGCTGTGCACTCATCAATCACCATCATTATCATCTGTATATCTGTTCAGTTCTGTTTCAGTTCAGTGTCCGGTGTCATTTATTGTGAAAGCGTTGTATGTTGCTCTGTTCCTGTTCAAATTACCCATTGGATTTATTAAATATTACCTTATTGCATTCATCTTCTTTGTGTGTTTATACAACCACCCCGCGTGACAGATTTCCCCATTTGTCCCCATAACTTAGGACCACACACGCACACATATTTCTTTGTAAGTAATGCTGAAATATTGTGTTGTAAAATCTGTTGAGTCTGGTAAAGCAAATATTCTTTGTCAGGAACCAGCACTTCCTTTTATGCAGGTGAATGATTTAACTTTGAGTAACTATAGGCAAACAATAGCTTCCTTTTTAAGCAACACTTTGCCATGTGGGCAGAACCTTATGTCAACAAATAGCCTAATTACGTTTAATGTGATTTGCTCCCATTTTTCCCCCCTATCGTTTCCTAATTTGCACTTAAATGGGGGAAAGTGCAAAATACATTATGCTTCTGAGCAGAGCACTAAAGCCCAGGGTGCATCAGGGGGACTATATGGACAGAAGATAGCAGAAGGTTTTGCTGACTCACTGGCCTTTATAACCATGATAAATTATGATAAAAATAAATAAATAAAACTAAATAGGTCTTACATAGTGTTATTCATAATGTCCCATACGCTCCCTCTCCCCCTGCAAGAACATTACGCTTCAGAACAGAAGAATTTGCCATGTACCTGAGCTGTAACTCTACACCACATGCATCTCCCTTCATCCTTTGCTTCTCAATTACAGATTTGTTGAATAATTATAAGCTTTTATTGTGCTATCGACTTGCTTTAGAAGATATCTGATATCAGCGGGGCATTTGGAACAGGAGCTGTCTTTCATAGAAACAAATCATATAGGCCCATTACAGACATTAGAGGGATTATGACCTCCTCATGTTTTACTGAAATTAATACAATGAAAGAAAAGAGCAATATGTGTGCGTCATATGAAAATCTATACTCTAATATTTAACCCTATCATTCAGATTTAATTTGATGTCAGTGGCTCCATCTTTGATAGATTTCTTGAAAACTAATTAAAAAGGATAAAACGCCAATATTGTTAAGTATTTATATGACAAGCTCTCTCACCTCTATAGGCCAAACACAGTTATTCCGAAATCATGGAAAACCATTCTATTTGAATTTTGTAAGACACACTTTCTCAGTGTAAATAATGTGAGTATAATGCAATATAATGCACATCCAAAATATTTGATTGTTGCTCTGCATCAAATCTTGTATTATGAATGTTGTTATCATTAGGTTCAATAAACAGAATAATTATTTACATAGACAACCATTTACAAAATATACATGCAAAATTGATTGCATAATTGTAAATAAAGTATAAATAATGTCTGTATGCTTTTCACTTTTTTTTCCGTGAAATTGATCTTTTACCATCTTAACTAATTAAACTATAAGTGAACTTTTGTCAGTAGGTCAACAGTCGTTTAACTAGTCTGAAGAAAGCAGACTCTGTGTAAACTCTGTAATCCATTAGTTGTGAAATCACATAGCCTACTGCATTGTCAAATATGCCATATCTTCAAAGAGGAGCAATGAATTGAGCTTTAAAGCGCCACAAGTATAATAAAGAGATAAAGGTTCCCAAGTTCAATGAATTTCATGAAAGTACAACCTGTAGGTATGCTTTAGATTATATATTTTGTAAGAACAACTGCTTCAGGTTTATTTAGGTAGTGCACAAGTATACAATTAAAGTTCTTAATACTGTGGAGAAACTGTACTGTAGTTTGTCTCGTTTATGCAAGACTCAAAATTAGTGTTCATCTAAGACAAGTTTAATTATTAAAAATGGACCTGCTATGGTTTTAGTGCTATAATTACGTTTTTCTTGAGTATAATTTTGTAGTCATTTCAATTTTCTTGTCAAATACATACAAGCGAACTACATCTCTCATCATTAAAAGTCACACACCAAAATGTTCATCTTGCCTCATTCTAATTTGCCTTTGGTAACCAAACGTCTCTTTGAAAGTCTTCTCCTTTGCTCCTCAGTGCATGAAAGGGGAGGGAGGTATTCATCTTATCCATGGGAGTTTCCCTTTGGTGCTAAAACGGTGGGATTCCTGGAATTGTACTCATTTTGAAACTTAACTGCCAACGTGACAGGTGTGCCCATAGTATATGGGTAACGGCTCATTTTGAAACCCTTTCTGTGCAAGCCTGACAGGATGTGAAGGGGCTCACAGTCTGGGAAAGTATTATGTGCTGTCACTCTAGAACATATATGTTTCAAACATTACAATATGTTACAGGAAACATGAGACATGTCTTGTAAATGTTTAAGGTATTAACACTGTATATGTACTGCTATATGGGCCATTCTACAGAATTGGTGCAAACTGCTGTCCCTCATCCAAAAAACACATTTGAAAAGCATTTAATTATTAAAATCTTAGATGTTTACTAAGATCCTTCAATTATCTATTGAAACCCACAATAATATTTAAGATATCAGTAAGCTTTATATATATAAAATCATAATTTATGGGCTACTTTCAATTAGGAGGTGGCTGTCCCAAACCCTAACCCCTAAATTTCAACTTGTGAAAATGATATTGAATAATTTTTTGCAAATTTTTCCATTCTTGTTTTAAAAAAAATATATATATATATTTTTTTTTAAATGAAGTTAAAAAAATATTTATTTTATATTTTATTTTTAAATCATGAAACTTTATCTAAAAAAACATGTCCCGCATTTTCATGTCACTACCAAAACAGTGAATGTTGTAGTCCATTGGCTGAGACTGATTTTAACCACACTCCTACATTTTTGATCAGGAAATATTCCTGTGTCCCTCTCTCTCATGTGCTATATGGTGAGTAGATTGATCCCATCATTTTGAGGTAAATGTGTTCTAAAGTCTAAAAATCTGTGTGTAACTTTAAGGAATGTCACTACCAAACTCATTTTTTCTGCTATTGAGAAATTTTTTTGGGATGTTATTCCATAAAATTTAGTTGTTATATGTGTTCAACTGTTCTGACCAGTGATGGCTAACCATGTGCTGATTAGCATCTTCGAGCTAGGCTCAAAAGTTATCTAAAATTGTCACTACCAAAACAGTCACAACCGAAACATTTTCTTGAAGTTTCGGTTGTGACATTGTTTTGGTAGTGACAAAAGGGAACACATAATCCTTTATTTGGAGGAATAAACTACATTTTAGTACAGTTATGCAAATAATTACTACTGTAGTATGTTTTAGTAGTGTTTTAGTATGCAATATTCTGTTAAAATTCTGTAATGTGATGAGGTTACAATTACTTAAGGTTGCAGTCCATGATACTAGCTTAGGTGTAAGGTTGTTGTCAGTAATGTTAATTTCTATGATTAACTTGGCAAGGAGAATGACATAAAACACCAACATGCCTAAAAAAAATAGAAAAACTACAACAGAGAGACAGAGAGAATACAAACAAAGGTTGAGGGAAGACCCAGTGAAGTACGAGGAATACTTAAGGAAAGAAAATGAAAGAAATAAGAAACGAAGGGAAGAAGGAAAGTTGAAGAGTATCAGTGAATTATCTGACAGGGAGCAAAGACATGTCAGAAAAGCATGGAGGAAAAGACAGAAAAGACACAGGATGATGGTGAAAAGACAAAAAGAGATGGAGACATTTTGCAGGGCTTCCACACCACCTAGCACTTCCAGTGAGGGTGATCAGACACCAGTACACACACACACACACACACACACACACACACACACACAGACAGAGAGTTCAGTGGTTCTGGAGATTTATCTGAATGACTCATAAACAAAATGTTGAAAATGTGAAAATAAAACAAAGTGGTTCTGAGTCTACATTGTAAGTTGTTGTTTTTTTAGGAAGAAAAATCTATGAGCATACCTCTTCTCACTTGCACCTCAAGACCCAAAATATAGAATAGCTCTAGGTGTTCTTATAAGATATTTACTGTCAGATGTGTGTCTGCTATATGTACTGACTGCATATGTGCATCATAGTTATTTATTTATATTAACATAAAATGTGGACAGTCTGATTCAGCCATGGCAAACTAATTTTCACTACCAAAACATTACTGTCACTACCAAAAATGTGCAGTCACTACCGTAACATGGGATGTTTTGTCAAAAATAAAGTATATTGAATTATCAACTAAGATGTTATGATAGTGTTTGGTTCAATGCATATTAATACTAATGAATCCTTAACTTTGAAATCAGTACGATAAACTTTATGCCTTCTACAAAGAAAGATTGGGTTCAAAATACAACAAATATCATAAATCACACTTAAAATATTATTAAAATTATAATCTTTATTGATTTAACCAGTAAAAATATTTTTTAAAAATAGAAAAAATATATATTTATAAGGTAGATGTAAACAAAATCTTAATAGGTCATTATAAGCCTTCTTAATAAATTATTTAATATTGTGTTTCGGTAGTGACAAATTTGGGGAGAAGGAAAATATTCCAGCATTTTCTGAAAATACAATATGAGAATTAACTGCACAATTACTAGAAAAGCATACCTTGGATATTATACAATTTGCATACATGCAAAATTTGTGGGAAAAAACAAAAAAATTTCAAGATGTTTCCAACTCTGACTTTGCACCAATTCTGTAGAATGGCCCATATATACCATACACAGTATATATAAAGTGATTTCCAAAAGTCTAAGACCATATTGAAATTTTGAGATTTAAATCAAATTTAAACAGAATGTTTAGAATTTGGATTAGAACTAAAAGTTATTATCATTATTTATAGACTAATGAAATAAGCAATTCTCAAAACATGCTGGACAACATGATCATCAAGTTTTACACAAACTAAAGCAAAAGGGAGACAAAGCAAATATTAAAAAATTCCTATAAAAAATAAAATAGAAATTTATCAAATGATTTAAAATGCTGAGATGAAGCAGACAGCACAATGCATCTTTCGTGATCTGTTCACCTTGTATCCCCTCTAATTTGAAGAGGCATCATAATTATTATTTTTTTTTATTATTTTTTTTTTTATGTTTCATATAATTGTGATTATTGGTGCTATGTGTTTTTATTCTTACTGTGCTTTTTTTTTTGGTCATTGATTGTACAGCACTTTGGTCAGCTTGCGCTGTGTGTAAATGTGCTTTATAAATTAAAATTACTTACTTACTTACTTACTTACTTACTTTCATTAGCCCCCTGAAATATATATATATATATATATATATATATATATATATATATATATAGGCTACCATATATTTTTACCATGCTCTTTTATCACATATTCTCTGTTCCATTTTAAAACGTTATGATGCTAATTTGAATCTGGGTAACCCTTTAGAATACTGTTCTGTCATTTATGAACAAATACACAGGAGCAAATGTATAACGCAATATTAACATGCTTTTAACTAACATTACTCTGTAAGTAATAGCTTAGTTAAACTACCTCATTCAACTGAGTGCTATTACTTACTAATTCATTAATCTGAGTTTCTTGGTAATTCATAGTAGTTAAAAGAATGTTAATATTACGTTACTCATTTGTTCCTTATTCATAAATGACCAAACAGTATTCTAAAATATTACCTGAATCTACTGTCAGTGGAGATACTTTGTTGCAAACCTTCACTTTGATATGAAAAATTCGCTATCCAATGTATATGAAATGAAGTCATAAACTAAAGTAATCCACAAACATGGCAGAACACGTTGTTACGTGGTTACCGATGGCTGATGAAAGCTAAATGCAATGTTACTTTCCAGACAATGCAGCATTGTTAGATTAGAAAGCAAAGTTGTTTGTGAATTCAATGAAGAGAATCTGAAATCAAAACAAAGGATGAGTGTGTGGGTTATGTAACTGTGATTATGGGGCATTAGAGTAATCTGCTACACGCTACTGTAGACGGAGCAGCTGGTCACAATCGCCGGCTCACTCATAAGAGAGGAACAACAGTCATGATGTTACACTGAAACAGATAGAAAAACACACACAGCTCAATTATACTGCCAATGTGCTCACCAGCTCAGTGCCACAACACTCTCTCTATATTTTTAATGTCACAGTGGTCGCCACTTGCTCATGACATCTCATACATATGCCCCCTCGCTATTGCATTTATTGTGCAGTATCACATTAAAGTGTATTCACATGTCCTCTGAAGTGTGTGAGCAAGGCCCAGGATTAGGTCTGTCTCACTATCTCATTACGGCCCATGTTTAATGACAGATGCTTAGGGTTTCCAGGTTAATGTCCATACTATATTGCTCACCCATGATGACCCTGTTTCCCTGTTTGCCCAGACAAATGTCTGTTTACACACACACACACACACACACACAGACACACACACACACACACAGACACACACACACCTGGTTTGCTATCTTTGTGTAGACTCAGACATAATGGTTTTTATACTGTACAAACTGTATATTCTATTCCTGTGCACTAACCCTAGCCCTAAACCTACCCATCACAAACATTTTTACATTTTCAAAAAAATTGAATTTAGTATGTTTATTAACCCATTTCCCTTGTGGGGACATTTGGTCCCTACAATGTAATATAAACCTGTACACACACACACACACACACACACACACACACACACACACACACACACACACACACACACACACACACACACACACACACACACACACACACACACACACACACACACACACACACACACACACACACACACGTCTGGTTCACTATCTTTGTGGGGACTCTCCATAGACGTAATGGTTTTTATACCGTACAAACTGTACATTCTATCCCCTTACACTGCCCCTGCCCCTAAACCTACCCATCACAGGAAACATTCTGCATTTTTACTTTCTCAAAACAACTCATCCTGTGTGATTTATAAGCCTTTTGAAAAGTGGGGACCGCTGGCTGGTCCCCACAATGTAGGTGATCTCAGGTTTTACTATTTTCATGGGGACATTTGGTCCCCACAATGTAATATAAACAAGGGCACACACACACACACACACACACACACACACACACACACACACACACACACACACACACACACACACACACACTCCATGTTGACTAATAACAGGATTTTATGGTCTCAAGTAAAAGAAACTTCAACTATGACAGCTGGACTTTATGTGTCTGAAAACTTCAGCTGTTCGGACCTGAAACCTCTAGGGAAAGGAGCTTCAATTATGTGTTTTACATACAAGGGTTGATATTGCTAAACTGATGCTAACAATGCCAATGGGTCATAGGTTTGATAATGTATACATTTATTATAAATAGAGATGCACCAATATTAAGCCTCTGGCTGATACCGATTAGCCGTTAATTATTTTATGTCATGGCCAATAACAAATAAATAGTCAATATTAAAATTCTGTACTATTTTGCTTAATGAAATTAAAAATAAAACCCTAAAATGTGTCATTTTGAATTTAGACATTTAAAATATAATAATGCACAGCATGAAAATGGATATTCATTTTGATATTTGCTAAAGATTACATGACAAAAAGTTATGATTACAACAACAGTACAAATTTGCACATTTACTGTGTAAGATATTTTAAAAAAATGCTGTTCTTTTGAACTTTCTATTCATCAAAGAATCCTGATTAAAATGTATCACAAATGTATCATAGTATGTATCATATTAAGCAGCAACTGTTCTCAACATTCATAATAAGAAAATGTCTTGAATGATTTCTGAAAGATCATGACTGGTAATGTCTGCTGAAAATTTAGTCTTGCCATCACAGGAAAAACTAAAAGGAATAATAGGAATAAATTAGCATAAGAGACTTCTTTCAAAAAACATAAAAAATGTATTCAGACACAGTTTAACTTAATTCAATTCTAAATATCAAACCATGAGCAATGAAATATCCAATATCAACCGATACCAATACATTTGAAAAGAAAAAAAAAAGAAAGTCTGTTATGGTACCGATATATTGTGCTCTCTAATCATAATTGTGTTTGGAACAATATTCATAAACTATATGCCTGTTGGTTGATGTTCCAGCTGCTTGGCAAAACTACCTGACCCAGTTTCAGGTTGCTGTTCACTGGCAGGATGGATTTATCCTCTTGGCTCCACTTCACATGTCCGGGAGCGCTGATAACAGCTGGAAAAAGAAATCCAGCTCTTCCAATAACATGGAACGTCAGCGCGGTGAGTGTCTGGTGCCGTTTGAATGGAAGAATGGCAGAACCACTGTTACAGGCCAGATAAAACCAGACTCTGAGTGCGACAATGTGGGAAAAGTGTTACACCCCTTTAACTCCTGCTATCACAACTGTAGTATTCGTTATAAATGAAATGAATACCAATACGAAGTCCAGTGAAGCGCCTAATCACTTCTTTGTCGTGCAAAGAGTGACAGCAACAAATATCTGTGAGTCAGCAGAGACAGAGGTATAGTATCAGGTTATCCACAGTCAGACAGATCAAGTAAAGTCAACTGTCTGTGGTGGTAATGAGGAAAGAATGGAGTTTTAAGCCATTAAGCAGGGCTGACCTCAAGGCTAGAGTTCAAAGAGCTTTCTTTTGGCAGCTGTGGGAGTTAAAAGGAGTTGAGGATCAAATGTGAGCAAAGCAGTCAAAAAGTAAGTCTCGGATATGAACCGCTGCTACTTCCTCGATGCAGTGACATGCGATATACTGCAATAGGCTTCTTTGAAAATGTGCTGAATAAAAGTTAAACTGTCAGTGTGGGTGGTGAGCTTTTGGAATAACATTTTCATTTGCATTTAATGTGGAAGGTGCAGTTTGTGCCAACTGCCAAATCATTTGATATAATGCAAATATTTTGAATTCATAATGAGACTCTAGTTAATGCATTACGTTTCTGAAAAACGTTTCAGCCATTTTCATGAAAGTGACTTAATGGCACTAATTTGGACATTTAAGTCATATGACATGTGAATGTCATTGCTTTAGATAAACTATAAAACTATTTTTAAAGACAGCACAAGAAAATATTCCATGTTTAATATTTCACAAAAAAGTTTGTTAGTTTTAAAATCATTATTTTATTTAATAGATTAATTATAATTATAAAAATGATTAAGAAAAGTGATGTTAGAGCTTGGAAAAGGTATAGCATTTGTCTGCAGATGTCATTTGGTTTGATATATTTTGGCGCCACAGTAAAGTGTCCTTGAACTGCACATTACAACTTAGTACTTTTATGCAAATAGGCAAAATGTAAAAGCTCTAAAGCATTGGCATACTTGTACTATATCAGATCATGGCAGATCTACCAGACCATATATGGCATTTCCTTCCTTAGTAAATGTTGTAGCAGTGCCAGGCACATTGCAGGCTCTGAATGTGTGCCAAGAGAAAGCAGGAAATCACTCATATATCTTTAAGATAAGAAGGGGTCGGCATTTTGGGTACACAAAGAACAAAGCGCAGCTGTCACGGCTGTTTCCTGCGTGTGCTCTCCGCCATTGCTGTCTAATATCGTTATCTTCTGTTGTCAAGTACACATTATCAGACAGGTTTACTCAACTGGGCTGTGAAATTGCATTTATGTCACACTTGCGTGTGATTCTATTGAATCTGCACATCTGCATCCAGGTCATAAATTATCTTCAAATGTGCCGAGTGAGTCAAATATTGTTTTTTTGGTGGAATTTTTTACCTTCATTTTTATGAGTCAAAATAACAAAGTATAGGCTATATAAGCATATCAGCACATGCCCACGCATGCCGCTCTTTGAACATTCATCTAAACTATGTTCCTTCAAGATAAGGAACCAAGTAGCGATACAATACTTGTGAAAGATATTTACAACCATGCCGTGCAGTAAACAATGGGGTAGAACAATAAAAGGCCCTTGAGGAACTTGTCTATAGATACTTGAATTGCATGCAATCAAATATATGTTACATTGTGGATGTTGAAGACCAAAATGATCTGGGGGGCAAAAAGTTGACCAATGGAGAACAACCCAAACCAAACCACTAAACGACAAAGAAGTCTTGTGACCACACTGGCTTCTTGTGAACTCATGTTTTTTTGGAGCTCCAGCTACTGTGTGCCACATGTTTCTTTATCCTCTTGTGGTCAGCCCTCATGAAGACCACCCGCCAGTCATCTAATCCATAATTGTTTGAAGGTTCTGCTCTGAAAGCTTTATTCA
This sequence comes from Squalius cephalus, assembly GCF_949319135.1. NCBI lineage: Eukaryota > Metazoa > Chordata > Actinopteri > Cypriniformes > Leuciscidae > Squalius > Squalius cephalus. The sequence continues at coordinate 30,723,430 of NC_137128.1, read as the reverse complement.
TTATGACCCCCGTCAGAGTTGCCCAGCACCGCCATCACTGGTTCTGCTGTGTGTGATCTACAGCTGTCAGATGTGCTGTTGTATCATACATTTTCAAGTTGCAGTTATCGCGTAAACCTAAATAATGACTTGGCAAAATCATTTTTCTATCACACAGGAGTTAAATAGACTCCTTTGTTTTTCACAAAAATAGAATAGGGAATACGAAAAACCTGGCAGTTGGTCAACATGTCCCTTTATAATGGTTATGACAGAAGTAGGTGTCTCTCATAATTGCTCCAAAGACGACCATCCCGCATCGAGTGTAATGTACTCTGACATTGTCAGCAGCACAGCATGACCGCTGCCAAGGTACAATGGCTCAGAGCATAGTGAATTTCATTTAGTTTAGAGTGAATTAGCCCCCCCATCCTGCGTGACCACAGGGTGCTCTATAACCAAAGAGCATAGGTAATACCGAACCGCCGGTTTACTGGAAAACAGAGGTCATTGAATTAATGTGCTGGGATAGATAGGGGACAAGACAACCGAGAATGACTGACTCATCACAATTACTGCTCTTACTATTTTCTCTTTTTATTGGTAGTTTAAAAGATGGACAGGTGGATAAATAAAGGTCGTTTTCTGTTGTTTCCTTTTATTTTTTTGTCTCAAAACGAAGACATGCAAGAAATGTTTTGTCTCATGCTGTGACTTCACAGACGCTACAACATTTACAGCGGCAAAAATTGGATTCTACAGACGTCTGGGTGATGAATAAGTCAGTGCTGTGAAATTAAAAATGCATAAGTTCATCTGAAGTTTACTGGAACTGTCTAGTCAGCAGGGATTAGGGCTATAGGGTTTAAGGCAAAGGTATTTATAAATGCTTATGCTTTTTATAATCATAATCTTAAGGGTTTGCAAAATCACATTTTACTGAAAGTACATGCAAGCTGTATTTACTGAAGCGTGCACAATATGGCATGTGTGTGGCATATGGCAAATAGGAGCTCTGTGAATTGACTGTGACACTTAACCATATTCTGGCCCAACACAAAAACTTCACTCACTTTAATTAAAGAGGAGCAGATAAAGCTATCAGATACCCCACTCAGCACTCCTCACTCTGTGCCGACACCTAAAGCTGCTGCCATTATGGGTATTAAATAGCTGTGCTGCTCTTGATGCAGTTTCATTAAACTGTAAAACAATTGCACAGGGGTTCAGACAGCTGATCTGTTTGGTGGCACAATTCTGAAAAGTATCTTAGTCAGAGACATTTAAGCTCACGCAAAAGTGCAGTAAACAGGAGGTCACATCTGACTAAGAGTATTTATTAGACTTTTTCAATAGGCTTTTCAAACATAAAATATTGTTATTATACAGTAAATGGTAAAATATAAAATCTCTATAGAAATGCAAGAAACAAGGTACATTAAGAAACTTTTCCTCTCAAAATTAAACAAATTTAAATAATGAGTAAATACATCAATTCTTCTTCCAAAACGTGTTTTTTGTTTTACCCTGATTCACAATGGTAAGCCTATGGAGCTGGTAAGTCCCGCACATCCGTAAAACCCCACTGGACCTCTAGGTTGAAAAATCGTCAATGCAAGTGAATGTGAGAAAATAATTATTTTCTGGTCCCGTTTGAATTGTGCCATGAATGTGAACATATGTTGTCTGTGAATTTTTTATATAATGTTTCATGTTACGAGTTTGACAGTATATTGTATGATTCTTTGGCTAGCAGTTGTGGAAAAGACATAACGAGAAAGACTACATGTCGCCTATGTGACGTCACCCCATAACACATTTTCCCTCCACTTGTCAAATCACGGTGCTAATGCTGCGATAATATATGGAGACAGATCGAGATGCCTGTGTGTTTTGAACCCAAATGTCACCATTCAAACCAAATGGGCTGTTCTTTCTTCAGATTCCCGTCTGAAAGCAGCGAAGAGTTGTAGTCCACAAAGTGCTCTCACACAAAGTCTAACCGTATCAAACTTCTACCCGCTAAATTGTAGCATTCTTCACACGAAAAATTATATTAAAAATTCACAGACAACATATGTTCACATTCATGGCAAAATTCAAACGGGACCAGAAAATAATTATTTTCTCACATTCACTTGCATTGGCGATTTTTCAACCTAGAGGTCCAGTGGGGTTTTACGGATGGGCGGGACTTACCAGCTCTATGGAGGATATGCATTGACATCACTTTCCTGTCGGGACACGCCCCCTCAGCCGGTCAATCGCACAGCTCTTTCACATGTAAGATGTGCTTTGTGTGTTTTTATCGGCATTTCATCGTCTTTTTTTGCACTAAATGCAGTGACTCCCACCTACCGTGACGTCATGTGCATAACCTCTATTATAAGGTGTGTTCGATGGTGCTGATCGATCAGTGTATGACATCAAATTACCCAAGAGCGATTAGAGAGCATACGGCTCCATATGCTTTCGAATTGCTTTCGCTGTACTTTGATGTCATACAAATGTTGGCAAAAAAAGAAAGCGTCTCGTAATAAAACGAGAATCAACATCGAGAATCAACATTGAGAATCAACATTGGCTTGGCTTTTCGGAGATGGCGAGAAAACGTTCGAAATCTTTCGAAAAAGATTTGAAATGTGTAAAAGCGAGGCAGAGATGGTGTTTTCATAACTCAAAAGGTGATTAAGGTATTTTATTGAATAGATAAATGTGGCAGCGTAGTGAGCACTTAACATAATAATAATAAAAAAAAGAATTATTTTCCTTTATATCCTCGCTTATCGGGCTTATGCTACTCTGAACATTGCCTGAACTTCGTATTTTGAGCACTTCTTGTGTTGTTTTTTGCCTCTTCATGATGACACGCTTAATTTAGTCCTAATTTGTAAGCCGCTTTGGACAAAAGCGTCTGCTAAATGACTAAATGTAAATGTAAATGTACATAAATTGCCATATGTAGCTCTCTAACAGAGTTCGTTGTAAATAATTATCTATTGTGAAGGGTCATTTCATTATGGTTTGTTGTAGTGCTGTGCTGAAATTTACTTTCAAGGAAGTACTGTCTATTAATGGGGGTATAGCTACAGTAACGTCTTCAGATAGTCAGCTTGAGATCCTTGCCATCTGAACTGGTTATATCTCTTACTCCTAGTAGTGAATATTTTATGATCAGTAGGAGAATCATATTGATCCGCATCACGCAGAGCTGAAGTACAACTAAAACAATGTTTTTCCACAACATGCATGCAGTTTTGTTTTTTAACAGCTAGAAGGTCCAAAAGTTAGGTATACCTTTATTAATATAAATAAAATACATCATATGATAATATATCTCTGCTTCAATTAAGGTATCTTTAGCTAGTGTCCCATTAAACCCAAATATTAAACATATTAAAGGAAAGAAATAAAATAAAAATAAAATAATATCCATCTACTCAAAAATGTGAGGCAATCGGCCCTCCACTCTATTTACTTTAATTGAACTTAATTTACATAACTTGAATTGGTGCACACAACTGTGACAAGCAGGTAAATGTTAACCATTTTAACTGAACAGTTAATGGCCCTATTAACTCTTCCCATCAAGTAAGAACACACAGTTTGTAATTTCTCTGTGGTGGGTACAGAAACCTGCCCTTGGCAGTGACTGATAAGCTCATTCTCACCTCCAGTTCACACTGAAAAACTGAGAAAACTTATACAAGACCCAACAAATAGTGTGGTTCTAATAATGATGCTGTGATGATTGTTGTTCATGGTGATGGTTTACTTTCATCCAGTTCTCATTTTCTCATTTGCCACCAAAGGTGTCGCAATATCTGTGAGAAATGTCATAGGCATTTGTTTAACTGATCACTCTTCTATTTCTAAAGTATGAGTGTGACAAACCCACAATTGATTATGTGGTGAGATTTCGGCTGTCAATAAAGGCGTGGCATCCTCTACCATTCAACGCTGTTTGGAGTTGGGAAGTGGGCAAATTGCTTTAAATTACTGACTTCCATTTAGAACAATTAAAGTAAAGGATGAAATGGAGAGTGGTTTGACAAAGAGTTTTAAAATTCACCTCCTCTGAACCAAAATGCTTTGAATTTTAAAGGTACAATTCACATAAAATGGGTGTGTTCCAAACTTGTATGCATTTTTTTTTTTTTTTTTTTTTTTTGTTATCTGTTGAACATAAGAGAAGATTTTTAAAGAATGTTTTTGTCCATACAATGAAAGTCAGTGTTCAACCAAATTTCCATTTGGGAACAATAAAGTCTACTTTGACTTTGAAGTAAAAAAATGTAACAAAATAAAAAATAAACTTTGATTTTGAAGTAAATGGCCTTCATCTGGACTAATACATTCTGAATAGCTATGTTTCTATTCAAAGTTGCGAAATTTAACTTATGTACAAAATTGGAATATCACATAAAACATTTGTGAATAAAGTAGTGTTTCCATCCCATGATTTCAAGAGAACAAAATCGTCAATTGCTGGGGAATTGGCGCATAATATCTATAATAAAAATGGAAGTTGCTGCAATCGATGAGGCCACTGTGTCTCTTTTTTCCAACATCATAAATGACTTGTGTCTCAGAGCACACAGAAAAAGTACTGAGACACTTCTGGAGGTCATTATACCAAATCATTTTGAAGACAGACTTTGGTTCACACATTTCAGAATGATCAAACGGCAAACCGGCCCGCTGGTTAGTCCAGTTATCCAATCACATCCACTGTTGAGGCAAAGTCAAGTTTTTCATTGTGCAACGAGAGATTTGTTCACTAAATGTGTTTCCATCATAGTTGTATCATAAATGTATCAGCCTCAATTTGAGCACATAAGTTTCTTTATGCACATCTCTAGAATTTATGCGCATCTTGGCATTTTCATCCAGCGTTTTTTATGCAATATCCCCCAAAATGGAAAAAAATATCCATAAAAATGGATGGAAACATCGCTAATGACATATTATGTCCATGTGCATCAACATCTAAGCAACACGACTCCCAGCTTACTAGTATAAACCACAGGATTTTTTTTCTTTCAGAGAGAGTTGATGGGATGAACTCCAAGGGAATGACATAAAAAACTTAAAAAGACAAAAATGAATCTCCTCACTTGTCTTCTTTAATCTGTGAGAGTGTACTAGAGAGAGAGAGAGAGAGAGAGAGAGAGAGAGAGAGAGAGAGAGAGAGGGAGAGGGAAAGGGAGAGAGGGGGAGAGATTGATAATTATTTAATACATTAATGCATCATTTTAGCAGTAGCTCTAGAGAATTTCCAGAGCTGGCCACAATAGAGGGCACTTATTTCCTTTAATAATTTGGCAGTCTCTTAAGTGCACTTCCTGCTCTGTTTAGCATCTCTCCGTTCAATGTTCCGTCCTCTGCTCCTGTGGCCTGGGCTGAGCTCACTACACTGTGTGGTCCAAGGTTACAAATATGATTTACAGCAACTACTGAGAGGAGCCTCCTTCGTAGAGAGTGGGGAACACATACTGCATCCATGTGAGAGCAGGAATGTGTTGCTGCCGTTACTTGCTGTTTATCTGAAGAAGCGGTATGAGCGTGTGAGACTGCGGAACGAGTGCAGGAAAATATGCATCATGAATACTTGCTCACAAGTGAGCTGTGTTACATGTTTAATTACACTAAGGTTGTGTTTACAGTATAGATATTTGTTAGTATTACTGAATCTGGTACAGTGTTAGATGTGTCCAATATTTGAAGCACTTCACACAGGATAGTTAAAAGTATCTCTTTCTGTGAAGCGTCAAGCCTGGGAGATTATTGGAAATGAATGTGTTTCCCAGTTCTTGGAAGCAGAAATATCCATGGAGACTTCTGGTCAGCGCACCTTGTTGATTTATGAGGAAGTTCTGAGGGGAGTTTCACTCTGTCAACAGCACAGCTCATTATACATATTCACGCATCACAAACAAGACCTCCAATATTTCAGAAAGCCTCAGACAAATACCATCTCTCACTGAGGTAGAGCAGCATTCATTCTGCAATGCTAGAAATGAACAGTTAAAGTGTGATAGACAAAACTTGAAATGCCAACACGCAGTTGTACTAATTTGAAAATAACAAATTATAATGATATCATTTGACTTTGATTGTATAAAAATGTAATTTTTTTCTACAACAAACATGGTTATGTTAACGGTGTGGTTTTATGCTTAGCTTTAGGTTTTGGTCATACGTTTTTTTTTTTTTTCTGTACTATTTCGCCATCTCGTACAAATGATCATGACTTATCACGAGAATGGGTGTATTAGGTGTTTAATGCAATGACATGCAGACATCTTAATGTGACTTAAGTGTCCAAAAGTGTACAAATACTTTTTGTATGCTTTCATACTATACCAGTAAGAAATTATACCTTGTACGACCTCTCTAAATCCTCCTCAGGATTGTACATTAAACAACAAATATAGACTGTGATTGGACAGCACAGCGGTTGTTGCGTCACATTGCAACAATGTTTCCTAACCAGATGTGATACAATAAAATGACAAAGTTCTCATATGAATTTAATATAGGTATACAGTAGTAACAATAACATGGGTTATCAAAGTCATCACTGATGACTGATCAAAGCAACAATGCCTCAATCCAACCGTAGCACTTTCAGTCAAGAGCTTCCTTTACATCAGCCAATCATTATTAGCTCTTCAAAAGTGAAGAGGATCAGGAAACAGAAATGATCACTTGCATGCTTGGTTGCATCCGTGAAAGCCTGTTAGCAATTAATTTCAGCCAGAGCCTGACATACAAAAGTAAAGTTTTGTGAATATTTGAATTAAATATGTGAATAACACTAATGTGTAAGCTTATACATTTTTAAAAAAAAAAGAAAGTGCAAATGCATGTAGAATTAGCTACTCAAAAAGTAGCTGAGCCATGCGTCTGTCACATTAGATGGTGACCAGTGACCTCGTCTAAGCACATTCATGCACTCAATGGTTTTTTTTTTCCCATAATTACTGCTAATCACTTCACCTCTGACCCCCATAATTGCTTCCTATCAATGCCAACTGTTGACGTTCTTAAAATAGAGGGCTGAAACAGCCAGGCTTCCATTGACCCAATACAACACCAATAATTACACTATTATCCTTAGACAACGACTATTGATGCAAAGAGTATATGCCTCTAAAAAAGACTGCATTCAGTGAAATATATGGTGTTTGAGGGATAATGTTAGATTATGATATAATTGAGAATAATGTGGCAAGAGGGCAAGAACCAGCCAGAATAAAAGCATGTTTGTGTGTGTGAGAGAGAGAGAGAGAGAGAGAGAGAGAGAGAGAGAGAGAGAGAGAGAGAGAGAGAGAGAGAGAGAGAGAGAGAGAGAGAGAGACTAAATGCCATGTTATATGTGACAAGAATATTATCCACTGTCAATTCAATGTTTAAATGCATGGTTAATTTCTGTATTGTGTTGGGAAATCATTACCTCTTAAAGTCATGGAAAATATTAGACATGGGTGTAATAGAAACAGTTAAGATCATGGTTAAAAATTTGCCAGTCACTCATGAGAGAATACATTTTTGTAATATTGTTACATTATACAAATGAACAACATAAGGTTGCAATGTTAAACCAAGAAAAAATGTTGTCCTTTGTTCCCCCTCATGTTCTTTACACATGAGAAAACAAAACACATTATTTTTGTTTTGACATGTCCAATAACTGATTTGTAATTAGAGTTATTTTTTTCTTTTTGAAATTAGCCTTATAATTACTACAATAATAAAACAACATACATTTGGAATATTTTAATAATAACATAAAAAACAACACTAATATAATATGTTGAGCTGAAAATTGCTTGTGATTGTTAAGCTTAAAATGTCTTCAGAACTTCAGAAAGAAGGTTGCTAAAAGATGAGTCATTTAAGCAAACAATTTACTTTCCGGATGAATACCGTTGTTTCCTGTTGAGCAACCAACTGACTTTGTGAAATAGTAATTTATTTTTCTCAAAGTAAAAATCTCTTGTTCTCATTCACAAAAATGGTGTCCTATTTTCAATAATAGGAATGTGAGAAAATGATGAGAGAATGTGCATTTTTCCTTTAATTGCAGGTCCTAATGTCTCTTCAACACTGTTGCTTTCACAAGCAGTTTTTCAGCTTCAGTTCCCAGTTCCCATTGGAATCATGCGAGAGAGAGAGAGGATACATACAGCATACAGCGGATATAAAGTTTTACTATATTAATCAGAAGCTTATGGAATCATTAGACAAAGGTAATGTGCTGCTCATTATTTATTAACAGTGGTCAGGGCAGAGTTAAACTATCCCATGGTTCTCCAGACCACCTTGTTAATTGTAATTCCCACAGGAACTATTTCACGTGTGCACAGTGGAACTCAAGACACGTACAGTTCAACCAGCGCAGACATACATCTTAAAATAAATACTGGTTCTGCAATAGGCCTATAATCTAAAATCATACAAAATGAATAAAAGTGTTCTTTAATACAACAATAACACATCAAACATATTTAAATAAAAAGAAATGGCACATCAAAGAAAGCTTTAACTGTTTTTTTTTTTTTTTTTTTCAGTTGACCTTGATTCCCCTCCAAACTCCGACCTCTTGGCAGGATCCAGAGGAATCCTGACGGCCCCTAATTAAACTGGGAACTTTATTTTTAGGAGTGTGGCCTCGATACAGCTGTTCCCTTTTATTGAGTAGCAGTAGTGGAGGCTGAAGTTGTCTTTAGGTACCCTCACTGTGGTGCACACAGACAAAGTGAGCCCTGTCTTTGGTTGGCTAAATGGCGTCTCTTCGGATACCGGATTGCACAATGAAACCAGAAGCCCCAGGCACGAAGCCCGAGCCACTGAAGTGGTCAGAGAGGAGACTCCTAAAAATATCCCTCAGTCTCTTACTCTCTCTCTCTCTCTCTCTTCCTCTGTCTCTATCTTCTTCTCCTCTTTTAATTCCACTTTTCACCATCATGACTTCTTCTTATTCCTCATCCTTCCTTCTTCTGGTTTACAAATAACAAAATGTGTCACGAATCGCTCATTCTGCAGAAGTAAGCAGCCGAAGGGAATTAGCTGGCGCTGCGTGTGTCAGAGGCCTCAACCAAACATGACAATTCTGTCATTATTTATTCACCCTCATGTCATTTAAAACCCTTAAAGTCCCCGTGAACTGGAAGTTGCAAACGACTTTTCTCCAGTGTTGGGACGTATTTCCAAGTGAAACGGAATATTGAACAGAGGGCAGGGTTTTACTTCAGCGCTCCTCCTCTCCATCTCTGCTCATAGCAGACTAGCGGTTCGAGGGGAGTGGTTAAGCGTTTTCAACCCAAGCCGTCAAACTGACGTCATCAGAGAAGGAACGCCATTCCTGACCGGAAGTAACTTTTCAGATTTTGATTAAAGATTACCACGGCAAAAAAAAAAATTCTGTGTATTAACTTGCACGGATTACTTGTTCACTACAAGACTAGTAATATGCGCTAACAAAGTAAATAGGGTCAATTTTGATTTCATGTCGACTTTAAGGCTTTATTTTTGTCTGTGTAACACAAAATGAGAATTGGTAAGATTGGTAAGATTGTTCCAAAAGGGGGGGAGTAGGGTGAACTATCCTTTTAATGGGAGAGCCTGTCGTGCCTTTCCCCCCTCTTTTCTGTTTAGTGTTAGTGAAACTAACAGTACACAGCTGTAAGATTTCAGTCTGACATCACTTCACATGGACACTTTATATCGATAGTGCAATTTGAACATTTTACTAACTATAAGTAAATTATAGTAGCAACTACACGTCCACCAGTCACTAGAGTATTAGTAGACTGTCTGCTTAATATCTGCTAACACTTTATGTTAATGGTCTCCAACAGATATTCCACTGACTATAACGTCAACTTGGAATTGTAAGGTTCTGACATTTTTTCCAAAATTGAGTTATTCACATATTCTTATTCTGTGACAACTTATTTAGATTATGTGATGTTTTTAAAAAAGTTGTGTACATTTTGGGACGTTTTTGAAGTGCACTCAAAACCGCTCAGAATGCAGATAAAACCTTATAATTCCAAGGTGGCGATAAGTAACTTTGCAATACATGAACTTATTCTACTTACCCTAACCCTATCCTAGTCTACTAATAGTCTAATGAGTTAGTTGACATGCTGTTGCAAATATTACTAATAGTCTTATAGTCAGTAGAATGTCAAAAGTGGACTATTAAAATAAATTGTAGCCAATACTTGTACAAGCACACTATTGGAAAGGAAGAAAGAGAGGTATTTCTGACCCCAAAGGCACTTCCTTCACAGGGGTTTGACAGGCTAGAGGTGACTTTAATTAACAAAGCGGCCTTGTTAGTGTCATGTCAGGACAGAGACTTTGGTAACCTTAACAGCTTGGAAAAATTCTATTTTTATGACAATGTGCAGCAGTGACCTGAAAAAGCCCATGGCGTTGTGTAAATCATGAGCATAGCAGTCAGGTATTCACAGCTGTGCTGATATTCAGTAATATGGCACGATTCTAAAAATCAGTTGATCAGTTACATGAGTAGGGTGACCGTTTATGGATCAGTACAATTTTTCTATCAAAAGTGACACTAAAGACTTTTAAACTGTAACCAAAGATTTCTATATCAAATTAAAGCTGTTATTTAGAATGGTCTATTTATCCTTCCTATTCCTGAAAAGTCAGTTTACACACAATTATTATAGCAATTACAGCTTTTAATTATAAAACTTTTGAAATAGCAATTCGTAACATTATAAATTTCATGTCTGTAATTTTTAATAATAAAATAATATTTCAATTTAAAGCAACATTGGTGAAAAAAAAAGAGATAATTTTCTTTCAAAAACATGAACATTTCATAATTGTCCATCATCTTGGATGGATTTTTTTTTTTTCACTGAGCTTTTTTAAATGCATTATAGGATTGAATCAGTCAAAACAGAAACAGTCTTTGCTTTAGCAGTGTGTAATGTTTTAAAACACTAGCTACATAGGCAGCTCACAAAGGTTTTGGACCAGAGCCATCATCACCTCAAGAATCTCTTGACTGATGAGGCGGCACATAGGATGAGCACAGATTCAAGAATCTCCTTGCGATCCACATTTAAACCACTATACCTCTGCACATTCAGCGTGAACTCCCGTATATCACCGCTAACATTTGGAGACCTCACAACTCCTGATTTATAAGCTATTTTATAAATCACACACTCTCACATGTCTGTACATTTAAGCCTTTACAGCCCCCGGATGGTATAAAAACCTCCATTGTCTCCACATTTCCTTTGTTGTTGTAGCGTCTGGAGGCAGTTTGGGGAGATGTATGGAAAGCCTGACTGAGCCAATGCTGACATTAAGCCTGAAAGAACACTCTGTGTCCAGGCAGAACAGAGGACACACACACACAGGCATCTAACACACTCACCCAAATTAGCAAGGCAGAGTCAGCTTCCCATTTGATGCATAATTACAATAGTCACTGCAGTTGTCTGGGCACAAGTTCAACTCCTCCTCAAAGAGACAAGATAGTTAACAGCTAGCATTTGTGTGGCAGTGAAGACTGATATAAGAGCTGACCAACCACTAATTACGACACCTTGATTTGAACCCTTCCATGCGTAAAAATAAAATGGGGATTTAACAATTATGGGTGACCACTGTATAACACTTAACAGTGCTCGTTTTCTGTGGTTTTATGGCTGAACCCCAACCATCTGCAATCGATGAAAACATCCTACCAAGTGCATTATTCACAACCAACCACATCATTTAGACTTTAGAGGCCCCTAAACAATGCTTATTTAGGGTCGAGGGTGGTGCTATATGTCTCATGCTGGTTCTCATTAAGTGAATGGATGCTTCAGTCTGTCTCCTTCAGTTAAGCCCACTGATGAAAGGCTGGGGTTGCTTCTATTTTAGAGAACGACTGATCCGTAATTTTGGAGACTTTCTGAATCGCTAAACCATAACCTCATGAGTTCATGAATAAGAACTTGATAAACTCATAGTGCATATTTGGTTAGACTGAGGCTAATGCAATTCAATGTACTGAAAAAAACACGTGGATTAGAGCTTTACAATGAAATATATATATATATACACTCTAAAAAAGCTGGGTTGTTTCAACCCATGTTTGGGTCAAATACGGACAAACCCAGCCGTTGGGTTTAAAAATTTGAAACAACAGCATTTTTTAGAGTGTATTTGAATATTTAGGCCGCACTATATGTATGAATAACATTGCATTACATAACAAAATATCAAACCACATGGCACTTATTTTAAAGAAATCTTGAAAAAAAAAAATTTTCAAGAAAATTTATTTGAAAAAAGGTTTGTACGGTTTGAAATTATAATACTTAGGCTATTGTTCAAAATCAAGACACAGTATAACACTTTCTGGTTATTAAACTTTGTGGAACCATGAAAATGGATTCAAAGTTTAAAATTGATTTGAATTTAATTTATTTGAATTGATTTTGACATGATCAAACACACACTTTTCTGAATGTGAGTAAAGTAGAACCAAACTAGTTTGTCTCAGGACAAATCATAGTTTGAAATGTATTTCACTCAAAAATGAAACATCTGTCATCATTTACTCGCTCTCATGTCGTTCCAAAACTTTCTTTCTTCTGTGGAACGATGAAAAGATGAAACAATTTATTTTATTTTTTTGTCTATAAACTGAAAGTCAATGGTGTTTAATGTTGTTTTGAAACCAACTGACTTTTTTTTTTTTTTTTTTATGGACCGAAACAGCTGAAATATTATGTCATACAGGGTTGGAAGAAACAACAGTTTAGTAAATGATGACAGCATTTTCATTTAGAATGAAAAACCCCTTTAAGTGTCCAAAAATGTTCAAATACTTTTTTGGGTCACTGTACATTACCAAAGGCCATCCTGGTCAACAAAAAAAAAAGAAAGAAAAGAGACTATTAATACATTACAGGCAAATGAACAACAGAACTGCTAATTCAACCAAAAACTGCAAAGGATCCAATTACACCCCATAATGGGACTGGGACATGCACAATGTGAGTGACAAAGCCTCTCGGAGAGACGCCGTTGTGTACACAGAGCCTGACAGCACATGTGAAAGGATTTGATCCTCACCCCACCTCCATCTCCGGCCTGCTTTAGACCTAGGATGCAGCGCCACAAACATTTCTGTCCTAAAGTCAGCTGTAGTAGGGCACTAATCCATGAAAGCAGCAAAAGACACTCACTTGGTGTTCACAGATTTACATAAAGGAGTATGAATGATGAATAACGGCAGTTGGAACCTCGCCTGGGAACGACCTTATGGATTTTTCAGCTCTTTCCCTCTGGCATACTGAGACCCACCGCTTTAGTTGAATCTGCTCTGAGAACTGAGCACTTTAACAGCCATTTGTCACATGGCACAGGTAATTCAGAGTTAGGCACACCCTGGGTAAACCTCCACGGGCTGCCATGATGGGACTTGTTTGCATGTAACAAGCAACATCGCCTTTCCCAGCCTCAGCTCGACACAATATTTTAAATGGCAAAGTGCTGAGTAGGCAGGACCATACGCATTATAGTGCCAAGAGGCAGCATTCTTTCCAATCAGCCTCTTTCATGTGAAACAACTGCAGGGATGCACTGGTGACATATAACACTGTATGAATGTAATGAATGCTCTTCATGAGGCAGGTCTATGCATGAGTATGATGGTTCACTGGATCTCTGCCAGTGCAAATACTCTCAGTAACTGATGTCTTTGGCATGCACTCTTTTTTTTCCACAGTAATATGAATGGTAAGCGGTTAATCTTAGTCACGACTCACGCACAATGCAGTGACGGATGATTTGCTTTTTTTCATAATAGTGTATATAGAGAAGTGCTTTCTGAGCACATTGGAGCCATTGTGTAAAACGTCTTCAGAAAGCAGCCGAAGAGTTGAGTCTTATCAGATAGCTGGCAATTTAAAGATCAATGGCATGTTTCTCCAGAGACACTTCAAGATTGTGTCAGAGAAAGGCTTGCATGAACAGACTTGCAATAAATACAGCCTGTAGAAAAGTTTATCATTATATTCACACTGTGCTTCATGATTGTTGCGTGATATTGATTAATTACTTTATACAGCAGTTATATAAACCAGAAGTAAATATCCAGAAACATGCTATTGTTTACCAAGGGTAAAACATTTCTAAACTTACAAATAAAATAATTTATAAACTTACAAATGATTTTGAACTTTTGAACTTTCCATTCATCAAAGAATCCTGACAAAAACGGTTCCCACAGAAATATTAAGCAAAACTGTTTTCAACGTTCAGAATAATAAGAAATGTTATCTGCGCATATAAGAATGATTTCTGAAGGATAATGTGACACTGGAGACAGCAGTAATGATGCTGAAAATTCAGCTTCGCATCACAGGAATAAATACATTTTTTTAAAACATATTAAAATAGAACATTTGTAACAGTGTTACTGTTTTAAATGTGTTTTTGTATTAACTGTACATAGATATACAATGTATAGACTGACTGTCTGGAACTAAGGACTTGAGCTTAATTAAAAAGCAGATTATAGATCTTATTTACAATGCACAATTATTGGGATATCCGACTAGTTGATCATTCTCAAACTGATTAATGAATCTTTTTCTCTTGTTCAGACCAACAGTTCCGAGCAGAAAAAAAAAGATTTCGGCCAGTAAAGATGGCATGATTAAATAAAAATGTATATATGTTCTTCAACCTATTTAAAGTTTTAGTATTAAACTAATATTTTCCTTTGAACAAATTCAGAGCATAGAGATGCAGTCAAAATGGTCTGGTGTATTTGCAGTATACTATCTAGTGTAAAAAGATCTTCGGTATACATTCTAAGTATGGAGACATGAACCCCAACACTTGCCATGCCCATTGATAGGCACGTTGAATGGGCCGTATACTTCTATATATAAATATCTCTATTTTGCTGGCACGTTTTGCTCCCCTTACACAGTGACTGTTAAGCCAATGATCCTGATTCAGAGAAAAAAAATCATTTTTGTGTTTCTCTGTAAAAACCGCATGTATGACAGGTGCAGCTGGATAATATTCCTAGATCTCTCACCTGTCTGTCTTTAAACAGATCAGGCGCAAACTAACTTTAATACATGAATAGATAAAAAAACCCAGCAGTCTTATTTATAGTATTCAGGTGTTTGAAACCTCTTCTCAATTCCCTTGCAGGCTTCCTTATCTGACAGCTCGCACTGCTTCATCGGTCTGCTGCTGTCTGCAGCAGAGCCACAAAAGCTTGTGTCTTTTTCTAGTTACAGTTCAGATAGTTCCTTTAAACGTGGATATGCGCTCACCAATGAAACCACGTCTCCGTGTCTATTGAGGTTTCCCTCTCTAGTGATCTGTTTTAGTTATAAAGCAGAGAGAGAGAGCAGTGGAGGAACATGCTCTCACCTGATCTTGGCACAGGTTGGTAAATGTGCAGATGTGAATTATTGAGAGCAACTGTGAAACAAAGAGATATTGTTGTTGTGAACTCACGGATGCATTGATGTGCATGCATGAGGTGTTGGCTTATTACTCCTTCACTGTCCTATAATGGGACACTTGGTGTCCTACATAACCCCCACGAGGAATCTCCGGGACTGCAGCCAATCACTTGGTGCTATTTGCTGCCATGTCCAGCATTGAGTACAGGACAGGCCGATCCTAAAATACCAACATAGATTTTAGAATAGTCATTGGCTCATTTCCAATAATGCCGTAAAGAACATGCAAGAAAGTTTGTTTCTAAGAAAATCTATAAATACAGTACATGGTGAAGTAGCTATTTAGGTCTTCAGAAGCGCACAACAAACTGATATTTAAGTAATATATTTTATAACAGATATTTAAATAATACTTTATGCTGTTTGGACAACATATTTCATATTTACAACACTTTACATAACTATATAGGTAACACTTTAAGGTCTCATTTGCCAACAATGCATTAGTTAACATATGAGCAATATTTTTACAGCATTTACTAATCTTTGTTAATGCTAATAAAAATGTCCATATTCATGTCTCAGACAGCAACATAGTGTCGGCCCAGATCCGGCTCACGTCTGGTACGCATTGAATCCACAAGTACCAGATGTGGCCCGGATCTGGGCCGACACTATGTTGCTGTCTGGGGTTAGTTCACAGTACATTAAATAATCTAAACAGATACAACTTTTGATCTTAAAAACGTATTAGTAAATGTTGAGATTGACATTAACTAAGATAAATAAATGCTGTAGAAGTATTGTTCATTCATGTTAACTAATGTAGTTAATGTTAATGTTAACAAATTATACCTTATTGTATTTTTTTAAGCCATATAGCTTTTTGATCCCAAGTTTTAAGATCATAAGGAGCACAAATAAAGTGTGTGCAAACTTTTGTCTATTCTTGTGCTTTAACAGGCACTGACAGTGTAAGACACATGCAAGTGGTGCAATACTTCATGGCTCATAATGAGTCAGCAGTGATCAATGATGAAGTCACTAGTGATCATGATTCACCATGACAGCCGATATCAAACAGAATATCAAGCTGTATTAGATGTGACACAATTCCACACGGACAGACTCTATTTGATTAATTAACAGCATGACGAAGAGTGTCCTTCTCAATGTCTAAACAGTGTCACCCTCAAATCGGAAATGAAGTTTTGTAAAAGTGCCAGTCAGAGAAGCACTTGAAAGTCACGATCCCCGTTTCTACATCGAGGATGAAAAACTGAAGTTGATTATATTGAATCCTCCACAGGAAGATAAAATGTAAGGGTTTTGTCCCCCAAACACACACACACAGCCTGGCCTCTGTTAAACTAGGATAAAATGACTTGTATTCATACTCAGCGTGGTTCAGTGCTGCTGCTGTTGCTCTGGATGGAGAAATTTTGGCACCAGAAGATGCATTTCTTTTTTGTTCGAGTAATTCTAGTCTTGGCCTGCAGCTGTCAGATGTTTAGCCCTTCTGTTTGTAACGTCCTTTTTTTTACCACCAAGACTGTCAAGCAGTTCCTGAAACAGTTGCAATCATAATTATTCAACCCCTTGACCTGCAAGACATCTTGCTACAGAGAACTAATTTTTATGAAAATAATTCAACAAAAGCATCAGTAAACTATTACAGAAAGTTTATTAATACACATTTGAGGGATTCTGAGAACATAAAGTTGCTGAAAAATTTATTTGGCTCCAAACATTTATGTACAAAATTATTCAACACCCAAAAGCCAAATTTTGTGCAGAATCTTTTGTTCTTTATAACCTCCAATAAACGCTTCCTTTAAGTGCTTAGAAGATTCTGTCACATATTGCAATCTTGGCCCATTCCTCACTTGAAAAAGCTTCCAGGTCACTGACAATCTTTGGTTTTCTTTCTTTCTTCATGAGATTTAAATAAAAAAAAGACTGTACAGACCACTCAAGAACATTCTACGACTGATACCTGAACCAAGCGTAAGTAGAATGAATGCAAGTGGATGAATACTTTGGGATGACGGTCCTGCAGGAAAGTCCATTGATCATCAAGCTTTAGTCTCTGCACCAAAGGCATCAACATCTTTGCCAAAATTGCTTGATAGTTCAAAGAATTCATGATGTCCTCCATACAGTCAAGATTTTTACTTCCTGCTACAGCAAAGCACCTCCATATGTTCTTCTTGATCAAGAGTGGTATTCGGCAAGATGTCCCAACATGAAGGCCATGGTTGTCTAGTGTTCTTCTTATACTCTGCATTGGAATGTTTTTCCCCCTTTTATCAGGTCATTGTGCAAGTCTTTGGCAGTAAATTGAGGGTTTTTCTCAGTTGCTCTGATTAAACATTGTATAATGATATAGTGCTTTTTCTTCAACACCCTCAAAGGTTTTCTGGTACAACACATTTTAAACTTATGAATAAGGCTGTCTCTAGGAACTTTTAGTGTTTTGAAAATCTTGTAGCCATTGACTTTCTAATGTAATAAAACAATCTGTTCTCTATAGCTTTTGTGCTATTGAGCTCTTTTGACTTGGCCATACTTGCAACTTAACTTTAGCACATGCATGTTAAATGTATGTACTGTATGTGTAACAGCCAGCAGCAACAGCACAAGCTAATTTAGTTTTGTTATAGAGTTTCCAAAGGCTACATTTTTTTAACACAATTTTGTTTCATACCAAACATATAAGTGACTTAAAAACAGCAGCGTTGAATATGGGTTGAATAATTATGACATCCTATAAAAAAATCCTATAACTCAAAAAAGCATAACATTATCACTTTTAATTTGCCACTAAACTAGATGCAATTTAAAAAAAAAAAACTCTGTTGAATAATTTTGTTTGCAACTATAAGGACACTTCTTTTGTGTCTTTAAACAACTCAGATTAAAGTGAGGCAGATGCCGGACCAAGCGAGCTCCAGACTCAATCCCTTGTTTCAGTGCAAACATGAACAATTTTATTTCCCTGGTGTTTAAGTGATGAGTAAAGGATCACAGCAGATGAGAGTGCTACAGATCACATTGATCTAAGAGAAAAAAAGAGCACTAAGATGAAGAAACAGCTTTGTAAATACATTTAAAGGAGTCATCAGATGCAAAATTCACTTTTATATGGTGTTTGCATATAAATGTGTCTTTGCAGTGTGTGGACAACCACCATACAATGAGCAAAATCCTTTTTTTAATCCTCAAAAGGCCTAAACAATAATCAAGCCTTTTGGATTTTCTGAGCAATATGTTGTCATATTGCTCATGCTCTGCCCGACCGCTGACGGACTGTCCCGTATTAGCATATTTCTGACCTCAGCCATTCGACACCCCCTATGGAAGAGAGGGGGGGGGGGGGAGCAGTTGCTCATTATCATTTAAAGAGACATGCACCGAAACGGTTTTTGAGGAGGTAAAAAGGGACAACCATTGAGGAATTTTAACCAAAGTATGTTACAAACTTTACATGAAGACCCTAAAGAATCATACCAACTTGTGGAAAATGGGCATCCGACGACCCCTTTAAAAATTGGGTTTGATGTTTTTGAAATGTTTTTGAAATAAGTCTCAATATAAAATAACTTTCCTATTTTAACATTTTTTATTATTTATTTTATAAATTAATTTATTCCTGTGAAGGTAAAACAGAATTTTCAGCATCATTAAACTCCAGTCTTCAGTGTCACATGATCCTTCAGAAATCATAATAGGCTGATTTGATGGCTTCATTATTATTAATGTTGAAAACAGTTGTGCTGCTTAATATTTTCGTGGAAAATTTAATTTTTTCAGGATATTTTTAGGAATAGAAAGTAAAAAAGAACAGCATTTACTGAAAATATTAATATTTTATAACATTATAAAAGTCCTGGGTTTGATTCCAAGGGAACGTGTTTTGGTGCCAAATGCACGCATTAAATATTATAAAGCAGAGGATAACTAGAATAATACATTTTCAATAAACACATTTCAACTACTTTTCTATTACTTATTTGAATCTTGTACATTTCTAAGACTTCCATTTTAATAACGATTAGAAAAATTGAAATCACAATTTAAAAAATCACTGATATTTTCATGATCTTGCAATACTGAAGCAGTAATGGCAAGGTATGAGGGCTTTTGACAGTTTGATTAAGTTGATTCTTCTGTCAGACGAATTGATTTTATTGTATCAAAATATTGGGGCAAATAAACTGGCCACATTAAAAAGAATACAGTTGTAAAAAGCCCATTGTCCTTCATGGACTTTTTCTTCTTGTTGCTGAAAGCAGCAACCTTTTTACGTTAAGTTTTACTGAAGATAAGATTCTTTTTGTTCGAAAGGAAAATCCTCTATACCCTTAGGGGTTCAAGGGTGTAAAAAACTAATTGAGGTTTAACTCAAAGTACGAACGGAGAGGAAATAAACAACAATAATCCTTTAAGTGCCCATAAGTTTTTAAGATGGAAAACAACAGTTAAATGTATGGCATTGTTGAATGATTGCTGTGTGTTGATGTCAATGAATCGCACCCTCAGTGAACATCATGTGGCGGGTCTGTTCACTTCATCAGAGACATTGCACAGTCGTCTCTTTATGGCTATTGACGGACTTCATAAACATGACAAGCTGCAGGCATGAAGAACCCATTGATACCATCACAAGCTACTATGCCCATTTAACAGAAACAGAAGGTCTTCACGCTCGATTAACAGAACATTCCTGACCTTCTAATCACAAATCTTATACCATGACCACAGACTTTCAAAAACAGAGCTATTAAGGAAATACTGTCCTGTAATAACATGCAGTGTTGTATCTGGGTTAGTGTATTTTTGTGCTGCTAAATGCTACAATAATAATCTTTTGTGGAGCATAAAAAATGATACAAAATATTTTGTGTTGCACAGAAGAAAGTCAGCCATACAGGTTTAGAATGACAAATGTGTGAAAAAATTCTGGCAGATTTTTGGGTGAACAAACACTCTTTAACAAATAAATCCACAGTTAATCGCCATGTTAACTCAACCTAACTACCATTATGCAGATCATAAACAATTATTTTTAAATCTGTTACTTCTGACTATACCATTAAACACCTAAAATCTTTTATGCAGAGATTCTTTCCAACAAAAAAAATAAACACATGACTTGAAGAGAAACCACCTAGGTCTTGAAAGCCAGTGTTTGTGGCAGTGTGCAAAAATTCTTTCCCAAAAATAACCTGCGAGAAAATCAGGAGAAATGTGCTAATACAGATCTGAAAACCTCCGCTGTGTTGCCTCTGGGAGAGAACGCCTGTCTCAGCTCTACAGGGAAGGGAGAGATTTTATCTGTCACTATAGGTCTGTGAACTGATGTTTGATTGATGACAAGCTAGCCCAGATGATCACAGCTTCTGCAAAGAGCTGCAGCTTCCAGGAGACAAATCTATGCCGGGTAGAATCACACACACGAAACAATTAAATAATAATAACAACACTGGAAGGCACTGTATTTGGTTTTTAAAACAATGTAAAACACTACACTCTCTACATGATGTTTACATAGCTTATAAAAATATCAGGAATAAGATTAGTTGGATTATTCAAGTATTCAAGGTAAAAGCTTATAAACAAATATTGCCACTGCCTCGTGGTCTCAAAAAGCTCTCAAAGGCACTTCCACATGAACCTGTGGGCAACCATTTCAGAGATGAAAGACAGGGAAAGCGTGTAGAATTTGAATGCCTCCTACATGTGACTGAACATCACATTCCATTTGGAATTTCATCTCATGGGACCCAAAGTAAGTTTTTTTTTTTCATACTAGGGTCCGTAATGGCATGGGACGTGCCTGGACATGCCTGTGGACTGATGCTGGATAACTGATGAGCGCAGCATTCCGACAGAGCGAGATGTGACGTGGGGGTGGGTGCTAATGCTAATCCTGCTATTGTAATTCTATGGCTGGCTTAATGTGCTCAGCAGAAATGTCACCTTAAATTTGCATGCAAATCCCTCCTTTTTTCCCAAATGCTCAGTGTTTATTGAGAGCTATAGGTCTATTATGAAGGGACGAGTTCAAAAGGCTGTTGAGCATCTGATGCAAGAAAATGGACTGTGTAAGACTGTCTGTCTGTCTATCTATCTATGGCCCTGTTTACAGACAGATTCCTGTTTAAACCAGTCTCTTTTGTCCACTTCTGTCCTGATTTCTTCGAGGCAGAGGTTTATGGACGGGTAAACGTATGGGCTTTTTCAGATCTTTTAGTATAATGGAGGAAATAAGCTCACATAATTTACACATGAAAGTCATAATATCTATCTATATCATGTTTGCTACCTCAAATCAAATCCAGAAATTGAATTTGAATTTTAAAGGCATTCTCAATTCAATTCTGAATGTTGCAAATCCCTGGTATCCAGGCAACAATTTAACCTGTCCTTGCTTCACTGTCGCTAAACTCACAGTCAAGGCCAGAGTGAACCAAATATCCTTCACGTCAAATTCAAGGCAAGTTCAGCAACAATCAAATGGGAACTTGGTCAAATACTATGTCAAAGTATGAACATTTGTGTTTATTATGTTAGAAGAAGAACATTATTTAAAACCCTTTCAATGAGCAAGGACACAACACATTCACTATAATGGAAAAATCTCATTTAGGACAACATCACAGGCCACAATAATCAAAGCCATTCTCGTCTTTGTTTAACAACTTTCTTGGGGCAAAAAGCACTTTTGCCCCTTTCACTAAATGGGCTGTTTATAATTCAAAGCATACCCTTTTCCTGGTCATATATCGTCTAGCTGTACTGTTGCTGTGTTTTCTTTCCACTGTAGGGTTATATAATGCGAGTGAGGGCCTCTGGGTTTGGCTGGGGTCCAGTCTCACACTGGCCTCTCTGTGCTGCTTTTTCCTGGATCCCTCCAGCTGCCTTTATCACCCCAGCAGCTGACTCCCTCACATGCCTCTCTGCTCCTAATGAGGGCCTTTTGGGAAAGAATTGTGACGCTTTCTTGTTTTACTTCTTTCTTTCCCTATCTCTCTCTCTCTCACTCTCTCTTTCCAACTGCCCCCAAGCCATTTGTTATCCTTGTCTTGGCTGCAGAACAGGGAAAGTCCAGCTGACGCGCACCTGCTTAGTGGCTGTGAACAGGACAGCTTTAGAAACGGAGAAATAACGTCTTTCTAAGTGGGCCAAATCTCTATCTGAATGGAAACATAGGATTTTTTGATGCACAAGGAACAGCAGATTTTAATCAGCTGAACTGGATTTATCAGTCCAACTGCCATATGCCCCAGTAGAGAGTGTTTATTGGATTGCTAGATGCCCATGTAAAATGTTCAAAATTGGAGTGCTTTACTCCCTATTTTTGCATTTCTTTTGATTCTTTTGACCTAAAACACCTAATGTAAAACCCAATCATGTGCTACAAATTGGCATAGAACATTAATTTGGTTCTACCCCAGATGTTAATAGGCAGTTTCACCAATTTTATTCAGTGTGCTAATTAAAATGTGACTTGCAAGTGTTGAAAAATCTCCAAGGGAGTCATTAGAATGGGGCTGAACTAAAGTCAAAAGCCATCAGGAGGAATCATGGTTTATACAGCGATCAGAGAAGGTATGGAACATTATGTGTTTAGAATAGTCTATTACATGCTACATCTGTCTACAGTTGCTGAGCTGTTCATTCATGCTGCTACTTCATGCAACCTTCTGTCCATCAACACATAACACAACAAACTCTTCCGTTCAAACTAAAGGGCATCACTGAAAATGACCGTCCATCCGACCGTCCAACCATTCATCCATCCGCTTCAGTTTCACATTTTTTCTAGATTATTGTGCAGAGTAATCAGAAGCATTTTAAATAATTGCAAAAAGATCCATTGACAAATTTCACAGTTTTTTGGCCCTGGCACAAAATGACCAGCTAACATAATTTCACTGATAATATCATCAGCGCACAGCAAAATGTGAATGAGTACAAGTCAGTATCGTTCTGACTGGATTATAAGAACAGACTGAGTGCTATAAAAGGAGGAAAGAAGTGCTTCCAATCATTGTGTTCTTGTGTTAGCAATGGTTACATCCAAAGAAAGACGTGCAGCCATCAACACTTTTATGTGATGCAAAGAATATCGCACCTGAACGACCCATTTACCAAATCATCAAGAGCTTCAAGGAGAGAGGTTCAACTGTAGTGAAGAAGTCTTCAGGACATCCCAGAGTTTCCAGCAAGCGGCAGAACCGTCTCCTCTTGAAGAGTCGGTGAAGGAATCGTCTCACCACCAGTGCAGAGCTGGGAAGCATCCTGAGACCAGCCTTATGTGGAGTTGCTTTTCATCCAGGGGAGTGGGCTTTCTCACAATTCTGCCCAAAAACACCACTAGAAATAAAGAACGGTATCAAAACCTGCAAGAGCAACTTTCAGGAGCAATTTTGTGATGATCTGTGCATTTTCCAGCATGATGGAGCGCTGTGTCACAAGGCAAGAGTGATAGTGAAGTGGCTCGGAGATCATTACATTGAAATTTTGGATCCGTGGCCAGGCAAATACCCTGATCTTAATCCCATTGAGAACCTGTGGTCAATCCTCGAAAGATGAGTGGACAAGCAGAAACCCAAATTGTGATAAACTAAACTGAGCACAAATAAGACATGAATGGATCTCCATCAGTCAGGAATTGGCCCAGAATGGAGTTATAAAGAAGGGTCAACACTGTAAATATTGACTCTTTGCATATTGAATATTGTTTGCCAATAAAAGCCTTTAAAATCATATGAAATGTTCATCAATGTGTTCCAGTATACCATAGGAACATGTGAAAAAATAATACAAATACAAAATCTCCTTACATGTTCTTGTAATGCAATGTAATTATTTCAGTTTTTTTTTAAAAATTAATTTGCAAAGTTGTCACAAATCTTTTTGTTATATTTTTTTATTATGGGTTAGTGTAGATTGATGTGGAAAAAAGTCATTTAAAGCATTTTAGCATATGGCAAAAGGTGAAAAAGAATTAAGGGGTATGAATACTTTTGCAAGGCATTGTATATAGAAAAACATCAGTGCTTAAAAATAAAAAAGAGAAATCAAAATTTTAACAAATTCAAACCAATAAAAGAAGAATTGAGGGTTCAAACATATCCCAAATGCTTTCATGTATAAAAATATCTGTATATTTAATGAATTATGTGATGGAAACAACATTGGCATCAGTTCATTATTTTACCTGTGTGAGAGGTATTTTTAGTTGTCCAGAGAACCTAAGGATGGTATATACATCAGAGAAGCATCAAACGAGACTCGAACAGCGCTGAGACGTTACAAGTGACTTTGATAAAGTTAATCCTCCATACCTCGCTACAGTAGCACAGATACACTGACAGCTGAACTATTTTAGGCAACACAAATAAAGAGCAGGTCAACTGCGGGTGTGTGCAGGGAACTGTCAGCTCGCAAAGACAATTGGATTTGATGGAGGAGCTGGTCCCAGCTGGGTGTAGGAATACCGGGGAGATGGAGAGATAGGAAGAGATGGGGAGACTGGTGAGAGAAAAGAAAACAGAGAGGGGGGGAGGAATCAGGGAGAGGATCAGCAGGAAACAGCTGAGGCAGAAGGTACGGTGATCCATCACATCCTGACTAACTGGCTCAGGTGCTCCACATCCTCCCAGACATGTTAGATAAATGATGGGCTTTGGGGGCCAAAGGGGCTTAGAAACTGGAGTTTTAAGTCCCAGTGGATTTATACCACCTAGTGACCAGTCATTTTGGATTTTTCCATTTTTTTTGGGGGGGGGGGGGGGGGGCAACCAGGTTAATATAGAAGAACTATGCTGATTTGACAGCGCTGTGGCCATGCTGCATTTTTATTTAGCTGATCTGCACACAAATCTGAGGGCTGGAGGAATAAAATGACCTTCAGAACAGTGAACCAGTTAGTGTGCTGCTGTCCTCAAAACAGGGCTAATAAATCCTCCTTACTGATCTCATGGGGATGTAAGAGCCCATCTGACAACAGTCACCTCATTGTGTCCTAAAGACCTCCATAAGACATAAAAAGGACCTTTTTCTCCCTGAAACGTGCAGCATCGGTTCAGGGGGTTTATACAGCTATCGATCAGTTTTCTTCCTCCGCAAAGGGTCACTGTTGAATTGAATATAAATGACTGCATGACCTCTGTGTTAAATATATTAGTATTCAGTCAGCAAAAGCTTCAGGAGCAATTCAAGGCTTTGCACTCTATGGAAAAAAGAGAAATAAAAAGGTGACCTATCATTGTTCTTGAACATCACTGCATCCTAACAGGGTATTGGGGTTTTTATTAGTTACTGCTCTGTGCTGATGATTATAAAAAAAAAAAAGTTTACAATATAAAATCAACTAGTGGTCAACGAACAATGACCTGTTAAGCTGGTATTGATCTCACGCAGGATCCAGGCACTGTTCTTGTGATTCTATGAAACAGCTTGAAGGAAAATCCCAATCAGAAAGTCATTAACCTACCATGTACTTTGTATAGAATCTATACACTTTGATCTACACGTACTGAATGGTGACCTATGCCAAACCAACACTTTGATCATGTTCTTTCTCTAAATTTGACTACACACAACATACATTTACATTAATTCTTTTGGAAGACACTTTTATCCAAAACACTTGCATCTGAATTCAAGGTATTCATTTAATCAGTTTCTGATATGTGAACTGAACCCATGAACGTGTATCATGTTCTACCAGTTGAGCTACAGGAAACATACACAAACAAACAACGTTAACAAAAAGTTAAACAATGAGATAATTGAATATTTAGAAATGTTTTGTTTCTATTTTTAAATACTAAAATATAATAAAATAATATAAAATAACAAATATGACAATTCAGTTTGATCAATTATTATATTAAAGAATTAAAGAATATATATAATCAAATAAAATATAAAATTTAAGAAAACATAAAAAGTAAATATAATAGTAAACAATGAGATAAAATTAGCAATATTTCAGTTATCTAATTGTTTTATTATATTTCTACTTTTTATATTGTGTACGTTGTTTTTTATTTCTATTAAAAATTAGATTTCTAAAAGTAGCCTACATATGAATTTAATGTACTTTAGTATATTAAACTTTTGAATAAATTAAATTACCACATAGTTAAGTAATTAATCAAATAATATTTTAATATATATAAAAATGTATTAAATACATATTAAATCTGAAATTTCTGAATTATATAAAAAGAATACAAAGTAAACACTTTATATAAAAGTAGAATTATACAAAAATCCCTTTGTAAAAAAAATTTGACAAGAAAAAATAGGGTGAATGCTCTTTGAAGACTGTTTATCTGCTTCAACCTGTTTTCATTGAGTTTCTCTAAATGCAGACAGACATCGTGGAGCGAGGGGAGCAGGACAGTGATTGGCGCTGAGTCAGCAGGAGCCGTCTGGTCACCCCAGAGAGGCAGCGAGCCTCAGACTGTCAGCACTTTCTCACTGCCTTCACTACACTCCAGATCTGTGGACTGAAAGAGATGTAAAAACATCCCTCTGCTGCTAACTTCAGTGACAAGTGCTTTAACAGGGGTTGAGGTTCTGCGGTTTGACCACTGTGTGAACTTTACAGGCCGGCAAAGCCCAAGGAAGCACACTAACACTAGGCAAACCGCTATTGTAAATCATGAGGTCATTACTACTCATCATGGGGGCTAATTCTGTACCGGTCCACATCAGGGTTTAGCCATTACAGCCACATTCATCATTCTCTGGCAAATTATATACAAGTGACAGGTGTCTCATTCCTGACCCGACTTAACCTCAGCCAGGACCAGAATAGTCAAACTCGTAGTGACCCGAGCCACTGCTGTTGAGTCAGCACACAACACATTAAGGTTTAATTTCATGAGGGTTTATTAAAGCATTCAGGCCAAAGGGCTATGGTGACGAGGGAATGCCTCCGAAAGGTCAAGGTGACAGTCCTACCATCCTTTTCATTCGATATAACGACATTAACCAGGTCATCAGTCTGCATGTCTGATACAGAGTCCATTCTGACAGAACCCATTACCTGATTCTGTTTTACAGTGCCTGATTCTAATATTCAGTGGTCAAATATGTTTGAATAATAGCTAAACTGTATTATGATTTCCTATATAGCTGCGCTAGTTTAATGTATCTTCGATCACTCCATGGTCTCTTTCTTCCCACATAATAACATCATAAAAACTCACAACAATATTTCAAGTCAATGTATTTATTTGTCTAGTAGCAGTGCAATAAGCAGGACATTTTAGAGCCAGCCGGTCACTGTTACGAAATAAGCCCCTACAGGGGTTCAACCTGATCACCCTGTCTAGGTTTATGTACTGAAAATGACCAACTGTACATTAGCCCTTGTATTGTGGAGGTTACATTTGTAATTTTAAATTGTACTTCTCTGTAAAGGCGCCAACACTCCCCCAGCAGTAATAATAGGCAGTAATTCATCATACGAGGGTCTCCAGGAATACAAAAAAAAAAGAAAAAAAAAAAGAGCATGGACATGAAAACTGAGCCGAGCGCTAGACGAGAACATACAGAGGTCAGGTCTGTAATCATATGACCCGATCAATAATTAACCAAGGTCACCTTTAATGACGGCGAAGCAATGTGTCATACATTATTCATACAAACCTCTGTATGAAAAGACAAAGGTGAAAGTGAAGCTAAGATGATGGCTGGACACTGAGAATCAGTAGCCTACATGGATCTCTCTCAAGAGACATCACTTTCATACTCTTGTTGGTCACATAAAATGAATGTTGTTTACACAGGAATATCTGAACAGTGAACATGCTCTGTGATGAAGCAAATTCCTCCATAGTTCCTATTCGATGAATCACCACAGGGTTGGAACCTGTAATATAACTGCAGTTCTCTCAAATGTCACAAGCGGTTCAAAGAGACATTCATCTTTGCGGAAACAAAGTGAGCCAATCTCCACGGGAAGGTATGCAGCGAGAGAAGACGGAGTGTGACTGTCGGCAGTCGAGCGCGGCGGGACCACTTGTGCTGCAAGGCAAAAGAGAGAAAGTTTGGGCCAAAGTGGAGTCTTTGTTCATATCCCACGTGGCAGAAGGGGATTACCGTGTTCTCCCTCACTCTGACGCACATTCACTACACTAAATACACAGGAACAGATAAATGATGCAATGTCAAGCAATCCAGAGGGATCAAGGCTGCATGCCAAGAAAAAAAAAAGAAAAAAGGACAAAGTCATGACTCTACCGGCACCATGTTAACCCCGTGATGAACCCTCATTCAGCAAAATCTTGATAATGGATTGCAAACATTTTGCAATGTATTGCCTCAGAAAGAAACATGATAAATGTTTTTTTTTTTTTTTGTGCAAAGTTCAGTTTTCCTGAAATGTAAATGGATATTACATTCCACATCTTGCACTAATTGTTCTTCTATTGAATTACTGTATAATCCAGCTGTGCTTTTAATGATTTTAATGCACGACGTGGAGGCAACCACTCAAAGCGAATCGTTCAAATTATTATTCAACAGCTAGCAGTGAATTATCCCGCTTATACCATGGTCATTTGCCAGCATTGACGACTTAAAGCTGTTATTGATGTTTGCAGTGCAATATTTGACCGAAAGGGTAAAAAATATGATTATTTCTGTCAGACTCGCATTCTACCCACTTTAAATCAGAAACAGAGATAAAGTAGTGCAGTAAGAATACATTTCTTTGAATTAATAGCATTTATTTGAATTAATTACATTTATTTGAATTAATTATCGAGAGAGATAGACAGAGAGAGAGTGAGAGTGAGAGATGCGTGTGTATTACCTGCATCTGCGCAGTGTCTCTCTCAATGAAGCTGTTTACTTACTTCAAAACCAGCGATGTTCCCCCCTCGTTGCTGAGAAATTTAATGCAGTGATTCAGTAGTGAAGCTATTAATAAAAGTTGCGGAGCAGCGTTGATAACAAGTGTCTGTGCTCCTGAATGTTTCTGTGCGTGCGCAGAGCGATCTCTGACCTCTGTGTGCAAGTTATGTGTGTGTGTGTGCTTCAATGGAAGCAACGCATTAATATAGAATGTGATTAAACTGACTTGGAACTACCTGGGCATTAAACCGTTTAATGCACAGTTCCAATTAAATCAGAATAGAGTATTCAGTCAGACCATGGTATAATATTAAAAAGTAATATAGTGAAATATTATTACAATTTAAAAAAGTTTTCTATTTTAATATTTTAAAATGTAATTTCTGTGATGCAAAGCTGTATTTTCAGCATCATTAAAGCATCCTTCAGAAGTCATTATAATATGCTGATTTGATGCTTAAGAAAAAAAATCCATTAATGTTGAAATCAATTGTTAAGATTTTTTGTGGAAACCACACCTTTTTTTTATAGGATTCTTTGATGAATAGAAAGTCCAAAAGAACAGCATTTATTAGAAATGGAAATCCATGTAATATTTTGACCAACTAAATGCATAGTTGATTTCTTTCAAAAATAAATCTTACAGAACCCACATTTTCAAATGGTAAAATATTTAACAAAAACATTACATTTATTTGGTACAAATATAATATGTTATATTACATAAATTTATAAAATAATTTTTCTCTATACTGAGACCTCCTTTGTCTCATATAGATTCCCATGTATCTGTAAATACTGTGATTTTGGAAGAACTCGTTGTTTAAAAGCCAAAATTTCAAAACTTAATGTACAGCAAGACAAATAATGCATACAAACTGACCTACTACACCCCAATAAATGTGCTCTGTGCACTGTTCTCTATTAACCAAGCCCTTAGGGGGAACAAGTTGTACACCTCTGTATGTCACCATTCAATATTTATTATACTTGTAACCCACGAAAAACTGTTGTCCACACTCCACAGAGGCTGATCTAGAGGGGTGATTTCAGAACACTTCGGGAACAGAAAGAGCTGAACAGTAGCTATAAATGCTTAAGTGACAATCCATCTTTCTAATTAAACTTTATCAATGCACCACATTCACTTCAGGGCCCTCATTAGTCCATTTCTCTAAGCCATTAGAACAGCGGGCCTTGCCTCCAAAAATATGTTTCCATGTTGGCCTTATGAAATAAAGCAAAAACTGTACATCATTATTAGTAAAAGAGATCAGAATATATGGCCATCATCACATTGTTCTTAAACTACAAACTTTACGAATTCCACCTGCTCTAACAGTGCCCAACTTGAGCTCAATCCTCAGTTTCAAACAACTGTAACTTCCCTTTGAAGTTGTGACTAAATATTTGCTGACATTGAGAGAGCGTGTGTCCTTTTCGGAGTGTTTGCTCGCTAGTTTCCACTGAACTGGCCTTCTTCAGAGCGCTGGTACACATGTGCCTGGCCTGCTGCCCTTAGATAAAGAACAGAGAGTATTAAGTAAGGGGGGATAGAAATCAAAGGAAAAAAGTGATAAGAGTAAAACAAATGAATGGGCTGGAAAACCAGAGGATGTGACGGTTAAATGAGTTCAGATGCAGGATACAACTGTACAGAATTAAGAAATGTTCACACAACAGCTTACCTTTTTGCATAATGTGCATGTCATGAAAACAAATACACACAGGTTGCATGTGCCGGTTTCACCCGGGAGCACCTCAAAGGATGTTTAACCTGTAATACTGCATTTAATGCTAAAATATGAGTTGTGAAATTAAGAGTGAGAGCTGAAAGCCATACCTCTGTACCAGGACCACCCAGTAATCATGGAGTACAACAATATCGCATGATAGAGGTGCGAGACCACTTTACAAAGGAATTTGGTCAAATTTGAAACCTCCAACAGAGGGTACGGATAACTGATACACAGCCTCTTCACTGTAAGAGGAAGCACATGACACTTGAACAGGAGGGTGGAAATATTTTGAGAACTGTTCTTCAAATTTGCATAATGCCTTCCTAGAAAACCTGAAAAGCTTATATTTTATTTAGCTTATCTTCAAAACTTAAGTTTGTGATTGCCAATAAGGAATAAAAACAGAAACACGCACTGAAATCAGTGGATCTGCATTTATTGCATTATGTATGCTAGTTTGTTTACAATTCAGAAATCCCTTTAGCTGCCGCAGATTTATGGTTTCTGTTACCGAGGCGGTCACATGGTCACGGTGGCAGTCTGAGAAAGAGGATTATGAGAGGATCCACTGACGAAACAGTCTAGCCAGATTGGGCGTGCCCTCCGTCGACCCCGACCCCTCACAGTGTTATTAGAGAGCACTGGCAGCATCCTGCTCTCCCGTCATCCCTGACTCTCACATTAATCTAAACAGAGGCTTCTCAATCCCCAACACCGGATCTGAAGCAATTCCATTAACCTGGGCTTTACTGAGGATCCTCGAGAAAATCCTCAGCCCAAGAGGAGGAACGGCTAGTCCTGCACTTAAACCATCTCATTACAGATCTGCATTCACCTAATCATTAAAACATAAGGGCATTATCATCCTTACATTATCATAGACTTTTAAATGCATTCACAGATTAATATGCATCTTAATACGATAATACAGTGAGGTCACTCTGGGGTTAAACGGTGCATACAGTACTGCGCTTAAAAACATTTTCATTCCAAATACCCTTTAGAGAAACAGAGCAGGGTATGGAAGCTTGTTTCCGCCACAGAATAAAACATTTTAAAAGATAATTGCGACTTTTTATCTCACAATTGTGAGTTTACATCTCGCAATTCTGACTTTATTTCTCAGAATTGCGTGAAATAAAGTCGCAATTGCGAGATATAAAGTCAGAATTCTGACTTTTTTTCTCGCAATTGCAACTTTATATCACGCAATTCTGACATCTTTTCTCACAATTGTGAGATATAGTCCAATTGTAAGGAAAAAAAGACACTTTTTTTTACCTCAGAATAGTTTATATCTCACAATTCTGACTTTATATCTCGCAATTGCGACTTTATTTCTCACAATTGCAACTTCATATCTTGCAATTCTGAGAAAAAAAGTCACAATTCTGACTTGATATATCGCAATTGTGAGAAAAAAAGTCAGAATTGTGAAATAAAAGGTCGCAATTATTATTGTTTATTTATTATTCAGTGGCGGAAACAAGCTTCCATAGCAGGGACCCTTGATACATAGTGTATAAAAATCTATTAACCCTTGTATGGTGTTCGGGTCTGTTGGACCCGTTTTCATTTGTTATTAAAAGAAAAATGATACAATTAATTATTTTTTCAAACTGAGACTCATTGGCCTTGGCTCATTTTCTGTGAGGAATATATATCAGAACACATTTTTAATGAAAACACACTGTACACCCCCCCTACACATTTATATTACACACAGGATGTTCGGGTCTACTGGACCCGGGGCTAATAAAAGTGTGGAAATTGTAGGTCCTGTGTACCTTTACTCTGTCCTCCTCCTGTCAGGGCCTGCTGTTAGTGTGTGTATGTTCTTGTATATGGTTTATGAGGACACAAATGTGTATAATGACATGGGTATTACAACGTAAACATGGTTTATGACGACTGTGTCCTCATACTAAAACATACTAAATGGTGTTTTTTGAAATTCAAAAAATGCCAAAAGTTTTCTGTGATTGGTAGGTTTAGTGGTAGGGTTAGTGTAGGGGGATAGATTATACAGTTTGTACATTAGAAAAACCATTATGCCTATGGAGAGTGACCGTACACCACATATCCAAGTGAGTGTGTGTGTGTGCATGTGTATGTGTGTGTGTGTGTGTGTGTGTGTGGGTGTGTGTTTTGTGTGTCTGTGTGTGTGTTGTGGGTGTGTGTATGTGTCTGCATGAGTGTGTGTGTGCGTGCGTGTGAGAGAGAGATTGTGTGTAAGTGTGAAAGAGTGCAAGAGTGAGTTTTGTGCTTCTGCTCCTGCCATTCCCACACAAGGTTGCAATTCTTAAATGTGATCTAACAAAGGTAAAGAGAAAATATTGACCATATATGCTGTTTATGTAATTGGGATGAAGTAAACATCTGTTGAGTATTTTAACATAACATTTTTGATTGTGTTGAATTAAAAACCCAAAAATGCAGCGGGTCCACCAGACCCACGAACACTGGCTGAGTAACAAAAATATGAACACCACACAAGGGTTAATACATATTGATATTATTATACATATTGTTTAATAATAATAATTATTCATATTTTTTTAAATTATGTTAGATTTATATGGATGAATATCACACTTTTTATATATTTAAAGGGACAACTTAGCTTCTTAAATTTAGATTTGGATTCAAGTTAATGTGCTTAACGCACAAACATTTGTTATCCAAAAATACTTAGTTTACCCCTTTCTGAAGACTCCCGCTTAAGCTTTTACAACCATTATATCTTACCAATAATTCACATCTTTTGAGAGCAGTATGTGACATTCAGTATTTAACATCTCGGGTGACATCACTGCTATGATTTGAGTTCGGTTGATGCCAGCGTGACTCAATGACGTCAGCAGGATGGTGTTCCCAGGTAAGAGCCTCGTGTGTCCTTCCTAATACTGCCTAACCGTGCTTCATTTTCCGTCCAGTCCTCTGCAGGTCAGGCAGTCCAGCTCTTATCGCACATGATGGCCTTTTCACCGTATTCCTCACTGGCAGGGAGAGCGACTGATACGTCGTCTGGATTCCAGAAAATAAGTAATCGTGTGTGTGTATGACCTGAAAGTACAACGTGACCTGTAAACACGATTGAGTTGTATTCCCTAATGCCAGTATTCCCTAATACTAAATCATGTAATTTAGCAATGATGGATGACCAGCCGCACTTTATATGATTACTGTCAGACAGCAGAAAAAAATATCAGACAGCTTTAAAGAAAATGCATAAATATAATCCAAATTAGGGTAAAGGCTGGTGTAAATGATCTTTTAATCTTTAAATTGTAATGTCACATATATTTACAGTACATGCTTAAAGAGGATATACCTGACAATATGGAAAAAGGGACAATAAGATGGAAACATTCAGGGTTGTTTAAAGCTGATTTCATTCATTCATTTAGCAGATGAGAGAAATTCAATTAAGAAGATGGAGTTCTCTGGCTTAAGGCCAACAGATGGAATTATCACAACCATTACAATACGCTTTATTGAGACGCTCTCTGCTTGTTTAACAACATCACAAAAGGGCACATCACAACTAATGAAGGAATTCTAACATATGTACAAACAATCGGAGAAAACCACTCACATTAGTCTCATTCATGAATACAACAAATCAGACCATTTAATGCCATTGTTCTGACATCTGTGACCACAGCTGTCAGCAAAGCTTCTGAACATGCAGAATAGTTGAAATGTTTGGCAAAAGAAGATCTCAGCCAGTCTGAACACCTTTATAATTTAGATTCCGCAAATACTGTCCTCATCTGCAATACAGTCTGTTCTATTTAAAAGGAGAGAAGCAGCAGAAAGAGAAGTGGAAAGAGAAGCAACTGGAGGAATAAACATTCTCCTGAAGAGGAGAGTGCGCTCAGTATTTAAGGTTTTTCCTAGAGATATTTTTCCTACAACTCAACTCTGTCATTTGAAAGAATGTCCAGAAAGTCCAATCGACCGCAGCGTCTGGTTAGCTGAGTCTGTGTTAAAAAAAAAGACAGCAACTGATCCTGATCGTCTGTTTATTTTCATTTCGGCCTTGAAACATTACTCCACGTTTGTGCGCTAATCACAGCCCCGACCTGAAATGCTCCACCACCACAGAATATTTTATAGTACATTACGGCACAGCTGTAGTGCAGACACTGTTGCTCAAGTTTCACAGTAAGCAAGAGATTTCCCTACAGAAGACTTCAGATACTCAGCTTCAGCGTCCTTTAGACTCGTGCTCTCAGTTGAATTACGTCAGAGGGGGGGATTCACATGGATTCAGCAGCTTAAAAACTGTAGCCTATATAGTTATGGATCACTACATCTCAGACACTGCAGTAATTTATCTTTATTATTGAATTAAGGCCTTCAACTTCAGCCAAATCAACTAAGATTTTGAGCTGGAAAATATATCAGGCTCCATAAAAATCCCTCAAATGTTCATGGTGCACAATAGATCGTCTTACATCATTAAAACTCACATAATTCACAACCACACACGCTGTTGTTATCGCTTCCATAAGCGATTTTTGGTTGTTCCCATAACAACAATCCACAATGGGTGGAAAGCTGTGACAGGAACGAGTTAGCGAGGGAGGTGCGATCCAAAAATTTCTCTCTTTCTACTCCCTTATTCTCCCACCATGTGCTTCTCTTTCTTTTACTCTGTTTTTTTCTGCCTTTTCAGTTTTTCCAAAGTCTGTGCTGACAAGCGCTTCATAAATGTTAACAATTTTGTGGCTTATGTCATTTTTTTAAACATTCTTTCAGACAAGCAAGGTCATTGTGACTGTCAAGGAAAGTACTAGACCTTCTTAGAATTCCAACAAAACAGGAATTTCATTTATTAGTGATAAGTGAATTATGAGTTATTACATAACTCTGTTGCTCCTATGCAGCAGAAACCACAACTCGTAGAGCCATGTCCGTCGCAAGAGTGATTTCCCACAGCGAGCAAATAACAACAGAGGACTGACCACATCCAAACCCCGGCACCCAAACACATCCTCCTATCATAATATTGACTTCCCCTCTCAGTTGTTTCCAATGGACACTGTGAGAGCAGAGGTGGTTTCTACTAAAGATGGAATCCATGTTTAGTCTTCTTAAGCAGGCATGTCATCGCAGAACATTACAGTAAAAGTTGATGTGAAAGTGGTCACACTTTTAGTGAATTAAAAGGACTGTATTTTCTTTATTCTGCGAAAAATAAAAGTTGATGTTTGGCAGAACATCACGATAATTATAAAGATAACTATAACGATAACTATTACAATGATAATTATATTAGCATAGCATCCACACCAACTGACGATAATGTTCTGCTTATTATAAGCACGCAGCAGTTATGGTGTCTGCCGCATTAAATACTCAAGCTGTTTAAAGTCAGGTGGATTCTGATTGTCTGTTTTTATCATTCATCCTTTGTGTTGGTCTCATTGTAGCTGTGGTGAGTGTGGTGACTATTTTACACACCTATTTGCATAGATTTAAGAATGATTATTAAAAGTGAACGGGCCATAATTCACCATGCCAAAAATAAAAGCAGCTTGCATATTCTGCTTAACATCTCATTTCATGTTTCATGGTAAAACAAAACTTTCCTTTGTCAAAAAAGGCTGTGGAACAACGACTGATAAATACTCCTCCTGTTTCCATTAATCTTGATTAAAATACGTTGAATGGAAAGTTTCAGAATCAACCTTTGATTCCAGGAATGGTGTATGGTGTACAGTAGTATAACTTTTTCAATGTCCAATTTGTTGTTTTCAATTTCCAGCCCTTATTTATAATACTGTACACTGCTTCTTATTCCCCCTACACTGTTGATGCTGTGTCTAAACTTGAGAAGGAATGTGACCTTGTCTTTTGTCCTTGGTTGTGCAGAGGACAGGTCCACTAAGCTCAATTTGTCCTTCCCAGTCATCTATGGAGCAGATGAACATCAACAAAACTGGCAGAAAATCAGGCAGGCAGAATGACTGATGACCCTTATAGGTCAAATAACAGTTTAACACAGTGATCATGTGGGAATGGAAGTGGGAAGCGTACAAGATCTCAATGCCAAAATAATTTCACTAGGTACACAAAGCAATGTTCAAGAACTTTTAAAATGATTGATACCTTTATTGACAGTGTCACATCACTTTAGTAATTAAGTACAATAGAGCATGAGGATCCGTCTTGTTCAACAAGGACGCCATTTATACGCAAATAATCCAACTCTCAAAAACACATCATCTCTCTAAGCCTCGACAAAGTAGGGACTTTTAGTTGTTTCTTAACATCAGCCCGTTATTTCCCAACAGATTCCTGCATGAGCCGAGTGATAACAAGTGTGTTTTCTGGTATTTGGGTTTGTCTATGCAGAAGGAGCACTGAGATTGGCTTCTCAGGAAAGAGTCATGGCTGTATACCCAGTGGCTCAGTCAGACTGAGATTACTACAGACCGGTCAGCTTTATCAGAAAGGGAAGTGCTTTCTGTTGGCGAGATAACTCCAACACCAATCCGTACAAAACTCTTCGGTCTCACCTATCTCTGCCGCTCATTACTGTTCATATCTGGGTGGGGAGCAGTGTTTTTATCTTCCAACGAAGCACAAACCATCCACTGTTCTGTTCTGTCACACTATGGATGGGTCAGAAGGGTCGATTAGTCAGTTAATGGGGTCTATAAGGTTATATTTATTTTAACTTTAATATTTTGCATGACTGTTAGCACACGGAAACTCAGAGAATTTTGTTTCTAAATTTGTCCCCTTTTAAGCAAAGGGCAAGTGGTATTATTATCCGTAACAAAAAACATTTTCGTTAACTGAAATAAAAATGGATGTTCGGTAAGTTCACTCGCGAAATATACGTCATAAAAGCTGAACAGTCAGGTTGTGAACATATCCCTGTGCCTTTAGGTTCGGTATCTTTAGGTTCAGT
The DNA here is from genome assembly GCF_949319135.1 of Squalius cephalus. NCBI lineage: Eukaryota > Metazoa > Chordata > Actinopteri > Cypriniformes > Leuciscidae > Squalius > Squalius cephalus. The sequence continues at coordinate 30,685,415 of NC_137128.1, read as the reverse complement.
GTTAAAAATGCCAATGTGAACGCTAAGCAGACCAGGACGAACCAAGTGAACTGAACTACACGTGTGAACGCACCCTAAAATAGATTTATGACTCCAAAAAGAAACAAACAACTAAATATTTTGATACATATTTTATTAAAAAACTTAAAATCTTTACAATTTGCATAAACATAAAAATGCCATTAGATAGCTATAACAATAGACTGTTAAACATTTTTTACAATGATACCAGCATTAACTTTATACTTCTTTTAAATATACTTATTCGTCTTTTGTTCACCTCTGGCTTGCATAGTCGCATGGCTACGCAGACGCGACAAAAAAAAATTCTGTATTATAAATTTTTAAGGCCAGACAAGTAGTTTCTTGAGGGTTGATTTGTACACGCCTGCGCACATATATATATTCAAACGTGCATACCTTTGGACTGATCACGTAATGTGCATGTGGGCGACATCTGCGTTTTCGCGGGTTTGCGTTTTTGAGGCGGATGGGCGGCCGGAGCGTGTTAAGGGTTTTCCTGTTAGAACGGTGTTGTGTTAGCGGCCCCTAAGTTAATAACTAATGATCTTCGCAACGGAAGTGAATCAATCAATCAAAACTAACTTTAGCTGGACAATAACTTTATCCTAGAGCTGTTGTAAAGCCTAAACAATCTGTTACAGTAATTTCCTATTATCACTGTAAAGCTGCTTTGAAACAATCCATATTGTTAAAAGCGCTATATAAATGAAGGTGACTTGACTTGACTTAATTTTCAGCAATATTACTGATTTGACTGCACTGAGAGTATTGGATAAGAACTCAACTTTACTGTCTTCTGTTGAACTGCATTGTAGCTGAATTGAACTCATTTCATAATTGATGTACTTTACCCAGTTATTGAGCCAAAATGCCGAAATTTAACTGAATAATGACTGTTTACGATTAGCTTTTTAGAGTTGCTCTACAGCAGAACTGAATTCTTTTTGCATCGAATCGTTATTTTTATCACAACAATCTGTATTGTATAAAGCGCTATATAAATAAAGGTCAGTTGCATGTGACATATTTAGCATCTTTTGTGGTCTTTCAGCATCTCACACCACGTGCATTGTATTTTATAATGACGTGTCAATTTAAAATTAAAGTTAAAAGTAACCAAAAAATAAAAATGTAAGACCCCTGCATTCGGTTACATTGTTATGCTTCCTGTCAGGTTGTTTTTGAACACAACAATGCATCCTGCGTGAACACACCCTACGAAAGTGCCTGATCAGATTATGGTGGACATGACCCTAAATCATTACCCTAAGTCTAATTAAATAGGGCTTACTTAAGACCAGCTAGATGTGGACTTTTATGACGCTTTCAGTATTCTAATTAGCACTGTGTTAGAACTCAATAAGGAAACCCCTAGGCGTTCTTTTGGTGTCAGAGGGGTTAATTCCTTATAAAGAGAATGTGATGACAATTCTCAGAATTGCTCTTGTGCTGAGGTTTTAGATGTGTGAAGGAGAGCACAGGAAACGCTGGGTATTTTTGAAGAACTAGGCCCCAGCGAGTCCACCGTTCATCTATGCTGCCTCACACTTTCACTCTGTTTCTTAACTCTCTGCCAAGGGACCTGGGTTTTCTTGTAACTGAACACTCAACAGAGAATAACTTTCTATGACGAGATGTCCATTTTTTCCTCAAACAAAAATAGTGTAGGTTCATGACAGCACTACTGTGTAGGGTGATTTACCTCAGACTCAAACTTGTTCAGGAAAAAAAACAAGCTCCATTTTGAAGATGAAGATGACTCTTTGTGGGTCTACATTCTCAATATTTTTCTCTCATCCTACAAAGAAAAAAAAACAAAAAACATGAATTATTTATTGTCATAAGCAGATTTCATTTAGTTGTTCTCACAGGGTTCTGCTCATGTAACTTAAGAAAAATTAAGAGATAAAGTTGAGTTGTTATTCCGTCATTTCACCACTGTTTTATAAGGGGCTGGAAATAGGCTCTGAAATCATTGATCTCAAAGAGTGGGCAGATGTTGCACAGTGATCTTACACAGGAAATACAACCTGTCAACTACTAGCGTAGTTTCTAATCTGCCATTTAAAGACCCACAGCAGTTTCATTTCACTTTCTTCATCTCAATTTTAATAGCAAAAACCTGGTTTTGAGAGGTCTCTCAAGATTCAAGCTTTAGTAGTAAGATTTAAAAAAGAAGAAGAAAATTATAATTAAAATCTACACAATATTTTGTGTGATTTTGCCAGAATCTATTTACTAGTCTACACTTCTTCTAAATCTGCTTTGTGATCAGGTTTACAGTATCTGGATCTACTTTCAATAAAAAAAATAAAAAAAAAATGCTATGCACTTAATGGTTAATGTTGATGCCCTATACTAAAGGTCAAGTTAAAGGTTAAATTAACCTTGATAACAAATACTAAACACACTTTCATAGATGATAACCTCATTCATTAAAGAAGTACATGATGATAAATAAAGAAAAGCCACTACCATACTTTTATTGTAGAGTGGAAAGATAAGCACTTTCAGTAAATAATATCACATATGCTAGCTTTTGTCCCTTTCCATGACAGACAATACACAATATACCTGAAAAGAAACATATAAAATGACAAATAACTCCATTTTGGGTAATTTGAAAAAGGAGAGAAAGATACTGAAAAGCACAGTGAAAATATTATATATAATATAATATAATATTACATATTTTTTAAAGTATCCAGTCACCAAATTACATTATGATTTACCCAAACCACAGTTTATATGCACCATGACCATAAGTACCATGACAGATAACATTTGGAATGGCAGTTTACATCCAAGGTGTGACTAGCAGTCAAACAGTGTAATATTTAACAATTATTGCCAGTTTCAAAGCTGTTTGTGTACACAGATTAGATTTCCTCTCGTCCATATATAGGCTATACAGCATCACAATACAGACAGAGGAAGAGCAAGTGACGCAGAGTCTTATGTGATTAATAGTATATTCTGAGTGCTTGACTTAAGTCTAAAAGTCAAGGCCAGGAAAACAAATACAAGTCACACATTAATGAATATAATAATCCAGCAAACCTTGCGATCTATTCAAGACAATTCCACCAAAATATAATTGTCAGGCTTGCGTGATCTGTGCATTAAAATCATCAAATAAAATATGGAATCTCAGCAGATTGTTTCACAGCAAGAGCAGAGGAGATAGCATTGGATGCTGCTTCAGAGAGTTTTGGTGTTATATGCATGTACTGTGTGCAATGAACTCAAATGAACTTGCAGATAAACATACACGCATTCACATACACACAAAACATACAGGTAGCTGACTAGTAGGGCAGGCAAAAATAAACACTAAGTCCTGTGAGAACAAGGAATCAGAGCCAGACTAGAATACTAGCAACCTTCTGGGAACCAGACACACACAGCCAAGTATGCCTGGCAAGGCCAACTCGCCTATATCCTGCCAAAGAGGTCTGGCTCATGCCAGCACCAAAGCAACTCTCACTTAGAGCGAGTATTGAGTATGGGGCAGGCAAGGGTGTCAGCCGAGCAGGAAAGATCACAGGCAAGTAGAAGACGCCCACTGCAGCCTCAGCTCAGAGTATGAAGAGAGCCCTAGAGAGGAGCAGATGAGTCAGTATGACAGAGGTGCTATTCAACTGCACGCTGGGCTTTTTCACGTGGGCGCAGACGAGAAATTACCCCTAATGAAATCAGAGTGGATTACCCACCTCTGAGGATAACCATTGAAAGTACATACGGTTAATTGGACATATTCTAAAAAAAAATTGTGGCGTTCACCCATGTAAAATTCACCACTATGCTGTGCTTAGAAAAAAAAAAAAAAAGTTTGGGGGGAGGGGGCAAAAAAAGGGCACTGTATGTTTAAATGTCAGATTAATATCATAACTATCATAACTCAATTTATGTCAAATAAAAAGTACCAACAACAATATGGTATTATTTATATCTGTAGCACAAACAGCTTGCTCAATAACAAAAAGACACTGTCATTATATTTTCAAAACAGCATTACTTCACTCTCTGTAAAAGTGCAGCAATGAGAAAAAGCAAAACAGTACAACCATAAAGTTTTACTGGTGTTATTAAAAAGGATTCTGCAGTTCACTTATTGAGCGCTTAGGTTTCTTAATAAAAGAGCTGTAGCTAAACAGCGCCGTGGGTTTGGAAACTATACCAGGGGAACCAGATTTTATTAGCAACATTCAGCCATGTTTGATCAAATCGGATCTCACACAAACACGAAAAACCATCAGCCAACACATTGGTTGATCTTATCGAATGACAGGAGGCTGTCAGCAGGTTTGTGTTAGATTAAAGCAAATTTACTCATCTCTTCATGGATGGCACACCATTATTTATAATTCTAGGTCAATTCCAAGATATAACAAGCAAAAACACAGCAAATGCATAGTGGTTTTCACCAAACACACATAGGCCTATGTTATCTAATATCTAATCAGAATGATTCACTGACAACACATACTACAATAAAACCCAAGTGAGTGGTGTTCAATTTTATTACTGTGTGCATCCTTTCTTGTTGAGCTTTGAACCTATAATTCTTTCTTGACTAGAGCATTTTGTCAGAGCACGACCAACACAATAGGGCATTACTCTGCTGGGATCCAAATTCCCAATAGCATTAGTACAAACCCTCCAGAGAAAGACATGCTACATATGGTTAAAACCACCCATTTTATACAGGCTCCAAAAAGTTGCTAATGTATCATGGCCATTACATTCAGGCAATGCCACAAAAGTGGCTGGGTATGAGTTACTAGGACAGCAGTGCTCGTGCACTGAAGACTCCTAGTTTGTAACACAATGAGCCTGGTTGGTTCCCATCACATCCATAATGCCTCCATGGTGAAAGTCTGGCACGTTATGTTAACTTGTGTGTGAGTGAGCGGGCGAGCGTAATCTCAACACTGCTGTTTGAAGATACATATTGACAATTGTGCTTCAATGCTGGCTTTCAGGGTGTGTTTACAAACCTCCCAGAGTTCCTGTCCATGTTGTGTTCTGCCGGCATCCTTTGAGGACAATCCATCAGTACAGGGCATGTTCAGCCTATTATCAGTGCACTGATAAGATAATCAAACATGTCACTCTCTACACAAAATGTTAGTTTCTGTCTTTCAAACAAATGCACCAACATACTAGGAAGAAATCAAAGAACTGGTACAGGTCTCTATTAACTTACAAAACAACATACAGAGAGGTCAAGAGGTCTGTTTATTTCCAGATTTAAATTAGATTTCAAATGCCAGTTTACTCCACTAAGTCTCTTATGTTCATCAAAGCTGCTTTTATTTAATCAAAAATACAGTGAAAGTAATATTGTGAAACATTATTTTAAAATAATTTTCTATTTTAATATATTTTATTATATATATATATATTATTATTATTATTATTATATAATATATATATTATTCCTGGCATGGCAAAGCTGAATTTTCAGCAGTCATTACTCCATTCTTCAGTGTCACATGCATGATCCTTCGGAAATCATTCTAATAAACTGATTTGATGACATTTCTTATAGGCCTAATTATCAATGTTGAAAACAGTTGTGATAGAAAGTTTAAACAGCATTTATTTGAAATGGATATATTTTATAACAATATAAATGACCTTACTGTGATTTTTGATCAATTTAATGCAGACTTGCTGAATACAAGAAGTATTCACATACATACACACACACACACACACACACACACACACACACACACACACACACACACACACACACACACACACACACACACACACACACACAAAAGTTTGGGGTCAGTAAGATTTTTAATGTTTTTAAAAGAAGTATCTTCAAGGCTGCATTTATTTGATAAAAAAAAAAAACGTAATATTGTGAAATATTATGACAATTTAAAATGACTGTTTTCTATTTTAATATATTTTAAACTGTAATTTATTCCTGTGATCAAAGCTGAATTTTCAGCATCATTACTCCAGTCTTCAGTGTCACAAGATCCTTCAGAAATCACTCTAATATGCTGATTTGATGCTCAAGAAACATTCATTATTATCAATGTTGAAAACAGTTTTTTTCAAAATTCTTTGATGAATAGAAAGTTCAAAAGAACAGCATTTATTTAAAATAGAATATTTTCTAACATTATAAATGTCTTTACTGTAACTTTTGATCAGTTTAACTCATCCTTCCTTGATGAATAAAAGTATTGACTTATTTTATTTCACAATGAATTGTGATTTGCCTGAAAACAATCGTGATATGTTATTTTTGCCATATCACCCACCCCTCTACTTGTGCTACAACTGTTATATATATATATATATACATATACAGGGCTGTACGTTAACTTTTATATACACTCACCTAAAGGATTATTAAGAACACCATACTAATACTGTGTTTGACCCCCTTTCACCTTCAGAACTGCCTTAATTCTACGTGGCATTGATTCAACAAGGTGCTGAAAGCATTCTTTAGAAATGTTGGCCCATATTGATAGGATAGCATCTTGCAGTTGATGGAGATTTGTGGGATGCACATCCAGGGTACGAAGCTCCCGTTCCACCACATCCCAAAGATGCTCTATTGGGTTGAGATCTGGTGACTGTGGGGGCCATTTTAGTACAGTGAACTCATTGTCATGTTCAATAAACCAATTTGAAATGATTCGAGCTTTGTGACATGGTGCATTATCCTGCTGGAAGTAGCCATCAGAGGATGGGTACATGGTGGTCATAAAGGGATGGACATGGTCAGAAACAATGTTCAGGTAGGCCGTGGCATTTAAACGATGCCCAATTGGCACTAAGGGGCCTGAAATGTGCCAAGAAAACATCCCCCACATCATTACACCACCACCACCAGCCTGCACAGTGGTAACAAGGCATGATGGATCCATGTTCTCATTCTGTTTACGCCAAATTCTGACTCTACCATCTGAATGTCTCAACAGAAATCGAGACTCATCAGACCAGGCAACATTTTTCCAGTCTTCAACTGTCCAATTTTGGTGAGCTCGTGCAAGTTGTAGCCTCTTTTTCCTATTTGTAGTGGAGATGAGTGGTACCCGGTGGGGTCTTCTGCTGTTGTAGCCCATCCGCCTCAAGGTTGTGCGTGTTGTGGCTTCACAAATGCTTTGCTGCATACCTCGGTTGTAACGAGTGGTTATTTCAGTCAAAGTTGCTCTTCTATCAGCTTGAATCAGTTGGCCCATTCTCCTCTGACCTCTAGCATCAACAAGGCATTTTCGCCCACAGGACTGCCGCATACTGGATGTTTTTCCCTTTTCACACCATTCTTTGTAAACCCTAGAAGTGGTTGTGCGGGAAAATCCCAGTAACTGAGCAGATTGTGAAATACTCAGACCGGCCCGTCTGGCACCAACAACCATGCCACGCTCAAAATTGCTTAAATCACCTTTCTTTCCCATTCTGACATTCAGTTTGGAGTTCAGGAGATTGCCTTGACTAGGACCACACCCCTAAATGTGTATGTGTCTGTGTGTGTGTCTGTGTGTCTGTGTGTGTGTGTGTGTGTGTGTGTCTGTGTGTGTGTGTGTCTGTGTGTGTGTGTGTCTGTGTGTGTGTGTGTCTGTGTGTCTGTGTGTCTGTCTGTGTGTGTGTCTGTGTGTGTGTCTGTGTGTGTGTCTGTGTGTGTGTGTGTGTGTGTGTCTGTGTGTGTGTCTGTGTGTGTGTCTGTGTGTGTGTCTGTGTCTGTGTCTGTGTCTGTGTCTGTGTCTGTGTCTGTGTCTGTGTCTGTGTCTGTGTCTGTGTCTGTGTCTGTGTCTGTGTCTGTGTCTGTGTCTGTGTCTGTGTCTGTGTCTGTGTCTGTGTCTGTGTCTGTGTCTGTGTCTGTGTCTGTGTCTGTGTCTGTGTCTGTGTGTGTATATGTGTATGTGTATTTATTTATTTATTTTTATATATATACATATACATATACACATACATACATATACACACACATACATACATATACATACACACATATATATATATATATATATATACTGAGTTTGGGATAAGATTACCAAATAAGATAGTGGATAAAATAAGATAGTGAAAGACCAAACCAACCAATGAGCACTCTCAAGATAATACTGATAAACTTACACAGAATATTAATTAACAGAAAGTGGGACATTTAATTATTCTGATCACAGAAAAGTCTTTACATACATCCTGGTTACTACGGTAGATGCGAAAACAAACCAGATGAGGACCAAAATATTTGTGACTCGTGAGAGTTTACTGTCAGTCTGTACTGATCTCAAGGAATTTGTTGCAGCGCTGCCGAGAGTCAAACATCTCTTTCATCCTTTAACTGGGGTCAAATCAACAAAGTTCAGGCCTGCAGGCAACAAACAAAGTCTGGAGAAAACAGTTAACCCTTTTACAACTGTAACTATGAACTGCCAACAAGACGTTCTACAAGACTCTTTCAAGAGCCTGAAGCGTAAAAAGTAAAGACACCCTGCTAAACATGAAAATGCTCATGTGACAAACAGTTTATTCTGAGCAAATAGAACATACAGAGGACTTACTGTTCCTCAACACACACATAGATGATTTGGTCTGGCAGTTATTCTTCAGTTAAATGTCAGTCAGTCTTCAGGCAATTGCTGTCAACAATACCGCCACACAGGTCAGGTGACTGCAGCTACACGTGACGCATGTGAAGCTGGCATCGACCCACCAGCTGTTGAATAACAGCATGAAATCGGAGAATGTCACACTCATCCTCACAAAGCAATGAAAATCCTGTCTTCACGGATTCACTGCTTAGGGTACGTGTTGTTTTCTAGTAAGGGGTCATTGACAAATAGGTCAGCTGTTTCATCTGGCTCAGGGGGGCAATTGGGGATTGGAGAGAAGGATCCGATTTGAATATTTAAATTCACAGCATTTGTGTTTACCAGAATTGCTGTCCTTTTGATTACCAATGTAAATGCCTCCCTTTGGGATCTAAAACATTGTAATTGCTCCATTTGTGAGCTTGTTTAAAAGGTAATTACCCTGCGATCTTAAGATTTATGAATCCTCCTCCTGCAGAATTTATCATGGTGAGGGATTTGAAGAGATAGTAATTTAAACCTTGTCAAGACTTGCGAACCACATGCTGAGGATTTTGTCAATAAACATTGTTATGCAGGCAGTTTGAAGAGGCAAGCCATTACAATTATGTGATCTCATAACATTTGTAGCAATTAAGCGGTGTTTACGAAACACTTTGACATCAACATTGGCAATAAGCAAGACTTTACAAGACTTTATTAAAAATCAGGTTATTCCATTCCCCCATAGTGACGTCAAAACCTAATCAGTAGTGTATATTCCATTTGTTATGCGAGATGTGTTGTTATATAAATAAGCAGTACCTTAACTGTATCACAGAGTTTGCGATATATTTCTTACCCCCCTACCGCAAAACGCTAACTCTGTCTGGATATGCTTAAATCTGCAGTAAAGACACTTTCATTGGAGAAAACTCATTAATCACACACACACACACCAAAACTGTTCAAAACTTTTGCTTCAGAACTTTTTTTGGAAATAAATCAATATTTTTATTCAGCAAAGACACATTAAACTAAAAGTGACAGTAAAAATAACTTTTTACATTGTTACAATTGTTTTAACCTCGATTAAAAATAAAAATAAATAAATCCACATTGACAATAATACTAAGAAATGTTTCTTGAGCACCAAATCTATTGTGATTTCTGAAGGATCATGTGGCTCTGAAGCTGAAGTAATGATGCTGAAAATTCAGCTTTGCATCACAGGAATAAATTATATTTTAAAATATTATTTTAAACTGTAATGATATTTTACAACATTACTGTTTTTTGCTAATAAAGTAAATGCAGCATTGGCGAGCATAAGAGACTTCTTTAAAAAACAAAAAAGTCATAGCAACCCCAAACTTTATGGTATATATATACCCTCAACATAAAATAAAAGCCCCAGTGCGCCCAAACTGAATTTCATTCAACCATGAATGATAATTGCGGATTTGGCATTTTTCAGAATGATTGTACACACAGAATCCAAACCAGCAAAGTGGCCCGAGCAGCTTTGGAGGTGTGCCAGGCCAAGTCTACTGTATGTGGGTGAGGTAAAACAAGAGAAAGTTCTCCAATGTATGAACAAGAGAACTTGCTTACCCTGAGTGAGAACACAGACACGCATACTGATTATGCAGATGCTGCACTGCAAACAAAGATCACTATCAGCTGCTGATGGTGGAAGTTTTACTGCGGCACAGCTGCACGCACAGCCGGGGGAAAACGCTCAGAGGCCCCTCAGAGTGACAGGCCAGGAACAGCCTCTCTAGGACACAAGGGAAAGTGGCACACTGTTGAGAAGAAAAATGTGTACCTCAGAAACAGAATAAAACGTCAAAAAGCATTCAGGAACTAGCTGCACAAAATGATCAAATATTTCTTTTCAGAATCATACAATAAGAGAAAATACTGTGAAGCAGAAAGGATTCTGGGAAGAATAAAGAAACATACTATGAATAGCTCAGGGTTTAGGGTGAATTCGGTGGGGAGTCTTGCGCTACGGAAGAACAGCATGTAAAGAGGAGGTTGCTGGTGGCAATGAGAGAAACAGGAGGAATGGGTCAGATTGATGAGGAAGACCTTCAAGCTGTTTCAAAGCTTCAGTGACGCCCACTGGAGACACAAAAACCCAGGAAGACCTGCTATGGCAGAAAGGAAGTGCTCTTAGAAACTAATAAAACAACCGTTTTTATTCAAAATTCCAGCTGTGAGAAAGACCTGAGGACACTGTAGGATCTCATGAAATTTTTTTCCAGCAACAGATAAAGCAGCAAACAGAGCTGAAACAACAATGCCACACCGCTCTACACCAATTATTTGCTCATTAAACATACTTGTTATAGCACTGACAGATTTGATCTGGATGATAGATTCCATGACACAATGAAGACTGAATGCAAAATGCTGATTGGACAAGCATATGCCTACAGTTTCTTATGGCAAGATCAGCAGCAAATACACTCCATGTATTGTAAACAGATGACTTGTTTGCTTTGACTAACCATTACTTTGGTTTAGTGTAACAGTGACCTAATGTTTAAAAATGGTGTTTGTTCACACAGGTCAAAAACCACAAGGCAACAATGATTATTTAACTGGGATTATACAAGATAAATCCATCGAGACCAATATATGGAAGTCCTCGTGAAACGAACAATAGACCAGCGCTGTCTTTTTTTTTCAAGTGAAAGTCAATAAAGCTGAACACAGTGACACATGAGACCGCGCTCACCTGGACTGGCCTCAGGCACACAGGTTTTCCTGTAACACTTTCACATGCTGTCAGATCACACTATACCATTCCTATCCCAGATAAAGCAAACTGTCTGTTCATTGATAAATCATCACAATAGTGAGAGCAACTGAAGTTTGCGATCACATTCCTATTTAACCATGCAGTCTCTTAAATCAACATGAGGTCATGAAAGTACCATGTACCACATTGTTATATTAATATATTTACTATGATCAAAATAAGAATATTGTTTAATATTATAATTTTTATTATTACCACAATTATTTTTACTATTGATGATATTAATAATAACAACAATAGTTATATTAATGTTATATTTAACACAAGAATATTTATTGTTATAGTTGATATTCTTATAATTATCAATTATCATCATCAAATGAATAAAACTATATTAATATTTAAAATACATTTGAAATATACTGCACTAAAATGGCAAAACACAGTTAACATCACTGCAATTGATAAAAAAATTCCAAAAATTTTGAACTTTAACAACTTTCACTCTGTTTTCTAGGAATTGAAGCATAATTGAGCCAAATCTGTCTGCCACAGCACAGACATACTTTAGAAAACCCTATTTGAGTCATGTCTTGAGTCAATCTTTGTAGGGCAGTACAGCATAAACATACAGGAAGCAAGTGATGTGTACAACTTTGTGAAAGATGGGCAGTCAAATTCTGCAAAACAATTCTGAGCTTTCTACAAGCATGGTCATAACATCTTGAGCTATATAAGGACACAACTAAGGCCAGATGAAGCTCGTCACAATCCAAAGCCTGGTGACCTGATCCTTGCAGGAGGCTACAGCATAACAGCACTTTCACGTGTGGCTTTTTTCCTCCCACGTTGAGCGCCACGTTGGGAGGAACACCTGCTGTGTCATGTCCAGCGTAGCATTCAGCTGACATAATTCCATTTTGGGACAGGATGGAAATCTGTAGCCGGCTTCCAGTGATGACGTACCCGAAAAGCACAGTAACTGCACGTCACACACATTAGCACACAACGCTCGCATGACGTCCCGTGTCCGTCAGCTGGAATCACAGTCAGCTTCCAAATGAGGCCTGGCAAAGCGGCTGATAACCACAGAATTGAATCTGTGTCATCTGATCAAAACCATGAAGGCAGCACCCCTACTCATTTCCATCTGCGGTTGTCTTTTATTCTGCAGCAAGATCCAGAAACTGATTACGTACTATTAAACAATATGAATGCGATTCAGTGAATGAATAATCACACTTCAATAATCATGTTACTGTAAATAAGCAGACTAATAGTAAACAGTTACACCAGGTCTGAAAAGCAACCAAACCACTTTTGTAGTCTCAAAACCCCAGCTAAACGCCTATGTACAGCAGCTCTAATATTTGCTGTAGTAAAATATTGATTACAATGTTTTCATTCAAAACAAATGGGTGAGATCCAAACCATTCTTAGAATAGACGCATTACCTGAGTCTCACGAATTAAGTTAGTGTCCTAGCTCAATGTTTCACACCTAAAGTGAGGAAAATGGAAAGAATAGGTGGGCTGATGATCGAAATGGGGGGGGAATGATTGTCTGTTTTTTTTCTTTTCCATCTATTTTTGTGTAGTAGTAAGGTCTGGTTTCTCTTTCCGCTGAGATAGTTCAGATCAGGTGTCTTGCTCCCTGCGGTGAGAGAGATGCATGTGTGGTTGGAAATTACTTTGCTGTATTCAAATGCAGAAGAGGTGTGTATTACATTCTTGGCCGTGGCCCACTGGAGGGGAGGGTCCCCACACATTTTCAGGAAGGAGTGAGTAATACACTGCTATCCTCAGCACAAACCCCACTGATATGGTCACTCTAGTGAAGAAAAACAACAGAAAAATATGACTGACAAACCATAAATCCTGCACTTTATGCACTTTATCACCTGCTTGTAACCTATTAACATCACTACCTACCCAAGGTTTACATTTGCATACCACAGGTTTGCATGTACTGTAGTCAATTATTTTACTAGAGTTGCCAAAGCAGCATTAATAAAAATAATAATAAAAAAACTTGTATTCCTTGTTTGTTAGTAGATAGATTAAATATAGCAGAGTCATTTACCTCAGTTACTGTTGAGTTAGTGCCTAGGAACACCAAATTAATTTTTTTAAATAATAATGACTACTTCTGAACAAGTTTCACAAACTAACTCCACTGGTTAAGCCATAAAATGACTGCTCAAATAAAGTGTAATGTTACTGAAGTGCCAGTGTTTACACTTTTGAGAAGTCAATGGGTCTCATTCAATAATAACTATGTGGATTATTCATATATTTGGAGCATTTTAAATGCGGGACTGTGTCATTTGCATAAAACGACCAACCATGCCTATACAAATGTTAGTATGAAAGTTATTCAAAGAGAATTATGATTTGTTTGTGAAAATGTTTGTATGCAAATTGTATGCACACAAATTTGTGTGTATACATGGTCAATGAAAGATACCCATTGTCTTTTAGTTGTCTCTATATATGAACCTACAGCTTAGGAGAAAAGTAGTTTAACACTGAAATTTACGTCAACTCAAATTCAGATCGATTATCAACTGCTGCTGGAGGAACATAGGCCTCAGTGGAACCTCCAGAAGAAACTTTCGCTTACGTTCCATTAGATATGCACACTTGCTTTCTGTTCATGCGTTAACCGCTGACGTCTCCTTTGATGTTGACACACATTTAAAGGTAAGAGTCCCACTACATTTAAAGGAGCAGAAACCAGAAAAGAGGAACCAGACAAAAGCCAAATTCCCCTAATGTGTCAAACACGTGGATAGGAACATTGAGACGCTGTACGCATTTGCCTATGCTGTTGCCGATACAGAAAATTTCTGTTGCCTATGCAACAGCCATTCCGTTTCCTAGTTAAATTCTAGAAAATTCTGGAACTAATCTAAAATTCACTCTTGAATTCAGGTTGGTGGGGTTGTTAGTAATCAGATGTGATTCTCCAACCACATCACATACTAACTACTTAAACTTATCCAATGTTTCCAACAGAGTTTAAAATGAGGAACAAACCAAATGATGGGTCACAGTCTCCCTGAAATATTTTAAATGACTAACTAGGATTTTATGAATAATGTTTAATCACTACAGAGGCCAGACAGAAGAAGGGAAGACTGTAAATGAAAAGAGGATGTCCCCATAATTATACACTCAACCCCTCAAATATATCTCAGGTTCTCTCTGGTTGTCGTCAATATTAAAACAGTTAGTTCCAGTCCTAGAAAATAGAAATCAAGCAGAGTTTCAAGATTTAGTATAACAGAAATGTAACCTTTCACTGATAAAAGTCTCTTTTGTTCACAAAGGCTGCATTTATTTGATCAAAAATACAGTAAAAGATTATTATATACAATTAAAATTGAAATATTATTACAATTTAATATAACTGTTTTCTATTTTGATCAATTTTACATTGTAATGTATTCCTGTGATGACAAAGCTGATTACTCCCGCAGCTATTCCTCCAGTCAAAAACAGTTATACTGCTTATATTTTTGTGGAAACCGTGATTGTTTTTTCCAGGATTCTTTGATGCATAAAGCTAAAAAGAACAGCATTTATTTGAAATAACTTTTTTTTTACATTACAAATGTCTTTACAGCAAGTTATGGTCAATTTCATGCATCCTTGCTGAATAAAAGTATTCATTTCTTTAAAAATAAAATAAATACATTTTACTGACCCTAAACTTCAGAATGGTAGTGAATGAATGAGCCAACATGCCAAATTTTGCAATACAGTAGTATTGAATGAAGCATTCATTTTTAAACATGCAGTAAAGTAAATATCAGGTATGTACATCTTACTCATTGTACTCGCTTACAATCCCAAAGAGACTACCAGACTCGCATCGCCACAGGTTTACTGATGAGGATAATAATACTAGTCTTTTATTCACACAATATATCCCAATGCCTATAATAAATAGTCACTGTCACCATCTTGGAAGAAAAATGTCCTGTTTTATATGCATTTACATATGAAAGGCACACACAATCCTTTCTATTCTAAGATTCAATTCTTTACAACAACACATTACTTTCCGGGCCTCATCACATCAGACAATGGGATGTAACAGCAAAAGGATAGAAAAGGAAGTATCAAACAGCCAAAACAAGTGAATCAGAGGAAATCCGCAATGCCAACCGCATTGAGCACACGTGAGTCAGGGTGAGGAGTCCTCTTCAGGAAAATATGAACGCGGTACATTGTTATGAGAGAATTATGAAATCCTATCCACATCAGGCGGGCGGTCAAGCGGTGGTGGTAGAGGACTGTGTGAAATCTGAACGTTTTGTTTTTTTATAAGCCATAAGTTGTGTGTCTGGAGTTGTCTGGTTAATATTTTCCCAAGGCATTACAAGCCAGTAAAACATGTGTTTGCCATTAGCATCTTATTTGTAGTTCTCACTACCACTTGTGATACGTCAAAGATAGTGATTCATTGATAAAGACTGTTTATAACACGGATGTTAACGGATGTGAGCAATGAGAAAGAATTGGAGAACAGGTCATTCATTGTACTTTAGTGATCAGGTTCACTTCTATGCTGTACACAAGAGGACACAAAAGGAAACCGCAAACTGTTTTTGATGAACCTGTAAACTTGAAACGGTTGATATGAAAACTAGTAGTAGACATCAAAATGAGAAGTCAGAAAAGAGGAGATTTGCATTGCAAATGTTAACGGCAAATGTGTCCGATTATTAAACTATGATATCTATGACCTGCAGAGGCTTGAACGTCTGTATTTCCAGGCTTTCTGGATTCATTTTAATACTACAACTGATACACTCATGAAGCATAATCATTGGCAGGAGGTCAAGGATTAACAGCAACTAAAGTGTATTACAAGCTCCACAGACCTAGTTTTTCAGTCTGGCTAATCATATTCATAAAGAAAGAAACTCAAGAGCATAAAATGAATGTTAGCTCTTAGATGAGAGTAAAAGGTAAATGTAACATAAAATTAGTCATACAATAAATATTATTAACAGCTTATATTTTTGTTGTTGCAATTTTAAACATTTTTTTACCCACATCACATTTATATGCAAATACAAAAACCTTTTGTTAAATGAATAAAAACTATGTCTCTGTCAAAAGATGTTGTTCAAATTTGCTTAACACTAAACCTCAGCACATATAAAGTCCAGTAAAGAAAAGCCCATAATCTAGTTAGCAAGAATACCCTATAATGACTGCACCTAAATGAACTGTACTTTTATAGTATTTATTAATATTTTGATTTGGGTTTTATTTTAAGTTTTCATTTTAATTTCAGTAATTTTATTAAGTGCATTTGTCATTTTATTCGATTTTTTATATTTCTATTTAGCTTTATTTTTATTTTAGTAATTTTAGTACTTCAACTAAAACATTTCAGTTAAGTGTCATTTCTAATTTTCATTTAATCTAATATTATTAATAGTTTATTTTATATCAGTTTCATTTTAAAATAACAATATTTAATAGTTTTAGTTAACAATAACAACACTGTTGTCTGGAACATTTACTACTTGCTAAACACTGCAAATCCGTCAAATTTTTGCAAATTACTCTGAGGAAATCTACACGAACACCTGAAGGAAGAATCATGGCTCTAAAGAGTATTTCCTTTGCGAGTATTTCCTTTGCGCTACAGGGTTTGAGAGAGTGAGAGATCTGCGGTGTGATGATGACTCAGTTTGAACTCAATGCACCTTCTCAAACTCATTTAGGAAAAAAAGACCATCACTCTTTAATGGTCCCGCCCCTTCTAACTCTCCGCTCCTCCCCCTCCTCCCTCTCTCTCTCTGCACTCAGCTGACTCTGCTGTCTGTAATGGAGATGAATGTGACATCTTCCTGTCTGTGTGTACTCAGCTAACTCTCTCAGCTGGGCAGCACCTCTAGCTAATGGAAACAAATCTCTAAGAGCAACAAAGCTATACAAAAACCGACTTTGCTATCAGATCCACAGCTATTCCCATGGGCCTCAATCCCAGGAAAAGACATTTAAATGGTGGTACACAGATTGGTAGGGATACAAAAGTAATGCCGCAGGGTAAAATCCCCAGCTTCTAACATGGGTCCGTGGGTCAATAGGAATTCGGCCACGTTCAGTGACATCATAACAAAATAGTGCTGGTCTATACACCCGGGAGTTCGGGACCCCATAAAGCAAAAGCATGCTGGTGTTATGATGATACAGTGAGCTCCTGATCCTCAAGCTTCCTGTGTTATCAGGCCATCAAGTCTAATGTCATATATGCGAGGTCCTTCTAGGTCAACAAGCAAATGGTGCACAGGAACATGATGAAAACAGACCTCTGGACTCCTGACCCAAACAATGATTAAAAGTGGTGATAAAGATGCACAACACATTGATGACCGTATCGGCCATAATTAATCTTTTATTATTATCATCCTCGTCGTCATAATATTGGCCCATTTTCTTAGTTTCCTATATATCGGTTATAATTTTTTCCATAATTCATTCAAATGTACTGACGCCTGATTAAAGCATGCAGTAACACTTAGCATGAGCAGTATATGTATAAAAACCATGCAAAACAGCAGTCGGTCAATACATTATTGTATTGCCCAAAATGTCTATATCAAAAGTAAAGCCAAACTAGAGATTAAAACATTGTGCCACATAGATGAAAGTTTTTGCTGTGGACAACAACCAAAAACAACCTACTGCAACACAAGCTATTGTTTCAATTGTCTGATTCTTGACAATACATTGTCAGTGCTCATGTAAATGTTTACCATACTCCAAAAGCCCTATCACTTCCTCAAGTCTGATAAAGAAAAACATTAATAATATGGCCCCTACAATGTCTCACGACAAATACAATAACCCTATATGATTCTCTAGCAAATATTTAAGCATGCTTTCCTCCAGTAAGTGATTCTATAGTGTCCCGGGCAAGGCAGGCTGGCGCCGATGTGGAGAGGAAAGGTCTGATCTGACAGAACTCCACTGACATATCACTGCAGCTGAGCTATAGGGCCCTACAACCGGCCCGCTGGCCTTTCACTCATGAAACCTAATACGTGCAGGCCACTAAATCCACACGTGCGCATACACACACACACACATTTTTTAAATAAAAATGTAATTAAATCAATAAATAATTCCAAATAGAATTTAAGTAAAAAAATATAACAACAATAATAGTATATATTTATTTGTCAAATAATGTCTACACTTTAAAATTATAAAAATTGTAAAAATAAAACAATAACAATAAAAATAATCTATTATATTTTATATAATGTCTACTTGATATAAATGCATACAAATGCCTAATATAATTCTGAATGGTACTGATATCTGCCGCAATTGTAAAAAAAAAAATGCGCGCGCGCCATAAGTGTGAGAGAGATCGTATAAATAGCGTCTGTGTGTGTGTGTATGTGTGAGGGCTTGTATGAATAGACTCTGTGTGTGAGTTAGCGAGAGAACAGAGAAAGAACAGAAGGACAACAGAGAGTTTATATAAACAGACTGGATGTGTGTTGGCTCCTGGACACTAATATTCGTCTTAGCTTGCACTAGCAGAGAAAGGACGCTCGAACCTTCCTCTGTACAATCACATCTCTGTTTCACCATGTCTCACAAATCCACACAGACGTCTTTTCAAGAAAGGAAAGAGAAAAAAAAGCACCCTATAAAAGGCGCTGAGTGGAAGGAAACTCAATTACCCATACTTCCGTCGCAAAATCTTTCCTCTGTTTGCTGGTTTTATGTTAAATCGTCAAGTGCAGTATATCTATGGGGATCACGCTGAAGAAATCGAACCTGGGTGAATTTAGTTTTAGTCCATTTATTCAATATTTTTTCAAACTCAACACGTTTTGCCATCTTGAAATATGCATAATTCCTACCAAAATCAGTGCAGGAAATGCTCATAACTTTAGTTTAGCACATAGTAGTGGTTGAATTATTTTGATCATGTGGAGAGCAACCTCATGTAAAGCAAATGATATTAACTTCCACACAAATCATCAAAATTAACTGGGAGAGGGGTTATGAGCAAATTAAATGTCAACATGGCCTGATATCTTCTAATGTTGCATTACAAGGAATATAAGTAACATAAGACTAGAAATATAAGTAATGTGACAGAACTCAGGCGAGCCATGAACTCCTTTTACTCTGTGATAGCAACCCAGCAGAGGTCAACACAAGTCGCTACAGCTGTGCTTCATAAATTAAGACCTCGATGGACTGCCGGCAAAACACGCGCCCTCTCGGCCTAAGGGGTGTTGGGACAGAGCTCTTCACTTTGGTCTTGGTTACTTCACATGCTGAGCTACAAACAACAAAATTAGCCCTTAAGCAATTGAGCTCCTCTTCTATTGGATGAAGCAGATGGGATGGTACATCCTTTAGTGTCATGATCTTTTCAGTCTGTCAGACCTCTGTGACCCCCTGTTGGATAGTCACCATTTACTGATGCCTCTCCCTTTATCATTGGGGTGAAGTCAAAAACAGATGCCAAAATGTGTACTATATTTGTGGATAGGGATGATCGTAGTTGATACGTACGGACCAGGACCCACGGTTCGAAACACATGTGATTCTCAGATTAATTGCAAACTTTAACCATCACAGAGTGAAAGTTTATCATTTGCACATATTTGAGGTCCTGTCAGTTTAAACAATAAAGGGGTCATCGAATGCAAAATTCACTTTTATATGGTGTTTGCATATAAATGTGTCTTTGCAGTGTGTAGACACAACCACCACCGAAACGGGTAGCTGTGAACAGAGCTGTTTTTGAGTAGGTAAAAAGGGTGTTGTTTTACAGAACCATTGAGGAATTTTAACCAAAGGATGTTACAAACTTTACATGAAGACCGTAAAGAATTATACCAACTTGTGGAAAATGGGCATCAGATGACTCCTTTAAAGAAATTTTTAAACCATTTGAGCGCACAAAGACGAGAAATAGCACTCCATTTGGTACTGTACTTGCGCAGTTTTCAAAATGCATCGTCTCGCGAGTGCCCTCCTAAACAGTCGCGTATGGCTACGAGAAAGAAAACAGATGCATATCATTATACTGGATCCGTACAATCATTCTTAAAGTGACAGCTGCCTAATATTCCTGCTGCTGTCTCCAGAGAAGACTATGCAGTGTTCTTTGACATATGACTAATCAATTTCTGTACCTGAATATTGTTAGACTTACCTGAAAAACATAGGCTAAAGGCTATTTATTTAATTTGCATCTTTGTTCTATTGTATTTATCTATGCTTGTCACAGGTGGTTGCAGGAAGGCAGACAAAGATGATGAATAAAGTTCCAATATGAAGTTTAATGAGGGTAATACAAATGACACATAGACAGGCTGGGAAACACACACTAAGTGTAACATAGACGGAACAGAGAATGAATGTGAGGGATGAACTTATAAAGCAAACACAAACGAGGATAATTAATAGAACACAGCTGACACGGATGAACTAATAATTACTGTAACCAACCAAGAAAACAGATAAGTGGCGGGAATCTGAACAAAGACACATGACAAATGACAACAAACTAAAAGTCCATGAAAACAAAACTTAACTAAACATAATGGTGACAATGCTTATAATTTGTTTATTATTTTTTATGCAGATTCACTCCCTACAAAATCACCCCAATCATTCTACAATGAATAATTCTTTCCAAATAGAGCTATTCCTCTGGTGAAACTGTTTTCATATCGCAATATATATAGCAGAAAACAAAATATCGTAATGTCAGTTTTTTGTGCAATCTTGTGCAGCCCTAATCCATACTGTTGAATTATTGAAAAATAATGCACACCTGAAGGTATTAATACCTTTGCTTTGGTATATACTAGTACGCATATGCAAAATGAATGGATCAAGTATGCATTCATTTTTCAAATTTAAGCGCTGTCACATCGCTCTCAGCTATCTTAAAACCTATTTTACCATGTTAAAACACCACTAAAATCAGCGCAGAAAATACGAAAGTGTTATTTTAGAACTAGTAAACAGAGGCTTGGTAGTTTATATGCAGAGAGAAAGGTGACCGGACATGATATTACCTCTGTCTGCCTCATCTCTCAGCAATGTTAGACAGTAGTGTCTCTGCAAACAGCAAAGCAACTACATCAAAATAGTGATGTCGCCACATTGTTGAGAAATGCAATGTACCTTTTCACCAGTGAAACTGTATTTTATTAGTATAAGTAATGCAGTAATACTGACAACATGGTTCTTGGTACGTGTGTGTGAAAGCAAGACAGCACAAAAGAGATTTCCATACATATTTAAAGTAATTTCTGATAGATAAATAAATAATAAATAAATAGAGCTTCCCATAGATATTAAGTAATTTCTGAATATAAAAGTAATTTCAGATAAATAAAGAGCTTTCCGTAAACATTGAAAGTAATTTATAATAATAAAAAATAAAAATAAAGGAGACCTTTCTTCTGATATTCAAAGTCATTTCTAATATTTGCTTAGTCAAGGTCTATTTTTCCTGGTTCATTTGCTGTAGCAGGCTGTAAGGCTCTTTGAAATAATAGCAATATGATATGAGATATGGAAGGGATAACGTACATCCAGCCGGTTGTTATTGCAGAATAAACCCCGACAGGGTGATCAGGTCTTGAATCAGCCTGAAGGGGTTTTTCCGATCAGAATCAAGTATTACACAGAGCTGTGTAATAAGACCTGGAACTGCTAGATGCACAGTCACAGAAAAACATGCCTGTGCGTTATCACTCCTACACTGACTGGACACAGCAGAACAGAGAGTCTTTGACATACCTTGCAGAACCCAGTACTATGATTCAGTCCAGTTGACCTCACTAACCACCACACAAGAATCCTACATCTACACTAAACCATCCTTCAGAGGCCACTGGGTTTCAAAAGGTGAATTTTACCCAAGTTATTCCATAATTGCTCAGCTGTAAAGCCAATCGTGCTATTACACAATCCCGAGCCTCGCTTCTGAAGTGGGTTTGGTCATAAACACAGGGTTACGGTTTTGGCAGCCAAGTCAGTGCATTGTTCACACAGACGCCAGGATTCCAGTCTGTTTACGGTAAACGTGCGTTAAGCCGTACTGGCACGAGGCCTTCTGGGTTGGGACCTGGCATAGTTGGGAATTTTTTCACATAGTCTAGGAATCTTCAAAGTCCTTGATTGTTGAGGGGTCTTATTTAGTGGAGACACACAATATCTATTTATAAACTATGAAGGTTTTCACTTTTCTCTACGCATAGCTTCATTCCTCGCTCTCTTTGACGTCTCCAGTGTGCACTAGGAAATGGGCCAAGAATAAAGATCTAAATTGTTTAAAGAGACAGAATGAACTAAAAGACTAAAGAAAGAAAGGGAAGGGGAGAAACTAATAGTTTGCTCTTCATCGTCTCATTTTTAAGGAATCGTACTGACCAGAAACACCAAGATAATCTCTGGTCACTGAACAGCAGAGCCGATTCTTGGACAGTATTTTAAGAGATCTGGCAGCTTAAGGGTGTACATTAGACTGCAGATCTAAAATAGGAACGCTAGCCTCTCAACTCTGTCCTAGTTTGGTCTTTTTGGTTTTTGCTACATGCTAAGTGGAGTATGCACAGCTAACCACACCGTTTGTCCTGCTTTAGATCATCTACTTGTAATATAACTGCAGCAAGTCACTTCACGAGGTGTAAGCGAATCCCGTTATACCGCTCCGGTCTCTAACTGCAGTTCTTTAAATACACACTGTGACTCAGCAAAAGAGAGGGAACACAAGAGGGTAGATCAGTAAATCACTGTGTCATGGAGGAAAAGACAAACTGAGAGAGGATGAAAGAATTACAGCTAATTCATAATCAACAGAAAGAAAGCGAACGCCGCCCAAGAAGACTTTGCAGACTATGAATTGGCATTTGTGAGAAATGCAGATCTGCTCTTCACCATTTGAAAAGACCCTCTCAAGAGAGTTGTTACTAGAGAAAAGGGCAGTGCCATAAAACTATTGAAAGTCTCGTATTTTTCTCTGGTTGTAGGGTGTTTCTGTTTCTTTGGCCTGTGGCTATTTTTAAGCACTAACTGGTTACAATTAGATTATATAACATAGCAAGACTGGCGGTGTAAGACATACAAGCCTTTTGAACAACCCAATCTTGACAGAGATGGTGCTGTGGCTTTAGTGATGACTATGATGGGCAAATTATGTAGAACACACTATGCACAATACCTCTTGACTTTATTTTCTGTTATTTAGCGAAGATATACAAAAGTCATTGCTCTGTTATGTTTTGTGTGGCCGTTTGTCACAGACATAAAGACCCTCTAAACATGCAGAGTTTACTGGAAGCTCAGTGGAGTCAGGCCAAACTGTAAGATCATTCTCTTTCCTAACAATGAGCCAATATTGTGTGAGGGCTGATGATCAGGCTTTCCACCCACAAAACAACCAATGTAAAGGAAAAGACATGTAACATGGGGAGAGCAGCCAATTATTCCCACCTAAAACTAAGTAGTAAAAATTAACTAAAACATGTCATGACATGGACCCAAATATGATGATCGAACACTTTGAGGGACTTTGTTAAATTAATATAAATAATTTTCTCTGAAATTTTACACAGACACTCTAGCAACTCTTTACAGCCCATTTAAACCCCTCTAGCTGACACCAAAATGTAAATAATGCATAACACAAACCAGAAGTTTCACAGAATATAAGCACAATTTTTAGACCTTTGTTTCAATTTAATCTGCAAATCAGTAAAACTACATGAACTTTCACTGCCTGTTCTCAACGACTTCTAAGACGACTTACAGTGGAGCTGGAATTATAGCAAGGGATTCATAGCTTGAAAGATCAGTAAATAAAGGACAGATTTCATCATTTGTTGTCTAGAAGATATTTTCAAGAGCCCTGGTGTTTGATCGTAATAATTAAGCAAATAGCTGTAACATAACAATGCTTTTCTGTAAAACATTTAAGGAAATTTTCTGTAAAAGGTTTTTGCACTTTATTTAAATTAGGATATTTTACTTTTATTTTATGTTTTTTGTTTGGCAGCCGTAGCTGACAGTCATTGACCGGTTTTTAAGATTTAATTTTTTACAGTGTAGGAAGAGTACAGTCTCCACAGACTCTCATTCTGTTTAAATGCAGAAATATCTCGCTCAACTTTGCCTTAATGTTGATAGCTAGGCGATGATCAACACACAGCAATATCAGTTGTAAGGATGATTGTGCGGAATATTCCATGAGGACATGTGGGTCTGTGGCACGTTGCTGAAGCAAGACTCCCAAAAGCATATCTAAGAATAAAAAAAAATTATTCCAAGAAGTCTCATGGAAGAAATCCTCAAGTCTTGATTCCAAGAAAAGTCTGTATGGGTCAGCTGAGGCAGTCGGCCCTGTGAAACTGGACGTGAGCTCTACAAATCATCAATCACATAAAACAAAAGCCACACCTGGAATAGATGACCCAGATGAGTTTTCTTCATTGGGGAAGTCGAAGTCAGCTCAGCTGTTTGATAATGACGTCTTCTGGATTCAAATCACAACATATGCGAGATGATCACTTTGTGAAGCACTTCAGGACATCCCATTCACTTTGATTCATCTGCAGACTAATTGAGAGCGAGAGAGCGAGAGAGAGAGAGAGAGAGAGAGAGAGAGAGGGGTTCAGGCTGAGTCAGTCCTCAAGGCACTGGTTATGAACAGAGACCTAGTTCCTCCTGTTCAAGCCTCAAAATTAAATAAAGTCATTATGGATGAAGCTCTGGCAGAAACAGAATTCATAATATCCACATTTACTGAAGACATCAAACACTGTTTATATTCAATTAAGGGTCTCATATGAATGTGATTCAACAAAGGAGGAAAAAAAAATCCACCGTTAAATTTGCTTTCAAAGACTTGAAGGAAAAATCCACCTTTTAACTTTAATAGCCTATGATAATCCGACTTTACCGCTTAGATACTACCTACTTACAGAACTGTTACATTCATAATTATGTTTACATGTTATGTATTAATCACTAAATGCTGACAATAAGTTTTTGATAATCTTTTGTGTTTTAAAACAAGAAGTTTTGCATCATTTTGCAAGCTTAATTAGGTATATACATACAAATATAAGGATGCACAATATCAGTTATCAGACAATACAGGCATTTTTTTTAAATGTATAGGTATAGGATGATATTGGATATTTAAATTATTTCTGTCCATTTTAAGACTAGCACATAAAAGTATTGCGATAGAAGTTGAAATGTAACGGAATTAGCGAAAGACAATTTTATCCGACACATCTAAGTCATCATCGGAAAAAAACTGTAGTGTAGGCACCTCAGTTGTTGATTGGATGGAGGCAGATCTGAATGCAAACTTGCAGTCGTTTGTAAAAAAGGCGCAGGTTTTAAGCAGACAAAATAATTGGATATCACCATGTTCCAGCATATGTCACCAGATATATGTCTGTCGTTTCACTGGAAGATTGAGTTATGACATTTTTATTAAAAATTACAAGGTCAAAAAATGAAACTTAAAATGAAACCTATATGCATGGATGAACTGTTCACAATAAAGTAAATAACTTGCATTTAGAAAATAGATAGATATCCCACTTTAATAAGCCTGTAAGAGTACATCTTATAAAGAGTAATTTCTCGAGAACAATTAGAACAAACTAACGTTACTTTGAAATAAGCAGAAATCTGTTTCAGACAACAAACACCCAACTGTCTTGTAATGCCCAACCAATCATTCAAATCCACTGATTATAACTCTCTATTCTGAGTTTTTCACAACTATTGAAGCAGCATCCCAGAGGTCACTCCTCCTATATTCTGAATTATTATTTCAAACTTGTACACTTTATTTATATTGCAGATTTCAAAGGGCACATTTATTGTTTATACATAGCTTACATTAAAACAGCTTTTAACTGTGCAGCTTCTATGCTAGCTGGATCTCTTTACCATACTCAACATGATGGCGCTGCATCATTCAAAATTAAATATCATACTAATATTCTTAAGCAGCATCACATTTATCTAACCTTGAAAGCATTAGCTTCAGAGCATAATATCTATCAGGAACTATTACTAGACATTTCCTCCTGAGCCGGATAAGGGGAAGTAGAGGAAACTGTTTGGCCAGCTGTCCTCTAACAGCCTTAACTGTTGTTTTGTATTGCCCTATAGTTTATTGTTTTAACACCCTCATGGTGTTGCTTTTGTGTCACAAGGAAGAAAAGACTGACTAATTACCATGTAACCAATGCAAGAGAAATACATTTTAAATAAGACCCCCTACGTATACTTACGACATCCTTAGATTCTCCAGATAAATTCTAGGGTAAATGTATTACTCAGTCAAGCATCCACTCATGTCACAGTGAGCTCTTGACCTTTGGCAGCGGAGAACACACTTCATGTTTTTTTCTAACATCAAGATCTGTGCAGGCATCTGCTAAGCACCATTACATCATAAGATTCAAGAGGGCATTAAAACCATCATAGTAGAACATGTCATCTCCAACTACTGTCCCATCTGTTCTGGAAAGCTCCATGCCAGTTAAACTAACACCTTTCAAACTCTCTCGCCCTCCACCACAGGACATCTAGGTAAATCAAGTCAAGAGACAATCATTCTGAATTTGACACACTCACTTCTGTTCACCATTTGAATGTAAATGTAAAAAACCTTCAAGCTCAATGCCAAAACAATTAGGATTTCAAAATATATTCGTACTGTAGAAGTTGTTGGCCGTTATTTGAATTTCAATATTAAATGATATTGGATAGTTAATTGTATTATTCATTACCTTTGTCGCTCGCGATGTTGTTATAATTCAAAACATTTTCGACAAAATAAAACTGAAATAAAATGCAATAGAAATGTTAGAAAAAAGTGCTGCCTTGGCAACTAACTGAAATAAAATAAGTTTATGTTAAAATTTTACAACTTTTTTGCCATCTAACATTTAATTTAATTTATTCTTTAAATACACTGAGAATTTATAATTTTCGATTGTAGCATTTAAATTTACGGATTTTAGTTTTTAGTGTTTTATTTTATTTTATTTAGAAAAAAATAGGATAGAATTTTATTTTCAGCCATTGATCTGAAAATATTTCAAGACAAGTTGCTTAATATTGACAGCAAAACCTTATTTCCTCTGTATCATTTACTGGTTCCTCTAATTTCGCCAGATGTTATATGAGAACAAAGAGTGAGCTTGTATATAAAAATTGATTTTTTTCAATATGAAGTTTCATATTTCTTGTGTGGCTTCTATTTGCCTTGTCCAGTCAGCACACAGTATGAGCCCGTTTGAATAATTCATTGTGATATGTCTATACATCCTTCTGTGTGTGTGCAGAACATGATACTCCTAACAAACACAGGCACACCACAACACATACATGCACAGTGACATACATACAACCCACAAAGGACACATTACTGAGCTCTCTCATTGCACGTTTGAGCATGGTTTATAATAGCCAGGTATAATCAAACAAAAGAAAACAAGACAACGTAAAATATATGACAGCTGAAGACTAACGTGCCATAAAACGTGTCAAGGCCAAGGGAGATGTGCTGGTGGGGGGATGATGGGCCACTTTAAATGGCAGGAACCAGTGGTGATCGTATCGTATTCTCCAGATGGCTGGCTATCTCCTCTCCTTTACGCAGGGGCCGGCCGGAGCAATTCAAGCCTCCCTGGGGACACACAGGGCTTGCACGGAAGAGTCATTGAGTCCTAAGTCACTACTCGTCCCATAACATGAAAGGGAAGGCCACTCACTTTTCCGCAGCTACTACTTTAGTCAGCCATGATGAATGAACCTGGACTCTAGGAATTGCTCTCTGATCAATAAAATGCTCGTAAAACGCTGAGATATAAAATATGTGCCATCTGATCATTTCCTTCCTTCAAGGAATGATTCGGCATTAACATCAAGAGATCATTTGAGTTTTATTTATTAATTTATTTTTTTATTAAGCAAACAGAGCAATACATATAAATACACACACACACACACATTTCCAATTTGATGCCATTTTTGAATGGCCATTGACTGGTTTGATCGATTTCCTTCTGTATATGCATGTGTTTTGGAATGTGGAAATGCACATTCCCACTAGATGTCTTGGAAGGGCCCGCCAAAACACCTTGGCAGGACCTTCCAGATCATCGGTGCTGCATTACCCGTTGCGTCTATGCCTTTGGTGCTTGGATATTATTAAGAGCGACCCACCAGCTGTGGTCATAAGGTATGTGCTTTAAGCCGGGTATCATACCTCATTCAGTCCATTCCTGGTCCATTCGTTGGCAATGTGATCCTGTAATGACCTCTCTCTTTTCCAAAAGGAAAGGGGGAGCGGGGTAGAGAAGACTGCGGAGGAGTGAGAAGGGGGGGGGGCAGAAGACAGAGGAGGGGTTAAACAATACCTGTTGTTTAATTGAATATTGAATATTTTGTATTAGTGTATAATTTGACTAGTATTTTTTTAGAGTTGCTGATTATTATTATTTTTTCTCAATAAGAAGCGAAGTTTTAGGAAGAAGTTTGCCAATCTTAGTTCTAAGAGCACAATTAATTTGTATGTAATAAAATACTGATCTTTATCTAAATTATATTTTTGTATCAATTCTGAAAGATTTATTAAATTGTTATCCAACAACAGATGATGTGATGTGATGACAGAAATGTGTGATGCCAGCAATTTTCCATTTTTCATTAATAAGTGGAGATTTATTAATAGTGAAATCCAGGTTATGCCATATAGGAGAGAATTAGGAGTTATTTTATGGATTTTCCACCAGACTAATAATGTTGTACGAATTGTCATGTTGTTGTATATATTATGAACTTTAATTACATCAGTAATGTAATGGTCAGATAATGGAATCTTTTTACATTCAGCTTGTTCTAAATCCAACCATGGGTTATGGAGATTATTACCGTTTATCCATTTGCAGAGAAATTGTAATTGTGCAACTAGATAATAATAGTGATTGGGTGCCCCTAATCCTCCCATGTCTTTGTTTTTCTGTAATGTGTTGATGCTTATTCTAGGATTTTTATTATTCCAGTAAAAATTATTTATCTTGTTATTTAATGTGCCGAACCATTTCTTAGTGGGTTGGATATGAATCATTGTAAATATGTAGTTAATTTTTGGTAATATTGACATTTTTATTGTAGCGATTCTTCCAATAAGAGATCATGTCAAATTCATCAAACGTTTTTTAGTTATATTCTATAGATTTAAGTAGTGGAGTGAAATTAAGATTAAATAAATCTGATAGATTGGGAGAGATGCGTATTCCTAGGTATGTGATATTTCCTGTAAATAGGATATTCTGATGTTCTATACACTGTAATGTTTTATTTATTGGTAGAGTTGTAGACTTTGACAAGTTTATTGTATCCTCTGATATTTTAGAAACACTTACAGAAAATCAAATGCTATAATCCTTTTTATTATACCATTCAGAATATACTCTTTGCATTTTTATATAAATACAGGTACTCAGAATAAGTTAGCCACATTCTATTTTGAATATTGCGTTGATTTTTCCCTGCCATCCATGACCCCAGAAGAGATCTGTGATCCATATTTGGTTGAGAATCACAGAACTAGGTGATGGGTTAGCAAGAGCAATAGGATAGGACAACTCAGCACTTGGACATCTTTTACAAACCATGTAACACAACACATAACAGCTGAGCACTTGTCTAAATATCAGAGCCTCTTATGGAAGCTGCTACTGAAGATTAAGTTTCATATCAATCCCTAAAGAGCCACTGCATGCTGCAGTATCACAGACAGAGAGAGAAAGAGAAAAAGCTTCTTCTCTCAGTATTTGGGAAGCTGCCAGTGCCCCTGATGACCTCCATGTGTGAGAAGGACAGGATGAGACTCAGTGACATTAGCACCATGTCAGCCTCACACTCATCGTTTAAACAATCAGTGCTAAGAGCCAAAACTGGACCAACTGCAACAGGCAATTACAACAGTCACTCCAGGGGCACACAGAGTTTAAATAAAGATTTCTCTGGGCTTTGTTATTGAGACAAACACACAGTGTCAGGTTATGTAAATGAAAGAGAGAACATGAGTTCCGGTCATGGTTGAGTGACCTTAACCACAGCCTGACTTTCATGACTGACGAACATCATAATGTTTCAATTATGATGTCACAATAGACGTCTGTCTGATAAAATGTCAGGTTCTTTTTAATGAGTCAGTCAAAAACAAAAAGATTCACAAAACACTCATGAAGTAGCAGTGAATCATCCATAACCGAATTCTCTCAACTGACTCCCTCACTGAACCATGATTTTTTTTTGTTTTTTTGTGATTCTAAATAAATCTGGAACTGTTACTTATAATTAAAGATACATATTTAAAACTGTTTTGAATTTGCTGCAATAAAATTGTGATCTAAATAAAAATATTCATTAAAAATAACCAATAATTAAAAATGTAATTACAATAGCCAATTATTGGCTATTGTTTTGCAAAATTATTGCAAAAAATATATTAAAAGTGATATGGCACAACTACAATCAGGATCACTACAGTGACAGCATCAAATCTTGCAACCATCTTTACTAAATAATACTGTAATTTATCATCTAATTAAGTCATTTATTTTAATCATTTTACCCAATAGCTTCCTAGTCATTTCTTTTAATCGGGAGCCATGCAGTTCTGGTCATTTCAAGAGGTTTTGGCTTATGCAAACCTCTACATAACAATAACCTCCATTTAACTGCTGAAAACCCATATATGAGGCTATATCAGATAAAAATGTGATGCCCTTAACCAAACAGTAAACTTGTGTTCCCAAATGGGAGAACAACCAGCCAGCTTGGTTTCTGGATCATTAACTTCAACAAAGTGCCATCCAGCACATTCAGTTCAACATTCGCGCTCATCTAATCAAAACTAATTCAGCCATATTGCTGCAGCAATCATTTCTGTATGCTCCACCAGCTGCTACATCTCCCTAGGTGCATCTGAATCCATGCTTCATGACCAATAAATAATGAAGTCAGCAGTATAGTTTATATGAGAGACAAATGATGTGTCTGTCAACAGTCTTGAGGGTGCTGCGTCATTTAGACCTTCCCTGTAAATATGGTCATCCACTAGACTTCAGGTCAACAGCTGACCTGAGGTAGGCTACCAAACCATCCAACAGACATCACCCTAAACTGAAAATTTCAGTTGCATTGAAAAGGAGGTCCATGCATAAAGCACTCAATCATAGTGGCCATTCAACCGCAACGTAACAGACTGAAATCTAAGCCATCTGATTGAGTCAGGTCTGCTCTCAGGGGACATGTTAAAGGTATGGAACAGCTTTGCACAGGCAAGCACAGTTCTTTTAATTTACAGATCTGCACAATGTTCCTGCATTTGTTAAAGAGTGCAATGCACGTTTGGAAGTGTCAGCAGACCTACAAGAGCCATCCTTTAAAAGGGATAGTTGACATAAAAATGAAAATTCTGCCATTTACATTTAATGTACATTTACATAATGGAACAACTTGCCTTTTGAGGTTAGATCGTCCCATACGCGAAGTACCTTCAAGTGCCGCTTAAAGTCATACCTGTTCTCTCTTGCGTTTTAACTTTTTAATGGATATTTGATTGTTTGTTTTTGTTCTTATTTATTTTATTATTGCTTTATTCACTCATTCTTTATTCACTGTACATTCAAGTGTAATGTACAGCACTTTGGCGACTTATATGACTTACTTTCTTCATCAGAAAACAAAAGAAACTTTCGTTCATGTAAAGAAATTCAATGGGGTCCTAAACAACACTGGACCATATATTGACTTTCATTGCATGGACATCAAACATCATGTTCCCCAGAAGAAATAACTACATACAGGTTTGGAATGACAATTCTAAAGTCGCTGTTTGTAAAGAATTATAAGTTCTCTAGGGCTGCAACTAACGATTATTTCTTCCATTCATATTTCTACAGTCGGCAGTCTGTGGTAGGACCATCATGGTAGAGGGAACCTCCACTTCATGACCATCCACCACCTGCGTCCAGATCGTAAATCTCTTACAAGGTAGTCCTAAATCCAGTGATAGACTGAGCGCCTCAGTCTCTCATTCAGAAAATAATTTATGAACTCTGTCAACACACTGTACTGAGGGAAGACGGGCACTGCTTACACAGTGACAAGACCAGAAAATTAAGAATAAATAAATCTGCAAAGCTAACTAAAATTTGTGTGGCCCTATTCTGGTAAAGTCATTTAATAGTAAATTGCATTTATCATACCATAAAATTATCAATGGACCTGCTTGCATTTAAAAATATGGTCATTTATAGAATATGCACAAAACACATGGAAGAAAATCTTCCATTTTGGCAACACTGTAACCTTTTAGCAAATTATGTTTATTTTTACAAAAACATGAGAGTGCGCACTGTAGTACAGTAGCTTTCATAACCAGTTCAAGAAGACAGATAACCTCACACAAATTCTATATAAAATCTATAAAGCTGTCATCAACTGAATATTTTCAATAGGTAACATCAAAACTGTATCAAAAACGGTCGCATTAATGCTATGTTAACATGCTGAAAGTCATTTGTAAACTGCAATGTCAACATGTTGCATTAAATCAAGAGGCTCTGACAAATCAGAATAAATCACTGCTCGTTCACATGCAAAGTTAACTGCCCTAAATTAATGTATAATAATAAAAATGGTACTAATAATAAAAAAATAAGGGTTTTTAATAAATTGTTATAAATTCAAACCTGTATTGATTACTGTATAGCACCTGTGGCACAAAACATAAACACATTTCGTTGCGCTAAAGCTACGTTTTTGTTTCACGACTGCTGGATGCATCTTAACCGCAACAATGGAGAAGAATCTTACCATTCTGGACGCCTTAGGCAAGTCAGTTCGCTTTCCAGATCTGAAATGTACTTCATTTCCAAATATTTTGCGCTCCACGGCTGGCTACATTAGCCAGGCTGCTAAGTGTGCGTCCTCTCTCTCTCCTCCATGTGCTCACAGCAGCACGCGCATCGTGGCCGCTTTGCATAGAGTCAGATCAGGGCTTGACGTCACCGCGCGAAAACTTCAATACTACACCAAACAATTACGAAGTTAATATAACTATATTGTTTATTTGGCTGCATTATCATCCTAATATTGATCGTGAATTCCAAAGTATTTGACATGTGTTTGATCCTATGTCTCTATCTGTCTCAGACAAGACACTGTCAGATTTCTTCTGCATATTTCTTGTTTTTTCCTCCACATGGATCCAGGGTGGATAATAGAGCTCTTATCTACCGTAAAGAATGCAACGCTCATTGCTGGAAATGATTGTGAAACAGAATGACAATGCAGACCATCAAATCACATGACAGTGTTTACCTCTGAATGTTTGTGCTCCAAGAGGTTCATTAGAGGATGCTTGACAAACTGAAGCATGTTTTTATTTTTATGAATTTGGTTATATCATGCACCATTAGAGTACTTTGATAAGAGTGAGCAGATAAGGTGTTTTGGCATGTGTGCGAGAGAGAAAAAGACATCCAGAATGGTTTCCTTAAAAGTTCCAACATCCAGGTTGCAGGAAGATAAAATTATATTAGAGAAAATAAAGAAAAGTTGAATATGTGTATGTAAAGGATAATGTATGCCAGGGATTGGCAACATCGGTCCTGGAGTGCCGCTGTCCTGCAGAGACTATCTCCAAGTAATCATGATAATATTTTTTTTAAATAAACTCACCTGCCTATAGCCTTAGTAATCCTCAAGACATTGATTAGCTTGTTCAATTGTTTGATTAGGGTTGGCACTAAACCATGCACTCCATGACTGACATTGCCCATCCCTAATGTATACTATCTACCAAACACTTTTAAGAAAAATGGCACTTGTGAGTTGAAGGGGAGGGCAAAACTAAGCTAGTTTTCCTATAAGATTCCCTATACCAACATGGTCTTCACAACTGCTCCACTAAAGGGAAGGCTGCATCTTCTTTTGCAGCAGGCGCATCAAAGCTCTTCTTAGAAAGTTAAATCTCTAAACATTTTACATTAATATAAAAAAAAAAAAAAAATCTGCTTTGTAGTAAAATGTATAGAGGGAGATTATACACATCTTTATTTTCTTGTGGAATAAAATGTGATTACTTAAAGCCAAACCACTGTAAACTTCTTGTATTAGAGCCAGTGTAGCCAAGAGCATGAACAGTAGATAACTAAATCAATATGTAGACATGTGATTCAACCTATGTGGCTTTACACAAGGCACTGGCTTTGATGAGTTTAAATAGTGAATGTAATTCTGACACAATCATTAGTCATCCTAAACTTACAAACAGATGATGGATTTTCCAAAGTAAATGATGTGCAAAACAAGAGTCATGTACACTGGAAGCAGGCCAAATCAATTAAACATTGGATCGGTGCATGACTGAATCATCTTAATGGATTACCTAATGAAGGCTTTGAAGTGGGTCATCATGAGACTGGTAAAGGCAAAAGCAATGAGTCCACATTGAAGACATGATTAGCCAAAAAACTTTTATAGAGAAATGCATTTTAGTATTCAGAAATCAACAGCATAATGAATACATATGTGCAATATGTACAAAACTTACAAAAACAAAACATTAAGTTAAGGCCAACAGTAAATGAAACCGCAGACCATTTTATTACTAAAAAATAAAATTAAATACAAATAAATCCAACCTCCGTTATTTCCAAATTGAGGCAGTGTACTTGTATAAATCAATGTCAGATTGCTTGCTTACTACTTGCCACACCCTCAAGACCTTGTATTGACTTAGGGCATAACCATACAAGGATGCTTAAAACAAGTCCAGTCCCTAAATTAAGTCCAAGCAATTTAAGAATTGCTTAACTGCTCAAGTCTCTGTTTCAAATGTTCACATTTTCTCCTTAATTGCTCTTTAAGTGAGATCAGTTTTTGTTCATCTTCTTGCATGCTATCTATGCACTCAGTCGCCTTCTTGAGTATCACCACTTTGGCAGCTTTCTCGTTGTTCGCCACGTCAGGAATGACGTCTCTCAGCGCGAAGAAACTCATCTTGAGCTCATTCCGCCGTTGCCGCTCGAGCACGTTATGAGTCC
The DNA here is from genome assembly GCF_949319135.1 of Squalius cephalus. Lineage (NCBI taxonomy): Eukaryota > Metazoa > Chordata > Actinopteri > Cypriniformes > Leuciscidae > Squalius > Squalius cephalus. The sequence goes on along the minus strand of NC_137128.1, from coordinate 30,649,891 downwards.
TCCTTTTATCGTTATCCTCAGAGTCCGACGTCCTGGGACTCGCACATTTTCGGCTGTGGCTAATTTGTTTAAACACCCGGATGTGGCTCTCGAATTTAATCCGTTTGACTGCAGGCTGCTCGTTCCGCGTGGATGGCTGGGCGGCGTAATTGTGTTGGTGAATATTAACGTGACACCGCTTGAGGACGACGGGGCTTTGATGCGTTGCGTTCGCGTCAGACTTCTTCACAGACTTTCTCTTTTCCACCGTGACGACGTCGATTTCCTCCTCCTCTTCGTCATCTATTCGGATTAAAATGTAAAAAAAACAAAAAACATGTCAATTTGCAGCTCTGCATGCTTATTCATACTAGACAACCTAGCGTAGGTGGGAGCGTCTCCTTACGTAATTGACGCTACAACCCATGATTAACGCTTTAACCACCATAATATCGTACTCTTAAAAGCCATTAATAAGCAACAAATGACAGCTCAAAATAATGAATAAAATTGTCACAGTGTAAGCTGACCCGTCAAGTTAGTACAATAAGTAAGAAGCGTCAAAACCACTAGCAGCTACTCACCGGAATCGCTGTCACTGCTGCTGCTAATCCCACTGCTTGGTGGAGTATCCAGGAGCAGTGTTGTGGACGTCGGTGTGGACGACGGCTTGCACGGCTTTGAGCTGTCAGTCAATGGAAAGGGAAACACTACAGACGGGTCAATGCACTGCGAGGTAGGGGTGCTCATGTCCTGAAGGTAGCTGACGTTGGGGCTGGACCGACAGCCGTCCGTTGAGTCGCTCCGGGAAGACTCTCTCCTCGCCGCCTGCAACGACGCCAGTCTCTCCGACACCGCCTTCTCCAGCTTAGCCGCGGCGGAGAACCCGCTCCACATACAGTCCTGAATGATTATTGATTTCAGAAAAGACTGGGAGTAGTCCGCATCGCAAATAATACTGTGGTTGACCACGTCGTCCCCCAGAAACTCCGAAACCATCTCCAGCTGGTCGGCAGTGGAGGGGAAGGGGTCTGACAGAGAGGGACGCCGGCTCGGGGAGAGGGGCGGAGTGGGGAGCAGTTCAAATTTCTTCCATATATCCTCACTGGGGGCCGGTGGTTGTCCGTGTTGGTGGTTATAGAAATCCTCCTCTTCGTTGTCGAAATAGAAATAGGGCTGGTATGAATCGTAGTCGTAATCATAATTTTTACTCGCCATACTTGAACTCAGCGGCATGGTGAGTGCCTGTGAAGAAGAAAGCGTGATTAAGATCTTGCCCTTTAAATATACATAGTGATTCATCTTATTATTAAAACCTTCAGAAGTACTGTTGTCTTATCTCATCAACTTACTGAACGTGTTAAGAAATGATTAAGCAGAAGACAAGTCATATAAACATATTAAAATGTCTAAATTCTCAGATTATTTGTTATGCTCCAAAAAAGATGAATGACCAAATTCGCCAAAAAGGAAATAGAAATAAATGAAAACAGTCTATAAATGGTAATTCAGAAGGACTTACCGTAGCTGTAGTGAAACTGAATGAAAACGGTCAGTATGGTCAGATGTCAGTGAGTGTGAAGTATCAAGTTAAAGTAAGTCCAAAGTGGGAGTGGGTCGAGCCGCTCACCCTGCGCACTTCTGCGAATGTAGCACCCGAGCCGAGCGGCTGCTTGTCATTTACTGCAAGATTTCGAACAGCTGCTCCTCCCGCGGGTTTTAATACTACGGATTGTTTTTTTTTTTTCACCTCCCTTAAATCCTTGCGCCGTTCGCGCCAAATTTGCCTGACGTAGAAAGATGAAGAGATCACAAACGTCTCTTCTTAGTTATTCTGCTAACAGATGACTGAATGACAATTTATACAGCAATGAAAAAAATCATCAAAATGCGACCTTATTTAATGAAAACGAGTTATATATGGAACTACTTGTCGTAGCGGACTTATTATGGGGGGCGGAGCTTTGATGAAAACACTGCACATTGAGTTGTGCATGAGGATAATTCCGAGAACTAACACCCAAATTATTTACACATTTTACAAGTTCCCCTCCACTGATATTTGTCTGTGGTGGGTGTTGGAAGGGGTTATTTTATAGGCTATACAACCTGAAAATAAACAAAAATGTAACTGTTGAGTAAAATAAATCCACATAAGTCTTTATCATCCTAATTAAAAATTCCTAATAATTAAATTAAAACAATCTGACGATTATTTTTTGAGAATGAAAATTATTCCCTTTTATTGTACTGTTTGTTATTTACTGTTTAATTCAGTTATTTTTGCATTATAGTAATGCTGTCATTCATTTGCCTACTTATGTATAATATGATCATCATGATAACCGTTATTATAAAACAAATCAAGTCAGTATTATCAAAGATTATCAAAAAAAAGAATGATATAGTATTTTTGATATAGTATATCTTGACCTGATGGATGAAGGAGCAAACATGTCTCGATTTATCCTCCCAGAAGTGAGTGTTTCCCTCTGGTGGCCATCTATAATAAATGCTACATGATTAACAGCCAATTGAGTGAGATTTATTATGATCGCTCTGAGATGATTAAATGATTGTTATATTGAAAAGGAATTCAATATTTACTTTAAACCGTTTGAAGAGGACTTTAAACTGGCCTTATACTAGTTGTGTCCTGGGAACTGTTTCTAATCTTTTTAGGATTGTTGAATGAATGTTTGGTGTATTGTTTTAATAATCACATTCTTATAATCCTTAATAATCCTTTACAGTATTGTGTTTAGAACGTGTCAGAATGTATTGTACGCACAATATATATACTTTTCATAGGGTCGGCAAGATTTTTTTATGTTTTTGATATTTTTGAATTTATTTTTTATCAAAAATACAGTAATATTGTGAAATATTATTACAATTTAAAAAAAACTGTTTTCTATTGTACTATATTTTAAAATGTAAATTATTTCTGTGATGGCAAAGCTGAATTTTCAGCATCATTACGCCAGTCTTAAGTGTCACGTGATCCTTCAGAAATCATTCTAATGAGATGATTTGGTGAAAAGGAAATATTCCTTATTATCAATGTTGAAAACTGTTGTGCTGCTGTGTGGAAACTGTGTTTTTCAGGAAAGAATAGAAAGAAACAATTTTGTAAGCAAAGTCACTTTTGACCAATTTAACCACATTCCAAAAGAACAAGAGCCCATATTATAGCCCATCAATTCGTGATAAAATAGTCCATAAGACTATATTCCAAGTCTTCTGAAGCCATATTAGTAACTTTATGTGAGAAACAGAATTTTGTTATTTACAAAAATTGTGCCTTGCTTGACATCTGTGGTCCCCATTCATTCACTTTCATTCACTTGGACATTCTGCTATAAATAAATATTTTTGTGTTCCACTGAAGAAAGAAAGTCATATAGGTTTTTTAACATGGTGTCGAAGCAAGGCTCTGTTTATGGATTGATACTTTTCAAGACTTACTCAACATGGCATATAATGACGCAAGATATATGGCTGAGCACAGATTCATTAGACCCGACCCTCTCGCACAGTTGGTCTACAGGTCTACTACCAGACATGCAGCTTGATCCGTCTTTTCCTAATTTGCAGAATGCCAAAGGCCCATGTTTAGTCATGAGAGAGGGCCCTGGGTGTGACAGAGTGCTGAGGGCAGTGGGGATGGGAGGGCTTTTACATTGGGGTTACTATTAAAGGTTTTTATCTCAGAGCCAAGTGTGCACAAGGGAAAGCCTGACCCCACGGGAATGCACTGTACCGCGTTAAGACCTTCAGCACTTCAACATGGGAGAAGACCAAGAGTTTCTGTTTAATCACAGCTATACACATCAGATGTCTGCCAGGTAACACGTCAAAATATAGCTCAAACAGTATAGGGAAAATGGCTGATTAATGAAAAAGGATGACTTTGATGGAACACTGCATTTACAATCAAAGTTTGTTGACACCAGAACAACTGGAAACACCAAAATTCAAAAATGAAAATTCTGTCATAATTTTACTCACCCTCATGTCTTTCCAAAACTGTGACTTTCTTTCTTCTGACTGTGAAACACAAAATTTCAAAATATATATTTAGAAAAAGTGTCCCATGCTGTTTTGGACCCCATTGACTTTGATTAGCTTATATGGACAAAAGCAGTGGAAGCATTCTTCAAAATATCTTATTTTGTGTTTTGCAAGAAAGTAAGTCATAGTTTTGGAAGTAAATGATGACAGAATTTTTATTTCTAGCTGAACTATAGCCTATAACTTTAACGCACTAGGCATCATGAAATTACTATATTCTTATTACTAGTTGAATGATAATGTTAACATATTCATGTTAACAATTGTGATGTTTGTTCATAATAAATCAACTATAATGTTAATTTATACAACTAGAAAATATATTAAATGCAGTAAAAATGACACTTAACGCATTAATTAGTGCTAACGAAATTAAAATTATTGTAAAAAAAAAAAAAAAAAAAGACTGGCGGGGTGTGATCATCTAGACACGGCTCTAAAATTACACTCACCCTCCTTTTTCAGATGTCATTGCAGTGTCAAAGTTGCACGATAAGGGGCGTCATTTCACCGCTATGAAATCAATGTATTTGCTCCCATTTTTACGAGTCACAATGCAAATTAGATTTGATCTAATTTAGTTTACTTTTACAATTTTCTCGATATATGTGACATCTATAGAATCATTTTCCATTTTCTGTGTAGCAGACTTCTCATCAGCTGCAGTAAAAGTGACAAACACACCCACTTTTCTACATTTTAATAGAAGACAGAACATAAGTACCTCATCATAGACCACTTTAAATCACATTTTCAATGTTTAATAAGAGGACCAAAGACTTTTTTGAAATTGTAATAAATATTTCTGTCATTACTTTGTATTGTCCAGGAAATCTCTAATACAAGCTAAGCCAGACTTCACTTACTATAATCTAAATTAACAAACACCGGCTTAAGACAGCTGTGTATCATTGTCCAACGGAGAACCTGAAAAACAGCTCACGGGGAGGGATCATTAATCAGACTTTAAAGTACTTTAATATTTTCCATCACGAATATCCTGAGATACAAAATAAATACTTCAAACAAAACAAAAAATACTTCCAATAGACTTCATTATGAAAACACAGTCCAATTCGTTCTTTTCATACAATATACAGAGTTCACAACATCACCCATACAAAATGTATCATATTTTATACACCTACAACATATGGTATGTATATTTAAAAAAATAGGTCCTCTAGATGACCCATAAACTCCAACCATTTGTCACTCTGAAACTGTTGTTTTCTAAGATGCCCATCAAATTCATTCTCAATTCCAATATAAAATATGTACATATATATATATATTTATATATATGTATATATAACCTCTGTTGACATTTGAGTTGGTCCTTGAAACTGTGCAGTAACACAGGTCACTGCCCCTGAACCTCAAAAATCTTATCAAGTCTGTCCTTTCTGTGAAATAGTAGAGGTAAAGAAGAAGAAGGAACAGGAAATACATTCCAAGCGAATGATGTAACTCCATTTAGCATAGTCTTTCCTTTGAAATGTGTAGGACGGCAGCACATTAAAGATCAGCATACAGAAAAAATAAGTAAATGCACAACACTGCTTTGGTACAAATTAATATCTTCACTGTCCTGCATCAGAAGAAAAAAAATCTCCTGACGGCAGCTGGAAGACGCATGTACGCATTTGTATGTCTGCGTGTGTACTGTAACAAAGATATGCTGCAGCGGACACCTGAAGTCTTCATAACTGATATCTAAATCTCCCTCTGTGTTTATTTAAACTGTGCACATTTAAAAGTGAGCTGCGCTCTCGCTTCGGCAGGAGGGAAAGGGCGGCAGCAGGGGACAGTAAGCAATAGGTACACTGCCCGAGAAAGCAAGAAGGCCCTGATTCCCACAATGCATCCTGCTCAGCATAGAATCCACAGCTCAGTCTTCTTCCAGCTCTTCCTCATCCTCTTCTCTTAACTCCACGATGTCGTCCATGCGGCCCCCGGCCCTGACCTCGTTCATGGGGGCAGAGTCCTCCCCGTCAATGGTCATGTCTTCATCCGAGTCTTTCTTTTTCTTCTGTGTGGGCAGAAAGTCATTTTACACCAACGCACTGGGTTTCATTGATTAAAAACAAGCAGAACCTATTTATGTTTAAAGCATTCATAAGCCATCCTTACATAATTTGTCATATCAAACTGAATGTGACATTTTATGATAGAATGGTTTACAAAGGTTTTACAATGAAATATGTGATGCAGAGTTTGTCAAAGGTAACACTTTGCAATAAGGTCTCATTTGTTAACATTAGTTAATGCATTAACTAACATGAGCTAACAATAAGCAATATATTGTATACAGCATTTATTAACCTTTGTTAATGCTACTTAATAAAAATGTTCATGTTCGTTCACAGTGCATTAACTAATGTTAACTTTTGATCTTAAAAATGTATTAGTAAATGTTGAGATTAACATTAGCTAAGATTAATAAATGCTGTAGAAGTATCTTTCATTGTTATTTCATGTAATTAGCTAAAAAAAACTTATTGTGAAGTGTTACAATTTAATTTACAAAACAAGAATGGAGCATTTTGTGCCACTATATGGGGTATGTTGGGAAATAGAGATGAGAAACCACACAGGATTTTTTAAAATAGGAGTTTTCTTTCATGAGATAATAAAAATGTAAAGAGTAATGTACAATACTGTTCAAAACTATGGGGTCGGAAAGATCTGTTTACTCTCTTTACTTGCCAAGGCTAGTTTATATGATACAGTAAAAACATTAATATTGTGAAAAATAACTGTTTTCCATTTAAATTTATTTGAAAATGTAATTTATTTCTATGATGGCAAAGCTGGATTTGAAGCACATGATCCTTCAGAAATTATTCTAATATGCTTATTTTCTGCTCAAGAAATGTTTCTTATAATCAATATTGAAAACAGCTGCTTGATATTTTTGAAGAAACTGATATATTTTTCAGGATTATTTGCTGAATAAAAGTAATAAAATAAACAATAAAAATAACAGAATTTACTTAAACCTGAAAACTTTTGCAACATGTTAAATGACAAACTGATATTTATGGGGGAACATCCTTGTTCTTAAACCTACCTTCATGATATAGTTGACCCTTGTCTTATACATCAGTGTGGTTTTATTGTGTTTACTTGTTCAGCCAAAAGTTCTTGAATTTTGAAATGAGCATACAAAATCAGTGCTAGAGAAAACACATTTATGTAACTGGACTTTATTTATTGAAATAACTACCCTCAGTCTCCTGTGTGTGTGTGCTTATAATCCACAATACAGTATTGGAATGAACATGTCTGGAGATTCATGGCCATTGTGTTATCGCAGAACTGAATATTTATTGCTCTTTTACTGTATTAACTATTCAAATAGAAAGCAACTTTAATCATCAGAAAAACCTACAGGCTTCAGTGTTATTGTACCTGTTTTCGGTAGACATAGCATGCTGCGATTGCAACCATAGTAGACTCCCCAAGGAAACCAGCCAGCAGAGATCCAACACCAAGTGTGGCCCCATGTACCCTGCACAATTTGAGCATAAAAAGCTTTCTAACAAAGTCTAATACATTTTAATATACAATTTACAAGTCTGATGCACTAAAGTACAACAATTAGTAATATGTATGTTTCAGGTTTCTACTTGGTACTGGTGTAGAATCAAGCACAACACACTTACCCCATGTAAGGCAGCACTATGAGACTGGTGATGAGGACAATGATGCGGAGGACAGAGCTGGGTGCCAGGACAAAGGTTTTCTTCAGGGTCATGAGCCAACCAGTCAGGTGAGCACGAATCGTCACTGATGATAAAAAACAAAAGAGAATTCAGTTCATGCAAATTCGGTCTCAAGCAATCATGTGAACATGTTTTACACGCCAGTGATTGCTTGGCTATCAGTATTGTTATATCATAAAAGTCAAGTGCAATAAAATTCGAAGGTACTTTGAGCTCTCATTGTGATTCTTTCTCTCTCAGTTTCTGTAAGCCTGGAGCATTGTAACTGAAGCATGACCTTTGCCTTTTCAAATGGACATTTTTTTAAAGAGCAACTGGTCCCCCTAAGACCATCTGTCCATTTGATGATGCACTGCACATCAGACCCTAGATCAACCATTTTTGTTTTGTCATGAGAAGGCCCCTGGAGAATTTGCAGCTACAAGACTTTACAGAAAGTTCTGCAGATTTAAACAGAATTTGAACATGGGTCATTCACAAAGTTCAATATACACTACTGTTCAAATGTTGGGGTCAGTACCATTTTTCCAAGAAATTAATACTTTTATTCAGCAAGCATGCATTAATTTGATCAAAAGTGACAAAGGCATTTAGGCCTGGTTTCACAGACAGGGCTTAGATTAAACCAGGATTAGGCCTTAGTACAATTAGGGCATTTAAGTAGCTTTTATAAACGTGCCTTAGAAAGAAACATCACTGGTGTGCATCTTGAGACACAACAATGGCACTGACATACTTTAAGATATTTCAGTACAAGTTGCTTTCAGTTAAAACAGCGCAAACATGCATTTTAGTCTGGGAATAGCTTACGCCTTGTCTGTGAAACCAAGGATTAGAATGTTATAGAAGATTTTTATTTCAGAGAAATGCTGTTCTTTTGAACTCTCAATTTATCAGATACGGTATATCCTGAAAAAATCCCTTTAGATCGTAAATCGCTTTGGATAAAAGTGTCTGCTAAATGATTCAATGAAAATGTAAAATGTATCATGGTTTCTCAATTGTGTCAAATGTTTTTGTCTTTATGGAAATTTACTAAAAGTGTAATACCTGGAATGGGAAAGAAGGAGAAAATCCGTAATGGGGCGATACACAGCTCAGCAAAGGCTTGATCTACTCCTATAATATCCACCAGGATCCTCTCAGAAATGTGTGGCGCCCAGAACACCACAAAACAGAGCTGCACAGAGAAAGACAGACTACCTGAATGGGACTATATAGAAAATCTCACACATAACATAACATAACATAACATAACATAACATAACATAACATAACATAACATAACATAGGACAAAGTCAATAAATAAAATAAAAATAAAAATAAAATATAATATTCACTCACAAACCATCAATCAAACATCTATAGTAAAATATAAAGCAGTCGACAAGGGCAAAAAAAAAAAAAATTATTCCTGGTTATTTCTGTGAAATGGCACCCTGATGGTACTGTTATCTAGCGGAATGTAATATAGTAGTAGGCATGTTAATTTTAGAGTCAGCACACATCTGGAAGCTGGTATATTATACTTACCCTGTTGACACAGCTATCAAAACACTATCATTTACACTCATAAGTGTTTATATCTATCTGGGTGGAGAAGAGCCTTTGAAATGTGGGTAACAGCACTGGAATTAGAAGCGTATGCACAGATACAGTGCTATGCATAAGTTTAGACACCCATGCTAAAGTTGACTAAAAAGAGGAATAAAAAATCATCTTTTGGAAATTGAACTTAATGCCTTAATTAAAAAAATTAGGAAAAATCCAACCTTTAAGGACACCAATTTTCTTTGTGAATGAATAATGTATCATAAATAAATAAATGTTCTTCCTTAAAATACAGGGTGCATAAGTTTGGACACCCCTATGTTAAATTCCCATAGAGGCAGGCAGATTTTTATTTTTAAAGACCAGTTACTTCATGGATCCAGGATACTATGCATCCTGATAAAGTTCCCTCGGCCTTTGGAATTAAAATAGCCCCACATCATCACATAGCCTTCACCATACCTAGAGATTGGCATGGTTTTATTTCAGTTAGCCTAATAGCTGGTTTGATTTGCATTGAGAGATGATCTTATGGAAAGTACTCCATGCCAATCTCTAGGTATGGTGAAGGCTATGTGATGATGTGGGGCTATTTTAATTCCAAAGGCCGAGGGAACTTTATCAGGATGCATAGTATCCTGGATCCATGAAGTAACTGGCCTTTAAAAATAAAAATCTGCCTGGCTCTATGGGAATTTAACATAGGGGTGTCCAAACTTATGCACCCTGTATTTTAAGGAAGAACATTTATTTATTTACGATACATTATTCATTCACAAAGAAAATTGGTGTCCTTAAAGGTTGGATTTTTCCAAAATGTTTTAATTAAGGCATTAAGTTCAATTTCCAAAAGATGATTTTTTATTCCTCTTTTTAGTCAACTTTAGCATGGGTGTCTAAACTTATGCATAGCACTGTATGTATGGCCAGACATGTTGGCACAAGGAGCTGAGAGCAGATCTCAACACTTGCTACAACTCCTTAAAATCAACAACACAAGCCAATCATCAATGATATTTAATTAACAATAAAGTCCAAAGGGGAAATTTCTAAGCAAAATGTTGATATAAAATCTAGATGCCTTTGAGTTAAAATGTAAAGAAACCATAGTATTCATCCATAGTGGTGCATTCATGCAACATTAAAGTGAAGAAGCCATGTGGACAAAACAATATAGCGCTTACATAAGAGATTAAACAGAAGCCTTGCTGTACTAATGACAGACTCATACTCATTCAATTATGATTCTCCCTCCACATCACTGACAGAGAAGTGAAATTATGGAATAAAAATGATCACTGTAGTGAAATACTAAGCAGGCTTTTATCTAGGCCAGGGAGGGAAGATATGACCCGGTTACAGAAGCAGACAGCATCAATTAATCATTTAGCTTGACTCTAAAAGTACTCACAATAACAAAACACACTATCCCTAATGCACTCCTTACGGCTTTACAACTATGTGTTTAGTAGATGAATAAGAAGCCTTTGGATTTTTGTCTATTGCATTTTAAATTCAGGGGACAAATGGAAGAATAAAATATATATATAAAATATATATAAAATATATTTTTTACTGATTACGCTATGTGGGTTTATATATTATACATGTAAAAAAAAGGCAGCAAAGTAAAAAAAAAAAAAACACCAACTAAGTGCGCTGTAGCCAGATTTAACTACTGATTTAACTACATGACCCTATTTAGGGTGACCAGACGTCCCGTTTTCAGCTCTATTTTTAGTGTCCTGGCTTAGGAAAAAATCTTGTTTTGTCCCGTATTACTTCTTTCCTAAATGGTCTTTGCTAGGTGATCATAAACGGGTGTAGTAGTCTTCTGTCAAACGAGAATGGCTAATCAAATGTACTCATCATAGTATATTTTGGAGAACACGATTACCATCCAATCACAGTTCGTTATCGAGTAAACTTGCAGTAAGTGAAGGCGGGATATTAGAGATCGCGGAGGAGATCAAGTCAGATGTGAAGATGTCAAAGAAGTGCGTGTTTACATTTAATGAGGATCTTCAAAAAGAGTTTAACAAGTTATTATGCGCAGTAAGTTGTGAAAAAAAATTGGGCTGAATGACACACACCAGATGCGCTCTTTCAGACAGAGCTCTTTCAAACTCTGCCTGAATTCAGTTCTCTTTGTGCCTGAATGGTCAGATACAGACACAGTTGTCAAAATGCCCATCATGTGGAGTATCTCACTTAAATACAGTCAGTTACAGCTTAAGTGAAGTGAACTAACTCTATCTACCATGTTTAATTTTCGTGCTTTCCATATATGGGCTGTTTTGATTGACAGAAAGAAAGCTCCTCCTGATTGGCTAAACAAAAAATATGACTGCAGCCCACGGTCACAATAAACTCCCACAGCACCTTTAAAGTCCCTGAACTTCAGCAAACTGCAGTTACCAAAATATGAAACAAGCGTTATTAAAGCCAGACGGAGAACGAAGATTGAGAAAGTGGATAAACTTACTGTTATAGAAAGAGCCAAACAAACAAAAGTGAAGCGCTTGATGTCGGATTTTGTCACAACTGCACTGCTGCTGGCCAACTTGTTGCTCGGGTTATTCTAGAAAATGAGAAGAGAACAAAGACAAACAGCAGACGTGAGGAAAGCAGTTCATTTCTTCTTTATAATGTACAATGTTTTGAGCATTTATAATGTACACTATCATTCAAAAGTTTGGGGTCAGTAAGATTTTTGTTTTAGAGAAATTAATACTTTTATTCAGCAAGGATGCATTTAATTGATCAAAAGTCACAGTAAAGATATTTATTATATGAAAAAATGTATCACTGTTTCCACAAAAATATTAAGCAGCACATCTGTTTTCTACAGTGACACATTGCTGCCACATACATATTATTTTTTTCCCTCAATTATGTCGTAATAACGAGATCTTATGTCGTTAAAACGACATCTTTTCTCGTAATAAGGAGATCTTATATTGTTAAAACGACATCTTTTCTCGCAATAACGAGATCTTATGTCGTTAAAACGGCCTCTTTTTCTCGTAATAACGAGATCTTATGTCATTAAAACGACATATTTTCTAGGCCTTATAAGGACATGTGTAGTCATGTACAAAAAATGCCTTTATCCACATAAAATTGATAGCCAATCATGTCTTTATCAGACTTCTACGTTCAAAAAGCTTAGCAGCAGCCCCCAATCAGGAAAAATTAATTTTTTAATTTACATTTTTTTATATATATATTTTATATAGGCCTATACGTTTTTTTAATATAATATATCATATATAAGATTTATTTTTGTTAATAGGCTAAATCTTCATTACCTAGAGATATAATTAAACAAAAAGTAGTCAAAACACATCTAACAGAACATAGCCTAAGTTGTTTATTTTTTACAACATTGTGTTCTTATTTTGTTTAATGTCAATTAAATGTCAATCTTCATCTTTATAACAGAATATACAATACAATACAAAAATCTTCAAGATACAGCCTACAATCTTCACATATATAATGGATTGTCACCTTATAAACAGTCCTTTGTGTGGTGGAATAAGCAATATAGAATGTTTAGTATCTTAATTTAAACTTTATTTTATTATTTTATTAGTTCATTAACTATGCTAATTCAACTAATTTAATGTAAAGAGCTGGATACTAATTACTAATTAAATAATGTAAAATATTAAATGTATATTGATTAGAGTTGCCATATGATTTTTCTAGACTAGTAGTCATTCATTTAAGCAATTATGACTAATCGTACGTTTATATTCAATCCTGGGTGCATGTATAGGCTATAGCCTATATTACGCGCTCAAGCGCATACATAATAACTTGGCGCAAAGCACCGGCAAAAGTAGGCTAATGATAATAAATGTGTCTGAAAAAAATAACGAAGCATTTTAATTGTTTATTAATAAACTAGTCTTTTCTAAATCAGTGTAGGCTGCCTGCAAACATATCTCCATACATCTCCGCTGTAATAGCCTAGATGTGCCTTTCATACGGACAGGATTACATAATCAGATGGTAGGCTACCGTACGTATTTGCTTTCAATTGGATTTTTTTCGTTGGTAGACATTTTTTTATAAGCTTTATATAGATAGCTATATGTCTCATGTCTGTGAGACTTGTCTATACACTGTTTTTCAGTAAATTTTTGAGACGCGCTCCAATTCACAGAGATCATGAAAGCGCGCCCTGTTCGTTTTATTTTATTTTACAAAAGCACAACGTTTTCTTGTTGTTGTGAGTTTACACAAATAAAAGTAGTTGCGACTGATGTATTATTCTTTTCTGTATGACCAGAAATGATGGAGTATTTTAAGTTGTTTCCACTGTTGATAGGAAAATGCGAGTGATGGCACCGGCGCCTCCACGTCATGCAGTGCGCGCTCCACACTCCGCACAAACACTTGGATATGCGCTTACTGTAATAATAGCAAACATTTATGTAGGTAAACGTTAGAGCGAACGGCCATGCCAGACGGATAAGTCCTCTTCATGTTTAACAAATCAAATTATGTTGCATTTTCTTGCGCCAGTTTGAAAAGGGCGGCTGAAACACTTAGCCTATACAGATAAACGCCCAACGCTGGTGTTTTTCTTTAAATAAATTCGTTTAGGCTTTAAAATAATATTGTTTGTGGGCTAATTAATGCCACAATAATTTGTTTATTTTATTGGCTACTTATATTTTTCATTTTTGTTTTGCATTGAATACCATTTAAAGGATTTGCTGTGCAGAAAGAGCCACCTTTAATTTCTTTATAATAAAGGGTTTCTATGGAAGGAAAACGCTTAACGTGTAATTAAATGCGTTGCGTTCATATTCTGGGCTCATCTGCTTTTCTGTAGGATAGTATGGTTTATTAATAAGGTGTGTGCAGCATTTGATCTTTATCACTGAAGTATCCTATTAAGCCACATTAAGCTTTTTCTTTATTATAAGGTTTTCTATGGGAGGAAAACGCTTAGCCTAATGTGCAATTAAACGCAATGTTCGTATTCTGGGCTCATCTGCTAATCTGTAGGCTACACATGCTTTATTAATAAGGTGTGTACTGAATTTGATCTTTTAACATGAATGTCCATTGGAGGCTGCTATTTCTTCAGCTTTTTGAACGTAGATGTATGATAAAGACATGATTGGCTATCAATTTTATGTGGATAAAGGCATATTTTGTACATGACTACACATGTCCTTATAAGGCCAAGACAATATGTTGTTTTAATGACATAGCATCTCATTATTACGAGAAAAAGATGACGTTTTAACGACTTAAGATCTCGTTATTACGAGAAAAGATGTCGTTGAAACGACATAAGATCTCGTTGATATGAGAAAATATGTCGTTTTAACGGCATAACATCTCGTTATTACGACATAAGATCTCGTTATTACGAGAAAAATATGTTGTTTTAACGACATAAGATCTCGTTATTATGAGAAAATATGTCGTTTTAACGACATAAGATCTCGCTATTACGAGAAAATATGTAGTTTTAACGACATAAGATCTTGTTATTACGACATAATTGAGTGGAAAAAATAATGTATGTGGCAGCAATGCGTCACCGTAGTTTTCAACATTGATAATACTAAGAAATGTTTCTTTTGAACAAGAGCTGCTGAAAACTCAGCTTTGCCATCACATGATTAAATTACATTAATTACAGTTATTTTGAATTGTACTAATATTTCACAGTATTACTTTTTTTTACTGTATTTTTGATCAAATAAATGTAGCCTTGGTGAGCATAAGTGACCTTACTGAAAAACATTTCTTTTTCAAATCTTAAAGACCTCTATCTTTTAAACAGTAATGTACACTCACCTAAAGGATTATTAGGAACACCATACTAATACTGTGTTTGACCCCCTTTCGCCTTCAGAACTGCCTTAATTCTACGTGGCATTGATTCAACAAGGTGCTGAAAGCATTCTTTAGAAATGTTGGCCCATATTGATAGGATAGCATCTTGCAGTTGATGGAGATTTGTAGGATGCACATCCAGGGCACGAAGCTCCCGTTCCACCACATCCCAAAGATGCTCTATTGGGTTGAGATCTGGTGACTGTGGGGGCCATTTTAGTACAGTGAACTCATTGTCATGTTCAAGAAACCAATTTGAAATGATTCGAGCTTTGTGACATGGTGCATTATCCTGCTGGAAGTAGCCATCAGAGGATGGGTACATGGTGGTCATAAAGGGATGGACATGGTCAGAAACAATGCTCAGGTAGGCCGTGGCATTTAAACGATGCCCAATTGGCACTAAGGGGCCTAAAGTGTGCCAAGAAAACATCCCCCACACCATTATACCACCACCACCAGCCTGCACAGTGGTAACAAGGCATGATGGATCCATGTTCTCATTCTCTTTACGCCAAATTCTGACGAGTGGTTATTTCAGTCAAAGTTGCTCTTCTATCAGCTTGAATCAGTCGGCCCATTCTCCTCTGACCTCTAGCATCAACAAGGCATTTTTGCCCACAGGACTGCCGCATACTGGATGTTTTTCCCTTTTCACACCATTCTTTGTAAACCCTAGAAATGGTTGTGCGTGAAAATCCCAGTAACTGAGCAGATTGTGAAATACTCAGACCGGCCCGTCTGGCACCAACAACCATGCCACGCTCAAAATTGCTTAAATCACCTTTCTTTCCCATTCTGACATTCAGTTTGGAGTTCAGGAGATTGTCTTGACCAGGACCACACCCCTAAATGCATTGAAGCAACTGCCATGTGATTGGTTGATGAGATAATTGCATTAATGAGAAATTGAACAGGTGTTCCTAATAATCCTTTAGGTGAGTGTAGATCATCTTTATCCATTAAAAAATGATCTACGGTTGGCCAGCCTCCTGCAGCCAGAGAACGTCAACCCATTTCCTGTGGACTTCCTAATTGTGGATCCTGAGTCCTTTTTCTTTGGGAAAATATCCATAAATAACACCACACCACTGTGCGCCTTTTTAATTACAGTCTTTGGGACTCTAGCTGCAGGTCTGTCTCCATGAACCCACTCTGTTTACCCAAAAAATAATTGCTTTGTCATAAAGTAGAACAAGATAATAGACATACTGCAGTATTAGCATGAAAGGTGGAAGATATAAACTAATTTTGTCATCCCTTGAGACAAAGTTAGACAGTGTGGTATAAATTAAAAAAGTGCACACTGATTCCTTTTACTGATCGTTCAGGAAGAATACTGGGAGGAGATGATGAACTTAAGTATACATGCAGAGGATGATCAGCATTAAGCATTCTGAGTAGTGTATGTTTAAGGATTAAAAAAAATGTTAGTTGAAATAACAACAAACACTTACCTTGTCAAATGCAGGGTAAACAGCTCTGAGTTCAGTGAGCCAGCCATATGGCATGTGACCCACTGGATATGTTGCTGTGAGAACTGCAACAGCCTGGAAAACAACGGAAAGATGATGGTAACATTAAACACCCACAATCTAATCTGTTTATAATGAATGATTCTATAGCCGAGTGACGTAAAATATTTCTGACATCCAGGCACCAAACAACTAAAGCGACATTGAAACTTGTTTTGTCATTACCGTAATTGTTTAAACCTAGCTTTAAAAATAAAGCAGGGGAAAAAATTGTAAAGTTGGTCCATAAATGCAGCACTCAGGATGCAAAGACCCAGTTATCCCACTCTATGATGAAATGAGCACTATGAGATTAAATGATTTTTATTATTATGTTATTTTAGTATTTATTTGCTATTACTGTATTTCTGTCATGACAACTCTCTGAGAGATTGGCATGGTAATGGATATGGAAATGTTCATGTATTTGGTCTTGGCGGAATAGATCTGCTACGCTGCTGATGCAGCAGAGCAAGTAGAAAGACTTGCTACTGCCAATACATTCACAGACATTGCTCAGAGCATGTAGGACATGCTGCTGCTGCACATGTAACATACATTAAATAACCCCTGTAGCAGATCTATAAAGGTGGAGCTGGGGAAGGTGGAGGGTTTCTGAAGCGCGCTACAGACTGCAAACAGCAACACTACTGGTATTTGTTTAAATGTTGCACTGCAGCTCAATGGCCGCTGATGCAACAGCAACCAATCAGTTGCACTATGTAGATGCTGCTGCGAATGCTACCAAGTGAGTTAAGGACCTATCAGCCTGTGTTATCTAGAGTTTCATGTCAGAACTAGGTAGTATTAATATTTTGAATTTTTTTTTATTTTAATTTTAGAGTAATTTTATTAGTTTTTAAAAAATATATATATATTTAGCTTTAATTAATTTTTATTTCAGTTTTAGTTTTATTCATTTTAGTACTTAAACTTATTTTAGTACAAGTTTTTCATTTAATATTTATATTTTATTTTAGCTTTCAAATACCGAAAACAATTTGTAATAGTTTTAGTTAACAACAAAATCAAGTCCAACTCTGTTTACATCTGACAGCACTGCTTAAAGTAAAAATAGATTGCAAATTGGTCATTTAGAAGAACTAAAACATTTCCTCCATCCCTTCTCAGCATATTTTCATAGCAAAAAAATATGCAGAGCTGCTGAAGCCTTTCACTATGTATAGCTAAGTTTAAATGTTAGCTACATATTCTCACATATGCTGTATCTAAATGACTGAAAATAACGATTATGACTACAAGTTGATATTTAAATACTGTAAAGGCATCAGTGCTTTTGCCAGACTAACCTCTGTGGCAGCTGTGCTTCCTTTCAGATCCCGTGACACAAACAGGTTGACGATGGGTCTGCTAATCCGCTGCGTAGCCAGGATAAGAGCCAACGGCCACCAAAAGCCTAGCATCTTTTTAATAGTGGCATCACCCTATTACACAGAGTGATTGTCAGTATATAGCACACATTTGAAGGGGCAGAGCAAGGAGAAATTAGTATTGAAAACCAATAAACTGACCAATGTAGCTTTGATACTAAACTGAGAAGGACAATAGCAACACATTTACACAATAAAATGCCAGTTGGGTGAATTGGTGTAAAGAGAGTCAATGGACGTACCCCAACCTCTGGCCCACTGGAATCAGGGATGTTGTCATGAACGGTCCTGTAGTACCCCAAACCAACGATAGTGAAGCGTACCAAAGCTCCCATATACAGAGAGAGGATTGGGATCAACAAGGGCTCCACACACTCCAGGTGACTGTGGAGCAAAATAGCCACAAATACAACCTAGAGAGAGAGAGAGAGAGAGAGAGAGAGAGAGAGAGAGAGAGAGAGAGAGAGAGAGAGAGAGAGAGAGAGAGAGAGAGAGAGAGAGAGAGACCCTGATTATAATGACAGTGGTAAATAATATAGCCATTCTCATGACACATAGACTATTATTAATTCAAACCCAAATACATGATAAATAACAACAACTTAAACCACGGCTATGAAAAGCATTGACATTATATATAACCCATTATATCACATTATCTCACCTTCAATTATCCTTTATACACAACCATATTCACATTCACAAAACATTGAAAATATAAATAACACTTACATATCAATACAGATTGTAAATATGCATCTGAAATCAAAGAATAAAATGCTGATTCAATGAATCTGAAACTTACCTGTGCAACGACATCAGAAATAGAGGCACATCCCACCAGGAGACTGTGCTTGTGCTTCAGAAGGATTCCAGCATGGGTCCAGGCCTGAAACCAGAGACAAGAACTAATATCAACTGACACTAATCCAATCCACTTTTTTTTTCTGATGAGCCTACTGCGTTTTAGATTATAGGAGGCACTTCCAGTTTGGGAATGTTGCACTCAAAAAGACTGAGACAAACCAATTTGAATCATACGGTTGCACTACAAAAAAAACATGTACACTACAAAACATTACACAAAAACATGCGCTACAAATAATCCTTATCCGTCAGTGACTAAATAAGCTGCAAGATTTCTTTCATGTTCTATTTTCAGACGTCAGCTTGATATTTTTAATGTGAAATTGTCAGGGTTTTGTCATTTCTGTCTAGTGTATTTCTTGGTTCTGTGACAGAGCTCTGACACTCCTGTTTTGTCATGTCTCTCTTGTCTGTATGCCTTGTTACATGTGCGCGGCGTGCACTTAACTATATTTTCCTTTTGAAGTGATTCCAATCATATTTTAAGCAATTCAAAACCATCACGGTGAACAGTGTGCATCTGATGTGTCAGCTGAAGGAAATAATCCATTATTTATCAGCTTTAATATATTGGCCCAATTTTTTCATTGGGATGATAACAATAACATTAAAAATGGAAATATATCAGCCGATACCGATATGGTGGCCCAAATATTGTGCATCCCTAATACAGTGCATTTGTTGTCTGTTCTATTCTCCCAATATAATTTACGATATATCCCATGAATTATTCACTGGAATGTACTAAGAATCTCTCGTTTTTCTCCCCAAATCCTCATGTCTCCTTCCAGGTTTGTTTTCACAAGGCCTTTTCACTTCAGGTCTGTTAGTTTTCACTTCTAATCTTCACTTCTTTTACACTTTTAAATTTCTATTTAATGTGTGATGGTTAGAGGGTAAGTAGGATAATGTCATCTCATTGTACCAGTTTTTTAAAATGCTTATTATTGCATCCATAGAGTGAACCTTTAACTGATTGTTTACAGTTTAACAGAAGATACTCCCATAATTTGCACAAAGCATTATGGTGTGTAGGAAAAAGCTGGATACAATTCGTTAATCCAGGCCAAGGACCCTTTAGTAGATAGATAGATGGAGCTGTTACATATTATATTAAATTGTAGGGTGTATTTTACTCATATAGTATGCATTTGCTTGCATACTATATATATTTATGATAACATTGCAAAGCCATTAAAATAAACATTATTATTCATGACTCATGTAGTTTTATATTAAAGTATCCACTACCATTCAAAATTCTTGGGTCTGATTTTTAATGCATTTATCTGATCAAAATATTCAAATTAAGGAGCTTGATGGTTTTCCAGATCTGAATGCCTGGCTGTACCACACGATTAAACACACATACTCTCTGCCCATCTGTGCCAGGCAGACGAGCCAGATCTGACGGTCAGAGCAAGAACTTATTATGACATTACTACCGAATATCTCCAGGGATGGTATGTCACTCACCATGGCGTCAAGTAAAGGAAAAGCAGCCAGATAGAAAAACGCCTTCCGGGTCTTACTCCCCACCGACTCATCCACATGATGCAGTTGGTTAATGATGTAATAGCCAAGATCTGTGTAGGCTAAACAAGGAAAAGTGATAAGATTAATTTGTATATTTATCAATAATGTACACAAACGACATGCAAGGACACAGAAGTTCTAATATTATAATATATTACTCTGGGATAGGCATCCCTGTGACCCTACATAGAATAAGTTGTGAAGAATGGATGGATAATATAATATAATTTTAAAAATAACATGCAAAGACAGAAGTTCTCATGTCTCCCATGTCTTTTCCCTTTTTCTCAGTAATGTGTGCAGTGACGTGATCCACAGATGGATGACAGCTCTACAAAACTCAGTGACTGTGCAAATGGGAATAACTATGTCTGAGACCGCACGCAAGATGATGGAGAGTGACCATGTTATGTTAACAGACTATAAGTTCTTCATTTAAAAGCACATCATTAAGTGCGGCAGACAGGTTTTGGCATAGTGGTTAAAAATTCATGCCCTCCTCCAAGAGGGTGGTGGTTTGTATCCTATATCCCTCGAGGTTACCCTGGTAACATTCTTTCTTTTTTTGCTTTGTGTTTAAATGACTATTTGTGTAAATGCAAATGAATTTGGAGAAGATAAACTGACGTATCCAAGGTGAATATCCTTCATTCTTCTAGTAAAATGACAACTTACACTGTAAATTTAGACTGTTTAAAGACGATTGGACCATTTTTAACCACAACCCACAAACTTAAGTATTTGTAATTTGGTAAATATGGGTGGCAGAACTTATTTCCTGCTGAGTAGGAGTGCAGTATTTTGCCCAATTTGTTTAATGACAATATAATAATAGAGGACGAACGAAGATCCGAAAATAAATGGCAATCTACTACCCCCGTGAGTTTGGATAGTTTGTTTGAGAGAGGCCTCTCCATTCACAGGGAGTACACTGGACAGGCATGTAGTAACCTGGCAAAAAAGCCTTTCCGTCAACACAGCGCATGAACCGTGTTTGGAATATAATGTTCCTTTGTGCAATGACTTTTCCAGAGAATAGTTACATCTGCCTTCTATGAGTAGAGTCTGCATGATTAAGACCATTTGAGGTCCTTCTGCAGTCATAACACCGCTCACTAAGTCTACCATCATGACATATTTGTTTAGAAAAGTGCAAAACAAAACGGTGTGCCCTGTACATTTAGTACAAACTCATGCAAGAGGTGGAGTGAGGAAATGATAGACTGGCAGACTGACCAATAAGAGAATGGAAAATGATAGCCACGGTTCCTGCAGCGACCATACAGAGGACCGCCTTGGTTCTGTCCCGTTTGCTGTTGACAAACACCAGCCCAACGTTCTTGAAATCACTCATAGGGCCAGTGAAGAACTTCATGAGGGAGTAGGCCAGACCATAGCTGGCCAGCATTTCCACAGCATCCTCTTTGACTGCTGCTATTCCCCTGTTTAAAGCCTGTTTAGGAAGAGAGAGAAATTATACAAATTTATCAGAAACACATTTTTTCCCAGCATTATAGAAAAAACAGGCTAGTAGAGTGATTAAAAGAATCCAGATTTAGTCGCATTATCGATTTTCTAAAGTGAAGGGATGAATTGAAATGGTGATAAACTATCACTCCTCATGGGATTCTTCAACACAAAGAGGGTTTTATACCCAAGATATACAGCACTACCCCTGAATCAACTGACTAAATGCCTTTCATGCCATGTCCCCCAGAAAAGGATCTAAATGTGAGGACTGGTATTTGCTACGCTGGATAAGTTTGTGTTACACAGGACCGCTGGCTTCTCTCTCTCTCTTTTAAGCTGAATATGTGTAAAAAAAAACAAAAAAAACTTTAGTGTGACAATGCACCATGTGCTGCTAAATATCACAGTATAAAAGTCTGTACACTGTCCATCAAGGAACATTTCTAAGCAGAAAAAAGGAAGAATTTATTCATGGGCTTTTATTGAGATAAACACCTGAAAAGTGTGATCAGAATCCACAGTCAATGTAGTCTCAAACCTCTCAAAGAAAGTGGAGATGGAGTAACTCTAAAGTGCCTCAATGATAACCGACTTTATTGTGACAATAAAGCTGTAAAATATATCCAGAATATATCCCCGTCACATGAGAAGGTGATTTGTAAATGTGTCAGATGTTAAACTTGTTGGTAAATGCTGAGGTGTACATAAGTTCTACTTGCTCTTCAAGTTGTATTACTGCACAATTAAATAACTTTTGCTGTCCCGTCCTCGACTCTAACCTGGTGGCACCATTCTGTAATATTTACTGTTTAAGGAGAACATTGCTTATGTACAATAAGAGATAAAGTCAAAAGGACACATGAATGTACGCTTTTTTTCCTCCTTATCTGCTGCCTTCTTCTGACTCTTTATCTGCCACTTCATCTCCAACGTCTTACAACAATGTGCAGAGAGATAATGGATGTCTGTTAATGTGGGCAGACGGGCTCTTAGAGTTCCTGCTCACATTTCTTCTTTTTGCTATAAGTGATTCTGAAAAATTTATTTTGTATCTAACAAAAACTAAAGTCAATATTTCATTCCAGTTTTCCCAAAGTCAAATGAATTCTTCAGCGTAGTGACTTGCATCCATCAAATTCATTCTAATTTCAAAATGTTCTTATTTTTATGATCTTTACTTACCAAAAAAATACTTTGTCATCATGACAACTGAGGGATTGCATCAACACTCAACATTTCTTCATCAACTGTCAATTGCAACATCTGGATCAACCGATATGGCCAATATGTTTCTAATAACTGATATTTAAAGCCAGTTTATAGATTTATCTCTGCTTTTTAATACAATAACTTTTCATTATACGACAACGCTAAAACATTATAAATATAATAAAAACATTTAATAATTATTATTATGTAATTGTTAAGCTACTGAATTGAATAACATTTATTTATAACATTTTATAACATTTGAATAACATTTATCTCCAGTGTGAAATGTGTAGCTTAATAATTACATAATTATTACATTTTATTTAATTTCCATTTATTTTCCAGTGAAAAGTGTAAAAATCCAAACAATTATGAAATAATGCTATTCGATTATTTTAAAACCCAATATCAAAACACCAATTATCGGCCTGTCTATAATTCCATCAAACATTCAATAAAAAAAGTGATTGTGCACAAATATTTGAGTTTAACATCACCTTAAACATTTTAAATAGCGTGAACAATTTTTTTTTAATCTTTGTAACTCATGATAATGAGAAAGACTTTCCAATGTGTAGAAATGATTTAGTATAACCTCGGGAAGAAACATAAGAGCATCAAAATGAGATGTGAATTACATGAATAAAATATTTGATCAGCCAAGGGTCCCATTTAAACATACAGAGACTGCGATAAAATAAATAAATACTGTAAGCCGCAGTACGTTTGTTAATGGTTGACAAAAACAAGGCCAGTTCACGCAGAGGTGAAAACAAAAATCAGCCCATCCAAAAGTGCACATTCATCTGTGACAGATTGCTTTTGCATTGTTCGGTGTGACACACGTTATTGGATGCGCTGTATGGCCAGCTGTTGACGAACACAGCTGATCGGCTCATGTTGTTTGTGATGATGCCCTGTTAACGAAGGGCCGCTGTTTGCCCGTTTCCTTACGAAATAAAAGCACATAACCTACGTTAACATACTAAAACGTTACATGCGCGAGCCAGATAAACAGACCTCTTGAGGAATGCCATTGCTGCAGTGCTCAGCTCCAAGGATACACAACCAATCTTACGTCACGAAGTGCTGTTTTTAACGGACAATTCATTCACACTTGCCTGTTCGCCGAGGTCGATGGCTATGTTGGTAATGGCCAGCGGCACCAGGAATCGGATGAGAGGCAAGTAGTGCGTGAGCGCTGGGAATTTCACCATGTTCGCCGGGAAGATAGCGGCAGCACTGCCAACATCAGCTGCTCGGTTCTGGAAGGATGAGAGGCCGGTCACCGCCTGTCGCGTTCTGAGTGTTTTCTAGCAGAAATCCACCGAGATCAGGTCCGTCCCTGCCCTCCTACACAACAACAGCATCATAAACAATGTTCTGGTGCATGGGAAAATAGGAGGGTCACCAGAAATTTCTGCTGACGGCTTCTCCATTGTTCACCCATCAGTGGAGAGGAAAAAGATGCATATAATCGGCCGCGGCGATTAAGTGCGGCACAAGCCATATACATGGAGTCGCTCGGCCAGCCGCTATTCTGCTGTAGATGGCCACTCTGTTTACTGTACTTAAATCATCATCCTTCCTTAACAACACGTGGGAGACGGTCGCTGCATGAAGGCCACTCCTCTTCTAAACGTCACCTGCTGCGTGCAGGGACACATACACTGCTGAACAACACACACGGATGTCCAAAATTGAGTTCATTCTCAGATAACGGCTTAATACCAGAGAGGTCTGGGCACTGCACAACAAGGGGATGAAATGGCCGTCCTCGTCTTTATATCTTACCTGGCTGGGCATGCTACACGTTAATTTGACCTGAAATGTTAGCGCAATAAATAAATATCGAACTGAGACGAAGACATTTTAAAAACAAAAATTTAGTGACGCTTAAGAATCTCAGTGAAACACGAACATCTTATTTGTCGGCCAGCAGGTGGGGCTGCGGAGCAGGCAAGTCTTGTGAGAAGCACTGCTGTCGGTCAAACTGGCAATTAAAGGGACCGTTCACCCACAAATCACAGTTATGCATACATATCATATCTTTATGACCGTCCGTGACCGACATCTCCTTTTGTGCTCCATGTGTTTACTCCTACTCCTGTAGAGAGAGAAATGATCACATCTGCGCAGCCCAAAATAGAATTTTGTTATCTAAATGCAACTAGCAAAAATATAATTTTCGTTCAAATTAACGAATAGCTCAATAATTTCTCAACCATGGGGGCTGGGGCCCACTAAGGGCCTTAGCAAACCTCCAAGGGGGCTAAAGGACGACTTAAAAATATTTAAACTAATAAATTATTATTAATATAGACCAGTCCTGTCCCTGTATACCTGCCAGCAGTTCAGATCCAAATACATGTCTGTAAATATCAAGTGCTCCCAAGTATAGGTCTCTGCAGGACAGTAATAGCAGTTACCAGATCAGTGGGCGAGGCCATAAACTGAGGGGCATTTTCAGTGCTCCTGAAGATTTTAATTAACATATTACATTTGCAGGGAGGTAGATCTCCAGGAACAGGATTGGAAACCCCTGATATAGACCATATTAGGCTACTTCTGCATTGCATTGGTTCCCATTCATTACAGGACTTATTTTTTCAAGCGCAGATTGACTTGGCCAGTCAGAAACATACTGTATGAAGGTGCTTGCAAAACATGCTCCGAAATATTTAATAGATTTTCTAATGATCATTTTTTGACACAATAAAATGTAAACCATACAAGATCAAGAGATGCTGCGTTTAGCCATTATGCTCACAAAATCTGAAACCATTGACAAATTAAAATCAGAAAAGATTCCTGCATTCACAAATGTCTAAATCACCTCTTGGCATTTCTTTACTCTTTCATCATGACATTTCATTAAAAAGATTCAGTGAACAATTAATTTGAGATGGAGGCAGCCTGTTGTAATGCTGCATGCATGCTTCATCAGATGCTTGTAAATTATTGAGCTGTGGCCATTTCTCCTTTCCTGCCCACGCTGTGAGTACATTGCTCTTCAAAGTAATAAATGGTCAGACCGCTACGATGACGTCATCTGAAGAAGGCAGTACAAGAAGATATAGAAACCAGTGGAAGAACACAGAGATCTTAAAACGAATGGGACACTAAACTAGCTTAAAGCAAAAGAACAAGTCTATATGTATGGTTACATTTTTATTGTAATTAAGCAAAGAAATAATTAACCTTTTTTAATTCATTTAAAAAATAATCTCCCATCCCAGCTGGATGTGCAGCTATGTCTCATATAACCACTGCAAATATTTATTTAGAAATGCATCCTTTTATCCAAAATTACATTGGTAGCAGAATAAGGATAACAAATCTTTAAATTTATCAAAATTAAAACAAGAAAGGAAAAATTATCCCAAAACATAGATGCAAGAATTGCAATGTGGAAAGCACAAAGGATTGTACAGTAACTCCTGAGTTCTGTAGATTGTGTGTGATTGCCGTATACTCTTTAAAGACGTGTAGTTATGTTTGATTGTCCATCTGAGGGTTGATTCCACTTTGGCCTACCGCGTTCATCAAATTTGGAAGACTTTTTGGGTACGAGTGCATTGTAGTGTCTGTCATCTTCTGTAAGCAAGCATAGAAGAGGCCAGTCTTCCCTGTGGTCATTTGGGTAGTATGTGATAAACTCTTCTGTGTCACACTTATACAGCCGAACGACCCGGATCGTCTGTTGAAGGGAATGACCCAGGAGGCACATCTCCACCTAAACAACATTACATCAGAAAAATACGATCACTTCAACCATTTAAACAATGGCATGAATTAAAGGTAGGGTAGGCAATATTAAAACATCTACATATATCTTCTGTGAAAGTCTCAGGACCAAAAAATGTTCATCCAATTGCATAAGCTGTCCTTCCTGCCTGTCAACATCTGCATTTCCATACCACAGCACACCCTGCTCGCGCAGACATCACACATCATCAGTGCGTTTCATGCTATGCAGAGCTGTAGACAGCCTTTTACAGTTCCTCCTGTTTATATGTTTCTATGTCAACACTATCAATGGCAAAATTAATCTGCAGCAGTCAGGTGGTACAAGTAAGAGCACTATAAGTTGTTTACGTTCACTATTATTGTAATGTTATGTGCTTGGAGACATGATCTCATGCTTTCAAAGCTAGCTTGCTACTGCCTCTCTGTAATTGACATCCCTACCTTTAAATGACAGTAGTATAATAACAGTCTCTAGTAGTTATTCATTTATGACTGGTCCAGAATTAAATAAAGTGAAAAGTTATTTTGTAAACAATTTTTTGCTCACCTGTTCCAGCCCACCACTGAATCCTACATGTCTGAGATGGTTGGTGAGGAAGGTCTTGGGGCCTTTGGACGAGTCACGAGCAAAGAGGAGCCAGCAGAACTCTGGTACGTCAGAGCCCTTCTCCATATCTGAGTGCAACTGAATGGCAGTCCTCAGCATCAAGAACTTCAGCGCTTCCAGAAGCTCATACTCCTCATCATGACCTCTGAACACCTGCTGGCACATGCGCTCCCTCTCTTCAAGAGTTTTACACTCAACAGCCTCTTGCCACTAAAGACAACGCAATAAAATATTATTAGATTACATTTATCGTGTTACTAATTATTTAAATTTCAAATGCTGTTCTTTTGAAATTTACAGGTGCTGGTCATAAAATTAGAATATCATCAAAAAGTTTATTTATTTCAAGAATTCAACTTAACAGGTGAAACTAATATATTATATAGACTCATTACATGCAAAGTGAGATATTTCAAGCCTTTATTTGTTATAATTTTGATGATTATGGCTTACAGCTTATGAAACCCACGAAATCAAAATCCCAGAAAACTTGAATATTACATGAAATCACACAGTAATTACACAGTAATCCCATGGTCATTGAACCAGGTTTTGGTTATTTTGGCAGTGTGGACAGGTGCAAATCCTGCTGGAAAATGAAGTCAGCATCTCCATAAAGCTTGTCTGCTGAAGGAAGCATGAAGTGCTCTGGAAATGTCCTGGTAGACGGCTGCGTTGAGTGGACAGCACAGTGGACCAACACCAGCCGATGACATGGCTCCCCAAACCAACACAGACTGTGGAAACTTCACACTGGACTTCAATTATCTTGGATTGTGTGCCTCCCCATTCTTCCTCCAGACTCTGGGACCTTGGTTTCCAAATGAGATGCAAAATTTGCTCTCATCAGAAAAGAGGACTTTGGTCCACTGTGCTTTATTAAATCCAGAGTCAACGCAGCCGTCTACCAGGACATTTCCAGAGCACTTCATGCTTCCTTCATTTTCCAGCAGGATTTGCACCTGCCCACACTGCCAAAATAACCAAAACCTGGTTCAATGACCATGGTATTACTGTGTAATTTCTGTGTGATTTCATGTAATCTAATTTTCTGGGGTTTTGATTTTGTGGGTTTCATAAGCTATAAGCCATAATCATCAAAATTATAACAAATAAAGGCTTGAAATATCTCACTTTGCATGTAATGAGTCTTTACAATATATTAGTTTCACCTGTTAAGTTGAATTCTTGAAATAAATCAACTTTTTGATGATATTCAAATTTTATGACCAGCACCTGTATATATTTATCAAAGGATCCTGAAAAAACATGTATTGCGGTTTCCACAAAATATTAAGCATTAATAACAATAAGAAATGTTTCTTAAGCACCAAAATCAGCATATTAGAATGATTTCTGAAGGATCATGTGACACTGAAGACTGGAGTAATGATGCTGAAAAAACAG
The DNA here is from genome assembly GCF_949319135.1 of Squalius cephalus. Taxonomy (NCBI): domain Eukaryota; kingdom Metazoa; phylum Chordata; class Actinopteri; order Cypriniformes; family Leuciscidae; genus Squalius; species Squalius cephalus. The sequence goes on along the minus strand of NC_137128.1, from coordinate 30,620,936 downwards.
CTTTGCCATCACAGGAATATAAATATATGTTTTTTTTAAAATATATTAAAATAGAAAACAGGTACATTTAAGTGTAATAGTATTTTACAATATTACTATTTGTTTCTGCATTTTTGATCAAATAAAAAATACAGCATTTGTGAGCATAAGAGACTTAAATATTCATACATAAGCAATGAAGAAAAATAACAAAAGTAACCTTTTTCTTCAGTAATTCCAGACATTGTTCAAGATGCTGTACTGTGCTCGTCTTGCTTTCAAATGGAAACTGCCACTCCTTAATAAAATCCTTATCAGAATGCATTTCTTTTGGCCACTATAACAAGACATTCATAATGCACCAAATTAATTTAACACATAATAACATTCTATATTAATATGCAGCGTTGTGCAAGTCCTGAATTAGTAGGGATGTAATAAGGATGCCTAATGTCTAAACACAATAAGGCTAAATTACCTTAATGACGTCAGAGTCCTGTAACCAGGCAGGAACCTGTTTGGATTGGCTGAGCACCTGGAAGAGTGTCGCCCTCAGGGCACAATAGTTATCACCTCTTACTATGCATAGATTGAATTCACTGGCTATTGCTTCATAACCCTGAAAAAGATGCGGATGAGAGCAGGCTACTTTAATAAACACAGAAATGTGTGAGAGAAGAAGACTCACCTTTCGGATAAGCTGACTTTTAGTGGTATTGCCTTTCCATTCTCTCTCGCTGTAGGTTTGAAGATCCTCGGCAGCTGACACACTGCTCTGGGCCTCACCAACAGCCACTGATGGGAGAATAAAGACACCTCTAGCTCAGACAAAAACAACCTCACAGACATATCTCCAACATTTTAATACAGATTGAATATTCAAAACTGGCCACTACCTGACTTTGACTGGTGCTTCTCCAGCAGTTCTTGTTCTATTTCCTCTTCTCCTCTGTACAGGTCCAGCTCACTAAGAAACAATAAGACTCTTGACAAACTAACTTTTGTCACTTCCTAAATCTAATAAACGGCGCATGATATTTGTCACGTAACCATATATTTTATGGTTATACATCTCTCCTGCATGTGATTGAGTGATGCGGAGAAAAGCGATTAAACACTGTTCTTGCGTGTCAAGTTACATTTTCTACATAGCAAGTAAAAATAATTTTATGTCAAAGCAAACTTAACCTGGTCTAAAAATCTATATTATACATATTAGTGAATTTTCATTGTATAAAACCATGTAAATTATTTGACCAAAGATTAGTTATTAATTATTAAAATAAGCATTTTACCAAAACTTGAAATCCAAATGTAAAATTTGAAATGTAAATTAAATGTAAATGTATTCCCAAATGATTTGTCTTTCTCATTGACATGACAAAGCTAGTTTAACCTCAATTTCACATGACAGTAGACATCCAGAATTATCTTTAGGAGTATTCATTGTATCTTCTGTAATTTATCTTTGATTTGAGGAGTACTTTACACAGCCATACTGCACTGAATCAGCTGAATTGCCAGGAAGAATTACCCTTTTTCAGCTTCAGCAGACCTTGACGTCTTCATCAGATGTTGCTGGGATGAATTACTGTCACTATGAGTAGGTGTGGCCTCCTCCTGAGCACGTTTTTGCATACTGTGGGTAGATTCAGAGCTTCTCTCAGGTCCAGGAGAATAAGCATCCTTTCCAGCAGCCCGGCCCTTCACTTCTGCTTTCTGACCTTGAGTGCTCAGTGTTGATCTAAGAGAGGAGGACCAGCTATGTCCAACATGAAATAACATATGCTTAGATATAACATGTTTACAATCGACAAATATTATAATAACTTTAAACTTGCAATAAAAATAAATCAGGGCTATGGCATACCAATGAATCTTTTTGGATTTTTTACTCTGACTCTTTTGGCCAGAATCAAACTTTGTTTTTTTGTTCATGGTTTTGACTTGGTCAGTTTGGCGATTCTGCACATCCTTCGTACCTGAATCATAATGCCACATGTGCAGGGAGGTCCAACCTGCATGTCTGCATGGTGGGCTGATGCATATGGGAAATACAAATAAATACTTAATATCAAACGTGAGGCTTGAAGGTGACTACCTTACTTTTGCGCACTTCTACACATCACAATGCAAACAAACATACACACTTCCGCATTCAATTAGATTCCACAATATAATCAGTGACATTACCATTCCGAATAGCAAAGAATAATTATTATTGCAACGATTTACTAACCACACTCAGACAAAACTGCCAAAAAAGGGCTTGTATTTAACTTACCTGCCTTTACTGTCCTCCCGAACGGGGACTATTAAAGAGTCTACAAATACTTCCGGTGAAAGGGGGATTAAGGGAAATGTAGTTTTCCGGAAATTCCGGCGCGCAGCCGCTTTGTGTTGGCTTGTTTGTTTATTAAGTTTTTGTGCCTGCTTTACGGCATAATGTGGCATGTTTGGTCTTGTTAGTGTTCGGTCACCATAGCTCAATAAAATATGACCGTTTTATCGGCATTTAGTGGAAAATATCTCAGAATGGTGTTTTTCTGGTAACACTGTTTAAACATTTGCTGTAATATTTATTTATTTATTTAATTAATTAATTTTTTATACGTTATACATAAATAAGCCAATATACTATTGAAGAAATTTAACACTACCCAGAAACACCAAAACAAGTTGCCTGTTTTTCAGATCAGGTATCTTAGAGCCGTTAAATAATCCACTACTTTTTTCATCCACTAGATGGCAGCATTTAGTTTATTCAGAATTGTTGTAGGGCAGGCTATACAATTTCTAATAGTAATGAATAAAAATAGGGGATCCTTTATATTATATAGCATAGCTACTGCATAAAGATAAATGAAATATTAGAAATAAAAAAGGGAACAGAAAAATGCCATTTATTAACATTTCTTTAAAAAAAATCGGCTGGTGAATGTGACCACACTGCGCCTGTTTTGCCTTCGCCATCAAGGGGGCATCAAAAGTATGCAACAGGGAGGGATTGGAGCTTAAAGCGTGAGCAAAAGAGTGTAAGATACACGCAACCACAAGAGATGCAGTAGAGCACATTACTTGCGACGAAAAAATAACGATGCATTTGTCAAACATATTTAATATCCACCATCTTAATATTGACGAATAGTTGGTGAGGCGCGCGCTGTGGCTTTAAATGTCGCTCCTCCCCCTTCGCTCTCCTCTGCTCTGGAGGTGCTGAAACGTCGCCTTTCTCGTCTCAGAGCACTAGCAGCCATGGCTGAAATTAAGACGGGCATATTTGCCAAAAACGTCCAAAAGAGGCTCAGTCGGGCACAGGAAAAGGTATGGGTCTAATAATGTTCTTATTTGTGATGGATCAAAAAACGACTTGATTCTTAGAGGACGTTTGATAAAGCAAAAGGCAGCATTTTGTCTTCGTGGAGCTTGTCCAGCAGATGCTCCGGGTAGGGGGAAGGAGATTCAGGTGTGCGATTGAACCTGAAATATTTTAGGTTAGAGGAAAATGCGTTTTCATTTGTCCTTTCTCACATGCATAGTTTACATTTTCAGTGCATCAGAACTTCAACATCATTGCTGGCGTCAGAAATGCGCAGACTGCAATCTTAGCCAACACTGCCATTTAAAAGCGACTGTGAGAAGCTCTCCATGACTGAAATCCCACTTAAACCTTCGAGGAATTATCATACTTCTTGTTGGAGAAATGAAAACCTTGTATGACTATAGATTATAATGTGTCACTGATACAGTGACACGTATTATTGTAGCCCATGGCATTCATTCTTATTTTGGCAAGGTGTTTTACTCTATCGATTTTCCTGGCATTTCTGACGATGTAATCCATTATTACCCAAGATGTTGGTGGAAGCTGTCATTTCCCTGCAAGGTCAGGAGAAGGGGAGGTGGGGGATGCCCTCTTCTATGCGGTATGAATACTAGCAGGGGGAGATTTCCTAGTGGCCACGAGATCGTGAAGGCCGCTCGTGAGGGTGCTTGTAGAGAGACACGCTGCAGTCTCGCTCTGTTTTAAACGAGAAATAGTCCAAAGAGACAAGGAGCTGTATGTGTCTTTGACAATGGTATTCGGTTGCAGAATGGGATTTGGTCATGGGGTTGTACGGATTTTTCCCTGCGCAATATTTTGCAGTCGGAAGCGAAGTGAAAATGAAATATCTGTCAGCTAGTAAACTGAAGGCGTCTGGTAAACAGAGCAGTAGTGGTTTTCCCAGCCCGAGCCGAGCTGCAGTAAGAGGATTGCTTTTCTTTTAATACCCAGGGTTCACTCACAGACCCGAGGGCCAGCTGTAGTGAGACAGCGAAAGTGAAGATTCCCTTGAAATCCGTGGTTCATGTTTTCATGTTTGCATGTATGGGTGTCACACATTGCGGTGGTGGTTTTCAGGGTGAACTGTGCAAAAGTCGGACAGTTTTTGGTAGATGCGTGATGGAGACTTAGTAAGCTTTACATCCTCTGCCTGCCTTTGGAGTTGCTAAAACCCTCCTAAATGTAAATAGATCAAAGCAATTTAAATATTTTCTTCATTTAAATCATGTCACGTGTCTATTTAAAGTGGCCAAGCTGGCTTTTGGAACATTAGTTGCTTTAGTTGATTTGTTACTGGTGCTAGACTTGACCAGCTTGACTAAGGTCTATTATGTTATGTGGGTCATGTTAGCTCTTAGTAGTATAATTATTAGTGGTCATTATCCATCAGAACAATTTAAAAATGTCCCATTATAGATGAAAGCTACTGCACAAATACATTTTAAGATACAGCAAAACCATTGCAACAATGTTTTTTGTAACTGACCATTCAACTATCATTAAAAATTTAGCCATCAAAACCACAACCACTACAGTGACATCAGGAAAATGAAAACATTTTCATAATGAGGATCCTCGTGGCAGTTATTAATGACTGTTATATTTGATTGCCTTGTGGTATTTAAGAAACAATCAATCATGACACTTATTTTCCCCACTTTACCTGATGACTCATTATAAATTGTTATAATGAAAAGCAGAGCTTTGGTATGTTGCCAACAGAGAATAATATTTCCCTCATTTAAATTATATTACGTTTTTGTCATATTCTTGTATCATTTCTAGTTTTTCTAGGTCCTATTACCATTTGATGATGCATTTTTGAAGCCACGCAGACAAATATCAAATCTGATCTGATTTCATAAGAGCATCATGAAGCCACACAGTTCAGCCTCACTGTTCACAATCTCTATCAATGTAACATGATTCCCTTTAGAGAGTTAAGACCACATTTAAGAGCAGGTATACAATTTACTGCCTCTGGAACAGAATATCCTGGCCAGGGTAGATAACATGATAAGAGGTGTAAGAGATCCTTTAATCTGAGTTCTGGTGGGGACAGAATACCTCATATCAACAGGGATCATAATCCTGTTGCATGTCAGAGGAACATTGCAGCATTGTGACAGTGTAATTGTGAACTGGATGCAGCATTGATTGTACTAAGTGCTGTGACTTAAGGTTTTACAAATATTTTCAATGCATTTGTAAAGCAGAATGATGGTGAAAACGCATGTACATTGATTTGTCATTTGCTCTTGTGTATCGCAGGATAAATATTAGCATCCACATCTTGGGAAATCATGTATAATTGTTTGAATGGGACTATAAAAGGGGGGGTTTGCTATAAAAAGGGGGGTTGGTAAACATTATAAAACACTTTTTGAAAGATCATTTGTCGACATAAAATAGAGGACGTTACTCGCCTGAATGGATGAGGCAGGGTGGAGTGTCTGTTTTTTAGGCCTAAGCTGTGTTAATATTTCATAGGCTGGCTGCTTCTGTTGTATAGTGTTTCCATGCTTCCAAGCACTGAGTCTTAGGTCAGTACCATTTGCGTTCTGGAGAGTTCAGTGTTGATTCTCAGACTCTAGATGTGAGGTTTAGGACATTTTTAAGAATTGAAATACAGATGAGCACACACCAGAGTGATGGTCTCTACTTTTTATAGTGTGATACAGTGCTATATTTAAAGTAATGTTACATTTGGTACTTTTATTATTAACAGCAGTATAATATTCTGATCTCTTTATTTTTCATCGATTTAAAAAAAATATTTGTGTGCATTATTAAAGAATTGAGCCTGATTAGAGAGCATGCATGAAAGTTACTATACTGTATCTTTGTGATGCATATTCCCTGATGTCATTTACAGTATATGTATCATGGGATGTTGGTGTCACAACACACTACCTATTGATCCATATCAAAGCCTCTACTAACATGTGTGAGTGTGTTACAAAGAAAAGACACAGATGGCACGTTCTTTCCACCCAGGAGTAATGTGGAGCTTTTGTATGTGACATTATTCATGTTCCCAGGGGGCCGTTCCTGTGGTGTACTGACTGAACCCTGTGCCATATACTCTCACTTTTACACATGATGGGAGCTATTGTCTTTATTGTACTGTACATTTTACTGTAGTGTATTAAACACGTCAATTATTTTTGTATAATTGTAACAATTACTTAAATATACCACTTTACCTCTTTCAGCAAGTGTCTTAATTGCCCTCTCTAACATCGTTTTAACACCTTCAGTTTGTTTGTAAATGCAAACCGCCTCTTCAACCAATAAATTCATAAGTTGTTCAGCAAAATATAAATTAGCAATACAATACATGTGAATTTGTCAATTTTATCAGTTGTTTTTTCTTATGGTTTTATATTATGCTATATACTATACTATACTACTAACTATGGGCCAGATTTACCAAACAAGGGAAAATAACATGAGAGCGCAATTCCATAAAACCGCTGATGATAGTGGAAAATTCTGTGCGTGATCTACAGACAACACTCAAATAAAAGAACACAGACGCATCTGGATCATTTCCATAATGACCAACGCCATCTACCAGTCAGTCTGCTTTTTTTTAGGCGGTAATTAATGCCGCAAACACCAGTAAAATGATGAGCGCAAACCTTACTAAATATCCTTGCATGATTCAGTTTTTCCTCAGTTAAAAAAAAAAATTCAAATCTAAATGCATGTCTCAGTTACACATCAAGCGTAGCGTCAGTTCTGAGAGGTCACGTTAGTCAAGCTCGCATCAGCTGACTCTCAGCTGATCCACGCCTACCTATAGGAATACGACGCCTATCACTGTATACATAAGCTCCTTCAGTATTACCAGCAGCTATCGCGTTTCTCAGGAGCTAATTACCCTCCTCCATCCCCAGCTCCTCCTCTCGTCAGTCAGGATTTGGCATTCTGATTCCCCTTGAATCAGAATAAAATTCTCTAATTATGTTGTACATTAAAATGAACTAATGATATCTGCAATACATTCATGTTGGTTCTGTTCTGTTTACCCTATAGGGGGTTATTGCTGCTCTCCCTGCTCTTATCAATGCTAGGCTGCATGGATGCACAGGGAGTTGTCGCCTAGAATGGAACCATACCGCCAATCCTAACTGTATGCTTATTGTCAATCGTATTTGACGATAGTGGTCCTGACAGAATTGATGTCACATTTTCCTGGTTAAATAAACATTACACTATCAAAAAAAAGAGAAGAAACAACCAAGAGGTGGGATTTATCGCGTGAATCAATCATATCCAATCATAACCAATCATAGCACGATGGAGGCATTGCCTCCTTTCACTTGACTTTCCCCCATTCATTCTTAATTACCCCCAACTAAACCCTCTGCATGCTTTAGAGTGTCTTTTAAAAGTCAATGAGGCAAGAGAGACGCAAACTCACGCTGTAACTTTACCCGCTGGTGTCGCTGCTGGGCGGTGTTACTCTAGAAAACCGAGTGATCTATCCAAATTTTAATGTCATATTTTGTAATATTTGCGTTGTTTTATTTTTGTACTATACATTATTTTCTCATCCAATTTTTTTGAGGAGGCACAGCCTCCCTGGAGGAAACGCCATATATATATCTGCAATCTGCTGCTTACAACAAAGGTATTTTTATATAAACACTGATCAGCAATATTGCTCAAAATTAACTTGCTTGTTCAGACAACTCTTTTAGGCTAGTTGGAACAACTTTCAGGGAATATTGTTGAGCTAAAATATGATGTAAAAAAAATCCTAGATACAATGTAATTTATTTTTCAAAACTTTTGAATCTCACTGAATCATACATTTTAAGGACATACCATCTTGTTTGTCTGTACAGGTTGGACAGGTTGGCACTATGTGTGTGTTTGCCAAAGCAAAACATCCATTTCCTTTGTAATAGACTATAAAGACTTCAATTGTATATTGTTTGCACACAACCTGCTCACATTATGTCCATTGGTTGTATTGTCATTGTATGCGTATTGTATGACTTGAGCAGTCAAACTATGTAAATATTCAACAGTTTAAACCTTACATAAAAAGGACATATCAAAAAGTAGGTATAGCTTCTTTTGTACCCTCTTCTCAGCAAATGCAGTGTGTGAGTAGCAGTTGACTGCCATTTTCATGTGTTAGTCACTATGGTAGGCAGTGAGGTCATGTGACAGAAGTCCTCTTTTTGGCAGAAAGACTTGACAGACTAGGAAGTGAAATATATGCCCGGTCTTCCTCCCCCGCTCCTGCTCAGCCCTTTCTTTTTGTGCATGTCATATTGTCCACAGGGTGTTCAGACACTGTTAGAAGATTCCCTCATGGGAATTCAATCATGGCTCAGCTGAATCAATAAGAAATGCTGTGTGAATCGGATGCTATGCTTCTTCTGTTCATGCTGGCCTTTTTCTTTCATCTTTATTGAAATGCAAACATTTATATGGATGATGTTTGGAAAAATTAATTGATTTTTACTTGGTCTCATCATCAACACTAAAGTATTTTGTCAGATAACTAAAAAACTGTTACATCTTGTCCAAAATATTTTGAATGAGTAAACCTGATTTGCTCTGAATCCTTGTGTTCTCTTCTTTCAGGTTCTGCAGAAGTTGGGAAAGGCAGATGAGACGAAAGATGAACAGTTTGAGCAGTGTGTGCAGAACTTCAAAAGACAGGAGGTAAGATGAGTGTGAATAGAGCGATGCAGTTTTCAGGTGCTTTAATGGGTCTATCAATCCAGCAAATCAACCAGCCAAAGAGTATGGAAGTAAAATAATGACAACATATTTGTATATTTACACTGTGAATATTTCAAATGAAAAAAATTCATTCATTATTAAAAACTTGAATGTTAAAATAAAATTGATTTTTTTAATCAATTGACACCACTAATTCAAATTCAAGCACTGTTAATGCAATGCATTTTTTTCAATTCGTGCAATTTGTGTTTCAACAATATTAGTCATTATTTTACTTCCATACCACTCTTTGGCTGGTTGCTTTGCTGGATTGATTTTCCCACCACAGCCACATTGTGCTTAACCAGCAGAATTTTCTATTGTCTTTCATTCTGTGTTTATATATCACTTTTAAACGAGAGGGGACAATATTAATGGGAAAATGTCCATCTATATTCTTTATCTTATAATAGTTTTCTGCTCTAAAAGGATAAAGACTTCAAAGGTGTAGTCACATTTTCTATTTCGTCTGAAAAGACTTTGCAGTCTAAATGATTCTCATTATTGCTGTCATTACAACACTTTAATGCCACAATAAAGGCACTGTCACATATACAATTCTCTCAATTCTTTCTTTCTTAAGAAATCTCTGGGCTAATAGTGCTCTCTGCATTAGCTGTTCAATATCTCAATGTAACATATTAATATCTTTTGGCTATTATATATAAGTATTTAAAAGGATGTTTTTTTGTTTTTGTTTTAATCAGAGGAACTGTTGTTTCATCTAAATAGCCACTGTAGCCATTTAAATTTAAAGTACAAGTAAAAAAAAAAGTTTTTTTACAAAGCAACAAAAGGAAAACGCTAAATTTAAATAGATTTTTTAACTACATGGAGTATGCAGTATTTTTACTAAAATAATTAAAATATAATTTTATAATATTATTTTGTAATATAGTTTAATATGAAAATTGTCATGCAAGATCTCGCACTAACATTTTTGAGTGATGTTGCAAAATGAATCTTTGAGTCAGTCTTTTAATTGATTCACTAAAAGGAAAAGTTTAAACTAACTTTGCTTTCAAAGTTTAAATCAGAGATGCCATTAAATATCCCTGTCTTAATGCTCTCACCGCACACTATTTAACTGGCATTTAACAGCTCCATTTTTAATAGCAACTCATTTTGTCTGAAATTTGATTTGTTTGATGATGAAAAGCTATGCTATTAAATATGGAGTTGAAGTGAAGTGTCTGTGAGGGACGTGTTAGTTCTAGAAGAAGTGTGTGTTTGCTGAAGAAAAAGAAGCAGTCTAATCCCACCCTCTCCACCTGTCCTCACTAATCCTGATTAGACTGCTTTATGCTCCAGTGTGCCAGTGCTTCCAGAAACACTGCTCACCTCCAAACTTTAACCCCTTCCTCCCCAGTCTTTTGGGCTACATCAATGACTCTCTGCTCTGTACTTTCTGTAGTCACCCTGTGATGGATGGTTTGTGCAGAGAGATGTACATGAAGAATTAATTGGTCCAATATTACATTTGCTTAGTCAGAGTCAATCACAGCTGGAGGATACCAGTCACTGGCAAAACTGTACCCACATACCATATGCTGCCAGTCTGGCTCATAAAACACCCGTTGGAGCAGATACATGGAACCATAAACTGTACTGAGATATTGTGCACATCAATTATCTGCATCAGGGCCCGTGAAATACTGTAAATCTGACAATGGCTGATTGCAAGTCCTACACCAGATTCTGTGGATGTTTCTTCAGTCAAGCTAAAATAACCACACACACACACACACACGCACACAAAAAAACTCTAGCACCTTTGCTGAAATGTTTTAATATATGAGACACACACGATATCTCTCATCTAAAATGTTTCTTTTATGCTTAATGCTGACGAAAGGTTCATTATTTAACCATGTTGTGCAGAGGAAGGTTATCAGAGCTGATAGAGGTTGCCATTTGGGCTTTTCATTTCAAGTCTCCTTGCAGCCTTTTGCTGCATCTCAGGATGCAGAGAATGAAATGACTTCAATCTGCTGCATTGAGAAAGTTTTTTGTAGACTGCCTGCGTTTTTTTTTTTTTTTTTTTTATGTGATGCTGTGGTTTCAGCATCATGGACAGCTATTCTTCTGCACCACTTGAAACTGTTTTTATATACTAGTTATAAACTAGTTATTATGTGTTCCCGTGTGAAGAGAAATGTCCTGTGATTAGATTCAGCTATGAGATTAAAACTGCTCAGAAACTACATTAATGAACTTTTTCATTCATCAAAGATTCCTGGAAAAAAATGATCATGGTTTCCTCAAAAAATATTAAGCAGCGCAACTGTTTTCAACATTGCTAATAATTATAAGAAATGTTTCTTGAGCCGCAAATCTGCATATTTAGAATGATTTCTGAAGGATCATGTGACACATGTAATGATGCTGAAAATTCAGCTTTGCATCACAGGAATAAATTACAAATATATATAAAATAGAATACAGTTATTTTAAATTGTAATAATATTTAACAATATTACAGATTATACTGTATTTTTGATCAAATAAAGGCACCCTTGCTGATCATAAGATACTTCTTTTAAAAATGCTATTCACTGACAGATCTGAAAAAAATAAAACCTCACTATATGAAAGTCGATGTAATGTTGTCAATATCTCCCTGTGGTTTAATATCTGATGTGATGAGCCTCTTTTGTGTTTTGATCCATAGTTCGAGGGCTCTAGGCTACAGAGGGAGATGAAGGCCTACATAGCAGCTGTGAAAGGTGAACCATTGCAAAATACGCACATACAAGTACATACACAATGCTCAATACTGAACCTGTTTCTCATTTTGTTATGATTGCAGGGATGCAGCAAGCGTCTATGAACCTGACAGAGTCACTACATGAAGTATATGAGCCTGATTGGCACGGCAAGGATGATGTCATGACCATTGCAAAGGTAGCCAGAATTATAGTTGTGACTGTGCAAGTGTTAGTACAATGTAAAACAATGACATTATACAGCTGTTGAAACAGAGCAAGAATATTTTCTAAGAAAAATATTAAAGAGAAAAATAAATATTAGATATTAGTGGTGACAAACAGATGAGAGCCATCAGACAAATGGCCTGTGGAATTGCATATGTAACATTTCATCAAAAGAGCTGCTAAAGATTTTAAGGATAGGTGTTGATTTCTATTCACAGTTTTATATGCTCAAGTGTTGTGAAAGTGGGTGCAAATGAAATACCTGGCCTCTGGTAACCTGAGCATTATGTTCAATTGAAGATAATTCTCACCAACTCTAGAACATTCTTATCTGTTCTGGTGAGATCTGGGGTTTAAGAACAGAAAAGAGGTTTTGGCAGTCTCTCGCACGAGCTGAGGGATTTGGTCTCAGTACCTGAGCCAAAGCTAAAATGCTGCACCTTTTAGGGAAAATGGGGTCAAGTCACTGAGCCGTTAAGGTCTATTATGCAGCCTATGCACATCCATTTCACAGACAATTTATAAGATAGATTCAGAAGGGGTCATGTCTACTAGTCATGTTAATCCTTGGGCTGTTTAAATTTCCATACAGCAAATTTAATAGCTGGCATTCATTCATGTATAACTTATTCAGAGAAAAGAAATGAGTGCAATGGTCTTTTTGCTATTAGAGAAATTGTTTTATAGAATATGTTATATTTTTATGTTATTTTTTTTTTTTTGAAAACTGCATGAGTGTGAACTCATGATGATTTTTTATGTATAATATTTTGAATATTAATTCACTTAAAAAAAATAAGCCTTTTTTTTTACGATTTACACAATTTAATTAATAGTAAAATTCCATCAAATTTAATTGAATAACCCTGATGTATTTTAATTGAAATACGTAAGGATTATTCAATTCAATTTGATGGAATTTTACTATTAATGAAATTGTGTAAATCATAAAAAAAGGCTTAAAATTTTGTTTTTGAGTGTAATGATAATTTATTGTAATTGTTTATTTCTAATGTTACATTTCTGATTTTATTTTATTGTATTTTAGGATTATGTACATTTATTGTAAAAAAATTTTTTGAGGAAACAGAATGAATGTGAATTCATACTGATGTACTATGTTTTATATATAATATTCATTATGATTATTAGTAACAATATTAATTTATTATTTTTTTATTTTTTTATTATGTACATTTATTGTAAAATAATTGTTTTGAGGAAAATTCATACTGATATGATATGATGTTTTATATATAACATTTTTTATTATCATAATTAATAAAAAAAACATATTATTTTTAATTATTTTATTAGAATCACACAAGCAATAATGCGTATTTTCCACATATCAGGGCTGCATATTGTTTTTATTAACACCTTTTACACAAGCAGCAGAGAATGTTTCTCATGTTGACAACATTTTACACTGACTTCTTGGATAGAAAACAAGTTCATGTGACAAACTAATGGCTTCATATTCATAAAACTAGAAAAAATCAAACCATACCATCTGTCCTGCTGCACACAGATGATGTGGTTTGAGGGAGGGAGTTATTAATAGTGGGTAATGGCATATGTCATTTCTAGTATGGAGTGGGGCAGTGACTCAACACTGTCCTCAGAGAATTTCAATTTAATTTACCCAAGGACGCTCATTTTTGTTTACTCACACCTCACCGAGGGGGAGCACAATGAATTCAGCTTTCTGAATCTGATTTGCATCCTCTGTGAGTGAGTAAGAGCTTAATTAGATTTTAATTTCCCTGCTGCTGAATCATAAATCCAACACCTAAACTCATCTGTTTATGTTACAGGAGCTGCTGAATAACATTTAAAGAGGGCTATACAGTAGATTCTCTGTGAAATCTCCCATGCTTGTCAAATGCTCTCAGTTAATCTTGCTAATGGTTGTCCTGTCTCCTCTGCAGAACTGTGATGTTCTGTGGGAGGACTTCCATCAGAAGCTGGTCGACTCCACCATCAACACACTGGAAACATATCTGACTCAGTTCCCAGATCTCAAGGTGCCGATGTCATTTTACTCATGCTGAATTGGTTTTAAATAATGTATCATTCATATTTTCATGAGAAGTACTGTCTAAGCTGACGCATGTGCCAGCACTGTGCTGTAAATAAATGCGAAAACACATTCAGCTGAAGGGTAACCATAGTAACCACAAGTGTTTCCCTTCCCTCCAGATGCGTGTCGCAAAGAGAAGCAGGAAGTTAATTGATTATGACAGTGCAAGACACCATCTTGAGACCCTGCAGACTTCAGCCATGAGGAATGAGAAGAAGATATCAAAAGTATGTCAGTCTTTATGGCCTTTGAAACGTTCTGAATACAATTTGTAATTGCTGAAAAAAATGGTAAATATGGTATGCTGTGATCTGAGCTATTGCTTCAACTTTTGTGCCATATTTGTGTGTGTGTAGGCAGAAGACGACTTGAAAAAGGCCCAAAGGGTTTTTGATGATCTCAACGTTGGCCTTCAGGATGAGCTGCCCACACTCTGGGATAGGTGAGACATTTTAAGACTGACTGCTACTACAATCTGAGTTTAATTGTTGTACTTTTTTATATGAAGAGCATGTACATGAAGAGCATTCATAAAGAGTATTCCTGATTTTTTTTCTTGCTAGTTTATTGTTTTAATTCTATTAAAGGGATATAAAAAGAAATAAATTCTGTCATCATTAACTCACCCTCGTGTTGTTCCAAACTCGTTAGACGTTCGTTCATCTTCGGAACACAAATGAAGATCTTTTTGATGAAATCTGAAAGATTTCTGTTCCTCCATAGACAACTACACAACTACCACTTTGATGCTTCAAAAAGTTCATAAAGAGATCGTAAAACTAATCCGTATGAATCGAGCGGTTTAGTCCAAATTTTCTGAAGAGACACGATCACTTTATTGCGATGGATGGATGGATTCTGATTGGCTGTCAATGTTTTTTCATTTATCAGCTGGATAAAATTGTTCTGAAAGTGATTGCAACGATATTGTTTCTCTTTGCCTTTATTGTTACAGCTGTGGTGTGAACTCTGCTATTCTTTAATATTGAGAACTATTTTTAGAACTATATCTTTAGTTATAATTCTTGGTGTGAACAGGCCTTTTGAGAGCCAAAATTCTCATTGTTCTCATTGTCCTAGTTGGACGTCCTATGGTCACGTTTTGACCCTTTGTTCACATTCAGCACTAACTGGTGTACAACATTATTTGCAAGACTAGCTCAATAATTAGCATCAATATCTTATATAACTAAAGCCTTGCTGTATCATGCCCAGTATATATTATTGTACTCTCAGAGGGGTGGCAGTTATATTTACAGCCTGGTGCCCTGACAATACAAGGCTCTGGCCGATAATATTGATTTAATTTGACCAAAGGCCTCCCTGGAATGCACATTTACATCCCAGTTTTCTAAATTTATCCATTAGTTGCACAGCATGCGAGCTGTACAGTACTCCGCAGCGGTTACATACAATAGAAGAGGTAAGGTCACTTTTAAAGGGAATGGAATATGCAGAAGAAATTGGGGCAAATTTGTAAAATGCAATGCATGTAGATCGAATACTACTTGTCTTGTTTTTAAAAAAAATGCTTTTGTGCTATGGAGCAATAGATCGGCTGGCTGGAGCTAATCTGGATGTTTAAAGGAACTCTGTGGACGGAAGTGCATTTTTGCAATGTTGATTGAATGCGTTGGATATGAATGACAATCATTTCGATGATAATTGCAGGATTGATAATGATAGATGTGGTAACCTGCCATAAATAGCTGGTTTACACTACAGGAGTCATCTGCTTTGTCACAAAGATGAGAATGTCTAGAATGTGTCATCAGTTTATTTAGAGCACAAATGGATTTTTGTTGTAACTGTATATGCATGATTTACTCTTATGTATGACTGAAACAAAAAATATTTGTAGCTATGCTGTGCTAAGCAATATGCGGTGTGTTATAGTAATACGTGTTGGGGATAGTTCACCCAAAATTATTATTTTTTTAATATAGTTTACTCACCCTCATATTATTCCAAACCTGTATGATTTTCCATATAATGAAAGTATTTCTTTCTACTGTGGAACAAGAAGATATTTTGAAAATTGTTATTTATTTATTTATTTATTTATGTTATTTCGTTATATGGACAAAATCAGTTGAGTAAATGATGACAGCATTTTCATTTTGAACCCTTTAACTAATGTAGTTAGTATTTTGAGTGTTGTTGTAGACAGTATTTTAATTATAATACAAGTAATAAAACAAAGTAAATAATACGAGTAAAGTAATGTGTATGTATCTTGTGGTCATCTGTATGTTGTGGTGAATATGCTCTGGTAAGCAGTATTCTGTTTTGAGCTGAGAGGCTCTGTCTGCTCACTGAAGCAACAGCCTGGTTACATAATCCATCCAATCAGCAGCTTCCTCTCTGCACCAGGCCCTCCAGCCACGCTCATTTCAGCACGGGCCAGAAAGAAAGATGCCCGAGATACATTTATAACTGTTGCAGACATAAAAAAATGGCCGATTTACATTTGATTTGTTTTATTTAGAGTTTTAGGGTTCTTACTGATGTATTGAACAAGCATGGACTGATGCATTTTAGCTTATAGGAGTGACTTGCATTGCATATATGATTTCCTCATTCTTTGTTTAATAAGGATTAAAGGGTTAGTTCACTCCAGAATTAAAATTTCCTAAAAATTAAGGACATTTACTCCCCCCCTAATCATTATTCTTCTCCTTTCCTCTTTGCAGTCGGGTGGGGTTCTATGTGAGCACCTTCAAGAACGTCTCCGGCCTGGAAGCTCGATTCCACAGGGAGATCTCTTTTGTGAGTTGGTTTAATTTCTAAAGCTCTAGTCTAGAAGCTGTTAAAACATGACGTTTCTCCTAAATGTCACAAACAATAAAAACTGGGTGCTTAGGAAACACAAAGCAAATGTTTCTTTTGAGTCATACTTGTTTCTAGTCACATATGAGTAACCCGTGATTGTCGTGCTGGGAACATTTCTTGCTACATGAGGGTTTTAAAGCAGTCACAGGCTTCTGTGTTTTCAAGAATGGCTTATGACAAAATTCACAATTTTACATAGTAAGATTAGGAGCTTTGTTTCTGATCCATGCAGTCAGTCAAAGAAAAGCTCTTCATGCTTCATCTGAATCTGCTGGTTGCGCTGCAGCTATAACTCATGAAGACAAATATCTTTGTGTGTGTATCTGTTTTCTATATCCCAGAAGAGACACTGATGAACCATTGAGGGATATTTATAGGGCTATTTAACTCTTTAACAATGCAGTGGTGCATCTGCTGGAAAACACAACAGAATGTGTAAATGTGGGAAAAGCACTGCCTGCCCTATAAACTAACAAAATACCCCACCCTTTAGACACACATAGGAATATTGATATTATATAATGCTGATAATATTTTCATGCTCAATAAGACTGGACAAGTTTAAACTGAATGTTTTATACAGGTTATTATGTTAATATGACAACAGTAATAGAGTATGGCAGTTAATATGACAGAATTTATTTAACTAAGGTCATTTTGGAATGCTAGTCTTCATCTAGTGTTAGAGACATTACTGAGTGCTGATTTTTGCCTCTTTAGATCCACACAATCACTGGACAATTTATCTGTCATTCTGGGTTCACACTGTTTTAGTAGGGAACTCTGCCTGGTATTGTGTTTATTATTAGACACAGCATGTGGCCGTCAGTGGGCATTGTTAAAGACTTTTATCGCCTGAAGGGGTATACAGTGCAGCTCGGCACAGAAGCTACTGCAAAGGTCTGCTATGTTTGTGTCAGTGTTATCAGCACATATAGGTCAATGCATCTCTCTACTGACACATGCTCTATTTGTACTTTTATTTAAGGAGTGAGAAGCATTTGTTGCCCTTCATTTCACATTAAGAAAACCTTTATGAAATCTTTTGAGCATTAAGTGTTTATGATGGTGATTATGAATTATTATTAGAATTATTATAATTTTTTTCTATTTTTATATTAACAACATTGAGATTATGTACAAGTTTATGCACAATAAAAATGCATGAATAGCTCAATAGCCTATTCAGTAGCACCAAAGTTCCTGAACGGAGAGATAAATGGCTGCCAAGGGCAAGTCATTTTGTGTGAGTTCTTCTCATAATTAATTGTTTCCATTTATTTATATCTCTGTGTTTTGGATCTAGCTCTGTCATAAGCTGTATGAAGTGATGAATAAGCTCGCTGAGCAGCATTCCGACAAAATGTTCACGATTCAAGGAGCACCCAGGTAAGGAATAGGTTTTAACCTCCATTAACCTCCCTGCACAGAATGTACTTATTCAATGATGGAACTGATGGTTCCAACTGATGGAACTGATGGTACATAAGAGCCAAAGGTTGAAGAGTCTTGATGTCATAATGTTTTATTTTTGTTACCACCTTTAAAAAAAGGACAAGAAAACATAACATCATATTGACTTTAATACTTGTAATCAAACATTTATACGGTTTGGCTCTGTTTGTGTTTTTGCTATTACAGAGTGAAACGGTAAGTGGAATAGTATAGACTGTTGTGTAGGCATTGGATATTTACTTCCTCTAAAGTTTTCTTAATTTAGTAAGGAAAATAACTGCTTTAGTGAAAGAACACTTTTGAGTAAGTAAATGTCCTGAGCTCAAAATAGATTTGTAGTGCAGAGGAACCCCATAGTTCACCAGCACTGTGCTTGAGGCAAATGATGATTGTGTTTAGTTTAGTAAATCTGGTAGGTGATGGGTGGTGTCAGGAACTTTGAGGGGCAATTATGCTAAAACATGTTCTTCTTAAAAATATCCACTAAGGGCTGTGATCTTCTTAAAAAAAAATATTTAAATGACATAAGATGGTGTTCTTAGTGGTCATGTAGTTTGTGTGTGTGTTGACAGTGACTCGGGGCCCCTGCGATTAGCCAGGACTCCAACCCCACCTGACGATGAGAGCCCAGACAGCAGCCCAGCTGCCAGCCCTAACCACACACTAAGGCCCATTTCTCCCGGCCCACCTCGACCCAAATCACCTTCACAGGTAGGGCCTGAAACACCTCCAAGACACAATGCTTATCAGGATTTTCCTGGTTTTCCGCTACATTTATAATGAATATGCAACTAGAAAGTTTGCAGTTCATTCATGATGTGCAGCACAATTATTCTCCTTGACCAGCATTTGTGAGGTTATGATTTGCGAAGTTCAAAGGCACATATGGTATATCTTCATCTCAGCTCAAGATGGGACCTCCAAAACCACCTCCTCCAAAAGCTACTCCAACCAAGGAGCTCCAACAAGAGCAGATAATCGACCTGTTCGATGGAGGCTTTCCAGAAATCAGTGTTACATCACCACAGGTGAGTGAACATTCTGGAGCCTTACTTTACTAGTAGTAGTAAGTAAAAAGAGAAGAGACATTAGGAGTAAACCAGTGTCATTGAGCAGCATGTTACCTTATTTAATAGTAAGTCCATTTTATTTTTATGTCCTTATTTTAGCTAAATGAGAAACCAGGAGAATCTCTCCTGGACTTGGATTTTGATCCGTTCAAGCCTGATGCCAGTACACCTATCGGGCAGACCCAATCACCCATATCTCAGGTTCTTCTTCATTCTGCTTTATAGTATTACAATTGGGAGACAGTGAGATGTCAAATAAACTGTTTTTATGATCATGGAATATTAATCAATCAGTAAGAAAATAGATCTTAAATGCATACAATATTTTTTTTCTTCTCACAGACACTACCTTGGGATCTTTGGACGGTGAGCCTGCTTCCTTTGCTTGTGCTTTTTGATCTATGTGTACTGATCTTGGAAATCTTGGTGCTATTAGTAACTTGGTGACAGAATCCTGTCTCTTGTCCTGATGTCAAGATGTCAAGGCCTAGATTTGTATTCTTTTGAAACAATAAATTTGCACTGGCATGAAATGTGAAGATGTTGCTGTATTTTCATGAAAAGCTTACAATCGCTCCTGTTGAGCATGAATTTGACAGCAAATACCTTTGATATCTTTGTTTATTTCTAGGAAAATGCTGCACAGCCTGCAGAGCCTGTAAGTAATGACTGACGAGAGTGTCTCAGTAGAAAGCAATTAAATGATTTCAGTTACAGAAATATGTCCACCATTTCTCCAGAGTGACATTACATCACAATTTACACAAATTCATGTACTCTGGTTCAAAATGTTCATGCTTAGTTTCTTTAATCCATGTCTGTGACAAATCTGTGTCTGTCAGTGACAAGTCTTCTTTTGCCCCTCCTCTGTTGGAGGCTTTTTTTTTGGCCCTTAACCACTTGTTACCTTTTTTTCCCTGGCCAGGCTGCAGATGCTGGATTCACTGCCAACTGGGCAGCTGACTTTGGTTCTTCTGCCAATACGGTTACGGAGGAATCTGAAAATGCTCAACCTGCATTGGATGGGCAGGGCTGGCCACCTTCCGAGGGTTGGCCTACAGAGGCAGCATCAGAGCCGCAGGAAGAGGTGGCCACAGATGAGGTTAGAGCCTGGGATACAGAAAACTATCCTGAGGCAAACCCAGACTGTGATCCCTGTGCTGTGGGGGGTGGCGAGGCCAAGCAACAGCATCCAGGAGAGGGGCAGGAGGGTGTAGAGGAAGGTCAGACAGACTGGGCTACAAATCAAGTGGAATGGGCAGAAGAAAAGGCAGGTTGCGGATCAGAGGAGACAGGGGCAGAGGGGACAGTGGGCTTGCAACCAATGCCTGGAATCATATTAACCGATGAGTTTGGTCAGGTGGTTCAGGATGCCACGGAGGGAGTAGGGGGAGATAGTTCCAGATGGGGCCTGTCTAGCCAGGTGGATTTAGATGGATCCGGGTCAGAGTACGAGACTGCTGAAGAATGGGGTGATGTCCCGGGACAGACCGGTGGGTGGGTCAGTGCAGACGATGAACTTGAATCTGCCGAGAATGAGAATCCAGTTGTGGCACCAGAACAAGGCACTGTGGCCCAAGAGTGCTTTGCAGACTGGGACACGGCTGACAGTTTCCCCAAGCAGATTACCCCTGCTGACTCTTTATTTGGTGGTGATGCATTTGCAGCCAACTGCAATCAGCCTGAAGCAGAACCATGTGTCTCAGAGCTTGAAAATGAAAGCTCGGATGAGCCGCATTCCGACCCAGCCAAAGCAGGAGCAAATATGCCTCAAAATGTTCTTGATTTTACTCCGAGTTCAGACCCATTTGGCACTGAAGGTCATGATCCATTTGGTGCAGGGAATGATCCTTTTGCCGCTTCAGGGGACGACCCATTTGGCACTGGAACCGATCCATTTGCCACCTCAGACCAAGACCAAGATCCCAGTGGCTTTTCTGGAAGTGATCCTTTTTCTACAACAGGCAGTGATCTTTTCGGTACTGAAGGATTACCAACAGAGAGTCCGAAAAGTGGGTTTGATTCTGATCAAGTTCCAGAGACCCAGTCAAGAGGCGAAGGACAGTGGGCAGCAGAACCCTTTGCCGCTGAATTCCCATCAGATCCTTTTGCCACTGGGGGCAATCAGGACCCATTTGCTAATGAGATAACATCTGATCCTTTTGCCAGTGAAAGCAGCGGGGATCCATTTACCAATGAAAACTACCAGGGGTGGGCAGGGAGTTGGGAATCTACTGGGACAAAGGAGACCATTCATGAAGGAAAAGACTCTGAAGTCTTTGATGACAAAACTGGACATGGCAATGAGTTTGCCCAGTGGGCAGCCTTTCCTGCGCCAGCTGCAGACTCTGAGAACTCCAGTAAGGGCTCCTGGCAAGAGGTGAGCGATAGCAGTGGCTTCTTCTCTTCTGATGGCCAAGGAAACTTCACAGCAGGCTGGCCAGGTGAGGCTGTTCCACCCCAAGACCCCTTTGCCTCCTTCCCTGGACCACAAAACACCTCTAATCCTAAAGGTCCCATTGCAGCGGACCAGCTCGGTCATAAAGAGCCAGAGAACTCAGACCTGTCTGAAGATGAAGTTGCAAACCGGAGATACGGAAAGTTATACCAAGAAATAGATACAGAGCTGGAAGAGGTACCTGACTTCCTTCCACTCTGCTTAGCTTAGCGTAGAGTAGACTACAGCAAGAATACTCCCCTCCTTTCCTGCCTGCAGATGAAGTACTATTTTCCTGCTACAAAACCCTTCGGACCCTGGAACCCCTCCCACAGCCCACAGCCCCAGGACCTGTTCTCCTCTCTCTCCTTTGCTTGCTTTAATTGTTTGTTGGTTTTGCTAAGTTCCAGTAGAATTTACAGTTTTTCAAGTGTGTGCAATTAAAATACATGTCTTTGGTGGTTTACATGCTAATTACTCATTTAATTCGGTTTAGGTGTCCAACAAGGCTTTTAATGGATTCTCTAAGGTAAATCAGAGTTTAGAAAGTTTGCTTTTCAATAGATTAAAAGAGAATTCATAACATTATGAATTACTGTCAATGTGGCCAAACACAAAAGCTACATTGGCCAAAGTGATTGTGCTTGTATTTTAGCAGTGCTTATAGTTTGCTTTTTCAGGTGCTGAAAAAGTATACTGATTTCCACATAATCTGTTTTTCAGGAACAAGTGTTACTTTCATTTTGAGTATAGTATTCTCAATAGTATATTTTGAGTATAGATTATAGTGTTCATAGTGTTGTTTTGTAAAAATGTTATCCTTAGTTTTAGTCTTAGTTTAAGAAATAGGCCTATTTTAGGAAAAAAGAGATTAAATTATGGATCTCATCATTTGAAACAAATGATGACACTAATTGGTCCATTTAAATTAATATTTTTATTATCAAAAATAAATTAATTTTCACAAATGATGACACTAATTGGTCCATTTAAATAATTGTGGCCCTGCTTTAATGTACCTAATCCTGTTTTATATCTAATGCTGTGGTGAACCCTACTAATTCCTGTTCCCTGAAAGATCCATTAAAATATTTCTCACTGGAATTTTGAACAAAATAATCTCCAGTCTATTCTAGCTGGTTATATGTTTCAGATTTATACAATTAAATTTGCTTACCTCAATCCATTTATTCTCTCTTTAGGATGCAACAGTCCCAACATTTGTGGCCGAATTTGAAAAGATGGTGAGTTGACAGTCTTTTGATAGTGAAGATTTTGACTGTAATGCTTTGTACTATCCCAGAAATAACTTATCATACTCAGTGGGCGTAAATAGGTATGTTCCATACATGTTTTTGGTAAAAAAAAAATGTCCCCCTTTTGTAGGAAAAAAATTTCATATGTATTTTGTTCAATCATTTTGTTGTTATGCTCCCCCATGGTTGTAGTGCCTCGAAGTCTGATTGCACTACATGAATACATCTGTCATTGCTTGTTGCAAATTCTAGATAACTGATGGAACTTTGAAAGTGACTGTTGTTTTAAACTTATGGGTTTTGATACTGGTCCAGTGGTGAAGGTGTCATTGGGCAGTGTTTCTTATTGTCTCCTTGTAAATGTATATAAAGTCTGAAGCCCCAGAGGGTGATGTAGCTGAAGGAGAAGGTGAAGCACCCCCAGCCTCAGTACCTGAGGGTGGAGAGGGTCCCGTCACCACTCCCCCTACAGATACACAACCAGCTGAGATTACTGCTTCAAGCCCCCCTGCAGAGACAGCCACAGTGAGTGACAAAGCGTCAAACTCTAAACGTCATCAGAAATAATGTCATCGCCATCATCATCAACACCATTGTCATCATTTTTGTCATTTAAATCAATGCTTTTTTTTTCTTACTATTATCACCCTCATCATGATCATCGTCATCAATATATTGATGCTATTTTCATAATTTTCATCTCAACATCAGTCTTGTTAGCATCTTCATCATCAACATCTTCCATCATTGCATAAAAGTTATTATTGCCATTGATGTCATGATACAATCCTCATGTTACGTTTTTGGCTACATATACAAGTAATAATACTAATAATCAGAAATGAGCTGTAGCCATTGATTGTGTACTGTTGTTTATAAAGAGCACTGTGGAGTCTCCAGTATCTGCTGAGACTGAGGCAGCTGAGCAGGCTGAGGTATGTGCCTTAAACCTCTCAAAATAATTCAAAACACAGTGCCTGCATATTGACCATCTTACCTTTTCTATTTTAAAACACTGTATGTTTTGGAAAAGAAACTGTCTTCATTTTTCTGGGGTTCTGTAACTCAAACATATTTGATTCATATTATATTTATTTTTATGCTATTGACAATTGTAAATATAGATGTTTTATTATATTGTATATATGAACATATTTTATACAATACCAGTGCAAGCTCGGACTGTGACTTTTCTTTTTCTTATATAGTAGCCAATTATGTTTTTTATGTTCTTTTTATGGTGGTGAATTTTGAATTTTGTTTTTATTTTTATTTTGTACCAATCCATTTTTTTTTTTTATGTACACATGCTTTGGGATCAGTTTGCAGTATATATATATCTATATTTTATTATTTTGCACATGAACCAGAGTAGGATGTCAGAAGCACAGTCATGGAGTGAATCTTAAAAAAACAAAACTGTTTAATTTACATTATTGCCATAGTTTTTACAAAGACTTTGGTTGAGCTTGAGATTTTAAATGTTGATGAAAAAGTCTCAACCATTCTTTAGCTCGCAGTTGAGGACATAGAAAAGGAGCAACCCAGTGAAGAAGCCCCGGTAACTATAAGAAAAACTTATAACTTATGTATAATGAATAGCATAAGAGAAACTCAAGTCATATGCAGCACTGTCGCATATGTGCTTGGTTTCGTACTGTATCTTAAGCAAATCCTCGTTTTCTGTACAGAAACAGCCTTTTGGCATTTGCAGTGTGTCCAAATGAATTATGTATGAGATACAAGATATGAAAGAAAAACAGGTGGTGTTATTTGGAAGTATAACAGAAATTGGAGATAGCATGAATGTTTTTTATTTGCATGTAGGAATCTGCTCCAGTCCAAGAAACAGAGAAGGAGTCACCTACAGAGGCGGCTCTGGTAATTTCACTTCTATAATCATTGCCTTCTGAATATGAAATCAGTACTACTTTCCATTATTAGTGAAGACCTTCCGTTATTAAATTCCACATTCCTACTTCTAAACATGTTTTTAGGTTCAGCAATAATTCACAGAGATGATTATAAGCATCCAGACTCTGATACAGATGATATTAACGGTTGCGAAGGAAAGCCAGATACTCGCATGACCAGATACAGATTTGTTGACTCATCACTGCAGTATGTCTTTCATTTGAATAAATGAATGTGTAATGATGCTGATAACCACGTTTCTTTGTGTGTAGGCTACCATTGAAGATAAAGAGTCTCCCATTGACGAGACTCCGGTAACTATTTGTCTTAATAGATCAAAAATCAAAAAGTCTTAATAGATAAAGATTTTTGGTTTACTTTATTATTTAAACATTGCTATGTACATATTTACTGTTTTTTTGTTTTGTTTTGTTTGTTTTTAAATTGTTGTCTCATGAAGCCATATGCAAATACATTTAATTATTTTATTTATTCAATCACTGTTATTGTCAGATCATTTCTGACAAATTTTTAGTGCATGCTATAGAATACCTTGTAACAGTATAATTATTCAAATATTATAAAGAGTCTTAGTCTGATATTAAATCATCATCTGGCTTCATATTCAACTTCTTGTGGTTACCAAACTGATGGC
Organism: Squalius cephalus; assembly: GCF_949319135.1. Classification (NCBI taxonomy): domain Eukaryota; kingdom Metazoa; phylum Chordata; class Actinopteri; order Cypriniformes; family Leuciscidae; genus Squalius; species Squalius cephalus. The sequence goes on along the minus strand of NC_137128.1, from coordinate 30,595,249 downwards.
TGGGGAAAAAAATGGAACAGGATGGTACCCACATAAGTCATTATTTAATATTGCAGAATGCTTTTTTAATAGTATGTGTTGATGGATGGAAACTTCTAACATGCGCTGTGGCATTTATCAAAACCTTTAACCCATCTTTTTTGTATATTTGTATGGTTTATGTTAAGTTTTTCGGGGTACAATCAGCTGTTGCAACATCTGGCAGCACAATAACAAACACCGTCCAGCTCATAAATGATTCTTCTTGTTCCAAGCACAAAGCTTTATTTTTAGATCCAGAGATCATTAGAAGGCTAACACTGCCACTGTTTCTGCCATTTCTGATTGTACCTTTATTGTTTAATTTTCATTTCATGTTTTTTTCCCCTGGTATTTTATGTTACAATAGCTTTGAAACACATAAGGTTGCACACACTAAAGGCAATTTAACAGAGATGATGTTATAACCCGACATTTCCCCTGCTTACTGAACCTTTAAATAGTGGCTTAACAGATGACTATTATTATCCCTCTAATCACCATTTTCGGTTTCTATGGTGACTCCATTCTTACATCACCGTAACAGGCAGTAATTTTGGGCAAACATTTTCAGGTGTCAATATAATCTTAGCATCTATGTTTTGTTGAATCTAAATTCAGCAGTTTTGAATGAAAAGGGGTTCTGGAATTTATGACAAAAAAAGGGGGGTTCCATTTTACAGTTATTCTGGAGTTAGGCTGAACTTTTTGGTTACTTCGTCATATGTATATTGAGATCATATTGTCACTATGATCTGAGGAATGTTCATCCATGCTACTTCATTCAGTAGGCAGTGGTTATCCACTATGAATCATGACCCCCTATCCTTCATGCCGTCTATTGAACATTTCCCCTAGCCAAAGTACTTGACTGTTGGTGAAACTCAAGTCAGTTTTTTTGAGAACTGACTTGCCATTCCACATCAGGGACAGTTTTAACTTCTGAAGTTAAACTGGTCCCTGCACCCCTCATTGTGACACTCTTGAGTGCTCCCCTCTGTGGTACTGTACACCGATCCATCCACATGAGTGGCTTGTGTTAAGTGTTCAAACACTGGCTCTCACTCCTGGGCACCTCTTCTAGACTATAGATGCCAAACCAGAGGAAGAGGCCAGTTCACTAGAAGCCAAACCAGGAGATGAACCAGATAATGTTGGGCCCAAACCAACAGATGAACCAGATAAGGTTGAGACCCAATCAACAGATGAACCAGATAAGGTTGAGACCCAACCAACAGATGAACCAGATAAGGTTGAGACCCAACCAGATGTTCCTGATAATATTGAGCCCAAACCAGGAGATGCTCCTGATAATGTTGAGCCCCAACCAGGGGATGAAACCAGTAAGGAGGGTGCTGCAAACAATGGGAAAGAGGAGGTAGATATTCACCTGTGTTTCTGCACTTTGGTATGCAGACCATTGACAAGACCCTGGTTTATTTATGTAACCCTTCTGGACTGCACTTTAAAACTCACTGATACTTAGAATTATAATCAAAATGCTTTAAAAACAAATATGTTCTACTGAAATGTCAATTATTTTTCAGTAAGGTCTTAATAAGTTAATGCATTAGTTAGCATAAACTAACATGAACAATGTATTTTTACATAATTTATCAATCTTTGTTAATGTTAATCAAAAATACAACTGTGCATTGTTAGTTCACAGTGCATTAACTAGCATCAATGTTAAAGTGAAGATTAATAAACGCTGTAGAAGTATTGTTCGCAGTTAGTTCATGTTAACATCTGTAGTTAACTAATGTTAACAAATGAGACCTTAATGTTAAGCGTTACCTATTGTTCTTTTATCCAGTTGTTTTCAATTTATTACATTTCATACATTACAAGTATTATGTATATAAAGTATGTGTGATCTGTATCATGTTGTCGGTCAAAATATACTTAAAAATCCTACCTTAAGGTTTGTCACTTGAGTGATGCTGTTTGTTTGCCTCACCTCAGGAGAAGATGCCTATCCCTTCTGTTGTTATTGAGCCTGCCTCTAGTAATGAGGGTGATGATGACCGTGATGGGGATCTCACATCTCCAATCGCATCCATTGACAATGGGGTGATCGCAGAATGCCAGACAACCAATGACATCTCCTCTGGAATGCCTACTGGATACATGTTCAAGGTGAATATAAAGCGAACACCATTGAAGTAAGGGATAGTGGACAGTCGTATATTTATTTTGCAATAATGACCAAGTGACCGTACGTTATCCTGTTAATCACAGGGCTACTCGCCAAATAAGTAAACACGTGGTCAGGAAATATGGTGAACCTGATCTCACCAAGTACAGCATGTTCCTGGATTAATGTCTTTGTTGATCCTGAAACAACATTCCAATCAACCAATCAGATTTTAGGGACAAGTTTACAGTTTATGTTAAGTTTAGGCTAACCACCAAGGTTAGGTGCTTCTACATTAGTTTTATTTAGCTATCATCTCCCTCTGATTTTAGGGGAAAGTTATGGGTATGGTTAGGTTAGGGGTGGGGATAGGGTTAAGATTACATTTTCAGACAGGATATGTTGATCCAGGAACATTTCTTACTTGGCAAAATCACAGTGACCCAGAAAATATTGCTTTTGCCCATATCCACCTTACCTTTAATGTGCAAGACTGGCGATTCATTAGCCACTATAAATAAAAGAATAACAATGTGCAGTAAAAAATAAAACTATTTGTGCTACAAATCAGTGTGTTCATGATTACGATAATATATTAAAATAATATGATAATAAATATCAGTTTGCAATATCAAGCAGCTGGTTTTGTACAACTGGAAGCGGCTGACACCTAGAAGCCTTGCACAATCAAGTTAAAAATGACCAATCCCGCTCTTACCTTAAAAAAAAGGTAGATATAACCTTATATACATAAGAAATATATAAGGACTAAGAAATATATATATATATATATATATGAAGAGTTCAGATGCAAAAGCCTCTAAGTGCCATCTGAAATTTCCCTCTAGAATGATCATTTTTATCAAGCTCGTATATTTAAGTTCAGTAATTTCACTTAAATGACAATTAATAGGTCATTTTCTTTGCCATTTAAGTGAATTTACTGAACTTAAATATACGAGCTTGATAAAAATGATCATTCTAGAAGAAAATTTCAGATGGCACTTAGAGGCTTTTGCATCTGAACTCTTCATATATATATATATATATATATATATATATATATATAGTCCATTACAGTTTACAAAACATTTGGCCTAACAACAAAGCAGACACTGTATCAATATTACAGTAATATTAATTACTGAAGATTACCTAATGATATTTTTACTACAATCGATAACTGAGACAAAAGATGCCGCCAGTTGCATTTATGAAACAAGAGAAACGTGAAAGTTTGCATGTTTTAGTTACGCAGCCTAATCATAGGAAACATGTGACTGCTAGATAGCGCTACCACGATTGTCTTTTCTTCCCTATTGTGACGTACATCCGAATGAAACGGCTTCTCGAACAAGAAAAAATGTAGGGTAGCCAGTAAACACGTCATCAGAGAAGAGATGTCGCTGCAACAGGGATACGCACAACAACGATGTGCACGGATTAATCAGTTATAATAATTACTGAAATATTCCATAAAAAAATACAAATTGTCAATTTTGATTTTATGGTGACTTTAAGATGAACACGCTGAAAATGAACAGAGCTTTTAATGAATCTTGTTCTTCTGCTGTCTCGTAGGTTGAAACGTTGCATGATTTTGAAGCAGCGAACCCAGACGAACTGGAGCTGAAGAAAGGAGACATTGTTTTGGTGGTCCCTACAGAGCTATCTGAAGACCAGGTACGATTAGCTTGAATGTTTAACTTTTGTTTTGTTTTATCATCTTTTCTTGTTTTGACATTATGATCATCAGAACCTGATTTGAGTGCTCATTTGATTCTCTCTTCAGGATGCTGGTTGGCTCACTGGCATCAGAGAGAGCGACTGGCAACAGCGCGGAAGCTCAGCTAAGAAAGGACTGTTCCCTGAAAACTTTACGCAGCGCCTGGAGTAAATGACCTCAGCGTGTGGACCTGGACGTTTGCAGACAGAGCCATCCACCGTGAAGTCTGATGTACTGATGACAGCTGTCAATCAGAGCAGGCAAAAACCATACAAGAGGAAATAACACAAGCGACTAAACGAAGCAAGCGGAGACACAAATACCTACTCAGAGCATACAGAAAATAACCAAGCATGACGTGATAGTATGGTCAACCTTTTCTCGCAAAACCAAGATAAAGTCCCTGTTTTTTGTTCGTTTACCTGTGAGCAGCAACGAATTGATGTGTGCTTTGTTGGAACTCTGGTGACCTCCACATGTAATCCCTGTCTGTTTAAAGAAGAACTAAAGTGAGAGTTTCCCCTCTAAAGACAAAAAAACGTTACCTTATCCTCTCTGCACCAAGTGTATTGTATTGACTTTGTTGCTCTGCAGCGAATTTTATCAGAATTTGTAGTGATATGACCTATTTAACCATTCTAAGTGTTACACAAAACTTAGGTGTTTTCTTTGAGATATTTCTGATATAAATGTGACATTGCATCATCGTTAGTGTTCTCTGTAGTTTCACGGCTGGCCGTGCGCGGCTATATGGTGGTGGTATTTGGCATATATTTGATATCGGCATAGTTTATGGCCGAGACTTTCAGTGTTTATGCCAAATTAGTCGAAGTCCTCTTGATGAATATGGATATGTGTTGAGTTTACAGCATGAGAAATGTTGTGAGAAGAAATCTGAAACATTGCACCTGGCTCATACAGCTTGGCAAAACACAACATGTAGCTCCCTATAATTACAGATATTATGTGTATTATATTCACAAAAATGCAGAACTTAACCTTGAATGGACGTGGAAACATTAATTTGTGAATGATGTTTTATGTTTGGAGAAATTGTATTTATTCAACTCTATATTTTTTAAGCCAATGACGAGTGGGAAAGTTTGGGGTGGGAAATCAAAAAAATATGCAATATATGTAATTGGTTGATAGAGTAATCACTGTCTTTGTTTGGTTCTGAAAAAAAAAACAGCATCACTCTTGTGTTCGTATTGTTAGCCTCACTGTAGAGCATTTCTGTGATGGACATATCTGTGCTAATTTAACTGTAAAGTGAATAAAGAATAGTTCATATGAGTTTTGGTTCATCTTCACAAATGGAAACAACATCAGTATAAATGTCATGTTTACATCGCTGTATTAGCTTCACAAATCAAATATCACTTATTTTATAATCACTGGTCATTGTGGAGCATTTGAAAGCACTGTTAATAGTGCAGTTTAGTAGTAGGCTACAATTTTTTATTTTGTTTGTAATGACAACCGTATAACGCAAGGGGGAGACATTTGTCTTTTCTGTTGCGTTAGCAGTGTATATAAACAAATTACTTTTTTTTTTAATAAGTCTGGTCTGCATACCATAGCACTTTAAAAATACAGAAAAAACAGCAATATTATGAAATATTATTGCAATTTAAAATAATTGTTTTCTATTTTAATACATTTAAAAATGTGATATATTCCTGTTGTGGCAAAGCTGAATTTTCAGCATCATTACTTCAGTCTTCAGTGTCACATGATCCTTCAGAAATCATTCTAATATGATGATCTGGTGCTCAAGAAACATTTATCATTAGTATCATTATTATTTTCATTATTATCAGTTGAAAACAGTTTTTGATGCTTAACATTTTTGTGGAAACTATGATAAAATTCAAACATTTGTGGTAAGATTAAAAAAAGAGAAAAATTAATACTTTTATTCATCAATGATTCAAATTGATCAAAAGTAACAGTGAAGATATTTAAAGATTTTTATTTAATAAATGCAAATAAATGCTGTTCATTGAACTTTCTATTCATCAAAGATTTCTGATAAAAAAGAAAATCTGTTTCCACAAAAATAATAAGCAACTGTTGTTTTCAACATTGATAATAATAATAATAATAATTATGAATGTTCTTGAGCAGCAAATCAGCATATTACAATTATTTCTGAAGGATCATGTGACACTGAAGAATAGAGTATGATACTGAAAATTCAGCAGCAGTTATTTTTGACAAGCTTTTGACTGGTAATATCAATGTCTGAGTGTTAGCATATATGTTTTTACAGGGAGTATTTTATAAAATAACTAAAATTGTTCTAAATGCTAAAACAGACACTGTTAATGAAGAAAAAAAAACTTTTTTTTTGTACACTATCCGCATGACTACACTGAATCGTCTAAACTTAATACTGGCCTGTACATAACATCATTTTTTATCAATATGTTCCATAATATATATATATATATTAATTCAGCTGTCTTGTTTTTCTAAACAGTTATATCAACCTTACTAGTTTAATTAATTAAAATAACCTTAAGCATTGATTCTCATAATCATATATATATATACTTTTTTTTTAAATCAATATGTGGGGATAATTTAATGTAACTTGAAAATCAGTTAGCATAAAAGGCTCATGTAAAATGTCTTTTAAAATGGTTTCTACGGTAACTCCATTTCAGGAAATGACATCAGCACCCTATTTTTGAAACTCATACAAAAGCAGTGTGAAAACCTGAAAGACAGCTTTACACAGGTATATTTTTCACCAGATTAATGATGTTTTTATACATTTATATTGTCCTCCTCTTAAAGATGCCAGGTAAGTGACATTTATAAATAATAAAGCAATACAAAATTAAAAACTGATTTAAATGTATTGAATTTGGTTTTGTCAAAACAGCATTTCTAGGAATGAGTTTGGAGCCAGGTCCAAAGGCTTTGGCTAAACGTGAGCTTAGAATTATAAGGTTCTATCTCCACTTTTGGTCGAAATTGAGTTTTTGACATAATCTGATCCATTAGGTGTTTATTAATGCCTGTGTGGTGTTATTTTTGTAAAAAAATATTTTGTTAGTAGTTATTAATAAAATAAAAAGGTTCCATCTCAGTTGTGCCAGCTGGGATGTAAAAACTTTGACGCTCAATATCTCGGAACTACCCTAAACGGAGATAGAACCTTATAATTCTAAGCTCACGTAAAGCAGAGGGCAAAACCGTGTATCTGCCCTGCAAAGCGAAGAATGTGGGCTCTTCAGATTACATCCATTGGTACCAAATAAAAGACGGTGGAGCCCCATCGAGACTACTCTATATCACTAAAGATGGTGCTATGACTCGTGATACCAGCAATCCCCAAGCAAATGACTTCACTGTGGACAAAACAAAGCTTTATGATCTAAAACTGAGTGACACTAAGAAGAGTCACGCAGCCGTTTACTTCTGTGCCTACTGGGTCTGGGACACAAGCGACCACAGTGAGAACATTTACTCACATCCTGTACATGAACTATACTGGTAATGTAATTAATGAATACAATATGTATATACTTTAATATTTATACTTGTCATTTTCTGTTTAAGTTCTTAATTTGAATTAAGCTTTATAGGATGACTGGATGTTGGTACAGTATTTTGATCTGTTTATCTCTTTATTGCCCTGCTGTTCATGGATACATTATGTATGTATGTATGTATAAAGTTATTTTACACACTGTATTATTATGATTTTAGAATATGTCAGGTGTATCTCATATTTGTTATATGTTGTGAAGATATAAATAAGTATTTATCATTGTCACATAAGTAGAATTATTATACAATTATTTTTCGTATTTATGGCCATTTACAGGTTTGTAGTTTTCAGTTGCTCAAAAATAACACTTGTCCTAAATTCACCAGTGTGCCGACTTAGCGTTCTTTTCACATGTATTTCAATTCATTTCTGTATCAAATTATATGAAAGGCACTGCAGAAGTTAAAGAAGCTGACAGACGTAACAAATATACTGGATTAACCAAACTTGAACAAATGCATGAATATAATACAGGCTATAATATAAAATAGATTTAACCATTTATTTTACAAATAAAAGCACAGAAAAGAGTGACTCTTTTTTTCTTTCTCTCAAGTGTATCTCTGTGACCAATTTGTAATAGCACTTTTTAAACATAGTGAATTTCACAACCAATTAATTCCAAATTGTAATGTATCTATAAAATGTATCTAATTAGCATATTATGAAAATGTGTTTTTGGGGCAACATGTAATGAAACCAATTTAATAATAGTAGTACTATTTTTAGTACAAAATTTTCAAAATAATATCTAATATTTCATAGGAATAGTGATTTTTTTTTTCTTTTTTTTTTCTATTCACTTGCTATGTCTCCCAAAATACAACATTATTTAAGTCCTGGGCCGGTTGCATAAAATTATTAGACTAGTCTTACAAGTTAGTCATCTAATTTTTTTTCTTTAAGTCTTGCCATAACTTTTTTAAGTCAGTTACATGAAAAAGTAGACTGGTCAAATTTGAGTCTGAAGTGTAAGAGTGATTAGCCCTAACTAACTGCTAGTTGGTCAGACTAGTTCTCCTCAGTCTTAACTTGGCAGTTTATGCAACTGGCCACTGGTGTCCACAGAGGTCATGTATGAAATCAATGCCCTGTAGAAAGTCATATTTTGATCAGAAACCCCATAATATTTTCCTGAGATGTTGATTTATGACAAACAATTTGAAAAGTAGTCTGATTTAAATGATAATAATTATCATATTTCCATAAGAGTGCTAAATTTGATCACTAAATTAATGTCAGTCATTGTGAAACCTCCAAACATTTGGTATCTCTGAGAATCCCTGAATATATGACATCCAAACTTGTGACATGCATGCTGTCAAAGAAATTCACTCAAATATAATGTCCACTACAAAAGTCTATTCCTGGGTCCCATACTGTCATCATCATAGTGCCATTTCAGAATGTTTTTAAACATCTTGTCTGCCAACACAGCCAACCTGGGAAACATCTTCACCTGTTCACCAACTATTTAAATCCATAAGCCACCTTATAGCAAAACCGAGTAGCCTACCACTGAGGAAGAGCCGCTCATCTGCTCTGGAGGGAGTTTTAATAAACCAGGGTTAAATTACATGTTTAATACTGCCTAACCCATGAGTGGTTTAGCTTGTGTGAGAAACCTTCTTACGATAGTGATGATGATGAGATATTCGTAAAGAGGAAACCACAAGGCCATTATCATTAGCCTACCTTCTGATTGGCAGATGTAGTTCATAATTCTTCAAACTCGTGAATGACAGATGTAGACATGGCAGTGTCTGGAATGATAACATTTGGGTTGTTAATAGTCTTAATAGGTGAGATTTTAGTAGCCTGGAATATTTATTAACATTTCTCAGTTAAGATTATTCAGTGATTTTCTACTTTTAAAACGGAATTTCCGTCAGTAATATTGTTGCAATATTTTGAGGTTCGTCTCGCACAGGCTTAATTTGACAGCTAACATTTAAACACAATGTTTTAAACAAAACACTATTTTTGTTTGTAGGCTACGTGCCTTTATGATAGGTAAATATGTCATAAATAATGACAATATTAATGTTTTATCGATGTAATGTCCAATAGGCCTACGGATTATAACAGAAAACACCGAGTTTTAATTTTACCGCGTTCTGACTAACTCGTAGTTGATTGACGTTTAAAAAGTCATTGAAGCCTATAGGCTAGCTATGATCAAATACAAATGCTTTAATTAGGATTTCAGATACACTCAACGCTTTTTAATTTTCTGTTTTTAGATTGTTTAAATGGACAAAATGTCCCTGCGCATCCTCTTCCTGTGACCATTAAGGCAAAGGAAAGATCTGCTGTAATCACATGCAATGTGGATTCATCGACACTTCAATCCAACGCTATCCACTGGTACAGAGCTCAACCAGGAGGAGCTTTCCAACGATTAATGTATTTCGAAGCTAAATCGACAAAAGCTACAAATGATCAGGATACCCCCCGTAGATTTTCTGGAACGGTGAGAAATCAGCAAGTGTCACTAACTCTCTCGAAAGTGCAGTTGGACGATGCAGGATCATATTACTGCGCGCTCTGGACTGATAACACACAGTGCTGACTGTAAGAGGAAATCGTTACAAAAACCTGCTTTCATATCAATGCGGTTTTACTAGGAACAACAGTAGAAGAAGGGGGAGACATTCAGAATATTTAATTGTGACGTTGCTTTTTTGTTGTCAATATTAGGCTACATTAAAAAAACAAATTGAAATGTTCAAAAAGTGTCTCAGAACCCTACACAGACTGTTACCACTAGGCTACAATAAAAATGTTTCTTCAGCTGTAGGCTAGTCATCTTTATAGCCTACCCCATTGGTTGATTTTTATTAAAATGAAAATCATTTTCTTTTTGTAATATGAATAAGGTAACATTTAAAAATGACTTGCAAACGTTAAATCATGTCTTAATGTTTAGGCTACTTTTCTAAAATGTAGCCTAGGCCTATAGAATCTTAAACTCAGATCTCAATCTTAATTTAATTTAAAACATTTCACATTTACGCTTAAAAAACTTTAAAAAGCACACTGGTAATATTCCAAATTTATACATTATTTTAAAGTGTATGTTTTTGAAAAATAATGTGTAAAAAGTGTGAAAACAGGTAATGGAATGTACTCAAGTTTAGATCAACTTCAGGGTCTAATGTGATGACTAAAACTTGATGACTGAAATGAAATAGGAAAGAAATGTCATGTGCTGAAAACAATCAGGAAATGACATCAGCAAACTGTATTTGAATGGCATACAAGGCTGGGTACAATACTAAAAAAAAAGAGCATTACTCTCCAAACAGTTTTTTCAACTAGATGAATGATGTTTGCATACATTTATATTGTCCTTCTCTCAGAGATCCCAGGTAGGTGTCATTTAAAAGTAAGCCTTTAATTTGTGAAAGGTTTTCTGACATTTGTTTTGTTCAATCGAAGCAGATGTTCTGGGAGTGACTTTGGAACAAGGTCAACCAACGTTGGTCAAAGCAGTGGGCAAAACTTCATATCTCCCCTGCAAAGTGACCGATTTACAATCTTGGAATTACATCCATTGGTACCAAAAGAGAGAGGGTGAAGCCCCATCAAGACTACTCTATATCAATGCAGGCGGTAGCTTTACTCATGATACCAGCAATCCCCAAGCAAATGACTTCACTGTGGACAGAACACAGCTCTTTAATCTAAAACTGAGCAACACAAAGCCGATTCATGCAGCAGTTTACTACTGCGCCTATTGGGACACAAGCGACCACAGTGAGAACATTTACTCACATACTGTACATGAACTCATGGATATTATCATTAGATAGTAGATTTGAGACGTTTGAATAGAAATATGAGCTAATGTTTCATGTGCATATGAACCCAAATTTCACCCTCCACTATTAAAAGTCCCTGAAGTTCAATGCAACCGGTGTGATTTATTTTTCTTTCTTCAAGCCCTTTCAAATATTTTCCTATATTTTTAATATTTGTATACAGTTGTTTGTTTGAGATGCGGGTCTTCAACAGTGGATGGTGCTATTGAGCTGCAAAAGAGGATTGTTTTCAGCTTTAAGGCTCTGTGAAAGTTACTAAATTACTTCTAACAAATTGCATTTTACTAAATTACTTCTGATAAATTCAAGAGAATCCCAATGAAATATCTAATTTATCAATCAAATGAGGTAGAAATGTATCAGCTTTTGAAATATTTTATTCTGATTGCTGTACAACTACAAATCACATCCCATTTTGTCAGAGCTCCACCTCAGGAAATGACGTCACTGAACAATTTTCTGCATGGATTTTTTTGCAAAATAGTGTAAAGAAGTGTTCAGGGAACTTTATGAACCATATATCGCCTGACATAACCAAATGAACGATGCTCATAAACGTGTGCACTGTTGTTCTCATAATGATCCATGGTAAGTAAACTTTAAAAGGGGGTTAAATAGGTAATTGGTCAAATAAAATAGGTTAATATGATAATAAAACATAAATATGAAAACTTATTTTAAAAAATTGATTTTCATTTTATTTCATCGCAGGTGTGGAAGGTTTGAGTTTAAATCAAAATCAGAAGTTTTTGGTGAAGCTAAAGGGTAAAACTGTGTCATTCAGATGTGAGGTAACCGGCTTGGACTCTGATAATTTTGTCCACTGGTACCATAAGAAAGATGGTGAAACGTTTAAAAGACTACTCTACATCACCGCATCTGGGACTGCTACAACTGAAGCAAAAGACTTTGTCTCTGAAAAAAGTGGAGATTCATATGGCATAAAACTCAAAGAAACAAAGGAGGAACATGCTGGCATGTATTACTGTGCATGCTGGGATGGCAGCCACAGTGAGAGAAAGCTTTGACATCCTTGACATAAACCATGAGAAACTGTTATTCCACAACATGAACAATGTCAAAATCTAACAGTTACAAACCACTTTTACTACAGTATTGAATCATCTGACAGATACTGTTTGAGGAGAACCACAAAATAGTGCGGTTTGTGTAGCAAATGTGCTTGCAGATAAAAACAACAGCACAGAGGATGATAGTTATTTAATGTAGTGGAAACGACATGAGCTGGCCTTCTCAGTGTTAACATAGTAAGAGATGCAGTACAAATTCATTGAACGTCAACACATTAAACACAATAACATATGGGCCACTGATACGCAGTAATGTCAGCAGTGCAGTCAGTATTTTTTGAAGACTTTGATTATTTTATTGCTTTGACTGGGTTTTAAGAAAAAAGACAAAGTATATGGAAATAAATGAGCAAAAAAATCCCCCTAAGACTAAAGTGTATAGTGGAGAAAGAAGGAGAAACCTCGAAGAGGATCCTTCCTGTATGCTGACAAAAATGATAGATCTGCAAGAAATTATGTTGTTTTTGAGCCCATGAAAATCAGAAAAGAAAACATCAAATAATTTTGCTTTGAAAATCACAAAGCTGAAAAAGAGCATTCAGCGATGTCTTACTGTGCTTGCTGGAGCTCAGACAGAACAGTGTGTATAAAAACTGAAGCCCTGCACAAAAAAAAAACACAACCCTTTCTCCAAAGTTGATATAAAAACTATCATGACAATCAAAGAATTTGCTTCTAAAGAACGCTCCAGTTACTAACACAACCTCTGTTCCCTGAGATAACGGGAACGAGCATTCCGTACGAGCATTCCGACTGCAGCTGTATATAGCACAGCAAGGGTACGTAATGCTCGTTCACGTTATCTCAGGGAACCGAGGTTACGTTAGTAACCGGAGCGTTCGCTTTCGAATCGGTCTCTCACATTGCGTGAAACACACTTTGGAGAACGATATACCATAGCGCCGTGCTATAAGCGTAGAACAGAAGCTGTCCTATGAGCTCGTGGCTAGGCAACATAGGCTAACTTAGTGAGGCTCAGGCTACGGGGCTGGAGCCTCAGCAAATACAGTCCGGACCACTTTTTAGGGGTGCAGGACAATCAAGCGGACAAGATCCATGCCTGGAGGGCAGGGACGTCCAGGTAATAAAACCTAGTGAAGGAAGACGGCGAAGACCAGCCAGCTGCCGCTCAAAAATCTCCAATGGAGACTCTGCTGGACCAAGCCCAGGAGGAGGCCATTCCCCTAGTGGAGTGGGCCCTCACTCCAATGGGGCATTCAAAGCCCACTGAAGCATAAGCCAGGGCTATAGCATCAACTATCCAGCGGGATAATCTGCTTCGTAACTAGAAGCCCTTTAGAGCAGCCTCGAGGCACACAAAGAGCTGTGCTCTGAGCAGAGCTCTGATTGCCGATACTGGCTAGAGCGCTCTACATAAGTTCTGAGGGTAAGCCACCCCATCGAACGCAAATCTCAAGAACAGTCTGTGATGAGGGGCTATCTGGACATGAAAGTAAGCATCTTTCAGATCCACTGATAAGAACCAGTCCCCTGGGCAAATTTGCACGAGGATCTGCTCCAAAGTCAAAATTCTGAATGGCCGCTTCATTAATGCGCAATTCAGGAGCCTGAGGTTGAGGATGGGCCAGAGCCCCCCATCTTTTTGGTGGGACCGGCTAGGCGGCACCCTTCACCAAAAGACACTGCACTTTGGAGTGAAGAACATCAGCATCATTGTCCTGAACCAAAGTTTAAACCACACCCCTGAAACAGGGGGCCCTGCTAGTGAATTGAAGCGAGTAGCCTCATTTTATAGTCTGCATAACCCAGCCTGACACGCCCGGGATGACTTCCCACTCCTGAAGTCGGGCTGCAAGGGGCCTGAGTTTTTCCTGCAGCAGTTCGCTGCATGGGGGCTAGGAACTGATGGCCACAGAAGAACTCGCCTGCTTCAGTAGGAAGTGGTGCATAGCCTGCGACACCTTCCATGCCGCTGTGAAAAGCTCAGCAAAGCCATTCAGAACCGAATAAGCCAAAGGGAAAGACAAGGGGAGACAGGGCTGTCTTGTCGGCGTCCTTGATCTCCAAGATTAACCATAGGTGGGGCTTTGAACTACTACTAAACAGACCATCATACAGGCCATCAAATAAATCTGGAAGGCACTGCAGAAGTTAAAGAAGCTGACAGACATAACAAATAAACTGGATTAACCAAACTAGTCTTGAACAAATGCATGAATATAATATAGTACAGGCTTTAATATAAAATAGATTTAACCATTTATTTTACAAATTAAAGCACAAAAAAGAGTGACTCTTTTTTCTCTCTCAATTTTATCTTTGTGACCAATTTGCAATAGTACTTTTTAAACTACACTGTGAATTTCACAACCCATTCCGAATTATATCATAGTGTCAGTACCGAATGTTTTTTAAACTAAATTTTTGCCTACTCAAAGCATCTTGCCAACACAGCCAACCTGGGAAACATCTTCACCTGTTCACCATCTATTTAAATCCATAAGCCACCTTATAGCAAAACCGAGTACCACTGAGGAAGAGCCGCTCATCTGCTCTGGAGGAAGTTTTAATAAACCAGGGTTAAATTACATGACACTGCCTATAACCCATGAGTGGTTTAGCTTGTGTAAGAAACCTTCTTGCGGTAGTGATGATGATGAGATATTCGTAAAGAGGAAACCACAAGGCCATTATCATTAGCCTACCTTCTGATTGGCAGATGTAGTTCATAATTCTTCAAACTCGTGGATGACAGTAGACATGGCAGTGTCTGGAATGATAACATTTGGGTTGTTAATAGTCTTAATAGGTAAAATTTTAGTTTTCTGTTATAATTAGCCTATTAACATTTCTCAGTTAAGATTATTCAGTGATTTTCAACTTTTAAAAATACATTTTCGTCGGTAATTTTAGGTAGTCTACTTTGCCTACAAATAGGCTTGCAGGTCTATTCCTAAATAAGAGCTTTAATTAGGATATTCGATAATTGTTGTGTTTACACACTTTTACTTGTTTAGCACATTTTAATTGTTTCTCTTATGGTTTTAGATTGTTTAAATGGACAAAATATTCCTATGCATGAGCCTATGATCATTAAGGTAATTGGTAGAGTTGCTAGAATCACATGCAATGTGGGTTCATCGACGCTTCAATCCAGCGTTCTCCACTGGTACACAGCTCAACCAGGAGGAGCTTTCCAGCGATTAATATATTTCGAAGCAGGATCGACAACAGCCAAAATCGATCCGGCGATGGTCGGCAGTGGATTTGCTGGAACGGTGAAAAGTCAGCAAGTGTCACTAACTATCTCGAAAGTGCAGTTGGACGATGCAGGATCATATTACTGCGCGCTCTGGACTGATAACACACAGTGCTGACTGTAAGAGGAAATCGTTACAAAAACCTGCTTTCATAATCAATGCGGTTTTACTAGGAACAACAGTAGAAGAAGGGGGATACATTCAGAATATTTTAATTGGGACTTTGCTTTTTGTTGTCAATATTACATTAAAAACAACTGTAAATGTTCAAAAAGTGTCTCAGAACCCTAAAATCTGAACCGTGACTGTTAACACTAGGCTACAATAAAACTGTTTCTTCAACTTTAGGCTTGTCATCTTTATAGCCTACCCCATTGGTTGATTTTTATTAAAATGAAAATCATTTTCTTTTTGTTATATGAATAAGGTAACATTTAAAAATTACTTGCAAACGTTTTATCATGTCTTGATTTTTACTTTTCTAAGATGTAGCCTAGGCCCATAGATTTTCATTTTATTTTACATTTGTCTTACACTTAGATCTCAGTCTTAAATTATTGTAAAAACATTTCACATTTACATTTATTATACCACTGGGGATTATAACAATCTTAGTTAAACAATCATTTGACCATGTTTGTTTGAAATTCGTTTTTAAATACATTATGAATATCTATACATTCAAAATACAACTGTCCCACAGCTTTGGCATCACTTCCTCCACAATCAAACATTTTGCCTATAATAAAGTTAGAGACAAAAGAGTCAATGAAGAACATGTT
Source organism: Squalius cephalus (assembly GCF_949319135.1). Taxonomy (NCBI): domain Eukaryota; kingdom Metazoa; phylum Chordata; class Actinopteri; order Cypriniformes; family Leuciscidae; genus Squalius; species Squalius cephalus. The sequence goes on along the minus strand of NC_137128.1, from coordinate 30,578,885 downwards.
TTAAAATAAATATGAGACATGGTGTGTGAAGAACATAAATACATGGTAAAGCACTTGATTGAACAGAATATTTTTTATTCAAATTCCAAACGATTAGTTTTATTAAAAGGCAAATACAATTAATCTTAGCCAGACAAATGAGTCAGCCATTTTAGTCAAGTTTATTGAAATAAAGTAAAAAAAAAAAAATCATCTCAGAATGCTACATAACCTACATCATTTTAAATGTGATGGAAATAATACTGGAATGAAAGAATTAATGATTTTCAGAAAACATGACAGGACTATGCTGCATTCCTTTCCTTATAATACCCTGTTTGAAGAGTTCAGATGCAAAAGCCTCTAAGTGCCATCTGAAATTTTCCTCTAGAATGATCATTTTTATCAAGCTCGTATATTTAAGTTCAATAATTTCACTTAAATGACAATGAATAGGTCATTTTCTTTTCCATTTAAGTGAATTTACTGAACTTAAATATACGAGCTTGATAAAAATTATCATTCTAGAAGAAAATTTCAGATGGCACTTAGAGGCTTTTGCATCTGAACTCTTCATATATATATATATATATATATATATAGTCCATTACAGTTTACAAAACATTTGGCCTAACAACAAAGCAGACACTGTATCAATATTACAGTAATATTAATCACTGAAGTCCTCTATTGATATTTTTACTACAATCGATAACTGAGACAAAAGATGCCGCCAGTTGCATTTATGAAACAAGAGAAACAGGAAAGTTTGCATGTTTTAGTTACGCAGCCTAATCATAGGAAACATGTGACTGCTAGATAGCGCTACCACGATTGTCTTTTCTTCCCTATTGTGATGTACATCCGAATGAAACGGCTTCTCGAACAAGAAAAAATGTAGGGTAGCCAGTAAACACGTCATCAGAGAAGAGATGTCGCTGCAACAGGGATACGCACAACAACGATGTGCACGGATTAATCAGTTATAATAATTACTGAAATATTCCATAAAAAAAATACAAATTGTCAATTTTGATTTTATGGTGACTTTAAGATGAACACGCTGAAAATGAACAGAGCTTTTAATGAATCTTGTTCTTCTGCTGTCTCGTAGGTTGAAACGTTGCATGATTTTGAAGCAGCGAACCCAGACGAACTGGAGCTGAAGAAAGGAGACATTGTTTTGGTGGTCCCTACAGAGCTAGCTGAAGACCAGGTACGATTTGCTTGAATGTTTAACTTTTGTTTTGTTTTATCATCTTTTCTTGTTTTGACATTATGATAATCAGAACCTGGTTTGAACGCTCATTTGATTCTCTCTTCAGGATGCTGGTTGGCTCACTGGCATCAGAGAGAGCGACTGGCAACAGCGCGGAAGCTCAGCTAACGCCCGTTTCACACATACTCCGTTTGCAGTGCGTATGCGGTGCGTATTTTTTTCCGTACCCATGTTAACAGGTTAGAGCTTTCACACTGCACGCGGTTGCAGTCCGTCGATCCGTCCCAGTTGCGGTGCGTATACAGCAGTGCAGAGATCGTTTCCGCACCGAGTCTATTTTTGCTGTGCTGCACGCGCTGAATTAAAGTGACAGCGCATTTTTTGTGGTCAAAATGAACACAGATTGAACTGAAAATGTAGCAATTTCACCATAAATGCGATTAATTAAATAAAATGTAGTAATCTCAACATAAATGTATTTAAATACTTTTTTTTTTTTCACTTTAAGACCGGGGTAAAGCAAGAAAAGCTACAATTTACCTCAACAAGGTGACATAATGAACAACACTTGTCTCATTCGTGGAGGTGGAAAAACAAGTTATTTGAGATATGCAAGATTTATTGTAAAATTTAAATGAAAAAGAAAAGGCATGAGAGAGTCGGTTGTTTTTGTCAATTTTAAGTTTTAATTTTAAATGTTTGCGATTTAATATAAGTAGGCTACATGGTTAAATATTTGCCCACTTGCTTGAGCAACTTAATATAAGTAGAAGTAATGCATTGAATAATAGGCTGACGTCGTTTAAATTGTGTTTGAACGTGCATACGTCTGTTAAAGAGTGTATATGTGTACAAAGAGAATCGCAATGCTGAGACGTTAAGACCGGGGTAAATCAAGGGAAAATACTATTTACTTCAACAAGACAACATAATGAACAACACTCGTCTCATTCGTGGAGGTGGAAAAACAAGTTCTTTGTGACATGCAAGATTTATTGTATAAAGATTTAAATTATGCAAAAGAAAGGCAAGTTTATGAGTCTGCTGTTTTTGTCAATTTTAAGTTTTAATTTAAAATGTAGGCTATGCGATTTTAATATAGACTAAGTAGCCTACATGGTAAAATATTTTTACCACTTGCTTGAGCAACTTAATATTATATAATTATATAGAAGTAATGCATTTAATAATATGTTGTTTAAATTGTGTTTAACCGTGAATACGTCTATTAAACAGTGTATGTGTACAAAGAGAATCGCAATGCTGACAAAAAATTTTTTAAATAAAAGTTGCTGTTAACTTCTGTATTTGAAATACAAATAGTGAGTATGTATTTGTGGTATAGCCTACAACAGCGGATCAGTTACGCACTGCAAACGCAGCATATGTGAAAGCACTATTGCGCGGGCTGATCCTGCACTGCATACGCACTGCAACACGCACCGCATATGCACTGCACACGGAGTATGTGTGAAGCGGGCGTTAGAAAGGACTGTTCCCTGAAAACTTTACGCAGCGCCTGGAGTAAATGACCTCAGCGTGTGGACCTGGACGTTTGCAGACAGAGCCATCCACCGTGAAGTCTGATGTACTGATGACAGCTGTCAATCAGAGCAGGCAAAAACCATACAAGAGGAAATAACACAAGCGACTAAACGAAGCAAGCGGAGACACAAATACCTACTCAGAGCATACAGAAAATAACCAAGCATGACGTGATAGTATGGTCAACCTTTTCTCGCAAAACCAAGATAAAGTCCCTGTTTTTTGTTCGTTTACCTGTGAGCAGCAACGAATTGATGTGTGCTTTGTTGGAACTCTGGTGACCTCCACATGTAATCCCTGTCTGTTTAAAGAAGAACTAAAGTGAGAGTTTCCCCTCTAAAGACAAAAAACGTTACCTTATCCTCTCTGCACCAAGTGTATTGTATTGACTTTGTTGCTCTGCAGCGAATTTTATCAGAATTTGTAGTGATATGACCTATTTAACCATTCTAAGTGTTACACAAAACTTAGGTGTTTTCTTTGAGATATTTCTGATATAAATGTGACATTGCATCATCGTTAGTGTTCTCTGTAGTTTCACGGCTGGCCGTGCGCGGCTATATGGTGGTGGTATTTGGCATATATTTGATATCGGCATAGTTTATGGCCGAGACTTTCAGTGTTTAGGGGAGAGTGGGGTGAGTTGTGCCAGTTTTTACTCAAAGTGACTTTAAAGTGAGGCCATGGCAGTAATGCCTTCAACTTAAGGATGTACATATATTTCAGGATGTGGTGCATCCCTGAGAACAATAACTTTGGATCTGAAATAAATTGTTTCAGAAATATAGCTCTTGGAAAAAAAGTGGTCTCATGGCACAACTTGCCCCTGGTGCGGGGGAAGTTGTGCCTTTGGGGGAATACATTGGGGGTAAATTGTGCCAGTGATTTCTGAAGTAAAACATAACATTTTAATGTTATGAACCATAATGCTATATGAAAGCAAGATAAATTCAATACAAAATGACTAATTTAAGGTTTATTTAGATATTGTCACCCTGGAATACCATAGCATGCGTTTTTCCTACTATGGTCAATTGCATAGGGATTTTGTGTTGAACATAACTCTGGATCACAGTGTCATAGAGACAAGGGGGCGGGCTCATTTTACTCAGACGACCAATCAGTCTCTCAGGATCATTGTGAAGCTATCAAGCTACGCCCTAGCAACCATTTAGAGCACCATAGCAACACAATATATGATATTTGTGAATCATTTCAGGCAAAAAGGCTTTGGCAATAGATGCCTGTTGACATAGCGCTGTCTGTCAATTATGTAACATATAAGAATAAAGTGACTAGGCTAATTTCTAAACATCCTATTGTGACATAGGCCACTTAAAAACTGAATAAAACTTCTCTTTAATAACATAGTGCAAACTCAAAATTGAAATCAGTGTTAGCTAAATTAAACAAATAGCAGGCAGGCCTAAGTCAAACAATGATGAGGCATGCCCATCTCCTCACTTCTCAAGATTATCCCCTGTGAGTATGTAGGTCTAGGTGGTCTGGATCTGGCACAACTTAACCCAGGCCCTTTGGCACAAATCACCCCGGACCCACAAGTTTGAAAAACTAGCATGATCCAGCAGTTAAGAGCTAACATCATGCTAACTGTATAGACTCATTGTGTAGCCTACTAAAGCACTAAAACATGTGTGAAATGTTTTCAAACTTGTCTATAATTTTTCAGACACTACAATCAAAAAACCTTAATCATAGAAATTTTACTTTGAAAGGGAAAAAACAGTTTTTTGCACTAAAATATGCTTAACTCTCATGCCATGTGTCTCCCTTCTTTGGAGGACGAGTAAAAGTGATTGCTTTTCAAAATGATGTGGTCATATGACCAATTTCTTCTACGGTTTTCCAGAAACAAGGGTGGAACTACTTCCCCCCTGGCACAAATCACCCCACTCTCCCCTATGCCAAATTAGTCGAAGTCCTCTTGATGAATATGGATACAGTGCCTTGCGAAAGTATTTGGCCCCCTTGAACTTTTCGACCTTTTGCCACATTTCAGGCTACAAACATAAAGATATAAAACTGTAATTTTTTGTGAAGAATCAACAACAAGTGGGACACAATCATGAAGTGGAACGAAATTTATTGGATATTTCAAACTTTTTTAACAAATAAAAAACTGAAAAATTGGGCGTGCAAAATTATTCGGCCCCTTTACTTTCAGTGCAGCAAACTCTCTCCAGAAGTTCAGTGAGGATCTCTGAATGATCCAATGTTGACCTAAATGACTAATGATGATAAATAGAATCCACCTGTGTGTAATCAAGTCTCTGTATAAATGCACCTGCTCTGTGATAGTCTCAGAGGTCCGTTTAAAGCACAGAGAGCATCATGAAGAACAAGGAACACACCAGGCAGGTCCGAGATACTGTTGTGGAGAAGTTTAAAGCCGGATTTGGATACAGAAAGATTTCCCAAGCTTTATACATCCCAAGGAGCACTGTGCAAGCGATAATATTGAAATGGAAGGAGTATCAGACCACTGCAAATCTACCAAGACCCGGCCGTCCCTCTAAACTTTCAGCTCATACAAGGAGAAGACTGATCAGAGATGCAGCCAAGAGGCCCATGATCACTCTGGATGAACTGCAGAGATCTACAGCTGAGGTGGGAGACTCTGTCCATAGGACAACAATCAGTCGTATACTGCACAAATCTGGCCTTTATGGAAGAGTGGCAAGAAGAAAGCCATTTCTTAAAGATATCCATAAAAAGTGTCGTTTAAAGTTTGCCACAAGCCACCTGGGAGACACACCAAACATGTGGAAGAAGGTGCTCTGGTCAGATGAAACCAAAATCGAACTTTTTGGCAACAATGCAAAACGTTATGTTTGGCGTAAAAGCAACACAGCTCATCACCCTGAACACACCATCCCCACTGTCAAACATGGTGGTGGCAGCATCATGGTTTGGGCCTGCTTTTCTTCAGCAGGGACAGGGAAGATGGTTAAAATTGATGGGAAGATGGATGGAGCCAAATACAGGACCATTCTGGAAGAAAACCTGATGGAGTCTGCAAAAGACCTGAGACTGGGACGGAGATTTGTCTTCCAACAAGACAATGATCCAAAACATAAAGCAAAATCTACAATGGAATGGTTCACAAATAAACATATCCAGGTGTTAGAATGGCCAAGTCAAAGTCCAGACCTGAATCCAATCGAGAATCTGTGGAAAGAACTGAAAACTGCTGTTCACAAACGCTCTCCATCCAACCTCACTGAGCTCGAGCTGTTTTGCAAGGAGGAATGGGCAAAAATTTCAGTCTCTCGATGTGCAAAACTGATAGAGACATTGTCACGGTTGTTGAATGCATTGTTTCCTTTTCGTCTCGTGTCTGTGTTTGTTTATGTGTGAGTGGGCGTTGTCCCGCTCACGTGTCTGTCAGCGCTCCAGCTGATAATCATTATCATCACCATCACTGTTCACAGCTGCAATTCATTCCCGTTCCCTTCATATACTCACACCATTCTCTGTTCCAGTGTCGGATTGTTTGTTTGAGGTCCCGTGGAGTTGCCGTCTCAGTGTTCGTCTTGCCGTGTCTTCCTGCCGTTCGTGTTTTCCGTCACTGAGTTTTCACCGCACTCCAGCACCGGGAATTGGACTCTCACTTCACCGCACCAGCGCACCACAGACCATCTAGTCCCTGCACGAGCCTGAGTCGCCGCCCACCAGAGAATCTGTGACTGTGTTTGCTTCATCTGAGTTTAATAAACAAAGTAACCTGCACTTGCTTCCAGTCTTGTTTCTACCATGACAGAACAATCCGACCCGACCATGGAAGCAGCAGGTGGCGCCGCGGCAACAATGGAGGACTTTGTTCGCGCAAGTATTCAGAGGATGGATGCACAGGACCGTCAACAAGGGGAAGCGGCGCGCGCGATTCAGGCTCTCGTCACGCAGGTGTCCGAGCTGACCCAGCGATTTCAACAGCTGCAACCTCCCGCTGCGCCAGCCGCACCGCCCGTCCCCCCCACACCACCGATGCCCGCCTCTCAGTCCGAGCCCCGCCTTCCGACTCCTGAGCCATACTCCGGTGAGCCTAACTTTTGCCGGCCGTTTTTGACTCGATGCGGTATGCATTTCGCACTCCAGCCCCGGACCTTCGAAAGAGAGGAGACTTAAGTGGCGTTTGTATTAACCTTACTGACCGGGAAAGCGGCACTGTGGGGGACGGCGGTGTGGGAAAACCAAGAGCCATGCTGTTCCTCGTTCCAGGACCTCTCTACAGAGATGAGACGGGTCTTCGACCGCGCGGTCGCGGGAAGAGAGGCTGCCAGGGTCTTGTCAGAATTACGCCAGGGGGAGCGTTCGGTTTCTGACTATGCCATCGAGTTCAAGACCCTGGCGGCCGAGTGTCGCTGGAACGAGGAAGCGCAGTGGGATAGGTTCCTGCATGGGCTGGCCGACCGCGTCCAGAGGGAGATCTACGCCCTGGACCTGCCCCCTTCACTGAACGGACTTATAGACCTGGCTCTGAGGGTGGACGCTCGACTAGCCCGGGTCGGACCACGCGCTCTACCCAGCCTGCCTCGTGGAGGGGTGGAACACCAGCGGTCCAGTGGCATGGACGCGGCCGGTCCCTCCGATCCCGAGCCCATGCAGGTGGGTCGAGCTCGGCTTTCCCGGGAGGAGAGGGAGAGGCGGAGGTCCCAAGGCCTTTGCTTGTACTGCGGGGGAGCAGGACATTTTGCAGTTAACTGTCCGGTAAAAGGTCAAGCCCGATAGTAAGCATGAGGCTACTATCGGGTGGGATCTCCGCCGAAAAGTCCTCATCTACATCCACCATCCTCCCGGTAAGACTTAGATGGTCTGTCCACGATCACCACTGCACCGCACTTGTGGACTCCGGGGCAGAAGGTAATTTTATGGATCGCACCTTTGCACTACAGTTTCAAGTCCCACTCAGAACACTTCCCCAAAGAATCACTGTACATGCACTCAATGGACAGTCACTACCAGCGATCTCCCAGACCACCGAGAACATCACGCTCATCACCTCAGGGAATCATGCAGAAATCATATCATTCTACATCATGGACTCCCATCACACCCCCATTGTCTTGGGCCACCCCTGGCTCAACCAACACAACCCCCGCATTGACTGGAAACGTAGAACTATATCAGCCTGGAGCACTGAATGTCATAGTTCGTGTCTTGTGTCTGCCTGTTCTGTTGTCTCTGTTTCTGTGTTGCAGGAGGAAGCAGTGGATTTATCAAACGTGCCCGCAGAGTACCGTGACCTGAGGGAAGTGTTCAGTAAGTCAAGGGCTGCTTCTCTCCCTCCGCACCGTCCCTACGACTGTGCTATAGATTTACTGCCAGGTAAGTCTCCGCCTAAAGGCAAGATTTATTCACTCTCGGTTCCGGAGAGGGAGGCTATGGAGAAATATATTTCTGATTCTCTAGCATCCGGGTTCATCCAACCTTCCTCATCTCCAGCGGGGGCGGGGTTCTTTTTTGTGGGGAAGAAGGACGGGTCGCTGCGACCTTGTATTGATTACCGGGGGTTGAACAACATCACGGTAAAGAATACTTATCCTTTGCCGTTGATGTCTTCAGCCTTCGAGAGGTTGCAGGGAGTGTCCATCTTCACAAAACTGGACTTACGTAATGCTTATCATTTGGTCCGTATCAGGAAGGGGGATGAATGGAAGACTGCTTTCAACACCCCTAGGGGGCACTTTGAATACTTGGTCATGCCTTTCGGTTTGTCCAACAGTCCCGCAGTCTTCCAAGCACTCGTTAATGACGTGCTGCGAGACATGATCGATCAGTTTATTTATGTTTACCTGGATGACATTCTGATTTTTTCCTCGTCTCTCCAGGAACACGTGCAGCACGTCCGACGAGTACTCCAAAGGTTGCTAGAGAATGGGCTTTTTGTCAAGGCGGAGAAATGCGCTTTTCATGCACAGTCGGTCCCTTTCTTAGGACACATCGTGTCGGCTGAGGGTATGCGTATGGATCCTGACAAAGTTAAGGCTGTGGTAGAGTGGCCAAACCCAGATTCCCGTAAGGCCCTACAGAGGTTTCTGGGGTTCGCCAACTTCTACCGGCGTTTTATTCGCAACTTTAGCCAACTAGCCGCACCTCTGACTGCCTTGACCTCCCCCAGAACTGCGTTCAGGTGGTCGGAAGCAGCCGAGACTGCTTTTTCCAACCTCAAGAGCCGCTTCGTTTCGGCTCCCATCTTAATCGCCCCTGATCCGTCACGCCAGTTTGTGGTGGAGGTCGACGCATCAGAGGTGGGGGTAGGCGCAGTTCTTTCACAACGCTCTCCTTCAGACGACAAGATGCATCCATGCGCGTTTTTATCTCATCGCTTATCACCCGCTGAACGAAATTACGACATTGGCAACAGGGAGTTGTTGGCGGTCAAGTTAGCCTTGGAAGAGTGGCGCCACTGGTTAGAAGGGTCTGGGGTACCCTTTATCGTCTGGACCGATCATAAAAATCTGGAATACATTAGATCCGCCAAAAGGTTGAACTCTAGGCAGGCTCGGTGGGCACTTTTTTTCGGCCGTTTTGATTTTACCCTCTCATATCGTCCGGGTTCCAAAAACGTCAAACCCGATTCTTTGTCGCGTATTTTTGATCGATCCGAACACGCACCTACTCCCGAGCGTATTTTTTCAGAGACCCTAATTATCTCTACGCTCACATGGGAGGTCGAATTGAGAGTCAAGAAGGCTCTAGAAGGGGTAACGCCTCCGATCCGGTGCCCACCGAACCGCTTATTTGTGCCGGAGGAACTACGTCCAGACGTTATTCGGTGGGGTCATTGTTCTAGTCTAGCCTGTCATCCAGGAGTTAGTCGCACCCTCTATTTGGTCAAACAACGATTCTGGTGGCCGCTTATGGCTCGCGATGTTCACAATTTTGTTTTGGCTTGCTCAGTTTGCGCCATTGGCAAGTCGTCCAATCGACCCCCAGATGGGTTACTCCAACCGCTGTCGGTGCCTTCGAGACCCTGGTCCCATATCGCACTAGATTTTGTTACCGCCCTCCCACCCTCCCAGGGTAACACGGTAGTTTTAACCGTGGTGGACCGATTCTCGAAGGCAGCCCACTTTGTTCCCTTGCCCAAATTACCCTCAGCCAAGGAGACAGCGGTTGCAGTCGTTAATCACGTCTTTCGGTTACATGGCCTCCCGACAGACGTGGTGTCCGACAGGGGTCCCCAATTTGTGTCCAAATTTTGGCGAGAGTTTTGTAAGTTGCTGGGGGCGACGGTCAGCCTGTCTTCCGGGTTTCACCCCCAGAGCAATGGTCAAACTGAGAGAGCCAACCAAGACTTGGAGAGAACCTTGCGATGTACGGCTGCCAGGAATCCTTCCTCCTGGAGTCAACAACTGCCTATGGTGGAGTACGCCCACAATTCGTTGCCAGTGTCAGCTACGGGCCTATCTCCTTTTGAGTGTAGTATAGGATACCAGCCACCGGTTTTTCCTAGTCTGGAATCCGAAGTCGCGGTCCCCTCCGCTCACGCCTTCGTCCAGAGGTGTCACCACACATGGACGAGAGCCCGTGAGACTCTCCTCCGTGTGCGGGCGCGCACCAAGGCCAAAGCCGATCGCCACCGGTCTAGGCCTCCCGTATACGTCGTCGGTTCCAAAGTGTGGCTTTCTACCAAGAACATTCCGCTCCGCTCCGTATCTAATAAATTGGCTCCTAAATTCATTGGCCCGTTTTCTGTCACCAAGATTGTTAGTCCGGTGGCAGTCCGTCTCAACCTCCCTCCAGTGTACAGGAGAATTCATCCGGTATTCCACGTGTCCAAAATTAAGCCCGTTTTTTTTTCCCGTATTAATCCGCCTGCCCCGGTTCCCCCACCGCCGCGCCTCGTAGATGGGGAACCATCCTATTCGGTCCGTCGCATTCTGGACTCTAGGCGGAGGGGACGCGGATTCCAGTACCTGGTGGACTGGGAAGGTTACGGTCCGGAGGAGAGAAGTTGGGTTCCGGCTCGTGACATCCTGGATCACTCTCTTATCGATGATTACAATCGACAGGTAAGGGAGTCTGGGAACGCCAGGAGGCGTTCCTAGAGGAGGGGGTACTGTCACGGTTGTTGAATGCATTGTTTCCTTTTCGTCTCGTGTCTGTGTTTGTTTATGTGTGAGTGGGCGTTGTCCCGCTCACGTGTCTGTCAGTGCTCCAGCTGATAATCATTATCATCACCATCACTGTTCACAGCTGCAATTCATTCCCGTTCCCTTCATATACTCACACCATTCTCTGTTCCAGTGTCGGATTGTTTGTTTGAGGTCCCGTGGAGTTGCCGTCTCAGTGTTCGTCCTGCCGTGTCTTCCTGCCGTTCGTGTTTTCCGTCACTGAGTTTTCACCGCACTCCAGCACCGGGAATTGGACTCTCACTTCACCGCACCAGCGCACCACAGACCATCTAGTCCCTGCACGAGCCTGAGTCGCCGCCCACCAGAGAATCTGTGACTGTGTTTGATTCATCTGAGTTTAATAAACAAAGTAACCTGCACTTGCTTCCAGTCTTGTTTCTACCATGACAGACATACCCCAAGCGACTTACAGCTGTAATCACAGCAAAAGGTGGCACTACAAAGTATTAACTTAAGGGGGCCGAATAATTTTGCACGCCCAATTTTTCAGTTTTTTATTTGTTAAAAAAGTTTGAAATATCCAATAAATTTCATTCCACTTCATGATTGTGTCCCACTTGTTGTTGATTCTTCACAAAAAATTACAGTTTTATATCTTTATGTTTGAAGCCTGAAATGTGGCAAAAGGTCGAAAAGTTCAAGGGGGCCGAATACTTTCGCAAGGCACTGTATGTGTTGAGTTTACAGCATGAGAAATGTTGTGAGAAGAAATCTGAAACATTGCACCTGGCTCATACAGCTTGGCAAAACACAACATGTAGCTCCCTATAATTACAGATATTATGTGTATTATATTCACAAAAATGCAGAACTTAACCTTGAATGGACGTGGAAACATTAATTTGTGAATGATATTTTATGTTTGGAGAAATTGTATTTATTCAACTCTATATTTTTTAAGCCAATGACGAGTGGGAAAGTTTGGGGTGGGAAATCAAAAGAATATGCAATATATGTAATTGGTTGATAGAGTAATCACTGTCTTTGTTTGGTTCTGAAAAAAAAAACAGCATCACTCTTGTGTTCGTATTGTTAGCCTCACTGTAGAGCATTTCTGTGATGGACATATCTGTGCTAATTTAACTGTAAAGTGAATAAAGAATAGTTCATATGAGTTTTGGTTCATCTTCACAAATGGAAACAACATCAGTATAAATGTCATGTTTACATCGCTGTATTAGCTTCACAAATCAAATATCACTTATTTTATAATCACTGGTCATTGTGGAGCATTTGAAAGCACTGTTAATAGTGCAGTTTAGTAGTAGGCTACAATTTTTTTTATTTTGTTTGTAATGACAACCGTATAACGCAAGGGGGAGACATTTGTCTTTTCTGTTGCGTTAGTGTATATAAACAAATTACTTTTTTTTTTTTTTTTTAATAAGTCTGGTCTGCTCACCATAATTATATAATATAAAATATATAATAATAAAATAATTGTTTTCTATTTTAATACATTTAAAAATGTGATCTATTCCTGTTGTGGCAAAGCTGAATTTTCAGCATCATTACTCCAGGCTTCAGTGTCACATGATCCTTCAGAAATCATTCTAATATGCTGATCTGGTGCTCAAGAAACATTTATCATTAGTATTATTATTATTATCATTACTGAAAACAGTTTTTGATGCTTAACATTTTTGTGGAAACTATGATAAAATTCAAACATTTGTGGTAAGATTAAAAAAAGAGAAAAATTAATACTTTTATTCATCAATGATGCATTCAATTGATCAAAAGTAACAGTGAAGATATTTAAAGATTTTTATTTAATAAATGCTTTAATAAATGCAAATAAATGCTGTTCATTGAACTTTCTATTCATCAAAGATTTCTGATAAAGAGAAAATCTGTTTCCACAAAAATAATAAGCAACTGTTGTTTTCAACATTGATAATAAAAATAATAATAATTATGAATGTTCTTGAGCAGCAAATCAGCATATTACAATTATTTCTGAAGGATCATGTGACACTGAAGAATGGAGTATGATACTGAAAATTCAGCAGCAGTTATTTTTGACAAGCTTTTGACTGGTAATATCAATGTCTGAGTGTTAGCATGTATTTTTTTACAGGGAGTATTTTATAAAATAACTAAAATTGTTCTAAATGCTAAAACAGACACTGTTAATGAAGAAAAAAAAAACATGTGTACACTATCCGCATGACTACACTGAATCGTCTAAACTTAATACTGGCCTGTACATAACATCATTTTTTATCAATATGTTCCATAATATATATATATATATATATATATATATATTAATTCAGCTGTCTTCTTTTTCCAAACAGTTATATCCACCCTACTAGTTTAATGAATTAAAATAACCCCTTATCATTAACCCCGTTAACCGTTAAGCATTGATTCTCATAATTATATATTTAAAAAAAAAAAAAAATCAATATGTGGGGATAATTTAATGTAACTTGAAAATCAGTTAGCGCAAAAGGCTCATGTAAAATGTCTTTTAAAATGGTTTCTACGGTAACTCCATTTCAGGAAATGACATCAGCACCCTATTTTTGAAACTCATACAAAAGCAGTGTGAAAACCTGAAAGACAGCTTTACACAGGTGTATTTTTCACCAGATTAATTATGTTTTTATACATTTATATTGTCCTCCTCTTAAAGATGCCAGGTAAGTGACATTTATAAATAATAAAGCAATACAAAATTAAAAACTGATTTAAATGTATTGAATTCGGTTTTGTCAAAACAGCATTTCTAGGAATAAGTTTGGAGCCAGGTCCAAAGGCTTTGGCTAAAGCAGAGGGCAAAACCGTGTATCTGCCCTGCAAAGCGAACGGTCTGAGCTCTTCAGATTACATCCATTGGTACCAAATAAAAGACGGTGGAGCCCCATCGAGACTACTCTATATCACTAAAGATGGTGCTATGACTCGTGATACCAGCAATCCCCAAGCAAATGACTTCACTGTGGACAAAACAAAGCTTTATGATCTAAAACTGAGTGACACTAAGAAGAGTCACGCTGCCGTTTACTTCTGTGCCTACTGGGACACAAGCGACCACAGTGAGAACATTTACTCACATCCTGTACATGAACTACTGGTAAATGTAATTAATGAATACAATATTTATATACTGTTTAAGTTCTTAATTTGAATTGAGCTTTATAGGATGACTGGATGTTGGTACAGTATTTTGATCTGTTTATCTCTTTATTGCCCTGCTGTTCATGGATACATTATGTATGTATGTATGTATAAAGTTATTTTACACACTATATTATTATGATTTTAGAATATGTCATGCGTATCTCATATTTGTTATATGTTGTGAAGATATAAATAAGTATTTATCATTGTCACATAAGTAGAATTATTATACAATTATGTTTCATATTTATGGGCATTTACAGGTTTGTAATTTTCAGTTGCTCAAAAATAACACTTGTCCTAAATTCACCAGTGTGCCGACTTAACGTTCTTTTCACATGTATTTCAATTCATTTCTGTATCAAATAATTTGAAAGGCACTGCAGAAGTTAAAGAAGCTGACAGACATAACAAATATACTGGATTAACCAAACTTGAACAAATGCATGAATATATAATACAGTACAGGCTATAATATAAAATAGATTTAACCATTTATTTTACAAATAAAAGCACAGAAAAGAGTGACTCTTTTTTTCTTTCTCTCAAATGTATCTCTGTGACCAATTTGTAATAGCACTTTTTAAACATTGAGAATTTCACAACCAATTAATTCCGAATTATATCCTCCTGGGAACCCGGGGAAAAAAAGTATTTTATATTTGGTATTTTTTCATGTCATTACATTGTTTAGAGCATAAGAAACAAATGAGGGGAAAAACATTTTTGACAAAAGATATTTTATTCATGTTATGCTATGTCCACAAAAAAAAAAAAAAAAAAAAAAAAAAAAAGAACATGAAATGCATGTATAGGCAAAAACAATGGGATTTTTTTTTTCATTCACCAATTAATTTTTAGGTTTCAGGTTTTTTTTAAACAAACTTTGTATAAAGATGATTCTCAACTATGTCATGAAAGATTTATAGAAATTATTTGATAAACCATTTTACTTTATATGCAATATGTGTGTAAATTACCATAGTCCCATTCAATACAATGTAGCCTATCTATAAAATGTATCTAATTAGCATATTATGAAAATGTGTTTTTGGGGCAACATGTAATGAAAACAATTTAATAATGGTAGTAATATTTGGCAAAATTTTCAAAATAATATCTAATATTTCATAGGAATAATGATCTATATATATTTTTTCCTATTCACTTGCTATGTCTCCCAAAATACAACATTATTTAAGTCCTGGGCCGGTTGCATAAAATTATTAGACTAGTCTTACAAGTTAGTCATCTAACTTTTTTCTTTAAGTCTTGCCATATCTTTTTTAAGTCAGTTACATGAAAAAGTAGACTGGTCTAATTTGAGTCTGAAGTGTAAGAGTGATTAGCCCTAACTAACTGCTAGTTGGTCAGACTAGTTCTCCTCAGTCTTAACTTGGCAGTTTATGCAACTGGCCGCTGGTGTCCACAGAGGTCATGTATGAAATCAATGCCCTGTAGAAAGTCATATTTTGATCAGAAACCCCATAATATTTTCCTGAGATGTTGATTTATGACAAACAATTTGAAAAGTAGTCTGATTTAAATTATAATAATTATCATATTTCCATAAGAGTGCTAAATGTGATCACTAAATTAATGTCAGTCATTGTGAAACCTCCAAACATTTGGTATCTCTGAGAATCCCTGAATACATGACATCCAAACTGTGACATGCATGCTGTCAAAGAAATTCACTCAAATATAATGTCCACTATAGAGGACAAAGTCTATTCCTGGGTCCCATACTGTCATCATCATAGTGCCATTACAGAATGTTTTTAAACATCTTGTCTGCCAACACAGCCAACCTGGGAAACATCTTCACCTGTTCACCATCTATTTAAATCCATAAGCCACCTTATAGCAAAACCGAGTACCACTGAGGAAGAGCCGCTCATCTGCTGTGGAGGAAGTTTTAATAAACCAGGGTTAAATTACATGACACTGCCTATAACCCATGAGTGGTTTAGCTTGTGTAAGAAACCTTCTTGCGATAGTGATGATGATGATGAGATATTCGTAAAGAGGAAACCACAAGGCCATTATCATTAGCCTACCTTCTGATTGGCAGATGTAGTTCATAATTCTTCAAACTCGTGGATGACAGATGTAGACATGGCAGTGTCTGGAATGATAACATTTGGGTTGTTAATAGTCTTAATAGGTGAGATTTTAGTAGCCTGGAATAATTATTAACATTTCTCAGTTATGATTATTCAGTGATTTTCTACTTTTAAAACGGAATTTCCGTCAGTAATTTTGTTGCAATATTTTGAGGTTCGTCTCGCACAGGCTTAATTTGACAGCTAACATTTAAACACAATGTTTTAAACAAAACACTATTTTTGTTTGTAGGCTACGTGCCTTTATGATAGGTAAATATGTAATAAATAATGACAATACTAATGTTTTATCGATAAAATGTCCAATAGGCCTACGGATTATAACAGAAAACACCGAGCTTTAATTTTACTGCGTTCTGACTAACTCGTAGTTGATTGACGTTTAAAAAGCCATTGAAGCCTATCTAGCTATGATCAAATACAAATGCTTTAATTAGGATTTCAGATACACTCAACGCTTTTTAATTTTCTGGTTTTAGACTGTTTAAATGGACAAAATGCCCCTACGCATCCTGTTGCTGTGACCTTTAAGGCAAAGGAAAGATCTGCTGTAATCACATGCGATGTGGGTTCATCGACGCTTCAATCCAGCGTTCTCCACTGGTACAGAGCTCAACCAGGAGGAGCTTTCCAACGATTAATGTATTTCGAAGCAGGATCGACAAAAGCTACAAACGATCAGGATACCCCCCGTAGATTTGCTGGAACGGTGAAAAGTCCGAAAGTGTCACTAACTATCTCGAAAGTGCAGTTGGACGATGCAGGATCATATTACTGCGCGCTCTGGACTGGAGATAACACAGTGCTGACTGTAAGAGGAAATCGTTACAAAAACCTGCTTTCATAATCAATGCGGTTTTACTAGGAACAACAGTAGAAGAAGGGGGATACATTCAGAATATATTAATTGGGACTTTGCTTTTTTGCTGTCAATATTACATTAAAAAAACTGAAATGTTCAAAAAGTGTATATCTGAACCCTAAAAACTACTGTAGCCTACCGTACACACACTGTTAACACTAGGCTACAATAAAACTGTTTCTTCAACTTTAGGCTTGTCATCTTTATAGCCTACCCCATTGGTTGATTTTTATTAAAATGAAACCTTTTTGTTATATGAATATGAATATGAAAGGTAACATTTAAAATGACTTGCAAACGTTTTATCATGTATTGATGTTTACTTTTCTAAAACGTAGCCTAGGCCCATGATTTTCATTTTATTTTACATTTGTCTTAAATTCAGATATCAATCTTGATTTAATTTAAAACATTTCACATTTACGTTTAATATAACACTGGGGATTATAAAAATCTTAGTTAAACAATCATTTGACCATTTTTGTGTGAAATTCGTTTTTAAATACATTATGAATATCTATACATTCAAAATACAACTGTCCCACAGCTTTGGCATCACTTCCTCCACAATCAAACATTTTGCCTATAATAAAGTTCTATCAAAAATGAATGGCTTGGATACAAATGAGACATGAGTGTCAATGAAGAGCATGTTTGAAAATAAATATGAGACATGGTGTGTGAAGAACATAAATACATGGTAAAGCACTTGATTGAACTGAATATTTTTATTCCAATCAAGTTCCAAACGATTAGTTGTATTAAAAGGCAAATACAGTTAATCTTAGCCAGATAAATGGGTCAGCCATTTTAGTCAAGATTTAAAAAAATACAAAAAATAAATAAATAAATAAACAAATTAATTCCTCTCAGAATACTGAATACATCATTTTAAATGTGATGGAAATAATACTGGAATGAAAGTACTCATGATTTTCAGAAAACATGACAGCTGAAGGCCTTTCCTTATAATACCCTGTTTGTCCAATACAGTTATGCATATTGTTTAAAACAGTAAATTATTGTTTGAGCCTAAATACCTTCCATCAAATGAGAAAACACTGCACACCGCTAATATTCAAAATTTGTACATTATTTTAAAGTGTATGTTTTGAAAAATAATGTGTAAAACGTGTGAAAATAGGTAATAGAAGTTACTGAAGTTTAGATCAACTTCAGGGCCTTAATTTTAAAATGTGATGACCAAAACTTGATGACTGAAATGAAATAGGAAAGAAATGTCATGTGCTGAAAACAATCAGGAAATGACATCAGCAAACTGTATTTGAATGGCATACAAGGCTGGGTACAATACTAAAAAAAAGAGCATTACTCTCCAAACGTCAAACTAGATGAATGATGTTTGCATACATTTATCTGGTCCTTCTCTCAGAGATCCCAGGTAGGTGCCATTTAAAAGTAAGCCTTTAATTTGTGAAAGGTTTTCTGACATTTGTTTTGTTCAATCGAAGCAGATGTTCTGGGAGTGACTTTGGAACAAGGTCAACCAACGTTGATCAAAGCAGTGGGCAAAACTTCATATCTCCCCTGCAAAGTGACCGATTTACAATCTTGGAATTACATCCATTGGTACCAAAAGAGAGAGGGTGAAGCCCCATCAAGACTACTCTATATCAATGCAGGCGGTAGCTTTACTCATGATACCAGCAATCCCCAAGCAAATGACTTCACTGTGGACAGAACACAGCTCTTTAATCTAAAACTGAGCAACACAAAGCCGATTCATGCAGCAGTTTACTACTGCGCCTATTGGGACACAAGCGACCACAGTGAGAACATTTACTCACATACTGTACATGAACTCATGGATATTATCATTAGATAGTATTCATTAGATTTGAGACGTTTGAATAGAAATATGAGCTAATGTTTCATGTGTATATGAACCCAAATTTCACCCTCCACTATTAAATGTCCCTGAAGTTCAATGCAACCGGTGTGATTTATTTTTCTTTCTTCAAGCCCTTTCAAATATTTTCCTATATTTTTAATATTTGTATACAGTTGTTTGTTTGAGATGCGGGTCTTCAACAGTGGATGGTGCTATTGAGCTGCAAAAGAGGATTGTTTTCAGCTTTAAGGCTCTGTGAAAGTTACTAAATTACTTCTAACAAATTGCATTTTACTAAATTACTTCTGATAAATTGAAGAGAATCCCGATGAAATATCTAATTTATCAATCAAATGAGGTAGAAATGTATCAGCTTTTGAAATATTTTATTCTGATTGCTGTACAACTACAAATCACATCCCATTTTGTCAGAGCTCCACCTCAGGAAATGACGTCACTGAACAATTTTCTGCATGGATTTTTTTGCAAAATAGTGTAAAGAAGTGTTCAGGGAACTTTATGAACCATATATCGCCTGACATAACCAAATGAACGATGCTCATAAACGTGTGCACTGTTGTTCTCATAATGATCCATGGTAAGCAAACTTTAAAAGGGGGTTAAATAGGTAATTGGTCAAATAAAATAGGTCAATATGATAATAAAACATAAATATGAAAACTTGTTTTAAAAAATGTATTTTCATTTTATTTCATCGCAGGTGTGGAAGGTTTGAGTTTAAATCAAAATCAGAAGTTTTTGGTGAAGCTAAAGGGTAAAACTGTGTCCTTCAGATGTGAGGTAACCGGCTTGAGCACTGGTAATTTTGTCCACTGGTACCATAAGAAAGATGGTGAAACGTTTAAAAGACTACTCTACATCAGCGCATCTGGGACTGCTACAACTGAAGCAAAATACTTTGTTTCTGAAAAAATTGGAGATTCATATGGCATAAAACTCAAAGAAACAAAGGAGGAACATTCTGGCATGTATTACTGTGCATGCTGGGATGGCAGCCACAGTGAGAGAAAGCTTTGACATCCTTGACATAAACCATGAGAAACTGTTATTCCACAACATGAACAATGTCAAAATCTAACAGTTACAAACCACTTTTACTACAGTATTGAATCATCTGACAGATACTGTTTGAGGAGAACCACAAAATAGTGCGGTTTGGTGTAGCAAATGTGCTTGCAGATAAAAACAACAGCACAGAGGATGATAGTTATTTAATGTAGTGGAAACAACATGAGCTGGCCTTCTCAGTGTTAACATAGTAAGAGATGCAGTACAAATTCATTGAACGTCAACACATTAAACACAATAACATATGGGCCACTGATACGCAGTAATGTCAGCAGTGCAGTCAGTATTTTTTGAAGACTTTGATTATTTTATTGCTTTGACTGGGTTTTAAGAAAAAAGACAAAGAAGTATATGGAAATAAATGAGCAAAAAAATCCCCCTAAGACTAAAGTGTATAGTGGAGAAAGAAGGAGAAACCTCGAAGAGGATCCTGTATGCTGACAAAAATGACAAATCTGCAAGAAATTATGTTGGTTCTGAGTCCAGAAAATCATAAAATAAATAATTTTGCTTTGAAAATCACAAAGCTGAAAAAGAGCATTCAGCGATGTCTTACTGTGCTTGCTGGAGCTCAGACAGAACAGTGAGTATAAAAACTGAAGCCCTGCACAAAAAAAAAAACACAACCCTTTCTCCAAAGTTGATATAAAAACTATCATGACAATCAAAGAATTTGCTTCTAAAGAACGCTCCAGTTACTAACACAACCTCTGTTCCCTGAGATAACGGGAACGAGCATTCCGTACGAGCATTCCGACTGCAGCTGTATATAGCACAGCAAGGGTACGTAATGCTCGTTCACGTTATCTCAGGGAACCGAGGTCATGTTAGTAACTGGAGTGTTCCCTTTCGAAACGGTCTCTCACATTGTGTGAAACACGCTTTGGAGAACGATATATCATAGCGCCAGGCTATAAGCGTAGAACAGAAGCTGTCCTATGAGCTCGTGGCTAGGCAACATAGGCTAACTTAGTGAGGCCAAGGCTACGGGGCTGGAGCCTCAGCAAATACAGTCCGGACCACTTTTTAGGGGTGCAGGACAATCAAGCGGACAAGATCCATGCCTGGAGGGCAGGGACGTCCAAGTAAAAACCTAGTGAAGGAAGACGGCGAAGACCAGCCAGCTGCCGCTCAAAAATCTCCAATGGAGACTCTGCTGGACCAAGCCCAGGAGGAGGCCATTCCCCTAGCGGAGTGGGCCCTCACTCCAATGGGGCATTCAAAGCCCACTGAAGCATAAGCCAGGGCTATAGCATCAACTATCCAGCGGAATAATCTGCTTCGTAACTAGAAGCCCTTTAGAGCAGCCTCGAGGCACACAAAGAGCTGTGCTCTGAGCAGAGCTCTGATTGCCGATACTGGCTAGAGCGCTCTACATAAGTTCTGAGGGTAAGCCACCCCATCGAACGCAAATCTCAAGAACGGTCTGTGATGAGGGGCTATCTGGACGTGAAAGTAAGCATCTTTCAGATCCACTGATAAGAACCAGTCCCCTGGGCAAATTTGCACGAGGATCTGCTCCAAAGTCAACATTCTGAATGGCCGCTTCATTAATGTGCAATTCTCCTGAGGTTGAGGATGGGCCAGAGCCCACCATCTTTTTGGTGGGACCGGCTAGGCGGCACCCTTCACCAGCAGACACTGCACTTTGGAGTGAAGAACATTAGCATCGTTGTCCTAAACCAAAGTTTAAACCACACCCCTGAAACAGGGGGCCCTGCTAGTGAATTGAAGTGAGTCTCATTTTATAGTTTGCATAACCCAGCCTGACACGCCCGGGATGACTTCCCACGCCTGAAGTCGGGCGGCAAGGGGCCTGAGTTTTTCAGGCAGCAGTTCGCTGCATGAGGGCTAGGAACTGATGGCCACAGAAGAACTCGCCTGCTTCAGTAGGAAGTGGTGCATAGCCTGCGACACCTTCCATGCCGCTGTGAAAAGCTCAGCAAAGCCATTCAGAACCGAATAAGCCAAAGGGAAAGACAGGGGAGTCAGGGCTGTCTTGTCGGCGTCCTTGATCTCCAAGATTAATCATAGGTGGGGCTTTGACTACCACTAAACAGACCATCATACAGGCCATCAAATAAATCTGGAAGGCACTGCAGAAGTTAAAGAAGCTGACAGACATAACAAATAAACTGGATTAACCAAACTAGTCTTGAACAAATGCATGAATATAATATAGTACAGGATTTAATATAAAATAGATTTAACCATTTATTTTACAAATTAAAGCACAAAAAAGAGTGACTCTTTTTTTCTCTCAATTTTATCTTTGTGACCAATTTGCAATAGTACTTTTTAAACTACACTGTGAATTTCACAACCCATTCCGAATTATATCATAGTGTCAGTACCGGATGTTTTTTAAACTAAATTTTTGCCTACTCAAAGCATCTTGCCAACACAGCCAACCTGGGAAACATCTTCACCTGTTCACCATCTATTTAAATCCATAAGCCACCTTATAGCAAAACCGAGTACCACTGAGGAAGAGCCGCTCATCTGCTCTGGAGGAAGTTTTAATAAACCAGGGTTAAATTACATGTTTAATACTGCCTAACCCATGAGTGGTTTAGCTTGTGTAAGAAACCTTCTTGCGATAGTGATGATGATGAGATATTCGTAAAGAGGAAACCACAAGGCCATTATCATTAGCCTACCTTCTGATTGGCAGATGTAGTTCATAATTCTTCAAACTCGTGGATGACAGATGTAGACATGGCAGTGTCTGGAATGATAACATTTGGGTTGTTAATAGTCTTAATAGGTAAAATTTTAGTTTTCTGTTATAATTAGCCTATTAACATTTCTCAGTTAAGATTATTCAGTGATTTTCAACTTTTAAAAATAAATTTTCGTCAGTAATTTTAGGTAGTCTACTTTGCCTACAAATAGGCTTGCAGGTCTATTCCTAAATAAGAGCTTTAGGATATTAGATACCTAATTGTTGTGTACACACTTTTACTTGTTTAGCACATTTTAATTGTTTCTCTTATGGTTTTAGATTGTTTAAATGGACAAAATATTCCTATGCATCCTGAGCCTGTGATCATTAAGGTAATTGGTAGAGTTACTAGAATCACATGCAATGTGGGTTCATCGACGCTTCAATCCGACGCTATCCACTGGTACAGAGCTCAACCAGGAGGAGCTTTCCAGCGATTAATATATTTCGAAGCAGGATCGACAACAGCCAAAATCGATCCGGCGATGGTCGGCAGTGGATTTGCTGGAACGGTGAACAATCAGCAAGTGACACTAACTATCTCGAAAGTGCAGTTGGACGATGCAGGATCATATTACTGCGCGCTCTGGACTGATAACACACAGTGCTGACTGTAAGAGGAAATCGTTACAAAAACCTGCTTTCATAATCAATGCGGTTTTACTAGGAACAACAGTAGAAGAAGGGGGAGACATTCAGAATATTTTAATTGGGACTTTGCTTTTTGTTGTCAATATTACATTAAAAACAACTGTAAATGTTCAAAAAGTGTATATCTGAACCCTAAAAGCTGTACTGTACACAGACTGTTAACACTAGGCTACAATAAAACTGTTTCTTCAACTTTAGGCTTGTCATTTTTATAGCCTACCCCATTGGTTGATTTTTATTAAAATGAAAATCATTTTCTTTTTGTTATATGAATAAGGTAACATCTAAAAATTACTTGCAAACGTTTTATCATGTCTTGATTTTTACTTTTCTAAGATGTAGCCTATAGGCCCATAGATTTTAATTTTTTTTTTTACATTTGTCTTAAACTCAGATCTCAGTCTTAAATTATTGTAAAAACATTTCACATTTACATTTATTATATCACTGGGGATTATAACAATCTTAGTTAAACAATCATTTGACCATGTTTGTTTGAAATTCGTTTTTAAATACATTATGAATATCTATACATTCAAAATACAACTGTCCCACAGCTTTGGCATCACTTCCTCCACAATCAAACATTTTGCCTATAATAAAGTTAGAGACAAAAGAGTCAATGAAGAACATGTTTTAAAATAAATATGAGACATGGTGTGTGAAGAACATAAATACATGGTAAAGCACTTGATTGAACAGAATATTTTTTATTCAAATTCCAAACGATTAGTTTTATTAAAAGGCAAATACAATTAATCTTAGCCAGACAAATGGGTCAGCCATTTTAGTCGTTTATTGAAATAAAGTAAAAAAAAATAATCATCTCAGAATGCTAAATAACCTACATCATTCTAAATGTGATGGAAATAATACTGGAATGAAAGAATTAATGATTTTCAGAAAACATGACCGGACTATGCTGTATTCCTTTCCTTATAATACCCTGTTTGTCCAATCCAGTTATGCATATTATTTAAAACAGTAAATTATTGTTTGAGCCTAAATACCTTCCATCAAATGAGAAAACACTGCACACCGCTAATATTAAAAATGTGTACATTATTTTATTTTAATTTAATTTTAATTTTATGTGTACATTATTTATTATTTTATGTTTTGAAAAATAATGTGTAAAATAGGTAATAGAAGTTACTCAAGTTTAGACCAACTTTAGGGCCTTCATTTTAAAATGACTAAAACTTGATGACTGAAATGAAATAGGAAAGAAATGTCATGTGCTGAAAACAATCAGGAAATGACATCAGCAAACTGTATTTGAATGGCATACAAGGCTGGGTACAACACTAAAAAAAAAGAGCATTACTCTCCAAACGTCAAACTAGATGAATGATGTTTGCATACATTTATCTGGTCCTTCTCTCAGAGATCCCAGGTAGGTGCCATTTAAAAGTAAGCCTTTAATTTGTGAAAGGTTTTATGACATTTGTTTTGTTCAATCGAAGCAGATGTTCTGGGAGTGACTTTGGAACAAGGTCAACCAACGTTGGTCAAAGCAGTGGGCAAAACTTCATATCTCCCCTGCAAAGTGACCGATTTACAATCTTGGAATTACATCCATTGGTACCAAAAGAGAGAGGGTGAAGCCCCATCAAGACTACTCTATATCAATGCAGGCGGTAGCTTTACTCATGATACCAGCAATCCCCAAGCAAATGACTTCACTGTGGACAGAACACAGCTCTTTAATCTAAAACTGAGCAACACAAAGCCGATTCATGCAGCAGTTTACTACTGCGCCTATTGGGACACAAGCGACCACAGTGAGAACATTTACTCACATACTGTACATGAACTCATGGATATTATCATTAGATAGTATTCATTAGATTTGAGACGTTTGAATAGAAATATGAGCTAATGTTTCATGTGTATATGAACCCAAATTTCACCCTCCACTATTAAAAGTCCCTGAAGTTCAATGCAACCGGTGTGATTTATTTTTCTTTCTTCAAGCCCTTTCAAATATTTTCCTATATTTTTAATATTTGTATACAGTTGTTTGTTTGAGATGCGGGTCTTCAACAGTGGATGGTGCTATTGAGCTGCAAAAGAGGATTGTTTTCAGCTTTAAGGCTCTGTGAAAGTTACTAAATTACTTCTAACAAATTGCATTTTACTAAATTACTTCTGATAAATTGAAGAGAATCCCGATGAAATATCTAATTTATCAATCAAATGAGGTAGAAATGTATCAGCTTTTGAAATATTTTATTCTGATTGCTGTACAACTACAAATCACATCCCGTTTTGTCAGAGCTCCACCTCAGGAAATGACGTCACTGAACAATTTTCTGCATGGATTTTTTTGCAAAATAGTGTAAAGAAGTGTTCAGGGAACTTTATGAACCATATATCGCCTGACATAACCAAATGAACGATGCTCATAAACGTGTGCACTGTTGTTCTCATAATGATCCATGGTAAGTAAACTTTAAAAGGGGGTTAAATAGGTAATTGGTCAAATAAAATAGGTTAATGATAAAACATAAATATGAAAACTTATTTAAAATAATTGATTTTCATTTTATTTCATCGCAGGTGTGGAAGGTTTGAGTTTAAATCAAAATCAGAAGTTTTTGGTGAAGCTAAAGGGTAAAACTGTGTCCTTCAGATGTGAGGTAACCGGCTTGGGCTCTGGTTTTGTCCACTGGTACCATAAGAAAGATGGTGAAACGTTTAAAAGACTACTCTACATCAGCGCATCTGGGACTGCTACAACTGAAGCAAAAGACTTTGTCTCTGAAAAAATTGGAGATTCATATGGCATAAAACTCAAAGAAACAAAGGAGGAACATTCTGGCATGTATTACTGTGCATGCTGGGATGGCAGCCACAGTGAGAGAAAGCTTTGACATCCTTGACATAAACCATGAGAAACTGTTATTCCACAACATGAACAATGTCAAAATCTAACAGTTACAAACCACTTTTACTACAGTATTGAATCATCTGACAGATACTGTTTGAGGAGAACCACAAAATAGTGCGGTTTGGTGTAGCAAATGTGCTTGCAGATAAAAACAACAGCACAGAGGATGATAGTTATTTAATGTAGTGGAATCAACACGTGCTGGCCTTCTCAGTGTTAAAATAGTAAGAGATGCAGTACAACAACTTCTAATTTCAAAGTGCAATCTATTGCAAAGGGAATTCATGAACAGCATGCAATTAATGCAGAGCTTCAACACATTAAACACAATAAATATGCAGTCAATATGTTTTAAAGGCTTTGATTATTTTATTGCTTTGATGATGGGTTTTAAGGAAAAAATATATAAATGAGAATTATTTCCCCCCTAGTGCCTTCTAGACTTTCAATAGGCAGAAATGTTCATTGTGTCGCAATTTTACTTTAGGATATGAACATAATGCAAGTCCAAGGACTTTAACCACACATTGAAATATAGCTACTACAACTACTACTTCTTGCTGTTTCTTTT
The DNA here is from genome assembly GCF_949319135.1 of Squalius cephalus. Classification (NCBI taxonomy): domain Eukaryota; kingdom Metazoa; phylum Chordata; class Actinopteri; order Cypriniformes; family Leuciscidae; genus Squalius; species Squalius cephalus. The sequence continues at coordinate 30,552,085 of NC_137128.1, read as the reverse complement.
GGTCCTGAGGCAATCCAAACAATATTAAGTTAACTGCAGATATTAGGCTGCTCCTAACATTCACTCTCAGAAACAAATTGCAAACATTTTACTTTAAAGGGTACAACAGCTTGTCACTGGGGCAGTACTCTTAAAAGGACAACTTTGTAGGTTAATAGTATTGCTGCTCTAAGGTACTAATATGCACCTTTAGGGGTAAAAAAAGATGTCCTTTAAGGGTACTACCCCAGTGACCCCTAAAGTTAAAATAAAAAAATAAAAAATTCTGAGAGTGCTCAAAAGTGGAGGAAATGAGGAAGTCCATCAATGAAATGCCGAAATCCTTGAAAAGGAACAAACTTTCTCTTGGGTTAAGCTCAGTATGGTGCATTTCACATCTGTAACCCAGATTAGCTATTAGTATTGCAACTTCCTGTTTGTTGCTCAATTCCTATGAATCACAGAGTAAAGACAGAATCAGACTGTCTCTGCTACTATGAATGCTCTTTTGATGCTTTCCTTTTTCCTGTTTTTTCAGTTCATGCAGAGGCGAGTCTTATTATTTGGCAATATAATTGATTCTGTATTATAAAACTAGTTTTTAAAGAAATAAATGTTAAATAATAATAATAACCATTATGATACATCTAACCAAATAGTCTGGTAGTTTGATTTGTGAGCTGATGCTTTTTACAGTGGATGGAGCCGGTGAGCTGCAACAGAAAATCTCACTGACCAAAGCAGAGGAAAAGTTAGCCATTATAGACTGACAGAATAAAACCTGAGAACATCCTGAAAAAAAAAAATCATATTTTTTTTTTGCTGACAAATTTACAGTAAATTAGCATCCTATCCTGCCTGTAGCATTTGAAAGAACAATCCCCAAGCAAATACATTTTTATACAAAACTACAAAAGCAATCATTACATTTGAATCACCTTATATGATCTATTAAACATTTTGTAATATCTTGATATATTCTGCAATGACTTGTTCATTGATATTTCACTGGTTTTGTCCATCCTTCTGACTGTCTTACAAATGAATTAGGTTGAATAGCTGTCAGCTGTTAAATTTAAGTACACAAGATAATACCAATTTAGGTTAACCAATTACCAAGCAATGCTTCATTTTGAAATATTAGCATCATAGACCCTTTATTCACATTATCTGTTATAATAAACAATATCATATGACACATCACTGTAGTGGAATTAAAGGCAAATGGGTGGATGAGGATGAGATGATGAAAATTAAAATACTTTTACAATTTAGTTCAAAACGCAAATTCCAACTTTTTCGAAATGTAATATGTTTTTGATGCTTTCATACATTTTTGAAAAACATCATTTTATCAACAACAACAACAAAAAAATGTATATATAGAATGATCCCAAAAATGTCACGTTATCTATCTAGTATCACAGAGGTGTACACAACTTTGCAAAAAATTGCAAACACATTTTTCAAGTTAAAATATCATATAGTTAAATCATGAATATATTTATGAATAGCCTTCATTTGACTTGAACTAACTGTGCCGTTTCATAAAAAGGGATAAACTTACTGACTTTAATCCAAAAAAGAAAGATTGTGAACCTGTATGAAAAACCTCAATTCAAACACATATTAGCATGAGGACAGGAAACTCAGAAACACTGCAACTTCCTGTTTTTTGCTCATAGAAATAAATTCCACCTTCGTCCCAGAGAAAAAAACAGAAGCTCTCTATCTTAAATCTGCCATCATGAGTCCTCAGCCGCAGTTATTCTGTTTGCTGTTTATTTTCCTTATATTTAAAGGTAAGTGTTTAATGTGTGGCCATATCATCTTTATATCACTGTTTGTAACCAGAAATACTTCTAAAACCAGAAAATATTTGCTATTGTTTTATCATTACATTATGTTCTATTCCACCTTTAAATATGAAAAAGTAGTTTGATTTGTGAGCTGTTTGCTTTTTACAGTGGATGGAGCCGGTGAGCTGAAACAGAAAATCTCACTGACCAAAGCAGAGGAAAAGTTAGCTATTTTAGACTGTCACTTCACTTCAGACTGCTGGAACTACATCCACTGGTATCAGCAGAAAGAGGGAGAAACATTGAAGAGGATCCTGTATGCTGGCATAAATGATGGATCCGCAAAAAATGATGCAGGTTTTGAGTCCATAAAATCAGAAAAGAAAACATCAAATCATTTTGCTTTGAAAATCACCAAGCTGAAAAAAGAGCATTCAGCGATGTATTACTGTGCTTGCTGGTCCCGGAGCTCAGGCGGCACAGTACACATAAATACTAAAGTCTTGCACAAAAACTCTGCAAGGTTTCCTGTCATGATCAGAGACCACAAACCTTTATCTTAATGTTTTATGAACATAACACCAAGGTCATGAGTTCAATTCCCAAGGAATTCATCAACTAATAAAATGTCTTGAATGCAATGTAAGTTGTGTCTGCCAAATGCATAAATAGAAATGTTTATATTTTATGCGCAATATTTTGTTTATTTCCTTAGCAGAAATAAAGTAAATAGATTCAGTTAACTTGTTCTTGAATGAGGGGCTCTGAGTTGTCACATCTGTACAATGATCCTCAGTACAAACGCATATTAGCATGAGGACAGGAAACTCAACAGCACTGCAGCCTCCCATTTACTATAATGCAGTTGAAATCAAAATGTAAGTGCTATAAGACTAAGAGTTACATGTGCAAATGATTACATACAAAAAGGTTAGAGAAATTGGGTTCTGCTTCTGATGCCGTTCTGTTCAGATGTGCATACAAACCTCCTCAAACGACTGGTGAACTTACTGGAAATGATTAACAGTTGTCTGGGCATTGAAAATATACATCCCCTGCTGGTGATACCGTGATAATACTTTGCATATATTACCAATCAGCGTATTGTAGAGGAAAGTCAAAGGTTTGAGGACAAGATGTTATGTATATGCTAATTTTAGTATATTAGTGTAATACTGAAGCACAGAGTTGAAGCTGTATAATCTGTTACATCTGAATCATGAACCACAAAACAAACTCAGATTAGCATGAGGGCCGGAAGCTAAATATCATAAACTTGTCATATGATCTCTCCTCATCACAGAGTAAAGACAGAAGCTCTCCAGACACTCCCTGCCATCATGCGTCTTCAAATGCAGCTATGTCTTTTGTTTCTCATTCAGCAGTTATGTAGAGGTAAGGTTTTTTTATTATTATTATTTGAAAACATACCATAATTGTGTATGTTATCACAAAAAGCAAACTTGATAACTCTCATTAACTTTACATTTATGTTGGCTAGCCCATTATATCTTACCTTGGGTAACAAATTGTCTTGATAACATTTATTTTTTATTTTTATTTTTTAGTTGATGCAAATGTGAAGTTGCAACAGAAAATCTCATCCACCAAATCTATGGACAAGACAGTTGTTATTGACTGTAATTTTCCTACAGACTGCTCAAGCTACATTCACTGGTATCAACTAAAAGAGGGACAAACCTTAAAAAGAATCCTGTATGCATCTATAACAGACGGAACCGTATACAATGATGCTGGTTTTGAATCGTTTAAAGTAGATAAGAAAAAAGAAAATCTGGCTCTGAAAATACCTGAACTAAAAAAAGAGCATTCAGCAATGTATTACTGTGCTTGTTGGGTCTCAGGCGGCACAGTAGTTATAAATACTGAAACCCTGTACAAAAACTCAGCAGGGTTCCTGATTTAATCTAAAACCACAAGCCACAAATTAGGCTATATAAAAACAATGCTAGTAACAAACAATGAATTTCTTTCAGCCCAAATAAATTTAATTCACTCCAAAGAGTGTTTGCGGATCCTCGGCAGTCGAGAAAAGAGGGAGAAGGTTTAAAGTTGGTTATGAATGAAATATAGGACAAATATGCTGTTGAACAGTAAGAAAGATCAGCTTTAGGATTCAAGGAATCAACAAGAACTCAGATAAGTGTTTACCGGGCTGTCGCTTGTATTGATTTTTACATAAATTCATTAGTATTAGCCTAAAATGTTGACTCAAAGTTTAGTTAGTGGGTGCCCAGGACAATAACCGCGTTGTCTGGCCAAAAGCTTGTTTAAAGTTGTTCAGCGTGAGTGGGTGGGTGACGACAGATGAGTCTTGTGTTTTGCAGGACTTGTAAATAAACCATTGCAGCCTCTACTGGTAAGAGTGTGACATGACACTGTACTGAACACTTGCTGGATCTGTTCACTACAGAAGTAAATTAAGTGTCTTAGCATTTTAATGATCAAACTAAAGATTGATATAGCTTTTTACTTTCTTGGTTAATATTTTAAAAGACTTCATGGATATTCTAAAACAATGTACACGAGGAAACTGCAGATTCTCTTCTGCACAAACTGCATCTTTTTGTTTAGGAATAAATGACTGTGGGAGACAGGAAAGTCTTCGGTTCGGGTACAAGACTATATGTGACAGGTAAGACAAAAATCACATAATTAAGGTCTGCCAAACTTATTTTAAGCATTTTAAAGTTCGTTGCATACAAATTATTTCTGTAATTCAGCTGGCAACAGAGAGTTCTTTAGAGATTCCAGCAATTCCATCTTGTGCTTGTTTACACAAAACAGGAGAATTTATGTTAAAGGGTTAACCCAAAAAGTGAAAATTCTGTCATCATTCTAAACCTGTATGACTTTCTTTCTTTGGAACACTTTCTGAAAAATTTGTCCGTTTTTTCCCCATACAGTTTAAGTAAAAGGGTTTTAGTGTATTTTTGTACCCCACTGACTTCTATTGCATGGACAAAAACTGTCAAAAAACTAAATAAAAATCTTCAAAATATCTTTTGTTTTGTGTTCTATAGAAGGATAAATTCATACAGGTTTGGAAGGGCTTGCGGGTGATGATAACATAATTTTCATTTTTGTGTGAACTAACCCTTTAAAATAGTGTAAACCATCAGAAAGAGTGAACAGTTGTCTTTTATTATACCACACACTAGAAGGTTTTGTATTATTCAGAAGTATTTGTAATAGACTTAATCTGGGTGGGCTGGATCAAAAGATTTGGAACTGGAACCCGGCTGATAGTAACTGGTAGGAAACTGTACGAATTTCGTCAAATCCATGGTTTTGTATTATTCAGAAGTATTTGTAATAGACCTAATCTGGGTGGGCTACTATATCAAAAGATTTGGAACTGGAACTCGGCTGATAGTAACTGGTAGGAAACTGTACGAATTTCGTCAAATCCATAAAAAATGATGTAATTTCCAAGTGAAAACTTTCTCCAGTCACCCTCTATTTGCTAATTGTCTCATTTGCTTATTGATCACTGAAGTAATGTTCAAAATGTATTTCTCTTAAGACAAAGGAAAAGACACGGTCATCCCACCAACTCTTACAGGGTACCTACCATCAAAAAAACAAAGTGGCAAACAGACAGTGTTATGTCAGGCCAAGGGCATGTTTCCAGACTTGGTGAAATTCACCTGGAAAAAGCAGAGCACACCTGGAGAGTGGACAGATGTATCGGAGGCAAATGTTGTGGAGCAGAGGAATGAAAATGATAATAAAGTCACCGTGACAAGTATGTTGATTTACGATCAAAACACCGACGTCTATCAATGCTCTGTTATCCATGAAGGAGGCAATAAGGAACCCCAAAGTAAAACACTGAAGGAAGGTAATTTGAAGAAACTCAGATTTACTACATTCATATGTGTTAGATTTCTTGGAAAGAAAGTTTAATACAATTATAGAGTTGCAGACACATAGACTTGGATTATAAACAATAATAATTATTCTTTGTTATATATAAAAACGTTATTAAAGCCTTAATTACATCAAATAATTAATAAAGAGATCGTTAGAATTAAAAGTACATGATTTTTATTAATTATAGGCTATATATATATATCTCAAGAGGATCCCCCACATTTTATCTAATTTTGTGTCTCTGGAAAATATGACATTGTATGTTGAATTCTTTTGTGTCTATAAGTTAATGGGAGATTAGTGGACACATCACATTCAATTCAGTTCAATTCACATTTATTTGTATAGCACTTTTCACAATACATATAGTTTTTAAAGCAGCTTTACAGAAAATATGTATCTACATTACAATTTTGAGTGATCTGTTATCAGAGGTATCAAAGTAGTGTATTTCAGAAGTTTACATACCAATATCAGTGTTTTTGTATTTGTGGAGTAAAAGTTATAGTTTTTATTTTGAAGTAAACATTTTTTTTAATTAGATGTAGATTTAATACTTATTGTAATTAATGGGGTTATTATGTAATTTTCCAATTAAATGTACATATCAGACATCTTCGCTTTCATTAAAACCTATAGGTTTGAGTGAGATCATTAAATTTGATTCTATTATATGACACACACTACCGTTCAAAAGTTTGGGGTCAGTAAGATTTTTTTAATGTTTTTAAAATAAGTATCTTCTGCTCACCAAGGCTGCATTTATTTGACAAAAAACAATAAAAAAACAGTAATATTGTGAAATATTATGACAATTTAAAATGACTGTTTTCTATTTTAATATATTTTAAACTGTAATTTATTCCTGTGATCAAAGCTGAATTTTCAGCATCATTTTCAACATTGATAATAATCATAAATGTTTCTTGAGCATCAAATCAACATATTAGAATGATTTCTGAAGGATCGTGTGACATTGAAGACTGGAGTAATGATGCTGAAAATTCAGCTTTGATCACAGGAATAAATTATAGTTTAAAATATATTAAAATAGAAAACAGTCATTTTAAATTGTCATATTTCACAATATTACTGTTTTTTTTTTTTTTTATTGTTTTTTATCAAATAAATTCAGCCTTGGTGAGCAGAAGATACTTATTTTAAAAAGAAGTTTTACTGACTCCAAACTTTTGAACGGTAGTGTATCTTCAATTAAAATATGGAAAATTAAATATGTAAATATTCATATGTCTGTCTATAAGTAATACCTTTCAGATAAACCTCTTTTATTGGGATTCTGCTTTGTCTTGTTTTACCCTATATATTAATAAAATGACTGTTTTGTTATATTTCAGAGAAGAAAGAGAAGAAAGAAGAGAAATCTGATGATGCCACTGAGAACACAACATGCCCACCCAACAATGGTACCCCAAGTTATCAGGAGATATCAGGTGAATAAATAAAATAATTTATTTGTTTTTTAATTATTATTATTTAAAATAATAATTTGTATGTTTTTTTCACGTTAATTTGTCTTTTCATAAAGTAATTTAACAAACTGATCTAACTGATCTAATTTGTCTTAATCATTTCATTCACACTGTATCCCTCAATGGACCAAAAAGACAAAAAAGTCACATTGTTACATTATGGGTACAATATAAGTGTGGTTGACATTAGTCAACATTAAAATCTTGTAGATTGAAATGCAAAACTCCATCTAAAATTAATGGTAGAAGTGTGTATATATATATATATATATATATATATATATATATATATATATATATATATATATATATATATATATATATATACACACACATACATTTTACCCTAAGATCTTGATGCTGATCAAAAACAAAATGTGACATGTTATGCCTCAACTATGTGCAGTATGAAAAAAAAATTAAATGTATATTAAATATTAAATTAAATGTTCAAATGTATTTTTGTTTTATTGCAGGCTCTTCAGACCAAATACCCAGTCGGAGCCTGTTTGTCTATGCGTATGCTGTCATGATCATGAAGAACGGATTATATTTTTGTGCTGTCTTTATCTTTCTGTTAAAGAGAAAAGTTGGAAAGAAAGAAGAAAGCTCTTAGAGATTAAAGCCATAAGATAAACATCAAGCAAACAAAGGTTTATCACATAGAGTATGTTTAGCTGATTTCTAAAGTTGCATGTCTGCAACTATATTATCTCTGCTTAAATGTATTTCTTTTAAATGTATTTGTTGTAGATCAGCTTTGCACAACTGTTTTATTTTTCCATCTTTGAAATGCAATATTTTGATTTTTAAAAGCGCATAATATACCAACATTTGAAATGTTTTGTTTTCCCATCATAATCTGTTTTTGTGGCATTCTCTGAATTTGTTCAATAAAATATTACAAAACTTATTTTTCTTGCTCATAAATGGAAATTTTACTTTTATAGTTACATTAATTCTCTACAAATGCACTTTTTGCATTATGAATAATTGAATCGTTTTTTAAAAACTTTTTTTTTTTAATTTATGCTTGCAGTATTAGAGTAAATAAAATATAAAATGAATAAAACGAAATTATGCATATAAAAAGTTGATTGCCTAGACATTATTTTAGAAATACTGTATTTATCCAAACACCAATAATACAATATGTAGCAGATACATATTTAATTATGTGCCAAAACTTATATAAACTTAATTGGAAAAAAAACAAAAATACAGTAAAATAATAATAAAACTTACTACTAATATGTCTGCTAAATGAATTCAAAGAATTTTAAAGAATAATCTATTAATACTTTACATCTTTATATGGTTTACTGTTTTAGCTCAATTAATAAAAGAGCATTTCTTGAATCTATTTTAATGAAGTTTAAAGATCAAAACCTCAGACATGAATTTGAAAACATCACTCCGGTGATTGAAACTGCTGCGGTAGGAAAATGTGGTTGGGTATGTAGTGTACACACCACTAGCGGAGGCGCTTACTGGAAAGAAAACATGCAGCAGTTTAACCACAGCATGATTGGCTGATAATTTATTAGCGGCTGCAGGCTGTTTGTCTTGTTAATCTAAGCTGTTATTTGTGGGCGAGGAGGCTGCAACATCCGTGAGAGCGCAAACTGACTCTCGGCAGGGGTTTCCGCTCCCCTCGCTTTCAGTCTGTAAAAACTTGATGCATAGAAACACACACATTTAATAAAAACATCGTTTTAATACACAACGAAAGAGGAATATACAATCTGCCATTATCCTGCATATTCGAGGCTTTGTGATGGAAACATATGGAGATTCTTTATATATTCGTAGAAAACCGAAGGTCTCAGACCCGAGGTACATAAGCCCTTATTCAGTAAGCATGGCACAGGTCAACAGAAAGTAGATTTATTTTAAGATGATTTTGTTTAGGAATGCTTACTGAAGAGGAGCCAAAGACAAAAAACATAAAAATGTATTACATATCCATGCATCATTACAAGTCGTATTTCTTCATTGAAGTGCTTTTCATGCTAAACTTGGCCAGTCGGTTCATTCCGAACACGAGATTAAACCGGAAAACATGAAATCTTCACGCACTAAAGAGTGGCAGTGCAGACCTGAGACTTTACTGCTATTCACATTTAGGTCTTCTCCAGTGATGCATGTGAGATCAGAGGCATAACAATGTGTTAATAAACATTTGGAGCTTTACTGCATGAACATGTGAGACGGCAGTCGCTTTGTTACACAGAAGAGCGTCATGTGAAAAAAAGCAAAATGTCGTGGTCAACACTGGTATTATTTGTTGATTAAATTCAAAATACACATTAAAATTTTTCTTTTTTTTCAATCAGTGCTGTATAAGCAGAATAGGTTTTTGTTCAGTGACACACACAATGCGATTGCACTAAGAGCTTGTGTGGCAAAATGCTGATCATGGCGATGGTGGATCTAAGGCAGAGTGACTGTCTAGTTCTGGTAACCCACGTACACAAACCCATATTAAGACACACACAGCCCGAAGTCGAGCAGCGCTGGAAGAGGCTGTTGTATTCCAGAAGTCAGTGTTAACTCTGAGCTCCTAATAACAATTCAAATACAGTCCTATTAGTTAGATTGAAATAGATGGAAGAATAAAAAAATGATAAAAGAATGATTAATATTTTTTGAATACCTGCTAGACGATGGGCTTCTCAAGATCATGTTTATCATCGAGATCTTCATCAGAGTCTAGAGAAGCAAAAGATCATATTTAGTGAGTGTTTAACATCTCTGTAGGCATACTGAACAAACGGGCCGAAAAAACAAGGATGTTTCTTTTCATACTTGCAATTTTCTCGTATTACTAAAGTACACATCATTTTGTTGCCTGTGCTGTTTTTCAAAGCACTAAAAAACTGAAATAATATTGTGAAAAAATGTATAGATATTCTTAACAAAAATATAAAAGTGAATAAAAATCGTTAGGGTATGTATTCATTCTCTTTGTTTCAGAGTTTACTAAGATGAGCAACAAATGTGTGAATAAAATCAGCCCAGTAAAGTGATCCCTTTTCATGCTGTGAATCTAAAGCACACAAAGGCATACATTGAAAAAAATTATTCGTTGAATTTACTTGTATGTAAGAATGTTTTTCGTAAGTGGTTGCACACAATTGATTTTAGCTACATTTAAACAAATGCATTAAGTTGAACTAAAATTTATTAAGTTCAACTTAATGCATTTGTTTAAATGTAGCTAAAATCAATTGTGTGCAACCACTTACGATACATTTTTTTAGTAAATTCAACTATCACTTTTCAGTGTATTAGAGTCCTGCAAAGACATTTGCGAACATTTATTAAATTTAAAGGGACACATAATGTTTAGTTGCCCCCAATGGACTGGACACTACTGATTTAATTTGTCACGAGGTGTAAAACAAATCAATCTACCAAGACAAATTTTGAAATTTACTGAAGATAAATGAGTAAATTCACAGATTGATCAGCAAAACTGTGAATTATCTGTATAACAGTAATTCGGTATGCAATGCATGTATAAGCAGATTTGCTCATAAAACATTTCTTACTATTATCAATGTTTAATTATCAGTATTCTTTGATGAGTAAAAAGTTCTAAATAACAGCAATTATTTGAAATTGAAATTAAATTAACTTATAATTACTTAATAAAAACAAAAGACTCCAAACTTTTGAATGGTAGTGTATGTGTGTGTATATATAACAATTCATTTAGTCTGAATCAGTTAAGTTCAGAGTAACATAATTTGTACACTTTCTTTATAAAGTCATTTAACTGACTGATCAAATTGATCTAATTGTACACACTGTAGTCCTCAATGGACCAAAAAGAAAAGAAAAAAGGGGGGAAAATGTGCAAACATTGTGAAAATGGGTGCAAGATATGCATAGTTGACATAAATTATTGTTAGCAAAAATGTTGAGGATTGACATGAAAAACTAATGTTAAACTTTAAAGAAATGGAGACGAGTATATACTGTATATATATATATATATATATATATATATATATATATATATATATATATATATATATATATATATACAGTACAGGTCAAAAGTTTGGAAACATTACTATTTTTAATGTTTTTGAAAGAAGTTTCTTCTGCTCATCAAGCCTGCATTTATTTGATCAAAAATACAGAAAAAAAATGTAATATTGTGATATATTATAACAATTTAAAATAATTGGTTTTCAATTGATTATACTTTAAATGATCATTTATTTCTGTGATGCAAAGCTGAATTTTCAGGATCATTACTCCAGTCTATCACATGATCCTTTAGAAATCATTCTAATATGAGGATTCATTATCAAAGTTGGAAACAGTTCTGCTGCTTAATATTTTTTCAGAACCTTTTTTAGGATACTTTGAAATTGATGAATAAAAAGTAAAATAAATAAATTAAATTAAAAAAAAGAAGCAATTTTTGTAAAAATAAAAATCTTTTGTAACAACAATACACACTACTGGTCAGTAATTTGGGGTCAGTAATATTTTTCTTTCTTTTTTTGAAATAAATCAATACTTTTATTCAGCAAGGATGTGTTAAATTGATAAAAAGTGATCGTAAAGAAGATTTATATTATTAGAATATATTTTTTTATTTTGAATAAATGCAGTTCTTTTTAACCTTTTATTCATCAAATATATTAGGCAGCAGAACTGTTTCCAACACTCATAATAAATCAGAATATTAGAATGATTTCTAAAGGATCATGTGATAGACTGGATGTGATATGTGACACTGAAGACTGGAGTAATAATCCTGAAAATTCAGCTTTGCATCACAGGAATAAATTATTTTTTAAAGTATATTCAAATAGAAAACTATTATTTTAAGCTACGGTATTTTAAACTATTATTATTATTTTAATATTATTTCACAATATTACTGGTTTTTTTTTTCTGTATTTTTGATCAAATAAACGCAGCCTTGATAAGCATTAGAGACTTCTTTCAAAAATATAAAACAATCGTAATGTTTCCAAACTTTTGACCTGTACTGTATATGTGTATATATATATATATATATATATATATATATATATATATATATATATATATATATATATATATATATATATATATATATATATGTATATGTATGTGTATATATATTATATATATTATATATATACAGTACCTGTCAAAAGTTTGGAAACATTACTATTTTTAATGTTTTTGAAAGAAGTCTCTTATGCTCATCAAGCCTGCAGTTAAAAAACAAAAAAACAAAAAAAATAAACAGTAATATTATGAAATATTATTACAATTTAAAATAATGGTTCTCTTTTTTAATATATTTTAAAATGTAATTTATTTTTGTGATGCAAAGCTGAATTTTCATCAGCAAGTACTACAGTCTTTGGTGTCTTATGATCCTTCAGAAATCATTCTAATATGATGATTTGATACTCAGTTATTATCAATGATGGAAACAGTTGTGCTGTTTAATATATTTTTTTGGAATACTTTTTTTCAGGATTCATTGATGAGTAAAACGTTAACAGCATTTATTCATAAAAACAGCATTTATTCAAAATAAAAACATTTCTAACAATATAAATCGTTACCATCACCTTTTATCAATTTAACGCATCCTTGTTGAATTAAAGTACTAATTTCTTAAAAAAAAAATAGTTATTGTTCCCAAACTTTTGAACGGTAGTGTATATTGTTACAAAAGATTTCTTTTCTAAATAAATACAGTTCTTTTTAACTTTTTATTCATCAAATAATCCTGAAAAAAGTATCTCAGGTTATAAAAAAAATATTAAGCAGCACAACTGTTTCCAACACTGATCATAAATCAGCATATTAGAATGATTTCTGAAGGATCATAAGACACCAAAGACTGGAGTACTTGCTGATGAAAATTCAGCTTTGCATCACAAAAATAAATTACATTTTAAAGTATATTAAAAAATAGAACCATTATTTTAAATTGTAATAATATTTCCTAATATTACTGTTTTTTTTTTTTTTTTTGTTTTTTTTAACTGCAGGCTTGATGAGCATAAGAGACTTCTTTCAAAAACATTAAAAATAGTAATGTTTCCAAACTTTTGACTGGTACTGTATATATATATTTTTTTTTGTTTTTTTTTTTGTTTTGTTTTTTTTTAGTTTTAGAGTGTATAAGATATAAAATGATAATGGCGCAAAATGCACACTTTGTAATTTATTAATAGGATACGGTAATGGTTTAAATATGTTTTAGGCGCTTTAATACTGCTGCAACACCTCTAAATACATACATTTATCCTTGAAAATCTCTAGCGCTCACCGCAGTGCACCTGAGCTCTGACAGTGGCATTTCCTGGAAAATACATATCTGTTACTGTTGTAAAAATGTGGTGAGAACATTATATCCCTCATTTGTAAGAGTGATCTCTGTTTAAATAAACTATGACTAAAAATAAAAATAAAACATAAATAAGAACAAAAAGTTACACAGCTGATTCACTAATCTTTTAAGCTATCAAGCGCCAGAACCAGAAAAAAACTGGTGAAAGACATGATTTTAGATTTCCATACAACCCTTTTTCATGGTTGTCCGGCTTGTGTTGGGCATTTAGTAAGCTATTACCTGCCATGGACTCAGGAGGAGAGTAGAACTGGCCTTCTGAAACAGGTCCTGGGTATAAAAGAGGTTCTCGATCTGGCACACTCTGCACTGAAAGATACCCTAACACACAGGACACACATGATTGCTAAACATAATGATACTGACACACTGTAAGAGCAAATGAGTTATAATGTCATCTACGTCCATTAGCCTTCACTGATACCGCTTGTAAATGCTTGTCTCACTGTAATTAGATATTTGATTCTCACTGATTTCATCACCAGCCTCTTGGGGCAGGACTTTGAAGTCCAGCAGCCACGTCTCCATCCATGCCAAAATGAAGGAGATGATGGGTAACAAATACCCAAACGCCCCCTGAGACAGGAGCTGGACAAAGGAAGAACATTTTTGGATCAATGGAAAAAGTGTGTAATTCTTAAATGTAAAAAACAAAACTGAATAAAAAACATCTCATACCTTTGATACAACTACTTTCACTATTAAGAAACCACTGGTGATTGCTGTAGTTATCTGTAATGAAGATATGATGATCATTACATGAATCTATATTTAATCTTTTACATTTTTATGTGAAGCTCAGAGTAATAGTTTGTTTAAGCAGCTGAAACAAAGTTCCAGCTTGTTATTAATGAGTAAAGCAACAGTGCCCTCTGGTGGAGGAATGTAAAGTAAAGGCTGCCTACCGCAATGGCCCACCAATGACGCACTTTACACACTGCATACGCAAGAATCAAGGCTGCAAAGCGGAACACAGCCAAGAGCTGAGGAGAAAAACATACAAGCATAAGAGACTGCAAACGCTTGTACATTGGTGTATATTTCGACACACTTAAATGTGTCATCTACCTTTCAAAACTGGTTTATCAATATTTCATGAAAGATTTGTTGCTGTAAAACTCCTGTTCAAAGATTGCTGTCAGGTAACATTTTTAAAATGGCATCACTGTGTATTTGCATAAATATAAATCCACACAGCAACTTACAGGGCGAAGTCTACAGGGATATTTTCCAAATACCAAGCTGTCTTAAAAAAAATGTTGACGCTGCATCAAACTAAGGCAGAAACTCACACATTTAAAGGATCTAAAACAAAGCTTTTAAACACCAAAGAACAACTGAATCTGTATATCAAAGAAGCACCCATATGCATGTGACCCAAGATAGAAGGGTTAAAGAGTTCAATTTGGTCATCTTTTGGTCAAAACACACCATGACGTTCCAAATCTGTATGTTTTTCTTTCTAATGTGAAACACAATAGAAGAAACTTTGAAAAATGTCCACATAATGAAAGTCAGTAAGGTTTGTTGTTTTGTACAACAATGAACAAAAACATTATATGGATAAATCATTTTTCAAATTATCTTCCTCCACATTAGAATAATAGTCATACACGCATTTGGAACGAGATGGGGATGAGCAAATGATGTCATCTTTAGGTAATCTACCCCTTTAAGATCAATAATAGTTTTCCTGGACAGAAACCTTGTGGTTTGAAAGAGGCATGAGTGAGGTCATCTACGTTGAGAGAGAAAAGTCATCTTTGAAAAGGGAACTGTGGAATGGACTGGCCCTAAAATTTTACCACACCAGTTTCATCTTAAATCACACCTTAAATGTGGGTAATTTCCCTGCTAATGAGTCAAAACTGGAGTATATTTTAAAGAGCATATGCTGAG
This sequence comes from Squalius cephalus, assembly GCF_949319135.1. NCBI lineage: Eukaryota > Metazoa > Chordata > Actinopteri > Cypriniformes > Leuciscidae > Squalius > Squalius cephalus. Next base: position 30,536,642 of record NC_137128.1, on the reverse strand, counting down.
ACTTTATGTTGATATTTCATATACACACACACACACACACACACATATATATATATATATATATATATATAGGTGCTGGTCATAAAATTAGAATATCATCAAAAAGTTGATTTATTTCAAGAATTCAACTTAACAGGTGAAACTAATATATTATATAGACTCATTACATGCAAAGTGAGATATTTCAAGCCTTTATTTGTTATAATTTTGATGATTATGGCTTACATCTTATGAAACCCACGAAATTAAAATCCCAGAAAATTAGAATATTACATGAAATCACACAGTAATTACACAGTAATCCCATGGTCATTGAACCAGGTTTTGGTTCTTTTGGCAGTGTGGGCAGGTGCAAATCCTGCTGGAAAATGAAGTCAGCATCTCCATAAAGCTTGTCTGCTGAAGCAAGCATGAAGTGCTCTGGAAATGTCCTGGTAGACGGCTGCGTTGAGTGGACAGCACAGTGGACAACACCAGCCGATGACATGGCTCCCCAAACCAACACAGACTGTGGAAACTTCACACTGGACTTCAAGCATCTTGGATTGTGTGCCTCTCCATTCTTCCTCCAGACTCTGGGACCTTGGTTTCCAAATGAGATGCAAAATTTGCTCTCATCAGAAAAGAGGACTTTGGTCCACTGTGCTTTATTAAATCCAGAGTCAACGCAGCCGTCTACCAGGACATTTTCAGAGCACTTCATGCTTCCTTCATTTTCCAGCAGGATTTGCACCTGCCCACACTGCCAAAAGAACCAAAACCTGGTTCAATGACCATGGTATTACTCTGTAATTACTGTGTGATTTCATGTAATATTCTAATTTTCTGGGATTTTGATTTTGTGGGTTTCATAAGCTGTAAGCCATAATCATCAAAATTATAACAAATAAAGGCTTGAAATATTTCACTTTGCATGTAATGAGTCAATATAATATATTAGTTTCACCTGTTAAGTTGAATTCTTGAAATAAATTAACTTTTTGATGATATTCTAATTATATGACCAGCACCTGTATATATATATATATATATATATATAACATATTACCAATATATATATTATACACATATATACATTACCAATCAGCGTATTGTAGAGAAAAGTCATAGATTTGTGGACAAGACGTTATGCTAATTTTATTATATTAGTGTAATTACTGTTGTAATATTTTCTTATTTAAATGTTTACATTTTTATGAATTAATTAATTATTAGCTTTGCGTCAACTCATGCAACAACTCATGCAACCAAGGAGCTTGTGAACCCCAGTTTGGGAAACCCTGCAATAGAGGGCAGCGTATTGGCCAGTACTTACAAATATGTCAAAAAAGGATTTGTGGTAATCATACTGCAACACCTCTTGCTTCAGTTGCTCTTGTATACCTCCATTGACCTGGATGAATATAGATGAAAAAAATAATTAACATATATAATACAAAATGTTGTGCAGCTGCATCACTATTAAACTGGTGTTTATCCACATATATTTAAAAGAACTTAAAGGAGAACTCCGGTCAATTTTAACATTGAGCTCATTTTTTTGTACATTTGGAGTGCTGTCAATACAGAGAACAACGACAAAAATCGGTGTTGCCTACACCGAGTTATTCTATTTTTAAAATTTGCACCCTATTGACTTCAATGGGGCAAGTAGTAAGCCTGCTTTTTAGCCTCTTAACATCCTTTAAGTGTCATTACAAGTGCACAGAAAATGTGAGTGATTCCTTCCGAGTGAACACGGGTGGATCTGACTGCAGTAGATGTTAGAGATATTAATAAAAATGAAGTTAATTCAGCCAGCGCTCATACCTTTGTTTACATCTTGTTTTCGGTGGAAGGCCATAGTAATCGATTGTCGAATTCAAAAAAATCCTCTGTGTGTTCAACATCTGATTCGGATGAACTATCCATCAGATCTGATATTCTCAGAACACCACAGAGCACCGTCATCGGCTGGGCTGACAGTCTGAGTCTCCACTGTTGCTTAGTTACCTATGATCACGCGCGTGAACTCGACAATCGATTACTATGGCCTTCCACCGAAAACAGGATGTAAACAAAGGTATGAGCGCTGGCTGAATTAACTTCATTTTTATTAATATCTCTAACATCTACTGCAGTCAGATCCACCCGTGTTCACTCGGAAGGAATCACTCACATTTTCTGTGCACTAGTAATGACACTTAAAGGATGTTAAGAGGCTAAAAAGCAGGCTTACTACTTGCCCTATTGAAGTCAACAGGGTGCAAATTTAAAAAATAGAATAACTCGGTGTAGGCAACACCGATTTTTGTCGTTGTTCTCTGTATTGACAGCACTCCAAATGTACAAAAAAATGAGCTCAATGTTAAAATTGACCGGAGTTCTCCTTTAATAATCTCTAGAGGAGATGAATCTATCTAAACCACAACATACATTAAGCTCAATGATCCACAGCAAGGTGACGAATAAAAGGTCAAAGGTCACGAATAAGCAAAAGGTTCTTCGGACATCGGAGATGCACTTCTTCTCTCCTGCTTCATAGGACTCGATACGGGAAGAAATGGGGGTGGAGTTAATGTTTCCCACACCCCTTAGAGTGGCCCGGGACCCCACACTGCTGCTGCATTGGCTGTCCATGACTCGTCCGTCTCGTCCACTCGTGTCACTCCATTCACACTCACACTTCTGGAGAGTCAGACTCTGTAGTCATGCCTAGTTCTGAAAAGACACAGAAAGTGGAGGCATTTCACACAGTGGTCAAAGGTTTATAGTTATTACTGTCATATGATCAGACTTTGTGACGTCATCATATCAACTAAACTACCAAACATCCTGTACCGTCACTAAGTGGATATACTTAAAATAAAATAAATTAAATAATAATAATAAAAAACAAAACAAAGAAAGGACTAACAAAACATTAACACCAATTATAGAGTGCAACAGTTGAGTTCCGGAAGTGAAAATCCCATTCATTTTCTCCATATGGGAATTGATTTTAACCAATAACTTATTTAACTAATGGACCTACTGTAATCTACAATGTTGTTGATCAAAGGTATTTACTTTTGCTGAAGCCATCAGCCTGCTTTATTCAACTTATTTTTTTTTTTAGGTAGGCTAATCTTGTTTAACAGCAGAACTCTGGTGAAAGACTACATTACCCATGACTCTGCAGAGAAATCTCCACCAATCAGAGAATCGAAACAATCAAATTGTAAGAAAAAAGTGCCTGCAAACTCCAATGTAGCACTGTGAACGACGTAATCAAGTCAATCTGTGTGTGTGTGTATATATTCATATAGCAAAAACATATATGGGTATGTGGTTTAAACACAATATGTGTGTAAACAATATTTATCTGTTTTTAATTTGATTGTCACTCGCTATGAATCATGGGATTGTAGTTCTTTCCCTAATTAAAGACGTTAAGTACACGTACATTTTGTTCAATTTTCAGATTCTTCTTTGTGTCATTGTTGATTCACCCCATAGCTAATAACTATTAAATAAAGACTTATAAAACCCCTTCCAGAACCAAGGCTGAAAAAGTGGGCACTGTTGCACTCTATTACATGTATGCATCTCTGGACTACTAGATTCTGATTGGTCAACCGAGGCATTCCGCTGTAAAATAATTAATGTAAAATAATAACCGTTTACTATGGTTGTCGTGTATAAATGACAGCTCATATGGGATGTTCTGTCACACCTGACACCTCGATAGTAATTACAACTCAAATCAATATTTTGTGTCTATATTTTATATTCGCTGTGTAATAAGCAGGATAATGTATGATCATGCTCAAAACAGACAAGAACTTGAACCTAAGGCATCATGACAATTCTGAAAAACAAAACTATCAACCAAATGTCTTAAAGTGGATTAATCTTGCTAAAATTAACAATGTTTCCTATAATGCAATTTCAATCACAATTGAAAAGACTATTGAAAGTAAGTGAATATAACTAGGCTTCATAAAATAAACTAAGCATGAAAATCTAGTCCTACAAGTCTTATCAGGAAGAACCCCAGATTACGTTTAAAAACAGGCAAGAGTTTATGAGAACAGTAACTATCTGTTTGGTTAGTGGGACAAGTTCCTCTTGCTGATGTCATTTAGGCCTAAAGTTACCGAAAAAGAACGAGCACAGGAATTGTCATGCATTGTTTGCACATGACTAACCGTACACTGGGCAGGATTGTTTTGCTTCCCCAGTAAATAACTGATGAGAAGAGAACTGACTTCTTTATGCTGTAATTTATATAGTTATGAACTCCCCTTAATAACAATATAGGACATTTGGCATTATTGCTTTATCTATGACTCTAGCTGAAATGGAAATGGAAAATGTAAGTATATAACCCAATTAACTGATATGAGTTCGTCTGTGTTTATGTTGTGAAGTGTTCATTTCATAGCTCTGCCAAACCAATTTACATGCTATGGGCTAGCATGATAATACACCAGTATAACAGGAAACCCAGCGAGAATTTCTCAAATGTGAAACGTAGTGTCATAATAGCACACCACAAATTTCTATCTTGCTGACTAAAACTGTAACAAGCGAAATAAGCAATCCTAAACTAACAATCTCTCTTGAAAACAATATATCCGGTTACATTTGAGGCAATCAATCTGCAAAACAGCAGCGGCTTCTTGTCACGTTAGCATTGCTTTATCAAAGTAAATGTGTGTGTTATCGGTCATGTCGCTTACCTTTTGTGAGCAATCTTATAAAAGTGCGTGTTGTATTACAGTCAACCGTTAAATCAATGAGGATCTATCTCGCTGAAAATTCCGCACCATCTGATCCTGATGACTTTCGTTTCAGACAGGAAATAGTGTGATGTTGTTTTGGAAAGGGGATTCTGGGATATGTAGTAGAATCCAGAACTGCGCCAGGCCTGCCCACAATTCTAATTTAATTCATTCATAGTTCTAAGCATCAAGTAAATATATAAGAAACAATAACATAATATAACAGACCTATCTGATTAAAAAATGTTTGCTATAGAAAGCTATGCTCATGCCCTAAAAGTCAACATTTGAATTCATTGAATTAGAAAGAAAACAAGTGGCATCTGCACAGAAATGATGCTAAAGCTTCTATCAGAACAAACTTTGCTCATTTTTGATTTTTAATTAACTGGTGTGAAGGTCATTTTAGTGGATGTAGCATTCTAACGGAGTAAAGTGTAGTTCATCACATTAATTGTGGTCCAAATGCCTTTGTCTTCGTTTTAAACAATAACTCTATTCCATTCATGTTAAATGTAATGTTTATAGCATTTAATGCAAAGACATACAGACATTTTGTTTTTTAAGTCACTGTATTCTTTAATATTAATCAAGAAGCTATAAGCAAACATTACTTGATGACATTATGCTATTTCATTTCTTTTACGTTGTTAATTTACAAGATCCTTATTTCAAACCTCTACAGACAAACAACGCTTTCATTAATCAACACAATCTGATGTACTCAACTACAGCTAACAAGTCTTTATCTATGCAAAACATCACTGGTTAATTGTCTTATAAAGGCTATATACTAATCAATGTGCTCAACAACGTGGTAGTGAGGTAAACAATTTTATTCTAGGTTTCTTCAACAACTATACACAAAATAAACTGTAAGCATCTGTAAACCATCCTAAAGGCTAAATAAAATAATAATAAGAGGAACAAATATTAACTGTAAAACAAACAAAAAAGTACTAGGCTACATTAATCCACCCTGGATCAGCACAGCACAGCCAAAAATGTGGCATATTAAAAACGAGGCTTCAATAATATGAGGCACATTTCATACAGTAAATCAACAAGAACTAGTGAACATAAAACTGACATTCTTGGTTTATTTCGAAGCTGATTATGTTTAACAGTACCTGCACTCAATTCATGTGCTCTTTGTCAGTGTAATATCAGTTCTTTAGAAGCTGTTACTGTATTATGGTTAATATGTACAGTGATGAGCAGAGATGAGTGAGGTATTCAGCAGTCGGATGTCATCTTCTCAGACAGTGCTGACTGGCAGGTGCTGGGTGGGTCGAACACCTCAGGGTCACTGATGCCCAGCTGAAGGTCAAAGAAGCGAGTGGACGTGGTCACGCTACTGTTCTTTGCGTATGTCTCCTGCACAGGATAGCAGTCCTTCAAAGTGTACACACCAACCCAAGCTTCATCTGTGAGAGACCGGAAAAATGTGCAAAGTTCAGATAATCAGGACCATAGAGTTCCTATATAAAAATCAAGTCACATGTAATGCGCAAAATTTACAACATAACTATAACAAGCATTTACTTTTGCGGGCCGGTTTTCGATCAGACCATTCTTGAACTTCGATCATGTCTCCAGGCCCTCCAATGAAGTACTGGTCCTCATATGTGGAGTTCAGAGGTATATCATAAGGGTCCCAGGCCTCCGTCAGAGCGATCTTTGCACACTGCTTGGTAATTTCCTCAATCTGGAAAAGCACTCCACTCTTGAACAAGTAGATGTACTCAAAGAACCTCAAAGAGAATTGCACAATACAAATAAATGAATGCAAAGGAAATTTACATTTATACACTTTTAGAAAAAAAGGTACAAAAGCTGTCACTGTGGTGGTACCTTTTCAAAAGGTACACTTTTGTACCTAAAAAGTACATATTAGTCCCTACCTTTGAGGGACTAATATGTACTCTTTAGGTACAAAAGTACCTTTTGTACCTTTTTTTTCTGAGAGTGTATAATTTAAAATATAATTTAAATCAATTGAACTTTATCCTGTTTTACTAATATTTCAGAAGACAAGAAGTGTGTGTGGTCATTCTAATTTTGACTATAATTTTGACTATAATGGATCATCTGCATCCACAACAAATATGGTGAACAACAATAGCTCAAACATTTCAAGACACTGCAAGCAAAAAACAAATAAATTAATTAATCTTACTTGAAGTTGGTATTTTTCTGTATTATTTTCCAGTACAAATATCGAAACATTCTTAAATCAAGACACCTTTACTTGAGAAGCAAAACAACTGATTTATTCTAAATAATAATAATAATTAAGTGACTGTACACTTAAAGGAATTAAGAATTTGAATTAAGTTTATGTTTCTTACTACATTGGCAGATAAGAATGTTTAGATACTGGAGAACAAGACAAACAATGCTGAGTATTTTGCAGTGATTATAAAACGTGTTAAAATATATTTAATAAAATATGATGAATTCGTACTTTTTACAAGGCGTGTGTCCTGTCTTCTGCTCCAGAACCCTAATTCGCTGATTCTGTGCATCATAGGAGACCGCCGCCCGTGTGTTTCGTCCCGTGCTGTGGTCATATTGAACGGTCCGACCCTCCCACTGTAGCGGCGCGAGGCAGGGCTGAGGCGCCGGAGGAGGAGAGCCCAGACACGGCACCATCGCGGACAACGACAATACCAGCGCAAAAAACACAAAGCCTGACATTTCTGTAGGTGCAAATCGATAATTACATGAAATTTAAACACTGACACAACGCCTTTGATTGGAGTGTTTTTTCCAGCCGCAGTGTTTGCGCTGGTGTCTCAAATCCACAATGAAAAAATACACCAGTCCAGCATTCATGTCACACACACGTCAGAAACACCGATTGGTCAGATATCAAACCCGTAAGATTATTTTCCACTAGTTTATTTTTATTACTAAAATCTATTAACATGATATAATTACATTTATTAATAAATAAAATAAATTATTATTATTAATTATTTGTTTGTTTTGCTGCAAACCATACGAGTTCACCCTAATAATCACAAATGTTTTGAATTATCAGTATTATAAATAATAATAGTTTGTATGGTAATAATAATGATGATAATAATAATAATAATAATAAAATGTACTATTAGGCTATTATTTACATTTTTGTTGTAAGGATCCATAAGATTTCACCATAATAATTTCAAGCATTTTGAATGATCTATATTATAAATCAAAGTCTGTATTGTGGTAGTAGTAGTCATAATAAAAAATAATAAAAAAAAAACATTGCCTTGCCGTAATAATTCATGATACAGAGCATTATGAAATACAAATATTAAATTATTAAAAATAAATAGTTATATACTTATCTCTGTTTACTGAAAAAGTGTAGTCAGTCTCTGGCGTATGTGCTATTATTATAAACTCCGCCATTTGCATCAGTTTGTTTACGAGCAGATATTGGATATTGCAGGGACATCCGAACCACCAGATGGCAGAATCTATTGCAGTCAATACTTGTGACTTTAGTCTGTCTGTCTTTAATGTATTTTCAACGTTGTTGGTGTTTAATATGGCGAATTCCGTTCAACGTGTGTACTAAACTCAGGCTTACTTCACTTAAAGAGACTAACAAAATGTCTGAATTGGCACAGAGTCAGTTTGAGTCCAGTGATGATGAACTTCCCGAGGAGGTCACCTTTGATGCGTCCAAAAGTGCTGCTCTGAAGAGCGTTAAAGATGCACTGGAGTCAGCTAAAAGGTCTGTGAGTGTGTGTCCACTGGCTTTAGACACACAGACCACATGAGCTTATGGGTTTTAAACTGTTTATTTTTTATTTATATATATATATTGTCTCTTTGTTTTCAGAGAAAAGAATCTATTGAAGGAGAAGCGAAGGAAAAGACAACAGCTTTTTCAAGAACAAAAGGTATAAGGTTGTGAATAAGTTACCATCCCCAGGATGTCGAATACATTATTATTAGAAAAGTTTATACACTTTAACTTATCCACACAATTAATTGTAGATGTAACATAAATCCCAAAATCTAAACATAACGAAATGTTACATCTGTTGTTTTTCAGACGAGAAAACGTCTTCCCGAAGACATCCTGGAGGAATTTGATACAGAACCCCAAAAGTAAGCTCTCTACATGAAAATAATCATTTTAAATTAATTACTTAAATCATTTTGGAAACCTAATAAACTGTTATTTTCTTATTTTAGACCTGCTAAGTTATCAGACAATGTCAAAGGTAATACATTTTCTGTAACTTTAATAAAAAACAATTTTCCTAATGGTCATATTAAGTATTGACTGACAAAACTATTTTATAGATGATGAAGAGACAAATGCCACGTCAGAAACAAACTCTAAAAGGTAATAATAATAGTAATTAGCTGTATACATTCACCTTACTGTAAGGCTTCCTCATGTTATGTATAAATGAAAAAACATCTGATTTCAGTTTACCAGACAGTTACAGTGTAAAGAGAGTGAAGGATGAATCCGCTGCCAAATCACTGCAACAGAGCGCAATTGACTTCATTCAGTCCCGCCTTTACGGACCAGGAACCAAAAGAACAAGCAGTAAGATGAGAACGTTGTGCTGTTCAGACCCTCATTTTAAAACCAAATTCAGTAGAAAAATTAATATTTCTGTTTATTTTTCTTCAGATGCAGAGCTTCTGTCCCTCAAAATGAAAAAGGGTGCCGGACAAGGTGCATCTGTGGAGTTTGTGAATAAAAAATATAGTGAGTATTGAGATTTTCATATTTAACAACTATATTATATTAGTTTTATTTTGGAAAGCAACAGTCTGAGCGATCTTTATTCATCTACAGGTGCCGACTTAAAAAAGAAGATCACAAAGTCCAATAAAAGGTTTATACACAAACAGAAAATGGTTCCTTCCTGAGATCTAAAACAGGAGAATTATAAGTATAACACATGAGAACTGTAACCTTCCTTAGCTATTTTTGATCATATGGATCACATTTTACAAAAGGACACCTTTAATTTAGTACCTTTTCCGTTTACGCATAGTTAAAAAAAATATTGTCAAATGAAATTCAGTCTCTGCTCATTCAAATAGAAATGATTATGATCTTCCATCTTGTTCAAATCAAAAGTAAAAAAAAAAGAAAAAAAGGCTGAACCTGAATGTTCATGTTTGCATATTTACACTTTAATAAATGTAAACCTGATCTAAGGCCTGACATTTCTTGTTTTAGTTACTTCTTACATTCATTTGACTATTGTAACTATATGACTGTAATGATCAAATGGACAAATCATGGTTGTGGCATTTTAAAAAGTTAACACGTGTAATAAAACTTATTTTGCATTATTAATGCTCTTCATGGTCTAATTGCATACTTGTTACTTGTTTAACATCCGATCACTCACTGAAATGTGTCAAAACACAGACTGGTATATCTCGTTCAACTGGGTATTTATGTTTTATTACTGAAAATGATAAGACAGTGTTGATGACAATACTGTACCATTCTCCTTATTTTAAAAGTACTGATGGTCTGAGGGATTGACTGGTAAACAAGAGAAGAAAAAACAATGGAGCAGGCTTGCCTCTCAGAGACTGGATATGACCTTAATTTTACCATGTTCCTGTCGCACATCCAAACTGCACAAAAACACAGTGCAGGCAACGATGATGAGAGAGCGCCTGAATACGGACTTTTTAAAAGGGATCAGGTGGATGAAAAGACCATTGACATCAATACAATTACAAATCAAAGTGTCCGAACATTGCATCAATCCTGCTGTGCAGTTGGCAGAGGGAGGGTGCGCTTGCACAAAAAAAGGGCATAACTCAAAGCTCACACTAACGCTCTATACTAAATACCACCACTAAAGATGACTCCAGCAGTGTTAGGTTTTCTCAGTTTTAATTTTTTTTTACTGTAAGATAACTAAATGTTTCACTCCTCCTGTTAATATAATTTCAATATTTTTCTCTTTTCTTTTTTTTTTTTAACGGTAAAGTACACAAGCTGAGACCTGAAAATAGCAGGGTGTTGACAGGTGGGACCTTAGTTATTCGGTCTCGCTCACTCTGCCAGCTTTCAACCAAGAACAAATATATCTTATATGCAAGTTTACTGATAATAACATTAATTATGTCATAATAATTTTCCTCATGCCTTGTAAAACAGGAAACAAACAATCAGAGCCTGCTGCACCCCCCACCCAACAACACCTCCCCCTCCCCCAAAATAAAAAAGACAAAAGGAACAAAAACAACAAAAAAAAGACCTTAATGATTGGGGATTTTATCTGACTTCTAAGGACCCATCTCCTAATGTGTCTTTAGGCCCGGTTTAGGCCTGGGTGAGGAGGATCCAGTCTTATCAAGAGAGCCAGGATGGGTCTGGCCATGTGAAGGCTCAGTTCATCGGGCCAAAGCTGGCCCCAGTTTATTTGGGAGTCTGGGATGGACTGGGATGATGAGGGCCTTTTTCACGTGGTCATTTATAGGGATGATTCTCCAGGGGTTAGTGCAGGTAATCATCCACTGATGCAAAGGCGCAGGATCCGCTGCCTGTGCGAGCCATGACGGACAGACACTGAGCTGCCTGGCCAACAGCGAGCGCCAAGGGAGGCTGCTTTGGCAGGTTATGAGTCTCTGCATGAGAAAAAAAAAACAATGAATGTTGAAATGAAAACATTAAATGCCAATGTTAAAATTGTTAGATTCATGATAAACCATTATAAACAATAATATGAACTACAGTTCAAAAATTTGGAGTCAATAAAAATTATTTTATTCAGCAAGGATGCATTAAATTGATCAAAAGTGGTCTATTTCAAATAAATAACTTGCTATTATTTAAAGAATAATGAAAATAAAAGTAATCGCATAGCATTGATGATAAAAATAAATGTTACTTGAGCACCGACTCAGCATATTAGAATGATTTTTAAAAGATAATGTGACTGAAGACTGGAGTAATGATGCTTTGCATCACAGGAATAAATTATTTCAAATAGAAAGCCGATATTTTAAAGTCCCCCAGTAAGTCATAAATAATTTTATCCCTTAAAACTCATCTTTAATCATCAAAATGACTGACAGTTTCTTCATGCCTTAAATTAGCTTCAATGTAACTACACCTTTGCTTAATTTAATAAACGCGGAAGATTATGCAAATTAGCCCTGTCTCAACTCGGTTTGTCAACTTATTGAGGTAAACGCTGCACAATGGTATCGCTCTTTACAACGTCAGACACATAACTAATTAATATGATTTGCCTTTCGCTTGACTACATTATCACACAGCTAATAATGTGTTGCTAATGTTACATAAAGAGTCAGACAGTTGCCTTCTAAAAATCAGCATCCTTACAAACGCTTTGAACAACTTAGAACATCAGTGGAGGAAGGCATATAGTTCATCAAAACATCGTAATATACATTATATACATAATTCACCCACTATATTGCTAAATGTACTGGATTTTTCCAATCAACAGAAAAATATACTGGGATAACCTGGCTTCTCTTGAGACTTCGCAGCTTAGTTAATGATATGCTAAAGCCCGCCCGTATGTTGATGTGATTGGTTACAAGGTAGTTTGTGACGTAAGAAACACCGGCGATTTCAAACAGCTTTTTGAGACTGTCATTAGATCACTGCAGGTTTAAAGATAAAATACTCAACAATAGTGTTGTCTTAAAGCATATAAACACCACATAGGCATATAAACAACATTAAAAACTTGATTTTCACCACAGGGTGTCTTTAAATTGTTGTACTATTTCACAATATTAATGTTTTACTGTATTTTTCATCAAATAAATGCAGCCTTGGTGAACATAAGAGACTTCTCTTAAAAATTTTTTTTAAAATAATATTTTTCCCCCCAAACTTTTAAATGGTAGTGTACACTAAACTAATACTCAAGTGCATATCACACTGTGGCAAGGTGCAGAAAGTTATCAAGCTACACTGACAGCAAAAAAAAAAGCTCAGATACACGGGATGCAGTTTTAAGCACGCTACCAATATTGTATGAGCCTGACCTAGAGAGATGAGAAAAGAAATTAAATAAATGTATTTCATAATAATGTGTTTAAATTGTATTGCAACATTTGCATACTAACATTAGAGAGTAATCTAATCTAATTAGATAGTAATCCATGCAAAATGTGTGCTTGTGATATGTGCAAGGATCCTTCCAAATGGTCCTGCAGTACCATGACTTATCTGTACTACAGGGATATTGATTTTTATCAAAATACAGCATTATGTTGCGCACTTAGGCTTTTTCACTCGCTTAATTCTGAGCTTAAAGAGCTTTGCTCAATGCTGAAAGAGTGCTGAATCATTGCAGAGACTAGGTGGAACTTAATTGTTCTGATTTAATCAAAGGTGGTAGGAAGCTGTACCTAATATTGCACTGTTGAGTGTAGAGCAGACAGGCTCTCTCTGGATGGAGTCTAGCTGGTAGCCCACGGGGCTGTTCCATGGATCTGAATATGCCAGCAAACTGAATGCATCCTGCAGGAATGGAGACAGTAAGAGGCTTTACCATAAAACACATATATCTTCATGTTTACTGGTCATTACCATCATAACTAGGGTTAGGTATCGTTTTTTTTTTTTTTCAATACCGGTGCCAAATCGATACTTTTAAAACGGTACCGGTGCCTAAACGGTGCCTGAACCGATACTTTAAAAAAAAAGAAAGCCTCAAAACGATGGTGAATGACATTAAATAACGCCTTTTTTATTGAAAACAATCAAATAAAAAATTCTTAAAATTGAATATATTAAAAGTGTAGAGTAAATATATAAATATAAGTAGTCTAAATACAAAACAACAAATTTACATAACAAATTCACAATAAAACCTGAGCCACCTAACCTAAATACAATAATATAACACTACAGTATACTAATAACAGCAAAGTAGTCTGTATTCGGCATGCTACAAACCAGCTTTAAATTTCAGCAATTATTTTCACATTTTTTGCCTTCTCTGGCCAAATACGACACCTCTCCTGACTTATTGCATGTCCTGCACAAGGTGAGCGTTATTTTAGAGCGCATCACCTTAAATGCCGTGACGCGAAAACCGTCGTGGAAGAACCGCCTCATTTACAACTGTGACAATGAGCACTCAGGATCAACCGAAATCTGCGTTTTGATTTGGTCCGGTTACATACGGTTACTTAGGTAACGGTTCCATATTGGTGCCCGGTTTCGGTACCCAACCCTAATCATAACCAAAATTTTATCATAATCATAAATGTGATTAGTTACAAACAGTACCTACATCCAACTTTCAAAACAAGTGGAATTACCTTCAGCATCTTCTTATTGGCTGAGTTTTTTCCCCGCTCACGGCGCAAGAGTTCGCTCATGCTCTGTAGCTCTCGGCCGAACTGGATCATCCTCTCGATGGCTGCCTGGCTCCCACCGCACAACTGCCTCTTAGACTGAGTGCTGTCCACTTCTGTGTACAAAGCATTTAATCCTTTTAAAATGGCACACTGGATTCATTTGCACAACATAACTGGCCAAATGATTAGGAATCACATGCACGGCATCAGTTTCGTAATACAGATCACACAGGGGGGGAAAAACAACCTTTGACCTCTTTACTACAAATCTCATTGCAGATACACAGGAATTTAACAAAAGACTGAGCCCAATTAATCTACTCACCCATATCTGCATCACAATCCTCCAGCTCTGTCCCATGTGTAGAGCTGCCATTCAGAAATCCATTTGAAGAGGATTCAGACACTCCGTTTGAGAAGTGATCAACCTCCATCTCCACCTCAGTACTGCTAGGAAGAGTCAACAAGAGATAACAGGCTTATTCTGTGCTGTACAGTTATGTTCTTATATAATTTGCCCTTCGGTGTTAAAGTTGTGATCAAACAGAAGTAGTGACCGATATTTTTTCTGTATTGTAAAGTACACCCGAGTGTAACAGATTAATGAAAAAAAATAAAAATAATGTAGGTAGGGGACTTGATTCTATCGACCGGTTTTGATTTTGAGATGTGGCCATTGCAAAACAAAATAAATGCGAGCTTGAAGTCGATTGTGGAGGAGAGGGGTTTAAGCAAATTAAATGATTGGAGAAGCACGCCATCCGTGACTACAGATAAGTATGTCATTTCAACAGAAGATCCAGTTAACTATTTGATTAACATTACAAGGTAAAAAAAATTAAGGGTAACTCTCGCCAAATTGCAACCTTGGCTATTTTTGTTAATCTACCCGAGTCAAACATTCATATAACAGCATAATTAGAATGGAAACGGCACTTTTAAGATTGACTGTATTTTCATTTTCGGTCAAAATGCCTTTTGAATGGGAGTGCTATGGGCACTACAATGATAGCATCAAAATTGCTATTTTTAAAACACTAAGGAGGCTCGACACAACATGAAACTGTGCTTGAAGTATCACCAGGGGCTCTACACATGAACTCGAGCGTTGACAACATTGTTTGTCTACACAAAGTTTACTAAAAAGAAAGGTTTTGTACGACTTGTACGAATTTTGTCAGTCGATCTCCGAATGCAACTTAACATGAGGAGAGTAAAGATGGGATTGTGTTGATACTTCAAGCACAGTTTCATGTTGTGTCGACCCTTGGTGTTTTAAAAATAGTGATTTTGATGCTATCATTGTAGTGCCCCTAGCACTCCCATTCAAAAGGCATTTTGTCCAAAAACGAAAATACGGTCAATCTTAAAAGTGCCGTTTCCATTCTAATTATGCTTTTACACGAACGTTTGACTCGGGTAGATAACAAAAATAGCCAAGGTTGAAATTTGGCGAGAGTTACCCTTTAAGCATATGCACGGATGAATTGTTCACAATTAATCTATAACATGCATTTACAAAACAGATAGGATGAATTTTCCTTTCATCATTTCATGCCCTCTTCACATACCTCACGTTGGTCTGCTGGCCCCGACTGCCATTCAGGACACCAAGCTCGGGACTTGACAGGGTAGGGGGACACGATTTGTGACTATGGGTCGAGGTGTGGCCTTTACTTGATGAAACTCCATTACAGTAATTACTTTCCAAACCTGGAGACAGACGGAATAACAAATGATCAGCGATAACATCTCCTATTGATGATCAATGGGTCATTCTGGTCTAGGTTTAGAGGTTTTAACCTTGATTTGAAAATGTGTGGTTCTCAACATTTTTTGGAAACAAAGTCCCCCATGTCAAGACAATATTTGAAGGCCCTTCTATATAAGCTGATACTTCTGTTATAATACATGTCTGTTTAATGAATACATATTTATTTCTAGTGTTTTTAGCATTTTAAATTAAGATTATGCTTCTATAACTTAAGTAATTTTATGATTTATTAGGGGCCCTCTAGAGGGCCTTGGGCCTCTGGTTGAGAACCACTAATCTAAATAGCTATTTCAGTGAAGATTATGTCTTTGTAAGATCTTTTTTTTTGGTAAGACTTTCATCACCCATGCAGGCTGAAGATATCAAAAGATACATTATACATTTTCTCTAATTCTTTTTAGTGTTTATGTAGTGCACGTGCCTGTCTGGTAGGCCTGGGAGCTGCTGGCTTTGTGAACAGGGCTGTTGAAGAGGCGAGGGGAGCCTGGGTAACTATCCTGTGACTTGGGGCTCCTCCCACCGAGACACCTGACCTCACTGTCAGTGCCATTCACCATCTCAATGAACTGCCTGACTCTGGAAAGAGATACAGACACATCATGTATACAGTGTATTCACAGGTGTCCATTCTTGTAAAACTGCACACATCACACTCACTTCAACATGAAGAGGAGGTCTGGGTTTTTCTCTAACAGGCTGGGATAAAGTTGTTGAGTGGTCTCTATAGCCTCTCCCATTCTGCCGGACAGGACCAGCTTCTGGATCTCTGCAATCACAATCGTTAAGTCATTACTCGGCATTGA
Source organism: Squalius cephalus (assembly GCF_949319135.1). NCBI lineage: Eukaryota > Metazoa > Chordata > Actinopteri > Cypriniformes > Leuciscidae > Squalius > Squalius cephalus. The sequence continues at coordinate 30,519,975 of NC_137128.1, read as the reverse complement.
TTTCATGACTTCTTGAAAGCATGCATTGATGAATCATTCAGAATTGGATCAGGAACTTTCAGTAAAGGTACACTATGTAACATTTGACCCTCTAGCGGTTGAAAAACAAAACTGCATGCATTTTGCGGAAGAACATTGTTTTGGTTGTGACTATGCGGATCAATATGATTCTCCTACTGCTCATAAAACATTCACTACTAGGCTTAATAGATATAACCAGTTTAGATGGAAAGGATCTCAAGCTGACTATCTGAAGATGTTTGTGTAGCTATACCAATTAATAGACAGTACTTTCTTGAAAGTAAATTTCAGCACAGCACTACAACAAACCATAATGAAATGACCCTTCACAACAGATAATGCTTTACAATGAACTGTTAGAGAGCTACATATGGCAATTGGTCTGTTCAATAAATCTGTTCAATAAAATACCTTGATCACCAGTTGAGTAATAAAAAAACGCCATCTCTGCGTCGCTTTTACAACATTTCAAATCCCTCAGTTCTCACCATCTCCGAAAAGCCAGGCCGATTTTGATTCTCATTTTATAACAAGCTCTGTGGCAGTCTCTTTTTGCTAGCAGAAGCTCCTCTGTTCTGCATTTTTTTTCTTGATTACCTGGAGGTTCAAGATTTAGCTGCTCCATGTCAACCTTTCTCGCTTATTGTAACTAATACCTTATGCCACTCTCACATGCATCATAGTAGCTGGAGCAACTTTTCTCTATTTATGGATTTGGCGAGACACTAAACTATAAACACTTAAAAACTATAAAAACATAACGGGCTTACCATAGTGAATCAGAGTAAGACAAAAAAGCTTTTTGGAAGAAGGATTGATGGTGTATTGACTCATTTACATTTTGTTAATTTTGAACCAAAAAAAGTTACATAGTGCACCTTTAAGAAAGTAAACAGTGTTAATATATTTCTTGTTGATCTTAACAATCAGACAGACCCAAAAAGGACTGACAGAGTCTGAACCCTGTTGACTTGGGAGACTCACTCTGTCTATTTTTAATAGAAGCAAGTTCCTCGTGTACGGCCTGGTCAGTTGATTTGGCAAAGGCCTCTGCAGTGGCACAGTAGCTGTGGTGAACCAGATATGAGGCCACCATTCTGGGAAGATAAGAAGAAAGCAAATAAGTCAGAAACAGAAATGGAGAAAGATGCAGAAAGAAATAAGCCACTAGCACATACATTCATTACATCTGTGATGGTTTTGAAACTATGTTTTTTGAACTATATTGATGTCAACCTTAGAAAAATGCTCCAAATCAAAAAGTACTCACTTCTGAATCATGGCCTGCCATTCTCCTTCTCTTTCCCCAATGGGGAAACGGTCAATCTGGGCTTGGATCTTGGTTCTCCATTCACGCATGTAATCCTCAATATCAAAGACAAACGGATGCTGCCCGAAATTTGCGTCCACGACCTCCCCTGGGGTCTGTAGACCCACTGTGGGATACAGGTTGGGCTGAAAGCAAAATAATTGCAGTTAATTCAATTTTTTAGTGATGATGTAAATGCAAGCACAATAAAAATATAGACTTTCTCATAAAACAAATGAGAGTAGCTTGAAAGAAATGATGGAAACTGGAAAAAGCAAATCTCAACTGCTTGATAGCTTGTAACATCACAAAATGTAAACTACAGTAGTCAACATTTGAAGTGGATCAAAAAAGTTAATCAAAGTTGTCCTAAGACAAGAACGGGTATTGTTTAAAATTCATGTGTAACTTTGATGAAAGGTTTTGATCCACTTCAAATGTTGACTACTGTAAATTATTGCCCAGCTCTAATCTGCTAAATCAGACTATAAAACAAAAAACCTTAACGTCATGATTTTCTGTAAAGCTGATTTGAAACAATGTGTATTGTGAAAAGCACTATATAAATAATTTAACTTGAAATGTGCCTTGGTTCATGTGTATCATAGGTGTTCAAACTGAGACGATTAAAATAAACCCATCAGATTACAAATCAATGATTACAAAACGACAATTTTTTTTCTTTCCTTTAACACAATGCCAGGTTCTATGGCTATGTTCATGATGAGGGCCAAGTTTAGTTTTTCAAAAATAAAACTAAATATTTTTTTCTAAAACCCTTAAGACTAAATTTGGATTTACTAACCTTTTCAAAAGTATCAACAGAATAAAACAAATTCCTCAAAGGGGTAGAAGTATTACAGTCCAGCAAAATATGTCTAACGGACAGTAGATTCTTACAAGATCAACACTTTGACGATTTTTTGTGCGAGTCTTGAGTGTCCTATCTGGCATCATGTGTAAATGGCTTCATCCAACTACATAATTCAAATGTTGCTTCTGGGTCAGGTCAGGGGGCAGCCACATATTAGTCATTTTGTGGTGCTTTCTGTGCTCATGTTCCAATAGAGAGAAAGGTCAGGGCTGCTAAACTGACATACTTCACAGAAGTAGTCAGAGTAACATGAATGCTGGTCACCAGCCAACTGTGTTTTCTGCTCAATGGATTATTGTTTTAGCCCTAAACAGGCCTCTGTTCAGTCAGCGAGAGAAATGCTTAGGGGCTGTCAGTCCAACATCTTGAATGATGAAGAAAGGAAGGAAAGACAAAACAATAGCAAAAGGCTTCCTTCTACAACATCTAAAAATGGAAGATTATTACACAGTGAAAAAATATACAAGTGATCAATAACCACATGACCTTCAGGCGGAGAAAACAAACAACTCTGTAAAGCTTCAATGATGTATCTTGATATTCATGAAACATACGTACATATATTGGAATGTAAACCAAATATATGCATCTGATGAAACTACATAAAACATATTATAAACCACAAAATATACAATACTGTTTCAAAAGTTTGGTGCCCGTAAGATTAAAAAAAAAAAAGAAAAGAAATAGAAATAATACCTTTATTCAGTACGGACACATTAAATTGATCAAAAGTGACAGTAGAGATTTTTATAATGCTACAAAAGATATTCATTTCTAATAAATGCTGTTCCTTTGAACTTTCTATTCATCAAAGAATCCTGAAAAAAATGTATCACAGCTTCTACAAAAATATAAAGCAACAAAATATTGATAATTCAAATCAGCATATTAGACTGATTTCTGAAGGGTCATGTGACACTGAAGACTGTAATGATGCTGTAATACAGCTTTGACATCAGGAATAAATTACATTTTAAAATGTATTAAAATAGAAAAGTTATTTTAAATTGTAATAATATTTCACAATATAACATTTTTGATCAAATAATTGCATTCTTTAAAAATAAATCAACACCAAACTTTTAAATGGTAGAGTATAATGTGGTGATATAATATGGCAACACAATCTTAACTTCAATATAAGAGGTGATTAAGAAAAAACAGCCTTACCGGTAAATCTGTAAAAGCTATCCCTGAAAGAAAGAAAAAAGATAAACAATAAATTGTTAATTAACTTTTAACTATGTAGGTTCAATATTTAACTGTGTGCATACATGGTGTGTTTATAGCCAAAATTGCTTTATACCTCCCATAAACTCCTTAATCATCCTAAATGAAAAATATTCTATTCCTAGTAATGTACATGTAATGTTAAAGTGCCCATTTAGTTGATGGAGGAAACTGTACTGTAATTGAAACATCAGTAATAAACAAAGAACAAATAACCAAAGTTTAGTTGAGATGGGCATTTAGGGTGTGTAATTTGGTTCACTTGGTCCAAACTTAGTTCATTTGGAAGCGGACCGAGACCCACCTTTTCAACGGTCTCGGTCTGCTTGTTTGGTGCGCACCAGGGTTCGGATGGCAGCATTCACACTTATTCAAATGAACCACACTAACAGAGCAGTGTACGTTTTAATCAAACCAAACATTAACAAGTGTGAACACACCCTTAATCTTAATATGCAATACAAATTTTTACTACCTAGACTGTGGCCATTCTTCGTGTAGAAACAGGTATTGTTGATGAGGTTCACACAGCAGCCAATCACATCGCCTGTTGTAAATGTGGGACCATAGGGCTGTCCAGTGCCAGAAGAGCAGAAGGAGTGGCCGTCGTCACCATGGTAGCCATATGAGTGCTTGTCCCAACCTACGGGTAGAACATTGGGCACATCCTGTTGTTTTTTTGGGAATGATGTACTGTACAATGTATGTACTGCAAAAATACGAAGGAAAGAGCACTAAGAGTTCTAACTCTTATCTCTCTGCCAAGCTGCAGACTCACAGAGGAAACACCCAGGGTCTGTGAGCATCAAGAAGGTGGAGGATCAAGTTAACATGCCCACTAATTGCATCTAAACTTCAAACCCTGTCTGTCTATAGTGATTCAGAAACAGAATGGGAGTCCTAGACACTTTAGGCACAAACAACCTGAAAATATGACATAGCTAATGTGTTACTAGCAATAAAAGTACAGTGACTTCCCAACATCTGATAGTCATTTTACCTGGAAGTCTGTTCATGTTGACACCTTGAGCTGACAGGCCAATCCCCATGTACCTGGTCACAAAAAACAGCATTTATTTGATGTAAAAGTCTGTATTAGAGGAAGTTAAAATAGCTCACCCTAAAAACTTAAGGTGCACTCAGTAACTTTGTCCTAATTACAATCGTTTTATCCCTAAGGAAATGAACAGTATGATTGAAAAATGTTGAAAATCATACTTATGTGAGGCTGAATCTGTTATTTTAGTATCATTTTATTCATATTTTCATTTTATTTAATATTTATATAAAATTTTCAGTTTTTTTTATTTTTATATTTTACATCTTCATTATAATGTAGTTAGTTTTAGTAATTTTGATGTTTTAAATTTTTTTTATTAGTTTCCGTTTTTTAAATATCTATTTTTTTCCAGTTTTAATTATTTCATACATCAAGTTAAACGACATGAGAAATGTTGGGAACTTTGGCAACTAGCTGATATATATATAAAAAAATAATTTCATTTAAGTCAACTATAATAACCCTGGACTGAATAAAACCGGTTTTATTTTACATGGTGCAGGTCACCTCATGAGGGCTGCCATGTTGATCACATGACCAGATCACATGACCAGAACAACCATACTAACTTTATCTCAGTAAACCTCTCATTATCTGACATTTTCGCTCACAGAATAAATTAATCATGGCTGACTTCTAATAGAGCATTTCTACAAAGGCATTATTAAATGAAGACTTTTGCATAATGCTAAATCCACGCCAATAAGTGCCAATATAAATCCAAGACGACTGTTATATAGCCCATTGCCACATCAACAAAAATTACTTTTAATAATGTTTCCCAGCAAAAAGTGATCTCAAAACACTGAATCCTTTACATACCCATCTCGTCCTTTGCTGATAATTTTCACCTCAAAGTAATAGACCCCGCAAGCAGCTGGAATAGGGTGTGTTGCACGGACAGAAGCCGCATCTTTCGGGGTCTTTCCATGACCTGGGTGACATAAACACTATAATTTACAACTGCAAGTGGATGGTGTCACTCACAAGGAGAACTGGAACATTTGTAATATTATAACATCGCCAGAGGTCATCATGGCGCAAAAAAAAAAAAACTTAGCAAAGTAATCAATGTTTTTGCTGTGAGAGCCGTATGCTCCAGGCTGATGATATTTTGCCTAGCAACACCAAAGAAACTGCACAATTGCTTTTTTAATTAATGTGAATATGCATTTCTCTATATTTGGGGATTTGCATTTATTAGTCAACTTCATTGCATTTATTATTGTCAACAATTGCCCCTTTAAATTGCCACCTCATTCACCCATACTTCAGTTGCTATTAATTGAAATAAATTCTCAAACAAACATGGAAGTTAATTCTAAAACCTAGCCTAGTTGTAAATAATGCTCAAAATAAATCATGAACACAGCAAAATAATTGTATGATATAGGGCCACTATCTATATCTATCTATCTATCTATCTATCTATCTATCTATCTATATATATATATATATATAATGTCTAATGCCATTAAGAAAGATTTTGATGTTTTGGAGTGTTTTAATCAAAACCACTTCATATTAGCTGCAATATTTAACAACACTCACCTCTGACACAGCAAATAAATATATTTAAAAGCTATAGGTCCCTAAAGTGCCTGAAGAGGCATTAAACACATGATTAACGCACAACTAGACAGGCACTCAATAGAATAGAACTAGCCATTCAGCCACTTAGGTTTACTTGATTATCCATACATCATTTTTTCAGAATAATCCTGTTAAACTGTATATATATATGTATTATTTATGTGTGTGTGTGTATATATATATATATATATATATATATATATATATATATATATATATATATATATATATATATATATATATATATATATGAATAAAATATGAACCAACATGCTTTTGGGGAATTTTACTTGTACATCTCTCAATCCTCTTTGTACTGCATTTCATTATCTGTTTGCCCCCTCTACAGAGTATTAATCATAAAACTAAGCATTTAAATATCATCTTATAGACACATATTCCTGGGTCATATAGTATGACAACTTATATATATATAACAATTTTACGCAAGTAGTCTGCTATAGCCTATTGTTATAAAAATCTCATTGATTTACGTTACAAGCTATCAGAATTTCTTATGTTTTGGAACAATATAAATTACAATATATTATGTTCTGGCCATATAAATAATAACATCTGCAACAAATTGCATATTTTTGCAGGCCTCTGAATAAAAAGTGTTAGCTCTAAATTCTCACTAGCTATATCATACTATATGGGTCATAAAAAGCCTGATGTATCAAATATAATACAAAACACGTGCAAAAATGTTTTCTTTTACGTTTTGTCAAAAGATTCACTTAACTTACATTTCCAAAATATTTTATTATGATTATTATATCATATATATGGGGCATTTTTGTCTCTTGTGGTAACAGTCTTGAACCCCTGATATTAAAATTCATAATCTTATGTAGCTTGTACATTTAAGACATCTTGGCCTACTGGTAATTTAAGGCAGTCTTCCTGAAACCTACCTGTCGTCAACTCTGGCTGGCCTAATTAATTCTGTGGCCTACCTTTATGACTCAGCTGAGGGAAATGGCAGACACCTCACTGGATTAAAATTGTTTTTTTTAATAACTAATTGTGTTAATACAATTATACATATATTACAGCTTTTCTTTATCTGATGAATTTCTTATACACTCACGATGGCAGAAATCCTGTCTCTGCAGATAAACACACACACAAAGGCCTTGCTCGAGCTTATGCGACAGGCTCGATCAGTACCTACATCAGCATGTGCGTATAAAGACATGGCATATTATACACAGATCATGTTGTCAAAGGAGTTGACAATGACTGCATTTCAGTAGCGAAACTCTATAGAGTAGGAGCTTCCGGAAATGACTGAAGCATCTTTATAGCTCGCTGCTGAAACTCACCACCATCTCATTGCTAATAACAGTACACGAACTTTACACTTTCAAACTTAACACCTTAATCATTCATTTTCAAAGGCTATATGCCATATCTGTATACACACTGTTATGCATACAGTATCATATAAAAGCAGTAACGTTAGTTCGATTAATAGATAATGCTGACTGCTCAGGAATGGTGCTAAATAATGCTAAAGGGAGGCTATTTTTATTCAAACATGTCGTCTAAGCAGTTAGCAATACCAAGCAAAGTTTCTTTTTAACACTCGTATAATTATATCGACTAATGTGCTCGATGATCACTCGAGATCATCCCTATTTTTAAATATTTTTAGCAGCTTTTGTGAATAAAAATGGGTTTGATTTGCACACAATACGAGTACGCAGAAGCTAATACAAGTGTCTTTTTAATATCACCGATCAGATACGAAACCTGACACGAGCTAACATGGCTAATGCCTTAAACATTTAACGTTAGCTGGTAAACAACTTGGTGTGTGTGTTCATCTGCTGCTGTTAGCCTTGGTTACCTTTGTAATGCACCCGGAGGTTGTTTTGAGACAGGCCGATGTAGCTGAATTTGTCTTTGGGGCTCCAGGATCTGGGCAGCGGGGTCTCCTGCTCGTTGACGGCCGGGTAAAGGCGTCTAAGCCGCTGGTTGAGCTCTTTTTCCTGCTCATTGAGAGCCAAGTCTCCGTGAACGACAACCGACATCAGAAACCCACAGCCCGATGACGGTCCTGACATCGCGATCCGATTCCTGCCGTCGATGCCAACAGCTTGCCAGCTATCTTTAGCTGGACAGCTTTCTAACAGTGTCCAGTGGCTAAAGCGACCACTGTCAGACACCGCAGGAGAAGAGCCGCTGAGATTTCGGGGTTGTTTTATTCGCTTCTGACGCCTGGCTAGCCAGCCAGCTAACTGCGATTAGCCCGCAAACAGCCTCTCTGATGCGAGTTAGCAAGACGCTAGAGAATTAATCACGCCAATACAGCGAAACGGCAGCTTACAAAAACATAACAGACATCCAGAAAGTTGATCCTGGCTATTTAAGACGACATCCAGCCGATCGGACAGACTAAATCGGGTAAAAGGAGCAGAAAGACAGCAGCAGAAGGGAACCCCGATCTTTTGTTTGTTGTTAGTGTGAAATACAGCGTTCTGATTGGCTCTCTCAAGGTCCAGTCATACTTCCTCGAGGACTTGGTACATGACTAGATGCAAGCTACCAATAACATGTCCTTTTTGCTCACTTGACTTGTTATCGACGATAGTTGAGATGGCTGAGACAATGAGAATATACGTACACTTACCAATTACAATGTTTCGTTTATTTAATCATTTTCATATCATGGGACAATGCAGTTGTGGTGCAGATTAGGACCCCCTTACATCTCATTTCAGGTTGGGACTTTTCAGTGACTTCCATTGAGCTAATGAAATTTAAAATCCCCTACCCATTAATCTAACCCTCACATATTCCTGCTTTTTTATTTTTTCATTAAATAATGTATTATTTTAACTATAGCCTAATGTGCCGCTAAACGTAGGCTACATAACCTCACAACTTGATTTTCATTAAAACATCAGTTCTTCTTTATTTTACATAAAGTAGGCTACTTCATTGACCATACCACATAAATTTAACAATAAAAAAAAAATATATATATTTTTATTTTTGCATTTATTTATTTTACAGTCCAAAAGATTTGTGGTTAAACGGTGTCAGTGCATTTAATCTAGTTGGGGCAGCATCAAAAGTTTTACAAAACAGAATATAAAATATATTTACATACAAAATATGTGACTAATAGTCTTTCCCGAACAAATGCATTTGTAAAAAGTGGAATGTAATAATTTATCATGATCTGATGTTTTGATTTTCCTTTTTTTTTTTTTTTTTTTTTACAGCTCACACATGTAATGAAAGCTGCATCTGACGTCTTGGTTTTGCCATTTGATTTGGGATGTAAAATACTTTATACAGACTGTATAAAGTGCATTCTCCAACATTCTTGTGATATACATTAATGTTTCATTCATACATTTGTCACAAAGTGTAAAAACATACATGTTAGTTTCTTCATTCTTCACATGCATTTCTGTTCCAAATGAAAAATGGCAACATCAAACTAATTCACTATTAAAATATGTGGCCTACCCATGATTCAGTATATGTTATATTGCAAACACCCAATGACTTGCATATTAAAAAAATAATGTTAATTATTCTTACAAAGAAAATGTACATCAGTAAGCCTATAGAGTTATTGAACTGACCATTTCAGCCACTCCTGGAAAAGGCACATTCAACAATTATATACAGATATATGGTGAATATATTGTTGATGTGGATACCAGTATTAAGTATTCTAATATGACTTTGATTTGTATGATGCTAAATTAAATCTGTGCACTTTTATTGTTTGTATTTTAGCCTAAATTGTTTATCCATGAGCAGGAGAATTCACTAGTTTCCACAAACCGACAGGACCATTAGCACATCCAGTCATCAAATATAACAGTTACACTTATTGCTTTGGTCATTATGGTGGCACACAGTCCCAAAACTCACGACACAAGCACTGGCAAAGGCCGTACACCATAACAATGAGAAGACTGACAGGTACCAGACTGACCATCAACACCCCTGTTGTGGTATGCTGCATGATAAGCAGGTAGACCCCTAGAGGCAGTGAGCTGAAGTACAGAAGCCCCAGCAGCCAGACCAGGACACGCGCCGAGGTCTGGCACAACAGGGCCGCACAGTTCCACACTGTCCATCTATTGGTAACAGAGGCCATTGAGTCCAGGCTAGAAGAGCGGTAATCCCTCCCCGGAGCTGGAATAGCAGACTCCTGCCGAGGCTCCATAATGGTGATCACCACGTAATTGGAACGAATCGAGGTGGGGGAAGCTGAAGCAGAGTGTCCCACCAGGGAGTTGAGGCATCTGGGACTGAGAAGAATCTCACCTTGGGATTCATTCAGGTTCTGATGTTTCCGTGCCTGGACGGACAGCAGCGCTGACACCAGGTTATACTCATCTGGTAGACTATCCACGGCTTCTCTGGGAAGGTCCGTGATGTAGCGGCAGAACGGACAGACCACTGCGTTGGGAGAGGATTCGCCTAAATCGAGGATTTTTGCAAGGCACTTGGCACACAGACAATGGCAGCACTCGAGGACCTTGGGCCGCCGACTTGACAGGCTGTATGCACAGTAGCAGATCTTGCATTCCAGTTCCTCTGTGGTGAAGCAACCCTCCACATCCTCCGGGAGCTGTCCCATCATGTCTCCTTCCTCTCAACGTTTTCTCATCGGCTGGTTGTAATCAAAGCTGTGTGGGAACATGGTTGCGAGGCAGCTGCTGGGTCAGTCCTGGTGTCTGGATGGTGTCCTATGCAGAACGGGGCATTGCCTTCACTGTGCCAGAGAGGCTCTGGACGGGTTTGTGCTGAGGAACCTTTCATGCACTGTGTGGAAGGGTGGGGAGAGGCCACTACCGAAAAGATAACTGTTAACACAGCAGTAGAGAACAAACACTACAGCAACAAAGCAGGCCCTGTAAAACCAGGGCTGGAATTTTCTAGCCAGGGCTTTTGTTGCCACTGAAATTCAGTCCAATTAGTGGCTCCACACTTTCTGGTACACAGTGCTGATTTTGCTTGCTCAATGCAACACTATTCCAAAAAAAGGAAGCTATTTGTCTGAAATTACTATTATGTTCAGAATAAACAAAAATATAAAACATTTGAAACTTATTTTAAACTTGTTTCAAATTGTAAGTTTGAATACCAGCCAGGTCAGCAGTACAGTTCACTGTGGAACATATGAAATTAGGTCATTGCTGTTCACTGAGCCTGTCTCTCAACGTCAGGTATTTCTGAGAATTTATCATGTGCAATGAGAATTCACTGACATTTGATTGACATTCTTCTTCTCTCTCTCTCTCTCTCTCTCTCTCTCTCTACACACACACACACACACACACATATATATAAAATATAAATAAAAACACATACTTTGCTATATTCTGATTTATTGGACTAGAGCACAAGCCCTTTATGTGACTAGCGAGGTCACAAAGGGACTCAAAATAATATAACTGCTACTTATTAATGTAGTTTGTGCTTTAATATGGCACTAGTTATTTAAGGCTGTCAGGAATAATACGTGTTTAAACAAAAATAATTTTTTACTAAGATTTGATCAGCTGACAAGTCAAGAACAGTATTCATCTGTGTTCTACATAGTGCAATAACATATTTTAAAGACCTTTCAGTCAAACATTTTCACTAGTGTTAAAAATATCTCTCACCTTACAGCCAAGATAAAATCGTGTATGAATGTCATCAGTGTTAGCAGCAGTCAATTATGTTAACTTTTAACCAATGACAGATTAAGTATATGTAAAAAATAGATTAAAAATAAATAAGTTGACAACCTGTGTTTTTACATTGCTTTAACTCGTCAAAATAAGTTTAGCAGTTTTCAACTTTCGTTGAAATGACTTAAACATCTTAAAAATTTAAGGCAGCAACTTTTTTTACAGTGTACGCTCTCAAAAGCATTACAACTTTAAACCGCAGAAACAACTTTTAGACATTAATAATAAGAATTTTATAGGCCATTTTTAGACTATTATTTATTTTTATATTTCCACTATAAGTGGCTAACTCCTTCTACAAGCAATGTACAGTAATGTACACTGCGCCCTAGTGGTTAAAGAGTTTATAGAGCTCATTCATACTTTGTATTTTAGAAGAAATATTTGTCCTTTTTCGACCGGAAAGTTGCACAGGCATAAGCTTTAGAATGGTGGCTGGTGATGAACTAGAAGGAAGAAGAAGAAGAAGAAGAAGAAGAAGAAGAAGAAGAAGAAGAAGAAGAAGAAGAAGAAGAAGAAGAAGAAGAAGAAGAAGAAGAAAATGCATTATTTCCATGTAATATGAATGAAATCAAGAAAAACGTTAATTTGGCTTAATTTCGAGCAATAAGCCGGATGCATAGGCAACCTAGAGCAGGTGTTAAGTCACGCATCTGATTTAACGATGACGTAAGAGTTCCCAACAGAAATCCGGGGCTGCCTCTGAGTGACGTCAGCGACTAAACAACAACAAAATAAATATCAGCTGGCAGTGCGCGTGAGGAGCGGGGAGCGGGCTCGCGTTCGTTTGCTATGGCTAATCAGGGTGGATGCGGCAGCCCGGATGCTTCAGAGGTGGAGCCGGTGAGCAAGAGAGCTTCCAGACCACTCAACTCAGGTGGAGGAGGAGAGATGGCGGAGAAAGAGGAAGAGCAACCTTCCAGAGTCTCATACCCTGCAGGCAATTATCCGTGTCGAATATCAAAGCTGATTAACTGGAATAGACCATTATGGACTTCCGCTTTCTTCGTAACTACAAATATAGCGTTTTGGTGAGACACATGACGCAGCGTATTTTTTCTTATTCACACAGGCTATTTTTATTATATCACTTGAACGCAGAATGCATGAATGCAAATTTCACATATTCTCATTTGAGACATCATGATGTGGGAGTTAAAAAAATGTTGCATTAATTAATATGGGTCAGTCTTTATTGCTTTCCAAATGCACTGCATTTAATTGAATTAAATCAGCAGGCCTAACAGTGCTTTTGCTTAAGGCATTCTCCCTTGACCAGTTTCTCTGTATCTGTGTTTGCAATGATTTTTACTTCAGTTTCATTGCTATAAGTACAGTGCCAGTATTGTAGGCCTATCTTTTTTGCTATTGTTTCCTTTGCATAACATAAACAAATATTTGAAGAAAAACTTTTAAAATTTCAATTCAAAATTGTATTTGCATTTCCCTGCATGTACAAAGGCTGTCAATGGATACATTGCTTACATTAGATTTAAAAAAATCTTGTTGTGGAATGTGGATAAATAGTGTATCTGGGTTAACGACTGTATAAGTAGTAATCTGGTGTTCCTATTGGAATTAGTTTCACCCTCAAAGCACATGATTTTACATAAGAGGTAACTTGTAAACATAAATAATAACATGAGCGTGTACTATAATTGTTTAATGTTCGATTAACGTTATAATTGTTTAATGTTAAAGGTATGATGACAGATATTAGATTTAGATAATCTCACAGCATTTATCTTAAAAAAACAAGCACTGTACATAGCATACGTGATAGATATCTGTTGACTATAACACTGCATGTGTTTATAGATAGGAAACCTGTTTCTGTTTATTTTTTCCATGCAGGTTCGTTTCCCTCAGTCCCTGTCGAGTGTTCAGCCTTATCTCCATGTGTGTAGCTCTCTTAGTGATGATACAGCTAATGAGAGATGTGGCTCTTTCCAGATCAAGAGGTGTGGGTTTGTTTCGTCCCATAATGCTCTAACGTGTCACTCATAAGAATGGAAGCAAAATTCGACTGATGTTTATTTTCCTCTTTATAGGAGCTGCTCTATGGAAGAGTATGACAAGCAGGTAAATTTAGAGCACGCACACCTATACTTCAATCATGCAGCTAAAGAACGAGTTTCAAATTCTGACCTAATATACACAAGTTCAAAGTTTTTGAAAGACGTCTCCTATTTATTTGGTCAAAAATACAGTAAAAATAGAAATATTGTGAAATATTATTAGAAGTTCAAATAGCTGTTTTCTATTTTAATATATTTTAAAATAAAATTAGTATTTTTATTCCTGTAAAGGCAAAGCTGAAATTTATGATCAATGTTGAAAACCGTAATATTTATATTCTTCTGGAAACCCTGAGACACATTTTCAGGATGTGTAATATGTACAGGACAGAATGTTCAAAAGAACAGCCTTTTTTGTAACATTATAAATAACTTTTGATCAATTTAATGTGTCCTGAATATAAGTATTAATTTATTTTTTGGTAACACTTTACAATAAGGTTTAATTAGTTAACATTAGTTAACTAGATGAGTTAACATGAAGTAATAATGAACTGTACTTTTATTAATCTTTGTTAATTTCACTAATACATTATTAAGATCAAAAGTTGTATTTGTTAACATTAGTTAATGCATTGTGAACTAACATGAACAAACAATGAGCAGCTGTATTTTTATTAACTAATTTTAACAAAGATTAATAAATACTGTAACAAATATTTAGATCATAGTTAGTTCATGTTAGTTAATACATTACAATAAGGTTTCATTTGTTAACATTAGTTAAAGTGGTACCTCTTTTTTTTATATATATATATACTAACCCTAAACTTTTGAACCGCAGTTTACATATTTTTAAATAAAAATTAACTTGCATCTGAAATGGCACAAATGTGTAAGATGTTTTAAAAATGTCCCATTCATCAGCTACAGTCCAGCCTGTAACCACTAGAGGGTGTCCTATGACTCTTATTGGCATTATTGATGACATACAGCAATTCATAAACCCTGTCATGTGAGCTTAGTGATATTAGCACTGTTGTGTGATCAAGACTAATTAAGAAATCTAACAAAGTACTCCTGACCCACTCGAAACGTAGCAACGCTCGACACTGTTGACCTTTTTCATATACCATGAGTTATTTTCCAAGAGTGTCCAAGTCAACAAACATTATATAATCAATATTTTCATCAAATCTTTGCATATGAGAACATTGAAAAGTCAGCCTAAATTTGTTAAAGTATTGGATTAGTGGAAGGCTTGATGAATTTATCCAATACTGCTTATCATTGGCCTTCGGCTTTCCATTATTTTAATCCGGGTTGCGCCATGCTGTACTCTGACCGGACTTGCTCTGTCATTGTTTGCATGCTTATGGTGAAAACAAATGCAATGGCACCATTGTGCTCCAGCGGGTGAGATGCCAGTGCAGTAATCGTCAGTGTGGTGTTTATGTGAGGCGGGCCTCATTAAAACCTCGAGTACTTGACCAACAGCTGCTGGATTGCCTCAGTTTGTTCATTTCTGCCGGCTGCTGTTGATTTGAGTCCTGTTTCAACAGTTGCCTTCGCCCGGATCTTCACACTGACCTCTTTGCCCCCTGCCCCCCCCCCCCCCCCTCCCAATAGCTATGGGATCAAAGCTCTTTATGTTGTGCTCTACTTTATGTATTTCTGTAAGAATTGATATGATCAATATGTCATGACAAAATGTTTTTCAATTACTTTAACTCATCAAAATAATTTAACCAATTACAAACTCATTACATAATGCAACTAGGCAGGACTTAAAAAAAATGAGTTGAAATGACAGGTAATTTGATTAAGGTACCAATTAGGGGGAACATTTTTTTTTTTTTTTTACAGTGATGTATTTTCATAGATGTTAACATGACATTTAAAGTGTAGTTTCACATTAAGAGCTTTAAGAAAAGTCTTTTTATATTCCAATTTAGTTACTTTTTGTTGTTGTTGCTAGATTCACGTAGTGCAGTAATTTGTACTAATATTTGTCATCTTCAGCGTTGTTTGTCTGTATTGTGACGTATGCTCTAGTGTGGGTTGTTTTGTCCAGTGGAGGCATGTCATGTTGTGAAACTTGAGTTTATGTTTCAGACTTTGTGCCTGTGCGTGGCAAGTTGAGTAGAATGACACAGCCAGTTGTGCATCCAGGAGTGATGGTAATCCTTTCTTGCATTTCCTCACCATTCTTATTGGGAGGAAATGGGAATGTCCCAGCCAATCACATCACAGTATACTAAATAACAAAGGGTGTGGTTAGAGACTCAGCTGCCCATTGGAGGAAGACTGAGTGATGGTTACATTACTGTTATTAGCTGTTGGCTGACCAACTGACCAGTCACGTTGCTTTCATCACAGTCAAATGACCAAATAATAATAAGATAAATATAGAAGTGATATAAATAATAAAAAAGACTGTTACTATCTGTATATACAGGGGAGACGGGGCAAGTTTTCACACTTTACTCCACTGAATATTTCTCTGTGAATGTTCATTTTTTAATGTCAATTTCTGTACATAGATCTTTTGAAGTCTTACAAAAAAAAGTTTTTGAACATATCCACCATTATTTACCAGGGAAAATGGTACTGGCACATGCTGTGGGGTAAGCTGGGCTGATTGAACATATCCTATTATAGGCTTTTCAGGAAAAAGTGGAAATGGCAAATGTTAAATGTACAAAAAAAATTGGCCAATAAATATTTTAATTAATAAATTTTATACCTTTCAAAGCGCATGTGAATGATAGAAAGAATAAAAAAACATGACAACTTGCCCCAAATGGAAATTTGTGAAAATTTTATGTTATACCATTTAAAACACATGCATGTAAATAATGAACAAAACCAATAAAAGTGTGACCACCTGCCCCAAATGAATATTTGTGGGAAAATATAAATAATTAATCAATTGTATAATTTTATACCAGTATATAGCATTTACATAAAATGTAGCTATATTTTCAATGTAATTAATTCATAAATAAGATTACATAAATCAATGGGAAGAACATATAATATTTGTGACGTCAAGAAGTAGCTTTCCTGTAAAAATGATACCCAAGTACCTGTATGGAGATCATTTTTCAGTGTTATTCAAAATACCCTTTAGAGGGTCTCATTCTGTGAAGAGGGGGTATTAAGGGGGTATTATATGCAGTGTTTGTACGTGTGTGTGTTCATGCCCCAGCGTTGTCTGTATGATGCCTGCTTGTGGAATGCTGTGTGACTCTGGTATTTTTAGACCTGACTGGTTGAAATAGTGAAGCTCAGGCCTTGATCAACATAAACACTAGCTCGTGTGGCTTCATGAGACACTTCATTTGTGACTCTGTCTGAACTCTGGAACTTATCACTGACACACTCACCTTCTGACTTACCTTCTGAAGGCTTTTTATGTTGAAACCTAGAGCTTTTGAGATGACTGCTGAAGACCATGGATCAGCACTGAGGTAAAATTAAAAACTCTATTGAAGAAACTGGTACAAACTAGACAGAGTGGTTGTTAACGTTGAATACTAAGCATTAGTGTTATGTGTGTTATACCTTCAAGTGGCTAGTCTTATATCTCTGATAACTTGAATGTATAGCTTGTCTTTTAAAAAAGAAAAAGAAAAAAGGTGTTATATATTAATCAAGTAATACTTGTCTTTGAAGAACTTTGCTTTAATCTTTCTGATATGAGCTTCTTCTGAATTTTTATAAATGTCAGTCATGTATCAGACGCATCAGGGGTCGTGCGGTCTCCATGGTGACCCTTGTTTTGGAACATTTGCTAGGGGGAATTTCATGTTGATTGTCACAAGGACTGCAGAGGTATTCCACAGCAGTGGAACCTGTCAGTCATGTGTGATGAGGTTTAAGTGGACAGACCCACAGACAGGCTAATAGCATTGTTAAAATACTGCAATTGGCAATGCCTGTGTTTCTGCTGCCCTAATTTTACAAATTAAGAGACACTGGATTTTAACTGCCATTCCTCAGCTGTTTGTTTTGGGCTATTTTAGTGCCCTGTCACCGGGCCTGTTTGAGTGTCAGACAAGTAGCTTTCTGTGTTGTTTTAGCGATTAGCATGGGAGTCAGCTAGTCCAGCAGTTAGGTTTTCAGAATCCAGAGTCACCTGTTGTTGGCATTTGCAGAGACATTAGAGGCTTTTCTACACATTTTCTTTGGATTTAAAAGATTTAAGACTCGCTTGAGACAGCAAATGTTCACTTTTTTGGTTTTCACATAATAATAGCCTATTTAGCAACATATTTACCAGTGGCAAACATGCCATGCATGCAGTATGATTTCAAATAGTGTTAACTATCAAACACCACATGGCATAAGTCGACAACCAGATTTCTCGAAAGATGTAACAAAAGATGTTATCTTATGAAATGTCTTCACACTTTTACAAGTGTCATGTGAGTATTAGACCTCATTGATCTCCAGTCGTCAGCTCTGTTCTGGGTTGGGCAAGCCTGACCTGCACTTTCTCTGGCACATTGGCTTGTATCTGCCACATGGTCGATGGTGAAATGCTAATGTGAGCTCTGTTGCCTCATAGTCACATGCACCCCATGCGCCCTGTTTAATAGGAAACCTCCGGTGGGGAAACATGTCTCTGCAATGTTGGAGGTGACAGGTTTATGACCTTTTGGAGGAAACACAGCTCGAGCTGATCTGTAGGAGACAGCCTAATTGCTTGGGTTATAGCATATTTTTGCTAACTTTTGGGGTCGATCAGTTTAAAACTTTCAACACATTTACCTACTCTAGGTGGCGTTGTTTGGTTTGTTTTGGTCATGGGAAATATAGAGCGTCAGCTGTGAGGGGACAAGAGTAAGGGCGCATAACCAGAGATCAAAGGCATTAACAGGCTGCCTGTTAATAGACGCTTTTCTAGTGCCAAGAAATTCTCAGATGCCCCGTTCTAAAAGTCATACTAATTCATTGAAAGCCAAATGTTTGACCAAAAAATATATTTGATAGACTTTTTACCAGATGTTATTATTAGCTTTAAAGAATTTAAACTAACTACCTGTAAACGTTCTATATAATTTCAAATGTGATTTAATGTCATCAAAGAGTTTAACTTTGACCCCAGTGGACTCAAAGAATCATTAATGTGTAAATAGTCATTTTTATGTGATTAATGATATGTTTGTTAATGTAATCTGTCAGTTAAGGACCCATCAATCCATTAATATGTAAAATCAGAATCTATGAATGGCAACATAAGGTGAACCCTCAAATCGAAAAGCATTTCAATGTGCAATAATTATCTCATATATAAATCAATTTATATATCATCATATATAAATATATAAAAAATATATAAAAATCTTTTTTAGGTCCACTACATTTCAGATATCTCATGAACCCATTGTAGTTAAAAGTGAGAAGAATCCTTTTGTACATGTCTGCAATCATCACTCAGACTGTGAACTATTTCACACATGCAGCGTTCACTCCAATAGTGCTAGATTATGTCTTCAAAAGCATACGCACTGAATAACTAATGTAATCTGGTTATTAAAGACCTGATTTTGTAAAATTGAGACATTGACTGATCTAATCAGTGTGGAAAAACTGTAGCTTATTTATGTCACCTTTATATGTTCAGATTGTGCAGCATCACACGTTTTTCATCTGATTATTTGACATGACTAAGCCTTAAGGACTAAGGTCTAAATTAATCTTTATTATTATTATTATTATTTAATCATTTCCATCTTCCAAAACATGATTTAAACATTCTGTATAGTATAGTAATGTAATATTACATAGTTTCAGAGGTTGAGAGGCCACTACAAATAATATATATATATATATATATATATATATATATATATATTTGTGTATATGTATATTGCAGTATATATGTTTAACATAAATGCAGTGATAATGAAAAGAAATGTAAATTGTTTAAATTATTTAATTAATTAATTAATTAATTAATTAATTAAGTGCTTTTTCAGAAAGGGTCAGTCTTTACTTTTGGTTCAGCATTAATGATCATCTATGACACTGGTCTTTTAATTGTAGCTGGGAGGTCATTGATTCTGTCCAGGAGGGCAAGTCTGGATCAGAATCTCCATTCACAGACTTCTGGACAAGCCTCAAGCTGTTCATTGAGGAGACTTCCTCTTTTAAGCAGCAGAATCCAGGCAAGGTATGGATGGATTTGAGTAGATGACGCATAACACATTCTTTTTTACACCCACATCAAGATTGTATAAATGTATAAGGAAAACAAGTATCTTGGGTATCATGTAACAAGTCTCAGTTTCTTCTACATTTTCCCCATTTTGTCTTAATTTCTTTATTTTAATGGAATTAGTTACAGTGGTCTTATAGTAATTATTATTATTAATAATAATTCATATTAATCAGTATCAATGAATAATAATATTATGATTTAATATAAAATTTCATTTGATTTAATATTTATATTTTTTAATACACTCAGAAATTTTTTTACAAAAGCTGTCACTGGGACAATACCCTTTAAAAAGGTTCCAATATGTACCATTTAGGTACTAATATGCACTCTTTGGGTACAAAGGGTACCGCCTCAGTGACAGCTTTTGTACCTGTTTTTCTGTTTTTGTACCTGTCGTTTTTTTTAAATAATACTTTAATTTTTCAAAGTATTCCATGTAGAATAGCATGTTATATTAACTTTCCATACATATTTAATGTCTATCCATTTGCAGTGAACTGAGACATTGTGAATTTGTGTGTCATTGCAGTTCTGTCTGCTGGTGTGCAGTATGTGTACTTTTCTGGCAATACTTGGACGTTACATTCCAGGGGTTGTTATTTCATACATCTTAGGTAAGTGGTAAGTTAGAGCTGCCTACATACACAAAAAAGACAACCAATAGTTTTTTTGTCATACCTTTTCACTTAAGTTTATGTAACCATGAACATTGTAACCAAGATTGTAACCATGCGTCATGGCTAAGTAGAGCGGACCCTTTCCTGGATTTACCTCCAGCACACCCGAGAACCTCCATTTACATGGAGAACATCCAACAGTCCGTTTGTCATGTGATAGTGGATTCCTAGTAATGTAACCAGGACGACATTCTCACTCAGTCTCTGGTTTCTCTTTCTTCCTAGCAGTCAGCAGGTTCAGAAACACTGGTAAGTGTGACACCTACATTAATAGTTTGTACATCTGTTTACTGCAGTGCTGGGCATTTTTCTCTGGCCTTTGGTGTCGTCACATGAGTTTGGGATGTGGTTGGAACCAGTTCTGCAGAAACTGGACTTTGGAGTGGGCGAGTTTCTTAAGAAAATCAAGGAGAATCATGGTTAGTCTCAAATACATTCACACACAAAATGTCTTTACATTTCTGAATTTTACATTATACTAGAAAGGCTATAGCTCTGTTTCAAAACCTATGAGCCATGTAGGCAGCATCCTAACCTTCATGGAAACTGTTATTGTTAACTAAAATTAAAAGCTATTAAAAATCCTTTAATTATTGTTCATTTAAATAAAGCTGAAATAAAATCTAAATATTAGATTAAAATCTTAAAAAACTGAAATAAAAACAAATTAAAGCTATATAAATATTTAACAAAAACTCAAATGACAAAATATTAATAAATACTATAATAGTATTTAAATAATACTAATATAACGCTGCATGGAAACTCATAAGTAACCGATTTGGATCGATTTGGAGCATCTCCTTGCACCACAAATATAGCACTTGTTATAATTGAGTTCAATGGAGTTTGGCATTAGCATGTTGCTAAGCTAACAGAGCGTTACACTAATAAACATAAAACATAGCACTTTTTTTTTCTTTTCAACTACACTGAAGTATTTTATTGATTCTTTTCTGTTTAAATTAAATATTTCAGTAATGCTGTCAAATTGATTATATACATATCAATATATACACACACATACACACACACACACAAAATTTTATATATATATATATATATATTAGTATATTTACTAACTTTTATGTGATAAATCGTGATTAATCGATTTGTCAGCACTAATTTAAAGTCATTTCTGAATTGCATTATTCATATTACTTCCCTGCTTCAGAGAAAAGGATACTCCAGTCACAAGCTGAGAGAGAGAGCATTGAAGCAGATCTGTCCGCACTTTTCCCCAAGGTCAGTGCACTGTCACACCCATGCTTATCATGTGCCACTGAAAACTCGGGAGGGTTTCATGATATGGCAATAATATGTTATATATAACTATGTCCATTTCTTGTTTATGTGTGAGCTAATATTGAGAGATCTATTACAGATGGACTCCACTGTGTGCAAAGAGCTGTCTATATCAGACACAGAGGTCTCTGAAGTAACGTGGACAGACAATGGCACTTTCAACCTTTCAGAGGGAAACACACCTCAGACAGAGAACTCTGAGGGTAAGCTCCCTTATCTCTTACAGAAATGTATGAAGTAAGGAATAATTGACGACGGGCCGTCAAATTATTAGAAAAATAATGCACACCCAAGGTGGTGATGCGGCATGAAGCGTAGTGGCCGTTACACCTCGGATGTGCATTAGTTTTCAATAATTAAACAGCCCGGAGTCAATTATTCCGCTTATACTACGGTTACTACACCTGAAAACATTGTTCAGATTTTGTATTTCAAGACATTTGTCTTAAAAACAGGTCCGGAAGAAGGCTGTGTTGTCGAAACGCGTAGATCTACTTTTAACTGGTTTGAATGATTTAGCCAAGTTCATTAAAGGCTGTTGACTTTACCACAGGAGTGCCTTGGAGTTTTTCGTCCACATAATTTGATGTTTACCTCCAGTTCATCCAATGACCACCAGTGGTTATTTAAAGACACCCGTGTAGCACTCTCTGCTTCTGTTTTCTGAAAAAATAATACAGTATATTTAAAAATATAATAAAATAAAGACAGTTATTTTAACTCTTAAATTAGTAATAAATAATTATTAATAAAATGTATGCCAGACCTCTAGTTTAGAAAGTCATTCTTCAAAGTATTATCTATTATACTGTTCTAATGATATTGGATATTAGACAAATTATGTTCCAGTGAATACATGCAAATTTCAATTTCAGCATTCAGTTTTTAAAAATGTGATTGTTTTCTCTATTATTTATTTGCTGTATTTATTTCATACAGACTCAGACCCACGAAGTGACGAGGAAGTCTTCGCCGGTGGACTGCCAGAGTTTCCCTCCCTGGACAATGGCTTGGTGACAAACGGAGAGGACGATGAAGACCTGAGCATTGGAATGCCCACCCCTCCAGCCCATCCCAGCAGGATTGGGTCCACACGGTCAGAGGAGGAACCTGTGGTCCAGGCCCTGGAGGTTGTGCAGAGGCTGGCTGGAGACGTAATTACGGCAGCTGTCACCGCGGCCATGCAGGAACGCCTGGAGGCGGCGGTAGCGCCTGCGCTGGTCCAGGCCCTGGAGGAAGAGTCAGACAGTGAGGCAGAGGACTTTGAGTTGTTGGACCAATCAGAGCTGGAACAGCTGGAAGGCGAGCTGGGGCTGGACCGGGGGAGCCGTGCAGATCCGCCTAAACCTAGCCAATCTTCTTCAGGCTTACTGTCCAAACTACTGGGGCGCCACTGATCTTATTCAGAGGGGCGTCCGCTTCCCTCTGTGATGGGATGTGGGTGGGAGGATAAATGTCGGGTTTACAGGGCAAGGTCCAGAGTGATGAAGGTATTCCATTGTTTAACTTTGCTGGCGTGATTCAGTTGTTTTGCTATAAAAACAAAGTCAATCTTTGGAAGGGAGGCTAATTGGGTATTTCACGGGGAACGCGATAGTGGCTGGTTTTGGCGTAGCTCCATCTCAGTTGGTCATTTGAGGAAATTATTTTCACAATGTTTCCTGTCAACTTCCAACCCGCCAATGACCAGAGGGTTAAGGACCAGAGTAATGTCATTAGTTTAGCTGTTAAAAGGCTGGCAGATGCAGGATACTCCATATTTTGCTGCCAAATATTTTTCTCTATTCTACTTAAAAAGCGTCATGGCCAAAAAGAAAGGGCCTCCCACTAACTGACAATCAGGACAGCCCTTAAATGACAGAAACACCTTCAAGTGAAGTACACATGTGGTGAATATGTTTTTTTTATTTGAAATCTTTTGTTTTCTAATTTTCTTTTTTTATTGAATTTTTTTATGAAGGATTTTTGAAAAGCCGGTGGTCTTAGTGTAATCCTTTGCATGGATAGTCCTGTTTGTTTCGATTTGCACCTTTTTTAGAGTGAACCAACTAGGCACATGGGCCTAGTCATCAAAGTTGAACAGATTATGTTTTATATTCATATAAATATTCATCAAAAAGTGCTTAAAGAGATGGTTTAGCTAAAAATTAATATTCTATCAGTGGTGTTTAATATTGTTTTGGACCCCGGTGACTTTCATTTTATAGATAAAATCATTTGCAACATTCTTCAAAATATCTTCTTCTGTCTCTTTAATACAAAGAACCTTAACATTAATTTTCAGTCAAAAGTAACATGGGACATGTATTTAATCTCTAAGAACAATGTAGAGAGAAGACAATTGCACTTTTAGTCAATCATATAAATCAAATTGTCTCTTTGAGGATCATTATTTGCTTTCTGTGAAAAGAAAGCTGTCTTTTGTCAATTTACCCATTATTCATAATTGCCTTTTCATCAATGTACAGAGACACATATAACCAAGACTGTTTCTGTTCACAGTGTGGTGCTTGGTGTGTATCTAAATTTAGTGTTTCTAACAAACTACTGATGTATTATGAATTTTGTTTTGAGATGCATCAACCGCTTTCTATAATAACGTAGTTGAATATGAATTTCTAGCCACTCACTATGACTGCTATCCAAAATTTACTCTAATCGGGTGTCAGTTTGATCATTTTTAAAAATTTTAATATATTATTTATTCCTATATATCTCTACTAGATAGCTGCCACGCACATATGATCGCCTTATATGCCTGTGCAAGTTTGTCTGTCAGAGCGGAGGAGAATAATCAAAATATAGATATAAACAATCTCAAGAATGTAATTAAAACCATATGATTCAAAGATAGTGGTTTCTCTCTTTTTTTCTCTATGAGGTGGAGTGAAAAATATCTGAAGTGATTTAGAAAAGATTCTAAATTCAGTCAAAAACATATAGAATGGGATGCGAATTTCACATTAAAAATCTGGGACTTTTCCCCCTTCATATATATATTTTTGGAAAAACTATAATTATATTAATTAAATTACAATAATAAACACTAATGAGCTCAGACTTTTGTAACTCAGTGTATGGGTTAATGTCACCAAATGCATGATTAACCAGATAATAAATGTATTCTCTCTGGTATTTTCAAGGTTTGCAGGTTTACCAGGTAAAGGGGAGGCATGGTCCTCCTCATAAATCTGACACCAGGTGATTTACTCATACTCCACCTGTAAAGCACGCCATCCATACATCACCCATCACCCTTTCCTCAAGTCAGCATTATAAAATAAAGAAATGTTTCAATGATTTATGCTTGGTTACTAACATCACTATGTGGGATTTTATGTTGAGCTGTACATGCTACGAACAGCACAAAATGAAAGCATTTCATGATTAAAGCTGATAAAATGAACAACACCAATGTTTTCAATTGCATTTATGATTTAGAGTAGCCTAACACAGTATCTGACTGAATGCAATATGAGTGACTGTATAGGTTATAGCTAAACATACTGAAACGATTAAAAAGAACCTCTTCCATCATTTTGCGTCTGGTGGTCCTTTAAAGGTTCAGGCCCAGCAGGAGATGTTTTTACTACCACTGCATTTCTTTATGAAGTGAGTAGCTTAATGTGGTGTGATTTGTGTCTTAGGGCCAAAATAATAATCAGACAAGCCACAAAAAGTCCCTACACACATTAATTTATTCTGAATGTGAGAAAGAGAAACATAACAAAAGACTGACTGCACAGTACTTTTCTTAACACAATATCTATATCAATACAGATATGTTGCACAAACAGATTATTTGAATCGATTCAAATTGATAAATATAGCAGAATCCAAGAAAAATTGGTTTACAATATGAAATTATACATGACACATTTCTGGCATGTAAATTATATGGTGCCATACATATCATTTCTGGCTATTTGTATATTGTCTTTTCTTTATTTTTTCATGAAAACAAGCCTGAATTCTTTTGAGAAAGGTCTTTAGTTTTCCATTAAATGCTGGCTTGGGAAATACAAGGCAGAAATATAGTTATTTGACATATTATGGCTACATCTCTGTTTTGAACAAGATATTGTTTTAGCATGTGAAATTGAGCTTGAAAAGAGTGTTTGTGATATGTATTTTTTTAATAAATGCTCTTTTGGTTTGATATTGTACTATCTAATGCAATGACATTGTGCATTTTAAGGAGTGACTTGTGTAGCTAAATGCTTTTGGGAGCCATTATGTGTGGAGGGAAAGGAGTAGTGCTCTGGCCTTTAAGGCAAAAAGGTGAGTTACCTGGGAAGAAGTGAAAACTGGCTTGTCTCAAGTCTTGTAAAACTCAACAGAGACATGCAGGTGAACTGGGGGAAAAAGAAATTAAAAAAAACAATTCCTCAGAGTTTTATCACCTTGACCTACCTTGCATGCCACATTCGTCCTGTCAGAAAAAAATATTTCACTAAAGTTTGTAAAATCGGGCTGGTAGATGATTTGATGTTCAATATTTTCTGTAGATATTGGTAGGTAATGACAGCAAAGGGCAAGTTTTTTTTTTTTTGTCTTCTAAGTGATTTTAAAGTTTTCTCTGGCGCCAGCTGTTCTAAAATTCTGAGGGAACGTCGCATTCTTCTACATGTGGTATGTTGAAATTATGAGGCCATATCATGTTTGTGTGCTCAGCTGCTTCCAGGTTGGATTGCAGGTTTATGTGCTATGTAAAACACCTGTTTGCAGCAAGCCTGAAGTGTAATTATATATGTGTAACTGGATGTGCTGATCCGGCTGTCCCTTCATCATGATAAATGGATCTTAGTGGACACCATTCAACATTCAATTGCTTACAGTATATTATACAGAGTTGTCATTTCTGAGTCAAAAGCAGCCACATACATACAGTAGCTTCAATTATACATTTTTGTGTTGCATTGAAAGAATCACCTGATGAAATGATCTTTGACAGGCCATCATTCTGATCTATGATGTTCTGGTCATAAAAAGCAGTAATCTCTGATCCTTTATAGCTTTCTTTAACCTTCTGGCCTTCAGTTGCCATTGGTTTCTAATGACAGTGGTCAACACTTTCTGCTTTTCCTGTGGAATCTTTAGTGAGTGTGAAGAAACTGCCAGATAACACCTTCAAAAAGCTGCTGACAGGAATCTGCTTGTTGGGGAGAGTTTTTTATTTTTTTTATTTTTTTTAACAGCAATGGTCTGGTTTTTAATAGCTTACATTACACACACAAAAAATAATGAATGTATGTTCAGAAGAAATTCTTCTACTAAACTCACCTGGACATATTTTTGCAATAGTGTGCTGACTTTGTCAAAGTTTTATGGTGACAAAATTACTAATGTGACAAACATGTCTTATAATCGATTCTCATTGTAATGCACTACAAAATAAAACAAAACACATTAAAACAATTAAGTAGAATTTGCATATTCTGCCGATTTCTGGTCCACAAAATGTATTTTTGTTGTTGTAACATTGTAGTAACAGGTTTGTCATATTAAATAATATTTTTGCCAAGAACAAAACTAGATTTGTTTTACATGTCAGTAAAAAAAGTGCATATCTTTGATTATTTATGCATCCCTCCGGCTCTTTCTTCCAAGCTGGATCTTGCTGTTTTTCTTCCTAATTACAGGACTCTCATTGGTCAATGAGCTGATTTTGCAAGAGCCAATCCCAGTAAGGCTAACAGCAAGCTCCTGACATATGACATACCTTTTTGTTTTTAATGATCATGGAGCTCCTTAAAAACGTTGCCATCCACCACAGAGGGTTTGAAGGGGAGTGCAGGGGTTTGTGTGAAGAGCTCAGTCCGCCCCTTCAGAGCCCACCAGCAACTTATGAGTATTTTCAAACATTTCTTCTGGAACAGGTAAATGCTTTTGACAAGTTCCTTTTTCTCATACAGTTGACTGATAGTGAGAGTTTCCAAAATACTCTTATTAAATGAATGTTAGGTCGAGTTAAGACCACTGAAATTACATTTTACTGGTAAGAGATGTGTTGCTGGAGTATCTCATATGGATTGTCATATCTGTTGTATTATTCAATATGTGTTGCATTAATATAAAGATTTATATTTAAAAGAAATCATGTTTAAAAGTTAAAATAGTTAAAAGTTCAATATCATTTAAGAGTAAACTATTGAAAAACCAATGTCTAACACTATTTCGAATATTGGAATGTCCCTGAAATGGCCACTCTCTCAAGTGATAATTGTTTGTTTTCAGGACTCAGTAATCAAGAAAAATGGCCAGACTTACGCTACCTGTAATGATCTGTGGAATGGCTCTTGCAACTGTCTTTATGTCAGGTGAGAATCCATTTTGATCAAAATAAAATAGTCTGTTATCCTTAATATTTTGCACAGTTCAGTTTCAGCTCACGTCTCACATATGTCAAAACATAAATCACTGTAACATTAGAAAGCATGAACCAAATGAATTAGAAAGCTCTGAAACAAAACACATTAGGTTACTGTAACTGCAGGAACGTCAAAGTATTTTACAAACATAATTTCTAAGAAAACAAATGAGCATTGTGTATTCTTACTCTTTCAGTAAACACTTTTGTGAAGACAATAGCGGTAAAAAGGCTGGCCTTGCAATTATCAGCCAACTGTACTTTTTTCCATGAGCTATAAACATCTGAAGAGACCCACTGGAGGTGCAGATATATGCCACAAATAATGTTGCACGTACAGAACATTTTACATCCTTCATTTTATTTTACAGCAGTGGTAATTATAACAGCAGCCTCTGGGCTGGCTCCCCAATCTCTTTGTAGTTTAACAGGTACACATGCAGGGGGTCCCGGAAGTTTAAGCCCCATTTTAAAGCACTTAGTGCTCTCAGAGAGCCAAGCCAGAGCAGTAATCACTAGAATAAGACAAATCCTTCGCTGACGGGAAAAGTGCCTGCTGTGCACCTGCGGGAGCATATTAGTCAGTTCTCGGTTGGCATTTTCCTTATTTTCAGAAGTGTGACATTTGTGTCATAACAGTTCAATTCTGTTTTTTCTTTTGCATTGTGTGACAGACTTTCTGAATGCTGGTCCTGTAGGGCGCAATAAAGACGGTGAGTTTTTTTATTTATCAGCTGTAAATGGCAGCGATATCAATACTCTAATGTGAGATAAAGCCATTAAACATGAATCATGAAGTTTGCACACTTAAATATGCAGTGGTTCATTGTTTCATATAGCTTCTCTTCATCTTGGCTCTAAATTAGAACATCCTTCTTCTAAATGTATCATTTTAAGTTATTCATTTAGAAATGTTACCATGTTATGGATTCGTCATGTGATACACTGGCAAAGCGAAGAATCCAAGGATTGCGAATTTTAATCTCTTTCACATTAATACTTCTCATCCTGTACACTGCGAGTCAAACGGTTTTTCTGCTCATTAATTATCAATATTTTTCATATTTTTTATTAATAGTGAAGTCATCAAAACTATAAAATAACAAAAATGGAATTATGGGAATTACGTCCAGACATATGTCTGTATATACATGTCTTAAATATATGAATCTAAACTATCTTATATGTAAGATATAATATTCTCTATAGCATAATACTCTTATTTTATAAAATACACTACCGCTCAAAAGTTTGGGGTCAGTATAATTTTTTTAATAAATTAATATTTTTACCAAGCAAGGACACATTAAATTAATCAAACATTACAGTAAAGGCTGAAAATATATACAGTATATAAAAAATATTAAATATTAAAAATAATATAATAATGCTAAACTTTGAAGATTCCTGAAAAAAGAGTGTGACATAAGCCACAAAAATATGAATCAGAATATAACTATAATAATAAGAAAGGATTCTTTAGCACCAAATCAGCATATTAAAATGATTTCTGAAGGATCATGTGACACTAAAGACTGAAGTAATGATGCTGAAAAAAATTTGATTAAAATAGAAAATAAATAATAATATTTCACAAAATATTAACGTTTTTACTGTATTTTTATAGACTTTCAAAAACATTTAAAATGTCTTACTAGCCCCAAACTTTTGAGTGGTAGTGTATGAAGAAATACGTTTGTTGGTGCAATTTAAATTCTGTGTTTAAGCCTTTAGTGTTAACGTGTTTAAGACTTTAGATAAAAATGTTTTAAAACCATGAGAAAAAGTACATTTAGTCAAGTGTGTAAACTTTTAACTGGTAGTTTAAGTTTATATCGTGCCATTACGTAAAACCAACATTAGTTTTGCCTAAAAATGAAGCACCCAGTTCAAAATAGGTATACATACATAAAAACCCCTTTCATTTACAAAAAACTTCACAACACACACAAAACAATATACATTATATTGAGATGTTTATATGTTGAAACTTGCTTTTGTCATGTGCTGGTTCAATTATAGAGGGCGTTTCTGAGGTGAAGACAGACAGCATGTCATCACTGAAGAAGCTGGTCCGCAACAGGAGGAATGTTGCCTATTACAGAAGCCTGCCTGATTTCTGGGGCTGGTATAAATACTTCATGGAGACCAACAACCAGGAGGGAGTGAGTTACAAAAGCAGAGATTATAAGTCATGGTCACAGTCTTTTTTGAGACTTTATGGAATATATTTATTTTAAAAAAGCCAACTTTCTTGAAAGAAAAAATGTTTTCAGAAAAATTGCGACAAGTATAAGTCAATAAGCCCAATCTTGTTTCTGTGTGATTACCTCTAAAGGTAGAGGACATGGATCGCATGTACCTAGTTTACCTGCAAAACAAACACAGAGTAGAAGAGGGCCGCTCTTACAACCATTACCTCACGCACCTGAGCGAAATTTACAAAGCCTGTGCCAAATCCGACGACCCAGACTGCATTGCAGAATCCACCAGCAAACCCAAAGCCAAGATTGTCATGCCTGTTCCTGTGAGGCAAGCTTCTGTGGCGGTGTGCAACCCTTACCTCGACCCCTACTGCCTCTATGCTGTTAGACCAAAAGCTGCAGAAGAAGAGCCTTCACCCGCTCCAGCGAAGGTCCCTGCTCCAATTCTGTCCCATCTACTCCCTCTGCCTCTGAAAACCCCACCGGCTCACTACTACTACGCTCCGGTCCTGGAGCCTTTCCTGCCAGCTGAGCAAAGAGCAGAGCTGTTGCGTATCTGCAACCCTTCGGACACTGAGTGTCTGCAGTACCACCTGCGTGCTGCTTATGGCTACAGGCCCTCGATCGGCCCTCTGCCCTCGTACGCTCACCTTGGATGTGATCCTACCAAAGATCCTTACTGCCAGCCCAAGCTGGTGGCCAGATCACCCTCAGGTTTGTATCACCTGTACCCCTCCTGTAACCCCGCCACTGACCCCCTTTGCGTCACCAATGTAGTTGCACCTGCAGCCCAAACTGGAGAGAATTCAGAAACCCCAAAAGAGACGTTTTGCAATCCTTTGTTTGAAGAGGGCTGCAACCCGCTTACAGCTGCCAAGCTAACTGGACTCAGTAAGCCCGCCTTGGAGTATGCTCCAAGAGATGAGCCTGCGCCTCTCAATCTGGCCTGCGACCCTCGCTACGATCCATACTGTCTGATGGGTGGAGCCGCTGCTCTCAGGAAACCCCCTCCAGTTCTCCCAGAGTTGCAGACCCGTCACCATCTGGGCGTCCGTGGGAAGACCAAGGAAGGTTATGACTGCTACATGTTCTACGATAAAGACTGCACCCCGGTGGACAACCAGGAGCTGAGGGCCAGTGCTGCCAATTCTAAACCATATTGCCACCCGTACGACCCCAACTGTGGGAGGTTTGCAGCTCCTCCGTCCACTCAAGCAGAGGCAGCGAAGACGGTCAAAGATGGCATCATTGAGCCCCATCCGGACTGTGACCCAGAAATCGATTACAACTGCCGCCTGCGCAGGGCAGAATCCACAAGTAAAGAACACAAAGATGAGCCGGCCCAGCAAGAACAAGGTCACGGCAACCCTCTCCCTGAACATGTGGCTCCTGAGTATCAAGTTCCACGATTCGAGGACTTCCTGAGAGGATATATGGGTGGCTACAAGAAATGAGAAGAAAAATCGGAGCAGAACTTACAAATTAAATCATGCTTATACAAATTTAGCACAAATTTTAAGTTTAGGTCTATGCAAAATAAAAAATTCAGGGTCACTCAAGAATCATTTTTGCATTGATGGTTTAGAAACTATAGATTAACATTAACATTTTTTTCCTGAAATGTCATGCTGGGAAACAAATCAAGAGATTTGAGGGTTTTGATATTGATAATAGTATGTATTTATGTATTAAATAGTGTAGGATTAGGGTACGTAAATATGACTTCAACTGATACTTAAATCTGTATGTTACATTTTCTTTAGTTTTGTTATCAAATCCCTTTTATAAATATTTAATGTAGCTTCAACCACTTTGATGAAAATAATGTCTTTCTCCTCAGCATTTTATGCTTCATTATTTCAATAAAAAATTAATTACTTGAAATAAAACATTGGTGTTTTTCAAATCTTCTTGGAGTATGCATTAAAAACATCCTGCTACACCAGTATACGGCTACATATAGCAATATATGCATTCAAAAATTTGCATTAAAAAAAAATAGATACTAAATTCATGTTGCACACTGTGTGATTTATATAAAAGTCACAACACCTGATATGATATATTGGTACATCTCTTATGACAAAAATGAAAGTATTGAATTGTTAATATTTGAAATATGCAGAATCCACACATGTAAAGATAATGTGTTATGCAATGTCAGGCTTTAAAAAGGTAGCAAGAAAACAGATTAAAGAGCTCAACTTGAAAAAAAAAGAAAGATATCTCCTGAGGGTAAATAGGTTAAGTCATTCACGCTATAAACTTGCATTCCAAGTATACATTTTTGCGCTTCTATATATAGGCCTGCTGTAGACAGTAAAAAAATGTCTTTGTGGAATTGTTGGAATTATTGTGGAAATTTAATTAATTGTAAAACCATGTTTTAAATCACAGCATTTGGCCAAAAGATCCCTGAGGCAAATGAAAAGTGAGTGCACTTGATGATTGTTTGAAAAGAGTCTACTACTCGCACAGACAGTGAACATGTTGAAATATGCATAAACTGCGAGTTCACTGCAAATATGCCACTCTTAGAAGGTCCCTCAGCAGGCAAGTCTACGTTACCTAAAAACGGAACTGATGAAGCACACAAAACATAAAATGTACCCTGCATTATCCAACGCTCTCTCCAAGGCTGATGACAGACTTTATTGACACAATTCATTCTGACAGGCAACTTGTGTAAAAGTACTAGAAATCAGTAAGGATATGTTACCCAGATGCAGACTCAGCAGCATTGCATGTTCATACCACTGGCACGTCTGTTGTGGTTCTTTCCTTACGGTCTAATTGGCCTTAGGTGGGCTTTGAGAGGGGATTGAGCAAAGGCTATGAGGCTTTGAACTGTTGCTTAATGCCTCTGTCAGCATGAGTCCGGTTTGTGCTGACTGCACCTCTCCATGGCCTGCATACCTGCGGGACCAGCTGAATGTCATTAAGTGGATGGGAAAGAGCCCTGAATGGTAATGAGGGTAAATATGTCCTCTGCATAAGCAAACAAAAAATTAGCAGTGTACTTCTGTGTGCTGTATTCAGAAGTGCTGCAGAGTTTCTCATTTTAATGTGGTCAGTAAGTGAGTTTGTGTTTGAAACATAGTGACAGATCTGGCCTTGAACAGAGATTTTGATTATTTTGATGCCACTTCTGCAAAGTGAAATGTGGCCATTGAAAAATGTATGAATGCATATGAATGTATTTTGTATGTTAGCGTCTGTATGTTAGTGGCGTTGTAAACTGAACAAAACTGACCACAGACAAATTAGTAGAAAATGTTACTTTTATATTTATGCACACATACTTGAAAAAAAAAGAAAAAAGTGTTATTTATATATATATATATATATATATATATATATATATATATATATATATATACATACATACAAAGTATATATATAAAAAGTTCATATATAGGGCCTATGAGCTTGTAAAATAAAGCACTGACATGTATTGCTGTTTGGTGCTATTGCACATATGACAAATAAAGTTTGACTTTGACTAATGTTTAGCCCTAAAGGAGCTGCGTCTGACAACGATTTTCAAACCAGATGTTACATGCACCTTAAAATCACACGAAGGTCATATATCTACCTAAAACTGTCCATTTTAAGTTGGCTCATGTACTGAAGGTGACCTTTTGCCAAAATGAGAGATGCCCTAGTTTTATGAACAGTTTTAACTACGTTAATCTCTCTGGATGACATACTTACAGTACAGAACTCTGTTGACAGTTTCTTTGTACAGAGCTTCAAATGAAAAAGTGTCTGTGCCATGCAGGCAAACCTACTGGCAAAAAAAAAGCATAAATATAAAGACTTCAGTATATTTATACATTTATAAATGTATCTTAAAAACGCTAAAATTTATTTATGGCTAAATTGATAAAGTTGCATTTTAGTGTGATCAAGCCTTGTGCTCACGGAGGAGGGAGAAGAAGAGAAGATTGTCAGCACTGTCGTGCATATATACACCACGTCCAACCTCCTCATGCAGGCTCTGAAGCATGTGATGACATGGTGCAAAGGCTTGACAACCCATGAGGGACATTTTCAACTGTTGGCTCAGATGGAGTTGTCTGGTACGCTTCAAGTTATTCTCAAAGATTTAATTTAAGATATAGGCCTAGTTGTAGTTTTGTTGCTCCTCTAGAATATATAAGTTTGCCAGTCTGAATGACTGTAACACGACATACAAAACTACATCCTGATTTTCTGAATTCCTAAATTTCATTTCATACTGGGACTAGTGGAACAGAAAATGATCAATTTAAATAAGCTTTAAACTATGCACTTTTATTATGCATTTAAAAAATGGGGAATGTTATGAAAATATGCATTCCAATGATATCAGACAGGTATACTTAGTTTACATATTGTGATGTTTCGAACTATGCATTTTTGACCCTGTGGGCTTTTAAAGCACACTTTTTACACTCATGAAGTGTTTTCACACTGATGAAGTGTAAAGCCCGGGACACACCAAGCCGACATCAAAGAACTAGCTGCACTTGATCACACCTAAAGGACTAAAGGCCACCGTCAACTAGCACGTGCGTTCTGTGAGTGTAAGTAGGCTAAATATCAGCAGGTAGGCTCTATTTTCGTCATTCAAAAAGAGATAACGAAACTAGGACTGCAGATATACAAACCGTAAACAAAGCAGTGATTGCTTACCATTTTGAATATCAGTCACTTCTTCATTCCAGTCAGCTTATGTTATTATGAAAATATTTGCGCATTCAAATGCTCAGGTAAGATGAGGTAAAATTATAACAGCCTTCTGTACCGTCTTGACTTCTTTGCTCGCTTTCATCACTTTCGCTTTTATTCTCGTGCACTGACTTATTCGCTAAGCTGAACAGCCAATCAGAGTTCTCTCTCACCGATTCTACATGCTAAAAAAAAAACCCTGTCGACGTCCGACTAGACTAGAGCCAACTGTGAGGAACACACGACCAACCGTCGACTTGGTGTGGCCCGGCCTTACACGGATCAGAGCTGTCATTTTTGTGTCATAAATATTTTTTCTACCCCAGTGTACACCACATTTCGAATAATATATTGTGTTTGATAGTGTTCTGTGATGGAAATAGGATTTTAAACATTGTTGTCTTGCTAAGGCTAATTTAATCAGTTAGCATGATTAATTAGCATTAACTAACCTAAATATACACAATTAAATACAATTTTATTACATTTACCTTGATTTCACTTCACACTCTTCCGATAGGCCTACTGTAAAAACATTGCTGCCTTAAATTTTCAAGTACAATCAACTTGGATGTTTAAGTAATTTCAACTTATATTACATTAAATTGACTTTAAAATATTAGTTGAATCTACTATAGTAGCCTACACTAACTTAAAAAAAACTTTATTGGCAAAATTATTCCACTCTTTGTTTTGATCATTATAGTTTTAAACACGCAGTTATTCATATTTGTATGATGGATTTGATGGACAGACTCGACGCTCACGTGGGTTGCCAGTTTGAGAACACACAAGGAACGAGTGCAATGCACAATGGAAGGCGACGATGACTTGTAAACTGATGAGTTGATTTATCCGCGTTTTAATATGTCTCTGGACATTGAGGTTTTTAGATAGGCTTTTTAGGTCGGGTAGAATCTGCGATCTCTGACCTAGTTTGTTTGCTGGCTTCCGTGGCTACAACGCTGTGTTTTACGCCAACTGGCAACCTGTGGTGTCGAAATACTATTGGGTGAATTCAGTAGCGGCTCCTGGCCATGAATTTTAGGTAGATTCTGGGTCTTAGCGCTAGTTTATGATAAACATTTTTTAAGCTTTATTCTAATAGCTGACATCAGACACAGTTTCGGCAGAATTCTAATGTTCTTGCGTTATTCAGCCTAAGGGTGCTCTGATGATGATTGACAGACTTTAGTAGGCTACACAAGAAAAACGCAGATAATGCAATCTTAGAATTGCCTTAAAGGTGCTCTAATGTAGGGTGACATCACTTCTTGTTGAGGCTAGCTAGACCCACCTCCTCCTCATCCGCGCACTAACCCCCCAAATCCTTCTTGTCGGTTATTGGCTGGAACATTTTGTTGTGTTTCGTGGTGTGGGTTAGCCCAGTTTGTTTTTTTGTTGCGGTTTGTGGAGCCTGGGCTGTCTACAGAGACCGCGTTTTTTTACAGTGTGTTCAGGGGACAGCCCAGACAGGTAGCTAGCGGATAGTGAGGACATGTTTGTTGTATGTGACAAAAAACGCATGACATCGCTTAGAGCACCTTTAATGTATTTATTGTGTCCAAATGTTGTTTTAGAATATTGCAAGTTAGGATTTCCAGTGAGGAAAACAAAGTCATGTCAATTCTCAGAACAAAAATAAAACAAACACAACAGAACTTCTGTATATAAAAGCTATTCACATGAGCATTTTTAAACTAAAGGGTCTATACTTTCATTAATTTGATACCATACTCTGCATAGGAAGAACAGACATGCCAACTTACTGACCTCACCTGATGCAGACACACAGACCAATACAAAAACGAACATTCCGAAACGGAGCGCATATTTCAAAGTAGAATAACTGGCTGTTACGCATAGTTTTGCGAGTTTGCGAGCTTTGAATGTTTCTTAGATATAACTGCAAACATATTATGGTATTTTTGTGCTTTAGGAGTCAAAAAGTTACATACAGCACCTTAAAAGTCTGGGTCTGGTACAAGAGTAAAATAAAAACAGTAAAACAAAATCTATAGCCTATAAAGACATTTGAAAAAGTCAATCACTGCAACACGTTGCAATTTTTTACTGAATCATATGTACATCATACATAAAATAAATATAAACAACCCCTGTGGAAAAAAAGAAGGGGGGGAAAAGCCCGAAGTTAAAGAAAAGGGTTCTTCCAGACAGTAAGCCAGCTGTGGGTGAATGGATGCAGTATGGATATGTGGATGATGAAGCGGGCAGCAGAGCTGTCACATGATCCAGTGAGGCTGCGATCTGAACGATCCAGAAGCGAAACGCTCTGCACTCGCTCTCCATCTCATCTGATGCTCGGACTTTGTGATTGGTAAGTAGCTCCTGTGTTTTACCTGCTGTATTTCTCGATTCTTCTCATCGTTGGTCAAATGTTGAAATGCTTTTACTCGTGTAAACTGTTTCCCGAGGTTTTTTAAAAGAGATGCTAGCTAGACTACTTTTAATTCCGTTTGATGTCTTAAATATACATTTAAATTTGACGTCGCGTTAATTTCAAACTAATAATTATTTAGGCTATTCGATTAGCAATGCCTAGGCCTTTATAAAAAATGTTTTCAATGCATACATGATTAGCCTAATGACTCTAGAGTTGGTTCCGAAGTTTGCAGATCTTCCTCTTTCTTGTTTTATTTTTATTGATATAGCCTATACTTTAATTAGCCTAAAGGTTCCAACTGGAATAAAAAGGGGTTTTCAGTCTGATGCTAAATGAGAACCTTTTAAGTTCCGTTAAGAACTGTGTACACAAAAACCAATACACTAAAGAATCTTTATTGTGAAATGAAAAACTTTTTGAATTTGAAATGAATAATAATGGCTGCCTTTGTCATTTTCATATGTAAATGTGCTGCATTTCACAGTTGGACCAGTTTTTTTTCATTGCATCCATGTAAATTGCTTGCTATGACTAGTCTTGACATTATTAAAATAATATGAAATGGTTTGTCTATGAGGGGATGCTGAAAATAAGACTTAAAAAGATTGTGTGTGTCACAGTGGGAAAAAAAGTGACACACACAAAGAAAATATTTTATCACATGACTTTGTAATAGGAATATTTTAAGTTATCAGCATAATCTAAGTTGGCTTTCATTTTATCCAGCCAATTGGAATATTTCTTACATTCGTTTCGTACAAGCGCAGAGCCCAAAGCATGATAATCAGTCTATGTCAACCAGCTCTCAACTAGATACGA